>NC_138774.1:176001356-178778133 GCF_965119305.1 Pelophylax lessonae | reverse complement strand
CCTTCACTTCACTGGGCCGGCCCGGGTCAGCTGATTTTCTGTTGCCCTGAGTCTCCCAAGTCCCGACATTGCATCTCTCTTCTCCAGGGGACTCAATGGGCAGGGCCCGTGTGAATGTCAGTGCCCGTGAGTATGGGCGGAGAAGATGGGCGGGAAGAGGCAGTTCGGAGAGGATGGGCGGGAAGAGGCAGGGCGGAGAGGATGGGCGGGGCGGGGAGTGTGTGCCTGGGAGTGCACTGCAAACAGTGCACTCTGACTCAGCGGGGCAGGGGGGCGGGACAGGACGGGGCGGCAAGTGTGTGTCTGGGACTCGTAGTGCAGACAGTGCACTCAGCCGGGCAGCGGTACGGGGCGGGGAGTGTGTGCAGACTAGAGAGTGCAATGACCATCTCCCGGGAGGTGGCGGGCCCCCCTACAGTGGTAGAACGCCAGGGTCCTGTCGCAACTGCGACTGCTGCGACCCTGGTAGTTCCGCCACTGGCTGCCAATCCCTTCATGTGAAATTTACTGGCCTGCAGTGTTATGCATGTAACTTAAAAAAAGTAATTAGTTATAGTTACTTCTCCCAAAAAGTAACTGAGTTAGTAACTGAGTTACATCAGTAAAAAAAGTAACAAATTACCAGGGAAAGTAACTATTGCATTACTTTAAAAAAAATACAGTAATCAAAAATGTCAAATAACTTGAATGCCCCCAATATTAAATATGTTAAATGAATGAAATGAACACTAAATAGAAGCAATTATTATAAAACATTGTACAGTAATCTACACTATTTTAATGTTGCTGTGGGACAATGGGACACCTCTCAAATATATTATTGTAAATATGATTTTTACCATAGTGGAACAATAAAACACAATAGATGGTTAAGGCTCCATTCACACCTGGGCGTTTTTGAGTGTTTTTCAGCTCCAAAAACGCTCAAAAAAAAAGTTCCAAAACGCCCAACAAGTAAAACCCCATTCATTTAAATGGCCCCTGTTCACATCTGAGCGTTTTGCAAAACGCCTGTAGCTGAAAAAAGTACATGAGCTTCTTTTTGGGCTGATTACCAGCGTTTTTGATAGATGTCAATGCCTGCCTCCAAAAACGCCTGAAAATCTCGGTAAAAATCGCTGTAAAAAACGCTGTAAACCGCTACGCTCAAGTGTGAATGCAGCCTTAGACATTTTTATATTTATTTGCACAGACCTGAGACCACAACTGGCAAACAAACAAGTCTCAAAATAAATTATACTTCTTATAACTGTACCAAAAATAAGTAAATAAAAAAAAATAATGAATAAACTCTTTGTTGTGCAAAATAAAAATATAAAACCGTCACACAACTTCACAACTGAACAATGTACCAAAAATAAACAATAATAATAAAAATATACACTCTTTGTAGTGCAAATAAAAAAATATGAAACATATATGTAAACAAACAGGCACTGAAACATTTTGGGTTCTTTCACACGGCCGCTCCGTGTGTCCGCAAATCATCTTATTTTTTTGCGGATGATTTGCGGACATAATGTAAGTGAATGGCATTGCGGATGTCAGCGGAATACCATCCGCTGACATCCGATTTTCCTCCTTTCAGTTCTGTTCCGTTTTTTCGAATGGAACAGAACCCTATTTTTTCATCCGTGTAAAAAACGGAAAGGAAGGAAAATCGGATGTCAGCGGTGACATCCGCAGTGCCATAGACTTACATTATGTCCGCATATCATCCGCAAACGGATGGGATGATATGCGGGCACATTTGTGTCATCCGCTCCGTGAAAAAAAAAAAAAAAAAAGTCCCGCAGCGGACTAAAGCAGCGGAGCGGCTGTGTGAAAGAACCCTAAATTACCTGTTTTATATAACAGTTACGTATTTTTAATTTGCACTGTATATTTTTTATTATTATTGTTTAATGAAAAAATGGAAAAAAAAACTGTTGTCCCCTCTGCCTCAATTCAAATCACTGTCATGGTTTGCCAGATGAATCCAACTTTAGCTCCTAAACATTCATCCAAGCTATCCATCATAAGTATTAAACCAGTGGTTGTATCTCAAAACCAGAAGCTTCTCAAACTTCTGGTCAGAGAGCCTATTCCTCTTTGGAGTGATGACAAGTTTCCCAAGACTAAAGAGTCTCTCTACTGGGGCACTGGACAGAGTGGCTGCATGATATCCGAGTAAAATTTTCTTTATCGGTGCAAATCCATTTAGAGAGTCTACCTCTTAGGCTCCTGATTTAAAATAATCTGCGACATGAGTTTCAGCGGTAGAAGAGGTGTCATCCTCCTCCTCAAAGGAAAATAACTCCTCCTCTATGGCTTAGTCTCTGCTACTGCGGTGTGTTGATGTGCTGGTAGTGGTACCTTCTTGCTGGTCCTGGCCTAGGACAAGTTTCCGGCACTCCGCCAGCAGACTTGCCTTGGCCTTGTCCTTCCTGACCTGTGTCCAAAGCCAACATAATTTGAACCAGGGGCGGATCCAGGGGGGGGGGGGGGGGCATCGAGGCAATTGCCCCCCCCCCCCCCCCGAGAAAATAGTACCAGATTTAAGTTTCCAGAGGCATTATCTAAATGCAGCTGCAGGGACTTTATTTCTGCTTCCCCCGGCTCCCAGGAGACCTAAAATATAATCCCTGAGACCCATCAGTTCATTTAGAGGGGCCCAGGATGCTGTACCATAGAGAGACTTTTTTTTTTTTTAATTCCCTGCTCAGGTGGATTAATACCACCAGGAGCCTTATTTTGCGACAATAAAATGAAGGTTTCGGCCAGGCGGAGTCGCCGGAGTGATATGAGTCAGCAGCCTCATCACTGCCTGACTCCTTCAGCCAATGGGTGCAGAGAGGAGAGGGTGGGCTCAGGCTGAGGGGGAATTAGCCAGAGACACAGCAGCGTGTCAGTGTGTGTGAACACACTGAGAGGGACAGGTCTCCATAGCAGGCTGGGGCAGTGAGGAAAGCAGAAAACATCAAATCTGCAATGAATTACTTTGTCTCCAGAAAGGTACAGTAACACCCTTCACCTATGCCATGTCCTTGCTGCTGCCCAGCCACCATGAGGAATTATCCAGCAGCTAAATGCTTTCATTATCATCATTATAATCACACAGTACAGATGCATTGAGCCACAGCACATGTATTGTGTGATTATCATGATGATAATAATGACATAAAATGACAGTGAAAATAATCTTTCTGCCTCCTTTACACAGGGACCCGTGCTGCAGACATGTGTCTAACATGCCGGGCTGTCATTTACTGGCTTTAGGATGCATAAAGTGTTGCATATATCCCTGTGCCAGCATCCCATTTATTTGTACTGAGAGACACAGCCACTGTGTCCCAATATGTCATGCTTCCGGGTGTGCATGCAGGGTGCTTTCATGGACCTGCACCAGCATGTCATATCAGGACACTGCAGCCATGTGTCAGAATACAAATAAATGGCATGGGGATGCATGGAACACTTTAAAACAATGTCACTGTTTTAACCACTTGCCGACCAGTCGCCACAGTTATATTGCGGCAGGCTCCAGCAAATCGCCGTACCTGTACGGCGATGTGCGGGAGCGATCCTGGGGGCGCGTGCGCCCACACCCACTTGTCAGCCGGGAAGCCAAGGCGCAGGGCCAGCAGCCAGCAGGCCAGCAGCCGCAATTGGCGCCGGGCACCCGCGATCGCTCCCTGTGAAGAGAGTTGTAAACGCAGCAGACCGTTGTTGTCACAGGAATCACTGCAGAGCTCCTGTGTTCCTCCTATTTAGGAACACAGGTCTCTGTGTTGATATTACAAGCCCACCCCCCTCCACAGTTAGAAAGCACCCCCCAGACTCACACTTAACCCTTTGATCGCCCCTGGGTTAACCCCTTCCTTGCCAGTGTCGTCATTACAGTAACAGTGCATATTTTTAGCACTGATTACTGTAGTATTGTAACTGGTCCCCCCAAAAGTGTCAAAAATGTTGTTTAGGTGTCCGATCTGTCTGCTGCAATGTCGCAGTCCTGCTAAAAATCGCTGATCGCCGCCATTACTAGTAAAAAAATAAAAATGACAGTGCCCCTCCTGAAATTAGACTCTGGATCCGCCCCTGGTGTCACGCACAGTGTCATTTCACTGACACGCTCTCTGTAAAACAGAGTGTGAGTGAAATGGAGGCACTGTGTTATGCACTTACTGCCACAGAGAGTGACAGAGTGTGACTCTACTGTCTCTGTCACTTTCGCTCCCACTGTGTCACCCAGAAATAGAGAGAGAGGGACACACAGTGTGAGAGAATAAGTGAGAGAGAGTGTAATAGAGGGACAGTCATAAGGAATTGGATCCTTATCTTTACGATATTGTAGCCAGGTTCCAGGGCCTAAAGGCTCGTACACACTTGACGGAAATCGGACGAAATATCCTCCGATTTTTCTCTCTCTTGCTCAGCGTTCATAACCGTTTTTAGTTGACAGTGCATAAATGTTCACGAAATTTCTCGTCTGATTTTTTTTTTTTTTTTGGGACATTTGTTCCTAGACTTCCGGGTCGTCAGCAACTTCAGATCATGCGCGGTCTCTCGTATCCGATTTTTCACGGACGTACTGCATACACATTAAAAGAAAATTGGTCGTCTGGGGACGGACGATAAAAATGTTGGTGTTTGTCCCTCCGTTTTTTTCGTTGAAAATGTCAGCATCGGCTTCTCAAAGTTGTGTACACACTAGCCGAAAATTGTACGATTTTACCTCGGACGGGAATTTTCGGCAGATTTTCTACTAGTGTGTAGCCCACTTAATGCAGATTCCTTCTTAGGCCTGAGATGATTACAAAGATTCCTCATAATCCCCACAGTGGATCCTGCAAAATAAATTCATGTGTAAGACTGCTAATCAATGCATGAAAACAAAATAAAAAAAAAATGAAAATTGCAAGTTTAATTAAATCGACAAGAAACTCCATATTTACCTGGACTACATCTTTCAGAGGATTCCTGACAAGATGTACAGCTGCCTGAGCAGTGGAGGCCAGTCGATAGGGGGTGCAGGGGCGCCACCCCCCCCCCCCCCCCCAATCATCTTCAAAGAAAAAAAAAATAACCATTTAAAGCCCACTATGGGGCGCCTGACCTATTGCTGGCTGGGGGGGGGGGTTGGCATCCCACATGGTGCCAGGCAGAGGCGCCGATTGGCGGCCGTTCTGGGTGTCATCGGGGCACAGAGCAATGCGCCCGACACTCCCCACTAGCCCTGTCCTGGCTGTGATTGGTCCAGACTCCAGCCTGGACCAATCATTCAGGACATCGTTGGGGGCGGTGCCGGTGCGTGCGTCAGTCACTCACCGTCACCACACGACTCCGTCACGCCAGTTCCCGCCGCCGTCAGAGCGAAGAGAGAGGAGCAGCGTGCAGTGGACGCCTCGCAGTCTGAGTTTGGAGTCACAGGACAGGAGTCGAGTCAGCGAGCCAGCCCACTGCCCAGGAGAGCAGGTAAGTGAACAGTGATTGAAGCCGCTGCAGTGCGATGCCATGCCCTTACCATGACCTGTGACATGCCTGTACCATGACCTGTGCCATGCCTGTACCATCATCTGTGCCATGCCCTTACCATGACCTGTGCCATGCCTATACCATCTCCTGTACTATGACCTGTGCCATGCCCTTACCATGACCTGTGCCATGCCTATACCATCTCCTGTACCATGACCTGTGATATTCCTGTACCATCACCTGTGCCATGCCTATACCATCATCTGTGCCGTGCCATGCCTGTACCATGACCTGTGCCATGCCCTTACCATGACCTGTGCCATGCCTATACCATCTCCTGTGACATGCCTGTGCCATGACCTGTGCCATTCCCTTACCATGACCTTTGCCATGCCTATACCATCTCCTGTGCCATAACCTGTGACATGCCTGTGCCATGCCTATACCATCACCTGTGCCATGCCTATAACATCACCTGTGCCATGCCTGTGACATCACCTGTGCCATGCCCTTACCATGACCTGTGCCATGCCTATACCGTCTCCTGTACCATGACCTGTGACATGCCTGTGCCATGACCTGTGACATGCCTATACCATCATCTGTGCCATGCCTATACCATCCCCTGTGCCATGCCTATACCATCACCTGTGCCATGCCTGTACCATCACCTGTGCCATGCCTGTGACATGCCTGTGCCATGACCTGTGACATGCCTGTACCATGACCTGTGACATGCCTGTACCATGACCTGTGACATGCCTGTACCATGACCTGTGCCATGCCTCCATGCCTATACCATCACCTGTGCCATGCCTGTACCATCACCTGTGCCATGACCTGTGACATGCCTGTACCATGACCTGTGACATGCCTGTACCATGACCTGTGACATGCCTGTACCATGACCTGTGCCATGCCTATACCATCATCTGTGCCATGCCTGTGCCATTACCTGTGTCATGCCTATACCATTTCCTGTACCATGACCTGTGACATGCCTATACCATCACCTGTGCCATGCCTGTACCATGACCTCAAAGTCACGCAATTTTTTGCCGCGAAGCAATACCTATTACATTTTTCTTTTTGCGCCCCCCCCCCCCCCCAAAAAAAAATTTGAGCACCAGCCGCCACTGTGCCTGAGCCCCCAGCTCCAATCCCCATTATCCTTTTAAAAGTAAAGGAAAAATAGTTGAATGTTATTGAAATTGAATGTCATTAGTCTGCTGGTGCAGATTCATGGTCTAGATCGAAAAATAACATTTTTTATTAAACACTTAGCAGAATGTAAATTTCTGACTGTCACCTTTTTACTTCTATAAACGATATAAATAATTGGAGCCCGCCAGCACGCCGCCTCAGTGACATCAGTTAGACATTGCACCAACCCCTCGCTATGTCTAGCTGCAGTCACTGAAAATGCACAGTGTGTTAGTTATACAGACCTCAATGTGTACTGTGTTACATATGGTACAATGTATAACACACTGTGCTATATATAACATTGTACTGAATATAACACACTAAGCTTTATAAGGACACTCACAGCACATTGTATACAGCACAGTGTGTTAAAGGAGATGTACAACCAAAGCCGTTTGACTGTACTTCTCCTATGGATCACAGGAGTGCAATTAGTTTTGCACTCCTGTGACCCGTTTTGTCACAGAAGTCATTCCAGGCACTGCGTCATCATGACAATGGAAGTCGGGATCCGCCAGTTGTCAAGACCGACACCCGGCTCAGGCTTTCAGTGAGTGGCTGAGAGCCTTAGTGGGCCGCGCCCCGCCCCTCCACAGCCAAGCGCTTCAAAGAGCAAGGAGAGGGCAGAGCGGAGAGCTGTTGACTGACAGTCAGCAGCTCTCTGCTCAGGGAGCTTTCAGAACCGAGCGATCGGCGGTGTTCAATCGCTCGGTTCTCAGTGCAGAGGAGCCTGCGGACAGAAGCAGCATCAGACCAATACTGCATCCACCTAGGTAAGTATAATTGGGGTAAAAAAGCCATACATTTCTTTTAAATATCACACAGGGTGCTTATATCAGGTGTCCCCATCAGAGTGCCCCTTTACATCAGGTGTCCCCATCAGTGTGCCCCTTTACATCAGGTGTCCCCATCAGAGTGCCCCTTTACATCAGGTGTCCCCATCAGAGTGCCCCTTTACATCAGTGTCCCCATCAGAGAACCCCTTTACATCAAGTGTGCCCAACAGAGTGCTCCCTTCACATCAGAGTCCCCATCAGAGTGCCCCTTTACATCAGAGTGCCCGTATCCCACTCATTCCCTTCTCCCATGCAAGTTCCTAAATAAATACAAAACCCAAAGATGCTGGACTGTTTCCTGTCTCAGTACTCACACTTGGAGAACATGCTTAAATGTGCTGTTGTTGCTAGTGGTAACTCTGGCAGACCCACATCCAACACAATGGCTGGGAATCCTGCTACAGGAGCATGCCCCAACGTTGTCAGGCATGTTACAAGCACATGGGGGCCATACAAACTATTGAGTACAATTCTGAGTTGCTGCAATGAAATTTCAGCAAAATGGACTAGCCTGCTTCATCATTTTTTCCACTTTGATTTTTGGTGTGTCTTTGAATTCAGCCCTCTGTAGGGTGATAATTTTAATTTCCATCAAACGATGTGGCATCCTTTCATTCCTAACACATTACCCAGTCCATACCAGTATAGATCCTAACACATTACCCAGTCCAAATCAGTATAATAGATCCTAACACATTACCCAGTCCAAACCAGTATAGATCCTAACACATTACGCAGTCCAAACCAGTAAAGATCCTAACCCAGGGGCGGACGTGCAGGGGTCGCCATGGCGACCGGGCCCCATGCTACAGGGGGCCTTAGAGGGCCCCCTGTATGTATTGAGAGGAGGAGCGGCAAGTGAAGCTGAGACCGAGAGCTCCCCGATCTTCCCGACGGAGCTGATCTCACATAGCATTGGAAGCAATGTAAAGTGAAACCAGAGTGTGTGCTGTGCTCTCTGCCTCCCCCTACAGTGCAATACCCGGCAGGAAGGTACAGTCCTCTCTCGTTTTTTAAAAAGGCTTTCTGTATGTGCATTTATGTATGTATGTATGTATGTATGTGCATATGTGCATCTATATATGTATGTGTGTGTATGTATGTATGTATGTATTTGTGTGTACTGTATGTGTGTGTATGTATGTGTGTGTACTGTGTGTGTATGTATGTGTGTGTACTGTGTGTGTACTGTATGTGTGTGTACTGTATGTGTGTATGTATGTGTGTGTACTGTATGTGTGTGTATGTATGTGTGTGTATGTATGTGTGTATGTATTTGTGTGTACTGTATGTGTGTGTATGTATGTGTGTGTATGTATGTGTGTATGTATTTGTGTGTACTGTATGTGTGTGCATATGTGCATCTATATATGTATGTGTGTGTATGTATGTGTGTGTTTATGTATGTGTGTGTGTGTGTTTATATGTGTGTAGATATACAGTGGGTACGGAAAGTATTCAGACCCCCTTAAATTTTTCACTCTTTGTTATATTGCAGCCATTTGCTAAAATCATTTAAGTTCATTCTTCTTCCTCATGAATGTACACATAGCACCCCATACTGACAGAAAAACACAGAATTGTTGACATTGTTGCAGATTTATTAAAAAAGAAAAACTGAAATATCACATGTTCCTAAGTATTCAGACCCTTTGCTGTGACACTCATATATTTAACTCAGGTGCTTTCCATTTCTTCTGATCATCCTTGAGATGGTTCTACGCCTTCATTTGAGTCCAGCTGTGTTTGATTATACTGATTGGACTTGATTAGGAAAGCCACACACCTGTCTATATAAGACCTTCCAGATCACAATGCATGTCAGAGCAAATGAGAATCATGAGGTCAAAGGAACTGCCTGAAGAGCTCAGAGACAGAATTGTGGCAAGGCACAGATCTGGCCAAGGTTACAAAAAGATTTCTGCTGCACTTAAGGTTCCTAAGAGCACAGTGGCCTCCATAATCCTCAAATGGAAGACGTTTGGGACGACCAGAACCCTTCCTAGAGCTGGCCGTCCGGCCAAACTGAGCTATTGGGGGAGAAGAGCCTTGGTGAGAGAGGTAAAGAAGAACCCAAAGATCACTGTGGCTGAGCTCCAGAGATGCAGTCAGGAGATGGGAGAAAGTTGTAGAAAGTCAACCATCACTGCAGCCCTCCACCAGTCGGGGCTTTATGGCAGAGTGGCCCGACGGAAGCCTCTCTTCAGTGTAAGACACATGAAAGCCCGCATGGAGTTTGCTAAAAAAACACCTGAAGGACTCCAAGATGGTGAGAAATAAGATTCGCTGGTCTGATGAGACCAAAATAGAACTTTTTGGCCTTAATTCTAAGCGGTATGTGTGGAGAAAACCAGGCACTGCTCATCACCTGTCCAATACAGTCCCAACAGTGAAGCATGGCGGTGGCAGCATCATGCTGTGGGGGTGTTTTTCAGCTGCAGGGACAGGACGACTGGTTGCAATCGAGGGAAAGATGAATGCGGCCAAGTACAGGGATATCCTGGACAAAAACCTTCTCCAGAGTGCTCTGGACCTCAGACTGGGCCAAAGGTTTACCTTCCAACAAGACAATGACCCTAAGCACACAGCTAAAATAACGAAGAAGTGGCTTCACAACAACTCCGTGACTGTTCTTGAATGGCCCAGCCAGAGCCCTGACTTAAACCCAATTGAGCATCTCTTGAGAGACCTAAAATTGGCTGTCCACCAACGTTTACCATCCAACCTGACAGAACTGGAGAGGATCTGCAAGGAGGAATGGCAGAGGATCCCCAAATCCAGGTGTGAAAGACTTGTTGCATCTTTCCCAAAAAGACTCCTGGCTGTATTAGGTCAAAAGGGGGCTTCTACTAAATACTGAGCAAAGGGTCTGAATACTTAGGACCATGTGATATTTCAGTTTTTCTTTTTTAATAAATCTGCAACAATGTCAACAATTCTGTGTTTTTCTGTCAGTATGGGGTGCTAGGTGTACATTCATGAGGAAGAAGAATGAACTTAAATGATTTTAGCAAATGGCTGCAATATAACAAAAAGTGAAAAATTTAAGGGGGTCTGAATACTTTCCGTACCCACTGTATGTACGTGTGTGTGCTTCAAGTTATTGCCCATTTGAGTTTATGGACTTTTAAGGACTTTTAAATGATTTTAAGCTGAAGTAATTCTGTTATTATATTATAGTCGGTTTTCCCAATTTACTTTAAACACGTAAGGCCCCTTTCACACGGTCTGCATTCCGTTGCGGACCATGCACTGCTCAGCAGGGATCGATCCGCCGATCCCCGCTGAGCCGGCGGATGACAGCTCCGTCTCCGCTCTGTGTGCGGAGAGGGAGGTGTCAGAGCCCAGCTGCTCTCTATGGGGAATCAGATGAGAGCGGATCACCTGTCCGTTCTCATCCGATCCCATCCGATCCGATCCCCAGGACGGATGGAAAATAGGGTTTCCATCCGTCCGGATTTCACGGACAGGATCGGATGCGGATGGCAGCGGGTGTCAGCGGACATGTCACCGCTGACATCCGCTGCTCCATAGGGCTGAATTGGGCATCCAATCAGATCCGCCTAAAACAATGACAGGCCGATCTGATCGGAACGCCCGTGTGAAAGAGCCTTAAAGGTGGCTAGGAGGTACCACCATTCCTGCGCTACTATAATTTTTCTTTTTTGTATTGTGTGATCTAATTCATATTACAACATTTATACATGATTTCATTACCTATAATTACTTCTATATAAGTAGCAACATTGTCCTATACTCCTGAGCGCAATTGTTTGCCTTTTATGGGTGAATTTGGAGGTGTTTCTTTAGTCCACCAGCACTATTACTGTTCCCATTCCCCCCTCCCCACCACCGCCGCCACTGATCCCATACCCCCCTTTCCCCACCAGCACTATTACTGGTCCCATTCCCCCCTCCCTACCAGTCCTGCCACTGATCCCATACCCCCCCTTTCCCCACCAGCACTATTACTGGTCCCATTCCCCCCTCCCCACCACCGCCGCCACTGATCCCATACCCCCCTTTCCCCACCAGCACTATTACTGATCCCATTCCCCCCTCCCCACCAGTCCTGCCACTGATCCCATACCCCCCCTTACCCCACCAGCACTATTACTGGTCTCATTCCCCCCTCCCCACCAGTCCTGCCACTGATCCCATACACACCCCTTTCCCCACCAGCACTATTACTGATCCCATTCCCCCCTCCCCACTAGTCCTGCCACTGATCCCATACCCCCCCTTACCCCACCAGCACTATTACTGGTCTCATTCCCCCCTCCCCACCAGTCCTGCCACTGATCCCATACACACCCCTTTCCCCACCAGCACTATTACTGGTCTCATTCCCCAGGTCTGATTTTACCGATCCTAAGGAGGCAAATCAAAGAAATTGATTGTAGAGGTTCACATTCCCTTTAATGAAAGAATATTATATATAAAGTATATACAGTCGTTTTTTTTTTTGTATGTACCCCATCGGTGTCCAGGGGGCCTTACAAGCCTGTGAGAGGTTGAGGGTCTTGAAGGAGTTTTAGGGCAGTGTCTGGGGGGGGGGCCCTTCATGATTTCTTGCACCTGGGCCCTGAAAGTTCTAGTTACGCCCCTGCCTAACACATTACCCAGTCCATACCAGTATAGATCCTAACATTACCCAGTCCATATCAGTATAGATATCCAGCATGATGTTTTTGAGATCTGTTGTGTTTTCAGTGTTCCTTTTTTGAGCAGTGTATAAGGAATAGTACTCGTTGTAGTACATATATCAGTTGTATAGATACTAGCACTCAGTTTACAGAGATCAGTGTTATACTGTATATGGGGAATAACACTTAGTGAGTGCTACTCCCTATATATAACACATATCTGTACACTGAGTGCTTTTCCCATAATACTGACATCTGTACACTTTGATGGGAAGAATACTCCTTACATTGGTGGTCAGTGAGAAGAATGTCCCTTACATTGGTGGTCAATGAAAAGAATGTCCCTTACATTGGGGGTCAGTGATAAGAATGTCTCCTTACATTAGTGGTCAGTAGGAAGAATGTTTGCTACATTGATGGTCAGTGAGAAGAATATATTTTTTGTATTGGTGGTTAGTGAGAAAAATATCTTCTTACATTGATGGTCAGTGAGAAGAATATCTCTTGTATTGGTGGTCAGTGAGAAGAATGTCTCCTTACATTGGTAGTTACTGAGAAAAATGTCTCCTTACATTGGTGGTCAGTGAGAAGAATGCTCCTTGCATTGGTGGTCAGTGAGAAGAATGCCCCTTAATATGGTGGTCAGTGGAAGAACGCTTCTTATGCCCCGTACACACGTGCAGATTATATGAAGGCTTTTGTCTTCAGATTTACCTTTTCTATGTAGTGCAAGGGCCTGCCGGATTGCATACAAATTGAAAGTGTTTAGGTTTGACCTCATATTATATGGTTTTGGTAAGTCTGCAGACAAAAGTCTTTAGATAATCTGCACGTGTGTACGGGGCATTACTTTGGTGGTCAGTGGGAAGAATGTCCCTATATTGTTGGTCAGTGAAGAAAATGCTCCTTACATTGGTGGTCAGTAGGAAGAATGCCCCTTACAATGGTGGTCGCTGGGAGGAATGGCCCCCTTATATTGGTGGCCAGTGAAAATTATATAAAGTAAATAAAAATTGTTAAAAAAATGATTTTAAAGCACATCCAGGTAGAGTGCTATGTAGGATGAGCACACGTATGTAAACAATAATGGCGGCACATATGTATGGTATCGTCGGGAACATCGGAAGTGAGAGTAATTCTAGGGCCATAATTTTGTAACATGCTGGTCAGAGCTTTTTATTTTTTATTTTTTGTATCTTTTTTATTAAATTGTTCAGTTAAGAAGACATTTGTTGCACCTGTTATATTGTGTTAATTCATGAAAACCTTTATTTTAGAAATGTACCATTGTTGCACTTTATTTAATGTAAGTTTATTTTTCTTTTTTTTTCTATAATAAACATTTATTTTGAACATAGTGTACAGAAATTCTGTGCCGAACAAATGTAATGTGGGCAGTGCAAGTGTAACGCTGAGCGCTCTGATCCCTGCTCCTGGACCGGAGCGCTCGCGGCGTTCGTCCCAGATCCACTCACCTGTGCCCGCTCCAGCTCTCTCCTCCACTCCCCGCTCACGTGGTTCCCGGCGTGCGCGTCCCTGCACCATAGGGCGCGCGCGCGCCGGCTGTTTGAAATATAAAGGGCCAGTGCACCAGTAATTGGTGCCTGGTCCAAACCTCCCTTCCTGTTTCCTGTTCTCTGTTTCCTGTTTCCTGTTCTCTGTTTCCTGTTTCCTGTTTCATATATAAGTGACCTGCCCCCTCTTGCCCTTGCCGGATCTTTGTTGCCTTGTTGCCTTAGTGAAAGCGTTACCTGTGTTATCCTTTGCCTGTTGCCGAACCCTTTGCTAACGACTACCGCCTCTGAACCTGTGCTGCCTGCCCTGACCTTTGCTACGTCTGACTACGCCTCTGCCTGTCCCTCTTGTACTACGCCTATATCAGCAGTCGGTGAGGTTGAGCCGCTACCAGAGGACACGACCTGGTAGTTACCGCCGCAGCAAGCCCATCCCGCCTTGCGGCGGGCTCTGGTGAAAACCAGTAACTACTTAGAACCGATCCTCTGGTACGGTCCACGCCAATCCCTCACTGACACAGCGGATCCACTCCCTGCACCGCTCCTGCTACCAGTCCGGACCCTGACAGTAAGATCCGGCCATGGATCCCGCTGATGTGCCTCTGCCTAGTATCGCGGACCTTACTACAGTTGTGGCCCAGCAGTCGCAGCAGATCGCTCAGCAAGGTCAACAGCTGGCACAGTTGACCGCCATGCTGCAGCAGCTTCTTCCAGCACAGCAGCAGCCGCCTCCACCGCCTGCATCTGCTTCACCACCGCAGCCTGTGGCCGCCGCCACTTCTAGAGTTCGTCTGTCCATGCCGGCCAAGTACGACGGTGATCCCAAGTTGTGCCGCGGATTCTTATCCCAATGCTCCCTTCACCTGGAGATGTCGGCTGACCAGTTCCCCGCGAGCCAAGGTGGCATTTGTCGTTAGCCTGCTTTCGGGGAAGGCCCTGGCCTGGGCTACACCGCTTTGGGACCGCAACAATCCTGCCACTGCCAGTGTCCAGAGTTTCTTTCAGGAATTCCGGAGTGTTTTTGAGGAGCCAGCCCGGGCTGCCTCAGCAGAGACTGCATTATTGAACTTGTCCCAGGGAAGTTCCTCTGTCGGAGACTATGCTATCCGTTTCCGCACCCTGGCTTCGGAACTCTCCTGGAATAACGAAGCGCTCTGTGCTACCTTTAAGAAAGGCTTGTCCAGCGCCATAAAGGACGTCCTGGCCGCACGAGAAGTCCCTACCAACCTGAGTGACCTCATCCATTTGGCCACCAGGATTGACCTGCGTTTTGCTGAGCGACGAGAGGAACTGCTACAGGAAAAGGGAAGTGCTCGTCCCAGACGCTTTCCTCGTCTGGCTCCTATCTTCCAGCATCCACCGCAACCCTCTTCTGGGCCTCCCGCCGAGGAAGCCATGCAGGTGGATCGTTCTCGCCTGACCACGCAAGAAAGGAACCGCCGTAGAGACGAGAACCTCTGTTTGTACTGTGCCAGTACTGAGCACTTTTTAAAGGACTGTCCTCTCCGTCCAACCGCGTCAGGGAAACGCCCGCACCTAGTCAACGTGGGAGAGGCGTTGCTAGGTGTGAATACCTCCTCTCCACGCATTACTGTCCCCGTGCGGATTTCCGTGTCCGCCAAAATCTCCTTTGCTGCCTCTGCCTTTCTGGATTCCGGTTCAGCCGGTAACTTCATCGACGCCTCGCTGGTGAACAAGTTCAACATCCCTGTGGTTCGTTTACTGAAGCCCATCTTCATCTCCACAGTTAATGGAGAGAGACTCGACGGTATGATGCAGTTCCGTACAGAACCCCTCCAGATGGACATCGGAGTCCTGCATTCTGAGCGATTGGAGTTTTTTGTGTTACCCCATTGCACCTCAGAACTCCTCTTGGGTCTGCCCTGGCTCCAGCGCCATTGTCCCGTTCTGGATTGGACCTCCGGAGAGGTTCGAAGCTGGGGTTCGGCTTGTTTCGGCAGATGTCTCAAGTCAGTACGAGTCAAGTCTGCACCTGTTATTTCTCCTCCTCCCGGTCTGCCTGAACCATATGCGGATTTTCCAGATGTTTTTTGCAAGAAACAAGCGGAGGTGTTGCCTCCACATAGGCCATATGACTGCCCCATTGATTTGCAACCTGGCACTACGCCGCCTAGGGGAAGAATCTATCCTCTCTCCCCTCCAGAGACTCTAGCCATGTCAGAGTATATCCAGGAGATATTTATCAGGAAATCCTCTTCTCCTGCCGGAGCAGGATTCTTCTTTGTTGCGAAGAAGGACGGTACCCTTAGGCCTTGCATAGACTTTCGGGGTCTCAACAGCATTACTGTAAAGAACCGTTACCCTCTTCCCCTGATTACGGAACTCTTTGACCGGTTACAAGGCGCCAAGTACTTCACCAAGTTGGATCTCAGAGGGGCCTATAACCTTATTCGCATCCGAGAGGGTGACGAATGGAAGACGGCTTTTAACACCCGAGATGGGCATTTTGAGTACTTAGTCATGCCTTTCGGACTCTGTAACGCTCCAGCGGTCTTCCAGGAGTTCGTTAATGACATTTTCCGAGACCTGCTCTATACCTGTGTCGTGGTCTATTTGGATGACATCCTCATCTTCTCTACTAACTTGGATCAACACCGTGCTCATGTCCGCTTAGTACTCTCCCGTCTCAGGAAGAACCGTCTCTACGCTAAATTTGAAAAATGCTTGTTCGACCGTACCAGTCTTCCCTTCCTGGGCTACATCATTTCTGCCAAGGGACTACAAATGGATCCTGCCAAACTGTCTGCCATCCTGGACTGGCCTCGTCCCTCTGGCCTTAAGGCCATCCAGCGATTCCTCAGATTCGCGAACTATTATAGACAGTTCATCCCGCATTACTCCACCCTTGTGGCACCAATTGTAGCCCTAACCAAGAAGGGGGCTAACCCGAAATCTTGGCCGCCCCAGGCCGAGAAGGCCTTCAGCGCTCTTAAGTCTGCCTTTGCCACCGCCCCAGTTCTGTCCAGACCGGATCCTACTAAGCCGTTCTACCTGGAAGTAGACGCTTCCTCTGTTGGTGCTGGTGCTTTGCTCATGCAAAAGACTACGAGAGGCAAGTCGGTTACTTGCGGGTTTTTCTCTAAGACTTTCTCTCCCGCTGAAAGAAATTATTCTATTGGGGATAGAGAATTACTCGCCATCAAGCTGGCCTTGGAGGAGTGGCGGCATTTACTGGAAGGATCGGTACATCCCGTGAACATCTACACAGATCATAAAAATTTATCTTACCTCCAGTCTGCTCAGAGACTAAATCCCCGCCAAGCTCGCTGGTCTCTATTTTTTGCCAGATTTAACTTCCGGATCCACTTTCGTCCAGCGAGCAAGAACCTCAGGGCCGATGCCCTTTCTCGTTCGTCTGATGTCACAGGAGAGGAAGTCAAGCCACAGCACATTGTGCCCCCGGAATGTCTGATCACTGTGGCACCTATAGACTTGCGTAACCTCCCTCCCGGAAAGACCTATGTTTCTCCCCGTCTTCGCCTAAAGGTTCTTAAGTGGGGACATTCTTCTCTTCTCGCAGGACATCCTGGCGTCCGAAAGACTCTACAACTTATCTCCAGGAGATATTGGTGGCCATCCTTGGAGAAGGACATCTCTGAATTTGTACAATCCTGCTCTGTATGTGCCAGAGACAAAACCCCTCGCCAAAGACCCGCCGGCTTTCTCCAGCCACTTCCCATACCAGAGACCCCTTGGTCCAATATCGCGATGGACTTTGTTACGGACCTACCACTATCTCATGGGAAAACTATAATTTGGGTCGTCGTAGATCGCTTCTCGAAAATGGCGCACTTCATCCCGTTGCCAGCCTTACCATCCGCACCTCAGTTGGCCAAGCATTTCCTCCGACACATCTTCCGGTTACACGGCCTGCCTTCACATATTGTCTCCGATAGAGGAGTCCAGTTTGTGTCCAAGTTCTGGAGGGCTCTTTGTGGACGGCTTAAAATCAAGCTGGATTTCTCTTCTTCATACCACCCCCAAACCAACGGACAAGTAGAGCGGGTCAATCAAGTCTTGGGCGACTACCTTCGCCACTTCGTTTCCTCCCGTCAAGACGATTGGGTCGACCTCCTCCCGTGGGCGGAGTTCTCCTATAACCACAAAGACTCTTCCGCCACCAACAAGTCTCCCTTCTTCGTGGTTTACGGTCGTCATCCTCTGCCGTTATCCTCCTCCTCCGGTGTACCTGCAGTGGATGACCTGGTGCAAGACTTTTCTGCCATCTGGCGTGAGACGCGCCTGTCCCTCTTACAGGCCTCATCCCGCATGAAAATCCAAGCGGACAAGAAACGTCGGTCTCCCCCTGTCCTGGTTCCTGGGGACAGAGTTTGGCTCTCCTCCAAGTATGTCCGCTTCAGGGTTCCTAGTTACAAGCTTGGTCCTCGTTATTTGGGACCCTACAAGGTCAAGAAGAGGATCAATCCTGTGTGTTACCAACTCCATCTCCCTTCCTCCCTTAAAATTCCCAACTGTTTTCATGTCTCCCTCCTCAAGCCTGCGGTCTTTAATTGCTTTTCCCCCAAGAATCTTCCTCCCACGCCTGTATCCGGTACCTCGGATGTATTCTCCGTTCAGGAGATATTGGCCTCTAAATTGGTCAGGGGGAGAAGATATTTTTTGGTGGACTGGGAGGGCTGCGGTCCTGAAGAGAGATCCTGGGAGCCAGAGGAGAATATCTTGGACCGTAACCTCATCCTCAAGTTTCTGGGTACCAAAAAGAGGGGGAGACCAAAGGGGGGGGGGTACTGTAACGCTGAGCGCTCCGATCCCTGCTCCTGGACCGGAGCGCTCGCGGCGTTCGTCCCAGATCCACTCACCTGTGCCCGCTCCAGCTCTCTCCTCCGCTCCCCGCTCACGTGGTTCCCGGCGTGCGCGTCCCTGCACCATAGGGTGCGCGCGCGCCGGCTGTTTGAAATATAAAGGGCCAGTGCACCAGTAATTGGTGCCTGGTCCAAACCTCCCTTCCTATTTCCTGTTCTCTGTTTCCTGTTTCCTGTTCTCTGTTTCCTGTTTCCTGTTTCATATATAAGTGACCTGCCCCCTCTTGCCCTTGCCGGATCTTTGTTGCCTTGTTGCCTTAGTGAAAGCGTTACCTGTGTTATCCTTTGCCTGTTGCCGAACCCTTTGCTAACGACTACCGCCTCTGAACCTGTGCTGCCTGCCCTGACCTTTGCTACATCTGACTACGCCTCTGCCTGTCCCTCTTGTGCTACGCCTATATCAGCAGTCGGTGAGGTTGAGCCGCTACCAGAGGACACAACCTGGTAGTTACCGCCGCAGCAAGCCCATCCCGCCTTGCGGCGGGCTCTGGTGAAAACCAGTTACTACTTAGAACCGATCCTCTGGTACGGTCCACGCCAATCCCTCACGGACACAGCGGATCCACTCCCTGCACCGCTCCTGCTACCAGTCCGGACCCTGACAGCAAGATGTAGGCGGGGCTTTTTGTTGGTGTGACTTGAGTGTGGACGGGGACACATGGGGGCCCATGATCTCTTATTGCCCGGGGGCCCCATGAGTTGTCAGTCTGTCCCTGGTATCTGTTATAGATGGCACAGCCTCTAGCAGCGTGAAGGATGTAGTCGGCAGTCCTTCTGCCAGTGGTCTGTTTCCCATGGCAATGGGAGCAAATTGCACTACAGAGGTTCACCGTGTGGAGCCCGTGCAGAGTGCACAGCGTGGCCCACTCTGCTACATAGGAGTAGTAGTGGAAAATGCTGGACAGGTGGTTGTGGACATTGACTCTGCATGTCCCACTATAAAGGTGTGCATTGTGAAAGGGAATCTAAAGTTAACTGGAGAACAGTTACGGTGCCAGTGTACATGGTGTACGTTCATCTCTAAGAGTAGAGGTCAGCCTTAAAGTTGAGTATTCCCCCACGGCATCCTCAGCCTTGTGCCAGGGCATTGATGAAAACGGCACAAAGACAAGGGTACCCCATGTGTGTAATAAAGCGATCCTGTGACAAAGTGCCGAATGTAGTCCAGAAGAACCCACGCAGGGTAGGCCCTTCTATGTGACCCCTGGTACCCAACGAGTTAATGGGAAAACATGGAGGACATGACAAACAACCACACCCACCTGCTAACTTACCTCTTACAAGCGCATCAAGTAAATCCATAGTTTGCCAATAAGTAGGCTAATCCCAAAGGGAGAACAGTCATTTGTGGGCTATCTATCTTTAATTGCGCATACGACCTTACGCTGCCACCAGCCTTGAACTGATTAGACCAGGCAAAAGAAAACTGCGTAGTCTATGGGTCCTTTCACACAGGCGTTCCGCCCGGTGGACTCCACTTTGCTCAGCGGGGGATCGATCTGCTGATCCCCGCTGGGCAGGCAGATGACAGGTCTGTCTCTGCTCACTATGCTGAGACTGAGGTTACTATCAGTCTGGATATTACGAACAGGATCAGATCAAGTAGCAGTGGGTGTCAGCGGACATGTCACTGCTGACATCCGCTGCCTCATAGAGGTGAGTGGAGCGTCCGATCAGGTCCGCCTGAAAAACTGACAGACGGACCTGATCGGAAAGCCCGTGTGAAAGGGGCCTTTGAGTTATTTTACGGCTTCAGTAGAAGGTTTGGCAAAATCCCAGGTGATGGGCATACATTTACAAGCCGGATTTAGTTACTTGTATTTCCTAGCAACATTGCCTGATATACCTTCAGTACTAGTGACCAATCCTACACTAAAAATACAGCTGCAATTGTACTTATTCAGACATGTCATCATTATCAGATATTGATATTCAGATAATCAGGTGTGCTGCAAAAAGCAGCAATAAAATATATCCTGATTTACAGTCTCAGAAAGGTGAGAAGTACAAATCTCTGCTTTCTGCACAGTGAATAATGACCATCCTTCCTTGGCCAAAGTAGTTGGGAGTACGGCCAACAGCTACACCCAAAATCATTGGAGAAAAAAAGGGTTCCTCTTTCTCGCCGAGGAAGGTTGTCCAATATGCATTTTTCTTTTTTCCAATTTTCATACAGTTTTTTATTTCATTCTGTGATGGATAGTCGCTCAGTGAGTTCCCCCCGTGGACACAGGATGGACAGTTCTGTGGTGGTGGTCAGGCATACAGAGGACTTTTTGTTTTTGTAGCATATGGGTCAATGGAAAGGCAGTCTGTATGAGGAATAAAATACACACACTGTGCCAGGCTCCAACTGCTCTGCCATTCTGAATGGCTTCTTTATACACCAGACACATGTTCTAAGGAAATTTTCACCTTCCACGCAGATTACCAGTCACAAGATTACACTCTCCAAATAGAAGAAAAGCAGCAAGGCAGCATGAACTGAACTTTACTCTATTCCCACACATACAACTCAGTGAGTAAAGGAAAATTACATACAGGAACCCTATAGAGTTCAACATACAAAGAGGCTAGATACACAAATAGATGAGAAAGAATGCAGCCCATGCTCGCTCTCTCTCTCTATATATATACAATCACCAGCCACTTTATTAAGTACACCTTGCTAGTACTGGGTTGGACCCCCTTTTGCCTTCAGAACTGCCTTAATTCTTCATGGAATAGATTCAATGAGGTGTTGGAAACATTCCTCAGAGATTTTGGTCCATATTGACTAGTGATCTACCAAAATCGGTTTTTCGTTGCCGATACCGATATTTTGGCGATCGCATATTGGTATTGGCCGATATTTTCACACATTTAAAATTTTGCAAAATAAACACAAATTTCAACACAAATCTGTTACTGACCAGGTAAATCTTTATTTATTAACATTTTTTTAACATTAAAGGCTCATTCTTCACACCTTAACTGCATAAAAACTGATAGGAAAACTTAAATTGCTGTGACATTTGCATTTCACATCATCTGATTGTGCATTAATGCATAATAAACTGCTGCAGTAGTGTACTCACTCACTCACTGCAATAATTTTAATTCACTACTGCAGTGCAGTCAGTGCAAAACTGCTAGACAAAAAGCTAGGCAACAGCTACACAGTGGATTGGACTGGAGTCAGTGGACTACCTCTGCGGTATGGCACTCACTGCAACTACTGCATTTAGTGCAAAACTGCTAGAAAAAAAGCTAGGCAACAACCGCTACACATACACAGTGGATTGGGCTGGGGTCAGTGGAGGACTACCTCTGCAGTATGGCACTCACTGCAACTACTAGTGCAGTTGGTGCAAAACTGCTAGAAAAAAAGCAAGGCAACAGCTACACGTGTCACAGTGGATACATGTCACAGTGGACGCATGGATAGGGGGGGGGGGGGCGGCGCCCCTGCGCCCCCAACGCACCAGCCACCACTGTTCAGCATGCTAATAATGTCCAGCAAAGCTTTCTGGTTTGACAGACCTTCATTTACCACTAGTTGGAGGGTGTGTGCCATGCAACTGAGGTCTGACACTTCAGCAAGTCTCATACCTTTTAACCATGTTCGCTCCACTGTCTCGCAGCATGAGCATCACTCGGTCTTTGGTGATTCCCTATTCTTCTAGCATGCCTAGAAACATTTCTCTAATGTACTCTCCAGTGTGGGATCATTGCATCACTTTTGTATTCAACACCAAATGCCTTCTTGTCCATCCACTGTCAATGAAGTGGCATGAAAGACTCATTAGTGATTCTGCTTGTCCTGACCAGCAATCAGTGAGTTGCCAGCATTCTCTGGTTGCAGCATAGTCTTTGTCAACGACCTTTTGGTGAATCTTTTGCAGCATTTCAGTTAGACTCCAAACGTCAAACGTCACTTCCGGTCTCGGAGCCTGAGCCGTGGAACGCGGAAGCTTCCCGGCTATCTTACTGATCTCGACCAGCCTACACCGTGAGTCTATACTATTGTTTGTCCGATTACCTTGCACATTATACCATGGGACTTCCCTTACGTTTAAGCACACAGATCGTATGAATACTTGCTCATCCAGATCGGAGGGGGCCCCTGGATATATCAGCCTGTTTTAATCCCATCATACTACACACTAACAGGTTGTATTAGTAGTGCGACACCTAGTGGTCTTCACAGGTGAAAGCACTTTTCTTTTCCTTTATTCACTGGAACAATTTTTCTACGAACATTGCACACAGCACTTTTAGGAAGGATCCTTTCCTTTCCTAATTTTATTTATTTTGTCACCATTCATTTTTTAGAAAATATAAATATGTATATGAATTTTACTTTAATTTTTGTATTTTAACCTGTGCATCTTTAATCTAATATTGGAATTTGAACACTTGCACCATATAGTATTTACTATTTATAATAAAATTTATCACCACTCATGCACTTTTGCCGAATGTATTGCCTATTGCACCTCATTCTGTTCACGGTACACCTTTTTGTATATTGAGCACCTATTGGGGAATTGTGATTTTTACCCTTTGATTATGGGGGTATACTGGCACTTGTGCACTTTATAATAATTTAATATCACCACTTGTTTCATACACAACCTATATTAAGTACCTTTTAAAAACATAGTCATAGGTAGCGCCCTTTACCAACCTTTTTCCTTTTATTCCATATTTCAACCCCTGTTATTCAGGGGTTGGTTGGTGGCAGCTTACACCTATTTTACTTGATTCTCCATTCGTTGCTTTATACACTCCATAGCGCTGGTCATCCCTGTTTTTAATATTTGGGATTTTTGCCACCTGTTTTTTTCTGAAACCTATCTGTTATTGTTGCCTGGGATAGGGATGTTTCACCTTGTGATTCATTTTGTTTTTTTCTGTCCTGCATTATACAATTCAACATGATGAACTCTTAGATGGGCCCAAAGATTTGACGTATATTTGGTTTTTGCAGTTATTAATCCCATGCTTACATTGTTTTTACAAGTGTTGCACAGTGCTGCTGATTTTCCTGGAGAATGGGAAAGAGAAATAGTCCCAGACCACACTTTTAATTTTTCTATCTCCATCCATCTCCATTGAAACAAGAAAGACACTAATATAGGCTAAAACAAAATGTCTGTCTGGCACCCTGTGGTGGCTGGCTGGCACCCTGTGGTGGGTGGCTGTCTGGCTGACACCCTGTGGTGGGTGGCTGGCTGTCTGGCACCCTGTGGTGGGTGGCTGGCTGGCACCCTGTGGTGGGTGGCTGGCTGGCACCCTGTGGTGGGTGGCTGTCTGGCTGGCACACTCTGGTGGGTGGCTGGCTAGCTGGCACCCTGTGGTGGGTGGCTGGCTGGCTGGCACCCTGTGGTGGGTGGCTGGCACCCTGTGGTGGGTGGCTGTCTGGCTGTCACCCTGTGGTGGGTGGGTGGCTGGCTGTCTGGCACCCTGTGATGGGTGGCTGGCTGGCACCCTGTGGTGGGTAGCTGGCTGGCACCCTGTGGTGGGTGGCTGTCTGGCTGGCACACTCTGGTGTGTGGCTGTCTGGCTGACACCCTGTGGTGGGTGGCTGATTGGCACCCTGTGGTGGGTGGGTGGGTGTCTGGCTAGCTGGCACCATGTGGTGGCTGGCTGGCTGGCTAGTACCCTGTGGTGGGTGGCTGGCTAGCACCCTGTGGTGGGTGGCTGGTAACCTGTGGTGGGTGGCTGGCTGGCACCCTGTGGTTGGTGGCTGGCTGGCACCCTTTGGTGGCTGGCTGGCAGTGGCACCCTATGGTGGCTGGCTGGCTGTCACCCTTTGCTGGCTGGCTGGCACCCTTTGGTGGCTGGCTGGCACCTTTTCGTGGTTGGCTGGCACCCTTTCAAGGCTGGCTGGCAATGGCACCCTGTGGTGGCTGGCTGGCACCCTTTGATGGCTGGCTGGGCACCCTTTCGTGGCTGGATGGATGACTGGCTGGCACCGGGTGGGTGGTTGGCTGTCAACCTTTGGTGGCTGGCTGGCACCCTTTGGTGGTTGGCTGACTGGCACCCTTTTGTGGCTGGCTGGCACAATGTGTGGTGAGTGGCTGGCACGTACAGGCCCAAGCCCTTCGGCTGGCTAGCTGGTACACAGTGGGTGTGTGGGACTGGGTGCTTGCCGGCTGGTACCGGGCAGGTGGGTAGCCGCAGCGGCTGTGTTACAGAACGTGTGTCAGGCTGTCACTGGTCACTGTGATTTTGAAGAACTACTAGATCACTCACTGTCCCCCGACCGACTGACTGTGCAGCATGCAGACTCCAGTGTGGCTGCGGTGGGTAAAACACACTGTAACGAGGCTGAAGGAGGTGGCCTAAGAGCTGCCCAGTGCGCGGAGGCGCGTGGCACAACATACGCGATGATGTCATGAAAATATATATCGGTAATCCAAAGGCCAATTACGATATATCGGGGAAAGTGCATATCGGCCCCCGATATATCGGTGTTGCCGATAATCGGTCGATCTCTAATATTGACATGATAGCATCACGCAGTTGCTGCGGATATGTCGGCTGCACACCCACGATATGAATCTCCCGTTCTACCACATCCCAAAGATGCTCTATTGGATAGAGATCTGGTGACTGTGTAGCCATTGGAGTACAGTGAACTAATTGTCATGTTAAAGAAACTAGTTTGATTTCTTGATTTCCAGATGATTTGATCTTTGTGACATGGTGCATTATTCTGCTGGAAGGAGTTATATGAAGATGGGTCCACTGAATTTATAAAGGGATGGACATGGTCAGCAACAATACTCAGGTAGGCCGTGGCATTTAAACAATGCTCAATTGGTACTAAGGGGCACAAAGTGTGCCAAAAAAATATCCCCCCATCATTACACCTCCAGCCTGAACTGTTGATACAAGGTAGGATGGATCCATGCTTTCATGTTGTTTATGTCAAATTCTGACCCTACCATCTGAGTGTCGCAGCTGCAATTGATACTCATCAGACCAGGCAACGGTTTTCCAATCTTCTATTGTCCAATTTTGGTGAGCCTGTGCGAATTGTAGCCTCAGTTCCCTGTTCTTAGCTGACAGGAGTTACGCCCGGTGTGGTCTTCTTCTGCTGTAGCCCCATTCAATGTGTTGTGCATTCAGATATAGTATTCTGCATACCTTGGTTTTAACGAGTGGTTATTTGAGTTACTGCTGCCTTTCTATCATCTCAAACCAGTCTGCCCATTCTCCTCTGACCTCTGACATTAACAAGGCATTTTCCTTCACACAACTGCCGCTCGCTGGATTTTTTTTCTTTTTCGGACCATTCTCTGTAAACCCTAGAGATGGTTGTGTGTGAAAATCCCAGTAGATGAGCAGTTTTTGAAATACTCAGACCAGCCTGTCTGACACAAACAACCATGCTACATTCAAAGTCACTTAAATTCCATTTCTTCCCCATTCTTATGCTTGGACTGAACTTCAAGTCATCTTCACCACGTCTAGATGCCCCAAATGTATTGAGTTGCTGCCAAATAATTGGCTGATTAGCAATTTGTGTTACCAAGCATTGGAACAGGTGTACCTACTAAAGTAGCTGGTGAGTGTATATAAAGTATATAATTTTTTCCCAATCCAACTGACTCTTTTAATCTAGAAACTGAGCAACATCATCCAATACTTCTCCAAGATTTCAGCAAGCTTTTGTTTAACCCTTTCACAAACCGATCCAAATGCAGCAATGTGAATTTATATGTGTCAAAGTATAGTAGCTGTGTATTTAAGTGATTGGTGAGGTAGGGAGAAGAACCTTGAAGTGGAACTCCAGCTATTTTGGATTTAAATTTGGATAGAGTGATCATGGTGGTTTCCATTGATGTATCTCTGCTGGAGAGATTCTGTTCACTTCCTGTCCCAGTGACCACACAGGAATTGAAGAGAAAAAAAACAAAGAGGAAACTAAAAGCAGAAAACATCTGTCAGAGTTTCTAATCCTTTCCCATTCTGTCCAAAACTAAAAGCACATTTTGGCTGGTGTTCCACTTTAAGTAAATGAGGCTGAGAGAAGGAAAGGGAAAAATAGATGGGGGATGGAATAAGAGAGAGACAGAAATAGAGATGGAGAAGAGAAACAGAGAGAGAGGGGAGGACTCACATATTTCACAGGCACAGACCCAGCTTATGCTCAGGCTGGCACACAGGACTCACCTCCCTCCTCCCTTTTCTCACCACCATCCTGGGTCATGAAGGAACTCGTGGCAGGAGACGGTAAAGAATGACGGGGTGCTGGTCACCTCCCCAGAACTGGCATCGCCCAGGCTGGATGATCGTGCTGCTGGTGAGTGATTTTATTCACATCTCTAAGTTTAGATTGCTGTACAAGTATAGAAAAGATTAAAACTGAAAATGTAGCAATAAAGTAATATAGTTCATTGAACAGATTTAAAATGCCAACTTTTCAGACTTCTCCAATTCCTTTTCCAGGCATGGTACCTCCACACTGTCTGTAATATATAAATCATTAATGTGGAGATGAAGATAAAGAAATTCCATCTGACAGGTGGTTTGGGGGCGTCTAGTGTCCTAACTCAACCCTGCAGTGGGCACCGAGTTGGATAGTCGCAGGCACACAGAATCCATTGTGCGCACACAAGGGTTACCTTTACCCAATTATGGCGCTGTGTGTTGCTGGATATTAAACTTCAGTACAGATTACAATTATTACACACTGGGTTAGTACATTCTCTGCATATTTTCATGTTTAATACACAGTTAGAAAGTAGGATGGAAAGTTGTGATAACATTTTTGGATTTGGGATATTTGGGGCTTCTGCTGATTCAGCTGTTACTATTCAGAAAGGATGATTCCACAGGCAAAACTGGAATGCAGTGACAGGCATAGAATGGGACACCTGTAGAAGCATAGTTTTCCCATGCAAAAGGTGGCAGGTTCATAAGCTATTCTGCACTGTGTATTTGTAATACGGCTCTTTGAACCCCCAAACATTATATATATTTTTAAAGCAGGGGCCCTACAGAATAAAATGGTGGGTGTTGCAATTTTTTTTTTCACACAGTATTTGCGCAGAGATTTTCAAAGCGCAATATTTTCGGAAAAAAAAACACTTTTTTTTTTTATTTATTACTCAAATACACTATATATTGACCAATAAAAGATGATCTTATGCAGAGTACAGAGATACCAAACATGACATGCTTTAAAATTGCGCACGTGCAGCAGGGACAAACTATGTACATTTTTAAAAGCCTTTACAGGTTACCACTTTGGATTTACAGAGGAGGTCCACTGCTAGAGTTACTGCCCTTGATCTGTTGTTGATGGCGATACCTCACATGCATGGTGGAATTGCTTTTTACATATGACACGAGACTGATGCTTGCGTTCTACTTTGCGCACAAACACGGGGGAACAGGGGTGCTTTCATTTTATTTTATTTTTGTATTCTTATTTATTTTGCTTTTTTATTTTAAAGCCTTCCTTTTCATTTTTTTTTCTATCATTTTTATTATCACAAGGAATATAAATATCCCCTATGATAGCAATAAGCAGTGACAGGTATTCTTTTTTAAAAAAAAAGGGGTCTATTCTGCTCTTAAAGCATCTGACCACACCAAGATTGGTGTGATAAGATGCTTTCCCAATGGTGCTGTTTATATCTGGTAAAACTAAAGTCATTAAATGCTCGTTACTTCCGGTATCTTAAGCCAAAGAGATAATTGAAGCCATTCTGGTCTCCAATCAGCTCTATGGTCAGTGGATTGAACCAGCGACTGCAGTCTTGGGTTATCCAGTGGCACAGGAAAGCCCGATAAAACAGTGGAAGGCAGCAGGAAAGGGGGGGAGTCCCCTCCCATTGCTTGTAAAAGCAGTCTAGCGGCTAATTAGCCACTAGGATTGCTTTTACATGAAAACGGACCACTGGCTACAAAAAACTATACCATGATGATGCCTTAACCTGCAGGCATCATCCCAATATGACCACTCAAAGCCCAACAACGTACCAGGATGTTGCTGGTCCTTGTTGGGCATATATTGTAAGGTTCTTTTATATTCATGCAGCCTGTGGGCTGAACAAAAAAAGATAACCTAACAGATTCCTCTATTCACATTGAATGATGTGGATGATGAAATCTCTGCCAGAAAGTGTGTGGTATGCCCCCCGATAGACCTCCCAGCATCCACCCACTTCTATTGATGAGCATACATGCAATGGTCTTTTTTCTCATTCAGCCCATAACAGATTCCTCCATTCACATCAGTTAATTTTGATGAAGAAATCTCTGCCACGAAAAGTGTTAAAAAATATATGGTGAAGCATAGGGGAGATTCACCCTCTGTGTCTACCCCCATCCCCTATGCTTCGTCATATACAGTAAACCCCCCTCCATTGTGGGGGTTACGTTCCGGACCCAGACGCGAAAAGTGAAAATCCGCAAAATAGAAAAACCCTATTAAAATGCATTGTAGGCATGTTTTTTTTACTGTCACTGTACGTGTAAAAGCATTTTAAGGTCTTTAAACACACTTTTAAAACAATAGAAACTCATTTAAACACATAAAAGATACTGAGAGACATAGCAAGAGCTTTGGAAAACACAAAAATATTTCATTTTTAATGATTTATATAGTAAAATAGCAGTACAAAAAAAAACGCAATATACCGGGACCGCAAAAACTGAACCACGATGGAGCGGGGGTTTACTGTATACTCTCTTTTTAAATTGCGGGGGGGGGGGGGGAATCACCTCCTACAGCGCTGCAATCATTGATTTACGTTTATGCTGGGAGCAAACGCTGTTGCTTGCAGGATAAACAAATCAGTGCTGCAGCTGATGGGCGTACCTGCAAAGCAAACAATGGTCAACAATAAAACACAGTAGCAATAAAACATTACAATATAATAGTATACAGTACAGTAAAACAGTAGAATGGCAGTATCTGCAAAGCAAACTATGGTTACCAATAAAAAACCCACTAACAATAAAACATTACATTATAATAGTATACAGTACAGTAAAACAGTAGAATGGTGGTATCTGCAAAGCAAACTATGGTTAACAATGAAAAACACAGCAACAATAAAACATTACATTATAATTGTATACAGTATCGTAAAACAGTAGAATGGTGGTATCTTCAAAGCTAACTATGGTTAACAATGAAAAACAGTAACAATAAAACATTACAGTATAACAGTATATTATAAAGTATAGTAAAACAGTAAGAACAGAAAATTAACTAAAAAAAAATTAACAACTATTCTTGGCTTTTTTATTTTTTCATTTTTTTTTTTTTATTATTATTTTTTTTTTTTGTAACTTTCTTTTTTTTTTTACACTTTTTTGTAACTGTAAAAAACTTTAAACGTTCCAGGCTGGGGTCTCTCAAAATGCGATAGCCATCTAACATCTATTGAGACCTTGTGTGAAAGTGTGCCCTAGACTGTGCCTAGCTGTACCCTATACTAAAACTCTACTAGTGTGTGGTAGCAACGGAAACAGTCCCTGTTGCAGAGACCAAGTTGGCCAGGACAGGAGGGACAAAAATAGCAAGTGTCACGCCTATACCCGCATTTTATACAGACACAGCATCTTCTTTGGGGTGCTCTGTGGGTGGAGGTACCAGGGAGGACATCCGGAAAATGCCTCTCATGCAGCTGGCTCACTGCTTCTAGATTGGGAATTTGGGCCACAGCACCTTCTAGATACAGAAGGGCTGTGATGATCTCTTCCTGGAATATTACGAAGGATCCACTTCTTCCTGACGCTTTGTATAGCACATAAGCGTTCATCAGAGCCAGTTGGAATAAGTATACAGACACTAACTTGTACCAGTGTATAGTCTTATGGGCAATTAAGTATGGCACCATCATCTGGTCGTTGAAGTCCGCCCCTCCCATGTTACGGTTGTATTCTTGGACACACAGGGGCTTCTCAACAACACCAGTCGCTGCTGTTATTTGGACAGTCGTATCTGCGTGAATGGAAGACAGAACGAAAACATTCAATGTGTCCCCTCCACTTTACTGTGCCACATGCACCAATTCTAGAATCAAAAAGGTGACTAAAAAGTGGCACGCTTGTGTAATAATTGACCATGTAAAAATGGTACCCCTTTCCGAATAAGAGTGACACCAAGTCCCAAACAATCTTGTCGCTGCTCTCTATGTAGTCTGGGCAGTCGGGGGACTCCACACTACTATCTTTTCCCTTGTAAATCCGGAAACTACATGTATAGCCTGTTGCCCTGTCACAGAGCTTATACATCTTGACCCCCCATATCTGGCACGCTTGCTGGGGAGAAACTGTTTGAAAACAAGGCGGCCCGGCAATTTAATCATGGACTCATCAATGCAGACAGCTTGTTGGGGCATATACAAGGCTGCAAATTTTTGGTTGAAGTGATTTACGAGGGGCCGAATTTTGTGGAGCCAGTCAAATCCAGGATCACCCCAAAGACGACTGAGTTCATTGTCATTGAAATGCATGAATCGCAAGATTTGCTCGTATCTAGTCCTGGCCATAGCAGCAGAGAATATGGGCATATGATGAACAGGGGAGGACTGGGCCAGGGGGCAGAGGGGCAATTTCCCATAAAAAGGCTGCACTGCTTTTGCCACAGACATGCCTAAAGGATTCCTGGCGAAGAGAAGTAAAAGTCCCCAGTGTAGAATGAAGATAAGGGCAGAGCACAGGCTCCCCCACCGAGCATGGATGGTCTAAGCTGTGCCTGAACGTTGGCCAGTTCAATGCCCCAATGGAGACTCTCCTCCCCCCGGCCAGTCCTGTCTGGGCTGTCCCAGCTCCTCCCTGCTGGCCAGATTGGGAACCCGGATTTGGCTCGGTGAGTAGAGAGTATCTGGAGCAGGGCATCAGCCTGGAATGGGGGTGAGGAGGAGGCTGGGAAGAGGGAGGGTGGGAGGGGGCCATGCACCATGGGCCTCTTTTTTGTACTTGCCCCCTGGGCCGAAAGTTGCCAGTCAGCCCCTGATGATGAATTGGGTCACTGGATTAATATGACCGCAACTCACTCTTTTTAGTAATGCCCATGATGAGGGAGAGGCCCAGTAGGGTTTTAAATTCAGAAAAAGTGATACGTTTCCTTGCAAAGTCTCTGACAAGGGTCAAATTTGGGTTTGCGGCGATAAATTGATCAACATATAAATTTCTTTGGGCCACAATACATCTGTACAGATCTTCTGTAAAAAACAGCTCATAAAAACCAAAGGGAGTAAAATCGGCTGTTTCCACCTGAATTCCAGGTTGGGCAGTGAATGGGGGAAGTACGGGTACTGCAGAAGTGGTGGGCTCTCAATCAGGATTTGCAAGCGCATCAGGAAGGACACTATGGGCTCTACAGGCCTTTTTTCTAATTCTTGGTGGCTGCGGGACACTACTTGTGCTAGTCACCGCACCAACTTGAACTGCACTTATGGGACTCGCCATGTCACCCAGTGTTTCTGCAGAGCTGGTTTGTCTATGACCAGGATGTACTAGGCCACTGGTGCTTGCCAGTTCACCAGAAGGTTGAGTGGCACTAGTACCGACACACTGCTGTATACGAAACTATGCGATTGTTGCACCTCAGCAACAGAAGAACGGGATTGGGTATGCCTGACCTTTGCAGGGACCCCTACCCTGTTGTCAGAGCTATCTATCAGGGTGCCGCTGCTCTTCACAGGTTTGAATACTGAGCTAGATTCTGACAGTGAGGCTTCCCCATTGCTCTCATCTGTAATGCTTAGCATTGTGTAGGCCTCTTCACCAGTGTACCTTTCGTTTGACATTTTGGCCAATAAATTTACAGGTACCTAGTGTGACTCACAGGTAAAAAAGCACCTGGTTGTCGAGGACTGTTTGAATCGCTACAAAAAAAAAACTGCTAGTGCTAGAAGAGATCAGGCCTGACTCTGCTAATGCTGCAGTTTTGTTTGTTGTGTATTGGAAGTGACAGTAATCTGTTGATTACTGCACATTTGGGATGGGCAGATGGGCTAAACGCAGGTGCTTGCAGGTTTCGTGGCTAATCCTGCTAATGCTGCATTTTGGGAACACTAAACTTTGGGGGACGCTAGTATAGTTCTGATCAGATCAAAGATATTGATCCATTCAGACACTGTACTAGTAATGAAGGTACCTAGTGTGACTCACAAGTAAAAAAGCATCTGGTTGTCAAGGACTGTTTGAACCGCTACCAAAAAATGTAACTGCTAGCGCTAGCAGAGATCACGCCTGACTCTGCTAATGCTGTGTTTGGTGTGCTGTGTATCGGAAGTGACAGTGATATGCTGATACTGCACTTATTGGGGGCTGGACAGAGGGGCTAAATGCACATGCTAGCAGGTGTATGGGCTGATTCTGCTAACGCTTCGTTTTGGGAACACTATACTAAACTATTGGGGACACTAGTATAATTCTAATCTGGTCAAAAATAATGATCCATTCAGGCACTATACTAGTATTGGAGGTGTTTAGTGTGTGTGTCACTAGCAATCAAAGGGTTAAAATGTATTACTAAATATGTGGCGGGCAATCTGACGCTATCCTGGAGTGACGCTAACTAACGTTACCGCTAACTGACGTCACCTGTGACACTAATACGGTGATCAGAAAAAAGATCTGTACACTATAATAGTGACACTGTGACAGGGAAGTGAAGGGGTTAACTTGGGTGATTAGGGGGTTAAATCTTTATTAGGGGATATATCTATCTGGGACAGCCACTAACTACCACTAACTGGCGTCACCATTGACACTACAGCGATCAGTAAATTATCTGTACACTGTACTGTATATAGTGACACTGTGACAGGGAGTGAAAGGGTAACTGGGGGGTGATCAGAGGGTGGTAAATGTTCCTATGTGTGCTAGTGTACTCATGGTAGATGCTCTCTCCTCTCACCCTGGAACCAAAAAGGGCTCTAGGAGAGGAGATTGCATAGATTACATTACATAGGCACAGGACATTTTGTGATTCGCCAGAACCAATCAGCAGGTCTAGGCCATAAATCATTGGCCTGGACCAGACGAGTGATCGGTTCTGGAGCGAGTCTGATCACCGCCGAGTGCCGCCGCACGCTCACCCGCACCCTCATGCGCGACCGACGTACAGGTGCATCGATTCGCGCAGCTGAGCCACCTTGCCGCTGTAAAACTGTGGCAGGTGGTCGGCAACTGGTTAAAGTGGAATTAAACCCTTGTATTCTTTACAGCCAAGGAAGCTGCTTCTGCTTTCTGCAACTGCCATGGTGCTGCACATGTGATCATGGCCCCAGCCATTTGATGGGTTGACAGGACACAATGTGACAGTTAGCAATCCTGGCATTCCAGGGATCTAACAGTTTTATTAAACCATTAAATTGATAGGTTTATTTCCGCTCTATGATTTACTGCTGTCCAGGGGCTATGGGCTCCAGCAAAAATAAATTGGCGAAATGCTGAAGACAATTTACAGCCCACACAATTTTGGTAGCATACATATTAATGTGGAATGTATTTTCCTTGCTAAAGAACATTATTTTTTATCAAGTAATTATGGGTAAAGTTCTGCTTTAAGTCTCATAATACAACAGATTTTATTTATTGAGGCAATTTTCTGGCATAGGAAAGAAATATGTTTATTTCTTCACACCAAAAATATCTTGGAAAAAATGATAATATGCCTTTGGAATTTTCAATTTAAAGGATAAGTTCACCTTTTATAACATGTTACATGTTACACCCATATTCAGGGTGTAACATGTAACATGTTATGAATGCACCAACCCCCCCAGATCCCCAGTGTGACAGCAGAACGGGAATCTTCTCGTGTCTGCTGCCACAATTCAATAAAGACACAGCCGCGCTGGGCTCTGCCAATTCGGCCGTGTCACCCATTCACAGACCTCTGTGGATGGAAACTACAAGGTCTGGAAGCCTTTGCGGCTGTCGGCTTGTAGTTTTCAATGAGCGCTGTAATAGTTCATTGATTCTTCCTGTCGGATTTCCTCTACTTCCTTGTATGAGGTATGAGCAAGCCAATACACTGACAGATCTGCAGAAGACCTAAATTATATCAGCGATCTGCTGATCACTGGTGCAATGCTTTACAGGCTCCTGAAGCAACAACAACAAAAAAAGTGAACTTATCCTTTAAACCTTACATTTTGACTAGGAAAAAGCAGACAGGTCTTCAAAACCAAAAGGGTAAAAATACATTTATTGGAGTTAGATTTAAGGTGTATGCAGTACACATACATTTCCCCGTGTTTCTCTCTTTGAAAACTTTGCAAGTACAACAAAAATACTTATTGATCTGCCAAAAAACCAGCGAGTTCCTAATATTTCATAGCAAGCTTACAATTCTTACAATTCTGCCCCTGCTGCACTGAAATCCCAAGCAGAGTTTTTGAAATCGGGAATATGGGCTGACTCAATTCTCAGCTTTCTGATAAATGTTTAATTTTCCCTGAAGTGTAGCAGAGACCTTTAGCAGACAATTACATAAAATGGGAAAACCAGGGCGTGGCTAGTGGCCGAGATGTAAGCAGCGTGGCTTCTGAGCTCCGACGGCACCCATAGATCCTACAGGGAACCTCGCACAGGTCCTGACTTTTGATCCCCCAGATCTGCTTCCTCAATCTGCCTACCATCTCCCGCTGCTGGCACCATGGGGACGAAATCCGGGCCGCAAAGCCTCCCAAGATGGCACAGGACCGTCCTCACAGCCTGCGCTCCCGCCCAGGGAGAAACAGGGACGCACCGGACAAGGTAATTTGCAGATCCCCGCGCCTTCTGGCAAGCCTGGCACCGCACCCCCGAAACCCCGACCCCCTGCCACTATCAAGGAGCATTTTGCGGACTCTCCTGTGTCCTCCCGTGGACCTTCCGCTGCTTCCCCGGGTCTGCTTGAGGGGCCGGATCTCTGGGACGCTGAGGGGACATGGGATGAGGGGTGCCTCACACTGCTATTACTCAGGACGGGACTGCGGAGGTGGGGGAGTCTGATTGTGAGGGGCTCACGCTACAACACATTATGGAAGCTATACATACTTGTCAGGCTGCCCTGACTACACAAATAGAGATTATCCGGCTGGACCCTTCTAAAGGTAAACATGAAATGCAAAAAAATCTGTGCTAGGATTTCTACTGCTGAACGGCGTATTAGTGATATGGAGGACCCTTTTAACCCTTTGAATGTTGACGTACGCTATCAGCAGCGGGATTTGAAAGACCATTCTGATAAATTAGGGGACCTGGAAGATCGAATGCTTAGAAACAATCTTCGCTTCATTGGCTTTGCTGAAAAGTCTGAGGGCAGGGATGCTGAGGATTTTTTGGAGGCCTGGATAAAGAATGTTATTGGAGTGGATCACCTTTCCGCCCTGTTTGCCATAGAGAGGGCACATCAAGTCCCCATGCGCCCCCTCCCCCCAGGGGCTCGCCCGAGATCTATGTTGGCAAAATTTCTTCATTTCCGGAATAAGGAAAATATTCTGAGAGCTGCCCGTAATATCCCTGGACCTCCAATATAATAGTGTCAAGATTTCAATCTATCTGGATTACTCAGCCTCTACCCAGAAGCAGCACATGGCTTGCCCCCCCCCCCCCCGGGCACCTCCCTGGGACTTCTCCAATTTTTCTTCTCCCTCTTTTTTAGGGTGTTTCACTTTTCTCATTTTGTTTTCCTTTTTTTTTTTTTTTTTGGGGACACTCTGGCGTAGTTATGCCATTTTGGGCGGTTATTGTTTTTGGGCTAAAGCTCTCTGACGGTTTTTATGGCAGGGCGCCATTGGGTGGGTGGTGGGAGGAATACTGAGCTCTGTGGTATGTTGTCATTATTACGGTCAGTTTTTCTTTTTTCTACATAGCCTTATATTCTATAGCGGTGGTCAGATTTTCCTATGGTCAGTTATTAGCGGTGTTGTGGACCAGGAGGGCCCCCCCTGGGGTGTTCCTTGCCTGCGCGCTCCTCAGGTCTTGGTATGTATTTCATGTTTCTTATGGGTGGGGCTGTACCAATGGGGGACCCCTCCTTGGGACATTCTGCTCATTCATGTCTTTTATTGCCTACTTATGACTCTCAAACTGTTAACCTGGAATGTTAGGGGTTTAAACTCCAAAATTAAGAGGTCCCTGGTATTTGACTATTTTAAACGCACTAAGGCCAACATCCTCCTTTTGCAGGAAACCCATTTGATGGATACCAAAACAAGGGTGTTGAAAAGGCCTCGTATTACTCATGCCTTTCACGCCACCAATTCCACCTACTCCAGGGGTGTGTCCACCCTGATTTCTAGGGACTGTCCTGTACAGGCAGGTGGTGGAAGTGAAAACTGATTGGGCTGGGTGCTATGTTATCATAGTGTTGACATATATAGATCAATTGTATACTATTGTTAATTTATATCTCCCTCTGCCTGTTGAAGCTTGGTCACTTGATGACTGTATGCGAGCTGTGCTCTTGATAGCCCAGGGATCTATAATTATAGGGGGGGGATTTCAATGCAGTGTTGGACCCCCTGCTGGACCGGTTCCATGGTTCTGCGAGGCCTTCGTTGGCCTTGACCGACTGGGCAGCCGCATATGGTCTGATTGAAGCTTGGCGCTGGAAATATCCCCGGCGAAGGGAATATTTGTGCTACTCCGGCTCTCATGGTACCTTCTCAAGGTTCTTTGTAACCTCAGAACTGCTCTTTAAACTCACTTGGGTTGAATACCTGCCGAGGGCGATCTCAGACCATTCACCCCTGGCGATGGACCTGGTAGTGGCCAGACAGCCGTCAAAGGCAGTGTGGCGTATGAGCCCGTATTGGCTTATGGAGCCGATGGTGTCGGCTGAGTGCGCTACTGCTTTGTCCCATTACTGGGAGGAGAAGGCTGAAGGGGTGGCAGATCTAAATTGTTGGGATGCTTCTAAGGCTGTTCTCAGGGGGGCATATATGAAGAGTGTCGCTACTTTTAAGAAAGGTGTGGCGGCACATATTGAGGAACTGGCAGATGCTTTGAGTGGATCCGAACGAGTCTATATTTTAGACCCGACCCCAGAGAATCGTCGGCTGTGGAAAGCTGCACTGCGCGCGTATGAGCTCGCCCTGGTGGATAAGACTCAGAAGCGGCTTCTTTAGAAGAGGCTTCTTTACCAATCTCAGCGTATTTTTGAATCTGGGGACAGGAATGGCCATCTGCTGGCCTTTTTGGCCAGACTCATTCCGGAAACGGTTACTATACCTGTCATTTTTGATCGTCACGGGCAATCGTGCTCTTCCACTGCTGATATTCTACAATCCTTTCACCTTTTTTATACTGAATTGTATACTTCTAGTGCCCATTATACGCCCCCGGAGCTGTATGACAATGTGGACTCTATTCCATTTTGCAACCTCACCAGGGCCCAGAGCTCGAGTCTCGACGAGCCGTTTACTTTGGGAGAGATAGATTTTGCTCTCAAAACCTTTCCTAAACATAAGACCCCGCGCCCGGACGGCTTTCCTGTGGAGTGGTATCTACATCACAGGGAGCTTCTTTTACCCTGTCTTTTGCTACTATACAAGACAATCTACGATACAGGCTCTCTACCCGATTCGTTGCATGAGGCCCTTATTGTCCTGATCTCCAAACCACATAAGGACCTACACTATTAGGACTCTTACCGACCAATATCGCTCATTAACGTCGAACTTAAAATATTGACTAAAATCCTTGCGCTACATCTTAATAAGGTGATTAAATCCATAGTGGGGATAGTGTCCACCCCTTCTAGTGTCCACCGCTCTATTTAAGTGGAAAGTCAAAGGTGCGCAAAACCAAAAAATATGAAATAGGAGCAGCACTGTGAAATAAGGTAAGTAAGTGAAAAGAATATAACGAATAAATAAATATCAGTTATAAAGTGCGCTTCCTAAATAATAAACAAACATATCACATCACCATATATAATTTTTAAACACAAATAGTGAATAATTATAGCAGAAACAAAAAGTCTCCTAAAATTGTAGATGAGTGATAGCCTCTAATTCCGTGACAGGGTCACCAACAAAGAAAATCAAACAAATGTGTTGTCAATGGTGTGAAAAAGTGCTCAGTGTGGCCTTTTACCAAAAAGTAAATCCCAATAGCATCAAAATAAGTGAACCAATGGTGAATAATGACAGCGACACCCTGAAGTGAAGGTGGGTTCTTACCACAAATAAGGGAGAAGTGAGCTTTGACCAAAAAGATCCACTTCCTGGTCAGCTTGGAATGAAAATATTCTCCACTGGGATGGATGGATGGATCAGACGACTCCTTTAGTACATGGTTCCGGAGTGCTTCCGGATGTGGGAATGCATGGAAAATCCACCATAAAAAAGGAGGAGGGGACTGATAGTGCGTTACCCAAATATTTATTTCCTTTTTTATGGTGGATTTTCCATGCATTCCCACATCCGGAAGCACTCCGGAACCATGTAATAAAGGAGTCGTCTGATCCATCCATCCCAGTGGAGAATATTTTCATTCCAAGCTGACCAGGAAGTGGATCTTTTTGGTATTTCAGTCACAGCTCACTTCTCCCTTATTTGTGGTAAGAACCCACCTTCACTTCAGGGTGTCACTGTCATTATTCACCGTTGGTTCACTTATTTTGATGCTATTGGTATTTACTTTTTGTTAAGAGGCCACCCTGAGCACTTTTTCACACCAGTGACAACACATTTGTTTGATTTTCTTCGTTAGTGACCCCGTCACGGAATTAGAGGCTATCGCTCATCTACAATTTTAAGAGACTCTATGTTGCTCTATTTGTCTCACCCTCCTGGCTCACTTATGACTTATAGTGCTTAAACTTATTCGGGACTTTGGGTTTTTCTCCAGTTTTCGGATTAATTGGACCAAGTCCAGTTTGTTTCCGGCGAACGTGGACACCCCTCTTTCCCTCCCTGAGGGATGCCCTCTGTGGCTCACCATGTCCTTCCTTTATTTAGGTGTTCAGGTTCAACAACCCCTCTCCCTATATGTGGCCAATAATCTCCTTCCATGCTTGGATCTTTTTAAATTTAAAATGGATCACTGGAAGCATCTGCCATGGACTCTGACCGGTAGAGTAATTTGTTTAAAATGGTCATGCTACCTAAGTTTTTGTATATTTTTGCCAACTCCCCGGTCTTTATACCGAATACGTTTTTTGTGGAGCTTGACTCTCTTCTTTCTGTGTTCCTGTGGTACACCAAGGCACCCCAGCTCTCCATTGCTACGCTTCAACAATCAGTGGCGCTTGGGAGCCTCGCTCTTCCGAACTTGCGCCTGTATTATTATGCTGCACAGCTGGTATATATCCATGGGTGGCTCTTCCCTCAATGGGGCAATCCGGCTATGGCTGCTGAAGCTGCGGTGGTTTTCTCATACGAAACCCTGACTAACCTTATTTACCGCTGCACTGTTGCCTCCCTTGGGGGTACGGCGCTTTTGGAATCCCCCCTTAAGATCTATGCTAGGTATGAGTCACTGTTACCTGCACCACTGGAACTCTTTTCTCCGAATCAGCCTCTGTGGTGTAATCCTAGTTTACCTCATTTTTCTGAATCTCAGGATGCTGTTTTGTGGGCGAGGAGGGGCCTCAAGTATGCCCACCAATTGTTTGCGGAGGGGATTTTTAAGACGTTTCAGCGATTTCGGATACCCAGCTCCTGGCACTTCCGCTATTTACAATTGCAGCACGCGGCCATGGCCTAATTTAGGCCTGGCCCAGTCTCTCTTGTCAACTCCCCATTGGAGAAGGAGTTGTTGAGGAATACGCACACCAAATTAACCAGCTCTTACTGATTCGCAGTGTGCCGTCTCGATTGGACGCCAGGGCCAGTTGGACAAGACACATCCCAGATCTCTTAAGTGATGACTGGGAAGAGCTGTTTCAAATGTATTTCAAGACCCCAATATCTGCTAGGGATCGACTGATACAGCTACGTATCTTTCATAGAACCTACTATACCCCTTATAGGCTGTTTTTGATGAAACAAGACCCAGCCCGGAGTGTCATAAATGCTGTGCTGCGCCTGGTGACTTGCTTCATATGCTGTGGCGCTGTGCTAAAATTAGACCCTTCTGGTCTCAGGTTACCCACTTCATCTCCACATCTCTTGGTCTTCCTATTGTATGCAACCCTAAATGGTGCATATTGGGGATCTTTGGAGACACTGATCTTCGGTCTCCCCAGAAACAATTTCTTAGACTCCTGTTGTTTTATGCCAGGAAAACGGTGGTGATGCATTGGATACATACAGAGTCCCTCTCGATCTTTGGAAGAATTTAATTAATCAGGTTCTGCCCTTATACAAATTAACGTATGAAGCCAGGGGCTGCCCAGAGAAATTTACAAAGATTTGGGGCGGATGGGTTGACCTGGCTATAACTTGTGATTCCACTCTGGTTTAACTGAAGAGGGTCGCGCAGGCACGGGGGGTCCCATCCCTGGTTCTGCACACCACTTGGAGGTATGTTTGCTGTACTGACCACTTTCTAATGTTTTTCGTTCTTTTAGTTGATTTGCCTGTAGTGATATAATACATCATACCACTGCCTTTTTGGCTGACGTTATTTAATTGTTTTCTTTCTACAGTTTTTTGATGTTTATAGTTATGTGACACAGCACTCTCTGAACTTCTGCCATTGCTTTGTATATTCGGTTATGGTATCGGCACCTACAGTATTATATGCTCTCTGTTATTGTGCTGTATGTTTATTGTGTAACAAAACCCAATAAAGTTGCAGTTTAAAAAAAAAAAATGGGAAACCATTCTTTCAGTAATTCTGAAACTCTAATACACTTTTTGGGTGAAAGTGCCATTCATACTGTTCATGGCTATATAGAAATCTCATGTAGCACCCCTCTGACACCCCAAAAGCAGGATAGCACCTCCAGAGGCAGGGGCGGGCGAACATTTCACCCGAGGGCTGAGTCCATGGCTAAAGGGGAATAGAGAAAAGATGTTGGGCACTAGTCACTTTTGTCTTTTTATTTTATTGCAGAACAGTTAAGGAGGTGAAGGTTAGGGGTTCCAGATACCATAGCAGATCACTTATAGACTCTCCAGATCAATGTCCAGCTTCACAGTGTCAGAACCTTTAACCGCTTCTGGACGGAAGGATTTGCCCCCTTAATGACCGGCACTGCGTTACTGTAACGGAAAAATGCGCGGTCGCGCGACGCTGTACCCACATAAAATTGATGTTCTTTTTTTCCGCACAAACAGAGCTTTCTTTTGGTAGTATTTTATCACCTGTGCGATTTTTATTTTTTACGCTATAAACTAAAAAACAGCGACATTTCTAAAAAAACAAAAAAAAAACAATATTTTTTCACATTCTGTTGTATAGCATTTGTGACAGGACGTCAGATAAATCTGTGAGTGTTGTCACAGATGGGAGATACACTTCTGCTTGGTTTAGACAATTCACCAATTACTATAGGGTGTCGGCTGCAAAGCCAGCAGGAAGGTTTAAGGAAGTTGAAAAACCTTCAGCTTTTCAGAAAGAGGAAATCAAGGCCTCTATAATTTGTCCAGAGAAAGTCTATGGAGGGCTGCCTCAGGAAGCTGTCTCCTGAAGCTGTGTGAGCTGGGGACAGGAGAGCAGTCAGATGTATGCCTCCTAACGCTGTGTGGGCATGGGAGAGGAATGTACCTCCTGGAGCAATGTGCGCTGAGGAGGGTAAAAAAGGCTGAAGACTTCTCAAGGTGAGGACATGGACTGTTTTTCTATGTGAAGAGAAAACAAAGGAATGTTTTTCTTGTGAAGGGAAAGACAAAGGAATGTTTCCTATGTGAAGAGGTCAATGAACATTTTCTATGTGAAGGTGAAAAACAATGGATGTTTCCTATGTGAAGAGAAAATAAATGGACTATTGATGGTTTGCTGTAGGATCAGCAAAGTCTGCCCAACAGTAGGTTGGGGACAGACTCTGTAGGTAGGTTCCTGTGTGTGTGAGAAGGTAGCCGCCCACAGTGGCAAGGATTTATTTTATCTTTTATTTTATTTTTGACGTTTTGATGCTTGCACTTGTGTGAAGAAAAATTGCAAGAATAAAACTCATACACTGTTGTTTGCAACCAATTCTCGGCTATCTCCCTGTGTAACGAACCCGAAAAGGGGTCATCCTCACACATTCCTAAAAATAAAAATAGAAAAATCCAAATTTTTCAACCTTTTAGACCGATTTGTATTCTGCTACATATTTTTGGTAAAAAAAAAAAAATCGCAAAAAGCCTCTTTTGATTGGTTTGCTCAAAAGTTATTGCGTCTACAAGCTAGAGGAAACATTTGTCAATTTTATTTATTTATTTTTTTTAATAGTATTGGCGGCGATCTGCGCTTTTTAGCGGGGCTGCAACAATGCGGCGGACAGATTGGACCCCGAAGTGACATTTTTGATACTTTTGGGGGGACCAGTGACATTACTACAGTAATCAGTGCTAAAAATATGCACTGTAACTGTAATAATGACATTGGCAGGGAAGGGGTGAACCTAGGGGTGATCAAAGGATTAAATGTGAGCCTAGGGGAATGTTTACTATCTGTATGGGGGATGGGCTTGTAAAATGATCATAGAGACCTGTGATCCTATATAGCAGGATCACAGGCGCTCTGTGATCATTTCAGAGAGAAGAACGGTCAGCTGTGTTTACAAACAGCTGACCGTTCTTCTCTCTCAGCGGGGAGCGATCACTGGTGCCCGGCGGCAATCGCGGCCACCGGCCCCATGCATCGGCATCACCGCTGCCTAGTGGGGGCGGGAGCGCCCCAGCACCACAGGCGCGACCGGTGCAGGGCTACGTTGGTTCGGGCAGGAGAGGCTGCCTGCTGCAGTAAATGCAGCAGTGGCGGTCTTAAAGGTATTAATGTGACCTGGCAACACTGTAAACATAATCCTACATTTCAGTGCATCCTCCAAGTGAGTCACCAGGCCCTTTTGAGAGACCAGTCTTCTTCATGGCTCTTTCCAGCAGGGGGACTTTCCTGGGTCTGCTCCTTGGCGCAGCTTCGTCCAGACCAGGCAGGACAGCTTCAGGGCCACTTCAGCACATGTTAGGCACCAAACCAGGCCTAACAGCAGAGCTCCATCCAGCAGCACAAACCCTAGGCCTCAGCCCAGGGAACAGAGAGATCACATGACCTGTCTCAAATATGCATATCTGCCCCCAGCATACACCAGTGGCAAAAACCTCCTACTGGATTGGTTGAAGTAGACATAAATATTCATAAGTTTTGTTTGTGAAATCTCATATTATGACCGGTAATACCAATGACATCTACTGGAGACCGTGAGAAATCACAAGCCAACCTAAACTGTGTTACTAAACCCAGGACCCTGCATTTACTATATCTGGTCTCCCACAGTACACAGAAAATGGAAATGCAATAGTTTTAGTAAATATAAACTGCTAAATACCTTTCTCATCAGCAGTGTATAGCAATCTTGTGACTTCTATCAGTGTCTGGTTAAAGCTTGTAAGAGGAGTTTTCATTCTCTCCTGCTTGTCCTATGAGGCTGCAGGACCCCTAACCTTCTGTATAAACAGTGCTGATTGGCCCTGCGCTGATTACATGCACTCTTTAAAAAAAATAAAAAAAACTTTCTTACACTCTTACTTTCAATACACACCAAACTGAACATGTGAAGCTTGCCCCCAAGGGTCTGTTGCATCAGGAAATGGTTTGGGGACTATGGAAGGAGAGGATCAAACAGCCTTTTTTACACAATGCAGAGGATTATCCCCTTAGGTTCTACAGTGAGCATGCTTTACTGAAAATATGTACTGATTTTACTGTTGTGGGTTTAGTAACACTTTAAGCTTTAGAAAAAAACCAGGTGAAAAACAATATAATCATCCTGAGCTAACTACAGCCCAGTCAAACTAAATTGCAATATTTGCCTCGGTTTAGGATAAGAGGGGTACACTCATAGCACGTGTACAAGAATTATCTGACAATTAGGTAGCTGTTGTATGATCTAAAATATGTTAGCTGCCATTTTACATTACACAAGGTGCACAGTTCTTTTGTGGGGTTATGGGACAATAACTCAGTTGGGTGTGTAAAAATGTTACATTTCATTGTACCATCTTCACTAATTTGGTAATCTTTGTGTTTGCTTTGCAGCTAATGACTACTTCATGTTTACTGTTCCCTGTATTTAAGAGCATTTTGTGCCACATTCATGCTGCGGTCACAGGAGGATACATCTCTGGGTCTCACTCTCTGGCTTTCATCAATTGTCCAAACGACCAGGTCGCTAAAGATATTGCCAGGTAAAATAATACAAGAAACACTACCAGACTACATTCTGTATGTCGTCTGGACTGAGCTGGTAATGGGCGACTAGGTACATTGATCTGTCATCATTTACATTAGGATATACAATATGCTATTAGAATACCATGAAAGTGATTTACACACTTTATTACCTTTTGGGCAGGGCTTAGAGAGGAAGTAAACTCCCCTTGTTTTTTTTTTTTTACCTATAGGTAAGCCTATAATGAGGTTTACCTATAGGTACTGTAAATATCTCCTAAACTTGCACTGTTTAGGAGCTATTTACTGTACACTGCACCGATTACGTCATTGGCGCATGTGCTCTGAAGCGCCTTCTGTGCCGTTTCTTCAGGGCCTGTGCCGTGACCAGCAGCACCCGCGCACATGCGTGGGAGTGACAACATTGCGTCTCTGGCCAATCTCAGCCCCAGAGCCCGCGAACGCAGAAGAAATACAGAGAAAGATGTCGGCTGTGTCAGCGGCATGCGGGGCGCCGCTGCAGGGCTTCATTCTTCATTAATTTCCTTTTCTTAAATCAGGTTTACAACTTCTTTAAATCGCTTTAGCAGGGACACTGTAACTGCACTCGCTAATTCATAAATCATAGGCAGGAGCTGCGGTCACATGCAATCAATATTAATTCCAAACTTAGAAGCAAGCGACACACTTGCACAAATAACACCTTGTAATCTGTGGCCGTACTTCTCACACTGTTAACACTAAGCACTTCAGACACAACTTCTGTTAGAGAACACTCCTCCCTCCCGATGTGCAGAATTTCTTAGCCGGTACCATGGAGCTTGTACCGGTCTCTACCAACTCACACTTTTTTCATAACTCATGCTTGTTCTCCTACGAGGCCTTGCTACTTCATATCTGTCTCCTGTGACTTCCAGGCTAGGTACCTAAGTACTCTGTGCCACGAGATCTGTCCCAGTATGTGTGGGAACCGGTCACTATTGAAGGGGCCAAATATAACACTCTTCACTACCAGAATATCCATCACCCCTGCCATGTCACCTGTTTCCTGGTTGGTTGGCTGCTTTAGCAAATTACACAGATATGGTATTCATAAGCAACAGCAATCTAGCTTCCTTTGGACAGCATTCCTCTCATTAGACCTGTGTACTGTATCTTCCCTAACTTCAGTCCCCTGGTTGCAAGCCCTTTTCTTTTGATACGCCATAGATGCACCCCTTTAGAGACCAGGCAGTTTTGATAACCAAATAAAGTTCTTTTAATGAAGAAGTTGCAGGTAAGAAGTAACAGTTCTCAAGACAGATATGAAGTCGCTAGACAAAATCTCTTTATTGCACCATGAAGAAGTTGTACCTTAGGCAGATGGCTATATCAATAAAAAATCTTTAGGGCAAGAGTCCATAGTAGGCATTAATCCACAAAAGGGTAGCAAGCCATCCATTAAAGTACATGATTTGGTAATAATCCACAAAGGACAGTAAGTCCATGAGTGGCAGTTATAAGTTCATAAAGATCCACAGGTTCCAGACCCCATTGGGAACCCCCGACTAGGTCCCGCCCCCCAAACCCCCACCCCCACCAAGGAGGTGGTTCATTCCAGCAGAGTAACAGCTACATTTTGGCAGTCTTTCCCTGGACCACTCTCTCAGACCTTCAGGGGGCAAGACTTTTCTGAAAAGAGCGAAAAACCTGACCAACAGTTGTAACACTTTCTTATCAGACATCACCAGCTCAGCAGGTCAACCTGAGGACACAGTGCAACATTTATACATTATAACAATTTGCAGCATGGTTGGCCTAGTTAAAGTGGTTGTTAACCCACTCTGCTAATTTTATATAATCCTCTGTTTCTTGTTATGCTAGGTTCTCCTGTCTCTGTGATTTATTTAAAAAAATGCAGTTTATACCTGTTTTCAGAACACCGATTGGAGCTCACGTGACCCGCTGCCTCTCTCCTCTCTCCGTCTTACAGCTGCAGATAGGTGAGCCGAGATTCCCTACATCAGCGTCCCTCGGCGCTCTGAAAACAGCTATAAACTGCATTTTTTTATAAATCACAGAGACAGGAGAACCTAGCATAACGAGACACAGAGGATTAAATACGATTTTTAAAGTTGTTCCAGCCACAGGGGAGGAGGGCAGGCACTGTCACTAGCTGACAGGCAGGGAGGGGAGAGGAAAGAGAGCACAGAGGAGAGACAGCAGAGCTGGGCACATTATTCTGACTCCAATTGTTGTAATAGTGACTAATCCCTTGCTGAGACCTATTCCTGGCCTGTATAAGCAGATGCAATCACCATGGATATTTGTTATCAGATAGCTGAACTCACCAGACACCGTATCTTTCCATCCACGTAGGTTTTATTGCAAGCAGTAGATATAGCAGACAACAAAATGTGGCAGATGATTGAAGATGGTATCTGAAGGTCAAAACATGGTAATGTGTTCCCGGATGCAAGCAGATTTTATGAAGGCCTAGACAGATGTGGCCCTCTCTATTCCCACAAGCATAAAAAAAGCAGGAACAGGAAATACATCATCAATGGGAGGGGAGAGGAGGGAAACACAGAAGAGAAAGACAGAAAGGCAAGTGCAACAACCAAAATAACCACAAGATGACATTATATTGACCAAATATATAGAAATTACCACAACTATGCATTATATTATATCTTACATATTGGTGTAACAGCACACTCCACATCTGGTATTGTAAATATCACTATGTTAATCATAACGGTAGTTATGCAAATGCAAATAAACAATAGTGCAATTTGCAGTGGTCTTGAAGACCTGAAAGACAAGAGAAAAACATGAATATATATGCAACAACAATAACTAGATAATGCATGAAGAAGTGTCAAAGTCTAAGGTACCTTCTTGTGACAGAAACTCAATCCAACAAACCCAGGAGGGAAGTTCAGTCTCCAAAAGGCCAGAGTAGAACAAGTTCTGTAATGGGTCTGAGGAAAGTCTTTACAGTTCCTTGTCTGGCAACCTTCACCACTACCTTATGTACCATACCATCATCGCTAGGCATGGCCCTTACAATGAGTACCATGGGCCATTCAATTATTTTGGCTTGCTGGTCCTTGAGGAGAACAAGATCTCCAACTTGCAGGTTATGGTTCAGACGTTGCCATTTTCTGCATCCTTGCAGAAGAGAAAGATACTCCATCTTCCAACAATTCCAGAAGCAGTTGGCAAGGTGTTGTACTCGCTTCCATTGCTCACGGTATAAGTTTCCCCCCTTTCACGTCTGCAGGTGGAACAGGAAGAGACCCAAGCTTCTGGGTAGGAAGAGTAGCTGGAGTACGGATGGTTGAGAACTCTGCATCTTTGTCAGGATCTAGAAGACTGAAGACCTTAGCTGAAGTTTCTTCTGTAAGATCCAGCAGGAATTCAGGTCATGTTAACCAAGAAGAATTTGCAAAGGCACTTGCAGACAATGGTTTAGTGGCATGATTTGCAAGATTAAACTCTGATGGAACGTGATGCCATTGCTCAGGCCTTGAAGATTTTCAGACTTTTTTCTACATGGTTACTTATGTAGACATAGAAGCGTTTTGTCCGATTGTATATAAAGCGCAAAACAACCTTGCTGTCTGTGCAGAATTTGATGTCATCTATCTGAATGTCTAGGTCACGCAGTACAAAATCTGCAACTTCTACGGATAGCACAGTCCCGCAAAGTTCAAGCCTGGGAATTGTGTGTTTAGGCTTAGGTGCTAACTTGGCTTTGCCAAACAGAAACCCTACATGGGTTTGATTGTGAGAGTCTCTTACCTTGAGGTACCCTACAGCTGCCATGGCCTCAGTGGATGCATCTGAGAAGATGTGAAATTCTTTTCTCTGACTCACAGCAAGGGAAGTTGAAGTATAGCAGTGTGGTATGTCAATTCTATCTAAGGCATGTAGAGATTGTTTCCAGGACTCCCACTTTGAATATTTGTCTGTTTGTAGCGGAGCATCCCAATCTTGAATAGTCTCTGATAGCTGTCTTAATAGGGATTTACCTTGTATGGTGATGGGAGCCACAAATCCCAGTGGATCGTATAGACTGTTCACCACTGACAGAACACTTCGTTTGGTGAATGGCTTGTCTGCAGCACTGACTTGAAAGCCGAAAGTGTCTTTTAATATGTTCCAACGTAAGCCCAGACTTCTCTGAATAGGAGGCATGTCCGTTCCCATATTTAAATCCTTAAATCCTGTGGCATGATCACCAGGCTGAAAGGCTTTCTTTACAGCAGCGCTGTTTGAGGCAATCTTATGGAGTCTGGGATTAGCCTCAGAAAGCATACCTTGAGTCCTTTGGAGCAGGTCTATGGCTTCTTCATCTGTGGATAAGGGTTTGAGTCCATTGTCCAGGTAGAAGTCTCTCTCAACAAAGTGTCGAGCATCTGCGCAATACTCCTTTTCACCATCAAGAGCAGTCCTTAGTAGGCCATATGTTGCAACAGCAGGTGAGGGACTGGTTCCGAATACATGTACTTTCATGTGGTATAAAATCACTTCATTGTTTGTTGTTGTCACGGTGCCACAGAAACCTTAGGAAGTTCCTATGGTCTTCTCTTACTATGAAGCAATAGAACATTTGTTCAATATCAGCAGTTATGGCAACTGGCTCTCTTATGAACCTCATAAGTACTCCTACAAGGTTGTTGGTTAGGTTAGGACCAGGAGAACATCATTCAGGGATACGCCTTGATGCTTGGCACTGGAGTCAAACACTACCCTAATTTGCTTTGGTTTACGTGAATGATACACTCCAAAGAAAGGCAGATACCAGCACTCATGTTCTAGAAGAGGTGGAGCTGGCTCAGCGTGATCATTGTCAAAGATCCTTTTCATAAAGGCAATGAAGTGATCCTTAATTTTAGGCCTGTTCTTTAGTGTTCACTGAAGTGTGTTGAATCTGGATAAAGCTTGTTCACGATTGTCTGGAAGTCTAACTCTTGCAGCACGAAGAGGTAATGGTGCAACACTGCTGTTAGATTTATCCCTAAAGAATTCACTGTCCATTATTGTGATAAACTCACTATCTTCAATTGACAAGGCTATTCTGTTGTCATCACGTGTAATACAAAACACTGTTCTACCTAAATTGTCATCACAAGTAATGGGAATAACATCAGATACTTGGATGATGTCAAGCGGCTTCTCCTTTACTTCATAATAATAAGGGCATTGTCTGAAGTGAGATGCATGCCCATTTCTTAGCACATGAGTCCTAAAGGAGTTGATCTCGGATGGCATGCACATTCTGTTCAAGCATACATCGCCCACTATCACACAGCCCAGATCAAGTCTTTGTGCACATGGGGCTTTGTCAGATTCATTGCACTGCTGGCGTACTTTATTTACTCTGAGAATGTTTCTTCACAGCATGACTAAGTGTCACGGGGCTTACCTTTGTTGGAGTCTGTAATGCAGAGTACGCTCACCCTTGCAGATATCCACAGTCCAAGGTGACCAGGTAAGAAAGCCACCTGGGCTGTGAATCCGTGCACGGGGGCTTGGCAGGGAAGGTGCTCCAATAAGCATGACTGACAGGAATACAATGGGAAGGGAAGTCCAGGAATAACTGTAGTCACTGGATGACACGAGTCCGGATAAGGATTGCAGGAACAACAAGGAGCGAAGGTAGGGATGGAAGCCGGAGTCAGTCTGGAACACACGCTTAGGAAACAGGAACAAAGTCTGTCAAACAGGAACAATCTGGAACAAAGATCAGCAATGAACTGACACTGCTCTAAACGAGAGGCAGTGTTTTATAGCTTGCTTAATTGAGCAGTTAGTTTCAGGTGGACAATGAGAGACAGGAGTATACTCAGGTGAAGTCCAGCCCCCTAGTGCTGCAGGCAATACCAGATTAACAAGACAGGATCCATATGAGTTGAAGTGTGGCTCAGAGAAAGGATAACAGGACAGAATGTCAAAGTACACAGGTTCAAAGCCCATGTCAGGTACTTAACGGTGACCACGCCTGGCTGTCTGTAAGCCATGGCGAGAACCGTGACACTAAGATTTCGGCATCCATGTCCATTGGAGGAATCTCTGTAACCAGGTGTCTTAAGTGGGGATGGTAATATGCAGCTTCTGGAGTAGGAATCTCTTCCCTGTTGTCTGGTATTTGGTCACACTCAATTAATGTTGGTAAGGGTATGCCCTTCTTCGCCTTAATATGGAAAACCATGAACCCATTGGCTCTTCTGCCACATGTTTCTACACGACCAAAACAAGTGTTGAGAGTATATGGTGAAGCATTTCTCTTTATACCAAAGATCTCAAAGAATTTAGGTTTAACCAGGGATCTGTTGCTCTGCTTGTCTATTATGGCATACATCCTTGTAGCTTTCTCAGGTTGATCCTTTGGATATATTTTGACTAGACATACCTTGGCACAGCATTTGTGGCTTGATCCTTCTCCACAGACTTCAGTACATGAAGATGAAACATTTGTTGTGGCTGGAGCATGGCTTTGTTGCTCCCCGCCATGATTTGAAGCAGGGTTGAATGTAGATGGCTGCTGTGGATTGTCTGGAAGTTGTGCAGGATGCATTGCTGTTACGTGTTTGTCACTACTGCAGTCTGTGCACTTGATGACAACTTTACAATCTTTAGCAAAATGGTCATAGGAAGCACAGCACCTATAGCATATTCCAAGTTTGTGGAGAATCTCCCTGCATTCTCGGACAGACTTTGCCCTAAGCCCACGACATTTCTTAACAGGGTGTGGTTAGTCTAGGTGAGATGTCTATCTTTTTAGTAGATACAGCTCTATTTAAGTCTGTTTGTTTGTTTAGCTTTGTTATCATACCTTAATGATGATGATGATGATGCAGACAGGCTAGACTCACTAAAGCTAAAGCTGGGATCATTTCTCATCCAGGCTTGTTCACTGATGAATCTGCACAAATATGAGAATGGAGGAAAGGATACATTTTAGTCTCTTTTATATCTTGAGTCCTGTTGTGCCCATTTCTCAAGCAGGCTGTATGGCAGTTTAGACACCACTGGATTCATGCCATGAGCAATGTCCAGAAAGCTTAGCCCAGGTAGCTGAGGGTCTGCCTTTGCCAACTCTAACTCCATGAGGAGGTCGCTTAGTTCTAGAAGCTTGTGATGATCTTTACTACCTATCATATATCTGGCAAAGTCAGATAGGTCTGATCTCTCTCTCTTTGGTCCCAAAGTAACTTGTGGGACCCCTCGGGCATGAAAGTTCTCTGGTGAATAAGGGTGAGGTTTACCAAGATAAAATGACGTTGCAAGAGCATTTAACTTTGGCTCTAAGGCTTCTGCTGGCTGTTGCTTGAACTGTGGCTTGTCGCTTGGAGTCACCTTGTCGTTGACAGGAGGTTATGTGGTTTGCTGTGTAGGTGCGTTGTGGACTTGAAGAGGCTCAGGCTTTTGTAGGTTGGAGTTCTCTGTGTTGAGTCCGAACAGTAATGTTAGTAATCGATGCAGGAGATGATTCTGTATCATTGTAAACAATATGTCTTAGCACATATCAGTGTTAATTTTGGCAGCAAATTTCAATTTAGTTTTAGTCTTAGTCTTAGGACTAAAATGGCATTTTAGTTTTAGTCCTATTTTAGTCTTCTGCAGGTGTTTTAGTTTTAGTCGTATTTAGTCGACTAAAACTCCAGTATATTTTAGTCGACTAAAACGCCCTACATTTTAGTCGACTAAAACTCATTTTAGTCATCTATAATCAAATGGGTGTAGTTCAATTGTAATTTGTAATGCATTATTTAAGCATTTCTCTACAATTTCCAAACTCATTATATACTACTGCTGGTCCTGGAGTGAAAAATCTAATATGTTATTATTTATGCTTTGAGCATGCACCAGTGTTAATTTTTGGCAGCACATTTCAATTTAGTTTTAGTTATAGTCTTTTGACTAAAATGCCATTTTAGTTTTAGTCGTATTTTAGTCTTAAGACTAAAATGCCATTTTAGTTTTAGTCGTATTTTAGTCATCTGAATTGTGTTAGTCGACTAAAACGTTTTAGTCGGTTTTAGTCGACGAAATTAACACTGGCACATATTCACTGGTGCATTCAACTGGATCTTCCATTTCTGCTGGAATAGAACAGTCCAAATTAGTACTCCCGTTGCTTGTTCAAGGACCTTTAGTCTTGCCAGGGCAGCTGCTTCCTACCTTTCCATTTGCAGAACCTTTATTTGGGATTCCAGCTTTGCTTGGCGAGCTTTGGTCTGAGCTTCTATCTCTGCTTTGCGAGCTTTGGTCTGGGCTTCTATCTCTGCTTGGCAAGCTTTGGTCTGAGCTTCTATCTCTGCTTGGCGAGCTGCCATCTCTGCTTGAAGAGTTTTGCTTTGAGTGTCCATTTCGGCTTGGCAAGCTTTGCTCTGAGCTTCCATTTCTGCTTCCTTTATGGCAAAGGAGTTTCGCACTTTATTTTCTTCCAGACTTATGTGGATTTATGAGATCTGGTCTCCTACAATTGAGCAATGCAGATTTCTGCCTTATCCTCAGCATCTTGCACTAAGTAATCTTTTCGTTGGTTTAGTTCATCTGTCTTTGTCAGTTCTGCTAAAGAGCCATCTATATTAGAGTCCTTTAAGAAAGCTGTGTACTTAGTATACAGCTGCTGGTAGCGTTTGTACGCTGTAGATAAGTGATCTATAGAGTCTCTTAATTTAGCTGGTTGATCATTAAAGCGTGGAAAAACTGACAAGTGGTATGTAGTTCTGTCCCACAGATCTGACAGATGGCGGGAGAACTCATCTCTATTGGTTTCGTAGTTTTCTCTAAGTTTCTGTGTTGGCATATTGTGTATTTGCTCTGCGATATCTGCAGAATCTGCTCCCTGTGCATCTGTGTGGTCAGAGGCATGATGTATCAGTGTTGATTCAGCGATAAAAGAGTGCTCAGAGCCTTGTGTAGACAATTTTCAAGATTTGCAAAAAATGGTTACTATCTCTTTAAGAAGACGAACAGCAGCTTAGACAGGTGAGATAACACAGTCCAATGCAGAGAAATAATATTAAACATTCACAGATGACTTGCAGTAAGCTTGTGCAACCATGTGCTTTCACAAGATGGCGGGTGGCACTGAGCTTGATTGCGGATTAAACATACACATCCACACAGCAGGCTGTAGGAATTCTACCATGTTTTGACTATTCTGACTCCAATTGTTGTAATAGTGACTTATCCTGCGCTGAGACCTATTCCTGGCCTGTATAAGCGGATGCAATTACCGCGGACAATCGTTATCAGATAGCTGAACTCACCAGACATTGTTTATTTCTATCCACGTAGGTTTTATTGCAAGCAGTAGGTAAAGCAGACAACAAAATGTGGCAGATGATTGAAGATGGTATCTGCAGATCAAAACATGATAATGTGTTCCCGGATGCGAGCAGATTGTATGAAGGCCTAGAGTCAGACGTGGCTATCTCTATTCCCACAAGCATATAGAAGCAGGAACAGGAAATACATCATCAATGGGAGGGGACAGGAGGGAACACAGAAGAGAAAGACAGAAAGGAAAGTGCTACAACCAAAATAACCACAAGATTGCAGTATAATGACCAAATATATAGACATTACCACAACTAAGCATTATATTTTACATCTTACATATTGGTGTAACAGCACACACGTAAACAAACCACAGTGTCAGGGCTCAGCAGCCATGATACACTGGGGTCAATTTATAGAGGGGAGGGCAGAAATTGGCAGGATAATCCAAGTTTTTTAGGTGATGGAGGGTGCCAAATTACACAGCACAAGCACTGTGCTATATAACATGCTTTAAAGGAACAGGATCTTTATTTTTTTTTTTGGGGGGGGGGGGGGGGTAAAAAAACGCTTTTAACCTCAGAGCATGAACCCAGTAGAAGAAAGACCTTTAACCCTTTGGAACCCTCTTGGAAGCACCTGCCTACAAACTCAGTAATAAATGTGATATTCTAGAAACAGGCTGGGTTCTTCATCAAAGAGTATATCTGTTTGCTTACAGCAATTGGTAACTGCTGTGAAGCTTGCTAGTTCATGATGTATGTACCTATGGATAAAATGACACACAGAGGGATAAAGGGATGGACAGTAGCTTTATGCACAACAGTTGTTGAAGAATAGCTATTACAATGGAAATTCATGGTATAGAACTAGAACAATGCATTGTAGATCAGGAAAATACATGATGTATGACTATGGCCGTAAAAATATTTATTTTGTATAATTTCCTTAGGGGCATTCTGGAGAAGAAACTGGCAGCCAGTGTGAATATTATGCCAAAAAGCTCATCGCTGTAAGTGCATTATGTGCATTCGACTATCAATAATTCACACACCAATTCTCATGTCACAACCAGCAAGGCCATTGAAAACATTCATCAAGATTGCATCTAAGTGGATAGTTTATATCAAACATAAACATATTGTAAGAGGGGAAAATCTAAAAAGTGAAAATAATAAAGTGGACCTTGTACAGAACCCCCCTCCATGTAAAAATACAGAGTTAACCACTTAAAGCGGTGTTCCAGCCTCCCCTTCCAAAAATTAAAAGTCAGCAGCTACACATACTGTAGATGCTGACTTTTAATACTAATACACTTACCTGTCCTTGAGTCCAGCGATGTCAGCACCGCAGCCGATGTTTTTATCGGCTGTCAGGTGCTGTCGCCGCCATTGCTGGTAAGGGAACCCATCAGTGAAGCCTTGCGGCTTCATGGGCTGGTCCCTACTGCGCATGCGCGAAGCGCGCTGCGCATTCAGATTGCCTCAGGGACGGGGGAACCGAATGTACTTGCGGCGGTCGGCAAGCGGTTAATGTGAGATCTGGGGCCAAACTTCAGAGGGGCGGCGCCGTCTCCCAGAAGTGGGATGGGGACCTGTCAAAAACAGGTACCCGTTCCCCCCTCCCCCCTGAAAGGTGCCAAATGTGGAACCGGAAGCGAGGGAGGAAGCAAATGAGCGGAAGTTCCACTTTTAGGTCAAACTCTGCTTTAAGGACCAGGCCTATTTCTGACATTTGTTGTTTACAAGGTAAAATCAGTATTCTTTGCTAGAGACCCTAGAGAATAAAATGGAGATCGTTGCAATACTTTGTCACACCGTATTTTGCACAGCAGTCTTACAAAAGCAATTTTTATTAAAAAAATACATCTTTTTGAATTAAAAAATAAGAAAACAGTAAAGTTAGCCAAATTTTTTTTCCTATAATGTGAAAGATAATATTACGCAGAGTAAATTGATACCTAACATGTCATGCTTCAAAATTGCGCACGCTCGTGGAATGGCGACAAACTTAGGTACTTAAAAATCTCCATAGGCCACGCTTTAAAAAATTTCCAGGTAACCAGTTTAGAGTTACAGGGGAGGTCTAGTGCTAGAATTATTGCTCTCAATCTAACGATCTCGGCAACACCTCACATATCCCTATAAAAAATTGATCACTTTTATTCCTACTACAAGGAATGTAAAAATCCCTTGTAATGGAAATAGGCATGACAGGTCCTCTTCAACCACTTAAGCCCCGGAGGATTTGGCTGCTCAAAGACCAGGGCCTATTTTGCGATTCGGCACTGCGTGATTTTAACGGACAATTACGCGGTCGTGCGACGCTGTACCCAAATTAAATTGACGTCCTTTTTTTCCCACAAACAGGGCTTTCTTTTGGTGGTATTTGATCACCTGTGCGATTTTTATTTTTTGTGCTATAAACAAAAAAAGAGCGTTAATTTTGAAAAAAATATTTTTCACATTTTTTATATGGAATTCCCCCCAAAAAAATGTAAAAATCTAAATTTTTTAACAATTTAGGCCAATTTGTTTTCTGCTACATATTTTTGGTAAAAAAAAAATCGCAAGTAGCGTATTTTGATTGGTTTGCGCAAAAGATATTGCGTTTACTAACTAAGGGAAAGATTTATGTCATTTTTATTGTTTTTTTTTTTTAACTAGTAATGGCGGCGATCTGCGTTTTTTTTTTTTTTTGCGGGACTGCGACATTGCGGCGGACAGATCAGACCCCTGACTAACATTTTTGACACTTTTGGGGGTACCAGTGACATTACTACAGTAATCAGTGCTATACATATGCACTGTTACTGTAAAAATGACACTGGCAGGGAAGGGGTTGACTTTATTAGAGATCCAGGGGTTAAGGGTGTCCCTAGGGGCGTGCTTCTAACTGTCAAGGGGCGTGGCTTTTGATGTAACCACAGAGACATACGATCCTACATAGCAGGATCGTATAGTCTCTGCTGTTACACCAGGGAGAATGACAGGCGGCTATGTTTACATTAGCCGCCTGCCTTTCTCCCTCTCCAGCGTGAGATTGCGAGTGACCGGCGGACATCGGAGCCGCTGGTCACTCGCACGGGGATGCCCGTGAACGAGCGGGGGCGGGAGCGTGCCTCCCGCGGCGCGCGCTCGCCCCCTACAGGCTCCTGGGCGAGTGACGTAGTACTACGTCACTTTGCCCAGGAGGGGCTGACTGCCGCAGTAAATGTACTTGCGGCGGTCGGCAAGCGGTTAATGTGAGATCTGGGGTCAAAAAGACCTCAGATTTCACATTTACACTTAAAAGCAATAAAAGCTCCTGTAAGCAGGGAAAACAACCGGGAAGTGGTGAGAGGGGGGTGGGCACCTCTTCCACCGCCCAAAAAAGTGATCCTGTGGACGAATCCGCTGATAAGACCACTATTATGTGAAAGAGGCCCGCCAGCCGTGTAAAAGAATACCTGGTTTATGGCAGCTATCTGCTGCCATAACCCGGTATTTAACCACTTTAGCCCCAGATGATTTTCCTGCTTAACGTCCAGGCCACTTTTTTCAACTTGGCACTGCGCAAATTTAACTGACAATTGCACGATTATGCAACCCTGTACCCAAACAAAATTACGTCCTTTTTTTCCCACAAACAGAGTTTTATTTTGGTGGTATTTGATCACCTCTGCGCTTTTCATTTTTTGCGATATTATTAAAAAAAAAGCGAGAAAATTTTGCGAAAAAATTTACATTTTCTACTTTGACACTTAAAAAATATCCAATATATTCAATTTTTGTCATATATTTAGGCCAAAATGTATTTAGCTACATGTCTTTGACAAACAAATTCTCAATGAGCGTATTTTTAACCGCTTTAAGACCGGAAGATTTTACCCCCTTCCTGACCAGGCCATATTTTGCAATTCGGCACTGCGTTACTTTATGGGACAATTGCACGGTCGTGCGAAGCTGTACCTAAATTAAATTTATGTCCTTTTTTCCCCACAAATAGAGCTTTCTTTTGGTGGTATTTAATCACCTGTGCGATTTTTAATTTTTGAAAAAAAGAGCGACAATTTTGAAAAAAAAAAACAATTTTTCACATTCTGATATATAACATTCCCCCCAAAAATTTACAAATCAAAATTTTTTAACATTTTAGGCCAATTTGTTTTCTGCTACATATTTTTGGTAAAAAAAAATCACAATAAGCGTATTTTGATTGGTTTGTGCAAAAGTTATCACGTTTACTAACTACGGGAAAGATTTGTCATTTTTATTGTTTACTTTTTTTTTACTAGTAATGGCAGCGATCTGCGATTTTTTTTTTGCGGGACTGCGACATTGCGACGGACCTATCAGACCCCTGACTGACATTTTTGACACTTTTGGGGGGACCAGTGACATTACTACAGTAATCAGTGCTATAAATATGCACGGTTACTGTAATAATGACACTGGCAGGGAAGGAGTTAACACTGTGGGTGATCAAGGGGTTAAATGTGTGCCTCATGCTTACTGACGTGTGTGGGGGGAGGGGGTTGTGTGACACAGACACAGATCGCAGGTTCAGCTATGCTGAATCCTGTGATCTGTCCCTGCCTGTCACAGAGGAGATCCGCCCGCTTTGTTTACATCGGGGAAGAGCGGTGGTGATCACCGCCTCTCCTTCCCTGACCCGACTACCGCTGTGTCTGAATACAGCGGGAGCGAGCCTCCGGCGGCGCACGCTCGTCGCCGAGATAGAGCGAAATCCAGCAGTAGCAGCAATGTGAGCGGTCGGCTAGTGGTTAATGTCAAAGTAGCCACGTAAATACACAGTGGGCAGTCAGGAAGTAGTTAAAATAAAAAACAGACGAACAAAAGTGAAAAATACACTGCTCAAAAAAATGAAAGGAACCCTTTTTAATCAGAGTATAGCATCAAGTCAATTAAACTCCTGGGATATTGATCTGGCCAGGTAAGTAGCAGAGGGGGCTGTTAATCAGTTTCAGCTGCTTTGGTGTTAATTAAATTAACAACAGGGGCACTAGATGGGCAAAGATGAGACGATTTCCAAAACAGAATGGTTTTACAGGTGGAGGCCACTGATATTTTTTTCCCTTCTCATCTTTTCTGACTGTTTTTCACTAGTTTTGCATTTGGCTAGGGTCAGTGTCACTACTGGTAGCATGATGCGATACCTGGACACTATAGAGGTTGCACAGGAATTCCAACTCCTCCAGGATGGCACATCAATACGTGCCATTTCCAGAAGGTTTGTAAAGGTCCAGTGGTGTATTTAGGTCTTGTGCTGCCCTAGGCCTGACTAAACTTGTGCGCCGCCTAATTTAAATATGACACACCCCTTCCTGTAAAGGACACACCCCTTACTGTTTATGACCCACTTCCTTAATAAACCATGAGTTCTCTGACATGGGAAACAAGGTAAGGGGAGTAAGAAGACAGCGAGGCCTAAATGTACACTCAAAGGTGTCCCCGATACCGGATGAATGACCTTCCACACCCTGTGACACACGAAAGGCTGGGAGGGAATATATATTTTAACAATGCACAATAATTCAAAGAACAGGATAATAGAAAGCAGCAATAAATATGTCAACAAATACATGAAAAAGTTGCAAAATAATATATGAATTTAGTAATTAACAAGGGACCAATGGCTGACCCCTAATCCCTATAAGGGGTCCTGACTAAGAGGAAATGTAGAAATAGTGGTCTGATAGCCTCTTTAAAACCCCATCCCACTGGTCAGTGAGTTGGGGCTCAAATCTGGCGTTAGAGTCCCAGAAATCCAGGTGTAGGCACATAATTGGTGTCATAAACCAATATAGTTTCTTTAAGTAGTGAGAAGAGGGTATGGCCAGCGGCCTTTCATGGTCACATAGGATGATAACATGTCTCTGCTCTCTATCTGGGGTTTAGCGATACCAGCTGCAGTGACATCCTCCCCACAGCTAGGCAGTGACACCATATTTGAAAGTGGCTTTACTATGGACCAGAAAATATCAGCAAATTGTCTCATCCACAGCCAGCTACATGATCTGTGATCTACTCTACAACAACTTCCCTGCCACAACCCCAGGAACAGTTCCTCTTCAGCAGAGCTCTGGATCTGCTGATATCTGTATATCAAGAGCAACAGAAGCTCAGTTTCTTTGGGGACTATGTCCTCCACAAGTCCATGCCCCTCAAAGCAGTTTTTTTTTTCTTTTCCCAGACTTCAAAGTTTTACATTACAGCTTCTTCTACTCTCCCTGGTGGTGGGTGGGGTTTTCCTCTAGCCATCTCTGTGGATGCACATAGCCCTGGAAATGTTCAGGCATTTGTCCCTCTCTCCCCTTCCCTCCTTACTGACAGGCAAAGAGGGGAATAACAGCTGTAGCAATGGCAAGTGTCTGAGTGACTGCAGCATGTGTCACTCTGTCAGTAACAGCCTGGTCTGTACAGCTGTAGTCCACGGTGTGCCTTGAACTGGGAGTACATTTTCCACCTTGCACTAGTTCGGAAATTTGAACAGGCAGACTAAAGTTCCAGTACAGATTAGATAACAGAGTAAAATCTTGCGATCTTGATCTAGCTACTTGTTTTTCAAGCATAAAATTGTTGCATGGACATTTCTCTTTAACACATAGCTGACTATGCGGTTAACAAACCATATGCATGCTATACTGTGTGTACATCCACAGCTTTACAGGAGTGCATTCCTTATATGGAGGCCAGAACCCAGTCATTTGGCAAATTAATGTCACATTGGTATTCTACTTTGCAAGTACATGTGGGCAGCATGGTACAGGAGATGCAGTGCTGCGGGCATGGTACAGGAAAATCTCCTGTACTATGCCCGCAGCACCTGCATCTGCTGCGGGGGAGTTTCGCTTACCTTGAGGCTCCTTCCATTTAAAAATGGCGCCGCCCGGCGCCATTACGTCACCGTGCATGAGCCGCCTGGCGCCTGCCCGGAAATTGCCGAGCGTGTACGGGTATTCCCGAACGGCGGCGGCGCACGCGCAGTGCGCATGTCTGGCCGGCCGTGGCCATTTTTTTTTTTTTTAGGTTTTATCGGCAGATCGGGGGGATTTTTACATGCGGGGGTCGGCTTTTTTGCCGCCCCCCACAAAGTGCCGCCCTAGGCCTAGGCCTTGTCGGCCTAGGCCTAAATACAGCAGTGTAAAGGTCAGCACAGTCTCAAGAGCATGGGGGAGATTTCATGAGACAGACATTTACTCTATGAGATCTAGACAGGGCCATAGGAGGTCTTTAACCCATCAGCAGGACCGTTATCCTTTGTGCAAGGAGGAACAGGATGAGCACTGCCAGAGCCCTACGAAATGATCTCCAGCAGGCCACTGATGTCAATGTCTCTGACCAAACAATTAGAAACAGACTTCAGGTGGCCTGAGGACCCAACATCCTCTAGTGGTCCCTGTGCTCACTGACCGGCACCGTGGAGCTTGATTGCCATTTGCCATTGAACACCAGAATTAGCAGGTCCGCCAATGACGCTCTGTGCTTTTCTCAGATGAGAGGAGGTTCACCCTGAGCATATGACAGATGTGATGGGGCTGGAGAAGCCATGCAGAATATTATGCTGCCTGTAAAATCGTTCAGCATGACCAGTTTGGTGGTGGGTCAGTAATGGTCTGGGGAGGCATATCCATGGAGCGACGCACAGACCTTTACAGGTTAGACAATGGCACCCTGACTGCCATTAGGTATTGGGATGAAATCCTTGGACCCATTGTCAGACCACATGCTGGTGCAGTGGGTCCTGGGTTCCTCCTGGTGCATGATAATGCCCGGCCTCATGTGGCGAGAGTATGTGGCAAGAGTATGCAGCCAGTTCCTGGAGGATTGAATGGCCCCCACACTCATCTGACTTAAATCTAACAGAACACCTCTTATGTTTCGGTCCATCTGACGCCGCCAGGTTGCACCTCAGTCTGTTCAGGAGCTCAGTGATGCCCTGGTCCAGATCTGGGAGGAAATACCCCAGGACACCATATGTCAACTCAAAAGGAGCACGCCCCGACATTGTCAGCCATGCATACAAGGACGTGGGGGCCATACAAACTACTGATGACCATTCTGAGTTGCTGCAATAAAATTTCAGCAAAATGGATGAGCCTTTCTGCATAATTTTTTTACTTTGATTTTCGGGGTGTCTTTGAATTCAGGCCTCTGTAGGTTGATAATTTTCATTTCCATTAAACGATGTGGCTTCCTTTCCTTCTTAACACATTAACCAGTTCATATCAGTATAGATACCCAGCATGATAGTGTTCCCCTTCGAGATCTGATGTGTTTTTAACGTGTTCCTTTAATTTTTTTGAGCAGTGTAGCATATGCTAACCTTATACTCTGGTGTTTACTCGCAGTGCCTAGGTAAGGATGACATCACTGGGCCTTCTCCCAGAATCCTGGTAAAGCTTATGGGAATAGCCTTTAGAACAATGTAGGAATGTCCTCCTGGGATTCTCAGCTTTACTGAGATCTCGCTGGAAAGCCTGCAACTCCATCTAATTTATTCTCTATATTTACTCTGTTTTTTTTAACGAAGGGAAGGTTCAAGGATAAGCAGGCCTTGCATTTTCTTGCAAAGTACACTTTAAAAGTACAACCAAAGGCTCCTGTGTGACAGTCTAAATATGTACTAAATCCAGTTTTTATGTGATGCACAAGACCCATAAAGTAAACAAAAAAGGTTTATTTACCTTCCAAAACAGAGGCAAATCCTCCCTTATTTGTGCCTCACATGCTCCCCTTCACAGACACTGCGACCCAATGTGGGAGGAGGTTTCTCTAACAGAGGCAGTGCTGTCAATTCAGATAGCAATACAGTAAACCCCCCGCTCCATCGCGGTTCAGTTTTTGCGGTCCCGGTAATTCGCATTTTTTTTTGTAATGTTATTTTACTATATAAATCATTAAAAATGAAATATTTTTGTGTTTTCCATAGCTCTTGCTATGTCTCTTAGTATCTTTTATGTGTTTAAATGAGTTTCTATTGTTTTAAAAGTGTGTTTAAAATGCTTTTACATGTACAGTGACAGTAAAAAAAACATGCCTACAATGCATTTTAATAGGGTTTTTCTATTTCGCGGAATTTCACTTTTCGCGGCCGGGTCCGGAACGTAACCCCCGCAATGGAGGGGGGTTTACTGTAGACAGGACTAGGTGTGGTGCTGATTGACAATCTATGGTGATAACACTGATGGCCATGCCCCTGCATTTATTTTATCATCCAGCTTTAGTTTAGGCAGGCACAGACTACAAAAGAGTGGCATCTCTAATCTGAACTCAGGAGCAGGGCAGCATGGATGCTACACCATCACTGGAAGCTGCATTAGGTTGACTTCAATGGCATGTTCAACAGAAATTTGTGAGCACAGTATTCCATAATGTTGTGTTTACTGTTTAAAATGTTACATTAGTATTTTAATTGTTTTTTTTTTATATATTTTAAAAGTGGAGATGCAGCCAAAACGTTTTTATACTGTACTATTGGATGGAAGAAGGAAGAGAACCTCTTTTAAGTATTAGCCCAATCTCCAACAATAAGCATATATCATATATTGGTCCTTAATTGTTACCTCTATTCATCAGTACATCACCCTATGATTAAAACTCCTCATGAATACATTTATTTTAATTTAATCATTTCCAGTCACATGACCTCTGACCCCTAACATCTTATTTTTTATTTCCGGTCAGTTGGAGATTCCAATGACACCCCACAGTACCTCTACTGTGGCGGTTGTTAGCAACATACAGTATCTTGGCCAACAACACATGTGTAATGGAGTATATGGCAACGTGATGGCATCACTACTGAATCACATAGGAAGACACAAATATGATTGTCTGACAGCGCTGCAAATTCAGCAGTGGGTCTGCAGGATTGCTAGCAAAGAGTGAAAATTAGGACACAACAAAAGGACAGGCAGGATCAACAGGTAAAATGAGAAAAAGGAACATTAAAGATAATAGATTTAGGCTGGAGTTCTACTTTCAGGATTGCATTGCTTTTTTTTTAATGGGAGAAATTCCCCCTTTCTATTCTGTTCTATTTGCGAAAGGTAGTGCAGAGTTCAGACATAGACAGTAATAGCAACCTGACAGAGGCTCTAACCCTTCGCAGTCCATCCAAAGATAGAAAATACCTGAATATGAATCATAACAGAACAGGCACCCCTATTATATAGTTACTGTGTTCAATACAGCCAGGTGGTTTTAACATATATATACTGTTATATATACTACATATTTTATTGATATTTCACAGGTACATCTGGAAAGGAGAAATAGAGGAATCTTCTGAGGTACTTTTAGTAAGTGTTTCTCAGTTGTTCACAGATATTGGTGATAATGCTTTCTGACCCAGTTTGTGTTTCGCTCTTTTTTTTTCTTTAGTGGGTTGAGTCTGTGTTCTCTTCAAAAGCCCATTCAGGTGCCCGACAATCAATCTAAAAGATGACAGTCACCTGCACTTGATTGAACATTTAAAGAAAACAAAAGTTGACTCCATCAAAACTGAAAATTACACATTTAGTAAATCAGTCCCTAAGCTCTCATTCACATTGGAGCGATTTGCCATGCGATTTGCCAAGTCAATAACAAATCGTCGCCTATTGCTGGCAATGGCATCATTCCAATCAGTGTGACGCTGACTTTGCGGCGCCGCACCGATTTGCAAAAGTAGTTCCTGAACTTCTTTTGCCGATTTCTGGTGATTCTTCAATAGACACCTGCGCACAAAGTCACACAGATGTCTTTTCAAGTAGCACCTGAAAACATGCTGACCTGCTACTTTGAAATCGTGCTACTTCAAGTGAACAGAGACGGCTCTCTATTTAGGCAAATTAGGCGGTTGCCTAAGGCCTCACACTCACGGGGGCCTTGCAGCCACCTAATTTGCCTAATGCACTACGGGAGGGGGGGGGGGGCTGCGTCCACTCCGGGTGCCACACATGGGGGGGTTGTCAGGGAGCAGAATGCAGGAAACAGGGGCGGACTAAGCGGACGCCTTAGCGCTGGCTCCGGCTCCGCCCCCACATAACTAGTACTGACTGGTTGCTAGAGCCGCCTGGCGTCTAGCAACCAGTGCTCCCTCCCTGCCCAGCGTTGAAAGCAGAGGATTTAACTTCCTCCTCCACGCGCCGAGGGTGCTTCCTGGGGCCAAAAGCAGCTGCGCCTTAAGTTGAGCCCTTTCCGCCGCTGCGGCACCTTGGAACAGTCCGGGACTTGGGAGGGAGTGGGAGAAGACCTGACCCGAGCAGCAGTGGGCGCAGCATCCCCAGCAGGCCACCACCTCCCAGTCAGAGCCTGCACTCCTTTCTCAACCTCCGCTGCCAGCTGTCACTGTCCTCAACAAGAAGAAAGATAGGCTGACCGAGGGCCCAGAGGACGAAGACGGCGGGAGGTAGGTGCATCACACACACACCTACCCACAGACAGGGAGGCCCAGGAGGGACTGCAGGCATCGCTAGGGGTCTCCCCCACCCCCTTCTCTCTTACCCCCCTCTTTCTCCTCCACCCCCAGTCACTTACCCACCCCCTCTCTCTCTTTTCCACCCCCCTCTCTCTCACCCACCCCCTCTCTCTATCTTGCAGCCCCCTCCTCTCTTGCCCCCCCCACTCTCTCTTACCCACCCCCTCTCTCGCTCTCTCTTCCACCCCTCTCTCTCTTCCACCCCCTCTTTCCCACCCCACACTCTTGCTTCCACCTGCCACTCTCTCTCTCTTACCCAACCCCCCTCTCTCTCCCACCCCCTCTCTCTCTCTTACACCTCCTCTCTGTCCCCTCCCCCTTCTCCCCTTCCTCTCCCTCTCTCCCTTCCTCTCCCTCCCTCTCCCTCTCTCCCTCCCTCTCCCTCTCTCTCTCCCTCCCTCTCTCCCTCTCCCTCCCTCATTCTCTCTCCCCCTCCCTCCCTCATTCTCTCTCCCCCTCCCTCCCTCACTCTCCCCCCCTTTCTCTCCCTCGCTTTCCCCCTCCCTCTCACCCTTCCTCCTCCCTCTCCCTCTCACTTTCCCTCTCACCTTCCCTCTCACCTTCCCTCTCACTTTCCCTCTCACTCTCCCTCACCCTCCCTCTCTCTCCCCCTCCCTCCCCCTTTCTCTCTCCCCCTCCCTCTCCCTCTCTCACCCACCCTCCCTATCTCTCTCTCACCCACCCCCCTCTCTCTCTTCCACCCTCTCTCTCTCCCTCCCACCCCCCTCTCTCTCTTCCACCCCCCTCTTAACCTCTTTCACCACCCTCTCTCTCACCCACCCCACACTCTCTCTTCCACCTGCCACTCTCTCTCTTACCCACCCCCCTCTCTCTCTTCCACACCCTCTCTCTCCCCTCCCCCTTCTCCCCTTCCCTCCCTCCCTCTCTCTCCCTCCCTCCCTCTCTCCCTCCCTCTCTCCCTCCCTCAATCTCACCCTCCCTCTCTCTCACCCCCTCCCTCCCTCTCTCTCACCCTCCCTCTCCCTCCCACCTTTCCTCTCTCCCTCCCACCTTTCCTCTCTCCCTCTCTCTCACCCTCTCATCCTCCTTCTCTCTCACTCTTCTTCTCTCTCACCAACCCTCTCTCTCACCCTCCCTCTCTCTCACCCTCCCTCTCTCTCACCCTCTCTTCCTCTCACCCTCTCTTCCTCTCACCCTCCCTCCCTCTCATCCTTCTTCCCTCCCTCCCATCCTCCCTCTCATCCCCCTTCCCTCTCACCCTCCCACCCCCTCCCTCTCACCCTCCTTCCCTCTCACCCTCCCACCCCCTCCCTCCCTCTCTCTCACCCTCTCTCCCTCTCTCCCTCCCTCTCACCCTCCCTTTCTCGCTCTCACCCTCCCTCTCACCCTCCCTTTCTCGCTCTCACCCTCCCTCTCTTCCTCCCTCCCTCTCTCTCACCCTCCCTCTCTCTCTCATCCTCCTTCTCTCTCACCCTCTCACCTGGCCTCTCTCTCTCTCTCAAATAAACAAAAAAAGATATATATATCCTATATTTTAAATTTTCTGGTATAAAACCTATCTAATAAAATCAAATTTCTTCCAAAATGTAGGCCAAAGTGTATTCTGCTACATGTCTTTGGTAAAAAAAAAAAAAATGCCAATAAGTGTATATGAAGTGCTTTGGGTGAAATTTATAGCATCTACAAACTATAGTATATATATACTGTATATTTGAAAATTGATCAACCCTGCTGTACTGAAGGCCTATCTCATTTCTTGGGGCCCTTAAAATGCCAGGACAGTACAAATACCTCCCAAATAACCCCTTTTTGAAACATAAACAATCTATAGTATATAGTAAGGGGCATAGTTGTGATCTTTTGTCACAATTTTTTGGAAAAAGGAAGAAAATAAATAAAATTAGCTTTTTTCCACAATTCTACACAACTTCAACTATTTTACATATTGTCACCACAGTGCATTACAGCGTCATCATATGATTGGTGTGGTGGTGATCAGGGATACTGACTGATGACAGTATATAAAAAAAAAAAACACATTTTTCTTTTAACATTTATTCTTTTTTTGTTTTACATTTTTTTTACATGCTTTCATTAGAGTATGTTGAGTAGTTTAATGTCACCATAGCGACACTGTACTACTTTGGGGGTAATCAGAGTTTTTTTGTTACACTTTGATTGCTGTTACAGTGATCACTGTAACAGCAATGTTTTGAACTGTCGTGAATGGGTTACATTTATAACAGCTGTTATTACTATCGTATGCTGTGACTGGCCCGCAGCTATTACATGGTATAGGGTGCTGTGATTGGCTCAGGTACCATATGATAGCTGTAAGCCAATCACAGCATTACAATACTAAGCACAGCTGTTATGAATGAAACCCATGGACAGGAGGGGAGGCTTCCAAAAAACCATCACAGATTACCTATATCGACTTAAGCAACTCTGGTATGGGTGACACCCATAGCAGGCCACATGGACTCCCCAAAAGTGAGGAATCTCAGTGAAAACATGGTCTTTACCAGAGCACATGGTAAAGAGCCTGAGACCCTAGTGACCCCCAGGCTACTTTTCTTTAAGCAAAACCAGGTTGTGGCCTCAAGTTTGCTCCACCAAGAGGTTGCAGGAGCAAGGGGCTTTATTGGGAAGACAGGATGAGATGAGACAGCAAGCCAGTATCAATTGAAGAGACAAGGACTCACTGCTCAAAGTGGTGTAATTGCCTGATGACTCACACAAGTGCATGCCCCGGCTCGCCTCCGTGAAAACTTGATTAAAAAAAAGGAATTGGCAGCACTCCAGGTTGAGTCAAAATCCAGATTTATTGACTGGACATCCAAATTATGACAATCGTGACAAGGTAGATAAAAGAGAAGGAATTGGCAGCACTCCAGGTTGAGTCAAAATCCAGATTTATTGACTGGACATCCAAATTATGACAATCGTGACAAGGTACTACCTTGTCACGATTGTCATAATTTGGATGTCCAGTCAATAAATCTGGATTTTGACTCAACCTGAAGTGCTGCCAATTCCTTTTCTTTTATCAAGCCAGTATCAAGGCAAAAATTGAGGCAGGGGCAGGTAGTAGTCAGTGTACAAATAAAAAGTCAAGGCAAGTGGCATGCAAAAGAGAGTAGTCGTAATCTAGGAAGAGTTCAAGGCAGGAGACTAGCAAGAGGATAACAAGAAGAAGCAGAGTTGGCAATAGGTGCTGGATACATGAGCAGGTTTACGGCATTCGAGCCTGCAATGGGTAATCAGAACAGCAGCAATCTCAAGCATATGGTAGTTGGTAAAGACACAGAACCAGCCACAAGGAGGGAAAGTATTTAAGGTATTACAGCAGGGATTCCCAAACTACGGCCCTGCAACTGTTGCAGAACTACACATCCCATGAGGCATTGTAAAACCCTGACATTCACATACTGTACATAACTAGGCATGATGGGAATTGTAGTTCCTGAACAACTGCAGGGCCGTAGTTTAGGAATCCTTGTATTACAGGGCTTGTGAGCATGCTCATCTTCAGAGATGCGCACCCATGCACGCTAACACAAGCGCCAGCAGGTGCACCTTATGCTTTTGTTTACAACTGACTATAGCCAAAAGGCTACAAACTGGCATGTGCACAACTCACTCCAGACAGACAGGACAGGCCTTGTCTGTGGCTGTTCAATTGCAGACTTTGGACTGTACTGTATTAGGTACTGTATTAGACTCAGAATCAGACAGAGACTTTGCGGTTGCTGGCTCATAAACCATAAAAACCCGCCGGCTCTCTCCTCTCCCCGTCTGACAGCTGCCTGCAGTGGGCAGGACCGAGGACCGAGTAAAGAATGGCTTTTTTTTTTTTTTTATAAAACAGACACAGGGGCACACAGGATTAATAAACAGACTGTAGACAGGATATTAAACTTTAAATGAAACTACAGCAGCAGGAGGGGAACTGACATAGGAGAGGACAGGCAGGGAGGGAGGCGGGAGAGAGGACAGAGGAGGACAGGAGGGCTGCGGATGACAGAGGCACATAAACTGACCACGCTGTCAGGGCTCAGCAGCCATGGTATACCATGGTCAGTTTACACAGAGGAGGAAAAAGTCAGGCAGGATCATTCAGGTATTTTAGGTGATAGATGGGGCCAAATTCCACAGCAAAACACTGTGCTTAAGGGAACAGGATCAATATTTTTTTTAGGTTAACAAATGCTTTAAAAACAAATGCTGCGCAGTGTGTTCCCCTGCGGGGCGCCGAGAGGGGGGCGGGTCCGAGCCTGGCCCGGACCGCACGGCCGGGGACGTAGCAGACAATGTATCGCCTAGAACTGTTGACTATTATTATGCATCCCTTCGGGGACTGTATCACTAGTTCTGTTTTCTAAGTTGTACCTATGTATTTCACAACGGAAGTCCTCTACACTGTTTTATTGTGTACTCTTTTCCTTTGCATTTAAACCAATAAAAACTTATTGAAAGTAAAAACAAATGCTGCTGCTTGCTCTTTAAAAATAAATACTCAAAATAAGTATAATGACTAAGCCCCTCCCCTTAATGACATTGTTGAAAAGGGTTGGAGCATGGGTGACCTTAAAATGATGCCCCCCCTGAAAAAAGTTCTGCAGATGCCCATGGGTGCAGGAATAAGCTTGTGGCCTCTACAATCAGAGTCAGCAAATAACTGGGTGATTTGGGCCATGATGTCCTGAATGACCATGATTGAAAACCTCAGTCAAATGGGCAGAAGATCCAGCCACACTTGACAGTGCTTAAAAAGTCTACGAGAATGGGAAAAACTAGAGGAAGCCTGAGTCCAGGCTTCAGGCTTTCATACTTTCAGTGGGCACACTGCAAGCAGCCCTGGAGCTGTTAGCGCAATTGAGTTGGGGCATCTGAAACAGCAAGGCTGTCTCCCCTGGGTCTACAATCAGGCATCCTGCGACCGCATGGTTGTAGGACAATGTATAGACTGAGGGTAAGAGGCAAGGCCTCAAACACTCATGAAACCTGGCCAGCTGGAAACAGGTGATGGTTGGATTGGAGGAAGCAGATGGAAGATTGAAATTACATGTGGCTCTTTACAGGCAGGAGCAGCAGTGGGGAGATGCTTCCTCAAAGTTTGAGGTTATAAAAGAGCATGAGGAGTATGCACACGGGACACATAACCCAGAGAATGTTGTGTGGGATTGAGCGCTGACAACATTCTCTGGGTTAAGTTTAATCTCTTCTGCATAGAAATTGTCAGGAAACAGTTAATAGTGGCACCCAGCAACTTATGCAAATGTGAAAGCCCCTGGTGGTTGGCCTAACAAACCTATTCAATAAGTCTTCCGAAACACAGCAAGTTATGAGGCAGTGCTCTGGATCTGTAAAGCGATCTGTAGGTAATTTTTAGCAGAACAGAATCTGGAGATCACCCAACACAGAACCCATTCTTTAAAGGTCATGTCTAGGTTATCCCCTTAAAAGAGAAGTATGGTTTTGTTTTGTTTTTTTTGCAGATTAATACTTACCTAGGTGGATGCAGCATCAGTCTGATGCTGTATCTGTCCCCCTTGGCTCTAACTCTGAGAAGCGAGCGATCAAAAGCGCACTTGTGGATATTAATCCCTTGTACTGAAAAGTACAATGTACAGCTCTTTTGTATAAGGTTATCCAAGCACTCGGCGACAAAGAAAGAAACAGGCGCATGCTGTGTCAAATCAATGCCAACTGAAGATTCTGTGCCTTTAGAGCAGAGCCCAGGTTTATTTATAGTCAGAGAACAAAAGGGGGTTACAGGGGAGGTGGCGTCAACACCACCAATCACAAACATGTATACTTTCAAAAGTACAATAGGAAAGGGTAGTGTGCACGAGACTCCAACTTCCAAGTGAAACAAAGCAACATGGCTGCCACATGGATTCTCATTGACTCAGCCATGCTAATTCACAAGCATGCACTCTCATCATAACCTGTTAAAAATGAATCCTATATAATATAGTTCATAAAAACCATATTTGATAGTGATCGTGCCACTGTTCCAGTGAATGGGACTTTACTATATCTGCAAAAGACAATAGCAGCAGTATATCAATCAATCATATGGATCTAATATAACAGAAAGATGTCGGCCATTATTCTTGGGAAAGGGCAGATATTATCAAGACGATAAGAATTCCACATCACAAACATATCACCGTCAGTGAATACCAGGGCCCCAGCTGGCTGATATACATTTGTGCAGTGGAGTTCTCCTTGCACTGCCATAGATCCGGACCGGCACCGCCGATACGGATTTTCAGGCTACAAGTAGCATGCAGTGGAAGGTTTCCACAATTACAGGTCTTTCCTCAAGGCCAGTTAAAGCAATATTCTCTGTGCATAGCAATTACCGGTAAACTGACACTGGGAGACATAATGGCAATTTAACTAAAAACACATCCTAAAGAAACGTCCACATAAATATTAATAAAATTTCCACAACACCCCTTAAAAGTGTAATAGCAACATAACTTTTTTTTTTTTACTGAATGAAAGCTGAATGAGGTTTTAATCATTCCCCTCTCTAGTCAAAACTGCTGGAGTACCACTTTGTACATTTGCAATTGGGCAGCAGCAGTCATTTGCAGAGTGATCTGATCTCTTCCTGGTGTGTCACAATGTTATGTATGCTTCGTCATAGAGCAGTTTTCTATAGAGTGCACTGAACACCACTTTCTGATTGGCCATCAAACCATCGTCAGCTAACATTAACAACTTAGACTTCTTTGTTAATATTTTGATAAATCCTATAGGCATTTAAAAAAATAGTTTTATAATTAAATTAAAATTTCTATTTTACCTTTTTTTGTTGTTGCTAAATATGTTTTTTTTTTTTTGTGCAGCTAGTGAAAACCAGGACAGCAAAGATAAACGAATTATCAGGATATGTCAGGTATGAATGCACTGAATGTTACTCTGCTCCCAAAAGGCCTTACAGAATTTGCACATAGAAATTTCCCTTGCAGTTTAGGCAGGGCTTATAACAAAAAAGTCACAGTTGAGCCTGAAAAATAGCAGCATTGCGGCAGATCTGGGGCAAGGATGGGCAGGAGGGGCATGTGTCCCAGATGCAGTGTTTTTCATGCTGCTGGTCCCGCTCCTCAGCAAATCCACCACTCTCTCCTGCATTTTTATAAGCCAGCCATCCTCCTGCAGCAGGCTGACTGCTGCCATATCAATCTTTGCTCTGTGCTGCTGAGTTGCGGGAGGAGAAGTTCTGTGTGATCACGGGCATTTAGTTCCTGGAGTCTACTGCTAGCAAGCTACCAGACGGAGGTGTGCTGACAACTCTGCAATTGCATCAGTACACCTCAGTTCAGGCAGTTTGCAGCACAGTTTTACTGGCTCCAGAAACAAAACAAATGCAAATACACTGAACCCCTGCCCTGCACTTCAGCCACAGTGCAGGGAGTGATATCACAGCAGGTGGAACAATTTTGAGCTGTTCTGCTGGCCCAGGCTGACCAGCAGCACTGATCACTGCAGGAGAGGGTGGTGGCTTTTCTGGCATCCTCTATGACACAAATGTCAAACACAAGGCCCGCGGGCCGAATCTGGCCCTCCAGGATTTATCAAGTGGCCCTCGCACCCAGTTCTGCAGCCAGAACATGGTGAAATTCCATTCTAACACCTCCAGCTCCGGCCCTCCGCTCCCCGCTGTCACTTGCAAACACAGGAGTAACAGATCCCTGCACACACCAATGGCAGGGACGGATCTCCAGAAGCCGAGAGAGAAAATGACTTTTTTGAAAGGCGAGACAAATCCGCATACACAGGTAGGTGCTAGAGCCAGGCCAGGTAGGAGAGAGAGATGCAAGAAAGCTTTGGGCAGGTTGGATTGCACACTGTGCCTAATGCACCCCTAATCCCTACACTCTGTACCTAATGCACTCCTGAACTCTGCACTCTGTATGTAGCGCACCCTAGACACAGCTGGCCCTTTGTGGTCAATCATACTGCTTATGTGGACCTTTGATGAAATTGGGTTTGGCACCCCTGCTCTATGAGAAGCAGAATCAGCAGTGTTGGATCTAAAGGATGAGCTCTTAGATTCAGGAGTCTGCTGAACAGAACATGCCTCTGCTAGAAGCTAAAAAGTCTGCTGTTCGACCCCTCTCCAAGTTAAGGAAACTTCTTGCCACCTTAAGCGCCCCCCCCCCCCCCCTTACATACCACCTCATCTTCTCTCCTCCAGTTACAATATTTTTCACCCAACTCCCTCCCTGGTCACTGTGCTTCTCTGACAACTACCTTACCTCCCAGATCACAGTAACTCGGAACTCAAACCCCTCCTTCTCATACCACCTTAATACCTCCATCTTTACTTCTCTCCATAACTTCCCTCCTACCCATCTCCCCCCAACCTATTTAATTTTACTGCATCTGTGCCATGCAACACTCACCCCCTAGGTCACAACATCTACATTCCACCTCAAACATCCCCCTCTTGCTCCCCACATTCCCCCTTATCTAATAAAACTCTATACTCATTTTTTATGAAAGTAAGCATTGATCTCATCTTCGGAGACAATGGGTTTTATTTACTAAAACTGGAGAAACCAAAATCTGGTGCAGCTATACATATCTAGGGAACCAGGAAAAAGTTGATTTACTTTACTTGTTCCTGCTTTCCTCTGGCAGCCTGCGCTCTCCTCTACCCCCCCCCCCCTTCCCCCCATTCCCCCCACACTCTGGTCAAAGACTGTCCCTCAGCATCCTCACATCCAATGCAGGAGTATTGGTTCTGCATTGGACTTGATGACATCAGAGGGCCTGCAAAATCCAGAACCAGAGCATAGGGAATAAAAGGCTATGGGTCCGGTTTAGCAGCTTGAAGGAAGACTGTGGAAGTGGACATTGGGTAAGTAAAACTGTTCATCTTTATTGTACAGTACAGGACATAAGAACCAGTTCATAGACCATGAGTTACATCACTACTTTCAGGTGATTGGACACTGGTAAAAGCTTCGCTGGGACCACCCCTTGGTGTAGCCATATAGTATACCCCGGCAACTCTGTGAGGCTCCTATTTGTTTGCTAGTGTCCTTAGCTAAAGGGAAAGCTCTTCCTCTTTTGAGCAGTTTTATATATAGCAGGTTTAAAGGGTAACTCCACTTTCATGGGGAAAGAAAATGTCAAATAAAATAAAAAATATAGCGTATACATTTGCGGCACAGGTCATATTGTAATTGAAAAATACTCATTAAAATATTAAAAATATTAAAAATTACCTTTCCTCTTCCATTTTTAGCTCTGTATTGTTCTGAAAATGCAATACAATATGGCAACCTGGAATTGTTCTGTACACAGAATGTGTACAGAACGTCCCTCAGAAACATCATTGCCTGCTTTTGTGATTGGCTCACCAATTTTCCCAGAAGTCTGCACTAAGAGACTAATCAGATTTCAGGCATCCCCCGCAACAAACATGTCATTTTTGGTGAGATACTCCCTATAGGAAATCACATCTAAAGGGATACATGCCCAGCAGCTTTCCTCATTAGAGCCCTGCAGGTGCACAGCTGGTTGATAATTATGAAACCACTCCCATTAAACTGACTTTCCACCCTGGATATAGACAAACACACAGGGATTTCTTTAGAATAACGAAAGGTAGAAATCTGCAACAAAATGTGTTAAAATCTGTGTAATGTATATAGATCACCCAGAGGGGAATGTTTTTTTCTCAACAAAAGTGGAGTTACGCTTTTACTATTTTCTTCGATTGACACTTCTATCAGGATCTACTTGCTTACTGCCCTCAGGCCTCTCTAGCAGTTTCTAGATCGGTGACACTTGAGCACATCTTGGGAACCGTCCCTGGACCCCATAGTCACAGGGCCAGCCTGTAATGTTTGCTTTGCACACTTGATTCTGTGTTGGGCACTCTGGTGCAGCAAGCACTATGGTGCAGCAAGTGTAATTAGAGTGCTATACAGGTCTAGGTCTGTCAGCTACATGTCTTGATGGCTCTGTAATATACACTACATTCTTATTCTACAAAACATACCACAGTGCAATGTAAGCAAGCGATTCATGGGCACAAGTGTTAAGGGTCCTTGTACTCTTAATGTTTTTCCCCAACTTTAATATTTCACTGTTGGGCCTAAAGGGTAATGTTATTACTATTATTATACAGGATTTTTATATTGTAAACAGTTTGCACGGCGTATATGTAAAGAAAGTCCCGCACTATGAAAATAATGGGAAGAGGAGAAAGGGCTGCAGCCTCCCTAAAATATAGCCAAAGGCTATGTCAAGGATGTAGATAAGTAAGGGTAGGGAAAATGGCGCTGCCAAATTAGGGTGGGTAGTATAGTAATGAAGTCTACAGAGCAGATAAACGCTGCTGAGGACGTCTATGACGAAACGCGTACAGCGTAGTTGCGTCACTTCCTGATCCAGAGCCTTTGTGGAATGCACAGCGATCCGGAGTCCTATCCATTCGGTGGATTGCCTGTACGGTTCCCCCCTTGCATGAATGTTTTTTTTTTTAATGCCTTTTTACTAATATGGAAAAGTAACTTTGAGAGCTTTAATAAATTTTGTTGTTACGGTATCACACAATGTGTCCCCCCTTGTTCATTTTATATACCTTATTGCTGGAGTCTAACCTGGGAGCATACTGATTGCTGAGGAAAAACATTTATTCCCCCCCCACCCTCCTGGTACCAAGACGTACGGATGTAGGAGCACTACCTAGGACCTACAGGACCAGCTATCTCCATGCTGTGGTATACAGCCTAAATCTAACCCCGCCTAATACCCCTGTGTGGGGTTAGGCACTCTTGGTGAGTGCAATCTATTATTACAACCACCCCAGGCACCCTCCTTTATAACACGAAGAGATTTGGGATTGCCGCATGAAGATCAAGCACCCCCACTTATGGACATTATTTCCATGATTCCATGATGACATATCAATTTGATATTGTCCACCTTGCACTTAATTCCCCGTGTAGCTTATTCACACATATTTATATTTATTTTGTCTCCACTCTCCGTTTTATATATATTTAATTTTTTATTATATTTATTTATTGTCACCGGTCTATTATTATTATCTATGAACATAACTCCTACTACACCTCCCTCAAGCCACTAGTGACACCACTATATATATGTTTGCACTTTATGTCACAAAGTCACTTTACTGGGATTTATTTAACCAGACCACGTCACTAAGCACTTTATATTAATATTGTTGATATTGATTATATTTATGCATTGTATGGTGATTTATGGTGCACATTTTTCAATTTAACTTTTTACTATTTATTGATGTGTTGCACGTTTTAATAACTCTCTGCTTATTTAATAATTTTTTACGTGGGTATACATACTATTTATACACTACCACCCTTTTGGGATTTACCTACGAGAGTTTATCTGCTCTGTAGAATTCATTACTATACTACCCACCCTAATTTGGCAGCGCCATTTTCCCTACCCTTACTTATCTACAGTTTGCACAGCGCTTTACAATATAAAGGGAGACAGTACAATTACTGTACTTTGACCTGTCCAATTCATTTGGAGTCCTGTAGATCCTGGTAGACTACATACATGGTTTTCCGGTCTCTTGACAACTTGCACTTCTTGTACATCCTTCTTCTAAACAGGGTTCTTCCTTATCACCCGATGGGACTCCTACATGACCTCAGGGCCATCCCTAGCAATCCTTGTAAATAGAAGGATTACACTCTAAGGGCATTTTTTAAAGTTCCGATCATACCTTTCTGTCCACATCAACAGTAGTATTCTTCTTTGGACTCCTCTTCCACCTGAGGGCAGGATAGCCTGAAGATTGGTGTTTTCTTTAGTTCTCCTTAGTTAGGAAGCTGCACCCCCTCTTTCCCTCAGTTGTTACTGGAATGCCCTCCCCTGGGTATCCTCCTCCCACTCTTACCCACCTGGGTGGTCAATTTACCCCAGATTTTATATCTTTCACAGGACCTCTGTCTCTTGTTCCCAACTTAATCTACTGTGAGCGGAGTCATCTCCTAACAGTTACCAGTCTGTTTTAAGGGGTAATAAACCCCAAAGCCAATGTTTATTATATTGCAGCTTACCAATTTCTAATGTGATGGCTGCATTCATTTTCTTTTTTAGGCTTTCTTTCTTTCGTCTATTTCCACCTGGTGATCCAGCCAGTAAGTGTGTTATTTTTTAAAAGAACAAGCTCTCCAATCAAATGTATCAGTCACAGAAATTAGACAAACCATTTAACACTAGCAGGGGTGCGTACAATGATCAGTTTTATTCATTTAAAAGCTTTATCCCAGAGGGAAAAACTATTTAGTGTAACTGCCTGCAAAGTATTACCTGGAGCTTGACTTCAATTTGTTACTGTATTTAAATCTGCTAGTACATATAACACTCCCCTCCCTCCAGACTGATAATGCTGCTGTCCAAAGATGCTGCCCATGCTCATTCATTCAGAATGGGAGCACTGTACTACAGGAGATGTGTTACTGGTCAGATCACCAGTTGAAAACAGAGGGAGAAAAGCCTAAGGAAAGAGAACAGACGTAACCACCACATCTTATGATAGATAAGCTGCAATGTATTACAATTTTGGTTTTGGGTTGTTTCTTTCCTGTAGGCGGCTGTTTAGACATACGCCTAATGTTAGTATGTGTTTTATTGTTTGTCCCCATAACACACCTTGCTGTGGCAGTTCACTGCAGCACACTTAGGCCTCTTACACACGATACTCCTGTTTGAGCATCTCCTTTTGGTCTTCTGCACACAATACTCCTGTTTGAGCAGCTACTATTTCCAGACATTTTTTTTTTGTATGTTTTTGCACGTATTTGCGCGTATTCGTGCGTATTTGCATGCATTGAGGCTACAATTACTGACCAAAAATGCAGATTTTCTATATTGTTCTTACTGAAGAACTGAAGAATGCACAGTTTACGTGCCTGTGTGCACAGGCACATTACAATAAATGGGCTGTATTTTAGCTCAGTAAAAAAAAAAAAGCTGTACTGAGCTTTTTCAAGCTGCGAGATGCTCAAACAGGAGTATCGTGTGCAAGAGGCCTTACGTTGTAGCTGCCTGTAACAAACCACCTGCGAATTTTGCAGGTCTGTTAAACCTTTGTGGTGGTGTATTGGCAGCTTATATAAAATTAAAGGGGCTGCTTTACTGCAGCCTACATTAAAATGGGTTGGGTACCACACTGCATTGCATGTGACCAGTGTGAAAGGATCCCTATCGGCATATTATATCAGTTAAGATCACATCAGTCATTCTAAAGATGGAGATCTGAGCAGGTTTTTTTCATTGCAATTTGCCATTCATAAATAGATGAATAAAACAAATTTAGGCATGTTATGTTTTGGTTTTTAGATATGTTCATCCCTTTGAAGCACCAGATTTTCTGACTGTGCCAATTGGCGATGGAAACCCGGATTATTTCAGATGGATTGAAGACGTCATGTCAGAGAAATGATCATGGATTGTGTGTCTGGACATTCATAATAGCTTTCTCAAGAAGTTTTATGACTTTTCAGTTTGTAATATCTGAGTAAATGTCAGTATTGTTAGATATAGTTAAAAGTCAGATCTGGATGTCCTCAGATAAGCATTTCCATGAATACGGTAGTTAATACTAAAAAGATACTCCAGATATTCAGAAAACAGGACAAGCTGTACAGCTGGGGCCAGGTGAAGAGGATCAATGTGGACAAGAAGAGAAAGTGATTCAGTAAAGCAAGATACAGTTCGAGTACACTGAGAAAATTCAACCTTTAAAGAAGCAGGACAAAATAGAAAGGATGTAAGAAAAAAAACAGCTTGGATACAAAAGCTTACAATAGAAGTCTGAAAAGACAAAGCAAGCAGACTAAAACATAAAGAGCGTCACCAGAACGATGACAGCAGAGAGCCTTAAACATGGTTGGTAAAGGTATTCACACAATTTGCACTTGTGCCTTATACCACATGGAAATAAAATATAAAAGAAACTATAAGGGCCGTTTACATTTTTGTGGTGTGTTAGTGCTTTTGGGTGCCATACAAAATGAATTGCAATGCAACACCTCTAATGTGCAATACTGCAACAAAGAAGAATTTCTTTTAATTCTTGAAGGTCTGCTCTAAATGTTAAACATGCTAGTCCTGGGAGCCAAAGTACCTAAAATATTCCATGGCCAAGTGGTCAACAAAAGGCCTATGAAGTGGTTTGCAATATGTCAACTTTAAAGACTATACATTGCAGCTGGAACTTTTTTTTTTGGTCCTTTTCAATTATATCAATAGAGGCACATATCCCTCTACCAGCCTGACAACTTCTTGCTGACTTGATCAGTCTATAGGTGATATGTTAATTTTTCCATCCTTAAGCATAGTTCTATGATACTTATATAATATCAGACCTCAAGTTTTGGTATGCAGTTATTCTCGGACACTCAGGATTAGAGAGCCATAAGCTAGCTCAAAAACTGCTGACTCTGGTGAGACCTACTTGTATATTATTCACACTTCATCATGATTTTGGGTTGATTTTTTCACATAAGCAGGGGCAACATTTCTCATACCAAATCAGAATCTGAATGATTAATTTCGTAATTTTTTTGAGGCTTCATTTCCAGCCTCTTCTCATTCTCCTCTTGCTAATGAAGGAAGCAGATATCATACCTGAATATTTTTTAACTAACTGTAAAACCCTTTTCTTGGAGTCTATTGTGGGACACAGGAAGTCCTATACTGTCAGGTTATACTGTCACCTACAGGAGAAATAAACACAGGCGAGCAACAACAAGCACGAAAAGGGCTATAGACTCCCAGAAGCCCAAGAGCTGCCGAGGAACCAATGCCTGAACCAGATACCACCCCCCTCCCCCTTCCTGATCCCTTCTAAATTGTAAGCTCTAACGAGCAGGGCCCTCTAATTCCTCCTATGTTAAATTGTATTGTAACTGTATTGTCTTCCCTCATATTGTAAAGCGCTGTGCAAACTGCTGGCGCTATATAAATCCTGTATAATAATAATAATGGAAGGACATGGGGGACACGGTTAACAAGTAAGGGAATATGTAAAAGATGATTGGTGCGCTAAACAAGAAAAAGTAACTATATTGCTCAACAAATTTGTTGACATATAAAGTGACTCTTCATAGGTGAAATATACAGTATATGAAAAATAACAGTTCATAAATAATTCCAAAATAACAACAAAATTATCTTTGGAGTGATTCAAAACAAATTAAAAGTCCATCAAGTGATAACAAAATGGTGTTCTGAAGTAATGTAGTGACGGTGCTTGAAGTATTATTCCAAAAAATGTGACTTCCAAGTGAATTAAGATCACAACACCAGCTGCTAATCCTGCTTACCAGATATATGTATCTCTTAGGCAATATAACACTGCAAAAGGCATGCAGATCCACCCTGGTGTGACCACACAAATGAGCCTCTTACCAGATATAACAATATATATGCTCATAGGATGTCTCCTCTAGTTCATTCAGGAAGTGGTGTTGGTTATCTGCTTGGCTATACCCAGATCACCGGAATATGTACTCCTCTTGTTATATACTCCTCTTGTTGACTCCAATGTAATTGTCATAAGAAGATTTTTAGGCCTTGTCAACTTTTCTTGAGAATTAATTCAGATGTTTGCAGACAAAGCACCTGTCTTGTAAGCAAACAAATGTCAGGAAAGGGAAATGTCTTCAAGTGGATAAATAAAGCCCCACTTTACTAACTACCTCACCATGGAAAACCCTTAAAAAATAAAAAAAAATAAAATTGACTAGAAACCAAAATCTGTGAAAGGTGTGAAAAAGGAATCCTAAGTTCAGCAGAGAACCCAAGATTCATTCACACTAAGATAACATGAGTGAAGAGGCAAGGTGTGAATGAGCATTTGATCAATAATCAATCAGTTAAATTAGGGGGTGCACAAGTTTAATCTGGCCTAGGGCAGCACAAAACCTAAATATACAACTGCTGCCAACAGGAGGGCAAGTAAGACTTTGACAGAAAGGATGGTGCCTCTGATAGGAAAGCCCCCCAACCCACTATGCTCCAGAGCAACAGGAGAGAATGGTAATTCCCTGTCTGATGTTGAGGGGTCTAAGAGCAACCATACCAGAGCTATGCTGGTTACTGTTGCTCACAAGTAACTGGCCCTTTCCATTGCCAAATGCTGCAGGACGACGGATCTTGCAGCCCCTCGAGAAGTTGAGGCATGGGCCCACAGTGACTGCTTTCTTCAAAGGAGATTGTCCGAGTGTTCCAAAATGGGGGAGCCAAGAATAGGCACTAGGACAGAGAGAGGAGTTCACATTCTGGGACAATTTGCAGGAGCAGCAGTGAGGAGTAAAAGCCTTGTTAAAGCCGGACATCTAAAGATGGCTCCATTGAACCAAGCAAGTTGAGAGAGGGTTCTTCTGGAGAAGTGGAGGAAAGACATGTGGGGTACCAGATACCACTGAAGACCTTACATGCTCCAAAGGATCAGCAATTTTCAGAGGTGGTGGCCAGAATGAGACATGGCTCCAGCGGTCAAATTGAAAAAAGAACTAAAACCAGGTCTAGGTTGAGGAGACCCCAAAAGGGCAGCTGAACGTCCGTTATTCTTCTGTATGGTGGCACAGGGTAGAAGGGGTGAGTAACTAAAGAGAATGCCAGAGGCAAAGGATTTGTCTGAGAACCTAAAGAGAAGCTCTGTGCACCTGAACACCTGAAGGGCAAATTACCCAGTGACATGCAAGGATTAATAACTATCCCCCCAACTTAGAAAAGACAGAGGAATCCTTCACGCTGAAGGAAGATTTCCTGCTTGCAGCCTAGCAGGCCTTTTGAGAATGAAGCTTAGAGGGTCTGTATGCACCTACTCAAGAAGCAGATAAAGGAGAAGGATGAGCCTCCGCCTGTCTTTCTTGGTCTTCTTATGCTAAGGCTGATGAATGCTCTTGGCTTCTCGTATTAAACCTTATGATGACAGGAGTAGGCCCTAAAAAATGCAGCCCTGAAACACCAGGTGTGTGAGGTGCTTCTTGATATAGCACCTTAACCTGCATCTGTATAGACAACACACCAATATAGAACACAAGTTTGGATACTTTTAAAAAGCCATCACAACTGAAACATTGGGCTCTAGACATCAGCTCCAAAGTCCTGGCCCCCCATCCAGGGGCGGACTGACCATTCGGGGATTAGGGCACTGCCCGAGGGCCCAGGGTCAGTAGGGGGCCCCATGAGAGGCTACATACTACAGAAAGAAGCCAGGAACTTCCATGCAGGCTATGCTGTGGTAGATATTTAAATGCCCACTCTATGTGGCTGAGCTGCAATTTGTAGGTGGGGCTTTGTGTGGCTTGAGTGTAGACACAGGGGGCCCCATGATCTCTGATTGCCCGGGGGCCCCATGAGTTGTCAGTCCACCCCTGCCCCCATCACTACCATACCACACTGTGGGGGGTTAATATGGGCAGAGCTGCTGTTAGAAATCATCAAACAGGTCCTTGACCAAACCCAATAGCCCCGCTTCGAAACAAAAATGCAGATTTGTTGCCGTTTACATATGCGTGCGGGACCAACGCATGCGTTCCCAATTGAGCATAAGCATGAAGGAACAAAGGCAGTTTAAATTACTTTTAAATTGTATTATTTATTTTATTTAAAAAAACATTTACACTGTATCTTTAGATTTTTTTTCTTTCTTTTTTGCTATCACAAGGGATGAACAACCACCCTTGTAATAGCATGAGCCATGAAAGCTCCTCTTTATAGAGAGATCTGGGGTCTTCTAGATCCCATATCTGTCCTCTGGCCTCCAAAACATCTGATCAAACCAAGATCGGTTTGATCAGATGCTTGCTTAAGACAGTGGGCTTGTTTACACGAGGCTGAAATCAGCAGTGATAAAATCCTCGTAAATTCTGGTTTCTGACGTCACACAGTGGGCAGAACAACCATTCCACTCACTGTGTCCTTGGAACCGGGTGCTACTGGTCGAATCCTAAAGGCAAGGGGGTGTGTATTATATATATATATATGTTTTTTGTGAGTGAAACAAACCGTGACAATAATTGTCTTCTTCGGCTAAGGATAGAAAACATTTCAAATGTATATCTAAAGGTTTATTTTGTGTAGATATTGCTTTAATAGTAGATTATACTATAGTATGTTGCCACATTCTTATACAGTCAGGTCCATAAATATTGGGACATCAACACAATTGTTATCTTTTTGGCTCTATACACCACCACAATGGATTTGAAATTAATTAAACAAGATGTGCTTTAATTGCACTTTCAGCTTTAATTTGAGGGTATTTACATCCAAATCAGGTGAACGGTGTAGGAATTACAACAGTTTGTATATGTGCCTCCCACTTTTTAAGGGACCAAAAGTAATGGGACAGATTAAAAATCATAAATCAAACTTTCACTTTTGAATACTTGGTTGCAAATCCTTTGCAGTCAATTACAGCCTGAAGTCTGGAACGCATAGACATCACCAGACGCTGGGTTTCATCCCTGATGATGCTCTGCCAGGCCTCTACTGCAACTGTCTTAAGTTCCTGCTTGTTCTTGGGGGTTGGTTAATTTTCCCTTCAGTTTTGTCTTCAGCAAGTGAAATGCATGCTCAATCGGATTCAGGTCAGGTGATTGACTTGGCCATTGCATAACATTCCACTTCTTTCCCTTAAAAAACTCTTTGGTTGCTTTCACAGTATGCTTCGGGTCATTGTCTATCTGCACTCTGAAGCGCCGTCCAATGAGTTCTGAAGCATTTGGCTGAATATGAGCAGATAATATTGCCCGAAACACTTCAGAATTCATCCTGCTGCTTTTGTCAGCAGTCACATCATCAATAAATACAAGAGCACCAGTTCCATTGGCAGTCATACATGCCCATGCCATGACACTACCACCACCATGCTTCTCTGATGAGGTGGTATGCTTTGAATCATGAGCAGTTCCTTTCCTTCTCCATACTCTTCTCTTCTCATCACTCTGGTACAAGTTGATCTTGGTCTCATCTGTCCATAGGATGTTGTTCCAGAACTGTGAAGGCTTTTTTAGATGTTGTTTGGCAAACTCTAATCTGGCCTTCCTGTTTTTGAGGCTCACCAATGGTTTACATCTTGTGGTGAACCCTCTGTATTCACTCTGGTGAAGTCTTCTCTTGATTGTTGACTTTGACACACATACACCTACCTCCTGGAGAGTGTTCTTGATCTGGCCAACTGTTGTGAAGGGTGTTTTCTTCACCAGGGAAAGAATTTTTCGGGCATCCACCACAGTTGTTTTCCGTGGTCTTCTGGGTCTTTTGGTGTTGCTGAGCTCACCGTTACATTCTTTTTTTTTTTTTTAAGGATGTTCCAAACAGTTGATTTGGCCACACCTAATGTTTTTGCTATCTTTCTGATGGATTTGTTTTGTTTTTCAGCCTAATGATGGCTTGCTTCACTGATAGTGACAGCTCTTTGGATCTCATATTGAGAGTTGACAGCAACAGATTCCAAATGCAAATAGCACACTTGAAATGAACTCTGGACCTTTTATCTGCTCCTTGTAAATGGGATATTGAGGGAATAACACACACCTGGCCATGGAACAGCTGAGCAGCCAATTGTCCCATTACTTTTGGTCCCTAAAAAAGTGGGAGGCACATATACAAACTGTTGTAATTCCTACACCTTTCACCTGATTTGGATGTAGATACCCTCAAATTAAAGCTGAAAGTCTGCAATTAAAGCACATCTTGTTTCATTTCAAATCCATTATAGAGCCAAAAAGATTAGAATTCTGTCGATGTCCCAATATTTATGGACCTGACTGTACATACAGTGTCTTCTTTGCCTCAGGAGAGACAGTGCCTTAAGCTGGTATAGTAACATTGCTTTACACTACTTTAGAGTATAGTATTAGTTAGATAGATAGTGAGGACATAATGAAATTTGTCTATTGCATTTTTCATCTGCCTTCGTGTGGAATGCCACACGTATTTGTAATTAAAAGTTTATCCTTCCCTGTACCCTTCCCAATCCAGGACATCCACTCTCAGGCTTGAGAGCATATGTTTTTTTTTGTTTGCAGACTCCAAGGATCTTGTCTCTTTGGCAGGGGGAGAATGCAGCACCCTTGTCCTAAACAGGGTTGCTAATACATTTAGCTGTGCTAGGTGGTAGCTAGCCTGGCTAATTTGTAGTCTTTGTGAGCATTGGATTTTCCTCCTAAGCCTGGTTTAGCTGTGGTTTCTCCCTTTTGTCAATAGGTGGCAGTGGCACGGTTACCTTTGGCATTAGTGTGATGAATTACAGTGAGTCTAGGTTAAGGATATATATACTTTTCTCAGCCAATCATACCGGTTGCTGAGCATGCTGGGAGAAGGTATTTGGAAGTCAGATGGTCTTTGTCTTTTACACTCAGAGTGTGAAACAGCTGCTACTGGGTAGGCCTGAAGCCTGAGGCCTAGCCATGAGCTCAAGGCTCTGCAAGAAAGAGCCTGCTCACTACCTGGAAGCATGAAGGAAAGGATGGAGACCGGAGATGATGTACCGGAGGTTACTCTTGCATGGACTAGGGATCCATGGAAAGCCTGGGAAAGCATAAAGATGGAATTTTCCAGAGAGTTCCTGCACCTTCTGTGAGTTAAATATTGTTGCTATAGGCCAGATTGCTGGTTTTAGCTTAAAGGTTCTTTTCCTGTACTGCTGTCTACCTTTTCTACATTTTTGTCTAAGGAGTCTGCGGATCTGCAAGTCTGCTGCTGTTTTTGACTAAGGGCTTCCTGTGCCCTACCCCTCTCTTCCACATTTTTCCTGTTGTGAGAAATAAACTTCTCTTTTTTTCCAAGCATAAAAGTGACTGGCGCCCATCTTTCCATCTTGTACACCACCCACCATGTCTAGTAACCTGCACCCTGAGGAGGAATGTCATCCCTCCCTGTCCTTGGGGGTCACCATCAGGCCCCTAGAGGTTGGGGCGGCGCTAAAGTAGTGATGACCCTTCCAATCCAGCGAATGTACTGGTACGTCGCTGGATGGGAAGTGGTTAGAGGGGATCAGTTTGGTTTACTGCTCCCCAAAACCCAAGTGTAAAGTAGGATCTCACAATGTCTTATGATCATCAGCATTATGATAACACAGACAGCACAGTCAGCAGGTGCTCTATCATTGCTCTGTCACATGGCTGTTGAGTGTTAATTTATGGCTGTACTGAGTGTTACAGACTGTAACACAGTACAGCCATAACAAAGTCAGCACCCAAAAGCCATGTGACATAGAGCCATGATAGAATATGTGCTTACAAGGCTGCCTGTGTGATTATCATAATGCTGATAACATCATGTGCTGTGAGTTATGTAATAGGACACAGCAAGGATTCTATGTTCCATTCTACACTCACTGTGTCCACTGCAGCCATGCTCTCCTCCTGCTGTTCCCGGTCAGCCGCTCAGCCACCTCACATCTCAGCACCTGAGGGGCGGGAGGCGGGATCCAGGCAGAGAATCATAATATCATTCCCCCAACCGGGACTAATTGAGTACTGGGGTGGCATGATGTACATACGCCCCCCCCGCGAAAATAAAGAATTAGTCCCTCCACTGCGCTCATCTCCTGGGCCCCCTCTGTTGACCTAATGGGGCCCAGGAAGATGTAATTACACCCCCATGAACAAGTAGGAATGGGGGAGAAGCTTTAGCAATTTGTTTTATGTAGCAATGAACTGTAATGCTGCCTAGGCCCCCCTGTGGAGCTGAAGGGGCCAGGCCCAAGTTCAACAGGACCGGTTGTACTGCACTATCAGCGCCCATGCGTACAAGCACCGGACCTGTGACAAGCGCTCATCAAGTGTGCTAACTATGCTGGCCCTTTCTGCCCCCTCTAATAGAAGCTAATGGGCAGCGCTTACTGCACCCGAGCATGGGAACCCCAGATCAAGACCTTGCTAGTGCCAGTGGAGGGCAGAAGCTGCGATCAAATGAAATCAGCATTCATAAAACAAATAGGAACCCTATTGATCAAAAACAAGGTGGACTTTATTGGCACAGCATAGGGCAACTAATATTAAAATTGTAATATTTTATTTAAACAATGAAATCTGGTGTCTTGTGATTGGACGCACATCCCCTCTTTTGTCCATGGGCAGGATCACGTATACCATCATCTAACCCTTGGGACTGTTGAATATCCATGGCTTATAGGAAATTGCTGCTGTAGGGTCCATCCATCCCCACATGGGGTAAAGCATGGTGTTTATTAGTCCACCTATAAGATATATTGGTGCTAGCCTAGTGACCCCCATACACATTACATGTTTCCACAGATCGCAGCCTAGGTGATGCTGGACGATCTGTGGCTGTCTGTGTGTCTGGGTCTACCTTCCTGAAGGGCCCTTTCTCTTCACTCCCTGAGGGGCCCCTGTGTTTGCCCCCTGGACTTGTATCATTGACTCCCTACAATTATCTAGATCCGGCAAGCATAAGATCGTTCATATTGTGTATCGAAATGCTATATTCATGTATATGATGTTGCTAGTTGTAAAATGAGTGATATACTTATATATTGTTTATATCTTACACCTTGCAACAGCACCCACCCAACCGGTCCTGAGGAAGCAAAAACTTTCAAACGCTTTGACTTTCCTGAATGTAGTAATCATGGACATTTTACCTGATATTGATGCTTATACTAATAGTAAATACATCACCACCTCATGTTGACTGCATATTCTCCATTTCTGGGTTGGTTATCGCTTTATCGACTATTTTATGTATAGGTGGTTGTGCCGATAAAGTCCGGCTTACTTTTGATCAGTAGTTCCTATTGCTTCTTGTATACATAGTTAATTGGATCAAAACAAAAAAAAGGAAGAAACAAAAAAAAAAAAAGCCAGGCGCTGAGGAACTGTGCAGTACAGGACCCATGTAGCAGTCTTAAGTGGGGTACACACTAGTAAAAAAATCTGCCGAAAATTCCCGTCCAAGGTAAAATCGTACGATTTTCGGCTAGTGTGTACACAACTTTCAGCAGCCGATGCCGACATTTTCAACGAAAAAAAACGGAGGGACAAACACCAACATTTTTATCGTCCGTCCCCAGACGACCAATTTTCGTTTAATGTGTATGCAGTACATCCGCGAAAAATCTGATTCGAAAGACTGCGCATTATCTGAAGTTGCTGACGACCTGGAAGTCTAGGAACAAATGTCCCAAAAAAAAAAAATCGGACGAGAAATTTCGTGAACATTATGCACTGTCAACTAAAAACGGTTATGAGCATGAGAGAGAAAAATCAGAGGATATTTCGTCCGATTTGCGTCAAGTGTGTACGAGCCTTTAGGCCCTAGACTCCAATCCCTATATACAGTGCTTTGCGAAAGTATTCAGCCCCCTTGAACTTTTCGACCTTTTGCCACATTTCAGGCTTCAAACATAAAGATAAAACTGTAATTTTTTGTGAAGAATCAACAAGTGGGACACAATCATGAAGTGGAACGAAATTTATTGGATATTTCAAACTTTTTTAACAAATAAAAAACTGAAAAATTTGGCGTGCAAAATTATTCAGCCCCCTTAAGTTAATACTTTGTAGCGCCACCTTTTGCTGCGATTACAGCTGTAAGTCGCTTGGGGTATGTCTCTATCAGTTTTGCACATCGAGAGACTGAAATCTTTGCCCATTCCTCCTTGCAAAACAGCTCAAGCTCAGTGAGGTTGGATGGAGAGCGTTTGTGAACAGCAGTTTTCAATTCTTTCCACAGATTCTCGATTGGATTCAGGTCTGGACTTTGACTTGGCCATTCTAACACCTGGATATGTTTATTTGTGAACCATTCCATTGTAGATTTTGCTTAATGTTTTGGATCATTGTCTTGTTGGAAGACAAATCTCCGTCCCAATCTCAGGTCTTTTGCAGACTCCATCAGGTTTTCTTCCAGAATGGTCCTGTATTTGGCTCCATCCATCTTCCCATCAATTTTAACCATCTTCCCTGTCCCTGCTGAAGAAAAGCAGGCCCAAACCATGATACTGCCACCACCATGTTTGACAGTGGGGATGGTGTGTTCAGGGTGATGAGCGGTGTTGCTTTTACGCCAAACATAACGTTTTGCATTGTTGCCAAAAAGTTTGATTTTGGTTTAATGACCAGAGCACCTTCTTCCACATGTTTGGTGTGTCTCCCAGGTGACACGTGGCAAAGTTTAAGCGACACTTTTTATGGATAGCTTTAAGAAATGGCTTTCTTCTTGCCACTCTTCCATAAAGGCCAGATTTGTGCAGTATACGACTGAATATTGTCCTATGGACAGAGTCTCCCACCTCAGCTGTAGATCTCTGCAGTTCATCCAGAGTGATCATGGGCCTCTTGGCTGCATCTCTGATCAGTCTTCTCCTTGTATGAGCTGAAAGTTTAGAGGGACGGCCAGGTCTTCGTAGATTTGCAGTGGTCTGATACTCCTTCCATTTCAATATTATTGCTTGCACAGTGCTCCTTGGGATGTTTAAAGCTTGGGAAATCTTTTTGTATCCAAATCCGGCTTTAAATTTCTCCACAACAGTATCTCGGACCTGCCTGGTGTGTTCCTTGTTCTTCATGATGCTCTCTGCGCTTTAAAAACGGACCTCTGAGACTATCACAGTGCAGGTACATTTATATGGAGACTTGATTACACACAGGTGGATTCTATTTATAATCATTAGTCATTTAGGTCAACATTATATCATTCAGAGATCCTCACTGAACTTCTGGAGAGAGTTTGCTGCACTGAAAGTAAAGGGGCGGAATAATTTTGCACGCCCAATTTTTCAGTTTATTTGTTAAAGTTTGAAATATCCAATAAATTTAGTTCCATTTCATGATTGTGTCCCACTTGTTGTTGATTCTTCACAAAAAATTACAGTTTTATATCTTTATGTTTGAAGCCGGAAATGTGGCAAAAGGTCGCAAAGTTCAAGGGCTTTCGCAAGGCACTGTAAGCATTGTATGGAAAAAAGTGCTTTACCAGGCTCTTTGTCTGAAGCCCATGTTATATTATTGTTACCTAAACCAAGCAAGGATCCTTTGGACTGCTCCACCTAAAGACCTATTGTCCTGCTGAATCAGGATCAGAAAATTCTCACCAAGATTTTGGCTACAAGGCTGTCCCAGTTTATAACAGCTCTGTAACAGGTCTGATTGACTTTGATCAAACTGGGTTCATCCCCAGGAAGTCCATTGATACTAATTTACGGAGACTATTTGCGCACTTATAGATTGCTCATGCTAACTCAGGAGCTTGGATGGTAGTCTCCTTCGATATGGAAAAGGCATACGACTGTGAACTGGCACTATACAGCCTTGGAGCTTCATTATATGGTTTTCGGTCCCTGATTCATGGCCTGGATCTCACTTCTGTATAAATGTCCCAGAGGCTCTTAGGATAGAAAATGGGATCTCTTCTTCTTTAGCAGTAGGCTGCGGAACACAACAGGGGTGTCCACTTTTGCCCTCTCTATTTGCGCCCATGATGGAGCCCATAGCTATTGCCCTCCAAAAGTCATCTGGAGGTGGGGGATCTAATGGTTCTATTTGAGTGTACAGCCCTATATGTAGATGATCTTCTCCTTTTTCTGCAGGACCTGGAACCTTCACTACAAGTGGCTTTTAAGATTTTAAATACCTTTTCATCCTACTCAGGTCTTAGAGTTAACTGGGTAAAATTCAGCGTTCTACCTATAGATAAGAGCGCTCAGGCACACGCTGCTCCTGTTATCCCTTTTGTCTCCCATAAAAAAATACCTTGGAATTGTACTCTCTGCTAAAGTGGCTGAGTATTCTGCTTTAAATTTACATCCCTTAATACCAGCATCTAAAAGACATTTGCAGGCATGGAAACATTTACTTCTCTCACTGTTAGATAGAATCAATTTCCTTAAAATTAACATCCTACCTGTTAAATTGCACTTCCTACATAATTCCCCCAGTAATTCTTACTTTAGGAAAGTTGAGGGCATATTTAGTTTGCTAAGCAGAGATGAGGGCCACAGAAACAAAGGATGGCGAGCTCTTCAGGAGCCTTTAGGTCAAGGGGGCCTTGTGTTGCCTGATTTGTACTTCTTAGTGGTCCAGATGGTATTTGCACGTCAATGATTTATAAAGGATGATGGAGATGCGGATATGGTCGTGGGGCTCCTATGAGGGTCTACATCACTTGCAGTTCAGAGGGCCCCAGGGTTACACTTCACAGACAGGCTCTATGAGGGTCACTGTTAAGGCCCGTACACACGTACCGATTGTCGGCATACAAACGTCGGCGGACGAAAGATCTGCCGATTGTACGCTTGTTAGTATGGTGCCTCCGACAGCCGTCAGCACACATTCTGCCGACAAGAGTCTGTCTTGCAAGCATTAAAATTTTTGTATGCCGACACCAGAGCGGCCGATTGTTCGCCAGTCAGTACAGAATTCGGACGACAGACCACAGATTTGCAAGACTGGGCATGCTCAGAAAAGAAAAAACACAGGGAAAGTTAACCATTACATGACATCACTTCTGCAGTCGGCTGTAGTCGGCGGACAAAATTCTTGTGCTGTCTTTGCACTTTTCAACAGACACCGACAGCCCAGGGACAAAAGACGGCCGATCATTCGCTGACGATCGGTACGTGTGTACGGGCCTTTAGGGAATGAGACAAGGTACAAGATATCATGCTGCCTGAGGGAATTGGATTCTCCCCTTCCACTCCACTGTGGAAAAAATCTCTGCCTGCCTCATTTTGGTAAAATTCTTGATCCTATAGTAAGGGCAGAGAGGAGGATTGGGCAAATTAGGGATAATTTGGAGATGGGGAAGCTGCTTACGTTTGATAAACTAAAATCAACAGTCCACCTTCCGAATTGGTATTTTTTCCTGCTACATACAATTACGCCATGCCTTTCATTCCCAATTTGGCAATATTTCTTTACAGACTCAAGCCTCAGATCTGGAGAGGTTACTGGGGTTGGAGCTGCTTAAGAAGACACTGTCTGAAAGTTACAAAGAATTGTTTACAGTCAGGCCTATGCCCCTTGAAAAGTGCAGAAAGCGGTAGATGTCAGCGATACCGACATTTTCAGGGTTCTAATTGGAACGACATGTGGGTTTGTTCTTTTTGCCACCTGGTGTCAGCCAGGGACCACCTATTCATTAAATTTAAAATCTTACACAAAATGTATTGCATTCCACCCTGCCTTCTGATTTGGTGGATTGCTGGCATTGTAAGTATTACCCAGCTGCTTGAGAATTTTTTTGGCACTACCCCTGTTGCAAGTTTTCTGGCAAAGGGTGGTCCATGCGCTTGAAAAAAATTACCACCTTTCATGTACCCAGGACGCTCTGTTTTTACTAGGTTTGGTGGAGGAACTGGCACTTCTTAGGGCACAGAGAACTTTACTTTGCTACCTTGTTTTTTTGCACATAAAAAGATTTTACTACATTGGGAAAAAACTGAGGTCCCTTCTCTAAATTTCTGGGAACAAACTGAGGCCCCTTCTCTAAATTTCTGGAAAGCCCAAGGCTCTCCTTTTACAAAGCTTCTTACCTGAATAGAGGCTGTCCCAAAAGATTTGAAACGGTATGGCAAAGTTTGGTCTCTGACACTTCTGCTCTTACATGAGGCTGTCTTTGTCGGACATCTGGTCCCAAAAGAAACCTTTATGACTGGAACCTGGGCAATTACACATATTGGTGTTAATCAGTTTGTGGTAATATGCGGTTCCCCTTTATGGGGATAAAGTATTCATTTGATTAATGTTGCTAAGGCAATAGTATCCTTATGCGTCATTATTGTGGGATGCTTCCCAAATATTTTGCATGTATTCCTGGAAGGTGTTTTGTACTGTTCTGTCTGCGCCAGTGACTCCCCACTGATAAAATACTACAGTGGGGAATATTCCTCTATCCACCTTGCTTGTGTGGATGACAGAATTCATGCAGTATTTTTTTTCCCCATCAGCCTGCTGGCTGAGCAAGGAAAAAAAAAAAAAAAAACTGATCCTTTTATGGCAAGCTTTGAGCTTTATTCTGCATTTTTGTAATCACTGCAAGCAAATGAAAAAAAAAAAAAAAAAGTACCTTTTTAATTATCACTTTAACAAGTAGGTTTGCACAGCGCAGCCCCAAACCTCCTCTTTTGGGGTCCATCGCTGACACTCCTCTCTTCTAAGTGCCCCCGTAGCAGGTCGCGCGCTATGGGTACACACGTGCAGGCTTGATCCAGAACATCTATTGACACACAGCTCAGTCCCCCCCCCCCCCCGGATTTGGTTTTATTACCCTAATGCAGAGAATGCTATAAAAAAAATAAAAAAAAACACCTTCTGACTTTACCTTTAAGCAGGCATTTTACTGTTCATATGTTCAGCACTGCAGTGTCTTGATATGCGATTTAGTGATGTGCATGCTCAGGAGGCGGCTAGGCCAGAACCTGGGAACACACACTTGCTGCATTCTCCCAGGTTCAGATTCAGGGCCATACAGAAGAGATGGGAATACCAGCAGCTGGAATGATTCAGATAGGACAGGAAGGTGCAGTACATGACAGGATGAAAATTGGAATCACTCGCAGATAAGAGAGAGTGAGAGAGTGAGTGTGTGTGTGAGTATATATATATATATATATATATATATATATATATATATATATATACACACATATATACATACACACACACACACACACACTCTCTCACACACACACACACACACACACACACACACACACACACACTCTCTCTCACTCACACACACACACACACACACACTTTGTTTTCTCTGTTTTTTTTTTTTATTTATTTACATTGCATATTATTTGGTATATTTAAAATATTTAATGGCAAAAAAAAAGACAGTTGGAATCCTTCTTTGCTTTGTAAAATATGTCACTTTTTATTAATGAACTGGAATTTTACAAAGCTGTATTGTCACAAACTGTCCAACTTATGAAACAAAATGTTATTTCTTCCAGCATAAAAACAGACAGCTTTAAAATTATATAAATGTAAAAATTGGCGATGCGCCCTTGTTTTTGATGTTGAGGTGGGGGAGGCAAAAAAAAAAGTAATGTGGGGAACGCTGGTAAAACCGTGAGGAAGTTATTAAAACTGGAGCAGCTATGCATGGCAACCAACCAATCAGCTTCTACCTTCAGCTTTGAAAATGAAAGCTAGAAGCTGATTGGTTGCCATTTACGGCTGCTGCAGATTCTGGCTGCTCCAGTTTTGATATATTCTCCTCACAGCATGCAATTTGCTTCACAGAGCAGAAGTGTTACAATAACTATACAGTTGCTGTTGAACATTATACACACACACAGATGTAACATGTGAATTCCACACTAAAATGAAGAATAAAAGCATAGGAACAGTGCAAATAGGTCCAAAAACACTCTGTGGGGTGCCACTTGTCCATCAATTTCAAATGAAAGAACAGGATTCGATGTGGTGTTACCCACTGCATCTAATCGGCATTCTTCTGTCATCAGCTTAAAGCAATGAAAAGGTTAAAACTGATGGCTACTCGGTATGAAACAAGGATTTGTGCTGTATCAGTTAATGGGGTGTACAAAAATCCAGATGGTCTTCCTGGGCCCTTCAGGGCACACTGACATATAGAACCCAATGCGGATTGTTATTCACGTGCTTTCCCATACAATATATGTCAGAAAAAAGAAAAAAAGATTATAAAAAACATTCATTAATGCGAGCAGCTACACTCAGGATCTGGGCGAGTTTCACCTTACCTGCAGTGAGCTACAAATTCCACCTTGATAAATGAACAGGGAAAAAAAAGTCTAAAAGAAAAATGCAGATTTTGCTGCAGGTTTCATTCTTTTGTTTAACTTGCTGCTCAGATAAGTGCATTGCATCCTTCCATTTACTTGTTTTTTTAACTGAAGGATTTAACATTGAACTAAAAATAGAATGACATGAGACATAGTATATTTTTACTCTCTTCTCTACCACATAAGGGGAGAAAAAAAAAAAAGCCAGAGAGATCAAAACTGTAACATGACATTTTAAAACTGTAGAAAATAATGTAACAGAATGAAATGTAATGCAAACCATTAGGTGAACCAGAATAAGATTGTATTGCTTTTCCAAGAAAAAAAAAGTTAAAAAAGACAGCCAATGTGTACAAGTCTTACAGTCCTAAAATTAAACTTAGCAGCAACTTAAAATCTTGAAGTGTCAATATATCCAAAAACCATATATCTCAGGTTTGGGTGGATGCTAGCAGTCTAAAGCTGACCATACACTAACATTTTTCATTCAGCTTTGCAAACTAAAAATCACTCCATTACCCCCTCCAGCCTAAATAACATGGATGGACGAATCTGCAGTGCCGGTCATTTTATTCTGACATCCAGCACCCGCAGCCGTCAGAATACATAAATAGTCCCCGCATTCAAGAGGATGCAAGCGCTGTTCAGCTGCAGAGTTCCAAACTCCAACCACCCACCATAGTCCTTAGAAAAGGGGACTGGGTACCCACAGATTGAAACTCTGGCCGATTCAACAGGAACTGGATACATTTTGATCTGTGCGTAACCCTCTCTGCTCAACAGAAGCCAATAGTTAGGCCCCTTTCACAGGGGCTGTATGATCAGGAGCGGCTGTCAGTTTTTTAGGTGGACCTGATCGAACCTTGCACTCTCCCCTATGGAGCCAAGGATGTCAGCGGTGACATGTCTGCTGACATCCACCGCTATCGGAGCCAATCCTACCTGCAAAATCCAGACGGATGGTGGTCCTATTTTCCATCTGTCAGATTTAAATGGCCTGGCGGTCCATTTTCACTCGATTTCTCCATAGAGGCATGCGGGACTGTGTCCATCTCCCTTCTGCATAGTGAGTGGAGACGGACTGGTCATTCGCCAGCTCAGCGGAGAGATCCCCCGCTAAGCAAGCGGATTCAGCAAAATGGAGGCACCCGTGTGAAACGCTTCTGCAAACAGCCCTGCTGGAAAACCAGCATTCATCAGTGTGTTCTGAGGGTATGGGGTTGGTCCCTGTTGTCAGAATACAAAATAGTGCAGCATAGGAGATCCCTGCATGCACACAATTCCACTGGTTGAATGAAAAAACCCATTAAAAACAAAAAAACAAAAAAAAAAAAACCTCAATGCATATACCCAGCTAGTCTCCCTGATGGATTTTGAAAAAATTTAATATTACTAAGGGCTCTTTCACACAGTCCGCCTCCGTTGGCGGGCTCCATGCTGCTCAGCGGGGGAACGATACACTGATCCCCGCTGAGCAGGCAGGTGACAGCTCCCTCTCCGCTCTGTGTGCGGAGAGGGAGGTGTCAGAGCCCCATGCATCTCTATGGGGGAATCGGATGAGAACGGACCGCCTGTAGGCTCTCATCCGATCCGATCCCCTTGACGGATGGAAAATAGGGTTTCCATCCGTCCGGATTTCACGGACAGGATCGGATGCGGATGGCAGCGGGTGTCAGCGGACATGTCACTGCTGACATCTGCTGCCCCATAAGGATGCATGGAGAATCCGATCAGATCCGCCTAAAAAACTGACAGGCGGATCTGATCGGATCGTTTGTGTGAAAGGGGCCTAACTATGTGGCTTGAGGGAGCTCTGAGACACAAGAAGTCTGCTTGGTACTGGCATCATAGACCAATGCCATATTTAAAAACTACCAGTGTCCAGCCTTTACCGAAATGCCAGTTTTGTATGGACAGTTTTGTGTATTAACACAAAATCAACACTTACAATAAACTTTTGGCGACATTCATAAAATTTAAGCAGACAAATAAAAATAAAACATTCATTGTATATTTTTCCTTATTTGTTCAAACATAAAAAAAAAAGGCATAAGTCTCATTTCTACTACTCTGCAAAAGTAAAACAGCAAAATAATTATATAACAGTGTACACACCTGCCTGGTTAATACTTTGCACCAGTATACAGAGGACCCCCCCCCCATCAGTATAGCAATTAAGAAAGAAATAAATGTGATATACAGTTACACCGCTAAGGTAATATACTCCATAGCAGCCAATTACTAGCATCTCTGCCACCGTCGCATATTACGGGGCAATTCTACATTCAGAACCGCAACGCGGGAAACGCAGCCAGGACAGCTACAGATTATTTGGGTGACGCACGTGCATTTTCACATACAGAGCTATACTTATAACCCACACATGCCATTGGATAAAAATTTTAGTAAATATTATATAAAAATATATATTTTATAATACATTCTATACTTGGATTGTTCAATGACCGTGTTAGGATTTAGAATTGAACTTGCCTACAAATATTTGAATCTTCTTTAAAGTGTATTTTTAGCTGAAACACCAGAACAGGTATGAAGGTCATATCATGTAAATTGCAGGAGTATTTTCATATCTGGGATACATAGCTGTCGCATACAGCCATTCAGAATAATAAAACGGCTGTATGAGAGTCTATATGCCACTACTTGCATAAACTTGTGTAGCCGCCTACAGCCAGTCCTTTCTATGGATGGCTGTATGTGGTAGCTGCGTATCCCGGGCTTAGGAATAGGCCCACATTTATGGCAAGATAAATAGGTTTCACTTGCTTGTTCTGGCGACATCTGTAAGATTATATATATTTTTTTTTTTTTAAATCATACATTTTTTATCTATTGGACAGGAAGTAAAGAGAATCCTTCCCAAAAGTGACAAAAAAAATTGAATAAAAAATAACAAAAACTCTGATAGGGGATTTCACCATTACCTATTCTATCCAAAACAAAAAAGTGGACCTTCGATATACTTTGAGATAAACAGATGCTTTAACTACTGTACTGAACTAATTGCACGAATTAAACAGGCGGCCATTGCTGACTTGAAAATGCTAGGTGCCTGGCTGCCAAATATACAACTAGTGAAAGCAAAACCCTTATTTGCATAGTTCTGCCCTGGAGCCTCAGGAAGTGCTGAAGCTGTGGATCCACACAATAGCCAGGAAACAAATGTTTTTAAGAGAAGGGTGGAATGTCGGTACTGGTATCCTCTAATCTGTGGAACAGTTTGATTCCCTGCACATGTAAGCAAGCCAATAGATTTGTGTAGAATTATTTGGAAAGTTTATTTTTTATTATATTATCTGCAGCGGTCTTAACAGGCCATATTTTCAGGGCTGTAGCACAGCCGTGATACTGATCTAGAAAGATGAATTTCCCTGTAGAAGAGGGGGGAAGCCTGAAAACATGACCTGCTGAAGGACAGGATTGGCAAAATGCTTTTTTTAAAAAGACCAACCACTTCCACTGGATTTAACCTCTTCTCGCCCTCCCCTATGTCCCTTTAAAAGTTTAGAGGGCTTGAAAGGGGGAGGGATTGGCGATCATTTGATCACTATTACTGCGGTCACATGATCGGAAGCAGTTTTCACCGGCCACAAATCTGTAGCCTGGATTGAGAGCTGTCTGCGACAGCTCAGTCTTCGTGCCGGGAGCAAACTCTCAGCGCATAAATACCAGCTGCCCAGCGACTCATATGTGCGCTGATAAAGCCTACCCTTCTGCAACCGCACACAGGTTTCTGGCGGCTGTAAAGGGGGGAAAAGAGTTTAAGCCAACTGTAGGTGATTCTCAACTGTGCAAAAAAAATAAAAATAATAATTCTGTGACTAGTCATTGAAAACCAAACCCACTTTGATAGTTCCCTCTTTAATTTGCAAAGAATAGCAGCCTTATATAAATAAGTTCTACCGATCACAAAACATGTATGCCTCACTTTTTAGCAACGGATAGCAAAGATGTGCTATCAATGGCTGGTGATTGTTGGATGCACAGCTGAAAGTTTTATATATGAATCCAGTTCAGACTGCAATGCAATTAATGTTACCAGAACAAGAAACAAATCAATGCACACAATCTACGGGACCAAAAAACTATACATGGACCATACATACGGGACTAACCAAAACCATGGAGAAGCTGCAAACTCCTACACATTAGGGTTTTCACACTTGTAGTCCGTCAAACGGACTCCGCTTTTCTCAGCAGGGGATCGATCTGCCGATCCCCCGCTGAGCAGGAGAATGACAGCTGTGTCTCCGCGCTGTGTGCGGAGACACAGCTGTCAGTTCCCCATGCATCTCTATGGGGGAGATCCGCTGGACGGATGGAAAATAGGGTTTCCATCTGTCCAGATTTGACAGATCGGATTGGGTCGGATGTCAGCGGACATGTCTCCGCTGACATCCGATGCCCAATAGGAATGCATGGGGGGACCCTTCAGATCCGCCAAAAAAACGAACAGGCGGATCTGAACGGTCCGCCTTTGTGAAAGGGGCCTAAGTGTACTGTAAACAATTGCCATCATTTTTATACTGTATTGCGTCTCAGTGCTACTGATCTGCTACAAATCTACATGCATATACTCCAGTGGTGGCTACATGGTATTTCTTAGGACAGGATTCCTGACGGTGACAACAGTGGACCATGCCTGCACAATGTTGTTTAAACAAACACATGTAGTGTCCATATCAGTGACTGGGTGACAAAGCAGGAGCACAACTGGGGAATGTGGACAGAGTGTTGTCACTCTAGAACATTAAGTGCCCCAACGAGCTTCACAGTAGGACTGACAGGTTTTCTTTTTAAATCTGCATCCTGTATAAAAAAGGTATTGGAAATTATGTTTGAAACATCAATAAATGAAGGCTTTTATCAATTGTGTTTAGACATACTTTACATAAAAATGTGCCAATGTGCCATAGGTACAATTGTGCAGCATTAGATTCTTCTACTGAATGGCAAATAAAATTATGGATCCAACTGCATCACTTACTGCTACGCAAACTGGCTTCTTGTGGCCTCTCTCTCTTGCTCTCATCTTCAGGTCAGTGAATTTTCTGTACAGCAGGGTCAGCTATAAGTCTCAGACCACAGACAAGTTGCACTGCTGTCCAAAAAGAATCCCCCCCACCCCACTAAAATAAATGTAGTACCTGCTTGTAACCACAATTCCTAAACCCACATATATTCTCTTTGTCAAAAATAGATTCTCTGGACTCCGTGCATTAATACAGACACAAATCATTAGTGGGGTAAAGGCTTAGGCTGGTCATACATTATACAATTTCTTCCAATTTTTTTTAAATTTAGCTTCAACTATGTAGTACAAAGGCCTGCCTAATTGGATACAAGTGAACGTGTTGTTTAGCTTTGACCGCATATTATGTGGTTTGTGGTACATCTAACAGAAAATTGTACATGTATGGCCACAGCCTTAGCCTTCTTTCAAATGGCTTTTTTCAGTATATGAAAATCATGTGCCAAATCACGGGTCACCACAAGATGGTGCCATTCATTCATATAATACGAGTTTGACAGGTTTTTAGAATGAAGCAAAAAAGCTTTAATAGTACAAATAAAAATGCACACAGAGAAAACACAGCATTTCCTCTTTTGTAGGGATCTGAATGCAGCTTTAGACCCATGCACAAAGATGGGTAAAAAAATAAAAAAAATGAACTAAAGAGGTTGCTGTTCGATATACACTATATTACCAAAAGTATTGTGACGCCTGCCTTTACACACACATGAAGTTTAATGGCATCCCAATCTTAGTCCGTAGGGTTCAATATTAAGTTGGCCCACCCTTTGCAGCTATAACAGCTTCAACCCTTCTGGGAAGGCTGCCCACAAGGTTTAGGAGTGTGTATTTGGAAAGGTTTGACCATTCTTCCAGAAGCGCATTTGTGAGGTCAGGCATTGATGTTGGAGAGAAGACCTGGCCAACAGTCTCTGCTCTAATTCATCCCAAAGGAGTTCTATCGGGCTGCAAAGGGTGGGCCAACTCAATATTGAACCCTACGGACTAAGACTGGGATACTATTAAAGTTTATGTGCGTGTAAATGCAGGTGTCCCATTACTTTTGGAAAAATAGTGTATAGGAGGGGAGGGGATTGCCATCTGAGGTCCTGTGTATAGATTATATTATACAGCACAAATGCACTTTTTTTTGCTTGCCGTCTGCATCCTAGCAACAAAAGGACACTAGGCAACAGAAGCTGTCTTTATCCTAGCTACATGCTGCACATGGGATCCGGCCGGATTCCATCATATCTTTTGGGATTGCCCGCAAATTCGAGTTTATTGGCAAGCAGTGACAACATTCATTACTGCAGTTAATACCATCCCTGTTCCCTTAACAGCTGGTATATGCTTATTGGGGTTGGCGGACTCTCTGGCCTTTCCAGGGCTATGCGGACCCTTTTGGGCATACTACTTTTTTACGCCAGGAAAGCAATAGTGCTTAAGTGGAAAACTGATAGAACTTGAAACATCTGGTCAATTCAGTAGCCCCCTCTCTTTAACCACATACATAAAAAAAAAAAAAAAAAAGGTTTTATTAATTTAAAAAAAAAAAAAAAAAAACGCTTAAGTAAGCCCAATTTATTTGTATAATATGAAAGATGATGTTACGCTGAGTAAATAGATACCCAACATGTCACGCTTTAAAATTGCGGACACTGGTGGAATGATGCCAAACTTCGGTACTTAAAAATCTCTATAGGCGACACTTTAACCACTTAAGCTCCGGAGGATTTGGCTGCTCAAAGACCTGGGCCTATTTTGCGATTAGGCACTACGTAACTTTAACGGACAATTGCGCGGTCATGCGACGCTGTACCCAAATTAAATTGACGTCCTTTTTTCCCCCACAAACAGAGCTTTCTTTTGGTGGTATTTGATCACCTGTGCGATTTTTATTTTTTGCGCTATAAACAAAAAAAAAATTTTGAATTTTCAATTTTGAACAACAATATTTTTCAAATTTTTTTTATATGAAATTCCCCCCCCCAAAAATGTAAAAATCAAAATTTTTAACATTTTAGACCAATTTGTTTTCCGCTACATGTTTTTGGTATTAAAAAAAAAAAAAAAAAAAAAAAAAAATCGCAATAAGCGTATTTTGATTGGTTTGCGCAAGTTATTGCATTTACTAAGGGAAAGATTTGTCATTTTTATTGTTTTTTTTTTTTAACTAGTAATGGCGGCGATCTGCGATTTTTGCGCGACTGCGACATTGCAGCGGACAGATTGGACGCCTGACTGACATTTTTGGGGGTACCAGTGACATTACTACAGTAATCATTGCTATACATATGCACTGTTACTGTAAAAATGACACTGGCAGGGAAGGGGTTAATTTTATTAGAGATCCAGGGGTTAAGTGTGTCCCTAGGGGCATGCCTCTAACTGTCAAGGGGCATGGCTTTTGATGTAACCACAGAGACATACGATCCTACATAGCAGGATCGTATGATCTCTGCTGTTACACCAGGGAGAATGACAGGCGGCTTTGTTTACATTAGCCGCCTGCCTTTCTCCCTCTCAAGCGTGAGATCGCAAGTGGCCGGCGGACATCGGAGCCGCCGTGAACGAGCAGGGGTGGGTGCGCGCCTCAGGCGGCGCGCGCTCGCCCCCTACAAGCTCCTGGGCGAGCGACGTAGTACTACTGGAGGGGCTGACTGCCGCAGTAGCAAGCGGTTAAAGGTGCTCTCGCTCTAGCATTCACAGCGATACCTCACATATGTGGCCGCAACGTACGCATGCGTTTGCTTGCGTACGCGGGGACACTTTATGATAATTTTTTTTTTATTGTTATTTCATTTTTACACTTTCCCTTTAATTTTTTTTTTTTTGATTACTTTAATTCCTATTACATGGAATGTAAACATCCCTTGTAATAGGAATAGTGAATGACAGGTCCTCTTTAAGGGGAGATATGGAATCAATAAGAACTTAGATCTCTCCTATAGGCTGCAAAGCCTGAAATCCGAAAAAAAAAAAACACGAACATCTTGGCTATTTAGCCACGATCAGGGCAGTGTTGACAACTGCCAGGCCGGGCGCGACGGGCCTCCGAGAGTCAGAGACTGCGGGGGACCATCTGGTTATCAGCAGTTTCTATGGTGTACTTCCGCCGGCGCCAGATTCCTTCTCTGATTGCACGGCGAGCCGGTAGAAGCACCGGAGGGTGGCAGGAGGGGGGATGTCCCCTCCCGCCGCCTGTAAGAATGATCAAGCGGCTGAACAGCCGCTATGATTGTTCCTATAGTGAAGGGAATCATCAGCTGAAAAAAATATCTGAATGATGCCTGCAGTTACAGGCATCATTCAGATATCCCCACTTAAAGCCCTGGACGGCATATGACGTCCAGCGGTAAGGAAGTGGTTAAAGCAACCTACTTGTCCCGAGGTTGTCCCCCAAAAATTTGAGAAAGTGTGGAATATCATGGTGGAATCGGAGTCTACTACTGATACACAAGTTGATGTGGGACCAGACCTCCCGCTTTCTGGTAACAGTGGCTAACTAGCTCTTGGCAATGGGCCTGGCCCCCCACTGAGGGCTTCTCACGTGACCTACATACATCACTTTACAATGTTGGGGACTGAATAGGACCTTTTGGTCTGTTCAACATGTTTACATGATGGGGACAAAAATTTTGAGATTTACTTATCCTGCCATTTCCTATGCCACTGGTGTAGACCTGAGCAATAGTTGAATAGTAAGCTATGCCAGGTTGATGGCAGGTAATTGTAGTTTTAACTTGTTAGAAGTATTTTACCAAGTGGTTTGTTGTTTTGAGTTGGGGAATGCCCCAATGCTATGTTTTGTACTTATTTTATTAAACTTAAGAGAAATATAAAAAAAAAAAAAAAAAAAAAAAGTCAGTTTATGCTGCAACATTACATGCGTACAGAGCACTTTGTATGCAGGATCTTGCCAGCAGCAAGATCCTGCATAGTGGTTGGCTAATTTTCTTATGCCCAGGTGCATATGAAAAAAAAAAAAAAATTAAAATAAAACCACACACAATCACGGAACAATCACGGAACAGTAAAAAGTACACAATTACTCATTATGAAACTAATATTAGAAGATACACTATGGGTAAAACTGGGTGGTTTTTCAGCCTGTGCGAGTTGTATAAACCTCCCCCATACGTACCTAATCACCAATGTCAGCATTTCTCAAACTTTTCCTCAAAACATACAACCAGCCACATACACACGTGTTACAATCCAATCACACAATCATCTTTAACTGCATTGTATCTTGTGCTTACAATAACAGATTCTTCCATTCAATCATTCATTTTTTCCAGCCCTCCAGGTGGTGGTACAGCTGTGATGACTATGTAGATGGACGCTGACCATTTCACCAGGAGCTACGTCTGTTGGACACCACCCCATTCTGTGGAAGGCACTGGTTGAAGTTAGAAAATGAGTTCCTAGCTATCAAAATAGTTTTAAAATCTCTTACGTCAGTTGTCCTTACATTCTTACATAAACATATTTTAGAATTTAAAGTTTTTTCTTGCAGTTCTAAAAAGCAGCTCATATAAACAATATAAAATTTGCCCCTCATTGCAGTCACGGTAAAAAATAATAAGTGCTTTGAAAAGAGTTATTCTTTATAAAACAAATTCTTTCCATATACTGTAATAAGCGTCCAAAGAGGAAAACGCCACTCACAGGCAGAGCGCTTTCTGCACTCCGTATGATGTGGTCCCCAGAAAAAAAAAATCATCATCATAAGGTCTCCTTGGCTTCCCTCTCTTAAAGTGATGTTTAAAAGACAATCCGGTCTCTGAAATCTGTGATGATGAAACCAACAATGTCACATACTATTTTCAGTCATTCAGCTGTTGCTTCAGGAACAAAAAAACAAATAGTTGAAGTTTGAACTGTCTGTGTACACATCCCTTTCATCCACATTTTGTAATTGCTATCACTACATAGATAAATCATTACACAGCCAAGCAGACCTTAGTCAACCAAACAAGCCACCAAAACATCTTTGAAGCAAAAAATGAGAATCCATTTTTGTCCATTAGGGCCGTCTTCAGTTTATGAATTAAGTGTAGACAAATCTTCCATCAACTATGCGTGTAAAGTACGTGACTACGCTTTTCCTGTACCTTCCGCCCTTCCTTTAGTATTGCACGTTTAGTCTCTGTGACATGGGATGCACACCCAACAATATGAAGTAATATGTTATGTGGCTTAAAGTCTGATTGGAAGATTTCTGCCAAGGCAAAGGCAGCAAATAATAACATCGATAGTGAGAAATAAAAAATTACATCCATTATGTAATTCCTTTTTTTTTTTTTTAACCTGTGGTCCTGCCCACAGCTTTCTTATGGATTTAGCCTCCATCATGGAGTTGAGATCAGCAAAGTGACGTCTTTGGCTCTACAATCTTGAAAGCTACCTCTAGTTCTAGAAGCAAAGTATTTCTACTTTCCTGCTCACAGTCCCAGTATATCAGGGGAAAAGTCAGTAAAAATGTCAGTATTGTTGCCCCAATTCTGTTCGATATTTGTACCCTGTATAAGTGCTATAATTATATTTGCAGCAAAATGTTACTAAAAGACAAATGTCAGCCTTATTACCTTTAGTAGGCACACCAAGACTGGCAATATGGCTGAAAAGGTTTGCGTCGGAGTGAGTTTTCTTACTTTGGTTACAAAATATACGTATATATTTTTATGTCCAGGTCAGTATGGGGTGGTTCCATCCCACTCTACCAAGTACTGGACTTTTCCTTCAGGGGTGATCCTCCGTGCCAATACTTGGTATTTCTCCCCACAAGCCAACCTTCCTGCAGCACCAAAATAGGTTGTAATGGAGTGTTTGAGGTGCGGCATTGAGGAGTCATCCTCGCTGAGGCTCTCAAAGGTGTGGCTGTCAGCAGCATTATCTTGGAAGTCAGACAATCGGGTGTATTCAACGGATTCTGCGGCGCAGCTGTTCTGTCTGTCTGAGTGATCCAGGGTCCTCCTCTTTGATTCAAAAGCAGTGTAGGACTTGGAGGCCAACTTCCGCTTGCGGCTTCCAACATTTCCACTGTGACCAAAGAAACATAAATCAATGTGAAATAGAGGCAGGGCGGCATTTATCAAAATTAAATTGTATACAGCAAGGCGAGAGGGGAGGGCACTGAAGTAGAGAGTTTACAATATATTCTTTTAAAGTGTAGCTAAAGACAAAAAGTGGATGTAAACCTCATTCATGAAATTTGACATGGGCACATATCTGTAGTGTTTACTTATGTCTCTCCAATGCCCCGTGTCTTTCGGGCTGCTTTGTTCCTCTGTTATCAGCATAACAACTGACAAGTTCTGACACAGGAGATAAAAGCAGCTGGAAATTTGTGTGAGGGTGGGTGCAGAGAGCTCGTCTATTCACAGCACAGCTCTGCAGGGTTCTTCCTTCCTCTGCCTATGTGGAGGGGAGGAGGTGTGTGTGCCTTTCCTCCACTCAGCTGTCACACAGTGTATGCCAAGACTCCACACCCAGTGCTGGAACAGGAAGAAAAAATTCTAACACCATGTTCACTTTCTAAACAGTGTAGAAAGCTGAAGACAGCAGATATTCAAAAAAAAATGTATGTAGGGAGATATGTTTAATATGTGTATCATCTGAGGCAGTTCACTTCACTGGATGTAGGTGAGGGTTTACATCCACTTTAAGTTTTGGATAGAGCGGAGAGGGATTAGAACACCTGCCAGTTGTATTGCCATTTTTGCCCCATGTTAGGCTGGTTACACATGGGCCGAATATCGGGAGACATCGGCCAAGTAAAAAAAAAAAAGACAAAAACATTTGGCCCATGTGTAGGTCAGTCTGTGGCTACTGGAAAACCAGCAAGCGACTGACCCCCGATCAGCACTCTCAGCAAATGGCAGAGAGCACTGATCGGAGTGTTACGGCGGGGGATGGGGGGCGTCCCCCTGTCAGAACACAACAGCTTAGCGGGGGAGATCGCTGTACTTTGCATAGTGAGTACAGCAGCTCCAACTGAGCTGACTTTTTGTTCAACCTGCTGGGTTGGATGAATAAAAAAATCTCAGTGTGTACCAGGCTTTGGGGAGATTTGCCCTCTCTATTTGTCCGGTTTACGGTTATCATCAAAAGTGAAAGTAGAAGAAGGTCCCCCTTTTTGGGTTGACCTCAGAACACTAATAGAGGTTAAATCTTCCAGTGGGGACCCTAGTTCTGGGGACACTGGGATTCACTTACTTTGGAGGGATTTGCTCTCACTTACTGATTCAGCTATGGGACAAGAAGTGCAGGGAAATCTCCCCAATGAGAGGAAAAATAAAATGTTATAACACTCCCTAACTCTATCCAAACACTTTACCCTTTTTGTCTGTTCTGTTTTCCTGCCAAAGAGGTGAAGGTGAAAGTTGTACCAAACCACATGGTAAAACCTGCAACTACTTGCTATATTCTGCAGGCTTTTGAATGGTAAACTGCAATCCAACTGTAGCTCTGAAAATAAAACTGGCAAATGTTTACTGAGGTTATGTAATAAAATCGATTCTCCAAAAGAATTAATCTACTGCCATGACCTTTACAGTGGCTGGTCAGGACAGGAATCTGGAGACTACAGCTGTACTTTGCTTTTAAAAGATGCAGACTCCGGGGCAGTCCTGCTCATCCTTACGTGACTACTCTTAGCGAGTCATATTTCTGCATTGACAGGTTTCTTTTTATTTTGTGCAAATAGTACTTTTCCTTAGCCAAAATGGTTATGCCATTTTTCTAGCATAGAAAATCTAGATAAAAGTTGTGCTACCTATATGCTCTTTAAAGCCAGGCAGCTTTTTTTAGTTACATGTGGATTCAAATCTCTCCCGGGGACAGTAGCAGCTAGATCTTTGTCATAGTTCCTGCCTCCTCCACTATGGTGTGTTTCCACCCACTCCTCAACTTGAAGTCTCTGCACTTTCCTTTACAACATTTACCTGCGCTAAGATTTATTTCTATATAATAATTCATGTGGTTACAGTAAACCACACCTTCTACAGGAGAAAAATTGGTATAGACCAAAGGAACTGCGCACATGAATAAACAAACTAACTAAATAATGAGGCTGTGACAGCCACTAAAGTGTTATTGAACATTAAACGTGAATTGATAATTAATTAAATGTGAACCAATAAAGGGAATTGCTTCCACACTGTGAGCTGCAAACAAACAACATAAATGCCGTGACAATTGAAATAAATAGTAAATATATTGCGCTCAACACATTGGTGTTCTCAATAAAGTGCACATAAATAAATATAAAAAGTCTTAAAGTGCTTAAATATCAATATAAAGTTCAGTGATTAGCAGCAACAATTTTTGATAGAAGCACAGACTTGATAGGAGTGATTGCAAAGCCTCCACCTCCACACGTTCACCCAGTACTCTTACAAGGTACTCCTTACCGGAAATATACGACCCCTTGATTATAGGGGGTCACACAGACATAATGATCCACAAAAAACTGATCTTCCGCTTCAAATTCCCTCACCAGCAGGGATATGCATTCAGACCAGATAAGGGATCCCAATACAGGACATATAAAGAAGGCAACAAGAAAGCTCTCATAGTGTAGTAAGTCAATACAATCGAGCATTTATTGAAAAGTATATCACTTACTACAATCCAAATGTAAATTCGCTTGGTACATGGGTAAAATCACGGTAGCTGGATGTATGAACGCCGCTCCGCGCCTGCGTTCCACCAACCCGGAAGTCTACGGTCTCACGCTCCCTGTTATTATGTTATTATTTTTCAATAAATGCTGATATTGATATTTAAGCACTTTAAGTGCACTTTATTGAGAACACCAATGTGTTGAGCGCAATATATTTACTATATATTTCACATCTTCTAGAGGCCTTTGGAAATCACCAGCTACTTTCATTCTGTTCTCAAGTAACATTAAAATAGGAGATGCCTAAAATATATTACACAAAGTCTTGTGTGCATGGCGGGCAAACTGCATTTCTAAAGACACAAATCCGGAATCCATATGAATTCACAGCCAAAAAGCAATAAACTAATAGTAAAAGGGTACTGTACTGAAAATACATTTCCTTCATCAAATGTCTTAACCAATATGTAGCCATCTTCTACAACTGAATTAGTAAGACAATCTGCTCTGCCCTAGCTAGTAGGGGTTTCTACAAACATCCACATCGCTTACCGTGACTCGTATGATAGACAGGTGGAAGCAGAGCCAGACGTGCTGGCCCCATCATTTGAGTCCAAATCAGAGGTGAAATTTTGCCCGGAACTTGCACTGTGGAGAAAAAAAAAAAAAAAAAAAAAAGAAGAGCAGAACTGTGATATTTAGATGTGGAGAAACATTACATTGCTTATACATAGTTATAAATATTTTTGCAAACATCACCTAAATATTCAATGCAGGGCACAGATCAGTTATCTACAGCCAGCCATAGAAGGTTCGAATCTCTGATGGTTCAGCAGGGACCGGTCAAGATTTGAACCATGTATGGGGCAGGTTAAATGTGCCCAAGTTGCTAATTTAGGTACAACCAGCCTGTTGGATTTTACATGCAATTAGCGGTAATCACTGTTCTCCAGGCAGCGACAGCTCCCCCCACCTGGAGAACACAATGGCTTTGCGGAAGGAATTCCGGTCAGTGTTGATGGGGGAATTAAGCGATTTTCTTTGCTGAAACCGGTGATAGATGGAGACATTTTCTTTCCTGCAATCACCAGCTTAACACTCAGCAGTTTTAGCACTGTCTATATCAACTCACCTTTTCAGGCTTTGAATCTCATCCAGCGTGAAATCAAAGATGCTGGCCAGGTGGTGGTTGGTGCTCCATGCTGAGGTGAAATCACTCTGCAATATAGAGAGGGTAAGGGTTGAGTGCACCGTCCATGAGAGCAGCATGTAACAACCATAGATTAGTAACAAACATAAATGAAGAAGGAAGCAGAAAGTCTGGTTCTACTACTGACAAACATTTTTACTGTATTTTGAAACGTTATGTTGAAGGTAAACCCATCAGTTTGAAAAGGGAGCACAAAGTAATATCTCAGAGCAGACACCATAATGTAGTGGCACAGATTCACCATTTGTCAGTCCCTATCCCCAGTCTACTCCAATAAACCTTCCTGAAAGTAAGGATGGACACAGAACACACAAAATGGATTCCCCCAGCCACACAAGTGAGTGAGATAGCGGAATCTTCCCTGCTGTGCCATTATATTCTGACAATGGGAACTCATTGACTAAAGCTGGCGATACATTATACAATTTCCTTGTTCAATTTTTTAGATTTACCTTCAACTATGTAGTGCAAGGGCCTGCCTGATTGCATACAAATTGAAAGTTTCATTTAGGCCTCCTATTATATGGTTGAAAATCTAAAGAAAAGTTGTAGACGAGAAAGGATTTATGTATGGCCAGCATCACACTGACGCAGGAATGGCCATAGATGGATCGAAACTCATCCAGTCCTTGCTGAACCAGTTGATTTTAGATCCATCAATGGAGTAAAAGTTGTTGTAAACCTCGGTCATGGAATCTGAGCAAAGCACATACTGTATATCTGTAGTGTTCTCTCCAAAGCCCCATATTAATGGGCCAAATGTCAAGAGACATCATCCGGTTAAAAAAAAAAAAAAAAAAAAACGGCCAACATTTGGCCCGTGTGTATGCCACCCTGTCCAACAGAACACAACAGCTTAGCAGGGGAGATCAGTATACTAACTTTGCACAGTTAGTACAGAAGCTCTGACCGGAGTGGACATAGTGTGTACCAGGCTTAAGTGTCCTTTCTCTCTGGTGCTTCCTTCCTGTTATCAGCATAAGGCCCCTTTCACACTTTGCAATCCCAAGTCGCAGGACAAGTCTCATGACAAGTCCTACCCCATGATTTCAATGAGTACCGTTCATATCTGTGCGACTTCCCTGAACTACTTTGGTCCGAGTCTGATGCGACTTGAGGTCCATAGACCTCAAGATTAACCTCTTACCAACCAGCTGCCGTAGTTTTATTGTGGCAGGTTGGCTCTATTACGCGAAACGACGTAATAGATAGTGGGAGAGCACGCCAGTTGGCCAGAGGGGAAGCCAATCAGCAGGGTCGGCGGACACGATGTCTGCCGGCCCCCCGCAATTGCTCCCCATAGAGACAGAACGGCAGTCTGCCTATGTAAAAACAAGGCAGACCACCGTTCTGTCACAGATGAACACAGGAATCCTGTGTTCTCACTATTTAGGAACACAGGTCTCTGTGTTCATCCATTGAGTACATCCCCCTCACAGTTAGAAAGCACCCCCTAGGAGCACACTTAACCCTTTGATCGCCCCTGGTGTTAACCTCTTTACTGCCAGTGTCATTAGTATAGCAACAGGGCACATTTTTAGCACTAATTACTGTAGTAACGTCACTGGTCTCCTCAAAAAGGGTCAAAAGTGTCAGTTAGGTGTCTGATCTGTCGCTGATTGCCACCATTACTAGAAAAAAAAATTAAATAAAATAAAAAAGGACATAAATCTTACTCCTAGTTTGTATATGCCATAACTTTTGCACAAACCAATCAATATACACTTATTGGGATTTTTTTTTTATCAAAAATATGTAGCAGAATACATATTGGCCTAAATTGATGAAAAAAATTAATTTAAATTTTTTTTTTTTTTTAATTGGATAGGTTTTATAGCAGAAAGTAAAAAATATAGGTTTTTTTTCCAGAATGGTCGCCCTTTTGTTTATAGCGCAAAATATAAAAACAGCAGGAGGTGATCAAATACCAATAAAAAAAAAGCAATTGGGGGGGACGGGACATCAACTTTATTTGGGTACAGTCTCACACGACCGCACAATTGTCAGTTAAAGTAACGCAGTGCCGTATCGCACAAAATGACCTGGTCATTGAGGGGGGTAAAACCTTCCGGTCCTTAAGTGATTAAACCAGCATTGCACCGGCATTGCTTCAAATCCAGTCTAAATCGTGGCAACATTGCGCAACTTTCAGTGTCGCACAAGTGTAAAAGGAGCGAGAGTGGCTTCTGAGAAGTTTTCCCGACAGCAGATAAATTTGTGTGGGTAGCGGGGGTGGGGTTAGTTCGGCAGACAATTTGTCTATTCAGACCACCGTTCTGCTGTGTGGAGGAGGGTGTGTGCCTTTCCTCCAATCAGCTCTCACACACTGTTACTGCAGTCTCTCCGCCTCCTCCTCTGTGCTTTTCTGCCCTTTTGAAGTGATGTAGAGAAGAGGAGAAGAGTGCAGATAAACAAGTAAAACCTATATAGGAGGATTGATTTCATCTCGGTGTATCATTCTGAGGCCAGTCACTTCACTGGATAAATACGAGGGTTTACAACCACCTTAAGGCATGCTTGACCTCCTGTATGCTACCAGGCAATACAAATGTCTCAGCAAACTATTGCATTGTAGGATGCAGCACAAACACACATTTTTTTTTCAGTTTTTATAAACAGGTCTATGTGGGAAAGTACTGACACTGGGGATGGCATCCTCAAGGAGGAATCGTGACTGTTTCCGGCGAATTCCGCTCTTCTGTTGCTGGCAGTCATGAGGCAGCAGGCTGCAATAAGAAAAAGACTCAGTCAGTGATTGTATACAACTAATACAACACTTGGATAAGTGGTATCTGCATGCTTATGGATCACACAACATCATTATTACAAAAATTCCAACACTCATCTGTGATACAATTACTTTAGGGTGTCTCCATGTCACCCAAATACCCAAAAAACGGTTCTAGCTAAATAAATAAAAGCCTGCAGCCAACTTTATTGCCATGTGGCAGATGGTTTTTATCAATTATTTTTACAATGAAAATTTTCTTTTTAATCCATATGCAGCTTTTTACTTCGATCAGTGCTCTTTAACCCCTTCCTGCCAACAGAACACATATGCTGCCTCACAGAGGTGGGCTTTTTTACGTGGGGCCGCATATATGTATATGTGTGTATATATAAAGGGTCCCCCTCTCTACCTTCTGCTTCTCTCTTCCCGCCTTTTAGTCTTCCCTCGATTATTTCCACCCACCCATGTACCATGGTCTCCCAGACTCCTCATGCTCTTTGGCATTGTCCCCACGTCGGGGTGCCAAAGGGCTATGTTTTTTTTTTTCGTTATGTTTCATGTCACTAGTGGGGGACAACAGCACAAATTAATCTCCCCTATGACTTGCATTCTTCCTCCCGTTTGTTACTCTACACCCGTTAAACGATGTCAATGTTAGCGATTTTGTTCCACTCTTTGTTTTCATACCACAGTTGAACAATTCATTGTTGTTAAATCCTTGTCTTTGGTACCTACTGCCTTATATTGTGCTCAAAGCCACACTCTGTACCACTGCTCCCTCTCGATCGTTCACCCTTTATTCTTAATAAAATTTTTGAACAAGAAAAAAAAAAAAAAAAAAAAAAAAAGGGTATAATCCACCTGGATGCACAAAGTGGTTGTGATGATGATATGTACAGTTTTACGAACACATGTCAAGATTGTGCTTAGATATTTAGATTTGTTTGACCCTTACCAGTGTGAAGGGCGGTAATGAGTATATTTGCAGGATTAGTATATTGTAGAGGAGAACATTACTTTAACCAAAAAAACAAGCGTACCTGTTTTTGAGAGTATACTTGCTCCTTCCCTTCTTTTTAGCTTCACCTCCAGATCTGTCTGCCTGGCCCAATAGTTTGTCTGGCAGGAGTTTTCCAGGCGGGCTGGGTGGCACTCTGATCCTCAATCTGAAGATGCACTTTTTTCTCTTGATCTCCTTGCCACAGAGAAACCTGAAATACAGGTTTGATAGGAGGCCACAAAGTCTGTTAATCACTGCAAGAAGAAAGCCATTTCTTAAAGATATCCATAAAAAGTGTTGTTTAAAGTTTGCCACAAGCCACCTGGGAGACACACCAAACATGTGGAAGAAGGTGCTCTGGTCAGATGAAACCAAAATCAAACTTTTTGGCAACAATGCAAAACGTTATGTTTGGCGTAAAAGCAACACAGCTCATCACCCTGAACACACCATCCCCACTGTCAAACATGGTGGTGGCAGCATCATGGTTTGGGCCTGCTTTTCATCAGCAGGGACAGGGAAGATGGTTAAAATTGATGGGAAGATGGATGGAGCCAAATACAGGACCATTCTGGAAGAAAACCTGATGGAGTCTGCAAAAGACCTGAGACTGGGACGGAGATTTGTCTTCCAACAAGACAATGATCCAAAACATAAAGCAAAATCTACAATGGAATGGTTCACAAATAAATATATCCAGGTGTTAGAATGTCCAAGTCAAAGTCCAGACCTGAATCCAATCGAGAATCTGTGGAAAGAACTGAAAACTGCTGTTCACAAACACTCTCCACCCAACCTCACTGAGCTCGAGCTATTTTGCAAGGAGGCATGGGCAAAATTTCAGTCTCTCGATGTGCAAAACTGAGAGACATACCCCAAGCGACTTACAGCTGTAATCGCAGCAAAAGGTGGCGCTACAAAGTATTAACTTAAGAGGGCTGAATAATTTTGCACGCCCAATTTTTCAGGTTTTTATTCGTTAAAAAAGTTTGAAATATCCAATAAATTTCGTTCCACTTCATGATTGTGTCCCACTTGTTGATTCTTCAAAAAAAAATACAGTTTTATATCTTTATGTTTGAAGCCTGAAATGGGGCAAAAGGTTGAAAAGTTCAAGGGGGCTGAATACTTTCGCAAGGCACTGTATATATAAAACATATCTTTAGTTGGACCCTGCTCCTGGAGGAGCAGCAGGGTTTTAGGCCGCACCAGAGTACACCTTTCCCCCCCCTTTTTTTTTCTCCCCATCTTCAACCCTGTCTCTCCGCCTTCCTACCTGCCACTCCATCCCCTGCGTTTCTTTTTCTTCCTTCTGCCCTGTCTCTTTTTAGGGCACGCATGTGCCGTTTCATCCCCTTCCTCTTAACCACTTAAGCCCCGGAAGATTTTACCCCCATTCCGACCAGGGAGTATTTTGCGATTCGGCACTGCGTGACTTTAACAGACAATTGCGCGGTCGTGCGGCGCTGTACCTAAACGAATTTGGCGTCCTTTTTTTCCCACAAACAGAGCTTTCTTTTGGTGGTATTTGATCACCTGTGCGATTTTTTGATCACGCGCTATAAACAAAAAAAGAGCGTCAATTTTGCAAAAATAGCAATATTTTTCACATTTTTTTATATGAAATTCCCCCCCAAAAAAAAAATGTAAAAATCAAAATTTTTTAACATTTTCGGCCAATTTGTTTTATGCTACCTATGTCTGGTTAAAAAAAAAAAAAAAAAAAAAAATATCGCAAAAAGCGTATTTTGATTGGTTTGCGCAAAAGTTATCGCGTTTACTAACAAAGGGAAAGATTTTTGTCATTTTTGTTGATATTCTCCCTCTCCCCCGCCGAGTGGCCGGCGGACATCGGGTCCGCTGGTCACACACGCGGGGGGGTCCGTGACCACGCGGGAGCGTGCCTCCGGGGGCGCGCGCTCGCTCCCTAGACCCTCACAAGCAAGCAACGTAGCCCTACGTTAGTTTGCCTGTGAGGGGCTGACCGCCGACGTAGATAGTCGTGCGGCGGTCGGCAAGTGGTTAAAGAGGAAGTAAACCCTCCTCTGACACTTTTACCTATAAGTAAGCCTATATTAAGACTTACCTATAGGTACTGTAAATATCTCCTAAACATGTACCGTTTAGGAGATATTTACCTTACATGCAGCCATTGAAGTCACTGGCGCATGCGCTCTGAAGGAACGGCCGCTGGTGCCGTTTCTTCAGAGCCCCGTGCCGTGACCGTCGGCGTGCGCGGGAGTGACGTCACCGCGGCTCCGGCCAATCAGATGGCCGGATGCCGCGATCCCGGAAGACGGGCGACTGGACATGTCGCTCGTCATACAGGTGAGCGGGCGGCGCGGCGGGGGCTCGTTCTTAGGTAAGTATTTCATAATGAGCGAGTATGCGATGCATACTAGCTCATTATGGGTTTCTCTTTCAGGTTGCATCAAAAAAAAAAAAAGAAGAAGGTTTCATGGGTTTACAACCTCTTTAATAAACGGAAATAAGCGCTTCATGGGTATGTATACCCTGTCAAGAAAGTGAACTCGTTTGTAGGTTCGTCATTTTGCGTACAGGGTGGCACGGGGGGTCCTTGCTGGGCCAACAGATAGATCCCGGGGGGACTTTCCCCTCACTCCTGGTACTATGGTTATAGGTCTTCGGTGTTCACTCTTCTTACGTTATATTTTTGGGATTACAATACAGTTTAATTACCCATTTCACGGGACTTGTATAATAACAATGTTTATGATTGCCAATTCTAATGTTCTGTAACCTTATGCTTCATGATGGAAGTTACATTGTACTGTCTGTGATCCCTGTATTGTCTTTTTATTGCATACCTCTAATAAAAAAAAAAAAAAAAAAAAAAAAAATCGGCATCTCTCTAGATTCTAGACTGGCTGAATGATGTCGGTCAAACATTTGTCAAATTTTTTGACAGCGGCCTTTTTAAAGTGACGAAAATTAAACAAAAAAGTACACCACGTTACAGGCTTTGGTCCTACTTGAACAATTTCTAAAATTTGGCTGTCTCCAAGGAAGGAGAAGAACAGCTGACTAGTCTGCAAAAAAAAATAAATGGGGGGATGTAAACTCACAGTCCAAAAATTTGGACTGTAACCCAGCAACCTCTGGCATACACATTCCACTGACTCCCTTTGCATGTGCACCTCATATATGCTCCACATTTTGAAATCTCTCCAGCCTAGCAAATACTAGCCTAAATTAAATGAAAAATTTCTAAACACAGTTGCATACTTACTCTTAATAGCATTAAAAAAAAAAAAAAAACCCACACCATCGATAAAAGTATCCTGTGTGTTCCTTCCCCCTCCCTGCCTGTCAGCTCCGTCCACGCCACGATCCTCCCCTCCTGCTGCTCTCCCATTTATACTATGATCATGCCATCCCCCCTGTTATAGAACTCTATGTATCCCTGTGCGTGTGCTATATAAAAAAAAAAAAAAAAATGCAGATTATACCTTATATCATCAGAGCGCCTCCCAACGCTCACGTGACGTCAGCGGGAGTGCTCGGCCCCACCTGCTATAGTTGTCAGCAGGGCAGAGGAGAGAGCTGAGGAGTCACGTGAGCGCCAGGAGAAGCTCTGATATAAAAGGTATAATCAGCATTGTTTTTATATAGCACAGGTACAGGGACACATAGCGTTATATAACAGGAGGGGATGGCACTCTAATCTTAGTGACAAGAGATTAACATAGCCCATGTAGCTTAGCTCTTGGTAGGGAAGATTATAGACATCTCACCGGCTTTTATAGCTGTTTAATGCCTCCAGTAGGTGTTGTCCTCGGTCTTCAGGTGGCGTGACAGAGAGCTAGAAATACAGAAGATGTATGATGGGTCAACTCAGGTGTGTCAGCCAAAACCAAAAAATTAGGCTTTTTTTTTTCTAGTCAATTCAGCTGATGATGCAGATTGTTTTTGGGTGTCACAAGTCACTGGGCAGTGGGCACCTGTTAACACTTTTCTTTGTAAAATTAGAAGGGAGGAAAACAAGTGGCTTTACTGTCCGATCCGCCACATGATGAACACTAGGATTACCTATAAATTATCAATCAGTTGCTGCACTTGGCAGGTTCCAATTAGGAAAGTGGCAAGGTCTGCATCCCTTTAGACATGATTTTTTCCTGGGAGTATCTCACCAAAATTAAAATTCTATTGCAGATGATGCCCAAAATATGACTTCTCATATGTACAGCACCTATGAACAGAACCTCCCGGCTGCCATACTGCATTGCATTTTACAGAAAATTACAGCGCTGCAGATTGAAAAGGAAAGGTCAATTTTAACATTCAAGATCAATATAGGACTTGTGTCGCCATTGTATACACACTATATTATCAAAAGTATTGGGACACCTGCCTTTACACGCACTTGAACTTTAATGGCATCCCAGTCTTCGTTCGAAGGATTCAATATGGAGTTGGCCCACCCTTTGCAGCTATAACAGCTTCAACTCCTCTGGGAAGGCTGTCCACAAGGTTTAGTAGTGTGTCTATGGGAATGTTTGACTATTCTTTCAGAAGCGCATTTGTGAGGTCAGGCACTGATGTTGGGTGAGAAGACCTGGCTCGCAGTCTCCACTCTTATTTATCCTAGAGGTGCTCCATCGGGTTGAGGTCAGGACTCTGTGCAGGCCAGTCAAGTTCTTCCACCCCAAACTCGCTCATCCATGTCTTTATGGACCTTGCTTTATGCACTGGTGCACAGTCATGTTGAAACAGGAAGGGACCATCCCCAAACTGTTCCCAAAAAGTTGGGAGCATGAAATTGTCCAAAATGTCTTGGTATGCTGACGCCTTAAGAGTTCCTGTCACTGGAACTAAGGGGCCAAGCCCAACCCCTGAAAAACAATCCCACATCAAAATCCCTCCTCCCCCAAATGATTTGGACCAATGCACAAAGTAAGGTCTATAAAGACATGGACGAGCGAGTTTGCAGTGGAGGAACTTGACTGGCCTCAACCCGATCGAACATCTTTGAGATAAATTAGAGTGGAGACTGAGAGCCAGGGCTTCTCATTCAACATCAGTGCCTGACCTCACAAATGCACTTCTGGAAGAATGGTCAAACATACCCTTAGACACTCTCCTAAACCTTGTGAACAGCCTTCCCAGAAGAGTTAGAAGCTGGTATAGCTGCATAGGGCAGGCCAACTCAATAATGAACCATGTGGACTAAAACTGGGATGCCATCAAAGTTAATGTAAAGGCAGGCATCCCAATACTTTAGATAATATAGTGTGTGTGTGTGTGTGTGCGATTATAAATATAGTGTGTGTGTGTGTGTGTGTGATTATATTATATATATATATATATATATATATATATAATTTATTTATTACACACACCACACACACAATATTCATTTTTTTCCCACAAAAGTGGAGTTACCTGTTTATGAGAACTCCTGACTTTTAAATTTATAATGACTATGGCCACAAAGCATGCTCATAAAACAAGGATTTCCCAGCATCCTACTTTCTGTCTGGGAGGAGGGGGAGAAAGCCTAAAAATTCCCTCTACAGTATACCAGAGATCAAAATATTGCAATAGTTTTTGCAAAAGCCAAGCCAAGCCAAGCCAAAAAAAAAAAAAAAGGGGGGGGGGGGGTTCCTAAACAGACATCCAATTCTTGGGTTCTCCCTTTATTACAGGTATTTATATAGCACCTTCAATTTACACAGCACTTAACATATACTGTACACTCACATTGGTCCATGTCCTCAAGGAGCTTACAATCTTTGGTCCCCACCTCACATAAATACATACTAGGGCCAATTTAGAGAGGAGCCAGTTTACCTTACCAGCAGGTCTTGAGTATTCTTACTGCTTTACCACCCTCCATACATTTTGTGCCACAAACATACCTTTCCAAGCTGCAGATGGTCCCACTTTTCGGTCACAAAGTTCACAATCTCCTCAAAATCAAAGTATTTCTTCTTACTCAGTACCCCCAGATTATAAAGGGTGAGATGCACAATATCCACCCTGTAAAAAAGGCACAAAATGCATGGCATCACTATCAGAGGGCTTTAAAGAGTACCTCCCACCTCTCCCCATGACTATACTAACAAATTAAGGACTTTCTTCTCAGAATGTTCTGATTGCAAAATCAAAACAAAAAAAAACTCTCAAAACCGGTCTCTAATCCTCCAAAGACAAGGAAAATAATTTCTCTTCTCTCATAGCACGGTGTCAAAAATAGTTGGAATCAAATAACATACAATGCAATCACAATTTCTCTCTCCCCTGTGCAGGAAGTCTTAAACCTTCTGGTTATAGTGCCACCTATGGAAGAATTGAATACTAGCAAAACAAACAACTGTAGGCCAATGCAGAACAACCATCTTACTACCTAGCAGACCTCAGTTTTTTGCTGGGGTCGTAGGTCGTTAGGTAATTTTTCTACAGTTCTGCTGTGTTAAAGCAGATTTCCACCCAAAGAAAAAACGCTCCACTTGTTTGACACCCCCCCCGCCACATTTGGCACCTTTCAGGGGGGTGCAGGTACTTGGTTTTGAAGGGTACCCGCTCCCACTTCCAGCTGAGTTAGCTGTGGCGAACTTGGCCAGGACTTCGGCCCCCCCTCCTCCTTCCCCTGCTGCCAGGCCAATAAAGCGCAGCGCACTTTGCGCATCCGCAGTAAGGAACCCATTGTGAAGCCGCAAGGCTTTACTGACGATTTTCCCTAAGCCAAGATGGCCTTGGCAGCACCTGAGAGCTGATTGAAAAAAATCAGCTTGGGTGAAGACACCACTGGATTAGTGGACAGGCAAGTGTGTGAATATTAAAAGTCAGCAGCTACAGTATTTGTAGCTATGTTTTTTTCTGAAGGAGCCTGGAGCTCCGCTTTAAGGTTCAATGAGTTTTTGCTACCACCTTTAATCAAGACTCTTCTCTACATCTGTGCTGGGGTTTTAGCTCTTAGAATGCAGCTTCCTTGGGCAGTCATCCTTTGCCTGACTTTGGAGTTCCACATCAGGAACCCCCTGAACTGAACATGTAGGGATAGATTTGGAAGTGACCTTTGGGCACAGAGTTCAGTGTAGAGTGCTTTTCGGAATCCATTTTAGGTGGAGCACTTTCCAGGTCCAGAGCCTCAACAAAACACTTGCCCTGCCTCTGAACCTACTTTGTGAACAGGCTGGTGGGGCAAAGCACAAGGAGCTACTTCAATTACTAGGGCACTTTTTTTTTTGCAGGTCTTACTGCAGAAGGGGTTAAAGCTGGGGTACTGAGCACAGACATCTGCTGTGGGAGGCAAGGGTCTAATGTCACCATAGTGTCTACACTCTTGCCATATGGAACTTCACTCTATTGCTTCTTCCCTACTATGGGACTTGGTTACCCCAGCCATCAGAGCCTCACCTGATTCAAGCTGTCCTGGATTTGGGAGTACCCGAGGCCTTGTCCCTTACCCTGGGCCTATGTTGCCTTACCACTACCGGTTGCACTCCTGCGCTGTCTTCAGCAGATTCTGTATCCGATTTACCCAGGGCCTCAGTGGTTTCTGAGCAAATGTCCAACTGTCTGTTTTTGGAGCCATTTCAGTCCTTGACTGATGAGCCTTTCCCCCTTGTTGCAGGAGCAATCCAATATTACTGCCAAATTGATCGGAAACTGTTGGCTCTTGATGCAAGGTGCAATACTAAAGGATCAGCCTGTTTCTACCAGTGGCATTTCCAGCCTCGGGTTGTTAAAATCTTTGCAATCTAGGAGGTTTTACGCTTTGCACCCGCTTTTCCAACTATTTTTCTATGTAGATTGGAAACATCCTTACAAGCTGTTTGCTCCCCCCTAATGCTCATTTTGCCTTGGATTCATTTTGTGCCAAGGTGGTCTGTTCCCACTGTGGATCCACCAGTGTTTTACCTTAACAGTGTGTTTACTATTCTGGTTGAAAATGCACCTGTCTTTAGAGGATCCAATCAGTTAATAGTTAAAAGCCCTCACAAAAGCCTCCATTCAAACTGCTGGGTCTGCTCCTCATTTAATTCCAGCTGTTGTCTGACAGCTCAAAATCTAACTGCTGCTGAGGTTGATTCTTTGCGTGTGTAGGGCAGATAACTGCAGTATTCAATTTTAGCCGAGTCTAATTCCTGGAAGCCTCCCATCTTTTTTCTTGCATGGGTTTCTTGCCAGTGCATATGCATAAGGGGATTACAAAACCCTTGTGTACATCTTCTCCAGAGGACGAACTCTTTAGAACAGACTGCAAAACCGCTCCCCCTGTTAACGTCCCATTTAGTTCTTCACTCCCTTGACCCCTATGTTGGGACCACCCTAAGCTAGGCTCCCTTTCCACCCACAAGTCCTTTCATTTTTAGTCTGCCAATTTCTCAGACAAACCTTCCACTGCCTGAAGACACACCCCTATTCTCAGAGTAGGTGGACATTTATTAATCTTTGTGGACAGTTGGACAGCTTGCATCTCAGATACTTGGGTGTAGGAGGTTGTATCTCAGGGTTCCAAACTGGCATTTCGCTCCCCCCCCCCCCCCTTCAGTTTCCTACCTTCAACCTACTGATGTCACTGCACAGCTCATCTGATCTCAAGTCGAGCCCTCTCAGTTTTTCTGGACCACAGGGGTCACTGACCCAGTTCCTGTTGGAGAACAGTTCTTTAAATGTAAATATTCAAGTCCATAAAATCTGCATGGAATCAACATACTTGGATGACCTCACATTAAGGGAACAGTCTGAAAGGGCCATTTCAGATCACGTGAAATTGACCATCCAGATGGAATCCAAATCTTAAGAAATCATTGTTGAAGCCGATCCATCAGTAGGATTATCTGGGTCTAGTCCCGGGCACAGCGGAGGCCAAAGGGTTTCTTGCCCAAGAGATAGATTAGACACTCCAGTCTCTAGTTTGTACACTCTCATCCAGGAGCTATATTTTCTATCCTGCTTCATACACTGGTTATAAATGGCATGGCAGATGAAGCCCAGGCTCTGAAGAACCTTGCTAGAAGCAAGTCAACTTCTTGCAAGGTATAGCTCACTTTGTGTTGAGTCTCAGGGCTTTCAACCTGGAATTTCGTTAGGAGATTCATTTTCGCCTTCTTACAGCCAAGTTTTGACTAGCATCTGGCTTAAGTTTCTTCCCTAACTTGTTTGAGACCACTGTACTCTCACGCTGCGATTAAGACTTATTTAGGGGCTCTCCAATGTAGCTCCCCCTGTCTGTTTTCCTGATACTCTGAAATCTGAATAGCACTTGGATTAACAAACTGCCAATTGAGCCCATAGAGAAATATTTTTCCCCTACATTCACCCACAAGGTTGTGTTTCTTATAGCCATTACCTTGGCACGGAGAGTGTCTAAACTTGAAGCCTTATCCTCCATGCAACCCTTTTTAGTTTTGCATAGGGACAATGTGGTGTGGAATCCCAGGACCTCCTTCCTGCTTAAGTTTCTGGCTTTCATCTCAGCTAGGGCATTGTTCAGTCCTTCTGTACAGGTCCAGTTCACCAAAGGGAAAAGTTCTCCCTATTGTTTGGCTGTAGTCATAAGTCTCTCAGCCACTGTTTATTTCAGAACAACAAATTTCCTTTTTTGCCATCCCAAATGGACCCTGAAAGGATGCTCCAGCTTCTTTTTCCACCATCTTTAGGTGTTTAAGACAAATCATCATTCAAGCATTGGGTTCCTTACTTTCCTGTCAAGACACTACTAGATCAGCGAGTACTTCTTGGACTTTTCAACATCAAGTTTCGGTTTCCTGGGTTTGAAAGGCTGCAATCTCATTTTTTGTTCAAGTTTTACCAGGTGGACGTTGCCGCTGTATCTGATGATAGCTTCAGGTGTCAGATTCTTCATGTGGCACTTTGAGCTGCAGACAGTTCTTGGCGATTGTTTGCTGGGTGACCCCGCCCTTATTTAGGGCTGCTTTTGGACTTCCATAAGGATTAAGACCTCATGTGTCCCTCAATGGATGAGAAAGAAAATAGGATTTTTGTGTTCATAGTAAAATCCTACTCTGTTTTTGAGCATGCCCTTGGTGTTGCTTTCTTACAAACTGAGGCATGTTGGTAGTAGGATTACTCCTATAATGAGCTGGCCTACAATTTTTTGTTTGCCAGTGTCCAATCCTCCTGGTGGCAGTATAACCCAATGGTTTAATATTTCCATTGTTACTCATTGAACTCCAAGAAAATTATCATCAGCTGTCATTATTAGGGCTCGTGTCAATAGCATCAGTTTGAGACTCCTCTTGGAGGATTCAAAATTCATTGACAGGTGCATCTGACCTGCAATTTAACCTCCTTCAAGCAAATGTTGCATTTGCAAAGACTTCTATGGGAAAGCGTAACCCATTTAAAGTGAACATAAGCCCATGGACATAAATCCCTATTCTGTTTTAGCAGAGGGAAGTAGGTATGTTGGGACTTCTAATGCCATATCTAGAAGTTCCAAATAATAGGAAAGCAGAAACATGTGCAGAGCACTAGTCATTCCTAATAAAGATCTGCTTTATTGAGCACTATACCGGCATCTGTATTGGGTGAGATCTCTAGGCTTGTGTCTCTGAAAAGACATTTCTGTACATTTATGTAAATATTCAGAATTTGCAGAAATGCTTTTGTATCACGGTGTAATGCAGCCAAACCTCAGCCTGCAGAATCAGAGCTCAGGTAAGTGGAGGATTTGGTGTGTTAACAATGATCACTTTCATCCCAGAACTAAATAGACCCACCAACCTGCCACATGTCAAATAACAACACTTTAAACAAACTAATTTGGCAGCAAGTACTCTGCGGAGCCCCGGGGGCAGAACAGTCTGTGCTTACACCACTTCTGCTCCAAGACAAATTACTGGTGCATGTTCGCAGGTGGAAACAAGCCACTTAACACCTACTGCTATGTTCCCTTCAGCATAGGAGTAGCAGAACTAGAACAAGACTGCTGCTATAGAACATATCCATTCTATACTCTCTTCTTCCATTTACAAGATTTAATAAAATCGATCCAGATCACAGTGTAGTAGATAATTATCAAACATTTTGCACAGACAGAGACAGACAGAGAGAGCGAGAGAGACACACACAAACAGAGACAAAGAATGAAAGACACACATATACGCACACTTTTTACATAAGTGTTGGGTTACAGGACTCTTACCATCGCAGAGGAAGACGCTTTATAAACTCTATACCTTGATTGCAAACCGAACAGAAAAATATAAAAAATCTGGCAGGAAAAACAAAAAAAAAAGAAAACAAACAGTAAAAGCTCTGAAGATGCTGAAAACATGAACTACAGTAGGGCCACAATGTAGAATCACAATCAAGCAAAAAAAAAAAAAAAAATTATATTATATGCACACACATATACACATACATACATTATATACACATACACACAATCTCACCAAAGCAAGTACACCCCTCACATTTTTGTAAATACCGTATATATCTTTTCGTGCGACAACACTGAAGAAATGACACTTTGCTACAATGTAAAGTAGGGAGTGTACAGCTTGTATAATAGTGTAAATTTGCTGTCCCCTCCAAAATAACTTAACACACAGCCATTAATGCTTAAACTGCTGGCATCAAAAGCGAGTACACCCCTAAGTTAAAATGTCCAAATTGGGCCCAAAGTGTCAATATTTTGTGTGGCCACCATTATTTTCTGCCTTAACCCTCATGGGCATGGAATTCACCAGAGCTTCACAGGTTGCCACTGGAGTCCTCTTCCACTCCTCCATGATGACATCATGGAGCTGGTGGATGTTAGAGACCTTGCGCTCCTCCACCTTCCGTTTGAGCATGTCCCACAAATGCTTAATAGGGTTTAGGTCTGAAGACATGCTTGGCCAGTCCATCACCTTTACCCTCAGCTTCTTTAGCAAGGCAGTGGTTGTCTTGGAGGTGTGTTTGGGGTCGTTATGTTGGAATACTGCCCTGTGGCCCAGAGGGGAATCATGCTCTGCTTCAGTATGTCACAGTACACGTTGGCATTCATGGTTCCCTCAATGAACTGTAGCTCCCCAGTGCCAGCAGCATTAATGCAGCCCCAGACCATGACACTACCACCTCCATGCTTGACCGTAGGCAAGACACACTTGTCTTTGTACTCCTCACCTGGTTGCCACCACACATGTTTGACACCTTCTGAACCAAATAATTTTACCTTGGTCTCATCAGACCACAGGACATGGTTTCAGTAATCTATGTCCTTAGTCTGCTTGTCTTCAGCTAACTGTTTTGCAGGCTTTCTTGTGCATCATCTTTAGAAGTGGCTTCCTTCTGGGATGACAGCCATGCAGACCAATTTGATGCAGTGTGCAGCGTATGGTCTGAGCACTGAGAGGCTGACCCCCTACCCCTTCAATCTCTGCAGCAATGCTGGCAGCACTCATACGTCTATTTCCCAAAGACAACCTCTGGATATGATGCTGAGCAAATGCACTCAACTCCTTTGGTCGACCATGGCGAGGCCTGTTCCGATTGGAACTTGTCCTGTTAAACCGCTGTATGGTCTTGGCCACCGTGCTGCAGCTCATTTTCAGGGTCTTGGCAATCTTCTTATAGCCTAGGCCATCTTTATGTAGAGCAACAATTCTATTTTTCAGATCCTGAGAGAGAGTTCTTTGCCATGAAGTGCCATGTTAAACTTCCAGTGACCAGTATGAGAGAGCGAGAGCAATCACGCACAAAATTTAAAGACACCTGCTACCCATTCACACCTGAGACCTTGTAACACTAACGAGTCACAGGACACTGGGAGGGAAAATGGCTAATTGGGCCCAATTTGGACATTTTCACTTGGGGTATACTTACTTTTGTTGCCAGGGGTTTAGACATTAATGGCTGTGTGTTGAGTTATTTTGAGGGGACAGCAAATTTACTCTGTTATACAAGCTGTGCACTCACTATCACTTTTGTGAGAAATAAATATATAACATAACATTTATTTTTATATTAATAATAATAAACCTGCCTTCCTTAAGTCTTTGGGGTTTGTTTTCACCCCCACACATGGAAATAAGTGCTGACAACGTTGACTTAATTCAGTTTCACTGCACTATAAATAGTATAAGTTAGAGAGGCATTTAAGTGATCGGCTTTCCTTACTGACCAAAACTTTTCATCACAAGCTGTAAGAGTAGATTGAGAGGAGACTAACTGCAGGCAGTGTAAACAAATTTCCACTATCAAAATGTAAAAATTGTTTTTAATTATGCGACCCTAATGCAGTATTATCACCATGACCATTTGAAGCCTGATGGGACACATAGTCCACGTAGGTTTGCACACAGACTTGCATGCAATTGTTGCGGCGGGTAAGTCATGTCACAACTCTGCTTCGCTCTACTGTCACCCACACACACATGGAAGTAAAAGGGATTAAAGAGATTTAGTGCCTGAACAGGGGCTGCCAGAAGCAGGACAGGTTTTTACATTTCAGTGTTTTATGGGCATTCAAGTGGCCCCTCACAGGGTCAGTTCAGATCTGTAACCAGCAAGGGGGCTTAAGGCATAAACAGCACACTGGGCCAGAGGGCGGCCATCATTTTTGTCTGAGCTGAACGGGTTAAGGTGGAGAATTTTCAGCTCCCTGGAAAGGCGGGAAAGTCTCATCTGCTATGAAAGGCCCTCTGCCGGGTCTCTGAGGAATGTGGAAGAATGTACAGAATGCCATTGAGCTGAGAACCACACTAAACTCATTCTGAGAAACATTGCTTCAAAGTGACTGTGCTGAGCCCGGCCGCCCTCTGCCAAAGACAGCCAACACTCACAGGACAGTGACCTGGATGCACAAAGTAATATCTGACAAAATTAAAAAATGTACTCAATGCAGCCTCAATTAATGTAGGTAGGATTATTACACCAAAAAGGTAACTGATGGACGATCAGACAGATGTTACGGAAGCAAAAACCCAAGCAATCTCTGCACACAGCGACTGCTCAAAGAGAATATACAATATTATTTTTACTGTAGACATGTGTCAGTGAATATAGAATTTTTGATTGGAAGCTATGGGCTATATCACATCATAAGTGCCAATAACTATGAGGCAGCATGTGATGGGTGCCATTTGCTGATTAAACACCAAAATCAGTTAGTACTCACAGCAATCAGGCAAAGATCAGGTTGTGCAGGATCTGCCCAATGCACAGTAACACTTGCGTAAGTCAGGGGGGCTTCTTGTCACATGAGAACAAGAATAGTGTGCATCAATTCAGTGGTAATACGGAGATGGGTCCCCGAGGTTCAGTAAAGCACATAAGAATAAACTCACCTCCTGCTGAGATCTACCTAGATCTGTCATATCTCAAAACACAACAAACATTGTGACCCTTTCTGGTATGGTCTGTGAAAGTGCAGCTGTAATGAACCCTTATAGCTATTGAAACAAATCATCACAGAGCCGAAGAACAGATAAGGTCAGGTGTGCACAGAAAAGTAAAATCCACCACCATCATAGCAAATGCAAAGCTGGCCATACACATTCAATCTTTTAAAGTCAACCTGGGGCTCAAAAAAAAAAAAAAAAAAAAAAAAAAAAAAAAAAAAAATGCTATACAGCAGATGGATTCTTCTCACCCACTATGCACGCTAGAGATCTCTAGAGCTTACGCTGCTCTCTCTGGACCTCTGAAAAACTTTCAATACACTTTCCTGGACTTACTTGGGAGTGGGGTTACACAAAAGAGGGTTGGACGATAGATTTTTGTCCTGGTTTGATTCACTTTACAGCTCCCCTTCAGCTTCTGTGAAATATATGGGTTACGAGTACTCCTCCTTTCCTACACACTGCCCCTTGTACTGTGATATGCGGGCAAAAGACCTTGGCTCTGCCCCACAGCCTTAAGACTGTCGTAAAAGTGTGGGAGGTCTTGTTGAAAATCCTCCCGTAATGTCTTGGCTCTCAAGAACTCCTTTAAAGTAATGTCTCGCTGGTACTTTACACGAGCCAGGATCGTGAAATGTCTACCGTCGTACCCGTCCAACTGCTTTAGGAGTTGTCCAGATTTTGGGTGATATAAAACATGCTGTATATGGTGGACCTGTCCCAAGGTTCACAGGCTAGGGATTAGGGTATACACGTTGGTCGAAACAGATCTCCATGTAAACTTACGGAAAGATCCATGGGAAGCACTTCTACAGAAACACATCGTGGATGTATCCCGTCGGAACCGCAACCTGATTACTCACATCTTTATGGCAATGAGACAAACAATAGCACGGCCATGGAAGACACCACTCCTAAATTTTGAAGAGGTTAAAAATCGAGTTCAAGGAATGCTCATAAATAAAAAAGATTGACAGCGATCCTGGGGGATATGCATGACAAATTTCAACGGATTTGGCAACCCTGGTTAGACCATTTCCATCCTTCTCATGACCTCCCACTTCCTAGAACTGATGGTATTATGCGGCACAGCCTAGAACCCCTGGGGTATCCGATTCCCTCCCTCCCCTTTCATCCTCCTTCCACTTCTTACTGCATACCCCTTTTCATTATTGGGATTTTGAAGGCTTCAGACAAGCAACTGCTCAAATCTCCTATTTGGACTACAGAATCGTTTGAATACCAATGGAATGAAAAGCATGATATTACTTCAATGACCCTGGTGGTGTTTCTTTGGCATTTCCTGTGAGTGTTCGACCTTCATATCAAAAACAATCAATTCAAACTCCTAAGTGGATTCTTTGCAAATTTTGCTCTAACCATATTATACCAAGTTTTGCTCTAAATATTATTATACCAAGTTATTAGGCTATTGCCATCATAGCCCTTAATTTAGGGAGAAATATCTGTACACTGTGTATGAATACCTTTTGTCTCCATTTCAAATATGTACTCCTCCTGCTTCTCTTTTAATTGCAAAAAACTCAAATTTCAGTAAAAATAGCGTCCTGCTGCAGCTATTGTTATTTTGACAGCTGGCCTTGCCGGCTGTCAAAAATGCAGACAGCATCTAAATTGGAGGAGTGCAGCCAGCTTATATCAAATATTTCCTGAATGTTTTGTACTTTAGGTGAATTTAGGTTTCTGTAAAACATATACATATAGCTAAGAACAGACTTTCAGCAGATGCAACAGGTAAATACACAGGAAGGAGTATCTTTATAAAGCAGTGATTGTAACCTGTATGGCACATGAGTCTTCCTGGTGCATTTGTTTAAAATTAAAAAAGGTAACCATGTCACATTAATTTTGTTTTATAAATGTATGCAACTGATTATAAACATGCTGAGGCCAAAAAAAAAAAAAAAAACACACACAACATACAACCCAACCATTGACTTCATGGACCACTTGGACTTTTGGTGCAGTCATTCTGTTTCAATAGCTTTTTCCTTTAAAACAACCTGTAATTTAGATGTACTGGTCCTTAAAGAAACATAAATGACAACCTATCCTTAAACCACTTTACAGAAAAAGGAGTTTGTAAAACGTTCTCTGAAAAACATGTTACAATATGATAAAATTCTCAAAAGTGTTTACCATCCACTTGTGTTTCAAATGAGGAATACCCATGGGTAACAGCAATTTTTTTCCCCATCTCGCTTTTATGGATCCTCCAATTAGCAAATTGTATTGCTTTATGTTGGTATAAACAAAGCCACCAGTCTGGCTGTGCTTCGTTAATGCAGGGATAGGATAACATACCTTTCCTGGAGAAAATGATGCATCAGGTTCCCTCCAGTAATGTACACTCAGTGAAGCCTAGGCATTTGGTCACATGATCTCTACTGAACTGGAAGAGGAGCAAGTCTAAACTTTGATGCCTCCTTCAACAGAGATCACAATTTCAAGTGCCTAGACATTCAGATGTGTGATCAACACTGCAAGCAGCCAGAAGCAGCATTTACTCCAGGAGAGACAAGTATTATTGGTCTTTATTTAAATATTCCTGCAAACATTTAGGTACAGCTTCATTTGAACGTGTGCAACTTTGATAAGGATCTCCCGGCAGAAATTCCTGTGCTAACATGTTAATGTTTTCTGGCTATTTGGTAAAGAAAGGCCCTCTGTTTTACTACACCGCTCACATTCCTAACATTGTGTCTGTATGACACGCAGAATGAAAACAAGCTGCTTAAACTGCCCCCATCAGTACAATTTAAAAAAGGTAATAAGCTGTCAGCAGTAAAGCATTTACTGCCTGTTAACAGCTCTGCGCAAAGTGTCAACAGCCAGGAGACCATATAAATACCCAAAGATTTTCCCACACCATTTGGGGGGGGGGGGGGGGTTTCATATAACAACTCAGAACTGAGGCTCTACCTGTCACCAAACAGCATGGGCTCGTTCAGACACTGGATACATGCTTCATGGAACCACTGCCGACATCTGTAACACTGGATCATCTTCAGGTACCACCTATTGAAGAGGCCAAAAAATATATTCAAAATCGGTTTACAGAAAAAAAGGGCACCTTTAACCTCTACAATGACTTGTTAGAGGTCATTTATGCCTCACCTACACCCTATCCCATTCACAAGGCTTAATACATCTTCCAGCTACTGCAAAAAAGCAGATACTGGGTACAGAGAAGATTTTGACGATTACATTTTTATAGCAATAATGCCCATTTTGCTTTTCTGTGCATCATCCAAAAAAAAATGAAAAGGTCCTGGGTTTTGTATAGTAATAATCACAAAACTTTTCATAAGGAGGAATTCCACTTTTAATTGATACTTGGTTGTTGGCAAGACCTCTAGAGCAGGGTTTTTCAACCGGGGTGCCATGACAAAATGGCACAAAGCCCTGTACAATTCAACCAGGAAAGAGGTACGGTGTTAAGTTCAGTGTACAGAGAGGAGGGAGAGCACACCCTGTTCCTCCTCCCGGCTCTCTATGGCGTGATCAGTATTTTGCCAGAAAAAGTGAAAGCGGTGTAAGCCGCCCGCGTCCTACCAACTGATGACGTCAGAAGGTTGGGCGGCTTACACAGCTTTCACTTTTCCCTGCAAAATGCTGATCGCACTATAGAGGGGGGAAAGAACCCAGAGGAGGAACAGGGTGTGCTCTTCCTCCACTCTTTACATGGAACTTAACACCATAACTCTTTCATGGTTGGATTGTACAGGGCTTCGTGTCATTTTGCTGTAGCAAGGGCAATGGGGGTTATTTGGTGAGGGGGGGTTTGTGGCTAGTAGGAGGTATCTGTTAGGAGGGGAGGGGATATTTACAACCTACTGACCACTTAACTCTGCCTTTCAAACTACATTTTAGGGCTTTCACACCAGGTGCAGCGTGGGACAACGTGTGAAATAAATCACGCGTTTTTCCACACCACACAAACATGCATTGCCTTTTGCAGTTGCGCATGGGTGCCATTAGGAAACCACACATCTACCAATTGCATGTTGGTTTGCGCCCACTTAAACGCATGGTACCGCAGTACCATGTATTTTGGTGGGGTTCACTTTAAAAATCATGCCAGCACTTTTTTTGCCTGATTCAGAAGCATAGAGCAGCCTAATAAAAAACAGAACGCGCAAAAAAGCGCACTGACGCAGACACACTGTGTGAATAAGCCTTCAGACTGTTGTGCCCAAGAGTTGTACACAATTGTAAAGGGTGCCTTGACTACAAAACGTTTGAAAAGCACTGCTCTAGAGACATGGTAGGGAGGAGGCAAAATAGGGTCATGTACTTCTTTAAACGTTGCTATCTACCTCTAAAAAGGAGACTGACTCTTATTCTCACTGTCTGACAGGTTAGAGGAATAACTGTATTATTTGGAATATCCCCTCCAGTACAATGTATAAATGACCACCAGATGTAAAAAAATAACTCACTAGAACAGAAAATCAGAAAAGATCACAAACTGCTCTCAGACACAGCGCAGGAAATAAAGAGATTTATATTAAACATTTACAGCTCATTAAATCACACAACCTGTTTCATATAGGAGGAATTTATAACCATGATATTGCATACAAGGGCACTGAGTGGTCCACCACATGACGTCTGGTGTGATAGCTGCTATACATTTCACACACAATGTAAGACTAATTTCAGTTTAGGTTAAAAGGGGGTCAGTGACAGTTACCAGGTTGGGGATTCAAAGGTGAATACAACACAATAAAACAGATTATTTCTGTTGAAATTTCTGGTACTAAAAGATTAATGAACGAATTTTCAGATGCTAAACAGCCAACATTTCCCCCTTCAATGTCTCAGTTTTGCATTCCAAAACCAACTGCCACTTTCAAGTCTATTTGGCCCTAAATGGCAGTTTACAAAAAAGGAGGTTTAAAATAAAAAAAAAAAGGACCCAATCCAGACAACATATTAAAAAAGGGACAAAAAATAAAATTGCAAAACATTAAATTTTCTGCACAGAAGACATTTACACCGTTTTTGGAAAGGAATTCTTTTTTTTTTATTATTCCATTCTGCTGCCCCAATTTAATGTAGAACACCAGCTGAAGATGCAGCATGATACAAGTATAAAGCAAAATGCTTGTCTTACTCTCCAGGCCCTCCGCAGTAACAGTAACACTGCTGCTGATTGGTTCGATGTGGGGAATCCCAGTCCAGCTCCTCTGGATTGTATGTGAGCAACATCTTCACTGCCTGCAATGCCTTAGCGATGGGGCCTTTCTTCAGAGCGCCTCCTTTCTGCAGAGAAAAGAGCAGCATTAGTGCCATCCACAATACATTGTCCATATTTCTGTCAGCTCGATGTAGAATTTCTGCCATTAATCCATAGTCAGCCTCTGTAACCATGCCATTGCTGATACATGATCAGCACGGCTGTGGTAGTTCAAGGCTGGATAGATAAAGATCAATTTTACAAGTTTTTTTTCTCCTTCCCTTTTTTTTTTTTATAAAACATCCAACACAACACCTGCATGAAAAATCTAAGTCCAACACACACATATCAGGCCAGAGACAATCTGGCTACCTTCCTGATCATCCGGTGTTCCAGCCTTATCTTGGAAGTATACAGTAATACCAGCTCGTATGGCCCATATACTATAAAGTATTTTGGGTCCATACCCTCCGGTGAGCATATTTATTGATCCTTGGTGTGGGGTCCCCTGGCACAGTTCACTATCACCTTTGAATTTGGATGCACATTTGTTTTCATCTTCACTTGGGACTTACTTCATTAACTTTTCAGTTATTATATGTGGCAACACATTTGATCACTATTTATCACAAGATATGATTTATCTTATTTATTTATGTAGGTTTACTTATTTACACATGGTTAGACATTTATTTATTTATTTATTTTGGTTTAGCGCTGCAACTTTTTATATCATTTTTATTCACACCATATGTCAGTTGAATTGTCAGCAGCTTTTCTGTTTTCTATTACTTTGGTTAGCGCAGTTTGATACACTCACTTTTGTTACCAGCAGTTTAGACATTAATGGCTGTGTGTTGTTATTTTGAGCGGACAGTAAATTTTGGGCCCTTTCACACGGGCGTTCCGCATTTCCATGTATCATCCTATTTTTTTGCGGATGATATACAGACATAATGCATGTCAATGGCATTGTGGATGTCAGCGGATGACTATCCGCTGACATCTGATTTTCATCCTTTCAGTTCAGTTCCGTTTTTTGGAATGGAACAGAACCCTATTTTTGTTCTGTTTAAAAAACTGAAAGGTTGCAAAATCCCCATAGACATACATTATGTCCGTATATCATCCGCAGACGGATGGGATGATATGCGGACATACGGAGCGGATGACACAAGTGTCATCCGCTCCGTGAAAAAAAAAAAAAAAAAAAAAAGTGCCCAAGCAGATCGCAATGCGGTCCGCTCCGTGTGAAAGAACCCTTACACTGTTATACAAGCTGTACACTCACTACTTTACACTGTAGCAAAGTACCATTTCTCAAGTGTTGTCACATGAAAAGATATAATAAAATATTTTACAAAAATGTGAGGGGTGTACTCACTTTTGTGAGATAGTGTGTGTGTGTGTGTGTGTGTGTGTGTGTGTGTGTGTGTGTGTGTGTGTATGGATACGGTGTATAATATATATATATATTAGTGTAAATGAGGCTCAAAAAAAAAAAAAAAAAAGGGAGGAGGAGACTCAATATAAAAAAAGGAAACCGTGCAAATTATATATCCGAATATAGAATATAATGCGAAAGCAGGTGCCAAAACATGTTGCCATAGTGACGGGACCAACTCTCATTGGCTTGCCCTCCACTGCCTGCATATTCCGACTGCTGTCTGGCTTCCTGGTGTGGTGATTGACCTCAGCACTGGGCGCTCGATCAACATCTGGCTGTCCAGTGCGTTCCACGGACTCTGAACTCGGCTCTCATCTCTTCCGGCTTCAGTCCATCTGCCGTTTTGGGCTTCCCTCGTAAACCCAGTGTCCCCTGCCCGGAGTCCCGTCTTGAGCCCTGCCTCTCCACCAGCACCCGTGGTCATCCCTCTCCGCTGTTTAGCAAGGACGCAGATGCAGCCATAGTGACACAGTAGGGTTTTCCATCTAGGCTGCCATCCAATGGTTTTAAATTGGGTTTTTACTCGGTTTACTTTTGGCTATTAAAAGCTGGACTTTTATGTTATGTTAACTACCGTGGAGCCCCTGCCTATCATTGTACAGTTATTATTGATTATTGGGCTCTTCTTCACCTACAAGCCTGTCTTCAAGCACTCTTGTGTTGTGTTGTGTTTGGCCATTGTCTCTCCTTCCCTTGGAGGTGTTCTTGAGCAGCTAAAACTATCCAGGCTGTACTATTTCACCACTATCTTCTCAGCGGGCGCTAGATCTTTTGTGGATTTACATTTTGTGCTATTGCCCAAGTCTGGAAAAGATTTGATGCAATGCTCTTCCTATAGACCTGTATCACTTCTGAATTATGACCTACAGTCAGGTCCATAAATATTGGGACAGCGACACAATGCTAATCTTTTTGGCTCTATACACCATTGCAATGGATTTGAAATGAAACAAACAAGATGTGCTTTAACTGCAGACTTTTAGCTTTAAATTTGAGGGTATTTACATCCAAAATCAGGTGAACGGTGTAGGAATTACAACAGTTTGTATATGTACCTCCCACTTTTTTTTAAAAGGGACCAAAAGTAACGAGACAGATTAACATTCATAAATCAAACTTTCACTTTTTAATACTTGGTTGCAAATCCTTTGCAGTCAATTACAGCCTGAAGTCTGGAACGCATAGACATCACCAGATGCTGGGTTTCATCCCTGGTGATGCTCTGCCAGGCCTCTACTACAACTGTCTTCAGTTCCTGCTTGTTCTTGGGGCATTTTCCCTTCAGTTTTGTCTTCAGCAAGTGAAATGCATGCTCAATCGGATTCAGGTCAGGTGATTGACTTGGCCATTGCATAACATTCCACTTCTTCTTGGTTGCTTTCGCAGTATGCTTCAGGTCATTGTCCATCTGCACTGTGAAGCACCGTCCAATGAGTTCTGAAGCATTTGGCTGAATATGAGCAGATATTGCCCGAAACACTTCAGAATTCATCCTGCTGCTTTTATCACCTCATCAATAAATACAAGAGAACCAGTTCCATTGGCAGCCATACATGCCCACGCCATGACACTACCACCACCATGCTTCACTGATGAGGTATGCTTTGGATCATGAGCAGTTCCTTTCCTTCTCCATACTCTTCTCAGCACTCTGGTACAAGTTGATCTTGGTCTCATCTGTCCATAGGATGTTGTTCCAGAACTGTGAAGGCTTTTTTAGATGTCGTTGGCAAACTCTAATCTGGCCTTCCTGTTTTTGAAGCTCACCAATGGTTTACATCTTGTGGTGAACCCTCTGTATTCACTCTGGTGAAGTCTTCTCTTGATTGTTGACTTTGACACACATACACCTACCTCCTGGAGAGTGTTCTTGATCTGGCCAACTGTTGAAGGGTGTTTTCTTCACCAGGGAAAGAATTCTTCGGTTATCCACCACAGTTTTCTGTGGTCTTCTTTTGGTCTTTTGGTGTTGCTGAGCTCACCGGTGCGTTATTTTTTAAGGATGTTCCAAACAGCTGATTTGGCCACACCTAATGTTTTTGCCATCTCTCTGATGGGTTTGTTTTGTTTTTTCAGCCTAATGATGGCTTGCTTCACGGATAGTGACAGCTCTTTGGATCTCATATTGAGAGTTGACAGCAACAGATTCCAAATGCAAATAGCACACTTGAAATTAACTCTGGACCTTTTATCTGCCCCTTGTAAATGGGATAATGAGGGAATAACACACACCTGGCCATGGAACAGCTGAGCAGCCAATTTCCCCATTACTTTTGGTCCCTTAAAAAGTGGGAGGCACATATACAAACTGTTGTAATTCCTACACCTTTCACCTGATTTGGATGTAAATACCCTCAAATTAAAGCTGAAAGTCTGCAGTTAAAGCACATCTTGTTTGTTTCATTTCAAATCCATTGTGGTGGTGTATAGAGCCAAAAAGATTCGAATTGTGTCGATGTCCCAATATTTATGGACCGGACTGTAAATATCCTCACCAAAGCCCTAACCAACAGGATAATGCACGTGTTCCCATCAATTATAAACATTGACAAAACTGGCTTCACCCCTGGCAAATCCACTGATGTTAATATCCGCAGGGTTTTCACACATTTTCAGCTTCAGCCTGAAGAGACTGCCACGAGAGCCTTGGTAGCCTTTGATATTGAAAAAGCTTTTGACACAGTCCGATGGGGTTACTTGATGCAGGTGTTAGAGCTCTTTGGTTTCAGCCCAGTCTTTCGGAAGTGGATTGAGATATTATACAAAGTCTCTGTACCTAGCATTAAGCTGAATGGCAAGTTGCCTCCCTTTCCGATCCATAAGTGGACGAGGCAGGGATATCCTCTTTCCCCTGCCTTGTTCGCGCTGGCCATGGAACCATTGGCGGAGGCGTTGAGGGCTTCTGATAAGGTAGCTGGGATTTATGTGGGTTCCATTGTAGCACTATCTACGCTATTCTACAGGACCCTGGCCCTTCACTTTCGGAGGCACTACAGATCCTGGACCGATTTGCGGGCCTTTCGGGTCTACATACCAATTGGGGTAACTCCCTAGTGTTACAGATTGATCAAGGGGCTAAAAGGTTGGCTGACCCCAATTCTCCTTTGCAATAGGTAACGACTAAAATATTTAGGGATCAATATTTCTCCCAACACTAAGGATTTTAGACATCTTAATTTGTCCCCAGCTCTGCAGTGGTGTAAACAGAGATTGAAAGCCTGGTCATATCTCCCTTATCAGGAGAATTTAATTTAATTAAAATCCTTACAGTTCTATTATACAGCCTTAGGCATGCCCCACAGTGGCTACCGAAATCCTTTTTTTTAAACAATTATTTTCACTTATAGGCTCCTTATGGCAATCCCAACCAGCTAGATTAGGAAAGTTTTATGCAGACCTTTGATGTAAGAGGGCTTGGTTTTCCAGGACTTTCATTGCTACCATTTGGCGGCTATGCTTACCCACGCTCATAACTGGCTTATCGCTGATGACAGAAATGCCTCGGTAGTATTAGAAGCTGCGCATTCAGGACCCTTTGAGACCCTCCGTAATCTCTACAGGGGACTCAGAGTCCCTCACCCACCCCATACAGCCGCTATGAGGGCAGTTATTAAGACCTGGCATGCTGTCATTACTAAACCCAATATAGTGAGGGGGTAAAAAGTCCCGATCAAGTCCGCTTTGGTTCAAACCTATGTTATCAGAATTTGATTCCTTACCAGACCCCGGTCTTTAGGCTGCTAAAGGAATCAGAAACCTTTCAGATATTTGTGATGGGAGTGCACTATTTTCGTTTAATAGGTTGAAAGATAAAATTTACACTGCCTAATGCGTTTTTTCCATTTCCTGCAACTCCAAAACACCTATGCAGCACAATTTGGGTCCTCCTTCTTTAGATTGGAGCAGGATGATTTGGAGGTTCTCCTCCGGGACGACGTGCTCAAAAAAAAAAAAACACTTTGTGGTCTACAAGTTACTACTTCCCTCTGTTCATGTGGGACTAGATGCCCTGCTAACTGCGTGGTGTTCGGAGGAGCAGGACTTAAAACAATGAAACAATGAAGACTGGGAAGATCTCTAGCCAGCCCCTTTAAAGCACTAATATCGACTAAAGACCGGCTGATTCAATTTAAAATAGTACATAGAATTTATTTTACACCAAAACGACTACATCGTATATACCCTAATTCCTCTTCTTGCTGTGGGAGATGCTCTAGTGACCTTGCCGAATTTGCCCATATGTTTTGAGAGTGCCCTCAGATTAGTAGCTACTGGTGGGAAGTGACCCATGTTATATCTACCCTAACTACTATACAGGTCCCTGTAAAAGTTGGTGTTTGCCTCCTGGGGTTGACTCTCTGACCGTTCGTAGGGCGATGCGTACTCTCTTGGGTCTTTTATTTTATCCCAGGAATGCGATAGTGCTCAAGTGGAAATCAGACACAGCCCCATCTGCCCTTCTGGAAGCGTTTAATCAATAAGGTTGTACCCCTATACAAAGCTACTTATTTGTCCCAGGGTTGTCCTAGGAAATTTGAGGTTTGGCACGTGAACAGATTCGGAGTGTACAACAGATGATCAGGAGTCCACAGACTGAATTCAATCCCCCCCCGATAAGGTTTAGTTTAGGACATGAACTAATTTATTCCTCTGCAGGGACTCGCATTACATTTGTTCAGGTAGGATTCTAAACACGAGTTAATATTCTTCCAATACATTATCCTGATGGTTGAGAGGAAACAGGAATCTCCTTATAAATTTATCAACCCTTGAAGTGATTTTATAGGAGAAGGACAGAACAAGATGTATGTAAGGTGTGTGGTTTCTTCCCCCCCCCCCTTTTTTTGGGGGTTCTATAATAGGAGGTGTTATTAGTTCTACGTTTTATGTATTAGCCGGGGAATGCCCAAAGCCTACATTTTGTATAATATTTATCCTTGCATCTATCCTTGAAATTCATATAGTAAGTGGCTCACGTTTACTGTCCTGGACCCTGCTCTTTATATATGTCCTGGTGACTCCACACAACCAGGACACAGTTTATACATGTGTGAAATATTGAGGGATAGATCGATCCACAGGCTTGCTCCTACTTTTTTTTTTTCCCTGGACGAGGTTCCATTGGTGGCAGTGGGTCCTGATGCCCCCCTATGTCCATCCCCAGACTGTGGTGTACTTTTATGAACGGGTGAATTTTTTTCTCTGTTGGCTTCTCTGCAGTTCTCCGGGGAAAATGATCACCTCTGGCACCCTTTTTATGAAGAGGAGAACTTCAGTTCGCCCAGGGTGATCAGAGGAGAACTGTTTTCTCGGAGATCTGTGTAGAAGTCAATGGAGCGCCTGTAATCTCGCGAGACAAAGCGAGATTACTAGGGATGCACCGAATAATCGGCGGCCGAACATTATTCGGCCGAAAATAGAAAAAATAGCACTTTCGGTGTTCGGCCGAATAAGTCAAAAGGCCGAATAATTTTGTGCTGAATAATAGGGCTGAACGATAGTCGATATGATATTGACTATCGTTCTGTGGCCGTAGGCGATATTCATATCGCCGAGGTCACGATATTTACAGGGGGAAGGGACTCGGAGGAGGACAGGAGGACTCACAGACTTCCGTGTTAGGCAGGGGAAGCCGGGGACACTTCAGCGGTGAGCATACATACATTACTCACTCGTGCACTGCAGCCCGCCCCACACATTCAGTGAGTCTTACTCTCCTCCCTAGTTTTTTCAATGGCACATTCAGGAAGCCAATCACGGCGTGATTAGCTGCACAGCGAACCAATCACGCGTGCCTGCACACCTGATTGGTTCCGCTGTGCCGCTACTCACGGCGTGATTGGCTTCCTGAATGTGCCATTGAAAAAACTAGGGAGGAGAGTAAGGCTGGCCATACACTATACAATTTTCTTGTTCAACTTTCCTTTAGATTTACCAAAACCATGTAATATAGGGTCAAACCTAAACACTTTCAATTTGTATGCAGTCAGGCAGGCCCTTGCACTACATACTTTAAGGTAAATCTAAAGGAAATTGAATAAGAAAATTGTATAGTGTATGGCCAGCCTAAGACTCACTGAATGTGTGGAGCGGGCTGCAGTGCACGAGTGAGTAATGTATGTATGCGGCTGTGCTCCTTTCCAGGCTACTACTAGTCCACCTCCAGCCTCCTACTACCACCACTATGAGAGACTGTCTGTCACTGTATAATCTGATCGAGTCCACACTGACACTGACACTGACTGACTGTCACTGAGTAATTGATGTTACCACATTAACCCTGACCTGCCCAGTGCCCTGTATCTGCAATTAAAATTTACAAGGCTGCCTGCATGCTTCCTGATTTCCATTCCCAGCATCCTTCCCAATCCCTACAGTGTCACTAACATTAACCCTATGGTACAAGGCTGCAGTGTGCACTGAATCCCATTCCCTACAGTAACATTTAGGGAGAGAGAGACATGAGAGGACGAGAGAGAGAGAGGGACGAGAGAGGGACGAGACAGAGACAGAGACAGAGACAGAGACAGAGACAGAGACAGAGAGACACGAGAGGACAAGAGAGGACAAGAGAGAGGACAAAAAATTGGCAAAATAAATGGAAAAAATGCAAAACACCGCGTTCGGTATTCGGCCTTCGGCCAAACATTTTATTATTATTCGGCTTCGGCCAAGAATTTCATTTCGGTGCATCCCTAGAGATTACAGTAGTAGTAGTATGAAAATCCCTGGCGCGCTTTAACAAGCAGTGATAAATTATCACTGCTGAGTACACGATCCCCACTAAGGTTAATAAATAATAGTTATATATATATATATATATATATATATATATATATACACATATACATATATACACACACACACACACACACTCATATATATATATATATATCTCTACACACATACATACATACACACGTGTGTGTGTGTGTGTGTGTGTGTGTACACATAAATATAGCAGGGGGACATGATTACTGTGTTGGGGGGTCTGAACGAGGAGGAAGGAAGTCCATAATCTTCCTTTTTCCCCCTCAGTTCTCCCCCGATTCGGTCTTCACTCCCCGCTTCACAAGCTCCAGGCTGGTGAACCCGGGAGTGTGAATTCTGGCACAGATCGCCAGTGAAGTGCGGGGATCGCAGCTTCATGACCTGGCTGTTCCTGTGTCAGTCAATTACAGATTCCTGTGTGAAGAGATGATCAGCGAAGAACATGTTCTCCGCTGATCATTTCTGTTTCATAAACTGAGAATGATCGGAAATGAGCTGTGATCAGCAGGATCACTGCTCATCTCCATTTCATAAAAGGACACCTGTATCTCATTGGACTTGCATGATCAACTGCAATATTGCAAGCATTATGATTAATTAAAAGGAACTCTGTTTATTATGATTGAATGATAAACCGTATGTACTTTGTTAGTAGAGTATCTTGCAACATTTATCTATAGATCAATTTTAGTCCTTTTTTCCTACGTTTTATGTATTTTGTACAATAAAGATTAGATTTTATGAAATTTAGGTCTCCTGTGCTGAGCCTGTAAAGTCTGCCTAGTTAGGCAGGTTCCGGCATATCTGGCACTGCAGCTTTTTTATCCTGTACGTGAACCTAAAAACTTTTCCTATGCAGGACAAAGTAACAGGTTTGCTTTTAGGTCAGCCTCAACAGCTGTTTAAGCTTACCTTTCTGCTGCTCTCTCGCTCTGCTCTCTGTGAGCAGAAAGTCTGAGATAAGTTACAACTTGGAGCTTACACAGGGCTGAGGACTCTGCCTGCTCCCAGGTGACGGAACTGGGTATCCTACACATGGAAGATAGAGCAAGTTAAATGTTTGCCCATACCCCAAAAAAAATATGTATGCTACTTTCCTTTCAGCAGTGGAATGACAGCCTAGAATAAGAAACTGGTGGGTCTGTCATTAAAGTGCCATTTTGTTTTTTTGCTGAAAGTAATGGCTTTCTTCTGGCCACTCTGCCATAAAGCTCAACTCTATGGAGCGTTCGGCTTATTGTCATCCTAGGTAGATACACCAGTCTCTGCTGTGGAAGTCTCCAGCTCCTCCAGGGGTACCTTCGGTCTCTGTGCTGCCTCTCTGATTAATGCCCTCCTTGCCCGGTCTGTGAGTTTTGGTGGGCGGCCGTCTCTTGGCAGGTTTTCAGTTGTGCCATGTTCTTTTGAATTTGGTTATGATCGATTTGATGGTGCTTCTGGGGGATCATCAAAGATTTGGATTTTCTTTTTTTTCCATAACCTAACCCTGACTTATACTTCAACAGCATTGTCCCTTACTTGTTTGGAGAGTTCCTTCATCTTCATGGCAATGTTTGGTTAGTGGTGCCCCTTCGTCTTCATGGCAGTGTTTGGTTAGTGGTGCCCCTTGCTTAGGTGTTGCAGCCTCTGGGGCCTTTCAAAAAAGGTGTGTATATGTAATGACAGATCATGTGATACTTTTTATAGGCTTCATCACAAAGCGGGTAAATACTTACGCACATGCCAATTTTCTGTTTTCAATTTCTAAAAAAAATAGTTTTATGTATATATTTTTCTTCACTTCACGAACTTAGACTATTGTGTTCTGATCCACCACATAGAATTCAAATTAACAAAACATTGAACTTAAGGCTGTAATGTAACAAACTAGGTAAAAAGTCAAGGGGGTGAATGCTTTAACTTTTCACTGCCAGTTCCAAAAAATCATTAGTTAGTGGGGTTAAAACACCCTGTTCTTTCTCATTTGTGTTCCTGCTTTATCAACCTGTCACACAAGCTTTTGAAGGGAACTAAGAACACACATTATGCAGGCATTGTCCACATTTGTCACCATCAGAAAACCCATTCTGAGAAAAGCCAGGCAACATTCGATCTAGTGTACATTTGTGTTAGCCCTCTGAAGAGGGCATTGCACCTGGTTTGGGGGCGGTACTTGCAGTGCGATACTATTCAGTTAAACATGTGGTGTTTGGTGGGCAGTACTGCCGGAGGAACATGACAAGGGGGAGCGAAATATTTGCCACACTGCAAAGCATCATGCCATGTCCGCTGCTTTTGCAGCTTAAAAGAACAAAGGGTAAAAACATGGCTCAACCACGCTGGGGAAAAAGTGCATGGACTAAAATAAAAAAATCGGGGGGGGGGGGGGAGAAAAAAAAATGTTTTTATTATTATTAAGCCATAAAAATATGAGATTGGTCTGATGTAATGTCTGTCGGCTGTTGCATAGAAATGTATGCTCACCTTGCCTTGTTTATATAAATGAAGTACAGAAGAGGAAGGAAGAGGGGCAGCAGAGGAAAGAGATTAAAAAAAAAAAGTTAACATTTCTGCTTTATACAGCGCAAAGCATAAAACCAGCACACTGCTCGCATATACAGTAAAACCTTGGGTTTGTAAGTAACGTAGTATACAAGCATTTTGCAAGACGAGCAACTTTTTTTTTTTTTTTTTTTTTTTTTTAACTTCAACTTGATATAAGAGCGCAGTCTTGATAGACGAGCAGTAGAAGGATCACTAGAAGGATCAGTTTTAATGTAAAAAAAAAAAATAAAAAAGTGAAATGACACTCACAATGTTAAAACAATATCCTGAATTAAGGAGTCTGGTGCTCATCCATGTAAAGCGGCTGGTGTATACTGTAAAGCTGCGAGTGTATGCAGTATGTGGCCAGAGCTCTGGGGGTGCTGTAATATGTGGAACTTCTGACCACATATGCCTAGGGACTGCTGTATAACTTACAAACCTGGCCAGCATTAGTGAATCTGCTTCTAGCAAGCCAGTTGTGTCTGGAGCCTTTATGGGCTGCCCAAGTTTAATATTTCCAGGCACGACCCAATACTGGCTGTGGGGTCACAACACACAAGTACAGTGCACACCCAAGCACAGACAGTTAAATTTACTACTGTACTATGTAGCTCCTACCAAAGCCCAGCCTGGCTGACAGCACTTGGAAGCACACCGTTTTGTGACCTTGCTCACACTAAGCTTGTTCTCCAACCGTTCTGCTAACTAAACTTGGCGCTTCATTTTAAAGCTGTACATATCTGTGCTTGGCAGCCGACAGTAATAAAAAGAGCTAAAAGAGAGACTATTATTATGTATGTTTGTCTGTCAGACGCTTGTAACCACAAACCCGCCATAGCTGGCTGGTGACGAAAACGGCTTCCTTGGACAGTGAGCCGATCTCAGCAAAGGCGATTCAGATTTTAAAGGGCCACTAAACACAAAATGGTTTCTAGAAACAAACATAGTATGGATAGATAGGGAAAGTTTCATGAACATATTAGAACAGAATATTCAGGTGGCTTAAAGTAATCCCATAGTGCAATACTGCCATCTGACCCAGCCGCTTTCTTAAAATATAAGCAAAAAGGCAAACTTTTCTCCGTTTTGCATTATTTGGAGAGGGATTACAACACCCATCATGTTTTTATTGCGGTCTGTGTCCTAATGAATGGAGACTAAAGCCCCGTACACACGCGTCGAAAATTGGCAGGGAATTTTCAGCCAACGTCCGATCTGCCGATTTTCGGCTTGTTAGTATGATGCTTCCGACAACCAACTCCGACTTTTCGGCCAAAAAAAATCTGGTGTGCAGACTATAAAATTTTTGTTGGCCGTCAACACAACGGCCGATTTTCGTGCAGTCAGTACAGATTTCAACAGGGAAAAATCTGATGAGCAAGTCTGGGCATGCTCAGTGAAGAAAAAAAAAAAAAAAACACAAAGAAAACAAACCAACACGACATCACTTCTAAAGTAGAAGTTTGTTGGCCGAGAAAATTAGTGTGCAGTCTAGGCACATTCCAACCAACAAAACACAACTTGGACAAAAGACGGACGATCGGTCGGCTGATAATCGTTGCGCGTGTACGAGGCTTTACCCTCTCGATTTGTCAAGTTATCACTGAAGGAAAATCCAAAATTTTGTGTTGTCCCCAAACCCGTAAAAGGGTGAATCTTCTAATGGGACACTAGGTGACAACCAGGGAGTCCCCTCATGTTTGAGGGGATTTCCCCTCACTCCCTGTTTCAGCTACGGACAGGACGTGAACAAAAATCTTCCCAATGGGTCACAGGTGGTGAAAAAGGACTAGATAGGCATTTTAATTCTCCCTTAAAATGTATTCACAATGGTGGAGAAAAAAAAAAAAAAAAAAATAGGATTTTTCAACACAGCCCGTAATAATGAAGATCTGAGTTATACGCTACCTTTAGGTGATTGGACACTGGCAACCAATAGCCAGGAAATTCCTCCCATACAGGATGAACCTCAGGTTTTTGAGGCAAGCAGGGGAGGGACCTCTGTGTCTTGTGATATACTTGGATCCCTGGTTCTGGAAACAAACCAGTCGAGCTTGTTGTTGAACCTGGATGCCAAAAGATCTACTCTGGTAGTACCCCTACATTGGCAGATCAGTTGAAAGACCTCGGAATGCAGGGACCACTCTCCTGGAAACAACTGCTGATGACTTAGAAAGTCTGCCTGCCAGTTTTTTCATGACTCTCTGCCAAGAACAGGATGTGGTTCACCACCTTCTGCACTGATTGGATTTTGGTTCTCCCCCCAATGGTTGATATAAGCCACCAGAGTCACGTTGTCGGACTGAATCTGGGGACAGGACACCCCCGCAGTCTGGTCGTGCAAGAAACCAGCGGAGCGACAACGGGCTTGCCCGGACCTCCAAGATGTTGATAAAACCTTTTCTACCTGAGACCACCTTCCCTGGATAAAGATTTCCTCCAGGAGCGCTCCCCAGCCCACAAGGCTGGCGTCTGTGGTTACTCCCTTCCAGGTCACAGGCAGAAAAGATTCTCCATTGCTTAGGTTGCTGAGGACCAGCCACCAGGTCAGATCCGGTCTTACCCTTGGGGAAAGAAACATTAGGGAATCCAGAGCTCTGAGTTTTTTGTTCCAAGCGGACAGAATACTGTTCTGGAACAGTCTGGAGTGGAATTGTGCATAAGAGACTGCTTCGAATGAGGACACCATCTTGCCTAGCAGTCTCATGCACAGCCGTATAGAGGGAAACTTTTTCCCTCTCAGAGTTTGACTTTCTGTAATATATCATTATTGTGGTATTTCAGTCTGGCAATATTACATTAAAGTGCCATTTTTTCTTTATACAAACTAGGCTAACAAATTAGGGTTATTGTCACTAAAGAGGTCTATAGTTAAGTCAGCAGTTCTTATGATAATATACAGTTAATGCATAATTCAAGGCAAACTTTTTTCTTTTTTTTTTCATAATTTTAAGTAGAGTGGAGAGGGATTACAACACCTGTCAGAATTTTTTTTATTAATGGTCTACAACCCTGTTAGGAAAGGGAAAAAAAAAAAAAAAAAAAAAAAAAGGGGGAGGAGGAAGAAGAATAAAGTGTAACCGAAGTAAAAGGGTTATACTTTGTCATCTATTTACTCATAATATAATTGATTGGGCGAGTGAAGTTCCACTTAAGGCTGATTATACTGGAAATATCAGGAAAATGGGGGGGGGGGGGGAATTAATCTCTTACCCGGACAGCCAGCACGAAGATGCAGCGCCTGCAGAACCAAGGCTCTAGAATGCTTTGTTCCCCATTGTCCACAGTGGGTATGTGGCACTTTTGGTGGTACCCTGAAATACAAACAAAATAAAATAAAAAATTACTACAACTCCCAAAAACACTATTCTAAATACCAGGCATCCAAGGAACCACAGAGAAAAACACCTATGTGATTAGGGTCTGCCTCTTCCTGTTCAGCAATTTCACAATTTTTCAACCTTTCCATTAGACTGGAGCTCTTCTAAAAAGAAATGTAAAAGCACTATAGCAGAGGAGCTGCTAAAGACAAGAAATGCAACCATAACCATTTTTAAATTCCTAATTACAATAGCTCTACTTTTATTTCTCCTCCTGATATGAAAAGCAGGTAATGCGCAAATTGTACCAACAGCTTCACAAAATGAGGTGTATATGCAGAATCTCACAGTAGATTGGCTGACTGCATAGCTGGTGCTAAGCATTACAAGCCTGCACTGCATCATGGGAACAGCCTTTTTCATAGGTTTCAACATGTTGAACTGTAAACATGCTTAGCATGACTGATCATTACTTTTAATGCAGAGGTTAGCGTGTGTAGGAGTGTTATTTTGTAAAAATCAGAAAGTCAAAAGCAGTTCTACAGAGGTTTATTTAGCAACAAGGGTTATGTCAAATAGAAGATATTTCGAGCCTCATCAACATCCTTTTTACCAGAAACATTACAGGAAGAGTTATGGTCACACAAACACCAATATGATAAAATATGCTCATGTCCCTGGCAGATGGAGACACAAAAGCTGGCGTTTTGAGAGTTTTTTTTTTTATTACCGCCCCACTTTCATGTGTGACCCATGTACAGATATTTTGGGAAAGAGATAGATCGGGAAAAGGTGGGAAGTACAACAGACTCAGTTGTTCCCAATACATTCCTGACAATGCAGATTAGCAGAAGTGTAGAACAGAGCACAGACAATAGGGAATCTCAACTCCCAGCATACCTCCCACAGGGGTGAAGCATGATTAATAGAAGCCTGACCTTCCCTTCTGAAAATCTTAGCTGCCAGGCTGTCTCAATAACCTTTTGGCTTCAGGACTGACTCTCTGGTTCAAAATACATATGCAGATCAGGAGTTCTGACATCCTTTCAATTGTCCCGATTGTTAGGCTTGTTCTAGGTCACTGGCTCATAATAAGTTAAGGCAGGACTCTACTAACCCCAGGTGCCAGGTCGCATTGGCGATTAGAATTATTGGCGCCTTGGCTACACTACAGCCCCAGCCTGCGGATGCATGGACTAAGTTGCCGTGGCTTTACAGCCTGCTGTAGAGAGACGCTTCCATTGAGGAACTGGCGCCCTCTTGTGGTGGCTGGGGCTGCACTGGCGGTGCTGAGGGTTTCCCCTGCCTATTATCACTGCTTGGAGAAGAGGTTGAAGGCTTGATCTGGTGCCCTGTCCTTACCAGTGAGTGGACAGGGAGTGTGGGGCAGCTGGTCGGAACAGCCTCAGTTCCATTTACATCACTATAAAGATGTTTTTTTCCCCCATTAAAATTCATTTTTTCCCTCTCCCTGTCATGCCACACCACTGAAGGCCCCTTTCACACGGTCTGTCTGATCAGGTCCACCTGTCAGTTTTTCAGGGGGACCTGATGGGACCTTCCAGTCTCCTCTATGGAGTGGCGGATGACCGCTGACAACCACCGCCATCAGATCCTGTGGCCCAAAAACAGACGGATGGTGGTCCTACTTCCCATCCATCCGACAGATCGAATCGGATGGCCTTTCTGAAGATTTATGTATGCCACTGCCGTGGCGTTGTCCAACTGAACTCCTACAAATATTGCAGGAAGGCCCTGCAGCTACACTGACCAATGAAGCAGGGCAAGGCGAATCGCCCTCAGTTCCAGAATGTCTATGGGCATCAACCTCTGCAGAGACCCTGGACTGGGATTATTCAGAACACCACATCAGCTGGCTGACATCCATTGTCTGATTCTTCCAGGGAAGACAAGCATTAGAAGGAGCTGGAATCCCTATTTCTTTTATAGAGACCAGACCCTGCTAGACTCTCAGTCTTAACCTGTCTCCTAAGCAAGTTACGGTGTACCAGGGCCTATGAATTTAATTCACCAAAGAGGGAGATTTAAACTACTACTACTACTACTACTAGCACTACTACTACTACTACTACGCACTATGCACTATGCACTATGCACCACTGTTGGTCTACTGTACAAAAGCTTTTGCATTTTACACAATAAAACTCCTTGGAATTTGACATCTGATACCAATGATTAACTTCTTGCTGATACATTTCGAGCCTATGTTTTTGTGGTATGCTCCACTTTCCGCAGAATTCAGAGTGTTTTGCACTGTTGATTATATTTTCTCCAGCAAATGTGAGTATATCCACCAGTACAGACAGTCTCTGGAATAACAGCACCGGGAATCAAAGGACTATGTCCTCCTCTCCCAAGTCATCAAGATATTCCGTTGGAGGGGCCTGGAATGAAACTGGGCACGGACACTACCTCAAGGGGGCTACCATTTTACCCTAATGCAAAGCGAATCAAGGGATTTGTCAGCAACTTGAGCAAGTCCCCCTAAGTTCTCAGAGCAAGACACTTGTTTGGAGAGAGAAACGCTCACATCTGGATGGTATCTTGGGAACCATGAAAACCTTTCCAAAGTGTGCAACATATGGGGCAGTGTTAATTTTGGCAGCAAATTTCAATTTAGTTTTAGTCTCAGTCTACTTGCACCCTACCAATTTGCAAGGCAGTATACAATTATGCAGGGTCTCATTTTGCAGAGTCCAGTGCCAACTGGCAACATTACAGGCATCCCTGCGTGTTCAGAAAGTGGTTTGGGTACCATTCCTCCAAGCATAGAATAGCAGTAGGAAATGGACATGCATAAGGGCAGTCTACTAATTCGAGATGCATTTATTGAAAAGCTATGGTTTCGTGCAGAAACTACACAGACATGACCATCACCAGCAAGACACTAACACAAAAACAGAAGCCTTGCTTAATGGGGAGGGGTATGCCTTGGAGGGGACTTTTGTCAGTGCCCAATCACCTGAATGTGGCAGTATACCCCTAATGTAAGATATTCTGTGTCCTGCTATGTACAATAAAGAAATGTATGTAAATCCCAACAACGTACTTCTCTTATTTGGTCCCTTTCGGTCTGTTAAATCTCTTTTCTAAGAAGTTAATAATAATACCGGTTAATCATGCCAGAAATCTTGTGAAACAATAAAATTAGGTTGTTGTCTTTGCCCAGGCAAACGGTTATCAGTTACACTGTTCTAAGGTTTACAGAACCATGCCCCTCTATGTTATGGACAAAAAGAACGATGAGGTTCTATAGTCATATCTTGTTTCTGTTGCCCTGACAAAGCCTGAAAACAAAAAACTCGTGTAGCCACCATATCTAAGGACCGTTAAGCTGCAATATAGTTTTGTTGTCAGTTGCACATATGCTTTAACAACCCACTGTTGCCACATTTCAGGGGTTTCACATAGTTATTATATTTATATACCCACCCTAAGATAAAATTACAGGTGATCAGTGGGAGCCATATTCTGTCTACATTAGGATTATTGGCGATCAATGGGAAGCGTGCCATATTGAAGTTTCTCCCCCATAACCAGACCTATCGCCTTTCTGAAATGATGACTTTTGATTTACTTTATGTGGTCAGTTTACAAGTAAACAGTATGTAGTAGAGTTTTGCTTTTCATTTTTATTCAGGAGTAGCTGCAAATCTCGAATTCTTTCAGACAATTCAAAAGGAGAAATCTACTTACCAAGTCCACACTTTCCACAGATGAGGATCTGATTGTGGGTCGCAGAGCTCTTCCCGCTACAAACATTACATTTAGGTTCCTCTCCGGGTACGCCAGCTGAAGGAGATGTGGCAGGTTATAGGTTAGTAATGGACACTAAAAACAAACTGGCAAATTAATTCAGCGGAAATTCTTACACAAGGTGTACTATACTCAATTTATACAGGATCTACCCCCAATGGTCGACAGACTGCCCTCGTTGTGGGGCTGCAGTGGGAACATATTTTCATATGTTCTGGAGTTGTCCGGGAGTGGCACAGTTTTGGGCAGATGAGTTTGAGCTTATCAACCACAGTCTTCAGTGGACCCTTCCAGTTCCCTCTGAGCTGGCCTTGTTGGGCATTCCAGATGATGCACAGAGGCCCTGGTGTGCTAAACTGCTTATTTTGTACTTGCTATACTATGCCAAGAGGGAAATTTAAGTTAAGTGGAAGGCTTCCTCCCCTCCCTCTGTGGCTTCCTGGGGGAAAGCTATTCGGGATGTCCTCCTGATGTATAAATTGACTATTAGTAGGAATTGTCCTGAAAAATTCAATAGGGCATGGTAGCCATGGACAGCCCAGTGAAAATGTACTCCTTTCTATTTCTCAACTCTCGGTGAGGCCGATATGCCTGTGGTCCACTATCTCGTGTTTTTTTTTTGTTGGTGAATGTGCATGGTGATGGCATTTATACTGTGTATATGCTCTGACTTTCTACTCTGCACCCTGCCCTCAATGGCAGTATTTTTTCTGCCTTAATTCTTTTTTTTTTTTTTTGATGATTTCGATACCATGCAAATGTTTAATAATGGAACAGAATTATTAAGAGTTGAGATATTCCCAATAGCAACCAATCGCAAATAGCAAACGGATATGAGGAATCAGCTATCGTCAACACTTTTGTTCTCGTTTTTTGGGTTCCAGACTTAAAATAAGGAACACTTGCCTTATCCCTTCAGTGTAATAAGGAACATTCACTTAATTCTTCTCATATTTGATCACCTTCCCATCCAAAGATATCCAGAAGAGGTACCTTCATCTATATCTATAGACAGCCTTAGAACTGCCCTGTTAGTTTAACTTCTATAGTAGGAAGATTTTCAAGAGTTTTCTAAAAGATCACAAAGAGCTGTTGCTAGAAAACAATATTTTAGGCAATAGACAGCATGGATTTACGAAATACCCAAGTGGTCAAACAAATCTGCTTTTTTAATGAGAAGCAAGAAACAGACAAAAAGGAGAGGCTATGGATTTAGTATACGTGACTTTGCAAAAGCATTTGACAGTTCCCCCTGACATGGTTTATGTGTAAGGCAGTGGTTCTCAACGCCTGTCCTCAGGACCCACTAACAGGCCAGGTTTGCAAAATAACTGAAATACATCCCAGGCGATATCATTTGCTGCTTAATGATTGCAATATTCTAGTCTGCATGCCCCCCCCTAAGGTAATGCCTAAAATCTGGCCTGTTAGTGAGGACAGCAGTTGAGAAACACTGGGGTAAGGTATAGTCCATAGGCTTAGAGAGTTCAGTTTGTAAATGGATGGAACACTGGCTAATAGACCGTTATCAGAGAGTAGTGATCAGAGAGTAGTGATTAATGATTCACACTCAGAATGGTCAAAGGTCATTAGTGGTGTAGACCACGGTTCTGGGTTGGGACCCTGACTTTTTAACATTAATGATATAGAGTTTGGGATTACAATGTACCATTTCAGTGTTTGCAGACGACCCCAAGCTATGAAAGTGGAAAAAAGTCTCCTTACAGGATGTGTCCAACTTGCAATACACTATTTTATATGGTAACTATATAGAAAATGAAGTTTAATGTTGATATATGTAAAATTATTCTTTGGGGCTAAACACATGCATGCATTAAACATCATAGGAAGAGTACAAGTGAGGGAGTCAATGATCAAGAAGGAGTTAGATGAGAAAGAGACCAAGACTCAGCTATGAAGAAACATTAGGTCAACTGATTATTTTTTCCCCCAAATAAAGAGAAGGGAGAGCCGATGTATTCTTAAATGCACAAAATACAACTGGAAATTCATTCATTTTAGATTTAAATTTTACTATATTTATAGGTAATGACGCCAGTGATTGATTATCCCAGGGAATATCTAATTGTCTTCTGGGGAACAGGAAGAAATGGTTAAAATCAACCCTCCATGGGGTGAATTGGATTGCTTTTTTTTTTTTTTAAATACAAGGTTTTTTGCCCTCCTTTGGATCCACTGTGGATTTCCTATTCGGTGTATGGAGGTTCTCTATGCATTTTTTTTTCTGTTGGTTGAATTAGATGGACTTGTGTCTTTTCAATGCAGCAGGTTTTCCAGGAATTGGGCCTGAGATGGGTCTGCCATTGTTACCGGTGACACCTTCAGCCCATTTAAGCTGAGTACCCAAGTGTGAGAGTTGAGACAATGACCATTCCGACATCTTTGGATTGTTTTGTTTATTTTATATTCGGGATGTGAGAAGGGAATGAGTGGGATACTCCTCTGGCTCAACTAGGTAAAAGTGGGACACTTTGTAGAAAAATGCCTGTTAGCGCTGTCTTGACGCCAGCTGGATGCCGACCAACGCTTACTGACGCTTGAAAAATGCTTTATTGCTGCACTGTGCTAGAACTTGACTTGTAACACCACTGATTAACTCAAAAGATCCTGCACTGTAGTAAGACTTGACTCTTTGTTTAGCTCAAGAGTCCTGTGAACAGCTCCCTCCAGTCCTTCACTGACTGAGGTAGCTCCTTGTAACTGCTTGTGCTGCTGCAACTCTCAACACTGTTCACTGTACACTTAACTCTTCAGGGCCCAACCACTGGTGCCCCTTTACACTTTCAGGGTCCTCTCACTAGGCACCCCCTCTGACACTTCAGAGTCCTCTCACTAGGCACCACATTTACCACTAGCCAGCTTCTGGATCCCTTGGACCTTCACCGGAGCGGTCCCCTCTCAGCTAGGCAGACCCCAGGGGCAGTTACAGTACTCACAAACTGGGAATGCTTTCCTGAAACTGGACCCCCCTCAACTCCGCTGGTCCTCGGCACACCGGATCCTCTCTGCAGCTCAGCTCAGCTCTCTGTATCCTCAGGCAAGCTACCCGAGACACCCGATCCTTCTGACAGGAGGAGAGAGACAGCCGTACTCTCCCTCCCGGGACTCTGCTTCCTGCCAAAGACGCTGCGTCATGCGTTCCCCTCAAACTTATACCCACTCCCAGAATCCTGTGTGGCAGAATCTGCCTTTCTGGGGTAGATACAGGTCTGGATGTTAACCCATTAAATGGGTTTCCTCCACTGCCCAATGAGAACCCTTCTCATGGAGCCAGTGGGGAGACTCCCCAATCTCAATAGCAACACCTGGGAGACATGACAGCCCAGCTTAAGATCATGGCCCTGCTGTTAGGCAGCAAAGGCCCACTATACTTTACCTAGCACCTACCTTGTAGGGTGCTACATCAACATGACTAAAGTAACTGTCTTCAATACAAAAATAGCAAACAGAATCTTGTTAATTACATAAAACTATGGCTAACTGCAGTCTGAAGTAAAGTGTGTGGCAAATGCTCAGATTCCAGTGTAGAGCCACAAGAGCCATAGCATACATACCATGCTGAATGTCTTTCCAAAGGACCCAGTATTTAGAGTTATCTTCAAATGTCACAAGACAACTTTGCTTTGAACTGCTGACCTGCAACAAAGAAAAGTAAATTCAGTAGGTAGAACAAATCATGTAACTGCACAAAGCCACACTAATGGAGAGTAGACTTCAATGGGAGCAAAACACGAAATGTAAACACCTGTTTTACATCCAGGTGACATAGGCATCCATCCAGTGGACTACAGTTGCCTTATTGCTTTTTTTTGTCCTTGCTTTACTCAGGTTAGCTCTAGGGGCACTTCAGAGCGGCAACACTGTGGCTATCAGTCATACTAGGAGGGCATAGTTTGGCCAGGCACTGGATCCCCACACCATAGGAAATGCCCACAGCAGCTGTCTGCAACATAATGATGTCCCTGTCCATTGTTGGAAGTGACAAGAGGGCAGATAGGTGATCAATAATCGGTAAATGCAGCAACCAGTTCCACTACAGAAAGTAGAGCATGCCTTCATGAAGTAGGAAGGCTTCTATCCAATGACGCTGACATTTCAGACATGAAAACAAATCAGTTTGTTTCTGATATAGTGGATCATTATCTTGGAACTGACCATTTATGTTATGTGCCCAGAGATTTCACAAAGTTCCAAAATATCTAATTTATCTATGAATAGATGGCTCACCCTTTTTATCTTCCCCAGGTAATAGAGTCCGTCTGTCCACCTGCAAAGTACATACTGGCCTTCTGCCTGACTGACCACCAGTTCTGGGCAGTCCTGCCCGCTTTTCCCAGAGTTTTCCATGGCAGAGCGGCGCAACCTGCTACAGGCAGGGTAGACATCTCTCAGTGCCAGTTCCAAGCTGCGATTCTCCATCGCCAGAGATAGGTCCCTGCGAAAAAAAAAAAAAAAGAAATAACTTACTAAACCCATCAAGAAGAATATACCAGTGCTACAAGCCAAGAGTGCAGAGTCTCCACACTACAGAGACCAGTGCAGAATCCAGATGTGGACCCCTCTAACATAACCTACTACCAATCTCTGTGTTGAATCTGGACACGGGCCCCTTACAGCACGTCCCACTAAAGGCTCAAAGTACATTTTTTGGACATGGGCCCCTCATATCACATTCCACTACAGGTTCAAGTACAAAATCTGGACAGGGTCCCCCATATCACATCCCACTACAGGCTCAAGTACAAAATCTGGACAGGGTCCCCCATATCACATCCCACTACAGGCTCAAGTACAAAATCTGGACAGGGTCCCCCATATCACATCCCACTACAGGCTCAAGTACAAAATCTGGACAGGGTCCCCCATATCACATCCCACTACAGGCTCAAGTACAAAATCTGGACATGGGCCCCTCACATATTGCATCCCATTATAGGTCCAGAATACAGTGCAGAATCTGGATATACAAGGGTCTATATAGCTGAGCCCCTCCTAAAAAAAGGTAGTTGCCCAGTTGTTACACTGACCCATTGGGTTCAATACCTTGAGTCAGTGCTCATCAGCAGTCATATGGCAAAAAAGTAGACCATCCTTAAATGCATCAAATCTTTTAAAGAAATGGCAAAGCAAAACAACGGAGTGAAAATGCAATAAAATAGTTGGAGTAGGAAAAAAAAAAAAAATATAATGTAAAAGCCATATAAAAGCCACCAACGTATTGATCATTAAAGGTCCCTGGCCCGATAGTGGCACCCTGCTGTCATAGCTGAAATATGTAAATGTTTGTTCCTGTTGCTGAACCACTAATCCCATTTCATACATCAATTGGGGGCCCAGTCCGGTCAGTTTTTTTTTAATTTATATTGCTGTAATGAACAGAGAAAATGGTTTACAGACAATCTATAAAGTTTTACATGTAAAGGGTTAATATGACTGTTGGCTGCTAGATGCGAGATGCAGTGCTGCCGTTCTGGATATGAGTCAGTAGCCGGCAAGTCTTCCTGTGTCAAACCATATGACCTGAGGCATGCTGGGAAATGTGGAGATGCACAAAACCATAAATACAAAGCTTCTCCTATGTTACAAATGAGCAGCCCATGCAGAAATGGAGTGCTGGAGGGACAATCTGTAGATCACAGGAATACACATACTAAAGCCAGCCCCTCAAATTTTCCACTCGCAATTTGCCAATGGAAAATGATTGAGGGCGAGCGTGGGGCTGCCTCAGGAGCCGCTCTCTCAGCAATCGCCCAGGGGAAGAGAGAGGAGAGGGAAGAGGAAAGCTGGCCCGATCATCACAAATCGGGGATCACCCCGGTCCCCGCCGTAACACCTTTCATTTGAATTGCCGAGTGCTCGCCTTCACACACAGCACCGCCTCCTGGCCCGGCTCCTTTGATAGAACATCGGTCCAATGCCGTCACACACAGCACCGCCTCCTGGCCCGGCTCCTTTGATAGAACATCGGTCCAATGCCAAGACGTGTGACGTCTATCATAGGAGCCGATCCAAGAGGCGGCACTGTGTGTGATGGCGAGCTGTTGGTGGAACTGCTGTGTGATGAAAGCTGTTACAGCAGGACGATCTCCACTGATTATCCGGCCAGCTTTCCTCTTTCTTCTCCTGCCCTGGTTAGGCGGCATTCATGGGCACTGGTGAGGCGGCACTGATAAGCTTCACTGATGATGCTGCACTGATGGGGCACTGATAGTTATTTTTGTAACTTCTGCATTTATGCAAAAAACATTTAACAGTGGAATTTTATGACAAATTATGAGGGCGTGTTTAGGAGCGGAATTAGAGGCGGGGCAGGGTAGGGGTTGGGCGGGGCAACTGGTGGCGATTAACCCTTAAGGCCTGGCCAGTAGCTCAGGGCTTGAAATTTTGAGCCCTGCTGTATCCATAAAAAAAAGAAAAACACACACACACAAACGATATACTGGAAAGGGGAAGATTTGCATAAAAGGGTGCCTGACTGCATTCACTGCTATGATCCACTATAGCCCAGACAGTATGACATGAGCTGGACCACTACTGACCTCCACTAGCCAGTGTCTCCCCCTTGTGGAAATGGCAGGGCATCACAACACTCACCTGAGTGGATGGTCCTTCCAGATGGCATCCACCTGCAGCAGATGTGACTGCGTGTACATTGGCTCTGCAGCAGATGCGATTGCTCATATATGAATTTTGCTTCCCTCCACAAACCAGAGCAGAGGCAACGGCCACGGGAAGCTCTCTGTCTGTGCTCTGCGTTTCCGGTTTTCTAATAAAACTCTCCCCATCTGACACTCTGCTGACTCAGCACACACTGGCAGGTGCCTCACAGGGGAACTCTGCAGGCAGAGGAGGATTCTAATGGACCCTCCATGTACAACCATTATATTGACGACTCACCATTACTCACTAACCACAACGGCTGCTGTACAAAACCAACCTCCCGTCTGTCAGAGCCAGAACTAGGGACAGCCCTATCATCACTCCTCAGTCACTACTCTCTGGCCAATTATCAGAAAATTTTACTGATGAAAGGCTAGCAGAGGGGAAAAAAAAAAAATCATTTTTAAGGGGAGGGAGGGGGGGGGGGGCGAGAAATATCTGTGGAGAAAACATGAGTAAGGAAACTTTCCCAGCTTTTCCTAAGTTATAAAAAGGAGTCTGGCGGTCGCCCGCCTGTCACTGCTGCACTGACATCCTGATCTCAAGTCATTAGGCTGTAGATCCGCTGATATCCCCCCCGCCCCCTCCTGCCTGGAGTGCCCCCGGCGCCTTCTCTCGTCCGTTACAGGAAACGTCCGGCAGGTCAGCCAAAAATACACACAAGCCGGCTTGAAGATGATTGGCTGCTTCAAAATGCACAAAAGAAAAAATCCTTGTGCATCATTTGACAGGAGAGAACAAACTGTCAAACTCAGCCCGACACCCCATGTGTGACACCTGAGTCATCCTAATGTGTAGACACACAGGGACTTAAAGAGCCAGCACACCCACACAATGTACATGACATTCAGGGGGATCGTCTGCACTGACAAATTGTGAAATGAAGGTCCAGGCTGGTCACACACATTACAACCTGACTGTAAAGTCTTCTATAGATATACCAACAGTTATGTAGTCCAAGGACCTGCCTAGACAATCCCAGTCATATCCAATCACACCCTGGTAAATCTATAGATACAATCCGAATGACCCCCTCTTCCAATCACAGAGCAGATCAGGAGCTCCTTCATATTTATTTTTAGATACATTTTATTATGTTTTGGAATGTAAGCACCATCTGATGTCCCTCGGAAAGGGATACAGCTGTGCAGAGGACACCCCATGGCATGTGATTGCACCCCAATATATCATATACTCCAAATACTGGATGCATGTATTGGCCCCTAACCTACTGTATGTGCCCCCACCCCCCTATGCATTAGGCCAATGGACAAGACCCAGAATCCCCCCAGGAGCCCAACCTCACCATTAACCTCTGCATGACCAGGGAAGAGACTTGCCTCGTTATTAACCCCCCGGAGACTGGAGGCAAAGATCAACCCTGTTATTAACCCCACGTGACCAGAGTCAGACCCCAGCCTCACCATTAACCCCCACGGCGACCAGAGTCAGACCCCAGCCTCACCATTAACCCCCACGGCGACCAGAGTCAGACCCCAGCCTCACCATTAACCCCACGGTGACCAGAGTCAGACCCCAGCCTCACCATTAACCCCACGGTGACCAGAGTCAGACCCCAGCCTCACCATTAACCCCACGGTGACCAGAGTCAGACCCCAGCCTCACCATTAACCCCACGGTGACCAGAGTCAGACCCCAGCCTCACCATTAACCCCACGGTGACCAGAGTCAGACCCCAGCCTCACCATTAACCCCACGGTGACCAGAGTCAGACCCCAGCCTCACCATTAACCCCACGGCGACCAGAGTCAGACCCCAGCCTCACCATTAACCCCCACGGCGACCAGAGTCAGACCCCAGCCTCACCATTAACCCCACGGCGACCAGAGTCAGACCCCAGCCTCACCATTAACCCCACGGCGACCAGAGTCAGACCCCAGCCTCACCATTAACCCCACGGTGACCAGAGTCAGACCCCAGCCTCACCATTAACCCCACGGTGACCAGAGTCAGACCCCAGTTCACCATTCACCCCAAGGTTCCCCCTGCATGATTGGAGTTGGAGCTCAACTCTACCATTAACCCATCATTACCATTGGTGACCAGAGTCAGGGTCCAGATCTGCCATTAACCCCTGTATGACCAGAGTCAGATCCCAGCCTCATCATTAACCCCTGTATGATTAGTCAGAGCATATTCTCACCTTTAACTCCTGCATGACCAAAGGCAGAGCCCAGCCCTGCCATTAACCCCTGCATGATCAGAGTCAGTGTTTAGCCTATCAACCCCTGCCTGGTCAATGACCCCTAGCAGGCTGGAGTCCAGGACAAGACCCATCGTTAACCCTTATATGACAGAAGTCAGAGCCTAGCCCCATCATTAACCCATATGTGACTGAAGGCAGAGCCCAGCCCCCACCAATAGCACCATGGTGACCAGTCAGGTCCCAGACCCACCATTAACCACTTCATGACCAGGGTCTGAGCGCAGCCACACCATTAACCCTTGCATAACCAGAGGCACAGCCCAACCAATAACTCCTGCATGACCAAAAGAAAAGCCCAGCCAGCCAATTAACCTCATGGTTAACCCATTGGTCACTGGAGTAAAAATCTGATATTAACCATCAGAGTGCTGCCCAGCCCTATTAACCCCTATGTGAGTAGGAGAAGAGTCTAGCTGAAGTTAGACTGGAATAGGGCTTTGAATGGAAGGGCCTAGACTGCCAGAATCCCTTAGGGTAATGCTACCTGCCTGGCTGCCATGCTGATCCTCTAGTTTTGACACTTTCTAGGTAAGTGTTGCAGAGCATGTAGCTAGTAGAGTCAGAAATCCAGAAACTCTGAATACTCTTTACAGGCACTAAGTATTACATCCACAGATCAGAAAAGGTCAGCGATGACAGTCCTAGGAGTCTCCCATGACAGGTTCCCTTTAGCTTCACTATTAACTCCTGAAAGCCTGAGTCTGGCCAGGTGAGGGCTGTATGAGGGTATCAGGCCCGCAGGGTAATATTGGGTGCCGAGGGCGGGTCGGTGTCAGTAAGTACCTGCGCCGTGCGGTCATCTCTCGGTCTGTCTCGCCATCTTCTCCAGAGTTTCCCGCGAATTACAGACGTTTCACTTCTGTCATCGAACCGCCCACCATAACCGCCCCGAAACCCTATTGGCCGCCCGCCCACCGGTTTCCCGCCTCTACTGTCATTGTACTCCGCCCATTCTGTCATTCTACCCCGCCCCCTGCTGTCAGCTTCTGCCCGGTACGCTGAACGTGAACGATTGCAGAATTTCTCAGCGCACAGCTGTGACTCACACAGGGACCGCTACTGCGGCTGTCATCCCCATCCTATGCTGCTACTAAACAGACAGAACTTCATACCCTTCTCTATCACTCCTGTCATCTACATTATTCACTACTTCTATATATTCTCCATCCATCATCCTTATCCTCAGTCATCCCCATCCTCAGGCAAGCCCCTCTGAACGCCAGAACTCCTGGCGTACAATCTCTGCTTTAAAAACCTGTTAAAAGCCAGGCATTGCACAAACCTCAAGGTTTCATTTAGATCTGCATTTTATGGGGCAGCAAAAACGCCGCCTGCCAAACGTCCCCTCATAGGATTATGTAATCAGGGCTTTTTTCAGTGGGAACACGAAGGAATGTAGTTCCAGCGCTTCCCGCACTGAATGTATATGTCAAGGGTGCTGGGATGTGCTGGGAGGTCTATTGATGTTGGCTGCTGGGGACTCTATTGTCGCTAGAGGGATCTATTGTTGCTGGGTTGAGATCTATTGCTGCTGGTGGGGATCTATTGTTTCTGGTGGGTCAATTGTTGATAGGAGAGATCCACTGTTGAGGGAGGGGTCTATTGTTGCTGGCTGCTGGAGAGTCTATTGATGTTGGATACTGGAAGATCTATTGTTACTGGGGGTATTTTTTGTGGCTGATCTATGGTTGCTGTGGGAATTTATTTTTTACTGGGGGATCTATTGTTGCTGGCTGCAGGGAACTTATTTTAATGCCTTTCATTAGCAAACGCCACACAAACTACTTTGCAAAAAAAAATTATACTTTTCTGTATTCTCTAGTAAAGGGTGGAACCAAACAGTGATGTTCAGAGTTGGGTACAGAGCGGAGACAAAGCAGTGACTGCACCTATTCTCTGAGAAAAAAGCCCTATATACAATACACCAAATAAACACTGGGTATCTGGGACTTTCAAAACACCAAGATCAATAAAAGAAAAAGAGATGCAGTAAAACCTTGAATTGAGAGTAACTTGGTTTGAGAGTGTTTTGCAAGAGAAGCAACATTTTTTTTTATAAATGTTGACTTGATAAAGAAGCGATGTCTTGATATACAAGTAGCGTCACGTCACAACTGAGTATAAAAGAGAAGATAGGCTCCTCTAAGTGTAGCAATATGGTTACATTTAATGAAGGTTCAATATTTAGCAACTCACATGGATGATGAATAAAACAGGCAAATCTAAGTATGCAGGCATCTGGGTCAAAGACCAAGTGGTCCATGAAGTCAGTGGTTGGGTTGTATGTTGTGTTTTTTTTTTTTTTTTGGCCTCAGCATGTTTATAATCGGTTGCATACATTTATAAAACAAAATTAATGTGACATGGTTACCTTTTTTTAAATTTTCTCCTAACTGGATGGCTCAAAAGGCTCCTAGGTGGATGGCTCAGATCCAGATCCAGGTGGCTCAAGAAATACAGTGAGAAGAACACATGGTGCAGTATTTTTTATTTAAATTAAAAAAAAAAAAAAAAAGCAAGAAAGCAACTCACATTTTTTATTTTTATTTATTTATATATATTTATCAGTTCTAGTGCACTCATTCACAACACCTGTATGGTTTACCTAAGAAGAATATAGCACTTGCACTTTATTTTTGTCCACCATCTGGTCAAGTTTGCACTGTCACCTATATTTAAACAGGTTTTTTTTTGCCCATTTGCACAAACACTAAGCACTTTTTGGTGATTTTATATATATTGAGGTTGTGATTTTCATGATTTATGATTGATTGCATTTGTGTGTTAGCGCCTCATTACTTCCTTCATGTCCTTTTAAGTCTAGCTTACTTAAATTGAGAGCAGCTTCACATTTTTTTGTTCACCCTTAAGGGAGGCGTCAACACTCTCTACATTGATTTCCATGTTTTTATTTATGCAGCAAAAAAAGTTGAATATGTATATATTTTTCTCTGTTGTTGATCTTGGTGCCTAAGAGCCAGTTCACACTACTCTGACTTGTCAGGCGAATTGGTCACCTGACAAGTAGCGCTCCATGCTGTGCAATGGAACCGTTCTAATCAGAGCGACTCAAGTCACTCCGACTTAGAAAAAGGTTCCTGCACTACTTTTGGGCGAAGTCGGAGCGACCTGCATTGACTTCTATTATGAGAAGTCGTTTTCAAGCCGCGATGAAGTCGTGCTGCACGGGCAACTTCAAAGTCGGGACGACTTTGAGTCACTGCGGTGTGAACCGACTCTTAAAGATACCCAGTGTTTGTTTGAGGTGTTGTAAATAGAGGTGTAGCACTGTCCCCATGTTGTATGATGACTTGCTGGGCCTCCTCTGATTACCAGCACACAGTCACTTAGGGAACAGTTCACACTCCCCTCCTTACTCCCAATGGCTCGTCACACAATAAACAGTCCAGGGGTTTTGGTTTTTTAGTGTTTATTTTGGAACTTGGATTATAGAAGGGAATAGTGGAATACTCCAACTATAACTATTCACAATGGATAAGGACAACTCTCACTTGGTCTCACCAGGTTGCTTGTGGAAGCAGCTGCACTTCTTAATCCATACTGCCACATATATGGAAAGGGTTAAGTCTCCTTGCTCCTTTCACTCCAGCAATAGACTTGGTAAATCTACATTGTCTTCGGGACACTCACTGGCATTCCCCTTTACTGACACCCATCAACTGACTCTTCTAGCTGCAGGAGTGGCCCCCCTCAGGTCAGGCCCTTGACACAGAGCTGTACTCACTGTACTCCAGAATCCGATCCTCCATTGTCTCTCCTTTCAGTCAGCTTCATCGGACCTCTGGGTTCAGCTCCTCACTAGCACTCTTCAGGCCCTCAGGTCGACTACCTGAGGCTTCATGGCACCTCTACAGAGGAGGAGACAGCCGCCCCCTTCCTCCAGGACTCCGATATCCAGCCGAAAGACCCCAAGCACATGTGCTCCTGGCTTTTATACAGTATCTCAGCATGCATGAAGGCACTTTTCCTCTGCCGACTCACCAGGGTTGTATCAAAAGCCTCTGCACTAATTTGTCAGGTTTCCTCCATATTGGACCCCTGTGAAACACTCTGCAGACAGAACGAATTGCACCTGAGCACATTGAGCAGACCTCACTAGCAGATCCTGAGCTAGGCAGAGAACAATATACAGTAGATTTACTTGCAGCTCTTCTGTTAAGAAGACAGGACTCAAAACTATACTTTTTGTGTAGCACCTACCTAGGAGGGTGCTACAGAGGGGAAGATATACAAAAATAGAAAATGTTCCCCAACAAAAAAGAAAACAGGATTTTTGCTTGCACATGCTTGGATGAAAACAGCATCATTGCATTTACTAAGCTCACTCAACATTTTTACACCTTTAGGAAGTCATTGGCATCATATTTACTGCCATCAGCCATCAAGGATGATTATTATTATACTGCACTACATTAATGTAATTACCAGAGATCACAAACTGCTAGAAAGGGGACAGTTGCTGCATGTCTAGCCAGTGACATCCCTACTGGGGCAGAGAATATGGTCTGCTCCAGATACAGCCAGTGCTGGATTTAAAGGGGGCAATAACCCAGGCCCTCTGCCAGAAAATATTTTGGGAAACAATATTTGTAAATGTTTTTACTCTGGTATAATCTATAAGTTTTAGTGTCGGTTCACACTAATAAGACTTGTCAGACGACTTGGTCAGCCTGGCCAGTCGTGCACCGTCGCAGTCATTGAGTAGTACAGGACCGGTTCTAATAGGAGCCACACAAGTCGCTCCGACTTAGAAAAAAGGGTCCTGTACTACTTTGGGGCGACCTGGAGGCGACTTGCATTGACATTAATTTTATGAAGTCCGTGCAAGTCGCGCCGAAGTCGCGCTGCACCTGACTTCTCAGGTCGCCCCCCTAAGTCGGAGCGACCTAGTCTGAACCGGCACTTTAACATATTTTGGTGATTCAAAAAAAAAAAAAACACTCAGGCTCTTAAAGTACAGCTAAAGGCAAAAATGATTTTTTTTTTTTTTTTTAGTTTTGGATCAAGTAGAGAAGGATTAGAACAAATGACAGTTTTTATTGCTCTCTGTGCCCCCGGACAGGAAATTCACCCTCTTAATTTATCCTGTTCACCATTATCATCAAAATTGAAAGTAAATGAAATCCCAATTTTGGGTTGACACCAGAACAGTATGAGAGGGGAAAACTTTGGCACAGGAGGCAGGTAGAGAAGAACAGTTTTCGCTAACCCGGACTTCATGGGCTATGTTCCTACTACTCACCTGAGTTTCTCACCTGGGCCATGGGGGATCCCACACATATCTCTTCTGAACTTTGATGGAGTATATACTGTAGTCTCTTTTTTCTGGATTTTATTTCTACTATGCAATTTTGCCATCATTATGATCTTCCTTTCTAATTCCTTGCTTATACCTTGAAAAAGTATTAACAATGTATTCTACACCTTAGTGATCCCTACAGCATTCCTTTGATTCCTAATCATAAATCTGTCCAGTAAACGTTTTTGATCCTTTATTCTGTGATCTCAACCTTATTGTTATCCTTTCTACTGATACCACGTTATATGTTTTTGACCACTCAATTGTCCATGTATTTTTAAATACTCTCTTATATAGATGATTGTAGATACTTACACATGCCTACACATGGTTCTTCTATGATCTTTGTTCTTATGTGTAATGAATATTGTCTGTTTACGCATTTTTGATACAATAAACTGAGATTGAACTAGAAAAGGGGAGATCTTCCAAAGGGGACACTAGTTCTGGTGACACCTCAGTATTCCCTCACTTTGGATTTTCGTCTTCTCATTGTGGCTATGGGACAGGAAGTGAAGATAAATCTCCCCAATGGGACACAGATGGCAAAAAAATTACAGGGGTTCTAACCCTTCCTTACTATATACAAAATTAAAAAAAATGTTTTGTCTTTAGTTTAACTGTAAGGAGGGTAATCTACGATTGCATGTGGGCAATGTATGACTGTCAAAATGTAAATTTTATTAAATTCAGTTTAATACAAAAATACAAATACATTTATCTCCTAATTGAAACAATTACCCCAACCACCCCCTCCCGAGTTCCCTCCCTCTTCCACTCGGCATTACTCTATTTACTATTTATCTATTGTCCCTTCTTCCTTCATTCCTCATCTGCCCATATTTCTTCTCATACCCTAATCCGTCCAAATTTCTACATATCTACTCGCCTTCTTAAAATCTACCCATCTACCCATTTTACCCCTTTTGTTTGTAAAACTCTCCGTCTGATCTTCCTATCTGCTTCCCAAACACTCCATATTATATATATAATCTACCCTTTTTCACGAATCTCTAATTGTAGGGCTTTCCAATTCTAACCATTTGTTTGGGATTGCACCCTTTGCTGTGTTTATTAAGTTTGGGACTATTGTACTTCTGTAAAAGAAAAATTTGATTTACATGTTTTGTGGAATAGATAAAGCCAAGGATCATCGACAATATCTACTCCTGTGATCTCCCAAATGCATTGTTGCACCATCTGCCAATAAACCTGGAACTTAGGGCAGTCCCACAAGATGTGGGCCATTGTGCCCAACATTCCACAGTCCCTCCAACATAGAGGGGACTTCTCTGGTTGACATTCTTGTACTTTTACCGGTGTCATATACCATCTCGTTAAGCATTTGTAGTTTATTTCAACCGCATAATCATGGGGAGCTTTCAGTAATATATTTACTTTTCTTTTAATCGTGATCCTAATTCCTTTCCCCATGTCTGTATGAATGGAGGTCTCCCCAGGCTCACCATTTCCGTAAGCATTTTGTATATCTGAGATATGCTATGTTTTACTTTTGTTTGTGGGCTACTTAGTGTTTTTACTAGGTTCAGGTCTTTCTCGGATCTGATCAGCGGTGGTAGGGGTGCTTTAACTGGGAATACCTCCATTCATTCAGAGACATGTTGTACCTTTTAATATTAAGCTCATTATATGTTTTTATCTTCCCTCCATGTGATATATCTTTTAGCTGCGTAATTTTTATCCAGTTACCAAAATGTGTCTCATTCCCAGGTGCAAAGTATCTTGTACCATCCAGTGATAATAATGGTGAATTGTAATGGGGTAGTAGGCAGGATTTCCTTAACCTTACTTATAACTATTAAATAAGACACCATCAGACTTAATTTGGAATAAAAGAGGCCGCGGCCGTTTATTATTTCACACATTAAAGATCGATAAATCTTTTAAACTTTAATAACAGCAGTATAGAACAACCCGGTCCCAACGACCCAGGTTGCCATTAACAACTAAATACATCGACACATCCAACTTAAATATAACAACAAACGTCCCCCTTCGTCGTGAACGAAGGTGACCCTAAAATAACAAACTGACCGCGACAAACAAAAAAAGGGGGGGGTGGGAGGGGAACCGCTGGGCTGTCTTCCTTCTTCTCTTCGTGACCGGCGGAGTGAAGACTCATCTGTGAGGGGACCCTTAAATGGGTCCTCTTGAACCCCTTCAGCCAATCAACTTCAAACTTCACAGGCGGGAGAAAACCGTCTCAAACAGGTGAGGGGCTTATTCTCCCTGGATACTCAGATACACTAACTAACACCCCATAGCCAATCAGCTTACAGTAAAATCTGACAGGCTCTAAACTGCCTGACAACTCACTCTGCCTATTCCTTATCCTAAGCTATCCTCACCTGCCACCACCCCATGAATAAAAGAGGCCATTCGTCCCCTTTTCTTTTCATTCCATTTAGCCTGCCCGTATATCATATCCCATATTTTGTACACTAGTCTAGTCATTTTGTGTGTGCCTCCATGTGTATCCCTTTATTTTGAAGGAATCCAAATACTTTTCGCTTATCTGTGTGCCACTTACTGTGATTTCTATCTTGACCCATCTTTCATCAGAGTTTATTTTTGTCCATGCTATCATTCGTGATATAATAACTGGATTGTAGTATCTTTTAAAGTCTGGGGCTGCTAACCCCCCCTGTGTTTTCCCTTTACTAAGTGTTGTGAATTATATTCTTGGCCTCTTTCCCTGCCAAATAAACTTTGATATCATTGTTTTCACTGTTTTGAAGTATGTCTGAGGGATGTCTATTGGTAACATTTGAAATTTATATAAAATTTTAGGAAGTATTACCTTCTTAACCATGTTTATTTGTCCCAGCCATGAAAGGGGTCGCATTGATAGTTTTTTAATATCTGCTTTTATCTCATTTAACATAGAGATGTAGTTGGCATAATATAACCTTGTTATCGATGGAGTTCGTTTTCTCCCTAGGTATTTTACTTCTGATTTTGCTCATGTAAATGGAAATTCCTTCTGCAAGGCTAATTCTTCTCTCTTATTTAACCCTATAATCAAAATGTCTGAATTTTATTGGGTTAATTTTAAAGTTTGATAGCTCCCTGTATTTCTTTAATCCTTTTATTACATTTGGGAGAGTTATTCTGGGGTTAGTGATGTTAAACAGGGTGTCGTCGGCATATGCTGCTACTTTAAGTTCTTCAAGTGCCACCTTTACTCCCCCTATATCAACATTATTCGGAATGGTAGCTAATAATGGTTCCAATGACAGGGCAAACAACAGGGGCAAGAGTGGACACCCCTGTCTTATCCAGTTAAGCATTCCAAAAGGGAGAGAGAGGTTTCCGTTTACTTTTACCAAAGCTGTCGGGTTCTTATATAGTGCTTTAATTCATTGGTTCATCCTAGGGCCAATACCTAGTTCTTCCAATGTTTCCAACAATAACTCCCAGTCTACTCTGTCAAATGCTTTTTCCGCATCTATTGATCGTAGCAGATCAGGGGCCATAAAACCTCTAGATTTTTGTAATAAAAGTAACGTTCTTATCCAGTTGTCTTTCCCCTCTCTACCCAGGATGAATCTGGTCTGCATGAATCCATTCAGGCATTAGTTCTTTTAATCTAGTTGCTAAAATTTTTGAATAAAGTTTTGTGTCAGAGTTTAATAACGCTATTGTCCTATAGCTAGAGCACAAGGTTGCATCAATTCCCTCTTTTGGAATGACCGTTACGAACGCTAGTAATGATTCTGCTCTCATTTGTTTTCCTTCTTCTATCCCATTCATGTATGTACATAACTTTGTTATTAATGTTTCCTCAAACGTCCTGTAATAACATATGATAAACCCATCGAGTCCTGGACTCTTCCCTGTTGCTGAGTTTTTTAGTGCAGTCTTCATCTCCTCCTGCGAGATTGATACCTCCAGGGCTTGTAGTTGTTCTGTTGTTATTCTAGATAACTTTGCCTCCTTATATTTTTTTATATTTTTGCATCTTTTGTTTTCTTTTTGTTCTTCTTCATTCATTTTGCCTTGCTCTGTATAAAGCTCCATAATAGCTATGGAATGCTCCAGCTATTTGTGTTGTTGAATATGCCATTTCTCCTATATTGTTTTTAATTCTATCAATATAGTTGATCGATTTTTTTATTCTTTAGTATTCTTGCTAAATATTTCCCCATTTATATCTTTCTCTGGTGACTCTGTTAAAAGCCCGTCTTGTCTCTTCTTCCATGAGTTCTTTTATTCATCCCTTTTTATTACTAGGGCTTGTATCTCTGCTTCTACCTTTTTTTATGTTTTTGCTCTAGCTCATGTATTTCTGATATTAATCTATTTATATTAATAATTCTTTCCCTTTTCTTCTTGGCACCTATCGAAATCAGTACACCCCTGATATATGCCATGTGGGCTTCCCACACTGTCGCCTCCGATATATCTGGGGTTTTGTTGCATTTAAAATATTGTTCTAATCCTTTACCTATCTTTTTCTTTAGTTCTGTATCTTGTATCAGTTCTTCATTAATCCTCCAAATATTTACACTCTTTTGCGGTCCTGTCCATTTTATTTTCACATTACTGGAGCACGATCTGAAAGGGTCATAATTCCTATTGAGGTATTAATGACTGACTCCAAAATTCTATGTTCGATCAAGATGTAGTCCAGTCTTGAATATATCCCGTGCACAGGGGAGTGGTGTCAAGGTCTTACCTTGCCTTCCTGTTGGTAGCCATCTTGTACATGTGCAGACTGCTGTCTCTTATAAACTCTGTTTGCATCATCACTTGCCTGCTGCCTGGGTGATGCACAGTGATGATGTTGCACACCTGGCTATTTATATCACCTGAGGGCTTGCAGTCCTTGCCCTTGTGTTTGTGCTCCAAGGTGCATCACTGCTAGCAGTCTTCAGTTCTCCGTGTTCCTCCGTGCATGACCTGGCTTGACTTTCCTGGCTTACGACCCCGCATCGGCAGACGATCTGGCATCAGCAGACTACCCGCTACTGGACTCGACCGCGGCTTGGATGACTACCCGTTTCTGGACTCGATCCCGGCTTGGATGACTACCTGCTTCTGGACTTGATCCCGGCTGTTCCTGATTTTGCTCCTCCCTCTTGCTGTGCATTTATTGATGTTGCCCAAATAAAATGCATAATTTTACATGCATCTTTGTGTGGTCTGGTTTTCTGGCACCTTGACAAGTGGAATGAGTAATCCCTGTCTCTGGGATGTTCTATTCTCCATACATCTACCATCTGACAATGTAACAGTTTCTTTTTAACTGCCCTAAGTTGGTGGCTTCCGATCGCCTGTGCACGAGAAGTACAATCCAAAACGAGATCATTAAAGAAAGTAAAATCTCCTGTCAGGATCAATTTTCCTTTTTTAAATTGCATCAACTTTTCTAATATTCTTTTCAAAAAGTCTTTCAGATTTTTGTTTGGGCAGTATATGTTTTCCAGTGTGCAATCCATTCCCTGCAGTTGTCCCTTCAAGAATATTTACCGTCCCTCTGGGTCAATCAACCTTTCCTCTAGGGGGAACCTAACATCCCTTGCCATACCAATTGCTACTCCCTTTGCTCATTTTCATGGTGAGTCTCCAAAAACCATATTGGGTATTTATTTGAGTATAATTTCACATTTGTCTCTTGTGCTATAGGTGTCTCCTGTATAAATATTACACTGGCAGAGTAACGTCTGAGTTCTTCTAGGACCTTGTGTCTTTATATTGTCGTATTTAGCCATCTAATATTATATGTTACAAAATTTAAGGTATTCATGTTGTTTTTTTCTCCTTCTCCCACCTACTGCATTCTACCTCCCCTTTCCTCCACTCTCAGCCAACGCCGAGTGCAGAGGCGGGGCCTTTCCTCAAAGACTATATACCTAGGCCTGGACCAGGGTTTAGGAGGGAAGACAACATTGACGAGTAATTTTACCAATTTTACACATAATTTCTTTTTCCTTAATTTTTCCCTTATTTCCTTCCCCAATCCTCCCCTCCCTCTCTCTCCCTTATCTCATGCCCTCCCAGGTGTCCTCTCCCTTGTGTTGCAATGAACTTCATAAGGTTATCAGTTTTTTAGTAAACTGACTCTTAGTTTAGTGACCGTTTTCTTACACGTCAAAGGACTGGAAAAACATCCTCTGTACCGCAATTAGCTGAAGTAAAATTGCATTGCATTCAACTTCTGTGTCATATTGAAGAGTTGAGCTGATTGTGGATGGTGTCAAGTCAGCAGATGACCATACTCTCTGGACACACTAGGTCTAAGAAGGTTCAATGACCATGAAAGCATAGGTGCTCTGTGCCTGCTGAATGTAAAGAGCAGTGTTCTAAAGATGATACAGTTTTGTTGTCACCCATGTAACACATATGTGTAGCTTTAAAGCGGTAGTATCCCACTTTTTGACACTTTTACCTACAGGTAAGCCTATAATAAGGCTTACCTGTAGGTACAAATAATATCTCCTAAACCGGCATGGTTTAGGAGATATTTATAGTGCATGCAGCCGCTCTCGCGAGCTGCTCCGGGGGGACCTTCAATTTATTTGCCGGGAGCTTGCCGGAAAATCACTCCCGCGCGCATGCGCGGGTGTGACGTCATCGCGGCTCCGGCCAATCATCGCGCTGGAGCCGTCTCTTCTGGCCAATAACCGCGCCGGAGCCGCCGAACCCGGAAGAGACGGCGAGGGATCATGGCAGCGCCCGCAGCGATGTCCGGGGGTCCGTGTCGGGGCTTCGTTCTAAGGTAAGTTACACATAATGGGCTAGTATGCGATGCATACAAGCCCATTATGCCTTTGTCTTGCAGGTTTTTTTTTTTTTTCTAGGGTTTACAACCGCTTTAATGCCCACACATTGCACATACAGTATGTGCCCATGGGTGGCAAAGATTTCTGTGCTGAGAGCGTGCTCACTGCATTCTCCCAGCACAATGATCAAGCTGTCAAAGACAACTTTTAGTCCCTAGTAATGATTAGGAGCCAGTGGGAAAGGATCCTGATCATGTGACCATTGTGACAGCCAATCAAAGTGGTCACTTTATTAGATTGACCTCTCTGGACACCGGCGCTGGGTAGAAAGGCAGTTATAGACCCTGATGTCACCCTAAAGAGTACTAGTCACCTGCTCAATGCTATAACATTAGGGGTTTTGTTAGTCCCCTTGTGATGACAAAGTTAAAGGTGAAGAAATAAAAATAAAAAACATGATAAAAATATAAAAAGGTAAATGAAAATAACCAAACAAATGTTTAAAGCATGATGCCACCCCACACACACGCCTGACATATTTGGTATCTATTTACTCAACATAAGCTCATTTTTTTAATCTCGTAGCCAAAAAAAAACTGAATTAAATTGTGTTTATGTATACTAAGTCATTTATAACAACATAGATTTGATAAACAGCTGCACAAATATCAAAAAACATCAAAAATGCCAACCCATTTTATTCTACAGAGCCCCTGTATTTAGAAAATATATAATGGGGGTTTTATCAATTTTCTTGCAGAAAATGCAGATATTTACATGTGTGTGAGAACTGAAAAAAAATATTCCAGAGGGGAAGTAGTTTATACCTATTTTGATGGACTGGAAAAGAGTTAGAACCTCCTTTAGATTATTATTATGTGTCCCTGTTGGGGAATGTTCTACTCACTTCCTGTTCTGGTGACAACTGTCAAAATTGGGTGTTCCCTCTCGTTGGAGAGATTCCCTTACACTTCCTGTTGTGTCTTTGGGGCATGAAGTGAGAGAAATCTCCCAAATAGGGACACATTCTTCTCTGCCCTAGCAAAAGCTAAAAATAATCGCATAGGTAGTCTTCATAGTTTTCACTGTTTCACTTGTCACTTAATATTACAATGATCATAATGTATAATTGGATGTGGTTTTTCACTTGTGATATTTTCTTTTCTTCACAATACATAGTTTGAAGTGTTTAGATAATATTACTTCACAAGATGAGGAAAATGTTTTTTTTTTGTTTTCTCTTTATTGGTTTGTTGTTCTCTCACTTTATATCCTTTCCAATGTATTATAGTATGTTTTCTATGGTACAGGATGGTCTTATTCCACTTATTTTTACCTTGGTAATTGGGGTAAGGGGAATTTTGATACTGTGTTTTTGTGTTTCTTATATTCTTTTCTTCAAAAATCAATAAAAATGTAATTAAAAAAAATAAAAAATAAAAAATAAGAATTCATTAGTGCTAGGGTTTAAATAAAGGCAGCAAAACTTTTTTTTTTCAATATTTTAAAGAAAATAGCATTTTATTTTGTGCTACAGAATACTGGGTACAGTGTGCACATGAGAGTCTTAGAACCTCCTCTGGCATGTTTTTGGGCTACAAACAGGGATTTTTTTGTTCTCTGTTCTCTGTTTTGCTATGATGTGGTGGGGATGGCCAGTTCTTTCTATTTTCTCTATTGGAGGAGAAGGAGGATTATAGGACAGCAGGCATAAGATGTATCCCAGACTTTGCTCAGTTCAGCATCACTCTTGAATCACGATGCGTAGCTCAGGAAATGATAATGTAACGGCAAGGCGGCTTCGCCCCTCCAGGCAGAGATCTTGGAGGTAACGTTTGCTTTGCAAGATGGAAACAATTAGGCGAAGCAACTCTTGTGAAACAAGTTGACTCATACATTGTCTTTTTAGCTTTCTCTTTCTGTTTTTTTTTCTCAGTCATTTTTGGTGTAAGAAAATATGTTGGCTGCATTAAAAGGCTGAATAAAAACATGTCCAGTTTAAGAGGCCGATAAACATTATTTATGGGCTTAAAAGAGCTTTAATAGTACTCATGGATCATCAGCACTAAAGATGGTCTGATGGGGGAACTTTTATAACATAAATTTCAGTAACAATTTAGAATTTTAGGAACGTATAAAGAGTTGGCTAGGCTCAGGTTTAGCTGAAAATAACTCTTGTGTTTTTTTTTTTAACCACTTAAGCCTCGGAAGATTTTACCCCCTTCCTGACCAGGGCCTATTTTGCGATTCAGCACTGCGTGAATTTAACGGACAATTGCACGGTCGTGCGACACTGTACTAAAATGAAATTGACGTCCTTTTTTTCCCACAAACAGAGCTTTCTTTTGGTGGTATTTGATCACCTGTGCGATTTTTTGATCATGCGCTATAAACAAAAAAAGAACGACAATTTTGCAAAAATAACAATATTTTTCAAATTTTTTCACATGAAATTCCCCCACAAAAATGTAAAAATCAAAATTTTTTTAACATTTTAGGCCAATTTTATTTCTGCTAGATATTTTTGGTAAAAAAATCGCAAAAGCGTATTTTGATTGGTTTGCGCAAAAGTTATTGCGTTTACTAACTAAGGGAAAGATTTTTGTCATTTTTATTTATTTAATGAGTAATGACGGCGATCTGAGATTTTTTTTGCGGGACTGCGACATTGCGGCGGACAGATCGGACCCTTGACTGACATTTTTGACACTTTTGGGGGTACCAGTGACATTACTACAGTAATCAGTGCTATACATATGCACTGTTACTGTAAAAATGACACTGGCAGGGAAGGGGTTAACTTTATTGGAGAAGGAGGGGTTAAGTGTGTCCCTAGGGGCGTGCTTCTAACTGTGCAGGGATGTGGCTGCTTGTGTATCTACAGAGAAATACGATCCTGCATAGCAGGACCGTATGATCTCTGCACTTACACAGGGGAGAATGACAGGCGGCTTTGTTTACATTAGCCGCCTGCCTTTCTGCCGCTGTAACCGGCGATCGCGAGTGACCGGCGGACATCGGGTCCGCCGGTCACAGGCACGGGGATCCCAGTGAGCGAGCGGGGACGGAAGTGCGCCTCCAGCAGCGCGTGCTCGCCCCCTATTGGCTCGCAGGCAAGTGAAGTACCCATATGTCACTTTGCCTGCACGGGGCTGACTGTCGCAGTATCTGTACTTGCGGCGGCCGGCAAGTGGTTAATTTGAAAAATAACAGTTTATATGCTGTTGTATAGGTTTTGTGAACTGAGCTTAATCAGTAGTAGATGGATGTGCAATGTTGGCGAACCCTCATCCAATGGGACTTTTTTTGGATGGAGTGGGGAAAAGTAGAACCATTGTTTTTATTTCTGTCTGTGTTCCCTCTGGGGAGATTCACATTTGTCATAGTAACCATCGTCATTCGTAAAAAAAAGGTGATGGGAAATCAAAAATGAATTAACCATAACCTAGCCGGCCACATGTGGCCACACGTCATGGGTACAGATGTCTAAAAAGAGTAACTTCCCTCACTTTAGAGAGAGTTCCTCTGACTTCCTGTTTTGTCACCAGGACAGAAAGTGAAGGGAAATCTCCCTTTGCGACACAAACAAAAAAAAAAAACGTACATTGATCCTTATAAACATTTAATACTTAAAGTATAACTAAAGGCAACATTTTTTTTTTTGGGATGGGATAGAGTGCAGAGGAATTAGAACACCTGTCAGTCTTTAGTGCTGTCTGTGTCCCCATTAGGGAGATTCAGCCTCTCTATTTGTCCTGTTTACCATTATCATTGAAAGTGAAAGTAAAAGAAATTACCCAAATTTTGGATTGCCCCCAGAAAAGTAATAGATGGGAAATCTTCTAATGGGGACATTAGTTCTAATTGCCTGGGGGTCCCCAAGGTATTACCCTAATTTGCAGGGATTTCCTCTCACTTCCTGTTTGGTTTTGGGACAGGAAGTGAAGGAAAGTCTCTGCAATAGGACACAGATGGTGCAAAAAATTCAAACAGGGGTTATAACGCTCCCTTACTCTATCCAAAAAAAAAAAAAGTTTTGCCTATAGTTCTACTTTAATACAAAACTAAAGTTGTGGCTATGGATAAAGTTTACAAAAACCTAAGACATACCAGCATAAATAGGCAAAATCTTATCCTATGTGCTGGAACTGGAGCTTTTCTGAAGATTCCTGGGCCTCCTCTGAATGAAAGTGCATTATGTATTTAACATATATATATATTGATAAATGTACAGATAAAAATCAGTTTTGTGCTACATAGTTTCGTTCTTGCACAGCGAATAGAGAAAATGCTTATAAAGCAAAGAGATATTATCACTTGCTGTAAATAATGCTGATTTAAAGGGGAACTCTCAATAGCAGGCTGTTTTTAAAATAGTTTTCAGTATAGTTAGAGCCATCTGTAACTCTCTACACACTTTAAAACTTACCTAACAAATCCCAAATGGAAGTTCCATTGTTGTGGCTCCTTCCTCACTGCTGAGTCCTGTAATAATATAAGGGGCAGAGGGTGGAACCAAGGCACTCAGCATTGGGGACATGGGCATCCAACACTGTGTGCTAAATGATGAAGAGTGTGATGGAAGCTGCAGTGCTGGATGTGTTATATTTCAATGTTTTATTGAAAAGATCTGATATTGACAGGAATATCATTTAACCACTTTACCACCGGAGGATTTTGCTGTCTTCCGTCCAGGCCACTTTTTGCGATTCGGCACTGTGCGACTTCAACTGACAATTGCGCGGTCGTGCGACGCCGTACCCAAACGAAATTTACGTCCTTTTTTTCCCACAAACAGAGCTTCCTTTTGGTGGTATTTGATCACCTGTGCGATTTTTACTTTTTGCGCTATAAACAAAAAAAGAGCGTTTATTTTGAAAAAATAACAATATTTTTAACATTTTTTATATGAAATTACCCACAAAAAAGATGTAAAAAACAATTTTTTTACAATTTTTTGGCCAATTTGTTTTCTGCTACCTATGTTTGGTAAAAAAAATCGCAATAAGCGTATTTTGATTGGTTTGCGCAAAAGTTATTGCGTTTACTAACAAAGGGAAAGATTTCTGTCATTTTTGGTGTTTTTTTTTTTAACGTGTAATGGCGGCGATCTGCGATTTTTTTTGCGGGACTGCGACATTGCAGCGGACAGATCGGACCCTTGACTGACATTTTTGACACTTTTGGGGGTACCAGTGACATTACTGCAGTAATCAGTGCTATATATATGCACTGTTACTGTAAAAATTACACTGGCAGGGAAGGGGTTAATTTTATTGGAGAGGGAGGGGTTAATGTATGCCTGGTGCTTACTGACGTGTAGGGGGGAGGTGACTGAGTGAGTCAGGGACAGATCGGATGTCCAGCTATGCTGAACACTCCGATCTGTCACTCCCTGTCACTATGGAGATCCGCCCGCTTGTGTTTACACAGGCGGGCGGATCTCCACACTAGATCCCCGGCGATCGGGGCAGAGCAACGGCGATCGCCGCTGCTCCTCCCCTGGCCCGACTCCCGCTGTGAATGAAAACAGTGGGAGCGAGCCTCCAGCGGCGCGCAAGCGCCGCCCAGAAGGGGGAGTGTCTGACGACGTAGTACTACGTCGTCAGACGATAACGAGCCACTCTGCCGCAGTAATATTACTGTGGGCGGTGGTAAAGCGGTTAAACAAAAGCCAGTTCTTGGGTTGTCACTGTGTCAAAAACATGAATACATAAAGCATGAACAAACAAGAATAACATGGTCCATGAACAAAAAAGGGATATACAGTCGTCATGGGATGTTCTCAGATAGGCATTCTTTCAGGAACAGCAAACATTCGCCTGATCTACTAAGGATCAGGAACTTAGGACTCCAGTCCTGATCAGTAGCCAGGAATGCAACTATGTAAGTGCTGGATTTTTTAGGTAACTGAGAGGATCCCTATAAAAGTATACTTTGTTTTTGAACCAAATCAAGGTAGTGTGGTTGTACACGCACATTTGCATGTATACATGCGTAAGCATTTAAAAATACTAACTTTTGCATTTTCTTTTTTTACTGCTCTGTATACAGTGCAAGTTTTTGTTTCTGTGTGTACAAGCCCATTAAAAACAATAGGCTGCATTTAGATCAGTAAAAAAAAAGTTATTTTGTTTCTTGGAAAATGTTGGCATTTCGATCAATGGTCTGATTGACTGTTTCAATTATATAATCTGTAAAGCATAAGCCATCTTCCTTAGCACACTGTAAGTATGCCAATCTTTGCTGTGGCAAGCTGTCATTTAACCACTTTACCGCTGCTCACTAGAGCTCTACTGCGGCAAAGTGGTTCATTATCGTCTGGCGACGTAGACCTACGTGGCCAGACACTCCCTTTTCTCGGCGGCGCATGCGCGTCGCCGGAGGCCCGCTCCCGCTGTATTCAGTTACAGCGGGAGTCGGGCCAGGGGAGGAGCGGCGGCGATTCCCAGATCGTCGAGGAATCGAGTCTGGAGATCCGCCCCCTTGTGTAAACAAAGCGGGCGGATCTCCTAAGTGACAGACAGGGACAGATTGCAGGGTTAAGCATAGCTGAACCTGCGATCTGTCCCTGTGTGACTCAGTCACCTCCCCCCACACATGTCAGTAAGCACCAGGCATACATTAACCCCTCCCTCTCCAATAAAATTAACCCCTTCCCTGCCAGTGTCATTTTTACAGTAACAGTGCATATATATAGCACTGATTACTGTAGTAATGTCACTGGTACCCCCAAAAGTGTCAAAAATGTCAGTCAAGGGTCCGATCTGTCCGCCGCAATGTCGCAGTCCCGCAAAAAAAATTGCAGATCGCCGCCATTACCAAAAATGACAGAAATCTTTCCCTTAGTTAGTAAATGCAATAACTTTTGCGCAAACCAATCAAAATATGCTTATTTACCAAAAATATGTAGCAGAAAACAAATTGGCCTAAAATGATAAAAAATTTTGATTTTTAAATTTTTTTGGGGGCGAATTTCATATAAAAAAATTTGAAAAATATTATTATTTTTTCAAAATTGTCGCTCTTTTTTTGCTTATAGCGCAAAAAGTAAAAATCGCACAGGTAATCAAATATCACCAAAAGAAAGCTCTGTTTGTGGGAAAAAAAGGACGTAAATTTAGTTTGGGTACGGCGTTGCCTGACCGCGCAATTGTCAATTAAAGTTGCACAGTGCCGAATCGCAAAAAGTGGCCCAGACGTAAGACAGCAAAATCCTCCGGTGGTAAAATGGTTAATGTCTAGTTAACACAGGGACTGGCTGCTGGAAGAGGCATATGGCTGAGAAGCGGAATGAGTGACACAACTACTATTTGCAGTCACTGGGTTTCATAAAAACCACCTCTAGCAGTCTCATGATTTAACCACTAAGGGGGGTGAACAAAAGGTACTGCCATGCTTATGGGCTTCTAAATATGAAATAAATAATTGCAGACACAGAAAACAAAGTCTTGAAATTTATTGAAAGATTCAGAACTGGCAGCAAAGGAAATGCAAGGTTTTGTTTTTCATTTTTTTTTACAGTCAAAGGTGCTTGAAAGCAGAAGTTTTTTTTCTTTCTCAGGTTGTAATATTATTCAAGACAAGAGATACTTTGGCAGCCTGCAATTCTATGACAGCCTGTCTGTGCATGCCTGACAGAACCTCAGAAAAGAGGTATTTATATTTTTTTCCTGTGCTATTGGGAAGGTGGTCTGTTACTGCACTCAGGTCTAGTGCTAAACTGCTTAGAGCAAGTTCTGTACAGCATACATAGCCGGTTCTGTAGACCCAAATGAGCAGGATCTGTAAATCCTAATGAGCACATTCTGTAAGCCCTATAGGTTCTGTACACCCTACAGAAGACGTTCTCTACACTTTATAGGGCAACTTATGTACACCCTAAATCAGTCTTTCTCAACCTTTTCAACACAGAGGAATCCTTGAAATAAATTCTTGAAATAAATTTCTGGTCTCGGGGAACCCCTGCTTAAAAACCTAATACTCATGACACATTAGTGTGACAGTTAGTGGGAAGAATGCTCCTTACTCTTGTGATCATTGTGAAGAATTACCCCCTTACAGATAGCTAAAAGGAACAATGGTGTCATTGGAAAGTTCTCTGAGAGGCAGAAATTGCTCAAGGAACCCCTAGCAACCTCAGGAGGAACCCTAAGATTCCAGGGAACCCTGGTTGAGAAGCCCTGCCCTAAATAGTGGGTTCCGTATACTTTACAGTACAAATTCTCTATACCGTACAGATCAGGTTTTGTACACCCTATAGAGCAAGTTCTGTGTACCCTAAAGAGAAGGCTTTCTACACCCTAGAGAACAGGTTCTGTGCACCCCACAGAACTGTACACCCTACAGAACTGTGCACCCTACAGAACTGTACACCCTACAAAACTGTACACCCTACAAAACTGTACACCCTACAAAACTGTACACCCTACAGAACTGTGCACCCTACAGAACTGTGCACCCTAAAGAACTGTACACCCTACAGAACTGTACACCCTACAAAACTGTACACCCTACAGAACTGTACACCCTACAGAACTGTACACCCTACAAAACTGTACACCCTACAGAACTGTACACCCCACAAAACTGTACACCCTACAGAACTGTACACCCTACAGAACTGTACACCCTACAAAACTGTACACCATACATAACTGTACACCCTACAGAACTGTGCACCCTACAGAACTGTACACCCTACAAAACTGTACACCCTACAGAACTGTACACCATACATAACTGTACACCCTACAGAACTGTACACCCTACAAAACTGTACACCCTACAGAACTGTACACCCTACAGAACTGTACACCCTACAAAACTGTACACCCTACAGAACTGTACACCCTACAAAACTGTACACCCTACAGAACTGTACACCCTACAGAACTTTACACCCTACAAAACTGTACACCCTACAGAACTGTACACCCTACAAAACTGTACACGGGTTCTCTACACTCTACAAACAAGTTCTGTACACCTCACCGATCAGGCTCTGTTCAGTATCCAGCTTCAGCCACAAATATCTATGTCTACTCAAAGCGGTAGTATACTGCGCTTTTTAACTTTTACCTACAGGTAAGCCTATAATAAGGCTTACCTGTCTGTAAAATTAATTTCTCCTAAACCTGCACGGTTTAGGAGATATTCACCCTGCATGAAGACGCTTGACACCAGAGGCGCATGCGCTCTGAAGGTCTCGCGTGCATGCGCGGGAGTGACGTCATCGCGGCTCCGGCTTCTCACAGCGTCGGAGCCGCCGGACCTAGAAGAGACGCCTAGGGAACATGACAGCTCCATCAGCAGTGTCCGGGTGACCATGTGGGGTCTTCATTCTAAGGTAAGTATTTCATAATGTGGTAGTATGTGATGCATACTAGCAAATTATGCCATTGTCCTGCAGGGTTTTTTTTCTTTTTCTCAGGGGATACTACCGCTTTAAAAGCCAGTCATATTCTGATGGAGACAAAAAATTCAAGCAGATTTCTGCTTTCTGTGGAGGACTTGGGCATTTTTTTTTCCCTCCGTATTGATTTTACTCACTATATTTTCAATAAATGTATTATGCATTTACTCTGACATGTTCAGCAGCTCTGTACAGACAATGCTGAAACATTCACATCAGTCTGTACCAGAGGAGCTTACACTCTATTGTTCTTGATATAGTCACATACAATTATTATAGTTATACTTTTATATAGCTCTGACATACTTTTTATTGATTTGCAGAGAACACTGAATCAAAATAAATCAGCCTTAGAACCAGAGAAGCTTGCACTCAAATGTCCCAACCACAGCCATACATATTATTATACATTTATATTCTGCAGCACTGTTCTGAGAACACTAAGCCATTTAGTTCAGTATCTGCAACAGAGAGTATACCCTGCAGTTCTTTGGAAGGGAGGCAGTGGTAAAACAATTTCATTATCCTTAAAGTGACACTAAATTTTAATTGTAACCACTTGAAGACCGGACTTTTTCTGGCACTTTTTTTGTTTACAAGTTTTAATCAGTATTTTTTGCTAGAAAATTACTTATAACCCCAAAACGTTATACATGTTTTTTTTTTTTTAGCAGAGACCCTAGGGAACAAATTGGCGATTGTATTTGCACAGCGGTTTTGTATTTTAATGAATTAAAAAAGAACACAATATTTACCCCAATTTTTTTGTAAATTGGGAAAGATGATGTTACACTGAGTAAATAGATACCTAACAATTGCGCACGCTCGTGGAAGGGCAACAAACTACGGTGCATAAAAATCTTCATAGGTGACGCTTTAAATGCCTTTAGGCTACCTGTTTAGAGTTTACAGAAGAGATCTATTGCTAGAATTGTTGCTCTTTCTCTAACGTTAGCGGCGATTCCCTTACATGTGTGGTGCAAATACCGCTTACATATGCGTGCGCAGCATACATACGCATTTGTTTCTGCACGTGAGCATGGAGAGACAGGGTGCTTTAAATAATTTTTTTTTCCTATTTATTTTTACACTGTTCCTTTCATTTCTTTTTTTTTTTTTTTTAATTTATTCACTTCTATTTTTATTACAAGGAATACAAACACCCCTTGTAATAGAAATAAGGATGACAGGTCCTCTTTATGGAGAGATCTGGTGTCAAAAAGACCCCAAATCTCTACTTTACCTTTAGACCCGGTTCACACTAGCACGACTTGGTCGTTTGACAAGTCGCGGTGGGTCGCCTGCCATAGATTAGCACAGGACCCGTTCTAATAGGAGCGACACAAGTTGCTCCGACTTTGAAAAAGGGTCCTGAGCTACTTTGGGGCGACCTGGAGGCGACCTGCATTGACTTCAATGTTATGAAGTCCGTGCATGTCACGCCGAGGTCGCCCCAGCAAGTAGCGTCGCCCCTGTGTGAACGGGGTCTTAAACGAAAAAGATCTGATCTTTTGCTTTAAAAAAATAAAAACAACTTGTTCCGGCCTGGACTGCAAGTTATGCATGACGTTGCAGCAATCTTACAAGGCCATAGAGACGATCAAAGCGGATCTACTCTTTGGCCAGCTGGTGGCACCGTTAAATCATTTCTCGGACAAACCGGTGGAGACGGTAAGCCCGAGAAACACCGGCTAGTGGCGGAGGTGGGGGGCGTCCCCATCCTTCTGCTTCTGAAAGCGTTTATGAGAAAGCCAGCCTCCAGCGGAAAAATTAAAACCAGGGTTATGGCTGGTATCTTCAGCCATAATACCGAATTGCGGTCGACAAGTGGTTAAAGGAGAAAATTCTATTCCAGTATGTATTCTTAACCAAAAACATATTTTATTGCTCTCAGCCTCCTCCAAATTGTATTATTTTTTTTCCCTGCTGTGATCTGACTTCCAGTTAGAGGGTGGCTACATTTTTTTCCATTGTCCCACTGTATGTAGGATGTAGCCACCCTCTCTAGCTCGCTCCCAAGAGGAACTAGAGAATATGGACTATAGGATTTGTAGTGTGCATAGAGCAGTGCATATGACCGCAACTAAAATAAATAAAAGAAGGGAAGTGAAAGAGAAAAGGAGAGGATTGGGGATCATGGAGGACCTTACAAGGTAGCAAAAAACCAGAGTAGGTAGGAACATCCATTCCTTGATCTCTTCTGTGACAAATGAAGCTGGAAGCGATGAGGATTTTGCCACTTCTGTTTTCAGGGCTGTCATACCCTGGCCAGCCAGGGAAGCAGCTGGTTAAGCATGATCTGTACTCAATCAGCTGCTTTGGAGAGCAGGGGAAACATTGGGGGTTTAATAGACCCCTGGTGTTTCCATTAAGAGTACCTGTCACTGCCAAAAGCTATAACATATGGAGCTTGTTAGCCTCTGTGTGATAGTTATAAAGTTTAATGAAAAAAAAAAAGTTAAATTAAGTACGAAAAAATAAAAAGAACAAATGCAAACATGCAGGTAGGTCCCACATGCATATGTAAACAGTGATTGCACCACACATGTATGGTATCACTGCGAACATCAACCAGCCATCATTCATAAATAAGTGAGATGCAACTTTAAGTCTTGACATGTTTGGTATCTGTTTACTTGATGCATCCTCCTCTTTGTTTTAACATTTATGAAAAAAATTGGGTATTATATTGTGTTTGTGTGCACTAAAAATCATTTTAGTGCATTTCTTAAGCGGCTGCTCAAAAATTGCAACAGCCACTATTTTATTCTCCAGGGTCTCAGCTTGCAAAAAAATATATAATGTGTGGGGGTTTTAAGCAATATTCTAGCAATATATGCTGATTTAACAAGTGAAAAATGTTACATTTTCTAGTGTCTTTGAGCCCCTGTTTTCCTTATACATACACAGAAAATTTCATTTATCATCAGCATGTCACAACAGAGCAGTTTAACCCACCAATATAAGCCCTACTTGACATTGTAAAGGAGATTTACCCAGGCACACAGTGTATAAGGGTGTTGGGTTCTGGGTTTGCACATTATCTGCCTTACCATTGCAATGATTGGAGGTGTACCTGATATTTGATTCTTTAACAGAACTAAAGGTTAAAGAGGTTTGGGACAAACAATTCACCATAGACAGGGGTATTTAAAATGATCAGCTTTTATTTATGTTAAACCTTTATGCCTATAGGAACACAAATGTTTGCTGTACCTGCGTGTAAAGTATTTGCTGGAGTTTGGCTTCAATTTGGTAGTGTATTTAAATCTGCTAATACATTTAACACTCCCCCATCTCCCAGATTAACAGTACTGCTGTCTTCTATGCCCCTGTACTCATTCATCCAGAGTGGGGGCACTCTAGTACAGAAGGTGTGTTACTGGCCAGATCACCAGGCAAAGACAGAGGAAAAACCCCTTCAGTTTTTGGCTCCTTCTGTAGTTAAGGGAGTGATTGCTTGTTCTATTCTGTTCAGGATTTCACAGGCTGGGAGTGTGATTGCTTCCCCCTTCCTCTGGAAGAAGCTTCTAAAACATAGGGAAGGAGATTCAAATTACCAGCCTGAATATTTATCATGGCCTGGCCAATCCCTGGAGAGGAATGCCAAGAAGAAGGCTGGGGTGGCAATAAATACTCTGAAGCCCTGGAGAGATTGTCCTCTCTCCCCTTAATGGTTCCAAGCTGCTGCCCTTCTGAGGTAGCCTGTGGGCTGTGTAGCTCTTTAGGCCTCAGGGTGTCAGGGTTGAGGGCCTAGAGTGATCTTCTGAGGAACTGGCTGTGGGACTTTAGCATAAGGGATTGGGTCTGGAGAAGGATTGTCTTCCTCAAAGGACTATGTCCGGAGAAAGATGGAAGGTGTGCAGCTGTCCTAGGGACTGACCCTGAGTTGATTCCTAGGGACTGTGTATGCTCTTGAGATATAGATGCCAGAAGTAGCTATGCGTTGAGATGGCTCTCAGAGTACTGGCCATTTCCCTGTTCTCAGCAGAATCCTGGAGTGTGAACCTGAGGAAGAGTGTCCTTTTGTTACTGTACAGCATTTTGGAGTATCTCATGCCCTAACCCTCTTTAGCCAAATACTTTCTTCACCAAAAATATACACATTGTGGACTACAAAACACCTCCTTCTTTATAATGGACCAGAAAATGAGGGATGCCAGAACATAGGGGAGTAAGAAAAGCTGGCTGTAAAGAGACCCATTTGGTAAAGTGACCTGAACTGGAAAGATAGCATTCATTAAAGATTGTAGGCCTGGAGGAGGAGTTTTGTAGGCCACAGCATGTATACTTTTGGTGAAGAAAGTATGTGACTAAAGAGCACTGAGGATAAAGCGATTTTCTTTGTTCACAGCATATATTTGTAGCAGGTTTTCCAGGCCTGTGGCCTTATGTGGGTCTTCCATCGGTACCGGTTACCTCTCCAGCCCATGTGAGCTGCAACCCTGGGTGTGAGCACTGAGACATCGACAACTCCAGCATCTTTGTTTGTTGTTTTATTTGATTTAAAGGGGATGGGAGAAGGGAATGAGTGGGATACTCCTTTAGGCTTCAACTATATACACTTGGGACTTTGTTCCTGAAAAATACCCTTTGGCGCTTCCTCGACGCCTGCCGGCACCAGCCAACGATCACTAACTCTGAGAGCACTCTGTTACTCAATAGAAGTGCTGAATCCTCGACTTAAAGTCCAGAAGATCCAGGACTGTGAATTGTAGAACTGCTGACACTGCTGCACTGCAAAGTCACTGAATACTTCCCTCCCACCTTGCACTGGCTTGAGGTAGTATGATGTAGGATTCTGCAAAACTGCAACTTCCAACTGGCAAACTCTGTAAAGGGCCCAACTCCTTTAACCTTGAACTCTTCAGGGTCCACTGACTATGTACCCCCTCTGTCACTTGAGGGTCCTCAACCTTGGTACCCCCTTTCAGCTAGCTGGCACTGGAACCCAGAATCTCTTCCGGAGTGATCCCCTCTGACTTCAGGCAGACCCCCAGGGCAATCCTCAGTACTCACGACCTGTGTAGGCTTTCCTGGGACTGGACCCCTCTCCACAGGCTCTCAGCACACCGGATCCCCTCACCTCAACTCAGCACTCTCTGGATCTGCAGGCAACACCCTGAGATCCTCTTCAACAGCTGTTCTCTCCCTCCTGGGACTCTGCTCCCACCAAAGACCTTGTGTCATGTGCCACCCCCAGACTTATACCCACTCCCAGAATCCTTTGCAGCATAATCTGCCTTCTGGGGTAGTTACAAGCCTGGATGTGACCCCTGATTGGGTTTCCTCCACGGCCCTATGAGAAGCCTCTCACAGGAGCAAGTGGGGAGACTTCAGCAGGCACACCTGAAAACCATGACACCCTGACTAAACAAATCACAGCCCTGCTGTTAGGTAGACAAGGCCCACTATATATTTTACCTAGCACCTACCTGTAGGGTGCTAAATATTGATAAAGTTTTGAAAGACTTTTGCACAAAAATTGACCCTGTTTGAAAACAAAACCTTTATTTTTTCTTGCATTTATTCACATTAGGCACTTTTCCACTGCAAGTACCGGCTCGGCTCCACTCGGTACTGCTTGGCCCAGCTCGGCTCAGTTTGCTTTTCCACTGTGTGGTACGAGTCGGCACCTTTCAGCACTGTATAGGCTCTACTCGGCTCGGTTTGCTTTTCCACTGTTGTAGTACTTAGTAGTAAGTGGGTGGGATTACAACGTTTCTCTGACCAATCAGTGGCTAGTAGTGACAAACAATCAATGCTGCATGCAAAGGATTGTGGGATACGGTATCAGTACGGACTGCTTGGAACCCCAAACGAGGTGGTACTGTTTAAGCGAGCCGTACCGACGCCGTACCATGTAGTGGAAAAGCGCCGCTGTACTAAACCGTACCGAACCGTTCTAACCCGTACCATGCGGTACCATGCAGTGGAAAAGCGCCAAACCAAGCCAAACCGATCCGTTCCATGCAGTGCAAAAGTGCCAATTGTCACATCATATTGTTACAAATTCTCACTGAATTGTATTATTGTATGATTTTTAATAATGAGTTACACCGTTAACTGGGTTGGTTTATGATTTGCGCAGCAACTGCTTTTTAATTTTTGGTTTAATACCTGTTTATCCTTTAGCTGAGAATGGATACACAATTTTTGGTGCAAGCAGCTTCCACAATTAGGATACTTATACCCAGGGCTTTTTTTCTCAGAAAATAGGTGCAGGTACTCCCCCTATCCAAACCTTTGAGCACTGTCCCCTGGTTCCTCTCCCTTTAGAGAATACAGTACTGAGTATCATTTTGTGGTGATAATTAGTTTGAATGAAATTTGTTAATGGTAATAGGAAAAGCAGTAAAAATAGATCACCTGCAGCCAGCAACTATAGACCACTCCAGCAGCAATAGGTCACCCCAGCAACAATAGACCATCCCCCAGCAGCAATAGATCCACCCAGCAACAATAGACCCCTGCTAATAACAATAGATCCACCCCAGCAAGAACAGATTAACCCTAGCAACAATAGATCCCTACCAGTAACAATAGACCACTGCCACAGACAATAGATCTCCTAGCAGCAAGCATCAATAGACTCTCCAGCAGCCAGAAACCATAGACCCCTCCCTGAACAGTAGATCCCTCTCATCAACAACTGACCCCCTCAGCTACAATAGACCCTCTTAGATGATAATAGACCCTTCCAGCACACTTCAGCACCCCTTGCCAGTACATACATTCAGTGTTATAGGTGCCAGAACTGCGTTCCTCCGCATTCCTGCTGAAAAAAAGCTCTGCTTATACCACTTTAATAAGTGCAGGATCTCCATTGTTATATTTGTTTTCCCTTTGAAGAAGATCCTAGTGCTCCATCTCTTGGCTGTGAGCTTGACTGACACATTTATAAACTCTTGACAAGGCATCCTGAGTCCTCCAGAAGTGGAGTGTTTCTTGGTTGCCATCTCTTGTTGTGCAAGTCTTGGTTTTCCTGGAAAGCGCGCTGTGTGTGTGTCTCCCCCCCGAAGCAGAGATTGGCCTATCCCAGCCAAATTGCTTCCAAGCTGTTTCCTGTGTTTACACGGTTCGAACAATCGGCGGAGCGGCTGACGTGGTTTCAGGGAAGAGGTCCTCTCTGCCTTCCCTGATGATAATCTGTAAACCCCTCACATAGCAGCTCTGATAATCCACACTGATTCATCGCTCCCTGCCAGGAAAATTTCATTTCTAATTGGGAGATATTTCCACGGCGCTCAGATCAGCACACTTATTAGAGGGGGGGAGGGTTCAAAGAGGAAAGGGGTGGAAGAGCCAGAGGGGAAAAATATGAAATCTGAGCTCAACTTTAAATGTGATGTGACAGTCTGTTTACACTGGAATCTTATTAGGATTTTCCTTAAGGGGAACGTTTACCTGTACACTACACACACGCATATTGTAGATGCTAAATCAAAAATCATATAGGATATCCGCGCTAAAACATATACATTACAAATGAGAAGCTGCTGGAGCAATCTGTGATACTAGATGCAGGAATTGTGATAAATAAATGACGCAGCGCTAAACAATTGAACTCAATATTGTGAAAACACAAAAATGAATCAATATAATGACATTAAACATTTTAGGTAAAAAACTTGTATAAATAAATCACACCAAATACATAAATAATGTCCATAAGAGCCTGTACACAAGGGAAAAATATATCTGAAACAAGAACCAGTCCAAAGGAAACAAATCATCCACAATTCACTTGCTCTGCCAGTGTCCCCACAATCACAATTCGTAGTGATGTATATGTAAAGCGCTGCATAAATTGACAGCGCTATATAAGTACCTGAAATAAAATAATAAATAATAGTACTTCCACCACCAGGTGACACCAAGTATTAACCACTTAAGCCCCAGAAGATTGTACCCCCTTCCTGACCAGGGCCTATTTTGCAATTCGGCACTGTGTGATTTTAACGGACAATTGCACGGTCGTGCGACGCTGTACCTAAACAAATTTGGCGTCCTTTTTTTCCCACAAACAGAGCTTTCTTTTGGTGGTATTTGATCACCTGTGCGATTTTTTGATCATGCGCTATAAATAAAAAAAGAGCGTCAATTTTGCAAAAATAACATATGAAATTCCCCAAAAAAAAAATGTAAAAATCAAAATTTTTTAACATTTTAGGCCAATTTGTTTTATGCTACATATGTTTGGTAAAAAAAAAATTGCAAAAAGCGTATTTCGATTGGTTTGTGCAAAAGTTATTGCGTTTACTAACTAAGGGAAAGATTTTTGTCATTTTTGTTGTTCTTTTTTTAACGAGTAATGGCGGCAATCTGCGATTATTTTTTGCGGGACTGCGACATTGCGGCGGACAGATCGGACCCTTGACTGACATTTTTGACACTTTTGGGGTTACCAGTGACATTACTACAGTAATCAGTGCTATACATATGCACTGTTACTGTAAAAAAGACACTGGCAGTGAAGGGGTTAACTTTTTTTGAGAGGGAGGGGGTTAAGTGTGTCCCTAGGGGCGTGCTTCTAACTGTGATTGGATGTGGCTTGAGGTGTAAGAACAGAGATCAACGGTCCTACATACGGTAGCAGAACCGTATGATCTCCATTCTTACACAGGGAAGAATGACAGGCGGCTTTGTTTACATTAGCCGCCTGCCTTTCTCCCGCTGTAACGGACAATCGCGAGTGCCAGGCGGACATCGCTCGCTCCCTAGAGCCTCACAGGCTAGCGACGTATTCCTACGTCGCTTTGCCTGTGAGGGGCTGACTGCCGCAGTAAATAGTCGTGCGGTGGTCGGCAAGTGGTTAAAGACTCTTACCAGATCCTGTGGACCATCATATAGTATACAATATATATATATGGGGATTTTCAGCCTATAGGAAGCATCTACAATATGTGATATATATATATATATATATATATATATATATAAATATAAAGCAGCGCTAAAAAATTTAACTCAATATTGTAAAAAAAACAAAAATGAATCAATATAATGGCATCAAACTTATTTGATAAAAAACATGTGTAAAGAAATCACACCAAATATATACAGTGTCCGTAAGAGACCATACACAGGGGCTGAAAAGGAAAAATATATGTAAAACAAGAAAGCCAAAGATAACAAATCTTCCTTGATTCACCTGCTCCACCAGTGTCCCCACAATCACAAATGAAATTCGTAGTGCTTCCACCAGCAGGTGACACCAAGTATTAAAGCCTCTTACCAGATCTTGTGGACCATCATATAGTATGGTCAAATGCGTGTGTTACATCTCCTTATAAAGGGAAACTCCAAAGCCCCAAATGTGATCCAGTCAGGGTTCGTTCATCAGCAGGATGAACAATAAAAAAGCATATATACCCATAGGGTAACCCATTAAAAAAATGTGTTTTTTTTTTTTGCGTGATAATGAGGGCGTGGCTACAACGTTCCATCATTCATGCTTGTTGACCGGAGGGAGAATTCGGTGCAGCCACACAGCCTGTTGCTTTTTGGGAGAGCAATTGTATCTGTTTTTATTGCTATATGCATGTTTTTTAAACCTATTGCCCAAGGATTTGCTAAGCCCCCGTTCACACTAAGGCGACCTGTGAGGCGACCTGGTCGCCTCACAGGTCGCCGTAGGTCGCCTCCCATAGGGAAGCTGCGGACCCGTTCTAATAGGAGCGACACAAGTCGCTCCGACTTAGAAAAAGGGTCCGGAGCTTCTTTGGGGCGACCCGGAGCGACCTGCATAGACTTCAATGTTATGAAGTCCGTGGCGGCCGCTCCGAGGTCGCGGCGCGCTGCTCGCACCGCGACCTCGGAGGTCGCGGTGCGAAGTAGCGTCGCTTGCATGTGAACGGGGGCTAAGTGTGATTCCCTTTGCAAGTTTCACTTGTTACAGTATTTTCTGAATAAATGTTTTCTATAGGCGTATATGCTTTTTATTCTTCATCCTGCTGATCAACCAATCCTGACTGGATCACATTTGGGGCGTTGGAGTTTCTCTTCATAAGGAGATGTAACACATGCATTTGACCATACTATATGATGGTCCACATACCGTAAGAGGCTTTAATACTTGGTGTCACCTGGTGGTGGAAGCACTACAAATTGTGATTGTGGGGACACTGGTGGAGCAAGTGAATCGTGGAAGATTTGTTTTCATTGGACTTGTTTTAAATTTATTTTTCCTTTTTAGCCCTTGTGTATGGTCTATTATGGACTCTATTTACTTATATATTTGGTGTGATTTCTTTATACACATTTCTTACCTAATAAGTTTGATGCCATTATATTGATTCATTTTTGTGTTTTCACAATATTGAGTTCAATTTTTTAGCACTGCTTCATAAATATATATATATCACATATTGTGGATGCTTCCTATAGGCTAAAAATCCCCATATGTAATATATAGTGTTATTACTTGTATTCCTCATACAATTCTTTTCTTAGAATTTACTTAGATGCTACTATTATTTAGGTGCAGCTTATAATGCAACAGTTTTCAAAGTGCATGCATTGCTTCTCTACCGAGGCTACTATGAGCTGCACTTTGGCAGTGGATGAAGGTGATGCCAGCAGCTATTTTGCTGCTCATTGCCCATGATGCCATGATTCCATGCCATGCCATGATTCCTGTATACCTGAGGAAAGTAGGTAGATGTAAGAGAAACATGGCAGCGTGAAAAGTCAAAAAAATAGACAGAACTAAAGACAAAACTTTTTGTTTACATGTTGGGTAGAGTAAAGGAAGGAGATAATCCCTATCAGTTTTTTTTTTTTTGTCATCTGTGTTCAATTGGGGAATTTTCCTATCATTTCCTGTGCCACAGCCAAAACAGGAAGTGAGAAGAAATCACTCCAACGTAGAGGGAATCTCACCATGGTCACGCTCATCACGATCACCAGAACTAGTGTCATCATTGGAAGATTTTCCCTCTATTACTGTATGTAAGGATGGAGAGTTTTTTACTATGATTTGGCAAATATTCATAAAATATTCAGTTATTTTCAGGGGTTTGACTGTAACATGCAGGGGTGTCCACATATTTTGGATCATATAGTGTATTTTCAATTTGTTTTATAAACTGTCATATTTTGTCATTGTTCCCATGCTTTTGTGCTGTAAATAGAAGCAGATATCCTAAAACTGAATACACACAATACAATCTTCTTTAGATTTTTTCCTTTAGATTTGCCAAAACCATATAAAAGAAGGTCAAACCTAAACACTTTCAACTTGTATGCAATCAGGCAGGCCCTTGCACTACATAGTTGAAGGTAAATCTAAAGGAAATCTAACAATAGTTGTAAAGTGTGTATCAAGCTTTAGACCGAACATCTTATGTATGATATATGGTCGCCAGTAAAAATAATTTTTCCTACACAATTGGAAGAACTAATTGCCAGAAAGCTAGAAAATCATTTCAACCAATATCTCTCACCTGTTTTCCTTCCTAGAAAGCTATCATCATCAAATCTATGAAACTTATTGAGTTTTGCACTGAGTGGAAAGCCTGAGCTGGATAAGATCATATACTTAACCCCTTGGCGCCGGCCGTACGCAAATATGTGACCTCTTGGACCTGGTCCTAAAGCCCCGTACACACGATCAGATTATCAAACGATCTGTCGTCCGTTTTTTGTGGCATGCTAGTCTGATGTGGAAAGTGAAGAGGTTATTTTCATACAAATTTTCCTGTATGACAGAATTTTACTTCAGAAGTGATGTCATGTGTTGGATTGCTTTGTATGTGTTCTTTAGTCTCTGAGCATGCCTAGTTTTGCTCTTAAGATTTTTTTCCGTCTAGTCTAAAAAATTTTATAGCCTGCACATCAGGATTTTGTCAGCCGAAAAGTTGGAGTCGGCTGTCAAAAGCACCATACTAACAATCCGAAAATCGGCAGATCGGTCGTCGGAAGAAATTTCCCTACAGATTTTCTTATCGTGTGTACAGGCCTTAAGCGGTGGATATTTGAGGTAATTGCTTTGTTTACACCTGTGCTGAGAGTGCGCGCTGTGTGCTCCCAGCACAGTAACTGTCCCCTACCTGAAAGCTCGTTGCGATCGGGAGTTTTTGGACCACCAATCCTGGCGGTCACGTGATCCTCAGTCGCTCCCCGCTTCCCCGCGTCTTAACCCTCTTAAAACGCTGGGAGCAGCCGGTGCTAAGAGATTAACTATGTTTACAAACATCAGTGTGTGTTGCATTCATATGACATCTGAGCCCCGGTTCACACTTCTGCGTGTGCGGGGTTCGCATGTAATGTCGGAGCGCACTGCTCCGACATTACATGCGATCGGCTGTGCGGTGCGAGTTTAGCCATACACTTTGTATGGCTAAATTCGCATCGCACCCGCAGCAAACACGCACAGGAGGCATTTTTGCAGCCGCATCAGGATCGGATCGCACAGCGGTTCACACTTGTGTGATCCGATCCTGTGCGAACTGCACGATCGCACTGCGATATGCGATCAAACTGGGGGTGTCGTTAAGATTACATTGACACCCCCAGCGTATCGCATATGGCAGTGTGAACTGCCTGGGGTGCGTGTGCGATGCGGGAACAGGCTGCGAATTCGCAGCCTTCCCGCATCGCATAAGTGTGAACCGGCACTTAAAGAACAAATAAGTGCCGGTTCACACTATTGCGATGCGGGAACACTGCGAATATACTGCGTGTTCCCGTATCGCATCCGCAAAACAGGCAGTTCACACTGCCATATGCAATACGCTGGGGGTGTAAATTCAATGGTAACGATACCCCCACATCAGATCGCATATCGCAGCGCGATCTCACAGTTCGCACATGAATCGGATGGCACTGGTGTGAACCACCATGCGATCCGATTCTGCTGCGGACCAAAAAAAGGGTCCTGTGCGAGTTCAATGCGGTTGCGGTGCGAATTCAGCCATACAAACTGTATGGCTGAATTTGCACCGCACAGACATCGCATGTAATTTTAGGAGCAGTGAGCTCCGAATCATATGCGATGTCTGTGATCGCACAAATGTGAACCGGTGTAACGTTAAAAAACCATACCTCGTTAGAATTCCATACCCTCGTCACTTGCGGTCTGAAACAGCTGAGCGGCGCAGCAGTGCGCATGCTCAGAGCCCCGGATACATCATTGCACAGCAGAGAAGTTCAGAAGTACGCATGCTCGGAGGGAATGAAATTATTACGGAGTGTGTGTAATGTTATACTTGCGGCGGTTACATTAAAACAGTTCGGCGGCAACATGGGGCATCTCCTCTCCTATCCCTGACACTTCCCTGATCTCGGCTAATAAATATAAAAGCGGCGGCGGGTGTATGAAATGTAAGTGATGGCGATCTCGGCTCCGAGATGAGGGAAGTGACAGGGATAGGAGAGGAGATGCCCCATGTAGCAGAGGAGCTGTTTTAATGTAACGGCGGCAAGTGTAAGTACCGTGAGAAATCCATACCCTCCGTAGCTGCACCGGAAGTGACGAGGGTATGGTTTTCTCACGGGTATGGTTTTTTCACAGAACACCGGCACTTAAGGAAAACCTTTTTTTTCTGTCCCAGAACTAAACAGGAAGTGAGAGGCAATTTAAGAGAATTCCTTAGGGACCCTCAGGCCACCAGTACTAGTGTCCCCATTGGATGATTTCCCCTTTATTACTTTTCCGGGGACAACTAAAAATTTGGGATTTTCTTTTACTTTCACTTGAAACGGAAAACAGGACAGATAAAGAGAGTGAATCTCCCTAGTGGGGGCAGACACCGCAATAAAAAGTGTTTTAACCCCCCCTCCACTCTATCAAAAAGAAAAAAAACAGTTTTGCCTTTATAGTTAGGCCCCGTTCACACTAGGGCGATCCGACTTCCCGGGGCGACCTCCGAGGTTGCGGTGCGAGCAGCGCGCCGCGACCTCGGAGCGGCCGGCACGGACTTCATAACATTGAAGTCGATGACGGTCGCTCCGGGTCGCCCCAAAGAAGCTCCGGACCCTTTTTCTAAGTCGGAGCGACTTGTGTCGCTCCTATTAGAACGGGTCCGCAGCTTCCCTATGGAAGGCGACCTACGGTGACCTGTGAGGCGACCAGGTCGCCTCACAGGTCGCCCCAGTGTGAACGGGGACTTATAGTTATTTATACTTTAGGCTTATTACACATACATTACAATCTGTTTGTACAATCTTTTTTAGATCCATCAACAGCTACAGTATCTCACAAAAGTGAGTACGCCCCTCACATTGTTGTAAAGTTTTTATTATATCTTTTCATGTGACAACACTGAAGAAATGACACTTTGCTACAATGTAAAGTGGTGAGTGTACAGCTTGTATAACTGTGTAAATTTGCTGTCCCCTCAAAATAACTCAACACACAGTCATTAATGTCTAAACCACTGGCAACAAAAGTAAGTACACGCCTAAATGAAAATGTCCAAATTGGGCCCAATTAGCCATTTCCCCTCCCATGTCATGCGACTCGTTAGTGTTACAAGATCTCAGGTGTGAATGGGGAGCAGGTGTGTTAAATTTGGTGTTATCGCTCTCACTCTCTCATACTGGTCACTAGAAGTTCAACATGGCACCTCATGGCAAAGAACTCTCTGAGGATCTGAAAAAAAGAATAATGGTGGGAGTGTCATGGTCTGGGGCTGCATGAGTGCTGCCGGGACAGGGGAGCTACAGTTCATTGAGGGAACCATGAATGTCACCATGTACTGTGACATACTGAAGCAGAGCATGACTCTCTCCCTTTGGATACTGGGCCGCAGGGCAGTATTCCAACATAACGACCCCAAACACACCTCCAAGATGACCACTGCCTTGCTAAAGAAGCTGAAGGTAAAGGTGATGAACTGGCCAAGCATGTCTCCAGACCTAAACCCTATTGAGTATCTGTGGGGCATCCTCAAACGGAAGGTGGAGAAGCGCAAGGTCTCTAACATCCACCAGCTCCAAGATGTCGCCATGGAGGAGTGGAAGAGGACTCCAGTGGCAACCTGTGAAGCTCTGGTGAACTGCATGCCCAAGAGGGTAAAGGCAGTGCTGGAAAATAATGGTGGCCACACAAAATATTGAAACTTTGGCCCAATTTCGACATTTCCACTTAGGGGTGTACTCACTTTTGTTGCCAGCGGTTTAGACATTAATGGCTGTGTGTTGAGTTATTTTGAGGGGACAGTAAATGTACACTGGTATACAAGCTGTACACTCACTACTTTACATTGTAGCAAAGTGTAATTTCTTCAGTGTTGTCACATGAAAAGATATAATAAAATATTTACATAAATGTGAGGGGTGTACTCACTTTTGTGAGATACTGTATATTTGGCAGAGCTTGCCTAATTAACAACAGTTTGATTGGATAGTTTATGTCCTCATATTATTTAATTTTGGTAACCCTTGACTATTAGCAGATTGTATGATCCGATTGTAACATATGTGGTGAGTTTTAAAATGCTTTTCAGTTTATAGCTGGCCTTTGTGGATAATCTTCTTTGCGGCTGCTGCAACAAGTGGTTAATTTTATCAGACAAAATTCTCTAGAAGAGAATAGTAAGCAGCCGTGTCTGTGGATGGACTATGACAGGTTTTCAGACGTTGCTGGGAAATGTGATCTCTTGTTTGGAGAGGAACCATTTTCCAATGGATTCCATATGGTGAGGACTGAGGAGGCCTCCCGCCATGACATTGGGGGAACACCACTGCAGCCATTTCTCATGTGTGCAAGGGAAAGGACAGAGTATTTCAGGAGCAGTGGTATACAGTATCTGGGCATTACTTCAAAGGGGGGGGGGGCATGCAGGAGCTGCACCAGGGGAGGCCTGAGTTTGCTATAGTGCCAAAAGAAATTCTGCTAGCATCCCCAAAGCAACCCCATAAGATTAGCAGATTTTTATCATCATTTTATTGTGAATTATTTAATAAAAATTTAAGGGCACCACGCAATGTCATGGGTTTCTAGGGTACAGATGGGGCCCGTCTGCACAGCTGAAATGCACAACACTAATCCAGGGCAGGTGGCATCCAGCATTCAGAAGATGACAGAAATTGACCTCCTTCTGGACATGCTCTGCCAATCTGCCACTGCTATACTAGATATGAGGCCAGACACTCATGTAAGAAGGATCTGAGGACTCTGGTATGGGAAGAGGGGGCTCTGAGGACTCTAGGACTCTGGTGTGCTAATTGTGGTGTGTGTGTGGGGGGGGGGCTGTGAGGACACTGGTGTTAGGGGGGATCTGGGGACTCTGATGTAAGGGGGATTCTGAGGACTCTGATGTAAGGGGGATTCTGAGGACTCTGATGTAAGGGGGATTCTGAGAACTCTGATGTAAGGGGAATTCTGAGGGCAATGATGTGAGAGGGATTCAGAGGACTCTATTGCATAGCTCCCAACTGACCCTGATTTCGAGGGACTGTCCCTGATTTGGAACACAGTCCCTCTGTCCCCCTTTCCTCCTGATTTAGCCCTCATTTTGGCCTGATCTATATAGTTGTATATAAAATGCACTTTTTATCTTTCAAAAAGTGTTTCCCAGTGCTAAACCTTTCATCCAAATTCTAACATGCTGCATTTGTAAATATCATATGTTCATCTAAAGGAATAGTAGGGGCAAAAAAAAAGAACTTGGTGGTTTAACTAATAACTTTTTTGGTATAGTTGTCCTTTAAGGGGAAGTGACAGGGGGTGTGTCCTATGCTTACATACTTTTGCTTATAGATGTCACTCGTTCCCATCTTAAAAAGTTGGGGGGTGTGTAATGTGAGGGAGCTTTGAGGACTCTGGGTGGGGGGTTCTGAGGACTCTGGTGTGGGGGTACTTTGAGAATTCTGTTAAAAAGGGGCTCTGAGGAGGCTCCAATTGGATGATTCTAATGGGGACTTCTCATATACTGGGGGACACTGATGTGAAGGGGGCTCCTGATATCAAAGGGGGTCTGGGAACTCTGATGTGTTGGATCTCCTGATGTAAAGGGGGGACTCCTGATATCAAAGGGAGTTGGGGAACTCTGATGTGTGGGGGCTCCTGATGTAAAGGGGGGTCTTTGATATGAAGTGGACCTCTGATATCAAAGAGAAGGGGACTCTAATTTAAAGAGAGCTCCTAGTATAAAATCTGATGTAGAAGGGGGTACTCTGATATGAAGATTCGTCAACTCACGGAGTCTGCAGAGACAGGAAAGTGACACCATGATACTCTCAGAAATGCAGCGCATGTGCTGCCTAGGCAACTGGATAAAACCTGGAGCGACTGCACTGGTACAGAGAGAAGAGGTGGATTAGAATGTACCTACAGTGCACTGGGTAAGTAAATTCACCACTCTCTGTTATGGATATAATGGCAGAGGATTAACAAGTTGGTCTTACATTTTTGAGTTGATGTTATAGTAAAGTTATCTTAAATACAGTGTCAGATGTTTGGACAGGGGCACCATTTCAGTGCTTACCATAGGCACTATTTTTGTAAATAGAGGCCCCTGTACAGAAGAGTTGGGTTCATGTGCAAAATCTTGCTGGAAAATACTAAATGTTCATTTAAAAATTGCATTGGGAGTGTGTGTCAAATTACATGTCAACACACAAGGGAAACACACGTTGATGCATGACAATGAATCTGCCCAACGCTATACAAAATGCACCTCTATGCATACATATCCCTAATGTTTGTTTTTTGTTTTTTGTTTTGTTTTGTTTTTTTATTTATAATTTTTAGTAATTTCAATCAATTCAACAAAACAATCAAGAAGAAGCAATATTTCTTGAGTTTCACAATTACAAATGCTATCTCCCCCCCCCCCTAAACCCCCCCCCCCCCTTTCCCCTATAGTCCCTTTACGTTTACCCCATTCAATTATTTTAATCCTACCCATCTTTTCTATGAACCTCTGACATGTCCGTCCCGATCTTGCTGGTTTTCCCATATTCATATGTGATCTCTAGTTTAGTCAAGTCTATCCACTTTCTCCACTTTTTTAGGAAACTGGCAACTCGCTCTTCGTCTCTACTACACATGTATTCCATATCATATATATATATATATATTCAATTCTCCCACACCATTCCCTGACGGTAGGGGCTTCTATTTTTTTAAGCCATCTTTTTAGGGATTGTCCCCTTTGCGGCATTAAACACATTTGGAACTATCATTTTCTGATCTGATGGGTTGAGGCAAAGATCCTACTAAATGTTTTAATTGCATATAAATCCACTCATTTAATGTCAACTTTCCCATAGTATTGAGTTCACAAAGTGACCTAATCCTTCCTTTGTGTATTATACCTTTTAATCATAAATCTCCTAGCCAACCACCAAACTGTTTCCAAACTGGTAAAAAAAAAAAAATGTTCTGCCCACTAATGGTAATAACAGAGAGTTATATTCCCACCTAACCTGCTTATAAAGTGCATCTCTTGTCTTGTATACAACTCTTATTATTTTGTGTGTATCCTTGTATATTTCCCTATATTTTGGTGGAATCCAGATACAGTATTCTTTTCCAATTGTGTTAGACTTTAAAGTGATTTCCATCTTAACCCATCTTTTCTCTGAATTGTTTTAATGTTTGTTCATTTTTCTTAGATAATGGATTGTTACAATGATTCCAGTGACAACTGCTACAGTGTATCTAGCTTCATATCCTAGACTCAATATCCATAAGCACATAAGAAATAACTGCCACATTTTTAACAGTTCTGTTCTTGGGAAAAAATGTGAACCTGATGTAGTCCAAAAAGTACCTAAGACAGCAATAGTGCCAGCCTATGTCAAACTTCAGATTGATCCCCTTTATGCCCCATACACACGTGCAGATTATCTGCAGACTTACCTTTTCTATGTAGTGCAAGGGCCTGCCGGATTGCATACAAATTGAAAGTGTTTAGGTTTGACCTCATATTATATGGTTTTGGTAAGTCTGCAGACAAAAGTCTTCAGATAATCTGCACGTGTGTATGAGGCATTACTTGTGCAGCTCCTTAGATCCTAGAACTAGACATCCTCTTATGGCTGCTAAGCCACACCTTGTGCCATTCAGCTGTCCAATGTTAGAGCTTCAGTCAATGTTAGGGGTGGGGCTCAGTGCTGGGCAGGTGCTGACTTGGAGAGAAGTCAAGGGTCAGTGTACACTGGGCGCAGGATCCATGTGGCTGCCCAGGGAATAAAGGATAGGTATACAGACTTAAGCCTCATACACACGAGTCGAAATTCGGCCGGGAATTTTCGTCCGATGACCGATCTGCCGATTTTCGGATTGTTAGTATGATGCTTCCGACAACCGATTACGACTTTTCGGCCGAAAAAATCCTGGTGTGCAGACTATAAAATTTTTGTCCACCGTCAAAACACTTCCGATTTTCGTACAGTCAGTACAGATTTCGACAGGGAAAAATCTTATGAGCAAGACTGGGCATGCTCAGAGAAGAAAGAACACAAAGAAAGCAAACCAGCACATGACATCACTTCTGAAGTAGAATTTTGTTGTGCGGGAAAATTCGTGTGAAGTCTAGGTACATTCCAACCAACAAAACACAACTCTGGACAAAAGATGAATGACCGGTCGGCGGAAATTCGTTGCGTGTGTACTAGGCTTCACACAGGTACTTCAGAAGTATTGTTACTTTAGACCCCGTTCATACCTGAGCAGAGCCATTTTCAGGCTTTTTTCTTTGAGAGTTTTGCAGGCGTATTACGGGCTTTTTAGAAGTGCATTACAACCACTTTACATGCGTATCCAAGCTTTGGGAGTTTTTATTTTAGCCAAAAGAGAAAGCACTAGGTGGAGGAGATTGGAGGGGAGGGGGAGACCTATTCTTTTTCCAGAAAACATGCGGCAAAACTCTCATAAAATGCGTGAAAATGCTCATGTTGACTGTTTTTTCAGGCATCCTATGGGGCCAATCTGCCTACTAGAAGCTCATGTACTTTTTTGATTGCTACAGGCAAAAAAACACTCAAATGTGAACAGGGGCCATTGAAATGAATGGGATTTTGTTTGTTGAGCTTATTAGAGCTACAAGCTTCAAGCAGAAAATCACTTCATTGTGAATGGGGCCTTACACATCAAAGACACTGTTCACATATGACCACTCAGATGGCTGTAGCTCAATGCTTAAAATTCCAAAAGGTACATTAGCTACTTATTGGGAAGATTTGGGTATTTTTGGCCCCATAGACTTCACTGGGAACATCTGAAAGTGTTCGAATCAAGAGTTTTTTCAGGCGTATTTAAGCCTGGATTCACATCTAATACTGATGCGGCTCACAGCAGGGGTCCGGTACGTCCCTGTTCTCTGTTTCAGGGACGAATCAGGCCCGAATACTTGCCTGAATTCGGATCTGAAACAGAGCCAAAGACGCACAAGACCCCTGGAGATGTGTATCCGCCAAAGAGATGTGTGAACCGGCTCCATTGAGAGCCAATCACAATCTTCTGTCATGCGAATTGGGTTAACTCGCATCCAATTTGCATAGGTGTAAACCCAGCCTAAGACATTTTTTGCCTACACATATATAAACTGCCCCTAGTGCTTTCCATTAACTAAAAAAAACTCCTGAAGCTGGAAAACATTTTTAAATGCTTCTAAAATGCTCATATAGGCTCACAAAAACGCAAAAAAATACTGAAATAAAAACGCATGCATCCTTGTGCACACAGTCCCATTGATGTCGATTAGGACCCAGCAGTCACATGGGAACAATCGTTGCTTTAACTTGGCATCTGTGTGTGTGTGCACAGCACTGAACGCGGACAGTGTGCATTCAAGGGCGTGGATGTCATATCAGGAGCAGCAGCATGACATCCATGTGAATGCATGCTTGTGAACGCACAATGTCTGAATTCAGTGCTGTGATACCAAATTGAAAGCAGCGGCTGTTCCCATGGGGCTGCTGCATCCCAATTTGATATCAATGGGACTGTCTGCATGGGGTTGCATGGAACACATATGCATCCCTGTGCATGTAAACATGGTCCTCAAAAGGTCATACTCTGCAGGATGCACTGTGTTAATGAGGCCTTAGAAGAGAAATTAAAATTATATTGATATAAAAATGATTGTGTCAGAATAAATGGAATCAACAGAAATAGGACTTTTTTAACCTCTATCTGGTTGTGGGTCACAGCAACGGGCACATATCATGGTCCATATACAGTGCATCTGGAAAGTATTCACAGCGCTTCACTTTTTTACATTTTATTATGTTACAGCCTTATTCCAAAATGGATTAAATTATTTATTGTCCTCATAATTCTACAAATAAGACCCCGTAATGACAACATGAAAGAAGTTTGTTTAAAATCTTTGCAAACTTATTAAAAAATGAAAAAAATAGCATGTACATAAGTATTCACAGCCTTTGCCATGACACTCAAAATTGAGCTCAGGTGCATTCTGTTTCCACTGATCATCCTGGAGATGTTTCTACTACTTGATTGAAGTTCCCCTGTGGTAAATTCAGTTGATTTGGAAAGGCACACTCCTGCCTTCATAAGGTCCCACGGTTAAAAATGCATGTCAAAGCACAAACCAAGCCATGAAGTCCAAGGAATTGTCTGTAGACCTCCGAGACAGGATTGTATCGAAGCACAGATCTGGGGAAGAGTACAGAAAAATTTCTGCAGCTTTGAAAGTCCCAATGAGCACAGTGGCCTCCATCAGAGCTGTATCTTGGCCTAGGCCAACGAGGCCCAGGCCTAGGGCGGCACTTTGCAGGGGGTCAGCAAAAAAGCTGCACCCTGCACAAAAAAAAAACCGCCTCCTCCTGGGTCCTGCACGAAAGGGGTCCCCGCCGGCTTGTGCTACACTTTTAGTATAGTGACAGTCTTATGGGGTAAATTGGGCCAGAGGGAAGAGTCCAGGTGGTCAGTGATGAGGCTGCACTGATGAGCAGTAATGAGGCGGCACTGAAAAGGCTGCACAGATGGGCACTGATGAGGCTGAACGTATGGGAACTGATGAGGCTTCGCTGATGGGCACTGATAGACTTTTGGTCTGTGGTTCACAGATGACAGGGGGGGGGGTCATAAAAAGTAAGGGGCATGGCCTTTGCAGGCAGGGGTGGGTCATATATAAATTAGGGGGTGCACAAGTTTAGTCAGGCCTAGGGCAGCACAAAACCTAAATACACCACTGGCCTCCATCATCCATAAAGGGAAGAAGTTTGGAACCACCAGGACTCTTCCTAGAGTGGGCTGCTCAGCCAAACTGAACGATCGGGGGAGAAGGACCTTAGTGAGGGAGGTGACCAAGAACCCACACTGGGTGAATTTAAGATGCAAACCTCTGGGTGAATCTAAGATGGAAAAGGACCTGGGGGTCCTAGTGGACAACAGGCTTGGCAATGGCATGCAAAGCAAAGCCAATAGAATACTGGCATTTATTAAAAAGGGGATTCGCTCCAGAAATAAAGAGTATACTCTCCCACTCTACAAGTCTCTGGTCCGGCCACATCTTGAATATGCCATCCAGTTCTGGGCACCGGTCCTCAGGAAGGATGTGCTGGAACTGGAGAGAGTCCAGAGAACGGCAACAAAGATAATTTGGGGAATGGAGGACATCAGCTATGAGGAAAGACTGCAAACATTGAACTTATTCTCTCTGGAGAAGAGACGATTGAGGGGGGATATGATATCAATGTACAAATACTGTACTGATGACCATAGCATAGGGAACAAACTTTTCAAAGAAAGGGAATACAATAAGACACGGGGCCACTCATTAAAACTAGAAGAAAAATCGGTTTAACCTTAAACTACGTAAGGGGTTCTTTACTGTCAGAGCGGTAAGGATGTGGAATTCTCTTGCACTGTAGCATGTTAGTGTGCATTGTGTAGATAGGGTTACCACCTCATCCTTTTAAAACCAAACTCATATTAATTACACCGGTTCTGTGGCTGAATAAGGTGGTAATTAAACTCACTTAGTGCCTTATCTGCATTAAATTAGCCACAGAACCTGTGTAATTAAAAAGGTTGTAAACCTCGAGAAAAAAAAAACTGTAAGACAAAGGCATAATGAGCTAGAATGCATACTAGCTCATTATGAAATACTTACTTTAGTACAAAGCTCTCCAGCAGTGCCTGCACACTGCTGAGACAGCTGACATCTTGCCCGGTGTTTCTTCCGGGTCTGAGGCTCCAGCGCTGTGAGTGGGCAGAGCCGCGATGACGTTACTCTCACGCATGCGCGCAGGAGCCGTCGTTTACCTGTAGGTACAATTGCAAAATAAGACTTTACTTCCTGCTTAACCACTTGCCGACCGCCCGCCGCAGTCTTACTGCGGCAGGCTGGCTCGGCTGTGCGAACCGATGTAGTACTACGTCGGTCGCCCGCGTGATGCTAGGGGGCGAGCGCACTCCCTGCTGCGAGAGATAGACGGGCAGCTGTTGTAAACACATCTGACGATTCTTCTCTCTGAAATGATCACAGAGCTCATGTGATCCTTCTACATAGGATCACAGGTCTCTGTGGTCATTTCAAAAGCCCCTCCCCCCCACATTTAGTAATCACTCCCATAGGCTTACATTTAACCCCTTGATCACCCCTAGGTTAACCTCTTCCCTGCCAGTGTCATTATTACAGTAACATTGCATATTTATAGCACTGATTACTGTAGTAATGTCACTGGTACCCCCAAATGTGTCAAAAAGGTCAGTTAGGGGTCGGATCTGTCCGCCGCAATATCGCAATCCCGCTAAAAATCGCAGCTCGCCACCATTACTAGTAAAAAATAAATAAATAAAAATGACATAAACGTTTCCCCTAGTTTGTAGACGCGATAACGTTTGCGCAAACCAATCAAAATACGCTTATTGGCCTAAAATGATGAAAATATTTGATTTTTTAATTTTTTTGGGGAATGTTATATAGCAGAATGTGAAAAATATATATTTTTTTTTTCAGAATTGTCGCTCTTTTTTTGTTTATAGCGCAAAAAACAAAAACCGCACAGGTGATCAAATACCACCAAAAGAAAGCTCTATTTATGGGGAAAAATGACATCAATTTTATTTGGCTAGAGCGCCGCACGACCGCGCAATTATTAGTTAAAATAAAGAAATCAGGTGGCAACCCTATATGTAGAGACTGTAAGATGTTTTGTTAATTTCCTTTCATTTGCTTTATTTTCTTTTTGAACATGAATCGTCCAAAAAATGAGTCAACTCTCTGCTGCGGGGCACTGACATGCTTTTTTTGCGTTCTTCTGCAGACATGCCGCATTTTTACACATTGCACCTCCATGCTGGGAACGTTTGTCTATGTGTCTTCTCATTGAGCTTGTGTTCATCAATGCACCTGGTGTAAAGGAGCACTTGGTGGTTGTCTGGATGCACACTCCATTCCTTATTACAGATCTTCTCCAGTCTGAACACGCCATAACGTATCACACTTCTCAGGAGCTGGTTGCTGAAAATAGACTATCTACAGCTTAATAACAAAGTGCAGAAGCAAGGTCGCTGTTTTCTCACCGGATCCTGGCATCACCATATCACCAGGAGGACAGGTTCTCTTCTACGTGGGACCTCTGCAGTGCTTCGTTCACACAGGATCATTTGACGTTTCAACACAAATATTTTGCATTTTACTGAGGTGACCTCCACCGGGAAAGTGTGAAAAAAATATTGCAGCATATTTAAAAATTCTATGAATAAAAAAAACAAGAATCACTAAATATATAAAATGTAATACTATACTAATAATATAATAATTAATTTAAAAAAAAAAATAATATCCTATATGCTAATATAAGTACCCACTGCCTGACTCCTTCACAGAGTGTCTCTGTTCACACACCCTCTTTAGTCACTTGTATGAACTTTCAGCCCAGCTCATGCAGGAGTATTGCATAAGAGCTCAAACTGCATTCCAGGCACAGAACATTTCTTCTTAATAAAGACTAGCTTGCCCTCACACGGCTAGAAGGGAAAAGTGTCGGCATATTTAAATTGCCATACATGAACGTTATTTTGTTTCAAATGCTGCTTTATGCATTGACATACATCCTTAGGGCCCAATGTGTCCAGGCAGTATGTTCACCTGCTGACTTGGCACCATCCACAGACAGTTTAACTCTTCTCAACTCTTAACATACTGAAGTTGAATCCAACACAATTTTACTTCACCTAACTGCAGTACTGAGGATGTTTTGCAGTCTATTTAAAGCGGGAGTATATCTAAAAAAAAAAAAAAAACCCTGCAAGACAAAGGCATAATGAGCTAGTATCGCATACTAGCTCATTATGAAAAACTTACCTTAGAACGAATCCCCGACACGGACCCCTGGACACGGCTGTGGGAGCGGACATGATCCTTCGGCGTCTCTTCCGGGTTCGGCGGTTTCGGGCGCTGTGATTGGCCAGAGCCGCGATGACGTCACTCCCGCGCATGCGCATGGGAGTCATTTTTCGGCAAGTTTCCGGCAAGGAACGCTTCGGACCTTCAGAGCGCATGCGCCGCTCGCATGAGCGGTTGCATGCAGTGCAAATATCTCCTAAACCGTGCAGGTTTAGGAGATAATAATTGTAACTACAGGTAAGCCTAATTATAGGCTTACCTGTAGTTAAAAGTCGCAAAAATCGGTATACTACCGCTTTAAGTGTAAGAAGAAATGGCTTTCCTGAGTCAGTCTCTATACTACCACTGGCTGAGGGAACCTTGAAGAAGTGGGGAGGGTCTTGCTAGGACTAAACTAACTAGCACTAAACAGAAGGGGGGACAGAGGAAGATCCCAAAATCACATAAGTAAACAAGTTGTATTTGCCCAAAACTGCCCCTTGATATCAGCATATTACAGAAAAATGATAACCTTGTGCAGTACAATACAAGACATAAAATATATATGAAAGTGGGGCAGAAAAAAGCTGACAGATAGCGGAACTGTAAACAGTTTTGATCATAGAAAGTGATTTTTTTTTTTCAGTGATCTGCAAAGGGCGCTGGAGTTAGAGTTTCTGTACATGTAGCTGATAGAGGCCCATAGACCCTGTACCTTCACTGGTCATTTTAATAGGTATACCTATCTAGTACCACTTGGAACCTGTAATAGAATAGAATAGCCCGGATAATTAAGGGATTGTTCACAGGTCACCCAATGGCTCGTTCACACTATAAATGCAGGTCATCACTGAGGCACATGGAAATCTTTTTTCTATGTGCCCTGTTCACACCACAATGTTATTGCATTTTTCCCCAGCACACTGGATGGCACCACATGCCACCACACAGCATTGAACCGCTCCTTACCATAGCAGACACTGTTACTAAACTGCATGGTATATTTAAACTAGTGATCGACCGATATCGGTTTTTCATTGCCGATACCAATAACGATATTTTGGCCAATGCATATCGGTATCACCCGATACTGGCCGATATTTTCGTACATTTGAAAAAAAATGCTTTTTATTTTTATCACTTGACAGGTACTCTTGTGGAGGGATCTGGGGGTCTAAAATACCCCAAACCCCTCCTCTGCACTTAAAAGCATTCAAACGCCAAGTTTTAATCTGGCGCCAGTATCCGGAGGTGATGTCATGACATCACTTCATTGCTTATATCTTTAATTTGTACATATGTGAGTGGCATATTCAATAACATTTGTAAACAGAATTATGCTATGTGACATCATTTTACCCTTACATGAGCAATATTTGGAATATCGGCAATATCGGCCAGTTCCGGGGCCGATACAGATATATCAGCAAAAGTCAATATCGGCCCTCGATATATCGGCCTTGCCGATAATTGGTCGATCCCTAATTTAAACCCAGCCAAATGGATACAGAAAGATCCTGAAAATGTTTCCTTAGGCCAGCCATACACGGTTCGATTCTCAGCCGGTTCAGCAGGAACCGGACGAGATTCAAACTATTAATGGGCAGGCTGAATGTACCAAGTTGATCAATTGACTCGTGGTTGTAGGAAAGAAATTTGCACCGTGTATGGCAGGCCTTAGGGAGTGTAATGCATGCTGATTTAATAAAGATTCCTGTAGATTTCTTATCACATGGCAGAAGGTAATACAAATCCTAATGCCTGAACACAGTTTTGCAACTTTGACGTGTGTTAGTAAAACTGTATTGTTGTAACTAATAGTGTATCCAGGTAAATTATAAGTTGTTGTTTTTTTTGTTTGTTCAGGACAAATTGGGCCTTTGTTTGGTGGCAAATGTGAATAGATATCTGCAGATTTTTTTTTTTTAATTATCAAATAAAAACTTAAAAAAAGTAAATTAAAATCAAAATATAGCTGTATATTTTTTCCATGATCCATCAATAAAGAAAGCACCAAAATAAATTCTTCTACTTCTGAGATTTGTGGCGATACCACATGTGTATTATTTGTTGTTTGTGCCCATAGTAACACCAAATTACAATAGTGCACATTTTAATATATATATTTTTTTAATCCTACCTAAACACACTGACCCCAAATTCTGACCCTGACCCTGGCCTAGATCAAGCTCCGATATAGCTATTTTATCTTTTATTTATTTATTTATTTATTTATTTATTAATTTTTTTACTTTTTTTATATATTTTTTATCCATTCAGAGAAGAAAGATTATAGAGCCTTGTTTTACAGAATGACTGCTGTAATAGCCAATCACAGGGTATTACAGCAATCATGTAATACAGAGACCCAGAACTGTCAGAGCTGGAGAACACTTCTAGCATAAACATAGGCTGCATATATGTGTGACGCCAGCATCAAACAGCTAAAGTGGACGTTTAGGCAAAAACAAACTAAGGGCTCTTTCACACGGGCGTTCCTTTTTTTTTGCCCGATCAAGTCCTATTTTTTTTTTGTAACGGACGCGGATGGCACTTGTGTCATCCGGTCCGTATGTCCGTTTTTCATCCCATCCGTTTGCGGATGAAAAACTGACATAATGCATGTCTATGTAAATACGGATGTCTGCGGATGACACCACTGACATCTGTTTTTGCTTCAGTTCCGTTTTTTGAAAGGAAGAAAAAATAGGGTTCTCCTCCGTTCAAAAAAACTGAACTGACAAAAAACGGATGTCAGAGGATGATCATCCACTGACATCCGTATTTACATAGAGATACATTATGTCCGTTTTTCATCCGCAAACGGATGGGATGAAAAACGGACATATGGAACGCCCGTGTGAAAGAGCCCTAACTCTAATCCTACGCTATGCCACATTCTAAAACAAATCTATCTAGCCCTGTAAAGCATACGTAAATCACTAGGCCCCTTTCACACAGGCTTTCCGATCAGGTCCACCTGTCAGTTTTTCAGGCGGACCTGATCTGATGCTCCATGCATCCCCCATGGAGCGACGGATGTCAGTGGTGACATCTCCGCAGACACCCGTCATCCGATCCTGTCCCTGAAATCCAGACGGATGGAAACCCTATTTCCCATCCGTCTGGAGGATCGGATCGGATAGGATCGATTAAAACGGACAGGTGGTTCGTTATCATCCGATCTCCCCATAGAGGAGAGCGGGGATCTGACAGGTCCATTTCTACACAGTGAGCGGAGACAGACCTGTCATCCGCCTGCTCAATGGGGATCAGCGGATCGATCCCCACTGAGAAAAATGGAGTCCGCTGGGCGGAAAGCCCGCGTGAAAGGACCCTTCCACATGTGATTGCACACGGGCAGCAGCTGTCATTGATTTGTATTGGCTGAACAGCCACAGTCGTGTGAATGAGCCCTAAAACTGATACAAAATATCAAGCCAGAGTTAAATCTTTAACAGGTGACTGCAGGCAAACTTTTGTTTCCCAGCTTATGGCTTCTTTCACACGGCCGCTCAGTTTATTTCGTCCTCTGTGGCTTTTTTTTTTTTTTTCAGGGACACGGATGACATTTGTGTCATCCGGTCCTTATGTCCGCATATCATCCCATCCGTTTGCGGATGATATACGGACATAATGTATGTCTATGGGGATTGCGTATATGTCAGCGGATGACACCGCTGACATCCGATTTTGCGTCCGTTCCATTTTTTAAACGGAAGAGACAATAGGGTTCTGTTCCAAAAAACGGAACAGAATAGAAAGGACGCAAATCGGATGTCAGCGGATGGTCATCCGCTGACATCCGCAATCCTATTGACATGCATTATGTCCGTTTTTCATCCGCAAACAGATGGGGTGATATACGGACATACGGAACGCCCGTGTGAAAGAGGCCTATAAAAAAATAGAATAGAAAAAAAAAAACTATTGCTTTCCAAGATGATAATAAAAAAAGTAATTATTATATTTTGCATAGAGGGGCCCCTTCTGGCAATTGCCCCCTTATAAATCCGGCACCTCTTACAGGCTGAATTTACTTGCAGTGTGCATTACCATATCTATCCACCTATAGACCACATACATTGATAAAAAGAAGATTTTTCTGCATTCTCATCTTTAGTAGAAGTAAGCAGATGGTTTTACCCCAATTAAAGTACTGAAATCAGCACATTGGTGAAATTCCAGAAGCTCCTCTGCAGCATCTGCAGAATCTCAGAAACATTTTGGGAAAAGCCGGGAAACTTTCTACAGGAATCTCATTTCCACTCCAGAAGGAGACAACACTAAACTTGTTTATACACTTTTGCGAACTGTTTTCGAGCTTTTGGCCAAGAGGTTTCCTGTGCCAGGAGGGAGCTCAAATGGTCAGATGAGAATATGCTCATTGGATAATTTAGGAGGGTAGTGGACCGCAGCCAAAGAGGGCCTAAGTCAAGACTGAATTAGCAAAACTCTCTACTAAAGTAAATATTACTGCAAATATGCCACTAATGATCTAGTATGTCACTTTTCTAGGGTAAAACTGTACTAATACAATTCTGTGTCCCCCTCATGACATCAATACATTATTAATGTAAGCAGTGTTAGTACCTGAGCTTGACTTGGTAGCAGCTTTTTTGCGGCCCACTGTTCTACAGAGTTTAGGCTGGGGGAAGGAGAAGCAGTACAAGCAGCCAAAAAGTGGTGCTGCAGGGCAAGGGGCATGCTGATAGGAGGAGAGAGCAGAGGGACAAAAACTGATGAGCTTATAAGTCTGTTGCTTCTTTTTTTACTGTCCAGCCATAGGTAGGAGAAGGGATAAGAGCTCTAAGTCTTTTTGCACCGTGGCAGAGGAAGAAATCAGGTCTTCTACCCTACCAGACAGGACTGTGTGGTGTGTCAGAGCTGTATAAATCTGAGGACTAAGTCAGAAAAACAGATCCTTTAGCAAGGAAAACTGCATATTAATCCCTTCATACTAACTATGTTGAGCAAAAAAAGAAAGTGGTCGGACGAATATGTACAATATGGATTCACATGTATAACGGAACGTGATGGGAGTCAGCGTCCTAACTGCATGATTTGCAATGCCAAGTTGAGCAATTGTAGTCTAGCACCGGCAAAACTAAGAGAACACTTTCTTAACCACTTTACCACCGGAGAATTTTGCTGTCTTACGTCTGGGCCACTTTTTGCGATTCGGCGCTGTGCGACTTTAACTGACAATTGCGCGGACGTGCGACGCTGTAGCCAAACAAAATTGACTTCCTTTTTTTCCCACAAACAGAGCTTTCTTTTGGTGGTATTTGATCACCTGTGCGATTTTTACTTTTTGCGCTATAAACAAAAAAATTAGCGTTTATTTTGAAAAAATAACAATATTTTTAACATTTTTTTATATAAAATCCCCCCCCCCCCCCCCCAAAAAAAATGGAAAAATCAAAATTTTTTTAAATTTTTGGCCTATTTGTTTTCTGCTACCCATGTTTGGTAAAATCACAATAAGCGTATTTTGATTGGTTTGCGCAAAAGTTATTGCGTTTACTAACTAAGGGAAAGATTTTTGTCATTTTTGGTGTTTTTTTTTTTAACGCGTAATGGCGGTGATCTGCGATTTTTTTTTTTTTGCGGGACTGCGACATTGTGGCGGACAGATCGGACCCTTGACTGACATTTTTGACACTTTTGGGGGTACCAGTGACATTACTGCAGTAATCAGTGCTATATATATGCACTGTTACTGTAAAAATGACACTGGCAGGGAAGGGGTTAATTTTATTGGAGAGGGAGGGGTTAATGTATGCCTGGTGCTTACTAACGTGTGGGGGGGGGGGGAGGTGACTGAGTGACTAAAGGACAGATCGCAGGTTCAGCTATGCTGAACACTGCAATCTGTCACTCCTTGTCACTGAGGAGATCCGCCCGCTCTGTTTACACAAGCGGGCGGATCTCCAAACTAGATTCCCCGACGATCGGGGAAGAGCAGCGGCAATCGCCACCCCTCCTCCCCTGGCCCGACTCCCGCTGTGACTGAAAACAGCGGGAGCGCGCCTCCGGCAGCGCGCGAGCGCCGCCTACAGGGGGAGGAGTCCAGCGACATAGGTCTACGTCGCTGGACGATAACGAACCACTTTGCCGCAGTACAGTCAATGTGACTGGTCGGCAAGTGGTTAAGCTGATGGAAAATACAAGAACTCGACGCTCGCTGAATTCAAGGTGAGGAGAGCCAGATTCGATGAAAAGGCATGAGAGTGGCACTTGCCAAGGTAAAGCCGTGCATTTCTGAACTGATCTCTGAAAGACAACAGCAGAAGTCTCACTGATTTGCAGTAAATATTCATTATTATGTTTTTGTTTTGTGTGAAAATCATGTTTTAATGGTTTTGTTCATTTTGTGCACCTATGTATAAATATATACCTATGTTTTGAATTAGAAAAAATCATATTTTATTTTTCCAATTAAGAAGGGTTCGGTGAATGCGCATATGAAACTGGTGGGGTTCAGTGCCTCCAACAAGGTTAAAAAACACTGGCTTAGGCCATCTTTATGTAGAGCAAAAATTATTTTTTTCAGATCCTCAGAGAGTTCTTTGCCATGAGATGCCATGTTGAACTTCTAGTGACCAGTATGAGAGGAAAGAGAGTGATAACACCAAATTTAACACACCGCTCCCCATTCACACCTGAGACCTTGTAACACTAACAAGTCACATGACACCGGGGAGAGAAAATGGCTAATTGGGCCCAATTTGGACATTTTCACTTAGGGGTGTACTCACTTTTATTGCCAGCGGTTTAGGCATTAATGGCTGTGCGTTGAGTTATTTTGAGGGGACGGCAAATTTACAGTTATACGCGCTGTACATTCACTACTTTATATTGTAGCAAAGTGTCATTTCTTCAGTGTTGTCACATGAAAAGATATAATAAAATATTTACAAAAATGTGAGGGGTGTACTCACTTTTGTGAGATAATGTATGTTTTCTTTTCTGGACTATTCCCTGAGACAATTCTGAAGAACTACAAGTCCCAGAAAATGCCATTCCCTGTCAGCAGATAGGCTGGAAGTGTTGCAGGAACACAGACAGTTGTCTACCTAGATTGGGTGTGCTGGCAGTTTTCTTGGTGTTGCTTTTAAGCTTGAAAAACCCTCGGCCAAATAATGACCTGGCTATACGGGTGGCAAAGACCCCCTCCTGTGCTATGTTAGGCATGCAGGATTCACTTCAGTCTGAAGCAGAAGCTCTGAGGGTCATAAATCTACACTGCTAAAACAAGACATCCAAGCAAATGCTTCTTATTTTATGGAGGGGATCTGTGATTTTAGTCCTTCTATACTGGAAACATCACCGTTTTCCTTAAAGTGGAACTTCACTCTCCCATTAAACATTGAGTCATTTTAATCCTCATGCTGCTAGCATTAGTAAATAGATAGGAAAGATTTTAATATTATTTGTTTTAAACTTTGTTTTCTACATTTCTTCAGTTACTTCCTGATTTCTTGCCAAGGCAACTGATGTCATACATCCCATGAGTCTTCAGGAGGGGATGAGAAGAAGAGGGGTTTTCTCAGCTAAGCACACTCTCTTGCATGCAAGTCTGAGCTAAGGGAAGATGGATTCCAGGAACTTCAGGAAGTATATGCTACATGAATCATTTGCCCATACTCAAGATGGCCATGATCAGAAATGCTAAAGGGTGTTTTTTTAAAGTGATTTCTCAACACAATAAATCATGGAGACATGGATGGATGGGTGAGTTTGCTTTGAATATTAAAAATGAATTAAATTGTGTTTTTGGTTTGTGGTGCTTAGATACAGTGAAGATCCACTTTAACAGCCTCCCTAATAGGGCCCCCCTTCCTACCCCAGGTGCAATAGTAGCCATGTGGGCTTTATGGTTGTTGTTACGTTACTGAATGTCACGTATCCAGGGCTGCGATGTTGGCAGGTGTACTGGAAGTTATTAGGAAAATTATATTTTAAAATGTTAATAACGCTGTTTTTTTAAACTAGCTTTTCCAATGTCAATGCAGCTATTTCCAGACATCTCCCTATTTCTGAAAAGAGCGTGGAATGTTTAACCGGTTGCCGACCGCCGCAAGTACATATACTGCGGCGGTCAGCCCCGGCCAGGCAAAGTGACGTATGGGTACGTCACTCGCCTGTCACTTGCATGTGAGCCAATAACGGGCGAGCGCACGCCCCAGCTCGTTCCCTGGGAAGTCCGTGCGTGTGACCGGCGGACCCGATGTCCGCCGGTCACTCGCGATCGTCCGCCGTGAAGGGAGAAAGGCAGGCAGCTGATGTAAACAAGCCGCCTGTCATTCTACCCTGTGTAGGAATAGTGATCATACGGTTCTACTATGTAGGACCGTTGATCACTGTTCCTACACCAGTAGCCATGTCCAATCACAGTTAGAAGGACGCCCCTAGGGACACACTTAACCCCTCATTACCCAATAAAGTTAACCCCCTTCCCTGCCAGTGTCATTTTGCAGTAACAGTGCATATATATATAGCACTGATTACTGTAGTAATGTCACTGGTAACCCCAAAAGTGTCAAAATTGTCAGCCAAGGGTCCGATCTGTCCACCGCAATGTCGCAGTACCGCAAAAACAAAATCGCAGATCGCAGCCATTACGCGTTAAAAAAAAACAACAAAAATGACAGAAATCTTTCCTTAGTTAGTAAACGCAATAACTTTTGCGCAAACCAATCAAAATATGCATTTTGCGATTTTTTTTTTTTTTTTTTTTTTTACCAAACATATGTAGCATAAAACAAATTGGTCTAAAATGTTAAAAAATTTTGATTTTTAAATTTTTTTGGGGGGGAATTTTATAAAAAAAAATGTGAAAAATATTGTTATTTTTTTCAAAATTGACGTTCTTTTTTTGTTTATAGCACAAAAAAAAAAAAATTGCACAGGTGATCAAATACCACCAAAAGACAGCTCTATTTGTGGGAAAAAAAAGACGTCAATTTCATTTGGGTACAGCGTCGCATGACCACGCAATTGTCCGTTAAAGTCACGTAGTGCCGAATCGCAAAATAGGCCCTGGTCTTTGAGCAGGAAAATCCTCCGGGGCTTAAGCGGTTAAAAAAAATGACATATAGAAGGCTGGTCTTGTCCAAATCACAGAAACAAAAGTCTGTTCATTTCTTACCCAGTGAGTAATGCGTTCAGAAGGTTTTCTGCTTTTCTAAGGTTGATAAATACATGGGCTGCCTGCGCTTTCTGTGCTGGGCTCTCATGGAGTAATTAGATATCCCGCCGGGCACAAGGCCCGTTCCTTTGTGTAGATCTGGCTGTTTCCAAGTCTGGAGGAAGCCTTAAACTAAGTGTTAATGAGATAATTATGTATTCCTCTTGCGATGTTGAGCGCTCTCTCTGTAGAAGTCATTATACATCTTATACAAGTGCTGTGCTAAGGATTAGGATAAAAAATTATGATATATACTTTTTAAATGAAAGTGACTTTCAGAGATGTATATTTTACTCATCAATGCCTGTTTTCACAATGTTAATGCAGATGTACAGTCACCACGTGCCACAAATACAATCACAGGGGAGGGAAGGGGAAGGTTACAGCAGAACGTTGCATGTGGAGAGAAATGAGTCACACAGATGGAAACCAATAGAGCAAGACAGACTACATGCAGCCTGTTCATTGTGAGTTTATCTCTTAAAAATTACCAAAAAATATATTTTTTATTTCTGCCAAGGCTTCTACATGCTCCATTTCATTCCTGCTACTATCCCGACTCTCACTGTCATACAAAACGACATACTTTAAAGTTAAAATAGTGTTTTAGCTGATCACATCACCTATAAGAGGTCGCCATATTTATTTTTAATGAGCTTGTGTTATTGTGAAGGGACATTAACCATTTTTGTTGAAGAAGTCTATTACACCGGAAGGCCCAAAAGCCCTTATAAACTTGACTCCATCAGAGATGGGTTCTCTGTATAGTGTTAAGGGAGAAATTTTGCAGAAAAAGTTTGGAGCGGGGGGTAAATTTTTTCGCCTCAGCATTCTCCACACTTGTTAAAACTCAAGATGCGTCAATGGTTTTTGGCTGAAGCTGCCCTTTAAGAATGTGGATGTTCAAACAGTTCTTGTGGTGCAGGATTTTAATCTGTATCAATTTCTACTCAAACTTAATCTTATTCCATCCTTCTGATCCACTGTATGTAACTGAACCAATAGGAGAGACAAAGTTTTAATTGAATTTATTGTAATGGATTATGCTGTGTGCCTGTCATCTTCCTGTCCTGCTGGCTTGTTTTGTAAGGTGATGAAAGCCAAGACTGTACACTGGCATATTGCAGGGTGGTGGATAATGTGAACAGCTGGCACAGCGGATCCGTTACATGGCAGTAGATTCTGGTAAATCGCCTTCTAATCTCACAATGGCTAAAATAACATAATTTTACATCTCAGACATAGTACAGGGAATCTTTGGAAATAGCAGATTTATACAGAACATTGTTCCATCCTCATTATCAGATGGTGTCCATGAAAGGTCATCTAAAGCCAAAACATTTTCTTATTTTATTTTTGATGGAAAGGGGAATGGATTAAAATCCCTGTCAGGTTTATATTACGTTCTCGGTCACAATAAGGAGGTTCACCCTCTCTATTTTTCTTGGTGGCTTTTGTCATTGGGGTAGAAAGATATGGGAAATCAACATTTAACAGTTGACACTATACTGTAATAGGAAGTTCTAGAATATAGAAGTCTTCCAAAAGGACCACCAGTTCTGATGACAACTGTCTAAGAGGTTATTTTCCTCACTTTCATTTTCATCTATTTTCTCTCACTTCCTGTTTTATATTTGGTACCAGAAATTTAGGGAAAGCTCCCCAATCAGATACAGACAGAAAAACAAAAAAAAATTTAGATAGATTTCACTCTATGCAAAATTTAAATAAATGTGTAATTAGGATTAAAAATAAATGCATTGTATTATTTTTGAAATTTTATATAGTCACATAAATCTAAATGTATAGTTTTCTGGCACATGGATTTCTTCTCACATGTTTACTAGGTTAATTGTAAAGGAAACATGTAAAGAAGGAATTTGTATGGTATGTAGTTTGCTGGTCTGGTAACTTTCATATGTGTGTCTTAAAAAAAAAAAGAAAAAAAAAAGTTTGTTGTTTGCAGAGATCAGTAGCTGAAGCTCAGATTATACATATACACAGATGAATGAGTAAGCAGCATGTCTCAGCCCTCCTCTCTGATGGCGTTTGTAGATGGCTCCATACAAAATGTCAATCAAAGAGTGAGTTTGAGAGGAAACTTTATATGCTATGCTATCTTTTTAGGCTACAACATCTTTTTAATTTAGCGCACCGCAACGTATGGTAGTATCAATATGTATTGCGGTGCTCTGCAACGCAAGTGGGCCGGAGCTGTGTTGCCTTAAGCCCCGTACACACGCGTCGAAATTCGGCCGGGAATTTTTGTCCGACGACCGATCTGCCGATTTTCGGCTTGTTAGTATGATGCTTCCGACAACCGACTTTTCGGCCGAAAAAATTCTGGTGTGCAGGCTATAAAATTTTTTGTCCTCCGTCAAAACACGTCTGATTTTCGTGCAGTCAGTACAGATTTCGACAGGGAAAAATCTTATGAACAAGACTGGGCATGCTCAGAGAAGAAAGAACACAAAGAAAGCAAACCAACACATGACATCACTTCTGAAGTAGAATTTTGTCGTGTGGGAAAATTTGTGTGCAGTCTAGGCACATTCCAACCAACAAAACACAACTCTGGACAAAAGACGGACGACCGGTCGGCGGAAATTCGTTGCGTGTGTACTAGGCTTTAGTGTGTTGTGGGTGCTATTTAACATGAATGGCACCGCACATGAGGGCAGGTTGTCTAGACGGATGCTAGTACACTTAGTGGCTGGCCCCAGGCTGAGGGGAAAGAGTTAACGTGTGTGCTGCTGTTCCTGAGCTTTTTGGATCTAGCCTGCCCACCTGTGATATAAAAAGGGGGAAGGCTGAGGGCAAGGGGGCTGTTGGACATACCTGCTCTGATTAGCGTGGAGCACTGCTGCACCTTACAGTCCATCGGAGACACTATGGATTCTGAGAGTAGCCAGGACTTGGAGAACGCCTAATATGAATTACTACCTATTGGAGGTATGTCTGGGCAGCCAACTAGAGATAGCTAAGATCATATTGAGGATGTTGTTCATGTTGAACTGCAGCACCTAAGACTTTTAAGCAAATATAAAAAAACAAGATATTGCGCTAGGACACAAAAGCATAAAACAACAAAATAAATATGAGTATAATGAATAAGTCCTGAGCAGCTGGCACCAAGTCCTATTGGTGAAGGATAATAATGAACATTTAAATAAAAACAGCGCTCAAAATGTATGTTCCAAAACAGTCCTTCAGTGTGATCTGAATAAACACTTGTGGAAAGAAACCAATGTAGGAACCCAAAGCATGCAGCCTCTTACCAGATAATACTGGATTAACAGCGGTCAGATATAGTAGGTATCAATCACTTAGATATTTAGATCCGATCAGGAAAATGCATAAGTCAATCACTTGGACTTTTGGGTCCGATCATGCACAGATATCTTTAAAAAGTATTTATAAAACTGATAAAATCTGCACACAGGATACTCACAATTTCTCCAATAAAACAAGCAAAATTCCAAAGATGTGGTGTGAATTTGTTTCAAGCCAAAAATATGGCCAACCTCCAATGGCTTGAAACAAATTCACACCACATCTTTGGAATTTTGCTTGTTTTATTGGAGAAATTGTGAGTATCCTGTGTGCAGATTTTATCAGTTTTATAAATACTTTTTAAAGATATCTGTGCAATGATTGCTCTGTTATTTCTTTATGTATAAGCCCTGGAAACTGTGCCTATGAGGATCATGTGATTAGTTCCAAATGTCCAAGTGATTGACTTATGCCTTTTCCCAGAGATGTATAGTAACTAAGTAGAACTACTTCACTACTGTACTTAAGTACCGAAAGACGGTATCTGTACTTTCCTAGAGTAGAATTTTTTTCTCCTACTTCCACTTTTACTTCACTACATTTTTTCAATGATTTCAATACTTCTACTACGATATTTTTTTTTGGGCTGCATAGTTACTCGTTACAATTATAAAAATTACCACTGCCAGAACAGTAGATGGCAGGTTTCATGAAGCTCAAAACATGTGTATTATCAGCACATACGAAAATAAAAGCTACTATATGTATAAATAAAAGCTGCATTTGAAATAATAAAAAACAATATGATGTTCAAACTTTTGACTTCTTTCTTTAATAACTACATAACACAGTACTTGTACTTTTACTTTCAGTACTTGAGTAGCATTTTTTTTTTCAAAACTACTGGTACTTTTACTTTCAGTACTTGAGTAGCAAAATTTTTAAAAAAAACTACTTGCAATACTTAAGTACAAAAAATATTGAATACTTTAGTACTTCTACTCAAGTCACATTTTGATTGAGCACTTCCACTTCTACTCAAGTCACTTTTTGATCGAGCACTTGTACTTTTACTCAAGTATGGGTTTTGAGTACTTTATACAACTCTGCCTTTTCCTGATCGGATCTAAATATCCAAGCGATTGATACCTACTATATCTGACCGCTGTTAATCCAGTATTATCTGGTAAGAGGCTGCATGCTTTGGGTTCCTTGGTGGTGGATACATTGGTTTCTTTCCACAAGTGTTTATTCAGATCACACTGAAGGACTGTTTTGGAACTGCTTTTTTATTAAAATTTTAAACAAATATGCATCAACTGTTCTAGGTCTAGTATTCAAAAGGGTGCATGCTGGTTTTGGCATACCAAAAGAACATAGATCAGAAAAGCACAAGTGGAGCATGAAGCTAGAGTCACTATGAAGGTCTACTCAGCAAATCTAGCAAAAGGACGAATGCAGGAGTTAGGGGTAACCAAGAACTAGAGCATAGCGGGACCCCATTCTGTTACTGGGAGTGAGGTAACAGAGGTACGCTGGACTGGTGGAGACGGCAACATACTGTAAATCAGGCAACGGTGTGTAGTGACACGGGACACCACTTTTTAGAGGAACTCTGTACTTTAATTGCTGCACACAGTGACTCGACTCATCTCTAAGCTGGGGAACTGAATTTCACATAAACGCGGTCCCCGCCTAGTCCTGGGCATTGGTAAGCATGTGCACGGCAAAAGATACCCCCAGGTACAGGGTGAGTGGCCCAGTCCACAAACATAATGTGTTATCGTGTGTGATTTAGCCCCTATAGATCCCAAAATGCCCCTTGATTCCTGTGACATACATGTGCCCTATATTAAATTATTTGATATAAACAGTAAAGAAAAGAAACAGTTTCATTTTTTTTTTTTAGTGCATACATCATTCACAAAAAAAATGGACTGAATACCATTGCATTTCTTTTTTAAAGAGGACCTTCCATGAAAACTAGAAAGTCCACTTTCCTGTCAGCTTCCACCCACCACCCAAACAAAATTACCTGCAAAAAAAAAAAAGTGAAAATAAAGATGTAACTATATAATTAAAACATTTTCACCTCACTCCCAGATTTCAACACTTCCTGAAGAACGCAGGTCACATCACCATGTCTCATTAGTGCCTCTTGTTATAGCTGGGCACTCAAACTCCCACAGGAATATGCCCCCTATTGCAGGAGTGCATTCTCACAGGAGGAAGCAGTGAGTCATGGAGATAAGATTAGAATTTTCTTTCTAAAATCTTTATTTTTACTTTTTTTTTTTTTTGCAGCCAATTTTGTTTAGGTAATAGGGGGCTGGCAGGAAAGTGGAATTTCCATTTACATAGAAGATCTTCTTTAACTATTTCCCCAATAGAAAGCAATTGAGGTGCAAGTCTGAAAATGACTTGCTAAGTTATTTGCTAGACTTGCCAGGCTTCACACGTTTGTTGCACAATTACATGACACCAGATCAACCTTCTTTGCAAACTTTCTGCAAATCTGCTGCAAGTTCTGGTTCAGTTATGTTGTACAATAGTCATCCCACCACAGGGGTCACTGCGACTTGCAGAGCTCTTGCTGTAGACTCACCACTGCAAATTTGCTCTTGCGAGACTTTCCACACAAATTTACTACAATTGGAAAAGTGTCAACTAGAACTTGTGCTTCAAGTGCTCTGCAAGTGTACAGTTTGCCAGTGAAAATGTGCAGCAAGTTAACAAGAATTTCATTTCAACACTGTCACAAATTTGTGGCAAGTTATTCTTGCTGTCTGGGTTAGAGCATCTTACAGTTCATGTCCATCTTAAAGCTTGTTTAAAGTTACATCTAGCACTCCCTTTTAGGATTTGTATGTATCACTCCCAGAGTGGAGCTGAAGGAAGATTGTTGAATCTCCTACAGTTTGCATTGGCTTTTTCCAGCTAAGACAAACAAATGTCTGCCTGTTTAAAATTGAATCTTGGTTCGCTTTGGCACCGACTCATACAATTCAAGGTATTACACAGAGCCTACTACACCCTCAGCAGGATCCACCGGTTTAACCCCACTATCTCCCCAACCTTTTGGCAATGTGACCAATCTGTGGGGATTTCTTCCACATCTTTTGGACCTGCCCAGTCATCTAGCTATTCTGGGAGTATGTGGTTAGCATTATAAGCACAATAGCTCAAATTCTGTTTACCGCTCTCCAAGAATCTGCCTGTTGTCCTTGTCGAAGGCATTTCCAACACAATTTGTCAGGGACATAGCCGTACTGGCATTTCTGCCAGTACTAGTCATGGACGCTCCTGGCTCAATCGACACAGCACTCTGCTGGCCCGTCAGGGAAATGGCTGTAGGAGAACTGGCAACATTGCCAGTAATAGCAACGGTCGCTCCTGCCTCAATTGACACTGCCCTCTGCTGGCCTATAGAAGGTGGCCATAGGAGCAGATTCATTGCTGGATTATCTCTCAGCTTCCTGTGCTTCCTGTTTGGACTTCCTGTTGTGACCCGGCTTGTTTCTGAACCATCTGATCTCCTCCTGATGTTTGACCCTCGGCTTGCCTCTCTGACTTTGCTCTTGCTACTACCTGCCTGTTTTCCCAGTGTATGACCCGGCTTGCCTAAGGACTCTGTTTCTACCTGCTCACCTGTGTATGACCCCGGCTTATCCCTGTTCTGCTACTTACCTTGCTCTTGGACTGATCACCTCTGTATGACTCCTCTAGTTGCCTGCCTTACCCAGAGTTCCTGAAATCATCTGGTGCTCACCACAGGCGACCTGTGCTACTTGGGACGCTTCACCTCCTGTACCACTTCCAGGGGTGACTCGCACTGAGTTGCAAGGGAAGCTCTCTCTGCACTTCGGCCTCTATCCAGATTGTGACACAATTGCTGATAGGACGCTACTTGGACTCCTTCTATTCTATGCCAGGAAGGCACTCACGCACTCACAATTGTATACTGGAAACAACTAGTCAACCCCCAACTGCCACTTTACAAAGCCACTTACATGAATAGAGGTGGTAGTCGTAAATTTGACATCATTTAGGGAGAAGTGGCTAGAAAATGCCACTACTGCGTAGTTTGCCGCTTGTTTTTGGGACTGGGCCAGGGGGAGGGAAACAATTGGATTACACATTTCTTGTATCCTGTCTTCTTGGGGGCCTGTGCAGTGCTGTTATTTTTAATGTTCTCAGCGGGTCCAACACGAGCCACATACTGTACATGCCTTTTTTTAATGCTACTACCTTTTTGTTTTTTGTTCTTGTATTTGAGAATTATGTCGGTACTGTATACCTGTTTTGTTCAGGCTAGCCTGCCCCTGCGTGTGCTGGGCTACCAGGCCTCGGTTTTGTTTTGTACATGCTGAAAACCAATAAGGAGTTTGGTAAAATAAATAAATAATCTTAGTGGGCATTCAGTACTGGAGCTGAGCACTGCTTCCATGTGACGCAGGTGTCCCATCGATCAATTTCTCTGAGCCAGATCCTGGCAAATGAAAAGTTATTCTGTCTGTTTTACCTGGCCCAGTAAAAATGGCAGTTGGGTTGTGTTTGAAAACATTTAGAAAAGCAAGCAATAAAAAGACCATTGTGTCACAACGTCACACATTAATGTAAACTAAAGAGATGAATTTGGCTTTAGCTGACAGACTCACCCTACTAATTACAACAATAATAATAAATTTTTCTGCATCTATTGAATTACAGACTTGGCTGAGATATCATTCAGCAGCAGGAATAACTTCCCAGACAGGATAATGAAAGATAAAAAAATAAACCCTATCTTCCTTTTCTGTCACAGCTTCAGACAATTTTATTACAGATCTTACAAATAACTTAATAAATATTACATATATCATTGTAAATGCCTAAGTAACAATGTCATTAGATCCTCGTGAACTGACTGGCTGACCTTTGAGACCGATGCATTATGAAATCAGATATAAAACAAAGTTTGTTCTGTTTCTACCTAAACAGCTTTCCACAGTTCTGACATATAATTCTCACCAGAAATATTATATTGTTTCATTTTGGATAGTGCAAGGGAGGATTATAACCCCTGTCAGATTATTGTTTGCCATCTGTGTCCCGTTGCAGAGATTTCCCTTCACTTCCTGTCCCATAGCCACACAGGAAGTGAGAGGAAATCCCTGCAAATTAAGGGAATTCCATGGGACCCCCCAGATTACCAGAATGTGTCCCCATTGGAAGATTTTCCCTCTATTACTTTTCTGGGGGGGACAACCCAAAATGTGGGATTTTCTTTTAGTTTTTAGTTTTAACCGGTTGCGTCCGCCGCACGACGATATATGTCGGCAGTCAGCCCCGGCCAGGCAAAGTGACGTATATATACGTCACTAGCCTGTCACTTGCTTGGGAGCCAATAGCGGGTGAGCGTGCGCCCACAGTGGCGCGCTCCCGCCCCGTTCTCCAGCAAGTCCGTGTGTGTGACCAGCAGACCCGATGTCCGCCGGTCACTCGCCGATCGTTGGTGCAGAGGGAGAAAGTCAGGCGGCTGATGTAAACAAGCCGCCTGTCATTCTCCCCTGTGTAGAAACAGTGATCATACGGTTCTACTATGTAGGACCGTTGATCACAGTTCCTACACTTCAAGCCACAGCCAATCACAGTTAGAATCACGCTCCCTAGGGACACACACCACCCCTCCCTCTCAAATTAAGTTAACCCCTTCACTACCAGTGTCATTTTGCAGTAACAGTGCATATGTATAGCACTGATTACTGCAGTAATATCACTGGTAACCCCAAAAGTGTCAAAAATGTCAGTCAAGGGTCCGATCTGTCCGCCGCAATGTCGCAGTACCGCAAAACAAATCGCAGATCGCCGCCATTATGCGTTAAAAAAAAAACACCAAAAATGACAGAAATCTTTCCCTTAGTTATTAAACGCAATAACTTTTGCGCAAACCAATAAAAATACGCTTTTTGCAATTTTTTTTTTACCAAACATATGTAACAGAAAACAAATTGGCCAAAAATGTTAAAAAATTTTGATTTTTACATTTTTTTGGGGAAATTTCATATAAAAAAATGTGAAAAATATTGTTGTTTTTGCAAAATTTACGCTCTTTTTTTGTTTATAGCGCAAAAAGTAAAAATCGCACAGGTGATCAAATACCACCAAAAGGAAGCTCTGTTTGTGGGAAAAAAAGGATGTCAAATTCGTTTAGGTACAGCATCGCACGACCGCGCAATTGTCCGTTAAAGTCACGCAGTAAAAAATCGCAAAAAAAACCCTGGTCAGGAAGGGGGTAAAATCTTCTGGGGCTTAAGTGGTTAATGATAGCAGTAAACAGGACAAATAGAGAGGGTGACTCTTCTTTTCTGGGGAACAGACAGCAATACAAATTGAGAGGCGTTCTAATGCCTCTCTACTCTGTCCAAAATTTAAAAAAAATGTTTTGCCTTTACTTTTACTTTAAGTTGAGTTTGCCTGTAGGCTGGAACAGGTACATTTTTTAGATGTAACTCCAGCCAAAAAAACTATTTTTAAGTTTTGGATTGTATAGAGGAGGGTTAACACCCCTGTAACGTTTGTTTTGCTGTCTGCCCCCCTGTTCAGAAGATTTCACCCCACTTTCTGTCCCTGTGACAATTGGATTTTGAAAATGTTGGGTTGTTGTGGAAACAAAGATTGGTGATAAAGCTTTAGTGGAGACACCTTTTTCCCATGACAACTCTTACAGGAGGAAATTTTCCTTCCTAGGGTTAGATTTCCTCTCACTTCCTGTGGTCCCCTACCGTTTGTAAGTAGGAGTCATATGTAAGTCGGATGTATGTAACTAGGGGACTGCATAGCTGTATAGCACAGTAGCGGTGCAGCAGTTAATAGGCCTGACACTGACTAAAAGTCCACAACCACACTCTTCCTCTACATCGCTCTGCCAGCAAAGCTTAGGGAAGAATATGTTGCATCATGGGAACTGAGTCTTTTCTCCTGGATCAGCTCTGCTCAGCTATGACATTGTGATCCAAACCGGCAATAGGAAAGTTTTTGTATTCATATTTTTCCACATGTCTTAACTTTTAAAGGTATGAGAACCTCATAATCAGTGTTAGACGCTTGCCTGGTTATGTTATCTGGTCAGCTCAGTTATAAATAGTGCTTTAATATATCAATCTGTGCACACATCACTGTCAGTTTAGTGCATTGGATCCGTATTCCTTCATGGCATCTATAAAGAGCTGGTGTCGATGATACAGCGGATGAAGAGGGTGTCATCTTTTAGGTAGTTGTTCTTGGAGGACTGTAGTTTGGACAGAAGGCAGAACAAGGGGCAGCCGCTGGCGATATTCATGTCGTTGACTGGTCGCTGAAAAGAGGCAGAGGTGATGTCTGGGCGGAAGGCATCAAACACATGTTCTCGGTTATTCTGGTCCAGCAGCATAAATGTCACCTATAAGAAGAAGGAGGGGGTATAAATTCTGTGCTGTACTTATGTCACCTCTACTACACATCAGTTGCCTACTTTTGGACCTACTATATACAGGGCCCAAAGCTGAAGTGGTAAAAAAAAAAAAACTTATAGCTTGTTCATTTTTTAGGTTGCTTTAACTGATGTTATGTGCAGATCTAAGAATGTTCTAAGAAATGTAATCTGTACTTAATAAATAAATACACAACGCCATCCGTTCGTATGCCGGTAACTTGGCGTCTCGCCCGACTTCTCAATAGGTCTGAGCTGTAGCGTTACTACTGGGATAGAGATCAGAGATGTTGGACCTCTTGGTTATAGGAAGTCAATATCAGCCTCTGATCTCTATCTTGGAAGTGACGCCATGGCTCAGACATGATGAGGAGTTGAGTGTTATCGGCACACGAACAGATGGCATGTTGGACAATCTGATTGTGCTGTAATGCTATACGATTTGGTATGCCCTATATTTTATTGTGTTTATGAGTAGTTTACTTGAAGATTAGTACATTTTTATTGGTTTTACGGTAATGAACTATTAGAGATTTCTTTCTGCCAAACATTTGTGGAACCACCAGATGCTTTATTACTGAATGCCAGTGTAGATGAAGGACCACCAGAGGAAACAGTGCTATTAAAGTGATTTATGCCAAGCATTAGGTTGTGTGGCATAAGTATTTGGTGAGTGAGACATACAGTGGGAGTGGTAGATTACTTTTGGTGGTGATTGGAGTGTGGGATCTACACCAATTTTATCTATCTACACCCCAGGTCGGCAACCTGTGGACCGCAATCTACCAGTCGATCCCGGCCAGATGACCTCCAGAGCCCCCCTGCCCCAAAACACCCCCCCCCCCCCTCTATGTTGAGGGCATTTGGCCTGGTATTGTTCAGAAAGGAGCTGCATGCTCAGATAAGGGTCTGGTATGGATTTTGTGGTTCCCCTTAAAATCCATACCAGGCACGAAAAATTTTTCATTGCCGGCATTCTTTTGTTTACATTTCAGCTGCCATGGGGAAGCCCACAGCTGATGAGTCATGGGTTGTTAAGGACACAGCGGCAGGCTTCGATGCTCGCTCCTTAACAAACAGCTATTCTTCAAACAGAATTCAAATCGGTCGATCAGTTTTCGACCGATCCGAATATGAATCGTTCCAAAAATGTGGAATTCCTTAGAAAACGAATATACAAAACGAAAATAAACAAATTTCAATGAAATTCCTCACTATTTCATTTGAAGATTTAGATACATATAACTGCTATTGTGCTCATATAGACGCTATTGTGCCCATATAGATGCACAATAGCAGGTATATGGGCACAACAGCATATATACGGGCATAATACCATATTTATTCTATTGTACCCATAAAGCTGTTATTGTGACCATATACTGTATTTTCTCCTAGGTGGGGTGGTAAATGGTGTAAAGAAAAAAGATTATTGTGCAGTGGCTGGTAATCTTTTTTTGTTTTTCACTTATACACCAGTCCTGAGGATAAAGAGGAGGAAAATATACTGGTGGTGCTGTTGCATGTGAAGGAACTGGAGCTGATGTGTTAAAACATTAGATTGACCTGCAATAAAAGAGTGGGTCATATATTTCTAGAGGATTCGGTATTGAGCTACACATATCTAATGGGTGAATTTGTTTTACTGGTGAGTCTTCTACCATCTTGGGTATATAGAGGTTGAAAGCTGTAATAACAGAAGTTATTGCAGCAGTTTCTGAAGGACAGAGTGAGACATGGTTTTCAAAATGACAACCTAACTGGTAAAAACCACTTATGTACGTAGCTTAGACTTTAGACTTTAGAATTGTAGTGTTAAAAAATATATATTAAAGGACCACTCTCCATAGAAGGTCAAATTACTGAAAAAAAAAAAAGAGATGGCCAGTAGACATCATTGCACTTGTACTAATAATGAAACAATTATTATTTTTTTAAAGTTCAGGGTACTTCGTTGAAGCTAAACCGATACATACAATTAGAGACAAGCTCATGCAGCTTTGTATTAAATAATATATCCTACATGTATTTTACAATACAAACAGTGTAGATACCTGAATTTGGCTTGCTATTATCATCCTGCAATCACCTATACAGCAGAGCGCAGATTGTAAGAGGGACAAGAAACACAAAGAACCAACCAGTTGTGTTTCAGTGCTCATGTACAAACCAAGAACATGCAGGTAGGAGTAGAGGGTGTGGCAAAGAGAAAAGCCTATCAGTGTGCTGCTTCTTCTCTTGCTGTCCAATCACAGCCTGCGGAAGGAAGTTCAGCAGGGAAAATTCCAGTCTTTTGCCCTGCTAGACAGGGTTGTGCTGTATGGCAGAGCTGTATAAATCTAAGGACTAGATTGACAAAATACAAATCCTTTGGCAGATCAAAAAGCTATCTGATACATACAAGGGTTGGACAAAAATATGGAAACCCCAGGTTAAAGAACAAAATCATAACCTAATATGGCATTGAACCGCCTTTAGCATCCAAGATAACCTGAATTCTCCTGGAAATTGACAAATACAAGTTGTGGATGGTGGATAATAGAATCTGATACCACTCTTCATGCAAAAATCATTTCAGGTCTTGCAGAGATGCCGGAGGCGGAAAACAATCGCCAAACCTTGTTCTCCAAAATTGAGGTGCAAGACTTTGTCTGCATGCTCATCAAACCACGATTTGACAACACCACCTTTGTGAATCAGAGCATTATCATCCTGGTAAATGGGGCTATCTTTGGGAAACAATGTCTGCACCATGGGGTGCACATGGTCTGCCAAAATTTGTACATAGTCACTGGCAGTGACTCTACCTTTCAAGGTGATGATAGGGCCTACAGAATACCAAGATATGGCTGGCCAAACCATGCTATGCTTTACTGTTGGCACAAGAAAGTCCTGGTCATAATCTTGGGGCGGTGTTCCCCACATGTAAACACATCCAGTTGTTGGGAACAGTGTGAAGCTCGATTCATCAGACCATATTACAGTCTTACATTGATCAATAGCAGATGATTTATGGGTGTTGCACGACTCTCTCTTCTTCTGAGTATTATAATCAGTCACCAGTGGTTTGGCAGTTGCAGCTCACCTATGAATGTTTTGCTTATGGAGTTCCCTCCACAAGGTTTTTGTAGACACAAGTTTAAAGCGGAAGCAAAAGAATGTGAAGAAAGGGGGATAGCTTCATGGGATGGTGGCGGTTGGAATTTTAAGTCCCCATTAATTTTTTTCAATGGGGGTTTTTGTGATAGGACAAAAAAGGTCAGCTCATTGGGGAATGTTCTGGAAATTTCTGGGGGGGGGGGGGGGGGCGTTCCTCTAGGATAGGTCATTTAAAGTCAACTGACACCCCAGAACATTCAACATTCCAGAAACTTTCAGGACCCTTATTGGCTGATTTTGTTTACAGTTTTAAAGTAGTTATTGATTAAATAACTCATGGTGAATTAATAATTATATTTGTGAAAAACAATAAACAAGGCTGCAGCTGTTATTAACTGCTTGTCGTCCGCGCTATAGCCGAAAGACGGCTACAGCACAGGCTTCCCTGGATGTCCTCTCGTGATTGCCCTGCCCACGCACCACGTTTTGTGAAAGCTGAGTTCTTCTGTCACAACTGATCACAGATCAGGGTAAAGGGCCAATCCCAGCGGCCCTTTACCATGTGATCAGCTGTAAGCCAATGACAGCTGATCACAGGATGAAAACACAAGCCAGTTATTGGCTTTTCTCTCCTCACACTCACAGCATGAGCAGAGAATGAGAGAGCCAGCAACAGGCTTGTGTTAGGGACATGTGCACTGACATCCGTCTGTAATCGAATATTGGTGAAGGAGTCTGGACACGGTAACAGATGTGCATGAGAGGCGATGTTCCAAGGACAAACTGGATGCTGTTAATCTATCCAGAAGTGGTGAGATCTCTGCAAACAGCTACTAGCTGTACATCTATCTGTCTCCCATCCCCGCTCAGCATCCTTTCTACCACTAGACCTGCACACCACACATACCCAAAATCATCTACCACTCCAGGTTATCCCGTGTGCTGCCTTATATCAAGCGGACAACTCACACTGCTAACAAGTATGGAACTGTCTGTATGCTTATTGACTGAGGGTCTGATTTACCTCCGTGCAGTATGTAAGGGATTGGAGCAGGGATTCATTCCGAACACCCTTCTGAGCCCAATAATAAACCTGGATGGCCTCAGTTTTTCTGGATTTACTTTTCCCTGTCTTTTCAAGCAGATCTGCTGCTGTGGACTGTGAGAGTATTGGTGGTTTCCAAATCCCATATTGCCTTGCTTGATACAATTTACTATGCCAACTCAGATGTAGGTGGATGGATGAAAAAGTGTGTCTGGTGCATCTGCTGGTCTGTGGTGACAACGTTGTCCTTATTTAATCATGGTTATGGTGGAGGTGGTCTATTCAATCATTTGTATGTTTAAATAAAAGTATTTTGTATTTCTAAAACCGGGTTTTTTCCTCTGTGATGAAACTCTTTAGGACCTCTTTCTCTTTAAAGTATATCTTGCAATCAGTCTAGAGCTTAACACTCTCCTTTCAAAATATCTATGAGTGACGGCTAACATTTCGCTAGGGATTATTTGGAATATCATATTTCCTCCCTAGTTTTCTATTGAGGCAGAGCTGAAGACTTTTAGCTCCTTCTAATTATATGCACTGATTATCAGTGTCCTGATTATCAGTGCGATCCAAACAGTGCCTACCAGTGCTGCCAATGTTTTCCCACCAGTGCTGCCAATCAGTGCCCACCAATGCTGCCAATCAGGGCCCACCAGTGGCACCTATCAGTGCCCATCAGTGCTGCCAATCATTGCCCATCAGTGCCTTCTCATCAGTGTCACCTATCAGTGCTGCCAGTCAGTGCCTCTCAGTGCCATCCATCCATGCCATCTATCAGTGCCCATCAGTGCTGCCTATCAGTGCCCATTAGTGCAGCCTCATTACTGGCACCTCATTAGTGCCCACCAGTGCCGCCTCATCAGTGCCACCTATCAGTGCTGCCTATCAGTGCCTCTCAGTGCCATCCATCAATGCCATCTATCAGTGCCCATCAGTGAAGCCTATCAGTGCCTCTCAGTGCCATCTATCAGTGCCCACCAGTGCTGCCTATCAGTGCCCATTAGTGCCGCCTATCTGTGAAGCCTCATTAGAGACACCTCATTAGTGCCCATCAGTGCTGCCCATCAGTGCCAATTAGTGCTGCCTATCAGTGCAGCCTCATTAGTGGCACCTCATTAGTGCCCACCAGTGCCGCCTCATCAGTGCCACCTATCAGTGCCCATCAGTGCTGACTCATCACTGAAATGATAAGTGTTTATTTATTTTTTTCAAACTTTGCGGCCTTTTTAAGTTTGTTTAGCAAAAAATAAAAAACAGTTGTGTTTAAAGGGATTGTAAAGGCAGAATGTTTTTTTTTTAATCTTAATGCATTCGATGAAGAAACCCTTTGTGTGCAGAGAAGCCCCCTCCAACCCCCCTAATACTTACCTGAGTCTATCTCTAACCAGCGATGTTGCAGGAGTGTCTCAGCTGCCCGGGACTCCCCTGCCTCATTGGCTGAGACAGCAGCGCGGCGTGATTGGCTCCCATTGCTGTCAGTCAGCCAATCAGGAGAGAGGGGGCAGGGCTGGGTCACGAATCTATGTCTGAATAGATACAGGGAGCTGTGACTTGGCTCGGGTGCCCCCATAACAAGCTGCTTGCTGTGTGGGCACTCAACAGGAGGGAGAGGCCAGGAGCACAGAAGAGGGACCTGAGAAGAGGAGGATCTGGCCTGCTCTGTGCAAAACCACCTGCGCAGAGGAGGTAAGTGTAACATGTTTGTTATTAAAAAAAAAAAAAAAAAAAAACAAGACTTTACAATCGCTTTAAATACCAGCATTAAAGAAAATTCTTGTGTGAAAAAAATGCTAAAACTTTCATATGGGTACAGTGTTGCATGACCATGCAATTATCATTCAAAGTGTCATTCAAAGTGCGACAGTGCTAAAAAGCTGAAAATTGGCCTGGGCAGGAAAGGGGTAAAAGTGCCCAGTAGGCAAAGTGGTTAATCTAGTTTGGTGTGTCAAGTGTTTTGTATTTTTGGAGTTTATGCCGCCTACCATCCCATGTTACATCACTTCTGCTTTCAATGCGAAACATGTCATCACTTTCACACCTGCAAATCATGTAGTGTTTCCATATTTGGGTCCAACCCTTATATTTCAGATGTGTTTTAATCAGTTTCCCAAGTGTTTATCATTACATGCCCATCAGAAGCCACTCTGTGTCATGCTGATGTCAGTGACGTAATGTAAACACTGCTTAATTGTTACAGTAATTCTCTTTATGTGGAAGGAAGGCAAGGTATGATTCTCCATTCTTTGATTACTCATTGTTAGTGCCTGTTGGTGGAAGACATGTTACCTTGTGTTTAAAGGGCCAGGGCAGCAGAGCATCATATTCTCCTTTCATGATGGCGAAGAACAGGGAGACGTGCGTACCCTTGCCAGCTCCATCACCATTTAAATAAATGCGGAGGCACACTTTATATCCATACCTGGCAGTGTAGAAGGCTGTAAAGAAAAAGAAATGAGGCAATCAGTCAGGAAATTGTCAGTGTGGGTATGATTAAAAGCTTTCAAGCCCTGGGGAAGAATGTAATCTGGGGCCCCATCATGTCTCTTACAAAAACCTAATCTGTCCGGTTTATAACTTTATGGGTTCGTTCAAATGTAGCCCCATCCCTTGCAGACTTCACTGTGACTGGCATAATGTAATGTTACAGTAAACCACCAATGTTAAACTTACTTATCTCCTTGGCATGACACTCTGTTCTGCACTTACTGTATGTACATTGTAGGATCCCGTAGTAAAGTGGTTGTTAACCCACTTTGACAACTTCACATAATTCTCTCTCTTCCCTGATGAGAAGTGCTCCTGTCTCTGTGTTTTATAAAAAAAAAAAAAAAAAAAAAAAAAACGATGCCTTTACCGTATTTCAGAGCGATTCCCGGTGATGCCGTGACCGGCCAGCTCTCTCCTCCTCCTGTCTGACAGATTCAGGGGGTGGGGCTGAGATTCCCTTGCTGACATCAGGCAGGGCGAGAGCAGGAGAGGGGAGAGAGAGCCGGCCGGTCACGTGATCGCCGGGAGCCGCTCTGAAATGCGGTAAAGGTGGAATTTTTTTTAATAAAACACAGACAGGAGCACTTGTCATCAAGGAACAGAAAGGATTATAAAGGACAAGAAAAGTTATAACAGCAGTAGGAGGGGAGGGGACGGGCACTGACAAAGGAGCAGACAGGTAGAGAGGATGGGGGCAGAGAGCTGCGGATGATGGAGGCACGTAAACTGATCACGGTGTCAGGGCTCAGCAGCCATGATATACCATGGTCAGTTTACAGAGGGGAATGTAGAAACTGGCAGGATCAGCATGCTTTAAAGGAACAGGATCTCTTTTTTTTGGGGGGTTAACAAACGCTTCAAATTCTTATACCAGCACAAATCTTGAATTGGATGGTCTCATTATTGATGACGTTTTGTTTCCGCATAAGGTAAGCATAAGGAACACCACAGCAGTTAGTGTGGCAGTGGACAGTGTCTAATTTCTGCAGGGGCTCCAAAGGGGCGCACAAGAAGGGCCCATTCACACCAGATGGAGTGGGATTGCACTGGGCAGTTAATCTAGCACAGTCCCTAGGCAAGACAGGCAAAATGCCTTCCCTCCCATGTGCCTGGTTTACCGTGTTGCGGTGGTATGGGGGCAGTATACACAGAAAAACAATATGGCCAGCCATACATTTTGTTAGCAAATCACAGTGAGAGGCAATTCTCTGTTTTGCAGCCAAAAAAAACGTATTGAGATGTCACTATTGCAATATGATTCAATAAAGTTTGTTACAAAAAAGTGAACAGTGTGATGTGGCACGATTGGTGCATCAGCACTGCAATTATCCAACCGGATCGTACTACACACCAGCTGCTGTTTTATGTAAATAGACCCTAAGGCTGACAACAGACGGGTGTTTTATTGCAGCGATTATTCACCTGATTTGGTACAGCAACAAAGAAAATCATAATGATTTTCTTCGGGTTCATTTTTAAAGCATTTAAATGCTCTGTCACTCAGAGTTTGGGATTCATCAGCGTTTTGGCTAGGTGGCAAAATCGCTAGTGATAATTGCCCTTTTTCCATGAAATGTTGAAGTAATACTTAGCTGCCAGTCGTTGAAGGAGAGAGAAGTGTAGTAGAGCACAACCCAATGATGTAGCAAATCACCAACAACTCTAGAGATCAGATTGCTGTTTACCATCGTTGTTAATCACTGGCATTAGCGATTTGCAGCAGTGATTAATCTCTGCAAAAATATTGCCTGTATGTTATCAGCCCTAAGTGCCAAAGGGACCATTATTCCCGGTTCACACTACCGCGACTTGTCAGGCGACTTGGCCGCCTGACAAGTCGCGGTCCATTTAGTGCTATGGGAACCATTCTAATAGGAGCGACTCAAGTTCCTGCACTACTTTTGACCGAAGTCGGAGCGACTTGCATTGACTTCCATTATGTGAAGTCCGTTCAAGTCGCGTCGAAGTCGCGGTGCACGGCGACTTCACTAGTCGTCCCCGAAGTCGGTTCGCCATAGTGTGAACCGACTCTTAGCCACAAGTTGGGCACCAGGAATATAAACACTTCAAATAGCACCTTCTTCCAGGAGGAGAACTGGTCACAGCCAGGACAGTCTTAGGCTTCATCTATAAGCGTACTTAAAGTGTTACCAAACCCAGGACCCTGCATTCACTATATATGTTCTCCCATAGTACACAGAACATGGAAATTCAATTGTTTTAGTAAATATAAACTGCTAAATACCTTTTCTCATCAGCAGCATATAGCAGTCTTGTGATTTCTAGGAGTGCCTGGTTAAAGCTTGTAGGAGAAGTTTTCATTCTACTCTGATTGTCCTATGAGGCTACATGTTCCCTAACTTTCTGTCTGGACAGTGCTGATTGGCTCTGTGCTGATCACATGCACCCTCTCAAGCAGAAAACAAAAACTCTCTAGCAATACACACCACACTGAGCATGTGCTCAGTGACTCCAACGGCTCTGTCTTATCAGGAGATGGATTGGGGACAGTGGAAGAAGGGGAGAATCAGAGAAGAAAGAATCAAACTGCCTTTTTACACAAAACAGAGGATTAACCCTTAGGTTCCACAGTGAGTATAACAAGCATGCTTTACTGCATATGCAGACTGATTTTACTCTTGCGGGATTAGTAACACTTTAAGCATACACCCATGTGGGAGCCATGTTTGCAGAGAATAGGACTGCCTGCACGGGATGCACAGAGCTCCCCCCGTGTGAACAAGGCCTTATAGGAGGATGAACCTGCTGAACCTCCATGACTGTGGTGTGGTTTATGTACAGTAACTAGAAGAAGTATGTACAAAAACCTCCCACAGCACACATGCCCTTTTTCTCCTGTTGTTGAGACTTGTAGTTCCCTTGTGTTTAGCATTTACTCAGACACAACATCTTTTCTGTAACAGTCATGTCTCTCCTGACCTCAACATTAAAAAAAAAACCCTGAAAATTCCAAATCAGTTTCCCTTGGCGGATGACTCAGTGCAATTATGGGATTTGAAGTCATTCTTTGAAACACTTAACAACTTAAACTATCACCGCAGAATTGGGCAGCGCTCCCAATCCTCCGTCCGTAACCAAATACTGCCAAGTACTTATTGTAATTAAATGGTTTTATTTAAATCATTAAGTCGGGAAATGTACACTTAACATGACTTTGTTACTTTCACTTTGCTCCACAAATTTGGTGTTCAGCTTCTCGTGTAAATGTTTCCACTGCACATTGCAGCTTGAAAAATCTCAGTACAGCTTTTCTTTTTACTGAGCTAAAATAGCCCATTCATTGCACACAGGCGTGTAAAGCCATACATTCTTCAGTAAAAAAAAAAAAATTTAGAAAAATCTGCATTTTTGATCAGTAATTTCTGCCTCATGTGCGCAAATGTTAATTTGTATATCGTGCAGAATGAGAGATGCGAGAATAAATTTGCGTGAAAATGAGCGAACGCATATATGCAAAATGCACATAAATATGCGCAAATACATACAAAAAAAAAAACCACCTGAAATTACATCTGAAAAAGTAGATGCTCAAACAGGAGTATCATGTGCAAGAGGCCTAACAATGACAAAAACATGAACACTTTATAAGCATTTATGTTTAAGTATTCTATATAGTTCTAGCATCTGTGCCTGTATCTCATGCTGTGAACCACTGTGCTACCAAGGGGGGGTGGTTTGTGGTCTGTTTTGTTTCTGTGTTGTGCTGTTTGTGCCGAAAAATCTATAAATAAAAATGTTAAAAAAATATATTCTATATAATTCTACAGGATATCATACAGTCATATAAATATAAAAGAATATAAATAGTGTATGATTGGAGGGCAGGAGCATGTTCTCCTCTGATGCACTGACTGATGTGAATGGCTCAGTGTTCTATACAACGCTGCAGAATATGTAAGAGCTATATAAATATATAATAATAATTATATTATTATTATATATTTATGACTATGGTGGAACCAAGCTATGTAAATGTATAATAATAGTAGTGTATAATATAGTGTATAATATATAATACATATATATATATATATATATATATATATATATATATATATATATATATATATACATATAATATATATATATATATAATATGATAGTGTATAATAATAGTATAATAATAATAATAGTATGTGACATTGGAGCTGTGAATTGTCCATTACCCATTTGTTGTTTAGCTCTAGGTATAGGTGTAGTAGGATGATATACCTGGAGAATAAAGGCTGATAGCTCTTCCTGTCGCAGCATCGTGACTTTTCTGCGTGAAGCTGCTGATCTTCCATAGAAACACCCCGTCATATGAGGTTTGCTCGAGAGTTGACAGACGCACGTGCAACTCATTTATTGCCATCTCCTTCGTGGCCAATGTGCAACGTAAGTCAGTGATCTGCAAGAAGAAGAGGACGGTTTAGTTATGAGGTGTGATTATTATTTCTCTTGCCATAAACACACAGCTTGTAATAACTCCCTGTCTTACTTCAGGTGGACCTGAACTCAAAAAGAGATTTGCTATGTTACAGGCAACGTTTAAAAGTGTTAATTGTGCCGGTTGCCGTAACTTGCACTTGTAATCCCAGTTACTTGGGAGGCTGAGGCTGTTGAATTGAGTCCAGGAGCTCTGGTCTACCCTGCACTATGTCGATCAGGTGTCCACGCTAAGTTCGGTATTAATATGGTGGCTCTAGGGGATGAACGCGGGGCCACCAGGTTGGACTAAGGAGGGGTGAACCAGCCCAGGTCGGTAACGGAGCAGGTCAAAACCCCTGTGCCGATCAGTAGTGGGATCGCGCCTGTGAATAGCCAGTGTAGAGCAGCCAGGACAATACAGTGAGACAGAGTCTCCCCCTTTTAAAAATTCTAATAATAAAAAAAAATTGTTAATTGCGCCTACTCAGTACTCAGGATATGTATTTTTCATCTTTATTTTCTCCTAAAAAATACCATTTTGGTTTCTGGTATGTGAGTGCGCCTAGGCACGCCTGTGTCTGCAGTCTCACAGCTAAATATCTGAGGTGTGAGATCTAAGACAGTGATGCCCATAGCTCCCAATTGTCCCTGATTTGGAGGGACTGTCCCTGATTTGGAACTCAGTCCCTCTGTCCCTCTTTCCTCCTTTTTATTTGTCCCTCATTTTGGTCTGATCTACAGAGTTGTATACAAAATGCACTTTTTGTCTTTCAAAAAGTTTTTCCCAGTGCTAAACTTTTCATCCAATTTCTAAATTGCTGTTTTTGTAAATTCCAAAAGGCAGTATAAAGGAATATTAGCGGTTTAAAAGCACTTGTGGGTTTAACTAATCATTTTTTTTTTGTACAATTCTCCTTTAAGGGGTGTAGCAGGGTGTGTGTCTTATCCCTACATAATTTTGCTAAAAGGTGTCCCTTGTTCGCATCTCAAAAAGTTGGGAGGTATGCTGATGCCTAAGAATACTAAGCTCAGAACATAGAATCATAATTTGGTGATGTCAGTATTGTGCTGCTCACTGTTGTCCTTGCTGGAGGACCTGATATGAGGAAGTAAAGCTGTGCCCTGACCAAGATGGCCACCTCCATAAAGAGACATAATAAGTTAGTAATAAGGACACTTTTTTAGGGAGACAGCATCCAGAATTCCATTCCCCTTTTAAGCTGACTGAGCCCATTGTCATCTCCCCTGCATCCCACTAATCGAGCGGAGATTTTTAGGTTTAATGACTGGACATAAAGAAACAGGTGATTTTGAGCTTTCATTCTACAATAAAGCTGATGGATAAAGGTAGATCTTTTCAGATATTTTCTGATTGATGAACAATGTTTTTGTATGTGTTTGTATGTTTGTTACCCCAACATTTCATATTCCTGATATCTGCCTGCTTTACCATGTACTTGCATGGAAAAGTATCCTGTCCTCTTTGTATTGCTTCCTCTGTGTGAAATCCCTGGTGTTTCTGCATTACCTCTGCTTTACTATAAAAAAAAACTGACCACACTAAGCAGGAGAACACACTGTGGTCAGTTCTCTAGCTGTGCTGAGAATTCAGCCTGCTTTCCCTCAATGATCAGACACTCCTCCCAGGTACAGCCTTTCACTGGGAAGCTCAGTGTACTGTTGCTTCTCCTCCCCCCAGCTCTTATGCAGCTAAGAACAGATGGTACACAAGGAATGTGCTCACTTATAAAAGAGGGGAAAAAGGCATTGATAATGTTCATTTCTTTTTTAAACTGAATAGATTGTTTTATAAGGTGATCGTTTACAATCACTTTAAGATAATGGAACAAGCATACACTACACATGGTCATTTCCAGTCCCTGGAAGCTTCAATCAGTGTAGTCTGCTGCTGTCGCATGTATTTTTCAATAGATTGATAGATCATTCATGTGCAGATCACTGTCCTATATTTATGGGTGCCTGAAATTTTTCCAGGGTCTAAAAAGGGAACCTCCAGTAAAAGTTCTTGGGACAGGTGACACTATTGCCATAGGTTGTGAGGCCAAAAAGCATTCATGAGAAGTGCACAAGTATTTTAAACTCCCAAGTGGAGCAACTTACATGCTAATTATTATATATTATTATATATTATGTCAGTTAATGATGAACTGCAAATCCCAGCAGGCTCTGCCTACCAGTACTTGAATTCTCAATCTCAACAGCATTGTGGCCAAAATTGGCCTCTTCCAGCTTCCATGCTTGCTTTTAGCAAAGATAGTAATGGCGCCTCACTTTTTGTTCACAGGCTTTCACTTTCTGCTGCTCCTCATTCTTCTGCTCCAGTGCTGCTTCCAGTTTGCCGTTGGCACTATCAACCTCACGGTTCAGGACAGAAATTATATTTTCAAAAACTTGTGTCCTGGTTTCCAGCATAGCCAGTCTGGTATAGGGATCTGTTTCTGTGGAGCCGCCTCCATTCAGACAGCCACAGTCTGTGGCAATGTTACTGTTCACAGCCTTTACATCCCCATTTGGTAGGTTGGAAATCACTTTCCGGACAGCCTGAGCGGTGGAATCTTGCAGGGGGTAATGGAATCCATTCTCAGTTGGCTCTGGCAGGGACAGGCTCTCTTTGATCTGCAGTAAAATGGGGGCGACCAGAGACAGGTGTGCCACCACAGAGGATTTCTCATGTTCCTTCATCTTATCTCTGCTGCCCTGCAGGGAGAAAAAAAAAGTTATGATCTTAATTATTTTATGAATACACTTATTAAACAACATCTGGACCTGAAGCAGTTTATTGACTGGATAAAGTAACGTGTGCAAAGAGTCAGCCAGATAACAACTTCACTAAAACTATATTGACTCAAAGGGAGTTAAAGTCAAATTTAATTCTGCTATTTCTTCTTTATTGGACACCCAGGAGCTTTATGTAATAATCTGATAGTATGCTCTGCATATTAGAACATTATGGCAGACTTCCATGTGTTGTGGAAATTGTATTAATATTTGTGTGGACATTTTTCAGGAAGTGTTTTATTTAAATTGCTATTATGTCTCCCAGTGTCTGTTTACCAGTACCCGCTATGCACAGCAAATATGGCTTTAAGAGCCGGTTCACACTGAGGCAAAACGACTTCGAGGGGCGACCTGCAGGGACTTCACATAATGGAAGTCTATGCAAGTCGCTCCCAGGTCGCCCCAAAGTAGTACAGGACCCTTTTTCTAAGTCGGAGCGACTTGTGTCGCTGCTATTAGAACGGGTCCTGTGCTAATCAATGGCGAGCGACCGAGCGCAACTTGTCAGGCTGACAAGTCGCCTGTCAAGTTGCGCTAGTCTGAATGGGGTCTTAATGGCATTGAGGAAAGACTTAGTTGTGGAAACCTTCCATTAAATGGAGACTGCATACCACTAGCCTGATCTCCCAAACAGCGGGCGCTCTGAGCGGCTACTGCTGGAGCGAACTCCAATCCGGATCTATGGCAGTGCGATGTGAACTTCACCGTGCAAATGTATATCAGCCAGCCAGGGCCCTGGTATTAACTGGCGGAGATATGTTTGTGATGTGGAATTATTATCGTTTTGTTTTTGATAAATATCTGCCCTTTTGCTGGATCAATGGTTGGTAGCTTTCTGTTTTGCTCGATCCGCATGATTAAAATACTGCTGCTATTTCCTTCGCAGATATAGTCTCATTTTCTGGAACAATAGCATAATCACTATCAAATATGTTTTTTATTAATTATATTATATAAGATTCGCTCTAACAGGTTATGACGGGAGTGCACCTGTATGTATTAGCGGGGCCGCATTCACGAGAATCAATGCTAGTTCCATTGTATAGTGTTGGCAGCCATTTTTAGCAATAGTGCATTGTTTTCGCTTTCACTTAACAGTTGGGAACTCTTGCACACGGTCAAGTTTGTGCATAAGCATACACTCCCCTTTGATATTGTACTTTTAAAAGTATACATGTCTGATTGGTTGTGTTGACGCCACTCCCCTGTATACCCCCTTTGTTCTCTGACTATAAAATAAACACGAGAGCTGCCTTGGGCAGAACGGCTTCTATGGACATCCGAACTGAAACAGCCTGTGTGCGTCTGTGTCTTTGGGGATGGTAAGTGCGTTAGGATTTCTTTATACAAAAGAGCTGTACATTGTACTTTTCAGCACAAGGGATTAATTGGCAACTGCAGATCAAGCAGAGGCTAAAATACCAGCTTCCTTGGCTGTAATGGATAGGAGGTTAGGAGGGTTTAGTTCCATATTAAAAAGTTGCAGGGTCCAGAACTACCATCCCCATTATCTTCTATAGATTTGGAGGTTAAAGAGAATTACAGCTGGCAAATGTATCCCCCCCCCCCCGAATGACCCCTTTGAATCTGCTTCCAAGCTCAGTACTTAAAGGAGAAGTAAGGCCAAATCTATTTCAGCCCTACTTCTCCCATGGAACACAGGGGTACCCTTCATTCTGCACTCCTGTGGCTCGTTTTCACATGACAGTGGGCTGTCGTCTGATGTCACTCAGCTGGTCCAGGCACTGGAGAGATCCTGACTTTATAGTTAGGATCCACCTAGATACCTGGACCTGCAGCTGGCTCAGCCCCTCCGTAAGATGCTGGGAGACTAAGCGAGTTGAACCCTTCTTCTTCCACAGCTCAGCGCATCAGGCCCTGGCTCTCTTTTCACTGAAGATTTAGAAGTGAGCAATCAGTGGCTTTTGATCGCTCAGTTCTCTGGATAGACTCGACGGGGGACAGCTGCAGCTGGGATCGGTGCTGCAGCTATCTAGGTGAGTTTGATTATTTTTTTGCATTCCCAAACTTCTCTTTTAAAATTGTAGTAAATGCTAACTATAGCTATTTTTATGTTCCCTCTCCCTTGCCCCTACCTATGAAGCATACCCTGTAAAAAGATCTGTGTATTTTAGGGATAGGTTAATCTTTAATAATATGTTACACCCATATTCAGGATGTAACATGTAACATGTTACTAAAGCAGTAGCCCCCAACCCCCCTGCCCACGCAGCCACGTCATTCTCTCACAGATTTCTATTAATGTATGAACAACAAAACTCATTTACAACCACAGCTGACTGCTTGTAGTTCTCAATGAACTGTGAAAGCCCTGGTGAGCACCCTCGTAATTCATTGATCCTTCCTGCTCTTAGTAACTTAGTAACTATCTGCTCTGTCTATTTGTCTTGTTTACTGTTATCACCAAGACTAAAAGTAAAGGAAAATCCAAAAGGGCAAATTTGGTTGTCATCAAAACAAGAATAGAGTGAACATCTTGCAATGTGGACACTTGTTTTGGTGACAATCATGTATTCCCTTACTTTGAAGGGATTCCTCTCACTTCCTGTTTTGGCTATGGGACAGGAAGTGAAGGGAAATCTCCTCAATGGCATACAGATGGCAAAAAAACTGACAGGGGTTATAACCCTCCCTTACTCTATCCAAAATGAAAATAAAAAAAAAGTGTTGCCTTCAGTTCTACTTTAAATGCAGGAAGTAAAAAGTAGATTTTGTTTCTGCCAGGACTTTTGTATGCTTACTGTTGGCATTATACTTACACTGGCTGTCTGATAATATTGCATGTTAAATGCCATCCCCTGTCAAGTTTTTTTTAGTTTTAAATGGTGCAGGGGAGGGTGAAAACCTTTACTGGGTTTTTACTCCTGTCCATATCCCCATTGGAGAGACTTCTCTTTACTTCCTCTTCTAACACCCATTGATTAGATGGAAAGTGAGGAGAGATATTGTCAGGACAGCAATATGTGTTTACAGAAGCTCTTAAATGTCTCCCCTGTGCTAAAATAATGCTGCTGTCTGTGTTTCCTTTAAAAATTCCCTATATTTTCTGTTCTGTCTGACATCCAACACCAACACAGAGGTAAATCTTCACCATTGGGACACAGACAGAGGGTTTAACCCTATAAAAGCAAAGTTTCCATTAGAATTGGGCATTCAATTCTATATTTACCTGTGTTGCCCAGTAATTGAAATAAATAGGTTTTTCTCTTAATTGTCCACCGCACTTACCTTGTATGTGCAGCCCAGCAAGGAAAAGCGACATTTTTCCTTCCAGTTATTGTTAACGGGATTCTGATTCTGTAGTAATTCAAAGTTTTAGTTAGTGACATTGTTATTTTTTTCTTGGAAATATAAACTATTTTTAGAGGAACTAAAGTCAAGGAAAGGAAACCTGTATATTTTAAATTTACATTCTTTCTTTTTATTTGTTTTCTTAACAATTATCAAACATAAAAACTTCATTCAACATAATACATTCATTAAAATGACGTAATATTCCCCAAACTATAATCTTCCCAGCTATCTCTTCCTCCTTCCCTCCCCCCTTCCCACCAAAAATTAAATTAATTAATTAATTAAAAAAGGAAGAACACAAGATACCTCCCCTCCCCTTTCTCCTCTCTAGGGTCCCACATTTTCCTTTCTTGACCTTTCCCATGTAGCCAGTTCTCTACATATTTGTAATGTTGGTGCCGCTGTCTGTTCTCTATCTCCTTTGCCCAACATTTCCATATACCTCCCAGATTTCTTAAAGTGTTTGTAATAGAGAACGGCCGATATATCAAGGGCCGATACGCACTTTCCCCAATATATCGGTATCGGCCCCAGAACTGGCCGATATTGCCGATATTTTTGTGACGTCATTCTGCCTTCTTAGGCCACCCCCCTCACCTTGGACAGCCTTGTCTGGAGTCGGGACTAGTCTCGCCGGAGTGTATAACAGCCATACACTCACCCACAGCAGCCCGGGGCAAGCCAGCCACCCACACCCACAGGCCCTGTACCAGCCAGCCAGCAACAGGCACTGTACCAGCGAGCCAGCCAGCTACCCACAGGCCCTGTACCAGCCAGCCAGCCACCCACAGGCCCTGTACCAGCCAGCCACAGGCACTGTACCAGCCAGCCAGCCAGCCACCCACAGGCCCTGTACCTGCCAGCCACCCACAGCCCCTGTGCCAGCCACCCACCACAGGGTGCCAGCCAGCCAGCCACCCACCACAGGGTGCCAGACAGCCACCCACCACAGGGTGCCAGACAGCCAGCCACCCACAGGCCCTGTACCAGCCAGCCACCCACAGGCCCTGTACCAGCCACCCACAGGCCCTGTACCAGCCAGCCGCCCACAGGCCCTGTACCAGCCAGCCACCCACAGCCCCTGTGCCAGCAACCCACCCACCACAGGGTGCCAGACAGCCAGCCACCCACCCACCACCACAGGGTGCTAGACAGCCAGCCACCCACCCCAGGGTGCCAGACAGCCAGCCACCCACCACAGGGTGCCAGCCAGCCACCCACCACAGGGTGCCAGACAGCCAGCCACCCACCACAGCATGCCAGACAGCCAGCCACCCACCACAGGGTGCCAGCAAGCCAGCCACCCACCACAGGGTTCCAGACAGCCAGCCATCCACCACAGGGCTCCAGACAGCCAGCCACCTACCACAGGGTGCCAGACAGCCAGTCACCCACCACAGAGTGCCAGCCAGCCACCCACCCACCACAGGCTGCCAGCCAGCCAGCCATCCACCACAGGGTGCCAGCAAGCCAGCCATTAAACATTAAACAAAAATTAACATGTTCAGTACCAGATTTGTGTCAAAAATTGTCTTTATTTTTCAAAACTTTAAATGTACGAAATATCGGCCCACACCGATATGCGATGGCCAAAATATCAGTATCGGCAACAAAAAAAACGATATCGGTCGATCCCTAGTTTGTAACCCTAACCCAAACAAAAAAATGGACCCTGTTCCCTTAAAGCATAAATAACAGCACAGTGCTTGTGCTGTGTAATTTGGCCCCTTCTATCACCTAAAAAAACTGACTGATCCTGCCAGTTTCTATCCTCCCCTCCCCTCTGTACACTGACCACTGTGTATCCTGGCTGCTGAGCCCTGACACTGTGGTCAGTGTACGTGCCTCCATTATCCCCAGCCCTGCTCTCTGCTCTCTGCTCTCCTGTGTCGCCAAGCAGCACACTGAGATGTGAAATAAGGTATTCAAAGCATTTTTTTTTTTATAAAACATAGAGACAGAGGCACACAGGCTTAGAAAACAAGGAGGATTATAGAAAGTCATACAAGTGGCTTAACAACCACTTTAAACTCCAAAAATTTCCCCCAGATGACCTTGCATCTCTCTATTAAATCCTCTCCTGTATATGTTATCTCTTCAATCGCATGCATCTGATCAATTTTCAGAATCCACTCCTTTACACTTGGGGTTTTTTGTGTTTGCCAGTATCTGGGGATCATACCTTTGGCTGCATTTAATAGATGAGACACTAAAGATATCTCTTATTGTGTGTGTTATGGGTTTATCTGTTGTATGAAACAAACATCCCCAGGGTTCATCCTGTATGTGCCCTCTTGTTATTTCCTGGGTCACCTTAATGATCTTCCTCCAAAAGGACTGTATCTTGGTACATTCCCACCCCAGGTTTGCAAAGGTTCCCGGCAAACCGCATGCCCTCCAACACGGGGGGGGTACATCCCCCCCGAAGCTCCGGGGCCTCATCCGGGTCACATACCATCTAGAAAAGCAGCTTAAAACTAATTTCTATCGTCTTAGCATCCTTTGAGGAAAAACACGCTAGTTTTGGTATCCCCTTCTTCTGATGCTCATTTTATTCTGCCCCTAAATCCTGCTCTCATTTCCCAAGTAAAGGCGGGAACTCTGGTTCTGTTTCTTACACTAGGACCTTATATATTTTTGAAATACTGTACTGAATACTAAAAGGAGAGATGAGCAATTTTTTTTTTTTAATGGTTGTGGCAGTGTCTGTGAAAAGTGTTGTATCTGTGCATATCTCCATCTATATAATGGCATACTATCCCATTTTCCCTTTAATTTAAAAAAAAAAGAACATATCCTATCCCCTGTATATTTTACATTTAAACGAAAATGTCCCTCTAAAACCTTTTTGTGTTTTGCCTTTATGCTGGAACTTTTCCACCAGCTTGATATATCTTTTGCAGACCTTGACAGGAAACTTGACTTTTAGTTCAGTTGCCCAGAATAGTTAGTTGTGGAAGTTATTCTGTTAGTAAATGAATGGCGTTTGGCATTGTATCTACAGAGCAGAAGTAGGAAAGAAACTACAATGACTTTAGCTAAAAAAAAAAAAAATCCTTGTAACAAATATCAACTGGCTTTCTGTACAAAAGTAAAGAATCATTTTCAGTTCTTTAGGGGATGTTTTTGTCTAAAATGCAGAACTGTGTCCTACCTTCCCTTTTGCCAGCATTCCGCTTTTCTTCTGCATTTGATCATCTGGGGAACATTTTTCACATTTGTGTTTCTAATAAAAAAAAAAGAATATTTCCTGATTGTAAATTCACATTATACATACTATTCGTGACACCACAGACAGTCCTGGATCCTGCCCTTTAAATGCTGTTTGTGCTTTTCCTTTTTAAAATGGAAGTCTTTCCAGATTTTGTAATTATGTGGCCTATGCGTTTTTTGTATGTCCTAGGTGGAAACTTTTAACCTTTAGAAGATACCCAGCTTTAGTTATTTCCAGGGTCATAAATATCTTTGTGAAAGCTTTTAAAGTCCCTTGTCATGAACGATACTGCTTTCACTTTTAATAGACAGAGTCACAGATCCTCTACTATGGAAAGAATTCAAAACGAGACCAAAAAGGGTATATTTTCTGCAGCTAGAAAACCATACATTCGTTTTGTGTTTAGTAAATGATAACTGCTGTATATTTATATACTAGGGATTTATTATGACTGTTTATCTACTTGATATATATTATACTTACATACATATTCACACCATACATGTATTATAAGTGTATATTTATACACTTTTTTCTTATAAATACATATTTATACTCTGTGTGATTACTACCACTTTATATTTATGGGGCCTATTTTTTATTGTTTTCACTCAAGATTCCCACAACTTTAACCCAAGCATCAGACATTTCTTAACTAAAACATATGAGCAAATATGTAAATCTTGGGTGAAAGTTTTGTAAATCTTGGATTAAAACATTGATAAATAGACCCCATAGTGTTATTGATTATACCTGTTTAGAAGCTGTAAATGTATTATACCTACATATATATTATACATATCTACATAATTCCTCCTGTATTGAATTGTATACATATCTAAATAATTCCTCCTGTATTGAATTGTATACATATCTATATAATTATTCCTCCTGTATTGAATTGTATACATATCTATATAATTCCTCCTGTATTGAATTGTATTGTAACTGTATTGTCTTCCCTCATATTGTAAAGCGCTGCGCAAACTGTTAATGCTATATAAATCCTGTATAATAATAAAAGTAATAATATTAATAAACTTACAGTGGGTACGGAAAGTATTCAGACCCCCTTACATTTTTCACTCTTTGTTATATTGCAGCCATTTGCTAAAATCATTTAAGTTCATTCTTCTTCCTCATGAATGTACACATAGCACCCCATACTGACAGAAAAACACAGAATTGTTGACATTGTTGCAGATTTATTAAAAAAGAAAAACTGAAATATCACATGGTCCTAAGTATTCAGACCCTTTGCTCAGTATTTAGTAGAAGCCCCCTTTTGATCTAATACAGCCAGGAGTCTTTTTGGGAAAGATGCAACAAGTCTTTCACACCTGGATTTGGGGATCCTCTGCCATTCCTCCTTGCAGATCCTCTCCAGTTCTGTCAGGTTGGATGGTAAACGTTGGTGGACAGCCATTTTTAGGTCTCTCCAGAGATGCTCAATTGGGTTTAAGTCAGGGCTCTGGCTGGGCCATTCAAGAACAGTCACGGAGTTGTTGTGAAGCCACTCCTTCGTTATTTTAGCTGTGTGCTTAGGGTCAATGTCTTGTTGGAAGGTAAACCTTCGGCCCAGTCTAAGGTCCAGAGCACTCTGGAGAAGGTTTTTGTCCAGGATATCCCTGTACTTGGCCGCATTCATCTTTCCCTCGATTGCAACCAGTCGTCCTGTCCCTGCAGCTGAAAAACACCCCCACAGCATGATGCTGCCACCACCATGCTTCACTGTTGGGACTGTATTGGACAGGTGATGAGCAGTGCCTGGTTTTCTCCACACATACCGCTTAGAATTAAGGCCAACAAGTTCTATTTTGGTCTCATCAGACCAGAGAATCTTATTTCTCACCATCTTGGAGTCCTTCAGGTGTTTTTTAGCAAACTCCATGCGGGCTTTCATGTGTCTTACACTGAGGAGAGGCTTCCGTCGGGCCACTCTGCCATAAAGCCCCGACTGGTGGAGGGCTGCAGTGATGGTTGACTTTCTACAACTTTCTCCCATCTCCTGACTGCATCTCTGGAGCTCAGGCACAGTGATCTTTGGGTTCTTCTTTACCTCTCTCACCAAGGCTCTTCTCCCCCGATAGCTCAGTTTGGCCGGACGGCCAGCTCTAGGAAGGGTTCTGGTCGTCCCAAACGTCTTCCATTTGAGGATTATGGAGGCCACTGTGCTCTTATGAACCTTAAGTGCAGCAGAAATCTTTTTGTAACCTTGGCCAGATCTGTGCCTTGCCACAATTCTGTCTCTGAGCTCTTCAGGCAGTTCCTTTGACCTCATGATTCTCATTTGCTCTGACATGCATTGTGATCTGGAAGGTCTTATATAGACAGGTGTGTGGCTTTCCTAATCAAGTCCAATCAGTATAATCAAACACAGCTGGACTCAAATGAAGGTGTAGAACCATCTCAAGGATGATCAGAAGAAATGGAAAGCACCTGAGTTAAATATATGAGTGTCACAGCAAAGGGTCTGAATACTTAGGACCATGTGATATTTCAGTTTTTCTTTTTTAATAAATCTGCAACAATGTCAACAATTCTGTGTTTTTCTGTCAGTATGGGGTGCTATGTGTACATTCATGAGGAAGAAGAATGAACCTAAATGATTTTAGCAAATGGCTGCAATATAACAAAGAGTGAAAAATTTAAGGGGGTCTGAATACTTTCCGTACCCACTGTATATATATTCATTATAACTATTTAATAAGATACTGAATATATTTATTATAACTCAATTTATTACAACTTAAAAATGTAGATACTGTATAGTTAGTGACTACATAGTTATAGTATTTATTGTGATTTATTGTAAGCTATATATTTCTGCTGTGTATATGTATTATTCTTACCAGGAAATCAGTACTGAAGATTCTTAGGGAACATTTAGGGCAGACTGTTGTATTATTGATGCATTCGGTCTCTAAATGGTCAGCAAGACATCTCCGCTGCACTGTCAGTCCACAGCCAGTGTGGCACAGAATTTGGGCAAAGTCGCAGAGGATTTGGTGATCCTAGAAGATGTAAAAATCTTATATGATTTATTCATTTCACAAACAGTCTAGGGCAGGGGGGCAGGAATTTTGTTAGGTGCCAGTCACATGCCCTCTGCCTAGGATGATATTACAGTATACTGGAGCAGCGATTGGCTGTATTGTCCAATGTTCACATGCACAGGAAGATGTAAATTTGCTAAGCTAGCCATACGCAGAAAGATTTCTCTATCCACAATGACACACATAAATGGGGGAATCCGTGACAACTGCAGTTGCCTAAATATATAAAGAGGGACTGCATCTGATAGGATGCAATCACTGTTCAGCTGACAATTTTCCACCTGGCTGCTTGGATTTTTTTATCAAAACTTGTCAATCCAGGTGGTGCAGACAAGGTCACTCGCAGATCAAATTTTGGCTGATTCAGCAAGAATCTGCAGAAATTCCAGCTATGTATGGCCACTTTACGTCTCCCTGGGCACGCTCTACGTACAAATGTTTACAATGTCATTATTCTATGAAAAATTGAAGGTGCCCGTGCTCATTTCAGTCTAATAGTTTGGTAATACTCTGATTTTAATCAATAAACAATTGATAGGGGAAATTTCTGTTCTTTGCACTTTTTCTTGGATCCAAGTCAAGAGTAAACAGCGGGACAGGTTGGGAAATTCCCTTTTTGCTTCTATTTAATTCTGGTGTGTAGTGTAACAGAATTTTTTGGCACATGATAATCAATTCAGTATCTTAATGAGACAATTGAGAATTTTACATTTTTGATTTGCAAATACAACAACATTTGACTGACTATAAAACTGATTGTAGCAGTATTACAAAAATTGAAAGTATAACTAAGGAGGGGTGAAAACCACTGTTTCGTTTTTATTGCTGTTTTGTTCCTCAGTTAGGGAGATTCATTCTATCTTATTGTCTTGATCACCTAAGTCATCAGGAATAACAGTGAGGGTTAATCCAAAATGTCAGTTGCCTCCAGAACAGAAAAAAAGGGGAAATCTTTTAATAGGGACGTTTATTCCTGTGACAACTGTCCAAGGGGATTTCCGTCACATTAAAAAAAAAAAAAAAATTCCTCTTACTTCCCATTAAGTCTGCGGAAGGGGAAGTAAAGGGAAAAATACCTAATGAGACACAGATTGCAAACAAAAAAAAAAAAAGACAATGGTTTTTACTAGGGATAGACCGATATGTTTTTTTCAGGGCGGTTACCGATACCAATATTTTAGTCACAACGCATCGGTATCGGCCAATATGGGCCCATATTTTGTACATTTAAGTTTTTGAAAAATAAAGACAATTTTTGACACAAATCTGGTACTTAACATGTTAATTTTTGTTTAATGCTTAATGGCTGGCTTGCTGGCACCCTGTGGTGGATGGCTGGCACCCTGGGGTGGGTGGCTGGCTGGCACCCTGTGGTGGGTGACTGGCTGGCTGGCACCCTGTTGCTGGTACAGTGCCTGTGGGTGGCTGGCTGGCTCGCTGGTACAGTGCCTGTGGCTGGCTGGCTGGTACAGGGCCTGTGGATGTGGGTGGCTGGCTGGCACCGGGCTGCTGTGGGTGGGTTATGGCTGTGATACACTCCCGCGAGACTAGTCCCGACTCCAGACAAGGCTGTCCAAAGCGAGGGAGGCGGCCTAAGAAGGCAGAATGACGCCACGAAAATATCTGCAATATCGGCCAGTTCCCGAACCGATACCAATATATTGGGGAAAGTGCATATCGGCCCTCGATATATTGGCCTTGCTGATAATCGGTTGATCTCTATTACAAACACTTTAAGATGTCAAAAAATATTGGCAATATAGGCCAGTTCCGGGGCCGATACCGATATATCGGGGAAAGTGCTTATCGGCCTTGGCGATAATCTGTCTATCCCTAGTTTTAACCCTCTCCTTGCTCTTCCACCTTCACTTCTTTCTCTCACAGGAGACTCAGGCAGAAACAGGAGCCATAATTTCCTGCTGCTGTCAAACAAATCCTGTTTGGGGGAGGGATGGGGGCGGGTCTGAGCCACTCTGTGTTTTTTTAAGGCTCGGAGTAGTGCCCGCATAGTACCTGGAGTTCTCTGGAGGCATCCACGTGAAGAAGGAACAGAAAGCATCATCAGGGGGGCATCCAGAAGAAAAGGTAAGGGATTTCTCTGTGCAATATCGTTGCACAGAGCAGGTAAGTATAACCTTTTTTCTATTTTAATAAAAAAAAATGAGGCTTTGATATCACTTTAAATTACATAGTGTGTTCTATTCATCTGCCTGATTATCTGGCTGTAATCTTATCTAAGCACAATTCAATCATCATAATATCATATTTACCAACATTTCAGTGTCATGGTGTCATGCCTGGCTCCCCTCGCTTGATAGAACAAAAGAGAAGAACTTCCCTGACAAAAAATATCAATTATAGAACTAAAGACAGATAGGCAGGTGCAGGTTCTCTTTGAGGCTGTAGGAAGCATGTGCTATTGGTATTGGTGGAGAGGAGTCTGTTTAGGAAATTGTCTCCTTATAGAGCAGTGATGGCGAACCTTTGCACCCCAGATGTTTTGGAACTACATTTCCCATAATGCTCTACTACACTGCAGAGTCATGCGCATCAAGGGAAATGTAGTTCCAAAACATCTGGGGTGCCAAGGTTTGCCATCACTGTTATAGAGTGTATCAAGGTCTCAGAGAAGCCAGCTGTCTGACTGGATGCTGAAAGACCTCAAGCAGCCACCCCTCTAGCGGAAGCCGTTTTTTTGGTTCTACATGACCCTTATATACAGTATATATATATATATATATATATATATATAGGATGTCCTGCACCATTCTGGTGTGTCTGGAATTAGTGCTAGGTCAGACAAAGCCCACTGGCTAGGGAAACGAATGAGTGCAAGGAGAGGTCCCTGGCAAATACGGTCAAACCAAGGACTACACATCTGCAAAGAGAAACATTCTGGTATCTGGAATAGCCACATGGGGCTTTCTTTAGCAACTGTACAGTGCGGCGCAGTGCACCCCAAATCACCACCCCTCTAGCGGAAGCCGTCTTTCGGTTCTACATGCCCCAAACCTGGTAATACTGTGAAATCACCAGTTGCTGCTTTGCCTTTTGTCTATGCCTGAACTGTTATCATTCATTACTGTTAACCTACCCATGCGAAATACCACATACATACAGCAACCATCAACTGTGTATAAGATCTCTCTCTGACTGGGTATCTCGGGCCTGGGGCCTTCTTACAGTAGGATGGGGCATCCAGTTGTGAAAAGGGAGAACTACATACCTAACACCCAGGGACACAGCATAATTAGGACTGAGGTTCAAAAGGCCAGACTGTCCAAAATAAATTGGCACAGTAGGCATCTATGTCCTAAAAAAACTGCTCAGATTGGACAACCTTTTATACCTGGCAATGAACACAACTCTATCACAAAACTCCCTGGAGCTCAAAACAGTCATATGATGCAGACGCTAAAATTTCTCCACAAGAACTGGTTTGGTGATGTTGACTTTATGAATATTGTAAAGTCTCTAGATAAGTGCCAACATTTCCTGCAATAAACAGTGAATTTGTAGAGATGCAGCCAACAAACATAGCAGGATGGCAAAGAAATTATCGTAAGTGGTCTCCAGTCATTGACCAAAACATGGATGAGCTTTTCTTTCCATAACAGAGTGATTATTCAAGATAGGGCATATACTGAGAATTATACCCAACATACAGATTAAGAGAAGTGACACTGTGTAGCATTCATAGAGAATAAGAACAAATACTAAGAGTTAAATCAGCATATACAGTAGGACAAGAGAAGGGGTCATGTGCAGAGTCCATACATACAGAATAAGAACAGATACTAAAAACTACACCAAGCATATGATGCAAGAGAAGTGGCATTTTTCAGTGTCCACACATACAGAATAGAACCAGATACTGAGAATTACACAGAACAAGAGAAGTGGTGTTATGCATCATCCATACATATAGATTAAGAATAGATACTGAGAATTACAACCAGCATACGGTGCAACAGTTATGCTGTGCACTATTATTATGTGGAAAAAAAGAACAGGCACTAAGAATTACATCCACCATACAGTGCAAGATAAGTGGTACTGCGAAGATTTGAAATAAACAGAACGAGAGAAGTGGTACTGCGAAGATTTGAAATAAACAGAACGAGAGAAGTGGTACTGCGGAGATTTGAAATAAACAGAACGAGAGAAGTCGTACTGCGAAGATTTGAAATATACAGAACGAGAGAAGTCGCACTGCGAAGATTTGAAATATACAGAACGAGAGAAGTGGTACTGCGAAGATTTCAAATATACAGAACAAGAGAAGTGGTACTGCAAAGATTCCAAATCTACAGAACAAGAGCAGTGGTACAGTGCAAAATCCCAATACACAGAACAAGATAATAGGTTACTGTGTAGAGTCCATTCATATATAATAAGTGTAGCACCCTCCTAGGTAGGTGATAGGCAGAGAAAGTATAGTTGCTCTGTCTGCTTATCAGGAGAGTCTGATTAATAGTTAGGCCTGTTGCATGTGTCCAGGGTGTGATTCATCTGGGCTGAGGGGAGCCTGTTGGACAGTGGAGGAAACCCAGCCAGTGACACACAGGCTTTTGTAACTATCTCAGTGGGTTGGCACAAACAGTGGTGCATTCTGGGATACGTTATAAAAGCCAAGGGCTCATGTGACAGTGGGTATTTGGGCAGGAAGCCAAGTCCCAGAAGGAGGGTGACGGCTGTCTCCTCTTCTGAAGATGTGGAAGGTGGTCACAGGCAGTCAGCCTAGTGAACCAGCAAAGTGTGGCTGAACCCAGAGGTCCAGTGAAGCTGACTGAGGAGGTGAAGGCAGAGCAACTCTGGAAAAACAGTTTCCGTGAGTACAGGGTGCTTGCCAAGGGGTCTGCCCAGGAAGGGGACCACTCCAGTGGCTAGAGTCAGCGGAGGGGTGTCAGCACACAGGCAGTGAGAGTAAAGGGGTTGCCAAGTTGTTAACCCTGAAGAGAATATTCAAGCAGAAACAGTCAATTTATCTTCACTTCAGTGACAGGGTGAAGCAGCGGCCTTGCTGCATTCTACAGTCAGATGTCCTCAGAATTGTGCATAGTTACTAGTTGGAGTATCCTACTCATCCTTCTCCCATCCCAGTTCTAAATAAAACACAACAAACAAATCCCCTGGACTGATTATTGTCTGAGCCAAGAACTTTTAATGCTGTTTATCTACTGTCAGTTGCTAATGGTAACCCAGGGGACCCGTGAAGTGTAATTCTCAGCAGCCCCCTAGGGGGCAGTGCTACATAAGCCTAGGTTCATGCTGCGTCTCGAAAATGTATGCACAATCGCATGCTCCTAACACGTGAGAGAAATACACTGCTGTTTACCGTGGTGTGCTTTTCTATGCTCAAATCCGCATGGTGCCACAGCACTATATGATTCCGTGCAGCGCGTTTTAAAGTATATGGGTCAGGTTTTTCCCCATGTTTCTAGGGGTAGGGCAGCCCATTGAAATGAATAGGCTGCCTTCACTTAGAACACAAACCCGCACAATTGAGCCTTAGGCCCCTTTCACACACAGACCGTTCGTTTCATCAGTTCAGTCACGCTTTTTTAAAGGAAAAACAGATTAAATTTTCTTCCGTTTTTCATCAGTTTGTCATCAGTTTTCACTTGAGTCCCAGAGCCATGTTTTCCTGCAAAAATAGGCCATTTATCTGTTTACATCTGTTTTTGTCCGATCCATTTTTCTTTACAAAGGGCTTTAATCCATTCCAAAAAAAAATGGATATTGGTGGAAACAGAATTAAATAGATGATCATCCATTTACATCCATTTTTTCTATAGAGATACATTGGTGTCCATTTTTCATCCGTCATAGGATGGATGAAAAATGGACAAACGGCTTGCATGTGTGAAAGGGGTCTAAGAACACATAGTGAGAATTATAAATAAAAAATGACACAATATTACAATGTAACAAAATGTAAAAATACACTATATTACCAAAAGTATTTGAATGCCTGCCCTTACACGCACCTGAACTTCAATGGCATCCCAGTCTTCATCCGTAGGGTTTAATATTGAGTTGGCCCACCCTTTGTAGCTTTCTGGAAAGGCTGTCCACAAGCTTTAGGAGTGCGTCTATGGGAATATTTTACTCAACACTTTACACTTATATTACTCAAGTATGGGTTTCAAGTACTTTATACAAGTGTGTTTTAGGAGTGTGTTTATGGGAATGATTGACCATTCTTCCAGAAGCGCATTTGTGAGGTCAGGCACTGATGTAGACGAAAAGGCCTTGCTTGCAGTCTCCGCTCGAATTCATCCCGAAGGGGTTCTATTGGGTTGAGGTGCAGGCCAGTCAGGTTACTCCACCCCAAACTCGCTCATTGATGTTTTTGTGGACCTTGCTTTGTGCAATGGCACGAAGTCGTGTTGAAACAGGAAGGGGCCATCCCCAAACTGTTCCCACAAAGTTGGGAGCATAAAATTGCCCAAAATGTCTTGGTATGCTGACACATTAAGAGTTCCCTTCACTGGAACTAAGGGGCCAAGCTGAACCCCTGAAAAACAACAACACACCATAATCCCCCCCCCTCCACTAAATGATTTGAACCAGTGCACAAAGCAAGGTCCATAAAGACTTGGATTAGTGAGTTGACTGGCCTGTACTGAGTCCTGACCTTAACCTGATAGAACACCTTTGGGGTGAATTAGAGCGGAGACTGCGAGCCAGGCCTTCTTGTCCACATAAGTGCCTGACCTCACAAATCTGCTTCTGGAAGAATGGTCAAACATTCCCATTGACACACTCCTAAATCTTGTGGACAGCCTTCCCAGAAGAGTTGAAGCTGTTATAGCTGCAAGGGGTGGGCCAACTCAATATTGAACTCTACAAACTAAGACTGGGATGCCATTAAAGTTCATGTGTGTGTAAAGGCAGGTGTCCCAATACTTTTGGTAATATAGTGTATATTACACAGCCAGAAATTAATTAGTATAAAACAGTGTTTCTCAACCTTTTTTCAAGTCAAGGTATTCTTTATAATTCAGCACAGTCTTAAGGGACCTCCTTCTAAAAATGTTAAAAACTAGACTTAAACCCCGTACACACGATCAGATTATCGAACGATCTGTCGTCCATTTTTTGTGGCATGCTAGTCTGATGTGGAAAGTGAAGAGGTTATTTTCATACGAATTTTCCCCTACGACAGAATTCTACTTCAGAAGTGATGTCATGTGTTGGATTGCTTTGTATGTGTTCTTTCGTCTCTGAGCATGCCTAGTCTTGCTCTTAAGATTTTTTTCCGTCGAAATCTGTACTAATGAGACGAAAATCGGACGTTGTATTACGGACAACAAAAATTTTATAGCCTGCACATCAGGATTTTGTCAGCTGAAAAGTCGGAGTCGGCTGTCGAAAGCACCATACTAACAATCCGAAAATCGACAGATCGGTCGTCGGCCAAATTTTCCCTACAGATTTTCTTATCGTGTGTACGGGCCTTTATAGTTTCACCTAATGCAACAACATCAACACGCGTAGGACACCAAGTGTTAGAAGTTACTTTTTTTTTTTTTCCAAAGCACACTGGTACTGACTAGTATTACAGTATTTCTCTTTTCCGTCAGTTTCTCTCCTTCACTCAGCTAAGATGACCCCAGTAGTGATGGAGTAGTACGGTATGCTGTGCAAGCACCTGATGTCGTCCTTATCAACTGATGATGTAATTGCTAATTAGAATGCAGTTAGAAATGTAATCATGCATAATGGAAACCTGTGGCTTTGTGTAACTAAAAGCCAGGCTACATCCCACCTGCTGGCTCATATACAATTTTTGGGCAGTTTTGTAGCATTTTGGGCATTTTGCCATGCACCCCTGAAGAAACCTGAAGGCCCCCTGGTTGAAAAAGGCTGGTATAAAACATACCTCGTAGTCTCGCAGCACTCCACTCCAGTTGCAGCTCGCTGTCACACAATGAACCCTGAGCTCTGAGATCTCTTTATTGATAGCAGCATCGCTGAATGCCTGAAATAGAATCAGATGAATAATACGTTGGGGAATTTCTCTCCTCTTACATTTAAAACCTCAACAGAAAAGTCCCAATGTGTTAAACATAATGAAAGTATCACATTTTTTTAAATTAAAGGGTAAGCCCACACAAGAGATATTTCAGTTCTGGGTGGAACAATTTTTTTCACATTCTAGCAAAACCGTTGAGGGGAGAAAGAGCATTGCTGTTACTCACCCTGTCTGCTGATAGGTAGCTGTCCTCAGTCAATCCTTCTAGGCCCTCTTGTTTACATTTGGGACAGATGGGAATTTCGTGGTTCCTGTTCAGATAAACATACAGATGACAATTTATTGTATGACTCTGATTATTTCCAAACAGTTAAATGGCAATTCTGACTCATTTTTGAATTTTACAGCATAATGTGGATGTTACCTCAATGAATATAAAATGAATTACTTAATATATATGTGTTGTTATCTGGAGCCTTGAGCCCCTCCACTCTCTTAGTTGAAGCCCTTCTAAATCTATAACATTCACTTATAGAACACCAATTCCAAATTACTGTTAGTGACAGCATTATAACCAGAAATATTTTTCTGTTACCAAACACTAAAATGAAGGGATTATATGACACCAATTGTCTGTCAACCAGCATGCAGGAAGGGTGTTGATTACACTGAGTGATCGGGGGGAAACCTGAGGCCCACCGGATGTGTAGTTTCTAAAGGCCCGTACACACGAGTCGAAATTCGGCCGGGAATTTTCGTCCGGCGACCGACCTGCCGATTTTCGGCTCGTTAGTATGATGCTCATGACAACCGACTCCGACTTTTCGGCCCGAAAAAATCCTGGTGTGCAGGCTATAAAATTTTTGTCCTCCGTCGAACACGTCCGATTTTCGTGCAGTCAGTACAGATTTCGATGGGAAAAAATCTAATGAGCAAGACTAGGCATGCTCAGAGATGAAAAAACACAAAGAAAGCAATCCAACACATGACATCACTTCTGAAGTAGAATTCTGTCGTGCGGGAAAATTCGTGTGCAGTCTAGAGCACATTCCAACCAACAGACACCACTCTGGACAAAAGACAGACGACCGGTCGGCGGAAATTCGTTGCGTGTGTACTAGGCTTTATATACCATAATTACTGGATGATTAAGGAGCTCCTAAAGATCTACAAAACACTGAATTCCTCCATTGAGTGAGTTGAGCTCTAAATTTCGGAAATTTTTTTATGTAGCCAAGTATGTTAAGGAAAAACTCCACTGAAGAACAACGAACACAGGAACAAATGCCTAGGGGTCTTGTCACATGACCAGCACAGGAGGAACCGTGGAGAAAATGTTCCTCCTCAAAAATATAAATACTTTAGCTAGCTATTGTTCTTCATTCAGCCATCCCATCCAGAATGATAACATAATATTATATTAAAGGACCAGTCCATCCAAAAGTGCTATTTTAGTTATAGGTGAAGCCCGGTGGAGTCCTCCTGTTGCTTCTTCTGTGTCTTGGACACTTCAACAGTGAGCCCTTTCTCTTTGCCACACAGCATAAAGTGTACAGGAACATTAGGGGTGGTGTAGGGGAGACCACATCTATGACTGACCTGATAATCCAGGCCAGGCATGGTGTGCAGTATCGGTGTCCACACAGCGTCTGCTGCGCCTTCTTCAGGACATTGTTACAGTTGCAGCACAAGTACTTGTTTCCAGGTGCAAGGTCGCAGATGCTGGTGGGGTAGCCGGATACAAACACGTTCTCATCTGGCGAAGGCTCTGGACCACTCTTTAGTTTCGCCATGGTATACGATCCCCAGAATGCCACCAACTGCTGCGTGTCTCTTTCCTTCTTCTGTGTGAATACTTTCAGATGTGACACAGGACTTAATACCTGCTAGCTATGGCAGTTCCCTCCCCGTCCTGTAGTGGGGAAACCAGTTAGAAATTCCCCTGATTACTTCACTCACTGACTGACGAGTGTGATTTCCCCGGACGCCTTGCTCGGTACACTCCACACTCTAACAGGAAGTAACCATACAGCAAATGACAAGCTGAAGTTTTCTGACTTTTACACACATTGTGCTGCAGGGAAGGAATCTGTAGTAGTGTTCTGATTATTGATTATATTGGGAGGGGATTGACGCAGGTGCGCTGTACTTGGGGGGAATCTAGAAATGTTTTTTTTTTTATTACCCTGTATTATATAGGAACTATCTTAAAGTGCATATATGGCAATTTTTGTATTCATTTTGAATGGAGTGTGGAAGGATTTAACCACTTGCCGACCGCCGCAAGTACATATACTGCGGCGGTTAGCCCCTCACAGGCAAAGTGACATATGGGTACGTCACTAGCCTGTGAGGCTCTGGGGGGCGAGCGCTCCCCCTCCCGCTCGGTCACGGACCCCCCCGCGCGTGTGCCGGCGGACCCGATGTCCGCCGGGCACTCGCGATCGTCCGTGACAGCGGGAGAAAGGCAGGCGGCTGATGTAAACAAGCCGCCTGTCATTCTCCCCTGTGTAAGAATGGTGATCAAACGGTTCTACTATGTAGGACCGTTAATCACTGTTCCTACACTTCAAGCCACAGCCAATCACAGTAAGAATCCCGCCCCTAGGGACACACACCACCCCTCCCTCTCAAATAAAGTTAACCCCTTCAATACCAGTGTCATTTTACAGTAACAGTGCATATGTGTAGCACTGATTACTGTAGTAATGTCACTGGTAACCCCAAAAGTGTCAAAAATGTCAGTCAAGGGTCCGATCTGTCCGCCGCAATGTCACAGTCCCGCAGAAAAAAATCGCAGATCGCCGCCATTACGCGTTAAAAAAAATGACAAAAATCTTTCCCTTAGTTAGTAAACGCAATAACTTTTGCGCAAACCGATCAAAATACGATTTTTTTACATTTTTTTTGGGGAATTTCATATAAAAAATGTGAAAAATATTGTTATTTTTGCAAAATTGACGCTCTTTTTTTGTTTATAGTGCATGATCAAAAAATCGCACAGGTGATCAAATACCACCAAAAGAAAGCTCTGTTTGTGGGAAAAAAAGGACATCAAATTCGTTTAGGTACAGCGTCGCACGACCGCGCAATTGTCCGTTAAACTCAAGCAGTGCCGAATCGCAAAATACCCCCTGGTCAGGAAGGGGGTAAAATCTTCCGGGGCTTAAGTGGTTAAGCACCTGGCTAGTTTTTAATTGCTGTCTCTGTGTAACGGGTTGCAAGTTTCCTTTAGGCATAAGGCCCATATATTATATATACATATACAATTTTACCAAAAGTTGGGACACCTGCCTTTACATGCACATGAACTTTAATGGCATCCCAGTCTTAGTCCATAGGGTTCATTATTGAGTTGGCCCACCCTTTGAAGCTTTAACAGAGAAGGCTGTCCACAAGGTTTAGGAGTGTGTCTATGGGAATGTTTGACCATTCTTTCAGAAGCACATTTGTGAGGTCAGACACTGATGTTGGACGAGAAGGCCTGGTTCGCAGTTTAATCTTTAATTAATCCCAAAGGTGTTTTATTGGGTTGAGGTCCGGTCTCTGTATATGCCAGTCAAGTTACTCCAACCCAGACCTCGCTCATCCATGTTTTTTATGGACTTTGCTTAGTGCAATGGTCCCAATCATTTGGTGGAGGAGGGATTATGGTGTGGGGTTGTTTTTTAGGGGTTGGGCTTTGCCCCTTAGTTCCAGTGAAGGAAACTCTTAAGGTGTCAGCATACCAAGATATTTTGTTGCATAATTTCATGCTCCCAACTTTGTGGGAACAGTTTGGGAATGGACCCTTCCTGTTCCAACAAGACTGTGCACCAGTGCACAAAGCAAGGTCCATTAGTGACGGTTCACATATGTGCGGATGCGGAGATCGCATGTAATTCGGAGCGCACTGCTCCTTCATTACATGCGATCTCATGTGCGGTGCGAATTTCAGCCATACACTTTGTATGGCTGAATTCGCACTGCATCCGCAGCAAAGACGCAAATTGAGGCATTTTTTGAGCCGCCTCAAAATCGGATCGCACAGTGGTTCACACTTGTGCCATCCGATTCTGTGCGAACTTGCAGATCGCACTGCGATATGCGATTGCAACTGGGGGTGTCGTTAACTTTTAATTGACACCCCCTGTGTATCGCATATGGCAGTGTGAACTGCCAGATGTGCGGATGCGATGCAGGAACACGCTGCATATTCGCAGCGTTCCCGCATCGCACAAGTGTGAACCGGCACTAAAGGTATGGATGAGCGAGCTTGGGGTGGAGGAACTTGACTGGTCTGCACAGAGTCCTGACCTCAACCCGAGAGAACACCTATGGGCTGTGAGCCAGGCCTCCTGGTCCAACATCAGTGCCTGACCTCACAAATGTGTTTCTGGAAGAATGGTCAATCATTCCCATATTGTGGACAGTCTTTCGGGAAGAGTTGAAGCTGTTAAAGCTGCAAAGGGTGGACCAACTCATTATTGAACCCTATAGACTAAGACTGGGATGCCATTAAAGTTCATGTGCGTGTAAAGGCAGGCATCTCAATACTTTTGACAATATAATGTACAGTATATATACTATCTATAATATCTATAATATCTACTGACCTCTTGGAGCAGGTGTAATACCCCCAGAGACAGGTAGGGCTGACGTTTTACCTTAGGGTGTAGTCATGAGGCAATAGTGGAAAAGGCTGTTGGATGGGTGAATAAACTCGTTTATTAGCTCAAGTTTCAACTCCAGGGAGAAAGGGGTATGGAGTTCAGTACACCCATTACTGACATGCAGACCCAGTAGCAAAATAATACATACCAGTGCAGGCAAAGGGCCTTTAAGCAGAATTCCAACCATATCTTTACTGGCAGCAGCAGCCTTGATGATCTCATCGTGATCCAATCTTGATGCTTTCCTAGACTCTTCACAAGTTCCATCTCCATAGGCAGTGCTGTATCTTGGCCTAGGCCAACAAGGCCCAGGCCTAGGGCAGCACTTTGCAGGGGGGCAGCAAAAAAGCTGCACCCCACACAGAAAAAAAACAGCCTTCTCCTGGCTCCCGCACGAAAAGGGTCCCCACTGGCTTGCACTACACTTTTAGTATAGTGCCATTCCTATGGGGCAAATCAGTCTGGCACCCCCATAAAGCGCTCACATTGCTACCTGCCGGTACTGATGGGCACTAATAGGCTTCACTGATGGCTACACTGATGGGCACTGATATGATGCACTGATAGGCTGCACTGATGGCCACTGATCAAACTGTACTGATGAGGCCTCACTGATATGCTGCACTGATGGGCAGTAATGAAGCTGCACTGATGGGCACTGATGAGGCTGAACTTATTGGAACTGATGAGGCTGAACTGATGGGCACTGATAGACTGATTGTGGTCTGTGGTTTACAGATGACAGGGCTGGTCATAAACAGGAAGGGGTGTGACCTTTACAGGAAGAGGTGGTTCATATTTAAATTAGGGGGTGCACAAGTTTAGTCAGGCCTAGGGCAGCACAAAACCTAAATACACCACTGTCCATAGGACCTCAAGCAACAGAGTCACATCTGCTTCAATTCAGACATTGTCTCTTCCTCTCCTGTCCTCTGCAATGCTTCTGAACCCAGGGTCTTAAGAAAAAAAAAAACTCTGGACAGGCAGGCTTCTTCTGCTCCTAGGCCTTAGCTACAAGCAGAAGCAAAGGCCTCAGCTCAACTACTCCTCACACACCCTCCCCAAACCGCTACCTGGGAGAAGCGGGAGATCACTTGGCCCTCCCAATATATATACAGTATATACTCTCTCCCAGCCTAAATCTGTGACAATAAACCTGCTACTGGTTGGCTAGGGGAAACATAAATATTCATAACTCAGTCTTACTGTTGCATCTCACACTATTGCCATAGGTGTTAGTAACCCCTACTGGTAGCATAATGAAACCACGGCTCCACTGAGTTTAGGGGGAAAACTAAATAAACCAATAAACTATATATCAGTGTGGGCTGACTACAACCCAGCATTACTAAATTTGAATAATAGCCCCTGCTTAAGACAGATTGCTACCTGTAAATGGCTCATGGGAATGGCAGGGAGAGCAGGAAGAAGCATCCTCACCCCAAGATTGGAACTGGAGGAACAAATTAACTGTATCTTGACAATAATTCAGTTGGTTAAACTTTGGGGTATCTGTTAGATAGTGTCTATGGAAAAATTATGATTGTTATGAAAATTTTTTTATTATAATCTGGTTGAACAGAGGCTACTGATGAGAATTAGTGCTCATCTATTCCCGCCCTTTGGGGGGAAAGCCAGAAGGAACATACCTCTTAGTGGGTAGTAAAGAGTCAAGTGCAAAAAACAATTTCAATCCAGATATGGACCAGGCAAGGTAGAATAACCAGATGTCGGTAGCATGGTTCCACTCCTATTGTAAAGTAATGCACCTACAAGTAATGTAGGTGAAATGCCTACTCGTGAAAAGCTTAATGCTTGCACTCTAGTAGAGGAATGCCACTGTTTTCATTGAAAAAATACTGTGTTCCTTGTTAACAGGTTAAAGCATTGTAAAAATGGAATTGCTGTGTTTAATGTTCAGGAAAAAGTGTTTGCAAACCAGTACATGGGATAGAGTTCTCTCTTCTTTCTCTGAGTGAGTCATTTGCTTTGACGCGAAGAGTCACATAGGTCTTATAATATGTTCTGTGGGAAGGGATAGTTGCCCTGTACAAGGGAAGACACTGAGGTGTTGATTTACTAAAGGAAAATAGACTGTGCACTTTGCAAAGTGCAGTTGCACTCTGCAAGAGCAGTTGCTCCAGAGCTTAGTAAATGAGCAGATGCTCTGCTGAATTCTATCGTCCAATCATGTGCAAGCAAAAATTTTTTTTTTCCTTGTGTGTGATTGGGTATTCTTTGCAAAGTGAACCTTTACCTAATTAATTAAGCTCTGGAGCAACTGCTCTTGCAGAGTGCATCTGCACTTTGCCAAGCGCACAGACTTTTTGCCTTTAGTAAATTAACCCCAGTGTTGGAGCTATGCTCTGGACCCACCATTAACTGGGATAGGCTAATTGCTTGAGTCTGTGCCACCTCACTGGCCTGGGTGGAGTGCCAGCGACATGTGCACTACCTGGAGCTACCGGTAATGGAGAGGCCACTCGAAAAAAGATGTTCCTCTGACAATATTGTACTATGGATGAGTGAACCATAGGTTTTGGGTCTCTGACCCATCCTGTGCAAGACACTTTCTAGTGCTATCCATTGGGACTCTCTTTCTGGATGTGGACTTTTTGTTGTCTGATTTAACATTAAGAACCGGTTCACATTAGAGCGATCCGACTTGCTGGGGCGACCTCACAAGCTGCTCGCACCATGACCTCGGAGCGGCCGGCACGGACTTCATAACATTGAAGTCTATGCAGGTCGCTCCGGGTCGCCCCAAAGAAGCGCCGGACCCTTTTTCTAAGTCGGAGCGACTTGTGTCGTTCCTATTAGAACGGGTCCACAGCTTCTCTATGGCAGGCGACCTACGGCGACCTGTCAGGCGACCAGGTCGCCTGACAGGTCGCCCCAGTGTGAACCGGCTCTTAGAGCTGCATTATTTTACCTTTTTTGTTACTATATTGTTAATTTCACAATATTGTGTCAGCTGCTTTTTTAATTATTTAAATAATTTTAAAATCTTTTTACTATTACTAGGCACAGCAGATATAAATGTTTTTTACTTTCTAGATAGTGCTTGTAGGTTCTGAGGCCTCTGCAACCCTGCTAGATGGAGGGAAGAGTGGTCACATATGTTGCTGTTGGGAAGAATCATCCTCTAGGTTTGTCCTGCTCATCTTTGTCCCTGTTACAGAAAGTAACAGGTAATTAAACATTTTATAGTTGTCACCTGAAGAGGGAGTGAGGGGAAATCTTACAATCAGGATACTTGTCTTTGTTACTGGAAGTGAAGTGTCCACAACACTTCAACCATTGTAAAAATAATGCAAAAATCATTCAACATGCATTTCCTGTAGCTGAATGTATCATTTGGATGTTATGTGTTTGTGAAGTAGAATTTCTCTTTGAAGAAAACGTAAATATTATGCAATCTTTTACATGAAATTTGCAGGGTATAGAGTTGGCTATGGATCATGGAAAGCCATCTTATGTCTTTGTTCAGATGATAGACCTTTACAATTCAAGTCAGATGACTCAAGTAAAAATACACAAATGGGACCTCTAGTATTCCTAGTATCCTCTACTATTAGAGGATAGTATCCTACTATCTAGTAGGACCTATTAGTAGTTAGACTATTAGTATTAGACTATCTAGTATAAGACTATCTAGTAGGACTAGTATCCTACTATCCTCTAGTATCTAGTATATAGGGTTTAAGGTGGAATCTCACCCTAGACTTACGCAGGGAACATTAAACAGTCAAAAAACACTTGTACCTCGATAAATGTGTAGCCCTACCCCCAGAAGAGCCACTCATGGAAGAATTGTTTTGTAATTTCTCTGCACATCCTGAAGATGACACACCTCCCTCACCCAGCACCTACTTGCACACCTTGAGGTATTTCAAAGAATTTATTAGACAAAGCATAGCCTAAATGAAGAGTTACTCTGAGAGATATGGTTAAACATCTGCAGTATTCTGACTAACGGTAATTAACAGAACTTAACTGCATTTACCTAGCAGCAGTATATAAAGACAGTCCTAACTTGCTATAACAGTTCCCATTTGTCATACTGGCCAGTGAGTGATGAAAAAAAAAAAAACTGTTAGCCGGCAAAGTTGGGGCCCTTAAAGAAAGCACAAGCGTTCCCAGCAGACTACAGACTAACTTTTATGATGTTAGTCTCTTACCAGACCTAAGGCATCCTCTGCTGGGTTTTCTGACTCATGATCTGATTCAGTAAATATCTATATTTAAGTCAGACAGGGATAGAAGCTGCTGTGATCTGTCTCCTTTGATACAGTTTCTCTTTTCCTTCCTTACAAGTGGTGAGAGTACTTTCTAGTACAGTCTGATCACAGTAGGCATCCAAATCACACCTCACTCTGCATGATAAGTATCCTTCTCAGAAGTCTCTCTTCCTCTTGTAGCCAGCTATGGCAGGCTTCTGTTCAGTCAGCGACAACAGCTCAGTCTCTACCCCACACACCTTCTTGCTTCCAGGACTGTCCTTTTCTTTTCTCTCAGCCTGCATATCCCTTCTCCTTGCTTTGTTGCATCAGTAAATCATCAGGATGGAAATAGACCCAGCAAAGATGCCTGCACCCTGCACTGGAGTGGAGACACTCCATGGATAAGCATTCCAAAGTGGTTTCCTTAAAGATGGCTGCTGCACTTGTGCATTATTGAATGTTCAGTTTAACTCTGTACACACTGTATAAGGATAATTCAGCAGCGAAAAATGAACAAGTTTCACAGCAGTTATCAGCTACTGTCCAGGTTACAAATGCCACCACCGTGATTGAATTCTATTATGTGGATCCACTGTCCTCTACTGTCAGCTGCTAGTAATACACTGTAATTTATAATTATGTATGCCACTTCCTGATTCTGGGGATGTTGGTAAAAGATCCTGGAAGGTGGATATGAAGAGAGAGAAGATCTCAGCCACATGTCCTGTCCATTCTAATAATAGCCAGATAACTAGGACTGCGTTACAGGTGGGTCAGGTACCAGCTGGAGGGTCTCCTCATCACCAAAGAACTTGTTTTCAGGTCTGTAACACAAAGAGAGATGCTGCACCATTCTAAAGGGCCCCTGCAACAGACTTTTGCTGCAAAAATTAATCTGGAGGTAACTATATATACATGTTTATTGTAACGCTCATGCGTTTTTGTTAGTGGATGGATTTGCAGCTGCAGAATTGTCACACTCAGTAGTCGTGTAGAGATTCTGTTGAACAAACATATCCAACTCTCAGGACTTCATCACTGTGCACAGCCTGTTTATGCAATATACATACACTCAATCTGATGTTAATGGAGGGATAGTATATGTGAGAGTATATAGGTGAGAGACAGGCTATAGTATGGTGAGCACCTAGGAGTAGTATTAGGAGAGTGTTTAGGTGATGGTAGTAAGCAGATAGGTACTAATGTCAAGTATAGTGCAGATGGTAGGGGACAGCAGATGGAGTATACAAGACAGAGTAACCTAGTGCAAGGATAGTTGATGGTAGTCCCAAGAGCTAACAGTCTATGCAGATGATAGGAAATAACTTAGATAGAGATAGTCCTGGTATATGCAGTAGATGACAGTAGAAGTGCAGGTTAGTAAGGAATCCCCTGTGGGGTACTTATCACTAGATAGGTAGTAGTAACAAAGTTCAGTAGTGAGAGGTGATCCAGTAGCGAGATACGGATCGGCAGCGAGGTTCCGGTTCAGTTCAGGCAAAGGGAATAGCCAGCAGCTCCAGCTTCGCAAGAGAAGGTGCGGTGAAAATGCGGTTTGAACGAGCAATGAGTGAGAGAAAGCCGGCGATTGAAATAGCCGCTCATAGCGGCGCTCGGCGATGATGTCATTGCCCTTAAAGGTGTATGCGTCCCATTTGGATAGCAAGATGGGACGCAATATTAAGAGAGAAATGTGGAAATAAGGGTACCAGAGGTACCAGAACATTACATTTATATGTGCACAATTCCACCGGGACTCCTATTGAGCCCTATGCTGATTATTTCTCTGGATCTATTTATATTTTTTACGTGTGGCTGTCACTCAAGGTGTCTTGCAGATGTAAGTTTTTATCCAATGCTCAGTTCAAATGGCCTGGGTTTGTGACAGGTTCATATTAAACTGGCAATAGATTTTTGCAGATAGAAATCAAATCTTTCTTTAATGGCTCACAACTTATAAAAACAAGAGATGGAAAATAGATGTGCAGTGTCAGCGTGATGACATCGTAGCTGTACTTGTGGTTTTCCTGTGTATTGGCTATTTGGTATACAGAAGTGGATATGGGGCCTACAAGTATCATTGTTGCTTTCATATGAAATGACTGTTGATATTGTACACCTCTTGCCTCTTCCTCCTCCTGATTTTCATTGAATGACCCTACTCAGACTGTTTCTGCATCAGAGGAACTTACTTTTTAATGCCCCCATCACCATCACTCACTATTTCTATTATACATTCATATATCTATAAAATATGTGGCAGTGCTGTACAGAGAGCATTTAGCTATTCGCATCAGTCTCTACACCAGATGATCTTACACTTAAGTGTCCCACCACAGTCACACACTATTATCGTTATACACAGTTCTGTACAGAGAACACAACCCATTTAAACATTCACTTCAGTCTCTGCACCAGAGGAGCTTACAATTGAATGCCTCCACCACTGACATACGCTATTTTTATTATTACACATTTATATAGCTCTGACATATTCCATGGTGCTGTACAGAGAACCCTAGTAGGCAGGTGCCTAGAATGTTAACAGTGTAGGCACTTGAGGTTAATGCTCAGTATATCTGGGGTTAACATGCTTTTGTGTCCATCTTTTATGACCTGTGGTGCTTCCTGTAAAGGGGATATATATTTATAGGTGGGAAGAGGTTGGTCCTGTGTGGTTTTTGATAATGGGAATCAAATAGAGACCATACACGTGGAGATGTAGACGTTGCACTGAGAATGGGGTTGCCCCTTAGCGGGACCCTGAAGTGGTGCTAAGGTGAAGCCATACCACTACTTGTTGGGAACTTACACAACCTGAAGATACGAGCACCACTGCACAGCAAGTGCACATCTCCCAACTTTCTCAGATGGGAACGAAGGAGACCTATTATAAAAAGTATATGGGCATAGGACACACCCCCTGCTATGCCCCCCCCCTTAAAAAATAATTACACAAAAAAATATTTGGTTAAACCCAATTTTTTTTGTTTTTTTTTACCACTGCTATTCCTTTATATTGGCTTTTGGAATTTCCAAAATTAAGCTATTTAGACATTAAATGAAAGGTTTAGCATTGCAAAGCACTTTTTGATAGATCAATAGATAGATTTTATATACAACTATATCAATCAGTCCAAAAATGAGGGACAAATGAGAAGGAAAGAGAAACAATAGGACTTTGTTGAAAATGAGGGACAGCCCCCTGAAATCAGGGACAGTTGGGAGCTATGCATGTACAGCAAAGTAGCAGCATAGCATTTGCCTGATTTATGTAACAACTAAAAGAACTGTATGGTGATGATTCAGTCGATGTATTGATTCTAGTGCCTTTGATTCAAGTAAAGGTAGTTCTGATTTAGTAACAACATCGATCTGGTCTGAATTACTTGTGAAGAGGGTGAGAGTATGCTCCTAAAGAGAATTGGAATGGGGAACAGAGGGTTCACCTGTCAACCTTCTGGGCACTGAAGAGTGAGAAGACAAGGGAAGGTGCAGCAGCCAGCTCAGCAGAGGTAAGATTTTGTAGGAAGAGTGGAGTGGTGGCTGTATGATTGGCCCTTCATGCGCAACAGGGTCCTTGTCTTTGGGCCCACTCACTGCATTACAGAACTGTCCTAGGGACTTTGCCTGGACCAAAGTGTACAAAGCCTCATGCAGGGCCGGCCTTATGTTCAGGCGCTCTGGGCGAGTTAATCCTATGGCGCCCCCCCGCGCGCGCATTTTCTTGCACCTTTTTTGCACTTTATTTGACTTTTCTTTTTTATGATCACTAATAACTTAGCCCCCCTTACATCAGAGACCCCCCACACAGAGCCCCCCTTACATCAGAGACCCCCCACACAAAGCCCCCCTTAATTTAGAGCCCCCCTCGATCAGAGAGTCCCCCCCACACAGCCCCCCTTACATCAGAGACCCCTCACACAGAGCCCCCCTCACATCAGAGACCCCCCACACAGAGCCCCCCTCACATCAGAGACCCCCCCACACAGAGCCCCCCCTCACATCAGAGACCCCCCCACATCAGGGACCCCCACATAAAGCCCCCCTCGCATCAGAGACCCCCCAACACAGACCCTCCCTCACATCAGAGACCCCCACACAAAGCCCCCCTCACATCAGAGACCCACCCCACACAAAGCCCCCCTTACATCAGAGACCCCCCACACAGAGACCCCCCACACAAAGCCCCCCTTACATCAGAGACCCCCCACACAAAGCCCCCCTTACATCAGAGACCCCCCACACAAAGCCCCCCTTAATTTAGAGCCCCCCTCCATCAGAGAGCCCCCCCCCCCCACACAGCCCCCCTTACATCAGAGACCCCCACACAGAGCCCCCCTCACATCAGAGCCCCCCCCACACAGAGCCCCCCTTCACATCAGAGACCCCCCCACATCAGGGACCCCCCACATAAAGCCCCCCTCGCATCAGAGACCCCCCCAACACAGACCCTCCCTCACATCAGAGACCCCCACACAAAGCCCCCCTCACATCAGAGACCCACTCCACACAGAGCCCCCTCACATCAGAGACCCCCCCTACATCAGTTACCCCCCACACAAAGCCCCCCTTACATCAGAAACCCCCCACACAGAGCCTCCTTACATCAGAGACCCCCCAAACAAAGCCGCCCTTACATCAGAGCCCCCCCACACAGAGCCCCCTTACATCAGAGACCCCCCACACAGAACCCCCACACAAAGCCCCCTTACATCAGAGACCTTCCCCACACAGAGCCCCCTTACATCAGAGAGCCCCCCACACAAAGCCCCCCCTTACATCAGATCTCTTCATCCCCCCCCCCGCTTCTCCCCCTCTCCCTCCCACAGGCATTCAGCGGCAGCAGGAGGAAAATGGAGATATGGGTTCCTCTATATCAGTGTTTCTCAATCTTTTTCCAGTCAGGGCACCCTTAAAAATATTTTCAGTCTGGAGGCACCCCAGTCCAAGGCTTGGTTCACGCAGGGGTGTAATTCATCCTTAATAGTACCCCTACACATTGGAAAACATGGTGCATTTTTGGTGCAGCACAATTAAAGAAAAAAATAGATAATGGAATTTTTTCCCTGTGTTTCTGTGGGGAAGTCCACTGAAATTAATTTGCTGCCTTATAGGCAGCACACAGCTGTGCAGATGTGAACCAAGGGCTTGTTCACATGTGAGGTTGAGGGGTAGTAAAACCGCACGCTTTAGCTGTGTTTTTACCACCCCCAACTGTTCACCCTGTAGCTGCAGAGGCAGCAGCTGGGGTGGACACATGCTGTGGCTTGAAGTATACCCTCAGGTGAATGGGGCTGCACTACAACCAACCCGCAACTGTATGCGTGTTGAACGCAGTTACAGCATAGTGATGATGCATTTAGGGGGTTAAAACAGGCAGTGAGGAGGCTACATATTGCCTTTTTACCGCCTGTCAAATGCCTCTGAAAAGCAATATGAGCATGGATCGCTTTTCAGAGGAACAGCATTTTCTTGCTGGTACTATGAACAAGCTGTAAAAAAAAATCACTTCTGATTGTACACATATAGGGGGACAGGATTAAAAGTAATGTGCAAACACAGGCATGTAAACACCCACGTACGCACATACACACACACATATTTTATAAGCACACACACATAATACATACACATATATAAATACACACACATATATATAAACACACACACATATACATATATCAACACACACATGTACACACACCTGCACACACACATATGTAAACACAAACGTACACCAGGCATCCCAACCTGCAAAAACTCATGTCAGGGAGTAGACACTCCGCACCGCCGCCCCCCCCCCCCCCCCCCGCACTAATTTAACTCAACTAGAGGATGATCAAACTAAATGGAATCAGTATACAGAGGTTTACTTCTTCTGAGAGATATTAAAGGAACACTCTAACCACCATGATCCCTTCAGTGATTGGAAGTGGTCATGGTGGTAGAAGTCAGAAACACTGCACATGCTGGGACATTTACAGTTATGTGCTGGGGGCTAGTTGCACCCCTAGCACATATGACTTAGGCAGCCAGAAAATGTCATGTCCTTATTCATACATGTATGAACAAGGACGTGACATATTATGACAAAACACAACTAGTTATTACTATAAAAAACATATTGCAACAATTTACACACGCTAATGCAAATACCTTTTCTACTTATTTTTCAGACTGCTGGCGGTTACTGCTGAGGGGTTCTACTGGTGCGGTTACTGCTGGTGGGTAATGCTGGTGGGTAATGCTGGTGGGTACTCCTGGCGGGTACTGCTGGTGGGTAGTGCTGGCGGGTACTGCTGGCGGGTACTGCTGGTGATAACTGCTGGTGGTTACTGCTGGTAGATAATTCTGGCAGTTACTGCTGACGGGTACTGCTGGTGGTTACTGCTGGTGGTTACTGCTGGTAGATAATTCTGGCGGTTACTGCTGGCGATTACTGCTGGCGGTTACTGCTGGCGGGAAATGCTGGTGGGTACTGCTGGCGGGTAGTGTTGGTGGGTAATGCTGGCGGTTACTGCTGGTGGGTACTTCTGGCGGTTACTGCAGGCTGGTAATGCTGGTGGGTAATGCTGGTGGTTACTGCTGGCGGGTAATGCTGGGGCGTACTGCTGGCACTGCTGGCGGGTAATGCTGGTCATGCGGGTACTGCTGGTCATGACATTGGGTACTGCTGGAGGAAACAGTAGCTGCAGTGGAGAGCACCTAATCTGCTGGTAGATAATTCTGGCGATTACTGCTGGCGGTTACTGCTGGCGGTTACTGCTGGTGGGTACTGCTGGCGGGTAGTGTTGGTGGGTAATGCTGACGGTTACTGCTGGTGGGTACTTCTGGCGGTTACTGCAGGCTGGTAATGCTGGTGGGTAATGCTGGTGGTTACTGCTGGCGGGTAATGCTGGGGCGTACTGCTGGCACTGCTGGCGATTAATGCTGGTAATGCGGGTACTGCTGGTCATGACATTGGGTACTGCTGGAGGAAACAGTAGCTGTAGTGGAGAGCAGAGCCGTTGCTTCCTGTATGGCTCTTGTCACAGGCAGAGGAGGGGTGCATTTCATATCACTCCGCCTGTGACAGAGCCGTAACTATACAGGAAGCAGCGTTTCTGTCACTGACTGCAGACATCCTAAATCTCCTGCAGCAGCCGGGAGATCGCACGCCACTTGCGGGTGTCCGTGAGCCGCCGGCCAAAGGCGTGAGACTCCAGCGAGTCGTGGGAGATTTGGGATGTCTGTGTACACACACATGTACATACACACACACATACATGCACACACATATATAAATGCACATATGTACACACATATAAACTAACACATACATATATAAATGCACATACATACAGATAGCCTGTACTGTACATTAACTTCCTGCCAGGTATTGCACTGTAGGGGGAGGCAGAGAGCACAGCACACACTGTGCTTTCACTTTCCTATGAGGGACCAGCTCCCACAGTGCCAATTTACAGTTGGGCTGAGGATCGAGGAGTTTGGTCTCAGCCACCATTGTCGCTCCTCCTATTCAGGCATACGGGGGGCCCGCACGGGCCCCCTGCAGCATGGGGCCTGGTCATGATGGCAACTCCTGGGACCCCTGTACATCCGCCCCTGGTACAATCCTAATCGGAATCATTTCAACTGAAAAAAATGCTTTTTTCAGGTAGCTTTAGCAGCGAAACATGCTTTTTTCATCAAATGGTAGCAGACCCTCTGACCAGCAGATAGAAATTGGATGGAAGATAACTGAGGATACTTACATAGGTGGATGCAGCATTGATCTGATGCTGCATCTGTCCCCCACCAGATACCAACCATATGGTCGAGATCTTTCCCGAGCCTGGCCTGGCTGAGTGATGAAAGCCCACCCGCAGAGCAAACTGGATTCCAAAAAAGCTTTAGCCATTCTTCTCCTTTAATGCGCTCTATGCATTAAAGTAAAAAACCCTCTGCAAGCTGCCCCCCCAATCCCTCCCTAAAAACTACCTGAGCCTGATTTTGATCTAGTGATGTGCACAAGCTCTCTTTCTCCTCATCAGCTCAGACACAGCAGTGGGAGCCATTGGCTCCTGCTGCTGTCAATCACAGCCAGTGAGGAGAGGAGGGGCCCGAGTTGCCCTCTGTGTGTCTTATGGCCTTATGGCTTGATAACGAGCATGAACATGCACAAGTGCCCTAATAGCAAATGGCTTGATTTGGGGGCACTTGGCAAGGGGGAGGGGCCAGGAGCACTGGCAGGGATCCGAGAAGAGGAGGATCGGGGCTGCTCTGTGCAAAACCATTGCGCAGAGTAGGTAAATATAACATGTTGTTTATTTTTTAAAAACAAAAAACTGTGTCTTTGAAATGAGGGAGAATTGACTAATATGTACCAGCATGTACAAGCAGTTGTTTTACTACATGATTTAAGAAACCACAGATGACAAAGCAGTGTAATATTTGCCAGAAGCAGTACATTTTTAAAGCGGAGTTCCACCTAAAAGTGGAACTTCTGCTTTAAGCACTCCTCACCCCTTATGATCCATATTTGGCATGTCATTTTTTCTTTTTTTTTTTTTGGGGGGGGGGGGGGAGCGGGTACCTATCAAAATGAGGTACTTCCGCTCGGGCTGCCTTGGTCCCAGAAGATTGCCCGGCCACTAAGGAAGCGCAGCTAGACTCGTGCATGCGCATTGCACAACCAGCTATGAAGCCGCAAGCTGTCACAGCCGAGTGCCCACACTTGTGATGCCGGGGAGAGGTGAGAGAGAGGAGTGTGGCTTTGGGCGGCCGCATTGCTGGATCGTGGAACAGTTGAGTGTGTTGTTATTAAAAGCCAGCAGCTACACTTTTTGTACCTGCTGACTTTTAATAAACCTAAAAATGACTGGAACTCCGCTTTAAGTAGCCAGGATAGGCCAAAATATACTAGAGATAAAAAGCACAGGCCAGGGCTTTACTACAAGAATTAGGATATTGCAAATGATACAGTGGTGCCGGGTCTTTCAACCTTTTTACCTTAGAAGAACCCTTGGCAAAAAGTTTGAGATCTTGGGGAACCCCTGCAATAATGTTCAGATCCACAGCTCATGGAACATTGGTGTGATCAGTGAGTTGTTGAGATAACAACAATTATTTTTAGAAATAGCATTATATAATAGACAAAATTTTGAAACATACCTATTTAATGTATACAGATGAGGACCAATGCGCTACCTAAGGAGTTGATAGGAGCAAGCCAATTATCATAAAATAAATAATAACCGTAAAAGCTGCCAATTTTAATCGGTGTCCCCACCGTAAATTGTGATGTGTATGGTGAAACAAAATCGGCGCTAATTCAAAGTCGGGTAAAAGTGTCAAATAAAGTGAAAAATCTGTGTATAATTCAAATGTGGTAAATCAACATCAACATTAAAACACTGAAGGAAAATCCAAAATGTGCCAAAATAATGAACACAATATCCCATACAGATGTGATCCAATGCTGTGCACTGAATAAATAATACAGTCTGTTCACAAATCTTGTAAATGAAATATGTCCAAAGTGATAGAATATAACCAAAATCTTCTGTGCTAAAATAAATCTTCACCAAAAAACGATAAAACATTCATGAAGTGAAGGTGCAAAAATGTTGCAAAAATATTGATGCCAATCCCGATGCTGTATAGTGTGCAGTGGCCGCTTACCTCAAACACACAATCAAGTGCATGTGTATAAACAAGTTGTGGGTTCTGTACCCCAAATCCAGCTCCACCGATAGTCTTCTTTAGTGTAATTACACCATCCATCCATTAAAGAAGACTATCGGTGGAGCTGGATTTGGAGTACAGAACCCACAACTTGTTTATACACATGCACTTGATTGTGTGTTTGAGGTAAGCGGCCACTGCACACTATACAGCACCGGGATTGGCATCAATATTTTTGCAACATTTTTGCACCTTCACTTCATGAATGTTTTATCGTTTTTTGGTGAAGATTTATTTTAGCACAGAAGATTTTGGTTATATTCTATCACTTTGGACATATTTCATTTACAAGATTTGTGAACAGACTGTATTATTTATTCAGTGCACAGCATTGGATCACATCTGTATGGGATATTGTGTTCATTATTTTGGCACATTTTGGATTTTCCTTCAGTGTTTTAATGTTGATGTTGATTTACCACATTTGAATTATACACAGATTTTTCATTTTATTTGACACTTTTACAGGACTTTGAATTAGCGCCGATTTTGTTTCACCATACACATACCTATTTAATGTGTATTGCCTTTTTCTGCACAGATGCTTAATTCTGGGTCAAACTTGAGATAAGCAGTGTACAGGGGGCAGCAGGGTGGGATACAGGGGGTCAACAGGGCAGAGCACAGGGGAGGGCAGCAGGGCACATTACATAGGGGCAGCAGGGCAAACTAAATGGGGACAGCTGGGCACAATAAATGGGAGGCAGCAGCGGGACATCTTACATGGGGCAGTATTAGGTTATGTTACATAGGGGGCAACAGCAGGTCACATTAAATGGGGGGCAGCAGCAGGGCACCTTCCAAAGGAGTAGCAGCAGGGCACATCACATGGGACAACAGCAGGACATGGTACATGAGGGCAGCAGCAGGTTACATTATATGGGGGGGCAGAAGGGCACATTACATGGGGGGCAGCAGCAGGGCACATTACATGGGGGGAGCACAGCACATTACATGGGGGTGGCAGCAGCAGGGCATAGTAAGGGGGCAGCAGGTCACATTACATGTGGGGTGGCAGCAGGGCATATTACAAAGGGGGCAGCAGCAGGGCACACTATATAGGTGTGGCAGCAGCAGGGCATACTAAGGGTTGGCAGCAGGGCACCTTACATGAGGGGGGGGGGCAAGGCACATTACATGTGGGGTGGCAGCAGGGCATATTACACGTGGGGTGGCAGTGAGACACATTACATGGGGTCAGCAACAGGGCACAGTAAGAGGAGGAAGCAGTATACTGTACAGTAGCAGTGCACTTGCAGACAGGTGCAGTCTACTTTCTCCACTGCAGGTGGCGCTCAACCACAGCAGTATTACAAAGGGAGAGGAAGTCAGGAGGAACATAGTTACCCTATGATTTTCTGGGTCACTGGGGGCAGAGATCTGGTCTGATGTTGGCAGCCCATGTGACTCTGATGGCCATCTTAGGTCAGATGGAGTCTATTTAGGACCCTGGCTCCTGGGATTGGTGTGCATTTCATGTGTGGGTAGTGTAAGGACAGGTCCCCTGTCTGACAGCGACAGTGAATAGCAGTAGGTAGAGGTTCCAAAAGAGTAGGGAAAGAATAGGGACGCGTCATCCTTCCTGAAGGCCTCCCTGCTTGGGTATGGACTGGCCAGGGCGCATTCTATTCTTCAAGACATACACTGTCAACACATCTGAGACCTGCTCTGCCACACATTGCTGTCATATCCTGTGAGTGTTCCTGGTTCCTCTGAGTGCACCGTGCTTGTTGTGAATTACCAAATTGACTCTTTAATACAAGTTCTTTTCATGCAACTGGACTCTATGTGATTACTGCTGCAGCACCACACTGCACTGGAAATGTTGGGATTTGATCTACCTGTCAACCTGGGCATTTACTGGAACTGATGCTCTCCATTTTCCTTCTGCAACCACTGAAAGCCTGCTTCTCCTCTTCTCCCTCTCGTCGGCATCTCCTCTTCTCCCTCCCGTCGGCATTCAGCAGCTGCAGGAAGAAAATGGAGGCAATCAGTTCCTGCATATACCGCCCCGCCATCCCTTTTGGTGCCCAGGTCTCTGTGTGCTTCCCAGACCCCCCTTCCCACACACACAGCGCTGCAAGCCTTACCCCTCTCCTATCCTGCCGGCTGCTGCTAGGGATATTTCAGGATGAAGAGCGGAAAAGGGGCCAGTAAATATGTTATTTACTGGCCTCTTCATTTTCTAAATGAACACAGTGAGTGATCCGTACTGATAACTCACTGTTCATTCATAACTGAAGCATAGTGAACTATGTTTACTATGCTCCGGATTGTGAATGAACATGAAGCTCTGTACAGAGCTATTTTTTCATTCATTCTGTGCAGCTGAGGCTTCAGAAATAGTGATTGAGGGCTGTGTCTCCAATATCGTTTCTCTGTCTCAAAAGTAAGACATCAGGGGTTTGTTTAGGCTACGCTCACATGTAGGCGTTTTGTGGCATTTTGGGGGCGTTTTTCTGCTATAGGATGAGCTCTCAAAACGCCCAACAAGACAAATCCTATTCATTTCAATGGCCCCTGTTCACATCTGAGCGTTTTGACGCCGTGAGCAAAACGCCCAACGCTCAAAAAAGTACATGAGCTTCTTTTTGGGCAGATTACAGGCGTTTTCCATTGGTCTCTAGTCAATCTAAAAATGCCTGCACAAAAAACGCCTGTAAAAACGCCTGCAAAAACGCCCATAAAAACACCTGATAAAACGCCCATAAAAATGCCTGTAATAGCAATGCCAAGATGTGAACGTAGCCTAAGACCCCTGATATTTCACTAAAGCCCTCCAACAGGGCTGCTAAAAAAGTAAAAAAAAAAAAAATAATATTGCAAAAATAAAATAAAAATAATAAAAAAAACTACTGACAAAGTTCACTGCCCTACTGACACTGTCCACTGCTCTACTAGCTGACACTTTTCACTTGTAGGGTAGTCTAAATTAGTTTTTTTACAGTGACATTTGTTTTATTATAGTTTTCCTTACTATTTAGTTAGACCTTGCTAGTTCATTTCTTTAAAGGTCACCAAATCCCGGTGATCTTTGATCTCTTTCATGATCTTCACGTGGCGCTCCGCCTTTCAAAGTTTGCCTACCCCTGCTCCAGGGTAAGAATTAGGGAGGTATGTCAACGTGGGCAGTTTCTCCAAAATCATTTTAAGTACCCTGTTAATATGTAAATAAAGATCTGAAATAATTCTTTAGCCACTTGGAGTATCTTGGCACGCAGTGCGAGTATTTCAAATTGGGGCCCCACAAGTTTCAAGCTACGCCTCTGACAAGGATCATGGCTGTAGCTGAAGCCATGATCCTGGTATAACCACTTTCAGTCCAGAAAATTAGACAGCAAGTGGTTAAGGGCAGTTTGGTCTATACTCAGTCTATTTTTAAATCTGACACTAAGGGGGTCTAGATTAATATTTATATATCATTGAATGGGCTTTTGCACAATAATACCTAAATATCTGCGAAATAATCCTTAATATATGACTGTGATGGAAGCTGAAAGATAAACGCTTTGTGAAAACATGTTTTACTGGAAATATTTTAGCCGCTCTGCCGGGATTTTGGGGGCTCAGTATCCCTGAGGGGTTTCCATTGCTGTCTTACATCATCCCTGCAGCCTCTGAATGAATGTTTTTCACTTTTAAATCTCAATGGATTTTGGGCTGAGGCCTTTAATGAAGATGAATCATCTTTGTTTCCTGGAAAAAGAGACATTCAGAGAGAAATCAGAGACTGTAATTCCATTCCAAAGAAAATCTGGAGCAGAGCTGGAAATCAATCAGTTCTGTGAGTAGGGATAGGAGGAGTCCAGGAATCCTCCCGACTGCAGGAATCCCTATGACAGGCTGCGCTGAATGGACCTTCTTTACTGCTAAAACAAAAAGGAGTTTTATGAAGTGAGCAGAACTTTATACCCTTGTATTATTAACAACGCCATAGATGCTGTTTACAAGTGATGAGTTTGGGCAAGTTCGGATCCTAATCCAAACCATTCAAATGCATGCAGCTGCTTTCAAATGGGAATGGGTGCATTTGACGAGAAAGCCTGTCAACATGACATAAGTTCTAAATTGTGGGTGCCGCTTTTCTAAATATTTGTCTGCAGAGCCCAGGCAATGACCTGTGAAATTGGTATGTGCGGAAAATATCTTCCCTCAGTGACCATAATGATCCTTTGATGACAGTTATTTTGTTCCTGTAATTTTGTTACAAAATGATTCATAACATTTTGAAATGCTGCAAAATGCTGATGTGCAAATTAGGCTTCTGATATAACACTGCGGCCTGAAAAGCCTGAGGACACTGTCCAAGTTTACAGTGATGTCATTCCAGACGTGTTGCAGCCAGGAAGCCCCTTGTGTACTATTATGTAATGTTACACGCTGTGCATGTTCAGCTGTGAAAAGTAAGTACAGGACATTAAGTCACAGTTTCTCCTTCTACTTCCCTCTTCTACGTATTTCTAACTAAAAGAGGTGATAAAGATATTATCAGCAGCAAGTATAACATTGTCACATACTTTGAATTGCAGAATATCACGTGTTTAGAGTAACGTAAAAAAAAAAATTGACATTTGTGAAATAAGAATACTCATACTCTTATGATGTCTCTGTTTCAATCTTGCTGAGACAGTCCATAATTTCCTCATAAGTGGTGGAAGTGCTCTCCAGTACAGTCTGATCAAACCAGGCATCCAAATCACACCTCTCACTGTGCAATGAGCAGTGTCTCCCGATTGTGGTCAGCTATGGCAGAGTTTGGTTCAGCCAGCAGTCTTTTCCCCACACCATGGGCGTCCGCAGGTAGGAGCAAGGGGGGCAAATGCCCCCCCCCCCTGGAATCTCAACTTCCCCCTTTCAAGTGATTGTTAAGCCACTTTATACTATCCTGTCTGGTCTTTTTAAAAATCCTGTTTGCCCCAGAGTCTGTGTTTTAAAAAAACAAGCCATTCTTTACCAGTTTTCAGAGGGCTGAGGCCGCTCACGTGACCCGTTGTCTCTCTCCTCTCCCCATCTGACAGCTACCTGCAGCGGAGAGGACAGAGGAGGACAGGAGAGCTATGGATGACGGAGGCACGTAAACTGACCACAGTGTCGGGGCTTAGTCGCTATGGTATACCGTGGTCAGTTTACAGAGGGGAGGACATAGCCAGGCAGGATCAGCCAGGTATTTTAGGTGATAGAAGGGGCCAAATTACACAGCACAAGCACTGTGTTGTGTAACATGCTTTAAGGGAACAGGATCTTCCCTTAAAGGATTTTTTTTTTTTTTTTAGGTTAACAATTGCTTTAAAAATAAATGCTCCTGTTTGCTCTTTAAAAATGAATACTCAAAATAAGCTACGGAATAAGCCCCTCCCTTTCATGACATTGTTGAGAAAGGGACGGAGCATGGGTGACCTTAAAATGTTGCCCCCCCCCTGAAAAAAGTTCTGCGGACGCCCATGCCCCACACACCTGCATTGCTTCAAGATAGCCCTCTCCTTTAATTTGCCACACTCCTCTTTGTTCTGTTGCAGCAGCTGATCTCTGTCCTCCAAGCTGGAGCTATAATCAACCAGAATGCCTGCCTCTTGCACTGGGAACACTCCATAGATGAACAGTGAAAAGCGGTCTCTTGCAAGGTGGCTGCTGCACTTTTGCATTATTGAATATTCAGTTTAACCCTGTCCACACTGCAGAAGGATAATACAGCAAAAGGAAAACGTTCCACAACAATTCTCAGCTACAGTCCAGGTTACATACAGTATATATAAACCCCAAAACAATAATTGTATATATTACCATTTACCAGCCCTTGGTGGTGAATGCATTTGTTATTTTTTTTTAAGATTTTTTCCTTTATTTTCCCCTGCGATCCTGTGAATAACACAATTCCTGTCCTAGAGTGACTACACTCACCCCACTGTATTTATGAAAGGAGCCATGGCTATCACCCAGGCTGTTCTATGGATTTGGACTACAAAAACATCCTCCTCTCTCCATCTCTATTACATAGGTTGCAAAAAATTGTAGTTTAATAATAATAATAATAATAATAATTAGAAGGAACATTGTTTGAAATGTTTGTTTTATTCAAAGGAAGTTATACAAACACTGCATTTCTGGCAAGATTGGGGGATATTTTCTGTACTTGCTGAAAAAGTCCACCAGTCATTCGTTTTGTGTTTGGTATTTTCTAAAAAAAACTAGAGTAACAAAAACAATTCAGAAATATAGGAACTGGTCAGCGGTGAATAATATACACTATATTCCCAAAAGTATTGTGACGCCTGCTTTTACACGCATATCAACTTTAATGGCATCCCAGTCTTAGTCCGTAGGGTTCAATATTGAGTTGGCCCATCCTTTGCAGTTATAACAGCTTCAACTCTTCTGGGAAGGCTGTCCACAATGTTTAGAAGTGCGTCTATGGGAATGTTTGATAATTCTTCCAAAAGCGCATTTGTGAGGCTAGGCAATGATGTTGGAGAGGAGGGCTTGCTCGTCGTTTGCACTCTAAGTCATCCCAAAGTGTTCTATTGGGTTGAGGTCAGGACTCTGTGCAGGCCAGTCAAGTTCCTCCACCCCAAACGTACTCATCTATGTCTTTATGGACCTTGCTGTGTGCACTGGTGTGCAGTCATGTTGGAAAAGAAAGGGGCCAACCCCAAATTGTTCCCACAAAGTTGGGAGCATGAAAGTGGCCAAAATTTCTTGGTATGCTGACGCTTTAAGAGTTCCCTTCACTGAAACTAAGGGGCCAGGCCCAACCCCTGAGAAACAACCCCACACCATAATCCCTTCCCCTCCACCACATGATTTGAACCAGTGCACAAAGCAAGGTCCATAAAGACATGAATGAGTGAGTTTGGGGTGGAGGAACTTGACTGGCTTGCACAGAGTCCTGATCTTAACCCAATAGAACACCTTTGGGATGAATGAGGACACAGACTGCGAGCCAGGCCTTCTCTTCAACATCAGTGCCTGACCTCACAAATGCTCTTCTGCAAGAATGGTTAAACATTCCCATAGACACACTCCTAAACCTTGTGGACAGCCTTCCCAGAAGAGTTGAAGCTGCTATAGCTGCAAAGAGTGGGCCACCTCAATATTGAACCCTATGGACTAAGACTGGAATGGCATTAAAGTTCATGGGTGTGTGAAGACAGGCATCCGAATACTTTTGGTAGTATAGTGTATATGAATGTACATATACAGCAGCTCTGTTATTGCCTAAGGTGTAGCTCCATGGGAATTAACAGCAGATTCAGGAATGGTCATTGCCTGGGGCCCCTCTCTGATGTGAGAATATCTATACATTGTAGAACAGATTCTTTGGATAAAAATAGGATATTTAGTAAGTGCTAATGATCTCCTCCTTATAAAGAGTCAACGTGGATAAAAAGTGAAGAATGAAACTAGGTCTCTGATTCTTTGTCAGTTTTACAATCCAGAGGCCTATTCAGTAGATCACAAAACCACCCAATAAATCCTCAGTTTATTCATGTCATCTTACCTGTAATTCATGTTTTCAGCAAACAACCATTCTTTGAACACCAAAGAGTGACTCTCCTAAAACTCCAGCTTGGTTTTTGTGTTGATGTGGAAAAATGTCTGTTAGATTTTATAGGGAAATGTTCTAATCATCCAACCATGTATTTGTGTGCCATTGATGAGAAGCACTCTGCCTCACAGCTCCTGAGAATCACTGTGGAGACAGCTTGTAAATGGTTGAGATTTTTCTAACTCTATAAAACAAGTCAGAGGTTTTTGTCTCTGCGGACGTCATTCCCACTTTCTCCTTGATACCCACAATTCCCTTCTGTATGTTCCAAATGAGCTTTATGGTGTAACTTTGTTCATGAGGAATGAGGATTCTGCAACCACTTTGCACTGCCCAATAGACCACACCACCTTTTTTTCTTGTATGAAATGTTTAGATCTGTGACATATTACACACATTACATACATTCCTTTTTCTGGCTGCCAAACAAACAATAGTCAAGGCCTGAAAGAAGCCCTCAGCCTCCATTCAGGAAGTCAAACAATGAATGACCCTAATGCTGATTCATGAAAAAATGTCCAACATCCTTAAAGCGGAGTTCCGGGCACAAAATCTATATATTTTTTTTGTGCCCGTCCGCTTCTTCACTTTCACCTGAAAAGGAATTGGATAGTTAGGTTTTTTTTTTTTTTAAAACTCACCTTGTAATTGAAGATCGAAAATACTCACCTCAATGTACTTCCTCCCTCTGTGCCGCGGCTCCTCCGTCACTTCCTCCTTCGCGATGATTCCTGGGAGCTGAACGTCATCGCTCTCAGGAATCAATTCGACGGCACCGGCCCCTCTCGTCACTTCCGGGGCGACGCCGCATTCCCCTGCTAAACAGCTTCTGGGCATGCCCAGAAGCTGTGGAGGAATGCGGCGACGCGCCGGAAGTGACGAGAGGGGCCGGTGCAGGCGCATTCTGGGAGAAGAGGACGCGGAAGAAGACGCGGAAGAGGATCGCGCCGGCTTCAGCTGCCCACAAGAGAGATGGCAACGCTGTGGAAGAAATTTTATAAGTAAGTATTTCTTCTTGCAGGTAAGTGCGAACCGGGACAGATCAGAGGCTAGCCATTGTAGAATGTGCTAGCCCTGACTGTCCCGGGGGTATGCTTATTAAAAAATGCTTTCTGTGCCCGGAACTCCGCTTTAACTACCCTCAGCCAAAATTCTTTAAAACATGGGACCAATGGCTCAATTATGTCCTACCTTTCCTAGACCTAGCAAGCCTAACATTCCTTTAGCTATCTATCCAGCTTGAACCTGAGCTCATGGGAATCTGTCTCCCTGGTAAAATGTCTTTCCCTGCCTGAATTTCAGCTCTCATGTTTAACCACTCTCCTGTCTCAACATATCATTAGTGATGGGCCGAACACCCCTCTGTTCGGTTCGCACCAGAACTTCTTGAACAGGGAAAAAGTTCTAGTGAACATGCAAACTCTATTAAAATCTATGGTACATGAACATGAAACATCAAACGTTCTCATTTTAAAGGCATATTATATGCAAGTTATTGCCATAAAAAGTGTATGGGGACCTTGGTACTGCCCTAGGGGACATTTATCGATGCAAATTTTTATAACAATCGTATTTACAGGAGCAGTGAGTTTATTGATGCTTAAAGTGAAGCAATAAAAATGAAAAATTCCTTTTAAATATCGTGCAAGGGGGGTCCACTTAATGTTCCTGGAAAGTGGCGCATCTGTACGATGTATGGAGCCTGCTGCAGCAATACTGACATTTCTAAAGGAAAACATTTAGTTTAAACTTGCTCGCGACTGTAATGTATTCCCGGCTCCCGGCTGTAATGTTTTGCTGGCTCCCACCAAAGAGATATAAAAAAAAAAAATGGTGTAGGGTCCCCCCCAGTTCATACCAGGACCTTCGGGTCTGGTATAGATTTTAAGGGGAACCCCAAGACAATTTTTTTTTAAAAATACAGCGTGGGCTCCCCCCTAAAATCCCTATCAGACCCTTATCCGAGCATGCAGCCTTGCAGGTCAGGAAAGGGGGGGAAACGAGCGAGTGCCCCCCCTCTCCTGAACTATACCAGGCCACATGCCCTCAACATGGGGTGGTGGGTCTTCTGGTCATGATGAGGACAAGGGCCTCTTCCCAACAACCCTGGGCTGTGGTTGTCAGGGTCTGCGGGTGGGGGGCTTATCGGAATCTGGAAACCCCATTTAACAAGGAGGCCCCTAGATCCCACCCCCCCTATGTGAATGGGTATAGGGTACATCGTATCCCTACCCATTCATCAAAAAAGTGTAGAAAAGTAAGGGTCCATTCACACTAGCGCAACTTGTCAGGCGACTTGGTCGCATGACAAGTCGAGGTCGGTCGCTCGCCATTGAGTAGTACAGGACCCATTCTAATAGGAGCGACGAATTAGAAAAAGGGTCCTGTACTACTTTGGGGCGACCTGGAGGCGACTTGCATTTACTTCAATTATATGAAGTGCCTGCAAGTCGCGCCGACTTCACAGGTCGCCCCACAAAATCCTGTCGCGGCAGTGTGAATGGGCTGTAAAAACCACAGTTTTCAACAAGTCCTTTATTAAAAAGAAAAAAAAATAGTGTCCCGTGATGTAAATCCATCGTCAGTCACGACGCCTACCGGACCCTAAAAATAGGAAAAAAAATTAAAAATGGCTTCGCCTCTTCAGAGGCTACCCGCCGTCTGCCTGATCTTCAGCTTTGACAGTTCTTTAATAGACAAGAGGCGGGGCCACCCGATTACGTCACTCGGTGGCACGGCCCCCTTCTGACATCACATAACTAAACCTACAAATATAAATGTAATATATTGAAGTCTAGCCGTCCTTAGATGTGGTGACTGCATCACTTTTAATTTTTTTCAGGCTGGGAACATTTTCAGCAGGTATAGAAAATACCTGTTAATCCTGCTGCAAATGGAGTATTCTTGTCACTTCAAGTGAGATGAAAAGCAAGCAAAAATAATCGTATTTTCACTTCTGTAAATTACTTATCTCAGGAGCCCCTGCTTAATAGAGATGAACAAAGGCAGACATTTTTGACTTTCAGCCTGGGTGACAACCATGGCTAACTCCATAGATTTAGTGGAGGAGTGAGCGTTGTCACCCTAGGACAGCAAGTATGTTACTGGCAGGATCACAAGTATAAAGTCTAAATAAGAGAAAACTAAAGCAGCCCCACATCTAATGATTAGTAATGTGCAACATATTACATTTTTTGTTTTTAGTTTTAGATACATTGTAACGGCTCTGCTCCTGCATTAGCTGAGTCAGACATCACATTGTATTGGACTAGAATAGATGGTCACATCGTTTATAAAGTCAAAGCTAAACTCCAGTCTTATGTTCAGTCTTGCACAGTCCTCCCTTGTACTGAAATAGCTTACTCTGGTTTCACTGCACACTGTAAGCTTTGTACAGTGTACATTAGAAGCTGCAGCAAGTCCGCTTGAGCCACCTCTTTTTCTGGCTAAAGGATGTCTGGCACCATCGACCTCTTTCTTCCCTAGTCTTAGGCTCTGTTCGCACTATGGCGTTCTGGATGGCAGGCGGAATTACTGCCATCTTGAATCACCGCAAATTGCGGCATGCCTTTACAGTCCTTGTTATTTTCAATGACATTCAAATTGCGACGCAATTTTGCCACGATTGTCGCCCAATGAATCGCAGTAAAATTACACAAACAGAATTGTGTGACGCTTGTCCTGCTATTCTGTTTGTGTGATTTTACCGTAATTTGTCGGGTGACAATCGCGTCCAAATTGCGCCTGAGATTTGAGTGCCATTGTAAAAAACTGGGACCCACAAAGACATCCTGCGATTTGCGGTGATTTGGAATCGTGGCAATTGCGCCTGCCATCCAGAACGCCATAGTGTGAACAGAGCCTAAGACTAGGGAAGAAAGAGGTCGATGATGCCAGACATCCTATAGCCAGGAAATGAGGTGGCTCAAGCGAACCTGCTGCAGCTTCAATTACTGATGTTCAGCATCACATCTGGGTGTCACCTAAGGCAGTCTGCCTAGGAATGCTCACTCCTTCAGACTGATATCTATCCATCAAGGCAATTTGATATTTATTTAACTCCTTCCAAAATTCAGCCCAGTGCTTGCGCCAAGGTTATAAGCTCTTAAACGATGTTCAAAGTCAGATTGTTGTAATGTTTTCAGGGAGATATGGACTGCACCCTGTGGGCCCCTCCTGCCAATCATGATCTGCCAGCACTGCATAGAGAAGCACAGATTCCCAGTGATTACATCATTGGGCCTAAAATAATGTAAGTAATGAACAATTAAAGGATAAGTCCACCCTGAAACGAAATTCCCTGCATCTATAGACCTCCACGATCTAACACTGACCTATCTGGCCCTGTAAAGAAGAAATCAGTATACATGCCTTTTTTTAAGCTGATCCGCCCCGGTCTCCAACGGCGGAAGCTCTGCAGAGGACATGGCCGACAGTGGCTGTGAAATTAATGGGAAGTGATGTCACCTATAGACTTACTATGGGGCTTCCGTTGTCCTTGACTGTTGACCTCTACAGCAAAGCCTCGGCTGATAGATCAGTGTGGAATCAGGTTGGCTTTAACCACTTGCCGACTGCGCACAGTATATTTACTGCGGCAGTCAACCCCGTACAGGCAAAGTGACGTAGTACTACGTCGCTCGCCTGAGAGCCTCTAGGGGGCGAGTGCGCGCTGCCGGGGGCGCGCTCCTGCCCCCGCTCGTTCCCCGCTCGTTCCCTGACATGTCCGATGTCCGCCGGTCACTCACGATCTCCCGGTGGAGAGGGAGAAAGGCAGGCGGCTGATGTAAACAAAGCCGCCTGTCATTCTCCCTGATCTAACTGCAGAGATCATACAATCCTGCTATGTAGGATCGTATGTCTCTGTGGTTACATCACTAGCCATGCCCCTTTACAGTTAGAAGCACGCCCCTAGGGACACACCTAACCCCTTGATTACTAATAAAGTTAACCCCTTCCCAGCCAGTGTCATTTTTACAGTAACAGTGCATATGTATAGCACTGATTACTGTAGTAATGTCACTGGTACCCCCAAAAGTTTCAAAAATGTCAGTCAAGGGTCCGATCTGTCCACCGCAATGCTGCAGTCCCGCAAAAAAAAATTGCAGATCGCCGCCATTACTCGTTAAAAAAAAAGAATAAAAATGACAAAAATCTTTCCCTTAGTAAACGCAATAAATTTTGCGCAAACCAATCAAAATGGGCTTTATTGCGATTTTTTTTACCAAACATATGTAGCAGAAAACAAATTGGCCTAAAATGTTAAAAAAATTAGATTTTTAAATTTTTTTGGGGAATTTCATATAAAAAAATGTGAAAAATATTGTTATTTTTTCAAAATTGTCGCTGTTTTTTTGTTTATAGCGCAAAAAGTAAAAATCGCACAGGTAATTAAATACCACCAAAAGAAAGCTCTGTTTGTGGGAAAAAAAGGACGTCAATTTCATTTGGGTACAGCGTCGCACGACCGCGCAATTGTCCGTTAAAGTCACGCAGTGCCGAATCGCAAAATAGGGCCTGGTCTTTGGGCAGCCAAATCCTCCGGGGTTTAAGTGGTTAAAAAAAGACATGTATACTGTTTTTTTTTTTTTTACAGGGCTGGATAGGTCAGTTTTAGATCATGGAGGTCTATAGATGCAGGGATTTTACTGTTAGGGTGAACTTCTACTTTAAAAGTTTGGTATTAAAATGTCATTAGCATGTTTATAAGGGAGTGTGGGGGAGAATCAGGGAAGGCTAAATATAAGCAGATTGAACTTCAATTTTAGGGGTTATGGATCTGCATATAATCTATCATCCTTACTGATTTACACAACTAATGGCACAATACCTGGAATTTTAAAACAGACCGAGTGCCAGGTATATGCTCACGCATGCTAAGTAATTTGGAAGTGTAAAACTTGGGCATTATTATCAGAAACAGATTACAGTAGCCCTGCTTACAATGCATTGATCTGCTTATCTTTCCAGAAGTATGGCACCATTTTTGTTCAGGTACCATCTTTATTCAGGCATCATTCAATGTCATCATCTATTTCCTGGACTGGGATGCTGCTCAGAAATGCCTCATAAACCCTGGTGCCTGAGCAGTAGTTGGATGTCTTATATTGTCTGACACAGATCAGCACCTTGCTTTAACCTCTCAACTTGCTACAAAATTATAATGCATAGTCTGAATGATTTTTGTGGAAGTGGAGATTGAGGAAACACTTCCTCATGTAAGAAACAGAATGATGGCATAATCTGGTCTGGATATGGTGTAAAATATCAGAAATGAATTGACTTGAAATTACAGTAAGGTCACATTTTGTGAAACACACACAAATATCCTTTATGTCTCAATAGGAGCTATTTGTATTACTTTATCGCATCCAATCAAATTTAAACATGGATTCCCCCTATTGTTAATACAGACATTCCCCCCCCCCCCCCCCCATCATGTGCCATCCTTGTGATACACTCTGCTGATGGTTGTACCAGCTCAGCTCAGATAGCGCCTTGAATAGACTGATAGACTGCCAAGTGGATCTCATCCCTGGATTTTTTTTTTTTTTATTTGTGGTTTGGCAAACATAGATAAAACCATGGAAAATATAAAGCCATTGTAGTCATTTGAGGGATAAAATGAAACATTGGAGGAAAGCAATGTGGGTCTGTGATTACTAACATCTGTGTATGTGTCGGGAACCCTCCAATTTACATGATACATTTATTTTATCCAGCTCATTGCAATCATGTCATTGTAAGTATATAAAGAGGGATCTTTATTTTAAAAATGTTACAATCTTGTATTATTAACAAAAATGCATTCAATCTAAAGCCTCTATTTGGGGAATATAAATGTATATTAAACCTCCATCTGGTTTGGCTACTTAGTGGAGATTGTAACATTACTAGTGCAGAGTGATGCATTTCGGCACATTGTATCAATTGTTTTCTTTTTATCTTAGTGACACTTCATTTATGTCACTGCACAGCAGCACAGTGCCCACCAGTGCAGTGCAAGGAAAATACAGACATACTGCACCATACATCACACCAACATTGTGTGAATGGGCACATAGGATCAGTCTTCTGTGTCTCAGCCGTGACATGCAGTTATCAAGTGTGGAAAAACCGAGGTTGCTGCAAACAGCATGTACAAGCCCTTAAAGCCCAACTCCAAGCAATTTGCCCATAATGCAAGGCTTTAAATGGTTCTAAGGGCTGCAATTGGCTCCCGCTGCTGTCAATCACAGCTAGTGAGCCAGTCAGGAGAGTGAGGGGCAGGGCAGAGCCACAGCTCTGTTTCTGAATGGACATGCAGAGCAGCAGCTCGGGAGTGCGCCTGCTTGGATGCCCCCACCCCAAGCAGCTTGCTCTGGAGGCACCCGACAGGAGGTTGGGGCCAGGAGCACCAGCGGGGGACCCGAGAAGAGGGGCTGCTCTGTGCAAAACCACAGCACAGAGCAGGTAAGTGGGACTTTTTTTATGTTTTGCCTTTAATATCATTTTTGCTTGTTTAGGTCCAAGTGGCACAATAAAAGCAGATTTACTTAACTGATTCTCAGTCTTTCCCGCTGCTACTGTAGCATCTTCTCCCCCACGCTCCACCTGTCTGCCTGTCTAGGATCCTGACATTATCAAGAAGACCAATCTAGGGTCAGTAACCTTGCATTGGATTCATTGACACCAAAAGACAGTCCACCGCTGGAGCGCGGGGGAGTGCTATCTGCGGGAGGATCAGGCAAGTAAAAGTGTTCACCTCTCCCCTAGACAAAATGAGCAGTTAATCCTTGCAATGTGGGTGCAGCTCCACTGCAAGGGATAATTGTACACATAGGGGTGTGCACCCCAAAGCTCAAGCACACATGCCTTTCTCTGCAGCCTCTGCTGCACTGGACAGTGAATGACAGATCCCCAGGCTCTGTGAAGCCACATAGTTACATAGGTAATCCGGCTAAAAAAAAAGACAAAAGTCCATCCAGTTCAACCAAATGAATGGGAATTGCTCTTGTTTACTATGCTTCAGTTATGAATGAACACAGTGAATGAGTGTTTTCACTGTGTTCATTTGGAAAAGGAAGGGGGCAGTAAATAACTGTGATAATACCTAGCCCCTTCCTTCACTCTCCATCCTAAAACATCCCCGCAGCAGTCAGGGGGAGAGGAGAGGAGGGAAGCCATCAGCACTGTGGGGGGAAGTCTGGGCAGTAGAGGGAATTGGCACTGCACAGTGATTAGGGTGTGCCCAGGCACAACTGGCACACCCCCTGTGCATATCTATGATTGTACGCTTTTCCTGAGTTGGGCTTTCAAATAATATCTTATTTATTAAAAAGAAAACACACTAAAAACTAAAAATATCCAGCAACCTGAAAGCCCCTTTTGTGCAAACAAAAGTAATAATTATAAGCAATTCTAAGAAGTGCAACTGCACCAATAGCTACGTCTGTTTTTCAACTCAGCGTACTTGGTTATAATAAAGAACATCTTTCAGCTGAGATAAAAACCTTAATTGAGGGAATTGGGGTACAACCGAGAGACAAAAGAAATTGGTTAATCACTGGTAAACAAAAAGGCATTGGGGTATGACAGAGGGATGGAGGGGATTGGGGTACAGTAGAGTTTTCGGGTACAAAAGAGAGACAGAGAGGGTTTGGGTGGAATAGAGGGAAAGATCAACTATGGATTATGGTAAGACAGAGGGGAATTGGGGTACAATAGAGGAATAGAGAAAGGGTTGTGATGACCATATAGGAATAGAGGGTGGAATGAAGAAAAAGATCGGCAGGGGATTGTGGTATACTAAAGTGACAGATGGAATGTGGAGTACAACAGATGGACAGACGGGATTCTGGAGTAAAATATAGGAATGAGAGGAGGATTTGGGGAAAATATAAGAAGAGAGTGGGGTACTGGGGTATAATAAATGGGCAGAGGGGGATTAGCTTACAATAGAGGGGGTTGGGTGGTCCATTGCATGGAAAGCTGGAAGTTGTTCATGAATAATTAACCTCAGCGACATATCTACGGTGCTGGGGGGCGGGGGGGCGGGGGGGGATTGTTGGTTGTTTAGTGCAGTGTTTTTCAACCACTGTGCCGCGGCACACTAGTGTGCCGTGAGATTTTGCCTGGTGTGCCGTAGGAAAAATTCCAATTTCATCCGAAGCGCATGTTAAGGACTATAAATAGCTCCGGTGTCACTGTTACACTGACAGGAGGAGGACAGGAGGAGACATCGCAGTAGATCGCCGATGAGCAGAAGAGCGCCAATGGATCTGGATCTGGAGGAGACATGAGCAGAAGAGCAGAAGAGTGCTGACTGATAGATCTGGATGGAGACATGCGCAGAAGAGTGCTGAGTGTGACGGACAGCGGCTATCTGGAGGACACAAGCGCAGTAAGTACTGAGTGACAGTGAGATATTGCAGTGATGGACAAGTTTTTGAAAAGGAAAGAACTGGACTCTGAACAAAATTCGGAACCAGATGAGAGCCCAAGTATGAGTGGGGATCAAAAGAAAGCAAAGATGGTCAATATAGGCACAGAGTTAATTTTTTTTAATGGTGGTGTGCCTCGTGATTTTTTTCATGAAAAAAGTGTGCCTTTGCACAAAAAAAGTTGAAAAACACTGGTTTAGTGCAGTCACCATTTACATATATCTTCAGTTTTGAACATTTTTCGAAATTGTCCAAAGTCTGGCGCAACTGAGTTTACAACTTTGAACTTTCCTTGGATTCCCAGCCAAACTGATGATACTGCCACCTGGAGGCAAATAACAGATTGTTATTTTTTAAAAGATTCAGATTAACATCTTTAACCACATCATAACGGAAGTTGTTTTTGCTTTTGTTCAGTATTCAGTATGATTTTCACATTTTGAAGGCTTTTTCCATGGTAGATAGAGGATTGCATCATTTTAGAAATACAATTTGCTGTTCTTTTGTGAGCTTTACAAAGCTTGCATGACCTGTTATTTTTTAGGAAATGTATGTTTTTTGTACACATTCACAACATCTTAATTCTAACACATGGGAACCCTTTAAGCCAAACTTTTAGCACCATAATGGTAAAAAATATTGCACTTCATAGCAAATTAAATGACAAAGATCACCATACCAGACACCCCTGTGGGGCAAATGTGCAGATTTCAGTGATGACCAGCAAAGCTTTTGCTGCCTTTTGATACCTAAATGACGCACAAAATACAGATATTAATCAAGTCTGATAATACATCGCCATGTCTGATGAAACCTGACCAGTGAAGGGTTATTTTTACTGCTTATGACTGGGTGATTGCAGTGAACGCAGCTGTACCTTATTTAGGCCGGCCATAGATGGTTCGAATCTCGACTGGTTTAGCAGGGGGCGGCAGAGATTTGAACCATGATTGCACCAAAGTCGATCCATCGATTAGCTAAAGCCAGCCATAGATGACACGATTTTCTTTCCTGCAACCACAGGTTGCAGGGAAGAAAATCTCTCGACTCTCTCAACAGTCAGTATTGGTAGGGGAATCCCTCCCATGGATCTGTTGTTTTCTCCAGGTGGGGACGGGTTACAGCAGGGGACCATCCCTGCCAGAGAACACAGTGATTATTGCTCGCGGCTATAGCTGCTGGCAACAATTACATCCTAAAAATCCATGCTGGTTTTACCTAAATCGATCAATGGATTGACTTTGGTACAATCAACTTGGCCATACATGGTATGAATCTCGGCTTTTCCCTGCTGAACCTGCAGAGATTGGAACAGTCAATGGTCAGCTTTAGGTACAACCAGTGTGTCAGATTTTTAGGATGCGAGTATTACCAGCAGCTATAGCCACGAGCAATAATCACTGTGTTCTCCAGCAGGAATGGCTCCCTGCGCCCGTCCCACCAGGTGAAAACAATTTCTCCATGAGCGGGATTCCCCCTCATCAGCACTGACCCTTGGTTGGAAGAAAGAAAATCGTATCATCTATGGCTGGCTTTACTAGGTTTGTGAACATTTACTCTTTGAGATTGACTTTTTACTCTTGAATTTGTATGTTTGTTGCCCCCCCCAACACATTGTAAAGATAACCTGATCTGTGGGCTCATAAAAGAATGTGAACTGAGACAAGCTTTAGAAACATTTATTTTTATTAGTTACGAGATGAATGGCTTGTACCACACTATAACACTATAGAACAACAAAACAGAGAAAGTGAGATATACAATATTGTAACTGGTCAGGGTGTGTAAAGAAGGTTACTGACATCCCTCCAGCAAAATATCCTCTGTGGCACCCTCAAGCAACTCCTTAAAGGGCTTACACTGCCAGCTGGTGCAAGAATCATTTGGCCACCACTCAGTCCAGGAATTGGAGTCCAGCGGATACTCATACCTGCAATATTACAGATGGGAAAATGAGTCCAGATTTATATAGCAGGATCAACCCCCTTTCATAGTGCTGGACATACACTTTAGGCAGATAACAAATAACAATTCTGAAACTATTGTAAAAAATTTGCAGTGCAGCAATGACCTTGGAGCAACTCCAAACTGTCATAGCCACAAGAAAAGTGTATTGACCACCACAGGGTGTCAGCAGCTGTACCCACCTAACATCAGAACTAAGTCCTTGTAACTACTGTACCCACCTAACATCAGAACTAAGTCCTTGTAACTACTGTACCCACCTAACATCAGAACTAAGACCTTGTAACTACAATAGAGAGACTGCAAGGATCAGATTGAGTCTGCATTCAGTGCTAATATTCTAAGCTCATTATCCCCTATGGCTGGCTCAGTGCATGTGCCACTTATTCAGGAGGTTGAACCTGTCTACATGCCTGTTCTACGGTTTGTTAGGGAAGGAGGTGGTTTGAGAATGCACATAGCAGAGAGATTACACCACCAGAGACCCCAGAGATATAAGAAACCAGCAGATGAAACCTATAAATTAAATATCACTAACCCCTTAGTCATATCAATGTCATTTAAGGCTCTTGTGTGACTCCTCTCTCAAAAAAGGATGCCATGCAGTGGGTGTCGTACAGACAGCACTGATGGGCTGCCAAGAACAACACTAGAGGGAGCTGATAGCCACACATGAATGCAGAGCAGCCAGTGGGGAGCAGGTCTGCAATTATGCTTCAGGTATTGCGGTAAAAAAACACCTACTTGAACTCTCGATCTTCCCGTATCTCGATTCCACCTTTCCCCATGATCAGGTACTGCTGCCCATTCTCCAGATCAAAGCTGCTGCATGTGTTCTTCTTGATAAAGCGAATCTGTTTGTTTCGTTTGACCTGAGCAGTGACTGAAGGTGAGAACATATAAATAGTAGAGTAAGTGCTCATGAGCAGGTATAGGGGGCCTCAGAAAAACATTCTGTGGTGACTGACATGGTAGGAAATGGCATGAGGATGGCAATGCTCTAGGGAAGTATCTGCTGCAATGCAGACAGAGGATGGAGTGAGGTTGCGTGGTATTGTGTGAAACTTTTTTGTGACTAATTGCATCCACTAGTACTATCAATGATTCACTTTTGAAGCATAATGCATAATTCCCCTAATCATATGATGTCTCTATATTATTTCCTTCAATTGTCGTTAGGACAGATAGGGGAGATTTACTAAAACTGGTGTGTGCAAAATCTGGTGCAACTCTGCATTGGAACCAAAAGACTTCCAGGTTTTATTGTCAAAGCTTACATAGAGAAGCTGACGATTGAATCTGATTGGCTACCATGGACAATTGCCCCAGACTGTGCTACAGTTTTAGTAAATCTCCCCCATGGTGTCAGTGATCTCGGCTGAGATTACTTTTTTTTATCTTTTATATTGAATATTCCATGTACTAGACAAGTAGAACAAATAACCACACATTGAACAAGACAAAACATATTTGTGTTTCGCCCACACAGGGCCAGACATTGAAAAAGCATAATACAAATGCAGTTAGCGGGAGCAACACCAAGCGACATTGGAGTGACTGTGTAATCTTTGCCGTTAGGTACCAATAAATGACATGAAAGAGATGTCCCATTTTCCCACACTTAGCCCAAGGTAACCTAAGGCCAGCTAGGTGTCTGTAGACCCTTCATTATCTGAAAGTTATGATAGTTGAGATTACTATACAATGAATGGAAAGCAATGACATTGTATGTAGTTTGGGTGAAATGGTGTGTCAGCTAAAGACTGAATATCAGCCTCCAACCAATTTGTACAGGATCAAGTAGTTAACAAACATTAATTTGAACATTTCAGCATCCATAGTGATAGAAGCCTCCTTAATCTCAACTGAAGACAATATTTCCAACCAGAGCTAGAGGATTCGTATTGCCCATTCGGGCTATAAACAAAAATCTGCCATGTCTTTTTCTTCAGTGTAATGAGTAAACAGTGTGTGTGTAGCAACTTGGCAGACTTTACAAAATTCACATTTACCAGGGAAGAAGCTTCTATGAAATGGACCATGAAACCAACAAAGCAGAGTCTGGTTTAAGAAAACCTGATCATTGCTAGTCATAAGCTTAGAATAAATACTTTGGGAGAAGTGATTACAAATGCATTAAAGTGGAATTTTAAGGCTGGCCTAAGACAATTCAAACCATGTGTGGGCAGGCTGAATGTTAGTTGATTGATTGATCAACTTGTTGATGAAGGAATTGAGGTTGCAGGAAAGACATTTGCTTCATGTATGGCCTGCCTAGGGCCCCTTTCACACGGAATCCGCTTGCTCAGCGGGGGATCTCTCTGCTGATCCAGGCTGAGCAGGTGAAAGACAGGTCCGTGTCCACTTCGCTATGCAGAGCGGACACGGACACAGTCTCACTCTCTTCTATGGGGCAATCCGATGGACGGATGGGGAACAGGACCACCATCTGCCTATTTTTGGCAGACAGGATCGGATGGCGGCAGGTGTCAGCATACATGTGTCTACTGACATCTGCTGCTCTATAGAAGAGACTGGAAGGTCCAATCAGGTCCGCCTGAAAAACTGACAGGCGGACCTGATCGGACAGCCTGAAAAACTGACAGGCGGACCTGATCGGACAGCCTGAAAAACTGACAGGCGGACCTGATCGGACAGCGCATGGGAAAGGGGTCTAAGAGTGTTGTCTCACAAATACAGAAGGTGTGTTACTGGCCAGATCAGCTGGTGAAAACAGAGTGAAAAAGAAAACTGAATCAGCTACCACATCTAATGATTGGTAAGCTACAATAAGATACATTTTTGCTTTGGGGTTTAATACTGCTTTAATAATGTGGAATGTATGTTCTTCTGTTAAAGAACATTATTTGTTATCAAACTGTTGTAGGTAAAGTTCTGTTTAAAACTTGTGGGTGGATATGCTGAGAAGATCTGACCAAACCTAAAGTTGGTCTAAAGCCAGCAGAAAAAAATGTGATTTTTCATGTAATGAATAAAACTTTGTTTTTAAGTATCTCTTTGCTTCCTGCCCTCATTATTACCCTGATTTTCTCACCTTCCTTAAATATATCCAAGATCTTTGCTGTGTATTTCAGGAACTCTCCATCTTCATCCGACTGGACAATCTGCACTTTATATACTGTATGAAAAATGAATATAAAATCTAAAATTCGAATACAATGAAAATAGCAATGTATGTTCATAATTCACTGATATGACATGCAAGAAAGAAAATCTACACCTGACCTGAGATTTATATTTATCAAATTATTTTTTGGAAATATCATGATAACGAGTACATGGTGGGGGGTTGGGAGACGCAAAATTGTTTATTACCTTCTTACCTGGTAGACAACCAGACATTGTCAGTAGAAACCCCACAAACTGACCTAGTCTGACAAGGCAGCTGGCCTTGTCAATGTTTCGGTTTAATACATGGTTTGGTTTTAAGAACAGTCTATCAGTCCACTCAAAATTGTGAGAAATATCAGCGGTCTTCACTCCCCCCCCCCCCCCCCCCACATATCTGATGCGTGGATGTAAAAGTTGCTTTAATTGCTGATGATATTCTGCAATTTATGCAATCCTACAGTTGTTCTCACCATATGTGATTTCACCCTTGCATGCCACATTCTTTCTTTGATCCGCTGTGATTGTCATGTCCAGTTTGCTTTTCAGTTTGGGACATTCACCTGAAAAGGACAGACAGAAAAAGCATTATGACTTCTAATAAAGAATGACCTCTGTGTCTCATGTATTCCTTACAGCTGCTACATAAAGAAAAAAATTACCTTCTATACATTTACACGTGTCCCCACTGCAAACTCTCACCAGTTTGTCATCAGCGTATGGATTGTAGAAGGCTGTACACGCTTGATCTAATTCCACAAGACAAAAAAACACATGTAGCAGGAAGTTGTAGAAATCACATTATTCAATATGGTAGTTCACACAAAAAAAGTAATGTGGAAAAGGAGACATCCCCTTCCGTCAGTCCTAAGTAGTCACACCACTTAAATATTATTGGTTACTACAGATCAGTAGTCTCCAAACTGTGGCCCTGGGGCCAGATGTGGCCCTATGCTTGCTTTTAACCGGCCCTTGGGGCACTATTCCTTCCACTGATAAAAGACGCTATTATGCCATCTGACACCAACAATGAGGGATCATTTCTCCCACTGACACTAACAATGAGGGATCATTTCTCCCACTGACACTAACAATGATGGATCATTTCTCCCATTGACACCAATAATTGGGCACTATTCCTCCCTATGATACCAACGATGGGGCATTATTCCTCGCTCTAATACCAAAAGTGGTAATGTGGCCACAGTCCGGCCTTCTTAATGTCTGAAGGACAATAACACGGCCCTTTGTTTAGAAAGTTTGGAGACTGCTGCTATCAATTATCACACTCCACTTGGTGTTAGTGAATAAAATGGTAGTCAGAAAGTAGCTTCAGTAAGTCAGCCAGTGAATGGTTAGCCCTTTCTAGGAGACATTCTGAAAAAGGTCACAAAGCTCACTCAGTGGACCTCAATTCTGAGTCTCCTGTTTTGCTTTGATGCGTAGAGTTGCTCTATAAACATTTCCTTTGATTCCACTTACCTGGTGCTCGGAATTGGTACACTTTAAAGATCCCAGGACTTATCATAGCTACTTTAAACATCTTCCTGACCAGCAGAGTGGCACAGATATACTCATCGGATCCAATCTGTGTCAGAGAGAGCAAAGAGAACAGTGATTTTTTTTTAACAGAAGGAACAGCGAAATTAATTATGAGGAACATCAAGCTGAAGCTAGCTCTACCTATGGAGATGACATACCCAATCAAAGTGGAGAACAACTTTTCCATCTTCAAGACTGTAATCCACCACATACTGGTCCACTCGATTTACGAGCTGCAAACAGACAGAAACTATTAATGAAAAAGAGCACACTTCAAGAGTAACTACACTTTTGTTGAGAAAAAAAAATCCCTTCTGGGTGATCTGTTCTTAAAAAAAATCTGTATGTTCAACTGTATCCATGGAATACTGAATCCTGAATGGGAGTGTCTATGTTCAAACTAACCAGCTGATGCACTTGCAGTGCATTAATGAAGGAAATTAAAGTGTCTGCATTCCTGTGGAATTAATTAACCCTTAGGGAGTATCTCACCAAAATTATAATTCCTATTGCAGAGAACACCTAAAATTTGATTAGTTCATATTCCCATCGCACACCTTCCTGGATATAGCAATTGTATATGTTTTATATATATATATATATATATATATATATATATATATTTTTTTTTTTTAATTTGCTATATTTTTTTTACAAAAGTGGAGCTACCCTTTAAATCCTTTTGCATTAGAAGTACAGATAAAGGAGAAGCTGCTGAAACCACGATTAACCAATAAAATATCAGATTGCTTCTCTACAGATTAACTATTTTCTTTTTAAAATTAAGATATTGTATTTACAATACAAAGATAAGATTTTTAAATTAAATTGCTTTGTATCTACTGTAATAACTAAAATGAGACCATTTTTACCTCCTTTCTTTGTAATGTTAGACCAGCCAACATAAAAAACCCTAATAAATTATGTACCTACCTTTATTCTGCCCCTCCGTACTTGGTAAATTGTTAATATCCTACTGTACTTCCTAGAACTTCCCACTTAAACTAATAGATTATGAGAGACCTTCAATGTCTTATTGTGTAGGATATTGCTAATTCTTCTCTGAAAATAATCACCTCATTTAAGTTTTTCTCATCAGCTAAGAGGCCGGTAACCAGCGTAATCTCCATGACCGCCTGCCCTGAGACCGGATCTTCATTTTCTTTTGGCTTAAACCTGAAAGATATTTATACTTAACTTCAAAAAGCTGAACAAAATGTGCACAAAAATGTGTGTGCGTGTGTAAATTATTTTGTGTCTGCTCCATCCATCTGTTCACCCATCCATATATCCATGCCCCCATCCATTTATTCAACCACAATGAATCTGTTCATCCAACATGTACTGTATCTTTTTACTATCCATGACCCAACCATTTATCCAACAAAAATCTATCCATCCACTATTTATCTCTCCACCATCTAACCATTGTCAATTCATTAATCTATCCAATGCCCATTTATCCAAAATTAAATCTATCCATTTACCAACCATCCGACCATCATCTGCAAATCCATTCTTCCATCCATCCATAATCGAACCACTATCTATCCATTTATTCAGCATGAATCCATCCATCATTTATTCATTCATCCACCCTCAGTCATCCATTAATCCACCATTCATCCAGGTTTTAGTATCTATTATCAATCCATTTATCAATCCACCTTCCATCATCCATTACCCATCCATTCACCTAATCATTCATCATCCATCTACCATCCACCCTTCCAAAGTTAATCATCCATCCATCCCTTATTTAATCCCCTACTCATCTTTCCATCATCCATTATCAATTAATCAGTTATCCATTCATCTAAAAGTGTGGCTATGTTTTCGATAACATGAGATTGTATGAATATGTATTTGCATTTTTTTCACTAAGGCATTTAAGGTTATTTGCATTCTGTGTGCAAAGTGACAGCGCAACACGTTTTTTTTTCAGTTTTTTACTTATTGTTGATGTGTACAATACGGTGAGTGCTGCTGTCTAATTCACACTTACGTAGATTCACAAATATTAGAATTTCTCACTAAGTGCGGGTTTTTTACTTTTATATCCATTCATCTACGATCTATCGATTTATCTCTCATTCGTTCATCATCCATTCTTTCACCAGCCATCATATACTGTATTTACCATATTTACCACCATCTATCAACCATTCATACATTACCCATTATGCTTCCACCACTTCTCATACATTCATCATCATTCCACCATCCTTCCTCCTTCCATAATCCATCTATACATTTATGTGCTATTCATCCATGTATCTATCCGCTCACCATTTGAACACAAACCTTTCATCTAGCATTCATCCATTCACAATCATCCACCATCCATTATCCATCCATTTTTCTACCATTCAGTAATCTATCGTCTATCAATCCTGTTCCTTATGAGGATAAAGCTACTAAAATGCATAGCCACCAGTTCTGCCTTCCCTTCCACTACAGAGTTGTTGGAATAGCTAACAATTAGATTGTGAAACAAGTATTGTCAGCTTAAGAGGGTGTTTTCCCTCACTTTGGAGAGATTTCATCTCACTCCCTCTTGTTTCTGTGGCAGAAAATAAAGAGAAATGTCTCAGATGGGAAATAGGCAGCAAAACTAGACTTAAAGAGGAAGTAAACCCTCCTCTACAACTTGTACCTATAGGCAAGCCTATGATAAGGCTTACCTATAGGTACTGTAAATATCTCCTAAACATGTACCGTTTAGGAGATATTTACCTTACATGTCGCCAGTGACGTCACTGGCGCATGCGCTCTGAAGGAACGGCCGATCGTGCCGTTCCTTCAGAGCCCCGTGCCGTGACTGTCGGCTCCCGCGCGCGTGCGCGGGAGTGACGTCACCGCGGCTCCGGCCAATCAGATGGCCGGATGCCGCGATCCCGGAAGACGGGCGACTAGACATGTCGCCCGTCATAGAGGTGAGTGAGCGGCACGGCGGGGGCTCGTTCTGAGGTAAGTATTGCATAATGAGCTAATATGCGATGCATACTAGCTCATTATGTCTTTCTTTTGCAGGGTGTAAAAAAAAAAAAAAAAAATTATACGAGTTTACAACCTCTTTAAGAGAATTTCTAACATTTCTCACTTTTTCCTGCCCATGTCTTTTCATATAATCTGAATAGTTCTCTATGTACAGTTTTCTTTTATGTGGTCAGAGCTAAGAAGCCTTCAGAATTCCTGGCATATGCAATACTGGATACTGCAATCATAGGGCATCTATCAACCACCTCTAGACACAAAATCCAAATCCACAGTGTGACTCATGATTAAGAGCACCATTTGTAACTAATGAAGACAGCACTGAAGGGAACATTCTAGAAATTACTTATGATTACTACCAATTAACTAAAGGTTACAATGCATATAAAGCCAGAATATTTATATTACCAACATCATTATTCATAAAATAAAAGTCAGCTGAGAAGAGCTATGTTCAGCATATTACGGATTAGAGTACCACAGAAATGCTTGCGCTGTAATATTTTAATGTGCTACTAGTTATAAAAGCTTACTTTGCACAGGCTTCCAGGAGCAGCGCCTGTGAGGTATCGTCACTAAATATCGACTGGTCTTCTACTAAACATGGTGGAAGTAGAAAAGGAAAACATGAGTGCAGGCAGTTATGACAGCGATTTTGACATGGTGGACACACAGGACAGTGATGAGAGAGATTGTTCAGAAGGATGCTTTTAGTTGATCTTAGCACATCCCCGCTATTCAGGAGAAGTCCTGTATTTTTATCAATGAATACAAGGCTTCCTATGATTGGAACCCTTTGAAGCCCTGTATTCACTGATAAACATACAAAAATACAAGGCTTCTCCTGAATGGTAGGGATGCGCTTAAGCTGGATACACACTATAAGTTTTTTTTTTTATCAACCCAGCAGGCTGAATGAAAAAAAAACATTACCGATCGATGTACTGGCACATGCGATGTAAGTGCGGGTATCTCCCCTGCTCAGCTATTTTGGCTGGGAGAACTCATCTGATGCTGGTTTTCCAGCATGCTTGTTCGCCAGAAGCTGGTCATGAGACCAGCTTCTGTTGGAAAGGGATCTGTACACATGGGCCAAAAGTCAGCCAGTTCCTGCTAAACTGACCAATTTCGGCCCATGTGTATCAGCCTAAGACCAATTCAATCCATACTCAGCGCAGGCAGGAATTTTATCCAAAGAACCAAATTGAACAGATCTTGTGACTGATTCAAAATAAATTATCAGACATATTTGAGTGGATAATTCTGTACAATTAGAAATATGCAACATTTGTGCGAGGAGGTAATAAAATAATGGTGCCACTGCCAATATCTTTTATGCAATCTCATTTTATATCTTCCATAGTAACAGTAGACCTCATTAAAGGTGCTGTGTTAGTATCTGGAGCAGCTATGAATGTATGCAGGATGAAGATTTCACATATAACTTACACGGGATTTTCTTCTGAATCCTCAAGTCAAACCGACAGTTTTCCTGAGGAGGGCTCATGATGTTATAGACAGTCTTTACCTGCAAGATTCAAATATTAGTGACACGACCACACTCAAAATATAAATATTATTTCATTCAGTACATACATAAGAGGCATAGCCTGGTACACATAGGCAGCTCTTTATACAGAATTATATTTCCATTTTGGGTGGATGCTGGCAATTTCGTTTGCCAACTGCTGTCTCATCGGGTTTAGGGTTGAGAGCTTTGCACCATCCAAGAAGAGGGGATGGCTGTCTGCCCCTGAAGGAATGTGCGAGCTACAAGGCATTGGGGTGGGATGGAGATATCTACATCAAGCTAATTTTCTGTGAAGTATATGTAAAGCAGTGATCCAACCAGATGCAGATATTTCAGTTAGTGGTAAAGGCTGGTGAGCTGACCAACCCACCAGCTCCCCAACCTTCACCAATAATGAAATCCCAGTAGAAAATAAAAAGAGAGGGTGCACCAGCCTTGTGCATTACCTTTGGGATAGCTTTAGTTAAAAGGACAATACATATGTATACGCACAAACAGCGTAAATTGTCAAGCACATCAGTATCCACAGTGTCCTGGATGACCTGGCCAACTGAGGGAGTCCCAACCACAAGAAGACCCTCTAAAATGTTTAATACGTTTACAGGGGAGAGGAGATCACCTCTTCCTCAGAGCCAACCATTTAGGGGTTCTTGTTGTTGTTTGGACTCGCTCAGTTGAACAGGTAGTACAGGACACTGTGGATACTGATGTACTTGACAATTTATACTGTTTATGAGCATACATATGGTAATGCGCAAGGCTGGTGCACCCTCTGTTTTTATTTTCTAGTGTGACTTCTGGGCTTCCCTAGCCCTGAGAGGGCAGCAAAGCTTTGCCAACAGTAGAGTGTTGAAGGATTTTGATCCATCATTGTCGGCGCATCTCTCTTGAGTGCAGGAATTCTTTTGGTTTGAATGAAATCCCAGTGTCTGGGTGGAACATTCCTTTAAATGAAGACGGGTCATTGTAACAAATGGCAGACTATTCAAGCACTCTGATACCTGTTGCTTTTTCTCGAGCATCTTTTAATTAAAGGGTTAGTTCACCTTTACCAAAAAAATGCATATGCAGATAAGGGGCATCTGTCGATAAAAAAACTATGCAGCTTTGACTAAATTTGAATAATGGCCTTGCTGTAGGTGTAGGCTATTTACATACCTCATGAAGACTGACCAGAAAACTCTCAAGACATTGCTAGGTGAGGCCTAGCTATTACTGTTCACCTTCAGCATTACAGGAGTGAGCTCTTTCTCTGGATCTGTCATCTCAGCAGGGGAGGCCCGGAGGTAGAGCAGACTCCCGATTCCTGTCAACCAATTCGATAATCCCCCACTGTGCAGCTAGTTAGAAAAAAAAAACATCTCTGGGTCCCCTGTGTTCAGTGGGAGCGGGGGACAGTAAGTGGACTATTTTAACACTTTCGGGTTTAGGCAGATTAATCCGCTGCAGCGCGCTACACAGTTGAAGCCCGGCCCTTTCAATATGAATTCACTGCGACAGGCTGGGAATGGTGCGGCGGATTATTCCACCTATACCTGAAAGTAATAAAATAGTCCACTTACTGTACCCCGCTCCCACTGAACACAGGGAGCCCGGAGACATTTTTTTTCTAAATAGCTGCACAGTGGGGGATTATCTAATTGGTGGACAGGATTTTGGAGTCCCTGCCCACTCTACTTCGCCCCCCCCCCCTTGTTCCCTCCAGACCTAGCTGCCCAGCTCAGTGGTGCCCAGGAGGAAGGGAGGGGACCAGGCGTACCAGCGGTGCTCAGCTGGTCCCAGGGTCCCAGCTCCAGGAGGAACCACCTGCAGAACAAGCACTGCACCCAGGCCCCAGGTAGAAGACGGCGTCCAGACCATGTACTGGGGGGACTAACAATGCAGCATTTGAATTCTTGGGTAATACCAAGCATGTTTGGAGTGACACATCTGAGGGGCATTGCTGTAGATTAGGGTACACTAGAGTTGTCCTCTGAAGAGTGAACCACAGTGGATCACTTTTCAGAGTGTTTTTGACAGGCGGCAAGGAAGCATTATGATGCATCCTCACCATCTGATTTAATCCTTAAAAACATGCACCATCTCGCTGCAACTGTGCTTGTTGTACATGGTTGTGAGGTGCCTCCATTCAGTGGAAAGGGATGTATTTGGCCACTGAACATGATGGGGGGATATTTATTTATACCCTCATGTGCTGCCTTTGCCATTACCCCCTCCTTACCACTGCATTCTGTACATTATATATCCCAGACCCCTGCATTCTATGCATTACCCACTCTTGACCTCTGCACTCTGTATATTAAACTCTCCTGACGCCTGCACTATGCACGTACCCCTGACTCCTGCAAACTGTACAGTACATACTCCTAAAACTACACTGTGTAAGTTACATAGTCCTGACCCCTGAACTCTGTACATTACATATTCTTGACACCTGCATTTTGTAATTTTTTTTTACATACACTTGATACCTACCCTCCCACTGTTAGTGCAGTTTTGCCACATCCTTATTTCTCCAAGGCACACAGTCCAAGCTGCCTCCTTTTTCTCTGCTTGCTGCCTGTGGGTTAGGGGGAACAGTGGTCGGACTCAGACCCCAGGCCCGGTCAGATGGGGGGGCCCTGTCAGGTAGGCTGTATGGTGCCCCATGATTTCTAACAGCGGCCCTGTGTAAATGGCCTACACCAATAGCAAGGGCATTCATAAACTTTAGTCAAGGCTGCACAGTTTGTTATTATCTACAGACACCCCTTATCTGCATAGGCAGTTTTTAGTAAAGGTGAATTAACCCTTTAAAGTGACATTAAAGTCTTTTTTTTGTCTTAAAATAAAAAAAAGATGTTATACTTACCTGTTCTGTGCAATGATATTGTAAAGAGTAGTCCCTTACCTCCTCTTTGGCAGTCCTCTGCTGGTGCTGTCCATTTCTCCCTCCCCTCGCTTATCTAGCAAATTGATAAGGGGTACCTTGTGCTTCCATAGACACACACATCGCCGGTAAGTCATGCCCCTGCTCTCTTGTCACAGGAGTTTGACTGAGAACAGCAGGAATCTGTAGCTTCCACTGCTCTCTGCCTCCTGTGAGACCAGGAAGAGTTGAGTGAGAGGAACGGTGCTGCAGATGGGAAAGTGCTGGAGCGGTGAGAGGAACCAGGTAAGTGTTTAGGGATGGGGCGGTAGAACAGGTAGTAAGGAGGGTTTTTTTTTACCTTAATGCAGGGAATGTATTAAAGTAAAAAAAACGTTTTGCTTTAGAACCACTTTTCACAATCTCAATTTTTACATGAATTCTGTCACAAAGCAGTGCACCTGTGTGCTTAGGCTCCCATAGAAGCAGCCTCTGCTATATCCTTATCACAGTGCAGTGACTCAGTGGACAGGATAACAAGCATTGCCCCCGAACTATTATAGGGCATGAGTCAGAGGGTGCTTTCGCCGCAGCCTAATCACACAGATGTTTTGCTTTCCTTTAAATAAAATGCATGACGCAGAATGAATTGCATGTAAACAATCAAACAGCTGAGAATGCAGCTCTGCCTGCCTTTGCGTATACATTATATACATACGTTTCCTGTAGCAATACCATAGGCACTCCTTGTACTTATGATCAGATCTTCTAAAATGGGGACCTGTGGGGAAGATAAGAACATCCTTATTATAGATGACATGATCCACTATCAGAGAGGAAACACTCACATAATTATCATATGGGAAAATAAAGCTGCTGAACCATTATGACCATTAGCTCTGCCTTCCTTCCCATAACCCCTTTTTAATGAAACTTTCCCGCAGGTGGGTGATGCTTGACCAGCTCCTTGGAGGACTCACTCGGCATTTACCTCAACAGGTTTTGTGAAAGGATTCTTTTCAGTCAGCTGGTAGTTCTTGAATAGCCCAGATCTTCTGTAAGAGACCGTCACATCCATATTTAAATTGAGCTTCTTCTCCAAGATGGCGACCTCTGTCAATGCTTCCAGGGCCACGATAGTGTCCTGGGAATGAAAAGAATAACATAGATTAGTTGTACTCAGTGTCTCAAGCTGTATGTGAAGCACTTTTTAATTATCATGTGAATATATGATGACTCTTCTCTCCTTACGCTGCCCTGAATATATCAAGTGATAACATGATGTCAGCCCTATCCCCATTAAAAAATCATTAAGCACCTGTTTGGTGGTCTGATGGCATCCATACCTGTGTTCCAAAGAATCCTCCACCATAACGCTGCTGTTCTTTCAGCCATCGCACAACTGGTTTGGCATATTCATAATCACCGGATTTTAGTATAGCTAGCAGAGCATAGGCTGTCGTCTCCACCATCACTGCTGTTTCTGCACTAGGTGTGACTGGGTCAAATTTCTTCAGCGTATCTTTCCAATATCGATAAACCGGTGGATAACCTACAAACATGAGATTATTGATTGTACAAGATTGTAAATAATTCTGAGACGTCAAGTGTGCCATAAACTTCCACTTTACACTCAACTGAGAAAATGTTAAATAGTCTCTAATAAATGATAATTCAATTCATGTAGAAGACTAAGAAGAGTTATCAATAGTTCTCAGGTATACATACAAAGAATTTTCCTAGTCTATTAGAACAGAAAATATAAAGTCGATTTTCTACTACACAGCAGCCCAGGAAGTCCAGTGGGACAAGATCTGCACAACAAGTAGTAACAGGACGCAATTTGTTGGTGACTGCTATTTAACAAGTATTTGTGCTTTTAAAGAATTTTAAAGAAACTTTTTTTTTTAAAGTTTATGAATCACTGTGTATCTGTATATATTTTTTAGAAAGATCTGCAGGTATTTTCTGCCGCAATGCAGTCAAAACCCTTGCTTAAACAGCTTCCGTTACAGAATAAAGCAGCTAGCGTAATTCCTTGCCAGTGTATTAGCATAGCCCTATCCATAGACTTACGGAGTCACTGCTAATACGTGAAAGCAGAGACTGTATAGATTATAAATAAAACATTGACATGTTATTTACATTGATATATATATATATGAAAGATTGTATTATGATATTTCAGATATATATTTCAGTTTATGCCCATCCTGTGATGAAATGTGGGCCCTTGCATTTACATCGTAACAAGCTAGACGGACAACCATTCATAACAACCTTGGACAGCAAACAGCTGTATTTTGCATATAGATGAAAAGACATTGACATGTTCAACACTTTTCCATTCATTCATTCAGACACTTAACGAGTTAAGGCTTAGCATTTAGATTACAAGACATTTTGCATAGAGACTGACACCACCATAAACAATTGACAATTGCTTACATTAACACAGACAAGCTGAACACAAGACGGACCGATACTACAACAAAACACCTCATATTGACACAAATGCATAGGGAAACAAAGCCTTTCATGTACAGTTTTTCTATTGTCAAATTGACCAGTAAAGTGTAAACCAGTTAAAGCAGTTTTTTCCCGCTCAAACATGCTTTAAATATGAGCTTCACCTGCAATAAAATTAGTTGTGACTGCACTACGTTTGAGTGCTATGTGTTGTCATAACTCCCGGCCGGACGGGGGTGAATTCACTATCTAGAAAAGGGGGGGTTAGCAACTGAAGGGCTGTAATATCATCGTGATTGCCTCCTGACCAGATTTGAGCTAACAGTTTTGGTGTCAGAAAGTGAGATCTGCCAAAAACACAGTATGGGGTAAGTAATTATATTTTTTATTATTGTTATTACTACCCTATACTGTCAGAGCAGATAAACGGTACCCAGTTAACCGCAAATTTTAGCACCTCCCGGGAATCTGAAATTCCCAAATATGGGGTCTGATACTCCAGCGCCTGAAGCGCCAAAGATAACATAGGGTCTGGGACCCGGTTACAAAGCAGTACTGTGTGTGATAGTGAATTCTCCCTCCAAAACGTGTATATATTTGTATAGACACTTAAGTGTATTTAGTCGTTATATAAGATTGCATGCCATTGTGTAGATGTATGTGGAGATTGTATGTGATATTAAGCTGAGCCTGAAGGTATACCCTTGGCCACCAAGGATAGTTAACATAGATGAGTCGGATGTGTATAAATCTGATTATTAAGACGCAGGAAACCACATAAGTTGGGAAACGAGGTTTCCCAATAAAGTCTAAACACTGACCTTACCACCCATAGATATATATAAACCTTTAAACTCAGCTGATTTCACTTTGTATTCTGAGCCTAAGATAATGGGAAATTTTCAAGGTAAGGAGAATTCCGAGAAAATGATGAAATTTACGTTTAGGAAGATTGTATGAAAATTGTATCGTGTATGGGCAACCTTAGATCCATGAATCGTTATGTTGTGTTCGTTTTAACACTGTTCCTAAAGGTGCTGTATCAGCAAAGCATTTCATAACATTGAATGAATGTTGGTTGCATAATAATTTGTTTTGTGTTTATTACTTATGTTTTAAAGTGATGTTATTTTGCCACACAAAAGGTAACAAATCCGTACTATACTTGTCATGGCAGCTTTTAGAAGCAAGGAAATATATATTTGGTGTGTAAAGTGTGACCTTAAGGACTAAAATTGTATCTCTATCCTTAAAAAAATCGTAAGCAATTTTGAACTTTCATCATTAAGGTTTTGTGTCACCGACTTTTCTTTCTTTATCACTGACTTTTTAAAAAATATATTTTCTAGTGCCTTTTTAGCAAACAAATACCCCCTTCCCCCCTCTCCTGTCTGTGACACAGGTAACTGCAAAGGGACTGTAAATAGTTGTATTGTCATACAAATTTAACTATCAGTTTTGCTTTGTAGAGAAAACAAGTTTTGAGGAATGTTCCGAATTGCTGAAGAATGGGTGACGTATGGGTTCTTGTATTCAAATGAGAAATTACTAATGTTTTGAGCTGCTCATGGTGAACAATAATAATCAACCATGGTGAACAATAATAATTTTTTTCTTTAAGTTTATGGTATACCATAATAATATAAAAAAATATAGAAATCCACGTGGTAATAATTACTTTGACGTCAACAATTTTTGGTATTAGAGAAGTGCACTGTTAGGAAGGGAAATGTTTGACATGCTTACTGTATGCTAAATTCCTCTAACCGTTGGTTTATTTTTAGGAGGAAAAGTAAAATGTTTTGTTACTAAACTTTTCTTGATGCTTATTCCTCAGATAACTTTAATTGGAGATTTTCAGAACGACCAAGCACAGCCTTCAACAACAACCAACCTTATGGGAGTATTGTTTCCAAATTGTTTTTTTTCTGATTGATTAGACTGTTTTTATGGGTGTTAGAAAGTTTTTATTTATTGGGTGTCAGATATTTGATGTGTTCTAATGTGACACATATGAGCTCTGGCATAAATGAGGTGCTATGCTTTAGATAATCAAGCATCTCTGGTCTTTTTTTTTAGAGTTTTCTTTTGGTATATTGGTACATACTTTTGTATTCTGGTGCTAAACACTAATTTTTGCATCGATGATCTAATTTATGCACTTATGCTTTTACTACCTTTTCTCTTGACAAGATTATTGGTATGGGATAATGTGCTCAGGCAGATAATGCAGTACTACTCTTATATTATAATCTTGGATACAAATGAAATTTTACAGATTTGTGTGCATATACCATATGTAACTCTGGAAACTAGTGAGCTGATTGTCATTTATATGTCACAGCACGTTATCAGATGTGCAGTATGTGAAATCTGTATTGTTAAATAATAAAATAGAAAGCTGTCATTTAAAAAAAAAAAAAAATAGGATGGAAGCGGTTGGCTTGTTGATAGTGTGCTAAGAATTATAATGAATTTATGCCAGCGTTACTACTTTGATAAAATTTTAAAGGTAACCGCCTGCGGTGAATTCAATTAGTTGATCTCTTTTCATCCTAAAAGTGACTCATTGCCCAGGTTTTGCATATAAATGGTCCTTGAAGTCAGATCCTGTGTCTCCAAGGCTATTTGGTTTCAATTTCCTGTTCAGGTGTCACCAAGCAAACTGTGCAATCTCTTATAAATTTAGGTTTGCATGAGTACTGACTTCTAGCTGTTTTGTGTGTCTCTATGTGTCCATGTACACAAGACAGCTTGAATTTCACTCCCTGTTGTTCAGTGATCACAGCATCTTAGCCATGCAAGGGATACTCAGTTCTAGGTAGCTGCCTGCTTGGGTGAGTCAGAGGACTGCAATTTAACCCATCTCCACCTTTGGAGGAATACAAGGCAGTTCAACCCCTCCAAGGGCCCTCACCATTGTTGCATGTGTAGACATGCTGTGTTCTCCCAAAACAGTGCCATTAAGTATCCTTCCTGTTACCTGCCTTCCTGTAGGCCCTAAACCCCAGTGCTGCGAGTAGCTTCACTAGCATTTATTTTTTGCTGCCGGCCTGTAGGCCAGAAGCCCAGTGGCGCAAAATACTCCTGCCATTCTTGTAAAACTTGTATTTTTGTCTCAGTACTTACCTGCTATTCTTGCTAAAGTCAGAATGACTTCAGACCCGTCTCAACCCCATGAGTCCATTTATTCTCATATCTAGAGATTTTGCAAGAGGAATATGTGGTAATTGAAAAATTAAACAGTGATTATGGTGATATCTCGCTCTTGTTTCCTTTGCCAACAGGTGCACCAACCCACCCATTCAAGCCTGGAGACAGAGTCTTGGTGAAGGCCCCTCCATAAGCTGACTTCGCTAGACCGACCCTACGGACCCCCTGCAATAGTTCAAGCAGTGACCAGAACAGTGGTATTGACAGACGACTCCCCGGTTTGGATCCACGCATCGCGACAGACGGAAGCCCCACCCCTGGACCAGACGAATGACTGGAGATTGTGACGACAAGCACCAGACGAATTCCAGCTGGATCTAGACAGACGCATTGGTACAATGCCAGCGGACACCCCTACTCCTGGAAAACTTCCCATTTTTGCAGCAGTGGTACTGTTTACAGCAAGCTGAGCACTAGTAGCCACTGTTTGGTTACTTGCAACATGTGCTCACCCCCCCCCCCCGAGAACCTCTCCTCATTTTGCCCTTGCTCACCCCAGGAAAAGAGAGAGACACGAGACATTCATGTCTCCACTTTACAGTCGAAGTCAAGCCGATTGGACACAAAGGACATTGTTTTTTCCTTATAGCCGCCAGGGACTTGGTCTGACCGCTCTGAAACGAGGGTTGAAAGGGAATTTTTTTCCTCTCATTAAACAGGAGGTTTATTTTTTGCCCTTTCCTGGAAAAGGCCTTAGGACATGTTGAAAAATCACATGCCATCGTCAACAGGTGGTATGTGCTGCCATGGTCTACTTTGTAGTGACTTTATTGCCATAATAATGGAGTTGGATTTTTCAGGCCATGGATTCTTGCAAGCTATGGCCCTCCCCATTGAACATGTCTGTTTTGATTTGATAGAATTCTAAGAAGTTATATCCCTATGTGCACACAACCAAGTCACCAGCCTACATACACCTTGGAATATAATGTCACCTGTTTTGTGCTATTCAAGACTCTAAGTGATCCCACCGTTATGAATGAGCTGGGATCAAAGGTTGGGTTGAAAGATTGTATTATGATATTTCAGATATATATTTCAGTTTATGCCCATCCTGTGATGAAATGTGGGCCCTTGCATTTACATCGTAACAAGCTAGACGGACAACCATTCATAACAACCTTGGACAGCAGACAGCTGTATTTTGCATATAGATGAAAAGACATTGACATGTTCAACACTTTTCCATTCATTCATTCAGACACTTAACGAGTTAAGGCTTAGCATTTAGATTACAAGACATTTTGCATAGAGACTGACACCACCATAAACAATTGACAATTGCTTACATTAACACAGACAAGCTGAACACAAGACGGACCGATACTACAACAAAACACCTCATATTGACACAAATGCATAGGGAAACAAAGCCTTTCATGTACAGTTTTTCTATTGTCAAATTGACCAGTAAAGTGTAAACCAGTTAAAGCAGTTTTTTCCCGCTCAAACATGCTTTAAATATGAGCTTCACCTGCAATAAAATTAGTTGTGACTGCACTACGTTTGAGTGCTATGTGTTGTCATAACTCCCGGCCGGACGGGGGTGAATTCACTATCTAGAAAAGGGGGGGTTAGCAACTGAAGGGCTGTAATATCATCGTGATTGCCTCCTGACAAGATTTGAGCTAACAATATATATATCTATATCTTAGGAATATATATATATATATATATATATATATATATATATATATATCTTAGGAATTCCACCACGGCACAGGATGTAAGAAATAATGGGTCCTTGGCCCTCCGGCCGGAGGGGTGGGTGATCTGTAGTTCAGCTCTTGAGCCAACGTGGCACAGCTGCAGCATAGACTGGGGCTTTCCTCTCTTTTACATGTTATGAGCTGAGTAGTAGCTTGTCATTTACCAAGGACCCATCCTGTGCCGTGGGGGAATTCCTAAGCTTGATCAGCCCGATCCATGAGAGTGGAGGGCAATAAGTGGGGGTGAGTGTTCTGGCTGAGGGAAGTGGAGCACAGAGGTGGTGGACCCTTTCGGTGTGTTTCTATTCAGCTGGCACTGGAATCTCACTGGATCATCATATTATCACTATTCTTTTACTCTTTTTTAATTATTGGAATTTATTTCACTGGAATATTCTTCACTGGACTATTGTTTGGACTGGTATTCCCATTAATATATTCACAGTGATTATTTTCACATTCATTTAATTTTGATCACTTATATTGGGTTATTGTATGTGCACATATATTTGAGCGCTGCTAAGTGAGATAATATAATTTCACCACATTTTTTCAATATATATATATATTTTTTTTTTCAGTTTTGAATGGGAAGGAAGAAGCCCTTGATCAGGTTTTTTCGCTCACTTCATGTGCCAGTGATACACCTGCCCAGAAGTGTCAATAGGACAGAAAGTGAGATATCTTCCCTTCTGTTACCTCACTCCCAGTAATAGAATGGGGTCCTGCGTGCACATAGCGCAGATCTCATGTGTGCAATTGTTAACTCCTTCCTTCCTGTACCATGTGAACAGGCTATGGGTCTCCATAACATGGGAGACCAACCACTGGGGAGGGAGCTAGAACATGAACCCCCTTCAGTACCAGAGGACCCATGATCTGCTCCGGGTACTACATTTTCCGTCCAGCTGCGGTGTATCTTGCGCTCATTCTTAGTTACCCATAGCAACTGCATTACTCTTCCTGCTTGTCTTCTTGAGTAGACCTTTTGTGGTAGCTTTGCTTCATACTCCACATGTGCTTTACTGACCCAAGTTCTTCTATATGCCAGAACCAACATGCACACCTTTAAAAACGGTAACTTTAGACCAGGCTTAGAACAGCTTATGCTACTTTACTGAGAAGTCTTTGGCATTACAGTTCAACAGTGATGGTCCATAGCTGGCGTATTCCATGTCCTGGCTGTCCTCCAGATCCCGGTGTCTCCAACAGACTGCAAGGCACAGCAGTTCTACAGCATGTCTGGCCAGAGCCGAAAACCCCACTTTACAAGTTCCCCCTGGACCCCAGCCTTCTCGACTTTTTATATCACAGGTGGGCAGGCAGGATCCGAAAAGCCAGAGAACAGCAGCACGCAAATTAACTTCCCCAGCCTGGGCCAGCCACTACTTAAACTAGCATACCAGTAGACAACCTGCCTACACTCAACTCTGCTTAGTGCAGTTTCCATCTGTGTTCAGCCTCTTTCAGGGGCAATCCCAGGTCTCGAGCTGCTAAAAGCTGTAAATAATCTGGGAGCTCTTCTGTTGTACTTCGGCACATCAGTGTTTTCTCACTTGGAACAAAATCTGCCTAAGCCTAAAGCACCTGCTAGTGCCTACTAGGCTGCAGGTATGGGGTGGCCAGCTTCTGAGTTAAAGTGATTGTAGGGAAGAATTTTTATTTAAACAAATAACAAATATGTCATACTTAACTGCTCTGTGCAGTGGTGCACAGAGCAGCCCTGATCCTCCTCTTCTCGGGTCCCCCCCCCCCCTGGCGCTCTAGGCCCCTTCCCCTTGCCGAGTGCCCTCATAGCAAGCCACTTGCTGTGAGTGCACTTGTGCATGCTCACTCCCGAGCCGGCTCTCTGCATCCATAGTACACAGAGAGCGTGGCTCAGCCCTGCTTAGGTTTATGATTAAGCACACTTGCTAGTGTGTGAATAGCGTCTACCAGTTGTTTGCCACATTGGGATGTTTGGTTAATAAACCAGAATTTTGATGATACCCGGAGTGCAGCCATTTCTTCTATATTGATTCCCTGCTCCCGCCTCCTTGGCTTTGATTGACAGCAGCGAAAGCCAATAGCTCCTGCTGCTGCATCTCACCCAATCAGGAGGGAGAGACCCGAGAAAGCCTGGAGTCTCATGCACATCGCTGGATTGAGATCGGACTTAAGTAAGTATTAGGGGGGAACTGCACACCGAAGGTTTTTTACCTTCACCCATAGAATTTATGAAGGTAAAAAAAAAAAAACTTCAGCTTTTACAACCACTTTAACTCTGTCTTCCTTTTTTTTTGCACACAGGTAAGGTCAGCAAACTTTCTTGTTTCTGTCCTCTATCTTCTGCTCAGTTTTTTGTCTTTCTGGTTCCTCCTTTTGGATGGTACTGTGCCTGGGCAAAATTGTTTGCTTTCCCCCAAATAAGTAGCTTTCCTGTGTGGCTGTTTCTGTATGTGGGGTGGCACTGCAGCTCCCTAGGGCATGTGCAGTGCCTATTGCCAAGTTTTCTGACAGGCGGGGTTGGAAGAAGGTTACGTTAAGCTGCTTTCCAGGCTGGGCATTCGTGATAGGGTCTGGAAGTATCAGCCTGGCTCATGGCTTGGGCAGAATTACACCTGAAAGATCTGTGGGCAGTCTACTCGCTGGGCAGGCTCCACACAGAAGCAGAGCTGATGTCTTGCAATTTTGTGGATCTTAGCTTCCGCTAAGAGTCTTCCTTTGGTTAACACATGCAGGGGGTGGTCCTCAAGTGGATCTATTTGCTTCCTGGAGCAATCACAAACTTGTGAAGTTCCTGGCTCGCTTTCCTCACCCCAAGGTAGAAGGGGTTGATACGCTCTCCTCACTTATGGCTTCCCTCCATTAGCCCTTATCATAAGATTCTTGTTGGGACTGATGACAGAGGTGGACTCAGTAATAGCTGTCCTGCCATATTGGCCATGCAGACCCTGGTTTCCCCTTGCACTTCATCTCAGCACTCAATCCCCAATCCCTCTTCAGCCCTGCTGTATCTGCTGTCAGATGGGAATTTGATTCATCCAAAGCCACACAAATTTTGCCTGCATGCATGATTGTTTAGTGGGGAAGGCTGGAGAGCCTAGGGTGTTCATCACAAGTAATTTCAACTCTGCTATAGTCCAGGAAGCCCACCACTAATAGCATCTACTCAAGGATCTTGGATAGGTTTGTTGCTTTTGCTGCAGGAAGGGACTTTACTCCTACCTCTCCTTCTGTTGCGCATCTGCTGGATTTTCTAAAAAACACTCTAGACTGGAGCCTGAGCTCCCTGAAAGTGCAGGTGGCAGCCATCTCAGCAGTAACTAAAGTTAGGTGAACAATGAAGAGAGATAACACTGCTCAGGCTAGTCAAAGTCCACGATTCAAGGTGGGTGCTGAACCTCGGCTCGCCACCAGTAGAAGCATGAAAGAAGAAAATGGTCTCACACCACCACGGAATCCAATGAAGAAAAGTTCTTTATTCACATAAGTGGTGCAAGGTACAGCAGGGTAGGACAGTAGACGCGTTTCACACGACTGCTACGTGCTTGTTCATTTTCTTCTTTCAAAGTTAGGTGGGCGGAGGATTCGCTAGTATTCCAATTCCTTGGCGATGTGCTCTAAATCCGCCCCCCCCCCCCCAACCTGAGAAAATCATGTTACATTGTTCCTGGACAAGGTGGAGCTTCATCCAATGGAGCAGTTTTTTCCGAAAGTGGTCACGTCATTTCACCTTGGGCTCTGCCCAGCTTAACGGACTCATAGTCAGGGGCCATATAGCTTGATGTACCTAGCAAACTGAATAAATACTTCTCAGCCACGGCTTTGTTTCAGACATTGGAGAGGCTTTTTATCTTACTATGTAGCAAGAAGCTTAGCCTTACTACCTCATGAACCTTAGCCAGATGGATTATGAAGCTTATCCAGAGGGTATATAAAATGGGCAGTTTTGTGACTTTAGGTGAGACACCAGTGAGCACTGCTCAGCGTCTCCATCCCTGTATATAACAAAATTGAAAAGCAAGGGGGATTAAAGAAGGTGTGTGGAAACCAGGCGGTCCCTAGTTTGATATACATACCCACCAGTCTGCTAACAAACCAAATAAACCTGTCTAACAAAATAGGTTAAAAACAGGGGTTTAGTTAACACACATTTGCAAACGAAAAACCCCATGACTGGATCCATGGATTGGAGCAGGTTGGGGGAGGATTGGGCGATCTCCACACTCATCTGTTTCCCATCCATCCATCAGCATTCATGTACTTCCCTTGTGGAGACACTCAGACACTCAGGTTGAGTAGTGTTAGGAAGTGTTAGGACTGCAAGATACACAGGGTGCCTTGTTGTTGGCCTTGCAGCTTATACATGCGTTTGCAAATATGTGTTAACTAAACCCCTGTTTTTAACCTATTTTGTTAGACAGGTTTATTTGGTTTGTTAGCAGACTGGTGGGTAAGTATATCAAACTAAGGACCGGCTGGTTTCCACACACCTTCTTTAATCCCCCTTGCTTTTCAATCCAGAGGGTATATAGGGCTGTAGGCATTGATCTGCCAGTGGTGGTGACAGCACACTCAGCGAGGTCAGTTGCAGCATCTTGGGCAGCTTATTTCAATGTCTCCTTGAAACATATATGCATTGCCACATCTTGGTTGTCGAGTCATACTTTCCTGAAGCATTACAAAATGGATCCAGGGATTCTGTCTACAGTGGATTTTGGAAGACAAGTTTTTACACCCCCTGGTTTGGTTTTGCATCAACCACTCTCTGTCAGTTAGTTATTTATCATTAATAGAATGCTTGGAGCCAACTGGGGAAGAAACACAAGCGCCACTCTGAGTGCAGTAACTTGAGGTTTATTTGCGGTACCTCTCACAGCTTGGCAATCGTCACCGCTCGAGCCATCCTGATCCGACCGGAATGATTATCATGAGCCCTTTATTTTATCCATATTGTGAGTACCCTTTGTTCCATTGATTTTAGCAAATAAACCTCAAGTTACTGCACTCAGAGTGGCGCTTGTGTTTCTTCCCCAGTTGGCTCCAAGCATTCTTCTAACTTGTCACTTAAGCTGCCTCAAGAGTGTCCCTTGGGATTTTTTACGGATTCCCCTTTTTATGGACCTTTTATGGACTTTCCATATATATGGAACTATAATTGGATTTATATATGGACTTATCTATTATTTCTTTACTTTAATTTATTGACAACCTTTTTGGTTGTTGTGTATAGTGCTACTTGTGAAGCCCTTGGTGAAACTTCATTACCCATGTGCGCCAGCTGTTTTTGTTTTTTATTTATCATTAATAAGCTGCCATGTTGGTGCCAGGAAAACTAAAAATTGTATCAATTACTAAAGTAATTTTCCTTTCCCGATGCCAGTCTATGGCGGTGACAGTCCTACCCTTGATATATAGCTTATTATAGTGAATACAGGGGGGCTAACTGTCTTTCTTTCATGGTATTCACTGGTCCTGAGAGAAGAGTTGAAGGTGGAGCTTTATCACTGTTATGCTGCCATGATTGGCACAAGGAAAGGAAAATTACTGTAAATAATTCATATAATTTTCCATTTTCACCTTTTTCTACTCGATCCAAATCCAAAAAATAAACAAAAGCTGGCTGTTCTGCTTTAAGCCCTTTCATACACAATCAATTGTGTTTTGCTGATGACATGAATTTTCAAATCATTTTGATAGGAAGACGCGTGCGTGTGTATTGCTATAAGTTTAGAGAAGAGCAGGTTTGTGTTTATTGTTGCCTTTGCCATGCAACAACACGCTCGTAATAAACAGAGGTTCTATAAAGCCACTGGAATGGCAATCTTCCCTGTGAGCATGCTTTTTCATGCTTTTTGCTGTGGCACAAGCACTGAGCAAGACACACAGTAATTCTTATGTTGATGATAACATTGACTTACTGGATCCTTTGGTGAAGGCCTCCCCTTTCATCTTTGTCATTACTTGAAGTTTACTCTGTTGCGTTGTATCTGTAATGTGAAGAGCGTATGCACAGACCGCCATGGTATACATGCTTTGAGCACTGGAGACCTGTCTGGACAGATAGTCTACCGCGAGTCCCAGGGCATTGTCTATTTGCTGGGATATAGCAAAAAAAAAAAAGAGTCATTACACATACAGTGACAGAAAGACAGACAAGAGTCTATAATGGGAACTTCAATAAGGCAGGGTGGAGTGTGGAAGGGTGAGAATCTCGGTCATATTTTTATTGTTCTTAAAACTAGTGTAACTAGAAAGAACATGGTGGGAAATTAAAAATGTAACATTTGTCACAGCGCAACAGCGGGGAATTGTCCATTGGACACGTGTTCAAGTGGCCAATTTCAAAGGTCAATTTTCCCTCATTTCAAAAGCTTAACTTTTACCTTACTATGGTGTCACTAGGACAGTAAGTGAAGGGACTTCTTTCCAACAAGACAGAAAGAAGACAGCACTCTCTACTTTTTTTAACAAATGGAATCTTATCTGAAAAAATAGCAACAGGTTTTGTCTATGGGAATCCTGAACAGGAAGTCAGCTATGTTTTTAGAAATACTTCCCCCCACTATAGCCCTTTTAACATAAACACCTTCACCTTTGATAAATTCTGGAGACTCTGAATTTATTAAAACCTATTAGTGCATGACAGTTATTGTATAACTTTATGTAACCCTTTAGGGACTTTGTGTTCCTCTGGACTTACAGCGAGTGGACACATATTGAAGGATTTTTTTATCCCAATTACGACATATGCTGTCAGATACAAAGTCTTTTCAGCTGCCTCTTTGGGAATCGCCCCCTGAAATACAAGCCACAGAGAAAATAACTGTTACAAGTTGTCATTTATTTGATTATGAGATAGATAGATAGATAGATAGATAGATAGATAGATAGATAGATAGATAGATAGATAGATAGATAGATAGATAGATAGATAGATAGATAGATAGATAGATAGATAGATAGATAGATAGATAGATAGATAGATAGATAGATAGATAGATAGATAGATAGACATGAAACAGGAAAACATAAAAATAGATAAATAGAGAGTCAACAGATAGAGAGACACAGATGGATAGACGTCAGATAGAGATAGGCAGTGTAGCAGCGGTTTTGAAATCCCCTTTACCCCCCCTCTTCTGCTGCTGCCGAAGGCTGTGTGTGTCTTCTGGTGACGGCTTCCATTCCCCCTGCCGCTGTATGCGCTAGGCTGTATGCATGCAGCCAGTTCTCTCTACTGCTACTGAATAAGCGAGCTCCGTGTTAATCCCCAGCTCACTCCTTCACCTTCTTTCCTTCTCTATGAGAAAGGGCTGAAACTAACCTTTAAGAAGTGGCAATTTTGCCAGTAATCAATTATCTACCTTGGGCATGTTGTCTCCGCCGACGGAATTGTTACCAACCTCAAGAAGTTGGAGGCCTTCCCCATCTGGCCCAGGCCCTGAACGGCATATAAACTAAGATCACTCCTGGGGTTTTGTTCTTAGCACAGGGGGTTCGTGGAAGGGTTTGCAAAGATAGCACGACCCCTCACAAGCTCCTGTGGACAGAAACAAGTGAAGAGGAGCAAGAGATTCCAAGTGGAGTCTAACTAATGCGTCAGTACTTATGACTGACTCATCTAAATCTTATGAACTGCATGTTGATGCCAGCAGAGAAGGGTTGGGAAGTGTACTGTATCAAGAATATGATGGACATCTTAGGTCTGTTGCCTACAACAGCCGAAGACTTACCCCATCTGAGAGAAAAAACACAATTGCAAGTTAGAATTGTTGGCCTTAAAGTGGGCATTGTGGACAAGCTGAAAGAGTACTTTGAAGTTATAATTGACAACAATCTGCTCATGTATGTACTTACTACTGCAAAACTTGATGCCACAGGACATCGCTGGTTGGAGGCTGTGGCTGGGTTTCATTTAGACCCAAAATATCATTCTGGAGCTATTATCAGTTCTTAATCAGGCCTTTAAAACTTCCACACTTCCGGCATCTATGAATGATGCGAGTATTGTTGTAATACCGAAACCAGGAAAAAATGAACTATCCCCGGAATTTTACTGTCCAGTCTGACCAGATTGGGCACTATTATGCAGCGTATAGTGCACCCAGATCAGTCAGGGTTCATACCCACCAGATTCACAACCATTATTTTAAGCAAATTGTTTCTTAACCTTCAGATCCCCACATGGGAAGTTCAGAAACTGTTTGGATTAGGCAGTCACTTTATATGATGAGTTAAGCTGTTGTACTCTGCCCCAAGGGCTTGTATGCAGATTAATGGTTCTATGTTGGAGTTTTTCCCCCTCCACAGAGGAACCCACTATATGATTTAGATGAGAAACAGTTTCTACCGGAAGTCCTAACGCCACTAATCAGATTATTGTTTATTACTCAAACAAATATTGCCATGAAATGGTTTTCTCCTAGTTCCCCTACATCCAAAGACTGGTGAACGCAAGCTAATACCACATTGTTGAAGGAGCAGCAGGTTTACAAAGGCAGGGGTAACCCCAATAAATTCTTTAAACAATGGGAGCCATGGTTAGCGGTACCGGGTTTAGCCCCTCTATCACTTGTCTCACTCAGAATACTGCAATGTTGACTTGAGGAGTAATAGACAAGCAGTATAGGAGTACGCAAGCCTATTCTCACCAGTATATACATATGTTACATAGGGTTGTGTGATGTGGTATACAGTATCTAACAAAAGTGAATACACCCCTCACATTTTTTGTAAATATTTTATATCTTTTCATGTGACTACACTGAAGAAATTACACTTTGCTACAATGTAAAGTAGTGAGTGTACAGCTTGTATAACAGTGTAAGTTTGCTGTCCCCTCAAAATAACTCAACAACCAGCCATTAATGTCTAAACCACTGTCAACAAAAGTTAGTACACCCCTAAGTCAAAATGTCCTAATTGGGCCCAGAGTGTCAATATTTTGTTTTGCCACCATTATTTTCCAGAGCTTCACGGTTGCCACTAGAGTCCTCCTCCACTCCTCCATGACGACATCACGGAGCTGGTGGATGTTAGAGATAGTTGAAGCATAACTGCCATGTCCATAAGATGGACCTACCAGTACTGTATCTATACTTATGGACAACATGACAGTTATGCTTCAACTATGGATGTAAAACCCTTTTTTATATATACTCTGTTTTTATCTTCTATTTGATGAACAAAATAAAGATGCTCTATTACCAACTATGTTGTATGATTATCAATGACAACTTCACAGCCTTTAAAATCCTACTTTCAAGAAGAGGTATGTGAGTTAACTCCCCCACTTTCTTGGGGTTGAGTTTTCTGACATTTTTCTTTCTTCTTTCTCTCCTTTATAAGATGTATATAACTGTATCTCGTATGCCTACCATGCAATGTGTGTACATGTAATATTGCGGCAGTCTTTCTGTACCTGGCATTGTATATGAGAAAAAAAATCTCTCAATAAAAACTATTTGAAAAAAATATATTGTTCTAGAATCAAGAACAGAGATGCTGATGCTTTGTCAAGAAGACTTCACAATCCATTGACTCCCAAATATGAATCAGACCCAGAGGGGGTTCAAGCTTTGTGTCAAGAAATAGAGTAAAAAGAAAGAGGGGCAGTCGTGGTTAAAGTCATTGGATCCACTGCCGCTGGAGTCCCAAAGTTCTACTGCAAGCTAACTTGAGTGAGAGATGAAGGATTGACAACCTTCTCCAAGAGAGACTAAAGGAATGAGCAAGGAGACCCTCTTTGTGGGTTAACCTTGAAAGCTTTACAAGAAAGCCGCCCAAAGCTCCTACTAGCTACAGTCTCTTCAAAAGAAGCATGACTAGTCCAAAAACAGTGGGATTGTTTGTAGCTGCGAGACGGGGTGGTCTACCAAAAGGGCCCCTTGGACGAGCTGGAAGATACATGGCAGTTGTTTTTCCCTGAGAAGTACAGGGAGACACTGCTGAAGAGTTTGCATGATGAACATGGGCATCTAGGACCAGGTAGAATGGTCGGAGATCGATCCAATAAGTCATGCATGGGGGCTGAAGTTGCAATTTACTGCCACACTTGCCTTTGCTGCATCCAAAGGAAGACGTTACCCTCCAAAGCTGCCCCAATGGGTTATCTTTATAGTCAAGGTCCCATGGATTTGGTGTGCATTGAGTTATTGAGCCTTGACTAGAGATGTGAATGCCTTGGAACAAAAAAATGCAAAAAAAAAACATTTTTTTCCCTGTTTTTTTTCCAAGTCGTTTTAAATTTGCTGGAAAAATTGAAAAAAAAAAAAAAAAGTAGTGTAGAATATGTTCTTTTACAATGATAAATAATATTTCTTTGACATGGTATTCAAGCAATATAACATGAAGACCTGCACAGTCTTGCCTTATTGTAGGTTTTCTCGAGATCAACTAAAGACAAGCAAATTCTGGAATACAATTCAAGTAACTTTTCAACGCAGTTCTCAAACAAGAGAAATATGCATTTCTGCCACTGGGGGGGAGGGGGGCACTGCAGGGGAAGGGCTCTAGTTTAGTTTGCTTGTAGGCACCATCTTGTATCTCCTACAATTTGGTGATTGTTGGGATACAATAGATCACGTGTGTCAAACACAAGGCCCGCGGGCCGAATCCGGCCCTACAGGCCATTTCATGTGGCCCTTGCACCCCTCCTGCAACTGCAGGAAAGCTCAAACCCCTGTACTTTTTGCTTTCTAGCAATGCCTACAGCTTCTTTCCAGCAGCTGCACAAGATAAGGGGGGTTCACTGTGATGTAAGGGAGGGTGAGGGACTCAACTTCTGATGGTGGTGAGGCTCTTAACATCTTATGTAAGGGTAGGGGATGCTCTGGACATCTAGTCCTACAGATACAACCAACCCTTTTAAGGGCAATCATAATGCTGATGCGGCCCGAAATTAAATTTAGTTTGACACCCCTGCAATAGATGATAGTTTCTGTCTTTTCAGGCCTTAATTGACATGTAAGAGAGAAATTTTGATTGACAAATTAGTTTATCTTTAGAATGATTGGTAAATAGATTTTTCTTATCATCCCCTCAGTAAAATGGTGAGACCAACATCTAGCGTTTTGCAACATTTGTACAGTGCAATTTCTACTGAGAGCAAAACTGCAATTTGCAAATATTAGGGTCAATTCACTAAAGATTACCGCATGCAAAAACACGGTTACGTGACCCAGTTGCATAAATTATCGAATGCGGTAAAAGAAAGTCCAGTTCACAAAAAAAAAAAGATTATGCGGTATTTAACGCAAAATGAAAAATGTACCGGTAAATGTTGCAAAAAACATGCAGTAAGCTGTTAAGTCCAATTCACAAACAGAACAGAAAGTAAAAAAAGATGTGATATTTATAACTAGCGTTTTGCTGGCAGTATTACATGCGATATTGCTCAGATGCGGTGCGGGCCTGGGAAGCCAGCCGCTGCGTCCTTAACAAGGGATGACTCATCAGCCATCGGCGGGTTGCTAAATGTAAAGAAAACATCCTGGCAATTAAAAAAAAAAATAACAGTGTGGAGGTCCCCCCCCCCCAATCCATACCAGGCCCTTTGGGTCTTGTATGGCTTTTGATGGGAACCCCACGCCAACAGTGTTTAAAAAAAATGGGGAAATTGAGGGTTAAATGAGCGCTGCCTGCCTCCTGAACCATACCAGGCCACATCCCCTCAACATGGGGACAAGGGCCTGTTGATGATGGGGATGGGGACAAGGGCCTCTTCCCCACAACCCTGGCCAGTGGTTGTTGGGGTCTGCCGGTGGGGGGCTTATCAGAATCTGGTAGCTTCCTTTAACAAGGAGGCCCCTAGATCCTGGACTCCCCTATGTGAATGACACCTACTCATTCACCCCCAAAAAAATGTTTAGTGCAAAAAACACAATAGACAGGTTTCAAAAATTCCTTTATTTAACCGCTTCCATGCAGGGCACTTTCACCCCCTTCCTGCCCAGGCCAATTTTCAGCTTTCAGCGCTCTCACATTTTGAATGAACGTTGCGTGGTCATGCAACACTGTACCCTAATGACATTGTAATCATATCATTTTTTTCACACTAATAGAGCTTTCTTTTGGTGGTATTTTATCCTCACTGGGTTTTTTTGTTTTTTGGTAAAAAAACAAAAAAAAAAAACCTGAACATTTTGAAAAGAAAAAAAGTTTTTCTTAGTTTCTGTTAGAAAATGTTGTAAATAAGTAATTTCTTTCCTTCACTGATGTGCACTGATAAGGCTGCACTGATGGGTACTGATAGGCTGCAGTAATGAGGTGGCCCTGATGGGCACTGATGAGATGGCACTGAAAGGCACTAGTATACAGCACTGATAGGTGGCACTGAAATGTAGCACTGATGAGCACTGATAGGTGGTACTGATGGGCACTGATAGGCAGCACTGATGGGCACTAATAGGCAGCAATGGTGGGCACTGATAGGTGGCACTGATAGGCCTTTATTGGCGGCACTGATGAGTAGGCACTGAAAAGTATACACTGATAGGCAAAGGAAGACAGCACTGATTGGCATCACTGATAGGCAATTATTTGCATCACTGATGGGCACTGTTAGGTGGCACTGCTGGGCACTGATAGGCATCACTGCTGGACACTGACTGGCCTCACTGATGGGCATTGTTGGGGTTGCACTGATAATCAGGGCACTGATGACCAGTGCACTGATTATCTGTGCAGGTCTCCCTTGTGAGGAAATGGGGCCGATTGGCTCTCCTCTCAACTCTGTTAATGTGAGAGAGGAAAATCTGATAAACCGCAATTCCTATTTTACGTGTGATCAGCTGTGACTGGACAAAGCTGATCACATGGGTAAAGGGATCAAAGACACACCGTGTACCAGAGAGAGTGGGATGACGTCATATGACGACGTCCCAGAACAAGAGAGCACCCTGCCCTCCGGCATTTGTCCATACGGCGGGCAGGAGGTAGTTAAAAATAAGTGTAGATCCATCGTCAATCATGCCATCCGCCACCACCGCTGACCAGATGACCCGAAAAAAATAAACAAACCCTCCAATCCTGATGAAGGTTCCCTCCATCTGCCAGCTCCGTGGTCTGACAGTTCTTAACTGACTAAGGAGAGTGGTCACTCGGCGACGTCACCAGATGATCTCGCCCCTTTATGACACCACCGACTTAGCATGCCCCTGGCTATTGACATCACAAGGCGGCTGGGTCACCTGGTGACATTGCTGGATGGTAAAGCCTCTATGGTTTTAAGAGCTGTCAGACAGCAGGAGCCTTGGTCGGGGCCGGAGGTTTTTTTTTTTTTCTTTTCCCAGGTCGGCGGTGGTGGCAGGCGTCGTGATTGATGATGGATCTACACTGGGGGACATTTTATTTTGATTTTTGAGTTTTTAATAAAGGAATTGTCAAAAACTTATGTTGTGTTTTTGTTTACTTTTTGCACTTTTTTGGTGAATGAGTAAGGGTGCTACCCCATACTCATTCACATGGGGGGGGGGGGGCAAGGTGCACCAAAGGGGGGGCGCTCGCTTGTATGGATTTTGGGGGGACCTCGCACAATTTTTTATTTTTTTGGTGTGGGGTTCCCCTTAAAATCCATAACAGACCCTAAGGGCTAATTTGTAATGCTTTTATTACATTCAGATGTTAGCGGGGGGAAAAAAAAACAGCATTTTTGCTTACACATGATTGGATGATAGAAATCAGCAGAGCTCATACTTCCCGAACTTTTTGCGAAAGAAATAAGGGACACCTATAAGTAAAAGTATTGTAGTGCAGAGTGGATTTGCCTTTAGTAAATCAACCCTATGTGTACATGCACATTAGGACGATTAGAGGCATATTTTAAGCTCCCCATTTAGAGGCAGGAAAAAAAAACCTTCTGGTTTGCGTTCCTAATTGAAGCTTTCTGACAGAAAAAAACGTTAACTCTCCTAAACTCGCCCAAGCTGTGGGCAAAAACTCTATATGAACGTTTTTTTCATCCAAGGTAAATGGCGTTTTTTTATGGAGTTTGTATGGAGCCTACTTCACACTACCTCTTTGGCGCCCTCTACTGGCCTTTTCTAAATCGGCAACACAATTCCATTCCCAGCCTATTTAATACCGTAGTAGTACATTTACCCAGTTCTGGACCGGAAGGATTTGCCCCCTTAATGACCAGGCCATTTTTTTGCGATTCGGCACTGCGTTACTTTAGGGGAAAATTGCGCGGTCGTGCGACGCTGTACTGAAATAAAAATGATGTCCTTTTTTTCCCACAAATAGAGCTTTCTTTTGGTGGTATTTGATCACGCGATTTTTATTTTGTGCGCTATAAAACAAAAAAAGAGAGACATTTCTGAAAAAAAAAAAAAGGAAAAATATTTTTTACATTCTGCTATATAACATCCCCCCCCCCAAAAAAAAAGTAAAAATCTAAATTTTTCATCCTTTTAGGCCAATTTGTATTCTGCTACATATTTTTGGTAAGAAAAAAATTGTAATAAGCGTATTTTGATTGGTTTGCGCAAAATTTATCACGTCTACAAACTAAAGGAAAGATTTATGTCATTTTTATTAATTTATTTATTTTTTTTTTACTAGTAATGGCGGTCATCTGTGATTTTTAGTGGGACTGCGACATTGCCGCGGACAGATCGGACCCCTTACTGACACTTTTGGGGGGACCAGTGACATTATTACAGTAATCAGTGCTAAAAATATACACTGTTACTGTAATAATGACATTGGCAGGGAAGGGGGTTAACCTAGGGGTGATCAAAATGTGAGCCTAGGGGAGTGTTTTCTAACTGTAGGGGGGGGTGAGCTTGTGAAATGATCACAGAGACCTGTGATCCTATATAGAAGGATCACAGGCGCTCTGTGATCATTTCAGGGAGAAGGACAGTCGGCTGTGTTTACAACAGCTGAGCGCCCTTCTCTCTCAGCGGGGAGCAATCGCGGGTGCCCAGGGGCAATCGCGGCTGCCGGCCCCATGCATTGGCATCCCCGCTGCCTAGTGAGGGCGGGAGCGTGCTGCCACTGGCATGCGCTCGCCCCCCAGCACCACACGTGCGACTGACATAGGGCTACGTTGGTTCGCACAGGAGAGGCAGCCTGCCGCAGTAAATCTTATTGTGGTTAAACATGTATTTCACTATCACATAAAAATAAGTAGGGGGCAACTACTGTACTTTTTTCTTAATATTTAATGTTAGTAATACATTCAGGTACTATGTGCAATGACATTACAGCCAGTAGAGTATACAGTTTTTTTTTATATATATATTTTAAAGTTGCACCTTTGTTTTTGTTGACATTTTTGTTTATGAAACTTGGTTTTATTTCTAAAAACTTTACAGTATATATGACAACAGCTAATTCTGTGTCTGTAGTGCATGTTCAAATCCTAAGACCCCTTTCCCACGGGCTTTCCGATTCGGTACGCCTGTCTGTTTTATATGCGGTCCTGATCGGATGCTCCATGTACCTCTATGGAGCAGCGGATGTCAGCGGAGACATCTCTGCTGATACCGCTGCTCTCCGATCCGATCCTGTCCGTGAAATCTGGACTGATGGAAACCCTATTTTCCATCCGTCTGGTGGATCGGATCCGATGAGATAAGATGAAAACGGACAGGTGGTCAGTTTACATCTAGGGAAAAAGACAGGCGCCACTCTAAGTGTAATATGACTTTGTGTTTATTGAAAATTCACCAAATTACATACTCACAATCATGTAAGTAGCTAACAGCAGTGGATATACATCTAGGGGGTGCGATGACTCCGGGTGCCTCTGCAGGAGAAACCGACTGGTCCACTATGGAGATCCGTTGAAGCCAGTGTGGATTGGCATATCCCGGACCCTGTTGACACTGTCAGAGCTTCCGGCGGCGTACTTCCGGTTTGGGCGTGGAGCGTAATGACATAAACAGGCGACGCGTTGTCGGAGCATGCGCTCCTTCCTCAGGCCTCTAAACACTGGCTTCAACGGATCTCCATAGTGGACCAGTCGGTTTCTCCTGCAGAGGCACCCGGAGTCATTGCACCCCCTAGATGTATATCCACTGCTGTTAGCTACTTACACGATTGTGAGTATGTCATTTGGTGAATTTTCAATAAACACAAAGTCATATTACACTTAGAGTGGCGCCTGTCTTTTTCCCTACCATTCTGCAAGTTCATCTTCTCCACTTGTGACAGAGCTGCCTTCAAGTGTTCACAGACCTGCTGTTTTTTACGGACTTTATGGACTCTGTACATGTGTCATGCATATATAGTTTTTCCATTTGTCCTACATGTTTTTTTTTATTAGGTTTTTATTGAATTTAGGTTATCCTTAAATTTTTTTGCGCCAGTATACACCTGTTGTTGGTCAGTTTACATCCGATCTCCCATAGAGAAGAGCAGGGCTCTGACACCCCTGTCTCTGCATACAGAGCGGAGACGGAGCTGTCATCTGCCTGTTCAGTGGGGATCGGCAGATCGATCCCCGCTGAGAAAAACGGAGGCCACCGAGTGCACCGCTCTCCTGTGAAAGGAACCTAAGGCCCCTTTCACAAGGGGCACATCCGTTTGGACGGACTCCGCTTGTTCAGCAGGGATCGCTGCACTGATGCCCGCTGAGCAGACGGATGACAGGTCTGTCTCGGCTCACTGTGCAGAAATGGACCTGTCAGAGTCCTGCTCTCCTCTATGGGGAGATTGGATAATAACAGACAGCCTGTCCGTTTTCTTCCGATCCCATCCGATGCGACCTGCTGGATGGATGGCAAACATATCGCCATACATCTGTTTTAAGCCGATCATGTCAGATTGGATGCCAGGCGGGTGTTAGCGGACATATGTCCGCTGACATCCGCCTCCCCATAGAGGAGAATATGTGGCCTGATCGGGTCCGCCTGAAAAACGGACAGGCGGACCCGATCAGTCTGATTGTGTGAAAGGGGCCTAACACCATAACTAATAACATGTTATTCGATTTTTACTCGCGTATATAATGAGTTTGGCAATTTTAGAGTAATGCTCAAATAATGCATTACAATTTAACTAAACCCCTTAGATTTTAGTCATCAAAATTTTACTGGAGAAATTAGTGGACTAAAATGTACTGGAGATTTTGGTTGACTAAAATACACTGGAGATTGCAGTCAACTATAATACGACTAAAACAATTCAGATGACTAAAATAGGACTAAAACTAAAATGGTATTTTAGTTAAAAGACTATGACTAAAATGATCAAAATTTGACATCACATTTCTGTTCTTATTCCAGGAAACACTCTTTCTGTGGCTTCTGGATCATCACAAAGTGTTTCTTCACCAGCAGCATCTTTAACCAGGACCAGACCACCCACTGCATATATACTGCGGCAGAGTGGCTTGGCTACGCAAAATCACATACGGGTACGTGACGCGTGCCAGCAGGTAGGGGGCACACACGCGCCTGCTGTTCCCCGCGGCAATCTGAATCGGTTCAGAACTGATCAGTCATCAGGTACAGGCCAATGATTTATGGCCTGGACCTGGTGATCGGTTCTGACAAATTGCAGAAATTATGCAATCTCCTCTCCTGGAGCCCTTTTCGGTACCAGCGTGAGAGGAGAAAGCATCACAGTGAGTACACAAGCACTACACTAACACCAGTACACATAGGCACATTTTTAACCCCCTGATCAGCATCCAGTTAACCCTTTCACTCCCTGCCACAGTGTACACTATGTACAGTATACAGATAGTTTACTGATCACTGTATGACGCCAGTTAGCGCCAGCGGAAGTTAGTGGTAGTTATTGTCAGTCCCAGATAGGTTTAGGGTACCTGCCATATATCCCCTAATAAAGGTTTAACCTCTTGATCACTCCCAGTTAACCCCTTCACTGCCCTGTCACAGTGTCACTATATACAGTGTACAGATAAGTTACTGATCACTGTATTAGTGACATGGGTTAGCGTCAGTGTCAGTCTTAGTATAGCGTCAAGGTCCCGTCACATATTTTCTAATAAAGTTTTAACCCCCTTGTCGCCCCCCCAGTTATGTCAAACGAAAGGTACACTAGCAAAGAGGTCTACAGAATACTGAGCATGAGTGATAGTGAGTCCTCACTGTCAGAATCAGGCTCAGTATCTGAACCTGTAAAGGGCAGCGGCAACCTGAGAGATAGCTCTGACGACGAAGTAGAGGTCCCTGCTAAGGTCAGGCGTACCCGGCCCCGCTTTTCTGTTTCTGAGGTGCAACAACCACATGATTCTCGTATGCAGCAAAGTGTCGGTACTAGTGCCGCTCAACCTTCTGGTGAACTTGGGAGCACCAGTGGCCTAGTACACCCTGGTCGTAGACAAACCAGCACTGCAGTATCACTTGTTGATGTGGCGAGTCCCATAAGTGCAGCTCAAGCTGGTGCGGTGGCTAGCACAAGTAGTGGCCCGCAGCCACCAAAAATTTGAACGCAGGCCCGTAGAGCCTATAGTTCCCTTTCCTGATGCGCTTGAAAATCCTGATTGGCAGCCCACAGATTCTGTAGCGCCCATACTTCCCCCATCTACTGGCCAACCCGGAATTCAGGTGGAAACAGCCAATTTTACTCCCCTTGATTTTTTTTAGCTGTTTTTCACCGAAGATCTGCACGGATCTATTGTGGACCAAAGCAATTTGTATGCTAATCAATTTATTACTGCAAAACCAAACTTGAACCTTGCCAGACAATTTGGCTGGAGATCTATAACGGTTCCCGAATTTAAAACCTTTCTGGGCCTATTCCTCAACATGGGCATTACTAAAAAGAGTGAGTTGCAGTCATATTGGTCCACTGACCCAATTCATCATATGCCCATGTTCTCTGCTGCCATGACCAGGGCTCGATACGAGCAAATATTGCGGTTCATGCACTTCAAGGACAATTAACTCTGTCGTCCTTGGGGTGACCCTCAATATGATGGGTCCACAAAATTCGGCCCCTCGCAAAACGCAAAAAAAAATGCGGCCTTGTTTATTCCCCAACAAGATGCCTGCACTGACCAGTCCCTGATTATGTTTTCAAATAGGTGCAATGAATTGATTGCAGTGAAGTGGAAGAACAAAGGGAATATTTTTGTTCTGTCTTCCATTCACGCAGATACAGCAGTCAAAATTACAACGGCAACTGGTGTTGTTGAGAAGCCCCTCTGTATCCACGACTACAACCGTAAAATGGGAGGGGTGGACTTCAACGACCAGATGATGGGGGAGTACTTAGTTGCCCATAAGGCAAGGCGCTGGTACAAGAAAGTGTTTGTATACTTATTCCAATTGGCTCTTTTCAATGCTTATGTGCTATACAAAGCGTCTGGAAGAAGTGGAACCTTGCTAAAATTCCAGAAAGAAATCATCATAGCCCTTCTGTGTCCAGAAGGTGCGGTGGCCCAATTTCCCAATCAAGATGCAGTGAGCCGGCTGCATGAGAGGCATTTTTCGGATGTCCTCCCTGATACCCCCTACCCAAAGAGCACCCCAAAAAAATGCCATGCCTGTAGCAAGCACGAATATAGGCGTGACACCCGCTATTTTAGTCCCTCCTGTCCTGGCGAACCTGGTCTCTGCATCGGTGACTGTTTCCGTCGCTTTCACACACTAGTGGAGTATTAGTGTAGGGTACAGCACGGCGCAGTCTAGGCCACACTTAGTTAGTTGGTCAGGTTGAAAAAAGACAAGTCCATCTGGCTAAACCAATAAAAAACAAAAAACAGTAAGGAAAACACAACCGTACAATCTCATATACACAATCGTATACCCACAGTTGATCCAGAGGAAAGCGAAAAACCCCAGCAAAGCATGATCCAATTTGCTACAGCAGGGGAAAAAAATCCTTCCTGATCCCCTGAGAGGCAATGATATTCCCTGAATCAACTTTACCTATAAATATTAGTATCCAGTTATATTATTTACACAGAGACATAGGGTCTCAAAAGATGTTAGATGGCTGTCACATTTTGAGAGACCCTAACCTGGAAGGTATATAGTAACAATAAAAGTGTAAAAAAAAGAAAAATAAAAAAAGCATAAAAAAATTAAATAAAAAAACACAAAAATAGTTGTTGTTTTATTGTTCCTACTGTTTTACTGTATTTTATGCTTTACTGTACTGTAATGTTTTATTGTTACTGTGTTTTATTGTTAACTATTGTTTGCTTTGCAGGTATGTCATACTACTGTTTTACTGTACTGTTACTGTGTTGTATTGTTAACCATTGTTTGCTTTGCAGCACTGATTTGCTTATTTTGACAGCAACAGGGTTTGGACATAAGGGCGGATTGCCCCTATGCTTCGCCATATATTTTTTACTCTTTTTTTTGGCACAGATTGCAATAAAAAAAGTTGTATTATTGAGTTAATGTTTTATCGACACTGTGTTTTATCATTAACCATTGTTTGCTTAGCAGGTACGCCATTCAGCTGCAGCACTGATTTGTTTATTTTGACAGCAACAGGGTTTGCTCACACGATACATAAATCCGTGACTCCAGCGCTGTAGGAGGTGATTTCACCACCGCAGTTAAAAAAAAAGCATATATGCCAAAGCATAGAGGATGGGGTTGGACACCGGAGGTGGATAAGGATTATTGGTTACTGGCCCCTTTAAGAATATACAATTAAATAATTAGGGCCGATGGTATCCCGGGTATATAGGGAGGGGCATTAGCAGGAAGCAAGGTGGGACCTGAGGAAGGAGGCTCCGCCACCAAAACGCGTTGTCCGTAGTAACAGCAGAGGCAGTGCACCCGTGTCTTGAATCCCCCACCTCGCAGCTCCGTACAACTTGTGGCTCCAGCTTTGGCTGAGGCTCTCCTGAGGCGCCGTAGATTACGTCGGTATAGTGCGCAGGCGCACTAGAACCGGCATCCGGTGACCAGGCAACACAGGAAGTGAAGGAGAGCGGGGATACAGCGGCGGCAGCCGCGGATGAGGAGACCACAGAGTCACCATCTGGAGGGACGGGAGGAGCGAGTAGCTCCTGTTGGAATGCTGTAAAGCGATTGCCTTAAAGGAAAAGTGTGAGTGCAATTCCAATGTACTGTGTTATTGTCCTTTATTAAAGCGTTATTGCCCGAGGTTGCGTGCGCTTTTCTTTACAGATTTGAATTGTTTTGATCCGCCCCCCCCCCCCCCCCCCCAGTGGAGTGAGAGAGGAGCAGCAGCAACCGGGACATTTCAGCTAAAAAACATACAAACAAAGGAGGTGAACACATGGACAGCGCCATGGGCTGGTGAAGTACTCCTCTTTGTACTTGTTGTATATAAGCATGTGCAGGATCTGTCCTTTTTGATTGTCATGCCTATACCATAATCTGTGCCATGCCTGTACCATCACCCGTGCCATGCCTGTACCTTGACCTCAAACTCATGCATTTTTTTACTGCGTTTTTTGCAATATTGAAGCAATACCTATTAAATTTTTCTTTTTGCGCCCCCCCCCCCCCCCAACAATTTTGAGCACCGGCCGCCACTGGTTTTCAGGGTCCTGTAAGCGGCTAGGCATCCATAAAGTCTCACACATGTGGAATCCCCATACTCAGGAGAAGCAGCAGAATGTATTTTGAGGTGTAATTCCACATGGCATGTGTGAGCAATATATCATTTCAGTGATAACTTTGTGTAAAAAAAATTTTTTTGTCATTTTTCAATCACTTGTGACAAAAAAAATAAATATTCAATGGGCTCAACATGCCTCTCAGCAAATTCCTTGGGGTGTTTTCCAAAAAGGGGTAATTTGAGGGGGTTTTTTACTGCCATGACCTTTTAGCACCTCAAGAAATCAGATAAGCAGTCATAAACTAAAAGCTGCACAAATTCAAAGTGTACCATAGTTTGTAGATGCTAAAACTTTTGCGCAAACCAATAAATATACGCTTTTTGATTTTTTTTTTTTTTTATCCAAGACATGTGGCTGAATACATTTTGGTCTAAATGTATGACAAAAATTTAGTGGATTTTGGATTTTTTTATAACAAAAAGTAGAAAATATCTTTTTTTTTTTTTTTTTACATTTTGGGTCTTTTTTCGTTTATATCGCAAAAGAAATAAAAATCCCAGTGGTGATCAAATACCACCAAAAGAAAGCTCTATTTGTGGGAAAAAAGGACACAAATTTTGATTGGGTACACCGTTGCATTATCGCGCAATTACCAGTTAAAGAAGTGCAGTGCCAAATGGCAAAAAGTGCTCTGGTCATGAAAGGGGTAAAACCTTCCGGAGCTGAAGTGGTGCAAACCACTGCCTCACAAAAGTACGCAATACCTTAATTTGTAGATAAAATGATACCTGAAAATAAAATTATTAGCTTGTTAAATTACTCCATACTGAAATTTTGTTTTCATATTTTATGAAAATTTGAATTTTTTCCAGGAAAAAAAAAATAGGGAAAAAGTGTTTTTTTCCTATAACTTCAAGATGTCTGGAAATGTTACATCTTTAGCCTGGACTCTGACACTAATGGCCAAGGGGACTTACTGGTAGTCACTAATCACTTCACACCTTATGCCCAAGCATATCTCACAAAAGATCAACGAGTTGTCACAGTCGTGACAGTGCTGGTGGAGAAATTCCTTGTACACTGCAGACCTCAAAGATTAACTCTGATCAAGGAAAAGTCTTTGAAAGCCAGCTCATTAAGCAACTACTTGGCAAGCTGGGAGTTCATGAATAAAGAACTACGCCATATCATCCTCAAGGAGATCCACAGCCAGAAAGGTTGAACTAAACTCTTTTTGACATGTTGGAGACCCTATCCACAGAGAGAAAGCAGCATTAGAGCAGGCACATCTCTGCAGTGGTGCCTGCCTACAATTGCACTGAGAATGAGGTCACTGGCTATTCCCCATAAAGATTTATGATTAGGAGGGAAGCCCGCCTGCAAAGTGGATCTAGCCTTCAGAACCTACTTAGATGGCACGTCAGCTGTACCTCACAGAGGCCATGTAGAAAGGCTCTGAAATAATCTAAAGATAGACTACGTGAAAGCTCAAAAAACTTCTGATGTCAGAGGTCAGTGGAACAAGAAGACTTATGACCTGAGAGTACTACTAAGTGCTGTTGAGAAACCCGGGACCTTCTGGCAAGGATAAGACAGCTAACCAGTGGCGTTCCCAGGCATACATCATCTACAAACAGCTGAAGTCAAAGGAGAAAGCAGTGAGAAGGAGGAAGTATACATGAATTGAAAAATTCCCCAATCTTACAGGGTAACCCAGAAATTGAAACTGTTCAATCACCCCCGGAACTGGATGAAGAGCCTGCAGAAGAAGAGCCATTAGAGCCAAAAGAACAAAGACTAAAGAGAGCTATTTCTCCACGCAAGAGCCTGACTTATGACATACTGAGTGAAAGTTCCAAAGGCACTATTGTTATTTCTCAAAGAAGCAATTTTCAATTGCTCGAGAAGCCAATTTTTTTTTTTGCCTCAGTTTTGGTGGAAAGTGACTCAAGCCAACCCCCCTAACACATCTTGTTGGGAGGCCAAAATATTAAATAGTGTCTCGACGGAACACTGCCTGTTATGATGAGAGCACTGGGCTGTGTGAATGCAACCAGTGGTGAGCTGAACTACACATCTAAACTCAAAACACACAGCTATCACCATAGGGTGTTACTCAGGTGTTATAGGTGTTATAGGGTGTTACTCAGGTGTTATATTATAGGTGTTATACAGCTTTTACTCAGCCGTCCATATACTGTACATTCACCGCCAGAACTCTTAAAGAGATCTCACATGCACCACCTAAAAGAAAGGATCCCCCTTTTACTAGAAAGACATATGCCCACCCGCTATTGGGGTTGTATGTAGAAGCTACACACAAGGACTTGTTTATTCCACTGAGTTAGTTCATACTGTTCTAGAAAATCTAGCTGCACCCTTTATAGTTCAATTTGACTTTGCCATAGTCTTTTGAGTTGTCAGATAGTAGGTCATTGACCGTTCTTTCATTTTAGTACCCCTAAATTTACTGTGTAAATATATGTTCATTGATTTATGCCTTGTTTGATTGCATTTGTCATAATACATTTATCCCAATTCACCTACAAGTTGCTCGTTGCCTTTATTCCGCATTATTTCAGATTGGTAACTTACTAACTGTAAAGACACACAGGTGTTAACGGGTTTTAGTCCACAACCAAGCGTGTCAGTGGGGACTGAGCAGTTAAGAGAGTCGTGGCAGAACAGAGGACCCATCTTTAACTGCGGCTCCTGTGAATGGTAAGCTCTACATCAGATAGATGGATAGCTAGATAGATAGACAAACTGACGGATAGATAGATAGATAGATAGATAGATAGATAGATAGATAGATAGATAGATAGATAGATAGATAGATAGATAGATAGATAGATAGATAGATAGATAGATAGATAGATAGATAGATAGATAGATAGATAGATAGATAGATAGATAGATAGATAGATAGATAGATAGATAGATAGATATTTTTCATCTAAGCTTGTGAAACATCTACAATTATTCTACTGTTTCCTATCACTCTTCCCCTGGGCAGTGAAAGGTTTGTTAGTGTTTTGTCACCTGCAGTTTGATAGGGTTTGATGATGACTTTTCCTGGAAGGATCCGTCTCTGGATTGGCATTTCTCGATCAGCCAGATCAGACTGTTACACACAGACATGTGATCTAGAGATACGTATTTCTGAACTTCTCCAAAGGTTCGCAGAGCAAAGGCCGTTAACCTGAGAAATAAATTAAGTGTGATCACAGCCTTTGTTAAGGGCAACCTGTCACCGAAAAGTGTGGACAGTATGGGCAGAATGCAGCAGTTCACAAATTAGATAAAGTATTATGTGATTTGTTTTCTTCTGAATCTGTCAGTGTCTGGATTAGGTAAGAATGTGATATATTTTTTTCAGTTTGTGTGGTGCTATTTTGAATAATGAGCTGGTATGTCCAGAGCTTCAACTCCATGAAGATTTCAGTTACCAAGTTGAAGAAGAGGAGCCAAAGTGTTGACTATTCAGAAAGGACAAATGGAAAAAATTAAATGTAATTTAATGATGTTTCACAAAATTCTATTCATCCTTCAATGTAACAAAAACTGGTGTGCTGTAGTATATGTTATAGTCTGTGCTAGTAATATTGCCTGTTTCTTTTGACCAGCCCTGAATATGAGCCTGTGGAGATGCAGCCAGTCTTTTCCTTGGTTACAGCTATGACCTCTCTCTGAGCTCCACTCAAACACTGCAGCATGAGAGGAACGTTGGAATCATGTAACAAGAGGCGGCAGTAAAGTCTAATTAATCTGGCTGCTGTGGTTTATGCTGAGATTGAGGTAAACTAGGTTGAATGCTGGGCTGCTTAATATTCATATCTTTGTGTATTTTGTACGTCAGACACTATTATAGAACAAAATTGCTATTTTCATCTTCTGTTTCTGGATTTATGTGCACCTGGAAATCTCTTTCTTTAAAAAGAAAATAAGAAATCAGAACATAAGGATGGATATTATCCCATACCAGGTGCTAGGGTCGCTGTCTCTCCATAGGCTGTAGGAATGGTCAGCCTTGCGGAAGGCGAGAATACTGGAAACACCTAAAAGGAAAAAATGAATATGGTGTGGATATGGAAGACAAGGAAACACACAGCACAGTGCCGAGAGCACTCACCATCTTTCAGTTTCTTCTGCATGTCTATCTGAATCATGAAGGTGTTGGGGCCCAGCAGGCTCCATTCATTTTTGGTTTGCAGATAATGGTAGACATAGAAGATGGGAGCCACTCTCATCAGATCTGTCTCTGCGCTGCCTTTCGGAATGCTGACCAGAGTCTGTATGCTCTTTCCACTAACAATTGTTTCAATCACCTCGCCCAGAATATTACCTGTAGTACATAACATGAACAAGAGGCAGATGAATCACACTTATTATTTGTTGTTAAAGTCCAATTGCAGTTCATTTTATTTAAAAATTTGAGCTGGAGTGATGAAGGGTGAGATTCCTAACCAGGTTTGTATTAATCTTTTTGTCCCTTTGGGGGGATTGCTTCTCTCTTCCTTTCTTGGTGACACCTAGCCACACCCCCATACACAGGGTGTCACAGGGACAGTAAAGTCAATGAAAATCTCTAAAATGGGGACACAGACAGTAACATAAATTATTTAGGAAAATCAGCCCTTCTACATTCCACCTAAAACTATAAAGAATGTTTTTTTTTTTTTTATAGTGTTTTAGGATAGTATAAAAAGGACAGAACAGTCTAAAATGTGGAATAAGTGGAACTTAATAGGCTTTTTCTAACCTTATTATTCAGGCAGGGCCGGCCCAACCACCAGGCGGACCAAGCGGCCGCTTGGGGCGGGTAGGTCCGCAGCCGGGGATGGGCGGAAAAATGAACTTTTTTTTTTTTTTAAATACTTTATTATCCAGGGACCGGAGTTGCCGCCGCCCGCCCTGCCCCGGGTCTCGTGTGGATCGTTTTAAGTTATTAGCCCCGGCCCCCCGAGTGTCAAGCAGCGCTGCAGCCAGAAGAAGACGGAGGGGGGTGGAGGCGGAGCCAATGCAAGCCTAGGCGGCAAGGAGAGGAAAGGAATTTGAAATCCTCCTCCGCTCCGAGAACCTCTTCTGCAGTCACATGACGAGAGGAGGAGGATTTCAAATTCCTCTCCTTGCCGCCTAAGCTTGCATTGGCTCCGCCTCCACCCCAAGAATGTGAGTGCCCGACTGCCCGAGGGGGGGGAGGAAGAGGAATGTGAGTGCCCGACTGCCCGAGGGGGGGTGAAGAGGAATGTGAGTGCCCGAGGGGGGAAGAGGAATGTGAGTGCCCAAGGGGGGGGGAGAGGAATGTGAGTGCCCGAGGGGGGAGGAGGAAGAGGTATGTGAGTGCCCAAGGGGGGGAAGAGGAATGTGAGTGCCGCAGGGGGGGGAAGAGGAATGTGAGTGCCCGAGGGGGGGGAGGAAGAGGAATGTGAGTGCCGCAGGGGGGGAGAAGAGGAATGTGAGTGCCGCAGGGGGGGGGAGAGGAATGTGAGTGCCCGAGGGGGGGGGAGGAAGAGGAATGTGAGTGCCCGAGGAGGGGGAAGAGGAATGTGAGTGCCGCAGGGGGGGGAGAGGAATGTGAGTGCCCGAGGGGGGGGAGGAAGAGGAATGTGAGTGCCCGAGGGGGGAAGAGGAATGTGAGTGCCCAAGGGGGGGGGAGGAAGAGGAATGTGAGTGCCCGAGGGGGGGGAAGAGGAATGTGAGTGCCGCAGGGGGGGGAAGAGGAATGTGAGTGCCGAGGGGGGGGGGGGAGGAAGAGGAATGTGAGTGCCGCAGGGGGGGAGGAAGAGGAATGTGAGTGCCGCAGGGGGGGAGAGGAATGTGAGTGCCTGAGGGGGGGTGGGAGGAAAAGGAATGTGAGTGCCCGAGGGGGGGAAGAGGAATGTGAGTGCCGCAGGGGGGGGGGAGAGGAATGTGAGTGCCGCAGGGGGGGGAGAGGAATGTGAGTTCCGCAGGGGGGAGGAAGAGGAATGTGAGTGCCGCAGGGGGGGAGGAATGTGAGTGCCCGAGGGGGGGGGGGAGGAAGAGCAATGTGAGTGCCCGAGGGGGGGGGGGGGAGAGGAATGTGAGTGCCGCAGGGGGGGGGAAGAGGAATGTGAGTGCCCGAGGGGGGGAGGAAGAGGAATGTGAGTGCCCGAGGGGGGGAGGAAGAGGAATGTGAGTGCCTGAGGGGGGGGAGGAAGAGGAATGTGAGTGCCCGAGGGGGAGGAAGAGGAATGTGAGTGCCGCAGGGGGGGAGGAAGAGGAATGTGAGTGCCCGAGGGGGGGGAGGAAGAGGAATGTGAGTGCCCGAGGAGGGGGAAGAGGAATGTGAGTGCCGCAGGGGGGGGAGAGGAATGTGAGTGCCCGAGGGGGGGGGAAGAGGAATGTGAGTGCCCGAGGGGGGGGAGGAAGAGGAATGTGAGTGCCCGAGGGGGGGAAGAGGAATGTGAGTGCCCGAGGGGGGGGGAGGAAGAGGAATGTGAGTGCCCGAGGGGGGGGGAGAGGAATGTGAGTGCCGCAGGGGGGGGAAGAGGAATGTGAGTGCCCGAGGGGGGGGAGGAAGAGGAATGTGAGTGCCGCAGGGGGGGAGGAAGAGGAGTGCCGCAGGGGGGGGGAGAGGAATGTGAGTGCCCGGGGGGGGAGGAAGAGGAATGTGAGTGCCCGAGGGGGGGGAGGAAGAGGAATGTGAGTGCCCGAGGGGGGGAAGAGGAATGTGAGTGCCCGAGGGGGGGGGAGGAAGAGGAATGTGAGTGCCCGAGGAGGGGGGAAGAGGAATGTGAGTGCCGCAGGGGGGGGGAGAGGAATGTGAGTGCCCGAGGGGGGGGAGGAAGAGGAATGTGAGTGCCCGAGGGGGGGGGAGGAAGAGGAATGTGAGTGCCCGAGGGGGGAAGAGGAATGTGAGTGCCCGGGTGGGGAGGAAGAGGAATGTGAGTGCCCGAGGGGGGGAAGAGGAATGTGAGTGCCGCAGGGGGGGAAGAGGAATGTGAGTGCCCGAGGGGGGGGGAGGAAGAGGAATGTGAGTGCCGCAGGGGGGGGAGGAAGAGGAATGTGAGTGCAGCAGGGGGGGAGAGGAATGTGAGTGCCCGAGGGGGGGGAGGAAGAGGAATGTGAGTGCCTGAGGGGGGGAAGAGGAATGTGAGTGCCGCAGGGGGGGGGGGGAAGAGGAATGTGAGTGCCCGAGGGGGGGGAAGAGGAATGTGAGTTCCGCAGGGGGGGAGGAAGAGGAATGTGAGTGCCGCAGGGGGGGAGGAAGAGGAATGTGAGTGCCCGAGGGGGGGGGAGGAAGAGCAATGTGAGTGCCCGAGGGGGGGGAGAGGAATGTGAGTGCCGCAGGGGGGGGGAAGAGGAATGTGAGTGCCCGAGGGGGGGGGAGGAAGAGGAATGTGAGTGCCGAGGGGGGGAGGAAGAGGAATGTGAGTGCCTGAGGGGGGGGAGGAAGAGGAATGTGAGTGCCCGAGGGGGGGGGGGAGAGGAATGTGAGTGCCGCAGGGGGGGAGGAAGAGGAATGTGAGTGCCACAGGGGGGGGAAAGGAAGAGGAATGTGAGTGCCCGAGGGGGGGGAAGAGGAATGTGAGTGCCGCAGGGGGGGGAAGAGGAATGTGAGTGCCCGAGGGGGGGAGGAAGAGGAATGTGAGTGCCGCAGGGGGGGAGGAAGAGGAGTGCCGCAGGGGGGGGAGAGGAATGTGAGTGCCCGGGGGGGGAGGAAGAGGAATGTGAGTGCCCGAGGGGGGGAGGAAGAGGAATGTGAGTGCCCGAGGGGGGGAAGAGGAATGTGAGTGCCCGAGGGGGGGGGGGGAAGAGGAATGTGAGTGCCCGAGGAGGGGGAAGAGGAATGTGAGTGCCGCAGGGGGGGGGGGGAGAGGAATGTGAGTGCCCGAGGGGGGGGAGGAAGAGGAATGTGAGTGCCCGAGGGGGGGGAGGAAGAGGAATGTGAGTGCCCGAGGGGGGAAGAGGAATGTGAGTGCCCGGGGGGGAGGAAGAGGAATGTGAGTGCCCGAGGGGGGGAAGAGGAATGTGAGTGCCGCAGGGGGGGGAAGAGGAATGTGAGTGCCCGAGGGGGGGGAGGAAGAGGAATGTGAGTGCCGCAGGGGGGGAGGAAGAGGAATGTGAGTGCAGCAGGGGGGGAGAGGAATGTGAGTGCCCGAGGCGGGGGAGGAAGAGGAATGTGAGTGCCTAAGGGGGGGAAGAGGAATGTGAGTGCCGCAGGGGGGGGGGAAGAGGAATGTGAGTGCCCGAGGGGGGGGAAGAGGAATGTGAGTTCCGCAGGGGGGGAGGAAGAGGAATGTGAGTGCCGCAGGGGGGGAGGAAGAGGAATGTGAGTGCCCGAGGGGGGGGAGGAAGAGCAATGTGAGTGCCCGAGGGGGGGGAGAGGAATGTGAGTGCCGCAGGGGGGGGGAAGAGGAATGTGAGTGCCCGAGGGGGGGGGAGGAAGAGGAATGTGAGTGCCCGAGGGGGGGAGGAAGAGGAATGTGAGTACCTGAGGGGGGGGAGGAAGAGGAATGTGAGTGCCCGAGGGGGGGGGAAGAGGAATGTGAGTGCCGCAGGGGGGGAGGAAGAGGAATGTGAGTGCCACAGGGGGGGAGAGGAAGAGGAATGTGAGTGCCCGAGGGGGGGAAGAGGAATGTGAGTGCCGCAGGTGGGGAAGAGGAATGTGAGTGCCCGAGGGGGGGGGAGGAAGAGGAATGTGAGTTCCGCAGGGGGGAGGAAGAGGAATGTGAGTGCCGCAGGGGAGGGGAAGAGGAATGTGAGTGCCCGAGGGGGGGAGGAAGAAGAATGTGAGTGCCCGAGGGGGGGGAAGAGGAATGTGAGTGCCGCAGGGGGGGGAAGAGGAATGTGAGTGCCGCAGGGGGGGGGAGGAAAAGGAATGTGAGTGCCGAGGGGGGGAGGAAGAGGAATGTGAGTGCCCGAGGGGGGGGAAGAGGAATGTGAGTGCCGCAGGGGGGGGAGGAAGAGGAATGTGGGTGCCCGAGGGGGGGGGAAGAGGAATGTGAGTGCCCGAGGGGGGGAAGAGGAATGTGAGTGCCCGAGGGGGGGGGAGGAAGAAGGAGAGTGCCCGAGGGGGGAGGGAGGAGGAAGAAGGTGAGTGCCCGAGGGGGGGGGGGAGGGAGGAGGAAGAAGGTGAGTGCCTGAAGGGGGGAGGGAGGAGGAAGAAGGTGAGTGCCTGAGGGGGGAGGGAGGAGGAAGAAGGTGAGTGCCTGAGGGGGGGGGAGGGAGGAGGAAGAAGGTGAGTGCCTGAGGGGGGAGGGAGGAGGAATGTGAGTGCCGCAGGGGGGGAGGAAGAGGAATGTGAGTGCACGAGGGGGGGGTAGGAAGAGGAATGTGAGTGCCCGAGGAGGGGGAAGAGGAATGTGAGTGCCGCAGGGGGGGGGAGAGGAATGTGAGTGCCCGAGGGGGGGGGAAGAGGAATGTGAGTGCCCGAGGGGGGGAGGAAGAGGAATGTGAGTGCCCGAGGGGGGGAAGAGGAATGTGAGTGCCCGAGGGGGGGGAGGAAGAGGAATGTGAGTGCCCGAGGGGGGGGAAGAGGAATGTGAGTGCCGCAGGGGGGGGAAGAGGAATGTGAGTGCCCGAGGGGGGGGGGAGGAAGAGGAATGTGAGTGCCGCAGGGGGGGAGGAAGAGGAGTGCCGCAGGGGGGGGAGAGGAATGTGAGTGCCCGGGGGGGGGAGGAAGAGGAATGTGAGTGCCCGAGGGGGGGGAGGAAGAGGAATGTGAGTGCCCGAGGGGGGGAAGAGGAATGTGAGTGCCCAAGGGGGGGGGAGGAAGAGGAATGTGAGTGCCCGAGGAGGGGGAAGAGGAATGTGAGTGCCGCAGGGGGGGGGGAGAGGAATGTGAGTGCCCGAGGGGGGGGAGGAAGAGGAATGTGAGTGCCCGAGGGGGGGGAGGAAGAGGAATGTGAGTGCCCGAGGGGGGAAGAGGAATGTGAGTGCCCGGGGGGGGGGAGGAAGAGGAATGTGAGTGCCCGAGGGGGGGAAGAGGAATGTGAGTGCCGCAGGGGGGGGAAGAGGAATGTGAGTGCCCGAGGGGGGGGAGGAAGAGGAATGTGAGTGCCCGAGGGGGGGGGAGGAAGAGCAATGTGAGTGCCCGAGGGGGGGAGAGGAATGTGAGTGCCGCAGGGGGGGGGGAAGAGGAATGTGAGTGCCCGAGGGGGGGGGGAGGAAGAGGAATGTGAGTGCCCGAGGGGGGGAGGAAGAGGAATGTGAGTGCCTGAGGGGGGGGAGGAAGAGGAATGTGAGTGCCCGAGGGGGGGGAGGAAGAGGAATGTGAGTGCCCGAGGGGGGGGAAGAGGAATGTGAGTGCCGCAGGGGGGGAGGAAGAGGAATGTGAGTGCCACAGGGGGGGGAGAGGAAGAGGAATGTGAGTGCCCGAGGGGGGGAAGAGGAATGTGAGTGCCGCAGGGGGGGAAGAGGAATGTGAGTGCCCGAGGGGGTGGGAGGAAGAGGAATGTGAGTTCCGCAGGGGGGGAGGAAGAGGAATGTGAGTGTCGCAGGGGGGGGGAAGAGGAATGTGAGTGCCCGAGGGGGGGAGGAAGAGGAATGTGAGTGCCCGAGGGGGGGGAAGAGGAAAGTGAGTGCCGCAGGGGGGGGGGAAGAGGAATGTGAGTGCCGCAGGGGGGGGAGGAAAAGGAATGTGAGTGCCGAGGGGGGGAGGAAGAGGAATGTGAGTGCCCGAGGGGGGGGAAGAGGAATGTAAGTGCCGCAGGGGGGGGAGGAAGAGGAATGTGAGTGCCCGAGGGGGGGGGAAGAGGAATGTGAGTGCCCGAGGGGGGGGAAGAGGAATGTGAGTGCCCGAGGGGGGGAAGAGGAATGTGAGTGCCCGAGGGGGGGGAGGAAGAAGGAGAGTGCCCGAGGGGGGAGGGAGGAGGAAGAAGGTGAGTGCCCGAGGGGGGGGGAGGGAGGAGGAAGAAGGTGAGTGCCTGAAGGGGGGAGGGAGGAGGAAGAAGGTGAGTGCCTGAGGGGGGAGGGAGGAGGAAGAAGGTGAGTGCCTGAGGGGGGGGGAGGGAGGAGGAAGAAGGTGAGTGCCTGAGGGGGGAGGGAGGAGGAAGAAGGTGAGTGCCTGAGGGGGGAGGGAGGAGGAAGAAGGTGAGTGCCTGAGGGGGGTAGGGAGGAGGAAGAAGGTGAGTGCCTGAGGGGGGGGGGAGGGAGGAGGAAGAAGATGAGTGACTGAGGGGAGGAGGGAGGAGGAAGAAGGTGAGTGCCTGGGGGGGGGGAGGAGGAATGTGAGTGCCCGAGGGGGGGGGAGGAAGAGGAATGTGAGTGCCCGAGGGGGGGAGGAAGAGGAATGTGAGTGCCTGAGGGGGGGGAGGAAGAGGAATGTGAGTGCCCGAGGGGGGGGAAGAGGAATGTGAGTGCCGCAGGGGGGAGGAAGAGGAATGTGAGTGCCACAGGGGGGGGAGAGGAAGAGGAATGTGAGTGCCCGAGGGGGGGAAGAGGAATGTGAGTGCCGCAGGGGGGGGAAGAGGAATGTGAGTGCCCGAGGGGGGGGGAGGAAGAGGAATGTGAGTCCCGCAGGGGGGGAGGAAGAGGAATGTGAGTGCCGCAGGGGGGGGGAAGAGGAATGTGAGTGCCCGAGGGGGGGAGGAAGAGGAATGTGAGTGCCCGAGGGGGGGGAAGAGGAATGTGAGTGCCGCAGGGGGGGGGGAAGAGGAATGTGAGTGCCGCAGGGGGGGGAGGAAAAGGAATGTGAGTGCCGAGGGGGGGAGGAAGAGGAATGTGAGTGCCCGAGGGGGGGGAAGAGGAATGTGAGTGCCGCAGGGGGGGGAGGAAGAGGAATGTGAGTGCCCAAGGGGGGGGAAGAGGAATGTGAGTGCCCGAGGGGGGAAGAGGAATGTGAGTGCCCGAGGGGGGGAAGAGGAATGTGAGTGCCCGAGGGGGGGGAGGAAGAAGGAGAGTGCCCGAGGGGGGAGGGAGGAGGAAGAAGGTGAGTGCCCGAGGGGGGGGGAGGGAGGAGGAAGAAGGTGAGTGCCTGAAGGGGGGAGGGAGGAGGAAGAAGGTGAGTGCCTGAGGGGGGAGGGAGGAGGAAGAAGGTGAGTGCCTGAGGGGGGGGGAGGGAGGAGGAAGAAGGTGAGTGCCTGAGGGGGGAGGGAGGAGGAAGAAGGTGAGTGCCTGAGGGGGGAGGGAGGAGGAAGAAGGTGAGTGCCTGAGGGGGGTAGGGAGGAGGAAGAAGGTGAGTGCCTGAGGGGGGGGGAGGGAGGAGGAAGAAGATGAGTGACTGAGGGGAGGAGGGAGGAGGAAGAAGGTGAGTGCCTGAGGGGGGGGAGGAGGAAGAAGGTGAGTGCCTGAGCAAGTCTCCCTGTGTGACTGGATAGGAGGGGCATCCTTGGAATCCATCCACAGTGGCGGCCGGTGTACAGAGGGCGCAGGGGCGCCGTCCCCCCATCCATGCGTCCGGCCCTCTAATCTGCATGCAGAGGCGCTGGACGCATGGAGTTCAATGGGATTTTTTTTTTTTTGCATCACCTGATTAGAGCCAGAGGCTCTAATAGGGCGATGCAAAGGGTGGACCCGGGGTGCAGAGCAGTGCATCCCGAGCCCACCCATTGCGTGACAATAGCGAATGAAAATTCGCTATTGTCACACCGATCCTGGCCAATCAGGAAGCGCGTCTGATACGCGCTTCTTGATTGGCCGCAAGGCAAACCCCTTGCCATTAGCCGAGGAGGAGGCAGAAGACGTCTAGCCAATGACGAAATGCGTTAGGTGTAACGCATGTTGTGACGTCATACGGCGCTCGGTGGAACGCAATCCGGAAGTACCGCTCTCCACTGTTTAGCCCACGTGTATGACGGTGCGTCTGCATATGCATGGATTGCTTTTTTCATTGGTTTATTACACCAGTTAGGATTTTATCACCAATTGATCGTTTGTAGTGGCTTTTATTCAACTTATTTTTGGGACTGCATGTATTTTGGAGTGAACCGGGAGTGTGCAATAATAAATCTGTTTTACATACAATATTGCACTATCCGAGTTTCTTTTGTCCCTTATACCCCGTGGCTGGAGCTACCCCTACACAGGAGGATCACCGATCTGCTGAGCTGTGCTGGAACCCCCTGAAGTGAGCCAGCAACGTTTATCGGTACCAGGGAAGGGTTATCCGGGTCCGCCAGGAGGGACGTCCCTGTATCTGGAGATTGTCTCCAAAGCAAGGTAGGTCCTGATGCCGTAAGGCATACTGGACCCACGTCTTCTGGTGAGTCTGAATTTCACTTATTCTTCACGGTGAAGGGTCACAAAATATTGGGAAGAAGACAAGAAGGAATATCGGCACTTTATCTATTTATTAACTGTTCTGACATTTTATATTGGACTATTTGTTATTTATTTACACATAATTATTCTCACATATGGACTTGATCGCCTATTTATTTATTATACGTTTATAGACTTTGTCACGGATTACTGTTATATATAATTTTATGTATATTTATTCATTATTTATCACAGCAAGCGCTATAGGTAATCGATTTTTATTTTATTAGTTTGCCTAATGCTTTTTTATTTTATGCTAAGAGCTAATTGTGACAATTTTCTTGGTGTGGTTGCAAGAGGCATTACTAAACCTGGAGTGTCAGAAGGGTCTAAGTGTTCTGAATGTCACAGTAGGCATAGAGGTCTTATACTATTCAGCGGCTCCAGCCGGGGAAGTGCTACACTGGTAATTTAACAGCTGTTAGGCCAGGAGTTTGGCAGTTGTGCAATAGGTGGATTACCGTTGATGGAGAGGATTCGACTGATCTTTGTTTTCGGCACAATGCTTGATGGAACCCTGAAGGCCACGTCTTGATTCCTCTTCATTATTCCTGGAATTATTAAAATACAAAGGAAGTTCAGCTGACCTTAAGCAAGAGAAAAGGCTGAAGAGTCTGGATGACAATTTGTGTTATACAGCATTATATGACAAACTTGACCAGGCTGGATAGGGCTGGGACAAGGGTGGGCAGGAGGGGGGCTGCCCTGGGCACTATGGTATCATGTTAGGTGGGGAGGGCACCAAAGGAGATTGGGGGAAGGGGATTTGTGTTTAGAAGGGGGATTTGGGGGAGGCAGGGGGTAAGAATTGTTCTAGAAGGGCAAATTTAGAGAGGTGTGCTAGAAGTGGTAATTTGGGGAGATTTGTGCTAGGAGAAGGGAAGGGGGGGAGATCATTTATGCTAGGAGGATGGGAGGGAAGATGATTTATGCTAGGAGGAGGGATTTGGGGAGTTTGTGCTACAAAAGTATAACAATAGAGGGGAAATATTTTCTTTCTTTGGGGGCGGGGGGATTGTGCTAGTAGGGATGATTGGGAGGGTATTTGTACTAGAGGGGGAAATATGTGGGAGAGATTTGTGCTAGGATGGGGGTAGGGATTTTGTGCTGGAAGGAGGATTTGGAGTGGGGGGGGAGGGTTTGTGCTAGGAGGGGCACATTTTTTGGGAGAAATTTGTGCTGGGGGCATATGGGGGGGAGATAGGAGCTGGGAGAGAGGATTTCAGCAGGGGGGCAGATTTGTACTGGGGAAGGGGGGGGGAGAATTTATGCTTACGGGGTGTGCATGCAGATTAGTGCTTGATTTGTTTTTGGGGAATTTTTACTGACACATAATGTCATACATCTTGGGAGAAAGGGGGGCGCACTTTGGCATGTTCACCCTGGGCTTTGGATTACCTTGTCCCTGCACTGAGGCTGGGGTCCTAGTAGTGAAGATCAGAACTTTTGAGTGGTGCTGCCTGTGTGACTCCTCACTATCATTTTATAAAGGAATTTCCCTGATTTATGTATAATTCAAACTCCAAGCAAACAGCTCTAAATGCAATATAGGTGATGTATTTTACCCACCAAGGTTTGTTGATTTTGTTCAGTCTTGCAATCCAAACACCCCTATTGGACAGTACAGTCAGGTCCTGTACCTCCCAGTAGACTACACTGCAGTTTATTGTGCAGCCTGGTCCAAAACTTGACCCCATTCTGTGATGAACAATGAAGGAGCAGCAGTATACTGAATAAAGTACATGCTTCTGGTAATTTCTCTAGGAAGTGTGTTCCGACAGCACTTTACAAAGCAATGATGAGCTGATTGGCTCAGACTGCTGCTCCGCCCTCTCTCAATTAGCTGCAGTACAATGCACTATTGCTTTAATTGCAACCCCATTAGCTGCCTATACTCAGCTGCTCTGCTTTTTCTTATATCTATATAATACTCCCCTCTGGATCAAAGAAAATAGCTGATGTTTCTGGGTGTGGGAAGCGTGAGATTCACTCTCATGTGACCAGGCTGGTGCTTGGTTATTGGCCACTAACAAATTTGCCCTTACACGATTTCTTCTTTGTGCTCCCACAGTCTAAATTAGTTGGCGGGGGATAAAGGAGTACGTGCATTTGCATGGGCCACCATTAAACTAATTCTGTTGTATTGCCTTGCATTGACAAAGCACAGATTTCCTTGAAGACCCATTCAAATATGACTTATCTCACTTTCTAATTGTGCATGAAGTGTACATTGTCTAACCCCACTATCCATTGCATCTTTTTGCTTGGAAATTAAAATGGTGGATGTTGTTAGTCACCGTAAAAATAAAAATGACCACAAAAGCATACATGGATGGAGCTCCCCAAAATAAAAATAGGCTTCTTCTGTATCTCAGGGGCTCTATTGGTGAGGTTTTTGTGCTGAGTTCTGGGTCTGCACATCAGCTGCACCCGTTATCAGGGGCCCACGACCCTCCCTGCTGGATTATTATTTTATATTATGGAGAATGTAACAGGAGTTGCTGGAGTACCCACGATGGCCAGAAATATGCCAGAATGTGTGGCAAGGTGACAATCACTGGAATGCCCAACAGACTCCATTTATAAATGAAATAATCTTTTGACTGGGCAGACCATTTTAGAAACATTCAGAAAAGACAGATGTCAGAACATACCACGAACTCCCTGTGGATCCAGAGTAAATCCCATACTACTTTCTTCTTGAATCCCTTCTGGCTGTTTTGAGAGGGGAAAAGAGGCACCATCAGTTAATACTAGACCAATTCTGACTGTAAATGTTTCTGCAAATATGGAATTGAAATGATGGCAAACTAGTGTGACAGCCCAGAAAATAGACCCCAAGCTCTTTCTGCTTGTTTAGTGAGGTGGGACAACATTCATAAAATGAGGATGAAACAAATTTGTATATAGTTCCATCTATGCCAGACTGTTCAAAGATTGCAGTCTTAAACATTGCTTCTAAATGATATGTTTTCAGTTATGGCATCGCTTTTCACTCATGGGGGATCCATGGGGCAAAAATTCCATCATCTTCTCTGGTTTTGGGTGTGTTACCTAGCTAAAGAATTTCCAGGGCACGAAGAAAAAAATGTAATGGGTGTTTAAAAAACACTACAGTATTATCCAAATAATGAAACATAAAGGTATATTCAGCGCTGGACATATAATACCATATAAATGGACTAGCAGCTGAACACTCAAGGGCAATCCAAACAAATACCTCCTAAAATAAATGATAAATTATCCAAATAATGAAAGCATATAAAAAAAGGAGCAAAAACATGTATAGTTTTCACCCAGCTCTTAACACGTATATACAATGCCTGCTAAGCTGACACTTTTTGGTTATCCTCTTCACTGCCCTGGAACATTGTTTCACGTTAGGACTGCCATAAAACAATAAGAATGAGACCATGCTACTGGTTACTGAACTAGGGCTCAAATTGCTCAGATTTGTACACAACTACAGCTGCTTACACCTTTGGATCCACTGATGAATTTTATGTTCAATTTCCCTGAAAGTCATCTCTGCTTATGTATTGTTTCATCATAGGCTCACTTTACCTTAGGCTGATTTGTACCAGGGTGAATTCACATTAAAAATTTGTGGTTATGAAGTTTGGGAAAAAAACAGAAATATTTTCCAATGAAGCACCTACCACCACGCGCAGATTCTTGATCACAATCTCCCTCTTGGGAGCATTTAGGGTGAAGATGACGGGGTGGAGTCCAAGCTCCAGAGGGAGAAGATTGTATGTAAATGCCTTTGGAGATAGCGGATGGAATTCATCACGGCAACCTTTTGGACCTTCATAACGACCAGAGGAGGAATCGCTCACAAGACAGATTTCTTTACCCACCGACACGCTGACGCAACCCTGCAGAGAAGGATTTTATTCTCCATTCCCATGAAAATAATTATCAACAATTCACACCTATAATACACTCTCAGTCCTGCATTAGGAGCTAGTGCCAACTGGATTTTGTTAGCTTCAGCACTTCTCTCCTCATACATGTTTTTCTGTCCCACATACAGTAAACCCCCCTCCATTGCGGGGGTTACGTTCCCACTTCACAATAATGCTATATTCATGTCATAAGTTTTTGGGAGCACCTATATTTGTGAGCAACTATTTTCAAGAATGAAGCACACGAAGGGCAAATTTTGAACCAAAATATCTGATGAGCACATTAAGAATTCATTGAGAATTTCTACTACATCAGTTGAACCAGATATTGATGCGTTCGTTTATCAAAAACAGTGTCAAATATCGCACTCGTTTAATGCTGCCCTCTTTTACTTTTATAATAAAAAATATAAAATAAATACGTTTTATCACTCAGAGAGGTACATTATCTATATCAGTGATCGTTAACTTGTGATCTGCCTGACATTTGCTGCTCATTAGCTATAATTATTGTTATTGTATTTTATGTGTGGCCCAGGAAAGTCAAAAGGTTGGACACCCCTGTTTTAGAAACTTTGTCTTCATTGTGCCACTTAACAATGATGCTAAAACTATGCTTTTGCTGGGAAAAGACAAGAGTGCACAAAATACATGAACATTTCAATGTTTGTAGGGACGGCGCCTATGCCCAAAGGACCGAACAAGGTTAGGTTGGTTTCAGTGCTCCTCGTTCCACTAAAAAACAGGATGCACGCTCAAAAAATATTGTTGAAAGAATTTGAGACATCCCCGTCATCTCTCAAAGCTCATGCAATGGTAACTCAAAAGAGATACCCTACTATTGATGGTGGCAGGACCAAACCTTCAAAAGGTAATATGGAGATCCTGCATCACAATACTTATGTTCATACTATGTGAAACTGGTGACCCTAAATCAACAACTACCTCTGTAGATGCTACAGAGTTGCTCATAGTGAACCAGCTGCAACACCAGGCTAGTTCTGTCATCAGTGAGACTGTACCTGACAACTAAAAAATAGTAACGTCTGTTCACTTAGAGAATCTTACCAAGAGCTCAAATAGTTTTGATCTTTTAGCAGGTATTTAAATGCATCTGCAATGAAATCTGAATGATCTCAGAAGCATCTCAACCTGGTGTCAAAAGCACTCTGCATTTGCCCTTTGAAAGCTGTTGGCAAAGTCCCTATATACCTGTGCCAATGTCTTGTGTTTGCTTCAAGCAATTTTTACATTCCCTTACAAATCTTGAAATCAGAAAGAAAGCATGGCAATATTGTCAAGCAATGTTTGGGAAATTTACAACTATATGTTATCTAGATAAACAGAATTACTGTATATAGCGTAATGATTACATTCAAATAGAAATTATGGGAATGCAAAATCTCCTGGAAGCAGTTCAGGTTGACTTTGTACCTGTTAATGAACTCGGAATAATCTCAGAAGCATCTAAACAAATGCCATCAACAAAAAGCCCTAACGATGATATAACATGGATGTGTAGACTGCTTGTATTTGTTTTGGAACAAACCCAGTCGATTAGACAAAAACATTTCTGGATGTTTTCATGAAATAATGATTTGTTTCTGTGACTGATCTAACTCGTATTCTATTTTTTTAATCAATCTTGTGCATTTTGTTTTTTTTTTACTGAAAGTAGTTGTTTTATAGAGAATTATATTACTATTATCATTCTCAAATAGAATCCAATTTGAACTAAAAAGTGATCATTATGGTGTATGGTGGGTCATCTGCCATAAAATGAATAACCAGATCTGAGGCCAGTTATTCACCAATGTGTGTGGCTATGTGTAGCATAGCCTTAGAACCCCAATGAAGGCTACTCCCCTGGGAGCCCCCAGATGTTCAGGAATTCCCCACGTAAAGTTCCTGAATCCCCCACCCCAGTAACGCAATCCTCCAACCAAGGGAGAAACCTCTTAATTGCCAACTTAGGGTAAAACTTTGGATTGTAGGATAGTGTGGGCGATGAGGGTGGCTTGTAGTAGTGATCGACCAATATCGGTTTTTCGTTGCCGATACCGATACTGATATTTTGGTCAATGCATATCGGTATTGGCCGATATGGGCCGATATTTTCGTGCATTTTAAAAAAAAATGTTTTTTTTCTTTGACAGGTACTCTTGTGGAGGGATCTGGGGGTCTAAAGGACCCCAAACCCCTCCTCTGCACTTAAAAGCATTCAAAACACCAAGTTTGGCTGTTTTGAATGCTGTCATTTTTTGAATCTGGCACCAGTACCCGGTAGTGATGTCATGACAGCACTTCCAGGGTTTTTGCATGGAGACCCGATCAGAGCCGAATGCGGCTTTGATCGGATCTTTGGGGGCCGTGCAGGCTGGTTGCCCGGGTCTCCCGCGGAAGGCGGTGGGAGGGGGGGGGACGTCCCCTCCCGCTCCTTGTAATGATAGCCGAGCGGCTTCTCAGCTGCACAGCCGACCGTCGGCTATGGACGCCGGTACCGGGTTGATGCCTCTAGCTGCAGGCATCACTCCGGTACAAGCACTTTCCCGAAATATCGGCAATATCGGTCAGCTTGGTGGCCGATTCCGATATATCAGGGAGAGTGCATATCGGCCTTTGATATATCGGCTTTGCCGATAATCAGTCGATCCCTAGCTTGTAGTGCCACCTGGTGGGAATTCCATTCTTTTTTTTTAACTTTTTTGGTGTGACAGGTTTACTTTTTGTAAGCTGGCATGAAGTAAATGTCAGGTCTCTCCAGTGTTAAACCAAAAATGCGTGCCATCATTACCTTAACTTTGTAAGGTTGGTAGTTGTAAACGGTCACTTTGATCTGAACTTGCTCCCCTCGTACAACGGAGTAGGGAAGTTGCACGTCCAAAAACAAGTCTTTAAACACGATAAATGTCAGCGGATCAGCAACACAGATACCTAGAAGATAACATCCAAATGAAGTATTATTATTATTATACAGAATTTATATAGTGCCAACAGTTTGCGCAGCGCTTTACAATGTGAGGGAAGACAATACAGTTACAATACAATTCAGAACAGGAGGAACTAGAGGGCCCTGCTCGTTAGAGCTTACAATCTAGAAGGGAGGGTCAAGTGAAACCAAAGGCAACAACCGTGGGGGATGGGCTGATGGAGAAAATGGAGGTATATTTGTTAGGTGTGGGTAGGATAGGCTTCTCTGAAAAGGAGGGTTTTCAGAGATTGCCTAAAAGCTAATAGAGTAGGAGATAATCAGACAGATAAGGGTAAGGAGTTCCATAGGATTGGAGAGGCTCTGGAAAAGTCCTGGAGGCGAGCATGTAGGAGGTGAAGAGGGAGCTAGAGAGCAGGAGGTTTTGAGAGGAACGAAGAGAGCGATTAGGTTGGCATTTTGAAACTAGGCTAGTGTATTAGTGTAGTTAGCCACTAGGAGGTGCAACGTGGCTACATTAATTCCTATTATTGTGGGAAGGACAGTTCATATACTGAGATTCAGACAGACATTCACCTTTATCAGACATGCTGACTCCTTGCACTTCCCAGGTAGTGAGAGAGTCTGGAAGACTTATATCCACTTTCTTACTGCCACCTCTAGGGGAAAACAGACAATCCTAATCATTTAGAATGGAATACAGTATATAACAGAATTAATAATGCAACCTTTTTTTTAAAGGTATGATCTGTCACAGATTTTCGTAATAAATATTAAGGCACAACATTGCTATGCAACATGTATTCCTAAACTGATCACAAGAAGAAAAACAGTGTATTTTCAGAAACGCTACAATGTTTGGCACAGTGTATCAATGTGGTATAGCTTGCAGATAATTGACAGCCATGTAGATGCTAATTATATAGACACTACTGAGGATGACACATAGCTGGCCTTTCTATTCAATGTCTTAAAAACCTAACTGTAGTATCCTTCAGGATTTTGTCTACAAAGCACATTGAATCAAATGAAATAAAAATAATATTAAGCACAAATCATAATATACCTAATAACTAAACATGCAAGCTGAACACTTCAAGGTTAATACACAACACCTTCAATGATTGCAATAAAATAAAATAGTGCAGTGCAAGAATCTACCAAACCTAAATTCATAAAAAAATATATATTTATAAAAGGTCCATCTCATAGGATCAGTGTTGATGTTAATGAGGCTCCTATGAGATGTACCTTTTTGAATATATTATTTTTGAATTTAGGTTTAGTAGATTCTTGCGCTGCACTATTTTATTTTATTGAAAGCAGATTGAATACCTGTCCGTAATGGCGTGCTCCTCCCACAGCCAACTTTCTGGGAAATAACTGCGAATTTCTGGCTCATCCAGATTGAAAACTGTCCTGATATCTGAAAGAGAAAGCAATATTTCAACTTCAATACAGTATAGCTTCATCTGTCCTTTTGTAGTGGATAAAGAAATAATTCAGTATTACTGTGGTGAAGACCTTAGTGTGTATGAATCTCTGCAGAGGATGATGTGAATGGCTCAGTATTCTTTGTATAGCACTTTCAAAAAGGTTAGAGCTAAATAAATGTATATTCATAACAATGTATGACTGTGGTGGACATGAATGTGGATATTAGAGTATAAGCTTCTCTGATTCAGAGACAAATGGGAATGCTTTAGCGTTCTCAACACAGCACTGTGGAATATGTCAGAGCTATATAAATGTATAATAATAATAGTGTGTAACTGTGGTGGAACATTGGAGAATAAGCTCCTTTGGTGCAGAGATTGATGAATGGTTCAGTATTTTTGTACAGCACTGCCGATTATGTCAAAGGTACATAAATGTATAAAAGAGTATGATTGTAGACAGTGGGAGCTCCTCTGCTGTACAGACTGATTTGAAGAGTATATTGTGCTCTGTATAGTACAGCAGAATATATAAGTTATACAAACCTATAATAATAACAATAATCTGGTACAGTAGGACAAATCTTACACATTCTTCCAAGTTGCAGTTCTTTTTTCTGCTTGTCTAGAATTGCTTTCAGCTCTCTGGCCTGCTGGCAGCATTTTGCAAACACTTTTGCACACATTGGGAAATTTGGTTTCAGTTTCTGGACTCGCTCGACTCCTTTCTTACACTCATTTTCATTGATTAAATTGGTCCCACCAGCCATGCAGCAGTTTCTAACACTTTTATTCAGGAATTTGCTGGCTGTAAGGGGAGAACATGTACATGTATTTAGGAATTAAAAAAGGATATCCAGAAATGAAAACATGGAATGTGAAAGTGTATCTGTTTAAACTGACTCACGACACATCCAGTCAGTGGAGTGCCTTTCAACAATTAGCTACCCACCCCAGCACCCATCCAGCAGCAAAAGACCCCCACACAAAAATAGATCCCCCAGCAGCCAACATCAATAAATCCTCTAGCACACCCCAGCGCCCCTTGCCATTACATACATTCAGTGCTGGAGGTGCCAGAACTATGTCCCCTTGCATTCCCACAGAACAAAAAAACCCTGGTGGTGAAGCTTCACTTTCTAAATAATACCCAACCAGGAAAAAAGAAAATGAAGGAACAAAAAAAAAAACAGCATTTTGCTTTCACATGATTAGATGATGGAAGTAAACAGAACTTCATCACATTCACTAAGCACTGCAAAGTTCGCAGTCTATTTGTCTTTAGAAAAAAAAAATAATCCCAAGGTATATTTGGCTCTGAGTTCCTAAGAATGCGCTGTCAGTCCTGCCCACTTCATTTCAAATGAACTTGAAAGAACGAAAACCCCTGCTTATCTATCCTCCCACCCCTCACCCCTATAAAGCCAGGGTATACATGTTCCAAAAATCCTGCTGAACCAGCCAAATTTTAGTCTGTGTATACTCCTCTCTGTTAAACAGAAGCAGGTCTCGTTTTACTTTTTTTTTGTTTAAAAAAAGCAAACGTATCATACGTACTTGCTCTGTGCAGAGATTCTCCTCTTCTCAGGTCATTGGCGCTTCTGGCCCCTCCCTCCTGCTGAGTGGCCCCACAGAAAGCAGCTTGCTATGGGTGCACCCGAGCCGAGCCGCTGCTCTGTGTGTCCATTCAGACACGGAACCGTGGCTCAGCCTCATCCTCTCTCTCCTTATTGGGTCATTGACTTTGATTGATAGCGGGGGTGTCAGGTTATCAACAGCAGGGGAAGAACTCTAGGACCCAGCATCCATCAGGGTACCAATGGTAGGTGAAGGACTCTAGGACCCAGCATCTCCACCAGCACTTCACATGGGCCTTTATAAGGAAGTTTGCCAGTTGTTGAAGTTGCTGATTGAACTTCAGCTTGTTACCTGTGTTCCTGTGATTCCTTGCTCCTGTGATCCTTAGTTACCGACCCAGCTTGTTTCTGACTTTTCTCTTGCTTGCTCCAGTCCTTGACCCCCGACTTGTCTTACGGATACCCTCTGCCTGCACTCTTGTTTTTGATCTCGGCTTCCCACCTGACTTTGTCTGCTCTGTTACCCACCTGGTTTCTGATCCTGGCTTGTACCGACTATCCTTCGGACACAGTGATTCTACAGATTTGTCACACCTCACAGGCACCATCTGCCTACAGCCTCTGCTCAATCCATCAGCAGTATCCCTGAGTCCTCCTGCATGCAACTCCACAGACGACCTGGGCTACTTTGTGCCCGACTCCTCTTTTCTCACCTCCAGGAGAGTCCGGAACTTAGCCGCAAGGGAAGCCCTTTCTCCATTGGCCTAAAGAACCCGGTACCTGATAAGGGGGAGCCAATGGTGCAGTCTCACCCACATGGAAGAAAAATATATAAAAAATATATTCTAAATAAACATTTTTTATTTTTCCCAATTATATTTGAAATATATTTGAAATGCTACAATTTTGGCCATATTCAATATATTTCTAAAATTTTTATCCAAGAAAAATGGAAATATATTTGAAATGCTACAATTTTGGCCATATTCAATATATTTCAAAATATTTTTTCCCTAAATATATTGGAAATACATTTTTCTTCCATATGGGCAGCCAATGAGGAGTCCTGGACAGTCGAGGCTCTTGTGCAACATCGCTGGATCGCGGTGGGGCTCAGGTAAGTATTAGGGGGACTGAGGGGTGCTGCTGCACACAGAAGGTTTTTTTATCTTAATGTATAGAATGCATTAGGATAAAAAACCTTCTGCCTTTAGAACCACTTTAACTCCTCTTTGTGTATAGGCAAAGAGCTCAGAAAGTTTTCAGCTCACAGGATTTCTGGCAGAATTGACAGGTATTTTTTTCTACTTGAGAGCAAGAAAGAGAAGTTTCAAAAGAAAATACCACAAGGGCATTCTCAGCTTCACCAGCTTCTTTTTTTAAGCCGTAGCAAAAAAAACAACATATTTTAAAAACCGCTAACATTCATCCAGCCAACGACCATTTCACTTGCTGTCTGCAAGTTTTCCTAATGCAATCAGATAGCCATAAGAGAAGTTCATTGCAGGGGTTTACATACACTGAGCCCATGAAAATGCAGTCAAGGTGTTCTTGGTTCTAGTCCTACCCCCACTATCTTCACTTCAGCCACACCCACTGTTGCACGCTACATCCGGCTGTGGTGGAATATTTTAAACAGTGAGAAGATTTTCCAGACGAGGATAAAAAAAATTGACAGACGCTCTAACCCTTTCTTACTGCATTCAAAACGAAAAGAAAATGTTGGCTGGAGTTTTTACTTTAATTATTTGCAATTGTATTTCTAGGAATCTCACAAATTACCTTCTTTCTTGATTTCATCCTCCAGTGATCTTTTGCTTCTTAATATTGCATCACACTTCCAATCTGAGAAAATGAAATGGAATTGTGGGTAGAATGACAACCAAAGCAGTATGCACCCTGTGATGACTTTTTTGCCTTTAATCCCCCTCCAGCAACTTACTGATTGCATTTATTTTCTTCTGTGGGTTATCTTCAGTTTACGAGTTTAATTGGAATTGTTTATTTCTAGCTATTGGGGAAATGACTAAAGTGCTGTTTGTGCTGTCTCCCCCTACAACAGAAATAAGCCTCTTCTGGAGGATAGAACCATCTTCAGAGAACATTTGACAGGTGGGGTGGAGGTGTTGTATCACCTCCTCACTGTCTGCCTTAACCCCCTTGATTTTACAGTTAATAAATGAAACAATTGCTTTCCACTGAGAATTATTAATTAATAGTATCTGTTTTTCATGGCCATATTTAAAAGTTGCTGGGGTGTAAGATGGGTCCAGGGGCAGGAGGTGCTGTTCAATGCTTGGATAGGAGATGGGTGCTGGGGGCAGTTGATGATTTTTAGTGCCACCTGGGTGGGAAAAGGGTACAGAGAGCAGATGATATTTTGCAGTGAAACCAGATGAGAAATGAATGCCGGGGGGTGGGCAGATCGTACTTTAAAATGCCTACAGGTTGGGAGATGGGTACAAGGGTTAGATGAGAGATGGGTTTAAGGGGTAGATTATGATTTTCAGTGCTATCAGGGTGGGAAAGGGGTATAGTAGGCAGATTATAATTTTTCAATGCCTCTAAGGTAGAAGATGGCTACAGGGGGCAAATAAGAAGTGGGTGTGGTGTAAGGGGCAGATTATACTTTTCATTGCTATCAGGGTGTGAAAAGGGTACAGGGCAGATGACACTTTCCACCAGGGTTGCAAATGGGTGTAAGGAGTAGATAATACTTTTCAATACCTCCCGGGGGGAATTGGATGCAGGGGGCAGATGATGATGCTTTTCCAGGTCTCCACAGTGGGAGACAAGTGCAAGGGCAGTTGTAAGGTGGTTCTGTACTGTATACTGTACAATGAGGGAGACAATAATTCTAGAGATAGATAACCTATACATGTACTCCAATTTTCTCCAATGCACATGCATGATTTACAATTTTCTGATGCTCAATTCACACACATTTGTGGAACAGCAACAAAGATGAACAATAACAAAATAGGTTAAATAAGAGATGCCTATGTTACAATAGAAATATTTTGACTTTTGCTGTTATTACAAATACAGATGATGGTCTCTTGTACTCCACCCTTACCCAAGCCCTGAGAAGCCTGGATGTTGGCATTCGTTAAAAATGTAAGGCCAGCTGTTTGGAAGACATCCACGTTATTCTGGCCGGCGCCAGCACCGCATCCCAAGTCCGATTCCTCTATCTTGCGTAGAACCTGCCACAAAGGAAAGATGTCAACATGGCGATTTGCAGCTGTATTAATCGCCTGCCACATATTGCAGCCTGGACTGATGCCAATGGCTGAGAAATTAACAGTGAAAGATTACATGACAAGTAAAATACAATCTCCACCAATGGACAATAAAAGCTGCAGTTGTATGGTGACTGCCAGGGCTATTTCAGCAAAATACAGGCAGCAGAGCCATCTGTCACCATAGAGTGGTTTGATATTGGTAATGAGGGATTTTTATGGTGAAATATTTACTCCTAATGCTTATTTAATACACAAACAAATACAGGCATTTAATAGATTCTGTCTTCCAGTCAACTAATACTTAAAGTGTTACTAAATCCACAACAGTAAAATCAGTATGTATATGCAGTAAAGCATGCTTTTTATACTCACTGTGGAACCCAATGGGTTAATCCTTTGCATTGTGTAAAAAGGCTGTTTGATCCTGTACCCACAGATCCTCCTCTTCTTGCAATGTCCCCATAACATGTCCAGATAAGACAGAGTTACTGGAGTCAGGCTGCACATGCTCAGTTTGGTGTGTATTCCTTTGCTTGGGAGTGTGCATGTGATCAGCACAAGGTCAATCAGCACTGTCCAGACAGAGGGTCAGGGGTCCTGCATCCTGATAGGACAGCCAGTGCATTATGAAAACTCTTCCTACAAGCGCTAAACAAGGCACTGGTAGAAATCACAAGACTGCTCTAACTGCTGATTAGAAAAGGTATTTAGCAGTATATATTTACTAAAATGATTGCATTTCCATGTTCTGTATACTGTGGGAGAACAGATATAGTGAATGCAGGCTCCTGGGTTTAGTAACACTTTAAGTACCTCTAATCAAATAGCACCGTACATACAATTTCCTAATCAATCAGCCACTAAATTTATTAGGCTGATTAAGATGTTAACACATAAATCAGGTAAATTACCAATCATAAGGGTGATAGAGATGCCAGTCAACAAATACCCACATCAACACTACAGAAGTAGAGGCTTGGTTTATGACTTTATCAGGGTATCAGAAAACAATAAAATCCCTGTCTCCTCACCCAAATGAGTTTTATTTATTCACTTGTGGATTCATCCAGCTCCATCTTGAAACTCTAGACTGTAATAAATGTGCCACAAAAGTTTTCACTCACTGTAACTGACTCCCTATAGTGTTTACATTTTCCATGCCTGGTGGTAGGCAAGCAGGTTAAGCAGATCAGTTTCTCTTCTGATACACCACAAAGATCATAAGGAGCAGTTACACACACAAGCAATAAATCAACATTGCTTGTAATAAGTAACTTTTATAGTTTTACAATCTTTTATGGGAAAGGAGTAGGGGGAAGTTACTACCAAGGCTTCAGACAACAAAAAAAATTGCCCCTGATTTTATATAATTTTTAATTGTATATCTCCCTACATCTCCATAACTGAAATATTACAAATATCTTTAGAGACGTTTGCAGACAGCATGGAATAAGCTTTTGTCTTTTTTTTTATTTGCTGTAATTGACTCTGCTCATAAGCAGTTATGCTAGTTTTTATTTTTACTTAACTCTTTCCAGAGGTCTCTGGGACTTTTTTGTGACATCAAAAATAGAGACATCAACAGCAGACAATGCCACTATGGAGCCAGTTAGGGCATTCACATTAAGCGTTATGTTTTCTTTTGGCTTGAAGGTATCACTAGGCACGCTCAGTTTAACCTGAAAGATACAGAAGAAGTATATGAAATCAGAGTTCAATGTTCTTGATAGGAACTACAAGCAGTAGCATGCCATGTCAGCCCTTTTCTGATATAAACTTCTGATGTGATCTTCTATACTTCTGGCTTACCTTCTGGTTATTAAGGCAGTTGTCCTGGACTTCCACCCAGATGGAATCAGCAATAAGTTCAGCAGTTGATTCTCCAGTAACGATATAGTATACAAGTAGACGAAAGGATGGAACCATATTCGCTGCTATCTGGATGTTTAGATACTGGGAGACAGAGCCAGATAACCGTTGCACTGTGTCATATTTGAGTATCTTCCCCTTCGATATAATCTATGTAGGCAGAAGCACACCAGTCATTAAATTATAGAATTCCTATGAAGAAAATGTGGGTTTTGACTTGTGATGACTAAACAGAGAAACTGGTTGGCTTGGAATAGATGTAATCACTCTTTTGCTGTCAATTTTTATTAATTATTTGATTTATTATTGACTGCCATAACATGAATGAGCATTTTATATAAAATTCTAACCATTTTATCATGACCATGTGTGTGCAAAGATCACCTCAGGGCAGATAATGAGATGATCACTTTAACCACTTTAGCACTAGCCACTGTGCTGCTACTGCGGCACAGTGGCTCGTTATCGTCCTCGGAGACTCCTCCCCTGTAGGCGGCGCTCGCTGTTTTCATTCACAGCGGGAGTCGGGTCAGGGGAGGAGCGGTGGCGATCGCCGCTGCTCTGCCCCGATCGCCGGGGAATCCAGTTTAGAGATCCGCCCGCCTGTGTAAACAGAGCGGGCGGATCTCCTAAGTGACAGGGAGTGACAGATCGGAGTGTTCAGCATAGCTGAACATCCGATCTGTCCCTGGCTCACTCAGTCACCTCCCCCCCCCCAACACGTTAGTAAGCACCAGGCATACATTAACCCCTCCCTCTCCAATAAAATTAACCCCTTCCCTGCCAGTGTCATTTTTACAGTAACAGTGCATATTTATAGCACTGATTACTGCAGTAATGTCACTGGTACCCCCAAAAGTGTCAAAAATGTCAGTCAAGGGTCCGATCTGTCCGCCGCAATGTCGCAGTCCCGCAAAAAAAAAAACGCAGATCGCCGCCATTACGCGTTAAAAAAAAAAACCACCAAAAATGACATAAATCTTTCCCTTAGTTAGTAAACGCAATAACTTTTGCGCAAACCAATCAAAATATGCTTATTGCGATTTTTTTTTACCAAACATGGGTAGCAGAAAACAAATTGGCCAAAAATTTTAAAAAAAATTGGTTTTTACATTTTTTTGGGGGGGAATTTCATATAAAAAAATGTTAAAAATATTGTTATTTTTTCAAAATAAACGCTCTTTTTTTGTTTATAGCGCAAAAAGTTAAAATCGCACAGGTGATCAAATACCACCAAAAGAAAGCTCTGTTTGTGGGAAAAAAAAGACGTAAATTTTGTTTGGGTACGGCGTCGCATGACCGCGCAATTGTCAGTTAAAGTTGCACAGCGCCGAATCGCAAAAAGTGGCCCAGACGTAAGACAGCAAAATGCTCTAGTGGTAAAGGGGTTAAAAGGCTAGTTTGTTTATTGGCAAACTAAGAAACTGTATGGAAGCATTCATCAACAATTTCTAGTTGTGCTTTATAATCTGACATAGAAATCTTAAAGATAGAATTCTCTGACAACTAGCTGTCAATGTTGGACACTGATAAAAGAAATTCCATTTACTCTCATTTACTCTAAAGCCCCGTACACACGAGTAGAAATTCGGCCGGGAAATTTCGTCCGACGTCCGATCTGCCGATTTTCGGCTTGTTAGTATGGTGCTTCCGACAACCGACTCCGACTTTTCGGCTGAAAAAATCCTGGTGTGCAGGCTATATAATTTTTGTCCTCCGTCAAAACACGTCCGATTTTCGTCTCATTAGTACAGATTTCGATGGGGAAAAATCTTATGAGCAAGACTAGGCATGCTCAGAGAGAAAGAACACATACAAAGCAATCCAACACATGACATCACTTCTGAAGTAGAATTCTGTCGTGCGGAAAATTCGAGTGCAGTCTAGAGCACATTCCAACCAACAGACACGCACTCTGGGCAAAAGACGGACGACCAGTCGGCGGAAATTCGTTGCGTGTGTACGAGGCTTTAAGCATATGATCCTATCAGTGGAAAGTCCAAATGTAATCTAATACGCTTGTAAAGAATAATTTTTCTTGTTTGGTACAGGTAACAGTGATCACACATTGGCCAAGAAAGACTGTCCAAGACTTACTGTATCTTCTAATGCCTGTTTGGTGTATAGGTCAGTGCTGAATTTGAGGTCTACAGATTTCCCGTGAATGTCAAATATGCAGGATAGCAGATGCAGTCAGCTAAGGGCTGCATGGTTCAGTATATAGCTCTTACAAAAGCAGTGCAGTTGCCTCCACATTATTTGGCTATATAACCCCTACCTAACGCCTATGTTTTTTATACTTGGCTTCTACAGTGGGTGGTGAAAACTGCTGCAGACTGGGCTGTGTGCAACTGAACAATAGGTTTTGGGAAAAGTGATATGTTCATCAAGCATAAAACCCCGTACTGTGCAAACATGCACTTACAGTGATAGGGTCCTAGGATCAGTTGCCCTTACTATTATCTGTTTGTGTCAGTTTCCTCCAAAATACGTATTGGTAGGTCTTGGTATTTGAGAGGAAGAGCGTGTTTGTACTACATAAATGTGTGAAGAAAGTGTGTTCCTTCAAGTCTCAAAATTAACTGGGTTTTACAAGTCTTTTAAATCCATGAAGACATACCAAGTAACTGTAGTGTGTTAGCTTGTGTAGGTAAGGACTTTTTGGAAATATGTTGACATTTAGAAAACTGCCGACTTGGAGGACTTTACTCTCTCTTGCCCAGTCAATGTACAAGTAGCTCTTAGACAGTGACTTATAGGACGTGGCTTGAAACTCAGCCAGTGCTTGGTTTTCCTCTTGAAGATTTGGATCAACTGTTTTGATCTGGAGAAAAAGAAAAGAAGACATTTTATAGCAGCATTTGAAGGAGGTCCCCTATTATTTATCATCTAGTAGAACTCACCTTAAAATCAAAGGCTGTGACATCTGTTGGGATGTTGATCACAAACATAGATGTCCCTTTGATGTCAGTATTTTGTGTTATTGCTTCACCGTTATCAACAGGGGTAGATTCACCATTTTCTTGGATAAAATCACCAGTTAGAACAAGGGGGATTTTTGGTACGGGGTTGTCCAAAGTGTCTTTTACCTGAACCTGATGAGAAAGAAGTGTGTGAACAGTACCACAAATAAACACAGGGTATATGTACTGTACTGTACCAGTGCCCCATCCCAGACAGTTCAGACTATTCAATACATCCTTATTCATCTGCACAATACCATGCCAAATGTTTGTGCCATTGTATTCCATCTCTCTACACCATACTGACCAGATATATGCACCAATCATTCTCTGCTTTCCAAGGCCCACTAACAGAGCAAAGTTTTCTGACTACCAGGTATGGGTTCAGCTACATTAAGACCCCATTCACACTACCGCGACTTGTCAGGCGACTGGTCAGCCTGACAAGTCGCGGTCCATTGTGTGCTACGGGAACCGTTCTAATAGGAGCGACTCGAGAAAAAGTGTCCTGTACTACTTCGGGGGGCGACATTGGAGCGACTTGCATAGACATTCATTATATGAAGTCCGTGCAAGTCGCGCCGAAGTCGCGGTGCACGCGACTTCACAGGTCGCCCCCGAAGTCGTGCCGCGTTAGTGTGAACCGACACTACTAATAATCTGTGTAAGAGAACTGCAGTAAATATCATCTCCTAGAATTTATAAACAGGGAAGAGAAAAGGGGAAACATACTGATGGGGTTCCTTGCTGACTGGAGTTGAGCAACATCAGTCTGTGTCATAATAGAGACTAGAATAAAAGGTAGGGCACCATCACTGGCAGGCAGGAGTGGTACAGTATCTCAAAAAAGTGAGTACACCCCTCACATTTTTGTAAATATGTTATGATATCTTTTCATGTGACAATACTGAAGAAATGACACTTTGCTACAATGTAAGGTAGTGAGTGTACAGCTTGTATAACAGTTACATTTTGCTGTCCCCTCAAAATAACTCAACACACAGCCATTAATGTCTAAACCATTGACAACAAAAGTGGGTACACCCCTAAGTGCAAATGTCCAAATTGGGCCCAAAGTGTCAATATTTTGTGTGGCCATAATTAATTTCCAACACTGCCTTAACCCTCTTGAGCATGGAGTTCACCAGAGCCTTACAGATTTCCACTGGAGTCCTCTTCCACTCCTCCATGATGACATCACAGAGCTGGTGGATGTTAGAGACCTTGCGCTCCTCCACCTTCCGTTTGAGGATGCCCCACAGATGCTCAATAGGGTTTAGGTCTGGAGACATGCTTGGCCAGTCCATCACCTTTACCCTCAGCTTCTTTAGCAAGGCAGTGGTAATCTTGGAGGTGTTTTGGGGTTGCTGTCATGTTGGAATACTGCCCTGCGGCCCAGTCTCCGAAGAGACTCTGCTTCAGTATGTCACAGAACATTCTGGCATTTATGATTCCCTCAATGAACTGTAGCTCCCCAGTGCCAGCAACACTCATGCAGCCCCAGACAATGACACTCCCACCACCATGCTTGACTGTAGGCAAGACACACGTTTCTTTGTACTCCTCACCTGCGACAGTGCTGAAGCTGAAAATTGGCCTGGGCAGGAGGGGGGTTTAAGTGCCCAGTACACAAGTGGTTAACTACAGAGTAGCTGCAATCACTCAGTTTCACTCAAACACTAATAAATGAATACAGGCAGTCCCCAAATTACATATATTCGACTTACATACGACTCATACTTACAAACGGAAGGAGACCACAGGAAGTGAGAGGAAATCTACCCCCTAGGAAGGGAAATTCACTACTGTAAGAGTTATCATGGGAAAAAGGTGTCTCTACTGAAGCTTTAACACCAATCCTTGTTTCCACGACAACTCAAAATTTTCAAAATCCAATTGTTACAGGCACAGAAAGTGAGGTAAAGTCTTCTGAACAGGGGCACAGACAGAAAATCAAACATTACAGGAGTGTTAACCCTTCCGTATGCTATCCAAAAAACATATAAATTATTTTGTGGCTGAAGTTACACTCAAAAAATTGACCTGTTCCAACTTACATACAAATTCAACTTAAAGCAATATTATGGACAAAACTTTTTTTTTTAATTTTAGATAAACTACGGGAGGGTTATAACCTCTGTCAGATTTTTTTTTTTTTTTTTTAGCCCTGTGTCCCATTGCAGAGATTTTCCTTCACTTCCTTTCCCATAGCTGAACAGGAAGTGAGAGGAAATCCCTGCAAATTAAGGGAATTCCTCGAAAACCCCCAGGTCACCAGAGCTAGTGCGCCATATGGAAGATTTCCCCTCTATTACTTTTCTGGGGACATCACAAAATTTGGGGTTTTCTTTTACTTTCACTGTAAGGCTGGATTCACACTGAATTCGGAGCTGCTCGCAGCAGGGAGTCCGGTGCGTCCCTGTGCACCGTTTGAGGTTCAAATTAAATCCGAAGTTTTGACTGAATTGGGACCTGAAACAGACCAGAAGACGCACAAGACTTTTCTGCAAGCCGGCTCCATAGAGAACCAGGCACAGTCTCCTGTCATGCGAATTGGACAGTGTGAAGCCAGCCTCCATGATAATGGTAAGCAGGACAAATAGAGAGGGTTAATCTCTTTAACAAGGGCACAGATGGCTAATAAAAACTGACAGGTGTTCTAATCCCTCTGAACTCTGTCGAAAACTAAAAAAAAAAAAGTTTTGCCTTTAGTGATACTTTAAGAACAAACCTACAGAACTGTTGTTGGTAACCCGGGGACTGCCTGTATATGTGAAAAACAGTGCTGCACTACTCCTTTCCAATAATGCTTTTATAGACCAGTGATTAATAATGCAATACAATATTCTATTATGATAATAAAAAGCATATATCATAAAAAAATAAAAATGAAAAAAAGTGTATCTGTGTGTCTTTAATAATTAGTCCACTTTATACTGTGCAGTTAACAGTCTCTCTGTGCATTTTTGCTAGTCCACTCCACACTGTGGGGACAAAAAACACCACAGGTTTTCCTTTGTTCACTCCACCACTACTTGTGCTCAAATACCAGATGGGGAATTTAAAGGGTTTTTAACCCTAAATTATGCCTTGCTGCCAGCCCCTCTCTTTCAAGCTCCCATTGTGAACTGCATAAGTGTTTGCAAGAAAAGAAGTGTCTAAATACCTTTTTGTGAAGTATCTTCAAGGTGGTCATGTGACTCCCGGCTACTCTGCTACTACTACCCAGGACTACAGTAGGAGGAGCCGAGCTCCCCCTCTGACATCCGCCGGGAGTCACGTGACCGCCGAGCTGGCCACTCAACTCCTCCTGCTGTAGCCCTGGATTGTGTTATCAGAGCGGCCAAGAGTCACGTGACCAGCCTGAAGCTTTTTCAGAGCCTTTGTTTCTTACACACTTATACAGTGCAGGATGGGAGCTTGAAAGAGAGGGGCTGGCAGTGACATTGTACTTTTTCTATTAGCAACAGCAGGGAGGGGGGCGGAGACAGAGACACAGACTCCCAAGCTGACAGGCAGGGAGCGGAGAGGATGGGGGAGGCCAGAGAAGAGACAATAGCGGATGACGGAGGCACGCAGGCAGACCACAGTAATCAGGGCTCAGCAGCCATGATTATTATGGTCAGGATAAAGAGGGGGACATAGGAAGTGGCAGGATCAGCCAGGTTTTTTACAGTTTCTAGAGGGGCAGATTAGACAGCACAAGCACTTTTTTTGTTTGTTAGGGTAACAAACACTTTAAGAGATTGAAAGGGTTTTAAGCTTTGACAATATAACCTGGAAGCTGATTGATTTCTATGTAGAGCCGAACCAGATTTTTCATGCTCTTTTGTAAATCTCCCCCAAAGTCGCTTTTTGACCGATATGTTGCAACAGGTCAAAACACACTTGTTTTCCATTACAGGATCTATCAGCCTCAAACTCCAAAAGGTGCCTGCTCTCTCATCTAGTTATCAGAGTAAAGGGAAACATAAAAACTCCTTGGTGCTTTATCACGTTCCAACATTTATTAAAACCAATTCCACACATGCAGTAAATTCACTCACATGTATAAGTGCACTTTAACTCTGTGCACCAAAAATTTCAAGTGCCTTTAAACTTATTTTTACAGGGTTATCAGCAGCTGGTGTACATACACCTTTAAAAAAGGATAACATGATCCCCCTGAGGAAGTCACATGACTGGTGATTAAACATAGTGGATGAAGCCTGGGTGACATCATCAAGTGGAGACAAACTAGGAAATTGCATTTTTTAAAGGTGTATGTATACCGATTGCTGGTAGTTATTTATTTATTTATTTTTTTAAGGCATATGCTTTTTAGTTATTTTTTTGGAGATTGTGTTGTGTTATCAATCACTGGTGTATATGTACGAGATGGTATCAAAAAGTTTTGTAATACGCCAACAGATGGCAGCACAAGGCTGCATGCACAGTCACAGGGAGCACTGACCTTCATAAGTCAGTGTGCCAAAAGACATCGTCCTGTGTACATCAGGACTTGTGCAACTGGTGCTAATCTGACCACGTCTGCTATTTCATCATGGACAGCAAGTTAGAACAAAGAGCAAACGTGAAAAACTGGATGCTTCACGACGATAAACGCCAGAAACAATATGATCTCACTTCACACACCGTTGTGGAGGTCCAGCGCGAATCGCAGAAGGTGCTTGACACGCTTAGAAATGAAGACTTCCAGAACACATTTCAGAAGTGGCATGAACACTGAGAGCTTTGTATTGCTGTGCATGGGGACTTTTTTGAAGGTGATAGCGTGCAAACATAGGAAAAATGAGTAAAAAGAATTACTTTCTTGAAAACAAAGCTAGCCTCTAAACTTTTTGATACCACCTCGTTATGCATTATAGGAAAGGATATATATATATATATATTTTTTTTTAATATACACACACTGCATATATAGTAGGGTTAACAATACAACCTAGGAAAGAAAAAAAAAAAAAAAACATTATGGTGTTGGGTGTTCATTTTGTTGTTTTTTTATCTATAGTAAATGCATACACATGCTAATAACGTGTTAACTGAAAGAATATGTAAATATATTTAAACTTTTTTTTTTGCTTTTTTTTTTTTTTACAAGGCCTTAACAATGACTCTTTTAACCACTTTACCACTAGAGGATTTTGCTGTCTTACGTCTGGGCCACTTTTTGCGATTCGGCGCTGTGCGACTTTAACTGACAATTGCGCGGTCGTGCAACGCCGTACCCAAACGAAATTTACGTCCTTTTTTTCCCACAAACAGAGCTTTCTTTTGGGGATATTTGATCACCTGTGCGATTTTTACTTTTTGCGCTATAAACAAAAAAATAGCGTAAATTTTGAAAAAACAATATTTTTCACATTTTTTTATATGAAATTCCCCCCAAAAAATGTAAAATCAAATATTTTTTACATTTTTGCCCAATTTGTTTTCTGCTACCTATGTTTGGTAAAAAAAAATCACAATAAGCGTATTTTTATTGGTTTGCGCAAAAGTTATTGTGTTTACTAAGGGAAAGATTTCTGTCATTTTTGGTGTTTTTTTTTTAACGAGTAATGACGGCGTTCTGCGATTTTTTTTGCGGGACTGCGACATTGCGGCGGATAGATCGGACCCTTGACTGACATTTTTTGACACTTTTGGGGGTACCAGTGACTGCAGTAATCAGTGCTATATATATGCACTGTTACTGTAAAAATGACACTGGCAGGGAAGGGGTTAATTTTATTGGAGAGGGAGGGGTTAATGTATGCCTGGTGCTTACTGACGTGTGTGGGGGGAGGTGACTGTGTGACACAAGGACAGATCCAGGGTTCAGCTATGCTGAACCCTGCAATATGACCCTGCCTGTCCCTTAGGAGATCCGCCCGCTTGTGTTTACACAAGCGGGCGGATCTCCACACTAGATCCCCGACGATCGGGGAAGAGCAGCGGCGATCGCCGCTGCTCCTCCCCTGGCCCGACTCCCGCTGTGACTGAATACAGCGGGAGCGAGCCTCCGGCGGCGTAGGTCTACGTCGCCAGACGATAACAGACCACTTTGCCGCAGTAGTGTCCATGTAAGCAGACGGCAAGTGGTTAACTTGCAAAAAAAAACCAAGAAAAAAACAATACAACCTAGATTACAAAATCTTCATTTTTACTCAAATTAGTTGATGCAAAAATGAATACACCCCTTAACAAAAACTACTATATCTAGCAATTTTTATGACCTCCATGATTTGTAAGGACAGCACCAAGTCTTCTAGCCATGGAATGAACAAGTTGGTGACATATTGCAACATCTTTCTTTTTCCATTCTTCAAGAATGACCTCTTTTAGAGCCTGGATGCTGGATGGAATGTGATGTTCAACTTGTTTCTTCAGACTTCCCCATAGGTGTTCGATTGGGTTCAGATCAGGAGACCTACTTGGCCACTGAATCACTTTCACCCTGTTCTTCTTCAGAAATGCAACAGCGGCCTTATAGGTGTGTTTTGGATCATTTTCTTTTAATAGAGAGCAGTACATGTACACCAGTGGCGGCCGGTGCGTTGTGCGCCACCCCCCTATCCATGCGTCCGGCCCCCTAATCTGCATGCGGGGCGCCGGACGCATGGAGTTCAATGGGGCTTTTTTTTTTCAGTAACCTGATTTGAGCCAGAGGCTCTAATAGGCTTCAGCAAAGGGTGGACCCGGGGCGCAGAGCAATGCGCCCCGAGCCCACCCATTGTGTGACAATAGCAAATGAAAATTCGCTATTGTCACACGGACCCTCCTCCTGGCCAATCAGGAAGCGCGTCCGATACGCACTTCCTGATTGCCGAAAGGCCCCGCTCAGCCGCCGCCTCCCTTGCTCTGATCCGGGAGGAAGCTCGGGGAGAGCCCACGGAAAGTTTCCCGCATTGTGCCCGAATCCCGAGCTGTACCGCCCGGCTCCCCTCTCCTCTCCTGGCTCCCCCCGGTGTCCTGTCCTCCGTCCCTGGCATGGAGACGGTGCCTGTGTACTGCATCTGCCGCCTGCCCTACGACGTGATCATGATCAAGTATGACACCTGCAAGGACTAGTTCCATGGCAGGCAGGGATCGTCTGTGTGTCATCCGGGCCTCTGGGTGTGCGGTGCCCGGGGAGGGGAGGAGGGTGTCCGGGGAAGGGGAGGGGGGGTCTTATTGTTACCCACGATGACACTATGGCCTCTCTGCATTGAAAGGGGGCACGCTGGCATCTCTGCATTGAAAGGGGGCACACTGGCATCTCTGCATTGAAAGGGGGCACGCTGGCATCTCTGCATTGAAAGGGGGCACAATGATCTCTGCATTTAAAGGCATCTCTGCATTGAAAGGGGGCACACTGGCATCTCTGCATTGAAAGGGGGTACGATGGTCTCTGCATTGAAAGGGGGCACGCTGGCATCTCTGCATTGAAAGGGGGCACACTGGCATCTCTGCACTGAAAGGGGGCATGAGGGCATCTCTGCATTGAATGGGGGCAAGCTGGCATCTCTGCATTGAATGGGGGCACGCTGGTATCTCTGCATTGAAAGGGGGCACGCTGGCATCTCTGCAGTGAAAGGGGGCACACTGGCATCTCTGCATTGAAAGGGGGCACGCTGGCATCTCTGCATTGAATGGGGGCACACTGGTATCTCTGCATTGAAAGGGGGCACGCTGGCATCTCTGCATTGAAAGGGGGCACGCTGGCATCTCTGCATTGAAAGGGGGCATGCTGGCATCTGTGCATTGAAAGGGGGCACGCTGGTCTCTGTGCATTGAAAGGGGGCACGCTGGTCTCTGTGCATGGAAAGAGGGCATGCTGGTCACTGCATTGAAAGGGGGCATGCTGGCATCTCTGCATTGAAAGGGGGCACGCTGATCTCTGTGCATTGAAAGGGGGCATGCTGGTCACTGCATTAAAAGGGGGCACGCTGATATCTGTGCATTGAAAGGGGGCACGCTGGTCTCTGTGCATTGAAAGGGGGCACGCTAGTCTCTGTGCATTGAAAGGGGGCACGCTTGTCCCTGTGTATTGAAAGAGGGCACGCTGATCCCTGTGCATTGAAAGGGGGCACGCTGGTCCCTGTGCATTGAATGGGGGCACGCAGGTCCCTGTGCATTGAAAGGGGGCACGCTGGTCCCTGTGCATTGAAAGGGGGCACGCTGGTCCCTGTGCATTGAAAGGGGGCACGCTATGCCTTAATTACTGAAGGCCCCTTTCACACTTTTGTGACCTCAAAGTCACGCAATTTTTTACAGCGTTTTTTGCCGCAAAGCAATGCCTATTACATTTTTCTGTTTGCGCCCCCCCAAAAATTTTGAGCACCAGCCGTCACTGCTACTCACCTTTGCAACGCCATACAATTTTGAAGCCATCCGTTCCAAAGACATTTATCTTGGTCTCATTACTACAGAGTACATAGTCCCAGTTCCTAATTCTAGGCTGGCTTTTTTGTGCATTTTCTTTAGGAGAGGCTTCCTTCGTGGACAACACCCCTGCATACCATTCCTCTGCAGTGTAAGCTGTATTGTGTCACAGGAAACAATCACCCCAGTTTGGCTTTCTAATTCTTCAGCTAACTGCAGTGAACTTGCATGGCGATTTTCTTCAACCCTTCTCATCAGAAGACGCTCCTGTCGCAGTGTTACCTCCAGTGGACGGCCTGGACGCCTCTGTGAGATGATTGCAGTTCCATCTTTGTTAAATTTGGATATCACTTATGGTACAGTATTCTGACTTAACTTAACTTGTTCTTCTTGACTTAACTTCTTGTAGCCTTCACCCTTCTTGTGTAAAGAAATTATTTTCTTCCTCAGGCCTTGTGGCATTTCTCTTCTATATAATTGCCATTGCTGACAGCATGAAATGGGAAGGGTTTTTCTTTGTTAACCACTTCCCGACCACCCGCCGCCTTTTTACTGTGGCAGGGTGGCTCTCCTGCGCAAACTGACGTAGATCTACGGGGAAGATCTAGGGGAAGCTCGGCAGCGGGGAGGCTGATGCGCGGGTCAGGCGGCTCCGATTGCCGCCTGACACCCGCGATCGCTTCCTGCTGAGAGAGAAGGACGGTCGGCTGTTGTAAACACAGCCGACCGTCCTTCACCCTGGGATGATCACAGAGCTCATGTGATCCTGCTATATAGGATCACATGTCTCTATGGTCATCTCAGAAGCCACGCACCCCCCACAGTTAGAATTACTCCCCTAGGGTCACATTTAACCCTTGATCATCTATACTGTTAACCCCTTCCCTGCCAGTGTCATTATTACAGTAACAGTGCATATTTTTAGCACTGATTACTGTAGTAATGTCACTGGTGCCCCCAAAAGTGTCAAAAATGTCAGTTAGGAGTTCGATCTGTCCGCTGCAATGCCGCAGTCCCGCAAAAAAATCGCAGATCGCCGCCATTACTAGTTAAGAAAAAAAAAAACAATAAAAATGACATAAATCTTTCCCGTAGATAGTAGACACGATAACTTTTGCACAAACCAATCAAAATATGCTTATTGCGATTTTTTTACCAAATTGACCTAAAATGTAAAAAAAATTTGATTTTTACATTTTACTTTTTTTGAGAATGTCATATAGCAGAATGTGAAAAATAGTGTTTTTTTTTTTTTCCAAAATTGTAGCTCTTTTTCTGTTTATAGCAAAAAATAAAAATCGCACAGGTGATCAAATACCACCAAAAGAAAGCTCTATTTGTGGGAAAAAAAGGACGTCCATTTTATTTGGGTACAGTGTTGCACGACCGCGCAATTGTCCGTTAAAGTAACGCAGTGCCGAATCGCAAAATAGGGCCTGGTCATTAAGGAGGCAAATCCTTCCGGTCTTAAAGTGGTTAAGTGACGCCCTTTTCTAATCAACTGTCTGCTGTACACCTGTTTCATGAATAATTAGACTCACCTGTACTTGAATTATTCTTAATTAGGATTTTGTTGTTTAAAATTTGCTTTGCTCCTAAGACTTTTATTGTATTCATTTTTGCAACATGGTCTTGAATGAATTTGTTAGGAAAATACTTTTGTGTGCGCAAATTAACAAATCTTGGTTGTAGTCAATGGCCCACATTTGTGGGAGTATTTTATAGCATAGTGCCCCATAGAAACAGGGCTTGAGTCCTGCGGGAATGCATGGGAACGGCGTTCCTGTACTTATTCTACAACAGGAACGCCGTTCCCGTTCCCCCCGACCCCCGACACTATCCCAGTGAGAGAGGAGGGAAGGAGTGACATGAAAAAGAAAGAGAGAGAGGAGGGAAGGAGAGGTAGAGAGAGAGAGAGAGAGATGAGGGAAGGAGAGGTAGAGAGAGAGAGATGAGGGAAGGAGAGAGATGAGAGAGAGAGAGAGGAGGGAAGGAGAGGTAGAGAGAGAGAGAGAGAGAGAGAGAGAGAGAGAGAGAGAGAAGGGAAGGAGAGGTAGAGAGAGAGAGAGAGAGAGAGAGAGAGAGAGAAGGGAAGGAGAGGAGAGGTAGAGAGAGAGAGAGAGAGAAGGGAAGGAGAGGTAGAGAGAGAGAGAGACATAGAGAGATGAGGGAAGGAGAGGTAGCGAGAGAGAGAGAGAGATGAGGGAAGGAGAGAGATGAGAGAGAGAGAAAGAGAGATGAGAAAGAAACAGAAAGATTGAAATAGAGCGATATAAAGAGACAGATGGAAAGAGAGAGAGGGATGGGGGAGAAAAAAAAAGAACAAGTGAAAGAGAGAAGAAAGAATGAAAGAAAGAATAGAGTGGCCCTCGCTCCTCAAGAGGTATATATATATACACATACACACACACACGAACACACACTTTTTTTTATTTTTGAGATTGGGGGTGGTAATCTTGGGTGAGTTCCCACACTTTTTTTCCTAGGACTTGACCCCTGCATAGAAAATATTGATTCTGAAAGGAAAGTAAAGGTTTTCTGACAATTCTGTTGGGGTGTACTCATTTATGCTGTGCACTGTATATATTTTGCTCTGAAATTAATCATATAAATTTATGAATATGTTTATTTTTTATCAGTGACAGTTTTTGTAGCACTCACCTTTATATGATAGGGCAGTGTTGGTTTCACAAACAGAGGCGTTGCTATAAGTTTCAGCCTGTATGGCGTTAAAACATATTTGACATTGGAGTTCTCGCTCTCTTCAGACTGGGCACCTGGTGGAGGCAATAAAAATGAGGGTAATATATGCTTAGCCAGGTTTACAGCATGTAATATTCTAAAGCTATAACTGTCATAAGCATTGATAAATGACTAGTCTGTGAAAGTGCATGGACCAGTAATTAGTAAATGTACAGGTGTATCTCATAAAATTAGAATACCATCAAAAAGTTAATTTATTTCAGTAACTCAATTCAAAAAGTGAAACTCATATACTTTATATACTGTAGATGCGTTACACACAGAGTGATATATTTCAAGCATTTCTTTCTTTTAATTTTGATGATTATGGCTTACAGCTAGTGAAAACCCAAAATTCAGTATCTCAAAAAATTTGAATGTTACAAGACCAATTAAAAAAAAGGATTTTTAATACAGAAATGTTGGCTTACTGAAAAGTATGTCATTTACAGTATAATATGCACTCAATATTTGGTCGGGGCTCCTTTTGCATGAATTACTGCAATAATGTGGCGTGGCATGGAGGCAATCAGCCTGTGGCACTGCTGAGGTGTTATGGAAGCCCAGCTTGCTTTGATAGCGGCCTTCAGCTCGTCTGCATTGTTGAGTCTGGTGTCCCTCATCTTCTTCTTGGCAATACCTCACAGATTCTCTATGGGGTTTAGGTAATGCGAGTTTGCTGTGTAAAGTATGTGTCACCGGCGCAACAAAAATTATGTCTTAAAATTAATCATAAATCATCAGCCGCAGCTATAGGAGTTCTTACTGAAATGTTAAAAAATGACAAATGTTATATATAATGATAGCTGCGCTAATTATATCAAACACATAAACTTAAAAAATAATATATATATAAAGTAAATTAATGTAACATAAAAAGTGACTGTGAAAGTTCCTCTGTGACTCCAAAATCCAATACAGGTGCTGTGCACACTGATCCACGCCTCTGTGATACGATCCTCCACACACTATTATGTTCACTCACTAGAGCCCCTCCAATATAGGGCGTTATTATCCACTCCTCAGGGATATTGGGTCCACTATATTGCTCAATGTATCCTTAATGTCTCATCCAGAGCTAGTATATATTATATTCCTTTTCTACTCCTCTCACAAATGCTCATACAATAAAGAAGATGCTATCATTGCTCAACATGTTTATTCTATATAAAGTGTACAATTAAAAATAAAATGTTAAAAATGCCAACTCACATGTACTAGTGCCTTCCGACCAACACTAAGTCTATCCAGCAACCCAAATCTGAAAATGTGCCGCCGCTCCATAGCTGGGGCTAGCATGCATTCCAATTCTCAGCTGTGTTGTACGCAAACCAAAGGGATCATGTGTGTATTGCGTCACTATACCTCGACATGTTTTGCATGAAGATGCGTCATCAAGAAGCGCGGCTATCATTATATATATAGCATGCTAGTTTGCTGGCCAATCAAGCATACCATGATCATTAAACCGGTTATTGGTACTTTTGGCAGTGTGGGCAGGTGCCAAGTCCTTCTAGAAAATGAAATCCGCATCTCCATAAAGCTGGTCAGCAGATGGAAGCATGAAGTGCTCTAGAATTTTCTGGTAGAGGGCTTCACTGACTTTGGACTTGACAAAACACAATGGACCAACACCAGCACATGACATGGCTCCCCAAATCTTCACGGACTTTGGAAAATTTTGCATTTCATTTGAAAATCTAGACCCCAGAGTCTGGAGGAAGAGTGGAGAGGCACAGAATCCAAGTTGCATGAGGTCCAGTGTGAAGTTCCCACAGACAGTGTGGAAAGAAACGCTTGAAATATATCACACTGTGTGTAACGCATCTATATAAAATATATGTATTTCACCTTTTCAATTGAATTACTGAAATAAATTACCTTTTTGATGATATTCTAATTTTTATGAGATGTACATGTATATGTCTTTTTGTAATAAGAAGCTTAATGTGTTTCTAAACTGAAAAAGAAAAATGTAATATTATTGCAGCTTACCAGTCCTTAGATGTGGTGGTTGCATTAGTTTATTTTTTGGGGACTTTTTTCCTTTATTATTATTATTTATTATTTTTACCTGGTGATCCTGCCAATAACTTGCTTCCTGTGCTAGGGTAACAATGCTTACATACTCTACTATCTATCTATCTATCTATCTATCTATCTATCTATCTATCTATCTATCTATCTATCTATCTATCTATCTATCTATCTATCTATCTATCTATCTATCTATCTATCTATCTATCTATCTATCTATCTATCTATCTATCTATCTATCTATCTATCTATCTATCTATCTATCTATCTATCTATCCTAACTGATAGCCGTGCAACACATGATGTTAAAAGTTCACTGGATTTCAGGATCAACAGGTATTTATTTGCACTTAAAGAGGAAGTAAACCCTCCTCTGCAACTTTTACCTATAGGTAAGCCTATGTACTGTAAATATCTCCAAAACATGTACCGTTTAGGAGACATTTACCTTACATGCAGCCAGTGACATCACTGGTGCCGCTGGTGCCGTTCCTTCAGAGCCCCGTGCTGTGACCGTCGGCTCCCGCGGCTCCGGCCATCTGATCCCGGAAGACGGGCGACTGAACATGTCGCCCGTCGTACAGTTAAGCGGGCGGCACGGCGGGGGCTCGTTCTAAGGTAAGTATTTCATAATGCACACTAGCTCATTATGTGTTTCTCTTTCAGGTTGAAAAAAAAAAAAAACTTGTAATGGGTTTACAACCTCTTTAACAGATATAACAACTGCTTTTAATGACATATTCAACACACCAAACAAAACCAAACAAGGGAAGCTAATTGTTAGGGTTTACATGCACTTTAAAGTGTATTTCCACTTTTGTGTTTTAAATATGTGAAAACCATACTGCATGTTTTTTATGTGTTCCCATTTACACAGCATTCCTAAAAATAAACTGATAAGTAAAGCAGTTGAAGCTCTAAAATGAGGAACCTGAGAAAGAATTGAAAATTCTAAGTAGTTATTCTATTGGCAAAACTGTTACGCTGTGCTCCAAGTGAAGGCAAATCCATCCACCCAGCCATGGGCTGTGTGGGGTTCAGCTTCAAGCGGAGAGCTCGCAAAGAGGTAATCCAAACGTCAAGTAGGGTTAAAGCAGAAGTTCAGGCTAAAGCTGGATACACACTATACAATTTTCATTAGATTTTTTCCTTTAGATTTACCAAAACCATATAATAGGAGGTCAAACCTAAACCAGGGGCGGACTGACCATTCGGGCATTTCGGTCACTGCCCGAGGGCCCGCGGTCAGGGGGGGCCCGGCAGAGCTGTCTTTCTGCATGGGCATGCTGGGAAGTTGTCCAGGGGGCCCCACGCAGGGTAGCAATTTTCCCCATCTGATCCCTCAGGACGCTGCAGTAGCAACTTTAGTGTGTGCTAGACTGGTTGCTAGGCTGGCCAGCCGCCTAGCATCTAGCAACCAGTGACGTGCGAGGAGAGGACCCAGAATGCAGAGCGAGGAGGATCTTCCTCGTTCTGCTCTGTGCCTAATATGGAATGTGTGGCTCCACCCACCTCCCTCCCTTCCTCTTCACTGTGCGGCCGAGAGAAACTGCCTGACTGCCATCAGGAGACCTCAGAGCAGGACCGAGGCAAACTGCTGCATGAGGTGATATAATCTGTCATTCTATATCTTGCTTATACGTCTCTCTGAGGTAAATGTGGCTGTGTTCCAAAATGCATGTAGCAAAACGATTGTATTTTATCTAAAGACAAACATCTTCCCTCTGAGATAAGAAGGGACATGTTTACATCTACCTACTGTGACTGTTCTATCACACGTGCACAGCCTTATCATTCCCCATCCCCACAGCAAATGTCAGAGATGGCACTGTTCAGTGTTCACAAAAAACTACACTGTGTATGGCTAGAATAAGATTTTTATATTTCTAAAATATTCATATACAACAATGTGACAAAAGTTCTTCAACTACTTTGCTTTTTTTTTTTCCCAAAAACTACTTTGCTTTCTAACAGACACTTCGTTTTTTACCTAGAGGGCAAGAAGTGTATTTTCAGTGAACCATATACAGTACAGTATGTTGAATTATTTTTGTAATGTTTCATTTTTAATGTGACCTTCACAATTTGATATGCTTGCATTTCCACAATTGTGCCAATGTATTAATTGCAGAGATTTGTAGATGAGCCACTAGATCTATCTCTCCCCCTCCCTCCTTCCTTCCCACCCCCCCTCTCTCTCTCTCTCTCTCTCTCTCCTTCCTTCTTTCTTTCCACCCCCCTCTCTCTCTCTCCTTCCCTCTTTCTTTCCACCCCCCCCCCTCTCTCTCTCTCTCTCTCTCTCTCTCCTTCCCTCTTTCTTCCCAGCCCTCCTTCTCTCTCTTTCTCTCCTTCCCTCTTTCTCTCATTCTTTCCACCCCTCCTTCTTTCTCTCTCTCCTTCCCTCTTTCTTTCCACCCCTTCCCTCTCTCTCTCTCTCTCTCTCTCTCTCCTTCCCTCTTTCTTTCTCTCATTCCCTTTTTTTTTCTCTCCTTCCCTCTTTCTCTCTTTCTTTCCACCCCTCCTTCTCTCTCTCTCTCTCCTTCCCTCTTTCTTTCCACCCCTCCTTCTCTCTCTCTCCTTCCCTCTTTCTTTCCACCCCTCCTTCTCTCTCTCCTTCCCCCTTTCTTTCCACCCCCTCCTTTTCTCTCTCCCCTGTCCCTCTTTCTTTCCACCCACTCTCTCTCTCTATCCTTCCCTCTTTCTTTCCACCCCCTCTTTCTCTCTCTCTCTCTCTCTCTCCCCTGTCCCTCTTTCTTTCCACCCCTCCTTCTCTCTCTCTCTCGTTCCCTCTTTCTTTCCACCCCTCCTTCTCTCTCTCTCCTTCCCTCTTTCTTTCCACCCCTCCTTCTCTCTCTCCTTCCCTCTTTCTTTCCACCCCCTCCTTTTCTCTCTCCCACGTCCCTCTTTATTTCCACCCCCCTCTCTCTCCTTCCCTCTTTCTTTCCACCCCCTCCTTCTCTCTCTCTCTCTCTCCCCTGTCCCTCTTTCTTTCCACCCCTCCTTCTCTCTCTCTCTCTCGTTCCCTCTTTCTTTCCACCCCCCCTTCTCTCTCTCTCCTTCCCTCTTTCTTTCCACCCCTCCTCTCTCTCTCTCTCCCCCCTCCCCCTTTCTTTCCACCCCTCTTTCTCTCCTTCCCTCTTTCTTTCTACCCCCTCCTTCTCTCTCTCTCTCTCTCCTTCCCTCTTTCTCTCTCTCTCTCTCTCTTCTTCAAATTGCACAACATAAAATCCTAACACTAGATTCAAGAGCTGTGCCTAATGCCTATATTGTTCTCTCCCTCCATCCCTCTTTCTTCATCTCTTTTTTTTCTCTTGCCCTCCATCCCTCTTTCTTTGTATCTCCCTCCATCCCTCTTCCTTCATCCCTTTTTTTTTCTCGTTCTCTCTCTCCATTCTTTTTTTATTTTTCTCTTCCTCCATCCCTTTTTCTTTCTTTCTCTCTCTCTCTCACCCTCCATCTCACACAGTAAGGACTTGATTACATTTGCAGATTGGAGTCGGTAAAACCCCATAGTTGAGCCCTGTTTTTACCACCCCCAACCGCACCCCCCTTTAACTGCAGTGGCCAGGGGTGTACACATGCCACAGCAGGAATTATTCGCCCTGTCACACTTAACAGGTGTAGCACCTGCAAAGTGTGACCCATTATAGTGAGTGGGGCTGCTCTGCAAGCGCTCTGCAACCTTGTGCAGTACAGTGAAAGAGAGGGTAAAGGAGGTGGTGAGGAGGAGTTTTATCACCTCCACACCAACTGCTTTACCTCTTTGGATCCAACGCTAGCATGCAGAAACTGCATGCATTGCACACAGTTGCAGGGCCTTTGCAGAGTGGCCCCATTCACTTGATTAGGTCACACTTGGCAGGCGCTACACCTGTGTGACAGTGTGTATAATCCCTGCTGCGACTGCAACATATGTACACTCCTGGCCACTGAAGTTAAAGAGGGTGTGGTGGGGGAGTTAAAATAGGGATCAAATATGGGGTTTTACTGCCCCCAAACTGCAAATGTTGTGTATACCTCTGGCCAGTGGGTGAATTTAGGGGAATGGCAAGTGGGCAGGCCCTAGGGAAAGTCGGCGGTCAGGCCCAGGGGGCAGGCCTAAAGCTGTGTAAGGGCCCTCAAAATGTCTGAAGGCTGGCCTGATCACACAGTTTAGTGTGTGTCTATAATTACCAGCCAGGCTGAATGAGTGTTCCTTCTTGCCCAGTGCCACTCATGGCCACAGTGGAAAGAATGTCCCTTACATTGGAGGTCAGTGGGAAGAATGCTCCTTACATTGGTGGTCAGTGGGAAGAATGGCCCTTAGATTGGTGGTCAGTGGGAAGAATGGCCCTTACATTGGTGGTCAGCGGGAAGAATGCTCCTTACATTGGTGGACAGTAGGAAGAATGTTCCTTACATTGGTGGTCAGTGAGAGGAATGCTCCTTATATTGGTGGTCAGTGAGAAGAATGCTCCTTACATTGGTGGTCAGTGGGAAGAATGCTCCTTACATTGGTGGTCAGTGGGAAGAATGCTCCTTACATTGGTGGTCAGCGGGAAGAATGCTCCTTACATTGGTGGACAGTAGGAAGAATGTTCCTTATATTGGTGGTCAGTGAGAGGAATGCTCCTTATATTGGTGGTCAGTGAGAAGAATGCTCCTTACATTGGTGGTCAGTGGGAAGAATGGCCCTTAGATTGGTGGTCAGTGGGAAGAATGGCCCTTACATTGGTGGTCAGCGGGAAGAATGCTCCTTACATTGGTGGACAGTAGGAAGAATGTTCCTTATATTGGTGGTCAGTGGGAAGAATGCTCCTTACATTGGTGGTCAGTGGAAAGAATGTTCCTTCCATTGAGGGTCAGTGGGAAGAATGTCCCTTACATTGGTGGTCAGTGGTAAGAATGTCCCTTACATTGGTGGTCAGTGGTAAGAATGTCCCTTACATTGGTGGTCAGTGGGAAGAATGTCCCCTACATTGGTGGTCAGTGGGAAGAATGCCCCTTACATTGGTGGTCAGTGAGAAGAATGCTCCTTACATTGGTGGTCAGTGGTAAGAATATTCCTTACAATGGTGGTCGATGGGAGGAATGGCCCCCTTACATTGGTGGTCAGTGGAAATTATATAAAATAAATAAAAATTGTTAAAAAAGACTGTAAAGAACATTCAGGTAGGGTGTTATGTAGGACGAGCACGCGCATGAAAACAATAATGGCGGCACATATGTATGGTATCGTCAGGAACGTCGGAGTGAGAGCAATTCTAGGGCCATAATTTTGTAACATGCTGGTCAGCGCTTTTTATTTTTTTTGTATCTTTTTTTATTAAACTGTTCAGCTAAGAACACATTTGTTACACCTGTTATATTGTGTTAATTCATGAAAACCTTATTTTTGGAAATGTACCATTGTTGCACTTTTTTAATGTAAGTTTATTTTTCTTTTTTTCTATAATAAACATTTATTTGAACATAGTGTAGAGAAATTCTGTGACGAACAAATGTAATGTGGGCAGTGCAAGATGTAGGCGGGGTTTGTGTGGGTGTGGCTTGAGTGTGGGCAGGGACACAGGGGGCCCATGATCTCTTATTGCCCGGGGGCCCCATGAGTTGTCAGTCCGCCCCTGACCTAAACACTTTAAATTTGTATGCAATCAGGCAGGCCCTTGCACTACATAGTTGAAGGTAAATCTTAGGCCCCTTTTACACAGGCGGATATGACAGGCATTCAGATCCGCCTGTCCGTTTTTCAGGAAGATCTGTACGGATGCCCCATGCATCTCTATGGGGCATCGGATGTCAGCGGAGACATGTCTGCTGACATCCGATCCGATCCAATCCGATCCGTCAAATCTGGACGAATGGAAACCCTATTTTCCATCTGTCTAGCGGATCGGATGAAAACAGACAGACGGTCCGGTCCGTTCTCATCCGATTCCCCCATAGAGAAGAATGGGGACCTGACAGCTCTGTCTCTGCACACAGCGCAGAGGCGGAGACAGAGCTGCCATCCGCCTGCTCAGCGGGGGATCGGCGGATAGATCCCCCGCTGAGAAAAACAGAGTCCGTCTGACGGACTCCCTGTGTGAAAGGGGCCTAAAGGAAATCTAACAACAAAAGTTGTATAGTGTGTATCCAGCTTAAGACTACTGTATAACTACTTGCAGCCACAATCTAAGATGAACCTATCTAGACCTGTAGAACAAAAATTGCTATACATACCTTTTCTGAAGCTGCTCTAGTCTGGTCCCATGCTGACCTGTCAGTGTCGGCTTTCTGTGTAGCTGTGTGCAGAAGAGACAGCCGACAATGGAAGCCCCAAAGTTACTCTATAGGTTACGACAAGCATTTCCCACCCGTTGTCGGCTGTCTGCTGCACATAGCTTCCGCCGCTGGAGACTGGACCGGGGCGGCTTCAGAAAAGGTATGTATAGAAAGTTTTGCTTTACAGGACTAGAAAGGTTAGTCTTAAGGGCCATACACACTATAAGATTTTCTGAAGACGTTTTCCTTCAGACTTACCTTTTCTATGTAGTGCAAGGGCCTGCCTGATTGCATACAAATTGCAAGTGTTTAGGTTTGACCTCATATTATATGGTTTTGGTAAATCTAAAGGAAAAAGTCTTCAGAAAATCTTATAGTGTGTATAGTCCATTAGGTTGGCCATACTTAATTTTCTGTTAGATTTACCACAAACCACATAATATGAGGTCAAAGCTAAACAACACGTTCACTTGGATCCAATTAGGCACGCCTTTGTACTACATAGTTAAAGGTAAATCTCAAGAAGAATTTTCTTAAGTTGAGTAACCTCTTCATTTTCAATATGAGACTAGCATGCAAAAATAATTGGACGATCATTTGCCCGATTTTCCCATCGTCTGCTTTAGTCTTCTAGCTAGTAAATAGGTCTCACTGGGTCTGCTTCAGACCTGCAGACATGTAACCTCACAGCCTGCCTATCTGTTTTCTCAGTGCCAACAACTGATTAACCCAGGGAAAGACAAATTATACTCCAGGTGGGGAGCAAGGTGCTTCACCCCCTGCACCAAACCTCTCACTGCCACCCATTTACCTTATGAAGCTCAAAATCCTATGCGGCAGATACACTTCATCCACAACTGACAGGAGGTGTTTGTCACATGTGTTATTGGTGTTCCCTGCTCTACTCAGTACAAATGGCATTATTATAAGGCTGATTACCTTCTTCTTCCTCCACTGTTGCTGTTATATACAGCTGAGCCCCTTCCAGTTCTTCCAGCGAAGAGTACTGCAGCTCCTCCACCGAGCGCTCGCTGTTAAATTGGAATACAGCCTCCCCATTGCTAATCTGTGTGTGAAAAATATTCAAATTAGGCAATATTATGTGGTCTGTTATGTGGTATAATTGTCACTGGATTAAACAAAAGCTAAAATGCTTATTCATGCTATTACAATTGCTATATTATAGACAGTACAAGAAATATGAAAATCCCACAGTGTAATAAAATAGACAATGGAATTTTCTTACCACAACATATGTAATAAGAGTTACTACATTCTACTATCTCAAGCCTAAAATGTGCTATCACATATTATACCATTTTATATATTTCCAGTCCTTTAACCACTTTACCCCCGCTCACTGTGCCTCTACTGCGGCACAGTGGCTCGTTCCCGTCCAGCGACGTAGACCTACGTCGCTGGACTCCTCCCCTTGTGGGTGGCGCGCGCGCCGCCGGAGGCTCGCTCCCACTGTTTTCAGTCACAGCGGGAGTCGGGCCAGGGGAGGAGCGGCGGTGATCACCGCCGCTCTTCCCCGATCGTCGGGGAATCGAGTCTGGAGATCCGCCCGCTTGTGTAAACAAAGCAGGCGGATCTCCTAAGTGACAGACAGTGACAGATTGCAGGGTTCAGCATAGCTGAACATGCGATCTGTCCCTGTGTCACTCAGTCACCTCCCCCCACACATGTCAGTAAGCACCAGGCATACATTAACCCCTCCCTCTCCAATAAAATTAACCCCTTCCCTGCCAGTGTCATTTTTACAGTAACAGTGCATATTTATAGCACTGATTACTGTAGTAATGTCACTGATACTCCCAAAAGTGTCAAAAATGTCAGTCAAGGGTCCGATCTGTCCGCCGCAATGTTGCAGTCCCGCAAAAAAAATCGCAGATCGCCGCCATTACTCGTTAAAAAAAAACACCAAAAATGACCAAAATCTTTCCCTTAGTTAGTAAACGCAATAACTTTTGCGCAAACCAATCAAAATACGCTTATTGTGATTTTTTTTTACCAAACATAGGTAGCAGAAAACAAATTGGCCAAAAATTTTAAAGAATTTTGATTTTTTAATTTTTTGGGGGGAATTTCATATAAAAAAAATGTGAAAAATATTGTTATTTTTTAAAAAATTTACGCTCTTTTTTTGTTTATAGCGCAAAAAGTAAAAATCGCATAGGTGATCAAATACCACCAAAAGAAAGCTCTGTTTATGGGGAAAAAAAGACATAAATTTCTTTTGGGTACGGTGACGCACGACCGCGCAATTGTCAGTTAAATTTGCACAGTGCCGAATCGCAAAAAGTAGCCTGGACGTAAGACAGCAAAATCCTCCGGTGGTAAAGTGGTTAAATCAGAACTTCACTCTCTCAATCAGCATTGACTATTTTTAATCCTTTCGCTGCTAGTATTAGAAAATGGATAGGAATGTATATCATATTTGCCTGTTTAAAACATTTTTTTTTACATTTTTTAAGTTACTTCCTGGTTTCCATGCCTAGGCAAATGATGTCATACATCCCAGGAGTCTTCAGGAGAGGAGGAGGGGTTTTCTCAGCTAAGCACACCCTCCTACCTGCATGCCTGTGCTAAGGGCAGATGGATTCCAGGAAGTAAATGGTATATGAATCATCTATCCTTACTCAAGATGGCCATGAGCAGAAGTGCTAGGAAGAGTTTTTCAAAGTGATTTCTCAACAAAAAGAAACATGGCGACATAAATTGATGGGTGAGTTTGCTTTGAATAATAAAAATGAATGGTATAGCAATTTTGTTTTGTGGTTCTCAGATGCTGTGTAATTCTGCTTTAACGACTGCATTGCTGGACTATAGGGCCTATAGGTCAGCAATTATTTTGACTTTTACCTGCAAAACGTCTATTGATTTTGCCATCATCTTCCTCTCTCCATTTAGAAGTATCCCATAACGAATGAAGGCTTTTCCTTTCTCCACGATTTTTCCATAATAATATCTATAAAATCAGAGGAAATAACCTCATGTGAATGTGACACATAAAAAAAATCAAGACAAGACAAGAGCACACTGATCTCACCCAGTTCAGTCCTTAAAGTAAGCATTTGGCAAGGCTATATACATGAAAGTATTTATATATTCCAAACAAGCCGTAATCTAGCTATAAAGCAAACCCTCACTGACCTCTGAAGTAATGGGCATTGTGGAACAATTTATCCTGAAATTTCACAGCAGAAATACTGAAGTCCTTTTCCCAACAGCTCAGCTCATTTTCCCAGTAGCCTTCCAATCTTCTAATCTCTGATTTAAGTACAGAGAAGGTGCTCTGGGAGAGGGAGCAGGGTGAGCTGAGATGCTGAGAGGCTGACTTGAGCAACTTCAGCAATTCCGCTGTGAGCTTTGAGGATGAGGATGTACAGTGTCTGCAGCTACAGAGGTCAGTGAGGGCTTAATAAAAGCATGTTTTTGGCCTGGTAAGAATATGTATACGTGAATGTCCATAGTCCGGCCATAGGTTCACTTTAAAGTGTACCTCTATTCAAAGCTTTTTTTTTTTTTTTTTAGATAAAGAGAAGAGTAAGAACCCGTGTTACTACTGTCTGTGTTTCTTCTGGGAAATTCACCCTATCTACACTATATTGTCAAAAGTATTGGGACGCCTGACTTTACTGGCCCATCCTTTTCAGCTTGTGCATTCGTGAGGTCAGGCACTGATGTTGGATGAGAAGGTCTGGCTAGCAGTCTCCATCCTAATTCATCCCAAAGGTGTTCTGTCGGGTTGAGGTCAGGACTCTGTGCAAGCCAGTCAAGTTCCTCCACCCCAAACTCGCTCATCCATGTCTTTATGGACCTTGCTTTGTGCACTGGTCCAAATCATTTGGTGGAGGGGGGATTATGGTGTGGGGTGTTTTTCAGGGGTTGGGCTTGGCCTCTTAGTTCCAGTTAGGGGAACTCTTAGGGCATTAGCATACCAAAACATTTTGGACAATTTCACGCTCCCAACTTTGTGAGAACAGTTTGGGGTTGGCCCTTCTTGTTCCAACATGACTGCGCACCAGTGCACAAAACAAGGTAGGTCCGTAAAGACACGGATGAGCGAGACCAAATAGAGCACCTTCGGGATGAATTAGAGAGGTGACTGAAAGCCAGGCCTTCTCATCCAACATCAGTGACTGACCTCACAAATGCACTTCTGGAAGAATGGTCAAACATTCCCATAGACACACTCCTAAACCTTGTGGACAGCCTTCCCAGAAGAGTTGAAGCTGTTATAGCTGCAAAGGGTGGGTCAACTCAATATTGAACCCTATGAATTAATACTGGGATGCCATTAAAGTTCATGTGCATGTACAGGCAGGCGTCACAATACTTTTGACAATATAGTGTATCTGTCCTGCTGACCAGTATCACCAGCACAGAAAGTGAAAAAAAAATTAAAAGTTTTACACAAGAACTAAAAAATCAAAGCAATTTTATAGTGGGGAAACTTGTCCCAGTCACAACTTTGAGGGGGTTTCTCCTCACTTTGAAGAGATTTTCTCTGACTTCCTGTTGTGTCTCCAGGACAGGAAGTGAAGGGTAGTGTTCCTAAAAGGCCACAGAAAGCAAAAAATACTTGACACGAGTTCTAAATATTTCCATTTCCATTCAAAACTGAAAATCTAAAGATGCACCTGAACCAGGTTTGAATCATTTACTTTCTAGTGAGATGGAAATGGTTTCTTTTCAAACGTAACTAGGCTTTTTGTGAAAACAGCAAACTCTTGGGAGAACACCAGGTCAGGCAGAGCGAGGACCGCACAGTGTTAATGAATGGCCATGTATTACTGAGCCTCATGCGTTGCTGACATATATATCAGAGACAGGTAAGATGTATATGGCGGTATATACTGGAAAAAAGACCTGAGCGTGGCGTATTCAGGCAATTTACACAAGTTTTTTTTTTTTTTTTTTTTTAGCTTTTTTCACATTTTGTCATGTGTTTTAGGAGTAATGTGACCCACATGAACCTCTTTGGGGCAGCATCATGTGTGTTTGTCCCATAAACTTTGGTTCTAGGAACACCTGAAAAATATGAGTAATGCACATTTATTCACGTTTTTCAGGTGCTCCCATTGAGGTCCATGATGCCAAAAACACCTGAAAAGAAGCTCCTGTACTTTTTCAAGCAACAGGCGCTTGGATGTTAAGGTGTGAACAGGGATCATTTAAAACATTGGGATTTTTCATGGTAAGCATTTTAGAGCTTCAAGCTACAAAACGATAAGGTGCCAATTGGGCCTAAATGCAATGATATTCCAGTTGATTTATGAACACAGACATTTGTAAAAAAAAAAAAGAAACACATGTATTTGCAGCACACAAATACATGTGTGTATTTTTTTTTTTTATACTTTTTTCATTACTTTCATTCTTCAACTTTAAGCCCCGGTTCACATTTGTGGGAGTGCCGGGTTCGCATGTAATGTCGGAGCGCACTGCTCCGACATTACATGCGATCAGCTGTGCGGTGCGAGTTTAGCCATACAGTTTGTATGGCTAAATTCGCATCGCACCGGGAGCAAACACGCACAGGAGGCATTTTTGCAGCCGCATCAGGATCGGATCGTACAGCGGTTCACACTTGTGCGATCCGCTCCTGTGCGAACTGCACGATCGCACTGCGATATGCGATCAAACTGGGGGTGTCGTTAACATTACATTGACACCCCCAGCGTATCGCATATGGCAGTGTGAACTGCCGGGGGTGCGTGTGCGATGCGGGAACAGGCTGCAAATTCGCAGCCTTCCCGCATCGCATAAATGTGAACCGAGCCTGAGACATGATAATAATAATAATAATAATAATAAGAAGAAGAAGAAGAAGAAAACAATGTTACAATGTCACAACCTACTTTGCCTTTACAGTGACAGAAAAATCCTTGAAAGTGTCATAGCTGATAAAATTGCGTTCTGGTTCAATGGTGACAAAGAACCTTGGCAGAACTGTAAGACATGAAAAGATGTGTTAGTATACAGCATTCATAGAGAAGCATTTGGAGAAAGAATATATTATTTTATTAGTTGTAATGAAAGCTGGCGTTCCCCTTATTCATGCTACTTTTTATATTTATTATTTTCCTTTTCCCCTTTACGTGTCCTGCCTACCCCACTGCTCCGTCTGTACATAATGCCCATATAAATCACCTTGACTAGCCTGTAATATAGTTATGCACAGTTCAGCTCACATTAGCTTCAGAACAAATTTTTATGTACAAAGTATATGCAAGGAAAACTAGATTGTATAGCTCCAGTCCCCACACTTATAACCCCAGAATGAGAGATATTGATGTTTCAGCATTTTGTGATCCCTTAGGGATGTACTGGTGGAACTCTAATTTATATGGATATTCATAAATAAAATACCGTATTCCTTTACTTCAAACTTCACCACACTGGAGGTTACATAATCGGATTCATAGGTAGCTTCTATACTCCAGAAACCATATCTATGCAGAAAAAGAAACATTTTCAGTGCAGGAAAACAAACATTTTTAACATGTATAATTGTGTTGTGTACTTTTCCATTATTAAAGAGTATGTAAAGCCAAAATCTAACCCTAATCTCTACAAAATGAATTCTCATCTTAGAGAGTTGTCATGGGAACATCTCTCCCCTTTGGAGAATTTTACCTCACCCCTTGCTCTCATAACAACTAAAAATGTTTGGATGGATCCTACTGTAAATTGTGGAGTGCATTGCCTTGGTGTCTTGCGTGGGGGCAGCAGATGGCTGATCGCTTGGGAGTTATCTTTTCTGTGCTTACTGGGTTAATATCAGGGGCTGAATGGCAACTTTCAGCCCAGGGGGCAAGTACAAATTATAGGCCCATGGTGCAGCGACTCGGCCCCCCTCCCACACTCTCTATTTCCAGCCTCCTCCTGACCCCCATTCCAGGCTGAAGCTCCACTCCAGGTACTCACTACTCACTGGCCGAATCTGGTTTCCCAAGCTGGCCAGCAGGTGGAGGTTGGGGGGAGTTGGGACAGCTTGATCGGGGCTGGAGGAGAGTCCCCAGTGGGGCATGACACCGGCCTCTGCTCAGACACAGCTTACACCACACATGCTGGCGGGGGGGGGGGGGCTGTGCTCTGTCCTTGTCTTTATCCCGCACTCAGTAGGTCTGCGGTGGGGGCTTTTTACTTCTCTTCACCAGGAATCCTTTAGGCGTGTCTGTGGCAGAAGCAGTGCAGCCTTTTTATGGGGCATCAGAGTGGCCCGGGGGGCAATTTCCCCCCCTGCCCCCTGGCCCAGTCCCCCCCTGGTTAATGTGTATATGCTGAAACCTCTCTCTTATGTTGAATGCCTGTATTTATGGTCAATATGTCTTCAGGGTTATGTACTATAATTTATTTAGATTTACTGTTCTTATGGAGAATGGAACTGGTATTTGGTATATTACAATGGAACGATTGTACAATATTTTCTTATTTCTTGTCATATGTCTATGATTGTGACATCTCAATAAAATCGTACTTTAAAAAAAAAAAAAAAAATGTTTGGCTGTCCCCTTACTTTCTGTCTTGTGAAAATTTTCACCAAGACAGATAGAGAAGTGAATCTCCCAAGTGGCATCTCAGACATCATTAAAAATTCAGCAAAGGGTCTCGTTCACATTGAATGTGGCTTTGAAATCGTGTGACTTCATCTGAAATCGCATGCCGGTGTGACTTTGAAGACATATGTGCGGTTTCATGCATGTCTATGCACATTGCACCCAAAATTGACAAATGTAGTGGAGGAACTACTTTTTAAATCGATGCAGCACCGCAAAGTCAGCGTCACACCGATTAGAACAGTGCCATTGCCGACAATAGAGTGTGAATTTTCATGCGATTTCATCTGTCAAACCACAAGACAAGTCCCTCCTATGTGAACAAGGGCAAACCCTTACCTACTCCATCCAACCCTAATTAAATATTACCTTTACATACAATAAAAAACACCAAAAATTACAAAGTGTGAGGAACAGAGCCATAACTGGTGGTGGGATCTTAGTGCTGAATGTCTCAAGGTACCAAAAAAGCAGTGATGACCAAAGTCTATCCACAACTGAGTGCCCTCTTCACCAGCTACTTATTGGGGGTCACTGAACCCTATCAGCAGCATGAACCCCATGTGCAACGTATATCCAAAGGACATTGCCCCATTCAAATGTGCTGGCAAAATAGCAAACCTGTGTGCACGCTACTGTTTGTAGGGTTCAGCTAACACCATAAATAGTTTGGGGGAAGTGCCACCCAAGGCAGTTGGCCTTTTAGTGCCGGTTCACACTTGTGCGATGCGGGAAGGCTGCGAATTCGCAGCCTGTTCCCACATTGCATCCGCACAAGAGGCAGTTCACACTGCCATATGCGATACACAGGGGGTGTCAATTAATTGTTAACAACACCCCCAGTTTGATCGCATATCGCAGTGCGATCTGACAGTTCGCACAGGATCGGATCGCACAAGTGTGAACCACTGTGTGATCCGATCCTGATGCGGCTGAAAAAAGAGTCCTGTGCATCTTTTGTGCGGGTGCAGTGCGAATTTCAGCCATACAAAGTGTATGGCTGAATTTGCATCCGCACAGGAGATCGCATGTAATGAAGGAGCAGTGCGCTCCGATATTACATGCGATCAGCGCACCCGCAGTAGTGTGAACCGGCACTAAAACAGTCACTTACACATTCCTTTAGCATAAAATTATAGAAACAGATTGTGACTAAATGAGCAGTGCGCACATGTAGGCCTCATGCACAAGGTATGCACATCCTCAAAGCCACTACCAATGCCAGGAAAAAGTGGCTGTAAAGCGCTTTTAGTAGCTTTTTCCATCAGCGTTAATGCGCATTTAGCCGCATTAGCAACGTTTCTCTGCCTCTATTCAAAATAAATTTTTCCCTATAAGAGCCGTTTTTGACCTGACTTTCAGCCCATTGATTTGAATAGAAGTCACATCCAAGTCGGATCATGATGATCTGACTCGTGGTGTGACTTGTGCTCTAGGGATCCTAAAGGGGAACCCCAGGCCAAAATCTAAAAAAATTCTACGTTGGGTCCCCCCCAAGATCCAGAGTCTGGTATGGATCTTGAAAGGAACCCCACGCTAAAAAAAAAAAAAAAAAACACACAGCATGGGGTCCTCCCCTAAGATCATACCAGACCATTTGGTCTGGTACAAATTTTGAGGGGAACGCCCCCATCCTGGACCATACCAGCCCACATGCCCTCAACATGGGGGGTGGGTGCTATGGGGCGGGGGGGTGGTTGCTATGGGGCAGGGGGGGCTCTGCACCTGGCCTAGTATGGTCCAGGAGGGGGGGGGGCGTTCGCTTGTCCCCTCCCCTTTTCTGACCTGCCCGACTGCATGTTTGGATAAGGATCTGGTATTGATCTTGGGTGGGACCCCACACTGCTTTTTTTTTTTTTGTTTTGTTTTTAAGCGTGGGGGTTCCCCACAAAATTCGTACCAGACCGAAGGGTCTGGTTTTGTGTTGGAGGGGCCCACAACATTTTCTTTTTTCATTTTGGCATGGGGTTCCCTTTCAAAATCCATACCAGGCTCAAAGGGTCTAGTATAAATCTTGGGAGGGCCACGCAGGTTTTTTTTTTTTTTTTTTCAATTTTGGCATAAGACCTTACATTTGCAAACTTGCCTGAACTACCTGATTAAAGTAGCTATGCAAAAGTATTACCCAACAGGTTTTGATGAAGTGGGAAAAAGGGAGGCAAAAAGCTGTCCACTGAGCCAATGGGAAGCACAGGGGAGACATTTACAAATATTTTTCTGGTTTAATGTTGGGATTTTTGGTTCCTTTTGGTACACCTCTCATTACTTTTCCTAAATCACAACTGTTTGTTGATCCGATCATGATCAGAAGGTTCAGAGGAGGATCATCTCATGTGTATGGAAACCTTTAACATGAAATGACCACTGTTGAAGAACAGTAGGCTGCTTTAACATCATGGCACAAGCAAAAATAACATACATATCCCATATTTTGTACAGATGCAGGAATTTATACACACTAGCTGGTAACCTGTTATGTAGATAATTCTATGAAAATAATTTTTTGAATCTTCCTGAGCAGTTGATGGTAAGATAATCACCTGGGATTGGCTGGAATCTTGAAATCTGGGAATGAAATGACACCTGTGACATCATCTTGCGTTATTATGTCCATTTTCACTTTCTCAGGATCCTGTCAATTAAATTATGAACACAATCTATTTAAAAGGGAGTAGAAAAGACTGAAGGTTGGCTGCCATTCAATATTCCATTTATTCTGTAAGGGCTTAGCATATGGATATCGCTTAATTGCTTTTTAATGAATGCAAAACAACATCAGATCTAGATTGCAAAGGCATTTTACAAGCTTCCGGCAGCTTTTTTTTTTTTTTTTTAAGAATTTTAAAATCCTTTCAGCCCAGTCTGGGGAAGAGTAGGGGATATTTAAAGATTGCAAAGGGACTGTATATTGGCTTTTAACATGGTTTTCATTTTTATTACGGTTAGAGCAAAAAAAAAAAAAATATATATATATATATATATATATATATATATATATATATATATATTTTTTTTTTTTTTTTCTTTTAATTATTATTATACAAGATTTATATAGTATATACAGTTTGTGCAGTGCTTTACAATATGAGGGAAGACAATAAACATATATATATATATATATATATATATATATATATATATATATATATATATATGTAAATGTGAAATATTGCATATTATTATTTTGCATTCTCCTTTTCAGCCAGTAGGTGAGCGTTAGGTCTATTTTTCAGAATCTCCCTATTACAATTAAGTGCTTGTTGCTTACAGAGTTCACTAGCTCAAGATGAAATTCACAGATACACGCACATGAATAAGTCAGAAGAGTGAGTCCTCTATTATTGAAAGTCCATTTCTGAGGTTTCAGTCAGACAAAGCCAGGAAGAATCTATCTGCCCCTCCAATATAGGGCATTATTATCCACTCCTCAGGGATATTGGGTCCACTATATTGTTCAATGTATCCTTAATGTCTCATCCAGAGCTGGTATATATTATATTCCTTTTCTACTCCTCTCACGAATGCTCATACAATAAAGAAGATGCTATCATTGCTCAACATGTTTTTTCTATATAAAGTGTACAATTAAAAATAAAATGTTAAAAATGCCAATTTACATGTACTAGTGCCTTCCGACCAACACTAAGTCTATCCAGCAACCCAAATCTGAAAATGTGCCGCCGCTCCATAGCTGGGGCTAGCATGCATTCCAATTCTCAGCTGTGTTGTACGCAAACCAAAGGGATCATGTGTGTATTGCGTCGCTGTACCTCGACATGTTTTGCATGAAGATGCGTCATCAGGAAGCGCGGCTATCATTATATATATAGCATGCGAGTTTGCTGGCCAATCAAGCATACCATGATCAATAAACCGGGTATTGGTACTTTTGGCAGTGTGGGCAGGTGCCAAGTCCTTCTGGAAAATGAAATCCGCATCTCCATAAATCTGGTCAGCAGAGGGAAGCACGAAGTGCTCTGGAATTTCCTGGTAGATGGCTGAGATGGCTTTGGACTTGACAAAACACAATGGACCAATACCAGCACATGACATGGCTCCCCAAATCATCACGGACTTTGGAAAATTTTGCATTTCATTTGAAAATCTAGACCCCAGAGTCTGGAGGAAGAGTGGAGAGGCACAGAATCCAAGTTGCATGAGTTCCAGTGTGAAGTTTCCACAGACAGTGTGGAAAGAAACGCTTGAAATATATCACTCTGTGTGTAACGCATCTATATAAAATATATGTATTTCACCTTTTCAATTGAATTACTGAAATAAATAAATTACCTTTTTGATGATATTTTAATTTTTATGAGATGTACAGTTGTGTTCAAAATTATTCAACCCCCAATGAAATTGATTGTTTTGGCCAGTTTGACATTGATTTTGATCATTCAGTCATCCTGCTTACAATTAAATCAAAGAGGCACATGTAGGTCAGACAAATATAACATAACATTTATAATGAAATAACCACAAATGTCTTTTCTGTGCTCACATCATTATCAGTTTTATTCAACCCCCAAGTGACATTCAATCTTAGTACTTAGTACAACATCCTTTTACAGTTATAACAGCTTTTAAACGTGAAGCATAGCTTGACACAAGTGTCTTGCTGCGATCTACTGGTATCTTTGCCCATTCGTCATGGGCAAAAGCCTCCAGTTCAGTCACATTCTTAGGCTTGTGCACTGCAACTGCTTTCTTTAAGTCCCACCAGAGGTTTTCAATCGGATTTAAGTCTGGTGACTGTGATGGCCACTCCAAAATGTTCCAGCCTTTAATCTGCAACCATGCTCTAGTGGACTTGGAGGTATGCTTGGGATCATTGTCCTGTTGAAAGGTCCAACGTCTCCCAAGCCTCAGGTTTGTGACGGACTGCATCACATTGTCATCCAATATCTCCTGGTACTGAAGAGAATTCATGGTACCTTGCACACGCTGAAGCTTCCCTGTACCTGCAGAAGCAAAACAGCCCCAAAGCATGATTGACCCCCCGCCATGCTTCACAGTAGGCAAGGTGTTCTTTTCTTCATAGGCCTTGTTCTTCCTCCTCCAAACATAGCGTTGATCCATGGGCCCAAACAGTTCTAATTTTGTTTCATCAGTCCACAGAACACTATCCCAAAACTTCTGTGGTTCGTCCACATAACTTTTGGCATACTGCAGTCGACTCTTCTTATTCTTTGGAGACAGCAAGGGGGTGCGCCTGGGAGTTCTGGCATGGAGGCCTTCATTACGCATGGTGCGCCGTATTGTCTGAGCAGAAACTTCAGTACCCACATCTGACAAATCTTTTCTCAGTTCCTCAGCAGTCACACGGGGACTTTTCTCCACTCTACGCTTCAGGTAGCGCACAGCAGTCGAAGTCAGCATCTTCTTTCTGCCACGACCAGACAGCGTTTCAACAGTGCCCTTTGCCTTGAATTTGCGAATGATGCTTCCTATGGTGTCTCTTGGTATGGTTAACATCTTTGCAATCTTCTTATAGTCATTGCCCTTCCTGTGAAGAGTAATCACCTCTTCTCTTGTCTTCCTGGACCATTCTCTTGACTTCACCATGTTTGTAACCACACCAGTAAATGTCTAGAAGGAGCTGAGTATCACAGTCATTTTAAAGCTGCCTAATTGGTGCTTATTAGGCTTTATTGCTGCTCCCTGACATCCACAGGTGTTTTCAATACCTGATTGAAAACACTTCAATGAACCTCTGTTCTTCAGAGTGGTAGTCTTTAAGGAGTTGAATAATTGTGTCAATGAAGAATTCACAAAAGAAACATTTACTACTGTATTACAAAACCAATTGATGTCATTTTAGTTGCATATGGTTCTTTAACCACTTGCCGACCGCCGCACGACTATCTACGGCGGCGGTCAGCCCCTCACAGGCAAAGTGACGTAGGTCTACGTCGCTCGCCTGTGAGGGTTTAGGGAGCGAGCGCGCGCCGCCGGAGGCGCGCTCCCGCTCCCGCGTGGTCACGGACCCCCCCGCGCGCGTGACCGGCGGACCCGATCGCCGCCGGCCACTCTGCGATCGGCGGGGGAGAGGGAGATAGTCAGGCAGCTTGTGTAAACAAGCTGCCTGTCATTCTCCTCTCTGTATGAGAGCTGATCACATGGATCTACTATGTAGATCCATTGATCACTCCTCATACAGTTGAAGCCACAGCCAATCACAGTTAGAATCACGCCCCTAGGGACACACACAGCCCCTCCCTCTCAAATAAAGTTAACCCCTTCACTACCAGTGCATTTTTACAGTAACATTGCATATGTATAGCACTGATTACTGTAGAAATGTCACTGGTAACCCCAAAAGTGTCAAAAATGTCAGTCAAGGGTCCGATCTGTCCGCCGCAATGTCGCAGTACCGCAAAAAAAATCGCAGATCGCCGCCATTACGCGTTAAAAAAAAAAACAACAAAAATGACAAAAATCTTTCCCTTTGTTAGTAAACGCAATAACTTTTGCGCAAACCAATCAAAATACGCTTTTTGCGATTTTTTTTACCAAACATAGGTAGCATAAAACAAATTGGCCGAAAATATTAAAAAATTTTGATTTTTACATTTTTTTTTGGGGGAATTTCATATAAAAAAAAGGGAAAAATATTGCTATTTTTGCAAAATTTACGCTCTTTTTTTGTTTATAGCGCGTGATCAAAAAATCGCACAGGTGATCAAATACCACCAAAAGAAAGCTCTGTTTGTGGGAAAAAAAGGACGCCAAATTCGTTTCGGTACAGCGTCGCACGACCGCGCAATTGTCCGTTAAAGTCACGCAGTGCCGAATCGCAAAATGCCCTCTGGTCGTTTAGCAGCCAAATCCTCCGGGGCTTAAGTGGTTAAGAAGTCCTTGTAGGATTTCATTCTGAATACAATTACAAATGTACACTAAATTCCCTAAAACCCTTTACAGCATTGGGGGTTGAATAATTTTGAACACAACTGTACATGTATATGTCTTTTTGTAAAAAGAAGCTTAATATGTTTCTAAACTGAAAAATAAAAATGTAATATTATTGCAGGTTGGTGTGTTGGTGGTTGCATTAGTTTATTTTTTCGGGACTTTTTTCCTTTATTATTATTTATTATTTTTACCTGGTGATCCTGCCAATAACTTGCTTCTTGTGCTAGGGTAACATTGCTTACATACTCTACTATCTATCTATCTATCTATCTATCTATCTATCTATCTATCTATCTATCTATCTATCTATCTATCTATCTATCTATCTATCTATCTATCTATCTATCTATCTATCTATCTATCTATCTATCTATCTATCTATCTATCTATCTATCTATCTATCTATCTATCTATCTATCTATCTATCTATCTATCCTAACATTCACTTTATTGAAAGTGCTGCCCGTAGCTTTAATGCTTTAGTAGGCTTTTTCAGGTTTTAGCAATAGGTTTAAATAACACATGCTGCACATCAACAATGTGAATTACACAGTGATGCAAACAAATGTCACTACCATTTTTCCTTGCAGCACATTGCACTCATGTGCCCTTGCAGGTCTTCCTGAGCCCCACTATGGAGGAGACTCTAACAGGGCTCAAAGCTGTAAAAAAAGGTGCTTATGCTCAACAAGTTGAATAAAGACAACATAACGATTTACCAAGAAAGTAAGGGTGACTCGACGGCGGGCCGGTCTCAACTCTTCATCCATGGAATAGACCCGGATCTTTACTGTGGATATAAAAAAAATAGACATTAAAGGGCACCTTGAACATGCACTATGGACTTGATTTACTACAGTAAGAAGTGAGGGAACATGAAACCAAGAGAGCCTGCATGTATTTTAGAAAATCAGTCATAAGCTGGAAAAAATAGTACAGCTTTTCCCTTTTTTTGGTTGGATGCTTGGAGAAAACATGGGGGTACTTTGTGTTTCTTCAGCTCACTTCACACATTAGTAAATCTCTCATGTTTGAGGCATTATCTATGTAGTGTTCATCTAAAAGCATATTGAAACATAAGAACAGTGGTGGCTGCATTGATTTTCATTTTTGAATACTTTTTTAATTCTTTTTTTTCACTTGTAGATGCTGCCAATAACAATATTCTTGTCCTATTGTGAGAAATGCTTACTTACTGCATTGTATCAATGGAGGAGTAGCATTTTCACTCCAGGTCAAGAGGTTTTTAAGGTCTGCAGAACACCTTAAGCTGGCTACAGATGGATCAAATCTTGGCCAATCCCGGCTGAACCAGCTGACATTCAATCCATCTATGGGCAAGCTGGTTGTACTGAAGTCAATCCATCAATCGACTTCAGTACAACCCGCCTGTCATATTTTTTTTTTTCATAACTATCACTGCCGGCGGCTATAGCAGCCAGCAGTTACTATAGTGTTCTGCCAACAGAGAAGGCTCCCCGCTGGCAGAACACAATAGCAGAGCAGAAGGGATTCTCCCAGCAACACTGATTGTTCACCATAAGTTCCAGACAATTGTCCAACAACCAATGGATGGCTTACAAAGCTGAATGATATACCAACGGCAAGGTGTAAGTGGGTTAAAATTATGCCAGTTAATTGCTTCTCCAAAACACTCAGGTAAAGGTTAATTCCTTTCCTGGTTCTTTGTTTTTAGTGGAGTATCTGTGGGTCTGATCCACTGGTCCTGTGATTTAAAAGAGGGACAGTGGTCCAGAGCAAAGAGCCACCCGAGCACAGAGGCCCAGAGCCCATAACAGACCCCTGTTAGTGAGAAGATCAGAGAACCACACCAGAAGGAGTGGAAGAATGTCGCAAGCTACTGCTGTGATGTAAAAGGTAATCAGGACCTGGAGTTCCTCCGTGAAGAAACCATCACTGGAAAATTCCACTTTTGGATCCCTTAATCGTACATGGACCTTTTGAAGCTATGCCAGGGCAGCACATAGCCTGAGTTAGGATTATGGGCCATACACACTATAATATTTTCTGAAGACTTTTTCCTTTAGACTTACCAAAACCATATAATATGAGGTCAAACCTAAACACTTTCAATTTGTATGCAATCTGGCAGGCCCTTGCACTACATAGAAAAGGTAAATCTGAAGGAAAAATTCTTCAGAAAATCTTATAGTGTGTATGGCCCTTTAGGGACGTAGGAGAAAGACTGTTTTTGTATGTTGTTTGAGATGTTTTTGGGAACTTTTCTAAGTAAACCCTTGAAACCTTGTTCCCCTCTGGTCTGGAGTTACGCAGGAGGTGTAATGCAAGTATCTGTCACCTTCCTACAGTTTTGGTCCCTGGAGCTACTTTGGGGGTATGAAGATGTCAGTACTAAGGTTGGTGTGCAGATACAAGTGGTTACCTAGAGTAATTGAGATTGACCAAGCAGCCTGTTGTGAAGTGTGTGCCTGGGGCAGGAGAGGGAGCCTCTTCCAGGAGAGAGTTGTTGCTGGCACTCTCTCTCTCTGTGAGCAGTCTGTCTCCTAAAGCAATGGGAGTGAACTCTTTCCGCAGAGGTCCCCAGCCTGTAAACAGGTAAGGAAGAGGTAAAGGGAGTGCACTCATTTAGTCCATGCTAGGTTACTAGGAGTGAGGTAGTGGTGATATGCAGGTGGATGTGGACAAGGCTCAGTGTATCCCTCCTAAATGCAAGTTACAGAGAAGGTGTACATAGTCATGGGTACCCAAGACAATTACAGTGCAGGTGTATGTGTACTAAAAATCTTCCCCCAAGGCAACCTCAAAAGTTTCCCAGGTCATTGATGGAAGCGGCACAAAGCAAAGGTACTCCATGTGTAATGCAGTGACCTTATTCCAAGTACCTAGCGTAGCCCAGAAGAACCCACGCCGGGGGTAGTCCTCTCATGTGACCTGAGCTTGTCACCCAAAAAGGTAATAGGAAAACATGGAGGAAAGGTCCATCTTCGACCCTACCCTCCCTGCACTTTTGTCGCCCAATGTGGGGTTATGCCTATGGCATACCTCTGAAGACCACCACTAAATAGACCATTGCAATAGCTAGTTAGTTAGAACTTATCCAGGCTTGTCCAGCAATACTCCACATGAACAACACATGTCTGTTTCCTAATTGGCTCCTGCATAAGGCTCCATTTCCTGATTGGTGAATTTCGTGACAAGGGCGTATATATAGCAACCGCACTCAGAACCATTGACTTTTGTCAAATGGGCTTCTTGGAAAATTTAGAAAATGGGCTGCAACAGCTCATCAGTGTATTCTGACAGCGGAGGAGTTCCGCTGTCAGAATACAATGGCACAACAGGGAGGATTCCTCCATCCACCTCGCTTTTGTGGCCAGGGGCTTCAGGTCACTGGCTGAAGGAAAAAAAAGTAATCTATGGCCAGCCTTAGTCTGTGTGGGGATAAAGATATCGTGAGACTGTCCAGAAAATCCTGGAATGAGCCATTACACCGTCTCATTAGAAACATCTAAATAGGTAAGAACATTTTTAACATTTTTTTTTAGATATGGGGTGTGAATGGGAGCACATAACAAACTGTGAAAGTGAGATTCCCTGCCACTATATAAATGGGTTTAAAAAGCACACAGCACTCTCAAAAAGTCAGTTTGAGAAGCGCCAGCAGATATTTTGTGAGCAGAGAAAACTGTGTCTTGGGCTTTTCATGGATTTGGTTCAACATCAGGGCCGGAAGCCTGAAGGTTTCAAAGAGTATCGGATAGGATGGAGCCTTCAGTCCTGTGTCCAGGTTTCGCTAGTAGCCTACAGCCTGTGTGAGTGGACAAGTGGTCGCGATTGTTATAAGCCAGATCTGAGCATAGCTCAAGGCAGTTGCTGACATTTGGAGACAGACAACTCCGAGGAGACCTTTTTGTTTCTGTCAGAAACTGCAACCCTGGTGAGGGCAACTTCTTGTCCAAAGGCCTGGGAAGGTCACCTCAGCTACGAGAGCCTGGGAGACCAAGAGAGGGTCTGAGAGGCTGGGAAAGCCCAGGCAGCTAGCGAGTCCAAAGAAGCTGGAGGAAGTCGGGAAAACTCTGTGAGAGTGAGCAAAGTCAGGGTGGCTGGAGAACCAAATTTGTAGGCCAGGAGTGAGCCCATGCAACCAGGTACTGCAATTGGGGCTGAGTGAGCCTAAGAGCTAGATGGCTCTGTATGTTTTTATTAGTTGTGTTTGTTGAAGAACCCCTGTGTGGGTAGCTTGTTTCCTTTTAAAAAAAACCCTTAAACCAAAGTGCAGACTACCGTGGACTCACTGTAAAAACGCATCTACCACTGAGCTAAACACTTCCAAGTTCACAAAACATATAGTGGGGCTGCAAAAGTAGAAATACTCTTTGAGGTCAAGGGGCCTTCTAGCTCTTTAGAAAACTCTTGAGCAAAGTCTATCCCTGGTTATCTAATTTAGAATTCAGCTTCACATCTGCAGAGCCAGGCAGTGAACACTTTAGACCCCAGAACTTTTATTAGTCACTTCTGCTTGGAGCACGGTGTCTACACACAGATAGTAGTGGGTATTTGTAGACTACCCAGTACAGTCAGTACCAGTCAGTTAATCCATAAAATATAATCACTAAGCAGAAAGTACAGCCTGCATATGAAATAAGCAAAAATGGCTGCCCTGTGTACATATACAATAAAAATATAACAGAATGCAGATTATTTAGGAGGTTTCCTCCAGGGGAGGGGTGCATTTCATGATATTACCGGATTGGTCAGGCGTGTAGACAGCTTTGTCAGTCTGGATGAATAGGAATCCATTTTGGTAAATAACTGGCACTTTTTCCTCTTTGGTAAAAGATTTTGATTGTGCTTGAAGGTAGACATAAGGTATTACGCCATCTTTCCGCGGTAAATCTTTTGGCTGAATCTGCAGAAAACAAGAAATGGAATTCAGCAAATGATATATATATATTCATAGCTGAATGAAAATCTGTAATTGCCAAGTGCAACCAATCACTGAATTGTTCACACATTCAGTCAAGTTGTACAATCCCCTCAGGTCACCTTAAACGGTAAGTTTATCTTTATGGAAAATCTGTAAGGTGACCTTATAATGGACCCCCTCCCCATCTCCCTCAGTCCCGCTGTACTGTGGTCACACGAAGGGCCGAACCGAGAATAAAATCCAGCCCTGGAAAAAATTTCATACCAGCCCCATAGCATTATTAAACCAACCCAACAGCATAACGTCATTATATTCTTATAATGTTAATCCTGCGAGCAAAAATAGGGTCTAGTGTAATAATAAGTAATGCAGCAGGTACAGCACTCTCATAAATGTAAGGTAAATAACAAACAAAAAGTGCCACGCAAAACAATGGGAAAAAATTAAAATGTGAAGGTATGCGTGCAATTAGAACAATGCAAGATATGTGTGCGATTTATATGCAATGTGCAATAGTGCTTAATATAGAAAATATAAATCGATAATAAACGTAAAAATTTCGTAAACAATATTCACATTAATGAGAATAAGGTGCAATTCGTGCATAAAAAAAGTAGTAACGGATATGACCATAAAACATGCACACCAAAAAAATGTGAATATAAATGACTATAATGTACACAATACTAATATAAAGTGCTGAGTGTGCAAAAGTGGACACAATGAAACATAACTATATAAATCCAAGTGAATAAATGATGGCTGTGGCTAAGCAAAAAATAGCTATTACTTATTAAGGTGCTGATGACGTTTTCCCGTGATGAAAAAAAATATATAAAGTAAATATATTGCACTCTCCAGAGGTGCACACGATCAAGTCCGTGGTAAGTGATCCAATGATATCCTTTGCAGTGATAGGTGCTTTCACCTCTCCGACCTTTGTGACTGGGTCCTCACCTCTGCTCCTGCGACCTAGTGGCTAAGCATAGGTCTAAAAGCGCAATATGCCCCTCAAGGGCCACCTTTGCTGGAGCCACGGAGTATGCGTCAACCCCTCAGTGAAGCGCCACTCTCCGGATAACACCCCTCATGTAGTTGTAACATGAAAGGAAGGGGGACTCGAATAGTGCTAATACCTCTTTAAATTTATTAAATGATAAAAAACATATAGACAGGTACTTACATTTAAAAGGTGCTGACAGTGCACCAAACTAGAAACAGTGGAAGATCTGTAAAAACTGCTCCTGTACTTCCTGGATACAGCAGACAACCGTCCGGCCCCTCCCCTACGCGTGGCAACACAGGGTCACGTGTCTTTCTCAGGGGGAAATTTTCATTTCAAATTTTTTATGCATGAATTGCACCTTATTCTCATTAATGTGAATATTGTTTACTAAATTTTTACTTTTATTATCAATTTATATTTTCTATATTAAGCACTATTGCACGTTGCATATTCATTTCACACATATCTTGCATTGTTTTATTGCATGCATGCCTTCACATTTTTATTTTTTCCCATTGTTTTGCGTGGCATTTTTTGTTTGTCATTATATTCTTGCTCATAAAAGGGAATACCTTATCTATATAAGATATAGATAAGACAGATATAAAGGCATATAGGGCTTTAAAAGTGCAAATGCTGGTTAAAAGTGGTAAAAGTGCAGACATAATACAGGAGGTGGTCAGAGGCTGTGTGGACATGGTACAGGAGGACGTGTCTGAGACTGCGGACATGGTACAGGAGGACATGTCAGAGGCTGCGGACATGGTACAGGAGAACATGTCAGAGGCTGTGCGGACATGGTACAGGAGGACATGTCAGAGACCGAAGACACAGTACAGAAGGAGATGGTCAAATGCTGCGGACACTATACAGGAGGAGATGGTCAGAGGCTGCAGACACAGTACAAGTGGTGATGGTCAGAGGCTGTGGACACGGTACAGGAGGAGATGGTCAGAGGCTGCGGACATGGTACAGGAGGACATGTCAGAGGCTGCGGACATGGTACAGAAGGAGATCTCAAATCCTGCGATAATGGTACAGGAGATGCAGAGGCTACAGACATGGTACAGGAGATGCAGGAGCTGCGGACATAGTACAGGAGATGCAGGGGCTGTGGACTTGGTACAGGAGGAGCTTTCAGAGGCTGCGGGCATGGTAAAAGAGATGCAGAGGCTGCAGACATGGTACAGAAAGAGATGGTCAGAGGCTGCAGACATGGAACAGGAGATGTCAGAAGCTGCGGACATGGTATAGGAGGACATGTAAGAGGCTTCAGATATGGTAAAGGAGGACTTGTCAGAGGCTGCAGACATGGTACAGGAGGACATTTCAGAGGCTGCGGACATGGTACAGGAGGACATGTCAGAGGCTGTGGACATGGTACAGGAGGACATATCAGAGGCTGTGGACATGGTACAGGAGGACATGTCAGATGCTGTGGACATGGTACAGGAGGACATGGCAGATGCTGCAGACATGGTACAGGAGATGCAGAGGCTGCGGACATGGTACAGGAGATGCAGGGGCTGTGGACATGGTAAAGGAGACGTAGGGGCTGTGGACTTGGTACAGAAATTACAGAGGCTGAGGACATGGTAGAAGAGGAGATGTCAGAGGTTGCGGCATTGTACAGGAGATGCAGAGGCTGCCGACATGGTACAGGAGATGCAGAGACTGTGAGCATGGTACAGGAGATGCAGAGGCTGCGGGCATGGTACAGGAGATACAGGGGCTGTGGGCATGGTACAGGAGATGCAGGGGCTGCGGCCATGGTACAGGAGATACAAGGGCTGTGGGCATTGTACAGGAGATGGAGGGGCTGTGGAAATGGTACAGGAGGAGGCAGCGGACATGGTACAGGAGATGCAGGGGCTGCGGGCATGGTACAGGGGATGCAGGGGCTGCGGACATGGTAAAGGAGATGCAGGGGCTGGGACATGGTAAAGGAGATGCAGGGGCTGTGGGCATAGTACAGGAGATGCAGGGGCTGCAGGCATGGTACAGGGGATGCGGGGGCTGCGGACATGGTAAAGGAGATTCAGAGGCAGCGGGCATGGTACAGGGGATGCAGGGGCTGCGGGCATGGTACTGGAGATTCAGGGGCTGCTGGCATGATACAGGATATGCAGGGGCTGCGGGCATGGTACAGGAGAAGCAGGGACTGCAGGCATGGTACAGGAGGAGTCAGAGGCTGCGGGCACGGTACAGGAGACGCAGGGGCTGCGTGCATGGTACGGGCATGGTACAGGAGATGCAGAGGCAGCGGGCATGGTACAGGAGATGCAGGGGCTGCGGGCATGGTACAGGAGATGCAAGGGCTGCGGGCATGGTACAGGAGGAGGCAGAGGCTGCGGACATGGTACAAGAGGAGGCAGCGGGCATGGTACAGGAGATGCAGGGGCTGCTGGCATGGTACAGGAGATGCAGAGGCTGCGGGCATGGTACAGGAAATGTCAGAGGTTGCAGACGGGTCTTAATGGGCTGTGATGAGGCACATGCCACCACCGGACGGAACACCACTGCTGCCCTACATTTAAAAATGCGCCGCCCAGCGCCATTACGTTACTGCACATGCGTCTGCCTGAGAATGGCCGAGCGTGCACGGCTTTCCCGAGCGGCAGCGGCGCATGTGCAGTTGACATGTTGGCTGGGCCCGGCGACAGCCATATTTTTTACAGGCGCTGCTGCCCTCAAAGTAACCCCAGGGTAGGCAGCCGTGCTGACTACCTGTAAATTTCCCGGTATCCTGGTAGGCCAGTCCAGCTCTGGTCACGTGACCAAACGCCGCTTCACCGGTCCTGGTTTTCCCTCCTCTCCTTGCAGCGCTGACAGGACGGGCTAGACAGATTCTGATTGGTCAGCCCTGAGAGATATGGAAAGGAGAATAAGACACAGGGATTTATAAACCCCGGACCAGGTGAAGACGTGTTCCAGTCCCTAACAGAGCAGGATCGTGGGACTACAGTAGTAGAGCGGGACCAGGGGGATGGGAAGGGGGTCCAGGGTAAAGTCACCTTACAGATTTTCTGTAAAGGTGAATTTACACTTTAAATATTATGTTAACTCAACATTTCATATTCCTGATATGTGCCTGCTGTACCATGTAGTTGTATGAAAAAGTATCCTGTTCTCTTTGTATTGCTTCCTTTGTTTAAATACCTGATGTTACTGTCAGTCCCTCTGCTTTTTTATCAAAAACTATCCACACTAGGCATTACAGCACAGTGTTGTCAGTTCTCTAGCTGAGCTGAGAACTCAGCCTGCTCTCCTCCAATGATCAGACTTGTCTTGACATGCCCCCCTGCATTCACTGGTGATGTTTCTCCTCCCTTAGCTTTTTGAGCTCCCTATGTAGTAGATAAATGAGGGCACTTATAAAAAAGGGGAAAATGTTATTTATAATGTTTCTTTATGTATACACAAATGTTTTCGGCTTTCATTTCTATTTTAAACTGAATGATTTGTTTTACAAGGTGAGTGTTTATATATATTTTAATATGAGTATTATAAAATACATTGCAGCAAGTTAGGCATCCTTTTTAAAATACTTCTGGCATAGGGCTTTATTCTTCTGTTGCATGATTCAATACAGTATAATTTCTTAAAAAAAAATTTCAGGCAAAAAAAATGTTTCTCCCTTGAAATGTGGGCACTCCCCCCCGGCATGGGAGAAATGTTTTTATTTTTCCCTGTAGTTCTTCTTTAAAAGGTTAACTGCTTGTTTTTGTCTTGGAGATTTCAGAGCAGAGATATACTTATCTGATCCGCTGATCCCCCAAGTGCAAAACCTGTCCCCACAGCTCCTGCCCCCCTGCACACTAGCGATCTAGCGAATGGACTGTTCCTGAAGTCATCACATTCATAGACCTGCTCTGCATGTGAGGACAGCAGGAACAGTCCACCACTGGATGTGGGGGAATGCAGTTTTCCTGAAGGATCGGGATTGGGAGAAAACATTTTATTTCATGGAGTTATGCTTTAAGCCTGTCTGTAAGCCTCTTGTGAGGGGGATTGCAGTGAGCTCAGAGACATGGTGGCCAGTGCTGTATTTTGGCCTAGGCCGACAAGGCCCAGGCCTAGGGCGGCACTTCGCAGGGGGGCGTCAAAAAAGCCTTAGACTCAATTGGCCACTAGTTGCTAGAGCTGCCTCTCTCACCCCCCTCTCTTTCTCTCACCTACCCCCTCGCTCTCTCTCTCATCCCCCCTCTCTGTCTCATCCCCTCTTTCTTTTTCTCATCCCCCTCTCTCATCCTCCTCTCTCTCTCTCATCCCATCTCTCTCTCATCCCCCCTCTCTCTCCCTCACATCCCCCCTCTCTCTCATTCCCCTCTCTTTCTCTCTCTCATCCCCCTCCCTCTATCTCTCATCCCCTCTCTCTCTCTATCACTAATCTCCTCTCTCTCTCACTCGACCCCTCTCTTTCTCATCCCCCTCTCTCTCACCCCCTCTCTCTCTCTTTCTCATCCCCCTTCTCTCTCTCCCTCCCTCACCCCCCCTCTCTCCCACCCCCTCTCACCCCCCCTCATGTGAGATCTCAGGGGTTCAGGCTGGGACTTGTAGTCCTTCAATTTTGGAGGGAGTCACATCCATTAAAAGGAAGGAGTGGGGCACCTTTACATAGGAGGGGGGGGGGGGGCGCCCAGTTTTAGTCTTGCCTAGGGCAGCACAAAACAAAAATACAGCACTTATGGTGGCACTGGAATTAGGGAACATACTGGCTACAGTATATATTCACCATTTTTAGGGCTTTTGGGAAGATGGGGATACTGGAGACAACAAATCTGTTTAAATCAACTGAATCTGTTATAAAGAACAGAGCCCATACATACCCGGAGGTTGACCAGCCCTTGAAAGTTGTTGGCTGAAGTCAGATCAACGCTCTGCACAGCATACGTTGTCCTTTTATCTGGGAAACTGAGCAATGAAATTTTTATCGGGAAATTTTCCTTTTGCCCAAAAGCCTGAATGACTACAGTTTCCTGTGCTCCAATTCTCCATAGTCGGGGCCCTGTCACCAGGTACCTGCAGGGAAAAGAGATGCATGTGAAAAATGAAAATTAGGAGTACTCTTCTGGGGCTTCAAGTGTGCTAATTAAACTCTTTATGAAGAAGATAAACTCATTCTAAATACTTTCAGGGGTTCATCTGTGATTTTATTTTTTAGCTTGTTAACTTTCACAGAACAGCCAAGAGCAATATGCTATCTAAACCCTAATCTGTTATGACCTTTGCTATAATGGAGTGTTGTTGGGGATGTGCTGCAACCAACATAACTTTGTGTGGCAGCATTACCTGTAACAACCATTAATTCCGTCCATCTTAGCACAGCATATCTAAATAATTAATTACTCATAAAGGTGTCAGGGCTGGGCTCACAGCAGCTCTCTTCTCAGGCTGCTTGGCTGTCGGATAATTGTCAGCACTCATTGTTTCCTCAGTGGCTCACCTGGTTATCATAATCTGGTACTAAGTCCAGCCTAAAACCAGCCCCTTCTGGCTATTTGAGCTGCCTTGTTCATTCCTTTCCTGCCTTCGCCTGGTCAACATATCTGGAGTTTGTCTGTTGTGTTCCTGTGAAAGACTTTGCCCGACTTATGTCCCTTCTGGTTCCTGATCCTGTTCCTCTGCCTCCAACTATGCTGATTTCTGGTTTCCTGATCACTGGCTCGTCTGACTTCCAGTTTTGGCTTCTGACCCCTGGCTTATGTTTTGACTACGTTTACTGTTCTGTACAATTTTTTACCATTACATTAAAGGGGTGATGTTTACTGAATTTTCTGTCCCAGTCTGATTCATGGTTCCTGACAGAAGGACAAGAATTGTGTGGACCATGTGTCACAGCAACTAAACACATTGATTCCATGGCCAATTAGTAATGAGTAATAATGAGGCCACACAGGAAAATTGATTTGTAGCCCACTGACTCGCTGATGCCCTAACAAACAGACACAGGCTATTCTAAAACAAGGACAAACAAAACCTGTTGTTGATGGATTAATTCATAGCAATCTGATAGAAATGCCTAAACTGCAAGGGAGAGCTGGGCAAAAGAGCATACAGTTAACCATCTTTTTTAACTAAATTGATAACCATGAATATCCAGCTGCAATAAAACTGATATCTCCAGTTAAGTAAAGCTTGCCATACAAGTAAAGTGGGGTACACACTAGTAGAAAATATGTCGAAAATTCCCGTCCGAGGTAAAATCGTACGAATTTCGGCTAGTGTGTACACAACTTTCAGCAGCCGATGCCGACATTTTCAACGAAAAAAAACGGAGAGCCAAACACCAAAATTTTTATCGTCCGTCCCCAGACGACCAATTTTCGTTTAATGTGTATGCAGTTCATCCGCAAAAAATCGGATACGAAAGACCGTGCATGATCTGAAGTTGCTGACGACCCGGAAGTCTAGGAACAAATGTCCCAAAAATAAAAAAAATCGGGCGAGAAATTTCGTGAACATTATGAACTGTCAACTAAAAACGTTTATGACCGCTGAGCATGAGAGAGAAAAATCGGAGGATATTTCGTCCGATTTTTATCAAGTGTGTACGAGCCTTAAGGAATTCTTCCCAGCCGTCTGAGAAAAATCCATAGATTCTCCCATTTATGCTAAACAATGTAACAAAGAATCTACCTCTGCTGGCTATTGTTTTCTGAGAGCCAACACTCATAGCTGCCAGGATACCCAAACAGTTACTGCAGCAGATTACCTGCAGTCACTATTCGGCTACCTTTTATCCACCTGGTTCCATCAATTTTCCATTTGAAATTTGTAGAGCTGGGTCTTGTTGGCATGGCGACTGAGAGGGAAAGTGTAATAGCCATTTTATTTATCAAACATTTTTTTCTGATTAAGCAGATATATTGGATGTATATTTTGTTAGAAGTCATATTGTGTAATAGCCGTATGCTTGTGCTAGAATGCCATTTACACCTCCAGCTGGGAAGATTACTATCTCTGCCTTTGAAGACCTGTTCCCCCAAAGAGCCACTGGAAGTGACAAGCCTATGTGAACTATTCACATCTCAATAAGATTCACCAGAGACACAGATGGAACTTCAATGAAACATTGGATAGCTGGGTTTCACCCATTGTAGAATATACAGTATCTCACAAAAGTGAGTACACCCCTCACATTTTTGTAAATATTTTATTCTATCTTTTCATGTGACTAGAAAAAGGCAGTTTTGGGACTTTAAATGAGACACAAGCCAGGTAAGGCTCTGCTTCTCCATCCCTGTATATGGAAATTAAGGAAAAAGGATTGGGACTTTAAATGAAGTGCGTGAGAAAGAGGCACGCACCTCATTTAAAGTCCCAATCCTTTTTCCTTAATCTTTTCATGTGACATAACTGAAGAAATTATACTTTGCTACAATGTAAAGTAGTGAATGTACAGCTTGTATAACAGTGTAAATTTGCTGTCCCCTCAAAATAACTCAACACACAGCCATTAATGTCTAAACCGCTGGCAACAAAAGTGAGTACACCCCTAAGTGGAAATGTCCAAATTGGGCCCAAAGTGTCAATATTTTGTGTGGCCACCATTATTTTCCAGCACTCCCTTAACCATCTTGGGCATGGAGTTCATTAGAGGTTCACAGGTTGCCACTGGAGTCCTCTTCCATTCCTCCATGATGACATCACGGAACTGGTGAATGTTAGAGACCTTGCAGTCCCCCACCTTCGATTTTAGGATGCCCCACAGATGCTCAATAGGGTTTAGTTCTGGACACATGCTTGGCCAGTCCATCACCTTTACCCTCAGCTACTTTAGCAAGGCAGTGGTCGTCTTGGAGGTGTGTTTGGGGTCGTTATCATGTTGGAATACTGCCCTGCGACCCAGTCTCTGAAGGGAGGCGAGCATGCTCTACTTCAGTATGTCACAGTACATGTTGGCATTCAGTGTGCTGGTAGCACTCATGCAAGTATATTAAGTGACAATCACCTGCGCCAATGTCTTTTATAATATTAAATAATAAATAGTGAAACTGTGTATGAATATTAAGAAGGAGAACGCAGCTGCTCAACTTTCACCATAAAGGAAAAAGAAACGCTAAACACCATAAACAGCAGCGCAGTAATCCTCTCACGTGTAAGTCACCCTACTTCAATAATACAAATTATATATACTCACATAATATGAATGCAAAATTTGTGCAATATGTGCAATAAATAAATAAAGTGCAATAAATTAGCCGCTACCTGCGGTATTACTGAATTAATCTCCAATTAATTATGTATAAAGTGCATAACCTAAAAAGAATATCGGTATAAAGTGCATATATTTTTGGACAAGTGCTCCAGTGCTCTCAACTCAACACCAAGTTCTCTATATGGACCACTTATGTATTTATACATGTTGATCATATCCCCCTTATTCTCCTCTTCTGAAGAGAGAATAAATTCAGTTCCTCTAATTTTGCATCATAGATGAGCTCCTCCATGCCTCTTATCAGTTTGGTTGCCCTTCTCTGCATTTTCTCCAGTTCCCCAATATCCTTTTTGTGAATTGGTGCCCAAAACTGAACTGCATATTCCAGATGAGGTCTAATAATTTGTACAGGGGTAAAATGATATCTCTCTCTCTGCAGTCCATAACTCATTTAATACAACAAAGGTTTTTGCTCGCTTTGGCTCACACTGCTGACAATCAAAATCAATAAGCCAATGAGAAGAGAGAGAGGCAATGCTGGGTCATGGCTTTGTGTCTAAATGGACACAGGAAGTTGCGGCTCGGCTTTGATGCCCCCAAAGCAAGCTGCTTGCTGTGGAGCACTCAACAGGAAGGATGAGCCAGGAGAGCCGAAGAAAGACCCGAGAAGAGGAGGATCTGGGCTTCTCTGTGCAAAACCACTGCACAGAGCATGTAAGCATGGCATGTTTGTTGTTTAAAGCGGAGTTCCGGGCACAAAATCGATATTTTTTTTTTGTGCCCGTCCGCTAGTTCGACATCACCTGAAAAGGAATTGGATAGTTAGGTTTTTTTTTTTGTTTACTCACCTTGTAATTGAAGATCGTAAATACTCACCTCAGTGTACTTCCTCCCTCAGCGCCGTGGCTCCGCCGTCACTTCCTGTCTCGCGATGATTCCTGGGAGCTGAACGTCATCGCTCCCAGGAATCAATGCGACGGTGTAACGTGAGAATTACCTACCCTGTGAGAATTACCTACCCTCGTCACTTCCGGCCAGAAACAGCTGAGCAGCGCAGCAGTGCGCATGCTCAGAGCCCCGGATACCTAATGGAAGAACAAAAGGAGCTTACTAGTGCGCATGCGCACTAGTATGAAACGATCACGGTGTACCGTGAAAAAAACCTACCAACGCGGCGCTTACATAAAACAGCTGTGCTGAAATACGAGTCATCTCCGCTCCTGTCCCGGTCACTTCCCTGCTCTCGGCAAGTAAATATAAAAGCGGCTTTCGGCTCCGTGATGTATGTTTTCATACAGCCGCCGCCGCTTTTATATTTACTATCCGAGAGCAGGGAAGTGACCGGGACAGGAGCGGAGATCACTCCTATTTCAGCACAGCTGTTTTAATGTACCCGCTGCATTACATACAGTGCCGAGTACCGGAAGTGACGAGGGGTAGGTTTTTCTCACGGGTAGGTAATTCTCACGGAACACCGGCACCGGCCCCGCTCGTCACTTCCGGGCGACGCCGCATTCCCCTGCTAAACAGCTTCTGGGCATGCCCAGAAGCTGTGGAGGAATGCGGCGCCGTACCGGAAGTGACAAGAGGGGCCGGTGCAGGCGCATTCTGGGAGAAGAAGACGCGGAAGAAGACGCCGAAGAGGACCGCGCCGGCTTCAGCTGCCCACAAGAGAGATGGAAACGCTGTGGAAGAAATTTTATAAGTAAGTATTTCTTCTAAGAGGTAAGTGCGAACCGGGACAGATCAGAGGCTAGCCATTGTGGAATGTGCTAGCCCTGACTGTCCCGGGGGTATGTTTGTTGAAAAATCATTTCTGTGCCCGGAACTCCGCTTTAAAGAAAAAAAAACTTTATTATCACTTTAAACGATGATAGTGTTCCTTCATTTTTATATTTTTATATTATTAAGCTCTTATTAACCACTTAAGCCCCGGAGGATTTTGCTGCTCAAAGACCAGGCTCTATTTTGCGATTCTGCACTGCGTGACTTTAACGGACAATTGCTCGGTCGTGCGACGCTGTACCCAAATTAAATTGGCGTCTTTTTTTCCCACAAACAGAACTTTCTTTTGGTGGTATTTGATCATCTGTGCAATTTTTATTTTTTGCGCTATAAACAAAAAAAACGAGCTACAATTTTGAAAAAATAACAATATTTTTCACATTTTTTTATATGAAATTCTCAAAAAAAATGTAAAAATCTAAATTTTTTAACATTTTAGGCAATTTGTTTTCTGCTACATATTTTTGGTAAAAAAATCGCATTAAGCGTATTTTGATTGGTTTGCGCAAAAGTTATTGCGTTTACTAACTACTGGAAAGGTTTATGTCATTTTTATTGTTTTTTTTTTAACTAGTAATGGCGGCGATCTACGATTTTTTTTGGGGGACTGCGACATTGCGGCGGACAGATCGGAACCCTGACTGACATTTTTGACACTTTTGGGAGTACCAGTGACATTACTACAGTAATCAGTGCTATAAATATGCACTGTTACTGTAAAAATGACACTGGCAGGGAAGGGGTTAACTTTATTGGTGATCAGTGGGTTGAATGTATCCCTAGGGGCGTGATTCTAACTGTGGGGGGGCGTGACTTGTGATGTATCCACAGAGACATACGATTCTAAATAGCAGGATCGCATAGCCTCTGTGCTTACATTAGGGAGAATGACAGACGGCTGTGTACATCAGCCGTCCGTCCTTCTCCCTCTCCTGTGGAAGATCGCGTGTGGCCGGCGGACATCGGAGCCGCCAGTCATACGCGCGGGAAAGGCAGGGATCGAGCGGGGGCAGGAGTGCGCCTCCGGCGGCGCGCGCCCCCTACAGGCTCCTGGGCGAGCAACGTAGGTCTACGTCGCTTTGCCCAGGAGCGGCTGACTGCCGCAGTAAATAGTCGTGCAGCGGTCAGCAAGTGGTTAAGCTCTTTTCTTATTATTTACAGCTTTTCTTACTTTGGCCATGAGCCACATGGGTTTTATTTTTAGACTTTTAAACTTATTGCAAATGGGAATTTATTTTTCAGTGTGTTCACATACAGTTTTTGAAGAATTCCTATTTCTGTTCTGGGTTCATCGATGCCAATATTCCCTCCCAGTCTAATGCTGGCCATATACTAGCCGAAAGATCATTCAAAAATCTGTCATTTGGTCAGATCGTTCGTTTTTCGTCCAGTTAATGGGCACAAATAGAAAATAAACAAATGATAAATTGAAAGGTTAATGTGTTTCTCGGCCGACCTGTTTGCACTAAGCGTATGTGATAAACTGAACGAAAAACGGATTCATTTATGTCCATTGAACAATTTATCGTTCAAAATTCGGTCATTACATGATGGCACGATCGTCTGCTCTCAAGCCCGATTTTTCGTTTTTCGAAAATGAGTTCGTTCGATATTTCGGCTAGTGTATGGCCAGCATAAGTCTTGGAAAGCAGCCCTCATCCTTGTAAAATTTGTTAAGAGTTTTTATCTTTCCAGCTTGAGCGTGTTGTTTACAGCTAACATTAATTGAAATCATGTCATGATCACTGCTGCGCAGATGTTCATTTATATGAACATTACTAATAAGCTCTGCATGGTTTGAGATTACCAGGTCCAGCTTGTAATAGACAAGAAAAACTGACTCCTATCAAATCCTTACCAACAGCCCTGTGATCCCATAAAAATGACCCTGGTTACTACATTTTACACAATCGAAACAGCCTGGCGTGGCATCCTATACCAAAGCAGCTGGGGGACCGGCCTCAGTACAAGCGCTGCCCACATTAATTTAAAAGTGGTTGTAAAGGCACAAGGTTTTTACCTTCATGCATTCTGTGTGCAGCAGCCCCCCAGCCCCTATTAATGCTTACTTGAGCTCCCTTTCAATCCAGTGATGTCCGCGAGAGCCTTGCCACTCCAGGGACTCGCAATCCTGATTGGACATTGACAATGCTGTCAATCATAGCCAGTAAGCCAATCAGCAGACAGAGGGGGCGGGGCAGAACTGTGTCTCTGTGTGTGAATGGACACACTGAGCAGCAGCTTGGGTGCCCCATAGCAAGCTACGGGGGCATCCGACAGTAGGGAGGAGCCAGGAGGCCCGGTGTGGGACCCAAGTAGAGGAGGATCCAGGCCACTCTGTACAAAACCACTACACAGAGCAGGTAAGTATAACATGTTTATTATTTTAACAACTTCCGGACCACCCGCTGCACATTTACTGCGGCAGGCTGGCCCCTTTACCAAAAATATGTATCAAAATACAAATTGGCCTAAAATGATGAAAACATTTGATTTTGAGGGTTTTTTTTGTGAATGTTATATAGCAGTGAAATGTGAAAAGTGTTTTTTTTTTTTTTTTGTGAACCGTCGCTCTTTTTTTGTTTATAATAAAAATCGCACAGGGGATCAAATACCACCAAAAGAAAGCTCTATTTGTGGGAAAAAAGGACATCAATTTTATTTCAGTACAGTGTCGCATGACCGCGCAATTGTCCGTTAAAATATCGCAATGCTGAATCGCAAAAAATGGCCTGGTCATTAAGGGGGCAAATACTTCCGGTCCAGAAGTGGTTATTAGAAAAAAAATCAAAGATTGTAAGCTCTTCTTAATCCTCTAGTACAGTGGTTCTTAACCTTGTTGAAGGTACTGAACCCCACCAGTTTCATTTGCGCATTCACCGAACCCATCTTAATTGGAAAAATAAAATATGATTTTTTTCAAATTCAAAACATAGGTATATATTATTTTAGTTATATATTTATACATAGCTGCACAAAATGAAAAAAAAATATTAAGAACAAAGAACAAAACCATTAAAACATTATTTTCACACAAAAACATAATAATGAATATTTACTGCAAATTAGTGTGACTTCTGCTGTTGTCTTTCAGAGACCAGTTCAGAAATGCGTGGCTTTATCTTGGCAAGTGCCACTCTCCTGTAATTTTCGCAACAAAGTCTGTTCCTTTTCTTTGTTTTTATGTCTAGCATCTCCCCTTACAGCAGGCTAGGGTGAGGTCCCGTCCCTCATATAGATCACCCCCTTTACAGTAGGCCAGGGTGAGGGGGATCTATATGGGGGACCCCAGACCTCACCTCACCTCACCCTGGCCTGCTGTAAGGGGGAGATCTATATGGGGGACGGGACCTCTCCTCACCCTGGCCTGCTGTAAGGGGAGATCTATATGGGGGACCTCTCCTCACCCTGGCCTGCTGTAAGGGGGGAGATCTATATGGGGGACCTCTAACCTCACCTCACCCTGGCCTGCTGTAAGGGGGTATCAATATGGGGGACGGGACCTCACCCTGGCCTGCTGTAAGGGGGGATCTATATGGGGGACCTGGTCCCCCATATGGATCCCCCCCTACAGCAGGCCAGGGTGAGGTCCCCCATATAGATCCCCCTTACAGCAGGCCAGGGTGAGGTCCCATCCCCCATATAGAACTCCCCCCTTACAGCAGGACAGGGTGAGGTGAGGTCTGGACCCTGGCCTGCTGTAGGGGGGGATCTATATGGGGGACCTCACCCTGGCCTACTGTAAGGGGGGATCTATATGGGGGATCATGTCCCCCATTTAGATCTTCCCCCTTACAGCAGGCCAGGTTCCCCATAAAATAGATCCGCTTTACATAGCCTTCTCAGTGTTCTCACACAGTCAGTCAGACAGTCAGTCACTAGACTAGTACAGCCAATACTACTCCAGTCCTACCTTTTTTTCACCTGTGTCCCGACTCCCGATAACAGGCTAGGTTTTCCTCCTGCAGGCTGCAGCACCACTGGCTCTCTGGCCTCTCACCTGCCGGCTTCTTCTGCTGCTGCGGCTGCTGCGGCTGCCTGGCCTGGTGGTTCTCTCCCTGGGCGGCCGCTGCATGGGTTAATCCCTCCCCCAGACAGTCCCTCTGCACAGCCAGCAGTGAGAGTGAGGAAGGGGCAGAGAGAGCTGCGAGTGCGAGCAGACTCAGCAGGCGGCGGCAGCCAGCTATCATGTCAGAGTGAGTGACATGACACTGCGGAGCGGATGCGCCCCCCCCCCCCAGATGTTGCGCCCGGTGCGGCCGCCCCCCCCTGCACCCCCCACGCTACGCCACTGGATGTTATGTATTTCCATGATGATGGCGCGGAGCGGGAGCTGAAGGACATGCCCGAAACTGGAGAAATCGTCCCTGACAGCGAAGTGGTACTAGCGGAGGGTGTGCCGAACCCTCGAGACTGACCCACCGAACCCCTGGGGTTCGATCGAACCCAGGTTAAGAACCACTGCTCTAGTATTTTATTGTATTGTAACTGCATTGTCTCCCTTTTATATTGGCTTTACATAAATCCTGAATAATAATAATAATAATAATAATAAAGCTTTACAATCACCTTAACACTTTAGAATTGCAGTCACTGAATAAAATTATTCAACGTTTTCAGTTATGATCAAAAGTATTGTACAAACAATTCTCCTATAGATCAGATGCAATCTTGCAGCTTTTTATTGTCCCCGATGCTTTTTAAAGTTGTAGTAAATCAGCATTTACAATAAAAAAAAAAAATAATTTGAATCCAGTTTTGTAAGCCTAATTTGGCATGCACAGATATCAGTGATTGGATTCATTAAAAGATAAAAATATAGTTTAGTATGCCGGAAAAGTATAATTGCGAATGTTCCCAAGTCTGGCGTTTACTGTGTGGAAGCATCCACGTATTCTCACTGGAGTGGCCACACATAGAGCCACAAAGCAGGGATCACTGTAAAGCAAGAATTGGGGAGTCTTGAGACTTTTATGGTCTATTCACATGGGCTGTCCAATCAGGTGTATCTGTCAGTTTTTCAGGTGGACCTGATAGGAACCTCCAGTCTCCCCTATGGGGCGGGGGATGTCAGTGGGCACATGTCCGCTGACACCCACCACCATCCAAAACCGATTCTGCCTCTCTCAACCCCCCCTCTCTATCCCTCAAATCCCCCCTCTCTCCCTCACACCCCCTCTCTTTCTCTCTCTCATTACCCCCTCTCTCTCACCCCCTCTCCCTCTCACACCCCCCTCTTTCTCTCTCTGATCCTCCTCATTCGACCTCTCTCATCCCCCCTCCCTCTCACCCCCCTCTCACTTCCTCACATCCCCCTCTCTTTCTCTCTCTCATCCCCCCTCTCTCTCTCTCTCACCCCCTCTCTTTCTTTCTCTCATCCCACCTCTCTCTCACCCCCCTCTCTTTCTCTCTCTCCCTCTCTTGCTTCCCCCCTCTCTCTCTCTCATCCCCTCACTCTCTCTCACCCCCTCCTCTCTCTCTCTCTCTCTCCCCCCTCTCACTCCCTCACACCCCCATCTCTCTCACCCCCCCTCTTTCTCTCTCTCACCCCCTCTCCCTCTCACACCCCCCTCTTTCTCTCTCTTATCCTCCTCATTCGACCTCTCTCATCCCCCCTCCCTCTCCCTCTCACCCCCTCTCACTTCCTCACATCCCCCTCTTTTTCTCTCTCTCATTCCCCCTCTCTCTCACCCCCTCTCTTTCTTTCTCTCATCCCACCTCTCTCTCATCCCCTCTCTTTCTCTCTCTCCCTCTCTCTCATCCCCTCACTCTCTCTCACCCCTCCTCTCTCTCCCCCTCTCACTCCCTCACACCCCCCCCTCTCTCACCCCCCTCTTTCTCTCTCTCATCCCCCTCTCTCTCTCTCTCACCCCCCTCTTTCTCTCTCTCACCCCCCTCTTTCTCTCTCTCACCCCCCCCTCTCTCTCTCACCCCCTCTCTTTCTTTCTCTCATCCCACCTCTCTCTCACCCCCTCTCTTTCTCTCTCTCCCTCTCTCTCATCCACCCTCTCTCTCTCTCTCATCCCCTCACTCTCTCTCACCCCTCCTCTCTCTCTCTCTCCCCCCTCTCACTCCCTCACACTCCCCCTCTCTCTCACCCCCCCTCTTTCTCTCTCTCATCCCCCTCTCTCTCTCTCATCCCCCCTCTCTCTCTCTCTAATCTCCTCTCTCATCCCTCCTCTCTCCCTCCCTCACCCACCCACCCCCTCTCTCTCATCCCTCCTCACTCTCTCCCTTCTTCACCCCCCCTCTCTCCCACCACCTTTCACCCCCCGCCCCATGCTGGGACTTGTAGTCTTGTAGTCCTTCAATTTTGGAGGGAGTCATATCCATTAAAAATGAAGGAGTGGGGCAAATTTACATAGGAGGGGGGCACCCAATTTTAGTCTTGCCTAGGGCAGCACAGAACAAAAATACACCACTGCAGTGGACAGTAGACGATTTACCCATACAGGAGAGCGGGACTGTGTCTGTGTCCGCTCTGCACAACACTGTGTCCGCTCTGCACAGCGGAGTGGACACGGACCTGTCATCTGGCTGCTCAGCGGGGATCAGCAGAGCAATCCCCCGCTAAGCAAGTGGAATCTGTAACACGGAGGTGCCCGTGTGAAAGGACCCATGTGAATAAGGCTCCATTCACACTTGTGTGCAGCTTGTCATGCGACTTTGGACATCAAAGTCCCATGACAAATCACAGCCCATTCTTTGCTATGGCACCCGTTCAGATCGGTGCGTTTTAAAGTCACAGTGACTTTGAAAAGGTGACTGCACTACTTTGGTGTGACATTTAATGTGAAGTCACGCACCAAAGTCGCACTGGAAATTGTGTGACTTTGGAGACATGCTGATGTGAATGGAGCCTTAAACCTAGAAGCTAATTGGTTACTATGCACAGCTGCATCAGACTGTGTGCACCAGTTTTAGTAAATCTCCCCCTAAGTGTCCCTCTCATAGTGATAACATTTCGATAACCCTTCATTGTGAAACAACAGCTATTTTTTCATGCAGCTAATATACATCTGCTGTCCACAATAACAACCTGGTGCACCATAGTGTGGATAGATACCCCTAAACTATGGATGGATACAAGTAACTGAAAAATGGATACATTTAACCTATGTGTGGATACCCCTCACCTATGGGTGGATACTCGTGACCTATGAATGGATACCTATGACAGATTGGTAGATACCCCTCACCTATGGGTGGATACTCGTGACCTATGAATGGATACCTATGACAGATGGGTAGATACCCCTCACCTATGGGTGGATACTCATGACCTATGAATGGATACCTATGACAGATGGGTAGATACCCCTCACCTATAGGTCTGCTATGGCTACAGCTACACATATACTGTGTACACACATACACATACATTGGGCCCTAAACAACAAGACTAACAAGGTGCAATCTTGTCTTACGTTTGCTCTTGGCTTTGGCTCCTTCCAGACAGAGCGATGAGAAAAGCGATTTGTAGTAGAATCATCATGGACGGAGATAAGACCAGTGATATTTCAGAATGAGTGACCTTTAATTCCAGGTGTATGCTGGAGCAGATGCCTGCTGGTCCTCACTCTGTCCAGCTCCTCTGTTACACTGGCCTTCCTATACTGATACTTTGCCCTCAAGCTTCATGTTTGCCTGACCAGGTTAAAGCCGGCCTCTTTGTTTGTCACTTCATTGATTGATGGCATTGAACAATATATTCTGTTTGTCTTTCTGTAGAGTGAAGAAAGATCTTACCATCCTCCTTGTCACCCTTCTCAGCCAAGAAAATACACAGTCTGCCTTTATATTCTAACACTTGGTGCAAAAAACAAACAAACACGTGAAAAGGCCACTCCACCAAAGAGAGAGAGGTTTCTGCATTTAGTAGATGGTTCAGATTTAATTTTTTTAATTTGTTTTAGTTTTATATAGAGCAGAAATGAGTTAAAACTGTCAGGTTTTAATGAACAAAATGTTTTGTCTGGGGTTGGGCTTTGAACTCCCTAATGGTTTCTTAAAAGGAAAGTGGACATTCATACTCCCAAGCCTAAAGTTATTTTAATTAATATTAAAATTTGGGTAAAGCAAAAGGAAGAGTAGGAACACCCAGCCGTGGGCAGAATTGGCACCAATAGTTATGATAGGTAAATGTTGCTGCTGGAGTTCCTAAGAATAAGATGACCTTTCTCTGGGGGGAACTGTTTGAGTTACGCAATTGTTTGCTATACTGACTGATTCTGATGTTGTTCTGGATTCGATTCCACTGTTACCAAAATTGGTTAAGGACTGGTTCACATCACATGCAGTCCAGGGCATTAAACGGACATGGACATACTGCCATGGACAGTAGGTTACACAGATTCCATCAGCAAAGTTCACATCATTGCAGTGTGTTCTGGTACACTCAACAAAAGTAGAACATGCTGCATTTTTTCTGCAAGGAACTGTACTGGAACATGTCAAAACATATCAAAAACTCACAGGAAAAAAACTCAAAAACCAAAAAAATGAAGAAAAATAGTTAGTAATACAGGCAGGCAGCCAAAAAAATCCAAACAAAGATCTAACCTTTCCACGTTCAGTCCAAAACTAAAACAAAATGGCTATTATATGATATTATATGATGGTATTGCTAAAGCAGCTAAATTATTTGGCTCATGACACCATAAGCTAAAAATTAACTTCAAGTTACATCTTCAAAGATATAGCCAAAGGTTTACATTTAAGCATATGTAACCACAATCGCTAAAATTTCACATAAGGTTTAACATTTTTTAATTACAGAGGTCATTGACATTACAGAGGTCATTGACAATATTTTAAAATCTTCAGTATTCAGTAAAATACAAGTAGGGCATGTAGGTCTTTGTTCAGGGATTTTCTGTTTTTAGTGTTCTAGTGTTGTCACCCTGTCACACAGGCCTGTGATGAAGACTAAATTAAATGTTTTGTATACATATGTAGCACGCTCCTAGGTAGGTGCTAGTGAGAAAGTATAGTTTGTGCTCTTTCTGCTTACCAGAAGAGCTGCAGATAAATCTATATTGTTCTCTGCCTACCAGAGAGCAGGATCGGTTAGTGAGGTCTGCTCTTTGTGCTCAGACTGCAACTCATTCTGTCTAGAGAGTGTTTCACACTGGTCCAATAGGGAGGCATGTTGGACAGTGGAAGGAAACCTGACGAATGGGTGCATGGGCTTTTGATACAGTCCTGACAATTGGCAGAGGGAAGAGGGGAGGGAGGGGGGAAGGGGAGGGAGAGGGGAAAGGAGAGAGAGAGAAAAAGGGGGGAAGGAGGGGAGGAGGAGGAAGAAGAAGAGGACGAGGAGGAAGGAGAAGAGGGAGAAGCAGAAGAAGAAGAGGAAGAAAAAGAAGAAGGGGAAGAGGGAAGGGAGAAGATTGAAGGGGAGGGGGGAGGAGGGGAAGCAGAGAGAGAGAGAGGAGGGGGGGGGAGAGGGAGGGGAGGGGGGGAGAAGAGGAGGAGGGGGGAGGAGGGGATAGGGAGGAGGGGGGATGGAGGAGGAGGGGAGGGGGGAGAGGGAAGGGAACGGGAGGAGGGGGGTAGAAGGGAAGAGAGGGACGAGAGGGGAGAGGAAAGGAGGGGGAGGAGGAGGGGGGAAGGGGGGAGTGGGTAGGGGTAGGAAGGAAGAAGGAAGGGGAGAGGGAAGCTAAAAGGGAATAGGGGGACAAGACAGGGAGGTGGGGGATGAGGAGGGGGAGATAGGAAAGATAGAGGGGGAGAGCACAAAACAATAATACTCGTAGGGAGTTGGCATACAGAATTTTGTAGTAACCTCTTGGCTAATTGCAGCAGATAAACCAGATAACTACTACCGAAACATTAGAAAGACAAGGGGTTAGGAAAATAAAGGGAAGGTCAGCTTAACCACTTTACAACCGGAGGATTTTGCTGTCTTCCGTCCAGGCCACTTTTTGCGATTCGGCGCTGTGCGACTTCAACTGACAATTGCGCGGTCGTGCGACGCCGTACCCAAACGAAATTTACGTCCTTTTTTTCCCACAAACAGAGCTTTCTTTTGGTGGTATTTGATCACCTGTGCGATTTTTACTTTTTGCGCTATAAACAAAAAAAGAGCGTTTATTTTGAAAAAATAACAATATTTTTCACATTTTTTTATATGAAATTCCCCCCAAAAAAGATGTAAAAACCAATTTTTTTAAAAGTTTTTGGCCAATTTGTTTTATGCTACATATGTTTGGTAAAAAAAATCGCAATAAGCGTATTTTGATTGGTTTGCGCAAAAGTTATTGCGTTTACTAACAAAGGGAAAGATTTCTGTCATTTTTGGTGTTTTTTTTTAACGCGTAATGGCGGCGATCTGCGATTTTTTTTGCGGGACTGCGACATTGCGGCGGACAGACCGGACCCCTGACTGACATTTTTGACACTTTTGGGGGTACCAGTGACATTACTGCAGTAATCAGTGCTGTATATATGCACTGTTACTGTAAAAATGACACTGGCAGGGAAGGGGTTAATTTTATTGGAGAGGGAGGGGTTAATGTATGCCTGGTGCTTACTGACGTGTAGGGGGGGAGGTGACTATGTGATTCATGGACAGATCGGATGTCCAGCTATGCTGAACAGTCCGATCTGTCACTCCCTGTCACTATGGAGATCCGCCCGCTGTGTTTACACACAGCGGGCGGATCTCCAGACTCGATCCCCGACGATCGGGTAAGAGCAGCGGCGATCGCCGCTGCTCCTCCCCTGGCCCGACTCCCGCTGTGAATGAAAACAGCGGGAGCGAGCCTCCGGCGGCGCGCAAGCGCCGCCCAGAAGGGGAGGAGTCCAGTCACGTTAATACTACGTGACTGGACGGGAACGAGCCACTCTGCCGCAGTAGTATTACTGTGAGCGGTACTAGAGTGGTTAATGGATGCCATAGAAATATGTATCAATAACACAAAAAGGATAACAATAACCTCAATGGTTGTTGGTCAACCATGAATACCACAATGACCATTGTTTATCAAATCCCGTTCCTCTACCTGCTTTACATGCCAGTATACCCTCGTATGCCTGATTAGTTCTGACCATGTCTAGGGCCGCAGATGCATTGGGTGCCTCATCTGCTTTCCACTGCCGGGTTATTAAGCTTCTGGCGACCAAAAATATATGTGTGACGATAGACCAACAATCCCTCGGTAAGCGGTCTATGCCCACGTTCAATATCGCCAATGCTGGAGAGGGGCAGGTAAGGACACCCGTGATCTCAGAAACAATGGAAAATATCTTATTCCAAAAGCTAGTCAGGTGCTTACAGGTCCAGAACACATGTTTGAGATGGGCCTTCTCGCCACAGCCTCTCCAGCACAGAGGCGAATAGCCTGGCCTAAATTTAGAGAGGCGGTAAGGGGTGAGATACCAGCGTAAGTTTATCTTTTGGGAAAGCTCCCAGTGATTTGTGCAGGAGGATGCCCGTCTAATAGAGCGGAGGGCAATTTGCCACTGCTCAGCAGTAAAGGTCTCCTCCAAATCCGCCTCCCATTTCTCAAAGGGAGTAGTCTTACAGTAAACTAGTTTCTGCTGCAGGCAATTGTAAAATAAGGAAGTGCCCTTAGCTGAACGCAGGGAGCCCAATAAAAACATCCAGCCCTGTGAGGGTAGGTGAATATGTGGGGATGGCATTGTACGCATGAAATTAGATATCCTTAGATACATATAGTACTCTGTCTGGGGAAGGCCAAATTCTCATTGCAGCTCAGGAAATGGTTTAAGGGAGTCCTTAAATAGGAGATCATCTATCGTGGTCATTTCTCTAGCAGCCCAACTCCGGAGAGAGGCATGAGGTAAGACAATTTCCAGAACATGGAGTGGAATGGGCACCTTCACCAGTAGAGGAGGTCTGAGTGCAAGAGAGGCAAATTCTCTCCACGCTAGGAGCGAAGCTTGGACCGACAATGGCAGGCCCCCCAGGGGAAGGGGGCACTGACCGCAGGGGCAATGGAGCATAGAGCTCCGCTTCCATGGTACTCCAAGTAGTATTGTGGCCTGGGGACACCCAGGATCGTAGTTGTGCCAAGTGTGAGGCCAACAGGTAGTCCTTCACATCCACCATGCCCATTCCCCCCGCGGACCAGTGCTTCACCAGAAGTGCGTGAGTGCTTCTAGGTCGTTTGCCCCTCCATACCAGTCCCTTAAGCGCAGCCTGTAGCAGCAACACATATTTACGTGGGATTGGGATTATTAATGTTCTAAATACGTAGAGAATTTAGGGCAGGAGGAGCATTTTAAACGAGGCAAGGCGGCCAGACCAAGTGAGTTCAGTTTTGGAGATGCGTAGGCATTCCTGTGATATTTTAGTGATTAAGGAAGGGAGGTTGGCATCCGTCAATTGGGAAACCTTGGGAGTAAGTTGGATGCCCAAATAGGGAATGCTGTGCAGCTTCCACGAATAGGGATAGGTCGACTGCAATTTATGACATAGTTTCGGGGGGAGGGCCATCAGGAGGATCAGGGACTTTAACCAGTGAAATTAACCTTGTAGTAAGATATTAAGCTAAAACGTTGTAATATCGCATGTGTGGCAGTCACTGATTTTTCAGGATCCGTCAGGAAGATGATGATATCATCCGCGAACAAATTGACCACATGATGCTGCGTGTCAGTGTGGAAGTCCCTGATGTCTCCCGATGACCGAACCGCCTCCGCTAGGGGTTCGATGAGTAAATTAAAAATAGAGGGGGATAGCAGGCAGCCTTGCCTCATGCCGTTATTTATGGGAAATGACTGAGAAAGCATATTTGAGGTGTACACTTTGGCGGAGGGATGTGAGTACAGCGCCAAAATCGCGGATACAATAGGACCACTAAAGCCAAATTTTTGCAGTACCCGAGACATATAGGTCCAGTGGACCCGGTCAAATGCCTTCTCTGCATCCAAAGAAAGCAGCAGAGAAGGCACCCGACCGGACCCCGCTCTATCGATAATGTCAATGATTCTCCTGGCCGCATCTGAGGCCTGACGACCCTGCACAAACCCGGTTTGATCTGCCTGTATCAGGTCAGGCAAGATAGGATGCAACCTCAATGCAATAACCTTAGAGTATAATTTGACATCTGTATTCAACAGTGATATGGGCCTAAATTTGGGGGGAGAGGTAGGCTCCTTCCCAGGTTTAGGCAGTGTTACAACATAAGCTTGGAGCATTTCTGTAGGCAGAGAGGTAGAGGACACGGCGGCCGCAAACACCGAGGCTAGGTGCGGGCTCAAGACACCCATAAACTTCTTATAGTAAAGGTTAGGTAGACCATCAGGGCCAGGAGATTTACCAGCGGGCAAGGTGCGTATGGCGTGCTCAATCTCCAAGTGAGAGATCGGGGCGTTCAGGTCATGAAGCTGATTTGGAGTAAGCTGCGGTAAGTTAAGGGAGGTAAAAAAATCTGAAATGGACTGTTCTGTGGGCTTAGGGGTGGTAGGGTCATCTTTTAAATTATACAAGGAACTATAATAGCTGGCAAAAGAGTCAGCAATGGCTTGTGGATTCATAATTTTGGTATTGGTGGTGGGGTCTAATAGGTACGCTATTTTGCTTTTAACCCGTCTAGCTTTCAATTTGTTAGCCAATAGTTTGCCCGCCTTGTTGCCAGAGGAATAATGGGAAAGCTTTAGGGCTCTGAAAAATGTATCTTGTTGTTCCACTAGAAATTGTCTCAGATCCGATGTAAGGTTATGGAGTTGGAGGGCCAGGGTCGGTGAGAGAGAGAATTTGTTTAATGGTTCTAAACGCTTGATCTCACTCAGGAGCTGGTCAAGCCGCTGAGCCCTCTGCCTCTTAAGTCTAGCACACAATTGAATGAGAATTCCACGTATAAATGCTTTATGAGCGCACCAGACAACCGTTGGGTCCGAAACAGACCCTGCATTGGTAGTAAAGTATTCCCTCAAGCACGTCTCAATATAGGAGGCATACTGAGGGGAATCCAAAACTTGGCTGTTCGCTCTCCACAGGTAGGCTGGGCCGGGGGAGCGTGACTCCTGTAGGACCACTGAGACCGGAGCATGATCCGACCAGGTGATTTCGTGGATTTCAGAAGTGTGAACAACTTGTAGTAAATGTTTATCAACTAAAATCATGTCGATGCAGGAATAGGAGTTCTGGCATTGCGAGTGAAAGGAGTAGTCCCGTTCACCTGGGTGGAGGCACCTTTCAGGAATCATACATGTCTACCGAGTGGAATAGAGGCTGCAGGGCGAGAACATTTGGGAGTGGAGGTGGTGTCCAACGTGGGGTCAGATGTGAGGTTGAAGTCCCCGCACACTACTGTGGGGCCTTTCCCTGTTCCGTCTAGACACTAGACGGAACATTTTCCTCCAGAAGCGCAATTGATGTGTGTTGGGGGTGTACGCGTTGACCACCGTAAGTGGCATGTTGTTCACTTCACAAAGCAATATTAGGTATCGGCCATTCGGATCTGCAATAAGATCCACTAGGGAGAATTCCACAGAGTCCCTGATTGCGATTAGTACCCCCTTACGCTCCTGTGGGGCTGATGCCATGAAAACAATTGGGAAATTCCTATGTGCGATGATACATGGAGATGGGTTTCCTGAACACACAGCAGATCACTTTGGAGTTTTAATGCCTCTTTCCACAGGGATGCCCGCTTGGCAGGGTGGTTGAGGCCATGAACATTCATAGAAGTAATTTTAATGGTCATGGGTAGGTGTCAAAGGAGCGATAGAGTTACCTGGACAAGGATGCATCAGAAGAAAGTCCAGTGGGGCCCACTTGAGATCCGTAGGAGATGTGCGACCTCTTGATCGTAGAGATTCAAAGTGATAAGTATGCTTCAAGGGTGTCCTGAAGGGAAGCTTACCAACTTGACTCAAAAAAAAAAGAGACAAAAAAGGGAAAGAAAAAGCAAAGGTAATAAACACACAAACAGTCAGTAAAAAGGAGAGAGTTAACTCGAAAGCAGTCTTACTGCACATCGTGGTGGGGGGTAAAACAGCGAACAGTGGTCTGAGTAGCCAGACGCAGGGAGAGACTTAACGATTGTTGCCTTGAGACGGCGAGCTCTTTGAGGACTTCTTCACTTTTTTCCCATAGGAAACGGTATGCCAATCTTCAGGGATTGGTGAAAAGTGGTCAGAGGGTTCAGGTGGAGTAGGGCCTTGTGTCGGGAGGATGCCCCAGGATTGCAGGAGATCCAGGCCTTCCTGTAGAGAAGTGATGACATGTGTTCGATTGTTGTAGGTCACAGTGAGTTTAACCGGGAACCCCCACCTGTAGGTGATAGTGTGATTTCTGAGCACTTTAATGAGCGGCTGAAGATTCCGCCGTTTCTGTAGGGTATGTTGTGAAAGGTCAGCAAAAAGCTGAATCCTGGCATACTTGTCCGGTATGGGGACCATCCTCCGGAACGCTGACATCAGGTGGTCCTTAACATGGTAAAAATGAACCCTCATAATGACATCTCTAGGGATATCATCAGAAAGATGGGATGGCTTGTGGAGGCAATGTATGCGGTCTAGGTCTATCACCAACTCAGAGGAAGGAGTAGAGGGAAGGACCGCTTGGATGAGGTCTCGGGCATACTGATCCAGCTCACTGGGCTGAACTGACTCAGGGACCCCCCGTATCTTGACTTTATTACGCCACGAGCGGTCCTCCATGTCAGCTATCTTGTTTTTGAGCCTGTCTATTTTCTCCTCGTGGGTGTAATGAGAGTCTATGAGTTCATTATGAGAGGCAGCAAATTCCCCCATTTTTGTTTCCACCTTGTCCATGCGTCCCCCCAGGGCCTGCACTTCCACTTTAAAGGAGCTAACACATTCCATCATGTCCGCATGCAGGGAAGCCCGCAGGGACATCATCATGTCCTTCAATTTGGTCTCTGAGACCGGTTGATCACTTGCAGGGAAAGCGTTAATATTAGTGGCAAGTTCCCTAGTGGAGTTCAAGGAGGAGGAATCTCCATGGCTTACCTCCTCCGTGGACGCATCCTCCGACAGTCTGGGCCTGCTCTTCACAGGGCTCTTGGAGAGCGGAGTTGAGGCCGAGGGAGACCGGGGTTGTCCCGCTTTCTGAGAAGGAGGAGGTGAAGGGCTGTGTGGAGAGTTGGACGTTCCGCCGGAGGAAGCCGGGGAGTTGCTGCCGGCGCCATCTTGCCCACGATGCTTCTCCTGGGCCATAAAGAAGTGCTGCAGTTGTCTCGGATGTCCGCTGTCCTTCTTCTTTTTGGCCATGGCTTCAGTGGCAGGGAGCAAGAGAGGTGCCGTAGAGGTCCGGGAATCAGTGTTGAGCGGTGTCAGGGCGCCGATGGAGTTGGATTTTCTCTCTGGTCCGGCGGAGTTGCGAGCTCAAGCGTCCATGCAGCTACGCGGCGACCACGCCCCCCCCCTCCAAGTGGAGTATTGAAGATCAAACATTGTGAATAGTTCAATTGGAGTATCCCACTATTCCCTTCTCCTATCCCAAGTTATTAATAAACAACAAAACACACAACACTCCTAGACTGTTCATTTGTGTGACGAGCCATTGGGAACAAGGAGAGATTCTGAGACATGTTCAAGTAAAGATGTGCTGGTAACCAGGGGAGCCTGCAAAGTCAATATCCAGCAGTTCCTGCGGGGCAGTGCTACACATATTATAGTGATTATACAGGCACCGTCTACTGTTGTCACTATCAAGAAACCAACCCTGAAAAAAGCCATGCAGCCAGACATGAAATGGCTGTAAAGAGGCTACGGGAGGTCAGCAACTTTGAGATACAACACATAGTGAGAAGTATAGTTAGTTAGTTGTCATTGAATGTCATTCATTTAGAATTTACATCTGGGTAGTTGGGTAATCTGTTAAAACAAAATGAACAAACAGCTATTGTGTAATAAGTAGCTGAGCAAACAGGTCTGATACCAAACACTGCAGTCCCCTTACGGGAAGCCACTAACCCTTTGTTTGCTCTTCTTTATATTACTGCCCATTTCCTGGTTCATCTGGGAATGCTGTGTTTAAATTTTTGTGGTTTGGGAATGAATATTGTGCAGTGATTAATTATTAACAAGTAAATGTTTAATATTCCCTGGACAGTCTTTATTGACATCTGTGATATGAGGGTTTTCTATGTATAAAATGACATTAAAGAAAAAGATACATTGTGCTGTGTATAGTGATCATCAATTGCTGTGCTGACCAAAAGAGCCCCCATCCAACTTTTCACCAACAAAAACAGTGCAGGCCTGCCTGAACCTGTGAGGATGTAATCGGCAGAGAAGCTAAAACACAATTTATTTTTCCTAACATGGGTGCAGCCTATAAACGTCTGCTTCTCTATAGCATTTAACCACTTGCCGACTGCTCACAGTATATTTACTGCGGCAGTCGGCCCCGGCCAGGTAGAGTGACATAGGTCTACGTCGCTCGCCTGTCACTCCTTCTAGAGCCAATAGCGGGCGAGCGCGCGCCCGCCGAGGCTCGTTCACGGAGGAGTGCGGGAGTGTGACTGGCGGACCCGATGTCCGCCGGTCACACTACGATCGCCGGTACAGCGGGAGAAAGACAGAGTGGCTTATGTAAACAAGCCGCCTGTCAGTTCTCCCTGTGTAAAAATGAAGATCAGACGGTTCTACTATGTAGAACCGTTGATCTTTTTTTTTACACCAATAGGAATGTCCCACTACAGTTAGAAGCACACCCCTAGGACACACTTAACCCCTCCCTGTCCAATACAGTTAACCCCTTCCCTGCCAGTGTCATTTTTACAGTAACAGTGCATATATATAGCACTGATTACTGCAGTAATGTCACTGGTACCCCCAAAAGTGGCAAAAATGTCAGTCAAGGGTCCGATCTGTCCGCCGCAATGTCGCAGTACCGCAAAAAAAAAATCGCAGATCGCCGCCATTACTCGTTAAAAAAAAAACACCAAAAATGACAAAAATCTTTCCCTTTGTTAGTAAACGCGATAACTTTTGCGCAAACCAATCAAAATACGCTTTTTGCGATTTTTTTTTACCAAACATAGGTAGCGTAAAATAAATTGGCCGAAAATGTTAAAAAATTTTGATTTTTACATATTTTTGGGGGGGAATTTCATATAAAAAAAAGTGAAAAATATTGTTATTTTTGCAAAAATTACACTCTTTTTTTGTTTATAGCGCGTGATCAAAAAATCGCACAGGTGATCAAATACCACCAAAAGAAAGCTCTGTTTGTGGGAAAAAAAGGACGTGAAAAGGTACAGCGTCACACGACCGCGCAATTGTCCGTTAAAGTCACGCAGTAAAAAATCGCAAAAAACCCCCTGGTCTTTTAGCAGGAAAATCCTCCGGTGGTAAAGTGGTTAAAAAACATTTATTTGAAAACTATATATATTGCTTCTTTGTAATAAAGTTCACTGTACCTATTCTCTCAGGGCTCATTTACACTTCAACTTCAATACACATTAAAGCACCTACCGCTTTAACATGCTTTTTGATGTGTCTTTTATGCTTCAATAATGCTTTGATGATGCTTTAATTATGCTTTTTGAAGCTTTAATGAAGCTTGGCAAATGGCCTATGTGTTTGTTGATTTTCTATTTGTATTAAAGGGGCCCAGTAGAACCCCAGCTCAGCAGTACCCCCACTCAGCAGATCCCCAGCTCATTAGTACCCCTGTTCAGCAATCCCCAGATTATTTCTAGGCTCATTCAGCAGACCCCCTCCTCAGTACTGTTGCAAGCTCTGTTGATGCCCCACTGAGAAGCATCCCCAGCTTTGCTGATCCCCCGCTCAGTAGTAACCCCCAGGTCTGCTAATTCCTGTCTCAATAGTAACCCCCAGCTGTGCTAATTCCCTGCTTAGTAGTAACCTCTAGCTCTGCTGATCCCAAACTCAGTAGTAACTCCCAGCTCTGCTGATCCTCTGGTTTGCTAATTCTCCTCTCTTTCTGGTCCCCACTCACCTCCCGCTATATTACTTTCACGCACCACTTGTGACTTTGCTATTTTCTCCTGCTCCAGTCCCCCAGTTCTGCTGATCCTCTGCCACTTAGTCCTCTCTCGCTCCAGTCCCCGCTCACCTTCTGCTATACCATTCCCTTGTTAATAAGTTATATGTCCTACAACGCAACACCCAGAAACAACAACAGTCTGAAATGCTAAAGTGCATAAAAAATTTGTATAAAGGAATAAATATATCAATTTATTATCCACCCTCTTAAGTGTTCTTCTAGTGTTAAAACATACAGTGTAAAAAACAAATAACCAATAAACCTCCTCTAATATGTAATGCTTGCACAAAAATTCATAAAGCATGTGACCAGTGAAAACACACCGATGATAAAATTATAAAGTGCTAATCATGTAACCTCACTTCATACATGGAAGAGTGGACAACCATGTGACCAGTGAGAGTTCCTTAGTGATCCCCAAAAAAATATTAAATTCATGCAGCAGGTGGTAAGTGAAGACTCAACATTGCTAAAAAACAGATAAATAAATATAAAGTGCTAACAGCGAAACTTCAGCCCATAAATTACCTTAGATTGTAAGCTCCTTGAGGGCAGGGACTGGTGTGAATGTACAATGTATATGTAAAGCGCTGCGTAAATTGACAGCACTATATAAGTATCCGAAATAAAATACATAAATAAATTTATAAGCATGTATCCAGTGAAAACTTACCATAATTAATGTTCCTCCAAAGTGCTATGATGGTGAAAGAATTCCAAAAGTGCTTGTGCAGTGTCCAGTGATCCACTCCCCTAAGGCAAAACACTTAGGCTGTATTGGTAAGTGGTCCACATTTTCTGGTAAGTGTGCTTTGCCTTAGGAGAGTGGATCACTGGACACTGCACAAGCACTTTTGCAATTCTTTCACTATCATAGCACTTTGGAGGAACATTCATTAAGTTTTCACTGGATACATGCTTATGAATTTATGGAGTGAAGTTGCACCATTAGCACTTTATAATTTCATCATCGGTGTGTTTTCACTGGTCACATACTTTATGCATTTTTTTGCAAGCATTACACATTAGAGGAGGTTTATTGATTATTTGTTTTTTACACTGTATGTTTTAGCACTAGAAGAACACTTAAGAGGGTAGATATGTAATTGATATATTTATTCCTTTATACTCATTTTTTATGCACTTTAGCACTTTCAAACTGTTGCTGTTTCTGGGTGGTGCGCTGTAGGCCATGTAACTTATTAATTCTTTTCACATTATGATGATCAGCAGCATACACATTATTGGTGCTCAAATGACATATTAGCGCAGGTTCATCTTTATAATTGTCATTCCCATGTTGCAAACTAGGTGTGCCATCTGCTTGTAACCCCAGTCCAGACCTGGCTCACCTTCCTGCTTCTCCTTGCTGCACACCAGATGTGACATCTACACCAGACACTTCCAGAATATATACACATGAACCAGACATGCCTGCTTATGATGTCTTTATTGTTCACTTGTTGGTTTTTCAGTGCATCCTGGGATATCCCATACCTGCAATACTTCCAAAACAAAGTGAAGCTAAAGTTTAATAAAAGCCTCTGAAAAGCTGCAGGTGCTGCTAGCAAAATTTGCCATTGATTTCTATGGAGGCTTTGGAGATGCTTTGAAGCACCAAGAAAGTGACATGGGATATCATTTAGGAAACAAGGAACAAAATGTGTAAACAGGACTGTAAGGAAAGGATTTCAGTTAGTGATAGGTGATGGCATTCAGAGTGCTTTAAAAACGTGTGTACAATGCCACATTTTAAAGCAAATATAAACAAGCCCTTAGTATTGCAAATGTGGCTACGGTATTTACAGTAATAACGCTGTAGTATAACAGGAGCAATAAAATTATAGTACTCCAATTAGATAATTGTTTTCATGCTAAGTGCATACATGCTATGTAATGTATACAAATACACCCTCCTATGTAGGTGCTAGAAGAGAGTATAGTTTTTGGGTCTTTCTGCTTACCAGGAGGATTGCTAGGTAAATTTAGAGTGCTCTCTGCCTATTAGGGAGCAGGATCGATTGATAGGGTCTGCTCATGGTGCTCAGGTGCAGCTCAGCTTGTCTGAATGTTTCACACTGGTCCAATAGGGAGGCATGTTGGACAATGGTAGCAAACCTGACAAGTGAGGGCACAGGCATTGTTACAGCCCTGGCTAGTGGCAGAAGAAAGTGCCTCGTTGCATGCTGGTTAACTGTATAAATGCCAAGGACACATGTGTGCGGCGTCTTTAGCTGAAGAGCGGGGTCCCAGAGGGAGGGGCAGCAGCCCCTCCTCTGTAGAAGTTGCCACGCTGCCTTGGGTGGTCGACCTGAGGGCCTGAGAGTCAGAGAGAAGCTGAACAGAGAGATCCTGTAGAGCTGGCTAGAAGGGAGACACCAGGAAGAATCTGATTCTGCCTACTGTGAGTGCAGATCTGTGTCATGGGGCCTGTCCTGTGAGGGCCATCCTTTCATGTAGAAGAGTCAGTGGATGGGTGTCAGTAAAGGGGATGCTAGAGAGTGTCCTGAAGATAAAGTAGTTGCATCAAGTCTACTGCTAGAAAGACCAAGAAGACTTGATTCTTCCATACAAGTGGCAGTATGGTAAAAACAGTGTATCTGCTTTCACAAGTAATATGGTGAGGCCAAGTGTGATTTGTCCTTATCTACTGTGAATAGTTCAGTCCCAATATCCCATTATTCACTTCTACTATCCAAGTTCCACAATAAATACAAAAACCAAATACCCTGTACTGTTTATTGAGTAATGAGCAAATGAGAGTAAGGAGGGATATGTGAAAACCCCCCAGCAACTGTCTGCAGGTAATCAGAGGGAGGCCTAGAAAAGTCAACACACAGCAAGCCCTACGGGGACAGTGCTACACAAGAAACACACTTATGATCTCTCAGAGAACACAGAACACCCAATGACAACGCCTTTATTATTATTATTATTATTATTATTATGATTAAGGATTAATATAGCGCAACAGTTTGTGCGACATTTTTCAAAATGGAGGGTCACAGTATAGTTGCAATAGCAATTCAATACAAGAGGGATCAGAGGGCCCTGCTCATTAGAGCTTATAATCTAAAAAGGAAGATCATGTACAAAAGGTAATAACTGTTAGGGATGAGCTGATTGATAAAGTATAAATACAATTTATTAGTTAGAGGCTAGATAGGCCTCCCTTAAAGAGGAGTTCCAGCCACCTGTCAAAAAAATAAAAGTCAGCAGCTACAAAAACTGTAGCTGCTGACTTTTAAAAAACAGCCACTCACCTGTCCCATGATCCAGCAGTGTACTCAGCCCAGCCGTCTTCATCCTTTGTCCTCCCTTGGCAGCGCCAGCATCTTCATTATGAGTCGCGCTGCACTGCGCATTGTGAATGGTGGATGCAAGTCTTCTGGGACCTGTCAGTGTCCCAGAAGACTGCAGGGGGAGGGAAGAAGTAGAACTTTCATTGCCGAGCATTACGGTGCTTGGAACGGAAGCGGGAAGCAGGTACCTGTCAAAATCAGGTACCTGCTCTCCTCCCCGCTCCACAAAAGTGGCAATTGTGCAAGAGGAGCAGGGGATGAGTCCTTAAAGCGGAACTTCCCCTTTTGAGTGGAGTTCCGCTTTAAGAGATGGGTTTCCAGGGTTTGCCTAGAGATAGGCAGATTAGGTGACAATTGGACAGATTGGGGTAGGAAGTTCCAGAGGGAAAGATGGGAGAGGCTTTGGAAAAATCCTGGAGGCAAGCATGGGAGAAGACAAGAGAGAGGAGAAAATAAAACAGTTTGGTTGGTATTTCGGGATGAGTTTGGTGATGTAGCTTGGGGCAGAGTTGCAGATGGCTTTGTAGGTTGTTGTTAATATTTTGAATTTTATTCATTGGGTGAGCGGGAGCCAATGGAGGGATTGCCAGAGAGGGGTAGTGGACACTGCACAGTTGACAAGAGTCTGGCAGCAACATTCCTAATGGCCTGAAGGGGATATATCAAAAACGAAGGGATTTCCAGTCACTACTTACCAACCAGCCAGCAACCAGCCAAATTAACCTGTCTAACAGTATGCGTTAAAAACAGGGGTTTAGTTGCACACATTTGCAAATACATGCGTAAGCTGCAGGCCGCGCCAAGGCACCCTGATATCTGCAGTCCCTAACTTTACCTTTAAAGAGTCTCCACAATGGGAGCACATGCATTCTGATGAGATAGATGGAGGACAGGTGACTGGAGGGAGCCCACCCCTCCTTAAAGGCGCAGGGTCACACTGAACACCCAGCACATAGCACAATGGCAGCGAAGGTGTCAGTGCGTTGCCTGACCAATATAAACGTTATACGATATTGCAAAAAGTGGTCACCTCCTCCACCTATAACTGGTCTAGATAGTAAGGAGCACTGGAAGGGCAAACGCAGATCAAAAACGAAGGGATTTCCAGTCACTACTTACCAACCAGCCAGCAACCAGCCAAATTAACCTGTCTAACAGTATGCGTTAAAAACAGGGGTTTAGTTGCACACATTTGCAAATACATGCGTAAGCTGCAGGCCGCGCCAAGGCACCCTGATATCTGCAGTCCCTAACTTTACCTTTAAAGAGTCTCCACAATGGGAGCACATGCATTCTGATGAGATAGATGGAGGACAGGTGACTGGAGGGAGCCCACCCCTCCTTAAAGGCGCAGGGTCACACTGAACACCCAGCACATAGCACAATGGCAGCGAAGGTGTCAGTGCGTTGCCTGACCAATATAAACGTTATACGATATTGCAAAAAGTGGTCACCTCCTCCACCTATAACTGGTCTAGATAGTAAGGAGCACTGGAAGGGCAAACGCAGATCAAAAACGAAGGGATTTCCAGTCACTACTTACCAACCAGCCAGCAACCAGCCAAATTAACCTGTCTAACAGTATGCGTTAAAAACAGGGGTTTAGTTGCACACATTTGCAAATACATGCGTAAGCTGCAGGCCGCGCCAAGGCACCCGGATATCTGCAGTCCCTAACTTTACCTTTAAAGAGTCTCCACAATGGGAGCACATGCATTCTGATGAGATAGATGGAGGACAGGTGACTGGAGGGAGCCCACCCCTCCTTAAAGGCGCAGGGTCACACTGAACACCCAGCACATAGCACAATGGCAGCGAAGGTGTCAGTGCGTTGCCTGACCAATATAAACGTTATACGATATTGCAAAAAGTGGTCACCTCCTCCACCTATAACTGGTCTAGATAGTAAGGAGCACTGGAAGGGCAAACGCAGATCAAAAACGAAGGGATTTCCAGTCACTACTTACCAACCAGCCAGCAACCAGCCAAATTAACCTGTCTAACAGTATGCGTTAAAATCAGGGGTTTAGTTGCACACATTTGCAAATACATGCGTAAGCTGCAGGCCGCGCCAAGGCACCCTGATATCTGCAGTCCCTAACTTTACCTTTAAAGAGTCTCCACAATGGGAGCACATGCAATCTGATGAGATAGATGGAGGACAGGTGACTGGAGGGAGCCCACCCCTCCTTAAAGGCGCAGGGTCACACTGAACACCCAGCACATAGCACAATGGCAGCGAAGGTGTCAGTGCGTTGCCTGACCAATATAAACGTTATACTATATTGCAAAAAGTGGTCACCTCCTCCACCTATAACTGGTCTAGATAGTAAGGAGCACTGGAAGGGCAAACGCAGATCAAAAACGAAGGGATTTCCAGTCACTACTTACCAACCAGCCAGCAACCAGCCAAATTAACCTGTCTAACAGTATGCGTTAAAAACAGGGGTTTAGTTGCACACATTTGCAAATACATGCGTAAGCTGCAGGCCGCGCCAAGGCACCCTGATATCTGCAGTCCCTAACTTTACCTTTAAAGAGTCTCCACAATGGGAGCACATGCATTCTGATGAGATAGATGGAGGACAGGTGACTGGAGGGAGCCCACCCCCCCTTAAAGGCGCAGGGTCACACTGAACACCCAGCACATAGCACAATGGCAGCGAAGGTGTCAGTGCGTTGCCTGACCAATATAAACGTTATACGATATTGCAAAAAGTGGTCACCTCCTCCACCTATAACTGGTCTAGATAGTAAGGAACACTGGAAGGGCAAACGCAGATCAAAAACGAAGGGATTTCCAGTCACTACTTACCAACCAGCCAGCAACCAGCCAAATTAACCTGTCTAACAGTATGCGTTAAAAACAGGGGTTTAGTTGCACACATTTGCAAATACATGCGTAAGCTGCAGGCCGCGCCAAGGCACCCTGATATCTGCAGTCCCTAACTTTACCTTTAAAGAGTCTCCACAATGGGAGCACATGCATTCTGATGAGATATAGCCTATGTTAAAGTAGGCTAACTAGCAGGGATATGCAATAGTTAGGGCAAGAGATAACCAGGGAATGAATTTGTAGCTTAGAGTGTCATTGGTTAAAATGGGTGTATTTTGGAGATGTTATAGAGTTTAGAGTGGCATGATTTGGACAGTGATTGGATGTGGGGCTGAAATGAGAGGTCAGCGTCCAGGATTACAGCTAGCATCCTGGCATGAGGGAAGGTACTACCGGGTGTGACATTGGTCTTGATAAAGAAGACAGGGTGGTAGGCAATGCGGGGTGCTTAGTTTTGAAAACATTCAGTTTGATTAAGTGGTGTGATATTCACACCGATAGGTCAGTTAGTAAACTATTGATGTACAATGGATGTGAGGATGGAGTGAGCAAAGGGCTAGAAATATAAATTTGAGAGTCATCATCTGCTTTTTTTCCCAGAAGGACAGACCCATCTTTGATTTGCGTCAAATTATAATAAGAAAATTTGATCACTAGCTGCCCGTAGAACACTGAAGCTCAAGCTTTTAATAAAAAAAAGGAACAGTTATTTTCTTTTGAAACTTCTTTGCTACTTTATGTTTCAGAATTTGTATGGTGAAACATTGGACTCCAAGCCTGAGGGAGGTTCTGGGTAAATCAGATGATTTCCATAGCATGGCTTACAGTAAACATAAGTAAGCGGTTTAGAGGTTTGAAGAATTAAAATCCAGGAATAACCCTGTCCAGATTCCTCTTGTAATAAATCTGAGCCACAATGAATGGGTTTGAGCAAAACCCCGCAAACACATTGGATGTCAACTCTTGACAGACCATTTTATTCTTCTTTTTCTTCTGAAAAAAAGAACTGTAGTCCATCTAGGATCCTTCATAATGCTTTATTTATTAAAAGACAAATGATCTGGAGCATCAAAACAAACTCAGAAATGTGTTTCTGCCAAAGCCCTAATCATATCCTCTTTTACTGTGATAACCATTCATATCTGGATCAAACCCTACATCTTTGAGCTCTTGATTAGAGGCCTAGGCTTTCTTTTCTCCTGCTAGGTGCTTTGATGAAAGAAGCTCCCCATCCATTGTATAGCTGCTGCCTTACATTCCTTATGGATGTCCTAGATATATATGTAGCAGTTCTGCCATAAGCAGGAGAGCTTTTAAATGTAAAATTTCCAGGCTGAATGTATTTGTATAGTCTCTGCCTTTGTTCTGTCTCCCTAAGCTCAGTCTGCCTGCTAGATTTCCCCACTGCCAGTAGGTGTCACTATAGAGTGAGAACGCACAGTGGTTTTAGGTAATGGCTATTCATACCATTCTTTAGCAAACCATTAGCAGTTTTTTGCCAGTAGTACATACTGTAGAAAGGTATAAATATTTGGTTGACTTACAATTTAAGCCATTTTCAGGAATAAAATATGCCTAACATAAAAAACAGAATTGGATCACCGAGAATGTTGATCGGAATGATCCAACTGTTGTACACTTTTCTAATGTGTATTTTGTTCAATAAAGCTTTTTGAAAAAAAAAAAAAAAAACAGCATTTTTACGCACCCGAAGAACTGCAGATGGGGCATATGATAGGGCATAGAGGGGAATAACTTTACACTTCTGTACTCGCCTGTGCTTTCTGTAAACGCCTTTGCTTCTGTGGATTGGTGTTAATCTGTACATGCACAAAGAATGTGTTTTCCGAAATGTGGAAGTGTATGAGAAGCTCAGTACATGTTGGAATGAGAAGGCTGGCTCATGCTCCTACTTATGTGCATAATTCTGAGCAAACCTCAATGCAAAACATCGCGCATTGTCACGCTCGCGTAAACATATAAGCCTGTGGAGAAAACATATGCGCACATGGACGTGTACTGGCGCCAGACGGCTTATTTAGGCTGGGCTCTGACATACTGTAAATGGATTACTGAGTGGTCTTTAGCTAGTTCCTGCTTTACGTGAGCCTTGACCTGACATACCTGTTTACCTGTGTATGACTCGGCTTGCCCTGGACCTGTCCTTGGATTTCTGTCTGCCTGCTGTGACCTTGGCTTGTATTTTGACTTTCCTTCTGTCCTGTGTTCCTGTACCTCGTTGCCCATCTGTGTAGCGATCCCGGCCTTTGTCCTGACTCTGTCTGTTGATGACTTTTTGGCTTGTGTCCTGGCAACACTCCTGCCTGCCAATCAAGTGTCACCATGTTCCAGTTCCTGGTTCCTTAGAAGAAAAAGAAATAGATCTGCGCTAAATGTGTCTGTGTTCGCTATTAGATAATAATCAGTGATACTACCAGAAAGAAATTGAAAAAAATGTCTAGAAAAAATTTTGGCTGCCGCTGTTCATCACATAGTGAAAATAGTAGACTTTTTTTAACCACAGCGCAAACCCAATATCAATAATCAAACCTCAATAATTAATAATGGTGCACCCGACGTGCCTAAATAAAACCAATGTGCTACTGTGCAACAACTAATATGATAAAATCCACATTACATAAAAAAACATATTATATTAAAGGCAACAAACATGTACATTCAATGTGCAAATAATAGTCCAACGTGTTAGAATAAGCAAATAGCCAGTGAAAGTCCTCAATTGAATTCAGAAAAGTGCTTCCGTGCCAACATTTGCCAGTATTAAACCAAGCATGTGGCAAGTGAAAGTTCTTGATAATGCTCAAATAAAGTGCTTCCGTGCCAAAGTGCTGAAATAATTAAAAATCTCATGCAGTGCTCAGTGTTCTACTCCCCAGCAGCACTTGCCCTTACCAGAAGATGTGGACCCCTTAGCAGTATAGCATGTGGGTCTATCAAACATTTTCTAGTAAGTTATAAATGGGTCACTTCTTGTACGTCCTTACAGGACCATGGCTCATAAATGGGAAACACAGGGTCCAAAAATTGTTTAATACGTCCTTTTTATTGTAAACTTAAGCAATAAAATTGACACTTACAATAATGCAGAGATCAATTTACTAAGGCTCCAAACGTATGTGAAGGAAAATGTGACGTTTTGACTATTCAAAGCCAGCGCCAGGATCTGCACTCTGTGTCTTTGAGAACGCCCTGCGGGAGGAGCGAAACGCGTCGACAGATTCTGTTATCTCAGTGTCAAATGTCTCAAATCCGGTTGTCCGTGGTACGCAAGTTGGAACGCACGCGGAGTGCAGATCCTGGCGCTGGCTTTGAATAGTCAAAACGTCACATTTGCCCTCGCATACGTTTGGAACCCTAGCAAATTGATCTCTGCATTATTGTAAGTGTAAGTTTTATTGCTTAAGTTTACAATAAAAAAGGACGTATTACACTATTTTTGGACCCTCTCTTTCCCACATATGAGCCATAGTCCTGTAAGGACGTACAAGAAGTGACCCATTTATAACTTACCAGAAAAAGCTTGATAGACCCACATGCTATACTGCTAAGGGGTCCACATCATCTGGTAAGTGCAAGCACTGCTGGGGAGTGGAACACTGAGCACTGCATGAGATTTTTAATCATTTCAGCACTTTGGCACAGAAGCACTTTATTTGAGCGTTATCAAGAATTTTCACTTGCCACATGCTTGTTATAATATTGGCAAATTTTGGCACGGAAGTACTTTTCTGAATTCAATTGAGGACTTTTACCGGCTACTTGCTTATTCTAAAATGTTGGACTATTATTTGCACATTAAATGTACATGTTTGTTGCACTTTATATAATACACAACCAAAAAAGGTTCCCCTTGGGTGGGACTTTTAAGGCACCAAATTTAGACGACAAGTAAAGTAGGTAAAATGTAGAAACTTTATTAACTTATACAGAAAGATAAAAACAATGGGCAAGCTGTAAAATACTCCACATAAAGCAGTGAAACTTAGACCACTGAACCCCCGGGTTTGACCCGACGCGTTTCGGAGTGTGAATTGAACTCCTTCCTCAGGGGTGCCCTTGGAGGGTGGTCTGTAGGTAATTGACATATAACAATTAATTGTCACATATTGAAAAAAGACATACAATGCATTGAGGGTCAACATATACAATCTATTTACATAGTTCACTGAAGTGGGAAGTATGAGTAGCCTGCCTAATGGTTAAAAGCAAAGGGTAAGCATGCCAACGTTGTCCACTAGGGGTGCCGTCTGGTTATCCTAGAAAGCAGTGGCGTACCAATAGGGGGGGCGGGGGGCGGGGGGCGGTCCGCCCCGGGTGCCACACATTAGGGGGGTGTCAGTGTGTCAGGGAAGATCAGGGTGACACCAGGGGCCGGCCGCCAGACTGCTTCCACCGCGGAGGAGGAGGAACTGTTTAAAGCAGAGAGGATGTGAGAGACTCACTGTCACTCCCGAGCCCTGAATACACAGCGATCGGCGCTGCCGCAGTTTACTATGCTGGTTAATGAGAAGGCGATTGGTTGCTAGGACCGCCTATCAACCAATCACCTGCTCATTAACCAGCATAGTAACTTCTGCAGTTCCCGCCAAGGCGCTGACCGCTGTGTATTCAGGGCTTGGGAGTGACAGTGAGTCTCTCACATCCTCTCTGCTTTAAACAGTTCCTCCTCCTCCGCTCTCCTCCAAAAAAGGTAGGGGGGGGCGGGGGGGAGGGCTTTGTATTGTAAAGGGGTTATTTTGAGGGGGGGGCTTTGTATTGTAAAGGTGTTATTTTGAGGGGGGGGCGGGGGGGCTTTGTATTGTAAAGGGGTTATTTTGAGGGGGGGGCGGGGGGGCTTTGTATTGTAAAGGGGTTATTTTGAGGGGGGGGGCTTTGTATTGTAAAGGGGTTATTTTGAGGGGGGCGGGGGGGCTTTGTATAGTAAAGGGGTTATTTTGAGGGGGGGGCGGGGGGGCTTTGTATTGTAAAGGGGTTATTTTAAGGGGGGGCGGGGGGGCTTTGTATTGTAAAGGGGTTATTTTGAGGGGGGGTGACTTTGTATTGTAAAGGGGTTCTTTTTTTGGGGGGTGGCTTTGTATTGTATAGGGGTTGTATGGGGGGGGGGGGCTTTGTATTGTATAGGGGTTCTATGGGGAAGCTTTGTATTGTATAGGGGTTCTATGGGGGGATTTATTGTAGAGGGGTTCTATTGGTGGGGGCTTTGTATTGTAAAGGGGTTATATTGGGGGGCTGTGTAATGTAAAGGGTTGTATGGGGGATGGGGCTGTGTAATGTAAAGGGTTGTATGGGGGATGGGGCTGTGTAATGTAAAGGGTTCCAATGGGGGGCTGTGTAATGTAAAGGGGTCCAGGGGTAAGGGGGCAGTGTAATGTAAAGGGGTCCAGGGGTACAGGGGCTGTGTAATGTAAAGGGGTCCAGGGGTAAGGGGGCAGTGTAATGTAAAGGGGTCCAGGGGTAAGGGGGCTGTGTAATGTAAAGGGGTCCAGGGGTAAGGGGGCTGTGTAATGTAAAGGGGTCCAGGGGTACAGGGGCAGTGTAATGTAAAGGGGTCCAGGGGTAAGGGGGCTGTGTAATGTAAAGGGGTACAGGGGCTGTGTAATGTAAAGGGGTCCAGGGGTAAGGGGGCAGTGTAATGTAAAGGGGTCCAGGGGTACAGGGGCTGTGTAATGTACAGGGGCTGTGTAATGTAAAGGGGTCCAGAGGTAAGGGGGCTGTGTAATGTAAAGGGGTCCAGGGGTACAGGGGCTGTGTAATGTAAAGGGGTCCAGGGGTAAGGGGGCTGTGTAATGTAAAGGGGTCCAGGGGTAAGGGGGCTGTGTAATGTAAAGGGGTCCAGGGGCTGTGTAATGTAAAGGGGTCCAGGGGTACGGGGGCTGTGTAATGTAAAGGGGTCCAGGGGTAAGGGTTCTGTGTAATGTAAAAGGGGGTCTCCATACATTTTACACATGACACGTCAATGTTCGTCGCCTGGGGGGGGTGCCAGATATAGGATCCGCCCCGGGTGCCAAATGCTCTAGGTACGCCCCTGCTAGAAAGTCTAGGGATCTTGAATGAACTCCTGGATCCACGTGGTCAGCAATTGCCCGCTGGCTAGTCTCGGTCAGAGGCTAGATGGGAGCAGCTGAAACCTTATCACAGCAATTCTGCTGAACAAAAATTCAAGCAATTAATCAAAATGTATACTCAAACAGAAAATATAGAAGAGTGCCCAAAAATAGCTCAAAAAAGTCCATGGGAACAGACGGCCGCCAGTGTTAAGGGGTACATGAGAGACATAATATATGGGAATGAATGCTAGACTATAGTGTCAAACACATAGAGAAAGTCCCATACAGTGAAAAAGTTTACAACATTGGCAAAATGGAGCAAAATGTCTCCTTCACTGAAAGCATTACAGTGTATCTGCTTGATACAAGTATCTGGAGGCTGTCATCATGGATAGAGCTGGGCAAAATAATGTTGGAGGGCATGCTGAATAGCTTACCTATAACCGCAACAGTTGAAATATCCCCAATGGGTGTTGGAGGATGAGAAGTCCTGCGTGTCCGGCGAGGGAGCAAGCAGCTCTCATGTCAGACAGGCAGGGCTTAAAAGGCAGCGCCATCAGCTGAAACAATCATCAGCTGGGTGACGCTGCTTGCTCAGCTGATTGCCAGTGAGGTTCCCTGAAGCGCAGCAGCCGCATACGCCCCCGACCGGAAGTGATCCGGCGGGAGCGCGGACGGCCGGTGCGTTCCACCGGCACGGAGTTGTCACGGAACCATGAACCAGACGTACAACAACAGATAAGTGAAAATAAGAAGGCTTTATTGAAAATCAAGCTGTAAAGCAAAAGTCCAAACGGATGGCAAAACCGAAGCAGAGTCTTTGCGAAGCCAGAGGTCAGGAGCCAGGAGGGTAGTCAGACGAAGCCGGGATCAGGAACCAGCAGGGTGGTCAGACGAAGCCAGGATCAGGAACCAGCAGGGTAATCAGACGAAGCCAGGATCAGGAACCAGAAGCAGCAGCAGTCTTAGAAGCATGTGAACACAGGAGGACCAAGCAAGGAACTGAAGCCACAGACCTCCTATATATATGAGCTAGGCATCCAGCTCCTCCCAGTGGGAAGGAGGAGCCGCAGAGTGGGAGGTTACAAGAAACCCAGAAACCAAGATGGCCGCCAGCACATGTCAAACGAAGGAGAACAGCAAGAAGGTAAGACCATGACAGTACCTCCCCCTCAAGGGCCCCTCCTCCGCGGAGTAAAGAACGGTTTCTGAGGGAAGCATGCGTGGAAGGCACGGAGCAAGGCAGGAGCATGGACATCTGCGGAGGGAACCCAGGAACGCTCCTCTGGACCATAACCACGCCAATGAACCAAAAACTGCACCCGACCGCGGACCAGGCGTGAGTCCAGGATATTGCTCACCTCATACTCCTCACGATTGCCCACTTGGACCGGACGAGGCCGAGGAACCGAGGAAGTGAAACGATTACACACCAGTGGCTTCAACAGGGAGACATGAAACACGTTGGAGATCCGCATGCCAGGAGGAAGCGCAAGGGCATAGGCTACCGGGTTTACCCTGCGAAGTACTCGGAAGGGACCAACAAAGCGAGGCGCCAGCTTGGGAGTGGGCACTCGAAGGTTGAGGTTGCGGGTGGACAACCATACACGGTCACCGGCCTGGTAGGAAGGAGCAGGCGCTCGTCTGCGATCAGCCTGGAATCTCTGGCGCTGCGCAGAGACCTCAAGGGACTTCTGGATCTGTACCCAAGAAGCACGTAGGACGGAAAGGTGATCCTCCACAGCCGGAATATCCTGGGGAGAGAATACCTCCGGTAACACGGCAGGTTGGAACCCATAATTGGCCATGAAGGGAGACGTCCCAGAGGAAGAGTTCACCGCCGTGTTCCTGGCAAACTCAGCCCAAGGCAGGAGGTCAACCCAATTGTCTTGGTGATCGGAGACATAGCAACGAAGGAATTGCTCCAAGGCCTGATTGGATCGTTCTGCGGCCCCATTGGACTGAGGGTGGTAGGCCGAGGAGAAGGAGAGATGAATCCCCAACTGGGAGCAAAAGGCGCGCCAGAACCTGGACACAAACTGACTCCCCCGATCCGACACAATCTCCTTGGGCAAACCGTGCAACCGGAAAACCTCCCTGGCAAAAATCGTGGCCAACTCCTGTGCAGAGGGTAACTTCTTGAGAGGAACACAGTGGCACATTTTGGAAAACCGATCCACAATCATGAGAATGACCGTATGGCCTCGGGATGCAGGGAGGTCCACAATGAAATCCATCCCCAGGTGTGACCATGGGCGCTCCCCGGTGGCTATGGGTTGCAGAAGGCCCAACGGAAGGTGCCGAGGGGACTTACTCTGGGCACAAACGGAGCATGCCGCTCCATATGCGGCGATGTCGGAACGTAGGGAAGGCCACCAGAACAGACGTGAAACAGCCCAGGACAGCTGATTCTTTCCAGGATGCCCCGCGGTCTTGGAGTTATGGTAGGTTCGCAACAACCGAGTGCGCAACTCCTCAGGCACAAAACATCTGCCGTTGGGTCTCCCAGAGGGAGCACCAGATTGAGCCGCCAAAATCTGCTCACCCAGGGGAGAGGTCAGGCTGGTGCGAATGGCGGCCAGGATCTGATTCGGAGGTATGACCGAAGTCGGAATCGACTCCTCCCTGGACAGGTCGGAGTACTGCCGTGATAAGGCATCCGCCCTGATGTTCTTGGAACCGGGCAGGTAGGAGACCACGTAATTAAAACGTGACAAGAACAGAGCCCATCTGGCCTGACGTGGTGTCAATCTCTTGGCCTCAGAAAGGTAGGTCAGATTCTTGTGGTCCGTCAGGATGAGGACCGGAACCACCGAACCCTCGAGCAAGTGCCTCCATTCTTTAAGGGCCTGCACGATGGCCAATAACTCCCTGTCACCAATCTGATAGTTGCACTCCGCGGAAGACAGTTTCCGGGAGTAAAACCCACAAGGAAGCAGAGGACCCTCTGGTGTTCTACGCTGAGACAGAAGGGCGCCTACTCCCGTCTCAGACGCGTCCACCTCGAGGACAAAGGGCAACCCAGGGTTGGGATGCGACAGAATCGGAGCCGACACAAAGGCGGACTTTAGAGCCTCAAAAGCTCGGATGGCCTCGAGCGGCCAGACCTGGGAATTACTGCCCTTCCTGGTCAGATCCGTGAGAGGCTTGGCTAGCATGGAAAAGTCCCTGATGAACTTCCGATAATAATTGGCGAAGCCCAAAAAGCGCTGCAGGGAGCGAAGACCACTGGGCTGGGGCCACTGTAAGACAGCCGAAACCTTCTCAGGATCCATGGAGAACCCCTCAGCGGAAATGATGTAACCTAAGAAGGTTACCTGGGATCGGTGAAATTCGCATTTCTCAAGCTTACCGAACAGCTTGTTCTCTCGTAACCGTTGCAACACTCGTCTGACATCCAGAATGTGGGTCACCATGGATTCAGAATATACCAAGATGTCATCCGAATAGACCACCACACACTGCTGCAACAGGTCACGGAAAACATCGTTGATGAATTCCTGAAAGACTGCGGGCGCATTGCACAACCCAAAGGGCATAACCAAGGATTCATAATGACCGGTCCTGGTGTTAAACGCGGTCTTTCACTCATCGCCCGCCTTGATCCTTACGAGGTTATATGCCGCCCTCAGGTCGAGTTTGGTAAAGACCGTGGCCCCTTTAAGGCGATCGAACAGCTCGGAAATCAAGGGTATCGGGTAAGCGTTCTTGATCGTGATGCGATTGAGACCCCTGTAATCGATGCAAGGCCTCAACTCACCGCCCTTCTTTTTCACAAAGAAAAATCCAGCCCCTGCCGGGGACGAGGATTTGCGAATGTGTCCGCGTGAAAGCGCCTCCTTCACGTACTCCTCCATGGCCTCATTCTCCGCTACCGACAGTGGATAGACCTTGCCACGAGGAGGAACGGCACCAGGTTGTAACTCGATGGCACAATCGTATGGACGGTGCGGAGGTAGGGCAACCGCGCGCACCTTATCGAATACATCCCGGTACTCCTCGTATTCAGGAGGCAACAGAGAGTCCGAGGAAGTACACAGCAACTTGACAGGCCCATGGATGCAACTAGCCCCACACTGTGGTGACCACGAGAGGATCTCGGCCGATCTCCAATCGAAAGTCGGATTATGCTTCTGGAGCCAGGGGTACCCCAAGACCACCGAGTAGTGTGGAGACGAAATAACCTGGAAGCAGACCGACTCTCTGTGAACGGCACCAATGGCTATCCCCACTGGAAGGGTCTCATGAGTCACGTGTGGCGGCAGAAGGGGTCTGCCGTCTATCGCCTCAAGAGCCAGTGGAGAACCTCGGGCCTGCAGAGGAATGGAATTGGCGGCAGCGAACACACTATCAATGAACAAACCACCAGCACCAGAGTCCACCAACGCCTGGGTCGTCACTGAGCCCCCGACCCAGGAGAGGACAACAGTGATCAGTGGTTTGTCAACACGGGAAACCGGGGACGAGGAGACTCCACCCAAGATCTGCCCCCGACAGGATCTCAGGTGCGAGCGTTTCCCGAACGGTTCGGACATGCCAACCGAAAATGCCCACCGAGACCACAGTACATGCATCGGCCCTCGCGTCTCCGGAGTACCCTCTCCCCCTCGGACAGGCGAGCAAAGCCCAGCTGCATGGGTTCATCCCCTGCCAAGTCATCCCCAGGAGGCGTGGGAGGAGAGGGAGGCACGGGTGGGACAGCAAAGGTAGGCGCCAATCTGTTAGGAGGCCTTCGCAGACTCTCCTTAAAGGAAGGTCTCTCCCTGAGTCTGGTGTCAATCAAAATCAGGGAAGAAATAAGAGACTCAAGCTCCACTGGTAGGTCCTTAGCTGCAACCTCATCCTTCAAGGCATCCGAGAGACCATGAGAGAAAGCAGCGACCAGAGCCTCATTATTCCAGCCCACCTCTGCCACCAGGGTACGAAACTCAATGGCGTATTCAGCTACGGATCGTGAACCCTGTCTGATGGACATAAGGAGCTTCGCAGCAGAGGCAGCACGAGCCGGCACATCGAATACCCTCTGAAGAGAAGCAACAAAACCGGAAAACTCGGCAACCACCGGATTGTTGTTCTCCCATAAAGGGCTGGCCCAGGCCAAGGCCTTGTCCGAGAGCAGCGAAATTAAGAAGCCCACCTTTGATCTCTCAGTAGGAAATGCATGTGGCAGCAACTCGAAATAAATGCCCACCTGGTTAAGGAAACCTCGGCACTGAGTTGGCTCTCCCCCAAAGCGCTGTGGAAGGGGGGCAGAACCGGTCATACCCCGAAACACCGCAGGTGCAACAACAGGTGTCGGGGTAGACTCTGGCGCAACAACCGGAGCGGCAGTAGGAGCGGGCCCAGGAGCGACAACCGACCCATCGGCAACGGGAGCGGAATGAGCCGTGCGTTCAAGCAGGATTTGCAACGCCACGGCGAACTGACCCAACAGGTGATCCTGCTGATCAAGTCTGGCAACCAGCGTGGGTAGCGAGGATGGCCCTGTACCGTCAGAATTCATGCCTTGGTCTTAATGTCACGGAACCATGAACCAGACGTACAACAACAGATAAGTGAAAATAAGAAGGCTTTATTGAAAATCAAGCTGTAAAGCAAAAGTCCAAACGGATGGCAAAACCGAAGCAGAGTCTTTGCGAAGCCAGAGGTCAGGAGCCAGGAGGGTAGTCAGACGAAGCCGGGATCAGGAACCAGCAGGGTGGTCAGACGAAGCCAGGATCAGGAACCAGCAGGGTAATCAGACAAAGCCAGGATCAGGAACCAGAAGCAGCAGCAGTCTTAGAAGCATGTGAACACAGGAGGACCAAGCAAGGAACTGAAGCCACAGACCTCCTATATATATGAGCTAGGCATCCAGCTCCTCCCAGTGGGAAGGAGGAGCCGCAGAGTGGGAGGTTACAAGAAACCCAGAAACCAAGATGGCCGCCAGCACATGTCAAACGAAGGAGAACAGCAAGAAGGTAAGACCATGACAGGAGTACACTCTGTCTGCGTGGAACGCAAACAGAGTGTAGTAGGCATGCGCCGCCAATCTCAGCCAGAGATCGGGATGGAATGGTGCATGCATGTCAAGCGGGCGCCACTAGGTGGCGTCCGCTGTTACCGTGCCAGGCTGCTACCAAGGCGATTCTAGAGAGTAAAGGAGAGTTCTCTCTAGGAAGCAACTACTGACCGTGTCCAGGAGTGTCCAAGGGAAGAAAAAAAGCATATCTTTTTTGTTAATAATGTAAAGAAAGGGGAATTACAATCCACTGAACCTAAATTTGTCCAGGGTTAAATGATTCTCTCATAAATAGGCATAGATATCAGCTGTATAAACATATGAATGTAACCAGAACATATTCGAGGGACTTATCCTCTAATGTGGCAAAGTAAAACATGCTATACCATTTGTTACAAATGCAGGAATATTGAGGCAGAATGCAGGTTATACACCAAAACATGTAACACAATAACCAAAAAATAATGATAATGTAGATGAAGAAAAAAAGGGATGGGGACTAAGAAAAAGGGGGAGGATGGCTGTCTGGTAAAGGGAAAAGGGGGGGGGGAGGGAAAGAAGGGGGAGGAACGAAGGGAAGGACAGAACTGGATTAGGAAACTGAAAAAGGTAGAAGAGGAGGGAAAGGAAGGAGGAAGGGAAGGGGGACAAAAGGAAATAAGAAAACAGATGAAAGAGGGAAAAAACAAGAAAAAAAGAGAGAAAGAAGGCCCACTTGTTAAGCCAGTTAGAAAGTCAATCTGGCATATGCCAGATTTGTCCACACATATAATGATGACTGTCTTGTCACTTGCCTATTTTTCCATGCCTCCAGAGGCAAACCCCTCAAGAAATGGTCTAAAGGATATTTGATCATTGAGTCCTGGTGGTTCCGTCGCTCTCAGGCGGTATATCCATCGTAACTCCATTTGGAGGAGGGTCTTGTTCCAGTCCCCTCCTCTGGGGTTAGGATGTATTCTGTCTAAGATCAAAAATTTGATCCTAGGGATTCTGTCTGGATGAACCAGGGCAGCATGGCGTCCTAGCGATAAATCAGGGTCACGTGTTGTAATACTTTTTAAGTGCCTATATGAACGTTTCGTAAATTCAAGTTTGGTCTTGCCAACATAGAAGCAGCCGCACCCACAGAGAAGTAAATATACCACTCAGTGGGTGTGGCAGTTGGCAAAGTGTTGTGGCCTGAAGACCTGTCCATTTGGTAGTATTGGGTTTTTACTCGTGTACATGTATTTACAGTACTTGCATGTTCCGCACATAAAGGTCCCTTTAAATTTACAATGATCTTTGCCTCTGTTGGCTGTAAATTCGCTTTGTACGAGTTGGTCTCTAAGGGCGGGCACTTTTTTATAGGTCAGTTGAGGATATGCCGCCACATGTTTGCCCACAATGGGATCGAGGGAAAGCATGTGCCAATATCTCGTTAGAATTTTCTTAATTTCGGGATGTTGTTCTGAGTATTTTGTGATAATTCTCAGGCTGTTATCGATAGGCTTAGAGGTCTTAGGAATCAACAGTTGTGCTCTGTCACTGGCCAGTGCTTTTTTATATGCTTTTTTCAAAGTGGATTTTGTGTAACCTCTAGATAAGAGTCTACATCGCAGATTGTCCGCCGCTTTTTGAAAGCTGGCAGAGTCAGTGCAATTTCGTCTAGCACGAAGATATTGGCCATAGGGGATTGAACGAACCAAATTTTGTGGGTGGAAGCTCGAGGCATGGAGTATGGTATTTCCAGCAGTGGGCTTTCGATAAAGCCCACTGTGGAGAACACCATCCTCGCCTTTGTAGACCTCCACGTCTAGAAAGGTGACCTGATGTATGTCGCAGTTCATGGTAAAGTTTAGGTTGAATTCGTTTTTGTTCATCCTGTCCATCCATTTTTCCAAGAGGTCCACTGGTCCATGCCAGAGCATGAACACATCATCGATGTATCGGACCCACATGATGATGTGGTCCGTATACATCGTGGTGCCGTCATCATGTAAAAGAGCGTGTTCCCACTCCCCCAGGTACAAATTGGCGTAGGATGGGGCACAACATGTGCCCATCGCTACGCCTTGCACCTGGAGGTAGTGGGAACCTTTGAACGTGAACACATTATGTGTTAGTATAAATTGTAGGATGGACAGGATGAATTCACCATAGGCATCAAAACTTTGTCCTTGTGTTAATATGCGTCTTACTGCTGCCAGACCCCGATCATGCGGAATAGAACTATATAATTCCTCGACGTCTATTGTGACCAATAGACAATTGTCGGGGACCACCACATTTTGTATCTTTTGTAGGAAATGTATTGTGTCTCGCACATAAGATGGTAATGCAACTACAAAGGGTTTTAGAAACGTGTCCACTAATTTTACTGGCGTTGTCTGTCACCGAACCTCTCCCCGAGATAATAGGACGCCCTGGTGGATTTATGGCGTCCTTGTGTATCTTGGGGAGGGCGTAAAAAGTGGGGGTAACAGGAAAGGCAGTGCGGACATATTCCCAGGTATGCTTGGGAATGATTGTATTGAGATATGCCATGTCAACAATCTTGTAGAATTCCAGCTGATATTTAGTAACAATATCAGCTGGAATTCTCCTATACCAATTAAGGTTTTTCAAAATCTTTAAACACATTGCGACATAGTCGCCATTGTTCATGACGACAACGTTGCCGCCCTTGTCAGCTTGCTTTATCGTGACCGATGAATTTTGTTTAAGTTTCTGAATCGCTAATTTTTGGTTGAAAGTAATATTAGTTTTGACTGGTTTCTTGATATTGAGTTTTTCAACTTCCTTGGTCACGAGTTTGACAAAGGTGGCAACGTGTGGATTGGAAGTTTGGGGGAATTTGTCTGACTTTTTCTTGAGAGACAGACCGTGACCCACAGATGCCGACTTGTGTGGGTCAACGCCTGCCAATAAAGAAGGCAAGTCTACCCGATCGATGAGGTCTTCATTTTCCTCAAGTAATGAAATTAATGTGTCTAGAATTGGGTCTCTTTGGGATTGCGAGGTCTCAGGAGTCTTGTTGCTGTCAAATTGGATTTTAAAGTTCAATTTCCGAGCGAAAAGGTGCAAATCTTTGATAAAATCAAACCTGTCCAATTTCATGCTAGGACAGAAACTGAGGCCTTTGGACAAGACCTCAATTTCATCAGAAGATAGAGTGTAATCTGATAGATTAATAACAGATAAGTCGGTACATACAGAACTGGAAATGGATAGGTCTGTGGACAAGGGTGCCGATGTGGCATTTAGTTGGGAGGGGTTGGGGTGAAGGTGGGGGCTCTCATGTGAATCAACTCTAAAAAAGTTTAATCCTGTAGGTTTATAGTGGAAGCCAGTGAAGTTGGTGTCGGATTGGAATTGTGAGGAAGTGTCTGTGTGGGGGTGAGACATGTTGGGAAGTGTATCAGGATGTGACTCAGGTAACAGTGTGGCAGGTGTAAACAAAGATAAATTAGTGCCATGATCGTGTTGAACGTTGGATTTTTTGGTAGATTGAGTTAGACTAGTTTCTTCTTGATATGCGCGTTTGGTTCTTGTTGATTTTTGTTTATTAGAATTCTGTGAATTATTAGTGGGAGCCCCTTTAGGGTGGGCAGTGGGGGGGAGTGAACGTTGGTCTTTATTGTTTACTGGAAACAGCAAAGGTCTGGTAGCGCTCCATCTGTATGCCTTTTTGTGGGCAAATGCAATGGTGTCACGTGCAAACTTCTGCTGCTTCTTAATTAAAATATTTTGATTGTACACCTCAAGGTGTTCTTTTAATTGTTTTTCTTTAATTGGGAAAAGTTTGTGAGATTTATATTTTTGCATTTTCTCGCAAAGAGCATTGATCTCGATATCCAATTTAGATGTACGGGTAGTGTATTCTGTGATGAGTAGCGTCATCAAAGTCGCTGAACATTGATTCAAGGTACTTTCCCAATTGGTTTTAAATTCAGCGCCCAGGTCCACCAATAATGGAAAGGCCTGCACTCTGAGACCAATGGGATTTATTTCTTTTTTCAAATAATCCTGAAATGATTTTATGTGCCAGAAATAGGCGGACTTTTTTTCCAGCGTTTTTGATAGTTCAGAAAATAGAGTAGATAAATCTGCATCAGTATATTCCTTATTCCCAAAATCCTTTAAGTATCTGGACATAAGGAGTTCCCACTCATCACCAACATACACAGACATGATGTAAGTGAGACCAAGCCAACCCCACTAGATCAAACAGGGAAAATCAATGCACAGACAAGCTATAAGATTGGGCACAGAGAAAGAAAAGTGGAGCAAAGGAGGGTAGACAAACTGCAATACTGTCAAGTGATTCCTAGCATATAAACCAAAAAACAAAATATGCTAAGCAAAAGTAGTATCTGCGTGAGTCACGATAAAATCGTGAATCGCACGCTATAATGAAGGATACGGAGGGTATGCAGCATGAGCTGAAGCGGGGAATGGTATCTGCTACCTAGTTTTATGCAAAGAAATATTGCTCATGCTGTATAATCCCCAAGGTGCCACATCCCAAAAGTGTAAATCACAACCAAAAAAGGTTCCCCTTGGGTGGGACTTTTAAGGCACCAAATTTAGACGACAAGTAAAGTAGGTAAAATGTAGAAACTTTATTAACTTATACAGAAAGATAAAAACAATGGGCAAGCTGTAAAATACTCCACATAAAGCAGTGAAACTTAGACCACTGAACCCCCGGGTTTGACCCGACGCGTTTCGGAGTGTGAATTGAACTCCTTCCTCAGGGGTGCCCTGAGGAAGGAGAAATTAAGAAAATTCTAACGAGATATTGGCACATGCTTTCCCTCGATCCCATCGTGGGCAAACATGTGGCGGCATATCCTCAACTGACCTATAAAAAAGTGCCTGCCCTTAGAGACCAACTCGTACAAAGCGAATTTACAGCCAACAGAGGCAAAGATCATTTTAAATTTAAAGGGACCTTTATGTGCGGAACATGCAAGTACTGTAAATACATGTACACGAGTAAAAACCCAATACTACCAAATGGACAGGTCTTCAGGCCACAACACTTTGCCAACTGCCGCACCCACGGAGTGGTATATTTACTTCTCTGTGGGTGCGGCTGCTTCTATGTTGGCAAGACCAAACTTGAATTTACGAAACGTGCATATAGGCACTTAAAAAGTATTACAACACGTGACCCTGATTTACCGCTAGGACGCCATGCTGCCCTGGTTCATCCAGACAGAATCCCTAGGATCAAATTTTTGATCTTAGACAGAATACATCCTAACCCCAGAGGAGGGGACTGGAACAAGACCCTCCTCCAAATGGAGTTACGATGGATATACCGCCTGAGAGCGACGGAACCACCAGGACTCAATGATCAAATATCCTTTAGACCATTTCTTGAGGGGTTTGCCTCTGGAGGCATGGAAAAATAGGCAAGTGACAAGACAGTCATCATTATATGTGTGGACAAATCTGGCATATGCCAGATTGACTTTCTAACTGGCTTAACAAGTGGGCCTTCTTTCTCTCTTTTTTTCTTGTTTTTTCCCTCTTTCATCTGTTTTCTTATTTCCTTTTGTCCCCCTTCCCTTCCTCCTTCCTTTCCCTCCTCTTCTACCTTTTTCAGTTTCCTAATCCAGTTCTGTCCTTCCCTTCGTTCCTCCCCCTTCTTTCCCTCCCCCCCCCCCTTTTCAATTTCCCAGACAGCCATCCTCCCCCTTTTTCTTAGTCCCCATCCCTTTTTCTCTTCATCTACATTATCATTATTTTTTGGTTATTGTGTTACATGTTTTTGGTGTATAACCTGCATTCTGCCTCAATATTCCTGCATTTGTAACAAATGGTATAGCATGTTTTACTTTGCCACATTAGAGGATAAGTCCCTCGAATATGTTCTGGTTACATTCATATGTTTATACAGCTGATATCTATGCCTATTTATGAGAGAATCATTTAACCCTGGACAAATTTAGGTTCAGTGGACTGTAATTCCCCTTTCTTTACATTATTAACACAAAAGATATGCTTTTTTTCTTCCCTTGGACACTCCTGGACACGGTCAGTAGTTGCTTCCTAGAGAGAACTCTCCTTTACTCTCTAGAATCGCCTTGGTAGCAGCCTGGCACGGTAACAGCGGACGCCACCTAGTGGCGCCCGCTTGACATGCATGCACCATTCCATCCCGATCTCTGGCTGAGATTGGCGGCGCATGCCTACTACACTCTGTTTGCGTTCCACGCAGACAGAGTGTACTCCGTGCCGGTGGAACGCACCGGCCGTCCGCGCTCCCGCCGGATCACTTCCGGTCGGGGTGTATGCGGCTGCTGCGCTTCAGGGAACCTCACTGGCAATCAGCTGAGCAAGCAGCGTCACCCAGCTGATGATTGTTTCAGCTGATGGCGCTGCCTTTTAAGCCCTGCCTGTCCGACATGCTTGCTCCCTCGCCGGACACGCAGGACTTCTCATGCTCCAACACCCATTGGGGATATTTCAACTGTTGCGGTTATAGGTAAGCTATTCAGCATGCCCTCCAACATTATTTTGCCCAGCTCTATCCATGATGACAGCCTCCAGATACTTGTATCAAGCAGATACACTGTAATGCTTTCAATGAAGGAGACATTTTGCTTACATGTGTTTGACACTATAGTCTAGCATTCATTCCCATATATTATGTCTCTCATGTACCCCGTAACACTGGCGGCCGTCTGTTCCCATGGACGTTTTTGAGCTATTTTTGGGCACTCTTCTATATTTTCTGTTTGAGTATACATTTTGATTAATTGCTCAAATTTTTGTTCAGCAGAATTGCTGTGATAAGGTTTCAGCTGCTCCCATCTAGCCTCTGACCGAGACTAGCCAGCGGGCAATTGCTGACCACGTGGATCCAGGAGTTCATTCAAGATCCCTAGACTTTCTAGGATAACCAGACGGCACCCCTAGTGGACAACGTTGGCATGCTTACCCTTTGCTTTTAACCATTAGGCAGGCTACTCATACTTCCCACTTCAGTGAACTATGTAAGTAGATTGTATATGTTGACCCTCAATGCATTGTATGTCTTTTTTCAATATGTGACAATTAATTGTTATATGTCAATTACCTACAGACAACCCTCCAAGGGCACCCCTGAGGAAGGAGTTCAATTCACACTCCGAAACGCGTCGGGTCAAACCCGGGGGTTCAGTGGTCTAAGTTTCACTGCTTTATGTGGAGTATTTTACAGCTTGCCCATTGTTTTTATCTTTCTGTATAAGTTAATAAAGTTTCTACATTTTACCTACTTTACTTGTCGTCTAAATTTGGTGCCTTAAAAGTCCCACCCAAGGGGAACCTTTTTTGGTTGTGATTTACACTTTTGGGATGTGGCACCTTGGGGATTATACAGCATGAGCAATATTTCTTTGCACTTTATATAATATGTATTTTTATGTAAGGTGGATTTTATCATATTAGTTGTTACACAGTAGCACACTGGTGCTATTTAGGCACGTTGGGTGCACCATTAATATTTAATATTGTTTGATTATTGATATTGGGTTTGCACTGTGTTTAAAAAAGTCTACCAGTTTCTGGTTCCTGCCTGGTGATATACAGTCATCTGCCTCCTGCAAACACCAGCTGGCACTACCTACTACACATGCCCTCGTGCCACTCTGTGCCCTCATATTTCCTGTCATCACTACCAAGGGTTTTGGACAAGAGGTGCAAGAGAAGCCCCCCCTCCAGCTCAATCTCCTCCAGGTATGTGACAGGAAGTTTCGCCCTGTTCTTTTATTTTTATGCCTATAAATATCCATGTACATGTAGCTTTAAGCAAGAGTTCCTACCTGTCCTGGAAGGATGTGTTCTCTGCCTCTTGCTTCCCTAGCCTGCTACCGGGGGAGGATTACTGTAAGAAGAAGGGCCTTGGACCCTAAAGTGATTGTAAAGTCTCCTTTTTTTTCTATTAAAATAACAAACATGTTATACTTACCTCCTCTCTCTGTGCAGTGGTTTTGCACAGGGCAGTCCGGATCCTCCTCTTCTCGGGTCCCTGGCTGGAGCTCCTGGCCCCTCCCTCCTGTTGGGGGCCCCTCACAGCAAGCAGCTTGCTATGGGGGCACTCGACCAGAGCTGCAGCTTCATGTATCTATTCAGACACAGAGCTGCTGTTCGGCCCTGCTCCCTCTCTCTCCTGATTGGCTGAGTTTGATTGACTGCAGTGGGAGCCAATGGCACCGCTGCTGTGTCTCAGCCTATCAGGAGAGAGAGTCCTGGACAGCTGAAGCACTCTATGACATAGCTCATAGAGAGGGGGCTCAGGTAAGTATTAGGGGGGCTGCTGCACACAGGCTTTTTATCTTAATGCATAGAATGCATTAAGATAAAAAACCTTCTGACTTTTTCAACCCCTTTAAGCCTGAAATTATTGCCCTCTTGGAAGGTGATTCCAGGAGGATGGGAGTAGAAGGATGGATGCCGCTTGGGAACATTCCTGTCAGGAGACTAGCCGGAGAAGAGGTTCCCATAGGTCTGGCATGGTGGCCAATTTCCAATATGGCCGCACTTGTAAATGTGCACACACGTATTGCGAACGTACGCTCACCACAGCAAAGACGTGTGTGTGCTGGCTCACGCAATGCTTGTCTGATCCTGGCGCCTTCTAGCCTTTAAAAGAGTGACCGCAGCACATGGACATTGCTGACTGATCTTCAGCTTCCTGCTTCTGTGTGTGTGCTTATGCTACTGATCACCTGTTACCGACTCGGCCTGCCATTGGATACTTCTTGGCTCTCCCCAGCTCTGACCTTGGATTGCCCACGGATCTGCTCTTGTCTCCTGTCCTGTGTATGACTTCCGCTTGCCTGACCACGTCCCTGTTCTTCTGTCTGCTGACCACTGGCTTACTGACCTCAGCATCCATGTCTTACTACGTTTCCTGCTTCACCCTGTCTGCTGTGATCTGCCCTGATGCCTACCTGCAGTACCTAGCCTGCTGTATCCACCTGCAGTACTTACCTGTTCCTCCAGCCTACAATACCTATTGCAGAGGCCTCTCAGCATTTTGGCTTTGGGATCAGGTACCTGACAATCCTGCAGAAGGAACTCGCATTGTGTGAGTCCTGGAGGGCTGGGCCCAAGCTGCTTCAGGAAGTCTGAACTGCTCACTATATATCAAGCCTTGGCTTAAAGTCTCACAATTAAATATTGCCGGGTATCACATCAAACCAGCCTGTGGGAGGGGCTGGAGTCCTTTTCTCCACAGAAAGTGTATGTAACCCCCATTCATGAAATCTTATCTGGGCACATATATCTGTAGTGTTTACTTCTCTCTCTCTTCAAAGCCCTAAGTCCCATGTCTTTCTGCTGCCCATTCCTCTGTTATCAGCATGATAACTTCTGACAAGTTCTCCAACACAGGAGATAAGGACAGCTGGAAATTTGTGTAGGGGTGGGTGCATAGAGACAGATAAGCAGAGAGGTGGTCTATTCACAGAACAGCTCTGCATGTTTCTTCCTTTCTCTGCCTGTGTGGAGGGGGTGTATGTGCCTTTCCTCCAATCAGCTGTCACATAGTATATGCCAAGACTCCATACCCAGTGTTGGAACAGGAAGAAAAAATTCTAACACGATGTTCACTTTTTAAACAGTGTAGAAAGCTAAAGACAGCAGATATACAATTAAAATGTATTTAGGGAGATGTGTTTTAATCTTTAATTTACCGAGAATGCTCGGTAAATGCTGTAAGGCATTGTGGGACAGTTACCTATAGACAGGACGCTGATGATGAGGGCCCATTAATACTTTGCGCCTCTTTAGGGAGTACATATATATATATATATATATATATATACAGGGTACAAAAGTGAGTACACCCCTCACATTTTGTATATCTTTTAATGTGACAACACTGAAGTAATGACACTTTGCTACAATGTAAAGTAGTGAGTGTACAGCTTGTATAACAGTGTAAATGTGCTGTCCCCTCAAAATAACTCAACACACAGCCATTAATGTCTAAACCTCTGGCAACAAAAGTGAATACACTGCCAAGTGACAATGACCAGATTGGGCCCAGTTAGCCATTTCCCTCCCCGGTGTCATGTGACTTGTTAGTGTTACACGGTCCCAGGTGTGAATGGGGAGCAGGTGTGTTAAATTTGGTGTTATCGCTCTCACTCTCTCATACTGGTCTCTAGAAGTTCAACATGGCATCTCATGGCAAATAATTCTCTGAGGATCTGAAAAAAAGAATTGTTGCTTTACATAAAGATGGCCAAGGCTATAAGAAGATTGCCAAGACCCAGAAACTGAGCTGCAGCACGGTGGCTAAGACCATACAGCGGTTTAACAGTACTGGTTCCACTCAGAACAGGCCTCGCCATGGTCGACCAAAGAAGTTGAGTGCACGCGCTCAGCGTCATATCCAGAGGTTGTCTTTGGGAAATAGACCTATGAGTGCTGCCAGCATTGCTGCAGAGGTTGTAGGGGTGGGGGGTCAGCCTGTTGTGCTCAGACCATAAGCTTCACACTGCATCAAATTGGTCTGCATAGTTGTTGTCCCAGAAGGAAGCCTCTTCTAAAGATGATGCACAAGAAAGCCTGCAAACAGTTTGCTGAAGACAAGCAGACTAAGAACATGGATTACTGGAGCCATGTCCTCTGGTTTGATGAGACCAAGATAAACGTATTTGGTTCAGATGGTGTCAAGCGTGTGTGGCAGCAACCAGGTGAGGAGTACAAAGACAAGTGTGTCTTGCCTACAGTCAAGCACGGTGGTGGGAGTGTGTGTCATAGTCTGGGGCTGCATGAGTGCTGCCGACACTGGGGAGCTACAGTTCATTGAGGGAACCATGAATGCCAACATGTACTGTTAAATACTGAAGCAGAGCATGATCCTCTCCCTTTGGAGACTGGGCCACAGGGCAGTATTCCAACATGATAACGACCCCAAACACACCTACAAGACGACCACTGCCTTGCTAAAGAAGCTGAGGGTAAAGGTGATGGACTGGTCAATCATGTCTCCATATCTAAATCCTATTGAGCATCTGTGGGGCATCCTCAAAGGGAAGGTGGAGGAGCCCAAGGTCTCTAACATCCAGGAATGGAAGAGGACTCCAGTGGCAACCTGTGAAGCTCTAGTGAACTCCATGCCCAAGAGGGTTAAGGCTGTTTTGGAAAATAATGGTGGCCACACAAAATATTGACACTTTTGGCCCAATTTGGACATTTGCACTTAGGGGTGTACTCACTTTTGTTGCCAGCGGTTTAGACAATAATGGCTGTGTGTTGAGTTATTTTGAGGGGACATCAAATGTACACTGTTATACAAGCTGTACACTCACTACTTTACATTGTAGCAAAGTGTAATTTCTTCAGTGTTGTCACATGAAAAGATAAAATAAAATATTTACAAAAATGTGAGGGGTGTACTCACTTTTGTGAGATACTGTAATATATAAGAGGACTATGGGGCAAAATATAATCAGATCCCGAACCTCTTTCTTAACGTTCTAATGGGTCTCCTCACATAAAACAGGCCGCAGGGGCAAGTTAGACAATAGACCACAAATTCTGTGGAACAATAGTAAAACTTGCTGATGGTATGTTTTATAAATTGCTGTTGCCCATGGGTCACATGCTTACAGGTCAGACACAGGGCTTTTCGACACTGGAACAAGCCCTCAAGTAGAATTAGACATTGTTGTTGAAGATCCGAATTCCCATCCGGAGTGATGACAGACAGGAGTTCACCACACTGTGTTTTCGCTTGTCATTCCACTCCTTTTGTGAGTAATGTTTTTATTCTAGGTTGGTTTAATGCTACACTTAGAAGGCGCTGTGTATTTCTCCCTCCCTTAAAAATGCTCAGTGTCTGCCACCTTTCTCTGCCAATCCCTAAACTGGCTTCCTATCACCCAGCAAGTTAACTACAACAGACAAAGCCATTCACAACTCTGTCCACAGCTACATCACCAATCTTGTCTCAAAATATCACCCAAACTGTCCTCTCCGCTCCTCTCAAGACCTCCTGCTCCCAAGCTCCCTTGTCTCCTCCTCCCATGCTTGTCTCCAGGACTTCTCCAGAGCCACTCCCATTCTCTAAAACTCTCTACCTCAGTCTGCCCGGCTATCTGCTACTCTGGCTGCCTTCAGGCAATCCCTAAAAACTTAGTTCTTCAGGGAAGCCTATCACGCCTCTGACTATTTATTTATCACTAATCACTTCCATAAGCTCATTTCCCACAGTTACAACCTTTTCTACCACTTGCCCCACCCTATTAGATTGTAAGCTCTTTTGAGCAGGGCCCTCTTATATTTTATTGTATTGTAACTGTATTGCACTATATAAAGCCTGTATCATAATAATAATGTTTCTGTGGACTGAAAACCATCTGACACATGTCTTCCTCTGCTTTAATGCCTCCAAAACGGCCAGAATCCTCCTCCTCTCTCTCCTCTTATGTGTTCTGTGGTGTCACAAGAATGGTGTCTGCATAAAGCGGGCCTTGAGAGGAAAGGAAGTCTTCCTCTTCTTCCCACTGCTCTGCCTCAAGTGCCCTATCCATAATGCCACACAGAGTATGCTCTAGCAGGAACACAAGAGGGATAGTGTCACTGATGCATGCATTGTCACAGCTCACTACACTTGTCGCCTCCTCAGATGGTGACAGTACAGTGCATGCATCCTTTATACGAAGCCATTGGCGTAGGGAAAAAAACTGAGCTCCCCTGAGCCTGTCCATGTGCCATACTCATACAGGTACCGGTTGATGGCCCTCTGCTGCATGTGCAGCTGCTGCAGCATTTCCAAAAGTGAGTTACACCTGGTGGGCATGTCACATCAGGTGGCTTACGGGCAGGCAGAATTCCTGCTGAGTTTCAGCCAACAGAATACTGGCTGTGTATGACCGCCTGAAGTGGCTACAGACTCTTTTGGCCTGCTTTAGAAGATCTTACAAACCTTGGGTACCTGTTTGACCAGGCATGGCACATGTGTCAACTTTCCCTGTCCAAGGGCAGAAAGAAGGTTAGTGCCATTATCGCACACCACCATTCCTGGCTTAAGCTTCCGTGGTGTGAGCCCCTTTTGGTCCTGCCCCTGGAGAGCTGAAATAATCTCTTCTCTGGTGTGGCTCCTGTCCCCTAGACAGACCAGCTAAAGCACTACATAGGATCTTTTAGCCTGACTCGTTGAATAACCCACTTGAACGCTTAGGGGGTACTGGTGGTTCATAGAATATTTCAGCAGAGGTGGGCATGGAGGACGAGAGGGTGGAGCTGACAGATCGCACATCATCACCACCAGCTCTATGAAGATGGAGCAGAAAAATGAGCTCCAGCACTGAGCGCCGTCCTGCATCCTTCCTCGATGCAAGCAGAGCTACCCAGTGTGCTGTGAACTAAATATATCATCCCTGACCATGCTTGCTGTACTACGTGACAGCAGTAAGGTGGACTTTGCTGCTGACTGTCTTGCCAAACGATGCCAAAACATTACCTTCCACATGACGGTACAGACCTACATGCACAGAAATAGCAACTGGGAACCTGCCATTGTGGTACAGCACATTCTGCAAATTCACAGAAGGTGGCAGAATCCACCAGACAGAAAGGCAGGAGTTGTAAAGCCAGCAATTTGTATAAGCTGGAATTTAGATGCTGGGCAGGTGGGTGACAAGGAGTGTATTTTTTTATGATGCAGCAGCTGGGGCAGAGAAATTTGCCTGCTATACTCTACAGCTGGTGGTGTGCTGCTGGCAGACGTGTTGCAAGGACCTGTGACACCCTTTGCTATACCATCATCTCTGTCATTTGAGGCTGCTAAAAGGTCATGAGATATAGCGGAGGTAGACATCAAAGGTGAGGAGAAGAAGAATTGTGTCCCTTTTGTGTGGCTTTCAAGTACTCTTGCCAATGGGCTGAGTGAGTGGTGGGTGGTAAATGCACTTGCAAGCATGTGGTACCCAAATGGCTGGTGTTTTTGCCACGCTTGATCTGCTTGCGGTAGGGATTGCAAATTGCAACAGTGCGTGCACATGTGCTAAAAAAGGCCCACACAGCTGAGCTGTGGGAGGTGGGTTGGGAGATAACAGCTTCATAATCTGACAGAATAGGGTGGCTGCTCTCTACTGTTCCATGATGACTGCCTCTGGAGGACATCTTGCCTTGTTAGGGATGTGCCTCCCCCTCACTTTGCTCCTCTGCTCTATCCGGCACCCAAGTCGTGTCAGTGACTTAATCATCATCACCCCCTCCATCATTATCATCCCTGGAGCCAACTTGGCAATACGCTGCGGCTGGGGGAACATGACTGCCAATTTGTTGTTTATCAGTGTTCTCCCCCTCTCTGTAGGCTCATGTTACTCCCTTCCTTGATCTCAGAACCAACATCAGAATCAAGTAATGCCTGTGCATAGTCAAGAAGCGAGTGGCTGATGCGGTGATCAAAAAATTCAGCTGACTCCTCCATTCAAGCTGGGGCTATGGCAGGCGTAGCTATGGACAAGGAGGCATAATAAGCCGCTCTGGCAGCTCCAGTGGACTGCAGTGTGCACTAGTCTCAGCTTGGGTGACAGAGGATAAGGATGGTTTAGTAAGCCAGTCAACCACCTCCTCTGAATGCTGTGGCTGAATAGCACAGGAAACATCAGTAAACAGATAAAAACGTGCCCTGCCTGAGGACAGACCACGTCCACCTTTGCCTGTGGACACAGAAGCTGCTGGCCCCCTCATAGTGGCATGGGAAAGTCTGCCTCTCCTTGTTGGCCTCCCAGATGTGATGGTGGGGGGGCTTATTAACCAAATTTAATAGATACTGGGAAATGTGAACTTTAAATTGGAGGACTGCTGCTGACAGAAATGTAAAAAATTAAAAAAGGAGAACAGTGTCACAGTCAGAAAAACTGCGGTTGACAATTTAAATGTTATGTAATGATGCACTACACTAACACTACACTCACACTACACTGACACACTACACTATACATCCTCGCAAATTCTCCGCAATCCCGCATATTTGGCTGTTCGCCGAACAGGCTAACAAGGGAACTTTTGCTCGCCCCGAACTGCTCGCCCAACTCTAGTTGTAAAACTGCCTGGAGAATTCAAAACATACATAAAATGGGACAAATGCAGGTTAGAAAGAGGTCAACCTCATGTTAAGGCCTCTTGTACACGAGAGTTAAAAAACACCACTTTTTTTTTACTAATCTGGATATAGATGCATTGTCTATGAAACACCGCTCACAGCTGTGTAAACATCAGCAATACAGTGATGGATGCGTAGTTGTAAAACAAAAATGGAAAGTGAGAGTGCAGTAATTTACACAGGCACGCATGTTTATGCACCTATGCGCATATTTAGTTGCGTATACACATGTATATTAACCACTTCCCGCAAATCAATGTACCTGTACGTTGGCTTGAAGAAGTGGCTGTACAGGGGTGATGCCTGCAGCTGGAGGCCTCATCCCGGTACCGTTTTTTAGAGCCGGCAGTCGACTTTCTGGTGACAACAACCGATGCGGCTCCCACTACCCTCCGCCGCTCTGCCCGGGTCTCCTGTCCCACTGGGAGACTCGAGCGACCAGCCGGCACGTTCACTAGCTCGTTAGAGTCCCAAACAAAGACAGATTCGGCTTCGATCGGATCTCCGATGAGGTAACCCGAAAGCGACATCATAACGTCACTTCCGGTTTACGCGGCTGCCAATGGCCCCGATTTAAAAAAAAAATTACAGTATTCAAAAATGCAGATTTTGGCGTTTTGAATACTTTTAAGTGCAAAGGAGGGATTTGGGGTCTTTTAGACACCAGATTCCTCCATAAAGAGTACCTGTCACTGTCTATTACTGTCACAGGGGATGTTTACATTCCTTGTGACAGCAATAAAAGTGATCAATTTTTTTTAAAGGAACAGTGAAAAATATAAAAAATAAAACAAAATAAATAGGAAAAACATTTTTTAAAGCGCCTCTGTGCCCAGGTACTCGAGCATCAAAGAAAAATCACCAAAGTCACGCCCGCAAATTAAAACGGTGCTCAAATCACACTTGTGAAGTATCACTGCCATTGCCAGAGTGGGAGCAATAATTCTAGCAAAAGATCTCCTCTAACTCTAAACTGGAAACTGTTAAAAAATATTAAAGCGTCGCCTATGGAGATTTTAAAGTACCATAGCTTGTCACCATTTCATGTGTGCGCAATTTTAAAAGGTAACATGTTAGGTTTTTATTTACTTGGTGTGACATCATCTTTTACAATATACAAAAAAATTAAATTAAATTTAGCGTATTTTTTCCCAAAAAAATTGTGTTTAAAAGACCGCTGTGCAAATACTGTGTGACATAATATATTGCAACGACCGCCATTTTATTCTCCAGAGTCTTTGCTAAAATATATATATATATATATATATACAATGTTTAGGGGTTCAAAGTAATTTTCTAGCAAAAAAAAATGATTTTTCTTGTAAACAACATGTGTCAGAAATAGGCCTGGTCCTTAAGTGGTTAATGTGTCTGTCAATTAGTTCTGAATAATCTCAGAATCCTCACAATCTGATTGAGAAAGTTTATGGATAATGAGAACACTACTTTAGCTTGTACCTTAGCATTGGGAAATATACTAGAACATTCCGCATAGTAATACCTTTGTAACCTTAAAGATAAGGGGATTCAGCTTTAACCAATGTTATCTAGTCACTGTTTGCTATTGTGGATGAGGGCTTTTGTTGAAATTCTAGTAAATGTTTATGTCTAGTACTGCCTATATGTGTATATAATATTCAAAGGCTTGCTCGATAGATTAAAAACTGCTTTCAAGGACATGTTGCTGTGTCTGTGTCAGTTTCTCGATTTCTTCGATTGCTTGACTTAGGTGTATCCTCTCGAGAATAACTGAAGTCTTGTATATTTTGTACTACACTGATGCAATTGAAGCAAGTTCAAAGTTTGCACAAACTCTTAAGCTTCATGCACACTGGACGTTTTTACAGCTGCTGTTTTTGGCTTTAACCACTTTATACCCGGAGGATTTGGCTGCTCAAAGACCGGGCCCTATTTTTCGATTCGGCACGGTGTTACTTTAACGGACAATTGCGCGCTCGTGCGACGCTTTACCCAAACAAAATTGACATCCTTTTTTTCCCACAAATAGAGCTTTCTTTTGGTGGTATTTGATCACCTGTGTGATTTTTATTTTTTCGCTATAAACAAAAAAGATCGACAATTTTGAAAAAATAACAATATTGTTCACATTCTTTTATATGAAATTCTCAAAAACAAAATGTAAAAATCTAAATTTTTTAACATTATAGGCCAATTTGTTTTCTGCTACATATTTTTGGTAAAAAAAAAAAATCGTAATAAGCGTACTTTGATTGGTTTGCGCAAAAGTTATTGCGTTTACTGACTACGGGACATATTTATGTCATTTTTATTGTTTTCTTTTTAACTAGTAATTGTGGCGATCTGCAATTTTTTTTGTGGGACTGTGACATAGCAGCGGACAGATCAGACCCCTAACTGACATTTTTGACACTTTTGGGGGTACCAGTGACATTACTACAGTAATCAGTGCTATAAATATGCACTGTTACTGTAAAAATGACACTGGCAGGGAAGGGGTTAACTGTATTGGTGATCAAGAGGTTAAATGTGACCCTAGTGGCGTGATTCTAACTGTCAGGGGGTGGGGCTTATTAGATTATCACAGAGACATGCAATCCTATATAGGAGGATCACATAGCCTCTGTGATCATCTAAGGGAGAATGACAGACAGCTGTGTTTACATCAGCCGTCTGTCTTTCTCTCTCAGCTGCGGGAGATCGCGAGTGGCCGGCGGACATGCACTGGCTCCCCAGCTGATGAGTGGGGGCGGGAGTGCGCCGCCGGTGGCGCGCGCTCACCCCCTAGAGTCTCCTGAGAGAGTGATGTTATATTACGTCGCTTTGCTCAGGAGCGGCTGCCTGCCGCAGTAAAACTGCGGTGGGCGGTCGTTATGTGGTTAAGCATTTTATTTTTGCAGCCAGTAAACTCCCCAGCATGTTATCCTATGCGTCCATGCACACATAGGCTGTTATCAGCATTTTGTGGCAGGGGCGTTTTTTGGTTGGATAAAAAACCCCAGAACTAGTGGGTTTTAAAGCTGGATACACACTATATAACTTTTGTTGTTCGATTTTCTTGAGGCTACATTCACACCTGAGCGTAGCGTTTTTTACCGCGATTTTACTATGATTTTTACCACGATTTTACCGCGATTTACAGGCGTTTTTACAGGCGTTTTTAGATTGAATAGAAACCAATGGAAAATGCCTGTAATCTGCCCAAAAAGAAGCTCATGTACTTTTTTGAGCGTTGGGCGTTTTGCTTACAGCGTCAAAACGCTCAGATGTGAACAGGGGCCATTGAAATGAATAGGATTTGTCTTGTTGGGCGTTTTGAGAGCTGATCCTAGAGCAGAAAAACTCCCCAAAAACGCCCCAAAACGCCTAGATGTGAACGGAGCCTTAGTATTACCTTCAACTAATGCAAGGGCCTGTAATAAAAAAACAAACAAACAAAGGGCGCACCTGCCTAGCGCATTATCCTCAATATCGGCTTTATTGTTTAAAAAATGTGTATACTCACAAACAGTAGTTGTAAAACAGAATGTCCAATCCAAACAACAGGAACAATCTGTATCTGTGCCCACTGTCCTTGATAGATGATGGTTGACGCGTTTCGAGGCCCTTCTTCAGAGCCACTTTCGTTTTAGTGCAAGGGCATGCATGACTGCATACAAATTAAAAGTGTTTAGATTTGACCTTCTATTATATGATTTTGGTAAATCCAAAGGAAAAAATCTAAAGAAAATTATATAGTGTGTATCCAGCTTTTGAGGAGTTTTTCAGCTGTAAAAAACGCTCTAACTCTTTTGGGAGTATAGTTTTGCTAAAAAGAGGCTAAAAAATGGTACAGCTAAAAAATGCTAAAAGACACTACTGCAAAAACACTGCAAATCTCATTCTACAGCTAACGCTACTGGCGTTTTTATAATGGCCAATGTGCATGAGGTCTTAAACTATTGGGGTCAATTTCTGTGCGTTACTGCACATTCATAATAGGGGGGTTTCCAATGTGCAACAGACCAACAACTTAGCTTAACTCCATTTTTCCCCAGATGCCTTCCAGGCAACAGAGGATGAGTAAGAGCTTACCAGACCACAGCCTGCAGAACTTTCCTCCCAAATGCTTGTACAGTGCCTTGAAAAAGTATTCATACCCCTTGACATTTTCCACATTTTGTCATGTTACAGCCAAAAACGTAAATGTATTTTATTGGGATTTTATGTGATTGAATGACACAATGTAGCACATAATTGTGAAGTGGAAGAAAAATGATAAATGGTTTTCAAAATTATTTACAAAGAAAAAATCTGAAAATTGTGGCGTGCATTTGTATTCAACCCCCTTTACTCTAATACCCCTAACTAAAATCTAGTGGAACCAATTGCCTTCAGAAGTCACCTAATTAGTAAAGAGTCCACCTGTGTGTAATTTAATCTTAGTATACAGTGGGTACGGAAAGTATTCAGATCCCCTTAAATTTTTCACTCTTTGTTATATTGCAGCCATTTGCTAAAATCATTTAATTTCATTCTTCTTCCTCATGAATGTACACATAGCACCCCATACTGACAGAAAAACACAGAATTGTTGACATTGTTGCAGATTTATTAAAAAAGAAAAACTGAAATATCACATGGTCCTAAGTATTCAGACCCTTTGCTCGGTATTTAGTAGAAGCCCCCTTTTGATCTAATACAGCCAGGAGTCTTTTTGGGAAAGATGCAACAAGTCTTTCACACCTGGATTTGGGGATCCTCTGCCATTCCTCCTTGCAGATCCTCTCCAGTTCTGTCAGGTTGGATGGTAAACGTTGGTGGACAGCCATTTTTAGGTCTCTCCAGAGATGCTCAATTGGGTTTAAGTCAGGGCTCTGGCTGGGCCATTCAAGAACAGTCACGGAGTTGTTGTGAAGTCACTCCTTCGTTATTTTAGCTGTGTGCTTAGGGTCATTGTATTGTTGGAAGGTAAACCTTCGGCCCAGTCTGAGGTCCAGAGCACTCTGGAGAAGGTTTTTGTCCAGGATATCCCTGTACTTGGCCGCATTCATCTTTCCCTCGATTGCAACCAGTCGTCCTGTCCCTGCAGCTGAAAAACACCCCCACAGCATGATGCTGCCACCACCATGCTTCACTGTTGGGACTGTATTGGACAGGTGATGAGCAGTGCCTGGTTTTCTCCACACATACCGCTTAGAATTAAGGCCAAAAAGTTCTATTTTGGTCTCATCAGACCAGAGAATCTTATTTCTCACCATCTTAGAGTCCTTCAGGTGTTTTTTAGCAAACTCCATGCGGGCTTTCATGTGTCTTACACTGAGGAGAGGCTTCCGTCGGGCCACTCTGCCATAAAGCCCCGACTGGTGGAGGGCTGCAGTGATGGTTGACTTTCTACAACTTTCTCCCATCTCCTGACTGCATCTCTGGAGCTCAGCCACAGTGATCTTTGGGTTCTTCTTTACCTCTATCACCAAGGCTCTTCTCCCCCGATAGCTCAGTTTGGCCGGAAGGCCAGCTCTAGGAAGGGTTCTGGTCGTCCCAAACGTCTTCCATTTGAGGATTATGGAGGCCACTGTGCTCTTAGGAACCTTAAGTGCAGCAGAAATCTTTTTGTAACCTTGGCCAGATCTGTGCCTTGCCACAATTCTGTCTCTGAGCTCTTCAGGCAGTTCCTTTGACCTCATGATTCTCATTTGCTCTGACATGCATTGTGATCTGGAAGGTCTTATATAGACAGGTGTGTGGCTTTCCTAATCAAGTCCAATCAGTATAATCAAACACAGCTGAACTCAAATGAAGGCGTAGAACCATCTCAAGGATGATCAGAAGAAATGGAAAGCACCTTTGTAAATATATGAGTGTCACAGCAAAGGGTCTGAATACTTAGGACCATGTGATATTTCAGTTTTTCTTTTTTAATAAATCTGCAACAATGTCAACAATTCTGTGTTTTTATGTCAGTATGGGGTGCTATGTGTACATTAATGAGGAAGAAGAATGAACCTAAATGATTTTAGCAAATGGCTGCAATATAACAAAGAGTGAAAAATTTAAGGGGGTCTGAATACTTTCCGTACCCACTGTAAATACAGCTGTTCTGTGAAGCCCTCTGAGGTTTGTTAGAGAACCTTAGTAAACAAACAGCATCATGAAGGCCAAGGAACACACCAGACAGATCAGGGATAGAGTTGTGGAAAAGTTTAAAGCAGGATTAGGTTATAAATAAATATCCCAAGCTTTGAATATCTCACAGGGGCACTGTTAAATCCATCATCACTAAATGGAAAGAGTATGGCACAACTGCAAACCTACTAAAACATGGCCGTCTACCTGACTGACAGGCCGGGCAAGGAGAGCATTAATCAGAGAAGTAGCCAAGAGGCCCATGGTAAAGCTGGATACACACTATCCAACTTTTGTGGTTAGATTTCCTTCAGATTTACCTTTTCTATGAAGTGCAAGGGCCTGCCAGATTGCATACAAATTGAAAGTGTTTAGGTTTGACCTCATATTATATGGTTTTGGTAAGTCTGAAGGTAAAAGTCTTCAGAAAATCTTACAGTGTGTATAGCCCATTACTCTGAGGGAGCTGCAGAGATCCACAGCTCAGGTGGGGAAATCTGTCCACAGGACAACTATTAAGCTGGATACACACTATACAACTTTTGTTGTTAGATTTTCTATAGATTTACCTTTAACTGTGTAGTGCAAGGGCCTGCCTGATTGCATACGAATTGAAAGTGTTTAGATTTGACCTCCTATTATATGGTTTTGGTAAATCTAAAGGAAAAAGTCTAAATACAATCGTATAGTGTGTATGGCCCATTAGTCCTGCACTCCACAAATCTTGCCTTTATGGAAGAGCGGCAAGAAGCAAGCAATAAGAAGTTCCGTTTACAGTTTGCGAGAAGCCATGTGGGGGACACAGCAAACATGTGGAAGAAAGTGCTCTGGTCAGATGAGACCAAAATTGAACTTTTTGCCCTCAAAGCAAAACACTGTGTGGCAGAAAACTAACATTGCACATCACCCTGAACACACCATTATCAACCGTGAAACATGGTGGTGGCACGATTATGTTGAGGGGATGTTTTTCTTCAGCAGGGACAGGTAAGCTAGTCAGGGTTCATGGGAACATGGATGAAGCCAAATAAAGGGTAATCTTAGAAGAAAACCGGTTGGAATCTGCAAAAGACATGAGACTGGGGCAGAGATATACCTTTCAGCAGGGCAACAACCCTAAGGCCTCATGCACACTGGACATTATAAAAACACCAGTAGCTTTGTAGTGAGTTTTTAGCTAAAAATCACCTCTCTGCTATTTTACTAACTCCAACTTTCCCACAATGCAATGTTTGCCAGAATTGCATTGCATGGGTGTTCACACATATGCGATAAGATTTAGGTCCAGGGAAAAAAGGGTTCTACAACATTTTGGTGCAAATGTGGACCCTTTACCATACAGAATTCTGTCAAATCGCTCCCGAAGTCGCACTGACATGTGAGTTTGAAATCGTGCGCGTTCAGCTGAATGTCTTCAAACCTGCCCTCAATGTGCACCGGTGCCCGCAATAGGCTCCGATTTGACATGCGATTCGACATGACAAATCACATTTCAAATCGGCACAATGTCAACAGGGCTTCATGTTCCATGAAGGATACCAGATTGCAAAATGAAGTGTGCTTGCCAGAACTGCATCACATGGGTGTTCACACCCATGCAATGCGATTTGGTGTGGAGAAAAAAGGGTCCTACAACATTTTGGTGCAAATGTGATGCAATTTGAGCCCTACAAAATATATGGCTCAAATTGCATCGCACAGACATCACATGTGATGTGCACAGAAATGCGGTGCGTTTTTAGGGGAAATCACATGCGGTGTTCAGCATGCACCAGTGTGAACCCAGGCTATGTTCCATGAATGACACCTCGAAACAGAACCCAGGCTTAAAAAAAAGCAAAGAATAAAGAACGTCAAAAAACGCCAGTTAGCAGCATTTTTTGGCGTTTATTGACGTTAGAGCGTTTTTACAGCTGAAAAACCCCACTCAAAACCCACTAGTTTTTGGGGTTTTTTTTACAGCCAGAAACTGCCCCTGCCAAAATCTGCTGATAACAGCCTATGTATAGTGCATGGACACAGGATAACATGCTGGGGAGTTTATTGGCTGTAATAAAAAAAAAACAGCAGCTGTAAAAATGCCAAAAACAACAGCTGTAAAAAAGTCCAGTGTGCATGAGGCCTAAACATACCGCCAGAGCTACAATGGAATGGTTTAGAATAGATCAAAGAATATTCATGTGTTAGAATGACCCAGTCAAATTTCAGACCTAAATCCAATTGAGAATCTGTGGCAAGACTTGAAATTTGCCATTCACAGACGCTCTCCATCCAGTCTGACAGAGTTTGAGCTATTTTGCAAAGAAGAATGGGCACAAATGTCACTCTCTAGATGTGCAAAGCTGGTAGAGACTTACCCAAAAAGACTTGCAGCTGTAATTGCAGAAAAAGGTGGTTCTACAAAGTATTGACTCAGGGGGGCTGAATACAAATGCACGCCACACTTTTCACATATTTATTTGTAAAAAAATTAAAAAACCATTTGTCATTGTCCTTCCACTTCAAAAATATGTGCCACTTTGTGTCAGTCTATGATATAAAATCCCAATAAAGTACATTTACGTTTTTGGTTGTAACATGACAAAATGTGGAAAATGTCAAGGGGTATGAATACTTTTTCAAGGCACTGTACTTGACTTGACAAGAGATCCAAGCAATAATACCTAAGATAGGATGAAAAGCTTGACCACATAGCTGCTTTCCATACAGGTATCTGCCGATGGGTGGCACCAGCGTTTTCTGCACAGGAGACCGACAAAACCCTTAGAGCCCATTCACATTAGCGCGACTTGTCAACCTGACAAGTCGCGGTCGGTCGCGGTCCATTGATTAGCACAGGACCCGTTCTAATAGGAGCGACACAAGTCGCTCCGACTTAGAAAAAGGGTCCTGTACTACTTTGGGGCGACCTGGAGGCGACTTGCATAGACTTCCATTATGTGAAGTCTCTGCAAGTCGCGCCGAAGTCGCGGTGCACAGCAGTGCACGCGACTTCACAGGTGGCCCCCCAAAGTTGTGTCACGCTAGTCTGAATGGGCTCTTATGTGGTGTGTGTTATTAGAAGAGTTCCTTACATAATTATTGGTATTATTATAAAGGTTTAATTTAACACCAACAGTTTGCGCAGCGCTTTACAATAAAAAGAGAGACAATACAGCAACAATACACTTCAGTGCAAGAGGGTTACGAGGACCCTGCTCCTGGGAGCTTACAATCTAATAAGGGGGTGGAACAAAAGGTAATAACTGTGATTGGATGAAATGATGGGAGCAATAAAATATTTAGTTATTAGCTGAAGGCAGCATAGTCTTCCCTGGAGAGATACGTTTTCAGGGACAGAATAGGAGATAGCTTGACAGATTGGGGTAGGGAGTTCTGGGGATTGGAGAAGCCTCTGGTGATGAGCATGGGAGGAGGAGGCAAGGGAGCTAGAGAGCAGGAGGTCTTGGGAGGAGCGGAGATGATGGTTTAGGTGATATTTGGAGACAAGGTTAGTGATGTAGCTCTCAGCAGAGTTGTAAATGGCTGTGTTTCAAATTTTATTTGTTGGGCAATGGGAAGCCAGTTGAGGGACTGGCAGAGAGGGGTAGCGCAGTGCCATCTTAAGAGCATTAAAGGGCCCCGGGCAATGCAGTGCACTGGGGCCCTGTCTACACAATCACCCACTAAATTAAAAATACAAATTATCGATAAGGCGATATTTATTGGTACATCAGTGCCTGGCTAATGACCACTTTCAAGTTCGGTGGCTGGGTCCGGTGAACACACACACAGACGGGAGTCAGATTGGACTGTCATGCATGTGCCTGTTCCTGTGGAGGCAGACAGGTATTCCTGCAGCTGTGGGCTCCCCCGCCACGACCCAAGTGGCCTGACAGCAGCGCAGGGCCAACAGGCGCTTGCCACTTGCGAAGTTCAGCAGCAGGATGCACACGGGAATTGGGACTAATGCTTGGCTAGAGGGCTGGGTCGCTGGGGCCCCCCCGGCAAGTGGGGCCCCCGGGCAAGTGCCCAGCATGCCCAATCGGTAAGATGGCCCTGGGGTAGCGGACACTGAACAATTGGTAAGGTGAATAAATCTGGCAGCAGCATTACTGAAAGACTGAAGAGGGGATAGCCTGCGAAGAGGTAGGCCAATAAGGAGGGAGTTACAATCTTATATGATTTCAAGATAGCTGATAGGGATAAGATTCAGGTTTCGATCAAGCATGGGTTTGAAGCCAACCTAACCTGTTCACAGTCTACAGATTTCATATACATGCACAATTTTGTCACCATAGCAACCAACTACCACTAATGCACTTCCAGACCTTAGGCCGGATGGATTAGAAAGGTCAGTAAGGAGGTGTTTGGATAAGCCAGATCCTCACTATAAAAATCTGAGTTCCCAGCTACCACTTTGACAACATGATCAGCTGTGATGTACATATGTTGTCCTACACTCTACAAACCCTGCACTCTATGTTGTACATTACATAGTCCTGACCACTGCACCTTATAGGCTATGTCATGTTTCATTGTCCTGACCCTTGCAATGTATAACTATTTTACTGCTGGGTCAAGTGTGTGTGATGCCACTCTTCCTTGGAACCAGCTGTCAGTTGTGGTGCTCCAATACTGGAGCATCCATGCCATGAGGAGTCTGAAGCTGCTACTCATTATCCCACCGATAACGGATCTGCCCTTCAGCCACCACTCTCATCATTTCTGGGAAAGCTGCAGCTATCTCCAATCTATGTCCCATAGTCCTGACCCCTTTCTCTCTATATTTAATAAGTTACATAGTCCTGATCCCTGCACTCTATATGAAGGATGTCCCATAGTCCTGACCCCTGCACTCTATTATTTAATAAGAAACATAGTCCTGATCCCTGCCCTCTCTATTTAGGATGTTACATTGTCCTGACCCCTGCACTCTATATTTAATAAGATATATAGTCCTGACCCCTGCCCTCTCTATTTAGGATGTTACATAGTCCTGACCCCTGCACTCTCTATTTAGGATGTTACGTAGTCCTGACCCCTGCACTCTCTATTTAGGATGTTACATAGTCCTGACCCCTGCACTCTATATTTAATAAGATACATAGTCCTGACCCCTGCCCCCTCTATTTAGGATGTTACATAGTCCTGACCCCTGCACTCTATATTTAGGATGTTACAGTCCTGGTCCCTGCACTCTCTAATTAGTATATTACATAGCCCTGACCCCTGCACTCTATATTTAATAAGTTACATAGTCCTGACCCATGAACTCTCTATTTAGGATGTTACATAGTCCTGACCCATGAACTCTCTATTTAGGATGTTACATAGTCCTGACCCCTACACTCTATATTTAGGATGTTACAGTCCTGGCCCCTGCACTCTATAATCAGTATATTACATAGCCCTGACCCCTGCACTCTATATTTATAGGATATTCCATAGTCCTGACCCCTGCACTCTATAATCAGTATATTACATAGTCCCGACCTCTGCACTCTATATTTATAGGATGTTACAGTCCTGGCCCCTGAACTCTATAATCAGTATATTACATAGTCCTGACCCCTGCACTCTATATTTGGGATGTTACAGTCCTGGCCACTGCACTCTATAATCAGTGTATTACATAGTCCTGACCCCTGCACTCTATAATCAGTATATTACATAGTCCTGACCCCTGCACTCTATATTTAGGATGTTACAGTCCTGGCCACTGCACTCTATAATCAGTGTATTACATAGTCCTGACCCCTGCACTCTATAATCAGTATATTACATAGTCCCGACCTCTGCACTCTATATTTATAGGATGTTACAGTCCTGACCCCTGAACTCTATAATCAGTATATTACATAGTCCTGACCCCTGCACTCTATATTTGGGATGTTACAGTCCTGGCCACTGCACTCTATAATCAGTGTATTACATAGTCCTGACCCCTGCACTCTATAATCAGTATATTACATAGTCCTGACCCCTGCACTCTATATTTAGGATCTTACAGTCCAGGCCCCTGAATGCTATATTTATAGCATGATCCATAGTCCTGACCCCTACAATCTATATACCATACAGTAGAATACATAATGCTGAATGTTGGAAAGTAAGGTTCTTTTCTAAGGCTTTACAGAGCAGTAACCAGACCACAGAAGGCACCAAAAAAAGAAATAGGATTCGCAGCTCCGCCCTCCTACGCCTCCACGAAAACCTGCGGATCTATCTTCCGCTTTCTACACCCTGAGGCTTGGGAAATCACTTCCTGGTACGCTGCTGGGTCACATGTGTGTGATGTCATTCCTCCCGCCCCCCGGCTGTCACACAGTTGTGGCGCTGTCTTCTCCAATATGGCGGCGCCCATGGCTCGGTAATTGCGCGGCTTCCAACTGTTCATTATTCTACCGTATCCTGCTCTGCCCTTATCGAGTCGCCGCTCTCCTCTTTTCCGGGACATCCGCTACCGGCTTGTGTGCTCCTCTGCGGGAAGAAGAAGCCGTAAAGGAACACACCTGCCACCACTAACCAAACAACGCGTCGCCATGGCAACCGCCGACCCGACTCACATCGAGAAGATCCCAACAGCTGACAGTTGATCGACACTTCCCGATGTCCAGGATTGTAAGCTGAGGGTGAGATATATCCTGTATACACTGACTGGAGGGACACTGATCCATTCTAATGTTATATATCCTGTATACACTGACTGGGGGGACACTGAGCCCCTCTAATGTTATATATCCTGTATACACTGACTGGGGGGACACTGAGCCCCTCTGTTATATATCCTGTATACACTGACTGGGGGGACACTGAGCCCTTCTAATGTTATATATCCTGTATACACTGACTGGGGAGACACTGAGCCCTTCTAATGTTATATATCCTGTATACACTGACTGGGGGGACACTGAGCCCCTCTGTTATATATCCTGTATACACTGACTGGGGAGACACTGAGCCCTTCTAATGTTATATATCCTGTATACACTGACTGGGGGGACGCTGAGCCTCTCTAATGTTATATATTCTGTTTACACTGACTGGGGGGACACTGAGCCTCTCTAATGTTATATATCCTGTATACACTGACTGGGGGGACACTGATCCATTCTAATGTTATATATCCTGTATACACTGACTGGGGGGACACTGATCCATTCTAATGTTATATATCCTGTATACACTGACTGGGGGGACACTGAGCCCCTCTAATGTTATATATCCTGTATACACTGACTGGGGGGACACTGAGCCTCTCTAATGTTATATATCCTGTATACACTGACTGGGGAGACACTGAGCCCTTCTAATGGTATATATCCTGTATACACTGACTGGGGGGACACTGAGCCCCTCTGTTATATATCCTGTATACACTGACTGGGGGGACACTGAGCCCTTCTAATGTTATATATCCTGTATACACTGACTGGGGGGACACTGAGCCCCTCTAATGTTATATATCCTGTATACACTGACTGGGGGGACACTGATCCCTTCTAATGTTATATATCCTGTATACACTGACTGGGGGGACACTGAGCCCCTCTAATGTTATATATCCTGTATACACTGACTGGGGGGACACTGAGCCCCTCTAATGTTATATATCCTGTATACACTGACTGGAGGGACACTGAGCCCTTCTAATGTTATATATCCTGTATACACTGACTGGGGGGACACTGAGCCCCTCTAATGTTATATATCCTGTATACACTGACTGGGGGGACACTGAGCCCTTCTAATGTTATATATCCTGTATACACTGACTGGGGGGACACTGAGCCCCTCTAATGTTATATATCCTGTATACACTGTCTGGGGGGACACTGATCCCTTCTAATGTTATATATCCTGTATACACTGACTGGGGGGACACTGAGCCCCTCTAATGTTATATATCCTGTATACACTGACTGGGGAGACACTGAGCCCTTCTAATGGTATATATCCTGTATACACTGACTGGGGGGACACTGAGCCCTTCTAATGTTATATATCCTGTATACACTGACTGGAGGGAAACTGAGCCCTTCTAATGATATATATCCTGTATACACTGACTGGGGGGACACTGAGCCCTTCTAATGTTATATATCCTGTATACACTGACTGGGGAGACACTGAGCCCCTCTAATGTTATATATCCTGTATACACTGACTGGGGGGGGGGACACTGAGCCCCTCTAATGTTATATATCCTGTATACACTGACTGGGGAGACACTGAGCCTCTCTAATGTTATATATCCTGTTTACACTGACTGGGGAGACACTGAGCCCTTCTAATGGTATATATCCTGTATACACTGACTGGGGGGACACTGAGCCCTTCTAATGGTATATATCCTGTATACACTGACTGGGGGGACACTGAGCCCCTCTGTTATATATCCTGTATACACTGACTGGGGGGACACTGATCCATTCTAATGTTATATATCCTGTATACACTGATGGGGGGACACTGAGCCCCTCTAATGTTATATATCCTGTATACACTGACTGGGGGGACACTGAGCCTCTCTAATGTTATATATCCTGTATACACTGACTGGGGAGACACTGAGCCCTTCTAATGGTATATATCCTGTATACACTGACTGGGGGGACACTGAGCCCCTCTGTTATATATCCTGTATACACTGACTGGGGGGACACTGAGCCCTTCTAATGTTATATATCCTGTATACACTGACTGGGGGGACACTGAGCCCTTCTAATGTTATATATCCTGTATACACTGACTGGAGGGACACTGAGCCCTTCTAATGTTATATATCCTGTATACACTGACTGGAGGGAAACTGAGCCCTTCTAATGTTATATATCCTGTATACACTGACTGGGGGGACACTGAGCCCTTCTAATGTTATATATCCTGTATACACTGACTGGGGAGACACTGAGCCCCTCTAATGTTATATATCCTGTATACACTGACTGGGGGGGGGGACACTGAGCCCCTCTAATGTTATATATCCTGTATACACTGACTGGGGAGACACTGAGCCTCTCTAATGTTATATATCCTGTTTACACTGACTGGGGAGACACTGAGCCCTTCTAATGGTATATATCCTGTATACACTGACTGGGGGGACACTGAGCCCTTCTAATGGTATATATCCTGTATACACTGACTGGGGGGACACTGAGCCCCTCTGTTATATATCCTGTATACACTGACTGGGGGGACACTGATCCATTCTAATGTTATATATCCTGTATACACTGATGGGGGGACACTGAGCCCCTCTAATGTTATATATCCTGTATACACTGACTGGGGGGACACTGAGCCTCTCTAATGTTATATATCCTGTATACACTGACTGGGGAGACACTGAGCCCTTCTAATGGTATATATCCTGTATACACTGACTGGGGGGACACTGAGCCCCTCTGTTATATATCCTGTATACACTGACTGGGGGGACACTGAGCCCTTCTAATGTTATATATCCTGTATACACTGACTGGGGGGACACTGAGCCCTTCTAATGTTATATATCCTGTATACACTGACTGGAGGGACACTGAGCCCTTCTAATGTTCTATATCCTGTATACACTGACTGGGGGGACACTGAGCCCCTCTAATGTTATATATCCTGTATACACTGACTGGGGAGACACTGAGCCCTTCTAATGGTATATATCCTGTATACACTGACTGGGGGGACACTGAGCCCTTCTAATGTTATATATCCTGTATACACTGACTGGAGGGAAACTGAGCCCTTCTAATGTTATATATCCTGTGTACACTGACTGGGGGGACACTGAGCCCTTCTAATGTTATATATCCTGTATACACTGACTGGGGGGACACTGAGCCCTTCTAATGTTATATATCCTGTATACACTGACTGGGGAGACACTGAGCCCCTCTAATGTTATATATCCTGTATACACTGACTAGGGGGGGACACTGAGCCTCTCTAATGTTATATATCCTGTGTACATTGACTAGGGAGACACTGATCCATTCTAATGTTATATATCCTGTGTACATTGACTGGGGGGACACCAAGCCTCTCTAATGTTATATATGCTGTATACAATGACTAGGGAGACACTGAGCCTCTCTGTTATATATCCTGTATACACTGACTGGGGGGACACCAAACCCCTTTAATGTTATATATCCTGTATACACTGACTAGGGAGACACTGAGCCCCTCTAATGGTATATATCCTGTATACACTGACTGGGGAGACACCGAGACCCTCTAATGTTATATATCCTGTATACACTGACTGGGGAGACACTGAGCCCTTCTAATGTTATATATCCTGTATACACTGACTGGGGAGACACTGAGCCTCTCTGTTATATATCCTGTATACACTGACTGGGGGGACACCAAGCCCCTCTAATGTTATATATCCTGTATACACTGACTGGGGAGACACTGAGCCCCTCTAATGTTATATATCCTGTGTACATTGACTGGGGGGACACCAAGCCTCTCTAATGTTATATATCCTGTATACAATGACTAGGGAGACACTGAGCCTCTCTGTTATATATCCTGTATAGGCTGACTGGGGAGACACTGAGCCCCTCTAATGTTATATATCCTGTATACACTGACTGGGGAGACACTGAGCCCCTCTAATGTTATATATCCTGTATACACTGACTGGGGGGACACTGAGCCCCTCTAATGTTATATATCCTGTGTACATTGACTGGGGGGACACCAAGCCTCTCTCTAATGTTATATATCCTGTATACAATGACTAGGGAGACACTGAGCCTCTCTGTTATATATCCTGTATAGGCTGACTGGGGAGACACTGAGCCCCTCTAATGTTATAAATCCTGTATACACTACCTTAACGGCATTTTTGGAATACTTGTTATCAAAAATACCACTAGTAAAAAGCACCCTATGCCCTCCTCAGATTCTGAGTTAGATATGACCGCCGCGGATGTATGCCATCCTTAGGGATCTGCATCATCGCACTTGGATGGCGAGGACGATGTATATCCTCGTCTGCAGCCGCGCAGGAAAGCGCGCTGGTGGAGGCACTTATAGTGTCGGTGCGGGAAACTCTAAAAATGGCAGATGATTCTGCAGCATAGGGAGGCAGGTGTCTTTTGACACCTGAAAATCCCAGAAGTCGGGCAAGGTTTTTCCTTGTCTGGAACTTTTTGCCAAAATTGTCAACGAACAGTGGGGGCGCTAAAAACAGATGTTAGTGGTGCCAAAACGTTTTAAAAGGCGCTACCCATTCGCAGACACGGTGTCCGCAAGATGAACCGTGCCTCCGAAGGTGGACAATCCAGTTTCCAGACTGAACAAATCTACTGTTGTCCCGGTCGAGGAGTCTCCAGTCTTCACAGACCCTATGGATAGACAGATTGAGTCTCTGTCCCACCATTTACACGTGATAGCGGGCTTAATACTTAAACCGATCTTTGGGATCACTTTGGTGTCCCAGACCATAACGGAATTGGCAAAGTTACTAAAAAGTGTTTTAAAACAGAACAGCTCTCTCTGGGCCTGACAGAGCTAACGGACCAAATGGCAGGACGCAGGAGAAAGGATCTAAGCCACTTAGGTCTTCTGGGGGTTCCAACAAGACCTGGTCGGGTAAGCCGAGAACAGGCCAATCCAGACCTGCAGACAAATCCTTGTCTGCATGAAGGGACGCCCTCACCCATAATTGGGGTGGGGGGATGTCTTTACTTGTTTCCGGAACCATTGGACTTCCTTGATTCAGGACAAATGGGTCCACAAACTTATCCGATCGGGTTACAAGATCGAATTCTGGTCTCGACCGTCATACAGGTTTTTCCCGTCCAATCTACACCTATCTCGAGACTGGTTACAGGATCTACAAGAGGCGGTACAAGATCTGCTGTCGCAAGGGATAATTGTGCGGGTTCCTTCTCGAGAACGCTTTCAAGGGTTCTATTCAAACCTGTTCACTGTGCCCAGGAAAAAAGGCAAAGTACGTCCAATCCTGGACCTCAAGGCTCTTAACTACTTTGTGCGGGTACAGAAGTTTCGAATGGAGTCCATTCGCACGGTAGTGGCGTCTCCACACCAATGAGACTTTTTGGCCTCCATCGATATCAAGGACGCATATCTACACATCCCTATTTACGCTGGACACCAGCGTTTTCTTCGCTTCGCTGTAGGAGAGGAGCATTATCAATTTGTGGCGTTACCCTTTGGTCTCGCCTCTGCCCCCAGGATCTTCACCAAAGTGTTGGCTTCGGTATTGGCATTACCGCGACAAGGGGGAATTGCGGTACTGGGGTTCCTGGACTCTCACTTAAGAGCAGACTCGCATTCAGCCCTGTTGGGCGACTTGACAATCACTGTATGGACTCTGCAAGAGTTTAGTTGGAACCTCAATTTAAAAAAATCTGCCCTGGTACCATTCTTAAAACTAGGTTATCTGGGCCTGACTCTGGACTCCGCTTCGGCAAGGCTATTTATTCGCCCAGACAAGCTGCAAAAGTTGCAGTGGGCGATTCATTTGCTTTTATCCAGCAATCTGTCCTCTTTGCGGACTTGCATGCGAGCCTTCGGTCTGATGGTGTCAACCGTCGAGGCGGTTACGTTTGCTCAGTTCCACACTAGACCCTTACAAAGGGAAATTCTAGTCAAATGAAACAAAGATCCAAAGTCCTTGGACACTATGTTTCGGTTGAGTCACAACACAAAGACTGCTCTTCTATGGTGGCTTCACTCATTATCACTACGCCAGGGCAAGTCCTTCCTCCCATTGTATTGGCCTGTGGTAACCACAGAAGCCAGCCTTATTCTGGAACTCAGCGGAATAAAGCTTTGCCTGAGTCACTGGACAAATAATTTACAGGGTTGTCCAGTCCGGATTTAATCCAACAATGCCACGGCCGTGGCTTACATCAATCATCAAGGGGGCACCAAGAGTGTTTTTGCGGCCCGGGAGGTGGGCGAAATCCTGAAATGGGCGGAAAATTTTGTTCAAGGCCTTTCTGCAGTGCACATCCCTGGTGTGGAAAACCTGTCAGGCGGATTACCTGAGTCGTGTTGGATCAGGGGGAATGGTCTCTGCTCCCAGAGGTGTTTCACCTTCTGTGTGTCCAGTGGTGGACACCCGACATTGACCTGTTAGCTTCTCGACTCAACAAGAAGGTTCAGAGGTTTGTAGCCAGGTTTAGGGTCCTCTGGCCGACACCACAGACGCAGTGGTGGCTCCTTGGGGTCAGTATCGGCTGATCTATGTGTTTCCTCCGCTGAAACTCCCTCCGAGGCTTCTGTGCAGGATAGAGGTGGAAGAGATTTCGGTCATTCTGGTGGCCCCAGGCTGGCCTCGCCGGTCTTGGTACGCAGATCTGGTAAGGTTTGAAAGCTGTTGAAAGCCAGGTATTGAAGGATAGAGGTCTTTCTGATTCAGTGACTCCTACACTGTTTAAGGCCAGAAAGTCTACTTCTAGGATGATCTATCATCGTACATGGAAATCGTACATCTCATTGTGTGAATCGCCGAAGGTGCATCCTCGCCTTTTTTCGGTGGCTAGGATTTTGACCTTTCTTCGAAAAGGGATTGAGCAGCGGTTGGCTTTGGGCACTATCAAAAGCCAGGTGTCGGCTTTGGCTGTGTTTTTCCATCCTCCTTTAGCTACGCATGCCTTGATTCGAACTTTTATACAAGGGGTTCGCCATATGGCTCCTCTGAGGCGTTCCCCGATACCTCAGTGGACCTTAATTTAGTATTGTCTGTTCTTCAAAAACCTCCTGTTGAGAATATTAGGGAGATTCCTCTGCTTACACTGTCTTAGAAGGTTGCCTTTATGGTGGCTATTACTTCTGCCCGCAGAGTATCTGAATTAGTGGCGCAGTTCACCTTATCTGGTGGTCCACAGAGATAAAGTGGTACTTCGACCTAATCAGTCGTTTCTTCCTAAGGTGGTTTCTGATTTCCATCTGAATGAAGACATTGTGCAGCCTTCACGCTGTCCTAAGCCCAAGTATCCCAAAGAAATTGCTTTGCATTCTTTGGATGTGGTTTGGGCAATTAGAGTTTACCTGGCGGCTACTGAATCTTTCAGGAAATCAGACTCTTTGTCCTCACTGAAGGACCTAGAAAGGGATTGGTGGCATCTGCTGCAACCATATCCAGATGGATCAGGCAAACGGTGGTTCAGGCTTATTCACTGAACGGTCAGGTTCCTCCTTTCCCGGTGAAGGCGCATTCTGCTAGGGCGCTGAATGCCTCTTGGGCTTTTCTCTATCAGGCGTCAGTAATGCAAGTTTGCAAGGAGCAACTTGGTCAACTGTGCACACTTTCACAAAATTCTACAAAGTAGATGTGTTGGCATCCTCGGGAAGCTTCTGTTGGCCGCAAGGTTTTGCAGGCTGCTGTTTGTCGACCTCCACTAGCAGTGCGAAATGGAAAAGCTAGTAGCCAAAAAAAAAAAAAAAATTTTACGCTAGGAAAGTTTAAAACTACACGGTCACGATGGCTACAGCATCCAAAATGCACTGTACTAATTTGAAACCTTCAAGTAAAATCTGTATTCCACAATCCACTCAACGATCACTTCTTGTGCCTCCCCCCCCCCCCTCCTCACCTTCCCTCCACCTACCTCCTCGGCATTCCTCCCCCAATGGTCATAAAGAATATGGAGCTGCGTCTGTCAATGAACGATAGAGAAAACTGGGTTTTTGATTTACCGTAAAATCCTCTTCTCTGAAGTTCATTGCCAGACGCAGCACCCACCCCTCTAATTATGAGTGGGATGTTTTTTTTTTTGTTTTTGTTTTTTTTTTTTGTTTTTTTCTTCTAAACACTGCTTGCAACAAAACTGAAGCCTATAGCAGAGTGTGTGGGTGTATGACTGCAGGGACTGCTCCATAGGTGTGGTAAAGAATTTTCCTGCCTAGTGTTCTCCTGTAGGGGGCAGCATAACCCAATGGTCAAGAAGAATATGGAGCTGTATCTGTCAATGAACTTCAGAGAAAAGGATTTTATGGTAAGTTAAAAATCCAGTTCTCTCAGAGCCCATTCCTGTGCCGTACCTGAAGAGCTCTGTGCTGCGGCCGTGACTCCTACGTGCCTGCGCTGGAGTGATGTCATTGCAGCTGAAGCATTAATTCGGCAGACGCCCGTCAAGATGGAAGCGCCGTGACCCTTGACAGCAACCTGCTGGAGGGTTTTATTTTCAAGTAAGTCTGTCATAATGTGCCAGTATGCAGTGCATACTAGTACATTATCACCAAAACCGGCCGGGGGCCCATTTTTTTTTTTTTTTTTTTTTACTTTGTTGTTGTCTACTACTGCTTTAAGGTAGCTGCATGTACTTTGGGGGTCTTTGAATACAAGTATTGTGTACTTTGCTGTACTCTAAGATTAGGAAATTACAGGCAAGTAAAAATTCCTATATTTTGTATCCCTTCGCTTAGTGCACTGATCACAATGCTGACAGTATGGAGTTCATTACTGTAAGTATTATGGATTTCTGCTGTTCTCAGCCAGTGTTCTCTTCTGATGAGGAAAGCAACAACCTCTGCTCATGAGTAAGATTTTGAAAGTTTATTTAAAGGGGTTGTAAAGTCAGACGTTTTTTTTATAACAATGTGCATTTTATGCATTAAGATAAAAAGCCTTCTGTGTGCAGCAGCCCCCCTAACACTTACCTGAGCCCCCTCTCTATCCAGCGATGTCCACGAGTGCCTCAGCCATCTGGGACTCTCTCTCCTTATTGGCTGACACAGCAGCAGCGCCATTGGCTCCCACTACTATTAATCAAACTCAGCCAACCAGGAGAGAGAGGGGAAGGGGCCGAATAGCTGCTCCGTGTCTGAAAGGACACACGGAGCTGTAGCTCAGCTCTGGTGCCCCAAAGCAAGCTGCTTACTGTGGGGGCACTCAACAGTAGGGAGGGGCCAGGAGCTCCAGCCGGGGACCCAAAAAGAGGAGGATCCGGGCTGCCCTGTGCAAAACTGACTGCACAGAGGAGTTAAGTGTAACATGTTTGTTATTTTAATAGAAAAAAAGAGACTTTACAATCACTTTAAAAGAGAAAAATGACAGAAAAGAATAGAAAGTAGATGGGTTAACACTTACGGAGACCTCCTTAGACATAGCAGGATCTGACTTTTTGATCAAACGTGAGGCTTTAAGGCCACATTCACACCTATGTTTTTGGCAGACACAGATTTATATGCGAAAAAATCAGTGATGGGTGCTGGCGAATAGCTGCGGGAGGCAGCCTTATTGAACGCAGTGGAAGGTTGACGGCTCCCGCAGGTAATTGCAGCCATTTGCTATGCTTGTGTGTTTTATTTTCTCTTCCATAATATATGTACACACCAACAGTGTCTGGATTGTAGTTTTCATATTATGCCTAATAATAGTCGTTGGTTGACATTTCTTCCCAGTTACATTGTCATTTTATTGGTACTGTATATTGTTATTGATTGCATTATTATGACAGCTATTTAGTCACTTGCCAGTGCAGCACTACAGTAGTGTGTATATAGGGGAGTGGAGTCAACTTTTCTAAACTGTAAGTTGTAAAAGTGATCCAAATAATGTGCTAACAGATTAGATACTGTAATGAGTGCATCATATATAGAGAGAATCCTATACTGAGAAGAGGAAGGAAGTGGGCATTAGTCAGCTCTAGTTTCCTGCTGATTAACACGGTTTTTCATAATATGTTTGTTTTTCCTGTTCAGACGTTACTAATCGTCATTGTGCGGTGAGTTTGCTGATGTTTCACCTTGCTGCACATCGTGCAGGTTTGTCAGGCAGTTGTAATTTGGTGTCCAGGCACCCTATATTGCTATATCTGTCTAAGTAAACCTAGTTGAACTTTTTTAGGCTTCTTGCACACTGCAGCTTGAAAAAACTCAGTACAGTTTTTTTTTTTTTTTTCTTTTCTGATCTAAAATTCAGCCCATTGATTACAATGTGCCTGTACACACAGAGGCATTAACAAGCGCTGCATATACTTGGGTAAAAAAAAAAAACGAAAAATCTGCTTTCCCGGTCAGTATTCTGCACTGGCATGAGCAACTGTGCATGGATACGCACATACAAGCATAAATATGAATACATTTTCCTTAGGGATGTAATGTGCGCATAAATATGCACAAAACAGACGCCTGAAAGTATGTCCAAAAAAATCAGATGTGCAAGAGGTCTTACTAGCATGTGGTTTTTGGGGTCTTGATATAGAATGAAAAAGCACTTTTTCTACCCTCTGTTGTAGAGGTGGTGTGCCTTGACATGGTATGTATCCCTTTTTATTCAGAATGTAGGCTGATGACAGCTGGTAGATTGTCATAGACTAGATAATTGTAAAGTATTTTGTTAGACATTGTGCCCATCTAATGGAAGGTAAAGGTTTAATACAGGTAGGAAAGGTGGTGGGCAACCCATGCAATGTTTCCGTTCCTATCATGGCAGTATTGAGAGCTGCCATTGTGTATTCTAGTATCTGGCTGATTTATGCATAAAAGTGAAGCTGTTACCAAAAGCTAAAGTCATCGTAAGGAATGTATTGGAGAGCGACAGTAGAAGAAAGGTGTTGTGCCTTTTTAATTTCTGACTGGTTGCTTTGGATGAGCCTTATTGTGCAGCAAATTGTATAGTTTCTGCCATTAATGTATTTTATTTGCACAAATTGACATAGGTGTGCGCAGCCTATTGCATTAGGGTGTGCACCCCAAAGCCTAAACACATATCCCTGTGTATATACTGATGGTGTCAGTAGGGTAGAGATCAGTGTCTGTAGTTCTATGGTTATTTTTTATTCTTTTTTACAATTTTTGTTTTTGTTAGCACAGTTATGGCGCTTTTCCACTGCATGGAACCGTAACGGTTCGGCATGCTTTTGTGCTTTTCCACTGCTGGTACCGCATGGTATAGGGTCGGAACGGTTCGGTACGGTACGGTATAGGTTTGCTTTTCCACTGCATGGAACCGAACGGTACGGTACGGCTCTGAAAAAACAGTACCTGCTCGATTGTGGTTCCAACAGGTACCAAACTGGTACCATATCCCACAATCCTTTGCATGCAGTCACTACTAACCACTGATTGGTCAGAGAATCCCACCCACCCCGTTGTTATCCCACCCACTTAACTTTAGTACTACTTTAGTGGAAAAGCAAACCTATACCGTACCGAACCGTTCCGACACTATACCATGCGGTACCAGCAGTGGAAAAACAAACCGGGCCAAGCAGGGCCGAGTAGAGCCGAGCCGGTACGAGCCGGTACTTGCAGTGGAAAAGTGCCATTAGGGAGCTTTGGTGAAATATCAGTTGTCTAAACAGGGGAAATCTGCACCACAATTGGTGATTAGGGTGTGCCCAGTCACACCTGGCACACCCTGTGCGCACGCCTATGCAAATTGATAATTTATACTTTACATGTTTTATAAATGTCCCATTTCATAGAGACCAACGTTTTGTGTATAATGTACGTTCTGCTTGTAGTAAACTGGCAACGTCTATGAGGCTCGTTGTATGTGTTGACGGAACAAAGACTTTATGGTTATGGAAATCGGGGCAACAAATGCACTGCTCAAAAAAAATAAAGGGAATACTTTGAAAACACAGATCTCAATGGGGAAAAAGATCATGCTGGATATCTATACTGATATGGACTGGGTAATGTGTTAATAACGAATGGGTGCCACGTGGTTTGATGGAAATGAAAATGAGCAACCTACAGAGGGCTGAATTCAAAGACACCCTGAAAACCAAAGTGAAAAAATGATGCAGCAGGCTAGTCCATTTTGCTGAAATTTCATTGCAGCAACTCAAAATGGTACTTAGTTGTTTGTATGACCCCTACGTGCTTATATGCATGCCTGCCAGCGTTGGGGCACGCTCCCAATGAGAGGACAGATGGTGTCCTGGGGTATTTCCTCTCAGATCTGGACCAGGGCATCACTGAGCTCCTTAACAGACTGAGGTGCAACCTGGCGGTGTCGGATGGACCGAAACATAATGTTCCAGAGGTATTCTATTGGATTTAGGTTAGGCGAGCATGGGGGCCATTCAATGGTATCAATTCCTTCATCATCCAGGAACTGGTTGCATACTCTCACCACATGAGGCCGGGCATTATCGCACACCAGGAGGAACCCAGGACACACTGCACCAGCGTGGAGTTTGACAATGGGTCCAAGGATTTTATCCCAATACCTAATGGCAGTCAGGGTGCCATTGTCTAGCCTGTAAAGGTCTGTGCATCCCTCTATGGATATGCCTCCCCAGACCATTACTGACCCACCACCAAACCGGCCATGCTGAACGATGTTACAGGCAGCATAACGTTATTCACGGCTCCTCCAGACCCTTTCACATCTGTCACATGTGGTCAGGGTGAACCTCCTCTCATCTGTGAAAAGCACAGTGTGCCAGTGGCAGACCTGCCAATTCTGGTGTTCAATGACAAATTCCAATCAAATTCCAAGGTGCTGGGCAGTGAGCACACGGCCCACTAGAGGGCGTCGGGCCCTCAGGCAAACCTCCATGAAGTCTGTTTCTGATTGTTCTCAATGTTGCCCATTTAGTGCCCCTGTTAATTTTATTTACACCAAAGCAGCTGAAACTAAATAGCAACCCCCTCTGCTACTTAACTGACTAGATCAATATCTCAGGAGTTTTATTGACTTGATGCGATACTTTATTTTAAAAAGTGTACCTTTTTACTCTACTGAGGCCGAGATATGGACAATTTCCCCTGGACTTCTGGTGCCATAGGCTAATGCAGGACTTTATCAGTAAATTACGCCCCCAGCTCCGTACCTCAGATCTTATGGAATTTGAGGATATGTGTGCCTATCTATTAGACAACTCCCATTTACTTTCACAGACCTATAGGATTTTATTGAGGACACAATCACAAACTACCCCTTACTTTATTCGTGAGTGGGAGACGAACTGGGAATTAAATATACTCCATCCCAATTGCAAAAAATAGTCAAGTTAGCTCATGTCTCATCTATAAATACAAAAACACAGGAGTCATGTTAAAAATTCCTTTCTCGTGGTATCGCACATCCCACCGCTTAGCAAAAACTTTTCTGCGGATGGATTTCAGATGTTGGATACAGAAGACCACCCTCTAGCCCATGGTGTTTAATCATATTCCTTATCTTTTCCACGATACCTCCTCATCACTAAAACGATATATAAACGCAGTGTAACTCCGCACTTGTTGAATGCAGCAAAGTTCCTGATTCCTCGATACTGGAGACAGAATGTCTGCCCCACTTTGGAAGATTGGCGGAGGGAGATGGAGAGATGGGTATATAAGAATCGGAACAAAGAACAACAATTCTTAGATGTATGGTCTGGGTGGATGTTCCACTCTCTGGAAATGACTGGGTCCACCAAAATCCCCACATCTTAAAAACAAACGATACTTACTAATCTGACAGATGGCCGAGCAATGCACTGCATTACAATGTGATACTTTGTCATAACTGAATGACCTCACTACCAATTAATGGATGAGAGGTCACAATCCTGGTGCTACTGAGACCTGTAGTAGGTTTAAGCCCTGTACACACGTACCGATTGTCGGCCATAAATATTCGGCCGATGACGATCGGCCGATTGTCGGCTTGTTAGTATGATGCTTCCGAGAGCCGACAGCGCATTTTCAGCCGAACAGAATCTGTCGTGCAGACTTTAAAATATTTGTTGGCTGTCACCAGAACGGCCGATTGTTCGCCAGTCAGTACAGATTTCGGCCGACAGACAGCAGATTAGCAAGACTGGGCATGCTCAGAAAAGAAAAAAGGAAAGTTAACCATTACATGACATCACTTCTGCAGTCAGCTGTTGTTGACCGACAAAATTTGTGTGCAGTCTTTTGCAGTTTTCAACAGACACGACAGCCCTGGACAAAAGACGGCCGATCGTTCGGCCGACGATCAGTACGTGTGTACGGGGCTTTAATCTATCCATTTCTTCACCCATAGATCTGGTCAGTTGAAGGACTGACCCTTTGAATCAAGCACTGGAGACTTTCAAAACATTTGATTAGGACATTGAAGAGTCCCTGAGATAAACTATTTACACCCATACAAACGCGGCTTTCGGTGGTGGGGGGGGGGGGTCCTACTGTGGCCATCTCCCGGGGACAGCTGCAAATGGGAATTGCCCTTGATACAGTCTCATACAACTATATAGTCAGTATATAGTTTAGAATGATAACGTAGATCATATTTATTTTTATTTTGTTTTGTTCCCTTCGCTCCTTTCTAATGTCATTATGTGATAACATGACATATCCTGTTTATCTTCTTCGCTGTATTACTTGTACTTGTTTGAAAAATCAAACGCTGATTACACAAAAAAAAAAATAAAATAAAAAGTGTTCCTTTTTTTTAATCAAATGCAGAGTTCTTAGGAACAGAGAGATACAATTTCAGAGATTCACACGCCTTACTTTTTCTCTACAGGTCACAATCTATGATTGGCGAAAATCCTAACCATGAAGAAAAACTCCAGAAGTCCCTTATTGACATTTTCTAATGCAAATTTACAATCTTTATCTCCATCAATGAAACCTCAAAACCCTGTATCGTATCCAAGGACTGGGGTCATTAGCCACAGCTTGGACATGACTGAGGATAGTGAAATATCAGATTATGAGATGCACCAAGGTATCTTGTACAGTATACTGTTTATATACTGATAGAAAAATTAGAAACCCGTTCCTGCAACGGCTGTGGATCCTACCTTTTTTGTTCTCCAGTATAGAACTACATTAAAAGAGGCCTAGAGCAGAAACTCTTGATGGAAACCGCTGTTCCAACCATCACATTCCATTTTCTAGTTGAATAGATGGGGGGAGGGAATATTCTAAAGTATAAGTGGTGCATATATGGAGATAAAAGGGGGTACATTGAGGGAAACCCCCTGGGGGGGGGGGGGGGATAAAACCTAAGAGTTTCCTGTCTCCTGACCCCACCTGACCTCTTCAATGACTCCATGAGCCTTATGGCAGCAGGAGTTAGGCCGGCCATAGATGGTGCGAATTTCGAAGGAAAGAAATTTGCATGATTCCCCCATCAGAGCTGACAGGGGACTTCCTCCTGCCGAGCAATAGTCTGCTCCTGGCCAACGCGGGCTGTGGAAGCCGCCCCTGCTGGGAGAAAATAGTGATTATTTCTAGCGGCTATAGCACCCGCTAACAATAATTGCATGTAAATCCAGGAGGTTGAATGTACCTAAGTTGATTGATCAACTTTGTACATTTAGCCTGCCCACACACGGTTCGAATCTTAGCCGCTTCCTGCTCAACTGGCTGAGATTCAAACAGTCTATGGCCGTCCTTGGTATTATGACCTGCGGAGATGGAGACTTTTTATAGGAACCAAGGATAACACATTTAAAGTGTTTTTTTAGTTTGTCTCTTTAAAGTGATTTGTAAAGGCAGAAGGTTTTTTATCTTACTGCATTCTTTGCAGTAAGATTAACCACTTTTGGACCAGAAGGATTTGCCTCCTTAATGACCAGGCCATTTTTTTTAGATTCGGCACTACGTTATTCTAACGGACAATTGCGCGGTCGCGCGACGCTGTACCCAAACAAAATTGATGTCCTTTTTTCACCACAAATAGAGCTTTCTTTTGGTGGTATTTGATCACCTTTGCGATTTATTTTTTGTGCTATAAACAGAGCGACAATTCTGAAAAAAAACTATTTTTCACTTTCTGCTATATAACATTCCCAAAATAAAAATGTAAAAATCTAAATTTTTTTTTAACATTTTAGGCCAATTTTTCTGCTACATGTTTTTGGTAAAAAACAAAATAGCAATAAGCGTATTTTGATTTTGGTTTGTGCAAAAGTTATTGCGTCTACTAACTACGGGATTTATGTCATTTTTATTATTATTTTTTTTAATTTTTTACTAGTAATGGCGGAAATCTGTGATTTTTAGCAGGACTGCGACATTGCGGCGGACAGATCGGACCCCTAACTGATATTTTCGACACTTTTGGGGGGACCAGGGACATTACTACACTAATCAGTGCTAAAAATATGCATTGTTACTGTAATAATGACACTGGCAGGGAAGGGGTTAACACTGTGGGTGATCAAGGGGTTAAATGGGAGCCTAGGGGAGTGGTTCTAACTTTATGGGGGCAGGGCTTGGGAAATTATCACAGAGACCTGTGATCCTATATAGAAGGATCACAGGCACTCTTTGATCATTCCGGAGAGAAGAATGGTCAGCTGTGTTTACAACAGCTGACAGTTCTTCTCTCTCAGCAGGGATCGATCGCGGGTGGCAGGCGGCAATGGGAGCTGCCTGCCCTGCGCATCAGAGTCCCGGCTGCTCTATCACAAAAGTAGACTCACAGTTTAGGAAAGTTAATTTTGAAAGAAAATAATGACAGTACCTGTAGGAGGCAGAGTTACAAACTGGGGCCACTGTGAAATGCATAAATATGTGGTCAGCCTAACACTGGGGTACTGCCGGACCCTTGTAGAGACACTGCTAAAGCATGGCAGTTGTGCTTGTTGCATAGGTGGTCCACTGGTAGTTGACGTATTATTATTATAATATTCTTGTTGGGTGTCTATGGAAATACTAAAAGTATGGGTGGTTGCCGTCATCCCTAGATAATAGAACTGTATTTGTAGGTTCCTCAAGCCAAAAGAAAATGGGATTGTGTAGGCAAAAACATAGCTTAAAAGATTATATTTATTTTTACAATTTACATACAAAGTGAAAGCAGTGAAGACAACAGTGGCGGTGACAACCGCTAGTTATTCTTATACTTTAGTCTATTGAGGTGATTCCGTTGTTTAAACTGTGGAGACATCCGGATTGGATGCGAGTCAAACAGACGGTTTTCCGACGCGTTTCGGCTGTAGAAATATAGCCTTTGTCAAGGTATCACCACAAATTATTCTAAAAGAGTGAACAATTATAGTATTAGTGATATAGAAAATTGTACATCAAAAACAAAATATAGAAAAACATATTACATTGTTATATGGTATTCATGCGTTGTTTATATAGGATTTATATAGCGCCAACAGTTTGCACAGCTCTTTACAATATGAGGGAAGACAATACAGCTTCAATACAGGAGGAATTAGAGGGCCCTGCTCGTTAGAGCTTACAATCTAGAAGTACTTAAGCTTCTTTTTTTTCTGACCACTCTGTGTATTCTGACCTGATCCGATTTTAGCTTATGTTATATATTCCTTTATGATTAATAAGAAAAGAAAATGGGTTTACACACACACACACGCATACCCTCTCCATTTTAACTAATAACCTTTTTTGTTTTTTTCTGTTTTTTGTTTGGCTAAGGTAAAGAATCTGGAATTCGCTATATCACTGAAAACCTTATTCAGAAATTGTCAAAACAGGAAAACCTTAATTTTGTAAAAGCCCTAAATCTCTGTCTATCAAAGGAAGGAGGCAAGAAATTCAAGGTAGTTTTCAGTATGAGATCACACTATAAACCCAATCACGTGTCGTACATTCAGGAAAATATGAGGGGGATTCAGCTGGGTTTATGTATTCCAATAATGACAGCAAGAACCAAATGAATGTGCTGGGGAAGAACCAAAAATCGTACCATTCTGGAAATATTTGAGAACATTGTCGAATATAAAACAGAATGTGTCTCATTGGCCTTTTAGAAAAGGAAAGGGTTCATTAGCTGTGAATGTGTTTTTATTCTGATAGATCTAGTTGGCTTTGGTAGGTCAGAGTCAGTGTAGCTGACATTCACATTAGGTCACATTGTTCACTGAAAGCTTTAGTCCCGGTTCACACTACCGCGACTTGGCCGCCTGACAAGTCGCGGTCCATTCAGTGCAATGGGAACCGTTCTAATAGGAGCGACTTAAGTCGCTCCGACTTAGAAAATAGTTCCTGCACTACTTCGGGGCGACATCGGAGCGACTTGCATTGACTTCCATTATGTGAAGTCCGTGCAAGTCGCGCCGAAGTCGCGGTGCACGGTGACTTCACTAGTCGCCCCCGAAGTCGGATCACCATAGTGTGAACCAACACTTAGTACAGTTTGCACTGCAGAAAAATAAAGGCAATGTTACTTTGTTTAGATTCTAGACCTGGCCTCCTGCTTTGTTGAGCACTGCTAATAGGCATCGTAAAAATGTGGGTTCAGAAAAAATTGCATAGCTGCAGTAGGCAGATATTTCTCAGCCATACTGTAAGGTGTACTTTTTTTCAGAGGAAAGTGTAATTTGAATTGCCTGGCTTGTAATAAAATGGTGCAGTTTTTACTTTTTATTGCACTCTATATGCTGTTAGGAGTAGATGGAGAAGGTGATGGTCTGGTTATTTATTACCTATGCTCTGTCTTACATGACCCTGACCCCCACCCTTACCCTTAGTGACCTCATTCTGAACACAGAGGATGCATTGTCCCCACACAGGCAATTCAGAGCACAGCATTTTCTCTATATCTTGCTTATATACTCTGTGATTAATTCTTGTATGTATTCCTTTAAAATCTGAATAGACTGGAGGTGGTGGTACTTATGTGTGATGTGTTAGACTGACAGTTCTGTGTTGTGTTCAGTATATAGAAAACCTGGAGAAATGCGAGAAGCTGGAAGTCTTAAATATTAGCTATAATCTCCTAGAGAAAATTGAGAAACTGGAGAAACAGATTCGACTTCGTGAGCTGAACCTGTCACATAACAGAATCAGGTACCCTCATATTAGACACTGTCACTTAATTTATTATAACCGATAAGAAAAAGGAAGACTGTGTGGAAACAATTGCATTCACACCTGAGCGTATCGTTTTTTGGGCATTTTTCGAGCGTTTGAGCGTTTTTATGAGCCTTTTTAGAGCGTTTTAAAAAAAAATGGGTGTGTTTGAAAAACGCTTGTGAAACAGCGATAGCGGCGTTTTAATGCATTCCTATGGGACCAGAACAGCTCTTGATCAGCCCAAAAAGAAGCTCCTGTACTTTTTTGAGCTACAGGAAATTTGCTTCAGGGAAAAAATGCTCACATGTGAACAGCGTTGAAATGAATGGGATTTTGATTGTTGGGCGTTTTGGATTTTCACAGATAAGCGTTTTATGGCCTGAAAAACGCTCAGGTGTGAACAGGGCCTTATTGTACTAAAAATGCATGTTCCTGGCAAACCATAAGGCCCTGTTCACACCTGAGCGTTTTTCAGCCCATAAAACACTCATCTGTGAAAATCCAAAACGTCCAACAATCAAAATCCCATTAATTTCAATGCCCCCTGTTCACATCTGAGCGTTTTGTCCCCTGAAGCAAAACGCCTGTAGCTGAAAAAAGTACAGGAGCTTCTTTTTGGGCTAATGAAGAGCTGTTCTGGTCCCATAGGAATGCATTAAAACACCGTTATCTGTGTTTCACTGGCGTTTTTTAAACACGCAGGTGGTCTCCACCCCTTTAACACACCTTTTTTTTTTTTTACATCAAAACGCCTGCAAAAAATGCTCATAAAACGCCCTAAAAACGCCTGAAAACGATATGCTCAGGTGTGAATGCAGCCTAAAAAGCTTCCACGTTTTTCAATTTGTTTCTAAACTAATTTGTATGCTTAGGTTATGATACTCCTTGTCTAACAAAATAGTGGAACACCTTTTATATACAAAGTGGGTATTTTTAGAGCACCTTACATTTTGATCATGTTATACCAAAATCTACAGTTTGCTTTTTCAGGCTAATTCTACATCTTACTAGGAGACTGATATTTTTTTACTCACTGCAGCTCTATGTTGCCTATACTGTACAATATAACCACTTACAGCTGCAAGAAAAAGTATGTGAACCCTTTGGAATGATATGGCTTTCTTTTTTTTTTTTCAAAACAGTGAGGTTTATTGAAATTTTTGGTACAATACAAAAATAAACCGTGCATTGAAACTGCAATCAGGTTCATAACACATTGGGGTACAAAAATACAAATATACAAAATGATCAGCACCGAGAGACAGAACAGACATAGTAAAAAACAAAACAGTAGTCAGTGGCTCTCCGTCGATCCAACCCTCGAACAGAAAATATTGATTTACCAGGGGCGGTCAACATAGAATAGTTACCCACTGCATTACCGAGCCGTATCAGGGCACTGCACCCATTTGTCCCAAATCTTGTTGAACTTCTGAGGGCACCCCCTATGTTTATATAAAAGTTTATGAAATGGGATGACACTATTAACCTCCTTAATCCACAAACCTAGAGTAGGAGGAGTAGGTCTCATCCACCTCCTGGCTATCAGTTTACGTACTATAAACAAAGTTTCCTGAAGAAATATGACAGTGGATTTGGGCATCTCTCCATCTGGGTAAACCCCCAGGAGACACTCCTTAGGGGAGAGTTGCAGAGGAGACCCCATCTTGTCATGGAGGAATGTGACTACTTGTTGCCATAGAGTCTGTAATTGGGGACAGCTCCACAAGAGATGAAAGAAGGAGGCGTCAGGGTCTCCACACATAGGACAAGAAGGGACCAAGTCAGGGTGATATTTGGACAGTCTAAGTGGGGTGAGATAAGCCTGGTGTATTATAAAGGTCTGAGTTAGGCGATCCGACAGTTTCGGCGACACTCTGCGGCACGTCTCCAGGGCATCCTCCCATTCCTCATTCTCCATGGCCCCCACACTGCGCTCCCAGCGGGTCTTAAGTGCAAAAGCCAAGGTGGCCGAGGAAGGTGTGTGAAGTTCAGAGTAGAACATGGAAATAAGGTGACTGGGTGCTGTACTTTTAACAATCTCAAGGGTGGTAACCGATTCTAGCTCAGGAGGGCCATCAGGGAATTGAGATCTATAGGCATGGGAGAGCTGTAAGTATCTGTAGTGCATGGGGCCCTGGATCGCAAACTGATCCTGCAAGGCCTCTTAAGACCGCAGACCAGTGGTCGTGGAGATATGGCTAAGGAGAAGAATACCCCTCCCGCTCCATATCGACAGGTCAGGGATGGAAAGGAACTCGCGTAATGCGCTGTTATGCCACAGAGGGGTGAATGTGTGAAATGGAGGGCACCGAAGCCTGGACGCTACCACCTCCCAGATCCGACAATAGTGGTATAGAAGAGATCTGGGGCACAAGGGCTCCGGTGAGCCCCTGACACCCCTAAGGATAACTAGGAGGGGGTCCCCGAGGGGATGAGCCCACCCAGGGCAGAGCAGGGTCAAAAAACGTTCTCTATCCGTTTTATCTATGTGAAAGAACTGGGACAACTGAGCTGCCAGATAGTACAGATTAAAATCCGGCAGGGCCAATCCCCCTAGGTTTGTAGGATTCTTGAGTTTGCGCCAGGAGATCTTGTGCCGGTTAGCACCCCAAACAAAGGTCTTGAGGAGTGATTCCATCTGCTTAAACAGCTTGAGTGGCAGGTAAATAGGAGAGTGCCATACAACATAAAGTATTTTGGGAAGGAGAATCATTTTAATTAAATTGACTCTACCCATCACTCCCAGAGGTAATTTGGACCATACTTGAATTTTAGCCTTAAGCAGAGGGAACAGGGGTTGAACGTTATCCGGGACATAATCTGCTGAGTTAGCTGTCACTTGAATCCCTAAGTATTTAATGCGGGATACACATTGTAGGGCTGGGCTTGCGGGGGTGATTGCCTGTGGGCTCTCGTCAAGCGGGAGAATTTGTGACTTATCCCAGTTTATCTGAAAACCGGAGAATCGTCCATACCGTTCAATTAAAGAAAGGGCCGTGAGTAGGGATTCCCGAGAGTCTTCCAAATATAACAAAGTGTCATCTGCATACATGCTGATCTTCTCCTCCAACGGTCCCTTACGTAGGCCTCGAATCCCGGGATGTGCTCTAATGGCCATCGCCAGAGGTTCCGCGGCCAGGGCATACAGCAGGGGGGAGAGGGGGCACCCCTGTCGAGTGCCACGGGATAAAGGGAAGGCGGTCGACTGCCAGCCATTTGCCAGGACCCTAGCTACCGGGGCGCTATATAGAAGTTTGACCCACTTAATAAAATTAGGTCCAAAGCCGTACCGGTCCAGACAGGTCCACAGAAACGGCCACTCTACCGAGTCAAATGCTTTAGCCGTGTCCAATGAGACCACCACCCTGCCACCCATTCCGTCGTGCCGTGCCTGGAGATTCATAAATAACCGGCGAAGGTTAAATGAGGTGTTCCTCCCAGGCATGAACCCGGCCTGGTCCGAGTGTATGAGTGAAAGGATCACCTTGTTAAGGCGGAGGGATAAAATTTTCGCAAGGATTTTAGTGTCTACTGGGAGCAAAGAGATGGGACGGTAAGACTCTGGGGCGTGTACATCCTTGCCCGGCTTGGGAATGAGCACAATTAGCGCCTCCCGCATAGAAGGGGGTAGGGTTGCATCTTTGAATAGAGATTGAAACAAAGCCAATAATTTAGGAGAAAGGAGTTCCGAATATTGGGAGAAAAATTCAATCGGGAGGCCGTCCAGGCCGGGGGCCTTAGACCTAGGGAACTTGGACACGGCTGCTGCAATCTCTTCCACAGAGATGGGTGCCTCGAGGGTCGCCAACTGGTCGGGTGTCAAAGTGGGAAAGTCAATAGAGTCCAAAAAGTCATGCATGTCAGTGCAGTCAGCGGGAGCCCTAGAGGTGTAAAGAGTACTAAAAAATGAGCGGAAACACTGTGTCACCGCAGCAGGATCAGCGATCTCATTACCCAGGTCATCCTTCAAAGTAATAACTACCGGGGGCCTATCCTCACAATGAACTAAGTATGCGAGGAGTTTCCCCGCCCGCTCACCATGTGCAAACAGATTCTGCTTCTGAAAAAACATCTTAGATTTCGCCCTCTCGTAGTCAAGTTGGGAAAGGACTTTAGAGGTCAATTTATACTGAGATTCATGTGCCGGAGTCGGGTCCCCCATAAAGGCCTGTTCAGCTTCAATTAGATTTGTCGTTGCCCTGGAGATCTCCTCGGCAGCCCGCGCTCTAACAGCCTTGATTTTGGAAATCATAGTGGATCTGGCGAACAGTTTAAACGCCTCCCACACCGCAGCCGGGGAGGCAGTGCCCTCATTGTCAGAAAAGAATTGTGTCCAGGTCCCCTCAATGTCGTTCCCATCCGACACCAAGGGGAGCCAGGCGGGATTCAGGCGCCAGGCCGGGGGAGGTCTATTGCAGGGCAAGGACAACAGTATCCAATAAGGGCAGTGATCAGACAGAGTCCGTGGGGCGAAGCCTGCCGTCAGTAACCTGGGGAGCAGGGTTCGAGACAGCAATATCAGATCAATGCGTGACATAGAGTGGTGTGCAGCCGAAAAACAGGAGTACGCGCGCTGCGCGGGGTATTTGCTGCGCCAAGAGTCGGCCAAACCAAAGCACTCCAACAATCGGGAGAACCTGGTCGGGGACGACCCCGGCGGCACCTGGGAGGCGCCACCGGACCTATCCAGACCCGAGTCCATCACATTGTTAAAGTCACCCAGCCAGATCACCGGGGCCCCTGGGCTCTGTGCCATAAACGCCAGTCCCTCCATAATAATCACAGCAGAGTAAGGGGGGGGCACATAGAAAGCCATCAGTAGCATCAATTCCCCATAGACTGACGTTTTGAGAAAAACATATCTACCCATTGGGTCGACCTGAGATCCTAGGAGCTGGAATTGTACCGATTTGGCCACCAGTAGCGCCACACCCCTGGAGTGTGAGCTATAAGCAGAGTGCTGCACCCAACCAACCCAGGGACGTTTGAGGGACTGTTGTACACGGCCCTCCAAATGTGTCTCCACCAGAACTATAATATCAGCCCGTACACGGCGTAGGACATTAAAGACAGCCGTTCGTTTAATCTTATCACGCATACCCCTGACATTCCACGTCAACAATTTCAATGCGGCCATGGCAGGGGTAGTACAGAGCGCGGAGCGGAGGCTCCCAGGATCTCAGGCAGTAAGGCCGCGGAACCAACAAGTCCACGGTCACACACCAGCGGCGATAAACGGCAGCAAAAGAGCAAATAATTATTACTTGAGGTCAATGTGCATAAAACAGAAACAGTATAGAGATTGTACCAAATATAAACCATAAACAATGGTAACACCCCAATCCCCCCTCCCTGCCCTGCACCAACCCCAACTTGTGCGGGCATGTTCCCAAACAAGTGCCTCAACCAGAACAGGCCCACATGCAACTGGGAAAGAGCAAGATCAGGAGGCCAGGGACCCCCAAGGTATGCAGCAAAAATACAGCAAAATACAAATAGAATAAACAAGGGGGCCCGGGGGCCCAGGTCCAGCAGAAGTCGCAGGGGGCAACAGGGGAGTTGGGCACAAACACACGCCTTAGCGGGTGTAGGGGGCGAAAACCAACAGGTGTATCGCTGGGTAGCAAAGCCTATGGGCAGGTGGAAGTCCATAGGAAGAGAGCAGAGAAATCAGTTCCATCTGTGGAGCTAGGGCGCTCCGCCGGTCAAACACAGGAGCAATAGTGCAGGAAAATGAGGGGGGAGGGGGGGGGAAGGGGGATGCAAAGTCTTGAGTTCCACAGGATCTACAAAACCCCTCCTCCACCCTTGCAGCAGCTTAAGGTATAGGCCATCAGGGAGAAAGTATCATGAAGTCGCCAGGGCAAGGTGGTCAGGCTCTAGCTTCCAGTCCTTCTAGCCAGGAGATGGCGGCTTCCGGATCCTCAAAGAAGTGGGCTCGGTCCTCGCCCTCCACTCTAAGACGGGCCGGATACAACATGGAGTATTTGATATTCTTGATACGCAGTCTGCGTTTGACCTCCAAAAAGCTCTTGCGGCGCCTCTGGACCTCAGCAGAGAAGTCGGGGAAAATCGCTATTTTGTGATTTCCAAATGGAATGTTCCCCTTAACCCTGGCCAGGCGCAATATGGCATCTCGGTCCCAATAGTTCAGGAATTTAGCGATGAACGTGCGGGGGGGTGCACCCTGAGGGGGGGGGCGCCCTGAGAGGCGATGTGCACGTTCCACAACAAAAGTGGGTGAAAAGGATTCTCTGCCATAAGTCTGAGTGAGCAATTGTTCCAAATATGATGAGGGGTCAGCACCTTCAGAGCCCTCCGGGAGGCCAATGAACCGCAGGTTACAGCGGCGCAGCCTATTCTCCATGTCATCTTGTTTTTGGAGGATAAGGTGAACTTGTTGCTGCAGCCTGTCTGAGGAGCTTTGCAATGGGGGGAGGGAGTCTTCCACCTCACTAATTCTGTGTTCAGCCTCACCAACTCTGTCCCTCAGCTTCTGCATATCCTGACGCATCAAAGATATATCTACCTTCACCTCCTCGATTTTAGTAGTCAGCATGGTCTGGCAAGTAGCAATCGCTTCCAAAACCTTGGATGTAGCAGGGCTCTCAGGCTCCTCCACCACGAGCGACGGGCCGGCGCCATCTTGGATCGGGGCCTCCTTCTCCAGCCTCCGGAATGCAGCCAGTTTTGCCGCAGCTTCAGAGCCTTTCTTCGGCGGAGACATGCGGAGGTCGGTGCCGCGGGTGTGCGGGAGGTGAAGGAAGGATTATCGTGCCCGAAGGGCTGCAGGATTAGCGGTGAAGGATATCGGTCCGGCGGAGCTCCTCTCACACACGTCCTCTCACATGCTGCGCCAGGCCACGCCCCAATGATATGGCTTTCTGCACAAATTGGTCATAAAATGTGATCTGATCATCATCTAAGTCACAACAATAGACAAGCACAGTCTGCTTAAACTGATAACACACAAAGAATAAAATGTTGCCATGTTTTTATTGAACACACCATGTAAACATTCACAGTGCAGGTGGAAAAAGTATGTGAACTCTTGGATTTAATAACTGGCTGAACCTCCTTTGGCAGCAATAACTTCAATTAAACATTTACTGTAGTTGCAGATTAGACGTGCACAACGGTCAGGAGTAATTCTTGACCATTCCTCTTTACAGAACTGTTTCAGTTCAGCAATATTCTTGGGATGTCTGGTGTGAATCGCTTTCTTGAGGTCATGCCACAGCATCTCAATCGGGTTGAGGTCAAGACTCTGACTGGGCCACTTCAGAAGGCGTATTTTCTTCTGTTTAAGACATTCTGTTGTTGATTTACTTCTATGCTTTGGGTCATTGTCCTGTTGCAACACCCATCTTCTGTTGAGCTTCAGCTGGAAGACAGATGGCCTTCAGTTCTCCTGCAAAATGTCTTGATAAACTTGGGAATTTTTTCCTTCGATGATAGCAATCCGTCCAGGCCTGACGCAGCAAAGCAGCCCCAAACCATGATGCCCCCACCACCATACTTCACAGTTGGGATGAGGTTTTGATGTTGGTGTGCTGTGCCTCTTTTTCACCACACATAGTGTTGTTTTGTTTGTTTCTTCCAAACAACTCAACTTTGGTTTCATCTGTCCACAGACTATTTTGCCAGTACTACTGTGGAACATCCAGCTGCTCTTGTGCAAACTGTAAATGTGCAGCAATGTTTTGTTTGGACAGCAGTGGCTTCCTCTGTGGTATCCTCCCATGAATTCCATTCTTGTTTAGTGTTTTACGTATTGTAGATTCGCTAACAGGGATGTTAGCATTTGCCAGTGACTTTTGTAAGTCTTTAGCTGACACTCTAGGATTCTTCTTCACCTCATTGAGCAGTCTGCACTGTGCTCTTGCAGTCATCTTTACAGGACGGCCGCTCCTAGGGAGAGTAGCAGCAGAGCTGAACTTTCTTCATTTACTGTATAGACAATTTGTCTTACCGTGGACTGATGAACCGCAAGGCTTTTGGAGATACTTTTATAACCCTTTCCAGCTTTATGCAAGTCAACAATTCTTAATCGTAGGTCTTCTGAGAGCTCTTTTGTGCGAGGCATCATTCACATCAGGCAATGCTTCTTGTGAAAAGCAAACCCAGAACTGGTGTGTGTGTTTTTTTTTATATATAGGGCAGGGCAGCTGTAACCAACACCTCCAATCTCATCTCATTGATTGGACTCCAGTTGGCTGACATCTCACTCCAATTAGCTCTTGGAGATGTCATTAGTCTAGGGGTTCACATACTTTTTCCACCTGCACTGTGAATGTTTACATGGTGTGTTCAATAAAAACATGGCAACATTTGATTATTTGTGTGTTATTTAAAGCGGAGTTCCGGGCACAAAATCGACCTAATCGATTTTGTGCCCATCTGCTGGATCTTCTTCACCTGAAAAGGAATTGGATAGTTAGGTATATTTTTTTTTTTTACTCACCTTGTAATTGTAGATAGAAAATACTCACCTATTCTCCACTTCCTCCCTCTGTGCCGCGGCTCCGCCGTCACTTCCTCTTTGCGATGATTCCTGGGAGCTGAACATCATCGCTCCCAGGAATCAATGCGACGGCACCGGCCCCGCTCGTCACTTCTGGGGCGACGCCGCATTCCCTGCTAAACAGCTTCTGGGCATGCCCAGAAGCTGTGGAGGAATGCCGCGCTGCACCGGAAGTGACGAGAGGGGCCGGTGCAGGCGCATTCTGGGAGAAGAAGACACGGAAGAGGACGCAGAAGAGGATCGTGCCGGCTTCAGCTGCCCACAACAGAGATGGCAACGCTGGAGAAGAAATTTTATAAGTGAGTATTTCTTCTTGCAGGTAAGTGCAAACCGGGACAGATCAGAGGCTAGCCATTGTGGAATGTACTAGCCCTGACTGTCCCGGGGGTATGTTTATTGGAAAAACTTTTTTGTGCCCGGAAATCCGCTTTAAGCAGACTGTGATTGTCTATTGTTTTGACTTAGATGATGATCAGATCACATTTTATGACCAATTTGTGCAGAAATCCATATCATTCCAAAGGGTTCACATAATTTTTCTTGCAGCTGTATATTCTGCAACATTTTTGGTAAAAATACACCACTGTTTTTGATCCTCCGTTCGGATTGTGTACTTGTTGAGGGTACCTAATGTCTGATTTCTTGTTCAGTAAAATTGAAGGGTTGGAGCACATGCACAGCCTGCAGAAGCTGATCCTGGCTGGAAATGAGATTGAGCACATACCTGCCTGGTTTGGAAAGAAGATGAAAGCACTCAGCACCCTGAATCTAAAGCAGAATAAAATATTTTCAGTAAGTAAAACTTGTTGTCATGCATGAATAAGATTGCAAGAAGAGAATTGGATTTATTTATCAGTGTCTCTCAGGGATTTAGTTAACTATTGTAGCTGTTGTATTCCTTCAACATGTTATGGGAGAACCAGTGGAAGAAATTGATTTGTTAACAGGAACTCCCTAAATTGTTCTTCCTTCATGGATAGGTTAGACTTCTGTGGCCCATATTTTGGCCTCCCATGGTTTGTGTTCCTGAATGCTTCAATGCAGTATGAATTGTGGTATTTCTATAGTTGCAGGACATCTCTCGCTTGAAGACATTAAAAGATTTAACATCGCTCTCCTTGGCGGATAATCCAATTGCTGATCTACCCCATTATCGCCTCTACATAATTTTCCATCTGCGCTCTCTGAATATCCTGGATGGTCAGCCAATCACAAACCAGGAGAGACAAGAAGCGCATGAGCGCTTTAATATAGGTATTTGTGTTTTAAATCATTTTTTTTTTTTTTTTAACTTCTGATGATCATTCTAAAATAAATCATGACTGACACATTTATCTGCTATTGAATGATTTTAATGTTTTAGTAAACTACATTAGCAAATGCATTTTCTTTAGTAAGGTATATTGTCTTAATTTTATTTTATTTTTTTTTCACTTAAGAAGAGAGCTGCTACAGTGCATTCGGGAAAGTATTTACACTACTAAACGTTTTCCACATTCTGTAATGTTGCAGCCTTATTCCAAAATGGATTAAATTCATTATTGTCCTCAAAATTCTACAAACAATACCCCATAATGACAATTATGTCAATGGAGTTTGTTTAAAATCTTTTCAAATTTATTAAAAATAAAAAATGAAAAAAATCACATATATATAAGTATTACAGACTTTGCAATGACACTCCAAATTGAGCTCAGGTGTATCCTGTTTCCACTGATCATCCTTGAGATGTTTCTACAATTTGGTTGGAGTCCACCTGTGATAAATTCAGTTGATTGGACATGATTTGGAAAGGCACACACCTGTCTATGTTAGGTCCCACAGTTAACCGTGCATGTTAGAGCACAAACCAAGCCATGAAGTCCAAGGAATTGTCTGTAGACCTCCAAGACAGGATTGTATGAAGGCACAGATCTGGGGGAAGGGTACAAAAAGTTTTCTGCAGCATTGAAGGTCCCAATGAGCACAGTGGCCTTCTTCATCCATAAATAGAAGAAGTTTGGAACCACCAGGACTCTTCCAAGAGCGGGCCGTCCGGCCAAAGTAAACGATCGGGGAGAAGGGCCTGTAAGGTTGAAAAAAGACATCAGTCCATCCAGTTCAACCTATGATGCGTGTGTGTGTTTGCTTTTAACCGTACATTGTATACCCCTGTATGTTGTGGTCTTTAAGGTGTCCATCTAATAGTTTTTTGAAACTATCGATGCTCCCTGCTGATACGACTGCTTGTGGAAGAGAATTCCACATCCTTACTGCTCTTACAGTGAAGAACCCCTTACGCACTTTAAGGTTAAACCGCCTTTCCTCTAGTTTTAGTGAGTGGCCACGTGTCTTATTGTATCTCCTTTCTCTGAATAGTTTGTTCCTTATGCTCGGGTCACCAGTACAGTATTTGTACATTGATATCATATCCCCCCTCAATCGTCTTTTCTCCAGAGAGAAAAGGTTCAGTGCTTGTAGTCTTTCCTCATAGCTGATGTCCTCCATTCCCCTAATTATTTTTGTTGCCCTTCTCTGGACTTTCTCCAATTCCAGCACATCCTTACTAAGGACCGGTGCCCAGAACTGGACAGCATACTCCAGATGTGGCCGGACCAGAGTCTTGTAGAGTGGGAGAATAATCTCTTTATTTCTGGAGTGAATCCCCTTTTTTATACATCCCAGTATTCTGTTGGCTTTGCTTGCGGCGGCTTGGCATTGCATGCCACTGCCAAGCTTGTTGTCTACCAGTACCCCCAAGTCCTTTTCCATCCTAGACTCACCCAGAGGTTCCCCCCCAGTGAGTAGCTTGCTTTCTGGTTTCTGGCCCCCAAGTGCATTACTTTACATTTATTAACATTAAACCTCATCTGCCATGTAGTTGCCCACCCCGTTATTTTGTTCAGGTCTGCTTGCAAGGTTTCCACATCCTGCATAGAAGATATTGGCATGCCTAGTTTAGTATCATCTGCAAATACTGAGATGGTCACTCTGACAGAGCCCCAGAGTTTCCTTGTGAAGAGAGGAGAACCTTTCAGAAGAACGACCATCTCTACAGCACTCCACCAATCAGGCCTGTATGGTAGAGTGGCCAGACGGAAGACACTCCTCAGTAAAAGGCACATGACAGCCCTCTTGGAGTTTGCCAAAAGGCACCTGAAGGGCTCTCAGACCATGAGAAACCATATTCCTTGGTCAGATGAAATCAAGAATGAACTCTTTGGCCTGAATTGCAAGCGTCGTGTTTGAAGGAAAACGGGCACTGATCATGGCCAATACCATATATACAGTGAAGCATGGTGTTGGCAGCATCATTTTGTGGGGATGTTTTTTAGTGGCAGGAACTGGGAGACTAGTCCGGATCCAGGGAAAGATGAATGCAGCAATATACAGAGACATCCTTGATGAAAACCTGCTTCAAAGTGCTCTGGACATTAGACTGGGGCAAAGGTTCACCTTCCAACAGGACAACAACCCTAAGTACACAGCCGAGATAACAAAGGAGTGGCTATGGGACAACTCTGTGACTGTCCTAGAGTGGCCCATCCAGAGCCCAGACTTGAACCTGATTGAATATCTCTGGAGAGATCTGAAAATGGCTTTGCATGATAAAGCGAAGCAAAGAAGAATGGGAGTAACTGCCCAAAAAAAGGTGTGCCAAGCTTGTAGCATCATACTCAAAAAGACTTGAGGCTGTAATTGGTGCCAAAGGTGCTTCAACAAAGTATTAAGCAAAGACTGTAAATACTTATGTACATGGGATTCTTATTTTTTTATTTTTAATTAATTTGCAAAGATTTCAAACCAATTTATTTTACTCCATCCTAATTATGGGGTATTGTTTGTAGAATTTTGAGGAAAGTAATGAATTTAATCCATTTTGGAATAAGGCTTTAACATAACATAATGTGGAAAAAGTGAAGCGCTGTGAATACTTTCCAGATGCACTGTATATTGGTGACAAAACTGCAGCCTCCTAAACACCAAAGATATTCTGACTGGTTATGTCACTTGAACTTATAGCTGTCTAAATGGTTTCAAATGGCTTGCTGTCTAAAATTCTATAACTAGTAATTAAAAGATATATTGCTTACAGAAGAGGTAGAGAATCTGGAAAGGGACCTGGAAAAAAAGATGAGGGAGATTGAAGAATTGCAGGGCCAGAAGGCTAAGGTGCTTAATGAGCTCCAACACCAGGATGAACTTAACAAGTCTCTGAAGCAGGAGGCTCAACAACACAAAAAGGGCTGCAAGGAGTTGGAGCAAGAGATGGACACCAAGAATGAACTGGTAAGTAGATTGACCCATACTGACCACTTTTTTCCTTTTCATTAAGGCTGTGCAGGGTGCAGTAACCCAGAATAACCAATCCTTGATTTGACTACAAACTGATGCGGTTTAAATTCACACTGTTTTTTCTATTACTATACTCTGGATTGACCCTTCTAAAATACGTTTTAAATCTTTATAACCTAGCATCTACCAGAAGCCAAATTCAGTTAAAATGTTAGATTGGGATTTGTGTAGACTTACTGAGCCTAATCTATGCATACACCAGTACTAAAATTGTGCAAATTCATTTTGATGTATTATTTCTAAATTACAGGGTGATCCATATTTATGTCCAATTTTTTATTTCGCTGCGGTAATTGAAGGAATTGGGTGAGGTGTGAAATGTCATTCCTATATGGCATGGTCATCCATGTCCTTTTTAGTACTTTCATTATTTCGTTCCTCCTTCTGTTGTGTGTGTCAGCACTTTCCCATGCAAGTCAATAATGAAGTCCAGCAGGCTGTCAGTGTATGATTGTGCTTAAATTGCTGTGGAAATGAAGATGTGGCAATCCCCTTAAGCCCCATAAAGAAGCTGCACAACAACTTGATGGCTAGCGGTTCAGTGAATTAGCAGAAGTGCACCAGGTTCGCCAAAAAAACACTTGCACAGAGGAAAGAAAAGCTGCTACAGCTGTGGCCTTCCAAAATAGCCCTAAGTAATCCCTTGCGCAATACCAGCGGAAATTGGGTATGTTGTATGGGTCAGTGCAGCGTTTAATGAAATAAATTAACTGGCAGCTATGGAAACCACACTTTGTACAAATTCTGTCATGTGAGGACTGTGATGTCGAAGTGGAGTTTGCGGAGTGAATGCCGGCATGAAATGAAGTGGAACTAAACATTTTGCAACAAATTCTTTGGTCGGACTAGGCTGTGTCCACGTTGCTGGTTTTGTAAACCGCCACAACTGCCATTTACTGGGCTCCCAGTATACAGCATCCAGACTGGACCATTGAAAAACTTCAATCAAGGCCATTGTGGTATGGCACTTGTAAAGGTACACTTGTTGGCTCATACATTTTGCAGGCAACAATGAACGCTGCGAAATATCTGAACGCTCTCAAGGAATTTGTCCATCCCATCGTAACTGCCTGGGAGGATGCTGACAATGTGCAGGACAGTGCACCAGCGCATTTTGCACTGACATGACTGGCTAGCCATTGCTTGATGCATTAGAACACCTGTCAAAAAGTGTAGCTGCTGACTTTTATTAAACACACACTCGCCTGTCCCACGATCCAGCAATGCGGCTGCACCAACCCTCGGTTCTCTCCCTCGCCTCTCCCCCTTCACAGCCGGGTGCGCACTGCCCCTCTTCAATGGCCAGGCAGTCTTCTGGGACCTGTTAGGTGACCCAGAAGATTGCAAGGAGAGAGGGGAAGAGGAGAACTTCCACTTGAGTCGCCTAGGAAGTGGGAGCTGGGCATCTGTCAAAACTTAGTACCCACTCTTCCCCCCCCCCCCCAAAAAAAAAACAAAAAAAAACAATGTTGCATGTAAAGGGTTGAGGAGTCCTTAAGTCAGAACTTCCACTATTGGCTAGAACTCAGATTTAAGGAGATTCAACCCTTCTATTCTATTTACCATTATCATCAAAAGTAAAAGAAAGTCCCCAATTTTTGGGTTGTCAGTAGAAAAGTATTACAGTGGGAAATGTTCCAGTGGGGACACTAGTTCTGGTTACCTGGGGGTCCCCCAAGAATTCCCTTAATTTGCAAGGATTTTCTCTCACTTCCTGTTTGGCTATGAGACATGAAGTGAAGGGAAATCACCACAATGGCACAAAGATGGCAAAAATAAATCTGACGGGTTACTACCCTCCCTTGTTCTATCCAAAATGAAAAAAGACAAAATAAATGTGCCTATATTTCTACTTTAACACCGCTGGACTTTTTCTTTTAGAGGTACTTTAAAGAGAGAATGTATGCCAAGAAGCCGCAAAATGTAACCAATTTTGTGAGCGGTAATTCCAGAGGAGTGTGGGAAAGTCCTAAGCAAATTGTTGCAAAGGGCCATGCAGAACATTCAACCCCACTTAGAGAAATGTGTTGCTAAAGTTGGTGCATATGTTAACCGAAAGCCCATGACTGGACTATCTTGTCGTAAGACTTAAGCCTCGTACACACGCGTCGAAAATTGGCAGGGAATTTTCGTCCAACGTCCGATCTGCCGTTTTTTGGCTTGTTAGTATGATGCTTCCGACAACCAACTCCGACTTTTCGACCGAAAAAAATCTGGTGTGCAGACTATAAAATTTTTGTTGGCCGTCAACATAACGGCCGATTTTTCGTTCAGTCAGTACAGATTTCGACGGAAAAATCTGATGAGCAAGTCTGGGCATGCTCAGTGAAGAAAGAACACAAAGAAAGCAAACCAACACATGACATCACTTCTGAAGTAGAATTTTGATGCCGAGAATTTGTGTGCAGTCTAGGCACATTCCAACCAACAAAACACAACTCTGGACAAAAGACGGACGATCGGTCGGCCGATAATCGTTGCGTGTGTACGGGGCTTTACATCCTCTCAGTTAATGTCATTGACCTTCTAATATGTGAATAAGGGTTGGCAAATTTGTGGATCACCCTGTATATCTGTTCTGGTTGTTGATGGTCATGGGATGTTACCTTTCGATTTGGATGGCTCCCTGGTTGCAGGGAATTGGGACAACACACACCATTGGCTGATATCTGTTTTCTATGTGGATACCATCAAATGTCCTGGTTTTAAAAAAAACACAAGGCAAAGTCTATCTTTTTTTTTTATATAGCAATATTGGCCACACTGAAAACCAATATTAACCACTCTTAGCTTTACCGTAGTTTTTTTTTTTTTTTTCTTTTTTTTCCTCCTATTTCTTGGGATAATTATTAAACATTCATAGTATAATGCCCCGTTTCCACTGAGCTTTCTGGTACGGTTCGGTACGGTACGCTATTTATGCCGTTTCCATTGTGAATGGTACCCTAATTCCGAACCGTACCGTACCACTTTTTTGGGACCCTTTTGTTGGGGTACAAAGCACATTAGTACCGTACCAACAGGGTGGAGCTACACTCTGCAGAACTTTGGTTGACAGAGAATCGTCTATCACAGCTTTCCTTCTACACCACGCCTATCATGAAAGGGTACTATTGGCAGTGGAAACGCAAGGTGTACCGTTCCGAACCATACCGTACTGAACCGAACCGTACCGTACCACTCAGTGGAAACGAGCCATTAGTAAACAGAGTTCCATAAGGTCACCAGATTTTATAGGATGTACCAGGTAAATCATTTAGTGTGTAGTAATGAAAATGTTACTTATTTTGTTTCTGTCTTCTCAGGATTTCATGTGATTTTGTTCAATTCAGGCAGAAAAGAGGAAATTGCTTTGCAAGTAGCATTCTCTTGGTGTGATACTTTTGCACTGACATTTACTTTTTGGGATGCACATAACCCTATATGCAGTCTAAAGCATTCAGTCCTAATATGTAAAATATCCTGTTCTCCTCTGAGGCCGAACTTTTTGTTTGGACCTGTGTCTGTGTGAAGTTAAAGGTCTTTCTCTACCCAGCCTCAACTGTCTCATTAAACAGGTCCATATTCTGCCTTCAGTCTCATTGGTGCAGTTACCAGACGGGACCACTGCTCCTTGCTTGATACTTTGCCCCCATTTTATAGTCCTTTTTGGTGTTTGTAAGGATAGGAATCCTGGCAATCACACAGCATGGACAAAGTAGATGGTGTGGCTGAGCCTCATAGCACCCCAAGAGTATTGTAGTGGCTCTCCCTCCCCCATTTAAAATATCAAGTGAGACTTTGTAACTGGGATGTTTAATTTTTGCCATTAAACCCTCCCCTTACTTTTACAATATTGTTACAACTGGAGAACACTGCCCTGCCATTACATACTGTACATGTGGAAGAGGTGTAGATATTGCCCTTCCTGCTTTCTCTTGGTGAGAATTGTAGTTGGTCTGTCTGTTCCAGTGTGACAGAAGGTTTATACCCGTTAACAATCTGTTTCTACCACTGTCTGGAGAAACTATTACATTAGTACTTATTTTTTTTCAGTAAATTGGTTTTATGCATCCCAGCCACCACATTTTACATATTCGGAATGTGTTCAATTATCTTTTATTTTGTAATGCATGGTGCATTCTTTTTTCTGCATGCCATGCATGTATTTTTGTAAATACTTTGAGATATTTGCAGATTTTAATTTAATATTATATGATTATATATACATACAGTAGAGATAATGTGCAATGGACAAAGCGTTTAGGGACATGTGCTTGACACTTTTTTGTGTGAATTGGGCCAAAGATAGGGCTGTATATGGTTTTGCTATGGGTCAGTATTAAGCATTAAAGCTGGGTATACACTAGTAGTATTTCGTTCAATATTTTTGTTGTAAGAACATTCATAAGTTTTTCTAATCATTAGTGGGGTCAGATCGCCATTCGTTTTCGGCCACAGTGACCAGAACACTTGAAGGAGGAGGCTGGAGAGTTTTTCTCCAATGGTCGCATTTTTAACAGTGTATGTGTTTTTCACTTGGTAAAGTCCATTCATTCTTAAATCGAATGTTAAAAGTCTTTTAAACAACTTTCAGATGTTCTGAGAACTTTTGTACGAATTTTCTTCAGTATTTTCGTATAAATTATTGTTTGAAATTCTACTAATGTATACCCAGCTTCGCCCATTGCACATGCCTTTTTTTTGTGCCACATGTTCCTATTGGGCAGTCAGGGGAGAACAGCCTGGAAGTGGGATCGAGGACAGGTAGATATCTTGTTGACTATTTTCTTGGGGAGACATTTTTCTGTGCATATGGAACAGATCTCTCAGTAGGAATGACCACTGATAAGGGATTTGTTCCTGCTTATTTAAACATTGCGTTGCAGTGACTTGCCGCAATGTCACCCCCAGACACACCCCCCTTCCCCCCAAAGCGGTCACTAATCTTTTGGAAATCTCTTTGTGATAATGAGTAACGCTAATAGTCACTTGTGAGAAAATGCAGCGCTATTCCAAATGATTACTGTGTGTAAAAACGCATTGGAGCTATGTGTTCAAATACAAAGTCTGCAATCCAAACTAAAACATTAAAATCAAAAATATAATCCATAAACAATATGCAATGCAATTCTCATGCACAAAATGTACAGGTAATTTAATAAGCATAATGCATACAGTGCAGTCCCACAGTCCAGATGTGTTAAAAGCTCTTCAAAATAAAATACGTGCCACCATGCATCCCAATTACCAGCTGCCTCTTCCTCCACTACATGCCAGCCTAAACACTCACCTTCAGTATAGGCCTCTTACATTACAAGACATCTAAAAGCGGTTAATGGAAACATCAGGGTTACTTTTCTCTCTATCCATTATCAGGCATCATAATGGGCCAGTATCATCCGGTTAAAAAGGACCGCCTTAATCAACTCCAGCCATGCAAGTAGCAAACAAAACAAACACACCAAAAAATAGTGCTCTCCGTACATAATACACTTACAAGATAAACTCATCAAACCGCTTTAGGAATTAAAATCATCCATCAATTCAGCTTAAGTGTATTATTTATTCACCCGATGTTGTGGCGCTCACTGTCCCCCATGTGCAGAGATTGCCAGCGAGAAGGTGCTGGTATCTGCAGAGCATGTCAGCTGGAAGGTGCCGGTATCTACAAAGATCATTAGCCGGGGCGGAACTTTGCCGATTCTGTCATCCCACTGGCACCCTCTGGCTTGTGATCTCTGTAGGTGTTCTCTCAGAGTATCCTATGAGAGCAGGGAGTGAAGAGATGCAGCCAGTTGTAAATGAATACAGCTGTGTAATCCTTAAAGCATCACTAAAACTACCTCAACTACCTCCTCCCATCAGTGAGTTGGCCAGCCTTCTACATTCTAATTTCTGATGTAAACACCAAACAGGTAGCCTGTGTGGGGGAGCAGGATTAGTGAAGTGATAGGAGAACTTAAACTTCAGTGCCTCTGCTATGAGGATTAATTGCGTCACGATGCCTTCAGCTACAGAGGTCAGTGAGGGCTTGTTCATTTACTGCTAGCTGAAAGTAAAACCGTGTCTATATTCTACATGTTCACTTTAAAGTGTTTCTAAACCCACAACAGTATATTCAGTAAAGCATGCTTGTTATACTCCCTGTGAAACCTAAGGGGTTAATCTTTTGCATTGTGTATAAAGGCGGTGTGATCCAGTCTTCTATGATCCTCCTCTTTAACTGACTCCAACCAATCTCGTGATAGAACAGACCATTAGGAGTAAGGCTGCACAATATGTTCAGTCTGGTGTGCATTGCTAGAGCGTTTTTCTTTTTCTTGGGAGAATGCATGTGATCTGCACAGGGCCAAACAGCTCTGTCTAGGCAGAAGATCAGGGGAGATCCTCCTCCTACAAGCTTCACTAGGAATTGATACAAGTCACAAGGCTGCTATATACTGCTGATGAGAAAAGGTATTTAGCAGGTTTTATATTTACTAAAATAATTGCATTTTCATGGTCTGTGTACTGTGGTAGACCAGATATAGCGAATGCAGGTTCTGAGTTTAGTAACACTTTAAAGGTTGCATGTAAATGCAGTAGAAATGCAACTCCTTGTCCCTTCTGCGTTATCCTGCCCAACCTGAACACATAATACTTATCTTGTTTCAGAGTGCATGATCACTGTTACAGCATTCACAACAGTTTTTTTTTTTTCCTGCTAACATTGAAGTGACAGTTGCCAGGTCTTAAAATATTTGCCCACAAAAGCATTTTGCTGAGCTGTGGTTATGACATTTAGACTGCACTGTCTAAAGAGTTCATGAGCTGGATTTTTATTTTGTGCCACTATCAACGTTACTGTGTAATATATACTGTGTAATATAAAAGTTGCTCATGAGATGGCAGTTTAATCAACTGTACTTTAGAACATTGGTCGCCAAACTTTCGGACCACTAAACTCACAATTTTGAATCCCGCGGACCACTAACGTGAATTTTACATGTCTTATACATACAATGCTCTGGCTCTCTGCCCACCCTTCACTCTGTATCACACTGCTGCTTTATACACCCAATGCCCTGGCTCTCTGCCCACCCTTCACTCTGCATCACACTGCTGCTTTATACACCCAATGCCCTGGCTCTCTGCCCACCCTTCACTCTGCATCACACTGCTGCCCTACACAGACTTCTGATTGGATTTCATCATCTTATCCAGCCATGTGCTTGAGCTCGTTGCTCCCTTCCACAGTCTGTGATCAGCACAGCCATTGGACGGTCCCCTCCTTCACCTCCTGCTCTCTGCACTACTCCTGGTGCTACCCTCTGAGTTCACAGAAGCGGGAACTGCAGAGGAGGTATTGGGTATCTATGCCTGCTGACAGTATTGACTGTCAACGCATTGAGAACAACACTGGAAACCACATTGGGCAGTATATATCCACCACAATGTTGATTTGCGGCAGAACCTCTGGGGATCACAACATTTTCTCATGGTCCATGGACCCCTGGTTTGCGACCGCTGCTGTATAACTCTGTGTGTGTGAAATTGAATGCTTTTCTCAGAGTATGCAGAGAATAAACTCTACTAGTGCTGCACCACATCATGAAAGCAATATCACTTGGCAGAGTTCTTTCTGTGAGATCATTGGTCAAAGAGTGTGTATGCTGACCACAGAATGAATAGACATCTTGACTGTAACAATCCAGAGTTTATGTTGGTCGGAACTGTGGGCACTCTTACTGTATTGTCTCCTTGTCCATCTTATAACAATCTGTCACCTTTTCTTCCCTACTTCACCCAGCTTGTGTCCTGATGTGTCAGTGCCTTTCTTCTTTTGAGCTTGTGCGCCTGTGTAAAGGTAGCCCCCCATGATACATTAAGGTTTAGTACGCTCTTGTTTGTGGCTTTTTCAACCTTTGGTGTTTGCATGAAATCTCATTCACATTTTCTGTCATGTTTCCTCCTGTAGCTCTGCACTGTGATTTCTGCAAGAGGGGGTCTGCATGCCATGTGTGAGGTACACCGTCACTATGCATGTGACAAGCTGTGCAATGGTGCCTTATGTGGCCAAACTGCAATCCTCAGCAGTATATAGGGCATCTCACAGCTAAAACCTTTATGTAAATTCAGTATATTTTATAGAATTGTTTGTGACTGCCCGCATTTTTGTACTTTTTACCCCTACATGTGTCATGTGTCCATATTATTTAGATGTAGTTGATAAGCTGATGAAAGCAGAGAATATAATTGCCAAAGAAGAATTCCAGTCTGTATAAAAAGTCAATTTAGGCTATTATTTCGCTGAAAATTGCTACAGTTTAAAGTGTTTTTTCGTGATTTCTATTCCGCCATTTTCACATTGTTTTTGTCATATCCTGTATAGCAGGCAAATGTTCAAACTGGGTGCATAATGGAAGTACTTAGTTACCCGCAGAAATGTGCAAGGGATAGCATGAGCATATTTCATACAAAGCAGCTCTGACCATTTCTTGTTCAATAATCACACAAAGTCGCCATGCTTATGCAGAAGGAGGCAGCATACAAAGTTTGAGCTAGAACCGGGGAAAGGATTATAACACATTTTATTTCAGTTTCAGAAAATAAAGCTTTCTATGCAGGGTAAAACAACTGTTTAACATGGGGGGGCACTGATGGGGAAGTAATGCTTGGGTTGCTAAGGGAAAAAAATAATTGGAATGTATAATGTAGTCATTAACACTGATACATTTTTGTTGCTGACTGGATTTCTTCTTTCCATTATTCTATTTTCTATAAACCATCATTTGATCTGTGCCCTCCCCGTCATCTCTACGTTGAACTCTCAGATCAGTGAGGTGTTTTCACTAAATCCAGAATATATACTTCATTGTCATGTGGCATGTCCTATGTGGTGTATGTGATGTGTTCTGCCTGCCTGTGGAGCATTTTCAAAAATTCAGTATTGTGTGTTTCCAAAAAATGATAAATAATTTTGATGTTTTCTCCTGTGCAGCTGAAGCAGAAGACCCTGGAGTTAACCCGTGCTTGCCAGAAGCAATACGAGCTGGAGCAAGAGCTTGCCTTCTACAAGATAGATGCCAAATTTGAACCGCTAGGATATCTGACAGAGGTAACGAAACATGCTTTGTAGCTGTACATGTGCTTAGATCAGGGATGTTCAACCTCCGGGCCACGGGTTGCGTGCCGCCCAAGACCCCTACAAATGCGGCCCAACACAAAATTGTAAACTTACTTTAAAGAGGAAGTAAACCCGCTTAAAAAAAATGTGAAAAAAAAACCCTGTAAAGACAAAGGCATAATGAGCTAGTATGCATCGCATACTAGCTCATTATAAAGTACTTACCGAAAAACGAAGCCCCCTCAGTGCCGACAGGACGGCCTACATGTTGGGCCCTCCTGCATCCTGGATCTCGTCCTCCGGCCGTCTGATTGGCCGGGGGCGAGATTACATCACTCCTGCGCATGCGCGCGGGAGCCGCCGTTCACGGCACTGGGATCTGAAGGAACGGCACGGGTGGCCGTTCCTTCAAAGCGCATGCGCTGATGACGTCATCTGCTGCATGCAATGTAAATATCTCCTAAACGGTGCAAGTTTAGGAGATATTTATAGCACCTATAGGTAAGCCTTAATGTAGGCTTACCTATAGGTAAATGTAAACAAAGTGGGTTTACAGCCTCTTTAAAATTGCGGATTATTTTTTATTTTTTTATTTTGTTGTCGAACTTAGCGAACACATGCAGCTGAAGAAAAATTTGACAGTGTCTCTTTATTGGACTTTTATAAGTTTTATCTTCCCAAAAAAACTTTTCCCACTCTTCGCAATCACCCCTTATTCCTGCCCTCCGCTTTCGCCAGCACTTATTATTATTATTATTATTATTCATGGTTTATACAATATAGCGCCAACAGTTTGCGTAGCGCTTTACAATATAAAGGGCACAGTACAATTACAACACAGTTCAATACAGAAGGAATAGGAGGACCCTGCTAGTGGAGCTTACAAACAAAATATTTGTGAACAACTATTTTCAAGGATGAAACACACAAAGGGCAAAATTGGAACCAAAATATCTGATGAGCACATTGAGAATTCATTGAGAATTGCTACATTCACTGAACAAGATATTGATGCGTTATACAGATGAGCCTGTGATGTATGATAATACAAAGGTACCAACATCCAAATTGCATAAGCTAGTAAGGGAAAGGGAGAAACGAGGACCTATCCTCCCAGAAAGGTCCACGGGGGAAAAGGGGAGGGGGGAGGGGGTAATGGTGGATTTTTAGGGTACCATAAATAGTATGAATAATCAGGTAAAAAGGTATTTTAAAATTTGTATTCAAAACATTAAAATCATAACAAAAGACATACATACATACATACATACATTCAGAAAATACATTTCAAACACTGGTCTTCCTAAGGTGGGTATTCAGAAATCCAGGCGTATATCCCTCAACATGTTTCACGGTAAGGACCGCTTCTTCAGGAGGATTTTTAAATAATACGCTTGTTCTCGAGCCAATAGCCACCATGGATCGCACCCACTCGGCCTAACCACCATACAGTCTCTCACCGGCGGGCATGGGAGATGTGTTAAGTAGATGAAAACAAAATTAATGATCCACCACCAGGGGCCATACGTAGAAAGATTCGGAGGACTGGACAAAATTGGAACCAAATAGTAGCAAGCTATTGCAGCTATTTATGCTCCCCCACCAGGGTTATGCTATTCGGACGACGGATCTAGTTCCTTCTTTGGGAGCATGGGATGATGTTAAGTCCCTCTGGATTCATTATAAGATATTGCTTACCAGCTTGCTACTATTTGGTTGCAATTTTGTCCAGTCCTCCGAATCTTTCTACATATGCCCCCTGGTGGTGGATCATTGATTATGTTTTTAACCTGTACCTAGTTAACACGTCTCCCATGCCCGCCGGTGAGAGGCTGTATGGTGGTTAGGCCGATTGGGTACAATCCATGGTGGCTATTGGCTCCAGAACAAGCATATTATTTAAAAAACCTCCTGAAGAAGCGGTCCTTACCGTGAAACATATTGAGGGATATATACGCCTGGATTTCTGAATTCCCACCTTGGGAAGACCAGCGTTTGAAATGTATTTTCTGTATGTATGTATGTATGTATGTATGTCTTTTTTGTTATGATTTTAATGTTTTGAATAAAAATTAAAAAATACCTTTTTATCTGATTATACATACTATTTATGGTACCCTAAAAATCCACCATTACCCCACCCCCCTCCCCTTTTCCCCCGTGGACCTTTCTGGGAGGATAGGTCCTCGTTTCTCCCTTTCCCTTACTAGCTTATATTGATGCGTTAGTTTATTAAAAACCATGTCAAAAATTGCATTCTTTTTATGCTGCCCTCTTTTACTTTTATAATAAAAAATATTCAAAAAAAATGTATTAGTCAGGTACATTATCTATATCGGTGATTTATTAACTTGTGATCTGCCTGACTTTTTCTGCTCATCAGCTGTCCTCATTGCTTGTTTTATGTGTGGCCCAAGACAATTTCTCTTCTTCCAATGTGGCCCAGGAAAGTCAAAAGGTTGGACACCCCTGGCTTAGATAATCTCTGCCAGCTGATAAGGTCTTAGTGGTCTTTATGTGTTTTCAGAACTTTTTACTAAAACACTGATTGATACGCCTTGCTCCTTTTGGGCTTCAAATTCTAGAGTCTGTATTTTGACATCCTTGTGAAATCAAAAATAATGATGATTGCAAATGGCGACTGGAACTTTTGCAATGCACTGTGGTCATTTTTGGGAGTGAAAAATTAGCTGAGGGAAGTGTTTGTTAAAAAAAAAAAAAAAAAAACACTTATGCTTAAAAACACGCAAAATCACAATCAAGCTTTTAGGCAAAGAATTAAAAGCTCAAACGCCTGGAAAAACAGCTTTTTTTTTTTTTTTTTTTTGTGCTGCAGTGTTCATGAGCTCTTAGAGCTTTATCAAGCTGTGTTTGATGCCATAGCATGAAAATGTAGTATGATGAAAATACACTATATTAACAAAAGTATTGGGGCTCCTGCCTTTACACATACATACACACACACACACATATATACACACACACACACACACATACACATACACACACACACACACACATACACACACACACATACATACACACACACACATATATATTTTAAGGGCATCCCAGTCTTAGTCCGTAGGGTGCAATATTGAGTTAGCCCACCCTTTGCAGCTGTAACTGCTTCAACTCTTCTGGGAAGGCTGTCCACAAGGTTTAGGAATGTGTCTATGGGAATGTTTGACCATTCTTGCTTGGAGAGAAGACCTGGCTCACAGTCTGTGCTCTAATTCACTCCAAAGGCGTTCTATCGGTTTGAGGTCAGGACTCAAGGCAGGCAAGTCAAGTTCCTCCACCCCAAACTCGCTCATACATGTGTTTTTTTTTGTTTTTTGTTTTTTTTACCTTGCTTTGTGCAGTGGTACGCAGTCATGTTGGAACAGTAGTTCCAAAGTTGGGAGCATGAAATTGTCTTGATATGCTGACGCCTTAAGAACTCTCTTCCTTTGAACTAAGGGGCCAAGTCCAACCCTGAAAAAAGAACCCACACCATAATCCCCCCTCCACCAAATGATTTGGACCAGTGCTCAAAGCAAGGTCCACAAAGACATGGATGAGTGAGTTTGGGGTGGAGGAACTTTACTGGCCTGTATGGAGTCCTGACCTTAACCTTATAGAACACCTTAGGATGAATTTGAGTGCAGACTGCGAGCCAGGCCTCCTTGTCCATATCAGTGCCTGACCTCACAAATGCACTTATGGTAGAATGGTCAAACATTCCCATAGACACACTCCTAAACCTTGTAGAGTTGAAGCTGTTATAGCTGCAAAGGGTGGGCAAACTCAATATTAAACCCTAAGGACTAAGACTGGGATGCTATTAAAGTTTGTGTGTCTGTGTTAAGGCAGGCCTCCCAATACTTTTGGTAATATAGTGTATAAGCAAATGGATCTGGAAGAAAAGATTGTGTTGTGGGTAAACTTAAGATACTAGAATGGAAGAACAGTCTCCCCTATCAAACATTGAGGACAGAGGGCCTTGCATATAACACGCACATACTTTTTTCAATGCTGTGTGCTCCCATTACTGTCGAGGCAGAATGAAGCCCCTTTCTCCTTCATATCTCCTAGTATGCTAAATGAAATTAAGATTTTATAAAAATATACCCTCCTTAGGGCTGAAAAGACAGGCAAATACTTCATTGTGATATTGTCCCCAGTTTTCTTTTCCATGGCCCCATAGCTTTTCAGTTTTACTTCTAGATACCACAGTAGCTAAAATGTGCAATATGCAAATGTCTATACACTTGTAGGAAATGGATGCAGAGGAGAATCCTGGTGAAAGTCCTTACATTGGAAAAGCCCGCTATAAGAGGAACCTGTATGCTCAAGAGAGTTTTATCCCTGACCGCACGCAACACATGCAAGTGGGAAAGATTGAGGTGGATGGAGATGACCAGATTAAAAATCAGCAAATCCGTGCCCGGATCCATACAACACTTGATGTAGACTTGAATGAGAAAGAGAAGAATATACAGACAGGTAACCTTCTACACAGAGGTTCCAAGCCTATTGTAACCATTAGGGGTGTCATTGTATGTCTAACCTGTACTGGAAAAGTGTTCACAATGAATATGTTCAGTTTCTCTCATTTTGTTGAAGTGAACCTTTCAATAATCTTACAAGTCTACATTTGAGCTTTGGAAATCTTCATTGTGCGGCTCTACTTGGTACCACAGAGCCTTTCAATGAAGGCCTTGAACATGCTGTGCGTGCACATAGTGACCTTACTCGTATGACTGGTCTGTAGTCCTCTAAATAGTTCTCTTTTAAATGTGGACCCGGCTATAAGAATTAATGGGGCAGTGCTTACGCAGTAGGCATGGGGCAAGGCTATGCAAGAACTCCCCCCAGTGATATCATCCATCCTGCATTGTACTTAAAATATTTACACCTTAAAATACTGCTTTAATGTGGTATAATTTGAATATCTGCCCTTCCTACGTTTGAATATAATTTGGTATAAAATTAACATTAATTGTATTTTGTGTTTTTTCAGCACAAGTAAAGTTGTCCGAACTCCAACAGGAAATAGTAAACTCAGAGCAGCAGATCCTAAAGGCAACCGAGGAACTGAAAGAACTGGAGGATGCTGTGGCTCAGCGGAAGGTGAGTGAGTCACAAACTGCTTTGTTGCCTTGTCTTTATATGTATGTTACTTTTAATATTGTTGCCTTTCTTTGAAGGAAAATGGAAAGATTTGTCTAGTACACACGTGTGTTTGTGTGTGAGATCTGAAGTTCGGTGGTTTGAGGAAAAGTTCTGCCACTCATAGGGAGTGCTCTGTAACCTTGAAGAGACTTCAAGGTTGCACAGACCAGACTAATGCCCATCCTTGTCAGAATTAGTGTAGGGGAGGATACATTTCCCTGTCAGGTGTACATTGTTTCTTGTGCCTTCTTTTAAAGGGGAAGTCCACTCTAACACTAAAATTTCTAAATCTATAGGTATCCACAATCTGAAACTAACTTCTCACCCTGTAAAAGAGAAATCTCTATACATACCTTTTTATTTTTTTAAAGTTGCTCCGGTCCCGCGCTGAGCTGTCAGTGGCAGCTTTGCTGTGTAGGCGGTTGTAGAGGAGACAGTTGACAACTGAAGTCCCATAGTAACTTTATTTTGTGTTTTCCTTAAAGCCCTACTTCAAACAAAATATATATATATTTTTTGTAGAAGAGTTAAACCCTCTCTCCTTCTGTTCTACCGCTATGTTAGTCCCCATTTTGGAAATATACAGTATGCCTGGTGACACTGAGTGCAGTGGGTGTTTTGGTAACCCTCTGTAGGGGCCCTTTCACACTGATCTGTTTTTGGTGTATTTTGGGGGTATGAAAAGCAGAAGAAAAAAGCATGAACAATGTATCCCTTTAAATCCTGTTGTACTCTTCACTCAAGCACACAGTGGGAATTGTGCCTTTTTAAAAGTTCTGTATGCTGCATCTTTGATGCATTGATTTCCACAGAATAGCTAGCCAATGTCCAACAAACAGAGCAGGCTCTTCAGAGCTTCATATGGAACCTCAGTCTGAAAAAGTTGGTACTGGACCTATCCCACAGATTGAAGTACCCGGGCCTGATGTTAGACACTGGGTGAACCTCTGTACTCTGCTGTCATACCCAAGCCCTTCAGGCCCAAGGGAAACCCTCTATTTGTGTCTGCATGAGGGTCATTGGTCCAGTGGTTGCCTCCTTTAGGGCTGTTTCATATACCCAGTTTCACTCCAGATCATTGCAATTCCCCATTCTAGCAGTATGGGACAAATCGATACAGTCCTTGAACCATCCCATACATCAGACACTCAACGCCAGGCTCTCCTGGCATGGTGGAATCAACCCAGTGCTTTAGTCAAGGAAGCCATTTTCTTCAAGAACGTAGAAGGTTCTCACGACAGATGCTGCCTGTTAGGATGGGGAAAAGTCCTGAATGCCTTATGAGTGCAGAGGAGTTTATAGGAAGAGTCATCGACAAAAACTCACCTTTATTTCCGCATTCTACAACTCAGATGAATTTGGTTGTCTCCAACAGTGGACTCCTCTTTTGCAAGGACACCCAACAAGAATCCAGTTGAACACTTCATCAAACCTCAGGGAGCCACCAAAATTTGCGCCACTCAAATTTAATTGAACTTCATCCTCTCTTAGGCAGAACAGCATGTTCTGGCCCTGACAGCTGTCCATATCCCAAGCATGGAAAATTGCAAGGTGGCCTTTCGCAATCCTCTGGATCTGAGGGAATGTGCTGAACATCCAGAGGTGTTTTCAAACCCTTTATTACAGGATGATGGCTCTGCTGCAGATTCAACAACAAACTAGATGTGTTTGTCGCCAGGACCATGGACCCTTGGGTATTTTGCAATGGATGCTCTAGTGGCTATGCAAAATCAATTCAGCCTTATCTAGGCCTTTATGCCCCTCATATTCCCCCTTGTCTACTGCAATATCAAGATGGAGGGCATTCCACTGATTCTCATTGCTCTGAATTAACCCAGGAGAATGTGGTAATTGGATTTACTGACACTCCTGGCAAAATGATCAGTGGGCCCTTTCTGATCTTCCGTATCTTCTGTCCCAAGGGCGCATACACTATCTTGCTTCTTGACTTTAACAGCTTGGCTGTTTTGAAGCCACGGTCCTGAGACACAGGAGCATATTACCCTGTCATCCCCACCTTTTTTAAGGCTAGGAAATCTACTTCTCGCTTTTTTTTTTTTTGTGTGGTACAAGCCATGGGTCAGTATCTAGTTTTGAGTACAAAGGATAAATCTCAGTCCTGGCTGTTCTGTCTCTCAATATCTAGTTAAGACCTTGTTCATGGTGTACCACACATCTTTTCCCCTATGCACTTTTCAGTTTCTCTTTGGGACTTCAAAGTATAATAACTAAAGGAAAAATTGTCATTTTTGGATATAACCCGTCAGGTTTTTTTTTTTTTTTTTTGCTGTCTGTGTCTCATTGAGGAAATTTCTCTTCACGTCCTGTCCCATAGCCAAAATAGAAAGTGAGAGGAAATCTCTCCAAAGTGGGGGAAATTCCTGACTGTCACTCCGGTCACCAGAACTAGTGTCCCCACTGGAAGATTTCCCCCCTCTATTCCTGTTCTGGAGACAATCCAAAATGTGGGATGTTTTTTACTTTCACTTTAAGTAATATGGAATAACATACCTACAAACACAGAGGTAGCTCTCGGAAATTGGAACGTGTTTGGGAACCCTGGTTGGATGACCCAGGGCTGGCCCTGGTACAGTTGGTACTAGAATTCTGGGAGGAATGTCCTCCTCAGCTCCGGGGATACTTGATTCCTCTGATCGCTAAGTAGAGGTCCACTTACTGAGAACAATTTGTACTGATGTTATGATCAATTGTCCTCACGGGGAAAGAGATGTAGGAGATAGTTTACGCAGAGGCAAATTGTTTTGGTGTTTTTGTTTGCGCTAGTTTTTAGGTGCGCAGCTTGTTGAAAATTTTGGAACAAAAAAACAGTTATACGCTATGTTATATCTATATGACGGGATGATGAAACCTACCGGATGGGTAATGTGATGACTATGCATCTATATACCTGCCTGTGAATGTAGGCTTGCTGGCTTATTGTTTGATGACCATACGTTTGATTTGTATTTATTGTACTCCTCTCGTTGTACCGCTTCTTTTTCTTCAATAAAAATTATCTGATTTAAAAAAAAATAAGAAATAACATGAGAGTGAATCTCCCTAATGGGGCGCAGACAGCAATAAAAGCCTGACAGGTATTTTAATCCCTCTCCTCTTTACTCAAAAAAACTAAAAAATAAGTTCAACCAGGTTACTGTTCGGGAGTCCTCTGATGCCTGTTTCAAGCAAAAGGTTCTACAAGCTGCTCTGAGCCTGTAGAGTATTTCTTGACTCATTTGTTGGCTTTTTTTAGATGTTTTATCACCACTTAGATGGACTGCTTTTGGGCTTTCAACTCAGGGCCACTGATAAGCCCTATTGTACTGGGCCCGGCGTCCTCGGCTCAGCAACAAAATCCTTTTTGAATTGCACCCCCGTGCTATGCTGCTCCTATCTTGGGGGTGGTTATTTTTTCCATTTTCTTTTCCCCTCCTCTCTGAGTGCACTGGTGGGAGACCTCATGATCTTGTGGCTTGGGCTTGCCTTCCCTGGCGGAGTGATCTATCTTGCTCTGCTCCCCACTCAGTAATGGAGCCTGAGAGGAGAGCAAGATTCGAGAGGCTGTGAGTTGGGCGGTGTCAGCAGGCAAAGGCAGCTCAGCTGACACCATGGCCAGGCAAAGGCAGGAACAGAGAGGAAGTGGTTTGTGGGGCTGCCTTCAACACAGATGTGTTTTGGGGGTGAATATACACTACATTGCATTGCGTGCAGGCAGCACATTATGGCATTGATGGTAATGGTATCATAACACACAGACAGCAGGGACTCTGTCATGGTTCTGTCACAGTGTGTTACATAACATGACTATTGGGTGCCGATTTTGTTAACTTATTGGTAATAAGTTAACTAAGTTAGCGCCCAAAATCCATGTTATGTAACACACCGTGACAGAGACAGCCAGAGCCATGATAGTGCCTGCTGCCTGTGTGTTATCATACTAATGACTTTAGGCAGTTGCCAACAGCCCTGTAGCAGATTCACTACTACAGGGCGGTCGCGCTGCACAGGATCACGTGTGTGTGTGTGTGTGTGTGTGTGTGTGTATATATATATATATATATATATATATATATATATATATATATATATATAATATATATATATATATATATATGTGTGTGTGTGTATATGTATATATATATATATATATATATATATATATATATGTATATATATATATATATGTGTATATATATATATATAATATATATATATAAATATAAATAAAATTATACACGTGATCCTGCATTTCCGGGTATCGGAGCCGATCAGCTGGTCTGGTGGATTCGATGTCCGTCAATATCTACTGATGATGCTGTACACAGGCAGAATGGCAGTCTGGCTATGTAAATAATGCAGATTGCTGTTCTGTCAGTATGGAAGACATTGATCCTGTGTTCCTGCCTTCAATTATTAAAAGCAAATCCCACACAGTAAGAAAATACTTGTTAGGCACATATTTAACCCTTTGATTGCCCTAGATGTTAGCCCCTTCCCAGCCAGTGTCATTAGCACAGTGACAGTGCATATTTTTAGCACTGGTCCCTGTGCAATTGTCAGTTAAAGTAACACAGTGCCGTATTGCAAAAAAATGGGCTGGTTATGAAGGGGGGTAAATCTTCTAGAGGGCAAGTGGCCTGACTTTGTTGCTGTTTGTTATCAAGGCTTCTTTCACATGGGGCATAATCCGCTTGTTCAGCGGGGGATCTGTCTGCTGATCCCCTGCTGAGTGGAGTGGGCAGATGAAAGGTCAGTGTCCGCTCAGCTTATGCAGAGCAGATACGGACACAGCCTGCTCTGCTCTAAGGGTGGCTGGTGTAAACAAACCGTCTGTCCGTTTACACCCAACAGCCCCCCATTCCAATCTGCTAGATGGAAGGGAACGGATCCCTTTCCGTTTTGTTTAGCGGATCGGATGGAAGGTAGACGGGTGTAAAGGAACACAAGTCTGTTTAGATTCATCGCTCTATAGTAGTGCATGGAGGGGTCAGATCAGGTCCACCTTAAAAATGGACAGGCGGACCTGATCAGACCTGTCATGTAAACCCACCCCCAACTTTTCCCTTTTAACTGCTTGCCACATTTACTGCGGCAGGCTGGATCATATACATGTGGGTCATCCAGCTTGTTCCAGGTTAGGGATGCACGCTCATTGCCACTTTGTTTCAAGGCGGCATCTGGGGAGAAGCCATGGGTGGGGCTGTAGGGGTCACTTCCTTGACTGCCAGACCTCTGCTTAGGGACCCTGCTCATCTGGGCAGTGCCCTTTACCTTCGGCATCAACACTATGGCTGGAGTTCCGATAGTATCCTGGAATATCCAGGGCCTCGGCTGTCTCTTGAAGAGGGCCATGGTGGCCAACCAGCTGCGTAAATACCACCCAGCAACAGTTGGCTTGCAAGAGACTCACCTTTTGGATGACTCTGTGGGGTGCTTGAGATACTCCTGGGTGGGTGGGGGGTTCCATTCTACTCACTCCTCGTATTCCAGGGGGGTGAGTGTCCTGGTGCATAGGTCCCTTACCTTTCAGGAGCTGGGGGTACGGGTGGATTCAGAGGGTCGTTTTGTATTCTTGTTTTATAAACTGTCCCCGCTATTGTTCGGCCTGACCATCGAGCCACTTGCAGCTAGCATTAGGGCACAGGCCTCCATAGTCTGCTTTCATTACGGTACCCTCCAGGAGAAGATTCTGCTCTACGCGGATGACATGCTTCTGTTGCTTGGTGACACGGGTGATTCCTTGCACGATGTCATGGCCACTATTACAGACTTTGTTTGTTTCTCCGGACTCACCATTAACTGGTCCAAATCAGCCCTTCTGCCGTTGGCTAGGGCTGCGGACCCCTCTCTTGGGTCGCTCTGCCCAGTCCCTGTGGTGTCCATGTTCAAATACCTGGGAGTGGTGGTCTCTGCAGATCCAATACTGTCAATAAAACAGAAGTCCACTCCTGGCGAAATTCCGGGACAAAATCAAACTTTGGAATAAATTATGGCTACCAGTAGCTGGCAGGGTGAACCTCATTAAGATGGTCCTGATGCCGCAGCTGCTATACTTTCTCCACAACTCCCCTGTTGTGAGTACACTGAAATTATTTTGGGTGGTGAACACACTAATTGGGTCTCTCATCTGGAGGGGGCGGGCGGTCTGAATTAGGATAGAACAACTGCAGAAGTCTCGGGATGCGGGAGGACTTTCTCTCCCCAATCCGTGGTTTTATTACCTGGCCTCTCAGCTGCTGCATCTGGTGGGTGCCGTATCTGGGACGCAGGGTGGCTCTGCGCTGGCAGTCATGCAGCAATTTACCGGTGCATGTGGGATACCGGAGGGCCTTGAGGCACAGCTATTTTTCAAGTCCACTAAGCTCTACCCTGCCTATAGGCTCCTTCAGAAGGTTTGGGATAAGACTAAACCTGTCTCTGGTTACACTTCCTATAGCCCAATCTGGAATAACCGCACATACCCTGAACTGTGTAAGGTGGATCAGGCTGGCAGCGCCACCCTTTGGGGTGACTCATCTAAAATATATTTTGTTGAATGGGTCGTTAGTGCCCTTCGAACGACTACAACTTCGATTCTCTGTCCCTGGGAATATGCTGTACTACTATATACAGCTCCAACATTCTGTACGGGCCAAAACCTCCTTACAACAATCACTAATGTCCTCCACCCCTGTATTCTCCCTTATGGAGCAATTTTCTTCCACTAAGGGATTTATATCAGCCTGTTATGCCTCCTTATTGGGAACATACTTGGAAAAATAGCCGAGCAGGGCATGTGACCACTGGAGCACGGATGTGGGGGAGATCCATGACGAGCAGTGGGAGGATGCCTTGGAACCAGTTCAAGTGTGTTCTCTTAATGTGTCACATCAAGTGTCCCAGTTCTATATTCTCCTTAAAGTTCACCACACACCGCTGAAGCTTCACTCCATGGGTCTCCGCCCCGATATTATGTGCAGTAGATGTGAGAGAGACGTGGGGGATCTAATACACTTATTGTGAAGGTGTCCGAAGCTACACCGGTATTGGTCAGGAGTGATCTCTACTGTTAACAGGGTACTGGGCTTGGAGATCCCACGGGACCCCAGGCAATAGTGTGGGATGTTTGGCTGAGCTTTCCGGGTATGGCCCCTACAGACCTGATAATGGATCTTTTGCGGATTTAGATCTCGTGGGAACTGGAGGGCTCTTAGTGCTCTTTCACGCGGTCCGCCTCCGTAGGTGGATCCGTGCTGCTCAGCGGGGATCGATCCGCGATCCCCGCTGAGCCGGTGGATGACAGCTCCGTCTCCTCTTGCAGTGCGGAGAGGGAGGTGTCACAGCCCCCCGCTGCTCTCTATGGGGAATCGGATGAGAGCGGACCGCCTGTCCGCTCTCATCCGATCCGATCCCCAGGACGGATGGAAAATAGGGTTTCCATCCATCCGGATTTCACGGACCGGATCGGATGCGGATGGCAGCGGGTGTCAGCGGACATGTCTCCACTGACATCTGCTGCCCCATAGGGATGCATGGAGGATCCGATCAGATCCGCCTAAAAAACTGACAGGCGGATCTGTTCGGACCGTCCGTGTGAAAGAGCCCTTACAGTTCGTACTGGGGTTACTGCCGGGCTTCCTTCTTAATTATTGTTTGGTTCATATGACAGTAAGATTGTGTATTTTTCTGGTGGCTTTGGCCTATTACTGCATTTCTGATGACCGATCTGTATGGCTCTGTGCAATTTACCTTACTATACTAATTACCTGTGCCATGTGTGTATTTGTGTGCGTTTTCTCAAACATTTCTCTTGATTAAAAAAAAAAAATAAATAAAAATGTAAACATAGTGTGAATTCCATTCCATTTAGATCTTGGAGACTGAAAAGGAGAAACTTCGTCAGCAGCTAAGCCATAAAATTCAGTTGCTGAATGAGTTGCGTCAGGAGGCGCAGGAACTGGAGAGGCAGATGGATCACCAGCGGAGGGAGATGGATAAGAAATACACAGAGCTGGAAGAACTGCAGAGGCATCTCGACACTCTCAGCCCCCATGATCCCCGACATGTGAGTGTTAAGTGACATACACATCGATGAACTGCTTGTCTACTGGGGCAGTTTTAATTTTTTACACGTTAAAATCCTGCATTTGCTTAGTAAAATTTACTTTTAAAGAGGTTGTAAACATTTTTTGGGAAAAACAACAAAGGTTATACTTACCTGCTCTGTAGTTTTTGACAGAGGCCCTGAACCTGGGGTCCCCTGCCGGCGCTTTTGTCTCCTCCTTGTCTGTGTGTGCGCCACCATAGCAAGCACACTTGTGTGCTTGCTCATTGACCGGGCTGTGTGTGTCCATTGACACACACAACAAGGCTCGGCCTTGCCCTCTGCTCCCTCCTCACAGGATTGGGTACATTTGTTTTAAAAGCATGAGGAAGATTCACCTCTGTCAGGCTTTATTGCTGTCTGTCTCCTCCCTCATCTCACAGACAGTGGTCGCCAATATAGAATATTGTTTTAAAATCTTTCAGGCAACAGTAACAACCTAGCTAGCACTGGCTAAACCCCGCAAAAATTGTTTTGGGCTGGAAATGGGATTATGAGTCACATATTTCTTTAGAAATGAAGAATTATTTTTGGACTTAACTCCCTAAAATGATGACTCTTCCATTTTTACGTGCCTCTTCAGCATTGTTGTGATGGCTGGACACCAGTATGGAAGGTTCCACTCTGTACATATGCTGCTAGAGATTCGCTCTTGGAAGGGTAGACCTGCTTGGAAGGGTACGCACACACCCGCCATAGTTTTAATTGTTGGCCTGCTAATATTGCTAATTGCCTGGCCATCTCTTGCTGCAGTACTTTGAGTCAGTGTCTCAACATAAGATTGTAGCTGGAGAAGATAGAACTCTTGACCTGCATATTTACAAGTTAAATAATACATATCCGTTGGTTCCGCTCGGTTATGCCTCTATCTGATATTGGGAGGAGCCAAGTGATGTCACTTTTTAGCCCAGAGCCTGATTCCAGAAGACTTCTACTAAAAATGCTAGTAATGAGTCTGTAAGTCCGATAATACATGTAAATGTATTTCATATTGTGGTTAGCATTTTTAATTAAACTAAAGACACAATTGGAGTCTCCTTTTTTATGTGGTATGCAGATTAGGCCTGACATTTAAAGGGGACCCACTGAATTTACCAAGAGAACCTGTCTCACAAGGACCTTTTTGAGCATGCATCAATTATTGTTATTTAAAGAGCGCTTTGTGACCTGTATATTTTTACAGGTCCACATGCCAGATGAGTGGGCATTTCTATTGGTGGTGGAGCATGGATTGCAATTTTTATTCATGAAAGGATTCTCAATATTTTGTTTCACAGTGGACATTCAAGCGTTAATTTTTATTAGTTATATGATTTGTGGAGTTTTTCAGTTTGGGGTGGAGCACTGCTCTAATATGTTTATTATAGCCAATAATATCACATTTTAAAAAAAAATACATCTACGCAAAAGGTTAAAAACGAATAATAACCGCAACTGTGCACAATGTCTAGACACTGGACAAATGTAAAACAAATAGTGCAGCGCTAAATAAAGCATATAGTGAACAAAAAGTCTTGATTAAAGCCTAATAAAGTCCATATAGACACAGTTCCATATCGGTCCTTCTAAGCAATCAGGATTAATCTCCTGATTTAATATCACGTATTTTTCACGAGTAATCCCATTTGTAGTTTAAATGAGTGTGCACTTTTATTTGTATTGTTTTGAGTGGTAGAACACTTTTTATTATATTGCTTATGAGATAGTTATATATGTGTTTATGTTAATTTGAGCAGCGCAACACTTCCTTAATATTACTTTTTTATGGCGTGGGAAAAATGTGATGTTTGCAGCTCTGTATTATTTTTTTTGGTTTTATTTATAGAGTTAAATTTTGGCAGCACACTAAGTCATTTTCATATGTTCTGGGTTTTTGTTTTCATTTGTCTGTATTTGGGGAATGTTTTGCATACTACTTTCTGATGAACCTCTCTCTGAATCTCTACATTTGACATGTGTTTTAATTTGCCATGCATAATTATCATTATTCTTAAAGTCGTTTAGGTTTACCTGATACTTCCCTTTTTTAATTTCTACTTCTTGATCTGTTTTATCTTACCTCAAATGTAAATTATTGTTAAATTCTTTACATTTAGGAAGCTGATTATTTGGCTCCAATTCCTTTTAAGGCCCTACTTGCAACCATCAATCTAGTGGCTATACAAATAATAAGTTGTAATCATGTATATGGCATCCGTCCCAAACTACTAGAAAATACACACCACTAGGGCCAGGAGGAGAGGTAAAGGGACTTTGACTGATGCCCAAAAGATCAAGCAATTATACAAAAGAATTAAATTAGAAAATATATTGACACAACATATTAAAAACATTCCCAACACTGGGATTTGATAGAAAAAGCAAAACCCATGCAACACAAAACGACACAGATTTTACAGTATTGAGACACATCATAGTAAATTCCAATGGTTCTCGTCTGGAACTGCGACGCCTTTTGACTTATTCAGTCTTCCTCAGGGGAATTGACGTTGGAGTCGCGCTGGATTTTCTAAAGATGTAACCCATGTTCAGAGAATATATATATATATATATATATATATATATATACACACACACACATGAAGAAAAACTTGTCCTATGGTAAAAAAAAAACATGTTATTTAAGGACAAGGCTAGTACAAGAGGACCATATTATGCTGGGGGTCCGTCCATAAGATGGAACCAGTTGGAACTACCCTATATCCACAGTACTGCATCCCGAGTACAAGGGACAAACCATAGCAACCTGGGCATTTGCACTCTCCCTTGTCTAGTAATAAGTAGATACATATAAGGAAAAGGTAAAAAAGAATTCTAACTTTATCAACAGTTCTATATGATTTCAGTTGTAAGAAATGAAAGGGCCGCACATCCAGGGATGATTCCAATTGCCTTTAATTTCCAAAGTGATGATACCAAAGACACCAACATAGGGACACGTAGACACGTTTCACACATACATCTTGCGTTTCACACATACATCTTGCGTTTCACACATACATCTTGTGCTGGGTAATGATTAAGCACAAGATGTATATGTGAAACGTGTCTATGTGACCCTATGTTGGTGTCTTTGGTGTCATCACTTTGGAAATTAAAGGCAATCAGAATCCCTGGACGTGCGGCCGTTTCTTTTCTTACAAGTTTTCCATGGAGACGGTCCGGGGCTAGCACTCTATGGGATATTCCACCTCTAAGTTACCATCACACACCTGGAGCAGCGTTTTCTCCCTTCAGTATATATGATTTGAGTGCTCAGAAAAGTCCAGAATGCTATGTGTGAGTCCAAAAATTCCACATACCTGTGTGTAGAGACCAATGATTAAATTCATAATAAAAGACTGTAAAAACACTCTAGGTGCAGTGGGTATCTCTGTAGGATCACAAAGAGAGACAGAGTCCCAGTTTGTCCTAGAAGAGGGCAGACTTTACCTAGCGTATGTAGTAAAAGAGTAGTCAAAAAATAACCCAGTCATATACACAAAATTATCATAGGTGGATTTGATGCATGAAGAAGAAATGAACAGCATAGACCCTTACCAGTATCAATGGTCGGCACACACAAGCATTAGGTACATCAGTACACTTCACTCAATAGGTATGGTACTGTCCAGTTTACAGTATTTCTGAATGTTGTACATGTGCTGTGTCACTCATGTAGAATTGGCCACTACACTCCTCTGTCCAATTGGTGGCAGCCTTCATTTCATGCTTCCATGCTCCACAAGTTGACCAGTGTACTGTATTTACAGCTTGGCAAATTAATTTAGACCCTGTTCACACCTGCGCTTTTTCAGCTTGTAAAACACTCATCTCTGAAGTCTCAAAATGCCCAACAAGCAAAATCCCACTCATTTCAATGGCCCCTGTTCACATATTTTGTTGCCTGAAGCAAAATGCCTGAAGTTCAAAAAAGTACGAGGTTTTTTTGGCAGATTACTAGCGTTTTTGTTAGATTTCAACGCCTGCCTCCAAACACCTGCAAAAAAATGCCTGAAATTATACGCTCAGGTGTGAATGGAGCGTTAGGCTACGTTCACATTTAGGCATTGCTATTTTTTTAGGCTTTTTTTTCGGGTGTTTTACAGGCGTTTTTGTGCAGGCTTTTTTAGGTTGACAAGTGACCAATGAAAAAAAATAAAAAAACGCCTTTTTTTGAGCGGCAGGGGTTTTACTTAAGGCGACAGAACGCTCAGATGTGAACAGGGGGTCATTGAAATAAATGGGATTTGTCTTGTTGGGTGTTTTAGAGCTGAGGCTTACAGCAGAAAATCGCCCAAAAACGCCTAGCTGTGAACAGAGCCTGAGAAGATTCGGTTTGTCTAGCAGAATATAATATTGTCTTTTTTTCTGACAACACAACAGGAGTTATCAGTGTAAACCTCTATAGAGTGGAATAAATGGGAATGTATTTTGTGAAGTCCAATACATTTTAGCCCTACCAGTGTCCGATTTAACGCTTTTAAGGTAAATCCTGGTTCATCTTCATAAAGAGATATCAGACATTCTCCATTACAACCCCAATTCCAACAAAGTTGGGACACTGTGTAAAATCTCCAAGAAAGCAGAATGCAATGATTTAAATATTTCATAATACCATATTTTATTCAGAATAGAAAGTAGAAATCATAAAATGTTTAAACATTGTACCATTTTAAGAAAAGAATAAGGTCATATACCACGGTGAAGCATCTCCTCGTCTTTTAACAACAGTTGCTGCAGTTCTGGGAGAGAACTTGCCTATTATTTATTATTATTATTATTATTATTAGATTCTAATTGCTCAGCAGTCCTGGGTCGTCTTTGTTGTATTTTTTCATTTCAAGATGTGCTAAAAGTGTTTTCAATAGGTGAAAGATCTGGACTACAGGCAGGCCAGTTAGGCACCCAGACTCTACTGCTACAAAGCCATGCTGTTGTCATAGATGCAGTATGCGTTTTAGCATTGTCCTGTTAAAACATGCAAGACCTTCCCTGAAAAAAGTCATCATCTGGTTGGGAGCATATGCGGCTCTAAAAGCTGGATCCAGCTTTCAGCATTGATGGTGCCTTTCCAGATGTGCAAGCTGCCCATTCCATATGCACTCATGCACCCCCATACCATCAGAGATGCAGGCTTTTGAACTTGGCACTGATAACAAGCCAGAAGGTCCCTCTCCTCTTTAGTCTGAGGGATGCTCCACCCATGGTTGCAAAATAAGAATGTCAAATTTAGATTAGTCGGACCAGAGAACAGTTTTCCACTTTGCAACGGACCATTTTAAATGGACTTTGGCCCAAAGCAGACTGCAGCATTTCTGGACCGTGTTCAGATATGGATCCTCTTTCCATGATAGAGCTTTACCTTGAATTTTTCGATTGCAAGGCGAACAGTGTTCACAGTGATTTTTGGAAGTATTCTTGAGCCCATGCAGTGATGTCCATCACAGAATCATGCCTATTTTTAATGCAGGGCTATCTTAGGGCCAGAAGATCACAGGCATCCAGTATGGCGTTTCATTCAGCCTTGTCCTTTGCGCAGAGATTTTTCCACACTCTCTTAATCTTTTGACAATATGTATTGTAGATGATATATTTTACTATTTTAATACCGCACTATAACCTATATACGTCTACAGCACGGCTCTCCCATTCTGGGGTGTGCCTGGACTTCCTTCCGGGAACTCGCCAGGGGGCGCACATCGGGAAGTGTCCATAATTGCTGCGTCCCTACCATGTGATCAAACGTGTCCAATCACAGCTGGTCACATGTAAACAGACTTGCTGGTTTACAGCTCTCCTTTCCTCACACAGACAGCGTGTGAGGGAAGGAGAGCCAATCTATCAGGGCACAGTGAGTACAGCATTTACAGTGCCCTGATTATCAGAGCAGCCTCTTCAGTGCTCCCCAGTCAAGAAGAAAAGTTACTTACTTGCAAAGTTTCATAAACTTAAGAACATTTTTTTTTTTCGTTTGCAAAAAATAAAAACCCCGGTGGTGATTAAATACCACCCCAAAAAAAGAAAGATGTAAATTGTGTAGTGTTGCATGACTGAGTAATTGTTCTTAAATTATTATTATTATTAATAATATATTACATTATTCTGAAATAGTTTGACCATCTGTGAAAAGCTGGATCGACAAATTGGTGAACATCTGCCCATCTTTACTTCTGACACACTCTGGGGTTGATATCCTAAAGGCAAATAAACTGTGCATCTTGCAAGTGCAGTTGCTCCAGTACAGTAAATGAGGGGAAGCTCTGCTGACTTTCTTCATCCAATCATGTGCAAGCAAAAATGCTTTTTTTTTTTTTTCTTTGCATGTGTTTGGGTATTTGTAAAGTAAAGCTTTACCTCATTTAATAAGCTCTGGAGCAACTGAATTTGCAAAGGTGCACAGTCTAAGGCCCCTTTCACACATACGGACCATTCATTTCATTAGTTCAGTCACTTTTTTTTGTCATCCGTTTTTTCAATCAACATCAGTTTCACATCAGTTTTTCATCCTTTGGCCCCTTTCACATGGGCTTTCTGATCTGGTCTGCCTGTCAGTTTTTTAGGCGGACCTGATCGGATGCTCCATGTACCTCTATGGAGTAGCTGATGTCAGCGAAGACATGTCTGCTGACACCCGCTGCTATCTGATCCAATCCTGTCTGTGAAATCAGGATGGATGGAAACCCTATTTTCCATCCGTCTGGAGGATTAGATGAAAACGGACAGGCGGTCCGTTTTCATCCGATCCCCCATAGAAAAGAGCGGGTCTCTGACAGCTCCGTCTCAGCACACAGAGCGGAGATGGAGCTGTCATCGGCCTGCTCAGCGGGGATTGCCGGATCAATCCCTGCTGAGAAAAACCTTTTATCATCCGTTTTTTGTCCGATCTGTTTTTTTAACTGATGAAAAATAGGGCTTTCATCCGTTCAAAAAAACAGATATTGATGGAAGCGAATGAAAACGAATGTATATTAATGATTATCCATTGGCATCTGTTTTTCCATAGGAATGCATTGTTGTCCATTTTTCATCCATCAACGGATGGATGAAAAACGGACGAACGGGGTTCGTATGTGTGAAAGGGGCCTAATTGTCTTTAGTAAACCCCTCTGACTCTCTAAGATGTCCTTCTTATACCCAGCCATGTTACTGACCTGTTGCCAATTAACCTAATTGGTTGCAATCTGTTCTTCCAGCTCTTCCTTATCAGTGGCACATATTTTGCCAACTTTTGTGGGACAAGTTGCTGCCATCACTTTCAAAATGACCTTTTTTTTTTCTCAAAATGGAACATTTTCTTGTTTTAAACATTTTGATATGGTTTCTATTGTGAATAAATTATGGGTTTATGAGATTTGCAAACATTGAATTCTCTTTTTATGTTGATTTTACACAGCATCCCAAGTTTTTTGGAATTGGGGTTGTAAGGATAAGGGCTTTTCTCCAGCTACTCTAACAAGGTTGCTTAAAGAGGTGCTCCTGCCCCCCCCCCCCCAACAAAAAAAATGAAAGTCAGCAGCTACAAATACTGTAGCTGCTGACTTTTAGTATAAGGACACTTCCTGTCCAAGGATCCAGCGATGTCCTCCCCGAACTTATTATTCAATCGGCTTTGGGTGCAGGTGCCAGAAAAGCAAGTAAGTAAGGGAAACAGGAAGTGAAGCCTTGCGACTTCAGACTGTTTCCTACTGCGCATGCCGCACTGCACCTTGCGAATGGTTCCGTAGCTTTCTGGGACCTGTCAGATTTCTGTGATGTAACAAAATGACAAAAGACAAGGATAAATAATTTCAGGAACTTTTTGCACCTTTTTAATGTGACCTATAAACTGTACAACTCAATTGAAAAACAAACTGAAATCCTGAAATTATTTATCTTTGTCTAATTTTTTTGCATTACATAAACCTTACATTTAACCAGCTTGTAGTGTTTTATCTTCATTACAGGCTATATCCCTGTGGTTATTTGCTTTGTTCCCTGCAACTTGTCATTCTATAAATCATACAGGGTGAGTGCAATAAAATCTGGATTGCATCATCATGCTGTTTGTTATCACTAGGTGTGATGATCTTGTAGAACACAAACTTTCGCAGATAATGAGCCCAGCTGGGAGCAATCAGTGTGTGTTCATTCTCTGTGCTCACATATGACTTAGAAGACATCCAGCACTGTGTATTATGATGACTAGTGGCCCTCATCCAGGGGAGGGTTATAAATGGATGCATTGTCGATGAGTGTTACAAGACAGAGAACAATTCAAGTCTGTCTTGGGGGAGGGACGCTGGGGAATGTTGGCTTCGGATTGGCTGACTGCTCAAGCTTCCTGTGTTGTGATTTCAAACCATCAGGGGTTCGGAGCTCAGGATACTAGGCGAGCAGTTTCCTCCATTTCACCATGACATGAGGAAGTTGTTGCAGTGCTGTGGTAGAGGAGACTGACACCCAGCACTAGGCTCTGTCCTCCTGCCCTGCGTACATGGAGGATCATCAGGCAGGGCTAGTCTCTCCCCCGCTGCTGTAGGCTACAACTTTGTAAGTTACTGAAACTTGTCTTGTCTTGTTGCTGTGGAGTGTGCAGTTCATTCTGCTTCCTGAGCTGCAAAAGTTGCAGAGAAATTGAAGGCAAGTTAAAATGATGTAGCAGAAGATTTTTGGTGTTGGTAACCTCACAAATGGCTAAAGGACTACAAGTCAAAGTGTGCTGCTTAGGCAGCTTTTGCAGGGAGTGGCCATAGCTGTCAATAGGTACCAGGACTTAAAGTAACTGTAGCAGCTGGTAGTCCTGACTAGAAGAGCATGCTGGTACGTGTTGTGCCTCAGGAGGGCAGCTAGGGGCGTTTCAGGCATTACTTGCTATTGTTTTTCATCGCCTGCAAGGGTATTATAGATTTATAGAATAAATTATGCCTATGGTTATATATTTATGGTATTAATCTTCCAATGTGTATGTGCACACATAAGCTATCTAGTAGTGAAAGTAATGGGAGAAGCTGATTGGTCACCAAGGACAACATGCTTTCTTTCATAGATGAGGTCTGATGCTTTCTATAATGTCTTGCAAAACAAACTGACAGATGTTGCTGCGACTAACGCAATATGTTTGAACGTAGCTTACACTGAAAGCAAATGCGACCCTGCCTATGTACAGTATGTAACTCTTTAAATATAATATCATTTTTTCTGAAGTCTTTTCATCCTTCCATGATTTTTAAAAAATGTGCAATTTCCACAGTACAAGCATGACTGACTGTGAGTGACAGATTAAGGTGATAACAGCATCCATCTTGTTGTGCGCAAATATCACCAATAGAAATCTGTAAAATGGGGGTAAAAAAAAAATCTTGGTGAGATGGGACACGGGATGATTTACTAAAACTAAGGGCTCTTTCACACAGGCGGACCGTTCAGACCATTCCACCTGTCCGTTTTTTTGGCAGATCTGAACGGTCCCCCCATGCATCCCTATGGGGCATCGGATGTCAGCGGAGACATGTCTGCTAAAATCCGATCCGTCAAATCTGGACGGATGGAAACCCTATTTTCCATCCGTCTAGCGGATCGGATGAGAACGGACCGACTGTCCGTTCCCATCTGATTCCCCCATAGAGATGTATGGGGAACTGACAGCTGTCATCCTCCTGCTCAGCGGGAGATCGGCGGATCAATCCCCCGTTGAGATAAACGGAGTCCGTTTGACAGAATCCTAAAGCATGCAAAATCTGGTGCAGCGCTGTATAGAAACCAATGGGCTTCCAGGTTTTTTTTTTGTTAAAGCTTAATTGAACAAGCTGAATTTGGAAGCTGATTGGCTATTACGCACAGCTGCGCCAGATTTTGTGTTCTTTAGTTTTACATTGTTGGTGTTTTGGGCGATTTTTCTGCTCTAAGCCTCAGCTCTAAAAACGCCCAACAAGACAAATCCCATTAATTTCAATGGCCCCTGTTCACATCTGCGTGTTCTGTCGCCTTAAGCAAAATGCCCGTCGCTCAAAAAAGTACATGAGCTTCTTTTTTGACAGATTATAGGCGTTTTTTTTTATTTTTTTCCATTGGTCTTTTGTCAACCTAAAAACACCTGTAAAACGCCTGTAAAAATAGCAACACCTAGATGTGAACGTAGTCTTAGTAAATCAACCTCTGTGAGGTAATAACAGCAAGTTCACACCAGAACACAGTGTGGAAAGTCGTATTCCTTACGCTTTTCCCGAACCACATTCAGGACGCACAACCTTTGCTATCTGCTGCGGGTGCCAATACATTGTCAACAGCACCCCAAACGCTGTGCATTTGCGGGCTTTAGCTCACAACTGCAGAAGCATGCAATTTAGTGCAGTGGGTTTTAAAAAAAAAAAAAAAAAAAAAGCATGTGGACTGCTTTATGTGCTATTTTTTGCGATTTCAGCCTATTCAAACGAATGGGCTGAAAGTTGCAGTGCAGGGAAACACACAGAATAGCTCACAGCGTTCCGGTGCGATTCTAATGTGAACCGGCCCTCCAGATTATGATTTCGGAGATTGGCTAGAAAGTAAGTTGGCACATGTGTAATAATGATGAATTTAGGCTTTAGGACCCTCCGGATGGTTCGTTTTGTGAAGTATTTGTTGAATTTGGCAAGTTATTTTTAGCAGGCTGGTAATTTAAATGATGGCTGTGTTTTAATTAGTTGCTAGCATGTGACTGCTGGCTCAATGTTAAATCCAGGAACAGGTTTTATACAATTGTGTATAGTGGGGAAAGTGCAGCTCTGGAAGGCTGGAATAGCTGGGATCTGAAGTTCCACAGCTTCTTATATTGCACGGCTTACTCTGCAGTGCAGTGACGTATATGTTTGCATAAGTATTATGATCTCCTTTTCAGCTTCTATTTGTGCAGAAATCATTTTAACATCTTCTGTGTGTCATTAATAATTAACTAGCTCTTAGCAGAGGACAGCTGGCATAAGGAATTGATTTATTCTCTTGTTTCTTTTACTGAATCTGTATATGATGATTCTTTAAATCTTTCCATTTTGCTTGTGTTACTGTTATCACATTTTTATCAGTTTCTTTTGTCTCAGACTTCAAGTTTAAGAATCTGTTTTTTGTGATCCTGACTCCATCCTCTGTGCCTTTTTTTTTTTTTAAATTCGTTTATTGAAACAAATAGAAAATAAGGCACTTTACAAGCCACCAGATAAACACAGTAAGCAATAACAATGCAAAGGTTGGAAACCGAGCTTTCGGCTCATCCAAACATCATGGAATAACAGGACAATAACATAGTGGAATAAGGGGGCGTATAGCCCCTAATACGCAAACAAAAGCATTCCGACCCCCTATAACCCAGTACATCGAAGAACATGGTAACAAGTGTAAAGTCAGGAGCTCAAGGGCCATCGCGGGGCACACCCCCGTCACCACCGGCATCCAACACATGGCCGGTATCAGGCGCGCGGGGGGCCGCCCCCCAACGGACTCCCAAGAACCCCTCAGGAGCAGGGGGGGGTCGACATCAGTGCGTCCGTCTGGGAGCAAGACGTGGATCTTGACAGATAAGCAGATACATACGCCTACAAGAGTAAACTCGACAGATTAATAAAAATAAAAAAAAAGGGGGTATAGGAGGAACAGCAAGGAGAAAGAGAAATGAGAGGAAAAAAAGAGGGGTAAGGGAGAAAGATAAGGGGGGGGGGGTGGGGGACTGCGCGGCACCCCGTCACTCACAGTTACAGAGCATTTAAAGCAACAGATCACGGTATTCCGCAGAGAATGTAAACTCGTGCCAGTAGAACCAGCGTTTCGTAAATTTCTCTCTGGTTCCCCTCTCCGTCGCCATCAGATGTTCCATTTCATTAATGCATTTGAGTTTATTAAGCCACATGGCTACGGTCGGGGGCTGGGTCTGCTTCCAAAGGGGGGGGGGATGCAACTCTTTGCCGCCGTGAACAACAACGGCAAGATGGACTTCCGATATGACGCCCTCGGGAACTCGTGATGGTGGAGCAGGAAAAGCACAGGGTCAAGTGTCAGAGGGTGGTCTGTGAATTTTTGGGCAATGAGGCATACCGACGTCCAGAATGGCTGCACCCGTTCACATGACCAGAAAATATGGAGGTACGTCCCTCGCTCCTTCCCGCACCTCCAACAAGTGTCAACACTGGTCGGGAACATCCGATTCAGCCGCACCGGGGTATAGTGCCACCTGGTCAGACACTTATACCCTACCTCCTGGTAGCGAGAGCAAATCGAGGTTTTGTATGTGAAAAAAAGTATGCGTTCCACCTGTTGATCAGTGAAGGACAAATCAAGATCCTGCTCCCAACGTGCAACGTAGGGAGGTCGGAATGACCCCTCAGGAGTGACCAGAGTCTTGTACATGAGGGAAATAGTGTGACGTAAAGGAGACGGAACAGAGCAAAGTTCCTCAAAGTAGGTGAGAGTTGGACCTGTTGCCAAAAGTTCAGTTCGGAGAAGGTGGCGTCCGAGTGAACTCTGTGCCTTTTTAGTGTACCTCACTTGTCATTCTGTATTTCTAATGTACCCCTCTGTACTTCTATTGGTCCTCAATCCCCCTTTGTACCTCTTCTGCCTACCATATGTAATTGTATTGTACTGTGTATCCCAATTCCTCCTCTGTATTTTTATTGCACATCAATTTATAACCTGATTTGTGCTCCACTTGCCCACTGAACCTTTGTTGTACTTCTAAATTCCTATGATCCCCTGTTGTACACCAATCCCCATCCTGTAACTCTGATACCCCAATCTGTCTGTCCCACTGTTTTACCCCAGACTTTCTTTTGTACCCCAGCCACTCTTTTGTACCTCATTGCCCAATTTCTAAAGCCCAAATCATTGTCCATCACTTTCTTTGCTCCTTAAATATCCATCTTTTAGGTATGAGGTATAGAACAGAAATGTCACATTTACCGGACGGAAGTCTATTGATTTTGTATCCTCTGTTGCAAATGATTGTGCTGCAGATTCTCACATAATAGTATAGAGGTAAAACAGTAATTTCTTTCTCGAAGATTGAAGGAAGCAGGAAGACCTTTTGAGTTGTACAGCTGCCAACAGGGGGATTGGACACCGGCGAACAAAAAAAAAAAACTGCATAATCCCTTCTACTACCAGCATGACTTTTCTGCCTTTTCTTATTCTTCAGGAATTGATTTTCTACAATCAAGACTCTTCTCTAGTTATAAAAATGACTCTCTTTAAAAATCAATAATAGATTGAAGGTACCACATCCCAATTACATTGAAGAATATATATTGGAGTGATGTGGGGCACAAGTCGGGACTTTATGGGGTACCGTCTATGACCAATAATAATGGTATAGTACTAAAACAGAAAATTAGGTATAAAAACTTTTATTTTTATTATATATCAATAGGCAAAAAAAGGAGACAGGAGGACAAAATATAAATACAAAAAACATTGAACGTTTGTTTTTTGTATTTATATTTTGTTCTCCTGTCTCCTTCTTTTTTTGTCTATTGATATATAATAAAAATAAAAGTTTTTATACCTAATTTTCTGTTTTAGTACTATACCATTATTATTGGTCATAGACGGTACCCCATAAAGTCCTGACTTGTGCCCCACATCACTCCAATGTATATTCTTCAAGACTCTTCTCTACATCGCTTCTAGAGCTGGTCTCTCCAATCGCAGCTCTCTATTGTGGCTGTCCACAATAGTCCACTGGACATTGTGGAGATAGCCTGGAAGTGGCCTTCCGTCCCTGGGTTTCATGTAGGGCACCATGTTCAGACACTGCTCTTGCAACAAGTTAGCCTTGGAATACTTTCCAGGGAGATATGGGGGAAGGGTTGAAAACGTGGGATGTAGGGTTATGTAGGGGTGGGGGACACTTGGGTCAGGGGACCCAGCTCACACTCTACTAATGACTCTTGTGCTTCTTGCAGCATGCCCACTCATGCAGCCACTGCATTTGCTTTTGTATACATTTGCCTTCTGCTCCCCAAATCTTTAACATCTTTGGAGTCTTCTATAGCTCTGTCATGTTTTGCCAGTTCCTCTGCCCTCCCCACTGAGGTTTATACTATATTCATGCAAGACTTTATGGCTCAAATCACCAAGCTATTTGCTGACTCTGGCCCCAGAGACCACAAGCGTGCTCCCGCACCATCACCTTCAGATTCTGGATCTGATCTACCTATTGTTACTACAGGATCAGCATGTTGCTTCTACCAGTGCTAGTTCCAGTCTTTGATCATTTAGAGCCCCTAGGACTGCCAAGACATTCCCAATGCATCCACTGGTCCATCTTCTCTGTGGATAGTAACACACTGACAAAATGTTTGCCCCCCTTAGCGCTTATTGGCCTTGTATCCTTTTGACTTTGTTAAAAAGTGGTTTGTCCCCACTGTGGATCTGGCACTATTCCCCCTTAACAAAGTGAATACTATACTGGTAGAGGATGTACTTAACTTTAAGGAACCAGCTGATAAATGGTTGGAAAAACCATTAGAACTCCCTTCTCTCTGGCAGGCTCTGTTTTTAACCCATCTTTGCTATAACCTTGCTTTGCCAAGCCTTGGCTGATTGTTCAAAGTCCCTTTTAAAGCTTTGCTTCCTAGTCCACCTGCAGGGTTTGGGGCTCATTTTAACCTAATCTTTGGACAAACCTTCCTTAGCACTTTCCAGAGTGGGGGGACATTTGTTAACTTTTGCAGATACCTGGACTGTTTGCATCCGGCCTCTGTGTACAGGAGGTGGTCACCAAGGGCTACAATCTGTAGCTTTGCTCCCTCCTCCCTTTTTCACCTCCAACCTTCCTATGTCACTACACAGCTAGACAAATCTCCATTGAGTCCTTTTAGGCCTTCTGAATCAACATTTTCAGGGGTTGAGCTCAAAAATTCAGTGTGGAATCCACCATTGCCTTCCTTCACCGTGGAGACTTTTCAGCTTTGATACACAATAGATGCATACCTACATGTCCCCATCTTTCCAGCTCATCAACTTTTCTACACTTTGCTGTGGGACCCCTACACTACTTATGTGTGGGTCTGACACAAAATTATATAAATGGGTTTTGCCTCTACAGGTTTACATCATTACACTCATGTGGTGTGGGTCAGCGTACCTAGTGAATATTGCGTTATAACGAACAATAGGGGAAGAGACTCCAAAGAGGAATAGGTACTTAATGTGACCACAAATGTAATAATTAAAAATTGTACTTTTATTATGGACTCCCAAATTTGAATAATAGCTACACAATGCCTTAAACACTTCCACCAAACACTACAAATTACAATGTTGTCTAAATATAAAACAACAGGGTCCGGATTCACAGTAGACCAAATAATACATAGGATGTATACCGTATCGAAATGAACTCCTGTCATTGTTTCCAAGCTCGAAGCTGAGCATACATAAAGATACCAATTGGTGTATAACGATAAATGGAATCGCATAGGTAGTGCAGGTAACGGTTACCGCTCTAAATAGCTCATTAGGATATCGAAGGATGATTAAGCTTCAAGGGCATAAATAACTGTAAGAGAGAGCAAAAAAGTACAGGTCTATGAATGCTCATAGCATATCTAATTAAAGTGTTGCGAGATGTAAGACCTCTGTGCTCAGTTAACCCCCCCTGGCGGTATTCCCGAGTGTGGCTGGGGGTTAACTTTCAGTATCAAAAGCGGTACCCCGAACCACACTCGGGATTACCCCAGAATGTTACTCACCTTCCCTGCGATCTCCCACTGTCCTCCCCGGCATCCTCACACTCTCTCCCAGTTCTGTGCACGGCCGATTGCTGGCACTTGCCTTCCGGTTCCCTTCCTTGTGAGCGTTGCAGGGGGGAGGAACCGGTGGCAAATTCAAAAGTGTAAATACACCAAATTACATGATACAAAGTTGTGATCCTAACGGGTTACACTGTATTATGCCATTTCAGCACAGGATTGCACCTGGTGACTTTTCCAGTGCCCTGCCTGTCCTTTTCCAGTGCTTTGTGCCTGGAAAATTTTGAACGACCTGTTCAAACGAGCGTTCTTGTTGCGCAAAAACGCTGTTAGACAAACTGGAAAACGGCAACATTAGAACGGAGTTACTTGAAGAACTGAGCGATAGAGATTCGCGGGAAAATTCTTTGACGGGTACGGAAAGTGACTACAGCGAAGATTCTGATGTCTCTTTCCAAAAAAGTTGGGACACTGTACAAATTGTGAGTAAAAAAAGGAATGACTCATTTACAAATCTCATAAACTTATATTTTATTCACAATATAATATAGATAACATATCAAATGTTGAAAGTGAGACATTTTGAAATGTCATGCCAAATATTGGCTCATTTTGGATTTCATGAGAGCTACACATTCTAAAAAAGTTGGGACAGGTAGCAATAAGAGGCCGTAAAAGTTAAATGTACATATAAGAAACAGCTGGAGGACCAATTTGCAACTTTCTAGGTCAATTTACAACATGATTGGGTATAAAAAGAGCCTCTCAGAGTGGCAGTGTCTCTCAGAAGTCAAGATGGGCACAGAGGCACGTCAATTCCCCCAATGCTGCGGCAAAAAATATTGGAGCAATTTTAAAAGGAGTTTCTCAGAGAAAAATTGCAAAGAGTTGAAGTTATCATCTACAGTGCATAATATCATCCAAAGATTCAGAGAATCTGGAGCAATCTCTGTGTGTAAGGGTCAAGGCTGGAAAACCATACTGGATGCCTGTGATTTTCGGGCCCTTAGACGGCACTGCATCACATACAGGAATGCTACTGTAATGGAAATCACAACATGGGCTCAGGAATACTTCCAGAAAACAACTCTATTGGCCAAAAAGAAGCGATATCTAAACATGATCCAGAAGCGCAGGCCAAGGCTCATTTAAAATGGACTGTAGCAAAGTGGAAAACTGTTCTGTGGTCAGACTAATCAAAATTTGAAGTTTTTTGTAAAACTGGGATGCCATGTCATCCGGACTAAAGAGGACAAGGACAACCCAAGTTTGTTCTCAGCGCCCAGTTCAGAAGCCAGCATCTCTGATGGTATGGGGTTGCATGAGTGCGTGTGGCATGGGCAGCTTACACATCTGGAAAGGCACCATCAATGCTGAAAGGTATATCCAAGTTCTAGAACAATATATGCTCCCATCCAGACGTCGTCTCTTTCAGGGAAGACCTTGCATTTTCCAACATGACAATGCCAGACCAAATACTGCATCAATTACAAAATCATGGCTGCATAGAAGAAGGATCTGGGTACTGAAATGGCCAGCCTCCTGTCCAGATCTTTCACCCATAGAAAATATTTGCCGCATCATAAAAAGGAAGCTGCGACAAAGGAGACCTAAGACAGTTGAGCAACTAGAAGCCTGTATTAGACAAGAATGGGACAACATTCCTATTCCTAAACTTGGGCAACTTGTCTCCTCAGTCCCCAGAAGTTTGCAGACTGTTCTAAAAAAAGAGGGGATGCCACACAGTGGTAAACATGGCATTGCCCCAACTTTTTTGAGATGTGTTGATGCCATGAAATTTAAAATCAACTTATTTTTCCCTTTTTAAAATGATACATTTTCTCAGTTTAAACATTTGACATGTCATCTGTTGTATTCTGAATAAAATATTGAAATTTGAAACTTCCACATCATTGCATTCTGTTTTTATTTACAATTTGTACAATGTCCCAAGTTTTTCGGCATTGGGCTTATATTCAAATAAAAAAACAAAAACAAAACCCCAGTTGCCCTGCGCAAACGCAATCCCAGGGTGCGTACGTGTATGTAAACCTCGGTCGCGGCACAAATGTGACGTATCGCCGTGAACGTCGGAGTGAGAACAATGATTCTAGCACAAGAGCTCTTAGTTAACTCTAAATTGATGAGCTGTAACATCTTTTAAATTATCACCTATGGTGATTTTTTTGGCACCATAGTTTTTGGTGGTATTACAGGCGCACGCAATTAAATAATGTTATTTCTGTTATATTTCAACCACAAATGGGTTTTGCACTAAAATTCATTTTATTATATTTTGTCCTGGAAAATGTACGTTTTAATAAACCATTGCACAAATATCACGTGAAACAAAAATTTGCAACTTTCACCTTTTTATTCTTCAGGGCCTCTGCTTTCAAAAAATATATAATGTTCTGGGGGTTTATGTAATTTTATTGCTAAAAATTAGGATTTTTCCACTTGTGTGTCAAAGAGAAAAAAATGCTCTGGAGCCGAACTGGTTAATAAATTAGCATTCTCTTTGTCCCCAGTCACCCACTCTAGATTATTTTGTAAAGGGCCTACTTGCTCATACCTGACCTTTTTACTATTCATATGTTTGAAGAATTTTTGGGGGTTTGTCCTATCTTTTTGTCCTACTATCATTCGTTTTGAATGTTTGCATCCTTGATTTCCTTTTTACATATTCTGTTATATTCTTTGTAACATTTAAACAATGATAGTGTTCCCTATTTTTATATTTTTTAAAGCTCTTATTTATAGCTTTTCTAACTTTGGTAGTGAGCCACACAGGTTTTATTTTTAACCTTTTAAACTTCTTGCCCATTGGAATATATTTTCTGTGAACTGTACCAATAAATTGTCTTGTAAAAGGTTTATACATTTTTGCCCTTTAATTGTTCCTGCGGTGCCATTACTCCAGTCAATTTCCGGGTAGTGAACCCCCCCCCCCCCCATTAGTATCACTGTCCCAGCCCTTGCAGCCCTTCCTATCTGTGCAAGGAGCTGAGTCTCCTCTTCCTCATTAACACTTGGAGGTCTATAAGAAACTCCAATAATTACTTTTGTAGTATGCACACCCATGTGCAGTTCCACCCAGAATGCTTCAGCCTCATCACACTCTCCATCAACTATGTCCTCTTTCACACCCGTTTTGACATGAATTCTCACATAGAGACAGACACCACTACTCCTCCGTTTTTACCCTGTCTTTCCAAAAGCGAGCATAGCCAGGAATATTAATAGCCCAGTCATGTGAAGAATGAAGCCAAGATTCAGCAATGCCAATTAAATAATATTTTTCTTCATGCACCAAAGCTTCAAACTCGCCTATTTTGCTTGGCAGACTTCTGGCATTGGTGAACAAACATTTAAATTTTTTGTCACATTTTGCACACTTTGATTTGCATATTTTTTTATTTTAGTACAAATAGTACAATTTAAAAAGTTTTTTTTGTAACATGGAAACCTTTATATCAACCTCAAGCAACTATTTCTCTGATTTGAAAGCATGCCACCCGGTCTTCTGTTATACCAAGTGAATGTTGTGGCCTCATATGTCTGCTTTTGGTGTAAGAACCTTCAGGCAGCTCTTTGAGCTGTAGGCAGCCAGAAGTGTGCATTGCTACAGTGGTGGCAAGCACAGAGGCAGGGATTGGTGCAGTGAGGAGTAAAGGCATGTAGAATAGGTAGTGAGAGCAGATAGGATGGGGGTCAGAGACGGTGAGAGCAGGCAGGGAGAGATTAGAGTCAAACACCGCTGTGGAAGTGGGGGTTATTGTACAGGTGTGCTGCAAGGGCGGTAGTTTACATGATGGTGTGATGATGGGTTGGGCATAGGGTTTGGAAGGGTGGGGTGCTGGCACAGTGGGGGTGAAGGGAGGTGATAACCTGGAGCGAACTCTGCAGATACTGGCAATCCACTACTGGAACAGAAACTCTCTTGTCACTGATAACTTGTTTTGCGGCTTATACTTGTCACATAATCTTCTGAAGAGAACCACAAATAAGTTATTAGTGTGGGGAGACCCCCTGTGCCATGGGCTGATTGCTAGTGTGTGCAGGGATTGCTTTAAGTTAGAGGAGATCAGCAGCATTATCAACAAATGCTACGGTCCAGGTCCTGCTGCCAGTGCATAACTCCCTAAAGATGTCTATGAGGCCAGGGGGGGCAGATCAGTCCTCATAGTTTATTCATTACAGGGTCAGCAGTGCAGATCAGAATATTGAAATCCCTTTTCACTATGCAGTTCCCTTACGCTGCATTACTGCATATTGTGAGGTCTTTTGCATGTTCTTCAAGAATGGTCTGCCCCGGCATTGCAATGGAAGCATAACCTGGAACTTTTTCTTCAATATCCCTTATTTTAAATGATGGCAGTCATTTTCTTTCGGTATATGGGTGTAATTATTGCAGATGGTTTGCTAAATGTGCTCCACCTTTAGGCCCCGTTTCCACTAGTGCGACTTGTGCGTCTTGACACATGTCAAGTCACATGACAAGTCAAAACCTATTAATTTCAATTAGCACCCTTCTAACTGCTGCGACTCAAGATGAGAAAAGGTTTTGCACCACTTTTGGACGACTTCAGTGCGACTTGTTCCTCATAGAAGGTAGTCGCACTGAAGTCCCCAGAAGTAGTCTCGCACAAGTCACACTGGAAATTGCGTGACTTTGTAGGCGCATTAGTGGAAACGTAGCCTTAGATCAAGTTATTGTTCAGTGAGATCCTGATCTTAGCCAAACTGTTCAGGTGGTGCCTGAATTGGAGATATTGGGGTAAATTCACAAAGCTTTACCACATGTGGTAAGGTTATCGTATTAACCATTTGCATAAATTATTGCATGCTGTAAATTGGGTTCCAATTCACAAAGAAAACAATTTATGCGGTAGTTACCAAAAGGAAAAAAAAAAGGGTGGCGGTGTATATCGCATAAAAAGCTCTTAAGTCCAATTCACAAACTGACAGCAGACTATGGGTCTGTTATGGATTTTAATGGAAACCCCACGCCAAAACTTTAAAAAACCCGGTTTGGCCCCCCCCCCTCCAAAATCCATACCAGACCCTTATCCGAGCATGCAACCTGGCAGGTCAGGAAAGGTGGTAGTGGCGAGCGCCCCACATTCTTTCAATCAACATGGGGGGGGGGGGGGTTGGGGGTGCTTTGGGGCACCCACCAAAAAAGTGTCAAAAAGTAATAAAGAGACAAATCCTTTATTAAAAAAAAAAATAGTATCCCTCAATGTAAATCTACAGTCAATCACACCGCCGGCGGCGCTTGTGCGGTGGATGAAGGCTGGCTGCCTACTGCAGGCTCCGCCTTTTCTTATATAGGTAAGGGGCGAGGTCACCTGGCTCATCACCTGGTGGCCCCGTCCCTTGTGGCATCAAGGGGCATCACCAACCCAGCATGCATTGGTCCGTGAAGTCACACTTCTTCCCAGCCCCCGCTCCTTAGCAACCAGCTCAACGCGTTAAATTACTGCAATAACCAATGCCATAATTACCGCTAAATCGAACAAATGCAGCATACAATATTTAATACAAAATTCTTTGTGAATTGAACACTTGCACAATTGTTACTGCATTTCATTAGCTGCTGTTTAACTCTTAGTGAAATGACCCCATTGCTTTAAAGAGGGATCGACCTGTTTGGGGATTCTTTTTAATTGTAGCAATAAATTATATTTTAGCTTTCTACTATAAGATATCAAGTTTTGTACAGTGTCGGGAACATATGGAAATGATTCTTGTCTGATGAAAAGGTAAAGGGCTCTTTCACACGGGCGGTCCGATCAGATCCGCCTGTCAGTTTTTTAGGCGGATCTGATCGGATGCCCCATTCAGCCCTATGGAGCAGCGGATGTCAGCGGTGACATGTCCGCTGACACCCGCTGCCATCCGCATCCGATCCTGTCCGTGAAATCCGGACGGATGGAAACCCTATTTTCCATTCGTCCTGGGGATCGGATGGGATCGGATGAGAGCGGACAGGCGGTCCGCTCTCCAATTCCCCATAGAGAGCAGCGGGGGCTGTGACACCTCCCTCTCCGCACTGCAAGCGGAGACGGAGCTGTCATCCGCCGGCTCAGTGGGGATCGCGAACCGTGTGAAAGAGCCCAAAGGCATAATCAAAATGAAATAATGTAATGGCTAACTAGCAGAACCATTATAGAGGAGGCTCAAAATGTAGTTTTGTAGGTTTTACAGAAGTTTTTCCAGGCAGTCTCTATGCTTCAAAGCTATAGTTGCATTTTATTTCTAGTTTTTGACTTTCAGAAAACATTACTGCTGCATATTATGCAGGTTTAAAAAAAAAAAATGAAAAGATGCATTTGATTGCTTACTGTGGATAATGAATGTTTTTTTTTTCAGGCTTGAGGCTCCTTTCTAATACACAATATGTTTTCTATGCAGGCCCATGTGCGGGCCCAGAAGGCCAGTAAAGAGCAGCAGCTGGAGATGATGGACAGACAGTACAAGCAGCTGGAAGGGCGCTTGGATGAAATGCTGTCCCGTATTGCCAGAGAAACCGAGGAGATAAAAGACTTGGAGCAACAACTGACTGAAGGTCTGTATATTGGTGATATGAGAGGACAGTGTTTAAAAAAGGTGTGACATATAGCAGTACAGAGGGCAGTGATGGCAAGGAAAGTGCACTTACCCACATCAACAAATGAGATTACACTTTGCTGCAGTGAGGTTGTAGAAAGATGAACTCTGGGTTCTGTGGGTTACTAAAAATGTAAAGCCTGTCACAAACCTGGGCAATTCAACTTCAGCATATAATGAAACCACATATCAGGAAAGTCAGTAGATGTAGAGATCTTGGCATCTAAAGTAATGCAATTTTCAACTTTGTGTAAAAATCTAACTTTAAAGTATACTTTGTAAAACAACCAGTATAAACACCTTTTTTGCCCTTAAAAAAAAAAAAGCGATCACATTTGTTCTGTTAGTTGCATATCAACTAGGAGAGAAGAAACAGCAGTGCACTGGTCTTCCTAGTAAATGGCTGTGCAGGGGGGTGAGCCAGCACCAGTCTGATCATTGAAGGAGAGCACAGCTAGAGAACGGACAGCGCTGTGCTCATGCCTAGTGTGGTCCACTTTCCTATTAAAACCTGAAGGACTGGCAGGAACACCAGGGATTTCACATAAAGGAAGCAATATAAAGAGGACAGGATACTTTTCCATACAAGTAGATGATGCAGCAGGCACATATCAGGAATATAAACAGTTGGGTAACATATATAATGTATGCTCGCTCCAAGACTCGCATAGTAGTTTGGCTGCCTTCATCTCAGCTCTGTTAAAGTGGTTGTAGAGGTAGAAGGTTTTTTGTGTGGCTTTTTATTTTTTTTATTAGCTTAATGCATTCTGTGCATTAAGGTAAAAAGCCTTCTGTGTGCAGCTCCCCCCTAGCAACCACAATACCTAACCTGAGCCCATTCTTGATCCAGTGCTGAGCTCTCTCTCTCCTCACAGGGCAGGTTGATAGCTGCAGAAGCTCCTGCTGCTGTCAATCAAATCCTATGACAAGGGAGCAGGGGGAGGCGGAGCTGAGCTGCACTGTCTGTGTCAACAGACACAGGACACACGCCTCAGTATCGATCGCAGTGGTTGCACACTGCGAAGAGGAGCCAGGAGTGCCAACGCGGTACCCGAGAAGAAGATCATGGCTGCTCTGTGCGAAACCATTGAACAGAGCAGGCAAGCATAACATGTTAGTTATTTTTCAATGGCATGTATAATCCCTTCAATGGTTTTAGCATGTGTTTGTTCGTTGAAGTTGACCTCCTGCATATGTTGTTTTTTTTTTTTTTGCATGCTTACTACATTTCTAAGGTTTAATTTCAGGTTTATTTTAAAGACCAATTAAAATCTAATACAAAACCATATAAGATAAGAGGCTGCTGAAATCTGTACAGCCAGATATTACTTTTCCTTTTGATGCAGCATGAGAGCCTCTAAAATACAAATCAATTAACCCTTTTACTGCCAAAGCCATTTTGTGTTCCATGTTTACTTTTAGGACCGTTACCTGGGGTGTGTGGAAGTGATCCAGCGGCTGCACAGCCACCAGATTGCTTCCATTTAACAGCCGTCAGTCTACTTGTCAGATGTACACACGCTCCCGGTGGTTGTAGGTGTTGGTAATGTGTGTAAACCCCCCCCCCCCCGCCCCCACTCCCCAAAGCTACCAATGTAGTTACATCAGTAGCAGTAAAAGTGTTACATTGTATCAGTTTTGTTTTTAGATAGAATAGGAAAGGTTTAACACTTTTTTTTTTTTTTTTTTGTTTTGGTGATGGCTGTCACCTAGAAAGAAAGTGAGAGGAAATCTCAGAACAGAACAAGAGTTGAGGGGAAATCTTCCAATGGAGCACATGTTCAGGCAGGGCTGGTGCAAGGATTTTTGACTTGCATTTTTGACTTTTTGACTCCCTAGGCGAAATCAGATTTTGCTGCCCACCCCCCGGCTCCACCTCTAACTCCACACCCTTTGCCCTGCCCATGAGTGCAGTATGCTTATTATGGAAGGATTCAAGAGTGCGTTTTGTACATAGTGCAAGGTTCAGGAGTGCGTTTTTATACAGGGTGCAAGGTTCAGGAGTGTGTTTCGCACAGGTTGCAAGGTTCAGAAGTATGTTGCACAGAGTGTAGGTTCGGGAATGCATTGTACAGAGTGCAAGGTTCAGGAGTGCATTTCATGATACAGAGTGTAAGGTTCAGGAGTGTGTTGTGTAGGGTGCAAGGTTCAGGAGTGGGTTTTGTACAGAGTGCAAGGTCCAGAAATGTGTTGTACAGAGTGCAGATTCAGAAATGCATTGTACAGAGTACAAAGTTTAGGAATACATTGTACAGAGTGCAAAGTTTAGGAATGCATTGTACAGAGTGCAAGGTTTGGGAATGCATTGCGCAGAGTGCAAGGTTTGGGAATGCATTGCGCAGAGTGCAAGGTTTGGGAATGCATTGCGCAGAGTGCAAGGTTTGGGAATGCATTGCGCAGAGTGCAAGGTTTGGGAATGCATTGCGCAGAGTGCAAGGTTTGGGAATGCATTGCGCAGAGTGCAAGGTTTGGGAATGCATTGCGCAGAGTGCAAGGTTTGGGAATGCATTGCGCAGAGTGCAAGGTTTGGGAATGCATTGCGCAGAGTGCAAGGTTTGGGAATGCATTGCGCAGAGAGCAAGGTTTGGGAATGCATTGCGCAGAGTGCAAGGTTTGGGAATGCATTGTGCGGAATGCATTGTGCAGAGTGCAAGGTTTGGATATGCATTGTGCAGTGTGCAAGGTTTGGGAATGCATTGTGCAGAGTGCAAGTTTTGGGAATGCATTGTGCAGAGTGCACTGTTCAGGAATTTGTTAAACTGCAAAGACACCAATGAATTAAATATAGCACACTTACATCCTAAAATCTTGATTAGCCGCATAAAGGAGCCGAGGGAAGAATGGCGGCATCAGATAGATAATAAATGAGAGCAGCCTATAGCAGGACATTCAGCAGTATAAACCTCTATTCAGCACAGCCAGGGATTGGTGGGCAAGCCAGCGGGGCATGCGGCCGCAATGAGAGTGAGTGTGAGTTCATGAGAGGAGCTGTCAAAATGAAGCTCTGATGTCGGGTAGGGCGTGGCCAAAGTGTGGGGCTCCACCTCTTTGTCCCCTGCATAGACAAGACAATCGGCATTTATACATTGGTGGGCGGGGAAGGTGGCAGGGGGCGGGGCCAACTCCTGGATGTGCTCCCACAGCTCTGTATAATCAACCTGAATTATACAGGGCTGTTTGTGCACATGCAGTAGTTGGTCCCTCCCCCTGCCACCTTCTTCCCCGCCCACCAATGTGTAAAGGCTGGCTGTTTTCTCTATAGACGGAACAAAGAGGCAGAGCCCCACATATCGGCCCCGCCCTTCCCGACATCAGAGTTTCAATTTGACAGCTCCACTCATGGATGTTGCAGTGCAGTTCCTTGCAGATGAAATGCAACATGTTCTACTTTTGTTAACGTATTGGAGCACACTGCATTGGTGTGAACTTTGCCATTGAAATCCATGTAAGCTACTTTCTACGCATTTTTGATTCAGGGAAAAAAACACTGAACTGCATGTTGTGTGAACTGCCATTTCTTTCATGGGATCACGGAGAGGTCAGCTGTGTATTTTAAGGTTTTCATTTTCAAAATCCTTAGACCTCTTTCACACAGGTGCCTCCTTGGAATGGATTGCGCTTGCTCAGAGAGGGGATCGCTCAGCTGATCCCCACTGAGCAGGCGGATGACAGGTCCTGTCTGCCCTGCTGTGCAGAGCGGACACAGACCCAGTCCCGCTCTCTATAGGGAAATCAGATGGAAATGCACCACCTGTCTGTTTCCATCTGATCCTATTCAATAGGATCAACCATGGATGGACGGATGGAAACTAGGAGCACCATCAGTCTGGATTTTGCGCACAAGATCAGATAGCGGCGGATGTCAGCGGACATGTCACCGCTTACATCCCCTGCTCCATAGAGGAGACTGCAAGGTCCGATTAGATCCACCTGAAAAGCCTACAGGCGGATCTGATCAGACAGCCCGTGTAAAAAGGCCCTTAGACAGCGGACTACTGTAAATGACTAAATGTTAGTAGAAACACCTTTCTATTGAGTGCCTTTTATGGTTCGCATCAATAGTAATTGCTGCTGGAATTGGAGGCTGGATTTATGATGGATGGGATTCAGATAAACTCTGTACTTAGATTGCCATCTTTTGCAGGAATTCATCTCCTCTAATTTCTCTAGTTACAGTTGGGTGTGGTCTATAAACACTAAAATGCCTTTGAAACCCCCACAAGCCAGTTTCCTCTGGAGCATGCATTAAAGTCTATTCTTCTGAACAAAAACACTGCATAACTGTTATTCCAAAGCTGGCTATACCAGGATCAAAATTCAGCTGGTTTAGTAGGGACCAGTTGAATTTTGATAACTGTATGGCCCTCCCTGCTCGACAGAAGTCCAATGTTTGACCACCTTTTGTAGCGGGAAACGCTGGCAAACCTTTTGTTGATCAAGACTGCAGCCAATCCGGGAATCTATTTTATGCTCTTTTTAAGCTGTACACATCTTTCTGTAAATCTGGTTACATACTCGCATTGTATGTCCAACTTACTTGTGTTACTCTGTGCCTTTTACTTTACTGTCCTTCCACAATAAGGTACATTTTGTGTTTTTTTTTTTTTTTTTTTTTTTTTTTTTTTTTTTTTAGACCTACAATGATTGCTAAACATGGCACATTCTGAGTTAGCTTATCCTGTAAATTTTCACTCAGCAGTCATTCACTGAAATCACCAATTCCTGTTTCGTCACTAGAAGAAACTCCTATAAGAGTATATGTAAAATATGGGCATGAAAACAAAATGGGAATCTAACTTTTAGGCTAAGGTTTTCAACCCAATTATACAGTACTTTTAACTTTTAGGAAAACAAAATCTGGATGGTTTTGAAATAAAATAACCAGATAAAAGAAAAATGTTTGGTAATTGATAAAAACATATGTTCCATTTTTTTTCTGTATTTTGACTGTTCTTCAATTGATGTTTTACTGTAAAACTGTTACAGCCCTGACCAGGTACATAATAAAGTGCACCAGTAATGTTGCTGAGGATCTTGTTTGCTTATTACAGCACCTCGGTTACATTAAAGTGACTGTCATGAGGGAAGTATTATGCTTGCCATTACTGGTCTCCTGAAAATGCTAGCTGCTTTCCTGTATCTAACATAAGTACTTTGACATTTTTCTGACACTCATCTATAGTAGAACTATAGGCAAAACTTTTCTCTTTGCTCATTGACGGACACAGCTCCCGATTCTTCTTAATCATTGGGGTTATACTGCCCCCTACAGGAGTAGGACACTAGGCAGGAAAAAAATTGACTACGCCATAGACTACGCTTATGGGCAGTCCCAGGGGGTATACACTCACTCTCAGCTATAGGCACTCAGTTTTTTTCTACCTAGTTCCTTGCTGGGATCTCTGGTCCTGGCAATTTTTTTTTCCTTTTTATTATTTTTGTTCCTGTGATCTACAATCAAGTCCTGAACTTGGCAACAAACTGGTTAACCTAGATCTTTAGGGTCCCCCCAGTCCGGCCAGCGAGTGCCTGCAGATAGCAGCTCTGCGCTAGGGTGGCCGTGACATAGCCCTACTGGACGAGGTCTGGCCTGCGAGTTAAACGTCTCGTGAGGGCGCATACGTACTGACTTTGGCCTGAGTCGCAGGGTTTCCTCCTGGCTGACAGCACCCACATTACGATGGAGCGGTGTCTTGTCCGGAATGGTGCCCACCTGATTCCTGGTGTGGCAAGTAGCCGTCCCCCTCTCACCACCCCTGGAGGCCCACTACCGCTGGAGGGTTTTGGGGTGGACATGGGCCCCTCCCTGGGATTTTCGGACCCCTGGGTTCCCATTTCCCCCAGCACCTCTAAAATTTTGGTCACTGTGGGTCTCTGGGCCCCCCTCAGCCCCCCCCCGGGTGAGGTTATGAGCTGGCTGCTGACACATGCTCTAAAGGGGGGCTGGTTGAAGTTCCTGCTGACCGGGTTTTCCTGGTGCGCAACGGGGGGTTGAGCAGGGTTCCCTGCCATCCTAGGGGTTGGTGACTTGGGCTGGGATGTCCTCTGGGCTCCATGCGGTGGTTGTTGGTCTGGGGAAAGGGATGGTTTAACGTCCGCAGGTACGCGCCTCACACGGCCGGATCTGGCCGAAAATGTAGGCTGCGGCTTTGCGGCCTAGTCATCGGAAACTTTGTGAGGTGGCCCCTGTGAGGGTGACTGAGACCAGTGCCTCCAGTTTGGGCATCTGCTTTCCCCTGCTGCCCCTGGGTGGCCAGCTCTGCTGGGGCTCGCGTCAAAGCGGCTGGGTGCCCACAAAAATTCAGGCTGCGGCCGAGTTGGGCTCCTCCGTTTTGGAGACGGCCCCAGTGCATTTAGCTGAAGCCCCCGCTCTTCCTTTGGGCATTTGCCAAGCTGGGGATCTGTGCACTTGCGGCTGGGCCTCCACAAAAATTTAGGCCGCGGCTTGCAGCCAGCTAGGCCATTTTGTCAGCTTGGCGCCTCCCTTTGAAGGGGTGGCGCTGTGCCTTGCCGCCATTATTGTGTGGGGCACCTGCCCCTTTTAGTGCTTCGGGACCATCAGGGTACCCTGCCTGCGCATCCTCATCCCGGGGGCGGCCCCTTTTAAGGGGGCTATTTCCTATTATGCCCTCTATGTAGGGCTCGGAGGGTGACTCCCTTGTTTTTTTTTGAGGGGTCCAGTAGGTGGTCTATTCGTGGGCCCTTGGTCGGCTTCCCCTTTGGGAGATCGCAGTGGCGGCCTCCCCTGATTGATATGTTTTCAGGGTGAGCTTGGTGTATAGTGACCCTACTGGGTCTGCGTCCATGCACCCTGAGTGCTCAGATAGTGAAGACGATTCCTCTGCTCTTCTAGCCACACATGAAAAGGTACTGGTGGATGTGCGGTTTGTGTCAGTGTGTGACACTTGGAAAATGGAGGTTGCGGCTGATGCTTTTTGGCACACACAGGCCCTCTTAAGCAGCGAGGGGGTTTCCTTTTCCGTTCACTTTGAAAACATTGCCACAAAACAGTCAGCTTGTCAAAAACGCAGTGGTTCCTAAGCGCTTTTTCGCTTGCGGTGTCCTTATGAGGATAACTGGTCTGGCAAGTCACGAACAGGCTTTTCCAGACCTGCTGACAAGGCTGCCTCTGCATGCAGGGGTTCCCTCACCCGTATCTGGGGTGGGGGGACGTCTTCGCTGGTTTCCGGATCCATGGACCTTCCTGGTACAGGAAAAGTGGGTCCACAAAGTTATTCGGTCAGGCTACCGGATCGAGTTCGGTTTTATCCTCCGGAAAGGTTCGTCCCTTCCAACTTACACTTGTCTCCAGATCGCTTACATGGTCTCTTTGGGGCAGTGCAAGACTTGTTACATCAAGGGTGATTGTTCTGGTTTCCGACTTCTGAACGTTTTCAGGGGTTTTTACTCCAAACTCTTTACAGTCCCCAAGAAGAAAGGTAAGGTACGTCCAATTCTGTACCTCAAGGCGCTAAACTGGTTTGTGTGAGTACAGAAGTTCCACATCGAGTTCATTCACACGGTAGTGGCCTCCCTACATCAGGGGGATTTATTCTTGCTTCTATGAACATGCAGGATGCCTACCTGCACATTCTAAAATTGGCCGGTCACCTGCGCTTCCTCTGTTTTGCCGTGGGCGAGGAGTATTATCAGTTGGTGTTGATCTTGGTCTCGCCTCCCGCTACTCGGGTCTTCATAAGAGTGTTGGCCCCAGTGCTGGCATTGTTTAAGTCAGTGGGAGGTCGCGGTACTGGGGTACCTGGATGATCTTCTTCTGCGAGCGGAGTCTCCGACTTCTCTGATGGCCAACTGGAGATTGCTCTGTGAACTCTGAGGGAGTTCGGTTGGATTCTGAGCCTTCAGGTGTCTGCCTTGGTTCTGTCCACAAAAACTGGACTATCTGGGTCTGACTCAGGACTCGGCCTCAGCCAGAGTGTTTCTTCCTCTGGAAGAACTCCACACATTGCAGGAGGTAATTCAGCTTCTGTTGTTCAGCAGATGGTCATCCCTCCGGGCTTGCATTCTGGTGCTGGGCCTAATGGTGTCCACCCTCGAGGCGGTCAGTTTACACAGTTCCACACAAGATCTCTGGTAAAATGGGACATGATCCATGGTCTCTAGAGGTGGCTGCGTTCGCCTGCACTTCGACAGGGAAAATCCTTTCTCCCCCTGTACTGGACTGTTGTCACCACGGATGCCAGCCTGTCCGGGTGGGAAGGCGTCCTCAGCACAGACATGCTCAAGAGGTCTGAACCCCCCGGCAGAGTACAGACTGCCAATTATTTTATTGGAACTCCTAGCGATCAGACTTTGTCTGGCTCATTGGACAATTTGTCTTCAGGGGGCACCAAGGGGGCACAAGAAGTGTCTTCGTCTTCAGGGGTGTACGGTACAAATTCATTCTGACAATGCCACGGCCGTGGTCTATATCAATCACCAAGGGGGCAAAAGAAGTGTCCTGGCGGCTCGGTAAGTAGCCAGCAATCTAAGGTGGGCAGACTGATTTAGTTCCAGCCTCTCAAACTTCTGCCACAACTCCTGTGCAGGATTAAGGCAGAAGGGATTCCGGTCATTCTAGTGGCTCCAGACTGACCTCGCCGGTCTTGGTACGCCAATCTGGTACGGTTGGTCACCGATCTTCCTTGGGGACTTCCTCTCAGGGAGGATCTGCTGTCCCAAGGACCAATCTTCCATCCTGCTTACAATCGCTGGCTTTCACGGCTTGGCTATTGAACGCCAGGTGCTGAAGGATGGAGGTTTGTCTGAGTCTGTAAATTCCAACGCTGTTAAAAGTTATGAAATCTACCTATAGAAAGATCTACCATTGTACGTGGAAGACGTACATTGCGTGGTGTGAGTCTCTCGGGGTTCATACTCGCTCCTTCTCGGTGGATCGGATCTTAACCTTCCTTCTAGGGGGGTTGAACAGAAATTGGCCTTGACTACCATCAAGGGCCAGATGTCGGTTTTTGGCGGTCTTTTTCCAACGACCTTCAGGGTGTCCGACTGGTTCCTTCAGTGCGGGCTTGCAGCCCTGGAATCTGAATGTGGTGCTTTTAGCTTTTCAGAAGCCTCCCTTTGAAAATATTCAGGGGGTTTCCCTGCCTCGCTGCCCAGAAGGTGGCCTTCTTTGGTGGCTATCACCTCTGCGTGCAGGGTATCAGAACTGTCGTCCACCTTATGGTGATTCACAAGGTTAAGGTGGTGCTTTGCCTCTGTCCGTCATTCCTTCCTAAGGTGGTCTGTGACTGTCATTTGTATGAAGACATTGTGTGGCCTCCCCTGTGTCCCCAGGCTTAAACATCCAAAGGAAATTACCTTGCATCCCTTGGATGTGGTTTGGGCAATTAGGGTGTACCTGGCAGCTTCAGAGTCAGACTCTCTATTTGTGCTCACAGACAGACCTCACACAGTTTTTTGTAAAGTGAATGTGTTGGCATCTGCGGATGCTTCTTTTGGCCGCAAGGTTTTGCTGACTGCTGTTTAGAGAACCTGGTCCTCTTTGAGGGTGTATTGTTTTTTCAGGTCAGCTCCAGTTATTTATGGTTGAGCTCCATGTTACCTGGTTGGCTATGGTTAGCCTTGGGATTTTTTTTTTCCTGCTGTTTACCACCCCTCCATGTTTTACACTGCTTTGTCCCAATGGTTAAGAAGAATCAGGAGCTTTGTCCGTCAATGAACGAAAGAGAAAATTGGATTTTTCACTTACTGTAAAATCAATTTCTCTGATGTTCATTGATGGACACAGAACCCACCCCTCTGTGGAGTTGGCTTTCTTCTGACACTGCTTGTAACAAAACTGAGTGCCTATAGCTGAAAGTGGGTGTATACCCCCTGGGACTGCTCATAGGCGTAGTCAAGCTTTTTCCTGCCTAGTGTCCTATTCCTGTAGGGGGCAATATAACCCAATGGTTAAGGAGAATCAGGAGCTGTGTCCGTCATTGAACATCAGAAAAATGGATTTTACGATAAGTCAGAAATCCAATTTTTTTTCTATTATGGATAGAGCAAGGGAGGGTTATTGCATCTGTGCCCCACTGGGAGGATTTCCCTTGACTTCCTGCCCCATAGCCAAACAGGAAGTGAGAGGAAATCCCTGCAAATACAAGTAATTCTTTGGGGACCCCCCAGGTCACCAGAACTAATGTCCCCATTGGAAGATTTCCTCTCTATTCTTTATCTGGGGACAAACCAAAATTTGGGATTTTCTTTTACTTTCAATGATTATGGTAAACATGACAAATAGAGAGGGTGAATCTTCTTAACGGCCACAGACAACACTGACAGGTGTTCTAATCCCTCTCCAATCCTATCCAAAACGAAAAAAAGTTTTGTCTTTTAGTTATACTTTAAAGCCTGCTTGTTCTAGGTCTGTTTTTCTGAGCTCCTTCTTTTCTTTACGATCTCCCAGCCTGACTTTTCCTGTCCCACTCCTTTTTATTTACAAATTTCAGTCCTTTCAGATCTCTTTTCCATCATTCCAACCCCATCTCATCTTCATGTGTTCTCTGTGGACTTATTTGCAACCCATGTTTGAACTTTATTGCTGTTTGTGTATGTGGATATAACCTATTTATTGATTAAAAGCTGCTTTATAAGGGTTTATAAAAATTGTTGATTTGTTTGATAGCATGGTAGTAGAGCATATATTATATGTAATGAAAATGGAAAGGTTTTATTTGAAAAAAAATAATTTGCATGTCGATGACATGGGGAGAAAGGAACAAGGGAAGGTAAAAAATGATGCAGATTAAACTTTTTCGTCTTTAAGATGCCCATAGACCTTAATGTAAAATCCAATGTTTCACTGATACCATAGTTTCAACAGTGTCTATGGGGACCAGCAGACACAACTGGCTCTAGTCAGTTGGAGAAGCAATTAGATACTGTATACTGAAAAACTTTGACTTATTACTTTTAATTTCCCTATTTCTGCTGCTGGAGTTGTCTTCACTATTCCTTAAAGGCTAGCCTATCCTCTTATAGGCTAGACACATCCAATCGCACAGTGTGACCTCTTGTGATTGGGTATTGGCAGTTGTCCTAAATGCTTGAAGGTGGTCAGATTGTGGCTGTGTCAGACTACCTAAAAGTCTCTATGGCAGCATTTACCAATGTCGTTGACTAATATGAGCATGGTGAACATTTGACTCTGTGCTTGCGTTTTTTGAAATATTCAAATTATGGAAGTTTGGTGAAATATTTTATTCTACTTGGGTAGGTTTCACATGATTCTACCCTCTGATAACCTTTTTTTGTGTGGTAATGAGATTGGGTGGTTAATGTAATTCCTTTTCATCTCCATCAATACACTTCTGAGGCAATGGCAAAACACTCGATGCAATGTCAGATTTGTATTCTGTATTACAAGGCCACACGGTTCCCTAACATTCAAGGGAGACAACCAATGCAGAGTATCACATATTGCTCTTAGTCAGAGTTCTACCAAATGAAGACAGAAAAGGCTCATCAAAAATTTGGTTTTGTAGACTATAGAACAGTAAAGTTTATATCATCTATCTGTTGTACACAGGCCAGATAGCAGCAAATGAGGCCTTGAAGCGAGATCTTGAAGGGATCATCTCCGGATTACAGGAGTACTTGGAGAGTGTGAAGGGTCAGGCCAAGCAAGCCCATGATGAGTGTCGAGAGCTGCAGTCTGAGCGGGAAGTCCTACTGCAGAGACTGGAAGAGCTGGGGGAAGAGCGGGAGAGGCTGCTGGCAGCGGCACAAGACACAGAAGATATGAAGAAGGTACATCATGTATCTTAATGTATTTATTTTCTTTTTTTTCCCCCCCTTGATTGGGGTTTGAGGCTACAAGACCGGGTGAACTTTGAGTGTTTCTGATTTTTCTCTTTTTAATCATCCCAAGTGACTGCACTTAAAGCGGAGTTCCACCCAAAAGTGGAACTTCCTCTTTAAGGCCTCCTGAACCCCTGACATGCCACATTTTTCATGTATTTTTTTTTGGGGGGGGGGGGAGGGAGCGGCTACCTAGATTTGAACGGTACCCGCTCCCACTTCCGCTCAGGCCTCCTTGGCGGTTCGAGTGGAAGTTCTCCTCTTCCCCCCCTCCCTGCAATCTTCTGGGACACTTCACAGGTCCCAGAAGATTGTCTGTCCACTCAGGACGCGCAGCGCGACTCGCGCATGCGCAGTGGGCACCCAGCTGTGAAGCCGCAAGCTGTCACAGCCGTGTGCCCACACTAGTGATGCCGGCACTGCGGGGAGAAGTGGGAGAGAACCAAGGTTCCCGCTGGCTGGATCATGGGACAGGTGAGTGTGTGTTTAAGTCAGCAGTTACACTTTTTGTACCTGCTGATTTTTATTAAACACAAAAACAGGTGGAACTTAGCTTTAACTTAGTTTACTCCTTTATCTCTTCTCTATTGAATAGCTGTACCCATTGAAAAATGTTAAAAATTTTGCTTGTTGCTAGAGGGAAATTGTAATGGTGAGACCGCAGGATTCCAGTGAGTACAGGGGTACATTTGGTGGAAAGTTTTGGTACGCACAGCTGGAGCAATGGAATGACTCTACTCGCACAGCTTAGGCTACAGAATGCTGCATTACTCCTGGTACAATGATTCAATATCAGTACATACTATTAGCTTTGAGGGTAACTTTTTGTTAACATCTCAATGACTGCATGCTAAGTTTGTACATTGCTGTTGGATTCAAGATTTTCCTTAAAAAGCTTCTTATAGGTGCAATCCAGGTGACCCCCCCCCAACTTCACCGGATGTAATCAACGCCATGTTTTACTAAGTGAGTCAAATGAAAGCATTGTATAACCCCCAAAGCACCGATCCTGCTGTTCTTTATGTAGGTATCCAAGGTTCACCCACCACACAGAGAAGGTATTGGCAATTGTAAAGGAGAGAAAAGGGTAACTTTTCATGGTAACGTACAGTTTATTGACTAAAAAGCATAGGTAGATGTACTTGGGTAATGACAAGAATCGCCTATACCAGGAAGTGTCGCTGTTCTGAATCCAGTGTAGATATTTGCTTATTCCAGAGTGGATGCAATGTCACTAAATGTTCTCTCCAAAACATTTGGTCATCGATGGTGGACATTTTCAGGAGAGAGTGCACTCCGCTTCACCTCCACTCATAAAAAGAATTGAGCCCTGCCCACTACACCCAGTCCAAAAACCGGACATATACCTTGCAATGCACCATTATATCTAAAGATCAGACCACCATATGCATGAGATCCAGGTGGTAAATAAATACAACATATAAGTAAATAAATAATTACATATTTTAATCAGTCAATGCTCTCTAGAGGGGAAAATCACTGCAATGCATTCTATTCCATCCCCACTATACACAATGCTAATTATAAACTCCTTCATACAAATACATTGCACAGCACCCTCCAGAGGCCCAGACATTTCAATGCAACCTTAAAAAAAAAAACGTTGAATCTAATCTAGGCTAATTGTGAATAAATACTGCTTAAACATGGTGCATAATAAAAAAAAAAATGTTAAGGTACTTAATTCAATTATTTTAAAAACCCAAAAAGAGCTGATGTACATTCATGTAGGAATAAAAATTCAACATAAAGCAGTTCAAGTCCGTGTCTATATTGAGACCCACTGGTAATAAATTCAGGGAGTCTCATTTTGGGTTATGGCTTTCCTCAAAGCAGTATCCCAAAATTAAAGAAAAAGAATATCCCGAAATGAGACTTGCTGGATTTATTATAGTCTTGTTCATCTAAAACACCACATCTTTCCCAAGTCATTCTCTAGGACAGCGCAGGAGACCTAGGACTCCTCCTACCAGGACAGGAAACAGGTTCACCCCACCAGATAAAAGGCGGTCATCTAGTCCCCTTCAGTATTAGGGTTTTCTCCGGACAGTACTCCCTTTTGGAAAAGCATGTTATAGGGAGGTTTTTCATGGCTTTCGCCAGGTCAAAACCAATGTTTGTCAGATCTTGTCCTACCTGGGACCTATCTCCTAGTCCTCCAGGCTTTAGTGACTGTTCTCTTCAAGCCCCTGAGGGATTTGTCAGTAAAATTACTTACACTGAAAACTGCGTTCCTAGTTGCAGTTATGTCAGCTCGCAGGGTCAGTGAATTGCAGGCAAGGGTAATGGAGCCTCTAAGGCCACCATAGCCAGATGAATAAAGCAGACAATTGCTGAACCTATAGTTAGGAAGGCTTCTCAGCCATTTGTCAACGCACATTCAACAAAAGCCTTGTCCGCATCCTGAACTGAAAGGGCTGGTGTCTCAACAGAACAAGTATGTAAGGCAGCCACCTGGTCTAATTTTTAGACCTTTTGTTAGACATTATTGCCTGGACCTTCTCTCTTCCCAGGAGCAGGCGTTTGGTGAAAAGGTGCTCCAGGCAGTGGTCCCTCCCTAGACTGGCAAGTTCTGGCTCATTGTCTCATGGGCTGTCCTGGAAGACGACTTGAGAAAAACTGAGTTAGACTTACCGTGAACTCCTTTTGTGAGAGTCTTCCAGGACAGTCAGATTCCCACCTGGTGATGTCTTGTGACACACAAATCTTGTGTCTTATGAAATAGATGTGTACTTATATCCTCAATTTTATGGTATGAAACAGTCTAATATTGTTCACATTGTATAAGCCCTAAGGGTTGTACTTGCCTATTTTATTGTTCATTATTTTGTTATATTCACTATATTTTTTTTGCACAAAATCTCCGTAAGGGTTGTATGCATACCAGCAAGCGCTGTAGGTAGCCTTATTATAAGGCTATTACTGATAATTCTTAGCAGCTGTCTGACACAGTGGTGGTGTCTAACTTTTAAAAGATCACTCATTGTCCCTAGCAATCAGTCAGATTCTCCTTTTGACTTGTGTAACCTGCATTGGAGAAAAATGACAACTGGTTGCTATGGGCAACTGGGCAATGTGACTGTATAAAAAATAAGCTGTATTCTGATCTATTAAAAAAAGCTTTCACCATCTCGTTTTTACATATAGCTAGATATAAATAAAACTACTGTGTGTCTGTGGGTATTCTCGTAACTCTGCAGGCGATCCTTCTTGGGGGAACAGCTGGCTGGGTTGAATTTAACTTGCTGACTTCTATTGTTTGCCCCCTGGATGAGTTGGTTATGGAAAGATCTTTTACCTGACTGCCATCTTATGTCTATAGTCACATTCATTCTTTATATTACAGGTTCTGCATTGTTTCCATCATAGTTTAGTGCTACCACTATTATTGCCATTAAATGAGGCCTAGCTTTTGTGATTCTAGGAAATCGAGGTGTTGGAACAAAGTCTGCAAGAACAACAGGAAAAGAATGAATCTCTCCGCCTGGCCCAGGGCGACCTTGATGCTTATGAAGCCCAGATGAAGGAGCAGCTCAGAGCACGAGAAGCAGAGATCAGACAGCTGAAGCAGGAGATAGAGCGGCGAAAGCGGCAAGGACATGTAAGTGGTCACATGACTCCGCTGATGATGGTTTATAAGGTTGAGGAAATGCCAATCCTGTGTGATATTTTTACAGGCGGAGAGTTCTGCGCTGAAATCTGAGCTGGAAAGAGACAGGCATGCACTAGAGAATGCGCTGACTAAGGCTCACATGTTGGAGGAGAAGGACAAAGACAGCAAAAAGCTTTTGTATCAGCTTCAGCAGCTACAGGTGGGTCATGTGGTTGCAGTATGCACAAATGGGACAGTATGCATTGATAAAAACACAGCTCTTAGGTTCATGTAGTTTCTATGACCACAGTCACTGCAGTGTTATGAAAGCAACGCAAAACCCTGAACTTTTCACCAATGTTTTATGTTGAAGAGGATCAGTAATGTTAAAGGAGTTATGATATATTAAAGTCAATTTTAACTTCCAGTTTAAATCCTTAAAATGTAATACAGGTGCATCAAACCAAAAAGTGTACAAAGTCATACAGTTTTCTGTTTTTTTTTAAAGCAGTCTCCATTTAAAAAGCTTTTCCCCTGCCAGCAGCTGTGGAGTGCGACCCTTGCTCTCTTTGTGTAAACATTAAAGCAGTGTTCTTTCTGCAGACACACCCTGCTGTGTCAGATCTATAATCCTGCAATTAGCTAAGTTCATGCTGCAAACTGATTGGAGAGCTCCAGCTCAGACTCGGCAAGGGGGCATGGCGGACTGCAGCAGAGAGACCTCTGCTCCTCAAAGAAAACAACTATCCCACTCTGCAGCTGGCTGGCAGGGGACAAACCTTTTTTTTTTATTCTGCTGCAGTGGCTGCTTTCTATAGAAATCTAATTGTAAGACTTTGAACACAGTTTGGATGCATTTGGAAAGTATTTAGCCGCTTTAATGGAGGCTGCCATTACTAAATTCTCAATTCGAGAACGTTAGAACATATATAAAGAGGATTAGTTCTGACATTCATCTACAGCATGCTTTTCCTAGGACTGTGACTGAATTTTTTTAAGTCTGACACAAATCGGCATCTAGCATTTTCAGAAGGAGGTCTACAATGGCAGCATCCATGCATTGTGGTGTTGTCACTTTATTCTTGTAATTTGTCTGTTCCTATAATTCACTCCTTGCTGCTGGCTGTCTGTGCTGTACAAATTTTGCTGCAGCACTTAGTGTTACTAAACCCACAACAGTAAAATCAGTCTGTAAATGCAGTAAAGTATGCTTGTTATTCTCACTGAGGAACCTAAGGGGTTTATCCTCTGCATTGTGTAAAAAGACTGTTAGATCCTGTCTTCTCTGTTCCTCCCCTTCTTCCACCGTCCCCAATCTATCTGCTGATAGAACAGAGGCTAGTGGACAGGCTGCACATGTTAAATTTGGTGTGTATTGCTAGAGAGTTTTTTTTTTTATTTCTTGGAAGAGTGCATGTGATAAGCACAGGGCCACAGCATTGTCCAGACAGAGGGTCAGGAGTTCATAAACAGTGATTGTTTGCAGCAGGCATAGGTACAGTATCTCACAAATGTGAGTACACCTCTCACATTTATGACAATATTTTATTATACTTTTTCATATGACAACACTGAAGAAATGACACTTTGCTACAATGAAAAGTAGTGAGTGTACAGCTTGTATAACAGTGTAAATTTCCTGTCCCCTCAAAATAACTCAACACACAGTCATTAATGTCTAAACCGCTGGCAACAAAACTGATTACAGCCCTAAGTTAAATAGTCCAAATTGGGCCCAATTAGCCATTTTTCCTCCCCGGTGTCATGTGACTTGTTAGTTGTTACAAGGTCTCAGGTGTGAATAGGCAGCATTTGTGTTAAATTTGGTGTTATCGTTCTCGCTTTCTCATACTGGTCACTGGAAGTTCCAACATGGCACCTCATGGCAAAGAACTCCCTGAGGATCTGAAAAAAATAATTTTTGCTCGACCAGTGATGGCAAACCTTGGCACCCCAGATGTTTTTTTAGAACTATGTTTCCCATAATGCTCAGCTACACTGCCGAGTGCAAGAGCATCATGGGAAATGTAGTTCCAAAACATCTGGGGTGAGAAGGGTCGCCATCACTGGCCTAGGCTATAAGAAGATTGCCAAGACCCTGAAACTGAGCTGCAGCATGGTGGTCAAGACCATACAGAGGTTTAAAAGGACAGGTTCCACTCAGAATAGGCCTCACCATGGTCGACCAAAGAAGTTGAGTGCACATGCTCCGCGTCAGATCCAGAGGTTGTCTTTAGGAAATTGACTTATGAGTGCTGCCAGCATTTCTGCAGAGGTGGAAGGGGTGGGGGGGTCAGCCTGTCAGTGCTCAGACCATACGCCGCACACTGCATCAAATCGGTCTGCATGGCTGTCGTTCCAGAAGGAAGCCTCTTCTAAAGATGATGCACAAGGAAGCCTACAAACAGTTTGCTTAAGATAAGCAGACTAAGGACATAGATTACTGGAACCATGTCCTGTGGTCTGATGAGACCAAGATAAAGTTATTTGGTTCAGATGGTGTCAAGCATGTGTGGTGGCATCCAGGTGAGGAGTACAAAGACAAGTGTGTCTTGCCTACAGTCAAGCATGGTGGTGGGAGTGTCATGGTCTGGGGCTGCATGAGTACTGCCAACACTGGGGGGCGACAGTTAATTGAGGGAACCATGAATGCCAACATGTACTGTGACATACTGAAGCAGAGCATGACTCCCTCCCTTCAGAGGCTGGGCTGCAGAGCAGTATTCCAACATAACAACCCCAAACACACCTCCACAAGGACCACTGCTTTGCTAAAGAAGCTGAGGGTGATGGACTGGCCAAGCATGTCTCCAGACCTAAACCCTATTAAGCATCTGTGGGGCATCCTCAAACAGAAGGTGGAGGAGCGCAAGGTCTTTAACATCCACCAGCTCTGTGATATCGTCATGTAGGATTGGAAGAGGACTCCAGTGGCAACCTGTGAAGCTCTGGTGAACTCCATGCACAAGAGGGTTAAGGCAGTGCTGGAAAATAATGGTGGCCACACAAAATATTGACACTTTGGACATTTCCTGTGTGTTGAGTTATTTCCTGACATAGCTGTGTGTTGAGTTATTTTGAGGGGACAGCAAATTTACACTGTTTTATACAAGCTGTACACTCACTACTTTACATTATGGCAAAGTGTAATTTCTTCAGTGTTGTCACGTGAAAAGATGTAATAAAATGTTTACAAAAAATGTGAGGGGTGTACTAACTTTTGTGAGATACTGTACATTGCTCTCAAACCTGAACGAATATCACTGAAATTCCAACTGAGAGCCAGCCAACCCTGCCTAGGGTTTTTGTCTTTCACTATCAATTGCTGTAATACACCAGGTTTCAAGCTATGAAAAATCATGTGGTCACTGGTATCCTGTTGCAATGTGACCGTGCAGGCCGAAAATTCAACAACCCTCTTATTATCTGAGCATACCGAGATTGTTCATACCCTAGGCCTTTTCCAAATATGAAAGCAAATAGGTTTCCTGAAAGAAACAGTAAAAAGGCTGTATTGCACAGAATAAAAATTAAGAGGCCCCAGTTTCATCAAGCTACACTCTGACTGCTCTGCTTAATCAAGCACATCCATATTTCCTATAACCTTGTCAGTTCACCTAATCATTTTGCTATGTAGTTGGATTTTGAATTGTTCTAATGTAGCTGGAATTGCTCAATAAACGATAAATGGTGAAAAAAAAAAAATTCACTCTTTAATTCCGTCTTGTTATGTAGATGAAATCCACAATTATAGATGTAATGGGCTGGGTCATTGAATAATTCCATTCATCATTTTCTATTCTAGCCACATTCAGCCATTTTCCCCACATCTCCTGTTTTAGTGAGAGATACTTGTGTCCTACACTCTCCTTCTCCTGGGTGATGTGCTGGTCAGTAGCAAGTCCTCAGTAAGACATTAATACAACATTATATAATTCCGTTAGAACAGAATCGGCCTTATGAATTAAAGTTCACTTTTTAAATGTACTCTCCAATCAGATTGAAAGTAAAGAAATGACAGCTGGATAAAGTACAATGTTAGTGGTTGCTTTAAGGCAACATCTGCAGTCACTTATTAAAGACACATTCGAGCCAAGTGTGCTTTGTTTAGTGGGTTTGACATATTGGTAGGTCCAATTTAAAAAAAACTGCAAAAAAAGAAAGTGTGGGTTATAAAGTGAAAGTCTCCTTGGACCTTGAGAGCTGTACCACTGTTTATTATTCATGCCTTTGGGTGTTTGTAGTCATTATTTCCCGGTCCTTTTTCCTCTGAAGAGAGAAAATGAATCACTTAAGAAGCAGCTAAAGACTGCACAGGGTGAGCTGAATGACGCCTTGCAGAACATGGTACATCCTGAACAGATCACTACCCGAGTGTCAGAACTAAAGAGGAAGCTGCAGACTGGAGTGGGAGAAGTCAGGTAAGTTACTCGGCTTTGTGACAACAACCCTATTATAACATAAAATGTTTGGCTTTGAAAGAAAACTGTAGTTTATCTTTCGTTCATTGACGGACACAGCTCTTCATCTTCTTGGCCCTAGATTATACTGCCCCCTACAGGAGTAGGACACTAGGCAGAGAAAAAGCCTGAGCGCGCCTATGGGGCAGTCCATATGGGGCAGTATACTTCCACTTCCTGCTATAGGTATTCCGTTTTTTTTTCTGCCTAGTCAGGAGTAAGGACCTAGTTCCTTGCTGGGATCTCTGGTCCTGGCAATTTTTTCTTTTTGCATGGAATTCTTTTCCTCCTTTTTATAATTTTGTTCATGTGAGAGCTACAATCAAGTGCTGGACTGGGCAATAAACTGGATAATGTAGATCCTTAGGGTCCCCCCCAGTCCAGCCAGCGAGCGCGTGCAGACCGCATCTCTGCCCTGGGTCGGCAGCGACATAGCCCCAATGGACGTGGGCTGGCCTGCGAGTTAAACGTCTCACGAGGACACTTACTAACTGGCTTCGGCCTGAGTCGCAGTGTTTCCTCCTGGCTGACAGCACCCACATTATGATGGAGCGGTGTCTTGTCCAGAGCAGTTTCCACCCTGTTCCTGGTGTGGTAAGTAGCTGTCCCCTGCTACTGCTGGAGGGTTTTGGGGTGGACATGGGCCCCTCCCTGGGATGGTCGGACCCCCGGGTCTTTTTTTTTTGTGGGGTCTGATAGGTGGTCAATTGTGGGCCCTTGGCCGGCGTCCCCTTTGTGGGATTGCAGTCGTCGGCCTCCCCTGATTGTTTTTCTGGTTTAACTTACTATAGTATATAGCGACCCTAATGGGTCTGCGTCCATGCACCCTGAGTGCTCAGATAGTGAGGATGATTCCTCTGCTCCTCTAGTCAGCTTAAATAGGCGCTGGTGGATGCACGGTTTGTGTCAGTGCGTGAAACTTTGAAAAAGGGATGCCACCTCGGGGGCACCGGTTTCTTTTGGCATCCACAGGCCATCCAAAGCGGCAAGGGTGTTCCTCTCTTCGCTTACCTTGAGAAAATTGTCACAAAACAGTGGGGTTGTCCAAAACGCAGTGGTTGCTAAGCTTTTTTGCTTGCGGTATCCTTATGCGGATTAGCTGCGTTACTGGTGGATGGTTCCATCTGTAGTGGACTCGCAGGTTTTCAGGTCAAATTGAGCTACCTTGATTACGTTTTGAGGAGTCCCCGGCCTTTACAGGTCCAGCTAATAAGAGGGCAGAGGCTCTGGCCTGCCATATGTGGCTGTGGCTGGTTCGGCTATTAGCCCGATAATTACTATTGCCCTAGAGTCGCAAACTCTGACCAAGTAGGCTAAGCTTTTACGCCGGGACCTGGAGGAGATGCAGCTTCCCCCTGCCTTGGTTGAGCTGGCGGATCAGTTGGTCCAAGGTCTACAGTTTCTGTGATGTCTCTTTGGATGCAGCTCCCCTGCTTTCTAGACTGTCTATCTCAGCAGTGGTCCTGTATAGCAATATCTGGCTGAAATGCTGGTCTGCAGACCAGGCTTCTAAGAAGGCCTTGTCTAATCTTCCGTTTGTGGGAGATCACCTGTTGGGAGCTTCCTTGAATGACATCATCAAGGGCCTCATAGGGGGAAAGAGTACTCTTCTTCCTCAGGCTTCCAGGGGTAAAGAGTCCCGCTGCAGACCCTTCTTTTCCGGCTCACAAGCGACCTTTTCGTCCCTCAGGGTCTCAAGACAAGGGATCCAAGTCCTTTCGGGCCTCTGCTGGGGGTTTCAAAAAGTCTTGGTCGGGAAAACCATGAACAGGTGCTGCCAGACCTGGGGACAGAAATTCCTCTGCATGATGGGGGGTCCTCACCCGTATCTGGGGTGGGGGGACGTCTTTGCTGCTGTTCGGATCTGTTGTCCTTCCTGATCCAGGACAAGTGGGTCCTCTAAGTCATCCACTCCAGCTACAAGATCGAGTTTCGATTATTTCCTCCGGAAAGGTTCTTCCCTCCCAACCTTCCCCTTATCCCCAGATCGCTTAAATGATCTCTATGGGGCAGTGCAAGATTTGTTAATTCAAGGGGTGATTGTTCTGGTTCCAAAGTCGGAAAGTTTTCAAGGTTTTTATTTAAACCTGTTTACAGTTCCCAGGAAGGAGGGCAAGGTGCACCCAATACTGGACCTCAAGGCGCTAAACCGATTTGTGCAGGTACAGAAGTTCTGCATGGAGTCCATTTGCACAGTGGTAGCATCCCTGCATCAGGGGGATTTCGTCGCCTCCATCGACATTAAGGATGCCTACCTTCACATCCCAATATGTGTTGCCTATCAGCATTTCCTCCGTTTTGCCGTGGACGAGGAGCATTATCAATTTGTGCTGTTACCCTTTTGGTCTTGCTTCTGCTCCTCGGGTCTTTACAAAAGTGTTGGCCCCAGTTCTAGCATTACTGCTTCAGCGGGGAATCAAGATACTGAGGGTACCTGGACGATCTACTTTTACGAGCAGAGTCTTAGTCCGCTTTGTTGGACAACTTGGAGATTACTCTGCAAATGCTAAGGGAGTTCGGTTGGGTTCTGAATCTTCAGAAGTCTGCCCTGGTTCCATCCACAAGCCTTGTCTATCTGGCTCTGACTCATCCTCAGCCAGAGTCTTTCTTTCTCGGGAGAAACTTCAAACGTTTCAGGAGGCAATTTGGCTTTTGCTGACCAGCAGACGGTCGTCTTTTCGAACTTGCATGCACCTGTCCGGATGGGGAAGGCGTCCTCCGCACAGATTGTGCTCAGGGGGGTCTGGTCTCAGGAAGGGTCCAGACTACCAATCAATGTTCTGGAGCTCGGAGTGATCAGACTTTGTCTGGATCATTGGACAAATCGTCTCCAGGGGTGTCCTGTGCGGATTTAATCAGACATTGCCACGGCCGTGGCCTATGTCAATCACCAGGGGGGCACAAGAAGTGTCCTGGCGGCTCGAGAAGTAGCTGGAATTCTAAGGTGGGCAGAAAGATTTGTTCCAGCCCTCTCTGCTGTGCACATTCCAGGGGTGGAAAATTGGCAAGCGAACTATCTCAGTCAACAGGCGTTAGACCAGGGAGAATGGTCTCTTCATCTGGAGGTGTTTCATCAGTTGTGTCTCCGGTCACATCGGGTACTCCTGATGTGGATCTGTTGGCCTCTCGCCTCAACAGGAAGGTTCAGAGGTTTGTGGCATGGTCTCGGGATCCTCCAGCCGACACTACAGACCCTTTTGTGGCTCCTTGGAGTCAGTATCGTCTGATTTATGCCTTTCCCTCCTCTCCAACTTCTGCTGAGACTACTACGCAGGATCGAGGCAGAAGGGATTCCGGTCATCCCAGTGGCTCCAGACTGGCATCGCCCGTCTTGGTACGGCTGGTCACCGATGCTCCTTGAAGACTCCCTCTCAGGGAAGATCTGCTGTCCCAAAGGCCAGTCTTCCATCCTGATTTACAGTCGCTGGCTTTAATGGCTTGGCTGCTAAAAGCCAGGTGCTGAAGGACAGAGGGTTGTCTGACTCAGTGATTCTTACGCTGTTAAAAGCTAGAAAATCTACTTTTAGGAAGATTTACTATCGTACGTGGAAGACGTACATTGCGTGGTATGACTCCCTCTGGGTTCACCCTCTGTGCTTTTTGGTGGCTTGAATCTTGGCTTTCCGCCACACACTCCATGGCGCGTACCTTTCTCCAGGCAGTGAGACACTTGGTTCATCCAGTGCGGTCTCCATTGCCGCCGCGGGACCTGAATTTTGGTCTTGTCAGTTCTCCAGAAGCCTTCCTTTGAAAATATTCAGGAGATTCCCCTGCTTACGTTGTCTCAGAAGGTGGCCTTTTTGGTGGCCATTACTTCGGTGCGCAGGGTGTTTGAACTGGCGGCGTTGTCTTGTCGTTCAACTTACCTGGTGGTTCACAGGGATAAGGTGCTTCTGTGTCCATGTTCGTTGTTCCTTCCGAAGGTCTGACTTTTTCATTTGAATGAAGACATTGTGTTGCCCTCCCTGTATCCCAAGCCTAAGCATCCTAAAGAAGTTGCCTTGCACTCCCTGGATGTGGTTCGGGCAATAAGGGTGTATCTGGCAATTTAGGAAATCGGACTCACTATTTGTCTTTACGGATGGACTTCGCAAGGGGCTAGCTGCTCCTGCTGCGACCATTTCCAGATGGATCAGCCAGACTGTGTGGTTCAGGCTTATTCTTTTAAGGGTCAGGTTCCTCCTTTCCCTATCAAGGCGCACTCTACTCAGGTGCTTAGTGCCTCCTGGGCCTTCCCTCATCAGGCGTCAGTGATGCAGGTTTGCAGGTGGCTACCTGGTCGTCTGTACACACATAAACAAAGTTTTATAAAGTGGATGTGTTGGCATCTGCGGATGCTTCTTTTGGCCACAAAGTTTTGCAGGCTGCTGTTTAGAGGACTTGTCCTCTTTTGAGGGTGTGTTTTTTTTTCAGGTGAGCTCCAGTTGGACAGTTGAGCTCCATGTTACCTGGTTGGCTATGTTTAGCCTAGGGGAAGTTTTGTTTTTCCTGCTGTTCACACCCCTCATGTTTGACACTGCTTTGGAACGTCCCTACAGTCAAGAAGATGAAGAGCTGTGTCCGTCAATGAATGAATGAAAGAGAAAATGGGATTTTTGTCTTACCGTAAAATCCATTTCTCTGATGTTCATTGACAGACGCAGCACCCACCCCTCTATGGAATTGGGTTTTTTCCTTCTGACACTGCATATTACAAAACTGAATACATATAGCAGGAAGTGGGAGTATACCCTCAGGGACTGCCCCATAGGCGTGCTCAAGCTTTTTCTCTGCCTAGTATAATCTACAGTCAAGAAGATGAAGAGCTGTGTCCAGCAATGAACATCAGAGAAATGGATTTTACGGTAAGACAAAAATCCATTTTTTTCTATCAGTTTAGTTTAATCATGCAATGTATAATGCATACCGTAACATGCTTTTGCAGAGCAGTAGATTTCCCTCTCTGTAACTGAAACTCTGTACAGAGCATAGAAGGGGAATGAGTCGCTGTGCTGACTTTTTTCCAGCCGTGTAATTTGAGTATACATTTATAAGCATTCTGGTACTCAAAGGGTTAAAATAAGCTCACAACTGCTACTGCAGCTGTGAGCTTGCCATTGGTTTTTAAAGCCGCCTCCCATCTTTTTGGTAAAAGTTATCCAGGTGGTTCTGGAGCAGCCCAATCAGTTTTACAGCACTCCACAGATGCCCTCTGCTGCCAGTGGTTCCTGGTAGGGATGCACTGATACCATTTTTTTTAACACCATGTATGCGTGCCAATACTTTAAGTACTCGCCAACACCAATTACTGCTACCTATAGCTTAGGAAGAGTAGGTAGAAGGGTGGTTTGGGAGGTGGGGAAGGCTGGGGTGAGGGCAGGGCATGGGCAGGGCATGGGGGTGTTATGGCATTTGCAAGGGTGGTGGGATAATTACGGAGTTGGTCCTTCGCACTGTAATGTACAGGGGCACTGTAATACATAGGGGACTGCACTGTAAAGGGGCACTGTAATGATTACAGTGCAGTCCTCCTTTACATTATGGTGTGCCTAGCAATCACAGCTCCCCAATCACAGTGCCCCTTTCTCTCTATAGACAGGTGAGTAAAAAGGGAGAGCTGATAAGGTGGGGAGGGGAGTCACACTCCTGACTACTGCCCTCTATTTAAAAAAAAAAAATGTATGCACTGCCACTTAGATATTAATTTAATAAATATACAGCGCTGCTGTGTCAAATTGTAATTATTTATATAGTGTTCATTCCATGAAACAAAAATTACTGGCATGGAAAAGTGAACTCCAATATCAATGCTTAAATATATCTTGGCGTGTTAATAATCTGAAAATTAGCATACATTACATAGTGTCCATGCATAAGCAAAAGTTTATATCATACATATTATTCTGAATCCCAACTTCCCACTGGTTGGTGAAACCAAAACTCTAGTGCAAACAGTCCTATTTGCTATGATTACAGCAAATAGGACTGTTTGCACTGGAGTTTTGGTTTCATGGACACTATTTATGCTAATTTTCAGATTAATAACATGCCAAGATAAACAGTATCTCACAAAAATGAGTACACCCCTCACGTTTTTGTAAATATTTTATTATATCTTTTCATGTGACAACACTGAAGAAATTACACTTTGCTACAATGTAAAGTAGTGAGTGTACAGCTTGTATAACAGTGTAAATTTGCTGTCCCCTCAAAATAACTCAGTGCACAGCCATTAATGTCTAAACCGCTGGCAATAAAAGTGAGTACACCCCTAAGTGAAAATGTCCAAATTGGGGCCAAGTAGCCATTTTCCCTCCCCGGTGTCATGTGACTCATTAGTGTTACAAGGTCTCAGGTGTGAATGGGGAGTAGGTGTGTTAAATTCGGTGTTATCGCTCTCACTCTCTCATACTGGTCACTGGAAGTTCAACATAGCACCTCATGGCAAAGAACTCTGAAGACCTAAAAAAATGATTTGCTGCTCTACATAAAGATGGCCTAGGCTATAAGAAGATTGCTAAGGCCCTGAAACTGAGCTGCAGCATGGTGGCCAAGATCATACAGCGGTTTAACAGGACAGGTTATACTCAGAACAGGCCTCGCCATGGTCGACCAAAGAAGTTGAGTGCACGTGCTCAGCATCATATCCAGAGGTTGCCTTTGGGAAATAAACCTATGAGTGCTGTGCCTGTCAGTGCTCATACCATACCCGCACACTGCATCAAATTGGTCTGCATGGCTGTCATCCCAGAAGGAAGCCTCTTCTAAAGATGATGCACAAGAAAGCCTGCAAACAGTTTGCTGAAGACAAGCAGACTAAGGACATTGATTACTGGAACCATCTCCTGTGGTCCGATAAGACCAAGATAAACTTATTTGGTTCAGATGGTGTCAAGCATGTAACATGTAAGATACGTTACTGCTGATAAAGGGATGCCTTACCATTTCTTCAATGACCCCTGGCTTCTAACTGCTGACTCCCACAGTACAGAACACGATCTTTTGGTTGACTTTCTGGGTTCAGCAGAAAATGAGTGACCATAGGGTGGTACTGTGGACACAAAGGTTGTAAACCCCTGTGTAGTTATTACTGAATAGAACTTGAAAAAATTGAAAAACAAATACATTTTTAGACACCTAAACGCAAATATATAAATTCCATAATTTTATTATCAGCTTAAAACCTCTTTTGAGAGATTTTTTTGATTGTATACATAATAAAAAAAGCATCACCCTCTACATTAGAGAGAGATATCCCTCAACTGTGATTTATGCCATAACATTTTAGTTGTCATGAATAGGGGTTCCATATTTCATTGTATCTTGGCGCGACGTGTTTTGGGATGAACTGCTTCTTCAGAAGCTTTTGGGTGCTCTTTATTATATAAAACTACATGGATGCAAACAACGCAAAGCATATTAGCATTATAACACACAAAAGAAGAAAAACATAATGTGGGTTAATCCCTGTTACCATGTACTCACTTTACACAAATGGATGGGGTGCATGCGGGTGACACAGCAAGCAAGGGAGTCCCTGGGCTGGGGTGGGAACACACTGAGAGGTGGCAATCATGTATTGTAACTGACCTGAATATTATCAAAAATAAAGTATTACATGGTGTCCAAAATAAACATGGTACCCACAACTTTACTACAAACCTAGGGTTACTTACATGATCAAATAGAATAGACCCAAGTGGTATAATTGACAAACAGGAAAAAAGTCTGAGGGGCTTACTAATTCTGTTTTAGGGCTGCAGTACAACCTGAAATAAATATATATAAAAGATAACCAAACTAAAGCACTGAAATTACCACTTAAATATAAGTCTGGGTCTGTCAATATAGTAGATGCTCACCTTTTAAGAGCACTAGTGGATTTCCCTTAACGTGCCTATATTACTTGCCTCTATTGGTTGTATTGTTTATTAATAACGACATCAATAGCCTTGGCACATCACGCCACCTACAACAAAAATAGTTATTATTAATGCATGATTTTTTTTCTTTTTTAATTTTATTCTTGCAAAGTCAACAAAAATACAAACGGTATGCATAAAAAGTAACATTGGGCAATAGGAGAACAATAGAAAATGGAGCCAACGACAACGGCCCAATACCAGAAGATTACACATCTGTTCACCGTCATTACATAAAACTTTGCAAATTATATTAAAGTTTTTAAAGACCTATCATGTAATAAGCGCAATAAACTGAGAATAAACATAGATGTGGGCCCTGGGATAAATGCTTTTTAAAGTAAACTGGGATCCTCCATATATCTGGTATTCGCTCAACTGGCTATAACGTATAACTCACAAGAAGAGGAAAACTTTTAGAAACCAGCCATATGGGGCCCAATTGATTAACACCACTACAATAGGAAACAACAATTGTCAAACCCAATTTGGCCCATGGGCCTTATGTTTGACATGTGGCCCAAAGGATAGGACTCCCCCCTTCTCTGTTAAAGGGCACTCTCAAGATTTGCAAGGGGACACAACCTGCATTAGGTTTTACTAGGTGTATGTTTAGGCCGTCTCGGATACCAGTTTTGGGTGTAAGGTGTTTACAAGCTGCTTTCCAAGTTTTGCTGAGCCCCTTTTGACAGGTGTTATGTGGGTCTGTTAGCGTTTGCTGTTCTACTCTCAATTTGACTGCTTTTCTATGTCCCATGGTTAAGGATCAAACATCTTGTGTTTGCTGTACAATGAAGTTGTATTTTTGACTTTCCAGTAAAATCTGTTTCTTGGAGTACAGTACACAGTACACAGGTCCCACCCTCTGTTGTTTGTGATCTCCCTATTGCTTTGCTACAAAACTGGGCCTAGCTGGCAGTGTGATTTAGGGGCCTAAATGGAAAGGGTGATATAGGGGATCTCCCCGCAGCTCCTTTTTTGCCATTGTCCAATTACATAAATGTAGCCGTCTATTATAGACTTACGATCATGTGTCCTGTACTGTTCTACAAAAAATTGATTTTACTGGTAAGTAAACAATCCCACTTTATTTTCAGGGTTTTTTTTTTTATACACTTAATGCCTGGAGTTTACCTTGAAGTAGGAAAAATCATTACATATATTTCACACCAAATAATGCTGAATTTCACAACTATTTTTCTTTTACACTTTAGGTCTTCTGGTCGCTCAGACATTCTTGGTCAGAATCTTGCCGAACTGCAGCAGCAGATAAATGAAGTTTTGGGGAAGGCGGAGGAGGAGAAACGAGAAGCAGAGGAGAGGCAGAGAAAGTTACAGGAGGAAATGGCAGCCCTGCAGGAGAAAGCAAAAGAGGCTCCAGGAGAATTTAAGAAAGCTTGCAACAAAGCTGCAGAAGCCAGGGTGAGAGAAACTTCTATCCAGTCCATGAGAGATCGAAACTGAAACATTTTTTGTTTTTTATTTCTTGAAAGCCTGGTATGAGTGCACTGGAAAATCTGTCAGATTCGAATATAATATATAGTAGTAACCCTGTGGGTCTGGACCTTTACGGACATTAGCATGATGGGGCGGGGCTTATGGCCATGTGACTGTCGTGATTGACTGTCACGGCAGTCACATGATTGGAAAACTTAGAATGGCAAGCAGCGATCAGGAGGTTTCCATTAGCCACTGGCCACAGCGCTGGGAGCGCACAGGGTGCATGCTCCCGGCACAGGTCTATTAGCCGCTCATGCTGCCACTCGGCACCAAGGGGATACAAAGAGATTACAGTACTTCATAATTTGATGCTCAGCAACCCTATCCAGGAGGCTCAACCTGCATCTCAGTAGCCTATCTAGGAGAGTCGAGGGCTGTCAAGGGCCCTCATCTACCATCAGCAATGCTGACATGGACTAGTTTTTGGAGGAGGTGCTGATTATATTTGTTTGTGTGTGTGTGTGTGTATGTATATATAATACACACTTGCACACAGTTTTTTAAAAGGCAGGCAGGTAGGTTGTTTGTATCCAAACACTACCAGATGTACTGCAGTGAAAATGCCAATGTGAATGTACACTGTTTTTTTTTCATCAAACTATTTTTATTCAGTGTTTCTAATGTTTGTTCTCGTTCTACAGTCTACATATCTTCTAATTTTGTGATTGCAGATTCAGCAGGAGAAAAAGCAGGGTGAGGCCAGAGTGCAGCAACTGGAGAGAGAAGTACATCAATTGAATGGCAAGCTGAAGACAATGGAAGAGTTCCAAAGTCTGGCTGACCAGCAGCTGGTGGAAGCAGATGAAGAACGCGAGAGGCTGCTCACAGCACTACATGATCTGGAGAGTGAGGTTGGAATCTCACTCTGATTTGTATGTGGGAAATTAGACACATTTATTCCATATACTGTATATCTAACACCCTGTTACTTATATTCCAGAGGAGAATGGAGGATGCCAAGGCACAGAAACACCTCTCCGGACTTGAAAACGAACTCAGGGAGTTGAAGAAGGCTGTGGCTATGTCAGACAAATTGGCCACCTCGGAGCTGACTAATGCCAAAGACCAGCTGAGGTCTCTCCATGGCACAGTGCTTCAAATCAACCGAGAGCGTTCTGAGGTATTACATGGCATGTTTAGAATAAAACCGCAATTGTGGTGGCTAATTAGTGTTTTATGACATTTTCTTCTTATCAGTGTACTTAAGTCTAAAATAAATATGGGCTCAATGAAGCTTCACAAAAATAACATTTTTATTTCAGCCATGTGACTAATTTTTAGCTAGTTTAACTAGATGAAAATAACTTCTTTAAAAAAACAAAAAACAAAAGGATCGTTATGTGTTAGCTTCATGAACTGAGCCTCTTGTCTGGTATCTACATGCACTTCTGCGTTACCTCTGAATGATAAAACTTAGACCAAATGTTACTCTCCTCATGTATTTGGGTCTTCCTGCTGTATTATAGTCCTGTTTGTCACAGCATGGTCAGTCACCACTGGGCCTTAATTACCCAGTAACTGAAAAGGGTACAGTCCTGCCCTTATTTCTCTAGAGGTCATGAATTGTAAAATGGTGTGTAGGTGCTATAGACCTAAATTGATAGAAGTCCACGCTTAAATGTTTGTACTTTACTCCAAAAGTAATAATCTGCCTAAGAGGAGACACCACATGATGCCAGAAGACCCTTTATATTTACGGTGCATAACTGTATTACATAACCAAGCCATGTAGTTATGAGGAATGTTTTAGTTTTATGACAGCTGATTCAGTGTCCTAAAAACTGTTACTGATAATGCCTACTTAGGAATTAGAAGATGGCGAGTTATCAAAATGAGTTCAGGCAATTGCCAGGGGAGCAACTGCATACATTCAGGGGGCCTCTCACCTTTGACTCTCGGTTCCAGTGCTGGCCAACACTGTAATGGGGCTCTAAGCGATGTTCCTTCCTCCTTCAGGACAGGCAGACAGCTTAACAGTTCCCACAGTTTGACTCCTTGTCTGCTCCCACTTGCTACACAGCTTGAGAGTCTCTCTTCCACTCACTTCCCTGACAAGGAAGGAAGGAACATCGCTTAGAGCCCCATTACAGTGATTGCTGAGCCTGTTTGCTGTTCATTTTGGTAAGAGGCCAGGTTTGCCTGTGTTGCACTGGGAGTTTGTTCACGTTTGAAGGTGACCTAAGTTAGAATATACGTTGTGACAAGTTGGATCATCCTTATAGCACTTGCCTTCTCCCGCCCGGTAAGGAGAAATTTCACCTGGTGGAGGGACACCTTAATCATCTTCACCTTTTTCTTGCATAATTTTGGACTCTTTTCCACTTCACGGGTTTTAGTTGATTTTTCACCTATATCCACAGCAAGAGGATTTTTCCTTTATTATGAACTGATATATGTTTTAATTAATGTTCACAGATTTATGTACTTTTATATTTTTGTACCACTAGCCATTTTGTTTTGCTCTGTAGAGCTACACATCAGAGAATTATACGTATGTGGTTTGAATCACATTGATTTTTAATCACCTATCAATTTTATGTGATTTTTACCTACACAGAATAACTGTTGATAGATTGCATTCATCCATTTTGTAATTTTTCACTTCAATACAGGGCACTTTCACCCCCTTCCTGCCCAGGCCAATTTTCAGCTTTCAGAGCCGTCACACTTTGAATGACAATTGCGCGGTCATGCAATGCGGTACCCAAATGACGTTTTTATCATTTTTTTCACACAAATAGAGCTTTCTTTTGGTGGTATTTAATCACCAATGGGGTTTTTTTTTACAAAAAAAAAAGAAAAAGACAGAAAATTTTGAGAAAAAAGAAAGTTTTTCTTAATTATGGTCAGTATATTTTGTAAATAAGTAATTTTTCTCCTTCACTGATGTGTGCTGAGGCGGCACTGATAGGCTGCACTGATGAGAAGGCACAAATATGCCATACTGATGGGCACTTATAGGTGGCACTGATGGGCACTGGCGGGCGGCACTGATGGGCAGCACAGATGAGCAGGCACTGACTGGCATTAATGGTGCGCACTGATTGAGGTCACTGGTGGGCACTAATTGGTGTCACTGATGGTCATTGGTTGGTGTCACTGATGTGCACTGTTTTTTCTTTACTGTAATCAGGGCACTGATGATCAATGCCCTGATTACCTGTCCTGGACTTCCCTTTGTGGTGGAGCCACTGATCTGCTCTCCTCGCCACACACTCTAACAGTGTGAGGTGAGGAGCACCAATAAACTACACTTCCTCATTTACATGTGACTGGCTGTGATTAGACACAGCCGATCACATGGGTAAAGAGCCACGTCATTGGCTCTTTACCAAGATCGAGGTCGTGCCGTGTCCTAGGAACACGGCGCGGCCATGTGAGAGCGACTGTTCTGGGGCGCCGTCATATGACATCCTCCCAGTATGAGAGCTGCACCGCTCCGCCGTCATTTGACGGTGGGCGAGCGGCAAGTAGTTAAAAACTGATTGCTGAGAGATTTCCCTAAAAATGGCATATTAAAGCAGAGAAATGGAATTTCTGCTTCAAGGTCTCCTGACCCCCTTACATGCCACATTTGGCATGTCATTTTTTTGGGGGGAGCGGGTAACTAGATTTGACTGGTATCCATCCGCTCCCACTTTCGCTCGGGCCGCCTAGGTGTTACAAGTGGAAGTTCTCCTCTCCCTGCAATATTCTGGGGCACATCACAGGTCCCAGAAGATTGCCTGTCCATTCAGGACACGCAGCGCGACTCGTACATGCACAGTGCGCACCCGGCTGGGAAGCCGCAAGCTGTCACAGCCGGGTGCCCACACTAGAGATGCAGGTGCCGTGGGGAAAAGAGGGAGAGAACCAAGGCTCCCGCCGGCCGCGTCGCTGGACCGTGGGACACGTGAGTGTGCGTTTATTAAAAGTCAGCAGCTACACTTTTTGTTGCTGCTGACTTTTAATAAACACAAACAGGTGGAACTCCGCTTTAATGACCATCATGAGTTATTTGCAGAAAAACGAATTCAAGTTAAGGCTGAATTCCAGATATAGATTTTTTGCAGTTACATTGGTCTACCTTGGATCAATATAGGTATGCATTTTCCATACATAATAGGGGTCCCTGTGGAAGATGGAAATCACTGTAGTAGTCGCTACCTCAGTGATGACCGCTGTCTTCCGGATCGCATGACGAGTGACGACTGCCCTGCTGCACAGTAACCACAGGGAGTGGCCGTTTGGCTTGGGAGCCATTTGCTGATTGATACAGTGAATGCAAGGTGTTCTCTGATTGGGCAAGATGGAAAAGCAGGGCAATAAACCTGAAAAATTATAACTTTTATGACTGAACGTCTCTTGAACTGTACTTATTTTGCTTTTAGTAATGGCTGACACAATGCTGTATTTATATTGGGTAGATCTAATAATGTTGTCAGTAATGAGAACAATTTTCTTTTCTCTTTATGGCAGGAGATGCGGGAAGCAGACAATTTCAGCTCCCAGGCAGCTCAAGCGGCTAGAGATTTGGCTAAAGCTGAGGCGGAAATTGATCTTCTGCAAGAACTACTACAAGATAAGGAGAGACAGGTGAGGACTGCGGGGCCCAGTCATTAGTTCTTTGTACAGAATGGTACAGATTTACTGCATGTAAAAAAGTCTTGAACTTTCAGAATCCTCATCCAACATTGTTTAATGGGGTTGTAAACACATATAAAAAAGAAAAGTGTCTAGCCTCAGATGATACACGAAGATAAAACTAATCCTCCTACATCAGTTGTACCTGTTTATCTTAAGTCTTCTCTTGTTAACAATGTGCAAAAAAGCTATCAGCGCAGTTATGTGAAATAAATAGAAAAAAAATGTTTTTGAAAAAAATATCCGGCAGCCAACACCAGATAGTGTTATCCACTTCCACAATATAAGGTCATTGAGTTTGCTTATTATTTACACATATTGTCATTATACATATAATTTTTATTTATTTTTTTTACATATTCACTATTCATTTTTCTGGCGCAGCACCTGTTTGTTTTGGATTCTCTTGTTAACAGCCTTAGACTTTTTACAGCTTGTCTGAGTTTCAGAAAGCAGGGGGTATGTATGGAGTCCTCAGAGCTCAGTAAGAGCTGATTGGAGGGAAGGGAACACAATCCTTTACATACAGCACATAGGAACAGATCCAAGGCTGTTAATCACAGGTTGTATGCTGATGCTCCTTTCCCCATCTCATTTTTAATTTTGGTATCAGGAAAACTTGTCAGAAGTGACGCAGATAGGGAAAGGAAGAAGGCAGCAGACAGAAATTACACTTAGTGCTCTGGATTGAGACCAGTACACACCATAGAGGGATGTACTTTGTTCATATTTCATATCAGAGGTTTGCTACCATGTTAATGTTTGTTTTTTCCTGCCAATTGCAGGGTCATCTTTTGTTGCAGAAGATATGACAACTGTCTTTATTCGCAAAGCAGTTCTTGCCTAATTTCTTACCTAATCAAGTTTGCATTAAAAAGGCTCAGCTCACATGACCTAATAAAACCTTTATATCCAGAGAATACTGGTGTTTGAAATGCGTTTTGCCAAACTCGTTTAGAACATTAAAATTAAAGCATTACCAATCTCAAAAACCACTGTGAATCAACATGATGTAGTAGAGCAATGATGGGCAGAGATTTGTTATTGTAGTTTGTAGGGGTGACTGCAAGTGCTCTATTCCACCTTCATCTGGAAAGGGGGTAAAATATAAGATTTTTTTTTTGTTGTACTAGCTGTAATAGTTTTCTCTGAGTCCAAGGGACCATGCTTTGATCATAGGACCTATTCTTCTGCTTACAGGAGAAATGGACACTAGGCACAAAAAAAAGAAAAAAATGTCAGCACCCTAGAGACTATACCACCTCCCCACCAGTCCTACACATTTGTAGTAAGCAGTCCAAAGAGAAGAGTAGGGAGCTGTGTCCCTCAGGTGAGGATTTTATGGTTTGTACAAAAATCCTAGTTCTTTATGGTCTATCGAGGGTCACAGAAGTTATCAGAATTCTTAGAATGTCTGGTTATACTGCTGTCTACAGGAGAATTGGACACGATTGGTCAGCACAGAATAACCCCTCCCACAAACTCAATCGCTATATACCTCAGGAGAGTAGATGTGTTTTCTCAATCGTACACCACAGGGCAGAGAGGGCTTTATTGTTAAGACTACTTGGGTTATACTGTCATCTTCAGATGAATGGGCACTGGCCAGAAATTCCTGTCCAGGCATAACCCCTCCCCAGCCAAGAGGGGACTGTCCATGGACCCTACATGCAAGAGAAGGGTCAACCTATAATGTCTACTGATTAGCGCTGGATCCTGCGTGCTGCATCCTCTGGTATACTGCATTCCCAGTGTCCTTGCTGGTAGGGTGTTCTACAGGTCCAGGACCAGTGATTCATTGAAGACAAAGAAAGTCTTTAGGACAAATGCTAACCTGTTGAGCTGAGGAGGTGTTCTGGAGAACCTTTCTGTTCAGGGAATGTCGTCATCAGAGGAGCGGAAGCTGCCTAACATCATCCTGGAACAGCCTGAAATTTTCATGCTCTTCTTCATGCTTCCTTTGGGGCCTCTTCGTCAGGGTGCTGTCATACAATGCGAAAGCTGTTGCATAAACCAGCCATTAAGATAGGACACAAAGTCATGCTGTTCAGGAAAAAGTTGACCTTCTCCTGTCTTGGGCAGAACTTTGTTCCAGCCCTTTTCACTGTACACATTCCTGGGGTGGAAAATTGTCAAGTGGGTTTTCTCCAGGAGAATGGACTTTTCAACTGGAAATATTCACAGACTTTTACCTGCGTTGGGGGTAACTGGCTGGATCACCAGATGAAAACAGAAGAAAGAGAGCCTAAAAAAAGGGAAATATTACAGCCATCACATCAAAGGATTGAAAAGCTGTAATACAGCCTTTCTCAACCTTTTCAACACAGAGGAACCCTTGAAATAAATTTCTGGTCTCTGGGTACCCCTGCTAAAAATTTTAAATCTACAACTCATGACACATTAGTGTGACAGTCAGTGGGAAGAATGCTCCTTACTCTTGTCATCTTTGGGAAGAATTACCCCCTTACAGATGGCTAAAAGGAACAATGGTGTCATTGGAAACTTATCTGAGAGGCAGAAATTGTCTGTTGTTCAAGGAACCCCTAGCAACCTCAGGAGGAACCCTATGGTTCCACGGAACCCTGGTGGAGAAACCCTGCTGTAATGCAATAAATGTTTACTTTTGGGTTTAACCACTTTACCACCGGAGGATTTTGCTGTCTTACGTCCAGGCCACTTTTTGCGATTCGGCACTGTGCGACTTTAACTGACAATTGCGCGGTCGTGAGACGCCGTACCCAAACGAAATTTACGTCCTTTTTTTCCCACAAACAGAGCTTTCTTTTGGTGGTATTTGATCACCTGTGCGATTTTTACTTTTTGCGCTATAAACAAAAAAAGAGCATAAATTTTGAAAAAAATAACAATATTTCTCTGTCGCTCATTGACAGATGTAGTCCTCCTTGATTAATATCAACTCGGGTTATACTGCCCTCTACAGGAGTAGGACTAGAAAGGAAAGAAAACGTTCTGGCCACACCCTAGGGGCAGTCCCCGAGGGTATATCCTCTCACTTCCTGCTACAGCAAATCAGTTTTTTTCTGTCTAGTTAGGAGTAAGGACCTAGATGCCTTGCTAGGATCTTCGGTCCTGGCAGGATTTTTTTCTTAGAAAGATTTTTTTTTAGACAGCTTTTTTCTCCAGTGTTCCTGTGAGATCTTCAAGCAAGAAAGCTGGAACTGGGCGACGGGCTGGATGTTGAGATCCAGTGGTCACCCCAGTTCAGCCTACGAGCGCATGCAGGCCATAGCTCCGCGCTGGGTCGGCCGCGACATAGTCCCACTGGACGGGGACTGACCCTGCGAGTTAAACGTCTCGCCTGGACGCCAATGACCAACAGAGTCACAGCGTCCGTATTGGTCGACAGCCCCCCCACCCCGGTGGAGAGGGGTTCTGTCAGGAGTTGGCGCCTCTCTCTCTCTTTCTGAGGGGTCCAAGCAGGTAGACTGAGGGGCGCTATTGCGCTGGGGGACTAAGTTAAAAAAAAAAAAAATGTTTTTTTCTTGCAATTAATTTTTTTGTGTTTGTTGGCAAGTGTCTTGTTACATGAACCCTGCCACACATGTATCCCCACCTGATCCCCTCGGGGTGGCCGCAGGACCCTCCAGTACCCCATTTTGTGATGATGCATTATCAGCAGTTTTGGAGTCTTTGGTATCCCAGGTGGAGGTAGCCTGTCAGGGACGGGGGTCAAGAAGAGCGACCCCCGCCTACCCCTAGGTCATCTGATACTTCAGATACGGATTCTGAGCTGGTCATTGCAGCCCCTTTTTCTGGGGTTGTTGTCTCAGGTACGGTCTCCTCAGACAGTGAGGAGGACGCGTCTGCCTCCGCCATAGCACAAGAAGCGTTGGTGGAAGCACTAGTTGTGTCTGTCCGGGAAACCTTAAATCTTGAGGTTACACGGGCAGAGGTAGCGGAGACTCATATTCCTTCTTTGGTACTGGCAAGCCTACCAAAATTATGAAGGGTTTCCCTTGCTCAAATGGGGTCGTCCGTAAACAAGCCTCTGCTATTTCCAAACGCATTGCTAGGCGCTATCATTTTTGAGGAATCCCTCATTACAAAGATGGACGGTACCACCAATAGTGGACTCACCGATTTCCAGACTAAAAAAAGCCACTGTTATCCCGTGGGATTGACAGAATGGACCTCACCCATCTCTAGGGTGGGGGGACGTCTTCACCGGTTTCCGTATCCAGGGCTTTCCAGAATCCCGGATAAAGGGGTTCGCAAGGTCATATGGTCGGGATACAAGATCGAGTTTCGATCACTTCCACCGGTGCGATTCTTCCCTTCCAATATTCGACATCCCCGGGTCGCTTAAAAAGCTTTGCGGGGGACAGCTTGATGCAACAAGCAGTGGTAGTTCCCATTCCTTGGAGGAGTTCTAGTCGAACCTGTTCACAATGCCCAGGAAAAAGGGCTAGGTGCGTCCAATTCTGGTCTTGGAAGAGATGGAGTCTATCCATACAGTGGTGGCCTCCCTGCATCAGGGGGATTTCCTGGCGTCCATAGACATTTAGGGTGCCTATCTTCATATCCCCATCTTCGCAGGACATCAGCGTTTTTGTTGCTTTTCCCAAAGATCATCCCTGGTTCCCACCAGGAAACTGAACTATCTGGGCCTAATTTTGGATACATCCTTGGCAAGAGTGTTTTTCCATGCAGAGAAACTCTGGAAGATTCAGTCATGATTCGGATATTACTGTCCGTCAACTGGCTGGGATTGATGGTCGCCTCTTTAGAGGCAGTACCGTTTGCCCAGTCTCATACCCGAATTCTCCATAGAGGAGATTCTTCTCATATGGAATCGGAATTTCCGATTCCCTGGACAATCGGATCCGATTGAGCGAGCGGACCAGGGAGGCTCTGGTCTGGTGGCTTCGGTCTCCGATGCTCAGCCAGGGGAAGTCATTTCTTCTGATAAATTCCAGGTCACCGATAAATGTGTTGGAACTGAGAGCGATCAGACTTTGTCTGATTTACTGGACCGAGCAGCTCCAGGGCAGCCCGGTTCGGATCCAATCGGACTATGCCTCGGTTATGACTTATGTCGATCACCAGGGGGCACCAAGAGTGCCCTGGCGGCCATAGAAGTGGCCAACATTCCTATTGGGGGAACAGTTGTTCCAGTTCTCTCCGCGATAGTTATCACGGGGGTGGACAGGCAGATTATTTCAGCCGTCAGATTCTGGATCAAGAGGAATAGTCTCTTCATCCAGAAGTATTTCTCCAGCTGTCCCTTCATTGGGGCACCCCGGAGATGGATCTGTTGGCAGGTTGGCTCAACAGGGCTCGCGCCCGCGATCCTCTAGCGGACGCAGCAGACGCGCTGAGCGCCCCGTAGGGGAAGTATCAGCTACTGTATGTCTTCCCCCTTCTCAAGTTACTGCTGAGATTTCTCCGCAGGATAGAGGTGGAGGGAACTCCAGTTATCCCGCTAATTCCGGCTAGCCTCGTCAAGCCGGGTACGCCGACTTGGGCAAGACTAGTCGCGGACGCTCCTTGGAGACTTCTTCTCAGGGAGGATCTGCCGTCTCAAGGACCGATCTTCCATCGTGCTTTACAGTCGCTGGCTTCAACGGCCTGGCCATTGAGACCCAGGTACTGAAGGACAAGGAATTGTCAGCTTCAGTTATTCCTACTCTAATTAAAGCAAGAAAAGCGACTTCCAGCAAAGTCTATTATCGCACATGGAAGGCTTACATTGCGTGGTGTGAATCGTAGGAGTTTTCCCCCACGTACCTATTCGGTGACCCGAATCTTGGTTTTTTCTGCAAAAGGGGGTTGAGCAGAAACTATCCTTGAGCACTATCAAGGGTCAGGTTTCAGCGTTAGCAATCTTCTTCCAGAAGCCTCAAGCTACTCATTCCTTGGCGGAATTTCATCCAGGAGGTGCAGCACATGGCTTCGCCAGTGCGCGCGCCCTTACCACTCTGGGATCTTAATTTGGTGTTGTCGGTTCTTCAGAAACCTCCCTTTGAAAATATCAGGGAGATTCCCTTGCTTACATTATCCCAGAAGGTGGCCTTCTTGGTGGCTATCACTTCTGCACGCAGGGTGTCAGAACTGACTGCATTATTGTGTAATTCCCATATCTGGGGATTCATAGGGAGAAGGTAGTTCTTCATCCGAAGCCATCCTTTTTTCCTAAGGTGGTTTTCAGACTTTCATCTGAATGAAGATATTGTGCTACCTTCCTTGTGTCCTAAGCCCAGTCATCCTCGGTAATGTGCGTTGCATTCCTTGGATGTGGTGCGGGCAATCAGGGTATACCTGAAGACTACGGAATCGTTCCGTAAGACGGATTCACTTTTGCGATCACGGATGGCCCCAGAAAGTGGTTGCCTGCATCTGCCGCGACTATCTCCAAATGGATTAGACAGTCGGTGGTACAGGCTTATTCTATTAAGGGTCGGAATCCTCCGTTCCTTATTAAGGCGCACTCCACTCGAGCACTCAGTACTTCCTGGACCTACCGCCATCAGGCGTCAGTGGTCCAGGTGTGCAAGGCGGCTACCTGGTAGTCGGTGCATACCTTTTACAAAATTTTATAAAGTTGATGTGATGGCATCAGTGGATGCCTCATTTGGCCGCAAGGTTTTGCAGACCACAATTTGAGGAGACCGGTGGTCTACCTCGAGGGTTTTTTTCCGTTGGAATTTCTGTTGAGTCTCATCTTTTGTTTGATGAGCCTTTTAAACTTCTAGTTGGCACCGGTTGGGCCTTCTAGATTGGATTTTGATTTCCATTTTCCCACCCCTCATTTGTGGCACTGCTTTGGGACGTCCCGAGTTGATATTAATCAAGGACTACGTCTGTCAATGAGCGACAGAGAAAAATGGATTTTTGTAAAATCTTACCGTAAAATCCTTTTCTCTTAAGCTCATTGACAGACGTAGTACCCGCCCCTCTGTTTTTGAGTTGGGTTGGGTTAAATTCTCTAAACACTGCTTTGTGACATAACTGATTTGCTAGAGCAGGAAGTGAGAGGATATACCCTCTGGGACTGCCCCTAGGGTGTGGCTAGTCCTACTCCTGTAGAGGGCAGTATAACCCGAGTTGATATTAATCAAGGAGGACTACGTCTGTCAATGAGCTTAAGAGAAAAGGATTTTACGGTAAGATTTTACAAAAATCCATTTTTTTCACATTTTTTTTATATGAAATTCCCCCCCAAAAAATTTAAAAATTGAATTTTTTTTACATTTTTGACCAATTTGTTTTCTGCTACCTATGTTTGGTAAAAAAAATCACAATAAGCGTATTTTGATTGGTTTGCGCAAAAGTTATTGTGTTTACTAACTAAGGGAAAGATTTCTGTCATTTTTGGTGTTTTTTTTTTTTTTTTTTTTTTTTTTTAACGAGTAATGGCGGCAATCTGCGATTTTTTTTTTTTTTTTTTTTTTTTTGCCGGACTGCGACATTGCAGCGGACAGATCGGACCCTTGACTGACATTTTTTACACTTTTGGGGGTACCAGTGACATTACTGCAGTAATCAGTGCTATATATATGCACTGTTACTGTAAAAATGACACTGGCAGGGAAGGGGTTAATTTTATTGGAGAGGGAGGGGTTAATGTATGCCTGGTGCTTACTAACGTGTGTGGGGGAAGGTGACTGAGTGACACAGAGACAGATCGCATGTTCAGCTATGCTGAACCCTGCAATCTGACCCTGCCTGTCACTTAGGAGATCCGCCCGCTCTGTTTACACAAGCAGGCGGATCTCCACACTCGATTCCCCGACGATCGGGGAAGAGCAGCGGCGATTGCCGCTGCTCCTCCCCTGGCCCGACTCCCGCTGTGAATGAATACAGCGGGAGCGAGCCTCCAGCGGCGTGCGCGTGCCGCCGAGAAAGGGGAGTGTCTGGCGACGTAGGTCTACTTCGCCAGACGATAACGAACCACTTTGCCGCAGTAGAGCTCTAGTGAGCAGACGGCAAGTGGTTAAAGTGGGAGTAAATTCCCATGCATGACTTTTACCTATAGGTAAGCCTATAGTAGGGCTTACCTATAGGAACAGTAAATATCTCCTAAACGTGCACTGTTTAGGAGATATTTACTTTTAATGCAGCTGGTGACATATGGAACAGCATACTGTGCCGTTCCTTCAGAGTCCTGTGCCGCACATCGTCGCAGCTCGGGCCACTCACACAGTCGGAGTCCACGAACCCAGAAGGAAAATCGGGTGAGGATGCAAGCGCTTTCAGTGGTGACAGCGCGACGCCGGAGGGCTTTGTTTTAAGGTAAGTTTCACATAATGTGCTAGTATGCGATGCACTCCTGTCCCATATTGCAAAAAGTGGTCACCTCCCCCACCTATAACTGGTCTTAACAGTAAGAAGCACTGGAAGGGCAAACGCAGATCAAAAAAGCAAGGGGATTTACAGTCACTACTTACCAACCAGCCAGTGACCAACCGAATTAACCTGTTTAACAGTATGCTTTAAAAACAGGGGTTTAGTTGCACACATTTGCAAATACATGCGTAAGCTGCAGGCCACGGCAAGGCACCCTGATATCTACAGACCCTAACTCTACCTTTAAACAGTCTCCACATTGAGAGCACATGTATTCTGATGGATAGATGGAGGACATGTGACTGGAGGGAGCCTACCCTTCCTTAAAGGTGCAGGGTCACACTGAACACCTAGCACATTGCACAATGGCAGCAAAGATGTCACTGCATTGCCTGACCACTATGCTATGCGCTCCTGTCCCATATGTAGGTTCTGCACACATGTAAACTGTGATCACACCACACGTGAGGTATTGCCATGAACATCAGAGCAAGAACAATAATTCCGTAAAGGCTTTTAAAGTGTTGCTTATGGAGATTTTTAGGTACTGCTAGTTATGCACCATTCCACGGGCGTGTTCAATTTAAAGTGCGACATGTATCGTTTTACTCAGCGTAACATATTTATATTTTACCAAAAATTAGCTACTATATTGTGTTTGTGTCTACTAAAATTCATTGAAGTGTATTTTCCTGAAAATTTGCATTTGTTAAACCGCTGCAAAAATATCGTGTGACATAAAAAATTAGCACCATTTTCTTTCTCCGGGGGCCTTTGCTTTCAGAAAATATACAGTCTTTTGGGGTTCTAAGTGATTAGTAAAAAATAAAAAGCGTCATCTTTCATTGACTGACATGGCTCTTCTTAACCATTGGGTTATACTGCCCCCTACAGGAGTAGGACACTAGGCAGAAAAAAAGTCTGGCTATGCCTATGGGCAGTCCCAGGGAGTATACATCCTTTTCCTGCTATAGTTAGTTTTTTTTCTGCCTAGTCAGGACTTAGTTCCTTGCTGGGACCTCTGGTCCTGGCAATTTTTTCTTTTTAGAAATTTTTCTCCTGTTTTTTTTTTTTTTTTCCTGTGAGATCTACAATCAACTGCCGGACTGGGCGACGGGCTGTATAATCTAGATCCAGTGGTCACCCCAATCTAGCCAGCAAGCACGCACAGACCTTAGTTCTGCGCTAGGTCGCAGCTGGCCTGCGAGTTAAACGCCTCACGAGGTCGCATACGACCGTGTCTCGGCCCGAGTTGCAGAGTTCCTCCTGGCCGACAGCCCCCCTATTAGATGGCGAGGGGTTCTGTCTGGAGCAATGCCCACCTGGTTCCTGGTATAATGAGTAGCTGTCCCCCCTCTCCCCCTGGGGTGAACGTGGGCCCCTCCTTGGGATGGTCGCACCCCCCGGTTCCCCTTCCTCCCATCCTACTCCCCCCTCCCCTCTACCTACGCTGGGGCTGTGTGGCTGGTCTGGTCCACCTCCTGCGACAGAGGCACAGGTTCCCTTGGGCACTCACAAGCCATCCAGAGCGGCAAAGGTGTTTCCTTTCCCCGCCTATTTTGACAGAATTTTTGCTAAAGAGTGGGGACAACCAAAGCGTCCCCTTGGGGTCCCTAAGTGATTTACTAGGCGGTGCTCCTGAGCTTTTTTTTTTTTTACATTTTTTCAGCTCAATGAAGCTTGTGCTTTCTGGGCTCTTTTGAACATTTTGATTGAGCGTCTTTGAGCTTCTTTAACCACTTCAATACAGGCCACTTTCACCCCCTTCCTGCCAAGGCCGATTTTCAGCTTTTAGTGCTGTCACACTTTGAATGAAAATTGCGTGGTCATGCAATGCTGTACCCAAATTAAATTATTATTTTTTTTTCAAACAAATTGAGCTTTTCTTTTGGTGGTATTTAATCACTGCTTTTTATTTTTTGCTAAAAAAAGAAATGGAAAATTTTGAAAGAAAGTTTTTTCTTAGTTTCTGTCAGTAACATTTGTAATAATTTTTTACCTTCACTGATGTGTGCTGATGAGGCTGCACTGATGGGCACTAATGAGGTGGCACTAATATGCTGCACTGATGGGCGCTGATCGGCTCTCCTCGCCACACACTGACAGTGTGAGATGAGGAGCGCGGATAAACGGCACTTCTGCATTTACATGTGACTGGTTGTGATTTGACACAGCCGATCACATGGGTAAAGAGCCAATAACGTGGCTCTTTACCAAGATCAGGATTGCGCCGTGTTATAGGAAAATGGCACGGCTGAGAGTGGCTGTTCTGGGGCATCGTCATATGTCGCCCCAGAACAAGAGCCGCACTGCTCAGCCGTCATTTCACGGTGGGTGGGCGGCAACTGGTTAAGCTTTTTTGAGCATAAGTGTTTTTTTTTTGTTTTTTTTTTTTTACAGACCCTCCCCACATTTTTTTTTGTGTGTGTTTTCGACCTTCTTTAAGCTTTTTTAATGCTTTTTTGCTCTTTTTTGCACTCTTTTTTGCACTCTTTTTTGCGCACTTAGGCCTCTTGTCTTCTGGAAAGCTCCTCTCAAAAACGTGGGTTTGGTGGGGGGGGGGGGAGAGGGGGGGGTTTCTGCCTGTAAGAGCATATGCCTTTAAACTCCTGAAAAAGCCATAGTGTGCATGGACACATTGGCTAACATGGAGAGGAGTTTTCATGCAGGAAAAGAAGAGAGCTAAAAAAAAAGCTCAAAAGCCTGCAGGAGCCGCTTCTTTGAGCTGCAGTATGCATGAGCCCTAATACAGTATGGGTTTTACTAGCCAAATCACCAGGTTATAAAAGAAAAACAGAAGGGAAAAAAACCCCTAAAACCAAAAAAAAAAAAAAATAATGCAGCCACCACATCTTATAATTGGTAACCTGCAATATATTACATTTTTGGTTTTGGGTTTAATACTGCATTAAAAAAAAAGGGTGCTAGACTAATCCCTCAGGAATACCAGTGGACCAGCTGAGCGTAAAAGCGTTAGTGTATAAGAAGCACTTTAAGGAAAGGCAGTGGGACCACTGTTAGTGCAAACGGGTTGCAATAACCAGAAAGCTGTCTGTACACCTTCGCTGGGTCCCTGAGTACAGGTTGTTGGAAGAGTAAATGTCTGTCTGTTTCACCTATAAAGTGCTAGGCACTGTGTGTAGAGAGCCATGTTGCAATGCTCCACATGAGAGGAAATCATGGTTAGGTTGAAGAGCTATGGGTTTGCATGCAAGCTCCTCCATTGAGCTGTGTCATCAAAGGTCACTGCCGAAATGTGAAGCAACTGCTCAGGCAGAAGGAATGCCTGGCCACCAAAGTACACTCAGAAGCACTTATTTACTATTGCATGGCAAAGAGGGCGAAATTGCGGACACTTATTTCTGCAGAAATTGCCCTCGGACTGAAGTACTCCCACAAATGGCTGTGATCGGTTCACAGACACAGTGTACAGAGATGAACGGAGCAGCTCTGTGCCTTGGGATTGCCATGAAGACCAACCACAGAGATCACGAATGTCAACAGACTAGTGTTCAACATGAAAATTCCCTCCTTCCTCTTTTAATGAATCATTCGTAGAAGTTTATGGGCAGCAGCAGAATTTTGATGTATACCTTCAAATATGGGATTCTTTTTAACACTTTCACCCCCCCCCCCCCCTTCTCCTGTAAATCTAAGCTCCATCCTGTCTTTGCAATGCCTGTAAATTTACCCCTTCACAAGGGAAAAACTTTCAATGAATCCTGCACTGCCAGGGACAGAAATATGTTTCTGTTCTAAGGGCGACATATGTTCTCCCGTGGCCACTTTAATCGGATCAGGTCATGTTTTCTTTACCATCTGGCTAAACTGAGTGACAGGTAATTTATTTGTTTTCCACATTCATAGTAGTAAATGTGTTTACATACATGGACTTGGAGATTCAGTGCACTGTCATGACATGGAAATGTGAAAAATGCTTCTGTCCTGTTGTGTTATCACAGCTCCGGGAAGAAATGCAGAATGCCGATACTGGAGCCACCATCTCCAACTCCCAGCAATTGGAGATTGACAAACTCAACCAGACTTTGCAAAGGCAGCGAGCTGAGATAGAGCGCCTCAGACATGTGCTGGAGCATGTCCGAGCTGGTGAGATGCTTTTTACTGATTAAATAACACATGTGACTATAGTTACAACACGCTAGGCTTTTCCCAGTTCTAGATTTCATAGTAAATGTATTTGTCTTCCAGATAACACTGGAGAGATCAACAATCTGCTGGATGAGATCGATTCCCTCAGAAATGCCCTTGGTTATCAGAATGATTATATCACCAGCATGACTGACCCATTCCGAAGGAGAGGCTACTGGTATTATGTGCCATCTTCCTCCAATGTAAGTGTATTACGCTTGGAGAACTACCATAAGGGTACAATGTAATAAAAATAGGAATATCTGTGAATAATGTGTTAAGCTGTGGTCATTGTTCAAGATATTTTGCCCTCTCAGCTACGTTTGAAGGCTCATGTATGAGAAGTAGGTTTGTTGGTAAATAACCGATTGCAAAGTGCGCTGATAGTTTTGCAGGGGCCATTATGTCACAATTTAGGAAAATAAGGAACACAGGTCTTGCTCTTGTTTTTTTTTTTCCCAACATAAGGTTTAAATTGGTTCTAAAGGCTGAAGTTTTTTTTACCTTTATGCATTCTCTGCATTGGGGTAAAAAACCTTCTTTGTGCAGCTCCCCCCCAGCGCCCACTTATGCTTATCTGCGCCCAATCTTGATTCAGTGCTGTTAACGAGAGCAGCGTCTCCCTCAGTTCCCTCTGCTGTCAATAACAGCAGTAAAGAGGCGGGGGGGGTTTGGGTCAGGACTGGGCCCGCACAAGTTCCCCCATAGCAAGCGGCTTGCTGTAGTGGGCACTCAGCGGGAGGCCCGAGAAAAAGAGGAAAAGGGCTGCTCTGTGCAGGACCAATGCAAAGAGCAGGTAAGCATGACATCTTTGTTATTTTAAAGAAAAGAAAAATGCGTGTTTACAATCACTTTTAGCCCCATTCACATTAGGTCGCTCCGACTTAGGGGGCGACCTGTGAAGTCGCGTGAAGCGCGACTTCGGTGCGACTTGCACGGACTTCACATAATGGAAGTCAATGCAAGTCGCCTCCAGGTCGCCCCCCCGAAGTAGTACAGGACCCTTTTTCTAAGTCGGAACGACTTGTGTCGCTCCTATTAGAACCGGTCCTGTACTACACTATGGGAGCGACGGTGCACGATTTGTCAGGCTGACCAAGTCGCCTGACAAGTCGTACCAGTGTGAATGGACACTAAGGGTATTTGAAAGGGGATATTATGCTCCATCTTTTGTATATTATGCTCCATTCGTTTTACTAATGGCCACGGTAAGGGGGCTGGTTGTGGAAGAGTCTTGTGCCCCTTCAATGCTATTCTTCTGTCTCCCTTAACTATCCCACAAGCTTTCTAGTGTTGCCATTGCAACAGACCAACAGCATGGTGTCACACAGATAATGCCTCATCCTTGTCTTCCCCAGAATGAAATACAACATTGTAGAATAATATCTATTGCTGCTGTACTTTGAATTTCCTTGGAACGGTCTAGATAGGACATTGTTTTGGATTTCCTAATACTTCTGTCTTTTTTCTGCTGTCCTTGTCTGTATGGCAGCAGGAAGTACAGAAACTGCATGATTGTAAAAAAAAAAAAATAGGGGTTGATTTACTAAAACTGGAGAGTGCAAAATCTGATGCAGCTCTGCATTGTAGTCAATCAGATTCTAACTTCAGCTTGTTTAATTAAGCTTTGGCAAAAAACATGGAAGCTAATTGGTTCCTATGCATAGCTGCACCAGATTTTGTACTCTGTAATTTTAGTAAATCAATCCCATAATGTCTATGAAAACCTATTCTGTTTTAGTTTTTGAGATACATTTTTTTCCTTTTGCAAAAATCAGCAATATTGCAGGATATACAACAATACTAAACTGAGTTTTATATGGCAGAACTCCGGCCGGGATTCAATAAGTACCAAAGACTCTGGTGTCAGTTTACATTACCCACTGACTTCATCTCCTGCAAGATGGAAAGATGTTCATCGCAAACACAGCAAAAAGGAGAAGCGTTTGCCTGAAGCAATGGGGCATTGGGTATACTCACCATTTCACCATAGGCATCACAGGTGCCACAAAGGTAGGTTCAGTAGCAGTACTAAGTTGTTTGCCTGTGAAACACCAAATTACTTTTCGATCTGAGAGATCTTATCATTTTTGCTGTAGCTACACAAAGCGTGACTGTGATTAGGCCTATTATAGGCCTATTAAGTCAGGAGACCTCATCATGTCTCCCCTTTTCATTTCCAGCTGGATGCTCATTTTCAGAACTAGCTATACACATGCTACTTTAAAGGCGTTGTACACTCGCATATGTTTTTGCTGTTTTAACTAGGTATTAGCACAAGTATAGTTCTATTCCTTGAGCTGTTGGTTTGCCTTCCCTTTTAATGATGGGCTCACATATTGTGGCTGCAGTTTTTAGTGTCGCGGCTGATTGTGATGAAAAATATTCTCCTGCAGCATGAGTGAGCTCTGCCTGTGTCAAATATAATTAATGTGAAGTTCTCACCTGGCACGCAATGAGATTATTGGACGCATGATCGTCCATTTTTTATTTTTTTTTTTTATGCTAGTGTCCATATCGAAAATGAAGAGGTTACTAAAGTTCGAAAATTATTGTACAACTGAATAAAAATTCAGAAGTGATGTAATGTATTGTATTTTCAGATGAAAACTGTGCTGATCAAATGAAAATTGTATGATCTGACATCGTACAAGGAAAATTTTCATGTTTGTCCCTTTGGGTAATTTTGGACGAAAGCTGTGTACTAATGATCAAATTATAATACGATCATTTGAAAAGCAGTGTTTTTTTGTATGATTTTCTAATCATGCGTACAGGCCTTCCAACTATTGAGTTATGCAGCTGCCTTCAGGTGTTTGGATATTGGCAAACAAAGCTGTAAGGACAGGCCCAACAAAACCCCTTCCTTAATGTTAGTTTGGGCACTGGATCCTGCTTGTGTGCTTACCTAGGCACATAGTGCAGTGCGGTAAACTAGCCACATGGGTTCTATACAGCTCCAGTGCCATGACCGTGACAGTACAACCTGGTGCAACCCTGTTCTTGCAGCCCCCCTTGTGTTGTATGCCACCAGGTGGATCATGAGCTAGGGACCTAGTCCCTATGTTTCAGTGGCTGCTGGGACTTGGAAGACACTGCGGAAAAGTCAGGGCTATGACCCTATCTAGGTAATCCAGGGTGCTGCCTCCTTGTTCATTGGCACAACGGGAGTTACAGCCACTTCCCAAGTTCATATTCGGTATTCATATTCGGTGCTGAGTTGTGCTGTTTTTGGCTGGAACCCACAATGGGATTTACAGCTTCTGCTCGCATTGAAACTTGGGCTCCTTTTTTCTTTTTTTTTTTCGTTGGTCTGGGGCTTACCTCTGTGTGACCTTACTCCCACCTGAACTAACTACAATAAAGAGTTTGTATGTTCTCCTTTTTTGTTTAAGGCAATTGATATTGTCCCTTACTACTTTGGAGGTCCCGTCCCTTTTCAAGTAAAAATGGTTTGCCTTTAGAACAACTTTTTTGTTCTGCTTTAAGGGTCGAGTTCCACCCTTCCCTGTCAAGATGAACTCCACGAGACCTGTGAGCACTTCCTGGGCTTTTTCATTAGGCTGTTACCCTGATTTGCAAGACTGCCAACTGGTCCTCTGCTCACACTTTCCCCAAGTTTTATCAGGTGGATGTGCATGCCTCTGCTGATCCCGGCTGCGGCATAAGGCTGCATTCACACTTGAGCGTAGCGTTTTTTACCGCGATTTTACCGCGATTTTTACTGCGATTTTTACCGCGATTTTACCGCAATTTTTTCAGGCGTTTTTCATTGACATCTATCAAAAACACTGGTAATCAGCCCAAAAAGAAGCTCATGTTCTTTTTTCAGCTACAGGCGTTTTGCAAAACGCTCAGATGTGAACAGGGGCCATTTAAATGAATGGGGTTTTACTTGTTGGGCGTTTTGGAAGCGTTTCTTTTGAGCGTTTTTGGAGCTGAAAACGCCCAGGTGTGAATGGAGCATTAGGCTCTTCAGGCTTCCCTCTGAGCTTCAGGCAGTCCCTGGTTCTATTGTTTTTTTGTGGAACTTTTTTTTTTTCTTTTTTTGTGGACTTGGTAGTGTTTTGTTGATTTTACCCATCCCTAAGGTAGACTGCTTTTGGGCTTCCTGACCGTCTCTGAATTCCTGTGTCCCATTATGAACGGGAAAAAAGACAGGATTTTTGTACTTTAAAATCCACTTCTTGGAGTTCATTGAAGGACACAGGTGTATCTATGCTCATGCTCTTGTACTGTATGTCCACCAAACTGAGGCATGCTGAGAGCAGGAAGGGTTATATTGGGCTGGCCACAATTTTTGTTTTGCCAGGGTTCAGAACCTTTAGTAGGCAGTACTATATTTCAATATTCTCTGAATTCCTGTCCCCCCCAATGAACTCCAAAAAATAGATTTACGGTAAGTACAAAAATCCAGTCATCTAAAACAGGTTCCCTTTAATGCCAGAAATGTGGTAATTGTATTTGTCTGGGTTTGCGTAAAACAATAACTGGACTGGAAAGTCAGTTGCTGTCTCATTTAGTAATCTTTTTCTTTCCTTGGCAGATGATGTTGATGGAGGCTCAAACAGTGATAGCGATGCACCACCATGTCCTTTTGTCCCTCCTCCCGGCTCAGTCATTTATACAGTGTTTCCTAATGGTACTCCAGTCCCCCAAGGAACAGTCATTTATGGACCTCCACCTTCCTCCACTGGGAGCTCTGTGGCCCCTGGGACTGTTATATATGGGCCCCCACCTCCTGGCACTCAGTTTGTTTATGGCCCTCCTCCTCCACAGTTTACTATTCCAGTCATTCCAGCTGGTGTTCTTCACTGCAATGTGTCTGCACACCACAATCTGGTGAGTCCCATTTTCCATTATGTATAATAGATAATGCAAGAATACCACCATCAGTAAAAAAAACTCTTGATTTGATGATGCCGTTACACTATCTCTGTTGCTGGATAATGTTGTACTGTTTAAAAAAAATTTAGTTTTTATAATGTATTTTAAATGAGGGAATGAGGAGAGATTTCTGTAAAGTGAATGGGATTCCCATCTTAGAGAGTTGTTACTGGAACTTCCCTTACCTATTGCTCTGATGACAACTCAATGTTTGGATTTCCCTTTCCTCTTCCCGTCATGACTTTATGTCATGATAACAATTGTCAACTAGATAAAAAGGGGGGTGCTCAAACCGCAAAAAAAACGTGACAAAGGGTCTACCTTTCTCTACTCTATCCAAAACTAAAACTAGTTTCCTTTACATACACTTGAAATTGATGATTTTATATATAGAAATGTAATATTACTATGGATTCCCATCAAACGTATGTTTTAATAGGAAAATGAAGTTACTCACCTTGAAGATGTTATTAATCATCTAAAGTCTCGACATAAAAAAGAAAATAGTACAAAAGTGCAATTATCAGGTGATATTGAAGAATTGGAACGTCGCAGACAAATGCTGAGAAGAGAGGTCGACGATTTGCATAATGCTTCCCAGAAACGTAAGCGCAAGTAAGTGTATCATGTGCAGGAATTATCTAAAAGTGTGATTAAAAGTTGTGATTTTTAGATTTCTAATGCTTATTGGTGATTTTGTCTTTGAGTATGTTTTAGCATGGCTAGCAATTTGTGCCTTTTCAGGAATTTCATGGAGGGACATCTGGACCACCTGATTACAGAGCTGGAGCTGGAGAGATCATTGCATCATCATGACAGTATTGAGAATGAGATTGAATGCATAGAAAAAACACTTCTGAAGAGAAGAGCGGAGCTCCGAGAGGCTGATCGGCTGCTGGCAGAAGCGGAAAATGAACTGAAAAACACAGAGGAAAAGGTTGGTAGTTAACAGCTCTGTATGTAATGTTGTATTACAGTACCTGCTGTAAAGACTGCACAGTGAAGAATGTGATATGTGACAGTTACTGTCATCCTGTAATTCTCTGTTTCCAGACTGCAGATTTAAAAGAAAAATACATTATAGCCAAGAAGCATTTATCCCGAACGGAGAACGATGCAGAGGAGCTGGAGAGACGAGCAGAGGAAATGGCTGTGAATCTTGTGAAAGCTGACCAACAGCTGCGGTATGTCACAATGTGCTCCAATGCACAGTTATGATCAGGACTGCACACCTTCATTTCACTATTCGCTCATACTCTTATGGAATAGATCAGGTCCAGTTTTCAATAGAGGACAAGGAAACAAACTGCCAAAATCAGTACACTTTAGGCTTGCACCCCCTGATTATAATGCCCAACAAGCTCTTGAATTTGCCCATTCGGCTCCTGAGATTTGTATTAGTTTATTTATTCCTTGTGTAATATGATACAGACTTTAATGGATGGCCGAACCTCAGTTGGTCCTAGGCATTCAAACAGGGTTACCTAAACATATAAGTTGTGTGAACATTGCCATTTGTGTTGCCTTAGTGTGCATTTTTGCAGTGGGCAGAAAGTGCTGGCCTTATTGCTAGGGAGATAAATCTAACTCCCAGAAAGATTTAATCAGGTCAGTGGACCTTTATTGTGAGCACAGGCAGCAAAAAGTGTGGGCTAGAACTCATAGATCCAATTATTGTAAATTCTAACACAATGAAAATGTGTACAGTGCATCCGAAAAGTATTCACAGCACTTCACTTTTTCCACATTTTGTTATGTTACAGCCTTATTCCAAAATGGATTTAATTCATTATTTCTCTAGCGCTCATTGACAGACGTAGTCCTCGGTGATACACCACCTTCGGGTTATGTTGCCTCCACAGGAGCAGGACTAGACAGGAAATTAAAAAGCTCTGGCCACACCCTAGGGGCAGTCCCAGAGGGTATATCCTCTCTCTCTCTGCCTCAGCAAATCAGTTATTTTCTGTCTAGTTAGGAGTAAGGACCTAGATACCTTGCTGGGATCTTAGGTCCTGGCAAGAATTTTTTCTTAAAGGATTTTTTAGACCGCTTTTTTTCTCCAGTGTTCCTGTGAGATCTTCAAGCAAGAAAGCTGAACTGGGCGACGGGCTGGATGTTGAGATCCGGTGGTCACCCCAGTTCAGCCTACGAGCGCGTGCAGGCCATAGCTCCGCGCTGGGTCGGCCGCGACAAAGTCCCATTAAAGGACTGACCCCGCGAGTTAAACGTCTCGCTGAAACGCCAAAGACCATGAGTCACGGCGTCCGTATTGGTCGACAGCCCTCTCGCCCCGGTGGAGAGGGGTACTGTCAGGAGTTGGTGCCCGCCTGGTTCCGGTATGGTGAGTAGTATGTTCCCCCTTTTCCCCTGACGGGTCTTGTGGTGAACGCGGGCCCCTCTCTGTATGGTAAGATAGAGTCCCTCTCTATCCTATAACATGACACAGATCCTCCTACTTTGAGTGTGATTTTATGTGCAAAAAGCCAGGAGGCTTGGTTTGGGAGCTAACAATCTAATTGTATACATGTTAAAAAGATGTAATCTGTGGCATTCTGGGAATCTTACGGTGATAAGAATAAGCTACCTACCAGTCAGAAGCCACGGACATGTAGACTGCCTTCCTAATCAGATCTCCAGCTATTAGCAGGCCTCCCGAATGGCCATGCGGTCCGCCAGGGCCGGTACCGCCAACCACGCCAAATCCCCATGCAGAGAGAGTGTTGTGTGCCCTGCAGCACACCGCTATTCAGTACAGGCCGCCGCCATTTTTTTTGCTGGATCGCACGAGCCGCCATTTTGGCGTAGCCTCGTGTCTCCAGCATGGGGGCGGCCATGTTTGAGGTGATCCAAACACCTCGTGGAGCTTGGGGAGGCGCCGGAAGGCGTGCAGAGGGGCGGAGCCGCCTCCTTTCTTCCTGGGCAGCCAGCCAAAAGACTTCCTGTTTGTCAAGACAGCGCTGTAACCTGTTGCAGTTAAACTCTGAGCATCAAGTGGTGAGCCTGGGGGTCTATCTCTCTCTCTCTCTCGATCGATAGGGATCCCTAGCAGGTAACACTAAGGGGCTTTTTGTGGCGCTGGGGGTCTGAAAAAAAAAAAAAAAAAAAAGTTTTTTATTTTTGAATTATATTATCCAGGAAGTGACTGGAATTATCATGGACCCTGCCACACATATTCCCCCACCTGTTTCCCTCGAGGGGGCCACGGGACCCGCCGGTGCACAGAGTGTAGAGTCATTTACAGCAATTTTGGAGTCTATGGTGGCTCGGGTGGAGGCGGCCTGTCAGGGACGGGGGTCAAGGAAGCGACCCCCGCCTACCCCTTTACTATCTGACACCTCTGACTCAGATTCAGAGATGGTCACTGCAGTTGCAGGTTCCTCTGCAAGGGCTGTTATCCCAGGTAAAGCTCCCTCAGACAGTGAGGAGGACGCTTCTTCTCCTGCTATAATTCAGGAAGAAGCATTGGTGGACGCACTAGTTGTGGCAGTGCAGGAAACCTTAAAACTTGAGGCTTTACCGGCAGAGGCAACTGAAACAGAGATTCCTTTTGGTACTAATAAGCCCATCAAAACGGTGAAGGTTTTTCCTGTACCCAAATGTTTCGGTAATCAGATTAAAGGAGAATGGGAGCATTCTAAACGTACCTTTACTATTTCCAAGCGTATTGCTAGACGCTATCCGTTTGAGGAATCCATCATTAAGAAATGGACGGTACCACCAGTGGTGGATCCACCTATTTCCAGGCTGAATAAAGCCACGGTTATCCCAGTGGAGGACACTTCGTCCTTTAAGGATCCGGTGGATCGAAAGATGGAAGCAGAGTCCCGCACCATCTTCTCTCTGATAGGGTCAGCATTTAGACCAGTAATTGTTATTGGTCTAGTTTCCCAGACACTTACGGAATGGGCGAAAATGGTACGCCAAGACCTTAGGGGAAAGGATATTCCCCAGGAGACATCTGATTTGATGGAACAGATTATACAAGGGCTACAGTTTATCTGTGACGCAGCCTTGGACACTACTCCCTTATTAGGGCATGCATCTATGTCAGCAGTGATCCTCAGACGTGTGCTGTGGTTAAAATGCTGGTCAGCTGACCTAGGTTCCAAGAAGACCTTGACAAATCTCCCTTTTCAGGGGAATCGTCTATTTGGGGCCAACCTAGATGAAATCATTAAGGATGCCACTGGGGGCAAGAGCACTTTTTTGCCACAGGCTGCAAAAGCTAAGGGACCTCGCAACAAGCGAGGACCTTTCTTTACCGCCCATAAAGGGCGCCCGGCTGGTACTAGCGGGAAAGGCAAGACTCCTCCAGGAGGGTTCAAGAAGGGCTGGTCGGACAAGCAGAGGACCAACCCAGCCAAACCCGAAGCAAAGGAGTACACAGCCTGAAGGTGCGCCCCCACCCGGTTTCAGGGTGGGGGGACGTTTTCACCGGTATTCAGGACATTAGATCGAGCATCAACCACTACTACCGGTGCGATTCTTCCCTTCCAACATTTAAGTACTACAGGAAGCGGTAGTTACCGTTCCCTGAATAGATCTTTTCCTTTACCTTTTCCTAAGATTAGTCCCTATACCTCACAGGAATCGGATCTGGTTGACCAGATAGGCCAAGTAGCCTCTAGTCGGGTGACTTCGGTCCCTGAGGTTCAACCAGAAAAGATCACCCTTCCTGATAACAATCAGGTATCTGATAAATGTGTGGGAACAGAAAACGACCAGACTTTCTCGGATGGTCGGGGCCAGATACCTCTAGGGACGCCTGGTTCAGATTCTATCAGCGCCAGTGGTCCTAGAAATTCTAGGCTGGCCTCCTCAAGCCGGCCTGGCCGACTTGGACATGCTAGTCGCAGACGTTCCGTGGGAACTTCGTCTCAGGGAGTGTCTGTGGTCTCAAGGACCAATTTACCATCATGCTTTACAGTCGCTGGGTTTAATGGCCTGGCCATTGAGACCCAAGTACTGAAGGACAGAGGTTTGTCTACTTCAGTCATTCCTACCCTTATTAAAGCAAGGAAAGCGACTTCCAGCAAGGTCTATTATCACACATGGAAGACTTATATTGCGTGGTGCGAATCTTTAGGATTTCCTCCACGTACCTATTCGGTGACTCGAATATTGGCCTTTTTGCAACAAGGGGTTGAGCAGAAGCTAGCCATGAGCACCATCAAGGGTCAAGTTTCAGCATTAGCAATCTTCTTTCAGAAACCTTTAGCTACCAAGTCCTTGGTGCGGAATTTCATCCAGGGGGTGCGGCACCTGGCTCCTCCAGTCCGCGCGCCCTTACCGCCCTGGGATCTTAATTTGGTTTTGTCGGTTCTACAGAAACCTCCCTTTGAAAACATCAGGGAGATTCCCTTGCTTACTTTATCCCAGAAGGTGGCCTTCTTGGTGGCTATTACTTCTGCTCGCAGGGTGTCAGAACTGGCTGCATTATCATGCCAGTCCCCATACCTAGTGATTCATAGGGATAAGGTAGTACTTCATCCTAAGCCATCTTTTCTTCCTAAGGTGGTTTCAGATTTTCATCTGAATGAAGATATTGTACTACCTTCCTTGTGTCCTCAGCCCAAGCATCATCGGGAACATGCGTTGCATTCCTTAGATGTGGTTCGGGCAATCAGGGTATACCTGAAAGCTACGGAATCATTCCGTAAGACGGATTCACTTTTTGTGATCACGGATGGCCCCAGAAAGGGTTTGCCTGCATCTGCCGCGACCATTGCCAAATGGATTAGACAAACGGTGGTACAGGCTTATTCTATTAAGGGTCAGAGTCCTCCGTTCCCTGTTAGGGCGCACTCCACTCGAGCGCTCAGTACTTCCTGGGCCTTTCGCCATCAGGCGTCAGTGGTCCAGGTATGTAAGGCGGCCACCTGGTCGTCGGTACATACCTTTACAAAATTCTATAAAATTGATGTGACGGCATCGGCGGATGCCTCATTTGGCCGCAAGGTTTTGCAGGCCGCAATTTGAGGAGACCGGTGGTCTACCTCGAGGGTTTTTTTCTGTTTGAAAAAAAAAAAAAAAAAAATTTTTTTCTCTTTTTTGTTGAGTCTCATCATTAAAGATGAGCATTGTAAACTTCTAGTTGGCACCGGTTGGGCCTTCTAGATTGGGATTTGATTTCATTTTCCCACCCCTCAGTTGTGATACTGCTCTGGGACGTCCCGAAGGTGGTGTATCACGAGGACTACGTCTGTCAATGAGCGCTAGAGAAAAATGGATTTTTGTAAGATCTTACCGTAAAATCCTTTTCTCTTAGCTCATTGACAGACGTAGTCCCCGCCCCTCTGTTTTTTGAGTTGGGTTGGGTTAAATCTCTAAAGACTGCTTTTTCACATAACTGATTTGCTGAGGCAGAGAGAGAGAGGATATACCCTCTGGGACTGCCCCTAGGGTGTGGCCAGAGCTTTTTAATTTCCTGTCTAGTCCTGCTCCTGTGGAGGCAACATAACCCGAAGGTGGTGTATCACCGAGGACTACGTCTGTCAATGAGCTAAGAGAAAAGGATTTTACGGTAAGATCTTACAAAAATCCATTTTTTCCTCAAAATTCTACAAACAATACCCCATAATGACAACGGGAAAGAAGTTTGTTTAGAATATTTGCAAATTTATTAGAAATAAATGAAAAAAATCACTTGTACATAATTATTCACAGCCTTTGCCATGCCACTCAAAATTGAGCTCAAGGAACATCTTGTTTCCACTGATCATGCTTGAGATGTTTCTACAATTTGATTGGAGTCCACCTGTGGTGAATTCGGTTGATTGGACATGATTTGGAAAGGCACACCCCTGTTTATAAGGTCCCACAGTTAACAGTGCATGGCAGAGCACAAACCAAGCCATGAAGTTCAAGGAATTGTATTGATGCACTGATCTAGGGAAGGGTACAGAAAAAGTTCTGCAGCTTTGAAGGTTCCAATGAGCACAGTGGCCTCCATCATCCGTAAATGGGAGAAGTTTGGAACCACCAGCACTCTTCCTAGAGCGGGCCACACGACCAAACTGAGTGATCAGTTGAGAAGGACCTTAGTCAGCAAGGTGACCAAGAACCCGATGGTGACTCTGACAGAGCTTCAGCATTCCTCCTGTGGAGAGAGCAGAACCTTCCAGAAGAACAACCATTTCTGGAGCACTCCACCAATCAGGCCTATATGGTAGAGTGGGCAGATGGAAGCAACTCAGTAAAAGGCACATGACGGCCCACCTGGAGTTTTCCAAAGGCACCTGAAGGATTCTGACCTTGAGAAACAAAATTAACTAGTCTGATAAAACAAAGATTGAACTCTTTGGCCTGAATGGCAAGCGTCATGTCTGGAGGAAACCAGACACCGCTAATTGCCTGGCCAATACCATCCCAATTGAACATCTCTAGAGAGATCTGAAAAAAGCTGTGCACCAATGCTCCTTATCCAACCTGATGGAGCTTGATAGATACTGCAAAGAAGAATGGGAGAAACTCCTAAAAATAGGTGTGCCAAGCTTGTAACATCATACTCAAAAAGACTTGAGGCTGTAATTGGTGCCAAAGGTACTTCAACCAAGTATTGAGCAAAGGCTGTAAATACTTATATACATGGCATTTTTTTTAGCTTTTATTTTTAATAAATTTGCAAAGATTTCAAACTAACTTCTTTTACGTTGTCATTTTGGGATATTGTTTGTGGAATCTTGAAGAAAATAATGAATTTAATCCATTTTGGAAAAAGGCTGTACCATTACAAAATGTGGAAAAAGTAAAGAGCTGTGAACATTTTCCGGATGCACTGTATGTGTGAAGCTTCCCAGAAACAGAATAAATGCCCTTACAGTTTTTGCATGTTTATAAATTAAATTTTATGTTCTTAGGGTTCTACAAACGAATGCCAGAAACTTGGAACAACACAGAGCAGAGCAGGAAAACATCCTGCATGAGATAAATAGTGTTGTGTCTGCAAAAGATGTTGAATTTCAGTCTCTGAACCACAAGATCCAAACCATGGCTGACAGGTAGGCATTTTATGTCCCAGGTTTATGTACTATGCAGTATACTACTTTGGTAAATTGGTGAAATATTTATTTTTTATCTTTCTCTTCCCTCTATCATTTTCTTTGAATATTTCACCCTTTTAGTCTTCAAAAGTTGCAGGATGACATTCTGATAGCGGCGGGGAAGGAAGACCACCATTTGCAGACTCTGAAGGAAGCTGAAAATCTCCTTGTGGAGAAAAAGATGGCTCTGGAGAGACTAAACAATCAGGTAAGTAAATGAATGCTTTCTGTTCCACTAGGGTAATTCTAATGTTGCTATAAGCTCCCTCTGAACTAATTATGGCTGTTCTTTTCCTCCAGATTTCAGCACAGCAGGAGGAGATTTCAGAATTGAACCGGCTCTTGGGACAAAGGAAAGAGGAGCTGCATCTCCTGCAGGACCACACTGAGCTAAAGAAGGCTGATCTGAAGGAGGTCCTGCGAGATGGGGAGATGGAGGCAGCTGAGAGAAGGCGGGAGATAAAGGTAATCCATCCAAGCAGTTGCGATACAATTAAAGCGACCACTTTTAGCATAACCCTGCTTTTATAAAACACTATTCATATATCGCCACATCCTTACATTCCCAGATAGAAAAAGTGATATAGCTTGGTTATGAAATCCTGGCTATTCCTTTCTCCTAAGCTTCACTGACAACACAGCGTATTTGTTTTATTCAACTGCCCATCTAGAACTACAGCATAGATACACTGCAAATTTAGCCATTTATGCCACTTTACATCCAAAACGGCTGGTCTGGTGCCCAGAGACAGTCTAAATACAGAGTAATTTTTCCGACTTCCAGTCCAAAACCACTTGCTTTTACTACAGATACAGCTTGAATGTAAGACCATTTATCCTTTTCCATCAACTTCCCAACCGGAGTTACTGGATTATAGCCCATATACATCCTAAATATGGAACCAGCAGTCCATCCAGAGCTGCTAGTTATTAACCCAGATAGTCTATATGTAAAACCATTTATCCAGCTGTTCATCTAGAAAAACAGTTTTTTTAGCACAGAAAGAAAAGCCAGTAGTCAGTCATCTACTGTATTTGGAGGTTTCTAGGTGATTAGTCCTCATCAGGTCAAAAACATTGAATCTATAGCTGCTATGGAGTATGGTTTTAAATTAACCTGTATGGCTTCTATGGAGTATGATTTTGAGTTTACCTGTATGGATGGACAAGTAAGGAGCTACTCAGGTGTGCCACAAAGTAAAGAAGCACATGCCTATTACAGCACAGTATTTTAAGTACAATGTAACTTATTTCATTTTTTTAAAAGCATATTTTTGGCTCCAAAAGTTGTAAAGAAAGCTCCTGCCTTGTGCCTAGAACATCCGTGTATTTGGGGCTCCTAGGCTGCTCTACAAAAAAAAAAAAAAAATGGTTCTTTTTTCGGACTAGACTACAAAGGCTAGTTTCTATCATTTCTTTTTTTTTTTTTTTTTTTAATAGCTGTAAATTAACTAAATAAAGTCCTAAATAATTTCTGATGTTACTGTCAGCCAGTTTAGAAGTACTAAACCATCTATCTTCTGCTTTGTCTTGTAGGAGGTGAAATCCTTGTTGGATGATTTAAGTGTTGAGAAAGGGGAACTAAATGCACAGCTGAATGAGAAAAGACTACTGCTCTCCAACCTTAAACAGGAAGTGATGCAGGAAGAGGACAATCTACAAAAACTCACCTCTCAGATTCACAAACAGAAAACTGGTAATATATCTAGCATGTCTTCATTCATCCAAGTAGAAAATGGAAATTTTCTGCAAACCCCTTGAATAGAATATTTCCCTCCCTCGTCTTTCAGGACAGCCATCTCTGAGAGACCTTGGCTCCTCCCTTCTACTTGTCAGCCGGTGCCCTTCAGTTCTGGTGTTTCCTCTGGTAGGGAGACATCGCCAGGAACCAGGGCTGAAACAGCTTGGGAGGCTGAGGCTGTGTCTCCTGTCAGGGGGAGGCGAAGGTCTCTCCAATGTGCAGTTAAGGGTCTGGACTAGGGAACCCGGATTACCTATTGGGCTGCCTGGCGTCACCCCAGCTTCTACTCAGGGGGGGTCCGAGGCTGTGGGGGTCTGCTCTACAGTGCTCGGAGGAGCACTGCAGAGGTGCGGCCAGTCCTCCTGCATCTTGCGGCCAGCAGTGGAGCTTCTGGCTGGACTAGGTGGCGGGTGACGTCACTTCTGGTGGAGGCGGGCACTTCCGCCAAAAGTCCTGCGGCTTCCGGTTCCGGCCACGGGGCATTTGAATAGCGGATTGGACAATAGGCTGGTGCGAGCCGAACCCTGAGGGACAGCTCGAGGCACAGCAGGCTTGTTACCACTCCTGGAAATATCAGCCACAAGGACTGCTCCAAGTGAAGCCAGCACTAGCCATTCAAAGGTAAGGAGAACCCTGGGGTGGTGTTCCCTTACTTTCCCCCACGAGCTCCATGTTGTAGTCCCCACCCCCCCCCCCCCCCTGGTGGTCTGGAGGGGGAGTGATCTGTGGTGGTGGTGGTCGGTCCTAGGTACATTCCTGAGGGGGCATGTTGTGCTTGCGTGTGCTGGGGGGCCCAGTATGGGTGCTTAGTCTTTGTCCATTTCTTTTGTGTTTTAAAGGGTAAGGCCTCAGACAAATCTAAATTGCCACATAGCTCCAAGAGAAGATGCCCATCATGCAAGGCTACTATGGGGGAATCCTGGACCAAGGCGCTTTGTAAAGAGTGTGTTGAGGGCCTAGTCAGGGAATAGTGTACTGATCGGGCTGCATCTGTCAAGGAGCTTTCCAGCACCTTTCAATCATTAAAGGATTTGTTTTCGAATTTACAGTTTAGTCAGCCCCAGACCCCCCCTCAGCTAGCACAGCAGGAGATTGCTCCACCCCCACCGGCGGTACCCTCCACTAGTGGAGAAAAACCGGGGGGCACTGAAAAAGAGGGTGAAGAGCGTGATAGTACACCTTCAGGCTCCATGGGGGAGTGGAGAAGGGGTGGATGGTTAATCCACTAGAGCTTCTAGGTACAAATTAACTCTGGAAGAGGTGGAGGATCTTTTGGGAGCTATCCACACCACTTTGGAAATCCAGGAGGAGAAGAAGACTTTATCTTTTCATGACCATATCTACCAGGGCCTAGGCAAACAAAAAAGGAGGGTATTTGCGGTACATTAAGTCCTGGTGGAAGCGGTCAAAAACAAATGGCAGGATCCCAAAAGAAAGCCTTTCTTTTCTAGGGTCCTGAAACTGAGATTTCCCTTTTCTGAGCTAGGCGCGTCAGTGTTGAACAAGTCACCGAAATTGGACGCGGCCCTCTCTCAGGTCTCAAGGCAGACAGACCTAGCCTTCGAGCATATGGGCTCTCTTTCTGATCCCATGGGTAAAAGGATGGATTCTCTCCTTAAAAAGACCTGGAATTCCTTGTTGGGGAATCTTTAAACCCGCCATGGCTCGTAATCTGGAGTACTGGCTAACCCAGATTAAGGCACACTTTTAGACTGGCACCTCGAAGGAAACAATTCAGTCTTCCTTTCCTACACTTCTACAGGGCGTGGCTTATATTTTGAACGCGTCAATAAATCCGTGGCATGTCTGCTAGATCTTCAGCCCTGGCCAATTCAGCAAGGAGGGCTCTTTGGCTTAAGACTTGGCAGGGTGATAGCTGTTCCAAGGCTAAACTGTTCGGGCCAGGCTTGGAAACAGTCATGGATCGGACGGCGGACAGTAAACAATCCTTTCCTGTCAAGCGTGGACGCAATGAACAATTTAAAAAGAGGTCTTACCCTCAGAAAAAAATTTCTGCCCCGACGACCAAGGGGCAGAAGAAATCTTGGGGCCAAAGGGGCAGAGGCCGAGGGGGAGCGATTTTTCACCCTTCTGAACAGCCCAAGAAAACTCAATGACGAGCTGACCACGGTGGGAGGAAGATTGGGGACCTTCCTCCCACAGAAGGATGCGGTCACCTCCAGTCAGTTCATTTTCGGGATCGTAAGGAGGGGGGTTATCATTTGGAGTTTTCAAGCCCCCCCAGTGCAGGATGTTCCTCACCGAATTACCAAGATGCACGGAAAAGGCGTTCACCTTACTTTCCTCCCTGGAAGAGCTGGAGGAGCAGAGGGTTGTGGTGAAGGTACCACTGAAGGAGGGTTTTATTACCACGTTTTCGTCCTACGGAAACCTTCAGACAAGTTTAGGCTTATCCTGAACCTAAAACCCTTAACCACTTAAAGACCAGTCGCCGATATACTGCGGCAGGCTTGCTCTCCTGCACAAACCGTATGGGTACATCAGCTCACGGGAGCGGGTTACGGGCGCGCGCGTCCGCTCTCTAGCCCTGCAGCTAAGCAACGGGTCCGCAACTGCCGGGAACCCGGAGATCGCTGCAGGGACTGATAGAAGGCGGTGTGCCGTTGTAAACACTGCACACCGCTCATCTGTCACTGATTGAAACAGGGCTCCTGTGTTCCTGTTATTTTTGGAACACAGGAGCCTGTTTCCATCCACCAAGTTTGCCCCCCCACACAGTTAGAATCACCCCCTAGGTACACATTTAACCCTTTGAGCGCCCCTGGTGTTAACCCCTTCCCTGCCAGTGTCATTATAACAGTAACAGTGCATATTTTTAGCACTGATTACTGTAGTAATGTCACTGGTCCCCCCAAAAGTATCAAAAATATCAGTTAGGGGTCTGATGTGTCGCAGTCCCGCTAAAAATGGCAGATAACCGTCATTACTAGTAAAAAATAAATAAATAAAAATTACATAAATCTTTCCCCTAGTTTGTAGACGCGATAACTTTTACGCAACCAATCAAAACACACTTATTGGGATTTTTTTTACCAAAAATATGTGGCAAAATACAAATTGGCAAAAAATTATGAAAAAAAATTTTTTTTTATTTTTTTTTGTGGGGAATGTTATATAGCAGAAAGGGAAAATACTGTTTTTTTTTTTTTTTTTTTTTTTTAAATTGTCGCTCTTTTTTTATGATCAAATGCCACCAAAAGAAAGCCTTGTTTGTGAGAAAAAAAAGGACGTCAATTTTATTTGGGTACAGCGTTGCACGATCGCGCAGTTGTCAGTTAAAGTAGTGCAGTGGAGAATCGCAAAAAATGGCCTGGTCATTAGGGGGCAAATCCTTTCGGCCCAGAAGTGGTTAAACGCCTCAGTTGCTTACCAAAGATTCAGTAGGATAGTATAAGGAGTACGGCGCCTCCCCTGGTAGACAATATATTGGGTAGAGCTGCCTTCAATTTAAGTGGTAATACTTAAATGTGGAACATAAGTAGTAGTGAGGCGCTGCTACTGGATAGTGTTATGTATAGGTAAATAAGCAGGATATACACTTCATGCAATTTTCTTAAAAAAGGTACATATGCATGATATATACTTCATGCAATTTTTTAAACCAGGTGACTCCAACTCCCGTGTTTGGGGTTGGCTGTGTGTTCACTTAAATATGGCCAAAATAGGTATCAATGAATAACAGTTAAAAATGAGTGATAAAGCGCTAGTGATGGACCGTGCTGTTAATCAAAACCGTGCGAGGTCCAAATTTGTGCGATAATTAAACCTATATAATACAGCAATTAGAAAAAAGGTGTCATGCACATATGGGTGCTAAATATACAATAAAGGTGCTGTATAATGTGTTTATGGCTCTATAGATAAATCAATGGTATATACGTAGTGTATCCAACGTGTGCTCAGTGCTGTCTCCAAATATTCTTAAACAGAAAGGGTTAATCTCTAAATTATAAAGCAAAGCAACAATATAAAAATAACACGTATAAATTAGGGTCCATAAATGTGGTGCCAAATCCTGTGTTATCCTTTTTCCCTTAGTGCTGTGCAGTAGTGCAACAGATCTTTGATCCTACACCTAGTAAGCAGTGGCCACTCACCAGAAGCACTCAGGCCTCTGGGACCTCAAGTGCCTGCAGTACTCCTCTTTTCTTGGGAACCACTTCCGCTTAGGTCTTGGTCAGGGTCACGTCTATCCAATAATACTTAGATCTCAGGAAATATGGGAAAACTTTTCAATGTGTAGTATATTTTATTGAAAACGTTAAAGCAGAGTAAAAATGGTAAACTCACATTTATACTGTAGGTGCCTCAAATGGCACTTGCTGTAAGCCAGAATATAAATATCCAGGAACCGCCGCTCAGCTGTGTGGCGTGCATTCCACAGTGTGTGTCACCCCCGCTCCGACCAACCGCAAAACCGGAAGTGATGTAGTGCTTGGAACCTCAATGCATTTTTCTCCAGGAAGTGGCATCATCAGGAAGTTTCAGAAGGAAGACACTACCCTGATCCACATTGACCCAGGGGACCGTGGTTTTTGGTCCTAAAGGGTCTACCTTAAGACCTGGAAGCATTTTAACAGCTGGTGCTCAGAGCGCTTATTGGATGTAGGCAGCTCAGTGGCAGTGCTGGAATTTCTGCAAAGTGGGGCACATAAAGGTTTAGCTGTCCGCACCCTAAAGAGTCAAGTCTCGGCAATAAGTGTCTGTTTAGAAGTAGCTTTAGCCAAAAACCTTTGGGTGATTCAATTCTTTAGGGCTTTAAACAGGCAGAGACCAGTGAGCAATCCCCCTTTTCCTATGTGGGATCTGTCCGTGGTTCTACAGGCTCTTAGGAGTGCCGTTTGAACCTATGAAGTCTTGTGCGGTGAACTTTTTAACCCTCAACACGTTTTTTTTTTTTTTTTTTAGTGGCGATCACTTCTGTCAGAAGGGTTAGTTGACTGGAAGCTCTTTCTGTTAGAGCTCCTTTTCAACAGGTTTTTCCAGATCGTGTTGTGTTTAGGACAGATCCGGCTTTCTTAACAAAAGTGGCCTCGAAGTTTAACAGAGACCAAGAAATCGCCAACTTTCTGTTCGAATCCTGTGCGTGAACAGGAGAGTAACAATCATAAGTTAGATGTTAGAAGGTGTGTCCTTTAGTACATGGATCGTAAGGAATTTAGGAAGTCTGATTCCTACTTTGTTCTATTTGCTGGCTCTAGTAAGGGTTCCAAAGCCTCTAAGCGTTCTTTAGCCAGATGGCTTAGGTTAGCCATTAGCCAGGCCTATGTTCCAAGCGGGAAGGAGGTCCCAGTGGGTATCAGGGTACATTCCACTAGAGCTGTGCCGACTTTACAGGCGGAGAGAGCTGGTGCTACCCCAGAGCAGATCTGTCGGGCAGCAACCTGGTCCAATTTTTCGACCTTCACCAAGCACTGCAGGCTGGATCTGTTGTCCACTAAAGATCAGGCTTTTGGGCGCAAAGTCCTTCAAGCGGTGGTCCCACGCTAAGGCTAAGTAGTCCCTTGTCCTCTCAGAGGTAGCTGTCCTGAAAGATGAGGGGGGAAAAACAGAGTTACTCTTACCAGTAACATCTTTTCCAGGAGTCTTTCAGGACAGCACCGTTACCCACCGGAAGAAGTTCTGGACATAAGACGGTCAGAAGAATGGAGGTTAGTATGAATATGTCTGTGTCTCCTCAACTGGCCAGAGGTACTCTTTGAGAATTGAAGGGCACCGGCTTGACAGGGCGTTTAAAGCGGTTGTAAACCCTAAAAAATAAAAAAAAAACCTGCAAGACAAAGGCATAATGAGCTAGTATGCATCGCATACTAGCCCATTATGTGTAACTTACCTTAGAACGAAGCCCCGACACGGACCCCCAGACATCGCTGCGGGCGCTGCCATGATCCCTCGCTGTCTCTTCCGCGATGACGACGCATGCGCGCGGGAGTGATTTTCCGGCAAGCTCCCGGCAAACTAATTGAAGGTCCCCCCGGACCTTCAGAGCGCATGCGCCGCTCGCGCGAGCGGCTGCATGCACTGTAAATATCTCCTAAACCATGCCGGTTTAGGAGATATTATTTGTACTTACAGGTAAGCCTTATTATAGGCTTACCTGTAGGTACAAGTGTCAAAAAGCGGGATACTACCGCTTTAAATCTACATGGTTGAGGCGGTGTTTCTTGATAAGGGAGGAGCCAAGGTCTTTCAGAGGTGGCCGTCCTGAAAGACTCCTGAAAAAGACGTTACCAGTAAGAGTTTTTTTTTTTTTTTTTTGCTTTATTTTTATATGTTTTCGGCAAGATACCCACTCAGAGATCATGCTTCTGAGGTGCAGATCCTCCTCCTTTCTTGGCACAGTCTGACTTATTCTACTAGATACGAAAGCAGATAAAGGGTGCACGTTATTCCAAACAGGAGGGACAAACTTTTATAGACAAATAAGCAGGCAAATTAATCTTGATCATGGGTAATTTATTTATTCATTACTTGTATAGCCAATGCGTTCTAGGACAGTTAAAGTTTCCATTCATCAGGGATATATTTACCAAATTTCTGTAGTTATAAAACTTTCAGAGTGTTCACCTTTTGGGGAAAAACAATAAATGCACATATTTCTGCAGAAATATGAGCATTTTTTATTTTTTCCCACAGATTCTCGGTATAGCTATCTGCCCATACTTCACTTATGGGCAGACAGTTCCTGAGGTGCAGGAGAACCAATGAACTATGGGGAACATTCACCAGTGTCCTTGCAGTTCATTGAGAACTACAAGCAATCTGTCGTGGTGCCAGATGGTACTTTTAGCACATTCCATCACAGAATGAATGATGTGGCTGTGTGGGCAGAGCCCCGCACAGACGCACTTTTGGTAAATTGTGACAGTGGGTGCAGGGAGAAGAACCCCACCTGCTGTGACATGGGGAGGATTGGGCGGGACTGCTGGAGCATGTTACACCCTAAATATTGGTGTAAGGTCGAACATGCTCGCAAAGGTGAACGTATCCTTAAATTTACGCAGCATTGCTTCGGAAAATCAGATGGACCAATTAATTTAAACCTGTTACATCTTCATATGCACATTTGTGTTCAAGATGGGCTTGCATCTGCACAACTTTGAAACCACTGAAATTTTGTACATACTGCACTGATGAAGGGAACCCTTTTTGCCCCAAAATGTGCTGGACATACAACATATGATCAGGAGGTCCATCTGTGATCAAGATCAGTTTTCTGCTTCTTTATTCAAGAAGTTTTCCCTTCCTACGTGAAGTGCTTGCCTTATCTGCTTTTTATCATGTTTTTCATTCTAATGTGTGGTTGTGGACTCTTACTTCTTATGGATTGTGGTTTTTGATCTAACTGGTTTCTCTTCTACTTACCTCTTGCAATGGCAGCAAAAACCTTTACTACTAGCAGTCTTTAAAGTCTTATAACTTATTATATTTGGTTTTGTAATGTTTTTGTTCTGCTGTGGCTTATCTGCTTGTAAAAGAATACTTTTCTCTTTTAGAGTTAAAGCATGTGCTAGAAATGCAGCAACTAGAAACAAGCGAGCTTCAGGGATTGAAACTGCAGCATGACCATAAAATTAATGACCTGGAGAAGACTCAGTCGCTGCTGCTGCAGGTAAGTTCTGGCAATTAGCCTCATCCCAACCCAGCATTGGCCTCATGCACATGAACTGTGAGAGCCTGAAATGTGCTGGGCTGACAATTCATCAAATTTTCTCAATTGCAGAAGTGCTGCTTTCGGAAATTAAGTTGTACACACGTGCTCAGGTAAACACAGATGCAGAGAAGCATCAGCGTTTATAAGAGTACGACTGTGTACAGGCATTGCCTTGTATAGCAGGCTGTCTGTAGCACCTGCAGCTTTCCAGGTGTGGGAAAGCACTTATGAGAGTGTTTTTTCAGCTACAATGATTGATTTGTCTCTCGCAGAGGGGAATCTGTAAAGGCACAAGTTCTTACATTTTTTTTATTTTAAAATTGTTCACATACATTTGTGTGCTAGTACTATTTGATTTGTTTATTAACCTGGCAGTGTGTGATTGCAGGGGAAACTGGAACTGGAGAACCTGCAGAGGACATTGCAGCGCATACATGGAGAGGCAGACTGGAAGAAACAGCTGCTAGAAAAAGATCACCAGGAGATAGAGCTGCTTATGACACAGATGCACACGCTGCAGGAGAAGGTGGAAATCCTGAGTAAAGAAAAGGAACAGCTGGAGGAGAGCAGAGATGACCTGGAGCACAAACTGGCTCATACTAAGAAGTAATTGCTAAATTTGTGATTTTGTCTGACATGCTGTGATGACCACTACAGAAAGCGGCTTCCCAGTACATTGTCTGGTCCATTTACTGCTGCCCAGCTTTCTTCCCTGTAATATTATCTGACTACTTCACGCACACATCCGTCGCTTGCAGTTTTACTTCTCTTTTATGTGTGTGTGCATATATGTATATTTTGTTTCTTCTCTTCTGTTATCATTCTTAATACTCTGTAAACTATTTCTTCAATTAAGACTTCAGACCAGCTGCTTAATCTAGTCTCTATACAGCAGCTATGTAGATCGGCGTTTTCTCAGAAATAGCTTTGGAAGGGCGCTTTCCAGACCCTTGTGTACTCTGTTAGTATGGGGCAGGATGCTCTCAATGTCCAAAGCAATGACACGTTCTCTGGTGTGGCCCAGTCTCCAAAGATTCACTTGTGAGTAAGCCTGTAGACATGTTGAAGATCCCCTTTAGGCACTGAACTCTACATGTGGCGCTTTCAGTAAAAACCCCTTTTTTACTCTGCCAGTTAGCAGAAGACGAGTGCCTTCCTAATTTTAAGTAGAGAGAGCCTCTGGAGTGACCCACTCTCTGAGAACTCATTTGTCAGTAAAGCCCCGTACACACGTACCGATCGTCGGCGAACGATCGGCCGTCTTTTGTCCCCGGGCTGTCGGTGTCTGTTGAAAAGTGCAAAGACTGCACAAGAATTTTGTCCGCCGACTACAGCCGACTGCAGAAGTGATGTCATGTAATGGTTAACTTTCCGTGTGTTTTTTCTTTTCTGAGCATGCCCAGTCTTGCAAATCTGCTGTCTGTCGGCCGAATTCTGTACTGACTGGCGAACAATCGGCCGCTCTGGTGTCGGCATACAAAAATTTTAATGCTTGCAAGACAGATTCTTTTCGGCCGAATGTGCGCTGACGGCTGTCGGAGGCATCATACTAACAAGCATACAATCGGCAGATCGGTCGTCGGCCGACGCTTGTCTGCCGACGATCGGTACGTGTGTACGGGCCTTTAGTCTATGAAAGTGTCCTTCGTGCATTGGACTCTGTTAATGGTGCTTTCCAGGCCTTGTTTACAGTGTCGTTAGCCGCAGAGCATCTATCTGGCCCTGAGCAGTGGCACAAGCTCTGATGTGACCCAGTCTTTGTAGAATATTTTTTGGTAAGTCTATGATGTGCCTTTCAGGCACTGATCCCTGAATTTTGAAGCTTTTTAGGCCACATGTATTGTGTCTGTTAGCCATAAAGTGTCTTCCCGACTCCGTTCTGTGGCACAGCCTCCGGTGTGATCCAGTCCCTGTAGACTCCCTTACCATGAATATCTGTGTTATGGTTAATACATTTTCATACACGCCTTTGGACTTTCAACTGTGCTAATGGCACTTTTCAGATATTGGGGTATTGTATCTCTAAGCACAGGGCAATTGTCCAGATATAGAGCCTTGGGACAGACCAAATCTCATGCTGATCAGTTATGTATAACAGGCATAGCTGTAGTGATAGGAGCTAACCCAAACCTTTTGACAGTTGGATACCCTTTTTACAATTCTGACCTTTTATTGTTCGGTGGAAACGGTCATTCTTGAAAGTACTTAGCTCTGACATCATCTGTTACTTGAATGCACTTGGATTCCAAGCCTTTTTCTTGCCTTGTGGCTTAAAAAGAAGCATCGTCCTTCTGCTTGTTTTATGACGCCTATAGTAGCTTATCCAATCTCTGGGTTGTTATTCCATTGCCTGACTCCAGTGATTTTATCTCCTTAAGCTGCCTACAACCCTCAAGCACCAACTACTTGGGTTTGTGAGTAAACAAGGCCCTGTTGCATTTTGGGCCTAGTTGCTTAATGCTCACAGTGCAACACGTACAATCCCAATTCCAAAAGAGTTGGCAGGCTGTGTAAAATCTGCATAAAAACAGAATGCATTGTTTTCCAAATCTCAAACTCATATTTTATTCATAAAAGAAACTAGGAAACATATCAAATGTTTAAACTGAGAAAATGTAATTTTGAAATTGATGGCAGAAACATGTCTCAAAGTTGGGACGAGGTAACAAAAAGCTGGAAAAGTAAGGCCCCTTTCACACGGGGCAGGATCTCTCTGCTGATCACAGCTGAGCAGGCAGATGACACGTCCTATGCAGAGTGGAAATCGCTATTCTCTATGGGGCGGTCGGATGAAAACAAGTCCATTTCCATCAGATTGTCATCCGATCCGCCGGATGGATGGCGAATGTATCCACATTCATCTGTTTTTAGCAGATCGAATGCTTGCAGGTGACAGCGGACACCCACTGCCCCATTGAGAACAATGAGTGGTTCGATCGGGTCCGCCTGAAAAAAACAGGCAGGCGGACTTGATCGGTCCACTGGTGTGAAAGGGGCCTAAGTGGTACTGACAAGGAAGAGTTGGAAAAACATTTTGCAAAGAATTAGGTTATTTGGCAACCGGTCAGTATCCTAATTGGGTATAAAAATGGCATCTTAAAGAGTCTGAGTGTCTCAGAAGTAAAGATGGGTAGAGGTTCACCAATCTGTGAAAAGCTACATCTAAAAATTGTCTAGCAATTTCAGAATAATGTTCCTCAACATGAAATTGCAATGATTTTAATTATATCATCTTCTACAATACAAAATATCGTCAAGTGTCAGCGAATCTGGAGAAATCTGTGCACAAAGGACAAGGCTAAAACACAATATTGGATGCCCATAATCAGACAGCACTGTGCATTAATAACGGGCATGATTCTGTGATGGAGATCACTGCATGGGCTCAGGAATACTTCCAAAAACCACTGTGAACACAGTTTGCAGTGCCATCCAAAAATGCATGTTAAAGCTCAATCATGCAAAGAGGAAGAGGCATGTGAGCATGATCCAGAAACACAGCTGTCTTCTCTGGGCTAGGGCTCATTAACAATGGTCTGTTGCAAATTGGAAAACTGTGCTGTGGTCAGACAAGTAGAAATTTAAATTATTTTTGGCAACCATGGGACTGTATCCTTCAGATTAAAGAGGAAAGGGACCTTCCAGCTTGTTATCAGCACTCATATCAAAAGCCTGCATCTCTGATGGTGTATGGGTGCATAAGTGCAAATGGAATGGGCAGCTTGCACATCTGGAAAGGCATCAGAAATGATGAAAGATGCATCCAGGTTTTAGAACAGCAAATGCTCAGGCAAGAATGGGGCAACATTCCTCTCCCAAAACTCCAGTAACTGGTCTCCTCAATTCTTAGACGTTTAAGTTACGTGTGTTGTTAAAAGAAGAGGGGATGGTAAACCATGGTAAACGTGGCCCTGTCCCAACTTTTTTGGAATTCGGATTGTACTTTTCCAGCTTTTTGTTGCCTTGTCTCAACTTTTTTGTAAGTTTTGTTAATAAAACCTATGTAGGAGGATTTGTTTCATCTCTGTGTATCATCTGAGGCTGTTCGCTTCACTAGGTATATGTGTGGGTTTACACAACCACTTTAAAATGGTGCATTTTCTCAGTTTTAAATGTTTGATATGTTTTCTGTTGTGAAAAAAAGGTTTATGAGATTTGCAGATCATTGCATTCTGTTTTTATGCAGATTTTACACAGCATCTCAACTTTTTTGGAATTGGGCTTGCCACCACAACAATTCATTGTCACGTCCAATCAATTCCTTAACATTTATCTGTGTTGCATCACAAATGTGGGAGTACTAATGTCATTAATTACATCTCTTCCCTTCATTGAGTTGCCTGTTTGTGGCTGTGTCAGATCTAATTACTGTTAAGTTCTCACCTGCAGAACACTAGACTAAGAGACCCAGGGATTGTAGGATATATGGTTTCTTCACATGAAATGGCAGTTCTTAGTCTACAGAAAGAGGTCATGCATGAACCTGTGCAGTGTCAAGCAGCATTCTTCTTGGTTGAACACAAAACAGAAGCCGCTGACAAAGGAATGTGAAGATTTCCTCAACTATAGGCTATCCGTATAAGGTAACAAATGACACTACGAAACTACATGATCAGTGCACATCTTATGCAGGGGAAATTAAGAGTGCAGGTATGGAAGGTTTTTAAAGCCTTTCTAGTTCTAAGAACAATGTTTCCTATCCTAACCCCATTCTCACTTTATCATTACATTTGTCGTTTTCTTCTATATCAAGGCTTACCAACCCCTATAATAGCATCCCTTGTCCAGAGAAGGCTTACATACTATACATTTTGGGGGTTTATTTCCTTCCTGTCTACTTTTCCCTGTAAACCTTTTTTCTTTACTGACATTAATGACTACGTCTATTCGTTATGTCCATGTGGTGCTAGATTATTGGCTATGTTCCCAAACCCTGGTATAACTAGTGGAACCTTCAAAGTTTTTGGCAATAGGCCTCCAAATACCTGAGTTCTGTCATCCAAAGTTTGGTGGCTGCTGTTTTCTCCAAAGGCTGTGCCTACACTCTGAGAAGTATTTATTTTCTGACCTATTGTCCAGATACGAACATCTCTTCAGACGCCCTCTTCAGCACGACAATATCGGATTCCTTAAAAAAAAAAAAAAAAATTGAGACCACCTTCTAGGCATTCTCTGTTGACCTTTATGAATTTGTTTTTTCCTCTTATGCGAATTCTCCTGAAAATAGCTCAAGGATGGTTATTTTCTCTTCAGCGACCAGTTCAAAATCCCCTCTTTTGAGGAAAGTATTTTACACAGCCTGGAACCCCACCACGTTGTTCTGCCATGATAGGACCTCCCTGGCTTAACCCTCAGGCCTTGTCCTGAGCTCCAGCACACCTTTTTTTTTTTTTCACCCCATTCCTTCCGTGGCTTCAGTTCACCAATTGCGGTTTCTGGGATAAGGAGTTTAGTCTGCCTTCACCTGCCTAGGTGTGGAATCTGATACAGGGTACACAATTGCCAAAATGTATAAATAACTGTCTAAATCCCCCTGTTCCTAGGTTTTCTTGGTTTGTTCCCCCTTCCTCTCGACCAATGGTCCAGAGCAGCTTCAGCATTGATCTACTGTACTCACCCATCCTCCTTATCCTATGGATCCGTGATAGCCTGCACAGGCTTAATATCCTTACCTTACCCCACCCCAGTCTTGTTGAACCCCTCCCTTCCCTTTGACTGTTGCTTGAGGACATCCCATGGTCTATGAATCAGTTCCTGTGTCCTGTACTGTCTGATAATGATCAGGAATTTTGACATACCTGTAAATTCCATGTCTTGGAGTTAGTATAGGGCACAGGTCCCTCCTCTCTCTTCTCTGTTATCTCTCTATTGCTTGCCAACAAAACCGGATCCTCACAAAGTGGACAAGGTTATATTACACTATGGGGCAGACCCAGTGAATCTTTTGCCAGTGCCCATGCATCTGAAGGTAGCGACATAAAACCCACAGTCTATGTATCAATTCCAGTGTCCTGTACTGTACTCCAAGATATGGAATTTACAGGTATGTTAAAAGTCCTTTGTATCACACATTGTAATTTGTAACTTTTTCCCCATGATCAGGGCACTAGCTGACACAGAAGACAGTACAAGGACAGCGAGTGGCACGCTAGACAAGCTCGAGTCTGGTATTAAAAGCCTCAAGAGTGAGCTCAGCCAGCTGAGCAAGCAGAAACAATCATTGAGACAGGAAACCACAGCCACTCAACAGACACTGCAAGGTGAGAGCTGAGACTGCATCTGTCATCTTTGACTAGCCTCTTTCTTGTCTCACACAGTTACTAACATCCTTGACAACATCTGTAATCCCTGGCTAGCCTTTTTAATGCCTCACACCGCAACTAATACCTCTGATCGCATCTGTCATCCCAGACTTATCTTTGCCCCCCTCTCCCTGCCTCACACAGCTAACCTCATCTGTAAGCCCCGACTAACCTTTGCCTCCCTCTATCCTGCCCCACAAAACAAATAACTCGTAATCACATTTGTAACCTGTGATTGACCATTCTCTCCCTCTCCCTTCCCCACCAGCTACTAATACCTCTGTGTCTGTCACCAAAGATTAACTAAAGTGCCCCTCTTTGCCCACTTAGTAATCACACCTTTGCTTGTATCTGCCAGCTCTTCTTATGCAAACCTTAGTCTGTTTCCCATAACTCCTAAATACAGCTGCACGAAAAAGTATGTGTACCCTTTGGAATGATATGGCTTTCTGCACAAATTGGTCATAAAATGTGATCTGATCATCATCTAAGTCACAGCAATAGACATTCACAGTCTGCTTAAACTAATAACACACAAAGAATAAATGTTGCCATGTTTTTATTGAACACACCATGTAAACATTCACAGTGCAGGTGGAAAAAGTATGTGAATCTTTGGATTTAATATCTGGTTGAACCTCCTTTGGCAGCAATAACTTCAACCAAACATTTCCTGTAGTTGCAGATCAGACGTGCACAACGGTCAGGAGTAATTCTTGACCATTGAAGGGGGGGGGGGGGGGGGAATCATGATCTGAAGTGTGACTAATGACAGAACCTCCATCCCTGGTATACATGTAGAAAAAGAAGCAAAGGTTATGGGACTTTGAGTGAGGTCAGTCATTAATAAATATTGGAGATAATATGAAATGTCACAGATATGAATATTTTATTACATATTTCATAAAGGGTACAATATTATAAAAATAAATATAAATATCCACATATCAAGAACTGAACATGAAGTATATAAATTCATAAAAATATATTTACATAATCAATTAATGAATAAATAAATCCGTCAATACATTGTGAATATAGTCATTCTTCAAATGGTCTATCTTCATATCTTATAGGCTCTACGCGTTTCGTGGCTCTACGTCCACTCATCAGGAGCTAATTTGAAACTTTGAGTCTGTAAATGTAGATTAACATTAAAATGTAAGATGTATGTAGGAAAAATAACCATTGCTCCAATGTAAATAAAAACAGCTACTTACTAGGGTAGCCCAAAAAGAAAAAATTATTTTCTGAGAGGGAAGGAGGTCACCACCACACAGTGACTGTCTAATCCGGGGCTGAGGCGGGTATATTGGCCGAGGTCAGAACAGGGGGAGAAGGAGATAGAGGGGTAGCTGAAATGGACCCATAGAGGGAGTAGGTAGAGACATCGCACAAATAGGCAATGGTAGAGGGAACACATCGTGACCAAGATAATCTGGAAAAGATTGTTAAAAATATATAAAATAATAATTTACCAATAATCAAGTGAGAAAAAAGGATAAAAAGAGATATGTATAATAATACAGGGCTCGACAATCCCCGGGCGCCAGGTCGCATTTGCGACTAGAATTAGCGACCTGGCGCCTGGGGGTGCCCTGCAGAAGGTGTCCTGTCATTTTTGCCCGGACTTCCGCGCACGGAGTGCACGGACTTCCGGGCCGTCCGAAAATCGAGGCCCCGGCTTTTCGGCCTACTTGAGATGACAGGCTTCCAATGGGGAACTGGCGCCCTCTTGTGGAGGCCGGGAGTAATGACTGTTTCCACTGCCTTTTTGTTCTCAATTCATTCATTACCATCTCCCTGTCCAGTTAGTTACCTTTGACAGGGAGTGTGGTTATTATTATTTAATTTATTTTTTAAATGTAAAAAAAAAAAAAATATTTTTTTCTTTTTTTTTAATTATTAAAATAAAAAAAAATTCTTTTTTTTCCAATTATTAAAAAAAAAAATATATATATATAAATATATATCTATCTATCTATCTATCTATCTATCTATCTATCTATCTATCTATCTATCTATCTATCTATATATATATATATATATATATATATATATCTCCTTTTTTTTTTTTTTTTTTTTCTCGTCGCCATGCCACAGCCGAAGGCCCCTTTCACACGGGCTGTCTGATCAGGTCCGCCTGTCAGTTTTTCAGGCAGACCTGATCGGACCCTTGATTCTCCTCTATGGAGCAGTAATCTGCCGCCATCTGATCCTGTCCACCAAAAGCAGACGGATGGATCGGATCGGATGGAAAGAGACAGACAGTCTGTTTTCATCCAATTGTGCTAGAGGAGAGTGGGGTTCTAGTCGTATTTATGTGTAAATTTTGTATCCGTTTTATTAAATAAAGCTTGGTTGTTAGTTTAAAAAAAAAAAAAAAAAAACTGGCTCCTAACTTTTTTAGCTGGCTCCTAGATTTCAGGAAAATTTGTCAAGCCCTGTAATAATAGATATAGTCCTATGTGTCCAAATAGACCAAAAGAAATGCCAGAATACCAAGGAGAGATATACATGGATACCCAAGGTGTATTAAAATAGAAATAAGGTAAGTCCAGGGAGCCAGAGCATTGATGAAACGCAGAGAGAAAATAAGGGATATTACAAAATAGATACCCATAGTGTGTCGAGTGAATATAAAGTGAGTACAGAGTGCCAGAAAAATATTAAAAACGCAGTAGACCGCAAAAAGAAAATAAGGAAGATGCAACAAAACAAATATCCAATCTGTGAATACAACAAAATGAAGGAGAGTGAAAAATGTATCAACGGACATCTTACCGACAGCTTGATAAAGTGATAGGAAATGTTGTGCATGAATTAATGAAATGAATTAATGCTTAAGGGTCCTTTCACACGATCCGCATTCCATTGCGGACTGTGCTCTGCTCAGCGGGGATTGATCCGCCGATCCCTGCTGAGCCGGCGGATGACAGCTCCGTATCCGCACTGTGTGCAGAGAGGGAGGTGTCACAGCCCCGCTGCTCTCTATGGGGAATCGGATGAGAGCGGACCAACTGTTCGCTCTCATCCGATCTGATCCCCTGGAGAAAATCGGGTTTCCATCTGTCTGGATTTCATGGACAGGATCAGATGCAGATGGCAGCGGGTGTCAGCGGACATGTCTCCGCTGACATCCGCTGCCCCATAGGGATGCATGGAGGATCCGATCAGATCCGCCTAAAAAACTGACAGGCGGATCTGATGGGACTGTCCGTGTGAAAGAACCCAAAGAGCTAAACACAATTAGCATTAACATGTGTTTAAAAGCATTTACACACGTCAAGCTTTTTTTCTGCCAAACCATTGTTGCTCCTGGACAAACTGGCTGTAGGTTTTTTCTGCCTCTAAACGCCTACGTGTGCATGGACACATAGGCTAACATGCAGGGGTGTTTTAGAGGAAGAAAAAAAAAAATGTGAGACGCTCCCAACAGCCACATTAAAAACATCCAGTGTGCATGAGGCCTAAAGTTGCATATAACATCAGGGGTTGCTTTACTGCTGAACCAGACAAACTTTGATTCATGCATAGGCTAGCTGGTTGTACACAAGTCGATCAATAGCGCTGCAAGAAGGATTCCTCCATCAGCACCAAGTGTGTTGATGGAATCCGCACATTTTTTTTCGTTCAACCCGCTGGTTGAACGTAAAAAATCTATTTTGTGTGGCCAGCCTAAGTTTGAAAAGATTTGGTCTCCTTGGTTGGTGACTTCAGAAACTGCTGTCCTACATGGAGTCTTCTTCCCCCTGATAGCTTCTAATGGGCCATACACACTATTGTCTTTAGATTTTTTCCTTCAGATTTACCAAAACCATATAATATGAGGTCAAATCTAAACACTTTTGATTTGTGTGCAATCAGGCAGGCCCTTTCACTTCATAGTTGAAGGTAAATCTAAAGGAAATCTGACCACAAAAGTTGTATAGTGTGTATCCAGCTTTACTCACCTGGTGATCCAGTGGCTGTCCAGCTCTGTTATTGGGGATAATTCTTGCATGTTTCCCAAGTCCTCCCTGTATTTGCTTCACCACTTGCCCTCCTTTATGACCAGAGCATTTTTTGCTATCCATCACTGCACTTCTTTGGCAATTGCTCAGTCATATGCAACACTGCAAGCAAATGAAATGTATATACATTTTTCTTTCTTTTGGTGGTATTTGAAAACTGGGGTTTTCTTATTTTTTATTCTAAACATTTTAGAAAAAAAAAATGTCTACAATGTTATAAAACTTATTCAATAAAAAAAATCTAATTTCTTCATAAATGTAAGCCAGAATGTATTCTGCTACAAGTCTTTGGTAAAAAAAATTAATAAATAAAAAAACTTGATACATTTTCTAATAATATGTGTGAAAGTTACAGCGTCTACAAATTATGATATATATACCGGAATTTAGGCAGCTGTGATGCTATACTGGTAATGGTGGTGATCAGCAAATTATAGTGGGACTGTGATAGTGTGGCGGACAATCTGGCACTAACAGACCATCACTGGGCGGTACACTGACAGTGACATTAACAGTGACACTAAAAATAGTGTCACTGTTAATGTGAAAATATATAATACTGTACACTGTATTAATGGCACTGGATGGGAAGGGGTCACATCAAGGGGTAATCAAGCAGTTAACTGTGTGCCTAACAACAATGTGTAAAGCTGGCCATACATGGATAGAAAATCGTTCCAAAAAACTTTTGTCTTTAATAGAGATCTGTCGAACCATTCTGTGTTAACACTATCATTGTATCAAATTGTTTTCCTTACTTGTCGACATAATAATCGACTGTTAACGACATAAATGGTACATTTTTTGTCGATTACACGACTAGTGGAACACCTGCAGTATACATCGTTCCTGTGCGCGGCATCTGTCGTTTTTAACCGTTCTGTTGGCACGTTCGTTTCTTCTAATCTAGTTATGGATGCTCAAAAGACGACGAAAGTAGCTACTGCAATGCTGGCAATAATGGCACTAGAAAAGTGGCAAATTTTCACATGCACACTATTTATGATCGATTTCTCTACTAGGTTTAGAAAATTGTTTGATTGCGCAACAAAATTCCGACATGATGGATCTTTCTTTTTGCATAAACCTTTGCATTTCGATTATCGAAGTGCGCCCACTAATGTTTCAAAAGTCGAACGATCTGGCTTATTGAATGTTTTTTTCAAACTATTTTCTATCCATGTAGCCAGCTTAATGTGTGTAATATGTGCTGCTTTTACTAACAGATCTTTGCAGATCTCTGATCTGTGTACAAAGCCCTGTGTGTTTGTAAACACAGGACTCTGTGCTGTGATTGGCTACAGCAGATCAGTAGGCTTCAGCCCTAACTTTTTGGCATGGTCCTGCTCACAAAATCCTGCTGTAGCCAGGCTAGAAGAGCCACCAGAACTCTGCTTGGCCTCCTGCTGTTTTATGCTAGAAAGGAATTATCCTTCAGTGGAAAGCTGATTCATGCGTGCACAGGCTTCTAACCTGGAACAGGCTGGATGATGTATATGTACAGTATGTGATCCAGCCTGCCCACAGTAAATGTACTATGGGTAGGAAGGAACTGGTTAATGAAGTTTTTGTTTTTCCTAGAACATCCCCTGCTGTTATTGTGTGTGGGTATTGGCTTCTCATTTATTTCAGTGGGTGTTCAGTCTGAGAGTGTACTGAATCCTACGTATCGCCTCTGCTGGCCATTACTGTCTGATAATACCTTTTTGTTACCTTCACCTGTCATGTTGAGCTTGATGTGGGTGGTGTGTACAGAAATGGAGTATAATGTGCTTCTGTATCAGCTGAGAATATGCTGATTTTTTTTCTATGTTCTGTAAATGTATTTTCTATGTTGAAAATCAAATTAAAAGAATAATAAAAAAAATTTTGAAGTACTTTCAAACAGCATTTGTCAAGTTTCTGATAGCATTATCAAATGTACAAATTAGAATTTTGTTTGAATTTTCATATGAAAATAATCAAGTGGATGGCCAGCTCAATGCGAAGCTGAAGGACCACTTTTGTCTTTTATAAAAACCAGTCTCTTAGTTAAAAGAATAATGAACTGTTTCTGTTCTGCCTATTCCCTGCAAAATTCATATTTACCTTCAGTTTCCCCTTTATGGAGTTTGTATACTGAGGATGCTTTTTAGAAAATAAAAATGGAGCTGGTGTTTACAATGTTTTCTTTCTTATAGAGAAAAAGGAAGAGGTGAAGCTTCTGCGGGATGAGCTAACTGATTTGCAGGATCAGCTGAGGGTGGTGGAGCAGGTAAATAATTTGTGCTTTGTGTTTATTAGGGTAAATCTATTCATGTTCACCCATACTAACCAGTCAGGTCTTTTTACTATAGTATGGAAGAATAGAAATGGGCAATCGTTTTTATAGGAGCTTTCATTTAGCCCTCATCATATCCTTGATTGACTATTGTAATTCTGTTCTCTTCTGTCAAGCAGCAGTTATACTGGCGCCACTCTAGTCCATCCTTCGCTCTGCTGCTTGACTCATCCAGCTTTTTTTCGCCTTCCCAGTGCTGTTCCTCTATTAATATTTCAACTGCCTGCCATTTACTCAAAAAAATAAGTTCAGATTAGGTTCACTGGTCTAGTGACAGTGAGAGCCGGGAACAACATATTAGGCAAGTTGTATTTTTGAGGATTAATTTCATTATTGAACTACAGTGCTCTCGGTCAATCCAAAATGTTATTAAACCTCAAAGCTGAATATTTAAGAAAGTAAAAGTTAGGTTTTGGCTTCCTTAGGAGAATATCTGAGCCCACAATTATTGGGCAACTATAGTATTAGTGTGCAGAACTATTTTGGAACTAAATGAAAAAAACAAAAATTTTCCCATCTCAGGGCCAGTTCACACTGGTTCCGACATACGCTCCGACTTTGAGAGCACAAGTCGCATGACATGTCAAAATCAATGGTTCCCTATGAGAGCCATCCTAACTGGCCCAACTTGTGTCAGTCCGACTTTGAAAAAGGTTCTTGCACTACTTTGGTCTGACTTGGGCACAATTTCAGCCCATTGATTTGAATGTAGGTCGCCTCCAAGTCGGATCATCATCTTAACTGATCCAACTTGTGGCATGCGACTTGTGCTTTGAGGATCTTGAATAGAAACCCCTCGCCAAAATTAAAAGAAAAAAAAAAAACCTTCAGTCCGGTATGGATTTTAAAGGGAAACCCCATGCCAAAATGGAAAAAAAAAAAAACGGCGTGGGGTCCCCCCTGGGATCCATACCAGACCCTTATCCGAGCATGCAGTCGGCAGATCAGGAAAGTGGGGGGGGGGACTAGCAAGTGCCCCCACCTCCGGGACCATACCAGGCCACATGCCCTCAACATGGGGGCGTAGGTGCTTTTGGGCAGGGGGGCTCTGTTCCCTTGTTGATGTGCACAAGGACCTCTTCCTGACAACCCCGGGTGGTGGTTGTGAAGGGTCTGAGAGCATGGGGTTTATCGGAATCTGGAGCCCCCAGATCTCACCCCCCCCATGTGAATGCGTATGGGGTACATTGTACCCCTACCATTCACCAAGAAAAGAAGTGTAGTGTTACATGTGCATATGGCCTGGTATGGTCCAGCATGCTCAGATAAGGGTCTGGTATGGATTTTGAGGGGGGACCCATGCCTTTTTTTTATGGCATCGGGTTTCCACTCAAGATCCATACCAGATTCAAAGGCCCAGTATGAATCTGGAGGGGGGGGGGCCCACGCCATTTTTAAAAAAAAATTCGGGTGTAATTGGTTACAGCTATCACATGGTACCAGGTGCCCAGCTGCTCAATCACACAATCACACCCAATTACAAATGGGGAATGACAATGGTCATGTATTTTTAGCTGACCTTCTGGATGTTTTTTTGTTTTTTTAAAAACCCAGTCTGTGTAGCCACAAAGTTTCAAAGCGTTCCTGAGATGTCTGTGTTCTTTGTTTTTTGACTGTGCTTTTGAGAATAGATTGAGCCCAATGTTGCTTTGTTTTCCAATGGGTGGTTGGTGTAAAAAAGTATATGCTGGTTGATCAGGGTGGACCTTGCCTCTTGTTTTAGGGTCCCTTGCTAGATGTAAGCTGCTATCATATTGTTTTTTATATAAGTCACCTTTGACATAGTGATGTGTGCAGAATAAATTGATTCCCTCAGGGTATGAAAGCTTCTGTGTTTGAGCTTTGAATTGTTTTAGCAAGCTTGAAGAATAGAAAGACTGTCCAAACTTCCTTTCCATGAAGTCAAAGGTTAGATATGTAAGGCTTACTTTTTTTTCCCCCTGCAGATTAATCAAACATTTGTTTTTTGTTTTTCTATTGGACTGTGGTATGTCTGTTTTGACTACGTCTAAGAGCCCATTCACATTAGCGCGACTTGTCAGGCGACTTTTCAGCCTGACAAGTCGCGGTATGTCGCGGTCCATTGAGTAGTACAGGACCGTTCTAATAGGAGCGACACAAGTCGCTCCAACTTAGAAAAAGGGTCCTGTACTACTTTGGGGCGACCTCGGAGCGACTTGCATAGACTTCCATTATGTGAAGTCTCTGCAAGTCGTGCCGAAGTCGCGGTGCACAGCGGTGCACGCAACTTCACAGGTCGCCCCCCGAAGTCGTGTTGCCTCAATGTGAATGGGCTCTAAGGGTTTTGGCTTAGCAAACATGTTCTCCTTGTTGAGAAGGTTAGTTGTTGGTCTGGTTTTGGTTAGTTTGTTATTCCTGTTTATTGATGGATGGTTGGTTGATCCTTCTCTTCGCTGGTCAAGGTCCATCTTTCCTTTTAGGTAGCAGTTTTCCCTTATTAGTAGTAATTTGTCCTGGTCTAAAACACTAGGTTGATTGTAGGTGAACCTGGTCATAGAAACGTTCATACTTGGTTTGGCCGTTTCTTTATCTAAGCCATGTATTCAGGTGTTGATTCCTTTCAGTTTCTGTTGTTTACTCTTCAGTTGTACTGCTTTTGAACTTTGGACAGTTTAGGAATTCTTTTGTCAAATCATGCACTTAAAAAAATAAATTTTTTGTACTTACTGTAAATCTTTTTTCTTGAAGTCCATTGAGAAAAACAAGTCCCTCTGCTCTGTTATTGGCTCCTGTACTGCTCAAAAAAAGCCATGATGGTTTGAGGTGGGGTTATACAGGGGCTGGCATTTTTTATTTGTTAGTGTCTTAGCCTCCTGTAGGTGGCAGTATAATACAGCTATTATGTTACCTGACTGAAATTTTGGTGTCCCTCAAGCAACTTCAGGAAAAAGATTTTACAGTAAGTATGAACAAAAAACAAAAAATCTTTTTTTTTTAACAATTTTCTACTGGTGTAATGAAAGATTGAGAAGCTTGAATGAAATGGAGAAAATTAAGCAATTGTTTGTATTTCTGTAGTCAGGCATCCTTTGTTATTAGATAAGGTCAGTTGGCAATATTTCAGTTGCTACAATTTTATTACATTAATGTTCTCATATAGGATCTGAGGAATACTACAAAGCAGCGGGATGACATGTTGCGTGAGCAGTCCACCCTGCAGGATGAACTGTTAGAAACCACAAACCGGTACAGACTGCTGCAGGAAAAGGAGAGCAGAAAGGAAGAACACCTAAAACAGCAGCAACATGCAATTGAAGGCAAGGAAAGCGAGATCAAGCAGCAAGAAACTGTAAGACCAGCACACAGCTCACTTAATGATCCCGTTCCATATATAGAATGCCATTTTGTGGAATTACAATAAAATTTAGCATAATTATAAAGTAACTATGTGAAAACTTTTTACCACAGAAGGTGTATTATTATTAATTGAAATTATTGCAACAATTCCTGACTAAGCCCCGGTTCACATTAGTGCGCATCGCACAAATGTGAACCGGGACTTAAAGCGTATCTAAACCCAAAAACAAAAATGTTAATATGTTACAGCTTACCAGTCTTTAGATGTGGTGGCTGCATGTTTACTTTTTTTTTTTTTGTTCCTTTATGTTTACTTAGTGATCCATTCAATAACAACGTTTGGGGTTTATTTACTAAAGGTAAATCCACTGTAGATCTAAGCCCCCGTTCACACTAAGGCGACCTGTGAGGCGACCTGGTCGCCTCACAGGTCGCCGCAGGTCGCCTCCCATAGGGAAGCTGCGGACCCGTTCTAATAGGAGCGACACAAGTCGCTCCGACTTAGAAAAAGGGTCCGGAGCTTCTTTGGGGCGACCAGGAGGCGACCGCCATAGACTTCAATGTTATGAAGTCCGTGGCGGCCGCTCCGAGGTCGCGGCGCGCTGCTCGCACCGCGATCACGGAGGTCGCCCCGGGAAGTAGCGTCGCTGTAGTGTGAATCGGCGCTAAGAGGATCATGCAGAGAAAATAAAAAACAGCATTTTTGCTTGCACATGATTGGATATTAGAAATCAGCAGAGCTTTCCCTCATTTCAGATCTTCCCCTCAGATCTACAGCTACTGCACTTCCAAAAGCACTTGCAGTGCACTTGTAGTGTAATGTGGATTTGCCTTTAGTAAATCAGCCCCTTTGTGTCTTAGGGTTTGCCCTGTATCTATGCAGAACCAACAGACACACAACAGACGGTAGTGTTAGATGGACTCGTAGATTTAGATGTATTTTTCATAAGTGACAAACAAATAAAAGCCTAACTCCAGCAAATAGTTTTTAAACAGATACAGAAACGGTTAATCTTGATCGTACAGTACAAGACAGCAAGTCATATGTATATAAGATAGTCTCTAAAGTATAACTCCACACAAAGCCAACTTGCACACCATGCTCATCTCAAAAACCAATTGACATTAGAGACAAAGGAAAAGGTTCTTTGAATCCCTGACATAATATTGTTCAACTGTCTCATTTCCTCTGCCTCAGAGTTGCTGTGACATCAAAACCACATTCCCACCCTTGTCACTGGCTTTGATCACTAATCCTGAACTAGTTTTAAGTTATAATTATCATATTTGCCTCCAAACATAGACCAATCAATCTGCCTAATTTTTCTTAGATTTCTTTTTAAAAGAGAAGTTTAAGAATATAAAAAAAAAAAACATACTCTCCTAGATGGCTGCAGCACTGATCCCAGCTGGATGTCCCCCGCCACCTCGAAGACTGAGAACTGAGTGATCAAACACTTCTGATTGCTCATCTCTTGGTCTTCAGCCTGCCTCTCTTCCCCTCAGGTGCTCAATAGAGCAGCTGGCTCAGGCTCTCAGCAGCTCACTAAGAGTCTGAGCCCGCTGTCACTCCAGGCTTCTGGGCAGATCCCGACTGACTGGTCAGGATCTTTTTAGAGCCTGGAACAGCTCTGGGACGTCAGCCGACAGTGGGGTTTAAACCGCTGTCAGTTAAAAAGGAGTCACAAAAGTGCAGAACTAACTGCACTCCTGTGACTCACAGGAGAAGTATGGCCAAAAAAGCTTTGGCTATATTTCACCTTCAAAGACTCAGTTTGTTTTGTCTAAGGATTTTTATATTTAATTTCCAACTTATTTCTTTCCCCTGGCCTAAAATTCTGTTCTATATCCAAATCCTTTCTTGCGTGAATCAAGTGTAGGATTATCTATCTTAAAAAAAAATAAACTAAAAAATCTTTATATACAAACTCTTTGCCACCAGACTGGGAAAATACAACCCTTTAGGCCCCGCTCACCTCTGTGTGGTGCGTTTTTAAAAGTGTTGTGTTGTAGGTGTGTTACCATTCAATGCATGAGGGTAAAGAACCTATGTGCAGTAGAACCCCAAGCCCCCCCCCCCTTACCCCCCTTACCTTACCTGAGCCCCATCTAGATCCAGAGATGTGCACGAAAGCCTCGGCTATCCTGGGTCTCTCCCTACTCATTGACTAAGACAGCAGCGGTAGCCGATAGCTCCCGCTACTGTCCATCACAACCAGTGAGCCAATGAGGAGAGAGGTGGGGCAGGGCCAAGCCGTACTCCGTATGAGAATGGACACGGGGAGCAGCGGCTCGGGAGCAAGCCTAATTTTTTTAAAAACGAACCTTTAATGTCACTTTAAGCTGTATAAAGTGTGTTTTGAAGAAAGCACATCAGAGATGTAGTAAGCAGAATTCCTTTTTTAATGAGCCACACCTACAATGTTATAAAATGCACATGTGTGAACAAGCCTTACTAAAAAACGAAAGGTGATCCTTGCTCAGCCGTATGTCTGTAAGATTGATAACCTTCATATTGGAAGCTGCTGCTGCTAAGCCAGCCATAGACAGTTCAAGACTTGGCCAGTTCAGCAGGGACCAGCCGAGATTCGAACCATATATGGGCAGGCTGAATGTACCCAAGTTGATCGATCGATTAATTTGGGTACAACCGCCTGTCGGATTTTACATGCAATTATTGCTAGCGGCTATTATAGCCACTAGCAGTAACACTGCTCCCCTTCCAGGAGAACACAATGTTGCTTATTGTAGTTGACTAGGTGTGCTTGGCTTTTAATCCATGCTTTATTTTCCAATGCGGCTTACCTTCTATGTATTTCAGGTTGAATGTTTTTAGGGTCTGATGATAAAAAAAAATAGACTTGACTGCCACTTGTAACATCCTAGTCTGCTCCTACTTTTTTCTTTCCATTTCTCTGGCATCTACAAGATTACCAACAGGGGGTTTTCATAGTCCCCTATAGGTAAATCCTGTGTCTCTTCATCTTTGTCATGCTTGAGACTTGGCACAGCTGATCTGATCCTGTACAGGTCCCGTATAAGGAGGTAGGCTTTGGGCAAACTTAAAGAAACTGTCTCAGTCAGAAACTTTGGTTCAGAGAGAGTTTAGGCATCAGAAACCAGAATGGAATTTTTTTAAACCTTTTCTAATCCTGCAGCAACTTCCTCATGTTTCCCCGTACTTCTAAACTGCGTCTTCTTATTTCACACCACTGGATGAAATTACTTTTATCTTTGATGCTTTTAACATAAAATTCACAGCAAAGTAGCCATTGTCTATGAATTGGAAAGTCCAATCACTTCTACCGATTTATTACTCTCCAGCTTACCGACAAGTTAGTATTTCAGGACCACTTCTAAGTATTAGGGATATAACATGTGTGAATGTATATGCTATCACTATGTATACTTTCTTTAAGAAAGATCGGTAATATCCCTGCTACAGCCAGCCTATTACTACATGTAGCTATTAGTATGAAACACAAGACAGACAAAAAAAAAAGATTATATAACTTTTCCTATCTTTTCCCTATGTCACTCCTCGTATACAACCCCTGGCAAAAAGTATGGAATCTCCACTCTTGGAAAATGTTCAATAAATTGTTTAATTGCGTACAACAACAAAAAAGACGAATTGGACATGCCTCAAAGCTATTTTCAGTTAACATTCCAACCTTCTGGCTTTAAGAAACACTTTAAAGAAAGAAAGAAAAAAAAAAGAAAGAAAACTGTAGTCAGTTGCAACTGTTTTTGCAGATCAAGCAGAGGAAAAAAATATGAAATAACTAAATTCTGAGGAAAATATTATGGAATCACAACGTACTTTGCAGTTCTAAAACAAACCTCTGCATCAGATTACATCTGCTAATTCGTCTACAGTTAAAAAAGAGTGCTTGCACACCTTGATGAGCTGTTGCAGCAACCTAATTGACATGAATCATGGCTCCAACACCAGACATGTCAGTTAAAGCGGAGTTCCACCCAAAAGTGGAACTTCCGCTTTAGGGAGTCCTGACCCCCCGACATGCCACATTTGGCATGTCATTTTTTGGGGGGGGGAGCGGGTACCTAGTTTTGACAGGTTCCCACTTCCGCTCGGAGCGCCGCGGTGCCCTGAGTGGAAGTTCTCCTCTCCCCCTCCCTCCCTGCAATCTTCTGGGACACGTCAGAGGTCCCAGAAGATTGCCGGCCAATCACGGCGCGCAGCGCGACTCGCGCATGCGCAGTGGGTACCCGGCTGTGAAGCCACAAACTGTAACAGCCGGGTGCCCACAGCAGTGATGCCGGCGCCGAGGGAGAGGATCGAGGCTTCCGGCGGCCGCATCGCTGGACCGTTGGACAGGTGAGTAAATGGCTGGAACTCCGCTTTAAAACAAAGGAGAGGAATATAAAACTTCTTCAAGAAGGTAAGTCATCACAAAATGTGGAAAAATATGTTGGTTGTTCCCAGTCAGCTGTGTCTAAAATCTGGACCAAGTACAAATCAAATGGGAAGGTTGTTAAAGGGAAGCGTACTGTTAGACAAAGGAAGACCTCAAAGGATCAAGATAGAAAACTTAAAACCATATGCCTTGAAAACAGAAAATGCACAACAAAACACATGAGGAACAAATGGTCAGAAACTGGGGTCAATGTCTGTGATCGAATTGTAAGACATTGCATAAATGAAATGGGATTTACATTCAGAAAAGCCAAAACGAAAACCATCATTAACACCTAAACAGAAAAAAACAAGGTTACAGTGGGCTAAAGAAAAGCAATCCTGGAGAGTGGATGACTGGATGAAAGTGTGATATTCAGTAAAGAAGCACGAATCTGCATTGGGCAGGGTGTTGATGCTGGAACTTTTGTTTGGTGCCTTTCCAATGAAACGTATGAAGGCGACTGCCTGTAGAAAACATGCAAAATTTCTGCAATCATTGATGATATGGGGTTGCATGTCAGGTAAAGGTAGGAGGGAGATGATGGCCATTAAATCTTCAATAAATGCACAAGTTTATATTGAGATTTTGGACACTTCTTATTCCATCAATTGAAAGGATGTTTGGTGATGATATCATTTTTCAGGATGATAATGCATCTTGCCATAGGGCAAAAGCCATGAAAACTTTCCTTCAAGAAAGATCTATAATGGTAATGGCATGGCCTGCAAAAAGTCCGGACTTCAATCCAGTTGAAAATCTATGGTGGAAATTAAAGAAAATGGTCCATGACAAGGCTCCAACCAGCAAAGCTGATCTGGCAACTGCAATGAGAAAAAGTTGGAGCTGGATTGATGAAGAATACTGTTTGTCGATAGTTTAAATCCATGCCTCCGATAATTCAAGCTTTTATAAAAGCCAGAGGTGGTTAAACAAAGTACTAGTGTTTTTTTCATGATTCCATAATATTTTCCTCAGAATAGAGTGATTCCATATTTTTTTCTCTTCTTGATCTGCAAAAACAATTGCAGTTGACTACAGTTTTCTCTCTTTTTTTAAATGTTTCTTAAAGCCAAAAGGTTGGAATGTTAAATGGAAATAGTTTTCGAGGCATGTCTGTGATTAGTTTTTTTTGTACACAAATAATGGAATGAACATTTTCCAAGAGTGGTAATTTCATACTTTTTGCCAGGGGTTGTAAGTGTTTAACACTGGATACCATCTCACACCAGATCAACTAGTGAGGTATCTATTCAAAGCATTTACCTGTGGTGATCAATCTCTGGCCAGTGGGCCCTCCAACCTAGACCCATGGCCCAAAGTATCTTTGGGCTTTACTGGCAATTATCTGTCACAGCAGCAGTTATGCTGGGCAGTGGAAAGGATTTAGCCTGTGACCCCCCCTTCCCACTTTGATATGACCAGCATATATAGCTAATCGTTATCTGTATTCCTCTCCAAAACTTGTAAGGCATCTTAAACCACACATTCTTCCTAGGTTGGCCCCTAACCAATATACCTCATCTACGACGCAGGTACAAATGCAGGCAGACTTTAGCAAAGCTCATTATCTGCCTAGCTCATATTGGAGCTGTTAATCACTGGCAGTCTATCCCAGGTTGATGTGGTTCAGAGAGGATTTTCAGGTACTCTGTTTTTGGGTATATCCTCTTCCCTAGCTCACCGAACTGTTGTATAATAGACATAAAAGTCAATCTACGGTAGGAAGAAATGTGTTTATCATGGTATGGCCACTTACAGTATGATGCAGCATGTCCTGCTTAAGGCATTGCTGCACAGAATAACTTGAATAATCCACTATTTTACATACAAAACTTCACCACTATACCCCAATTGGGCACTAGCATTATAAACTAACTTGTCATTTGCGAATACAATTGTATGTTACTTGAATATAATGGCATAATTGTCCAGTGAGAATACTTTATCATATTACTAATGATTATTTTCAGGAATTCTTCTAGACAGTTATCCCCTCCCCCCCCCCCCCCCCAAGGTCCTGTGGTGCAATGTCTTGCACCGCGTGCAGAGCATAAACAATTTTCAGTTTCAGTGTTATTGTTCTTACCCCATAAAAAGGCCTTCATAGCAGTGCAATAATTGTGCATACAGATGGCCATTTTGTCTTTACCCACCGTTTTTCTATAGCACTTAAGCCCCCCCCCCCCCCCTTCCATCATATTGGTGGTCATTGGCATTAAAAACCACCCTTCTCACCACAATTAACAAATACATGCCAAAGAATTTGGCACTTTAGGTCCCCCCCACCTTCACCTTCAATATGCCGAGGCCTTTTACAAACAGCCTATTCACAACAGGGGAAGGAGAACTGTCCAGTGACGGCTCAGGTCAAAGGTAGATGACAGCCATTCGTGACTGCACTGGCAGTCCCAGTTTGTTTTCTGAAGAACTGTTAGACATAAATGCACTCCAGAAATACCCATCCAACATTTTCTTTTTTTAATATAGCAGAACAAAGGTGGCTAAGGATATTTGCCACATGACACCTGACATTATTGACAGCAAAAATGTTTCCTTTCAGCGTTTAAAGCAAATTATGAAGGACATCGAGTACCGAGAAGAACAGCTCAGGGCTTCAGCTGCTAGACTGGAAGATCAGAAGCAGAAATATGAGCATGAACTATCAAACCAACAGAACACTTTGGAGAGAATAAAATCCAAAGTCCTTGCACTAGAGGAGCATGCTCATAAGCTGCAGCAGGAGAAGAGATGGTGTGGAGATCTGGAGGAGTCTCTGGCCAATGCACGTAAGTTTCCCAGTGCAGTGTATTCTCAACATGTTTGTCAAAGCGTAAATATTAAAATGTTTTATTTTAACCCCATACCATTTTCCAAGAGTTCAGTCTGCAATAGAGAACAAAACTTTGGAGCTGTGCTTTGAGTTTAAGAGTCGGTTCACACTATGGCGACACGACTTCGGGGCGACTTGAACAAGTCGCCGTGCACCGCGACTTCGGCGCGGCTTGCACTGACTTCACATAATGGAAGTCAATGCAAGTCGCTCTGACTTCGGCCAAAAGTAGTGCAGGAACCTTTTTCTAAGTCGGAGCGACTTGAGTCGCTCCTATTAGAACGGTTCCCATTGCACAGAATGGAGCGCGACTTGTCAGGCGACCAAGCCGCCTGACAAGTCGGAGTAGTGTGAACCGGCACTAAAGAGTTGTAAACAGCGACATCACCACAGTGCCCCAGATGTACTATGGTCTCAGGTTCACTCCTACACATGCTATGGCGCTGTCACAAGCTCCATCATTATTTGGAGTCTATCTTTTCGATCCTTTATTCCCTCTGTTCTACATGGGTGTCGATTTTGATGGATCCAAAAATTGCTATTTTGAGAATAATGCCTGAAAATATTCTGCCTCCTGAAACGCATTTATTGTGGATACATTCCCTATATTTAGCTTGTAAGTGGATCTCACCTTCCCCTCCGACATATAATTAGTGGCGTGATATGCGTAACGTTACTCTACAAAGAGAGGAGTTAACGTATAAACGCAAAGGGTGCCCTAAGAAATGTAAAAAATGTGGTCATTCTAACAATTCAACATATTCATTTCTACCTTAGGGGCTGGACACTATAGGCTAGTACCTTACCTTCTTACTAAGGGTGACAGTACAATATAGCATTGTAATAATAAATGCGCTATAATAGTAGTACTGGTAGTACTCTTTCCTTGGTCTATAAGGTGATGTACACTGTGAGAGAGTTATTTTTGTTATCTGATGACTGATGTTTGTGTTCACATGATCGGAGAATCTTATGTCCTGTAAAAGGTTAATTTTTCTGATACTGTTCTATTTCAATTTATGCTCTGTGATATGTGCATTACTTGTTCCAAATGACAAACTTATATGCTGTAACAGATGTTTTTTTCTTTTCTTCACTTTTATTGTTTTATTAAAAATGACCCGATGATGAAAAAAAAAAAAATTTGGAAGACCGTATGGAAATTGCTTATTCACAAAATGGTCTATCCTTGGTTATGGATATGTTTGTGAATATCCTTTCCAGCTGTCCTCCCAGTAGGTCAATATAGCTTCTATATAAGCAAATGTTCCCTTTTTATAGAATCTAAGTAGTCCTGAAAATGGGTCCCAGGTTATAGACAAAAACTCAACACACAATACAAGTTGCCAGGACAATCTTTGATCAATCTCCTTCAGATTTACCGAAACTATGGATACAAATTGACTGGATACCCGTATTACAATCAGGCAGGGCCCTTGCAGTACATAGTTGTTGAAAGATCTAAAGGAGATTGTATGATTACAGTAGTTAGTGTTGGTTTGAACATTCTCAGATGTCTGGTCTGTGACAAATATCCAGCAGTAGAGCTGCTGCTTTTATTATCATTTTTGATAGTAAAACTGTTTTTGGCAATGTTTGTATTATATGATTTTTATTTCCAATCGCGTTTGGCCTTGGCCATTCTTGAACTGGCCCACTGTTGCTAGTCTTTCTTTTATAATATCCTGATTTTAAATTACCAGATGTCTTCAAGAACAGAATGTATAACTGAACAGTGACACACCTGCTTTTGTCAGTTGTAAGGCCAGTGTGTGGGCTGATCTATGCACTTTCAAACCGCTGCTATTAAAAAAAACAGTGGAAACTTTTTGACAGTCAGTGTGATAAAGAAGTCTATTTCATGGAAAATTATGGTTTTTCCAGGCCATCTCCTGTCGGAGCACGAGGTGCAATTACGGGATAAAACCAATGAGATTTTGGAGCTGAAGAAAGAGGCTGAGTTTTACAGGAATGAAATGAACAACTTGAGAGAGCAGTTGTCTTCTGAGAAGAAGAATGATGAGAATAGAATAATGATGCTGAAAGAAGCGATTACAAAACAACGGCTGCAGTTCGAGAAATCGGCTGAGGTATTGTATTGTCTATGGCAGTACAGATCTATCAAATTCTACCGGTGCAAAACATTTATGAATAGGTATGCAATGTTCCCATAATGTGACTTTGCTGGACAGCCTATCCTGTGCTGGCTGACAATTGACATTTGGCAGTGTTCTTCTGAGGGATTACTGTACAGGAAGCCATTGCGGTGCTGGAAAATACTCTGAAGCTCCATGTATCCATATTCAATTTTGAACATATATTTATCAAATAATAATTATTGTAAAACGCATCTACATAAACCAGTAATTTATATCACCTTGTCTTAAAGGAAACCTAAAAATATGTAAAGTTGTAGGCCGATGCTAACTTTTCCATCTGAAAATGCAAGTTGCCTTGGCAGTCACTGAACCTCTGTTTTCAGTACAATCTTGGTGACCGACAACCAGTATAAGGTGGAGGAGTGTTAAATTGCATGCTTTTCTGCATGCTTGTTATAGATCAGTGACTTACAAATACTGAAACCAGAGACAAACGTACAACTAAATTTTTTAAGGAAAGAAAACTGCAAAGCACTTCTCCCTATATGTCAACAAAGGGTTTTTAAAACTATAACTGAGAGGTTCAACCATTTACTGAAAAAATGGGTTATATTATTAGATGATGGGATCCCACGTGGAATGATTAGTTGTAAATCCACACATATGTAAAAGGAAACTCCACATGAAAACTTGTCCGATGTATAAGAAGCTGTTAGAGGCTATCACAATACAGTATCACATGTGTCACAGACAGGAGGATAAGAAACTCTAATGAGCAATAATCAATAACTTTTATTGAATGAATGTACCCACTTACATTAGAATTAGGACTCCGCTACATGCCTATGAAGGAGGGTCAAGGATGGATGATACACAGTCCAACTCTTGGTTAAAGAGAGGAGAGGGCAGTAAGAGAGCCGGGATCACTGACAAGATGATACAACACTGCCAGAGGGAAGGTGTGGTGCAGTCTACACATAGAGGGAAAGCTGCTGTAGGGTGGTGTTAGATTTGTCAGCGATCCCGGCTCTGTTACTGCCTTCTCCTCTCTCTGGCCAAGAGTTGGATTGTGTATCATCCATCTGGGACCCTCGTCCGTGGGCACACAGCCGAGTTCAAATTTCAATGTAAGTGGATACATTTTTTCAATAAGTTATTGCATACTAGGCCTTGGTGTATTTTTTAATACTCCTGTTAGTGACACATAGATCATTGGGCTGCACTTGCTGAGCTACGCAGATGAGATCCTGATTAAGGTGTACTGGGCTGTGCTGTGATAGTCTCCAACAGTATATAATCCATTATTCAGTGAATGGTTGATTCTCTCTTAGGTATTGTTTTGATACCCTTTGCTGACATTTAGGAAGACGTGCTTTGCGCAATTTACCTTCCTCATTTAATTTTCAGCTACCAGGCTCCACATTGGTTGTACTGGCCTCATGCACCCTGCTAGTAGTATAGGGGGTACCATATTGGAGTTTCAGTACTGGTTTATTAGAATTTTTTTAACTAAAATTTTCACAAGACCAGACATTACAGCCAGCATATCTCTTTTGGGATGGAAGCCCTTCAAGAATACATTGGCTATGTTGTGCAGCAAATGGCACTTCAGAGTCCTTTACAAACTGTTCCTTTCATTGCAGGAACAGAAACTGGAAAACAGCAGTCTGAAGAAGCAGCTCCTGGCAGTAGAACAAGCTGCTTATGACAGTCATGAGAGGGCCAAACGTCTACTTAAAGAGCTGAAACAGTTACAGGCGGAGCATGCCATACTTCGAAACCAGGTGAAACATTTACCAACTTTAACTTACAGTTATGATAATCAGCTCTCTATATCAGAGTACAGAAGTAATATCTATATACAAACCTCTGTAGAGAAACCCCAAATATCTGGCCTCAAACACTGATTGAAAATTCTGGGGATCATCTTTGAATTTTTCTTGCCAAAGCATCTTTAATGATATAACTGGATGTCATTAAAAAAGCCGGGTGCAGAATTGGAGCAGGGCCCTATGTATACAGTGGGCAAAAGAAGTATTGAACATGTCACCATTTTTCTAAGTAAATATATTTATAAAGGTGCTATTAAAAATGAAATTTTCACCTACTTGTCGGTAACAACCCATGCAATTCCATACATACAAAGAAACCAAAACAAATAAGTTCAGAAATTTAAGTTATGTGTGATAAAATTGAATGACACAGGGAAAAAGTATTGATCAATCCAACTAAAATGTATTTAATACTTTGTACAAAATCTTTTGTTGGTAATGACAGCTTTAAGACCACTCCTGTATGGAGAAACTAGTCGCATGCATTGCTCAGGTGTGATTTTTGGCCCATTCTTGCAATCTTGACGGTTCCGTGGGTCTCTTCTATGAACTTTGATCTTTTAGTTCTTTCCATAGATTTTCTATTGGATTAAAGTCTGGGGATTGGCTGGACCATTCTAGCAGCTTTATTTTCTTTCTTTGAAACCAGTTAAGAGTTTTTCCTTGGCTTTGCGTTTGAGATCATTGTCTTGGTGAAATGTCCACCCTCGTTTCATCTTCATCATCCTTTTAGATAACAGCAGATTTTTATCATGATCGTCTTGGTACATTTTTCCATCTATCCTTTCTTAAATGTAATGAAGTTTTCCAGTACCGTATGCTGAAAAACAGCCCCACGCCTTGATGTTCCCACCTCCAAACTTCACTGTTTGTATGGTGTTTTTGGGGTGATGTGCAGTGCCATTTGACCTCCAAACATGGTGTATTTAATGTCATTCAAAGAGTTAAATTTTGGTCTCATCTGACCAGACTATATTCTCCCAGTATTTCACAGGCTTGTCTAAATGTTATGCAGCAAACTTGAAACGAGTTTCAACATGCTTTTTCTTCAGCAGTGGAGTCTTGCGTAGTGGGCGTGCATACAGGCTTTGGTGATTGAGTGCATTATTTTAGTGTTTTCTTTGAAACATTAGTACCTGCTAATTCTAGGTCTTTCTGAATCTCTCCACAAGTGGTCCTTGGCTCTTGGACAACTCTTCTGATAATTAATGTCACTCCTCTGTCAGACATCTTGCGAGGAGCACCTGGTGGTGGCCGGTTTATGATGAAATTATGTTCTTTCCATTTCAGATTATGCCCCCACAGTGCTCACTGGAACATTCAGAAATTTAGAAATCCTTCTGTAATCAATGCCATCAGTATGTTTTGCAACAATAACGTTACGAAGGTCTTGAGAGAGCTCTTTGCTTTTACCTATTATGAGATGTTTCTTGTGTGACACCTTGGTAATGAGACACCTTTTTATAGGCCATCAGTTGAGACTGAACCAGCTGATATTAATTTGCATTGCTAAGGGACAGGATTGCTTTCTAATTATTAATAGATTTCAGCTGGTGTCTTGGCTTTCCATGCTTTTTTGCATCCCCCTTTCTTTGTGTGTTCAATAATTTTTCCCTGTGCCATTCCATGTTATTACACATAACCTAATTCCTGAACTTATTTGTTTTGGTTTTTTTGTAGGTAAGGATTGCAGGGGTTGTTACTGACCTGTGATGAAAATGTTATGTCAATAGCACCTTTAGACCCGGTTCACACTAGCGCGACTTGTCAGGCGACTTGTCAGCCTGACAAGTCGCGCTCCCTCGCAGTCCATTGACTGCTACAGGACCCGTTCTAATAGGAGCGACACAAGTCGCTCCGACTTAGAAAAAGGGTCCTGTACTACTTCGGGGCGACCTCGGAGCGACTTCCATAGACTTCCATTATATGAAGTCCGTGCAAGTCGCGCCGAAGTCGCCTCACGAAGTCGTGTCGCCTCAATGTGAACCAACTCTTAGAAATATATTTACCTACCAAAATGGTGACAAAGGAGAGAGTTAATCTGTTCCTTCCTGTTAAAGTAGCTCTAAACTAACTCACTGAAAACTCATATAATCTTTACTCATGTTAATGTACTTCCTAAAATTGTTTTCAGTTTTTTTTTTTTTTGTTTAAATTTGCGGCTTTCATTATTATTTCTAGTAATCCTGCTATAATGCTCATTATTCAGTACTTTGTTTTATGGTGTGACAACTGTCTCCAGTTGTTCTACTGCATTGTCACTCTGTTATATGCTGCCCTGGCAGAGACTACAAGCACTCAAGCTGACCCACATAGCACAAATATGGTCTACTGTTGTCAGCATCAGGAAGCTGTTCCAGAGAAGTAATAGGCAGCTAACCCTGGAACAAGGGAATGTAGACAAGAAGAAACTGCAAGAAACTGGAGATCTGCAGCACTGTGATGCAAATAAGGATGAAAATGAATGCATTTTATGATTTAAAAACAAAATGGCAGTTGATTAAATGTCATTGTTAGGATCATTCAGTTAGGATTAAGATCCATTTTCAAAGTTAGAAAGTACAGGAAAGTTTCCTCCCACCACTCATCATTCAGGTTTACACCCTCCAGTTCCAAAGACTGCCTGTATAAAAATTTGATGGTCAGATCATGTGAGCATGTTTGTCCGTCTTCTAGCATCTCTGGTCGTTTTTGGTGTCCCTAAACAACTGATTAAACTTTTCTTTTTCTCTCTCTCTCTCTCTCTCTGCAGCTGAAGAGTCAGGAGGAGCTGGACAAGAGGCAGCAGGAAGTTAATGAGGCTGTGAAAGACTTAAAAGCTCAGGTTAAGTTGGAAATCCAGAGCACCCTTCAGGATCTGCACTGCTCTACGAAAGATGAGCTGGAGGAGGATGCGGAGGCTGTCCTCGAACGCAATCAAAGTTTTGGTTCTCAGCTAGAGAGTCTGAAGGAGAATTTTCCTTTCACAGCAAACTCTGCTTCAGCATCAGAATTGGCAGACAAACTTGGGAGTAGCCAGGGTCACTTATCGGTGAGTTAACTGAAACTCACACACAAAAAAAAAAAAAAAACAGCAAATACTGACTAAGGTAGTCTGCCGCCCTCCAACCTACTTTGCCTTACTGTTGAACTGTCATCCTGTGTGTGAGAATGGCTTGTAAAGGTAAGGTTGGATCTACCTTTCAGTCCCATTCCCTAATGGCTTAAGTCAAGTTAAGCCGGCCATACGTGGATCAAAATTTTAAACCATTTATGGGCAGGGTGGTGGTACAGCAGACGATCTACCGATCGACTGCTGTACCACCACCCTGTTGGATCGTTGCCGCGCAATCAACGCTGCTGGCTATAGCCGGAATCACTCCCCAAGTCTCCCCAATGTCAGAATACACAGGCTCGGCGGGAGGATTCCCACATCCATATTGAATGTGTGGATGGGGGAATCGAGTCTTTTGTTACATTCAATTTGCGGTTTGAATGAAAAAAAAAAAACGGATTAATGTATGGGCTGCTTTAACCGTTGTGTCAGGATTTCCACTCCGAGTTTCTTTTCTTGCAGTCTTTTTACTACTATACTAATTTATCTGTCCGCAAGTCTTGTGGCCCTTTTCCAGCTGTGACATCCTTAATTGGGGCTGTTTTTCATGACCTGTTTTTCCCTACAAGTCTTTTTGTACTCCCTTTTGACAATGGCACTTTAAGGTGGTATTTCTTTTATATTGCTATCGGTGGTGATAGTATTTGACAGTTGCTTCCAACTCTTTATTAAACATTTTAATGACCAAAACAAGCTGAATGATCAAACCTCATTGTTACAAATTGTTTCTCTCATTTGTGTAAATGTCACTTTAGAAGTGAACAGTCATCTATAGCGGCACACATTTTTCTTGTGGTGCTTTTTGATACATAATGGATGACTGTTGATCAAAAAAACAACGAGATTTCCAGTCACAATTTACCAACCAGCCAGTGACCAACCGAATTGACCTGTCTAACAGTATGCGTTAAAAACAGGGGTTTGGTTGCACACATTTGCAAATACATGCGTAAGCTGCAGGCCCTGACGAGGCACCCTGTGATCTGCAGTCCCTAACTCTACAATTTAAAGAGTCTCTACAATGAGAGCACATGCATTTAATGGGATAGATGGAGGACAGGTGACTAGAGGGAGCCCACCCCTCCTTAAAGGCACAGGGTCACACTGAACACCCAGCACATCGCACAATGGCGGCAAAGGTGTCAGTGCGTTGCCTGGCTCAATATAGATATCAATAATGCAAAAAGTGGTCACCGCCTCCACCTATAACTGGTCTTAGTGGTAAGGAGAACTGGAAGGTCGGACGCAGATCAAAAAAACAGAGATTTCCAGTCACAACTTACCAAACAGCCAGCGACCAACCGAATTGACCTGTCTAACAGTATGCGTTAAAAACAGGGGTTTTTGTTTTTAACTTACCACTAAGACCTTTTTGCATAATGGATGACTGTTATTGTGTGTAATATACATGTTGTAACAATTCTTGCTTTCAAGCAATAAACCTCAACCCATGTCTGCTGCACTTTTGTGAATTCCAAGATCCAGGGGTGAGGGCTTTAAAAGGAATCAAAAAGGTTGGGAATATTACCCGGAGGGTACTTTACTCTCATTTGATCAAATAAAAGCAAAATTTAATCTTCCGAACCAATATTTTTTCCGTTCTCTCCAACTATGACATGCATTTCAGTCACAGTTTCAGACCCTGGGGATAGAGACTCAGCCTTTGGTTTTGGAAAACCTACTCCAGGATCATTCTATCCAAGAGGCTGTCAATAACTTGCAAATAATTGTTTGGCACTACACCTCCTACGATGCCCAGTTGCAGAGAGCGATGGCGGAGGGAGGTCCCAAACATTGATGGAGAGGATTGGGATGATATGTAGGAGAGGCTGTTTAAACATCTGGTGTCAGCTAGAGATAGACAGATACAGTTTACATTTTTGCATAGAATCTACTATACCCCAGCCCATTTTGCAGGGATTTACACCTCATGCTCCACCATGTGCTGGAGTTGTATGTATGTCCCTGACAATTTTAAACAGATTTTTTGAAGTTCCCCGGCAATCCAAGACTTTTGGTCAAAGGTACTTGAGTGTATAACCTAAATACTTTACTATACCTATAACCCAGTACATCTCAGTGTGCCTCCTGAGTTTGGTGGATGCTGTGGTCCCGTCTAATGCCCTTAGAACCTTACTCCATGTCATACTATTCTACTCACGTAAGGCTTTTCTTCTACATTGGAAGAAGCCTGTGTCCCTCTGGAAGGGTCTGGTCAACTCTACGATCCCTTTTTATAAGACCACATATATTTCCAGAGGATGCAAAAAGAAATTTCAAAAGGTTTGGCAGGCTTGGATGGATTCTTCTTCCACCATGAGCTGACCTCACAGGTGTGGATTGAGAATTCTTGGGCAATGCTCGCACTCTTCTACAAGATAGATCAGACACATGGGCGAGAGTGGCATCTTGATAACTAATCGCCTTTTAAGTCCAATAAGCAGAATAAAAAAAAAAGCAATAAACATCAGGGCTCATGTCAGATAAAAGTTCAGGCCACACACAGCACTCTGCAATTAAGTGGTTAATGAGTGGGTAAATGAATGGGTTGGTTAATGAACTCAGAAGTGTAAAACCTCTGATTAGTCTCCTTAGTGAGCCAAGCGATTTCCTATTCAATGTTCTCCAAACACTGATAAAGTGGACAATTTCCAATATTATAAACGCCTGACAAGAAATATTGTATCTTCCTGCAGATGGAACACTGGCGTGGAGAGGCACTAAGGGAAAAGCTGCGTCAGCAGGAAGATCGGCTGAAGGTGAGCACATTTTATAACACTGAATTTGCATATTCAGTTAAGTACAGTAGTTCACAGCAACCAGTGTGAAATCAGAACCTAACTGACTGCAGTAATCTAATCCCTAAATACTCGATACTCTGCTGGGCATCATCACAGATGGCACATTTATAGATGAACTGGACAAGAACCACAAGAATCCCCCATTCCTTACAGAAGTATTGGCACCTGCGGAGTTGTATAGTCATGTGAAAAACAAAGTACACCCTATGGAAATTGTTGGCTCTTTTAAGAGGCACACATTAGATTTTTGTTTTGTTTTTTAAACCGTGCCTACAGAAAATGGTAATATAGTTGAATGAGAAAACAAGAAAAATGTGCCCTTTCAATCATTAGGCCGGCCATAGACGAAGCAAATTTTTATTTCCCTACCAACACAGACAGTGTTGAAAGGGGAATCCCTCCCACCAAGCCATTAGTTCTCCCGGCAGGAGGGTGGGGGAAGCTGCCCCTGCCAGGAGAACATAGTGATTATTGCTAGGGGCTATAACAGCTGCTTGCGATAATCGCATGTAAAATCCGGCAGGTTGGTTGTACCCAAGTTGATTGATCTATCAACGTGGGTACATTCAGCCTGCTCATACATGGTTAGAATTTCAGCCAGTTCCTGCTGAACCGGCTGAGATTCGAACAGTCTATGGCCGGCTTTCAAAAATATAAATAGATATAATGGTTCTTTCGTTTTTAGCATGACAACCCTATGGACTCCTTCAGTTACCGTGCTGTGCTGTTCTGTGCTTCTGATGTGCCCCTGGGCCTTTTATGAGGAACAGGTTACCTCCAAGTATATCCGCCCTCAAGATGGAGACTGTCCAGTGAGCCAATAAGAAGAGTTAGGGGGCAGGGCCGAGCCATGGCTACGTGTCTGAATGGACATGCAGAGCAGTGGCACAGGAACTAGCCTGCTTGGTTGCCCTTAAGAGCTCTGGAAAGGGACCCAAGAAGAGGAGGATCTGGGCTGCTCTGAGCAAAACCACTGCACAGAGCAGGCAAGTATGACGTTTGTTATTTTTAAAAGAAAAATACTTGACTTTAATATCACTTCAATTTGTATCTTTTTTTTTCAATATCTTATATACTGTGACAAGAGCAGTGCAGTGTTAACTTAGTGACGCTGTACTGTTCTGGGGAAGTGATCATGTTTTTTTTTGTTTTGTTTTTTACACACTATGACTGCTTATAACAGTGATGATCATTGTTATAAGCAATCATTCTATTCATTGTGTGCTATTGTGAAGCTGTGATTGGCCACAGCTATCACATGGTACAGATGCACTGCGATTGGCCCTGTCTGTACCATGTCATCACTGTGACCAATTACGATGGTCAACGCAACAGTACACAACAAATATCTGTCTAGAAGTGAAAGCCTTTCTGTGTGTACAACAGTCATATGATCACTGTCGTTGGTAAGAGTGATCTGATTTGGTAGTGGCACTGACCCAATAAAATGATCTGTCATCCGCTGTGTCCAGTGGGTGACCGATTGCACTGCAGCATGGCCTGACCCTGGAAGGACATCATATGACATCCTCCCAGGATGGGAGAGTTCCCGCTCAGCCGTCATTTGACAATAGGCCAGGTGGGAAGTAGTTACATTTTTAAATGTCTGTAGGTAACTCATGCCTTGAGCTATGTTTCTTGCCTCCACCCTCTTCAGATCAATCTGTGATATTCTGTGAATTGTGATCACTCTGTATTCACATTGATGTGTTTTGAAGAGAGTTGTGCACAGACCTCACAGGGAGCATACATAAGAATAATTGTGTCTGAATTACAACTGACAATTTAACTAACAATATTCTATTCCAATATGTGGTGTGCATTCCTAGGCTCAGCTCCATCAGCAGATGTGTAAGCAGGCAGATGTTCTGAGTAGAGGTCGACTGCAGACAGTTGGGTCTCTGTCCAATCTGAGGAGACAAGTGAATGCTCTGGATGAACTGGTCAGTAACATATCAGCAGATTCTTCATTCCATTCCCAGAATTCCTCTGGTGCAACACAGTTACTGAGCGAAGAGACACGCAGCCTGGTAAGTGTAACAAGAGTGAAGTGAAGTTGTATGTTTTGTATATAATGTACAACTGGGACATAAAAGCAACATCATAGCAAGGGAAAGCAACCTAACCCAATGTGCTAAGCTGAGTTTGAGAAAATACCAGCTATTCAGTTTATTTTTTTGCTTTTGGAAAGAGAAAAAGTATTTTTAAACTTAAAAAACTGGAGCAGACCCTGCTGCTGTTTAAAGCCCGAAACTCGGGAGGAGCTCGCGGTACTAACTATGCAATGTTAGTACATTGATTCCAACCCCCCCACCCGCCAGAGCACACCAGTCAGCACTCGCAGTCATTGGCTTGGAGCACTGATCTGATGCCGATCAGCAGCTGTTTTTCCAGCATGCCCGTTCAGGAGCCAGGCAGGGTGCTGTACACACGGGACGAATGTCAGCCGGTTTCCGTTGAACCGGCTGATATTCTGCTTGTAAGAAACACAAGCCTCTTAATTGTGAGCAATCTGTTTCAAGTTTCTTTGCTGCTTACTTTCTTTCACTGTCTCCCTCTCTGGAAGGCTGTTAATCCTGGATTTTCTGGGGTTAACAGCTGGGCATATAGGCAGGGAAAGGAGTTTTCCCTGTCTATATGCAGGCTCCTCTCATGTAGGGAAAATTCCTGTAGACAGTTGACATCCTGTACACCGGGTCCAATTTGGCAGGTATTGTGCCAGTTTTCTATATTAGAAACTGGGATGATCCCTTTGCCACTCTCAATCTGTTTTACTTTGAAATAAAGATGTGTGATGCAGGTGAACCTAAAACCGCTCTGCTTTGTTAATGTGGCACATGCAAATTTCACCAGTTTCCTGTGCCATTGTAATAGCACAGGAGCATTTAATTCCACCCACTATGTTCATAACCATAGCAATGGGTCATACTAGTCATGTGAGGTTGCCTTTTACCCATTGTGCTGGTTAGACGCTTGGCTCTTACCACTCTCTGTTGTCACTGCTCAAAGATGAGGATAATACTTTTAGCTCATATCTAATAATTGTTGACGTTTTTTGCTCAGCCTCATCTTACAGTCTCCCCCATACTTAGCAAAGACTGTTATCACTCTCTATACTGATGAAACCTTTTACCTGCTTGTGGTTCAAGTGTGGCCTCAATAGCAAAGGGCCAATTTGATCCATTGTGTCATGTTGACAATCCCAGCACACATCCTGAGCCCTGGTTTCATCTGTTCCTCTGACATTCAGGTTTGTCTTATTTTCCTATATTGCAGAACTGTAAAGTAAGCACTAGCCCTATCCCTGTGACCGGACTGGTGGGAACACAGCGACTGTTCGGTAGTGAATACTCGGCGACAGTCTGCCACCTGGAAAAATAGGTAAGTCTCTCTTTGTCATTTGTAAAAGTAGCAGATTGACATTCGCCAGTACAAAATCATAATGCAACTTTTTTTGTATTGTTGCTCTGAGGCAAGTATCTCATGCAGCTGTGAAACCTTGCATTGTGATTTTGTAACTAAAGTTTGTCGGCGTTGGTGTGCTGGTGATGCTCTGCTACTGTTACAGGCGGCTTGATGATAGTGCCATCCATTGAACTTTCACTACAGCACCTGTATAATTGAAATTGCGATGCTGTAAGACCTCGAGAATAGATGAAACCTTTTGTCACTATGAACAAGTCATTTTTGTTCCCACTTTTTTTTCTAAACAGTCTTCAACAGGCCAGACCAGAACTACCGCTAGTGCCACAGCCTGGATTTAAAAAAACGACTCATTAAAAATGACGTAATGCTATTAAACTCCCCATAGGGACCAAGAGCATATAACACTTCTCCCCGTTCATATCTACCGTGGTCTGTCATGGTCAGACAGAAAGCACCCTCACACTCCGACAATGCTTTCTAGAAAGGAGATTGATTTGTGATTCACAGCTCTTGTCCCTGCAGCTCTTTGCCTATCAGTGTCTGCTTATATACAAACCCAGCTGGTATCACACAGTGCTGCAGTGCTAAGTGATCGATCGGCTCTGTTTTATACACAGTACAGGCCGACATTCCACACAATTCATTCCTAAAAGTGAAAGCTCACTCAGAGCTCTGTGATCCATTGGCCAAGCTGTGTCTTTGTAAAAATAGCCTCTGATAGACACAGAGAGCCGCATTGCTGAGCGATCTGTCGCTGTTATGAATGACGATCAGCGCTGCTTGTTCATTCATAAGAGTAAAAATCACTCAGAGCTGCTGCTCTGTATAATGTATCTTTCTCTATCGCTCATTGACAGACGTAGTCTTCTTGATTCTCAAGAGCTGGGTTATGTTGTCTCCGCAGGAGTAGGACTAGGCAGAAAGACAAAACGTTCTGGCTCCACCTTAGGGGCAGTCCCTGAGGGTATATCCTCCCTCTCTCTGCTACAGGGAATCAGTTTTTTTCTGTCTAGTCAGGAGTAAGGACCTAAGTTCCTTGCTGGGATCTTTTTGGTCCTGGCAAGATTTTTTCTTTAAAAAAAAAAAAAAAAAAAAAGATTTTTTTTTAGGCAGTTTTTCTCCAGTGTTTTTTTCCTGTGAGATCTTCAAGCAAATACGCCGGACTGGGCGACACTAGTGGTCACCCCAGCCGGCCTACCAGCGCGCGCAGACCATTGCATTGCGCTTGGTCGGCCGCGACACATTCAAGTAAGTATGCGGGGCCGGGCGACGGGCTGGGTGTTGAGGCCCCCGTTCCCTGTTAAGGCGCACTCCACTCGGGCGCTTAGTGCGTCATGGGCCTTTCGCCATCAGGCGTCAGTGGTCCAGGTGTGCAAGGCGGCTACCTGGTCGTCGGTGCATACCTTTACAAAACATTATAAAGTTGATGTAATGGCATCATCTGATGCCGTGTTTGGCCGCAAGGTTTTGCAGGCCGCCATTTGAGGAGACCAGTGGTCTGCCTCGAGGGTTTTTTTCCGTTGGAAATTTTTCTTTTGAGTCTCATTCTTTGTTTATAATGAGCCTTTAAAACTTCTACTTTGGCACCGGTTGGGCCTTCTAGATTGGATTTTGATTTTTGTCAATCCCACCCCTCATTTGTGGCACTGCTTCTGGATGTCCCAGCTCTTGAGAATCAAGAAGACTACGTCTGTCAATGAGCGATAGAGAAAATCTGATTTTTGTAAGATCTTACCGTAAAATCCTTTTCTCTTAAGCTCATTGACAGACGTAGTACCCGCCCCTCTATCATTGAGTTGGGTTGGGTTAAATTCTCTGTTACTGCTTTAGAACAGAACTGATTCCCTGTAGCAGAGAGAGGGAGAATATACCCTCAGGGACTGCCCCTAAGGTGGAGCCAGAACGTTTTGTCTTTCTGCCTAGTCCTACTCCTGCGGAGACAACATAACCCAGCTCTTGAGAATCAAGAAGACTACGTCTGTCAATGAGCTTAAGAGAAAAGGATTTTACGGTAAGATCTTACAAAAATCCGATTTCGGCTGCTTTTTCTTCATACAGGGCTCCGACAGATACTTTACACAGAGCTGCAGCTCTAACTGATCTTTTACTATTCTGAATAAGCAAGCAGTGCTGATTGTTCATTCATAAAATTGACTGATCATTTTGCTTAGAGAAAGGGTGGGCCGCCTCCTCCTACCACAGGGATGGCCAAAATTTGGGCTTTAAAAATGATTGGGCTACAGCCAACAATAAGGCGTGTATTTAGTGGACAATGGGGCCACCAATCAGAACAGGACAAAGTGCTACACTTGGTCCCCTGGGGAGTCAAATACAATTTAAAAATGTTTAAGTGGCGCAAAGGTAATCACATGTGGAATTTGCCTCTCCTAGAAGCATCAATTCTTTCACCCAGGTGTTCCATACTTGTGCCAGGGTAGTGACTCCGTAAATGGGTTCAGCATCACTGACTCAGGACTGATCTATGGTACATGAATTGGAAGGGGGAACAGCTGCTTTCATCACAGCCTAATCACACTGGTGCTTTTGGACAGGTTTCCTAGAATCATGCTCAAAAATAAGGCCCCTTTCACACTTGTGCGACTTGTCCTGTAACTTGGGACAGCAAAGTCGCATGACAAGTTGTACTCCATGATTTCCAATGAGTACCATTCATATCTGTGTGCTGCAAAATCGCATGACTTTTAGGTCGCACAGATGTGAAAGGGGCCTAAAAGCTTCCTTTGTTTTCTATGTAATAATACATGATTGGTTTATTATGCATTGTTTATGTTGTTATATCTATAAATAGAATTGACTTGATGATCATGCCTATGTACCCATCCTTTCTCTAGTTCAGATTTCTCATTGACTGCAGTGCAATTGCTGAAGGTGAATAAGATTGCCTGCTAGCATTGTCATCTCTCGGAACCTAAATACTATGTATGTTGACCCATGCACATCAGACACCCTCATTCATGCTCCTGCATGTATAAACATCTCCCGAACAGCTCCTCTCCTCCTCCTAGCCTAGCTGACACTGGTTGCTCTGGAAGCCGAACTGACACGTGGGCTTGGTCACTTCCGGCAGCAGTGTTAGAGCTGTTGAATTTACGTCCACCAGCCACAGAGCTTTGGATGGCGCAAAGGATTTGTGGTCATGTGACCATGCCTTAAATGAAAAAAAGGTTCCAGTTTTAAGATTTTTGGAGGTGGAAAATTGCAACCTGTGCTCACGTTTGTAGAGATTAAACTTTACAAATACTTTGAAGCAGAATTGAACTAAATTTAAAAGCTGCTGAAAGGGTTTTTAACGATAGAAGGGACCCTATTGGTCTCTTTTGTCAAAAATGCTTGTCCCTGCCTGTCAGTAGTAATGTATATTGAGCCACGCATTGGCAGCTCAGTGTACATTTACAGCACTGCTCTTTGCCGTGATGTCGTGACTCCTGTGCCCATGCACAAGAGTGATGTCATTGCGGCCCGGCCATTTGAGTGGCTGAACAGAGTGAACCCGGAAATAAGACTGGAAGAAGATGGAGTGCTGACAGCACATCGCTGGAGGACATTGTTTAACAGGTAAGTATGCTATGCATACTAGCACATTATGGCATAGAGCTCCTGGGGGCCATTTATTTAAAAAACATAGAGGAGTCCTTAACCACATCAATAGCGGGCACTTTTACCCCCTTCCTGCCCAGTCCAACTTTCAGCGCTGTTCACTTTGAATGACATTTGCGTGGTCATGTAACACCCAAACTAAATTTTTATGATTTTGTTCACAAAAATATAGCTTTCTTTTGGTGGTATTTAATCACCACTGGGTTTTTTTTACTTTTTGCTAAACGAAATAAAGACGGAAAAATTAAAAAAACACGTTTTCTTTGTTTCTGTTATAAAATTTTGCAAATCTTTCTTTATAAATTTATGCCTAAATGTATTCTGCTACATTTCTTTAGTGAAAATAACCCAAATCAGTGTATATTTAGTCTGTAGGAAAGTTCACAAACTATGGTATATATCTGAAAATTGATCAATCCTGATGTAGTGACGGCCTATCTCATTCTTGAGGCCCAAAAATGTCAGGTCAGTACAAATACCCGGTGGCGGTGATCAGGTTCACTGACTGGTGTTTGTATTGGGGAAAAAAAATTTGTATTTATTTTAACACACTTTGACCAGAGCAATATAATGTTATTATAGATTTATCAGATTCACCCCATTCTTAGATCATGTTCCAGCCAGTGGTATTTAAGATTTTTTCTCAATCCAGGAGGCGTTTTTCCGACGGACCATCTGTACTGCTTTTTTTTTTTTTTTTGCCAGAAAGCCCAGAGCTGCAGCGCCGGAAGTTCAGAGATTAAAGCTTTCCGTGGATGGATCGAAATTCGGCCTGTTCAGCAGGCACCAGCCAATTTCGACCTATATATGGGCACTGTGATCTACTTCTGTGCAACCGCCCTGCTATAAACTTTCCTCTTTATGGGTGCTGCAGGCTGTATTGCCTGCAGCATTGATCTGTGTATTCTGATGGCGGGAATGTCTCCCGGCTGCCAGAATATTATGGGGAAGTGGGGAGGATTCCCTTATCCACCTCAAATGTGTGAATGGGAGAATCAGGTTGTTTTTTTTTTTTTTCAATTAGACCACTGGTTAAATTAAATAAACTGACACATTTGTGGCCAGCTTTACAGGTAAGTGATGTGACTAGAGCTGTAGCTGTTTTAGTTAAACCTCAGCCCTAAGAGTTTAGTTGATAGGCATTTAGAGATTTTTTTGCAGTTCTATGTAATCTTAATGGGGGCGCAGAGGGCACAACAGTAGGGGGAGGAGGGGGTCAGAGGACACTACAGTGGGGGGGGCATAGTAAATGACTGGGGGGGGGGTTAATGATGCGAAAGGGGGCAAAGGACACTGCTTTGTGGGAAGGGGGAAGAGTAATTTGAAGTGGGGCAGAAGACACTACTGTAACACATACTATGTTTTTATTGGAGGCTTTATATATTTTTTTTAAAGGCCGACAACAACGCACAACCCCTCCCCCCTGGATCTTTGATTTCCTCCATGTTGTCCAGATGTTAACCTCTGAAAGGTTGCCTACCCTTCTTTAACTACTTAAGGACTGACCCATGTACCTATACTGCGGCAGGGCGGCCCTTAAGTGCAAAATCACGTACCTGTACTTGATTTTTTTCTCTGGGTCTGGGGTGCGCACGTGCCACAGGCACCCCACTATTGTTCTCGAGGCTTCTGTCAGAGAGCAAGATGGAGATCTTGTGTTTCTGCTAAGCAGGAACACAGATCTCTATCTTCCTCTAGTCAAACCACCCCTCAAAAGTTAGAAAGCACTCCCAGGGAACACATTTAAACCTTTGATTGCCCTTGATGTTACACCCTTCCCTGCCAGTGTCATTAGTAGTACAGTGACAGTGTTTTTTTTTTTTTTTTTTTTTAAAGCACTGATCACTGTAATAATGTCACTGGTCCCCTAAAATTGTCCGATTTCTCCACCGCAATGTCGCAGTCGCGCTAAAAATCACTGATCGCCACCATTATTAGTCACTGCCATTACTAGTTAAAAAAAAAATCCATAAATTTATCTCATAGTTTGTAGACGCTATAACTTTTGCGCAAAGCAATCAATATACTCTTATTAGGATTTTTTTTTACCAAAAACATGTAGCAGAATACATATTGGCCTAAATTTATGAAATTTGATTTTTAAAATTTTTTTTATTGAATAAGTTTTATAGCCGAAAGTAAAAAAAAATGTTTTTTTCTTTTGTGTCTCTTTATGTTTATAGTGCAAAAAATAAAACCCGCAGAGGTGATCCAATACCACCAAAAGAAACTATTTGTGGGGGAAAATGCATCAGTTTTATTTGGGTACAGCATCGCACAACCACGCAATTGTCAGTTAAAGCAAGGCCGTGTCGCAAAAAATGACCTGGTTAGGAAGGGGGGTGGGGGAATGAACCTTCCGGAGCTGAAGTGGTTAAGAGAAGTCCCACAGGTCCTACATTCTGTGGAATTGACCAGAGTATGTAAGTGTTGAAGGGGTGGAAATAAACTATAGAGAGAGATCTAGGAATAAAACCTACACTTGCCTAAATGTATCATTAGATTTGAATTGCTTTGTTAGTCATTAAGATTTTAAGAACATAATATATGGTTTAGGTGAGTTATTCCTAAAACTGCAGGGATAAATATATGAAAAATAGTTATCTGCCTAATGAAATTGCCTCTTCAACAACTTTTTACGCATTTTGTTAAAATTATTATTTTTTTTTTTTGTAGCACAAAGATCATAATACAATATTTGTTTATAAAAGTCTAAATTATGTTACAAGATTGTAGAGGATCAGTGTTAGATGGTCAGTTTATTCTATGGTATAAGAGCAAGAGTATAATTTCAGCTCTGGTGATTTTCTAAGAGCCATAGCCAGTGTTACTTCAAATTATTATTATAATTATACAGGATTTATATAGCGCCAACAGTTTGCACAGCGCTTTACAATATGAGGAAGACAATACAGTTACAATACAATTCAATACAGGAGGAACTGGGGGCCCTGCTCGTTAGAGCTTACAGTCTAGAAGGGAGGGTCAAGTGAAAAAAAAAAGGCAATAACTGTGGGGGATGGGCTGATGGAGAAAATAGAAGTATGGTTGTTAGGTGTGGGTAGGATACGCTTCTCAGAAGAGGAGGGTTTTCTGTTTATGTGGATTGACTTTTTGTCCAATTTGAATCTTGGTAAGGGTATTTAATGGGAAATGAGTATGATGTCAGATGCTCCTGATGAAGGCATTACTCCAAAACGTTCCCCACCCCACATGCTGTCTACACGGTGGCCACTCAGCAGCTTTATTATAATGCTTCTGAAGGTGTTACTCAAGCACTTTTAACTCCTTCCCGCCCAGCCTATAGCAGCATGACAGCTGGGCGGGGGTTCTATTATCCTGACTGGACATCATGACATCCAACAGCATAAGCTGCTCGTTCGTGCCCTGGGGGCACACAGTGTGGCGTGTTGTTCTAGCACACCGCCTCCCTGATCCCGGTAAAGAGCCTGTGACGTAGGCTCTTTACCATGTGTACAGCTGTGTCCAGTCGCAGCTGATCACATGGTAACCAGGAAGTGCCGGTTATCGGCTTTTCCTTTATTCGTGCTGACAAAGCGCGATTAGAGGAGAGCTCTCCTGACAGGGGAGTCTGCACTGATAATCAGCACATTGATTATCAGTGCAGCCCCATCAGTGATGCCCACCAGTGCCTGCCAGCCATGCCAATCAGTGCACACCTGTGCCCATCAGTAATGCCTGCCATCAGTGCCCATCATTGCCGCCCACCAGCACTGCATATTAGTGCTGTATATTACTGCCTCCTCATCAGTGCCCATCCGTGAAGGAGAAAATTTGCTTATTTACAACAGAAACAAAGAAAAACCTTTATCTATTTATTTTTTTAATTTTCGGTCTTTCTATTTGCAGTGCAAAAATAAAAAACCCAGTGGTCAAATGGCACCAAAAGAATGCTAGATTTGTGGGGGGGGGGGGATAAAAATGTCATTTGGGTACAGTGATGCATGAATGCGCAGTTGTCATTCAAAGTGTGACAACGCTGAAAATTGGCCTGGGCTGGAAGAGGGTGAAAGTGCCCTGTATTGAAGTGGTTAAAATGGGATTTTTGAGTTATCGTAAAATCCATTTCTCTGATGTTCATTGACGGGTACAGCTCCTAATTTTCATAACCATTGGGTTAGACTGGACCCCTACAGGAGTAGGACACTAGGCAGAAAATAATTCTGGCTACCCCTATGGGCAGTCCCAGGGGGTATACTCCCTCTCTCTGCTATAGCTACTCAGTTTTGTTACAAGCAGTGTCAGGAGAATTATAACTCCACAGAGGGGTGGGTGCTGTGTCCGTCAGTGAACATTAGACGGACACAGCTCCTGATTTTCATACCCATTGGGACGTCCCAAAGCAATACTAAACATGAGGGGTGGGAACAACAAAAAAAAATTCCCAAGTCTAAACATTACCCAACCAGGCAACAGGAGCTTAACCAAACAACTGGAGCCCACCTGAAAAAAAACAACACACCCTCAAAGAGGATCAGGTCCTCTTAAACCGCAGCCTGCAAAACCTTGCGGCCAAAAGAATCTTTCGCAGATGCCAACACATCCACTTTATAAAACTTTGTAAAAGTTTATACCGACGACCAGGTGGCCTCCTTGCAAACCTGCGTCACTGATGCCTGATGACAGAAAGCCCAGGAGGAACTGAGTGCCCGAGTAGAGTGCGCCTTGACAGGGAAAGGAGGAACCTGACCAGTGATGGAATAGTCCTGAATCACCGTCTGTCTGATGCATCTGGAAATAGTCACAGATGAAGCAGACAACCCTTTTAGAGGCCCATCTGTGAGCACACAGATAGTCTGACTTCCTGAAAGACTCTGTAGCTGCCTGGTACACCCTAATTGCCTGGACCACACGCAAGGCAATTTTCATCGGATGTTTAGGCCTGGGACACAGGGAAGGCAACACAATGTCTTCCTTCAAATGAAAATTAGAGACAACCTGTGGAAGGAATGCTGACAGGGGCAAAGAACCACCTTATTCCTGTGACTCACCAGGTAACGCCGCCAGTTCCGACACCCTGCGCACAGAGGTGAGTGCCACTAAAAAAAGACCACCTTCTGGGACAGCTTAAGCAGGGGAATCTCCCAAATATTTTCAAAGGAAGGGTTCTGTAGAGCTTTAAAGCACCAAATTAAATCCCAAAGCAGCAACAGAATCCGCACTGGAGAAACCAAATATCGGACACCCTGAAGAAAGGTATGCACCAGGGAGTGTGTGGCCAAAGGTCATTGGAAGACCCCCGTTGAAGGAAGGTCAAGATCCGAGCCATCAAGGAGGAGCGAGGAAAAACCTCAAGAGACTCACACCACGCAATGTACATCTTCCATGTACGATGGTAGATCTTCCTAGAGGTAGATTTCCTAGCTTTCAACAGTGTAGGAATCACCGACTCAGATAAACCCCTATCCTTCAGCACCAAGCTATCAAAGCCAGTGACTGTAAAGCAGGGTGGAAGATCAGTCCTTGAGACAGCAGATCCTCCCTGAGACGAAGCTGCCAAGGAACGTTGGCGTACCAAGCCTGGTGAGGCCAGTCTGGAGCCACAAAGATGACCGGAATCCCTTCTGCCTCTATCCTGCGTAGAAGTCTTGGCAGAAGCTTGAGAGGAGAGAAGGCGTTAATCAGAAAATACTGACCCCTCGGGCCACCAGTGCGTCTGTGGCGTCCTCCAGAGGATCATTTGATTGAGCCACAAACCTCTGCACCTTTCTGTTAAGCCAAGACTCCAACAGATCCACCTCGGGGGTGCCCCCCTGGAGACACAGCTGATGAAGGGACCACTCCCTGTGGTCCAACACCTGCCAATTTTCCACCCCAGGAATGTGTACGGCGGAGAGGGCTGGTACGAACTGTTCTGCCCACCTTAGAATGCCGGCTACCTCCAGAGCCGCCAGGACGCTTCTTGGGCCCCCTTGGTGATCGACATAAGCCACGGCCGTGGCATTGTCTGATTGAATGCGCTCTGGACAACCCTGAAGGCGATCCATCCAATGATCCACTCACAGGCTGATGACTCGGAGTTCCAAGACATTGATCAGGAGTCTGAACTCTTCCACCGTGCAGATCCCCTGAGCAGAATGCTTGCCGAGGACGCCTCCCCACCCAGACAGGCTGGCATCCGTGGAGACCACTGTCCAATGCAAGGTAAGGAAGGATTTGCCCAGCCGGGGAACGGGGCCACCATATCAGGGACTTCTTTGTGCCCCGACTCAGCTGGATCTGATTGTCCAAAGACTGCAGTGTCTTGTCCCATTTGGTCAGAATTTCCCTTTGCAGGGACCTCGTATGGAACTCTGCAAATGGAACTGACTCGAAGGTAGACACCATCAGGCCCAGCACCCGCATGCAAGTCCAGAGGGATGACCGTTTTTTGGACGGCAGGAGGTGAATTGCTGGAGTTTTTCCACAGGAAGGAGCACTCTGGCTAAAGCCCAGTCCAGAGTCTGGCCCAGATAGTCCAGCTTTGTGGACGGAACCAGAACAGACTTCTGAAAATTCAGAATCCAGCCAAACTCCTGCAGAGTTTGTATTGTGACCTCCAGGTTCTCCACCAGAGCAGAGGGAGACTCCGCTCGCAGGAGATCATCCCAAGTAGCCCAGTACCGCAATCCCCAGTTGGCATAGCAAAGCTAGCACCAGGGCTAACAATTTTGTGAAGACCCGAGGAGCAGATGCAAGACCAAAGGGTAACGCCACAAACTGATAATGCTACTCCCCCACAGCAAAGCGGAGAAAGCGCTGGTGACTGGCACATGTTTGAATGTGAGGGTAGGCATCCTTGATATTGATAGAGGCGAGGAAATCCTCCTGATACAGGGATGCCACCACCGTTCGAATGTACTCCATTCTGAACTTCTATACCCGCACAAAGCAGTTTAGCGCCTTGAGGACCAGGATTGGAAGCACTTTGCCTTCCTTCCTAGGAACTGTGAACAGATTTGAGTAAAAACCCTGAAAACGTTCTGAGGTCGGGACCAAGACATTCGCCCCTTGAAGGAACAGGGCTTGTACCGCCCCAAACAGACCCTGTAAGCGGTCTGGGGACAGGCACAAGTTGGAAAGAAAAAGCCTTGCCGGGGGACAAGAGCGAAAGTCGATCTGGTAGCCGGACCAAATGACTTTGTGGACTTACTTGTCTTGCACCTGGGAAGTCCACGGGTCCAGAAACCAGCGAAGACTTCCCCCCACCCATGATACGGGTGAGGGTGCACCTGCATGCAGAAGGAGCCTTGTCCCCGGGTCTAGAGAAGCCTGATCTTGGCAGACCAGAAGAGGCCTTTAAAGGTTTCAAGCCCTTGTCCGTTGACCCTGAAGGATAAAAAAAACGTCTTATGTGCTGAGAAGGAAGTCCCACATCTACAACGAGGTTCCTTGCCCTTAGTAGCCTGCAAAAAAAAAAAAGTACTCTCTCCCCCCGAGACCTTTAATTATGTCATCCAAACAGGCGACCTCCTTCAAAAGGGAAATCAGTCAAGGCCTTTTTTGAAGTTTGATCTGCAGACCAGCACTTGAGGTAAAAAACACGCTGAAGGACCACTGCCAAAACGGAGGCGAGCCATAGGGGGAGCCACATCCAAACAGGCATCACAGAAAAACTGCAGCACCTTGACCAGCTGGTCTGCCAGCTCAGCAAAGGCAGGGGGGGCTATTCCCCCCCTCCAGGTCACAGTATAGGAGCTTAGCCCACTCTGTAAGAGTTTGCGACACTAGGGCAATGGTGAATACCGGCCTCATTGCCGAACCAGCCAGAGTGTACATAGTGCGGGCCACAGCCTCCGCCTTCAGGTTCAGCCAACCATTATTCCGGTTGACGAGTCCCCAGCCTTTAATCTGGAAACCGGAGGTTTCCCCACCGGTGGCACAGTCCACTTCTTAAGAAGGGACTCCTCATAGGAGGTAATGCCTAGTAAAGCACTTAAGGACCCCAAGGGGGACACTTTGGTTGCCCCCACTCTTTAGTGACAACTCTGTCAGAATAGGCAGGGAAAGAAAACGCCTTTGCTGCTTTGGATAGCTTGTGAGTGCCAAAGGGCACCTTTAGCTGCGTCCTCCATCTACAGGGTCTCACGCACAGATACGATCAGTGCATCCACCAGCGCCTTTTCGTGCGCGGTCACAGACCTAAAGGAATCATCCTCACTATCAGAGGATTCCAGGTGTGTCGTTGCATACCCAGCAGCATGACCCACGTCCATGGTGGCCAAATCCGATTCAGGATCTGATGAGGCAGGGGAAGGCGGGGGCACTTTTTGCTAGCCCGCAAGCCACCTCTACCCGGGACACAAGGTACTCCAGGACCGCCGTCAGTGCATCGATGGATGGTTGGGACCGGAGGGCCCCGAAGCCTCAGAGAGGGGATCAGGTGGTAAAATGTGCTCCAAAGACTCCATGAGTCACCAGGGGGACCCCACAAAAAGTGTAAAACACTGCTGAGGGACAACCCCCACCGCGCTGGCAGCACCACCCGGTCGCCAGGCACAAAGCGCCAAGTGATCCTCAGCAGACAGGGAGAGGATCTCACCAGACTCACCACCCACAGAAACAGACACCTGCAGCCAAAAGGAGAATTTGCACTACACGTGCGGCGATCAAGAGGTAAAGCGATCAAGGAGTCAGCACCAGGGGATGAGGAGGGGCTCCCACCACCCCCCCCCCCAGTAAGCGCCCTGCCCCCATCCCAGGAAAGTGGCTAGACCAACCAAATAGCGCCAGCATAGGGGGGCAGAATGATGGACTTGGCAAGGGGAGTGCCTGTGGGAAGGAGGGGCCCACGTCCACTCCAAAACCCTCCAGGGGGGACAGCTGCTCTCCATACAAGGAACCAGGCAGGCACTGCATCAGACAGAACCCCTCTCCATCTAAATGGGGTGCTGTCGGCCAGGGGGAATGCTGCGACTCTAGCTGAGGCCCGGTTGTATGCGACCCCGCTAGGTGTTTAATTCGCAGGCCGTCCCCTGTCCAATGAGGTATGACGCAGGCCGACCTAGCGAGGAACTGAGGTCTGCGTGTGCTTGCTGGCCAGGCTGGGGAGACTACTGGATCTAGATCAGGGGTCTCCAAACTTTGGCCCTCCAGTTGTTCAGGAACTACAATTCCCATCATGCCTAGTCATGTCTGTGAATGTCAGAGTTTTACAATGCCTCATGGGATGTGTAGTTCCGCAACAGCTGGAGGGCCGTAGTTTGGGGATCCCTGATCTAGATTATCCAGCCAGTCGCCCAGTCTGGCAGTTAATTGTAGATCCCACAGGAAAAAATCCAGGAGAAAAAAATTCTCTCTAAAAAAACGTTGCCAGGACTAAAGATCCCAGCAAGGAAATAGGTCCTTATTCCTGACTAGGCAGAAATAAACTGAGTGTGTATAGCAGAGAGAGGGAGTATACCCCCTGGACTGCCCCTGGGTGTAGCCAGAATTATTTTCTGCCTAGTGTCCTACTCCTGTAGGGGGCAGTATAACCCAACGGTTATGAATATCAGGAGCTGTGTCAGTCAATGAACGAAATGTGCGTTTTTTTTGGGGGGGGGGGGGGGTTTAAATCTTTTAATAAAATGTTGCCGGTCTCTGAGAAACCATTTTCTCTCTTTATTGGGTATCTATTTCAATATTGTGAGCTAAGATGGATTAGTACGTTTTGGGATATGAAGACTTAAACGTCTTATGTCAGGCTGTGACATATAGGCCATCCTGACCAGTTGGGCAATATATGGATGTAGCCAGGCGTCTATATTACTTATACCTTGTGTGTTCTTTTTGATCTTCCTACAACTTGGAGGTCAAATTATCTGGGGAGTGTGGTTCAATAAGGTAGCATAAGGCACATGTAGGTATTATTGGAGAAGAAAATTTCACATCCACACTCAATTAGATTGATAGTTATACTTTATAGGGCCTTTTTTCCTTTTCATTTACAGATTTCAGTGTGTGTGTGTGTGTGTGTATACACTGCACATGAAAAATATTTAAAGCGGAGTTCCAGCCTAACCGCACACTCACCTGTCCCACGGTCCAGCGATGCGCCGTCTTCTCCCTCTCTGCTCCACGGCGCCGGCATCACTGATGTGGGCACCCGGCTGTGACAGTTTGCGGCTTCACAGCCGGGTACGCACTGTGCATGCGCGAGTTGCGCTACGCGTCGTGATTGGCGGCAATCTTCTGGGACCTCTGACATGTCCCAGAAGATTGCAGGGAGGGAGGGAGAGAGAAGAACTTCCGCTCAGGGCGCCGCGGCGCTCCGAGCGGAAGTGGGAGCGGGTACCTGTCAAAACTAGGTACCCGCTCCCCCCCCCCCCCCCAAAAATGACATGCCAAATGTGGCATGTCAGGGGGTTAGGACTATTTAAAGCGGAAGTTCCACTTATGGGTGGAACTCCGCATTAAGTGCTACCTATTTGTTTTTGTTTAGTAGGTTTATTTTTTGTGTTTGGGTTTAGATAGCCTCAAAAAAAAAAAAAAACCTTGTTGAGTGGCATTACATCATCTCATGCTGATCTTCTGGTTTCAGTCACTGATCTCCCACATCTAGCTTTGTTGTGACTACCCTAGTCGGTATTTAAGGCCTTATGGGCTGCCGTTAGCAACTTCCCTATCTTACTCTCGCTGCTGGCTTTGACTGCCTTACAACATAGTCTGTATTGTGGCTTTTGTATTAGGTTTCTCTACGACAGAATATTATACAATCGGGTTTCTTAAAGATGCTGATTTTGCCAAAGTAGTTTTTTTCTACAGCTAGATTTTCTCAGATTGCTTGTTTGTATTTCAGAAGGAAGCTGTTACTGGAGACTGCAATGCACAGTGGACACAGCAGGACAGGAAATTGTTCAGCTTGTTGCCCCCTCCACCATTGGATATCCAACTTGATCATATTGACTGATTGTAAAAGCTACCTGCAGATAATCCCACAATATGGAAGCCTTTATTGTACCTTATGAGCCTTATTGTACCTGAACAACCCCCCTCCCATTCCATGTGCACTAATATGTATATAAGAATTTAATTTGTATGTTTTTGTATTTGAATATTTGTTTTTATAATGAATATTTTTCTACATAAAGACTAAAATGTACAGATTGTTTTATATTTTTAGAAAAATAAAACATTGTGCAATTTGTCAGATGTTGGACTGGAGTAAATGGTATCACTTCTCTTTACAGGTAAATGCTGGAAATCCCCACTGACCACCATTAGGTTAGCAGTGCTCTCTGGTCTGAAATATTTAGCGCTTCCTAGTTAAACATGATCCAGTATTTAAATGCTGAACATTTTTTGGGTGGGAAAAGGTTGCTCTGAGTTCACTTATATCAAAAGATCAAGTGGGTAATGCGCCCTCTCTGCAGGAGCAGGCTAGGTAGTTAAAAGGTTAACAACAAAAGCTTTTACACACAACACACCTCTAGGGGGCTGTCCCTCAGGCATTACCCATCAGCCACTAGGTGCTGCTCTTCAGTTTATTGCTGCCTAGCATCAGTAGTAGGCCTAGGTTTCCCAGCTGGGTCCTAGGTCTCAGTTTTTTTGTCTTTTTCTTTGAAAAAAGTATTTTTCTTTTTATTTCTTTGATCACTCACTATCGCTAGTTAGTCAGGGGATCCCTGGAGGACTACCAGCGACAGCAGAGCTGGGCCTCGCACTGGATAATATAGATCCTTACGGTGTCTCAGCCTGCCAACGAGCATCGTAGGTCATGTGTGCGCCCAGGCCTCACCACGACAGTGCCCCTGAGGAAGGGGACGAGCCTGCGGAAAATTCATCTTCGCCGGGATGTCTCAACTCCAGAATGCCCGTGTGTTGCTAGCATCTCTTCCTGGCTGACAGCACCCCCACTCAGGGTGGGAGGTGTTCCGTATCGGAGCGGAGCCTGCAGTCCGTGGTATGGTGAGTTACACTACCCCCCTATTCCTGGGACTGTTATCTGGGGGTGTTATGTGGGCCGACTCCTAGGGGAAGGCAGAACATGTGGTCTCTGTATTGTCCCCCTCCCTGGCTGTTTTTGGTGACCCCTACCTCCCTGCCCCCGCTGGGGACGCTATGCGGTGTACACTGCCTGAATGGGGGGGTGTGGGGGATTGTTGCATGTCTGGGGGGTGCCTCTGAGGTGTCCCCGCGGTGGCCAGTTTCCTGGGTTTGTGCTGACTAGGCGCCGTTTGTTCGGCTGCCATTTTGGGTGAGGGCAGGCTTCCTTGTGTGGGCAGCAGTCATTTTCTGACCTTCAGGCGCCGGTTTGGGCGCCATCTTTACTGTGGGCGGCCGCCTAGTAAGGGCGGAGGCCATTTTGCGAGTGCTTCCTCCCATTTACTTTTAATAGGCATTAATTATACTGTGGCTCAGGGCATGGATCGGCCTCTAGTGTGTGAGTGAGGTCACTTCCTTTTTCTCTTCTCCCTTCACTGCAGCAGCGTGTGGGAGTTGGTAATGTACACTGACACTGTGGGGCTGATTTTTGGCTGTTTTACGGCCATTCTCCTGTAAAACTGTTCTTTCTCTGTAGCTATAGCAGTTTTAAAGGGGTCTCCACTGGCGGTGCAGATTTGCGGTGTGGACAGCGGGAACCGCCGTTTTAACCACTTGCCGACCGCCCACAGTATATTTAATGTGGCAGTCAGCCCCTCCTGGGCAAAGCGACGTAGTACTACGTCGCTCGCCCAGGAGCCTGTAGGGGGCGAGCGCGCGCCGCCAGAGGCGCGCTCGTTCACGGGCATCTCTGCGCGAGTGACCAGCGGCTCCGATGTCCGCCGGCCACTCACAACGATCTTCCGCTGGAGAGGGAGAAAAGCAGGCGGCTGATTTAACCAAAGCCGCCTGTCATTCTCCCTGATGTAACTGCAGAGATCATATGATCCTACTATGTAGGATTGTATGTCTCTGTGGTTACATCTCAAGCCACGCCCCTTTACAGTTAGAATCACGCCCCTAGGGACACACTTAACCCTTTGATCACTAAGTTAACCCCTTCCCTGCCAGTGTCATTTTTACAGTAACAGTGCATATGTATAGCACTGATTACTGTAGTAATGTCACTGGTACCCCCAAAAGTGTCAAAAATGTTAGTCAGGGGTCCAATCTGTCCGCCGCAATGTCGCAGTCCCGCAAAAAAAAAATTGCAGATCGCCGCCATTACTAGTTAAAAAAAAAAAAACAATAAAAATGACATAAATCTTTCCCTTAGGCCTCTTTCACACGGTCGATCAGTTTTTTTTCTCAGCTCCGATGCTTTTTTTTTTTTTTTTTTTCACGGAGCGGATGACACTTGTGTCATCTGCTCCGTATGTCCGCATATCATCCCGTTTGCGGATGATATACGGACATAATGTATGTCTATGGGCATTGCGGATGTCAGCGGATGACACCGCTGACATCCGATTTTGTATCCGTTACGTTTTTTGAATGGAACAAAAATAGGGTTCTGTTCCGTTCCAAAAAAAAGGAACAGAACTGAAAGGATGAAAATCGGATGTCAGCGGATGGTCATCCGCTGACATCCGCAATGCCATTGACATGCATTATGCCCGTATATCATCCGCAAAAAAATAGGATGATTTGGTGACATGCGGAACGCCCGTGTGAAAGGGCCCTTAGTTAATAAACGCAATAACTTTTGTGCAAACCAAACAAAATACACTTATTGCGATTTTTTTTTTTTTTTTTTTTTTTTATCAAAAATATGTAGCAGAAAACAAATTGGCCTAAAATGTTAAAAATTTTTTGATTTTTACATTTTTTGGGGGGAATTTCATATAAAAAATGTGAAAAATATTGTTATTTTTTCAAAATTGACACTCTTTTTTTTTTGTTATAGCTCAAAAAATAAGAATCGCACAGGTGATCAAATGCCACCAAAAGAAAGCTCTGTGGGAAAAAAAGGACGTCAAATTCGTTTAGGTACAGCGTCGCACGACCGCGCAATTGTCTGTTAAAGTCACACAGTGCCGAATCGCAAAATAGGCCCTGGTCTTTGAGCAGCCAAATCCTCCTGGGGCTTAAGTGGTTAAAGGGCCAGTGTCCTCAAAAATGTTTTTAATGCTAAATGGAGTCCCCAGGATAACAAGTTTCCCACAGACTTGGTTAGGGCTTCAGGAACTCCTGAATCCTCTTCCATGGCCTCCTTATCTGGTGCGCTTGCGACCTTGGTGTCCAAGGTTGATCTGCTGATGTCTGAACACACTGCTCATAAATGGCCAATGCCCTCTCAGTCTTCTGCCTCAGAGCCTAAATTAGTTGCCACGGACAACGTCCCCCCTAAGGGGGTCCCAGTCCTCACATTCGGATGGGGAGAGGAGGTGTCCTCTGCTGCGGCACGGTAGTGGATGCAATCATTAGCTCCATCAAGGAGACTTTAAATCTTGATGATGAGCCCAGTCAGGTAAGCGGGTGTCCTTCGGGTCCCGAAAAGCCCAGAAGTCGGGTCAGGTTTTCCCTTGCCCCGAGGAGTTTTACGAAACCGTGAACGATCAATGGTGTCGCATCAAACATGCTGGCGGTGCCTAAGCGGTTTCAATACCGTTATCCGCCACATTATTTGGCTAAAAAGCTGGTCGGCTGACCACGCTTCCAAGAAGACTGTGTCTGATGTCCCTTATGTGGGTAATCGACTTTTTGGGGATACCTTAGATGAGTTGATCAAAGGGCTTTGATAGAGGTAAATCATCCCGCACTAGGCGAGGTCCTTCTTTCAAACCTCAGGGGCACAGGACAAAGGTAAATCCTTCAAGGCCTCAGGCGGTCACAAGAAGCCATGGTCCGGTAAGCCCAAGGCCAGTCAGTCCGGCGCAGTGGCCCAGCCTGAAGGGACGCCCTCAACCGTTTCATGGGTGGGGGGACGTCTGCGTTACATTCAGGAACCCTGGTTGTCCCAAATCCAGGACAGGTGGGTTCACAAACTGATTCATTCAGGGTACAAGATCGAATTTCGATCTCGCCCCACAGACAGGTTCTTTCCCTAAAATCTTCGTCTGGCTCCCGATTGTTTAAAAGATCTCAAGGGGGCAGTGCGAGATCTTATTGCCCAAGGCGTTAGTGGGTTATCAGCGGGACAGGTTTTGCGGGTTCTATTCCAACCTGTTCACGGTGCCCAGAAAAGAGGGAAAAGTGTGTCCGATTCTGGACCTCAAATCTCTGAACCGCTTTGTGTGGGTGCAGAAGTTGCGGATGGAATCCATTTGGTCGGTGGTGGCATTGTTTGAGCCCGGGGGGGTTTTCTGGCCTTCATCGACTTAAAGGATGCGTATCTGCACTTCCCTATCTACGAAGGTCATCAGCGGTATCTCCGCTTCGCAGTGGCAGAGGAGCATTTTCAATTTGTGGCATTACTCTTCATAGATTTTTGCCAGGTGGGACAGAAAAACTCCGTTTTTGGACAGGAGGATATCTTTTAGCCACCTCACGAGGACGGACCTTTCATGGGGGCTCCTGTCCCCCACTCTGACTCACTGCAAATCCTTTTGGCCTCTACTGTGGACAGTGATCACCATGGATGCCAGCCTGTCGGGCTGGGGTGGAGTTTTAGGCACACTTTGTGCCCAGGGGACGTGGTCGGCAGAGGAATCCTCCTTACCGATAAACTCTTGGAGCTCCGAGCAATCAAGCTCTGCTTGTTCCATTGGACGACTCGGCTACAGGGTCACTCGGTTCGGGTTCAGACGGACAACGCCAGGGCAGTGGCTTACGTCAATCACCAAGGGGGCACCAAGAGTGCCCGGGCGGCCAAGGAAGTGGCCGAGATCCTGTCTTGGGCCGAGACACACGTTCCAGCGATTTCGGCTGTTCACATTCCAGGAGTGGAAAGCTGGCGGGCGGACTATCTGAGTCGCCAGTCCTTGGACCAGGGTGAATGGTCCCTGCATCCGGAGGTTTTTCACCTTCTGTGTGCCCGGTGGGGGACTCTGGACGTGGCTCTGTTCATGTCCCGTCTCCTCAAAAAGGTGGGAAGGTTTGTGGCCAGTACCCGCTTTCCTCTGGTGGACGCAAAGAATGCGTTGGTGGTGCCCTGGCACCAGTATCGGCTGATTTATGCCTTCCCTCCGATTCAACCCCTGTTGAGGTTCCTCCGCCATTGGCGTCGGAACAGGTGCAGGTGCTTCTGGTGGCCCCAGACTGGCCTCATCGGTCTTGGTACACAGACCTCGTGCAGATGGTCATCGAGCCGCTTTGGCAGCTTCCGCTGGGAGACGATCTATTGTCTCAAGTGCCAATCTTCCATCCTGCTTTGCAATCTCTGGCTTTAACGGCATGGCTGTTGAAAGCCAAGTTTTGAGGGACTAGGGTCTCTCGGATGCGGTTATTCCTACCTTACTGAGGGCTCGGACAGGCTACCTCCAGGGAGATTTACCATTGTACCTGGACGGCGTATATTGCCTGGTGTGAGTGGCAAGGGTTTCATCCACGCTCCTTTTTCAGGGGCAAGGGTTTTGGCCTTCCTGCGGGAAGGTGTGGATCAGCACTTGGCACTGGGCACGATCAGAGGTCTGTTGGCAACTAATTCCTTGATTCACACCTTTTATTCAAGGGGTGCGTCATCTGGCTCCCCCCGCGGAAGGCTCCTTTGCCTCTACCTGCATTTGGTTTTGTCCATTTTACAACAGCCTTCCTTTGAGCACATCAGAGAAAAAGCTCTGTCTGGGTTGTCCCAGAAAGTTGCTTTTCTGGTGGCTATCACCTCTGCTTGCAGAGTGTCTGAATTGGTGGCTCTGGCTTGCCGTTCGCCTTATCTGGTTGTTCATAGGAATAAAGTGGTCCTGCAACCCAATCAGTCTTTTCTCTCTAAAGTGGTATCTGCTTGCCACCTACATGGAGATATTGTTTTACCTGCGCTTGTTGTGAAGCCCAAGTATCCCAAGGCGTGCCTTGCATTCATTGGATGTGGTCCAGGCAATCAGGGTTTACCTGTCTGCCACGGAGTCTTTTAGGGAGTCTGATTTCCTGTTTGTCCTTCTCGAGGGACCTCGGAAGGGTTCGGCTGCGTCCGCTGCAACCATTTCCAAATGGATCAGAGAGACTAGGTCAAGCCTATTCAATCAAGGGTCAGGTGCCTCCTTTCCCTGTGAGGGCATGTTCTTACTAGAGCTGTCAGTGCCTCTTGGGTGTTTCGCCATCAGGCTTCTGTGGCTCGGGTGTGAAAAGGGGCAGGCAACCTGGTAGTCTGTGCACATTTTCACAAAATTCTACTAACTTGATGTGAGGGCATCTTTGGATGCTTCCTTTGGCCGCAAGGTTTTGTGTGCGGCGGTTGTTTGAAGAGACGTGTTGTTCTGTCTCTTTCTGGGTTGTTATTTGTTCTGGGTTGGCTCCTGTTGCGCCTCAGTTTTTTTTTTTCTCTGGCCTGGTTGACACGTTGCATCTTACCACCCCTCACACCTGCACTGCTTTGGGACGTCCCACTCGTGAAGGAATACTGCACGGCTGCAACTGTTAGAGGACGTAAGAGAAAATAGAATTTTTGTAAGAACTTACTATAAAATTCTTTTCTCTAAGTTCTCTGACAGTCACAGCCCTGCCCCTCTATTTTTTGGGGGTTATTTGTCTTCCTGCTTACTACGAAACTGAAGAGCAGCACCTAGAGGCTGATGAGTAATGCCTGAGGGACAGCCCCTAGAGGTGTGTTGTGTGTGTAAATCTTTTGTTGTTAACTTTTTAACTACTTAGCCTGCTCCTGCAGAGAGGGCACATTACCTACTCATGAAGAAATACTGAACAGGCTGTGACTGTCAGAGGACTCAGAAAATAATTTTATGGTAAGTTCTTCCAAAAATTCTATTTTTCTAACGCCTTAATATGCTGACCTTCAATCTCCCTTACCTAGTTTTTTATTCCTTTATTGAGCTTTCAGGGAAAGAAAAAAACATAAGGGAGGTGCTGAGTAACCGAGCACATCTCTTCTGTCAGAGCTTTTGGACGAGAGTAATAGCTGTACACTCCAGGAAATATAAAAACACAAAAAAAAAACATTACCATCTAGCAAAGTAACGATAGATTTATAATATATACACATACTGCAAAGTCACTGCTTCATCCAGTAGGACTGGGTACCTCCACAACTGAAGCAGACACTGTAGGGAGAAATGAAAAACAAAACCCCAGAAGTAGCCCAAATAGGGTACTCAGGGAAGTAGCTGTAAAGGAGGACCAACAGAGGTGTAAATTGTAAAAACACTATTCTTTTTTTATTAAAATGTAAATACACATGAGGATGGGATGGACTCCCAGACCCCTATAAAAAACCACACAGACAACATTGATACGAGTCCCATTCACTCCAAAAATGCACGTCACTGGTGCACTGCCTCCAGTCCTACAATACAAGTATATAAAAATTGGACCATCACAGGGTTGGTAAAGTCCACAATATATGTGGAATTGTTTCTTGGGGTATAGCAGTCCAGGAATAGACAGAATTTGGTCAAATGCAGATCCAAGCCAGTTGAGGCAAACAAAAGATTGTGGCTGAAACTTTAAATCATTTATGACAACTAAAGTTATTCTCTGAGAGTATTCCAGCTAAAACTGCTGATAGTTCAAAGTTCTGTGTAATCTTGCTCAAGGGACTAGTCAGCAAACTTAGACCCACTAATGTCAAGAATTAAAACATTCCTGGCAACAAATGCAGTGATTAACAGTTCACGAGGATCCCCCAGGTCACATAAAAATGGATTTTTGTAAAATCTTACCGTAAAATCCTTTTCTCTTAAGCTCATTGACAGACGTAGTCCTCGTTGATTAATAACAACTCGGGTTATACTGCCCTCTACAGGAGTAGGACTAGACAGGAAAGCAAACGTTCTGGCCACACCCTAGGGGCAGTCCCAGAGGATATATCCTCTCACTTCCTGCTACAGCAAATCAGTTATGTCACAAAGCAGTGTTTAGAGAATTTAACCCAACCCAACTCAAAAACAGAGGGGCGGGTACTACGTCTGTCAATGAGCTTAAGAGAAAAGGATTTTACGGTAAGATTTTACAAAAATCCATTTTTCTCTGTCGCTCATTGACAGACGTAGTCCTCGTTGATTAATAACAACTCGGGACGTCCCAAAGCAGTACCACAAATGAGGGGGGTGGGATAACAGAAATCAAAATCCAGAAGGCCCAACCAGAGCCAACCAGAAGCATCAAGGTCTCATCGAGCAAAAAGATGAGACCTAAGTGAAAAACCCAACAAACCCTTGAGGTAGACCAACAGTCTCCTCAGATTGCGGCCTGCAGAACCTTGCAGCCAAAAGAGGCATCTGACGATGCCATCACATCAACTTTATAAAATGATGTAAAGGTATGAACCGACGATCAAGTCATCGCCTTGAAATCCTGGATCGCTGACGCCTGATGGCAGAAGACTCAGGAAACACTAGGCGCCCGAGTAGAGTGCGCCTTAACAGGGAACGGAGGATTCCGACCCTTAATAGAATAAGCCTGTACCACCGTCTGACTGGTCCATCTAGAGATATGGTCGCGGCAGACACAGGCAACCCCCTTCTAGGGCTATCCGTGATCACAAAAAGTGAGTCCGTCTTACGAAACAAGTTCATAGTAGTCAAGTGTACCCTGATTGTCTGAACCCCATCCAAGGAGTGTAATGCAAACTCCCAAGGATGGCTAGTCTTAGGACACGGGGAAGGTAACACAATATTTTTATTCAGATAAAAACTCTGAAAACCACTTTAGGAAGGAAGGATGGATTCGGAAGAACCACCTAATCCCTATGAACCACCAGATATGGGGAACGACAAGATAATGCGGCCAGTTCTGACACCCTGCGTGCAGAAGTAATGGCCACCAAGAAGGCCACCTTCTGGAATAATGTAAGCAAGGGAATCTCCCTAATATCTTCAAAGAGAAGTTTCTGAAGAACCGACCACACTAAATTAAGATCCCAGGCGGTAAGGGTGCACGCACTGGCGGAGCCAGATGTCGCACCCCCTGGATGAAATTCCGCACCAAGGAATGATTAGCAAAAGGTTTCTGAAAGAAGATTGCTAACGCTGAAACCTGACCCTTGATCGTGCTCAAGGATAGTTTCTGCTCAACCCCTTGTTGCAGACAGACCAAGATTCGGGTCACCGAATAGGTATGTGGGGGAAATCCAAGAGATTCACACCACGCAATATAAGGCTTCCATGTGCTGGAAGTCGCTTTCCTTGCTTTAACTAGAGGTAGGAATAACTGAAGCTGAAACTCCCTTGCCCTTCAGTACCTGGGTCTCAATGGCCAGGCCATTAAGCCAGCGATTGTAAAGCAAGATGGAAGATCGGTCCCTGAGACCGCAAATCCTCCCTGAGAGGAAGTCTCCAAGGAGCGTCCGCGACTAGCCTCACCAAGTCGGCGTACCAGGCTCGACGAGGTCCCCACCCCCGGAGTGAACACTGCGGGGAGATCCGGAACAAACCGTTCCGTCCAACGAAAGATGCTAGTCGTTTCGATGGCCACCAGGACACTCTAAGTGCCCTTTTCTTGACATACCCTTATTGGTAACCTGGATACTATCGGAAGGAATGACTTCCCCTGGTTGAGCATCGGAGACTCCCTGGTCCGCTCGCTCAACCGGATCCGATTGTCCAGGGAATCGGAATTCTGATTCCATTAGAAAAGAATCTCCTTCAGGAGAATTTGGGTATGAGACTGGGTATACGGTACTGCCTCTAAGAAGGCCACCATCAGTCCCAGCCAAATGACGGACAGCAACATCCGAATCGTTGACTGAACCTTGTGGAGTTTCTCCGCAAGGAGAAACTCTCTTGCCCAGGATGTATCCAACATTAGGCCCAGATAGTTCAGTCTCCTGGTGGGAACCAGGGATGATCTTTGGGAAAGCGAAGAAAACGCTGATGTCCTGCGATGATGGGGATCTAAAGATAGGCATCCTACATGTCTATGGACGCCAGGAAATCCCCCTGATGCAGGGAGGCCACCACTGTTCGGATGGACTCCATTTTTCCCCAAGTCCAGAAATTGGACGCACCTTGCCCTCTTTCTTGGGCATTGTGAACAGGTTCGAATAGAACCCCTGAAACCGTTCAATGTTAGAAGGGAAGAATCGCACCGGTGGAAGTGATCGAAACTCGATCCTGTATCCTGACCGTATGACCTCGCGAACCCCTTAGTCCGGGGTTCTGGCAAGCCATGGATCCGGAAACCGGTGAAGACATCCCCCCACCCCAGAGATGGGTAGGGGCGCATCAGGCTGTATTCTTAGGCTTGGCTGAGCCGGACTTTTTGTTTAGCCGACCAGCGCCCTTTGAAAACCCTCTGAAGGGGCTTTGGAGGGTTTCGCCTTATCGCCCGCCCTAGCGGAACGAACAAACTCTTTATGAGCAGAAAAGGAAGGTCCTCGTTGTTACGAGGTCCTTTTATCCTAACAGTCTGCGGCAAGACAGTGCTCTTGCCCCCAGTGAGATCCTTTATAATCTCAACCAAACTAAATGGCAACCACTGACCTAATGGTTGACCCTATCAGGGAAAAAATGACGCGGGATTCCACTTCCACTTTTTCGATCCACCGGATCCCTAAAGGACGCAGCGTCCTCCAACGGGATAACTGTGGCTTTATTTGGAAATTGGTGAGTCCACTACAGGTGGTACCGTCTATCCTTTAAAGAGGGATTCCTCAAACGGATAGCGCCTAGCCATGCGTTTGGAAATAGCAGGGGTTCGTTTCAAAACGACCCCATTTGGGTAAAGGAAAATCCTTCTCCCTTTTGGTAGGCTAACAAGTACCAAAAAGGAATCTCAGTCTCAGCTACCTCTGCCGGTGTAACCTCAAGACTAAAGGTTTCCCGGACGGACACAACTAGTGCATCCACCACTCTTGTGCTATGGCGGAGGCAGAAACGTTCTCCTCACTGCTGAGGAGACATTACCTGAGACAACAGCCCCATAAGAGGGACCTGCAGCTGCATTGACCAGCTTCGAATCCGTATCTGAAGTATCAGATAAAAAATAGGGGTAGGCGGTGGTCGCTTCTTGACCCCCGTCCCTGACAGGCCACCTCCACCCGGGATACCAAAGACTCCAAAACTGCCGATAATGCATTAAAAACAAGTGGGGTACTGGAGGGTCCTGCGGCCACCTTGAGGGGATCAGGTGGGAATACATATGCGGCAGGGTCAATGATTATACAAGACATTTGCCAGCGACAAAAAAAAAATGACAAAGTAAAAAACTTTTTTTTTTTTTTTTTGTAATCCCCCAGCGCAACAGCGCCCCTCAGTGTTACCTGCCTTTTTGGACCCCACAGAGAGAGAGAGACCCCAAGGCTCATCCCTGATGCACAGAAGTTTTCTATCAGCTTGCTCAGTGCTGTCCTGTTACAGACAGGAAGTCTTTGGCCCTATTTCCTGGGTAAAGGAGGCGGCTCCGCCCCTTAACACGCCTTCCAGCGCCTCCCCCTGGTTCAACGAGGTGTTTGGTCACCTCAAACATGGCCGCCCCCATGCTGGAGACACAAGGCTAAGCCAATATGGCGGCCTCGTGTGATCTGCAAGACAATGGCGGCGGCCTGTTAGGATAGCGGCGGCTAGCAGCGGGATGCTGTATTCGGCCTAGCGGCCTGCGGGAGTGCATTGGCCCCATAAACTTCACCCTGGATGGTGATAAGCCTGGCCTGCGGTACAGGACCCTGGCGGGCCGCATGCGGTCCGTGCCACAAAACAGTGCTGTACAGCCCGTGGAAGCTGGAGGAATGGCGATCTGGACTGCAGTACTCAGGCATAAGCCTGTGTGCCTCTGACAGGTAGGATACCTTATACTTCAATAGTAACGCCCTTTTAGTGCTGCCACTGACTTCAGTCATCCTTACAGTCTTACAATGACTTTAGATCGTCAGCTCCCAAACCAAGCCTCCTGGTTATTTTACACAAAAATCACACTCAAATTGGGGGATCTGTGACTTATTATAGGATAGAGGGGAGATCCATCCTACCATCCCAGAGAAGGGCCCGCGTCCACCACAAACCCGACAAGGGGAGAGGGGGAAAATACTACTCACCATACCGGAACCAGGTGGGCACCAACTCCTGACAGAACCTCTCTCCACCGGGGTGGGGGGGCTGTCGACCAATATGGATGCCGTGACTCTGTTGGTCATTGGCGTCCAGGTGAGACGTTTAACTCGCAGGGTCAGTCCCTGTCCAGTGGGACTATGTCGCGGCCGACCCAGCGCGGAGCTATGGCCTGCACGCGCTCGTAAGCTGAACTGGGGTGACCAACATCCAGCCCGTCGCCCAGTTCCAGCTTACTTGCTTGAAGATCTCACAGGAAACTGGAGAAAAGAGCTGTCTAAAAAATCTAAGAAAAAAATCCTGCCAGGACCGAAGATCCTAGCAAGGCATCTAGGTCCTTACTCCTAACTAGACAGAAAAAAAATGATTTGCTGTAGCAGGAAGTGAGAGGATATACCCTCTGGGACTGCCCCTAGGGTGTGGCCAGAACGTTTTCTTTCCTGTCTAGTCCTACTCCTGTAGAGGGCAGTATAACCCGAGTTGTTATTAATCAACGAGGACTACGTCTGTCAATGAGCGACAGAGAAATGACGATTAACTGGAGGCTTAAGCCCCGTACACACGCACAAATTGTTGGCCAACGTCCGATCTGCCGATTGTAGGCTTGTTAGTATGATGCTTCCCACAACCAACTGCAAATTTTCGGCCGAAAAAAATCTGGTGTGCATGCTATAAAATTTTTGTTGGCCGATTGTTCCTCAGTCAGTACAGATTTCGTCAGACAAAAATCAGATGAGCAAGACTGGGCATGCTCAGAGAAGAAAAAACACACGGAAAGTCAAACATCACATGACATCACTTCTGAAGTTGGTTTTTGTTGGCCAACAAAAGTCCAGTGCAAGTCTAGAGCACATTTCAACCAACAAACAACACTGGACAAAAGACGGCTGATCGGTTGGCCAACAATCTGTGCGTGTGTACGGGGCTTAAGGTAAGTTTAGTAAGCCCAAGGCATCTCACCACTCTTCTAAACACTGTGTGACTCCTTCCATCTGGTATGTATTTGAGTCACTGCTAAAATATGTGTTAAGTGAAGAAGCATATAGGGGGTGATTGTAGCAGGAACACTGATCCAAATAGCATCAAGGCTCATGTGTAGTCCATAGCCGGTGTCGGACGTAAGCCGGAACTAGCTTGAACTGCTGATGGAATGCATATTGGAGCACAGGATCCGGTGCGCTTCTGACTTCAACACGTTTCCCATACGTCATGTAAGCTTCTTCAGAAGAAGCACCCCCTGAAGAAGCATATGTGACATACGAAACGCATTGACATCAGAAGCGCACCAGACCCTGCTCTCCAATATGCGTTCCACCGGCTTACGTCAGATGCCGGCTACGGACTACACACAAGCCTTGATGCTATTTGGATCAGTGTTCCTGCTACAATCACCCCCCATATGCTTCTTCACCTGACATATTTCAGCAGTGATTCAAATACATTCTGGGATACCAAATGGAAGGAGTATACCACAGGGTTCAGAAGAGTGGGGAGATGCCTTGGGCTTCCTAAACTTACCTTATCCTCCATTTATGTGACTTGGGGGGATACTTGTGAACTGTTAATCACTGCATTTGTTGCCAGGAATGTTTCTATACTTGGCATTAGTGGGATTTTGCATAGAGTGGGTCTATGTTTGCTGACTAGTCCCTTTGAGTGAGATTACACAGAACTTTGAACCATCAGCAGTCTTAGCTGGAATACTCTGAGAATAACCTCAGTGGTCATAAATGATTTAAAGTTTCAGCCACAATCTTTTGTTTGCCACAGCTGGCTTGGAGTGCACTATTTAGCTTTCATACCGTCTGCATTTGACCAAATTGGGTCTATTCCTGGACTGCTATACCCGAGGAAACAATTCCACATATATTGTGGACTTTACCAACCCTGTGATGGTCCAATTTATCATATTTTATATACTAGTAGTGTAGGATTGGAGGCAGTGCATCGGTGACATGCATTTTTGGAGCGAATGGGGCTCATGAATGCTTTGTGTTTTTTTTTTTTTTTTTTTTTTTTTATATAGGTGTTTGGGAGTCTATCCCCCTGTCTTTGTGTATTTCCATTTTGCAAGAATAGTGTTTTTGTAATTTACGCCGTTGTTGGTTCTCCTTTACAACCATTTCTTTCCCTTGAGTACCCCTTATTTGGGCTATTTCTGGGGTTTTTTTTTCTTTCCTTTCGCCCAACCTGGAAAGAGCCTCACACTGTAGTAGTACCCAAGGGCTACATTCTGGTATTTTCCCAGCAGGGCAAAGACCTCCATCCTCCTGGACTCTAACAAAAGAAACAGGCATGCATGCTGGGGAGTGGGAAGAGGATAAAATGGGTTGGTCCCCCAAATTGTGTGCATTCAGTCCCAAGTCGATTAATTCCTGTGCCCCCTCAAGGGACACAGGTCCCCCATGCTTCTGATTGGTACTTGCTTTGCTACAAAATGCATGCTGGAGAGAATAGGAATTTTGACTGTAAAATTCCAAATCTCTGTAGTACAGGATGTAGGTTTGATATATTCATAGACCCTGCCAGACACTGGCAAGTCTTTTGGACATGCCTCTATGACCTTACACCCACTCCATAAGAATCTAGTTTCTCTCTGAAAGTGGTCAGAGCTGTCAGTCACAACCTCTAAAACTGGAGAACAATTTCTTTGGGGTTCTTTGAGCAGGGCACATAGAAGATAAATGTCCTCAATAAGGTTGAAGACTGAGACCACTTTAGGTAGAAAGGAGGGTCTTGGGTGCAAGACCACTTTTATCCATGTGAAGAATCAGGAAAGGCTCTTTGCATGTTAGAGCTATTAACACAAACATGTCTAATTGATGTGATAGAGAACACAAGGAAGCAGTGTGCTGTAATGGCGGTCTAATCCATAAGACACCTAAGAGAAAGGTTCTAACAAGGGAAAGACTTAACTTGCAATGCATGTCGTATGTTCAAATAGTGAAAGGTTAAACACAAGCTCATGGTTGCAGTAGTAGCCATACACATTTCCTCAGCCCTTGGGTTTTGTTACTATGATCAGGTTGGAATAGGATCATTCAGAGGGACCAGAAAAGCTTTCTGGAACAAGTGGTGGTTCAGGGCAGTCTGTACATCCGACTCTGGCAGATTTTGGCTGGTTTGAGAGATAAAACTGGGGGGGGGGGGGGTACACTTTGAAACACTCATTTAAAGGGCATTCATGTGAGCCATCTTTTTTACAGGCAGCTTCAGCTGTCCAGCCTTTTAGCCATTGGATTCTGTGCCTATGGACAGAAATTAGTCATCTTGGAAATAAAAGATGGCATGTTCTAGGGCACAGGTAGGCAACCTTTAAAAGATGGAGATCTACCTGGACAACATTGTAGAGATCGAAGATCACCAGGGTGCAGCACCCCCTTTTTTAAAAATAAATTAACTAGCACGTTCCCAATAAAAAGGTAAGACCGTATGAAGAAAAACCTACAAAACCAAGGTCACTGTAAAAACAAACTTAGCCTACCCTAAAAGTTAGCTTCAGTGAGAAACTCTGTACACTATATGTTACTGAAAAATGTGAATGCAAAGGGTATTAGTATGTAGGGCTGGGATCAAGGAATTAGGGGAGTCAAAGGGGGGGGGGGGAGAAAAAAAAATCCTTTGCAGGTGTAATGTTTCGCAGGTCTCTTGGTGAGACAGAGAGACTCAAGTGTAACCACAGAAGTGAACATTGTCTATATTGGCAAGTATATTGTGAGAAGCCAGAGCATCAAGTGCATAGGAGCCTAAGGGCCAAAACTTCTACAGCTGCTGCTAGCTCTGACTCTAGATCAAATCCAATCTCCCCTTGGGTTTTACTGCTTCTAGAGCAAGTGGATCCACTTCCAACACAGGCAGAGATGGAGGAGCAGCCTGGCACCTTTGCGCTCTGGCCTGGGATGCTTGTGTTAAGGCCAGTGACCGTCCAAGAAAGCCTGACATAATTGAAGAAGCTGCCTTGGTCAGATAGGCCACTTGTTGGTTGTTCATGGCTGAGGTAGAACTAGCATTGAATGCACAGACCAGGGTTAAAATAGAGTATTGCCTTTGGTGAAAGGGAGGAATCTTCCCTCTGAGCGGTTTGCAAACTTTCAGTAGAGCAAGTGTTTGCTTGAATTTCTGCACCTGGTTTCTGCCATCAGTAAGGATATTCCCCTGAGGCACTCAAAGTTCAGTCAGCAAGGTGGAAGAGGGATAAAAAAAAAAAAAAAAAAAAAAAGACAGTGAAAGTGCACGGGTAGTGTGAGAGCCAAGGCTTAGGAAGTGGACATACAAGGCCAAACCAATATCCTCCAGGGTGCTAAGGGCCAATGTTTGGCAAATCCAAACTGAAGTAGTTGCGGGATAAGGAAAAAATGGATTTTTGTAAAATCTTACCGTAAAATCCTTTTCTCTTAGCTCATCGACAGACGTAGTCCTCGGTGATACACCACCTTCGGGTTATGTTACCTCCGCAGGAGCAGGACTAGACAGGAAATTAAAAAGCTCTGGCCACACCCTAGGGGCAGTCCCAGAGGGTATATCCTCTCTCTCTCTCTCTGCCTCAGCAAATCAGTTATGTGAAAAAGCAGTGCTTAGAGAATTTAACCCAACCCAACTCCAAAACAGAGGGGCGGGGACTACGTCTGTCGATGAGCTAAGAGAAAAGGATTTTACGGTAAGATTTTACAAAAATCCATTTTTCTCTAGCGCTCATCGACAGACGTAGTCCTCGGTGATACACCACCTTCGGGACGTCCCAGAGCAGTATCACAACTGAGGGGTGGGAAAATGGAAATCAAATCCCAATCTAGAAGGCCCAACCGGTGCCAACTAGAAGTTTACAATGCTCATCCTTAATGATGAGACTCAACCAAAAAAAGAGAAAACAACAATTTTTTTTTTTTTTTTTTTTCAAACAGAAAAAAACCCTCGAGGTAGACCACCGGTCTCCTCAAATTGCGGCCTGCAAAACCTTGCGGCCAAATGAGGCATCCGCCGATGCCGTCACATCAATTTTATAGAATTTTGTAAAGGTATGTACCGACGACCAGGTGGCCGCCTTACATACCTGGACCACTGACGCCTGATGGCGAAAGGCCCAAGAAGTACTGAGCGCTCGAGTGGAGTGCGCCCTAACAGGGAACGGAGGACTCTGACCCTTAATAGAATAAGCCTGTACCACCGTTTGTCTAATCCATTTGGCAATGGTCGCGGCAGATGCAGGCAAACCCTTTCTGAGGCCATCCGTGATCACAAAAAGTGAATCCGTCTTACGGAATGATTCCGTAGCTTTCAGGTATACCCTGATTGCCCGAACCACATCTAAGGAATGCAACGCATGTTCCCGATGATGCTTGGGCTGAGGACACAAGGAAGGTAGTACAATATCTTCATTCAGATGAAAATCTGAAACCACCTTGGGAAGAAAAGATGGCTTAGGATGAAGTACTACCTTATCCCTATGAATCACTAGGTATGGTGACTGGCATGATAATGCAGCCAGTTCTGACACCCTGCGAGCAGAAGTAATAGCCACCAAGAAGGCCACCTTCTGGGATAGAGTAAGCAAGGGAATCTCCCTGATGTTTTCAAAGGGAGGTTTCTGTAGAACCGACAAAACCAAATTAAGATCCCAGGGCGGTAAGGGCGCGCGGACTGGAGGAGCCAGGTGCCGCACCCCCTGGATGAAATTCCGCACCAAGGATTTGGTAGCTAAAGGCTTCTGAAAGAAGATTGCTAATGCTGAAACTTGACCCTTGATGGTGCTCAAGGCTAGCTTCTGCTCAACCCCTTGTTGCAAGAAGGCCAATATTCGAGTCACCGAATAGGTACGTGGAGGAAATCCTAAAGATTCGCACCACGCAATATAAGTCTTCCATGTGTGATAATAGACTTTTCTGGAAGTCGCTTTCCTTGCTTTAATAAGGGTAGGAATGACTGAAGTAGACAAACCTCTGTCCTTCAGTACTTGGGTCTCAATGGCCAGGCCATTAAAACCAGCGACTGTAAAGCACGAAGGTAAATTGGTCCTTGAGACCACAGACACTCCCTGAGACGAAGTTCCCACGGAACGTCTGCGACTAACATGTCCAAGTCGGCCAGGCCGGCTTGAGGAGGCCAGCCTAGAATTTCTAGGACCCCTGGCGCTGACTGGATCTGAACCAGGCGTCCCTAGAGCTATCTGGCCCCGACCATCCGAGAAAGTCTGGTCGTTTTCTGTTCCCACACATTTATCAGATACCTGATAGTTATCAGGAAAGGTGATCTTTTCTGGTTGAACCTCAGGGACCGAAGTCACCCGACTAGAGGCTACTTGGCCTATCTGGTCAACCAGATCCGATTCCTGTGAGGTATCGGGACTAATCTTAGGAAAAGGTAAAGGAAAAGATCTTTTCAGGGAACGGTAACTACCGCTTCCTGTGGTACTTAAATGTTGGAAGGGAAGAATCGCACCGGTAGTAGTGGTTGATGCTCGATCTAATGTCCTGAATACCGGTGAAAACGTCCCCCCACCCTGAAACCGGGTGGGGGCGCACCTTCAGGCTGTGTACTCCTTTGCTTCGGGTTTGGCTGGGTTGGTCCCCTTCTTGAACCCTCCTGGAGGAGTCTTGCCTTTCCCGCTAGTACCCGCCGGGCGCCCTTTATGGGCGGTAAAGAAAGGTCCTCGCTTGTTGCGAGGTCCCTTAGCTTTTGCAGCCTGTGGCAAAAAAGTGCTCTTGCCCCCAGTGGCATCCTTAATGATTTCATCTAGGTTGGCTCCAAATAGACGATTCCCCTGAAAGGGGAGATTGGTCAAGGTCTTTTTGGAACCTAGGTCAGCTGACCAGCATTTTAACCACAGCACACGTCTGAGGATCACTGCTAACTTAGATGCATGCCCTAATAGGGGAGTAGTGTCCAAGGCTGCGTCACAGATAAACCGTAGCCCTTGTATGATCTGTTCCATCAAATCAGATGTCTCCTGGGGAATATCTTTTCCCCTAAGATCTTGGCGTACCATTTTCGCCCATTCCGTAAGTGTCTGGGAAACTAGACCAATAACGATTACTGGTCTAAATGCTGACCCTATCAGAGAAAAGATAGTGCGGGACTCTGCTTCTATCTTTCGATCCACCAGATCCTTAAAGGACGAAGTGTCCTCCACTGGAATAACCGTGGCTTTATTCAGCCTGGAAATAGGCGGATCCACGACTGGTGGTACCGTCCATTTCTTAATGATGGATTCCTCAAACGGATAGCGTCTAGCAATATGCTTGGAAATAGTAAAGGTACGTTTAGAATGCTCCCATTCTCCTTTAATCTGATTACCAAAACATTTAGGTACAGGAAAAGCCTTCGCCGTCTTGATGGGCTTATTAGTCCCAAACGGCCTCTCTGTTTCAGTTGCCTCTGCCGGTAAAGCCTCAAGTTTTAAGGTTTCTTGCACTGCCACAACTAGTGCGTCCACCAATGCTTCTTCCTGAATTATAGCAAGAGAAGAAGCGTCCTCCTCACTGTCTGAGGGGGCTTTACCTGGGATAACAGCCCTTGCAGAGGAACCTGCAACTGCCGTGACCATCTCTGAATCTGAGTCAGAGGTGTCAGATGGTATAGGGGTAGGCGGGGGTCGCTTCCTTGACCCCCGTCCCTGACAGGCCGCCTCCACCCGAGCCACCATAGACTCCAAAATTGCTGTAAATGACTCTATACTCTGTGCACCGGCGGGTCCCGAGGCCCCCTCGAGGGAAACAGGTGGGGGAATATGTGTGGCAGGGTCCATAATAACTCCAGTTACTTCCTGGATAATATAATTCAAAAGTAAAGAAAAAAACTTTTTTTTTTTTTTTTTTTTTTCTTTCTTTTCTGACCCCCAGCGCCACAAAAAGCCCCTTAGTGTTACCTGCTTAGGGATCCCTATCGATCGAGAGAGAGAGAGATAGACCCCCAGGCTCACCACTTGATGCTCAGAGTTAAACTGCAACAGCTTACAGCGCTGTCTTGACAAACAGGAAGTCTTTTGGCTGGCTGCCCAGGAAGAAAGGAGGCGGCTCCGCCTCTCTGCACGCCTTCCGGCGCCTCCCCCAAGCTCCACGAGGTGTAGGATCACCTCAAACATGGCCGCCCCTATGCTGGAGACACGAGGCTACGCCAAAATGGCGGCTCGTGCGATCCAGCAAAAAAAATGGCGGCGGCCTAAACTGAATAGCGGTGTGCTGCAGGGCACACAACACTCTCTCTGCATGGGGATATGGCGTGGTTGGCGGTACCGGCCCTGGCGGACCGCGTGGCCGTTCGGGAGGCCTGTTAATAGCTGGAGATCTGATTTGGAAGACAGTCTACATGTCCGTGGCTTCTGACTGGTAGGTAGCTTATACTTAACCCATAAGATTCCCAGAATGCCACAGATTACATCTTTAAAACATGTATACAATAGATTGTTAGCTCCCAAGCCAAGCCTCCTGGCTTTTGCACACATAAATCACACTCAAAGTAGGAGGATTTGTGACATGTTATAGGATAGAAAGGACTCTTTCTTACCATACAGAGAGGGGCCCGCGTTCACCACAAAACCCGTCAGGGAAAAAGGGGGAACATACTACTCACCATACCGGAACCAGGCGGGCACCAACTCCTGACAGTACCCCTCTCCACCGGGGCGGGAGGGCTGTCGACCGATACGGACGCCGTGACTCATGGTCTTTGGCGTTTCGGCGAGACGTTTAACTCGCGTGGACAGTCCTTTAATGGGACTTTGTCGCGGCCGACCCAGCGCGGAGCTATGGCCTGCACGCGCTCGTAGGCTGAACTGGGGTGACCACCGGATCTCAACATCCAGCCCGTCGCCCAGTTCAGCTTTCTTGCTTGAAGATCTCACAGGAACACTGGAGAAAAAAGCTGTCTAAAAAAATCCTTTAAGAAAAAATTCTTGCCAGGACCTAAGATCCCAGCAAGGTGTCTAGGTCCTTACTCCTAACTAGACAGAAAATAACTGATTTGCTGAGGCAGAGAGAGAGGATATACCCTCTGGGACTGCCCCTAGGGTGTGGCCAGAGCTTTTTAATTTCCTGTCTAGTCCTGCTCCTGCGTAGGTAACATAACCCGAAGGTGGTGTATCACCGAGGACTACGTCTGTCGATGAGCGCTAGAGAAACCTCTATAACTAAGCCCCTTCCTTACACATTAATCCCAGACTAGATAGCGTTTGGCTGCAATTTGATTTTTCCAAGTATGCTACACACTGCTGGATGGTGATATTTTTTTCAGCCAGCACCCCATGCTGGCGTACCAGCAGGACTATATACTCTCCTTTCTTTGCTTAGAGCAGCACCACAAGCATTAGGAAGATTAATGCGTTTTAAGATGGCATTTCCCATCACACAATAGATATTGATCACCAACATGATAGATTGCATAGCATAGGGGGGAAGTGATCTGAATGCTCCAAGGAAACCGGTACGGTGGACTTAGGAGGTGAAGCACCTGTCACAGAAGGATGAACCCTGCAGTCGATGTCTAGAGTGGGGAGAATAGATAGAACATATAAGGTATAGGGAGGTGTGATTGTGAATAATGGAGTAAGGACCCTTTCACACCTATGCACTTTTGCCGCACTTGAAGGCATATTTCCAGCGTGACAAAAGCGCAAAGACCCTATTTCCCTTTGAATCTTATGTGACTTTTCACACTGCTGTGCTGCATTTGCATTGCAGTTTGATAAGCCCTGCATGCAGCATCTTTGGTACACTTTTCAAATCACACCAACAATGCACTTTCCATTTAGGTCAATGGCAAATGCACCCAGGATGTGTTATTTAGGTGTGTTTTTGGAGTCATAAAGGCACAAAGATGCTAAAGCGGGCACCCACCAGCATCCCTAAAAACCAGTGAAAAGCGGATTGTCAAGGATGTGGACTTGCCAGCTCCCTAACAGTCAAGAGGATATATACACAAATACACACTGGTCAGCATGCTACAGATGCTGAAGCTCCTTTTAGCAAACGGTGCTAACTACCTCAAAAGGATTTTGGAACGATGAGCGAACCTTTAACCACTTTAGCCCCAGAGGAGTTTCCTGCTTAACAGCCAGGCCACCTTTTGCAACTTGCCACTGCGTGAATTTAACTGACAATTGCGCTGTCATGCAACGCCCTACCCAAATTAAATTTACGTCCTTTTTTTTCCCCCACAAACACAGCTTTCTTTTGGTGGCATTTAACCACTTTACCACCGGAGGATTTTGCTGTCTTCCGTCCAGGCCACTTTTTGCGATTCGGCGCTGTGCGACTTCAACTGACAATTGCGCGGTCGTGCAACGCCGTACCCAAACGAAATTTACGTCCTTTTTTCCCAACAAACAGAGCTTTCTTTTGGTGGTATTTGATCACCTGTGCGATTTTTACTTTTTGCGCTATAAACAAAAAAAGAGCGTTTATTTTGAAAAAATAATATTTTTAACATTTTTTTATAAGAAATTCCCCCCAAAAAAGATGTAAAAATCAATTTTTTAAAAATTTTTTGGCCAATTTGTTTTCTGCTACCTATGTTTGGTAAAAAAAAAAAAAAAAAAAAAAAAAAAAAAAAAAAATCGCAATAAGCGTATTTTGATTGGTTTGCGCAAAAGTTATTGAGTTTACTAACAAAGGGAAAGATCTCTGTCATTTTTGGTGTTTTTTTTTTTTTAACGCGTAATGGCGGCGATCTGCGATTTTTTTTGCGGGACTGCCACATTGCGGCGGACAGATCGGACCCTTGACTGACATTTTTGACACTTTTGGGGGTACCAGTGACATTACTGCAGTAATCAGTGCTATATATATGCACTGTTACTGTAAAAATGACACTGGCAGGGAAGGGGTTAATTTTATTGGAGAGGGAGGGGTTAATGTATGCCTGGTGCTTACTGACGTGTGGGGGGGGGGAGGTGACTGAGTGAGCCAGGGACAGATCGGATGTCCAGCTATGCTGAACAGTCCGATCTGTCACTCCCTGTCACTATGGAGATCCGCCCGCTTGCGTTTACACAGGCGGGCGGATCTCCACACTAGATCCCCGGCGATCGGGGCAGAGCAGCGGCGATCGCCGCTGCTCCTCCCCTGGCCCGACTCCCGCTGTGAATGAAAACAGCGGGAGCGAGCCTCCGGCGGCGCGCAAGCGCCGCCCAGAAGGGGGAGTGTCTGACAACGTAGTACTACGTCGTCAGACAATAACGAGCCACTCTGCCGCAGTAATATTACTGTGGGCGGTGGTAGTAATATTACTGTGGGCGGTGGTAAAGCGGTTAATCACCTCTGCGTTTTTCATTTTTTGCGATAAAAAAAAACTGCAAAAATTTTGCAAAAAAAAAATTGACATTTTCTATTCAATTTTTGACATATATTTAGGCCAAAATGTATTTCGCTACATGTCTTTGACAAAAAAATTCTCAATGAGCATATTTTTAACCGCTTTAAGACCAGAAGATTTTACCCCATTCCTGACCAGGCTATATTTTGCGATTCGGCACTGCGTTACTTTAACGGACAATTGCACGGTCGTGCGACGCTGTACCCAAAGTTCAATTGATGTCATTTTTTCCCCACAAATAGAGCTTTCTTTTGGTGGTATTTGATCACCTGTGCGATTTTTAATTTTTGAAAAAAAAGAGCGACAATTTAAAAAAAAAAAAAAACATTTTTACATTCTGATATTCCCCAAAAAAAAAAAAAAAAAAAAATGTATAAAATCAAAATTTCTTAACATTTTAGGACAATTTGTTTTCTGCTACATATTTTTGGTAAAAAAAAAAAAAAAAAATATCACAATAAGCGTATTTTGATTGGTTTGCACAAAAGTTATTGCGTTTACTAACTACGGGAAAGATTTGTCATTTTAATTGTTTATTTTTTTTTTTTTACTAGTAATGCGGCGGACAGATCGGACCACCAACTGACATTTTTTACACTTTTGGGGGTACCAGTGACATTAATACAGTAATCAGTGCTATAAATATGCACTGTTACTGTAATAATGACACTGACAGGGAAGGGGTTAACACTGTTGGTGATCAAGGGGTTAAATGTATGCCTCATGCTTACAGACGTGTGTGGGGGGGAGGGGGTTGTGTGACACAGATCGCAGGTTCAGCTATGCTGAATCCTGTAATCTGTCCCTGCCTGTCACAGAGGAGACCCGCCCGCTTTGTTTACACAAGTGGGCGGATTTCCTCACTCGATCCCGGACAATCGGGGAAGAGCGGCGGTGATCACCGCCTCTCCTCCCCTGGCCCGACTCCCGCTGTGTCTGAATACAGCGGGAGCGTGCCGCCGAGAGAGGGGAGAATCTGGTGACATAGATCTACGTTGCCAGACCTTAACGAGCCACTTTGCCGCAGTAGGCTCAATGTGAGCAGTTGGCAAGTGGTTAAAAGGTTATGTATAAAAAGCACCATTCCCCAAGCTGGATCAGTTGATAAGCTCTAACCCAAAGTCTATGCATATGTACAGAAAGTAAGTACTTTCCAGGGATGTGACAATTCACATTCTCCATGGCGTCTCCACAGAAAAGTAGAGCCAAGGGAAACAGAAGAAATCTTGCAAAAATAACTGAATTATCTAGATCAGGTTTTATGATTTTCAACACTGCGTTCTCCAGTCAAGTTTGTCGTAATGTGGGGAACTGAAAAAGTGACAAATGCTGGCTGCAGGCCTGGACCTGCCAGGGCTAAGGAGGACTTCAAAAGTCCACGTCTGTCAAGGGAATCCTTAAAGGAGGAAAACCAGAAAAGGTAAGCACCCATCCTTTGTCTCTCCCCCCCCCCCCCTTTTCCCTAACCTGGTGTTTTTTCATCTAGGTGTTAGTCACACAGTCGCAATGGGTATAGACCACGATTTAACAAACTCCCTCCCAAATGGGACCAAATTTAACACTTTCAGGTGGAGTCTCTTCAGGATGGACTTTGCCACAAAGTCTTGAGTGATACCCTGACAACATAGCAGGGAACTTGGCCTCACCTGGCAGAGCATGTAGTTGATGTTACTAAAATCATGGTGCAACTGTATTCCAGACTCTCAATGCCCATGCCTTTGGAAGACACAGAAAGACATTCCTGGGAATGTTAGAGGAGTGCAAGTTGGGGTCACCTGTTTCAGCAGGACTATTCCCCTTTGTGTCTAGATACAGATATTTTGCAAATGTACAGCTGTGATGCAACTAAGTTAAGGACATGAAAAAAAAGACCTTAGGTACACAGAAAAAAACCTAGACAGCTGGTAGTGGGTGAGGGGGTCTGAGGGCTTGAGATGACCAAAGTCACTGTAGACAGGCAGCAGGAATAGAACAAAGATCGGAATTCCAGGTCTCTCTTGCAACATAGGAGCAGAAGTGGGAAGAAGCTTCAACACTGAAGATTGGGGAAAGCATGCAACACTCCACCCAGTGAATAATTCCAGTACTCCGTGTTAACCCATTCAATGAAAAAAACAGAAAGAAAGCAGGAAAGTCACTCTGTGATCCAAACAATGAGGTAGCTCTAGCTGCAGAGCCCAATCAACCTACTCACATAGCGAGTCTTCAGAGACAGGGCAAGTGCTATGGCAATGACTGGATTTGAAAAGCGCTCCACACCTGACTTGTTACCACAAGAGAAGCTGGAAAGCGCCTAGTGCAGAACCCAGTGCCTGAAGGTTACTTCCAGGCAAGCCACAAATATCCAATGCTGTTCAGCACTCCAAAGCTAGGATGAGGAAAGGTAGAACTGCAATTTTAGAGACTCGAGCAACAAAATAAAATCTTGATTGGAGAGAAAAAAAAAAAAGGAAAGAATTGAAGAAAATCCTAGCAATAAGTTAGGGTAGGCTTTTTCCATCATTTTCCTAGGACACTAGCAAAAAAATAAAAAAAATTAGGCATGCTCTTTGTAAAAGGAGTTATTCTGGGCTGGCCTAAAAACTATTTTTTACAACCTACGGATTAGCAGCAGTATATCCAAGGGTATATGCCTTCCTGTGTCCTATTAACAAGGAAAAAAAGTGCGTATTTATCCATTTGCCAATTCTACTTTAAACTAGGTGCTATAGACAACAGCTCAGTTGCCTCAGTAAAACCATAAAATTTGACCACCTCAACCAGTTATCTGTAGGAAATTGGGTAAATGTATTCTGGTAAGGCATTGTCCACAGATATAGCCTGTCATTTTCCAAAGCTGATCACACGTGACTAGTTACTTTGGCGCAAAAAATGACACAACCAATAGCAGCCACTCGGATGTCATCTTTCATTTATGTGGCACTAGAAAAAGGACTTCAAGAAAATGAAATAACGAAGCCGGATGTAAATTATCTAGATACAGGTACTTTATTTACAAATATTTAGATTAATAGCATTTTGTTACATCGAGGGAAAAGTACAGCAGTCCAGGTTGTTCCTTTAGTCACAGAAACGAGCAGATGACCTACTGTAACTTAAGGAGACGTGGGGGAGGGGCACGGTCTGTGTCAAAATTCTCAGTGAGTAACTTGTGGTCCCTGCACAGTAATGGCTAACCCACTAACCTGCCAACTAAAGGTGAACATCTCAAGAGAATTGCAGAAAGAATAACCCGATTTCTTTGAAGATTTCTTGTTTTAGATTATACAAGGGTACAAAGGATATGAAAACATTCCAGTTTTCTCCTCTCAGCTTGTCTTTAGTCAAGAATTATGAATATTAGATAATCATGCTCGGGGACACAGTGGTCACCCTCGCCTCTGTGCACATAAAGACGGGATGACGGCTCTTTTCACGGAAATTAGTCTATTATCAATGGCAAACGTTCATAACATTTGCCAAAACGGTTGTGAAAGGTGCCGACCGCTGATTATGTCCCACGTCCGAAATAAAATGCATGTTTTACCTTTTTAAAAACCATCCCACTGTAGTGTTTAAAAATGCACAAAAGAAAAGTTAATTCTAAAAAGCAGCAGAACGGTAATCTGGACTCCAAAAATATTAAAAGAAAATAAAGCATATGTGCAATAGTTAAACCAGCCTTCTCATTAAATCTCTATACATCGTAAGGCAGGCAATACACAGCTGTTATACGCAAAAGATCGACTCAAAAAAAGACAAAAAAAAAAAAAAAAAAGTCAGCACACTGCTCATTCCACAATGGGATTTTCTAAAACCGCTTTGTATAAGCCACAGTGCAAAATAAGGTTCAAAAGAGGGCGGAGCTAAGCATTATCTAAAAGTAATTTACACCTACTGCACTATGCAGGGAGGGAGGGAGTCATGTGGTCACATACTGTACAAACTGATATTTCCCGACACACTAATGCCAGGATTAAGTAATGTTTTGTACACAGAATGTATCTTGATGATCTGTTCCTTTTTTTTTTTTTTTTTTTTTTTGTATTTTTTTTTTTTATATTTACGTGTTAAATGTGAGGAGTAAAATTTAGAAAACACGAGAGGAAGCTTATGGGACACGACAGGGGAAAACAAACACCAGAATCATTTGCTTGTAAAATTAAGACAGAACTCAGTGTAGAAACCCTCTTTCTTCCAGATGAGCAAAAAACAATTGAAACAGAAGATGGGTAGAGATTCCCCCCTATCGACATCCACAGCCAATGGGCCTAGTCTAAAAAAAAAAAAAAAAATGGAAACTAAGACAGACCTGGATGAATCCAATCCAGCTCCAGCGCTTCTAGAGAAACTCTGGATTGCCAACATCACAAAGACGATTAAGGAGAAGAAAAGTTCTATATTTATACCATGCAGGAAGGATTGGTTTGTGTGTGTTTATTACTTGACTTGCCTTTGATAACCTGGATACATCTAGAGTTATGTAGCAGTTTAGTATTGTGTTAAACTGTCGCCTCAGCGGAGTCCCCCCCCCACCTTTTCATGAAACCAGTACAATGTACAGGGCAGCAAAAAAAAAATCACTGCTCAAGACAGATGAGCAGGGAAGGTCAGAAAGAAGGCGGCCCTCACAGACAGGTCACTAGCAGCCACAGCCTTCTCTCTGCGGTTGTGGTTCGCTGGTTAGGCGGCCTCCTTGAGGTGCTGATGGTTTATGCTGTACACCGGACTCGGCGGCATTCAGGTCTAGGCTTCCATCTTGGATGTTTTGGTAAATTTTCTTGGCGGCTTCCAGAAAGGCGTCTTCCACGTTCTCTCCTCTGCAGCAGAAAAAAAAAATGCAGTCAGTGATAGAAACTACTGAGGGGTATCAAACTCAAGCCACTCACATATATGCCCTCCGGTTAACAAAGTGACTGTAGTCATCTGCCTCTACAGTATTCTATAAAACACAAGCACAAGGCTACAAAAGAGCCATTACTGTTCATTGACGGACACAGCTCCTGATCTTTATAACCATTGGGTTATACTGCCCCTACAGGAGGAGGACACTAGGCAGGAAAAAGCTTGACTACACCTATGGGCAGTCCCAGGAGTATACACCCACTCTCAGCTATAGGAACTCAGTTTTGTTAAAAGCAGTGTCAGAAGAATTACAACTCCACAGAGGGGCGGGTGCTGCCTGTCAATGAACATCAGGGAAATTAATTTTACAGCAACTCAAAAATCCCATTTTCTCTTTCTTTCATTGATGGACACAGCTCCTGATATTCATAACCATCGGGATGTTCCAAAGCAGTGCTAAACATGAGGGGGTGGGAACAGCAAAAAAATTCCCAAGGCTTAACCGCAGCCAACTGGGCAACAGGAACTTAACAACTGGAGCCCACCTGAAAAAAAAAAAAACAATACACCCTCAAAGAGGATCAGGACCTGTTAGCAGCCTGCAAGACCTTGCTGCCAAAGGAAGCATCCGCAATTGCCAACACATCCACTTTGTAAAGTGTGCAGCAATGACCAGGTGACCGCCTTGCAAACCTGCGTCACTGACGCTTGATGACAGAAGGCCCAGGAGGCATTAAGCGCCCTAGTAGACTGAGCCTTGACAGGGAAAGGAGGAACCTGACCTCTGATGAAACAGGGAATGACCACCGTCTGTCTGATCCATCTGGAAATGGTTGCAGAGGAAGCGGCCAACCCTTTGCGTGGCCCATCCATGAGCGCAGAGTCTGACCAACTGAAAGACTCCGTAGCTGCCAGGTACCCCCTAATTGCCCGGACCACATCCAAGGCATGTAAAGCAATTTCCTTCAGATGTTTAGGCCCATGACAGAGAAGACAACACAATTTCTACATTCAAATGAAAGTCAGAGACCACCTTAGGAAGGAATGGCAGACGGGTGAAGAACCACCTTATCCTTGTGAATCACCAAATAAGGCAAACAGGATAATTTCGACACCCTGCGCGCAGAAGTGATAGCCACCAGAAAGGCTACCTTCTGGGAAAGCAAAAGCAGGGGATCTCCCGAAGTTTCTCAAAAAGAGGCTTCTGGAGGACTGAGAGCACCAAAATTGAGGTCTCAAGGTGGAAACGGAGACCGCACTGGAGGTGTCAAGTGCCTAACTCCCTGAAGAAAGTAGGCACCAGGGAGTATATTGCCAAAGACCGTTGAAATAAGACCGCTAAGGTCGATACCTGACCCTTGATAGTCAAGGCAGGGGGTAACTACAGGGGTTGCAATTGCAACCAGGCCCCATGCTCCAGGGGCCTGTGCTGCTCCCCTGTACACCGTCAGTGGGGGCAACATGTAGAGAAATAACTGTCCTCCTTTTTCCTTCTGTAGCAGGAGGAAAATGGAGGAGATTGGTTCCTCTGTATGCTGCCCCCGCCACTCCTATCCAGTTCACTTGTGCTCTGCTGTCTCTGGACCCCTGTGGACGGCTCTTAATCTGGAAACCGGAGGGTCCACCACCGATGGAACAGTCCACTTCTTAATAAGGTGCAGGGAGAAAACAGGCGCCACACTGAGTGCAGTATGTCAGGATCGTATGTTTAATATATCAAATGAACAGGTACTCACAAACGGTATGATAAAAACAGCATAGCAGTATGTGACAGGGAAATCCCAGTGTCCAGATTCAGGATGGCACTAGCGGTCTCGAAGCCCTGGGTAGTAGCGAGTGGAGAATCGACACTTCCCATATGCTGGGGACACAGCGCTGGCCGTCCTGACGTCACTTCCGGGATACGTACTGGCGCCGGCGACGCGTTGTCGGAGCATGCGCTCCTTCTTCAGGCCGATAATGCGCCATTTTGGACGAGGGCTTAAATAGACAGAAGGGCAGAGCCAGCTGGGTCCTAAAGAGTGCCATAATTCTGACTCAAAAGGAAGAAGCCTGCTATAACACTGAACTGAAACGAAGTGTATTATAGACAAACAACCAAAGCAGTGGTCAACTGGAATGCAGTTATCAAGAAACACTTACATCACATTACATATGTATATATATCCCCATATTGTTACACACAGGAATATATTATCATAATATAGTGATATAATTTAAATAATTTATTATAAAACCAAATATATAAAAAATCAAATATATAAAAATATATAAAAAAATATATAAAAAAAGGGATATATATATAGAAATACCATTTTTCATTTTATAAAAGCCACCATATTTTTATAAAAAATACACCATATTTTTAAAAAATGCACCATATTTTTTAAAAAAGCCACCATATTTTTAGAAAACATATCTTGTCTAAAAATTATAAATCATATAGGTTATCTGAAAATTATCATCAGCCAACATATCCATCCAATAGTGTATCCCATTGGATTATCCTAACTAAGTACATGGCCATTATAAAGGATATTTTAAAAAGGGTATTTTAAATAAGACAATAGGGCATATCTCTCAGATGTCCAAACAAAAAATTATTGAATAGGATCAAATGAGAGAATTGGTCTCAATTTCCTCATTCAAACCACCCGGCACCAAAGTATCTAGGGTATAAATCCAATAGGCCTCTCTTTGACATAATCTCTTATAACGATCTGCTGGCGCAAAGGTAGCGGGTATGGACTCAATAATCCACACCCTGAGGCCGACGGAAAGGTGTCCATGATGCAGCAGGAAGTGGCGTGGAACACTGTGCTTGTCATCACCAGCCTCCACAAACCTGCGATGTTCACCAAATCTCTTCCTCAGGGTGCGGATTGTCCTTCCTACATAAAAGAGCCCACATGGGCATGTGAGGCAATAAACAACAAACTCAGTGGAGCAGTTGTAAAAATGTGTAAATGAATATGTTTTTCCCTTCACTTGAAACATTTTCTGTCCATGTGTGACGTGTTTGCAAGTCAAACACAATTTTTTGCGGCATTGGAACATCCCAATAAGTGGGATCAAGCAAGGTCTCTCTAAACGTGACATAGGTAGATGTTTCAACTTGCTGGGTGCCACCATACTTTTGATGTTCCTTGCTCTTCTATAAGTAACCTTTGGTTTGGGGGGTAAATTCTCCCTCAGATTGGGGTCTTCCAGTAAGATTGGCCAATGCTTGACCAGAATTCGCTCCATTTTTTTAAACTTAGTGTGAAATTGAGTCACGAATCTGGGGATGGCAACTTCTGTATCAGATTTTTCTTTTTTAATACTTTCATGGCCGGCCAGAAGTTGCCATCCCCAGATTCGTGACTCAATTTCACACTAAGTTTAAAAAAATGGAGCGAATTCTGGTCAAGCATTGGCCAATCTTACTGGAAGACCCCAATCTGAGGGAGAATTTACCCCCCAAACCAAAGGTTACTTATAGAAGAGCAAGGAACATCAAAAGTATGGTGGCACCCAGCAAGTTGAAACATCTACCTATGTCACGTTTAGAGAGACCTTGCTTGATCCCACTTATTGGGATGTTCCAATGCCGCAAAAAATTGTGTTTGACTTGCAAACACGTCACACATGGACAGAAAATGTTTCAAGTGAAGGGAAAAACATATTCATTTACACATTTTTACAACTGCTCCACTGAGTTTGTTGTTTATTGCCTCACATGCCCATGTGGGCTCTTTTATGTAGGAAGGACAATCCGCACCCTGAGGAAGAGATTTGGTGAACATCGCAGGTTTGTGGAGGCTGGTGATGACAAGCACAGTGTTCCACGCCACTTCCTGCTGCATCATGGACACCTTTCCGTCGGCCTCAGGGTGTGGATTATTGAGTCCATACCCGCTACCTTTGCGCCAGCAGATCGTTATAAGAGATTATGTCAAAGAGAGGCCTATTGGATTTATACCCTAGATACTTTGGTGCCGGGTGGTTTGAATGAGGAAATTGAGACCAATTCTCTCATTTGATCCTATTCAATAATTTTTTGTTTGGACATCTGAGAGATATGCCCTATTGTCTTATTTAAAATACCCTTTTTAAAATATCCTTTATAATGGCCATGTACTTAGTTAGGATAATCCAATGGGATACACTATTGGATGGATATGTTGGCTGATGATAATTTTCAGATAACCTATATGATTTATAATTTTTAGACAAGATATGTTTTCTAAAAATATGGTGGCTTTTTTAAAAAATATGGTGCATTTTTTGAAAAATATGGTGCATTTTTTAAAAATATGGTGTATTTTTTATAAAAATATGGTGGCTTTTATAAAATGAAAAATGGTATTTCTATATATATATATCCCTTTTTTTATATATTTTTTTTATATATTTTTATATATTTGATTTTTTATATATTTGGTTTTATAATAAATTATTTAAATTATATCACTATATTATGATAATATATTCCTGTGTGTAACAATATGGGGATATATATACATATGTAATGTGATGTAAGTGTTTCTTGATAACTGCATTCCAGTTGACCACTGCTTTGGTTGTTTGTCTATAATACACTTCGTTTCAGTTCAGTGTTATAGCAGGCTTCTTCCTTTTGAGTCAGAATTATGGCACTCTTTAGGACCCAGCTGGCTCTGCCCTTCTGTCTATTTAAGCCCTCGTCCAAAATGGCGCATTATCGGCCTGAAGAAGGAGCGCATGCTCCGACAACGCGTCGCCGGCGCCAGTACGTATCCCGGAAGTGACGTCAGGACGGCCAGCGCTGTGTCCCCAGCATATGGGAAGTGTCGATTCTCCACTCGCTACTACCCAGGGCTTCGAGACCGCTAGTGCCATCCTGAATCTGGACACTGGGATTTCCCTGTCACATACTGCTATGCTGTTTTTATCATACCGTTTGTGAGTACCTGTTCATTTGATATATTAAACATACGATCCTGACATACTGCACTCAGTGTGGCGCCTGTTTTCTCCCTGCAGCTCATCACAAGCCCCTTCTACTTGTTTGCAGAGCAGCCTGCGGAGTGTGGTGCATGGATACGTATGTAGATGGACTCTTTATATAAGGACTCTTCTTATTTAATTTATACCATCTAGTCAGTGTGCTCGTTTATTAGTACAAGTTGGCTATTGGAGTGTGCGGAAGCGTTTGTTGTTATATATTTTTTTGTTTTTTGGACACTTATCTTTTCCCAGTTGTGCGCCAGGTTTAACCCCCTTCACTTCTTAATAAGGGACTTCTCATAGGGAGTATCACCTAGCAACTCGCTTAGGGACCCCAAAGGGACGCTTTGGTCATCCCCACTTTTCAGTGACAATTCTGTCAAAATAGGAGGGGAAAGGGAATTCCTTTGCCGCTCTGGATGGCTTTTGAGTGCCAAAGGGAACCTGTGCCTCCGTCGCAGCTGCGTTCTCCAACTTAAAGTCTCAAGCACAGATACAATCAGTGCGTCCACAAGCGCCTTTTTGTGCGTGGTGGCAGAAGCGGAAGAATCATCCTCACTGTCTGAGGAATCAGGGTGCGTGGTCGCAGACCCAGCAGGGTGACCCATGTCCGTGGCGGCCGAAACAGATTCAGGATCTGAGGAGACGGATGAGGCAGGGGGATGTTTTTATGCCAGCTCATCGCCCAAAAACCACCTCCACCCGGGACTCCAGGACCGCCATCAGTGCATCGATGGATGGATGGGACCCAGGAGGGCCCCGTAGCTCCAGAGAGGGGATGAGGTGGGGAGATGTGCTCCAAAAGACTCCATAAATCACCAGGGGGACCCCACAAAAAAGTGTAAAACACTGCTAAGGGACAATCCCAACCGCTTCGGCAGCACCACCTGGTTGTCAGCCAGAGAGCACCAATCGATCCTCAGCAGAGAGGGAGAGGACCCCACCAAACGTATCACCCAGCAGAAACCAGGCACCGCAGCCACCAGGAGAATCTGCACTGTACAAGCAGCGATCAGGAAATGAAAGGATCCAGGAGTCAGCACCAGGGGATGAGGATGGGCTCCCACTGCCGAAATAACCCCCCGGAGGGCTCCACTGTCATGGCCGCCACTATTTCCAATGTCAAACCACCGCAAAATGGCCACAGGACTACACAAACATGGCCGCTGTGCATTGAAGCACACAAGCTACAAGAAAATGGCGGCCCCCACACGGCACCACAAGGCTCCCAGGAGAGATCCCTAGGCCCCAAGGACAGGTTCAGGCAGGACGGGGGGGGGGGGGGGGCCTGGTAGGAGCCCTTATCAGGAACAACCCCCCCTCCCCCAAAGCCAGCATTGCGCCTTGTCTGCACCCCAGGAGGTGGGCAGACCACCTACACAGCCCTGCCTAAGTGGAGGGGGGGGGGGGAGGAATAGGATAGGGCGAAAGATGAAGGGGGGTGCCTGACGGGAAGGAGGGGAACCCTGGGGTTACACCATCCCACAATAAGGGGCCCATGTCCACCCCAAAACCCTCCATGCAGAGATGGGGGGGAGCAGCTACTCACCATACCAGGAGGGCACCGCTCCAGACAGGAACCCTCGCCATCGGAATGGGGGGGGCTGTCAGCCAGGAGGAACACTGCGACTTGGGTTGAGTCCCGGTCGTATTCAACCTCACGAGGCATTTAACGCTCAGGCAAGCCCCCGCCCAGTGGTGTTATGACGCGGCTGACCTAGCGTGGAGCTGAGGTCTGCGCACTCGCTGGCCAGACTGGGGTGACCACTGGATCTAAATTATCCAGCCCATCACCCAGTCCAGCAGTTGAGTAAAATTTCAATCGAAAAAGAAAAAAAAATTGCCAGGACCAGAGATCCCAGCAAAGAACAAGGTTCTTACTTTCGACGAGGCAGAAAAAGAAAACTATAGCAGAGAGAGGGAGTATACCCCATTGGACTGCCCATAGACGAGGCCAGCTTTTTTTTCTGCCTAGTGTCCTACTCCTGTAGGAGGCAGTATAGCCCAATGGTTAAGACGATCAGGAGCTGGGTTAGTCAATTAAAAGAGAAAAAAATTATTTTAGCCAACTAAGGTCAGTGGCCTATCAGTTAAAGGCTGCAATTGGCATTTTTTTTTCACTCATTAACTGTTTCAGGCTCAATATTAATGCTACTAATAAAGCTGCTGGACAATTTATCGGCTCAGTTTAATGATCTTCACAATAAAATCAATCCAGCAAAATTTCTATTGAAAATTAGTAGTTTCTAGAGATTATCTTTGTTTAAATCTTTTCCTTAAACTATCCAAAATTCATTACTGTCAATGGGAGGAAACCATGGAGGAACTTGACTTCAAACTGTAAAGTTTTTTTCCATCGTGTTAGGCTTACATTTTTTTTAAAAGTTTGGACGTTTAAGCGGTCTGGCTTTAATACTTTAAGTCACTGTCACAGAACCAAAGTGCAGTGAAGTCAGACTCTTGATGTACTAACTTGTCCCAGGTCAGGGACTCCAAATATTGACGCCAGAGACAGCAGGCAAATAGTATTTTCAGAAGGTTAGAGTCTGTATGTCTGTGTAATGGCATATGGAACAACATACACACCTTTTATTATAAAAAATAAAGGCACAGTTTACCTTTAGCAAAAACTTGAATATGTGGGTAAGGGGTGTCTAAAGATAAAATCAAACTGTGAAGCTATGACCGAGGTTGAATATTGTCCTTGCTTTACGTGTATGTCATTTATGTACCTCCTTTGAGGGTGAACTCTCAAATGCTCAGAGCTACTTCAACATAAGTAGGGGTGGACAGCCAGCGATAGGTGTCCCTTAGCAATGTCGTAGCAGCAAGGCAGGATGGGATGATGCAATCTTCAGGGACCTTTTTAGTGAGGCTTCAGAAGGTAGTTAAATGGCCTACACTTATAGCAAGGAATTATCCAACTTCGGTCAAAGTTGCAGTGTTTGTTTTCATCTACAGGCGCCCCTGCATAGGCAGTTTTTTGGTAAAGGTGAATGATGCCTATAAAGAGAACACATCACATTCAGGTTTACAGAACATTTTACTTCCTCTGCATAAAACAAAATTGCAGCTAGAATTTATTCTGTGCAATAAAGTTACATCAGAGTTACTAGGGATACCCTTCACAAAGTGACCTATCAGAAACGTGGGCATTCCAAGCTCAGGGTCTTCCCTGCTCACCAAAATATCCATGGCATGGCACCTAGTGCTTTGGAGAAAAACATTTCCATGGCAAAAATCTACTTTATATCTTCTTGACTGCTAAAAACTGTTCAGAGGAAGGCAGAATTTCTTCTGTCACTTACGTTTTTGCACTTGCTTCCAGAAACAGGAGTCCTGCAGAAGACAAATGAGACCCACATATTAGCAAAGTCCCATAAGAGACCTCAAATCTGGAATCTGAAAAAGGTTGTTCAGAGGAAGTATGAATCGCATACCATTCTCCTCAGCAAACTGCTTGGCCTCCTCGTATGTGACATCACGTTGGGCCTCCAGATCCGCCTTATTGCCTATTAGAATGATTACCTGCAGAGGGGAACACAAGACAATACTGAATGGAACTAATATCGGGACACCCAACCTAGACTCAAGCCTGACTTCCAATTTAACTTCGGGTTCCTGCCTAAAGCAGACCTGGCATCCAACTTCACAATACCATCCTACCTAGACCCAGGCAAACATCCAAAGCAATGAAACATTAGGCCTGACAACTGTGACATGGCTTTATATTAAACTCCACATACAGACCAAGTCCAGACAAACAACCAATTCCTGCCAGAAATTCAACTACAGAATTAAACCTTAGCACAGCCTAAACCAGCCCTAAAAATCACACTTCATTTAGTGCCGGTTCACACTACCACGGCACGACTTTGGGGGCGACCTGTGAAGTCGCGTGCACCGCGACTTCGGCGCGACTTGCACGAAGTCGCTCCAGGTTGCCCTGAAGTAGTACAGGAACCTTTTTCTAAGTCGGAGCGACTTGTGTCGCTCCCATTAGAACGGTTACTGTAGCACACAATGGACCGCGACTTGTCAGGCTGACAAGTCGTGGTAGTGTGAATGGACACTTAGAGACAATGTCTAAATTATGAAAACAAATACCAATTAGCAGGGATTTCTTCACATTTTCGGTTTGGCTAGGAGACAGGAAGTGAAGGGAAAACTCCACAATGGGGGGGTAATCGAACAGGGGGTTATATAACCCTCCCTTGCTGTATCCAAAATGAAATAAAAAAAAAAAAAAAAGAAAAGTTTTGCCTAAACTTCTACATTCTTGCCCAAGCAGCTTCGAGGATTGCTGACAAGCCAAATCTAAGTTACCGTCTTGTAATTTTATGCAGCAAAAAGGATTACAACTGAAGGCAGCTGACAGGCTAGAATATAATTATTTTATGAAGTTTCCCACTCTAGATAATTCATGACACAACAAAGGAAATGAACAGAACTTACTGTGTTTGGATTGGTGAGGTTCCGTGCATCAGTCAACCAGCTGCTTAAATGGTTATATGTGCTTCTCCTTGAAGAGAAAAGAAAAGTTCTGGTGAATGCCTTTTGTAACTCAGCTGCCAAATTTTATTCTTTCTCCACACACAAACTAAAGTCTGAAATGCTAACAAGTGAAATAATCATGGGCAGCTGCGGTTCACCAAGTCGAACTCAGAAATAAATAGACAATAAAACAGCGCTTGCCTAAAATTGAACAAAAAAAGTGCATAAGTGCACCAATAAATAAAGTGCTAAAATATTTCACAACTATAAGTGCTTCAGATGTCCATAGAAGTGCATAAATGTGTTTGAAAATATAAGGTGCTGGAGTGCTTGAAAACCATCAACTGGTGCGGGTGCTTCACTGCCCTCCTGTGACGCCACTCACCAGAAATATTGGACCCACAGCTATTTCAGTCTGGGGTCAATACAGCTTAAGATCAGTGTAGTGAGCGCCACCTTCCAGGGCGTCAAAAGGACATTACCTATAGGTAATGTCCTGGAAGGTGGGGGCGAAACGTGTTGATGTATTTCCGATTACGCCAAAACCATTGACATCACTTCCGGTCCTCTGTGGAACGCACGCCAGGACAGCGTTCCTGGAAGAGTTGTACTCTCTAAAGCGAAATCTGTCTGAATTTTTGTAAGTAGCGTTACACTATGCGCAATAATAAATTGTTTTACGGAGTTGACGATGCCAGCCCTGTATTTTGTTTGAGCCTCTAAGATCGTATAATAGCTGGTGGGCAATGGAGTGCAACATTAACAAGGAGGACCAGTAGCGCTCACTACACCCATCTTAAGCTGTGCTGACCCCAGACTGAAATAGCTGTGGGTCCAATATTTCTGGTGAGTGGGGACACAGGAGGGGAGTGAAGCACCCGCACCCGTTGATGGTTTTCAAGCACTCCAGCACCTTATATTTTCAAACACATTTATGCACTTCTTTGGACATTTGAAGCACTGATAGTTGTGGAATATTTTAGAATTTTATTGTTGCGCTTTGTTAAATTTTAGGCAAGCACCGTTTTATTGTTATCTATTTAAGCTTAAATGGGATCAGGTGCTCCTGTTTTCTTGACTTGAATCATGCTTCACTGTGGCTATGGTGTTTTTTTTTTTTTTGCACAGTGGTGGTTTTGTGCCAAACATAATTTTTGGATTTAGGGCCAAAAAAGTAATCTTGTGGCGCTTTTCCACTGCATGGAACCGAACGGTTCGGCTCGCTTTTGCGCTTTTCCACAGCATGGTACCGCATGGTACAGTGTTGGAACGGGTCGGTACAGTACGGCGGCGCTTTTCCACTACATGGAACCAAACGGTACGGCTCGCTTAAACAGTAACACCTCGGTTGTGGTTCTAAGAGGGCCGTACCGGTACCATATCCCACAATCCTTTGCATGCAGCCTTGACCGTTTGTCACTACTAGCCACAGATTGGTCAGAGAATCGTTGTTATCCCACCCACTTACAATTAGTGGTAAAGCAAACCGTACCAAACCGTTCCAACACCGTACCATGCTGTACTATGCAGTGGAAAAACAAACTGAGCCAAGCAGGGCCGAGTGGAGCCGAGCAGGTACTTGCAGTGGAAAAAAGTGCCATTGGTCTCATCAGACCCCAAGATTTTCCCACATGCTTTTGCATAATGTAGCTGGGCTTGTATATTTTTCTTAGTAAGACATTGCTCATCACCGCCACCATACCCCGTAGCTCAGACATATGAAGAATACAGGAGATTGTCATCATATGTAGTACACAAACCAGTACTTGCCACATATTCCTGAAACTCTAATTTAGGCCTTTTGGTAGCCTCCCGGACCATTTTTTTTTTTAATTTTTTTTATTTTGGAGGAACATCCCTTTCTCGGTAAAGGTCACTGCTGCGTCATTTTCTCCACTTTCTGATGACCACCTTCACGGTGTCCCATGGTATATCGAATTCCCTGGAAATTTACTGTACCCTTCTTCTGACTTATACCTTCCAACAAAAATCCCTTCAGTGCTTTCTAACCCCTTTGCAGAGCATGGCTTTTGCTGTAAGGAAAAAAATTCTACTAGAACAGTCAAACTTTATATGGTGTTAATCAAAATCACTTTCATTGATGGCAGGTGTGTACTGACTACTATTTAGGCCCCTTTCACATTTATGCAACCTAAAAAATTGCGCGATTTTGCCTGGACGGACTTGAAGTAATGCCTAGGTCTATGGACCTCAAAACGAATTTAAAAAAATCGGCCCAAAGCAGTGCAGGGACTACCTTGACGTCGCACAGATATGAGCGGTACTCATTTGGAAATCATGGAGTAGGACTTGTCATGGGACTTTGCAGTCCCAAGTCGCAGGACAAGTCGCACAAGTGTGAAAAAGGGCCTTAATATCAGTTTGAAAGTGATTGCTCAATTCTGAACACAGCAACATCCCTACTTAGAAGAGAGGGTGTACACCTTATGCAACCACATTTCATTTTTTCTTTTTCTGCCACTAAACCATTTAGGTTGATTTTTCATTGAATTGCACAAATATTGGGTCACGTTAACCACTTAAGACATGAATAGGTGGGGGAGATTCTGTATAGAGGCGGCAAGAAGCCAAGAAAAACTCACGGCGCTATGCCCAAATAGAACTGAAAAGAGGAAGTCCCCGTCTTTTCTCCACTTTTCTGTCACTTTTATGAGCTATATACGCTTTGTACCTCCCCTGTTTCCGCTCCCCCAGTCACTTGTATTCAAGCCGGGTTTCCCTCAATATCCCCAGAATTCCCCACCCCCCCCCCTTTTGTTTGGTTTTGTTTTGGCATCATGCCCGGTTTGTGTTTGTTATGTTTAAATGAATTTTGTATGCTTATTACGCAATACTATTTTATTGCACTGTTATACTAATTATGTCATAGTGCCGTTTGTTTTCTGCTTATGTAGTGCTGGTAATTCCTTACACTTGGATCCTGAAGAAGCCCCTAAATAGGGCGAAATGCGTTGATCCAGAATAACTTACATCGAATCTATTTGAGCCCGCCAAGTTTGGGTGTAATATATATATATATATATATATATATATATATATAGTGGATTATGTTACTGTAACATTGATCACCTATAGCATGTTTTTAACCACTTGCCGACTGCGGCAGAGTGGCTCTCCTGGGTCCAGCGACGTAGACCTACGTTCACTGGATCCTGCCCCCTCTCGGCGGCGCGCGCACCGTCGGAGGATCGCTCCCGCTGTATTCGGACACAGCTGGAGTCGGCCCAGGGAAGGAGAAGCACTGATCACCGCCAGTGAGGAAATCCACCAGCTTGGGTAAACAAAGCAGGCAGATCTTCTCTGTGACAGGCAGGGACAGATTACAGGATTCAGCATAGCTGAACCTGCGATCTGTATCTCTGTCACACAATCCCCTCCCCCCCACACACATATGAGGCATACATTTAACTCCTTTATCACCAACAGTGTTAACCCCTTCCCTGCCAGTGTCATTATTACAGTAACAGTGCATATTTATAGCACTGATTACTGTAATAATGTCACTGGTCCCCCCAAAAGGGTCAAAAATGTCAGTTAGGGGTCCAATCTGTCTGCTGCAAAGTCGCAGTACCGCAAAAAAAAAAAAAAAAAAAAAACACACGCAGATAGCCGCCATTACTAGTGAAAAAAATAAACAATAAAAATGACAAATCTTTCCTGTAGTTAGTAAACGCAATAACTTTTGCGCAAACCAATCAAAACACAAAAATACGCTTATTGTGATTTTCTTTACCAAAAATATGTAGCAGAAAACAAATTGGCCTAAAATGTTAAAAAATGTTGATTATAAATGTTTTTTGGGGAATGTTATATATCAGAATGTGAAAAATATATATTTTTTTTTTTTTCAAAATTGTCACTTTTTTTTTTTGAAAATCGCACAGGTGATCAAATACCACCAAAAGAAAGCTCTATTTGTGGGGAAAAAAAGGACATACATTTAATTTGGGTACAGCGTCGCATGACCGCGCAATTGTCCGTTAAAGTAACGCAGTGCCGAATCGCAAAATATAGTCTGGTCAGAAATGGGATCAAATCTTCCGGTCTTAAAGTGGTTAAAAATACGCTCATTGAGAATTTTTTTGTCAAAGACATGTAGCTAAATACATTTTGGCCTAAATCTATGACAAAAACTGAATATATTGGATATTTTTTAACTGTCAAAGTAGAAAATGTCAATTTTTTTCGCAAAATTTTTGCTCTTTTTTCATTAATATCGCAAAAAATGAAAAGCGCAGAGGTGATCAAATACCACCAAAAGAAAGCTCTGTTTGTGGGAAAAAAAGGACAAATTTTGTTTGGGTACGGCGTTGCATGACCGCGCAATTGTCAGTTAAAGTCGCGCAGTGCCAAGTTGCAAAAAGTGGTCTGGTCATTAAGCAGGAAAATCCTCCGGTCCTAAAGTGGTTAACATTTGATGTACTAATACAGGGCTTGACAAATTTTCCTGAAATCTAGGAGCCAGCTAAAAAAGTAGGAGCCAGTTTTTTTTTTTTTTTTTTTTAAACAAACCACCAAGCTTTATTTCCAAAAAAATAACATACTAAATTTACACATAAAAACCTAGAACCCCACTCTCTCCTCTTTAGCGCAATCGGATGGAAACAGACTGCCATCTGATCCGATCCACAGGATGGATAGAAAATAGAACCACCATCTGTCTGTTTTTGGCAGACAGGATCAGATGGCGGCAGATTACTGCTCCATAGACGAGACTGAAGGGTCCGATCAGGTCTGCCTGAAAAACCGACAGGCGGACCTGATCAGACAGCCCGTGTGAAAGGGGCCTTGGGCTGTGGCATGGCGATGAGGAAAAACATTTTTTTATTATATAATATATTTTTTTTATTATAATTATTGAATAAAAAAAAAAATAGAATTTATTTTTTTTTATAATTGAAAAAAATAAATACTTTTTTTTAATAATTAAAAGAAAAATAATTTAATAATTTAATAAAATTAATAATAATAATAAAATAATAATAATAATAATAATAATAATAATAATAATAATAACCACACTCCCTGTCCACTTACCTTTTAAGCAAAGGTAAGTGGACAGGGAAATTAAGCCTGCAAAAATTTCCCTCTCATCTCCTCTTGGGAAGGAGATGGACAGGCATTGAGGACAGGCAGGGGAAACCGCCATTAGTTACTGCTTGTCAAACTCCCGGCCACCACAAGAGGGTGTCAGTTCCCCGTTCTCTCACTGAAGGCCGAAAAGCGGCGGCCTCAATTTTCGGACGGCACGGAAGTCCGTGCACTCGGTGAGTGGTTGGGGGGGCGCAAAAGGGACACGACACCTCTTGCAGTGCACCCCAGGCGCCAGGTCGCTAATTCTAGTCGCCAATGCGACCTGGCGCCCAGGGTTTGTCGAGCCCTGTACTAATAAATGATTCATGTTTATATTTGTGAATTATAGAGTTTTTATTACAAATAAGATGCTGTAATATTAGGCACCTTAAAATCCCCCTTTTTTTCCTGCCTTTTCCTCCAAGTGGAGAAAAAAAGAGACAGGGGCTTCCTCTTTTCATTAAGCACTTAAAGCGGTAGTATCCCGCTTTTTGACACTTTTACCTACAGGTAAGCCTATAATAAGACGCCGAGGGATCATGGCAGCGCCCGCAGCGATGTCTGGGGGTCCGTGTCGGGGCTTCGTTCTAAGGTAAGTAATACATAATGAGCTAGTATGCGATGCATACTAGCTCATTATGCCTTTGTCTTGCAGGTTTTTAATTATTATAGGCTTACCTGTAAGCCTATAATAAGCGGCGCATGCGCTCTGTAAGTCCGTGGGGACCTTCAGTTTTGCTTGCCGGGAGCCTGCCGGAAAATCACTCCCGCACGCATGCGCGGGAGTGACGTCATCGCGGCTCCGGCCAATCACAGCGCCGGAGCCGCCGAACCCGGAAGAGTCGCCGAGGGATCATGGCAGCGCACGCAGCGATGTCCAGGGGTCCGTGTCGGGGCTTCGTTCTAAGGTAAGTAATACATAATGAGCTAGTATGCGATGCATACTAGCTCATTATGCCTTTGTCTTGCAGTTTTTTTTTTTTTTATTGTTTTTGTTTGGGTGTACAACCGCTTTAAGGTTCACCCTATAGAAGTTTTACTGCTACAGGGAGACACCTCTGCACCAGATAACGTGTGTGTGTATATATATATATATATATATATATATATATATATATGTATAAAAAAATAAATGGTGATCCGACTCTTCCGGATAGGGGGCACACATGTGCACCGCCTTGCTTGTGCTGTGTTTACAGTGTAAGCAGATCAACGGGTGCATTATACCCAATGTCTGTCTGCACCGGCCGATCCTTAGGTAAAGAGAGACAGAACAGCAATTTGCCTATTTAAACAAGGCAAATCGCCGTTCTGACAGGAAAGAAGGGGTGGAATTTGTGTCCCTGCAATTCAGGGAATAAATTCCATCTCTTCTCCTAGTAAAAGCACCACACATTGTTCACATAAACACTGGTTAAGCACAGTTAACCCTTTGAACGCCTCCGATATTAACCCCTTACCAGCCAGTGTCATTAGTACAGTGACCATGCATATATTTAATCACTGGTCACTATTAGTGTCACGGGTCCCAAAAAAATTGTCAGTGTCAGAATGTCTGCCTCAATATCGCCGCCATTACTAATAAAAAAATATTCCATAGTTTGTAGAGGCTATAACTTTTGTGCACATGAATCAGTATATGCTTACTGGGATTTTTTTATTTACCAAAAATATGCAGCAGAATACATATTGGCCTAAATTTATGAATTTTAAATTTATTTTATTGGATAGTTTTTATGGTAAAAGTAAAAACTATCCAAAACTTTTTTTTTTTTTTTCTTTCCAAAATTGTCAGTCTTTTTGTTTATAGCGCAAAAATAAAAACAGCAAAGGTGATCAAATACCAGAAAGAAGAAGAAACCCATTTGTGGGGGAATAAAAGACAATTTTATTTGGGTACAGGGTTGCATGACCCTGCAATTGTCAGTTAAAGTACCGCAGTGCCATATGGCAAAAAAATGGCTTGGCCATGAAGGGACCGGAAATCAAGTAGTTAAAAGATGGAAAAAAAAAAAAAATATTTAAGTGATTTATCTAGGTCCGATTTTTTCACATACAGTATCAAAAACCTGGCATTACAGGGCTGTGTAGACTTTTTATATCCACTGTACCATACACTAGTTCAAAGAAGGGGAAGACAGCGCCTGCAACCATTTTATTGAACGCATACAACCAAAACCCTGCCTTTGAGGCTCAACATGTAGCAAAAAAAAAAAAATTAAAATAAATTTCATTTAGAGGTTTTATTAGACAAGAAAATTACAGTTTGGCTACAGTTTTGGGCAACAGGCCCTTTGTCAGGCCAAGGCAACAAGCCTTTCTTGGAAGGAAGGGCTTGTTTCCTGAAACTAACCAAACTTTTTTTGCGTCAGATGGACATTTAAATACATCTTATGTATGCTGCAACCCCCGATTATGGATTCTTGAGAGATATATCCATCTATATTTTTTTTTTCAGCATGTTTTTTATGCCGAAAAAGCCCCCCTTGGCTTATACTCGAGTCGCTGGCTCACATGCTTTTTAAAAATGGCGCCGCCCGGCGCCATGTCACCGTGCATGCGGCGTCTGCCAGGGAATAGCCGAATGTGTACAAGCTTTCCCGAGCATCGGCGGCGCATGCGCGGTGACGTGTTGGCGCTGAGCGGCGCCATTTTTAAATGTAAGGCGCCTCAGACAGGTAAGGGAGACTCCTCCGCAGCACCTGCATTTCCTCATTCAGTGCTGCGGGCATGGTACAGGACATTCTCCTGTACCATGCCCGCAGCACTGCATCTTCTGTGCCATGCCTATACCATCACCTGTGCCATGCCTATACCATCACCTGTGCCATGCCCACAGCCCTGCATCTCCTGTACCATGCCCGCAGCCCGTTTTGTGTCTCGTGGTGGTCCAGTAGCTGCTGCATTTCCCACCCTAGGCTTATACTCGAGTCAATACGTTTTTCCCACTTTTTTTGTGGTAAAATTAGGGGCCTTAGCTTATACTCGGGTTGGCTTATACTCGAGTACATACGATAATTAAAAATACTTTCAGAAATTTAAGTGTTTATATTTTTTTTTAGAGAGATGGAACTTCCAAAATGGAAAAATATATTTCTTCAGCCTTCTACATTTGATTCTCTATAAATGACAATCTATAATGGCCTATTTGAGTAAGACAGGGTGGTAAAATGAACAAAGTTCATAAACTAGTCAGTCAAATCTAGAAGCAATCTGCTGTCAATTAAGGATAAACTTCAGGCCAAAAATTGGTAAATTAAGTCATTAACATCTAGCAAATATCAAGGGGTGCTATTGAAAATCACCCGATAGGAGTTTTGCTGAAAAGACACAGAAGCTCCAGTAAGAATGATTATTCTGAGTCCAGAGCTGTGTAAGTTTAGTACTGACGTTTTTGCCTAATTTCTCAATTTTACATGGACTATACCCCTTTAAAACCACTGGCTACAGGGCTCCTGATTTTGTCAAGCCCATGTTTTAGAGGTAATACAAACCTGATAATAAACCATTTATAACATTTATCTGATAGCAGTACAACAGGTCAAGAAACAAACACTCCATAAAAAGCATGTTAGATTAAAACCTTACCTAGTTATATCATAGACCATTAGTGCCCCCGCAGCCCCTCGGTAATAGCTTCTAGTGACTGCTCGAAAACGCTCCTGTCCCGCTGTATCCCAAATCTGCAATTTAATTTTCTGGCCACTAACTTCAATTATTCGGGTTCCGAACTCCACACCAATTGTATGAGGACAATCTGCCATAACTGAGGAGAAAAGAGAACGATATACATCACCCTGCAACCAAATCTTACAAAGACTTGAGGGGGCCATCCTGACCCAATTATGGTACAGTAAACGCACATCATCCTAACTGAACCCAGAACTTGACAATCAACTGATGAGAAACAGCAAATGATACAATGCTGGATTTTTGTACTTAAGTCAAATCCATTTCTTTGAATTCATTGATGGACAGAGGAATATATTGACTAATGGGTTAGGCTCCATTTCCATCAGATGCAGATGGACTGCGCTAGTAGTGTGTGAACACTAGAAATATGCAGTTTTTCGGTTATGTGATATATTGCGGTATCGCATATCCACGGAATTGATATTGCCATAGTTTCCGGGCTACCCCCACGTCTCCATGCTGTGTCGGGCTCTCGGCTCAGCTCTCCTACTAGAACGGAGCCGCTACTTCCTGTATAGGTCCGGCTCACAGGCGGAGTGATATCAGATGCACTCCGCCTGTGACAGGAGGAACCATACACAGGAAGCAGCGGCTTTGCTCAATACTGTAGACGCATGCTTCCTCCCGGGCTCAGCCACAGACAGTGCCGCTCCCTACTACAAGCAAATCTCTAAAAATACGTACCTGCCCACTATATACTGTCACTGTGTGTATTATTTATATTATATATATATATATATATATATATATATATATATATATATATATATAATCATATAATCTCTGGCTGAGACAGAGAACCAGAAGGTCCCGCAATCACTCCCAGGAGGTCTGCAAGTAAAATATTATCCTGGGACTCCATGTTACACTTTTTAAAATTGGGCAGGGTTTCTTTAAGACTGCCAAAAACGCAGTCCCACCGCTATAATTGTGAGCTCACAATCCCTGGTTATTATAAGATATAGAGTGAATGAAGAAAAACCCACAGGAAACCACAGGAAAAACGTTACCAGACTACAGAGGAGACTCCCAGCATGATCTGTGCAAAAACGAAACAGACACTGACTGTACAGGTAGAGGAAGAGAAAACTCAGCCTCTATATTTTAAACAACCATGCCGCATGCCTGTCCAGCCTATGGACCTCAGGAAAATGGCCACTCATGCATTCTCAATGAGGAATTATAGAAAATGGCTGCCCATATAAACTAATGGGGGGGCAGAATTGGCATTGGAAGGTCCCTGCCCAGGGGCCCACACAGGACAAGTCACCCCCCTCAAATAAGCGCCACAACAACCGCATTACCAGCACCCCCCCCCCCCTGCTAAAAACCTGCTAGGGGGAATGCCGAGGAGCAAACAGGACTAGTCCTCTGAGGTGCCAGGGGAACCGAGGGAGCCCCTAATCCTCCCAATTCCAGGGAAGGATCCACGTCCGCCCCGAGACTGCCAGGGGTTTTTGAGGGGACAATTTACTCACCATACCACGGTACCAGGTGGGCACCATTTTCCAAAACAAATCACCTCCCATCTGGGATTGGGGTGCCGTCAGCCAAGGGGACGCTGCGACTCAGGGCGTTCCAGGTCGTATGCGTCCCAGCGAGATGGTCCACTCGTAGGCTCCTCCCCATCCGTCGGGGCACTGTTGTGGCGAGGCCTAGTTCTGGACTATATCCTGCTCACGCTCGCTGGCCAGGCTGAGATTATCCAGTGCGAAACCTCAGCTGGCTGTTGCTTGTAGATCCTCTGGATCTTGGGCCTCCGGAACAAACTTTCCTATAAAAGCCAAAGCCCCGTACACACGAGTAGAAATTCGGCCGGGAAATTTCGTCCGACGATTTTCGGCTTGTTAGTATGGTGCTTCCGACAACCGACTGACTTTTCGGCCGAAAAAATCCTGGTTTGCAGTAGGGATGCACCGAAATGAAAATTTTGGGCCGAAACCGAAAATGCAGGATGCCATTGGCCGAAAACCGAAACCAAAAATGACTTTCCCCAAAAAAAAAAATTAAAATAGATAGAAGAGGGGCATACACCAAAAAACAGGCAGCAACGTACACCTGTCGCTGCCACCCTGTCACAGTATATGTACTGTGACGGGTTGGCAAGAGGTTAATTTAATTACCAATGGTATTTCTATTATGCAGCATGAGGGGGTTAATGTATTGTCACTGATGCATTAGTGACCGACCAGTGGCAGGTAATTAACCCCTTTGTGCTGCATTAGTGCAACCAGTATCAGTGTTAATTAACACTGGTTGCACTGATACTGGTTGCACTAATGCAGCACAAAGGGGTTAATTACCTGCCACTGGTCGGTCACTAATGCATCAGTGACAATACATTAACCCCCTCATGCTGCATAATTAATACAAATACCAATGGTAAGCTGCCTCAGCTATCACCCCTCCCCCCTCTCTCAGCCTCAGCGTCCCTCTCCAACTCACTCAGCTCCTCCGGTCACTGTGTCCATTATTCAAAAGTCCCGCCTCTGGCCGGCCGCCCGCCTCCCGGTGATGTCACTACTACTAGGATCTGTCCATGAATGAACTGACACACCGGGCGGGCGAGCGGCCTCTAATAGCTGTCACTATGAGCCGTTCACTTCTCTTCAATTCCCTGACAGTCCGGGCGGGAGGGCGGGGCGAGCGGCCGCTAATACATAGTACTATGTGATCCTTCCTGTCAGCTCAGCGGGACTATGACTATGTGTGAATGAGATCTGATCTGACCTGACACCGGGCGGGGGGGCGGGTTGGAGCGGCCGCTATTCGCTGTAACTATGCAAGCGCTTCACTTCCTTGTCAGGCATGTATCTCCGCTGACAAGGAAGTGAAAGGCTCACATAGTTACAGCTAATAGCGGCCGCTCCAACCCGCCCCCCCCCCCCCCGCCCGGTGTCAGGTCAGATCAGATCTCATTCACACATAGTCATAGTCCCGCTGAGCTGACAGGAAGGATCACATAGTACTATGTATTAGCGGCCGCTCGCCCCGCCCTCCTGCCTGGTATGTCCATTCACTAATGCAGAGATCATAGTAACAGGGACGTCATTGAGAGGCGGGCGGCCGGCCAGAGGCGGGACTTTTAAAACCTGCCCTGCGCTGCGCCCTCCTCCTTCCTCACGGCGGCCATATTAATTTCGGCACCGTTAACCCATTATCGGCCGAAATGAGAGAGGCTCATTTTCGGTGGCCGAAATTTCGGTGCATCCCTAGTTTGCAGGCTATATAAAATTTTTGTCAACCGTCAAAACACGTCCGATTTTCGTCTCATTAGTACAGATTTCGATGGGGAAAAAATCTTATGAGCAAGACTAGGCATGCTCAGAGATGAAAGAACACAAAGAAAGCAATCCAACACATGACATCACTCCTGAAGTAGAATTCTGTCGTGCGGGAAAATTCGTGTGCAGTCTAGAGCACATTCCAACCAACAGACACCACTCTTGACAAAAGACGGACGACCGGTCGGCGGAAATTCGTTGCGTGTGTACGAGGCTCAAGACCGAACTCCCAGCAGGAAGCTTAAACTAGGCAGAAACAAACTGTTTGATGATAGCAGGGTATATGGGGTATGCCTTCAGGGACAGCCCCAAAAAGGTGTGGTTAAGCCTTTTTCCTGCTTAGTGCCTATTCCTGATAGGAGGAGCATAACCCTAGTCTCTGACTAGATGGAGCTGCGTCTGTCGATGAACGAGAGAGAGAGAAAGGAAATGTGGTACAGAGCGGTGGCTTCCACCAGACGGGGTGGAAAAACTGAATTTTTGTAAAATCTTACCTGTAAAATTCCTTTCTCTGAGTCCTCCGACAGTCGCCGCCACTTCATATTCATCACTAATGGGGTTATTGACCTTTGCCCCGCAGGAGTAGCTAGGCAACAAAATTTGTTAATATCAAAGCTTTTAGCATATCCCACCCCTAGGGGGTGGTCCCCTCAGTCAATACCTCCCTGCTTCCTGCATTCCCAACTCAGTTTCAGTAGCATAGCAGTAGAGTACATAAACAAACCCCAAAAGAGGGGCGGGGGCGGCGACTATCGGAGGACTCAGAGAAAGGAATTTTACAGTTAAGATTTTACAAAAATTCAGTTCTCTTACGTCCTCCGACAGTCGCCGCCACTTCATATTCATCACTAATGGGGACGTCCCATAGCAGTGTAGACATGAAGGGTGGGAAAAAAACGCAGCCGCGCCTAAAGCAACGCAGTACCCACATCAGAGAAAGGAACCTTACCAAGGTAAGAGAACCAACTGGGCAACAGGAAAAAAACGTGCTCAACAGGAGCAACAACCCAGGAAAACAAGTAACCTAGGGATAAAAAGACGTCCCAACAGCCAAGGACCCAAAACAAGGGGCCCTAAGGCACTGCTGCACTAAGAACTTTGCGGCCAAAGGAAGCATCCGCCGATGCCTGAACATCCACCTTGTAGAATTTGGAGAAGGTGTGAACTGACGACCAAGTTGCCGCCTTACACACCTGGGCCGCAGAAGCCTGATGACGATAGGCCCAAGACGTACTCAGAGACCTGGTAGAGTGCGCCTTCACAGGGAAAGGGGGAACCTTCCCCTTCAAAGCATAGGCTTGCACAATGGTCTGTCTGATCCATTTGGCGATGGTCGCAGCCGACGCTACCATGCCCTTCCGAGGACCCTCCGGAAGAACAAAAAGAGAATCTGACTTGCGAAAGGATTTTGTCGATGACAGGTAAACCCTGATCGCCGAACAACATCCAAGGAATGCAAAGCCACCTCCCTTGGATGCTTAGGCTTCGCGCAAAGCGAAGGCAAGACAATGTCCTCATTGAGGTGAAATTCCGAGATCCTCTTCGGAAGAAAAGAAGGGTTAGGTCGTAAGACCACCTTATCCAAGTGAATCACCAAGTAGGGAGAGCTGCTGGACAAGGCCGCCAGCCCCGATACCCTGCAAGCCAAAGTGATTGCCACCAAAAAAGCAACGAGATCTCCCTGATCTTCTCAAAGGGAGCATGTTGCAACACGGACAGAACAAGGTTCAAGTCCCATGGAGGTAAAGGGTCCCTTCCGAGGAGGAGCCAAGTGACGCACCCCTTGAACAAAAAGGTGCTAACCAAAGAATTAGATGCCACAGGTCGTTGAAAAAGAACGGCCAGCGCAGAAATCTGACCCTTAAAACGCTGGTCCACTCCAGTTTGGAGGAAAGCCAACACTCTCGATACCGAGTACGAGCGAGGGGAATACCCCCTGGACTCACACCAGGCAAAATACGGCTCCCAAGTACGGTAGTAAATCTTCCCCGAAGAGGCTTTTCTAGCCTTGATCAAAGTGGGAATGACCTCAGGGGAGAGACCCCTATCCTTCAGGACCTGGCTTTCAACAGCCAGGCCGTTAAAGCCAGCGACTGTAAAGCAGGATGGAAGATCGGTCCTTGAGACAGGAGATCTTCTTGAAGAGGCAGACCCCACGGAGCGTCGACCGCCAGATTCACGAGGTCTGCGTACCAAGACCGGCGAGGCCAGTCTGGCGCCACCAGAATCACTGTGTGCGGTTCCGAGGCCAACCTGCGAAGGAGCCTGGACAGCAGCTGAATCGGTGGAAAGGCATACATCAGACGATACTGATGCCAGGGCGCCACCAACGCGTCTGAGGCATCTGCCCGAGGATCGCGCGTCCTTGCCACGAACCTTTCCACCTTGTTGTTTAGACGAGACGCGAACAGGTCCACATCTGGGGACCCCCACTTTGCGCACAACATCCGGAAGACATCCGGGTGAAGGGACCATTCTCCCTGGTCCAGGGTCTGGCGACTCAGATAATCCGCCTGCCAGTTCTCCACCCCCGGAATGTGAACTGCAGATATCGCCAGGACGTGTGTCTCGGCCCAAGACAGAATGTCGGCTACTTCCCGAGCCGCTCGGGCACTCCTGGTGCCCCCTTGGTGGTTGATGTAGGCCACCGCAGTGGCATTGTCAGTCTGCACCCGAACCAGACGGCCCTGAAGCCTGTCCGTCCAACGCAGAAGACAGATTTATCGCTCGGAATTCCAGAATGTTGATCGGAAGGGAGGATTCCTCCTCCGACCAAGTTCCCTGGGCGGACAGAACGCCCAGGACACCACCCCAGCCCGACAGGCTGGCATCCGTGGTGATCACCGTCCACGACAAAGGATGAAAGGACTTGCCCCCCGACACCGCCGGGGACTGGAGCCACCACAAAAGACCCCTTTGGGTGAGGCGGCTCAACGAAATCCGCAGATCCAGAGATTGCGGACGCCCGTCCCACTTGGCCAGGACCTCCGCCTGAAGATCCCGTGTGTGAAACTGGGCGAAGGGAATCGCCTCGAAAGCCGAGACCATCAATCCCAGACACCTCATACACATCCGGAGAGACGAGCACTGATTGTCCCTGAGGGACCTGACTTCATTCTGAAGTGTCCGGAGCTTGTCTTCCGGCAGGAAGACCTTCGCTTGAACAGAGTCCAGTATCATTCCCAGGTAGGGAAGACGAACGTACGGACACAACGTTGACTTTGGCAAATTTATCGTCCAACCGAACTCCTGCAGAGTCCGCATCGTGATGGACAGGTCGTTCACCAGGCCCTGACTGGTCGCAGACCGAATCAAGATATCGTCCAGATACCCCAAGACAGAGATGCCCTGGGCTCTCAAAGCCAGGACCGGCGCAAGCACCTTGGTGAAAACCCGCGGAGCCGAAGAGAGACCAAAGGGTAACGCCACGAATTGGTAGTGATCCTCCGCAATGGCGAATCGAAGGTACCTCTGGTGACCCTCGAAAATTGGAATGTGCAGATACGCATCCTTCAAATCGATTGAAGGCCATGAATTTCCCCCGGAACCAGGGCAGCCACCACCGAGCGCAGGGATTCCATGCGAAACTTGCGAACCCGCACAAATTGGTTTAGAGCTTTCAAGTCCAGAATCGGACGTACCTTGCCCTCCTTTCTGGGCACAGTGAACAGATTGGAATAGAACCCCCGAAATCTGTCCCGATGAGGCACCGGAACAACCACTCCCTGGGCCCGCAGGTCCCGCACCGCCAGGTGCAGATCCTGCAAGCGCTCCGGAGTCAGCTGAAGGTTTGAGGTGAAAAATCTGCCCGCCGGCCAAGAGAGAAACTCGATCTTGTATCCAGATCGAACGATTTCCTGAACCCACCTGTCCCGAACGCGGTCCAGCCAGGGTTGAAGAAAACCGAGCAAACGTCCCCCCACCCCAGAAATGGGTGAGGGCGTCCCTTCAGGCCGTATTGTTATGGGCAGCGGACCCGGACTGGCCGGACTTCTGCTTACCCGTCCACGGCTTCTTCTGGGAGCCTTGGCCCTTGAAGGGCTTGCCCTTATAGTGCGACCGAAAGGCACGAAAGGACCCCTGAGAGGGTCTAAACGAGGTATTATTCTTACCACGAACAAACTTATTCCTGTGAGTTTGGGGCAAGAGAGTGCTCTTACCCCCAGAAATTCCCTTTATCAGAGTATCCAAAGAATCGCTAAAAAGGCGAGATCCCGCGTAGGGCAAATTAGCTAAAGTCCTGCGAGAAGATTGGTCAACAGTCCAACATTTCAGCCATATCAGGCGACGGTTCAACACCGCCACACTTGAGAGGCGTGCAGCCAAAGGGACTAAATCCAAGTCCGCATCACACAAATACATGACACCCTGATGAATTTGATCCACCCTAGCCAAAGTTGTCGGGGGGGCAGAGTCAGCCACCAGGGTGCGCCTGAGCACCTGCGTCCAATCCGCAATAGCCTGGGCTGCCATAATGGAAGCAAAAATAGGCTTCAGCTTAGAACCATCAACCGTATAAGCATGACGGGCCAGAGACTCCAGTCTCCTGTCCGTCGGGTCCCGGAACACCGCGGTATCCTCAGCAGGGATCGCAGTGGATTTATTCAAAATCGCCACCGCGTGATCCACCTGAGGCGGCACACACCAACGCTCATCAGTGGTGGGTGTAAATGGATAACGCAGTTTGAACCTACTCGGCACAGCAAAAGGCTTCTTTAAATTGCGCCATTGTTCATCAACCGCGCGCTGAAATTCCGTAGAACAAGGAAAAACCTGCGATGTTTTGCGTTTCCTTTGCGTCCCATAAGAGGACATCAAAACAGGAGGACATGGTTCATCCTGCAAATGCAGCGTTTGCTTGATAGAAGCAGCCAACTCATCCATGAGTGCAAGCTCTTCAGACGAGCCAGGGGGAGAATTATCAACCCCTTCCACCTCAGCCTCCCCCTCAGACCCCACAAGGTCTAGAGATGAGTGAGACCCTGAGAAGGGCACTCCAACCATAGCAGCCCCATCGCCCTCTGAATCAGAGGAAATAGACACTCTGGGCCGTTTAGTGGATCGATCAGCCACCAGCATCTGCACCTGAGCAGCCAAGTTTGCCACAATAGTAGCCAGATCAGCCCCCTCGGGGGAAGCAGCAGCCCCTTGGCCCCCCACCAAGGTGGGAGGAAACTTGCAATCCTGAGAATCCATGCCCCAGTAATATTAGGAAAAAAGGAGTACTGCCCCTTTAAGATCGCGGCGAGCGTAGCCCACCGCACCCACTGAATACACAGACCCCCACAGGGATAAGAACACTGGGCAAGGAATACAGGAAAATGGAAAGGTAAAAACCTGGAGAGATCACACAGGCTGCTGCCACCGATCGCTGTCCCAGAGCAAAAGGAAGTGATGCAATGACTGACCGCCCCTGTAAAGCCTATGTAAGGCTACACAAACATGGCCGCTCGGCTGAGGATTCCTTAGGCAAATAGAAAATGGCGCCGACATGTGGCCTGATCGATCGCCGCTAAAATGGCGGTGTTTGGCGCCAAGACGCCGCGCCTTACCACACAGGACCAGCCACCATAATTCTGCCGCAAAAAAATGGCGGATCGCCGCACAGCATGCCTAAACCCAGACTGCTTTATGCATTCACCCAGCAGAGCGGGAGAGCCCCCCCCCCCCCTCGCAGCCCACACACAGGCAGCAATTCACACAGGAAACTGACAGGGAGCTCAGCAGCCACACAGACATGCAGGGTCACACAGTCCCAGACTGACACCCAACAGACAGGTCCCCACATAGAGTTACACTTACCAGTCCGGATGGCGTGGGGAGCCTGCTCCAGCGACCAAACCGCTGCACTGAGGACAGGGAGTGTCGCAGCCATGACGCAGTGGAACTGCGGTGCGAAACCGCAATGGCGTCCAGTGAGGTAGCCACCTCACAGATAGCATCCCTGCAGCGAACAGGGATGGGTCGTTCAATGTGCCAGGGAAACCTGCGCTGAACGCTCGATGGCAGGCTGGGAAGCCCCTGGCCCTGAGCCCTGAGATCCAGGGTGGCCAGTCCGAGACCCAGCTCCGCACGATCATATTCATCAGAAGAAGCTAACTAAATGCTGAAAATTGACAGCTAAGTAAAAGAAAGAGAAAAAGACTCAAAATAAAATCAAAAAGAGAATAGAGGCTGAGACAGAGTCCCAGCACAGGAACAGCCAGCCTACTCCTAAGCTAGGCATTAGAAACTGAGTTGGGAATGCAGGAAGCAGGGAGGTATTGACTGAGGGGTCCACCCCCTAGGGGTGGGATATGCTAAAAGCTTTGATATTAACAAATTTTGTTGCCTAGCTACTCCTGCGGAGCAAAGGTCAATAACCCCATTAGTGATGAAGTGGCGGCGACTGTCGGAGGACGTAAGAGAAAAGGGTGTTCCTCTATCTCCAAAAACAATTTTTTTTTTGCTTTCTTGTTCATTGAGGGACACAGGAATTAGCTGAACGATGAAAGCTCCAAAATTAGTGAGGGGAGGGCAAGAGCAAAAAAACACTAAGGGTCCTTTCACACGGAGCGGACCGTTTTTTGATCCGCTCCGGCACTTTTTTTTTTTTTTTTTTACGGACACGGATGACACTTGTGTCATCCGGTCCGTATGTCCGTTTATCATCCCATCCGTTCGCGGATGATAAACAGAGAGAATGCATGTCAATGGGATTGCGGATGTCAGCGAATGACACTGACATCCGTTTTTGCGTCCGTTCCGTTTTTTAAACAGAAGAAAAATAGGGTTCTCTTCCGTTCCAAAAAACGGAACTGATAGGAAAGGACACAAATCGGATGTCAGCGGATAGTCATCCACTGACATCCGCGATCCCATTGAAATGCATTATGTCGGTTTTTCATCCGCAAAAAAATGGGATGAAAAAAAAACGGACATACGGACCGCCCGTGTGAAAGGACCCTTACAAGCAAAAACCAAGCAAAAATAAACAAAACATACTGTGGGCAGTGTGCAGCCCAATATGCATTCCATGTTCTTTCAGCATTTTGGTATCAGATTCAGAAATGTTTCTACCCTCAGTAATTGGGCTTTAACCGGAAGTCATTAAATCCAGTGACTGAAGTGAGAAGTACATAGGTCTTTGCGACTAAAGATTAGGACGATCTGGAAGAGAACACAAAGCGTCAGCCAGGAGTCCTACTAGGTCTGAGTACCACAGACACCGAGGTCAGTCTGACGCAATGAGGTCCACTGGAACACCACCAGGGAAGGAAAGGTCAGACTGCACTGATCCAATGGAGCCACCAGAGCATCAGTTGCACCTGGAGACAAGACTGTCAAGTTTGCTAGTCAACCTGAAGCCTAGAAGGTCCACTAGAACACTAGTGATCATGAAGACACTTCTCAAACGGTGCTCAAGTGACCACAGCCACCAACATCAAGTGAATTCAAAATTCACCAGAGCAAATGGTTGCCATTACAGCAGCATGTGCACCCAAGTATGAATGGAAATCCCACAGGAATCAGTGCAGCAAGTCACTTTCAATGGAACCTCCTGATGTACTCCAGCTAGGGAAAAATAAAGCTCGCCAAGAGGCCAAAGAGGTTTCCCAAAGTGTAGTAGGTTTTATTATCAAAACGAGTAAAACAGAATATCAGAACAGTGAATCCAGTTACCCAACATGGAAAGCCGCTGCCGACCTGGAATCGCACAGCAGCGTGATGTCCCGGAACCTCCGACCTGATAAGTTTCGTCCAATGGGACGTTATCAAGGGGTCAAAATATCTAAATGCTGTTGGATGAGATAGTTTTCCCTGCAAATTGTCCACTCCCGGGATATAAACAGTGGACAAGGCTGGAATGTGCAGTTCCACCCAGAACAGGATTCTTTCAACCTCTCTTGCTATACAGAGACCCCTGATTATTCTCTGAGGATTGATATATGCCACTGTCAAAGCATTGTAGTCTGTTTTCAGGCTGAGATACACACCTTTGCAGTTGTTAAAAGATGAACAAAAAACAAGCGTTTGTATTTTTTGGTAAAGGAGTTATGCAAAGAAGGTATGCCAGAGGGTCATCTTCCATGTTCATTAGTTAGCGACAGAGGAGTCAAGCTGACTTCAGATTTCACTTTCAAAACCTTTTCAAAAACTATGAACCAAAAGTACCTTTATAAACGCCTGAATCTCCAGCCTAGAAGAAAACTGAGTATAAATGTGGGGTACTAGGTCAGGGGTCTTCTACTAGCCTGGTGAAGGAGTTTGTAAACTGCTTCTTGAAATTTGTTAGAAAATGATAATTTAGCAAGGAACAGTCCAGCTCTTTCTCAAAATTCCTGATGAAAGAAGGAAGAGTATTGGTCTCTATCTTTGTTAGGGGATCATTTTACAATCACTTTAATAAAACAACACATTCAGGTTAAAATAGAAATGAAAGGCAAAACATTTGTGTATAGATATAAAAAAGAAAAAAAGAAAAAGAAAAAGAGGAATACTTTCTCATACAGGAACATGGTCTTTATGTCCACTGTACACTTAACAACATCAAGCTCTGGGCCAATGAGCAAATCCCTAAAAATTGTAAGTTAAACAGGTGAAATTTAGAAGCGGAGTCTCCAGACCAGGTCTTGAGCCGCAGGGCTCAGCAGGCATAATTTTTCAGAACAGGGTGATTTGGTTGGAGTCATCAGTATTTCGGCTGAGGCATCTGAAATAAATCCCACTGCCTTGAACATTATATCAACCGTCAATATCTTCCAGAGAGAGCGCAAGTTTGGAGATTCTAGAACATTGGTCGTCATGGGTATCGTCCTCACTAGATGAATCTGAGCACCAAAATCTTCTCCCACTACCTTTTTCTGCATAATTTCCCTTACAACACATGACACTGCAGTGGTCAGGAACTTAGACACTAATAAAGACTGGATATAAGCAGCAGCAGAGGCTTTACTGTCTGGTAAAGGAGCAGTTAGCTTCCATATCTTTAGGTCTTTTCTGGCAATGACACAAGTTTGCTGCAGGACATCGCAGATACCACCCTTAAGCAAGCCTTCAATACATGAACTGCATAAATGCCTAGACCAGGAAGGGTCTTACTTACAGCCACAGACTGCACACTTCTTAGAAGAATTTCCAGCAAGCTTTTCAGGAACCTTGGCCTGCAAAATTCAGTAAATACAGCTAAGCTCTTCCTTTCAGCCCCTGTACACTGCACCCCACACAAAGTGAGACCTACTGGGCACCATCATAAGTCCAACACCAAGGGGATAGTGATAACACAGGCAACGTAAAAACAAAATCAAATACATGGCATACGTAAGCAAGCAGGTACCGCCACCTCAAGCTTACCTGGAAATTGGAGTGAAAGGATGCATGAAGGTACATTAACTGCACACAAAAGTCCACCCAATAGATGACATCAGCACTCAGTCCTTCAGCATTAACCCCTTTTTACAGTAAATCAATGGAAAACAAATTGTAAATGTTGCCCAGAAACCATGGAGTTTCGTGAGCTGCCAGTACTTTTTTTCTGAAGACTCACTTTATGAGAAGACCACGTGAGCAGATGAAAACCTATGGAACTTTAAAATTACTCTGTGGCTAACCAACCAGTACACTGGGAATCATCAAAAAGCAGGGTGGGGGTTTTTTTTTTCCTTTCTTTTGGAGATAAGGTTGCCAAATCGGAGATCTATCTCACTCACGAGAAAGGTCACCTTACAATTAGAGCTGCACGATCAAAAAAATAAATAAATATTGCGATCTCCATTCAATCCCCCCATGAACTTAATCCAGCATTTCCACAATTCAGTGTAGAGCTGTTTTCTGCACGCAGCTGTCAAAAGGAAAAAAAAAAAAAAAAAAACGCTGGCAAAATTTATCACAACATTACTAAGCGCTAAGAGATAAGGAAAAAAGTTAGCCTATTTTTTGAAAGAAAGAAGAAGAAATTGAGGTATGCTGGGTGTAGGACGTGTTATACCAGAGTGGCCCACAAGTTTGTTTGCCTGTGTCCAATCCTCCTGTAGGCAGCAGTCTAGCCCATCAGTCAATATATTCCTGTGTCCCTCAATAAACAAGAAAGAAAAAAAAAAAAAAACTTTTCAGCTCCGTAAGGTCAAGCTGCCTGACTTGCATTGGCCACATATGACACCTTCATTTCTCCCGCTGCTCCTACCCACAGGCAGCAGTTCATGTTAAGAAAGCTCAATAAAGACTTGTTTCTTACTGCACCTACGCAGAGCACTGATCTGTGCTAGGATACATCTACAATGGTAATTTGCTTGTTGCCAGTCATATTTGCAGCACACCAAAATCAATGTGATTCCAATAGATTAATCAACAAGAACTTAAGTCTTAGTAACAAAGTGGTTTAAATTGCCCTTGTATCATTAGGCGAACATATAATAAGCAACCTTACACGTGTATGTACCCCACACCTTCAGCTAGTCTGACTAACAGAACATTGGAATAAAAAACAAGCCATGCCTTCTTCCCAAGCAGCCAATCCACCCTGCTGTAGCCAGGAGTTCGTGAGAATAAGCCAATCTCCTTCAGTTACAGCGCACTTGGCTCGGACAGTGGGCAAACCCAATTTCTTGAATGAGAACAAACTGCTTTATGTGGCAAAATTTATAAATACATCCAGGCAGGTATAAATGGTGTTTTCCTGAGTGACTAGGGTACATATTACAGTACATCACATCAAGTGTACCCAAAACTCATAACACACATACCTAGGTATGTGTGTTCTAAATATTGGGTACACTTGATGTGAGAATTGCTTTTGTAAGGTGCCAGCAATAACTTACGGCATGTGTTTAGGATTTTTTTTTTGCTCCCTGGCACAGTATACAGCATAGAATTGTTTACCAGCTCTTAAAAACATTTTTTCAACTACAATCCAATCAGCCTGCAGTATGCAGAAAAAACAAAAAAGATGACTTCCAATTGCCACATGCAGCTCTCTGCCATAGTACATAACATTAGTTCTGGACACAGAATGAGAGAACATAATTAAGATTACTGCATGCATGACAGCTTTGGATGTGCTGCATGTTCGCATCATTTATAGCACTAGGCGTTGGCGAGAAGAGCTGCAGCAGAAGCATCAGGGACAGAAACACACTTACATTTTTTTTCGGTGAACTGGTGTAGCAAGCAGGATTTCCCCACTCCCATGTCACCTGCAAGAGAAGAGACCTGTTTACTGAAGACATCACTGGCAACGCAAGAGATAAATACACATCCCTGTAAATAATACATGAATTCTCTGCAGGTTACAATATCGGTAATTACACCATCTTGTCCAGCTAGCAGTTTACAGGCTCTATGCATGCCTCCCATTACCGAATAGTGCATAACTCAGTCCTCTATTAAAAAAATCTGCAGGATAGGTGGTTTTATGACTTACCTGTAAAATCATTTTTATCGAGTACAGTACACAAGTTCAAGTCTTAACCATGGGTTATATGCAGCCACCTTCAGGTGACTGAACACTGGCAAACCAAATTCTGTGACAACCCATAAAACCACAGCTGCTCCCGGAAACCAAAATTACTGTCCTATTCTGTACACCAAGGATTTTATAGGCAAGTAAAAAATCCTACTTTTGTAATCATATAGTACAGGACACAGGCTTCTTTAACGTGTCATTAAAGCAGCCGTAAAGTAAGGTTTTTCTATTTTAATGCATTCTATGCATAAAGATAAAAAGCCTTCTGTGTGTAGCAGCCTCCTCAGTAACCCCTAATACTCACCTGAACCCGATCTCTGTCCAGCAATGTCCATGAGTCCCTCCTTTCTGATTGGCTGAGACACAGCAGAGGCTCCATTGGCTCCTACGGCAGTCAAAGTCAACCAGCCAAAAGGAAGGGAGAGGGGGCGGGCCGAATGGCAGCTCTGTCTGAATGGACAGACAGGGCTGCAGCTCGGCTGCCCCATAGCAAGTTGCTTGCTGTGGGGGGTACTCAATAGGAGGGGAGGGGCCAGGAGATGCACAGAGGGACCTGAGAAGAGGAGGATCTGGGCTGCTTTGTGGAAATCCACTGCAACAGAGGAGGTAATTATAACAGGTTTGTTGTTTATATATAAAAAAAAAAAAAAAACAAACACACACCACGAGAGTTTACAATCATTTTAAATCCAGACTATAAAAAACTCATTACATGCTATATAACAGCAATCCTAACTCACAAAGCCACTAAAGCGTTTTGTGTAGAGTGAAATGTACTTGATTGAACATGCCTTCAGCTGTTCCTCCCATCATCCCTGTGTCCACACTGCAACCTGAGATTGTGTAAAGTTAAATAAAAAAAAAAAAAAAAAAGCCTTGGGTGCAGAATATATATATATATGATTTATGTGAATGAATGATGGCAACACTTCTGTTAAAGTATCACTTTAAGTGTTAACTATGGGATGTCCCCAAGCAGTACAAGTGAAGGGTGAGAAACAGCAAATAATGCCAACAGGCCAAATAATAGCAGCTTGAGGCAACCTTCTGACAAAGCTGGTGTCAGGGGCCTGAGCATTTACCTGGTAAAACTTTAAAAAGCCCAATATGCACTGACTGACCCAATAGAGTGAGTCCCAACAGAAATAGGGGAAACCCTGTCCTTTATAGTGATAACCTGCCCAAACCTCTGCCATTTGCAGGAACCTGCATTAGGACAAAAATATCTGATTGATGGATAGAAGCAGTGGCCAAGAGATAAACCCCCACTGCGTGCACCACATCTAAATAGTGGAGTGGAATCTCTTTAGGAGTAGGACAGAGAAGGTAGGACAATGTCCTGATTACCATGGAAGCAGGAAAGCACCTTGGTAAAAAAGGAGGCCTGGGCAGTGGCGTACCAATGGGGGGGGCGGGGGTGCGGCCCGCCCCGGGTGCCACTCACTGGGGGGTGTCAGCCGGTGTCCTGCCCGGTGTGTTCAGAGTCAGACAGATCCCGCAGTGTGAAGGCAGCTGCAGTGGCTGGCAGCTCCTTCAGTCCGTGCTGCTAGCGGGGGGCGGAGCCACAGCGGGAATAAGGGGGCGGAGCCGCGGCGGGAATAAGGGGGCGGAGCCACGGCGGGAATAAGGGGCGGAGCCGCGGCGGGAATAAGGGGCGGAGCCTCGGCGGGAAGAAGGTAAGTGCCCATTGCAAAAGTGTGTGCTGGATAGGAGGGGGATGGGGCTGCTACATATAGAGGAATTCATCTTTCTCTATTCTTCCTGCTGAATAACTGATTCTCCTCCTCTCCCTCCTGCAGGAAGAATAGAGAAAGATCAATTCATCTATATGCAGCTGCCCCATCCCCCTCCTATACAACTTCTTTTGCTGGCCCCCCAAAGTTCTTAACCTCCTCCAGTGCTCCTAATCCCTCCCTCAGTGCTTTTAGCCCCTCTCCCCCCAGTGCACTAGACCCCCCCTGTTCTTTAGCCCCCCCCCATGCTCTTCAACTACCCACAGTGCTTTCTCCCTCCCCCCTAAGTGCTCCCCGTCCCCCCAGTGCTCTCCACCCCCCTGGTTTTCCCTGCTCGCCCCCCCAAGTGCTCCCTGTCCCCCCAGTGCAATCCACCCCCTGCACCTTCCAACCCCCCTACAATGCTTTCCAAACCCTCTCTTAATTCTCTCCAGTTCCTCCCCCCCCCCCCACCGTGCCCTTCAGCACCTCCAGTGCTCTCTGCTTCGTCTATGCTCTCCGGCCCCCCTAGTGCTCTTCTATCTTCTATCATGTCCTCAGCCTCTGAGCATCTACTGTATCATGTCTGCAGTCTCTGACCATCTCCTGTATCATGTCTGCAGTCTCTGACCATCTCCTGTATCATGTCTGCAGTCTCTGACCATCTCCTATATCATGTCTGTAGTCTCTGACCATCTCCTGTATCATGTCCTCAGTCTCTGACCATCTCCTGTATCATGTCTGCAGTCTCTGACCATCTCCTGTATCATGTCTGCAGTCTCTGACCATCTCCTGTATCATGTCTGCAGTCTCTGACCATCTCCTGTATCACGTCTGCAGTCTCTGACCATCTCCTGTATCATGTCCTCAGTCTCTGACCATCTCCTGTATCATGTCTGCAGTCTCTGACCATCTCCTGTATCATGTCTGCAGTCTCTGACCATCTCCTGTATCATGTCTGCAGTCTCTGACCATCTCCTGTATCATGTCTGCAGTCTCTGACCATCTCCTGTATCACGTCTGCAGTCTCTGACCATCTCCTGTATCATGTCTGCAGTCTCTGACCATCTACTGTATCATGTCCTCAGTCTCTGACCATCTACTGTATCATGTCCTCAGTCTCTGACCATCTCCTGTATCATGTCCTCAGTCTCTGACCATCTCCTGTATCATGTCCTCAGTCTCTGACCATCTCCTGTATCATGTCTGCAGTCTCTGACCATCTCCTGTATCACGTCTGCAGTCTCTGACCATCTCCTGTATCACGTCTGCAGTCTCTGACCATCTCCTGTATCATGTCTGCAGTCTCTGACCATCTCCTGTATCACGTCTGCAGTCTCTGACCATCTCCTGTATCATGTCTGCAGTCTCTGACCATCTCCTGTATCATGTCTGTAGTCTCTGACCTACTGTATCATGTCCTCAGTCTCTGACCATCTCCTGTTTCATGTCTGCAGTCTCTGACCATCTCCTGTATCATGTCTGCAGTCTCTGGCCATCTCCTGTATCACGTCTGCAGTCTCTGACCATCTCCTGTATCACGTCTGCAGTCTTTGACCATCTACTGTATCATGTCTGTAGTCTCTGAATATCTCCTTTAGCAAGTCTCCAATCTCTTACTCAAACTTAAACACATTGCTAATATTAGCTATCTATCTATGCTGAACGTAGGACTGTGCAGGGGAGGCAGAGAGTGCAAAAGGGGGAACTGTGATTAGAGAGACGGAGGGCAGACTGCAAGGGGCACTGTGATGGGGGGGCTGTGAAATTTGTGCAAAAAATATACTTGAAAACATTACATTTTTTTGTGGGTGTTTTTACATTTTAAAGTTGGGGGGGGGGGGGTGCCAGATATAGGATCCGCCCCGGGTGCCAAATGCTCTAGGTACGCCACTGGGCCTGGGGCCTCAGATCTGCCTTGTCCCTAGTAAGAACAAGGAATGGCTTTTTATTTTTGTTTAAACAGAAGATAAAGATCACCAAATCTGAGACTCAGGAGCACCAATACGGAAGCTGCGAGCAAGATGGGTTGAGAAAGGGATCTTTCAATACAAAGATCACCCAGGAATCTGCTTATTTATCCACGTAAAACCAGCAACCATTGCCAGAAAACTGCTCTCCGTACAGAGAGGTTATTCTTCACCTAAGAACACCAAAAAAAAAAAAAAAGGGTGAGGATTTCTAGAGTGGAAGGGGTTTATGTGGGCTGCCCCACAATTCTTTTTACCAGTGTCCTATCACCTGAAATTGGCTGCATAGAACAAACAGCTAAAGTGGTTTTAAAGGCTCAAGGTTTCTTACCTTTATGCATGAAGGTAAAAACCTTCTGTGTACAGCCGACCCACCAGCTTCCCTAATACTCACCTGAGCTCCCTCTCGATCCAGTGAAGTGCATAAGAGAGGAGCTTCTTCTGGGTCTCTCATTCCTCATCCGCTGAGACAGCAACAGGAGCCATTGGCTCCTGCCAATCACAGCCAGTTAGCAAATAAGAGCGTAGGGCGGGGCTGAGCCACGGCTGTGTGTCTTATGAACGCATAGAGTGGGGCTTGGAAGCGAGCACGCACCAGTGCCCCCAGAGCAAGCGATCTATTGATGGCACTGGCTGAAGAGGAGCGCCAGCAAATGGGGCTGCTCTGTACAAAATCATGGCACAAAGCAAGCAAGCATAACAGGTTTTTTTTTTTAATGGACCTTTAATGTCACTTTAAGACTTAAGGATAAGTTCACCTTCTGTAACCTGTTTCACGCATATTCAGGGTGTGACATGTTACAGATGCACCAGCCCCCACTCCCGCCAGTCTGACAGCTAGTAAGGGATCTTCTCCCGCCCACTAGCTGTCACAATCTGCAAAAAAAAAAAAAAAGAGCACAGGTGTGTGGGGTTCTGCCCACCCAGCCTCATCATCCATTCAGTGTCCTGTGAACGGGAAAAATTTGGATTTTTGTCTTACTGTAAAATCCTTTGCTCTGATGTTTGACAAACACTGCTCCAGAATCTTCATGACCACTGGGTTATGCTGCTCCTTACAGAAGTAGGACACTAGGCAGGAAAAAGCTTTACTACGCTTATGTGGCAGTCCCAGGGGGTATACTCCCACTCCCTGCTATAGGCATTCAGTTTTGTTGCAAGCAGTGTCAGAAGAAAAAAAACCCAACTCAATAAAAGGGGTGGGTGCTGTGAACGTCAATGAACATCAGAGAAAAGGATTTTATGGTAAGACAAAAATCAAATATTCTCTTTGGTTCATTGACGAACACTCCAGAATCTTCTTGACCATTGAGACGTCCCAAAGCAGTGTCAAACACGAGGTGTGGGGAAAAACACAGCAGAAAACATTCCCAAAGGCTAAACCTAGCAAACCAGATAACATGAAGCTCAACCAGTAACAACTGGAGCTCACCTGAAAACAATACACCCTCAAAGAGGATCAGGTCCTCTCAAACAGCGGCCTGCAAAACCTTGTCCTTGATGGTACCCAAGGCCAGGCGCTTTTCCACACCTCTTTGGAGAAATGCCAAAATTCGAGCCACCTAAAAAAAAGTTCAGGGAGAAACCCCCAGAGACTCACACCACACAATATAAGACTTCCAGGAACGTTGGTAAAGCTTTCTAGAAGTCGTTTTGCTAGCCTTCAATAACATGGGAAGCACCGAGTCAGACAACCCCCTATCCTTCAGCACCTGGCTTTCAATAGCCAAGCCGTTAAAACCAGCGACTGTAAAGCAGGATGGAAGATAGGCCCTTGGACCAACAGGTCTTCCCTGAGAGGGAGTTGCCAAGGGACATTGTCGATCAGCCGTACCAGATCCACGTACCAAGACCCGTGAGGTTAGTCTGGTGCCACAAGGATGACCGGAATTCCTTCTGCCTCAATCCTTTGCAGAAGTTTGAGAGGGGGGGCGTATATCAGATGGTACTGCCCCCAAGGAGCCACCCACCAGTGGGTCCGTGGCATCGGCTAGAGTATCCTGACACCTTGCCACAGATCTCTGCACCTTCCTGTTGAGACAAGAGGCCAACAGGCACACCTCAGGAGTTCCCCACTGGAGACATAGCTGATTAAACCCCTCCGAATGAAGTGATCATTCTCCTTGGTCCAAGGCCTGTCGACTGAGGTAATCTGCCTGCCAAATTTCCACCCCTGAAATATGCACAGTAGAGAGAGCTGGAACGAAACGTTCCACCCACCTTAAAATGCCAGCTACTTCGAGCCACTAGGACACTTTTTGTGCCCCCTTGGTGATTGACATATGGCACGGCCATGGCATTGTCTGATTGAATCCGTACTGGACACCCCTGAAGACGAACCATCCAATGGGCCAGGCAAAGTCTGATTGCCCAAAGTTGCAGAATGTTGATCGGTAGTCTGGACTCCTCCAGAGTCCAAACCCCCTGAGAACAGTCCGTGCCCAAAACACCTCCCCACCTGGACAGGCTGGCATCCATGGTGACCACTGTCCAGTACAGGGGAAGAAAGGATTTTCCCTGTGAAAGAGCCGGAGAGCGAATCCACCAAATCAGAGACCCTCTCGTACCCCCGGTTTAACAGGATAACATTGTCTTGGCAAGAATCTTTCATTGCAGAGGTCTCGTATGGAACTGTGCAAAGGGAACCGCCTCGAAGGTGGAGAACATCAGGCCCAGCACTTGCTTACAAGTCCTGAGAGATGACCGCCTGTTGGACAACAGAAGCCAAATCGTATCCTGCAACTTCTGGAGTTTTTTTTCCCCCTGAAGAAACACCCAGGCTGAGGCAGAGTCCAGGGTTAGGCCCAGATAGTCCAGCTTGTTGGACGGAAACAGAGCACAGATGTTTGGAAATTCAGTTTCCATCCGAACTGTTGTAAGGTTCGCACAGCAATATCCAAGTTTCCTTCAAAGCAGTCGGAGATTATGCTCGCATAAGGAGTTCGTCCACATACCCCAGTACCACAATCCCCCGCTGTCGCAGGAGCGCTAGCACCGGGGCCAAAACTTTTGTGAACACCCGAAGAGTGGAGGCGAGACAAAAGAGTAACGCCACAAATTAATAGTGCACCTCGCCCATGGCAAAGTGAAGAAAACGCTGATGACCGACATATTGGGATAGGAAGGTTAAGTGTCCTTGATATCGAGAGAGGCCAGGAAATCCCCTTGATTAAGGGATGGTACTACCGTACGAATGGACTCCATCTGGAAATTTTGTACCCACACAAAGCGGTTCAAGGCCTTGAGGTCCAGGATTGGACGAACTTTGCCTTGAGATCCGGGATTGAGCGAACTTTGCCTTCCTTCCTGGTAACTGTAAACCGGTTTGAATAAAACCCCTGAAAGCGTTCCAATTCTGGAACGGGTACAATGACCCTTTGTAAAAGTAAATCTCGCACTGCCCCCCCCCCCCCCCCAAGGAAACCTCGCAGACGATCTGGGGACAAACGCAGGTTGGAAGGAAAGAACCTTGCAAGAGGCGAAGACCAAAACTCAATCTTGTAGCCGGACCAAATCAACTCGTGGACCCACCTGTCGTGAATCAAGGAGGTCCACGGATCCGGTATCGAAGATATCCCCTCACCCCAGATACGGGAGAGGGCGCCCCATTAGGCAGAAGAGGACTTGTCTGCAGGTCTGGAGGGACCCGCTCTCGGCTTACCAGGCCAGGGCCTCTTGGAACCTCCTGAGGAATCCAAATGGATTTTGATCCTTTGTCCTGAGGAACAAAAGGGCCGTTTATGAGCCGAGAAGAAAGGGCCACTTTTGTGACAAGACTCTTTGCTCCTGGTAGCGCGTGGAAGAAGAGTACTCCCCCCCCCCCCCTGCCCCCGTAAGACCCTTGATGATCTCATCCATGGAAGCTCCAAACCGGCAATCTCCTAAAAGGGGAGATCAGACCGGACCTTCTTGGAGGTCAGGTCCGCAGACCAGTATTTGAGCCATATCATGCGCCGAAGGAGGATCACTGCTGTCTAAGGGAGCCACATCCAGAGAGGCATCACAAATAAACTGCAACCCCTGGACCAACTGGTCTGCCACCTGTGCAAGGTTGGGGGGGGGGGTCTGTTCCTGGAGCAAAAACTTTGCCCATTCCGTTAAGGTCTGGGATACCAAAGTTATAGTAAACATCGGTCAAAGGATCGAACCAGCCATGGGAAGCACCAAGTCAGACAACCCCCTATGCTAAATAGGTGTCGGGCCAGACATTCAGCTCTCCTGTCAAAAGGGTCTTTAAAAGCCGTAGAGTCCTCCTCCGGGAGGAAGGTTGCTTTATTTTACCTGAAAACCTGAGTCCACCATAGGTGGTACAGTTAGCTTTTTTTTTTTTTTCAAAACAGGGACTCTTCAAAAGGATACCTTCTAGCGAAAAACCGCTTATGCACCCCGACAGTGCATTTAAGGAAACCCCACTGACTCGCAACAATTTTGTCAAAAAAGGGCGGGAAAATGGAAGACCTTTTCGCCTTTGAAGATCTGTGGCTACTGAAATGCAGCTGCGTCCTCCAGTTTTAAAGTTTCCCGCACTGAAACAATCAATGCATCCACAAGCGCCTTTTCATGTGCGGCCATAGTGAAAGAGAAATCATCCTCACTATCAGAAAACTTAGGGTGCCTGGACGCAAACCCAGTAAGAAGACTCATGTCCACGGCAGCCAGCTCAACCTCAGAATCTGAGGAGACCGATGCAGGTGAAGGCGGGGGGACGCTTTTTGCCTGTCCTGTTTTGCAGGACCTTATCTACTCTGGAAACTAGTGACTCCAGGGCTGCCATCATTGCAGACAAAGCGGACTGGGACCCAGAGGGTTCCGCATCCTCAGAGGGGATCAGGTGGTGAAACCTGCTCCAGGGACTCCATGGGTTAACCCAGGGACCACACCAGCAGAAAGAGTACACTGCTAAAAGACCCCCCCCCCCGCTGCACAAGCGGCACCACAGGTACCAGCACACCCAGCTGCAGCTATAGCAGACAGGAGAGCCGTTTTGCACACACAGCGACTCCCCACCACAGACTAAGTTATAGTTAGAGCAGAGCGCCAATGCTGCACGCCCTGCAGTGATCAGAAATAAAGAGTAAGTTCAGGAGTTAACACTAGAGGCCCACCTGCAAATCCCTGGCCACTTAATTAAATGGGAAACTACAAGAAAATGGCAGCCGAACTACACAAACATGTCCGCCGACATATACAGCAGCCATCCGCGAAAAAAAAAAAAAAAAAAGGTCAGCTCCACACAGCACCCGGGACCCTCCAGGCAGAGCATCGGAATGGGGTGGTGCTGCGGGCCAGAGGCACGCTACGACTCAGGCCCTGATCAGGTCGTGTGCGTCCTTGCGAGATGTTTAACTCACCATCCAGCGGGGCTATGTCGCTGTCGACCTAGGAGTGAGCTGAGGCCTGCGCGCGTTTGCTGGCCAGACTGGGAGACCATAAGGATCTAGGATATCCAGTCCGACCCCCAGTCTGGCAGTTGATTGTAGATCTCACAGGAGCATAAAATTAAAAGGAAAAAAATTCCATTTAAAAAAGGAAAAAATGCTAGGACCAGAGATCCCAGCAAGGAACTAGGTCCTTACTCCTGACTAGGCAGAACAAAAACTGAATGCCTATAGCAGGAAGTGAGAGTTTACCCTCTGGGTTTACCTCATAGGAGTAATAAAGCTTTTTTCTGCCTAGTGTCCTACTCCTGTAGGGGGCAGCATAACCCAATGGTTACGGAGATTCTGGATCTGTGTCCATCAACGAACAAAAGAGAAATGGGATTTTTGACTTACCGTAAAATCCATATCTCTGATGTTCATTGACAGACACAGCTCCTGATTCTTCTTAACCATTGGGTTATACTGCACCCTACAGGAGGAGGACACTAGGCAGGAAAAAGCTGAAGTATGCCTTTGGGCAGCCCCAGGGGGTATACACCCACTCTCAGCTATAGTCACTCAGTTTTGTTATAAGCAGTGTCAAAAGAAAGCCAACTCTACAGAGGGGGTGGGTGTTGTGTCTGTCAATGAACATCAGAGAAATGTTTTTTAGGTTAAGTCAAAAATCCCATTTTCTCTTTGGTTCATTGAGGGACACAGCTCCTGATTCTTCTTAACCATTGGGACGTCCCAAAGCAGTGTTAAACATGAGGGGTGGGAAAAACATCAGAAAAAAAAAAAATAATTCCCAAGGCTAACCATAGCCAACGAGGTAACAGAGCTCTGCCATAAACAACTGGCGCGCAAATGAAAACCAATACACCCTCAAAGAGGACCAGGTCCCCTAAACAGCATTCTGCAAAACCTTGCGGCCAAAAGAAGAATCCGCCGATGCCAACACATCCACCTTATGCCTCGTACACACACAACGATTGTTGGCCGACCGATCGGCCGTCTTCTGTCCAGTGTTGTTGTGTTGGTTGAAATGTGCTCTAGACTGCACACAAATTTTATCGGCCAACAAAAACCAACTTCAGAAGTGATGTCATGTGATGGTTGACTTTCCGTGTGTTTTTTCTTCTCTGAGCATGCCCAGTCTTGCTCATCACATTTTTGTCTGCCGAAATCTGTACTGACTGACGAACAATCGGCCGTTCTGTTGACGGCCAACAAAAAATTTATAGCATGCACACCAGATTTTGTTCGGCCGAAAAGTCGCAGTCGGTTGTCGGAAGCATCATACTAACAAGCCGACAATCGGCCGATCGGACGTTGGCTGAAATTTCACGGCCAACAATCGTTGCATGTGTACGAGGCATTATAAAAACTTTGTAGAAGTGTGCACCGATGACCAGGTGGCAGCCTTGCAAACCTGAAACACTGACGCATGATGACGGAATGCCCAGGAGGCACCAGGCATCCTAATAAAGTGCACTTTGACAGGGAAAGGAGGAACCTGACCCTTGATGGAATAGGCCTGAACCACTGTCCATCTGATACATCTGGAAATGGTCGCAGAGAAAGCAGACAACCCTTTGTGAGGTCCGTCCCTGAGCACAATTTTTTGAGAGTCCTGTGCATAACGTAAACCACACAAAGTTCTGTCATATCATTATGTTAACAGCCTTTTGTTGTACTTTGAAGCACAACTAATGTACTCTATGTATACCATAAGTAATTTCTGTGTTCTCTCTTTTCAACTGAAACTTAACACCATTGGAAAAAATAAATAAATAGCCAGGGCCAGAGATCCCAGCAAAGAAACAGGTCCTTACTCCTGACTAGGCAGAAAAAAACTGAGTGCCTATAGCTGAGAGTGGTGTATACCCCCTGGGACTGCCCGTCGGCGTAGTCAAGCTTTTTTTCTGCCTACTATCCTACTCCTGTAGGGAGCAGTATAACCCAGTGGTTAAGAAGAATCAGGAGCTGTGTCCATCAATGAACGAAAGAGAAAAATACAAGGTCCTACAGCCTTTGCAGCTGAGGGCTTGTAGCTCTCAATGAACTACCACAGCGCTGTGGCAGTTCATTCATGCTTCCTGTCATAGTAACCACCTGGCGGCATTGGAGGTACGGCCAGACAGACAAGTCTGCAGGACAGCAGCATTACACCCACGATCTGCTGAACACGGGTTCAATGCTTTACAGGTCCATTACAAAAAAAATAAATGCATATTTTTTTACCTTCAAAAAATTTGCATTTTTTTTATTTTTTTTTTGTAAAGGTGAATTTAGCCTTCAGGGAGCCTGTTTGCTGTAGGGTTAAAATATAAGTGCTAACCAATTTGGATGCAGGCTTAGGTTAATAAATAAATAATATCGGGTTATTCTGCTACATCATTATTGTCATGTCCTCATTTTACAAGAGGTCTAGACCCTGGTAACTTGCCAGTCACACTGCAGGAGATGCCAAAAAAATTGAGGGAAAGTAAAAAAGGTGGGAGAGTTTAGTGATCTGGTTACTACAAAAAAGCATGGACAACACACAAAATGCTTTTCCTTTCTATAACTTGTATATAATGTCAGTTTACACCAGGCTTCAAAACTCTCTGAAATAAGGACTGACTGTAATCATACAGCAGCCAATCAGATTCATACTGTCCCTGGAAGTTGATAGCTGGACAATGGAAGTCAGTTATTTTAATAGACATGCAACCTGCTCTGCTGCTTGAATAATCATGCTGTGGCTCTCACCCTGACATCACAGAAGAGGTCAGGCCTCAGTACTTGACTGAAGCTTCACCCCAAACACTCCTCCAATGATTTCTACTCCATTCTCTCAGAGTCACTTTACTGCAGTTTGTTTGACTTACCAATGATGATGTATTTGAAGATATAGGAGTAATTGTAAGGTGCGGTGGCCATGATGGCGCTGTAAAAAGAAGAAAACGTTAATAGGCAGTAGGAGCATTCATTCATCTATGGAGACAGATGACAGTATCAAACTGAACAAGTAGTATTAAAACTAAAAGCCAATTCTTACCAAAGCTGGGCAGAATAATGGAACACAGATGCTTCTAAATCATTCCAACTTACAGATTGGCTCACAGCTCAATAACCTCCACAAGACGGCTGTGGGCTGAGTAACTTATGAGCACTTATCTGAGGATCCATTGTTCAGGGAAGCCCTGCCACACTGATCAGCCATAACATTATGACTACTGACAGGTAAAAGTTAATAAGATTATCACGTTACAATGGCATTTAAAAATGGGAGGGCTATATTAGGCAGCAAGTGAACATGTTGTCCCTGAAGAGGGTAGCACAAAAACTGGGCAAGCGTAAGGATTTGCGTTACTTTGACAAGGGTCAAAATGTAATAGCTAAAAGATCCAAAGCTGTAGCTTTTGTGTGATGTTCCCGGTGTGTAGTGGTCCAGACCTACCAAAAGTGGTCCGTCCAAGGAAGGAAAACTGATGAACCAGCAACAGGGCCATGGGCGGCCAAGGCTCGTTGATGCATGTGGGAAGTGAAGGCTGGCCTGTGTAGTGTGATTCAATATAAGATCTACTGTAGCTCAAATTGCTGAAAAAGTTCATGCTGGTTTCAATTTGTAGGGTATGGGCTGCATAGCCACAGACTGGTCAATTTGCCCATGCTGACCTGTGTCAACAGTCAAAAGCACCTACAATGGGGATGTGAGCATCATGGCATGTGAGCATTAGAACTTGACCACGGAAAAGAAGAAGGTGGTGGCCTGGTCAGGTGAGTTCAAGAATGGTTTGAGGAAAACAACAAGGAGTATGAGGTGTTGAATTCTCCAAATCCCAATCCAAAATTGAGTATCTGTGCTATGTGCTAGAATGATAAAGTAGTTCAATCCATAGGAGGCCCCACCTTACAACTTGGAGGACTTCTAGAATTCACAACTGACAGCTTGGTTCCAAATAGCCACAGCACAGTATGGCATATGGAAGGCATGTAAAGAAATGAGGTGAGGTGGGTATGACTGAGCAGTATGGAAAGGAGCAGAAAGAAGGGTTGAACAAAGGGCACTATGTACAGGAAAGGAGTGTGCAGAACATACAGGAGATGACAGCAGGCATTATGTATAGGCATAAATAGCTGAGAGTATGAAAGCGGGCAGTATGTACAGAAGAGGAGAGCAGAGGGTATGATAGTGGGTAGTACATGATGTAGGAGGATTGTGCAGAAGTGGGAACAAAATGGGGAAACCAGTCTGGTTTCCAGGACTATGCACTAACAGCATTAGTCCTGCAATAACAACCATGTGGGTGATGCATTTGCAGAGCTATTCCCCCGAAACACCTCACTAAAGCCCCGTACACACGTACCGATCGGCCGTCTTTTGTCCAGGGCTGTCGTGTCTGTTGAAAACTGCAAAAGACTGCACATGAATTTTGTCGGCCAACAACAGCCGACTGCAGAAGTGATGTCATGTGATGGTTAACTTTCCTTGTCTTTTTTCTTCTCGGAGCATGCCCAGTCTTGCAAATCTGCTGTCTGTTGGCCGAATTCTGTACTGACTGGCGAACAATCGGCCGTTCTGGTGTCGGCATACAAAAATTTTAATGCCTGCACGACAGATTCTGTTCGGCCGAAAGTGCGCTGTCGGAAGCATCATACTAACAAGCCGAAAATCGGCCGATCATATACGATCCTCCACATATGCACAGTGAATTGCGCCTTTCTTATTCTCAATGCCTAGATTTATGACACACAAATTCTGCTCATGAGGAAAAGTAGCAGTACACTACCGTGCATAGAAGGGATTTTTATCACATATTGATCTGCACATCAAAGAGGGCAGAGGCATTAAGAGCACAGGGGAGCATGCATGGAAATAGTATACAAAATCACTGCACATGGGCCAGGCACAGTGATTGGTCATTGCCTGAGGGGGACCTACAGCTCTTTTCTTATGATGTACTTGTAACCCCAGTGGCGTTATGGTCTGCCATTAATGGAAAGCTTTTATAAAGGAAGGACCACAATGCCATCCAAATGAAGTCCAGCTGCAGCATTTTACCTAGTTTATTTTGCAAATACATTTCCTAATGGCAATGCTAACACTGTTTAAATCTCCCCAATTACCTATTCAAATCTTTATTACTATTTTGAACATACTAATCTGTATAACAAATGGATACAAAAAGGAGGAAACTTCCTACATCTTCATTATTAAAGACTAAATGTTCAGATTTGTAAAAAGATCTACAAGTGTGATAAGTGCAGCGCTCACAAAACAACGTGAATGTCAAACACTATAGTTTTCATCAGAATTAAAAAAAAACGAAAAACAAGAATTTCTATTTAAGTTTGCTGAGGATGAAGACAAACAGCATTGTTACCTTTTATATGACGTGCAACAAAGACGATCAGCTGTCACAGGTGTCCACTACAAGTCCCTGGAAAGAAAAAAGAAAATGGGATAAACATAACTGGTCACATCCTGATTACCAGGTTGCAGAATGTCTGGTTTTCAACTAGGGCTTTATGTCATCAGGCAGATCAGTTTTTAACACAGATGTTATCTAAACTCCACAGAAATAACGAAATAAGGTGGCCGCGGACATGTGAAGGAGATCAGCCAGGATGTCTGCTGCCTCCATACACATCCAATGGTTGTCTGATGAAAACAACATTGGTGAATCATGCAATGATGATCAGTTGTCTAAATCAAGGCTCTCCAAACAGTCTAACCAAAGGGCCAGTTTACTGTCCTTTAGGTGGGCTGGACTCTGGCCATTGGGAGTAGACAGTGTCTTAGGCTTGGTAGTCAGTGGGAGTTAAAGAAATTAATAATGCCTGTGGTCATTAGGAGGAGGAATAGAGGTCCATCATTGGTAGTGGGAGGAATAGTGTCCCATTGTTGGTGAAGTGGAAGGAATAGTGCCTCATCAGTGAAGTGAATGGAATAGTGCCCCACTGTTTATACAGTGAGGGAAAAAGTATTTGATCCCTGCAGATTTTGTACCTTTGCCCACTGACAAAAAAAAAATGTTCAGTCCAATTTTAATGGTAGGTGTAATTTAAACAGTGAGAGACAGAACAAAAGAAATATCCAGAAAAAACACATTTCAAAAAGTTATACATTGACTTACATTTTAATGGGTGAAAAAAGTATTTGATCCCTTATTAGCAAGATTTCTTGCTCCCAGGTGTCTTCTATACATGTAACAAGCTGAGATTAGGAGCACTCTTTTAAAAAGGGAGTGCTCCTAATTTAAGCTTGTTACTTGCACAAAAGAAACCGGTGCACAGAAGCAATCAGATTCCAATCTCTCCACCATGGCCAAGACCAAAGAGTTGTCCAAGGATGTCAGAGACAAGATTGTAGACCTATACAAGGCTGGAATGGGCTACAAGAACATCGCCAAGCAGCTTGGTGGGAGGGTGACCACAGTTGGTGCGATTATTTGCAAATGGAAGAAACACAAAACTGTCAATCTTCCTCGGTCTGGGGCTCCATGCAAGATCTCACCTCCTGGAGTTTCAATAATCATGAGAATGGTGAGAAATCAGCCCAGAACTACACAGGAGAATCTTGTCAATGATCTCAAGGCAACTGGGACCAGTGTCACCAAGTAAACAATTGGCGAAACACTATGCCGTGAAGAACTGAAATCCTGCAGCGCCTGCAGGTCCCCCGCTCAAGAAAACACATGCACAGGCCCGTCTGAAGTTTGCTAATGAACATTTGAATGATTCAAAGAACTGGGTGAAAGTGTTGTGGGCAGACGAGACCAAAATCAAGCTCTTTGGCATCAATTTACCTCGCCGTGTTCAGAGGAGGAGGAACGCTGCCTATGACTCAAAGAACACCATCCCTACCATCAAACATGGGAGGTGGAAACATTATGCTTTGGGGGTGTTTTTCTGCTAAGGGGACAGGACAACTTCACCGCATCAAAGGGACAATGGACAGGGCCATGTACCTAGGGTTGCCACCTCATCTCTTTAAACCAGGGCACATAATTACACAGGTTCTGAGGCTAATATAATGCACATAAGGCACTGAGTTTGATTACCACCTTAAGCAGCCACAGAACCTGTGTAGTTAATAAGTGTCCTGGTTTAAAGGGATAAAGTGGCAACCCTAAATGTACCGTCAAATTTTGGGTGAGAACCTCCTTCCCTCAGCTAGGGCATTGAAAATGATCATGGGGGGGGGGGGTATTCCAGCATGACAACGACCCAAAACACACCGCCAAAGCAACAAAGGAGTGGCTCAAGAAGAAGCACATTAAGATCCTGGAGTGGCCCAGCCAGTCTCCAGACCTTAATCCCATAGAAAATATGTGGAGGGACCTGAAGGTTCGAGTTATCAAACGTCAGCCTCAAAACCTTAATGACTTGGAGAGGATCTGCAAAGAGGAGTGGGACAAAATCCCTCCTGAGATGTGTGCAAACCTGGTGGCCAACTACAAGAAATGTCTGACCTCTGTGATTGCCAACAAGAGATTTATCACTAAGTACTAAGTCAGGTTTTGCAAAGGGGTCAAAACTTATTTCACTCCTTAAAATGTCAATTCATAAAACTTTTTTAAAATGCCTTTTTCTGGATATTTTTGTTATTCTGTCTCTTATTGTTAAAATAAACCATTAAATTATAGACTGATCATTTCTTTGTCAGTGGGCAAACGTACAAAATCAGCAGGGGATCAAATACTTTTTTCCCTCATTGTATCAGTGGGAGGAATATTGCTTCAAGGGCCGGATAAAAAAAAGCAAGCAAAGATAGACAACCGGCCCAGGGGCCACTGTTTGGAGACTACTTGTCTAAGTCTTCTGGTACTACTGTACGACAACAAACACCACTCAAGAGCCTGGCATACAGAGTCTCTCACAAAATATTGTTCCATAAAGACCGACAACTCTAAAACGTTCTAGATTTGTAAAATACACATGAAAGTGTTGGATAATATGCAAATAATGATTCAAGATCATGTTAGAACCAAACGCTCAACTGCCTGATTATTCTATGATGAAATATAAAATACAAGGAACACAAGCAAAAAGGTTGCAGGGGGGGATGCTGCCCAAACTATTACCACACATCAAGGTCTCGGATGTTAGACAAAAGTGTTCCTTCATTACAAAATAACACATTTTCCAGGATTAACGACGGACCACAATCTTTAGTGCACAGTTAGGTCAGCCATAGTTCGAGTCTCGGCTGGTTCAGCAGGAATCCATCAATTTTGGTACAACCAGCCTGCCAGATTAACTTGCGATTATCGCTAGAGGCTGCTATAGCCGCTAGCAATAATCACTGTCTTCTCCCAGCAGGAGCAGACAATTGCTCGGCAGGAGGGATTCCCCTATCAGCACTGTGTTTTGATGGGGGAATCGTGCCAAATTCTTTCCTGCAACCCGTAGTTGCAGGAGAGAAATTAACACCATCTGTGGCCTGCCTTACAGTGCAGTCAGTGACTCACCCGATACAAGGTGTACAAGTAGTAAAGTCAGCTTTGTGATTTTTACCTACAGGTAAGCCTATAATAAAGCTTACCTGTAGGTAAAATGAATATCTCCTAAACATGCACCATTTAGGAGATATTTACATTGGATGCAGCCGGTGATGTCATTGCACATGCACTCTTAAGATCCAGTATATCGTGGTGGAATGAGGTCACCCGCAGGTATGCGCGGGAGTGCCGTCATCTCTACAATGGCCACTCATACAGCCAGAGGCCGCAAACCCGGAAGGAAGACCTGTCAGCTGTGACAGCGCGCCGTTGGAGTTTTTTTTTTTACTGCAGTGGTTTACAAACACTTTAAGTTAGCCATTAAAAGTTGGCTGGTTCAGCAAGGACCATCCAAATTTTGATCCATGTATGAGCTAACTGGTTGATCAACTTGTCTACAACCACCAGCCTGTCAGGTTTTTCCCAAACGATCAGTGCTGCCAGATATGCTCAAGGTTCCCCACCGACAGAACACAATAGCACTGTGTGAAGGATTTCTCCATCAGCTCTAAGCGTGTTGATGTGGGAATTGGCACTTTTTGTCCCGCCTGCCGGTTGAATAATAAAAAAAAAAATAATAATTTAGTGTTTCTCAACTCCGGTCCTCAGGGCACACTAACAGGCCAGATTTTAGGTATTACCTTGGGGAGATGCAGACTAGAATACTGCAATCACTGAACAGCAAATGATATCACCTGTGATGTATTTCAGTTTTTTTGCAAACCTGGCCTGTTAGTGTGCCCTGAGGACCGGAGTTGAGAAACACTGATCCAAGAGATCATCATGTACACCCCTTCCATCTGTAAGAGGTCACTGTGTACACCCCTGCCACCTGTACGAGATCCAAGCTCACCACATACACCCCTTCCCATCTTTAAAAGATCAGAGATCACTGTACACCCCTTCCATCTGTAAAAGATCAGAGATCACGGCGTACAGCCCTTCCATCTGTAAATGATCAGAGATCACTGCGTACAGCCCTTCCATCTGTAAAAGATCAGAGATCACGGCGTACAGCCCTTCCATCTGTAAAAGATCAGAGATCACGGCGTACAGCCCTTCCATCTGTAAAAGATCAGAGATCACGGCGTACAGCCCTTCCATCTGTAAATGATCAGAGATCACTGTGTACAGCCCTTCCATCTGTAAAAGATCAGAGATCACGGCATACAGCCCTTCCATCTGTAAAAGATCAGAGATCACGGCGTACAGCCCTTCCATCTGTAAAAGATCAGAGATCACGGCGTACAGCCCTTCCATCTGTAAAAGATCAGAGATCACGGCGTACAGCCCTTCCATCTGTAAAAGATCAGAGATCACGGCGTACAGCCCTTCCATCTGTAAAAGATCAGAGATCACGGCGTACAGCCCTTCCATCTGTAAAAGATCAGAGATCACGGCGTACAGCCCTTCCATCTGTAAAAGATCAGAGATCACGGCGTACAGCCCTTCCATCTGTAAAAGATCAGAGATCACTGTACACCCCTTCCATCTGTAAAAGATCAGAGATCACTGTACACCCCTTCCATCTGTAAAAGATCAGAGATCACTGTGTACACCCCTTCCATCTGTAAAAGATCAGAGATCACTGTGTACACTGCTTCCATCTGTAAAAGATCAGAGATCACCGTGTACAGCCCTTCCATCTGTAAAAGATCAGAGATCACCGTGTACAGCCCTTCCATCTGTAAAAGATCAGAGATCACCGTGTACAGCCCTTCCATCTGTAAAAGATCAGAGATCACCGTGTACAGCCCTTCCATCTGTAAAAGATCAGAGATCACCGTGTACAGCCCTTCCATCTGTAAAAGATCAGAGATCACCGTGTACAGCCCTTCCATCTGTAAAAGATCAGAGATCACCGTGTACAGCCCTTCCATCTGTAAAAGATCAGAGATCACCGTGTACAGCCCTTCCATCTGTAAAAGATCAGAGATCACCGTGTACACTGCTTCCATCTGTAAAAGATCAGAGATCACTGCGTACATTGCTTCTATCTGTAAAAGATCAGAGATCACAGTGTACAGCCCTTCCATCTGTAAAAGATCAGAGATCACTGTGTACAGCCCTTCCATCTGTAAAAGATCAGAGATCACTGTGTACACTGCTTCCATCTGTAAAAGATCAGAGATCACTGTGTACACTGCTTCCATCTGTAAAAGATCAGAGATCACTGTGTACACTGCTTCCATCTGTAAAAGATCAGAGATCACTGCGTACACTGCTTCTATCTGTAAAAGATCAGAGATCACTGTGTACAGCCCTTCCATCTGTAAAAGATCAGCGATCACTGTGTACAGCCCTTCCATTTGTAAAAGATCAGCGATCACTGTGTACACTCCTTCCATCTGTAAAAGATCAGAGATCACTGTGTACGCTGCTTCCATCTGTAAAAGATCAGAGATCGCTGTGTACACTGCTTCCATCTGTAAAAGATCAGAGATCACTGTGTACACTGCTTCCATCTGTAAGAGATCAGAGATCACTGCGTACACTCCTTCCATCTGTAAGACAACAGAGCTCACCACGTACACCCCCTCCATCCTTAACAGAACAGACCTCACCACATACACTACCCCCCATCTCTTACAGAATAGAGCTACCCATGTACACCCCTCCTATCTGCAACAGGATGGTGTTTCATTGTGCTCACCCCTATCTGGAACAGGAAGACTCTCACCCGTACATCCCTCTAACTGTAGCAGGACAGAGATCACCATGTAAATTCCTATCTGTAACAGGATGAAGCTGACTGCGTAACCCTTTATATGTAATAGGATGGAGCTCAATTTATAAACCTTGTCTATTTGTAACAGCATAGAGCTCACGGTGTATAACCCCCTCCATCTGTAAGATGACAGAACTCACTGTACACCCTTATATTTAAAATGTAGCTCACCTAAAAGGATAGGGCTCCCCAATTATATAGGGGTGCTGAATAGAATCCTGGCTAAATCATTAGGTGGATGATGACGTCATCCGACGCGTAACGCCCTGCCTCTCCTCACAGCAAGAGGAGCACTTTGAAAAAGGAACCATGGGGGTTAGCCGAGCCCTCTTTTCCCACCTAGTTGCTGACTTCATCCCCAGCATTGCCGTGTTGCAGGCTGCTGCAGGATAACCGAGTGAGCGTCCCCGACTCCCGGAATACTGGACACGCTTGTCCTCAGTCCTCCTCACTCTCAGACTGTCATTGGGTACACGGTAGGTACTATGTAACTGCACTACATAAAGAAGATAATGTTTACAGACAATATGTGATGCACCAGTTATGTGCAAATTATGACAGTAATAAACATATGGACCTAAACAATAAAAGTGACCGTGCATGTGAGGCTGTGATAAACAAAACCATAAAATCATACAAAAATGGTATCAAGGACGTATTTGTAAACCAATCTATAAAACAAACTGTAATTAAATGGCATATGTTTAGGGACATTTGTAGCTTTGTGGCATATATTATTGTGCACTGATTCAGGATGAGTTTTTAAGTGCAATATCTTTTATATCTATGGAATATAGCTTTTATTATTTCATTAAAGCAGAGTTCCGGCCTCAGGGTTAAATTTTAGCTAAAAATACCCCTGGGACGGGGGGGCGTGGCTGACTTCCGGGATGTGAGGAGCTTCTTCTCCTAGCTCCGCTGCCGATCGATTCTCCTGTATCTAATCCTTTGCCATCCGGGCTCTGTTTCGCTGTCTACTTACCTCCCTCGGCTCCCTGATCACTCCCGCATCCGACAGATATGGTGAAGTACGGCAGGGACAGGCCGGTGTCCCCGGAGGATCGCGATCCGGATCCCTCGGCGCAGGTCCAAGATGGCGCCCGATCCTCTCACGCTGCCGGGACCTCCGCTGCAGCTGCTCACGCATCCTGGATGGGAGACAGTCCTGAATGGCCTGCGCTGTCACCGAGTGCCCATACCGCTGCAGAACCTGTGGGACCACGCATATCCCAGGTACCTGAACCCACCCTGTCGCAAATAATGGATGCCATAAAAATGTGTCAGACCTCCCTTACATCCCAGATTGATGCTCTTAGGGTGGACTTCTCCCTCCTTAAAGACGATGTCCACAAGCTCAGGCAGAGGGTCACCACTGCAGAACAACGTATAAGCTCCGTAGAGGACGATGTATTCCCTCTCCCTGCAGCACTTAGAGGCATACAGGCGGAGCAGAAGGCCCAGGCGGCTAAGTTAGGGGACATGGAGGACCGCCTGCGGCGCAATAATCTGCGATTCCTGGGCTTCCCGGAGGGAGCTGAAGGCAGAAATCCTGAGGCCTTTGTAGAATCCTGGCTGAAACAGGCGCTGGGCCCTGATTCCTTCTCCCCACTGTTTGCTGTTGAGCGGGCTCATAGGGTCCCCTTTAAGGCCCCTGCACCGGGAGCTAGGCCCCGACCCTTGCTGGCAAGGATCCTTCACTACAGGGATAGAGATGCAGCTCTGAGGAAGGCCAGGGAACTACCGGATCTCCGCTTTGACAATGCTGTCATTACCATCTTTCCGGATTTCTCAGCGGGCACGCAAAAACAGAGAGCAGCATTTGTGCATGTCAAGAAACGTCTCAGGGAGCGGCAGCTACCTTACAGTATGTTGTATCCTGCTAAATTACGTGTGGTGTGTGGAGGCAAGACGCAATTCTTCCTGGATCCTGCGGATGCTGCTCAATGGCTGGACTCCTTGGGCAGGGGCTGAGGACTTTGCTGAGTGGGGTATTCTTTTTTCCTGATATCTCTCCGGATGCTGAGCCTGTCGCAAGGTTGGGGATACCCTTTTTTTGTGCCTTGGATTATTGCCCGTCTCCTCTTCTTTACCTGTGGGAGGTGTACTCCTGATTCCCCTTCCCGGATGGTAACTTCTATGTGGTGTGACTGTATGGTGGCATTCTAGGAACGTTACTTAGGTTCGGTTCTCCACTAGTTCCACTGACTTGGTTTGGTTTGGGGTTCAGGCTCGGGCATGTTGGGGCTACGGGCAGGGTGGGGGGTTGGGGACTTTTTGTTTTTTTGTTTCTTCGGGACTGGTTTATACCCTTCACGGATGCTTCCTGCGCTCCTTACCTTCTGTCTACAGACGCTTCCTACGGCGGTTGATGCACTGCCCCCTGTTGCCCGGTTTTTGGGGGACCTCATCAGCATGGGACTGTCCTCTTTTTTCTTACCATGGCTGTGGACAAATTAACTGTGCTCTCCTGGAACGTTAGGGGGCTTAACGATAAAGTGAAACGGGCCCTGGTTTTTAATTACTTACAGAAATATACCCCTCAGATTGTATTTTTACAGGAAACACATTTGACTGGGTCTAAGGTTCTTGCCCTTAAGCGGGCGTTTGTGGCGCATGGCTTCCACTCCATGTTTTCCACACACGCCAGGGGGGTATCAATCCTGGTGACTCGTTCACTTCGGTGCCTGGTGAAACGGGTTGTTACCGATCTATATGGGCGATATGTTATCGTTTTATTGCAAATTGAGAATGTGGTGTATACTTTCTTGTCTGTTTATATCCCGCCCCCATTTACACTAGCCTTCTGGGACAAGGTAATGGCCCAATTGTTGCAGGTGGCCGAAGGGCCTTTGCTGATTGCGGGTGATTTTAATGCAGTGATGTCCCCTGCGGTGGATAGGTATCCTGGCGATGTGTCGGCTTCTTCCTCTCTTGCGGCTTCAGTCGACAAGTATCAGTTGGTGGACTGCTGGAGGTGGAGGAACCCGACCGCTAGAGAATATTCCTGTTACTCGGCCTCTTATAAAACCCTCTCCAGGTTGGATATATGTTTGGTCTCCCCGGACTTGCTCCCGAGACTAATTTCCGTCTCCTACTTGCCTAGGGCCGTCTCGGACCACTCTCCTTTGCTTATTACAATTGGCCTCTCCTCCTCAATCGGTTACAAACTGTGGAGGTTGAGCCCTCAGTGGCTCAACGAGGAAATCTTTTTCAATATCACTGAGAAGGAGATGGCTCATTTCTGGCTGGTCAATCAGGAGACGGCCTCTGGCGCTATGGTGTGGGATGCCTTCAAGGCTACCATGCGGGGCTCAGTGTCCGGGGTGATTAAGCAACTCAGGGAGGATAGGGCCTGGAGGGTGGAATCTCTCCAGTCGGAGGCGACTAAGGCTGAATTGGAATATATTAAAAACCCCTCATCTGAGAACTATTCTGTGTGGCGGGACAGTGCTCGGCAGCTGGATCTCATTTTAATAGAAAAGACTCAGAAAAAATTACTCTATCAAAAGCAGCGGGTGTTTGAATATGGCGATAAGAATAGTAAGATTCTGGCGTATCTCTCTCGTTCTGAGCACCCGGTCACGGCTATTGCCAGTGTTTACGATGCCCAGCATCGGCGGTGCACGGAGGGCACGGAGATAGTGGGAGCCTTTCTAGATTTTTTTAAGTCCTTGTACTCCTCGAGAGCCTCCTACTCTCGAGAGGAACTGGACTCCTACCTACGGGACATCCCGATGGAGACGCTTGAGGTGGAGGATAGTGTGTCGCTTGAGGGCCCTATTACTGCTGAGGAGATCGCGGCTGCGATTTCCTCTTTTGCGGCTAATAAGACACCGGGGATGGACGGGTTTCCGATTGAGTGGTACAGAGCCTACTCGGGGACTCTAGTCCCCCGACTATCCAAGGTTTATGCTGAAGCTTTTGAGACTGGGAAGCTCCCACCGTCCCTTCGGGAGGCCCTGATAGTGTTGATACCCAAGCCAGGAAAGGACCCGATGTACTGCGAGTCTTATAGGCCTATATCCCTGATCAATGCTGACGTCAAAATTATGGCAAAGGTTTTGGCCCGTAGGGTGAATAACGTTGTCTCTAAGATTATTCACTCCGACCAAACTGGATTCATTCCAGGCCGCTCTACGGCGATAAACCTGCGTCGTCTCTTCATCAACCTACAGGCTCCACCCTCTGGAGTGGACACCAGACTGATATTATCCTTAGATGCTCATAAAGCATTTGACTCGGTGGAGTGGCCCTATTTATTCGCAGTGCTGGGCAGGATGGGATTTGGTCCAAGGTTTATCAGATGGGTGCGATTACTCTATGACTCGCCAGTGGCGCGCTTGCGTGTCAACAACAGGGTTACTGAACAATTTCCGGTGTCCCGTGGCACTAGGCAGGGGTGCCCATTGTCCCCCCTGCTGTTTGCCCTGGCCCTGGAACCACTGGCCAACTTGCTCAGGCGTGATGAGAGGATACGTGGTTGCAGGGTGGGGGAGCTGGAAGAGAAAACATCTCTATATGCCGATGACATGCTGCTTTATTTGGCTGACTCCCGGGAGTCCCTGGATGCTGCCCTGGAGGTGATAGAATCCTTCGGGCGATTCTCGGGATTCCAGGTTAACTGGGATAAGTCGGTGGCGTTCCCCCTCGACCCTAATCGGGCACCTGACCTAGTGCTTCCACGTAGCCTTCAGGTAGTGACTAAATTTTGATACCTGGGTGTGGTCATTCAGCAACCGGTGGGCATGTACGTTGACAACAATATTACTCCACTGATACAACGGTTGAAACAAACCTTGGTCACCTGGAGCAAGTTGCCCCTTAACCTGATGGGTAGAATCAATATATTTAAAATGATCTATCTGCCCCGCTTCCTCTATCTTTTTTGGCAGGCACCGTTGTACCTTCCCAAACGGTTCTTTGCAAGCATTGAATCCATACTGATCTCTTTTCTATGGGGTGGGAAGCCGGCGCGGATCTCGTTCAGCACGCTAAAACTCCCCGCTCACGCTGGGGGTCTGGCGGCTCCTGATCTGCAGGCTTACTACTTGGCTGCTCAATTGACACATGTCCATGCATGGTTCTTCCCGGACCTGCCGAACGCAGCGGTCACCACGTCGGCGGCGGTGATGGGCTCCTATGAGGCACTCCTTAATTCACTATATAGGAATGGTCCTTACCCGAAGGAGGGTGCCGCTATCCTTAGATTATCCTACAAAATTGTGCATATTTGTAACGTTAGAATGGGGGGTTCTTCCTTCAACAGATCCCCTAATGCTCCTATATGGTTTAACCCGGGACTGCCAGATTTGCATAAGTTGGATTCCTCTAGGAGGTGGGCGGGATTTGACTTAAAATATGCCCACCAATTGTTTGTGAACCAGACCTTTAAGTCCTTTGCTGAGCTGAGGATGGAGCTGGGGATTCCCTTGACGTGCTGGTTTCTGTATCAGCAACTTCGACACGCAGTGGCGGCCCAATTTGGTCTTCGGGGGGTCCACCTGGCTCCGACTCGGTTGGAAAAGGAATTGATGAATCCCGACCATGCTAAACTCATCTCTCGACTATATGGGTTGACTCTTGACCAGGGTGAGGGGAGGATGGGGTCCCTTCGGGCAAAGTGGCAGGCTGATATACCTCAATTGGAACTGGCGGACTGGGATGATTTGCTCAGTGCCCAGTTCCATGGATTGATAGCTGCGGGGGACAGGGTTATTCAACTGAATTATTTACATAGAATTTACTATACTCCCTGCCGTCTCTTTGCGATGGGAAGGCTTGCCTCCCCATTGTGTTTCCGCTGCCAGGAAGTTAGGGGGGACTTCTTTCACATGGTCTGGTTATGTCCGCTGATTCAGTCCTTCTGGAAGGGGGTATGTACCTTTATTGCGGAAAAATTGGCACTGCCGAATATTCTCGCGCCGGACAGATGCCTACTTGGCAATCTGGGGGAGGAGGGTATTCGGCAGTCCCAGAGCACTCTGTTGTGTATACTTTTTTTCTATGCCAAGAAATTGATTGCCCTGAGATGGAAACAGGACGCTCCGCCTACGGTGGCAGCTTGGGTGGAACTGGTCAACAATGCTCTTCCTATGTATAAATTAACATATCTGGCTAGGGGTTCCAAGAAAAAATTTGCTAAGGTGTGGTCCTCCTGGATGGACTCGGTTCTAGGGTCCAGAGAGGTCTAAACTTCTGAGATGCTATGTGACTGTCTGTCAAACTTATTGCTCCGCCTTGGGGACGTTTTGGTTTTGTTTTTCTTTTTTTTTTTTTTTTTTTTTTTTTCACCTATTGGGTGCCCGGGGCTGGGAGGGGGGTGGTGCTTCTTCCATATGGTGGGTTGCATATTTGCTGATGTGATAGGAATGCATTCCGTGAAGGGTTTTGTTAGGGAAAAAAAAAAAAAAAAAAAAAAAAAAAAACTTTTTGAATATCATCCTACGAAGTCTCTGGTTGGTGCGGGAGAGGCGGGGTGGGGGCAGTCAATTGAGGTTGCTATATGTGCGCTACTGTGGTTGATGTTACTTGCCTTACTGCCCTGTACTTCTGTCTGTATGATTTTTGGATATGCATTATTTCCTTCTTGGTTGTACTTTCTGGTTTATATCGGACTGTTGTCTGTGTTTTATGTTTATTAATAAAAATACCTTTAAAAAAAAAAATACCCCTGGGACAGTCAGGGCTAGTACATTCCATAATGGATAGCCTCTGAACTGTCCTGGGTTACCTGTAAGAAGAAATACTTACCTTGAAAAGTTCTTCTCCAGCGCTGCCATCTCCAGCGCTGCCGCAGCGTCCCTCTTCGTGTCCTCTATGTGACGTCGGAGTCCCACAACGCACTGCACCGGCCCCGCTACCTTAGTATCCTTTTATTAAATAAAGCTTGGTTGTTAGTTTAACGCCGGCATGCCCAGAAGCTGTTTAGCAGGGAATGCTGTGCCTGCACCGAAAGTGACGAGCGGGGCCGGTGCAGGCACATTGAATCCTGGGAGCGATGACGTTCAGCTCCCAGGAGTCATCGCAAACCGGAAGAGAAGGCGCGGGCGCAGAGAGAGGAAGTGGAAGGAAGGTGAGTATATTTTCTTCTATAATAAGGTAAGTGACCAAAAAAAAAAAAAAAAACACGGCAGCATCCATTTCTTTTTCAGGTTGCACTCAGCAAGCGGATGGCCCAAAATCGATTTTTTCGATTTTGAGGCCGGAACTCCGCTTTAACTATGGTTTATGTCTGTAAAACAAGCCTGAGCTCACCACATACATCTGTTATTTCATGGCGATTGCTTCGAATCCTGCAGTAATAAAGCTTTTGTCTGAATCCAAAGAAAAGGCAAAGCTAACAGCATGCGATCTGTACAGCCAGAGACTTGTACTAATGAGCACTCCAAGCACCAAACCAGCAGAGTGGAGGATGGCAGCAGAGTGACATTTGGCATGAGGGGGGAGCAGACAGTTACCAAGAATCATTCACCCAAGACAGTCAATTGCTGGAAAAAAAAACAATCATTCATGTATCCTCCATCCCAGCTGTATAGATGTATTCAGTAAACATCAGACAAACCTTTGCTGTGCAGTGAACAGATTTTTGGAAAGTGGAAAGTCATAACTGAACAGACTGGAAATAGAAAAAAAAGTGAAGTTGGCGTATGATTCCCTCCCCCATCCTCCCCAGGAAATGCTGCGTCTGCTTTTATCAGACAAGACTCAGTGACAGGCCAGTGCAGAAACCACAGGGAGCACATCTGTGCGTTATGTCAGCCGATCACATGTCTGCTTGTCACATGATCAGCCAGCCCAGGAATGCTGGGAGGGGCTCACAAGCAGAAAAGGTTTAAAGGGTTTCTTATACGGGCTGCAGTTATGTGATAGTATTTATTTGTACAGGTCTGGTTAAAGCTTCGGATTAATCTATGTACAAAGCATAAGTGCCCATCAGGGACACCAAACATCAGACTGGAGTTATTAGGAACCAGGAGAGACGCCAGCATAGGACATGCGGCAAAGCCAAGCAATTTCATTTCTGTGGCTCATACGTCTGGTCTTTGAGAATACTAGTGCCGATTGCTCAGTGGTGTGTTTCCCATAGCAACCACATCCTAGATATCATACCTTGTACCATGAATGACATGACTGGTTACCTCCAATGGCCCCTGAATATGAAAAACCAATCAAGTCCCTAAAGATGGCCACAGATGAATAGAAATTTAGCTGATTCAGCAGGGACCGACCATATTTCCATCAATCTATGGCGGGTCCTAATCAAATGGGCTTGCTGGAAAACTAGTTTAACCACTTCAATACTGGACACTATCACCCCTCTTCTTGCCCAGGCCAATTTTCAGACTTGAATATGCAAATATACAAAAAACAGTATAGACAAAAGTCCCAAAATCTTAGATGGAGTTGACGGAGGAGAGGGAGGAAACCAGTCCAGATCATCCAATCACCAGTGTGTAGTGGGGAAAACGTATGATCACCCAAAAGTGACAGTCAAATCTGCTTACCAGAGAGTTTGACCTCTTACAGAGCGATCAAAAAGCGCCAGAGCATTCCAGAAGCACTTGACATAAAGGATCCCTCAAAGTTCCTCCGGTCTGTGATGACACCCAAACTCTCCACTCACAGGACAATGCAGAAGGACAACACCAGCCTGAACCACTTAGAAAGCTCCAACCAGAAAGGTAATGCCTCAGGAGGACAAATGCAGGCCAATGGTGTAGTACGTAAAAACGAGCAACTTAATTGAAAAAAGTACAGTAAAACCTTGGATTGCGAGCATAATTCGTTCCGGAAACATGCTTGTAATCCAAAGCACTTGTATATCAAAGCAAATTTCCCCCATAAGAAATAATAGAAACTCAAATGATTTGTTCCACAACCATTTATTCCAGGGCTTGACAAACCCCGGGCGCCAGGTCGCATTTGCCTCTTGTGGTGGCCGGGAGTAATGACTGTTTCCACTGCCTGTTAATTAGGGCTGCGGAATATAATCGAAAGATCAATGCATCGCGATTCGACCCTTCGCGATTCTGCATCGATGCGGGAACCCTGAATAATCGATTCCTGGCTCCTCCCCCCCTCCACAGAAGTGTCATGGCTGGATTAATATGCAGAGGTGGCCTGGCTGCATCCGGCGATGTTGCCCTCTCATTGGATGGTGTGTAGCCTCAGGAGGCGGGCGCTGCAGCACACCAACGGGCCGCCCCAACCACGCTCTCCCCCTTCCTCGGGATTTGTAGCTCTCACCTCCCCCATGGGCGGGTGTAGTCCTGCTCAAAGCCGACACAGACATGGCTGCAGCTATCATCACATCCCTCGGAAGAAACAGTCTGCTTCAGGAAATGAGCTGCGAGGGGAGGAGGAGGAGGGGTGCACTGCTAGGAGTGCTCGGAAGATGAGAGACCAGCCTGTCATGCTAAAAGTAAGTGAGGAGTGAGTGAGTGCAGCATAGAAGTGGCCCATCCCCCACCTCTGCTGTACCTCCAGTCCGTGTACTACTGTGCCTATCACAATGGGGCTTTTTTCTGTCTAGTTCTTCCTAAGATTTCCCTATAAACTTTCCCACCTGGAAACATCCACTTATCTACAAGTACTATACTTGTAGATAGAATGCCTTCCTTTTTTTTTTTTTTTCTTTCATTGATGTTGTTGACCTGCATTCTATCTAAGTTGCTACCAAAAGACTCAGCAATGATTTGTTAAAGTGATACTAAAGGGTATTATTATTTTTTTTTCTATAAAATAAAAAAGCTAACATACTTACCTGCTGGCCGTCTCTTGTACCATGTCTGCAGTCTCTGCCCCTCTCCTGTAGTGCGTCTGCAGTCTCTGCCCCTCTCCTGTAGTGCGTCTGCAGTCTCTGCCCCTCTCCTGTAGTGCGTCTGCAGTCTCTGCCCCTCTCCTGTAGTGCGTCTGCAGTCTCTGCCCCTCTCCTGTAGTGCGTCTGCAGTCTCTGAACCTCTCCTGTAGTGCGTCTGCAGTCTCTGACCCTCTCCTGTAGTGCGTCTGCAGTCTCTGACCCTCTCCTGTAGTGCGTCTGCAGTCTCTGACCCTCTCCTGTAGTGCGTCTGCAGTCTCTGACCCTCTCCTGTAGTGCGTCTGCAGTCTCTGACCCTCTCCTGTAGTGCGTCTGCAGTCTCTGACCCTCTCCTGTAGTGCGTCTGCAGTCTCTGACCCTCTCCTGTAGTGCGTCTGCAGTCTCTGACCCTCTCCTGTAGTGCGTCTGCAGTCTCTGACCCTCTCCTGTAGTGCGTCTGCAGTCTCTGACCCTCTCCTGTAGTGCGTCTGCAGTCTCTGACCCTCTCCTGTAGTGCGTCTGCAGTCTCTGACCCTCTCCTGTAGTGCGTCTGCAGTCTCTGACCCTCTCCTGTAGTGCGTCTGCAGTCTCTGACCCTCTCCTGTAGTGCGTCTGCAGTCTCTGACCCTCTCCTGTAGTGCGTCTGCAGTCTCTGACCCTCTCCTGTAGTGCGTCTGCAGTCTCTGACCCTCTCCTGTAGTGCGTCTGCAGTCTCTGACCCTCTCCTGTAGTGCGTCTGCAGTCTCTGACCCTCTCCTGTAGTGCGTCTGCAGTCTCTGACCCTCTCCTGTAGTGCGTCTGCAGTCTCTGACCCTCTCCTGTAGTGCGTCTGCAGTCTCTGACCCTCTCCTGTAGTGCGTCTGCAGTCTCTGACCCTCTCCTGTAGTGCGTCTGCAGTCTCTGACCCTCTCCTGTAGTGCGTCTGCAGTCTGTGACCCTCTCCTGTAGTGCGTCTGCAGTCTGTGACCCTCTCCTGTAGTGTGTTTGCAGTCTGTGACCCTCTCCTGTAGTGTGTCTGCAGTCTCTGACCCTCTCCTGTAGTGTGACATCTCTGACCCTCTCCTGTAGTGTGACAAGAGTGTCCTTTAAAAGCAAATCAAAAAGGACAGATCCTGCACATGCTGATATGCAACAAGTACAAAGAGGAGTACTTCACCAGCCCATGGCGCTGTCCATGTGTTCACCTCCTTTGTTTGTATGTTTTTTTGGCTGAAATGTCCTGGTTGCTGCTGCTCCTCTCTCACTCCACTGGGGGGGGCGGATCAAAACAATTCAAATCTGTAAAGAAAAGCGCACGCAACCTCGGGCAATAACGCTTTAATAAAGGACAATAACACAGTACATTGGAATTGCACTCACACTTTTCCTTTAAGACAATCGCTTTACAGCATTCCAACAGGAGCTACTCACTCCTCCCGTCCCTCCAGATGGTGACTCTGCGGTCTCCTCATCCGCGGCTGCCACCGCTGTATCCCCGCTCTCCTTCACTTCCTGTGTTGCCTGGTCACCGGATGCCGGTTCTAGTGCGCCTGCACACTATACCAACGTGATCTACGGCGCCTCAGGAGAGCCTCAGCCAAAGCCGGAGCCACAAGTTGTACGGAGCTGCGAGGTGGGGGATTCAAGACACGGGTGCACTGCCTCTGCTGTTACTACGGACAACGCGTTTCGGAGGCTGAGCCTCCTTCCTCAGGTCCCACCTTGCTTCCTGCTAACGCCCTTCCCTATATACCCGGGATACCATCGGCCCTAATTATATAGTTGTGTATTCTTAAAGGGGCCAGTAACCGATAATCCTTATCCACCTTGGCTGGGACGGGAGAAGCAAGGGGCTATCCACTTTTAAAAAACATATATTAAAAATACAGTTTAAGATACAATTTAAAACAGTACAATACCAGCGCAGATATTAACCAGAGCTATTATAGATACATGTTTGGATATCACATTCCCTACATAGCAATGGTTGTCTCCTGCTTAAAATACATAAACGTATCCTAAAAGTATATCAGCATTTCCTAATACCAATAGTCGACAGATCATATTAATTCCACATTATCTCTCATCCATCTACCAAAATAATTTCATAAGTCAGGATAATACACATAATAAATAAAAAAAAAAAAAAAAAAAAAAAAAAAAAAGAAAAAAAAGGAGGATACTAGTCTCATTAAAATACAATAAAATAAGATTCAATTCCGTATGGCACATATACAAATATCAATTAGTATATGAAAATACTACTCCATATAGGCCAACCAAATATACTACATGGCAGTTGTTTATATTTCTCATATATATATATACACACACACACATGAGAAATACATATACCTACACATACCCATCGGTGGTGACACCCTGAGTATCCCCAAAAAAATATAATATATATCTGTACATATACACCGACTCTCATACCCAGCTGCTCAGATATTGTTGTATGGACACGAATGTGCGTATGCCTCCGTGCACACTTCACAGACACATGGCCGGGCAGGGACTATGTTCCCTACCCCTAGTAACCATGTGTATGTGCATGTGCTAGAACCCACTCTACCATGCCCACACCCCCGTACTGATATGTCAAATGATCGTGTTGACTTCCAGCTCCTCATTGAGCCCACCCGGCGACATGGACCCAAGCGTAAAGATCCAGAATGTTTCTTGCTTGCACAGGATCGCAAACCTTTCACCTTCTGGGAGAGTCATAGATATGGCTTCAATCCCAAATAGTTCCAGGCCTGCAGTATCCCCACCATGCGCTTTACAGAAGTGTCTTGGCACGCTGTGCTTGTCTTTTTTCTGCTCAATAAACCGGCGATGTTCGCCAAACCTGGTGCGCATTGCTCTAACTGTCCTGCCAACATAAATTAAGCCACATGGGCACCTCAAGCCATAGACCACAAACTGTGTACCACAGCTAATGAATTGTTTGATATTATAGGTGTGCCCTGCAACTGATGTAAAGCTACTTTTGCCATGTTGCATAAATGCACAAGCCTTACATCTGCTCTGCTTGCATTTGTAGGAGCCTACCATATTAAAGAGAACTGGGATAGTGGATGCTTTATTATGGCATTTCATACTTTTTATTTTGCTTGGAGCAACCAGACTCTTTACATTGCTAGCCCGCCTGAACACCACTTTGGGTTTTTTGGGGAGCACTCTACCCAAGGCTGCATCCTGCTGCAGAATAGGCCAATGTTTCTGCAAAGCTCTCTTAATGGCCCAATGTTGGTTATTGAATTTTGTAATAAACATAACCTCTCGGGGAGCACCGTTCTCCACAGCTGCCTTGCTACTACAGCCTTCTATATAGCGATCTCTGGCTTTTTGTATGTGCTGCACAGCATACCCTTTCTCCATAAATTTTTTCTCTAAAATTTTTGCTTGCAACAGATATTGCTCAGTATCTGTGCAATTTCTACGCAGCCTACAGAATTGACTGTAGGGTATGTTTTCTTTCCATTTGGGCAAATGGCAGCTCTTCCAATGTAAATAAGAGTTACCTGCTGTTTCCTTAAAGTGCGTTTTGGAGGTGATAGCCCCTTCTTCATTCCAGGTCAATTCTAGATCCAAAAATACAAGGGACTTCGCATCTAGTACATGCGTAAACCTAATGCCATACGGATTGGTGTTACAGTAGTTCACAAATTCTACTGCCCTGTCAGCTGTACCATCCCATATCACTATTACATCATCGATGTAACGCCCATAGTACACCAAATGCTGTGCAAACGGGTTCTGCATCCAGATATGGAATTTTTCCCAAAACCCCATGAATAAGTTTGCGTAGCATGGTGCAAAATGCGCGCCCATCGCAGTGCCTGAAATCTGTCTATAGTGTTTACCCTGGAACTCGAAATAATTCCTTTCCAGTGCAAACTGCGTGCAAGCACTGATAAATCCTGACTGGTCCGGATTGAGGTACTCCGCACCCGACAGGAAGTGTTCTACGGCCTTTAGTCCACCCTCATGGGGTATCGAAGTATACAGGGAGCACACATCCAGGGATAGCCACAGATAGTTGGGTTCCCACCTATAATTCTGTAGTATCTCCAGCACCTGTGTGGAATCCCTAATGTATGCCGGGAGTGATATAACTATCGGCTGTAGATGGAGATCCACATATTGGGAGAGTCTGCTGGTAATACTCTCCATGGCTGCTACAATTGGCCTACCAATTACTAGGGGTAGGGAACATAGTCCCTGCCCGGCCATGTGTCTGTGAAGTGTGCACGGAGGCATACGCACATTCGTGTCCATACAACAATATCTGAGCAGCTGGGTATGAGAGTCGGTGTATATGTACAGATATATATTATATTTTTTTGGGGATACTCAGGGTGTCACCACCGATGGGTATGTGTAGGTATATGTATTTCTCATGTGTGTGTGTGTATATATATATATGAGAAATATAAACAACTGCCATGTAGTATATTTGGTTGGCCTATATGGAGTAGTATTTTCATATACTAATTGATATTTGTATATGTGCCATACGGAATTGAATCTTATTTTATTGTATTTTAATGAGACTAGTATCCTCCTTTTTTTTCTTTTTTTTTTTTTTTTTTTTTTTTTTTTTTTATTTATTATGTGTATTATCCTGACTTATGAAATTATTTTGGTAGATGGATGAGAGATAATGTGGAATTAATATGATCTGTCGACTATTGGTATTAGGAAATGCTGATATACTTTTAGGATACGTTTATGTATTTTAAGCAGGAGACAACCATTGCTATGTAGGGAATGTGATATCCAAACATGTATCTATAATAGCTCTGGTTAATATCTGCGCTGGTATTGTACTGTTTTAAATTGTATCTTAAACTGTATTTTTAATATATGTTTTTTAAAAGTGGATAGCCCCTTGCTTCTCCCGTCCCAGCCAAGGTGGATAAGGATTATCGGTTACTGGCCCCTTTAAGAATACACAACTATATAATTAGGGCCGATGGTATCCCGGGTATATAGGGAAGGGCGTTAGCAGGAAGCAAGGTGGGACCTGAGGAAGGAGGCTCAGCCTCCGAAACGCGTTGTCCGTAGTAACAGCAGAGGCAGTGCACCCGTGTCTTGAATCCCCCACCTCGCAGCTCCGTACAACTTGTGGCTCCGGCTTTGGCTGAGGCTCTCCTGAGGCGCCGTAGATCACGTTGGTATAGTGTGCAGGCGCACTAGAACCGGCATCCGGTGACCAGGCAACACAGGAAGTGAAGGAGAGCGGGGATACAGCGGTGGCAGCCGCGGATGAGGAGACCGCAGAGTCACCATCTGGAGGGACGGGAGGAGTGAGTAGCTCCTGTTGGAATGCTGTAAAGCGATTGTCTTAAAGGAAAAGTGTGAGTGCAATTCCAATGTACTGTGTTATTGTCCTTTATTAAAGCGTTATTGCCCGAGGTTGCGTGCGCTTTTCTTTAAAAGCAAATGAAAATAAAAATGATTCTTTAATGCTTGATTTTTTTTTTTTTTTTTTTTTTTTTTTTTATAAAGTTTTGAAAACCGTTGGGGAGTGGGCTGGGCATGGGCAGTAATCGTGATGCATCGCGGAATCGAATCGTATCGAATCGCGACCCTAATAATCGTAATCGCATCGAATCGTGAGGTAAGTAAAGATGCGCAGCCCTACTGTTAATGCATTCCCATCTCCTTCCTAAGAGGAGATGAGAGAAGTTTTGGCAGGCTTCATCTCCCTGTCCACTTACCTTTGCTTAAAAAGGTAAGTGGATAGGGAGTGTGGTTATTATTATTATTAAATTTATTTTTTCAATTATTAAAAAATATATATATATATATATATATATATATATATATATATATATATATATATATATATATATATATATATATATATAAAAATATAATCTTTTTTTTTTCCCCCCCTCATCGCCATGCCACAGCCGAAGGCCCCTTTCACACGGGCTGTCTGATCAGGTCCGCCTGTCAGTTTTTCAGGCAGACCTGATCGGACCCTTCATTCTCCTCTATGGAGCGGTAATCTGCCGCCATCTGATCCTGTCCGCCAAAAACAGACGGATGGTGGTTCTATTTTCTATCCACCCAGTGGATCAGATCAGATGGCATCGGATGGAAAGAGACAGACAGTCTGTTTCCATCCAATTGCGCTATAGAGGAGAGTGGGGTTCTAGTCGTATTTATGTGTAAATTTAGTATCTGTTTTACTAACTAAAGCTTAGCTGTTAGTTTAAAAGAAAAAAAAAAAAAAACTGGCTCCTAACTTTTTTAGCTGGCTCCTAGATTTCAGGCAAAATTTGTTAAGCCCTGTTTTTTTCACAACTCTTTCAGTTTATTGTCCACATAAAAAGATTATAGCAATGTGATAGGTTGTGCAACCATAAAATATCCATCACAAATGGCGCCTCTACAAGGGGATTAGAAACAAAATCCAGCAGGAGCTACAGAGTATAAAAGAGAAGAGCGGCGCCTCTAAGTGTAGCAATATGGTTACATTTAATGACTCCCCTGCAGTAGAGCAATCTGAAAGCGAGGCTTGAAGCGCTCGTGGGGCGCAGCGTGGAAGGGATGACGTTGATGGCAGTGCGGAGGGTGGTCTATGTAGACATCTTTACCTGCATACTTAGATGTGCCTCTTTTAATCATCAACCATGTGAGTTGCTAAATCTTGTACCTTCATTAAATGCAACCATATTGCTACACTTAGAGGCGCCTCTCCTCTTTTATACTAAGTTGTGACGTGACGCTACTTGTATATCTAGACATTGCTTGTTTATCAAGTCAAAATGTATTTAAAAATGTTGCTTGTCTTGCAAAATGCTCTCAAACCAAGTTACTCTCAATCCAAGGTTTTACTGTAATGCACTTACATGGATGTAGATTCAAACATGTGAATGAAAACCGCAGTATAAATAGAGCGTGCAGCACATCAGAGTGCCTGGTCCGCCTTACACGTATCTTCATACACTTGACATCATCAGAGGCGTGATCAAGTGAAGGACGATACGCGTAAGGCGGACAGGGCACTCTGATGTGCTGCACGCTCTATTTATACTGAGGTTTTTACTCACATGTTTGGGTACGTTGGCTGACTTTGCGGGGTTATACCGGGATGATGCCTCTAGTTAAAATACAATAAAACAGCGCATGCAGAAAAGCATCCGTAATGGATCTGGAGGGTTTTTTTGATGTGTCAATTGCCCCTTAGGGCTTTACATAACCCTTGGGCCGAAAATGTGCATTTAAACATGTATGCAAAAATGTAAAATTTGCAAATATGTTTTCTGAGTCACAGATCCTAAACAAGCATGCAGAAACATGTAGGTCAGACATCCTGACCTACATGTTTATTGTAAGAGCACTTAACAAAAAAAAAAAATATCCAACACTAGCGGTCATTTTTAAGTACAGGAGTGACCCTTCTACCAGCATTGCTCCAGTACGGCTAGCAGCAATCTGCATTGTCATCTAAGATGGTTAACAGAATGAAATGACAAGACTGCTTGTATTGGTGCATTTACTTCTACAGCCTTAGCACCGATTACTGTACAGCAGGACCATGCCACAGTGACCAGTCATGGAAAAAATGGAATAGATAATCTAGACCTTAGTGATGTCCTTTTATCTGAGCAGTTTTGATGGCATATACACAGAGTTATGTGAATTACCGCAGGCAGCTTCTCACAGAGGGATCTAATCTGTCCCTATGACTTTACTGAAAAAAAAAAAAAAAAACAAGGATTTACACACCGCCACAAAAACATCACCATCAAAATATACAATTTTTGAATCTGTTGAGTAATAAAACATATGTTCTGTGAGCAGTTGGTTTGAGCAGCGGTGGCCGGCCAGGTCAGCCTTCTTGCCTAAATGGCCCACACTAGATTATCCGTGTAGAGAAGGGGTGCCCAACCTTTTGACTTTCCTGGGCCACAATGGAAGAAGAGAAATTGTATAAGGCCACACATGAAATACATTATCCCCATCCAGTTCAGTATCTATATCCAGTCCAGTATACAATATCCTTCATTTATAAGCCATGATGAAGTTGGCATTTTCCTGAAACTTGTTGACTCAGTGACCAGCTCTTTTTCTCCTTTTTAAATAAATCTATATTAAATAAGGAGAGCTGATAAGCAGAAAAAGTCGGGCAGATCACAAGTTATCGTCGATCACTGATATTGATAATGTGTGTTGAGTTATAAAACTTCATTTGTATTATTTTTTTAATTATAAAAAGTAAAAAGGAGGAAAACATAACACTAGTACAATATTTGACACTGTCCTTCATATACCCCATCCTTGAAAATAGTTGCTCACAAATATAGGTAATGATGACACGAATAAGGCATGATTGAGAAGAGTGGAATAAAACCTAAAAAACTCCAGTAAAGAGCCACTGTCAATTTTTCCCTGGCCACATTTGTTTGCCAAGTGTAAACACATTTTTACAGAAAATCAAAAAAAAAAGAAAAAAAAAAAAAAAAAAAAAGGGGGGGGGGATTTCTGACATACCAAAAAATCAATTTCTCTGAGGTTCATTGACGGACAACAGCTCCTGTCATTCTTGACCATTGGGTTATACTGCCCCCTACAGGAGAAGGACACTATCCAGAATAAAAAAAAAAAACTTCTAGCTACACGCATGGGCAGTCCCAGGGGGTATAATCCCTCTTCCTGCTATAGTCACTCAGTTTTGTTACAAGCAGTGTCAGGAGAATTATAGCTGGGTGGGTGCTCTGTCCGTCAATGATCAGAGAAATGGATTTTACAGTAAGTCAAAAATTCAATTTTCTCTTTCGTTCATTGACAGACAAAGCTCCTGTCATTCTTGACCATTGAGATGTCCCAAACATGAGGGGTAGGAAACAGCAAGAAATTCCCAAGGCTAAACATTAGCCAACCAAGCAACAGTGGCTCAACCAAAAACTGGAGCCCACCTGAAAAAAACCATACACATTGAAAGAGGAGCAGGTCCTCTTAAACAGCAGCCTGCAAAACCTTGCGGCCAAAGGAAGAACCTGCAGATGCCAACACACAAGGTGGCCGTCTTGCAAACCTGCGTTACTGACGCTTGATGATGGAAGGCCCGGGAGGCACTAAGCTCCCTAGTAGAGTGCGCCTTGACAGGGAAAGGAGGAACCTGACCCCTGATGGAATAGGCCTGAACAACTGTCTGATCCATCTGGAAATGGTCACAAGAGGAAACGGACAACCCTTTGCGAGGTCCATCCGTGAGCACAGATAGAGAGTCTGACTTCCTGAAAGACTTTGTAGCTGCCAGGTACACCCCAATTGCCTGGACCACATCCAAGGCAACACAATGTCTTCATTCAAATGAAAGTCAGAGACCACCTTAGGAAGGAATGAAGGACAGGGGGCGAAGCACAACCTTGTGAATCACCAGATAAGGTAAACGACAGGATAACGCCACCAGTCCCGACACACTGCACGCAGAGGTGATGGCCAACAAAAAGGCCACTTTCTGGGACAGCGTAAGCAGGGGAATCTCCCGTAGAGCTGAAAGCACTAAACTAAAGGCGCTTTTCCACTGCATGGAACCGAACGGTTCGGATTGCTTTTGTGCTTTTCCACTGCTGGTACCGCATGGTATGGTGTAGGAACGGTTCGGTACAGCGGCACTTTTCCACTGCATGGAACCGAATGGTACGGCTCTCAAAAACAGTACCACCTCGATTGTGGTTCCAAGAGGTACCATACCCGGTACCATATCCCACAATCCTTTGCATGCAGTTACTACTAGCCACTGATTGGTCAGAGAATCCCACCCACCCCGTTGTTATCCCACCCACTTAACTTTAGTACTACTTTAGTGGAAAAGCAAACCATACCGTACCGTACCGAACCGTTCCAACACCGTACCATGCGGTACCAGCAGTGGAAAAGCAAACCGGGCCAAGCAGGGCCGAGTAGAGCCAAGCCGGTACTTGCAGTGGAAAAGCACCATAAGATCCCAAGGCGGTAACGGAGCCCGCAGTGGAGGGACCAAATGTCAGATAACCTAAAAAAGAAAAAAAAAGGATGCAACAGGGAGTGTGTGGCCAAAGGTTGGAAAAAGACCGCCAAGGCCAATTTCTGTTCAACCCCCGTTGAAGGTTAAGATCCGAGCCACCAAGAAGAAGCGAGGATGAACCCCAAAAGACTGACACCACGCAATGTGCGTCTTCCACGTACAATGGTAGATCTTCCTTGAAGTAGCTTTCCTAGCTTTTAACAACATAGGAATAACCGACTCAGACAAACCTCTATCCTTTAGCAGCCGTCAAAGCCAGCGATTGTAAAGCAAGATGGACGATTGGTTCTTGGGACAGCTTATCCTCCCACGGAACGTCAGCGACCAGCCCCACCAGATCAGAGTATCAAGCCCGGCAAGGCCAGTCTGGGGCCACTAAGATGACCAGAATTCCCTTTTGCATAGGAGTCTGGGCAGAAGCTTGATTGGAGGGAAAGTGTAGATCAGACGATACTGACCCCAGTGGGTCCCTTGACCAAGCCACAAACCTCTGCACCTTTCTGTTGACCCGAGATGCCAACAGATCCACCTCTGATGAAACACCTCCGAATGAAGGGACCACTCCCCGTGGTCCAACGCCTGCCAATTTTGCACCCCGGGAATGTGTACAGCGGAGAAGGCTGGAATGAACCACTCTGCCCACCTTAGAATGCCGACTATCTCCAGAGCCGCCAGGGGACTTCTTGTGCCCCCCTTGGTGATTGACATAAGCCACGGCTGTGGCATTATCCGATTGAATGTGCACTGGGCATCCCAGAAGACGATGTGTCTAATGATCCAGACACGGTCTGATTGCTCAAAGTTCCAGGACATTGATCGATAGTCTGGACTCTTCCAGTGTCCAGATCCCCATAGCAGAATTTTTGCCGAGGACGCCTCCCCAGCCGGACAGGCTGGCATTCGTGGTGATCACTTTCCAATAGGGATCGACTGATTATCGGCAAAGCCGATATATCAAGGGCCGATATGCACTTTTCCCGATATATCGGAATCGGCCCCAGAGGTTACTGATATTGCCGATATTTTGGGAAAGTGCATGTGCCGAAGTGATGCCGCGCAGCTAGAGGCATGACCCCGGTACCGGCGTCCATAGCCGACGGTCGGCTGTCTTGTAATGACAACCGATGCAGCTGAGAAGCCGCTCGGCTGTTATTACAAGAAGCGGGAGGGGACGCCCCCCCGCCCCCTCCCACCACCTTCCGTGGGTCGCCGAGTCTCCCGTCCCACCAGGAGACCCAGGCAACCAGCCTGCACAGCCACCAAAGACCCGATCAAAGCTGCATTCGGCTCTGATCGGGTCTCCATGCAAAAACCCAGAAGTGATGTCATGAGTGTCAAATGGACTCCATTCTTAACTTCTGTACCCGCACAAAGCAGTTTAGCGCCTTGAGGTTCAGGATTGGACGCACTTTGCCTTCCTTCATGGGGACTGCGAACAGGTTATAGTGAAAACCCTGAAAACGTTCCGAGGTCGAGACAATCAGTCCCTTTGAAGGAACAGGTCTTGTACTGCCCCAAACAGACCCTGTAACCGGTCTGGGGACAGGCGCAGGTTAGAAGGAAAAAACCTTGCCAGGGGACAAGAGTGAAACTCGATCTTGTAGCTGGACCAAATGACTGTGGACCCACTTGTGTTGTACCAGGAAGTCCACGGGTTCGGTAAACAGCGAAGACGTCCTCCCACCCTCGATACAGGTGCTGAAGGAGCCTTGTCCACGGGTCTGGAGAAAACCGCTCTCAACCTGTCAGACCAGGTTTGTTTTGGATCCGCCATAGGCGGCCCTGAAAGGTTTAGAGCCCTTGTCAGTCGACCCTGAGGGACAAAAAAAATTAATCGTATGAGCCGAGAAGGATGGTCCACATCTACTACGAGGTTCCTTGCCCTTAGTAGCCTGCGGAAGAAAGGTACAATTCCCCCCTGTGAGACCTTTAATGATGTTATTCAGGGTAACTCCAAATAGGGGATCTCCTTGAAAGGGAAGATCAGTCAAGGCCTTTTTAGAAGTCTGGTCTGCAGACCAGCATTTGAGCCAAAAGACAAGCCTAAGCACCACCGCCAAAACACGGAGGCGGAGCCATCAGAGGAGCCGCATCCAAAGAGGCATCACAGATAAACTGCAGCCTCTGGACCAGCTGGTCTGCCAGCTCAGCAAAGGCAGGGGGGAGCTGTTCTCCCTCCAGGTCACAGCGTAGGAGCTTAGCCCACTCGGTCAGACACCAGGGTAATGGTAAATACCGGCCTCATTGTCAAACCAGCTAAGGTGTACATAGTGCGGACCACCGCCTCCACCTTCTGGTCAGCCAGGTCCTTAAAGGCTGGGGACTCTTCAACCGGAATCATGGTTGCCTTCCTTAATCTGAAAACCGGAGGGTCCACCACCGGTGGGACAGTCCACTTCTTAAAAAGGAACTTCTCATAGGGGTAATGCCAAAGCGCTTAGGAACCCCACGGGGTGGCTTTTGTCGTCCCCACTCTTTAGCAACAATTCTGTCAAAATAAGCAGGGAAAGGAAAACACCTTTGCCTCTCTGGATGGCTTGTGAGTGCCAAAGGGTACCTGCACCTCCGTCGCAGCTTGAGCTGCGTCCATTTTCAGGGTCTCACGCACAGATACAATCAGTGCATCCACCAGCGCCTTTTCGTGCGCAGACGTGGAACAATCATGTTCACTATCAAAGGATTCCAGGCTCATGGTCGCAGACCCAGAAGGGTGACCCACGTCTGTGGCGGCCAAATCAGATTCAGGATCTGAGGAGATAGATGAGGCAGGGGAAGGCGGGGGGGCGCTTTTTGCTAGCCGGTCGCCCACAGACCGCCTCCACCCGGGACGCAAGGGACCGCCATCAGTGTATAGATGGTTGGTTGGGAGTGCCCTGCAGCCTCAGAGAGGGGGGTCAGGAGGGGAGATGTGCTCCAAAGACTCCATGACTCACTAGGGGGACCCCACAAAAAGTGTAACACGGTAAGGGAACACCCCCACCCCACTGGCAGCACACCCAGTTGCCAAGCACAAGGCACAGATCAATCAGAAGAGAGGGAGAGGACCCCACCAGACTCACCACCTGCAACCATCAGGAGAATCTGCACTACGTGTGCAGCGATCAGGAAGCTAAATGATCCAGGGGATAAGGAGAGGCTCACACCGCCGAACTCGCCGCCCACAGGGCTCCACCTGTCATGGCCACTATTTACAATGGCAAACCACAAGAAAATGGCCGCCAGACTACACAAACATGGCCGGCGTGTATAGGAATACACAGGCTACAACAAAATGGCGGCCCCGTGTGGCACCACAAGGCTTACAGGGACCCAGAATTGGGACACTAGATGGGAACCCAGGGGTTCGACCGTCCTAAGGAGGGACTCACGTCCACCCCAAAACCCACCAGGTACAGAGGGGGGACAGCTACTCACCATACCAGGAACCAGGTGGACACTGCTTCAGACAGATCCTCCTCTCCATTGAAATTGGGGGCTATCAGCCAGGAGGAACACTGACTCAGGCTGAGGCCAGGTGTTTAACATCTAATTCGCAGGGCCAGCCCCTGTTCAGTGGGGCTATGTCACAGCCAACCTAGCGCACAGCTGAGGCCTGCGCTGGCCAGACTGGGGTGACCACTGGATCTAGATTATCCAGCCGGTCGCCCAGTCTGGCAGTTGAAAGTAGATCTCACAGGAAAAAATCCAAGACAAAAAAAAAAAATTCTATCTAAAATATTTTGCCAGGACCAAAGATCCCAGCAAGGAACTAGGTAAAAAAAAAAAAAAAGTATACCCCCTTTAACTGCCCATGGGTGTAGCCAGAAGTTTTTTCTGCCTAGTGTCCTACTCCTGCAGGAAGCAGTATAGCCCAATGGTCAAGAATGACAGGAGCTGTGTCCGTCAATGAACAAAAAAATTTTAAACTGCCACCAGTCCGACATTTCTGGATCTGGGCCACCTGTGACACGCACCTGCTGTGATTATACACAGCGGGAGCTGATCTGCGGGTACTGCAGACTCCACCCGCTGATCATTAGGCAGAGAGCCAGAATGGCAATCTGCCTATGTAAATAAGGCAGATAGTGTTCTGCGAGTAGAAAAGGCATTGAACCTGTGCTCCTGCAACGCAGGAACATAAATCAATGCCTTCCCCTAGTAAAATCACCTCCCACAGTACACAGTTAAACCTTTGATCGCCATAGATGTTTAACCCAGCCAGTGTCATCAGTACAGTGACCATCCATGTTTTTAGCACTGATCAGTGTATTAGTGTCACTGGTCCCCCAAAAAGTGTCAAAGCGTCAGTGTCCGATTGTCCGCCACAATATTGCAGTCCTGCTACCAGTCGCTGTTCGCAACCATTAATCTAATCTGGAAAAAAAAAAAATCCCATAGTTTGTAGACGCTATAACTTTATTAATAAACGCTTATTGGGATTTTTTTTACCAACAATATGTAGCAGAATACATATTGGCCTAAATTGATGAAGAAATTTGATATTTTCAATTTTGTTATTAGATATGTTTTGTAGCAAAAAGTTAAAAAAAAAAAAAAATAAAATTTTCCCCCAAAATTGTCACTCGTTTTGTTTATAGCGCAAAAAAATAAAAACCGCAGAGGTGATGAAATAGAAAGCTCTGTAGAAAAAAAAAAATTACATCAATTTTATTTGGGTACAGCGTCGCACAACCGCGTAATTGTCAAAGTAACGTAGTGCTGTACCACAAAAAATGGTCTGGTCATGAAGGGAGGGGGGTAAATCTTCCGGAGGTAAGTAATGCCTCGTACACCAGCAACGATTGTTGGCCGTGAATTTTCGGGCCAACGTCCGATCAGCCGATTTTCGGCTTGTTAGTATGATGCTACCGACAACCAAATGTGACTTTTCGGCCGAACAAAATCTGGTGTGCATGCTATAAAATTTTTGTTGGCCGTCACCAGAACGGCCGATTTTCCGTCAGTCAGTACAGATTTCTGCAGACAAAAATGTGATGAGCAAGACTGGGCATGCTCAGAGAAGAAACACACGAAAAGTAAACCAGCACATAACATCACTTCTGAAGTTGGTTTTTGTTGGCCGAAAAAATTCGTGTGCAGTCTAGAAAACATTTCAACCAACACAACAACACTGGACAAAAGACATCCGATCGGTCGGCCGATAATCGTTGTGTGTGTACGAGGCTTAAGTTTACGATGTTGTGTTGGGTTGCAGGCTCGGCATGCCAGGTGTAGAGCAAAGGGGAAACTTGCTGTATAAGGGAAATCACTTCAGGAGGAATGCAGGGCCTGGCACTGCGCATTATCCTAATGACTTTACTGACCAGGAACAAGCAAGCATGCATCAAGTGAAGTCAGAGCTCCTGATCTGCATGCCTATTTTGTGTCTGTGACTCAGAAGTAGTAAAGCCTTTACTATGCCTTTACAGTGTTTCTCAACTCCATTCCTCAGGGCACACTAACAGGCCAGGTTTGCAAGAAAACTGAAATACATCACAAGTGATATCATTTGCTGCTCAGTGATTGCAGTATTCTAGTCTGCATCTCCCCAAGGTAATACTTAAAATCTGGCCTGTTAGTGGGCCCTGAGGACCGGAATTGAGGAACACTGCTTTAAAGTATCATGACAGCCAGGCAACTGGTCAGCAATGGCAGCCTCCATATCCTCTTAGTACCGGATTCCCCTAAATCACACCCACTGTATGTTGGGTAAACAATGGAGGTGAGTGATGAGTGCTCTGAGTAATCAGCCACAATGCAATAAACCTGACCGGTTATTTCAGGCAATGAAGATCACCAGCCCTTCCCACAGGCCATACACACCTCAGCAGAGATCATTACCATATACTAGTCTAGGAATACAAGGTGTCAGCGCTGTATAATATTATGTGGTATATGGGTACCTGACAGTGTCCCATGAGGTAGGGGCATCAGAAAAATCCTACAAAAGTACATAACATGGCAACCTACGCTGCACATACTTGGCACAAGCATTCACCCTATATACATACGTGGTAACATAACCCATTACCAGTTTTGCCACACATGTGCCGCATTTGCCTCATCATACCCAACAAAGTGCAGACAATACAAAAGCCTATGCAGAAAGGGACATTTGTGTTCAATCAACAATCACACATCTGTAACCCCCAAACACAGCAAATAACACCAACAAACCCCCAAAACTGCAGGCATGCAAGGTGACAAAATCATAAAATTAAATCTCCCTATTAAGATGATACAAAGATCTGGCCCTCAGCACCGATTCACAAAAAACCTCCATTTGCTGCAATGCCCAGCTTCACATAGCCTGTGAAATCTCCAGGCCACGATAAAAGAAAAATCCTCCTTGGCCCAGAGGGCCCAGTCAGAATTGCGTACGTCTCACTGGAAAGGCTGCATTCATTTGCTTTGTCCTTCGGTTGTTACCCGAGAAGGGGTTAACAAGCACACCAGCGTTGGGCGATCTTACACACTCCGGGCCTGGAGATAAATAAAGGTGGAGACGGCTCCATTGGTAAAACTGGAGGATAAACAAGAAGCAGATCGCACTTCCGGGAACAGCCCCCCCTCCGCACACACAACTGGGGGGGTCAAGTGACAACCCTGGGCAAAAGGATCACATGATGGATGGCTTTAACTCCTTGTCTGCCTGATGCAGACGCAATAACAAAAGAGGAAGGGCAGAAAGGTGCAACTCCTCCTACTGACAGGTGATGCAATGTGTCACCCTGGGTCTGCACACAATGGAAGAAAGACCAAGCCAGGGTGATGAGAGGGAATGAGGATGTGGGAGCAATGTCAGATTTCAGGGTGTCACTAAGAGGGCACTGTGATATGTAGGGGGGTTTATATGCGACACCGGGGTTACCAATATGGAAGCATGGGGTGTGATATGTTGTGGTTTATAATAGAGTCCCCTTACAGGACCCTCCCCCCCCCCCCCAGAAAAAGGGCAGTATAACACGTGGGGGGTTTATATCTGATATGGAGGGGAAGTATATGTGACACTAGGACAGTCATAAAGAACTCAGATCAAGGGGGTTCACAGTGATATGTGACCCCAGAATAGCCAGTGCATTCTGACATATCAGGTACATATGAGACACTAGGTTAGTTTTACAGAAACCTGGGAGGGTGTCATATGTGAAGGGTATATAAAATTATATATATATATATATATATTCTACACCAGGGTGGTCCTATAAGTCCCCAAGGCGGGGGGTCAGTGTCATATGTGGGGAGCAGCACACACCAATCATCTATAACAGCGATGGCAAACCTTGGCACCCCAGATGTTTTGGAACTACATTTCCCATGATGCAGAGTTTGTGAGCATCATGGGAAATGTAGTTCAAAAACATCTGGGGTGCCAAGGTTCACCATCACTGATCTATAACATTAAGATCAATGACAAGTGAAAAAAGTAAGCATGTTGTCCCTGAGGTTGAAGTGTTGAGAAGCAGAAAAAAAAATGGGAAAGCCTAAGGATTAGAGGGACTTTGACGATGGCCAAATTGTAATGTCTGGAAGATGGGTCAGAGCAAGCGGGGATGTTCCTGGTCTGCAGTGGTCAGGACTGACCAAAAATGGTCCAAGGAAAGAAAACCAGCAACAGGGTTGTGGGCAGCGAAGGCTGGCCCATCCGATCCAATAGAAGAGCTAGTGTAGCTCAAATTTCTGAAAGAGAAAGAATGCCGATTCCGATAGGAAGGTGTGAAAACACACAGTGCATCTCGGTTTGTTGCATATGGGGCTGCATAGCCATAGACTGGTCAGGGTGCCCATGCTGACCCATATCTACACCCAAAAGCACTTCCAATGGGCATGTAAGCATCAGACCTGGACCACAGAGCAGTGGAAGGAGGAGGCCTGGTCTGATGAATGCAAGAACGGCTTGAGGAACACAACAGCAAGTCTGAGGTATTGACTTGGCCTCCAAATCTCAATCCAATCGAGTATCTGTGGGATGTGCTGGAAAAACAAGTCAGACACATGGAGACACCACTTCACAACTTACAGGACTTGAAAGATCTGCTACTGACAGCTTGGTGCAAGATAGGACAGCGTACCTTCAGAGGTGTAGTGGAGTCAATGCCTGGACGGGTTATGGTGGGGGGTCCTTATGTTATAGATAATCTGTGTGTTACTGGGGTGGTGGTAAAGGGCCCCTGGAGGGGGTCAGTGTGACATATGGGTGAGGGGGGTGTATGTGTCCCTGGGGTAAGTCATACAGGACACAGGGATGGGAATTTCCCGTCATCAGCTCCCCCCCCATCCAACAACAATAGCTGTAGAGGGGTGTCGGGCCACACAGGAGGAGCAGAATGGGGGGCCTATTTGGGGTCAGGTTCTAGCAGAAACCCCCAGACAGAGGAGGCAGTCAGGACACAGCAGGGAAATGTGTAGTGACACAGAATCAGTGGAGGGGTTATATTTGGGGTCTCAGGGCAGTAGGACAGGAGGTTGTGTAGCACAATGGATGGTAACAATTTGGTGTAATGCCCCCCAGAGCAATATGGAAGCCTCATCCAGAGTATAAAACAGGGACACCGGCTGCTGGAGGTAACAGGGCTGTACAGGGGGCCCGAGTTCAATCCGGGGTGTACCATTGGGAGTGACAGGGCCCATTGGGGGAAGGAGGGGTGGGGGGCTGAGACCAATCCATGGTGTACCATGAGGAGTGACAGAACCCAGTGGGGGTGGGGGGCTAATACCAATCCGGAGTGTATCATGAGGAGTGACAGGGCCCATTGGGGAAAGTGGGGGTGGGGGGCTGAGACCAATCTGGGGTGTACCATTGGGAGTGACATGGCTGTACAAGGGGGGCTGAGACCAACCCGGGGTGTACCATGAGGAGAGACAGGGCCCATTGGGGGGGGGGGGGGGGGAGTGACAGGCCTGTACAGGAGAGGGCAGAGACCAATCCGGGATGTACCATTGTACCATTGGGAGTTACAGGGCTCATGGGGGAAGGGGGTGACAAGCCTGTACAGGGGGGCCGAGACCAATCCAGGTTGTACCACTGGGAGCGCCAGGGCCCATTGGGGGAAGAGGGGGTGACAGGCCTGTACAGGGGGGGGCCCCTGATGCCAATCTGGGGTGTACCATTGGGGGTGACAGGGCCCATTGGGGGAAAAGAGGGGTGACAGGCCTGTGCAGGGGGACTGAGACCAATCCCGGGTGTACCATTGGGAGTGACAGGGCCCATGGGGAAAGGGGGGGGGGGGGACAGGGCTGTACAGGGGGTCTGAGACCAATCTGGGGTGTATCATTGTGAGTGACAGGGCTGTACAGGGGAGGCCGAGTACAATCTGGGGTGTACCATTAAGAGTGACAGGGCCCATTGGGGGAAGGGGGTGACAGGGCTGTACAGGGGGGCTGAGACCAATCTGGGGTGTATCATTGTGATAACAGGGCCGTTCGGGGGGGGGGGGGGCGAGTAAAATCTGGGGTGTACCATTAAGAGTGACAGGGCCCATTGGTGGAAGAGGGTGACAGGGCTGTACAGGGGAGGCCGAGTACAATCTGGGGTGTACCATTAAGAGTGACAGGGCCCATTGGTGGAAGAGGGTGACAGGGCTGTGCAGGGGGACTGAGACCAATCCTTGATGTACCATTGGGAGTGACAGGGCCTCTGGGGGAAGGAGGATGACTACAGGGGGGACACTGACAATAAGAGGGGCAGATCTGAGGCGAGGCGGATGACAGGATCCAGGGGAGGGGACATAGGCGGGTGTCAGGGCTGGATTGTGACTACAGCGACCCGAATGCTGCTGGATGTACAAAGTGACCCAGCCCCGAGCGTGCACACGAAAACCCAGCTGAGATTCGGGTGTACCGGGCGTGCCTCACCTGTTGGAGAGATGCCCCCTTCTCTTCCTCCTCTGGCCGGGTGTGTGCGGCTGGTGTCGGGGGTTCCGCTCTCTCTCTCACTCTCCAAGATGGCGGCGGCGCTTGCACGGGGTTTCCCTGCGCGCTCCCAGCGACTCAGAGGTGCGGGCGGAGCCGACGGGGACGAGCGCTAACCGCAACGGGAGGGACCTGGAGCGCGAGCACGAAGTCACATGCGCAGGGGAAAAGAAAGAGCGGAACCTGGGCTGTGCGCATTTCCCTGGCAACCAATCCTGCCCCGCCTCTCCTTTCACCAGGGCGTGGATAGAGTATGAACGGGTAGCTGATTGGTTGCTAGGAGATGTATTGCCGTAGCTGACCTGCCTCCTGTCATGGTGCCGCTGCTCTTTAGCAGCTGACTTGACAGGGTGGGCGGGGCCTTGTGAAAGGAGGGGACAGGAAGTGCTATTCTCCTGGAGGACAAGCTACTGCTCCAGTCCTGAGCTGGTAGTAAAGGTGGAGCCTTCAAGGCTGCTGAGGGTATCCTCATCCTTCTGTCACTGACCTGCAGCTCCTTCCACACATTGTCAGTTCACTCACGTTGTGTGCTAAGAATTACAACTGACGAATGCTGCTTCAGATTACATTGGTTTACACATCTGTCTTCAGTGGAGTTTTCATGATCGTTTTTTTTTTTTTTTTTTCAGTTGTTGAAGAAACCAGTTATGCCCCTTTCATACGGGCGATCCGACCAGGTCCGCCTGTCTGTTTTTCAGAGACCCTTTAGTCTGTTCTATGGAGCGGCGGATATTAGCGGACATACTGTATGTCCTGATACCCGCCACCATCCGATCCCATCCTGTCTGCCAAAAACAGACAGACATGGGACCAATTCCTCATCCCTCTGGTGGATCCCATTGGATGGAAACAGACAGGCGGTTCCTTCACATCTGACTGTCCCATAGACAAGAGTGGGCTGTGTCCAGTCCACTCCGCAGAGCAGACACGGACCTGTCATCCACCTGCCCAGCAGGGATCAGCAGAGAGATCCCCTCTGAGCAGGCAGATTCGCAGAGGCACCCATGTGAAAGGCGCCTTATAGATTAAAAAGGTATAAACAAAAATACAGGTATGTTTCCTGCCTAAAAAACTTCCATAAACAGAACGGATGACATCTGTTTATGTCCACAAAAATGGAATAGGATGAAGATCTTTTCTGTGCAAATAAACAGAAATTTAAAGGGTAACTCCACTTTTGTGGGAAAAAAAATATATATATAGCGTACACAATTGCGACACAAGTCATATTGTAATTGAATGTTATTAAAAATTACCTTTCCTTTTCAATCTGCAACCGCTGTAATTTTCTGAAAATGCAATATGGCTACCTGGAGGTGTTCTGTACACAGAATGTATACTGACCAAACCCCAGAAACATAATTTCCTGCTTGTCTGATTGGCTCACCAAATTATCCCAGAAGTCTGCCTAAGATACAAGTCAGATTTCAGGCATCCCCTGCAACAAAAATGTCATTTTCGGTGGGAGACTCCCAATAGCAAATCACATTTATGTGATGCAAGCCCAGCAGCTTTCCTCATTAGTGCCCTGCAGGTATGCAGGTATGCAGCTGATTGATAATTATTAAACCACTCCCATTAGACTCACTTTCCCACATGGACACAGACAAACACACAGGGATTTCTTCAGAATAACAAAAGGTAGGAATCTGCAACAAAGTTTGTTAAAATCCTTGCAATGTACAGAAATCACCCAGAGGGGAATGTTTTTTTCTCAACAAAAGTGGAGTTACACTTTAAACTAGTGATCATCCTAGTGAGACGTCCCCTCCCGCTCCTTGTAATGACAGTCGAGCGGCTTCTCAGCCGCATCGGTTGTCATTACAAGACAGCCGACTGTCGGCTATGGACGCCGGCAGTACTGGGGTGATGCCTTTAGCTGCAGGCATCACTCCAGTACAGCACTTTCCCGAAATATCAACAATATCGGTAACCTCAGGGGCCAATTCCAATATATCGGGGAAAGTGCATATAGGCCCCCGATATATCGGCATTGCAGATAATCGGTCAATCCCTACTTTAAACAGACCTATGCCTGCCTTTCCAAAGTCAAACAGATTGGATCTGTCTAAGAAACTGACAGATGCTTCCAGCAGAGCTAAACCCTCCTATTCTTTACAGCCATGGAAGCTACCATCTTATCCTCTGATTGATCGGCGCTTGCCATGGTGCTGCACATGTGATCAGTTATGGTACCAGCCATTTGATAGCTTGACAGTTGGTTAAAGCAGAGCTATACTCACCTCAGCTCCAGCGATGTGGCATCCTGAAACTCCATACCGACATCTTCTAGCAGCCGGTTTCTGGGTTCCAAGCGCCGCCCGCTTTCATTAGCGAGCCAATATGTCATGACATTTACTCCCACGCATGCGTGGGAGTGCAGCCAGATTCGGCATTGCCGAATTTGTGCAGCGAGTTGCACGCATGCAGCTCACTGTACAGGGACGGACAGGCAGGTGAGTAATTTTAATGAAGAAGAAACAAAGCATGTCTCTTCTGCATTAAAAATTCTGCCTGCTTGCCCATTTTGATTTTGTTCATAAAGTTCCACTTGGAGAACACAAGCAAATGTGGCAGTTATCATTCACATGCATTAAAAGTAACACTTTTGGGAAACTGCTAAATGAATGTGTTTAGTCCTGCTTTAAAGTGGTTGTAAAGGCTGAAGGTTTATTACCTTTATGCATTCTATACAAGAAGGTAAAAAACTTCTGTGTGCAGCAGCACCCTCAATACTTACCTGAGCTCCCTCAATCGATGTGTACAAGAGCATCGGCTCTCCGGTGACTCTCCCTCCAGTCAGTGAGCCAATGAGGACAGTGAGGGGGCGGGCTGAGCAGTGGCTCCGTGTCTGAATGGGCACGCAGAGCAGCGGCTCGGGAGTGCTCCTGCTTGGCTGCCCACATTGCAAGCTGCTTGTTCTGGGGACAATCAAAAGGAGGGAGGGGCCAGGAACATTGGCAGGGGACCCAAGAAGATGAGGATCGGGGTTGCTCTGTGCAAAACTGCCTAATAGAGTAGGTAAGTATAATGTGTTTGGTATTTAACAAAAAAAATAATAATTTTGCCTTTAATATTACTTTAAAGTAGAACTATAGGCAAAACTTTTGCCTGTAGAGAAAAATAGGGAGGGTTATAACTAAAGATCGACCGATTATGGGCAAAGCTGAGATATCGAGGGCCGATATGCACTTTCCCCGATATATCGGAATCGGCCCTGGAGGTTACAGATATTACCAATATTTCAGGAAAGTGCTTGTACCGGAGTGATGCCTGCAGCTAGAGGCATCACCCCGGTACCGCTCGGCTGTCATTACAAGGAGCAGGATGGGACGTCCTCCCCCTCCCGCCGCCTTTCGTGGCTTGCCCTGGTCTCCAGTCCCACCTGGAGACCCGGGCAACCAGCCTGCACGGCTGCCGAAGACCCGATCAAAGCCGCATTCAGCTCTGATCGAGTCTCCATGTAAAAACCATTAAGTGATGTCATGAGTGACGTCACTTCCGGGTACTGTCTGGTGCCAGATTAAAAAAAATTACAGCATTCAAAACAGCCAAACTTGGCGTTTTGAATGCTTTTAAGTGCAGAGGAGGGGTTTGGGGTCTTTCAGACCCCAGATCCCTCCACAAGAGTACCTTTAACCACTTTACTACCAGTCACGTAACCTCTACGTCGGCTGACTTTGAGTGGTTATACCGGGATGATGCCTCTAGCTAGAGGCATCATCCCGGTACCGTTGTTTGAAGCCGACGGTCGGCTTTCCGTCGGTAACGATCGATGCGGCTCGGGAGCCGCTCGATCGTTACCCGGGGGGGCGGGAGGGGACGTCCCCCCCCTCCCGCCGCCTTCCGCGGCTTTGCTCGGGGCTACCGTCCCACCGGGAGCCCCGAGCACCCAGCCGGCACGTCCGCCGGCTGGATGGAGTCCCGATGAATGCCGGAAACGGCATCGATCGGGTCTCCGATGACGTAACCCGGAGGCGGCGTCCATGACGTCACTTCCGGGTTACTGTGCTGCAAAAGGCGGCAGATTTGAAAAACGGCTGTATGCAAAAATGCCGTTTTCGGCGTTTTGCATACAGGGAAGTGTAGTGGAGGGGTCTAGGGTCTTTTAGACCCTCGATCCCTCCATAAAGTGTACCTGTCACGACATATTGCTGTCACCAGGGATGTTTACATTGCTTGTGACAGCAATAAAAGTGATCAGATTTTTTTTTTTTTAAAAAAAACCTGTAATAAAGTTTAAAAAAAAAGAAAAAATAAATAGGAAAAAAAAAAAAAAAAAATTTAGCCGTCCCCGTCACCGTTAGCTCGCGCACAAAAAAAAACGTATACGCAAGTCGAGCCGCAAATGAAATCGCTGTTCAAACCACACATGTGAGGTATCGCCGCGATCGCCAGAGCGTGGGCAATAATTTAAAAAAAAGAGCTACACACTAACTCTAAACTGGTAACCGTTAAATAAATTTAAAGCGTCGCAGATTGAGATCTCTATTGACCGTAGTTTGTCGCCATCCCACGGGGGGGCGCAATTTTAAACCGTAACATGTTTGGTATCTATTTACTCGGCGTGACATCACCTTTCACAATATACAAAAAAAATGGGCTAACTTTACTGTTTAGTATTTTTTAAATGCAGTGAAATGTGATTTTTCAAATTTTTTCCAAAAAAATGGCGTTTTAAAGACCGCTGCGCAAATACCGCGTGACAAAAAATTTTGCAATGACCGACATTTTATTCTCCAGAGTCTTTGCTAAAAAAATATATATAATGTTTGGGGGTTCTAAGTAGTTTTCTAGGAAAAAATACTGGTTTTAACTTGTGAACAAAAAGTGTCCGAAATAGGGCTGGGGCTAAAGTGGTTAAAGTGAAAAAAAAGGAATTTTTTTAAATGTACAAAAATATCGGCCAATATCGGCCTATACTGATATGCATTGATCAAAATATCGGTATCGGCAACTAAAAACCGATATCAGTCGATCACTAGTCATAACCCCTGTCCCATTTTTTTTTTTCTACCATTGCCGAGATTTCCTTTCACTTCCTTAACTCTTATTGGTACTCCCATGCACTGAAAAACAATGTGCAGTTTCCTGCATGCAGAAACGCATGGTGCTTTTCCACATGGTCGCATTTTAGAAAGGCGCAGGGTCCTTTTGCATGCAGGAAACGCAGGCACAGCAGCCCATTCTAATTGAATGATCTGCCACGCAAACACAACACACAGAGCCGCATATGAACTGAACCTTAGAGCAGTGTGAACAGCAAGCTTTGATAAAACATTTGCAAAGCTTTCAGCAAGCTTTGTTGATGTGGGGATTGATCCCCACTGAGCAAAACGGAATCCACCAGGCGCAACGCCCGTGTGAAAGGGGCCTTAGGATCTTTTTGTGGTCACCCCTTAGCATGTCATGGCTGTCATTGGTAGGGTTGGCACAGACACAACAACACCACACTTGGACTTACAATGGTGATAAAGCAGGGCACATACAAACTCAAAAGGTCCATAGAATACAAAACAAACAACTGAAAAATCTATGGAATCTAAAGGTGCTGAATTAAAGAATAAAAGGGATGAAGTTTAAACTGTATATATTTTTATAAATACATCAAACTCTATGATAAAAACAAGGAGAAAATGTCAAACTAGCAATATCTAACCTTAATAAAAAGCAAATGTAAAAATGTATAAAACATTTTAGGAAAGGAAAATACCTTTATAAAGCCTAAAACCATATATAGAACCGTAAAAAGGGGGACGAAAATCCTTTCTGGCCCCTTACTGTAGTCAAACAAGTCCCACAACCTCCATTCTGCTGTGTGATTTTTAAAAGTGTGATCAATAAACAGAGAAGTGAGAAATATTTTCTTACACATAACAGACTTCCTTTCCAGTCTAATATCGACAGTTACAGCCAACTGTCATCTAGTGTGTCCCCTTGCCCATAATGGTTGATAACAGAAAGCAATGGTTTACTTTCTTTTGATGGTATTTGAGCACCTCTTTCATCTTTTTTGCGCTATAAACACAAAAAGAGTGACACTTCTAAAAAAAAAAAAAAAACAATATTTTTTATTTTCTACTATAAAACATTCCCAATGAAAAAAAAAAAAATCTAATTTTTTCATCATTTTAGGCCAAGTTGTATTCTGCCACATATTTTTAGTAAAAACATCCCAATAAGTGTATATTGATTGGTTTGCTCAAAAATTATCGTGTCTACAAACTAGGGGAAAGATTTATATCACTTTTTTTTTCTTTACTATTAATGTCGAAGATTAGCAATTCTTAGCGGGACTGCGACATTGCAGCAGACAGATCGGACACCTAACTGACATTTTTGACACTTTTGGGGGGACCAGTGACATTACTACAGATATCAGTGCTGAAAATATGCACTGTTACTGTACTAATGACACTGGCAGGGAAGGGGTTAACACATGGGCGTTTAAAGGGTTAAATGTGTGCCTAAGGGATGCTTTCTAACTGTGTGGGGGATGGACTCACTAGATGAACACAGAGACCTGTGTTCCTTAATGTATTTTAATTGGTTTGAGCAAAAGTTATAGCATTTACAAACTACAGGATAGATTTTTGGACTTTTTCTTTTTTTTTCCTTTTATTATCAATGGCGGCGATCAGAGATTTTTAGCAGGACTGCGACATTGCAGTAGACAGATTGGACCCCTATCTGACATTTTTTACTCTTTTTGGGGACCAGTGACACTAATACAATAATCAGTGCTAAATAATATGCACTGTTATTGTATAAATTTCACTGGCAGGGAAGGGGTTAACACTGGGGGTGATCAAAGGGGTTAATGTATGCCTAAATATGCTTACTGACTGTGGGGGGGAAGGGCTCTGTGACAGGCACAGAGACATCGGGGATTTCAGCTTAGCTGAAACTCATGATCTCTCTCTGCCTGTGTGACAGAAGACCCGCCTGCTTTGTTTACATAGGCAGGCCGGTCTTCTGTCAGTTTCTGTGACGATTGCGGGAGGCCGGCGACGATCGCTGCCACTCCTCCCACTGCCTGGCTTCCGCTGTGTCTAATACCCGCCTCGACCGTATGCACATAATCACCTAGATCTACATGGATATGCGCAGCCAAGCCGCCCTGCCTCAGTAAATCTGCGTGGGGTGGGGTCGGCAAGTGGTTAAAGAAGAGTTCCGTCCCCATGAAAAAATTAAAAGTCAGCAGCTACTAATTAATTAGGACTTTCCTGTCCAGGGTTCCCGCAATGTCGGCACCCGAAGCTGATTTTCGGATCGGCTCTCGGGTGCTGCCGCCGCCACTCGAGGTAAAGGAAACCGGCAGTGAAGCCTTTCAGCTTCACAGTCAGTTCCCTACTGCTGTTCCAAATGCGCCACCGAAGGGGGGGGGGGGAAGCATATAAGTGGAAGTTCCACTTTTGGGTAGAACTCTGCTTTAACTAACAACTCCCTTCAGATACTATGGGAGACAGCGCCATGCTCTCTTTGGATGCAGCCAAAGCGCTTCATAGTGTGGAATGACCCTGTCTCTGGGAAGTTTTAAAAAGCTTTGGCCTGAACAAATGCTTTATTGGTTGGGTTAAACGGCTATACTCTGCCGCAAGAGTAACCATGAAAGTCAATGCATCATATTCTGATGTCTTTTCTCTTCATAGAGGAATGCGTCAGTGGTGTCCTCTATCTCCTCTCCGCCCTGCGACAGCTGTTTGGCAGTCGGGTTCCATTTCTAGGTTTCAGGGGAGTGAGCAAGAAAGACAAAATTTCCCTATACGAGCACAATGCATTGGTACAGTGTATCCGGAAAGTATTAACAGCGCTTTACTTTTTCCACATTTTGTTATGTTACAGCCTTATTCTAAATTTGAATAAATTCATTATTTTCCTCAAAATTGGCCAGGTGATAAGAGGTGCCCTGTTTCTTCCGGACATCACACTTGCCATTCAGGCCAAAGAGTTACATTTTTTCTTCATCAGACCAGAGAATTTTGTTTCTCATGGTCTGAGAATGCTTCAGGTGTTTTTTTGGGCAAACTCCAGGCAGGCTGTCATGTGCTTTTTACTGAGGAGAGGCTTCCGTCTGGCCACTCTACCATACAGACCTGATTGGTTGAGTGCTGCAGAGATGGTTGTTCTTCTGGAAGGTTCTCTTCTTTCCACAGAAAACCGCTGGAGCTCTGTCAGAGTGACCATCAGTCACCATCCTGGCTAAGGCCCTTCTCCCAAGATCACTCAGTTTGGTCGAGCAGCCCTCTCTAGGAACACGAGTCCTGGTGGTTCCAAATTTCTTCCATTCAAGGATGATGGAGGCCACTGTGCTCATTGGGACCATCAATGCTGCAGACATTTTTCTGTACCCTTCCCCAGATCTGTGCCTCCATACAATCCTGTTGAAAGGGTCTACAGACAATTCCTTGGACTTCATGGCTTGGTTTGTGCTCTGACATGCACTGTTAACTGTGGGATCTTATACGGACAGGCCTTTCCAAATCATGTCCAATCAACTGAATTTACCACAGGTGGGCTCCAATCAAGTTGTAGAAAAACCCCAGTAGTGATTAAATACCACCAAAAGAAATCTCTATTTCTTTGAAAAAAAATGATAAAAATTTCATTTGGGTACAGCGTTGCATGACTGCGTTCAAAGTGCAACAGTGCTGAAAGCTGAGAATTGGCCTGGGCAGGAAGGAGGTTTGAGTGCCCAGTAGGCAAGTGGTTAAATACCATGGGGACTTGGGTTCACCCTAAAGTAGAAAATTATTTAAGGTATTAGGTATAACCCCTTTTGGATAAATTTAAACTGAAAAGTAAGGCCTGGTCCAAATGACCATTATCTGAGGTGGGTCAGACGAATCTCGTTAAAATAATATGGGCCCCGGGCTGAGACCGAAAGAGCCCGTGGTGTACGTGCCCCTGGGATGGCAGCCCAGGGGTGCCTCAATCTCACTGGTGAGGGGCAGCTCGCCTGAGTTTTTGTGGCACCTTGGTCACTGCACCATCACACTTTTTCAGCACCTGCCTCTTGGGGTGGGCCTTTTGGCCAGCACCAGAGGAATTTTTTATTCCTGGCCGGGGGGCCTGCCAAGGTCTTGCACTTTGGCACTACCCTGCACTTCTCCACTTCCCTTTTCCCCACTCTGTTTTTCTTTGTTGTGTGTCACGTTTGTCCCTTTTGGTTGAGCACTTGCACGACTTGTATGGCTTAGGTCCTCGGGCCTGCCCTGAAAGTCTTGGGAGAGGGTGGATATGGCCTTCTGGCTTAGTTCGCCCTCTCCCATGGGGTCTCCCTTCGGGGGAGCCCCACCTAGTACTCGGGGTGGGCTGTTTCGGCAGTCCCCCTGAAGAATGGGGTCTGCCCGGCTTCGGCTGGGTGGACCAAAGTGAGTACCTCAGTCCCTGCCAGGAGCTTCGCGCACCGGGGGATCAGGGTCAGGGCCCTTCCTCTTCGGAGGAGGGCCATGTGTACGCCTTGTGCACTTTTTTGTGTGTCTCACGTTTGCGTGTGTGCACTTATTTATGCACCGGGTGTTAAGTCTTTTGAGTGTGTTTCACACACCACGGGCTTACAAAAAAAAAAAATAATAATAATATGGGCCCCACAATTATTGTATATTTTACATAACTCTCCTGTATGGACCACCAATAGCTGTTTTAAAAGAATTGTGGTTGATTTACTAAAAGTGGAGAGTGCAAAATTTGGTGCATCTCTACATAAAAGCCAACCAGCTTCCAGGTTTGAGCCCCCCTTCACATTGGTGAGATTTGACAGGTCAAATCACATGTCAAATCACAGCCTATTGCTGGCAATGGGGGCGTACGAATTGGGGTGTCGCCGAATTTGCGGTGCCTCACTGATTTCCAAAAGTAGTTCCTGCACTACTTTTGGCGACTTCGGGGGTGATTTCAATAGACATCTATACATGAGCCCACACAGATGTCTTAAAAGTAGCCCCCCCCCCCCCCAAAGTCAGACGGAAATGCTGTTTTGAAATTGTGAGAGTTTAGATGAATTTGCAGTATTTCAAAGCCACGTTGATGTAAACGAGGGCTTCTTGTCAAAGCTTAACTGAACAAGCTGAGATCTATAACACCAGAATCAATAAAAAATTACCAATTGGATAAAGCGGATAAAACGTTTTATCCAATTGGTAATTTTTTATTGATTCTGGTGTTATAGCCAATCAGCTTCTAATCTCAGCTTGTTCAGTTAAGCTTTGACAATAAGCCCTCGTTCACATCAACGTGGCTTTGAAATACTGCAAATTCATCTAAACTCTCACAATTTCAAAACCGCATTTCCGTCTGACTTTGGGGGGGGGGGGGCTACTTTTAAGACATCTGTGTGGGCTCATGTATAGATGTCTATTGAAATCACCCCCGAAGTCGCCAAAAGTAGTGCAGGAACTACTTTTGGAAATCAGTGAGGCACCGCAAATTCGGCGACACCCCAATTCGTACGCCCCCATTGCCAGCAATAGGCTGTGATTTGACATGTGATTTGACCTGTCAAATCTCACCAATGTGAAGGGGGGCTCAAACCTGGAAGCTGGTTGGCTTTTATGTAGAGCTGCACCAAATTTTGCACTCTCCACTTTTAGTAAATCAACCACAATTCTTTTAAAACAGCTATTGGTGGTCCATACAGGAGAGTTATGTAAAATATACAATAATTGTGGGGCCCATATTATTATTATTTTTTTTTTTTTGTAAGCCCGTGGTGTGTGAAACACACTCAAAAGAATGAATGCGGCAGAACAGGAACAATGTATCACATGTTCTGGGACTGCCCAAAGATTAGAGGATTTTGGACTGTGGTTATACAACTTATTGGTGAAATCACAGGAATAATGATCCCTAACGACCCCTGGGTTTGTCTATTCCATAAAACAACAATACCATTTAAAAAATATAAAGCAACACTGGTTCCAAGTTTATTAAATGCAGCAAAGGGAACAATACCGAAAAAGTGGAGAGAGGTAGACAGCCCCAAAATAAAGGACTGGTGTGAAAAAATAAATAATATCTTTCATATGGAATATATAAGTAACTCCCAAGAGGAGATCCCAATAAATATGAAAAGAAAATGGGGAAATTGGATACAGTTTAAAAAATCACCAAAGTTTACCGAAATCAATGTATAAACAATGTCATGGCTGGCGAAACAGGAGGAAGAAGGCAAGATGGGTAGAGAAGGGACGGGATTAGGTGGGAGGGAGAGGGGGGGGGGGATAGAGGTAGTTAGGGGATAAAGTAATATAAAGTTTACAAGTAATAAATGCTGCTTATTTCCTAGAGTATACTAATACTTGGAAAATTTGTCTTTCGTATCTGTCTATATATTGAGAAATGTTTGTAAATTTATATGCAATTAAAATAAAAATTTTAAATATCAAAAAAGAAGCTGATTGGCTACCATGCACAGCTGTACCAGATTTTGCACGCTCCACTTTTAGTAAATCAACCCCATTGACTCCCTCTTTTAAATTTTTGTATAGAAGGGTAGGGATCATTCAAATTCATTTGTCTAGTTCACAACTGCTAAAAGAGAGTGGGGACATAGCAGTTCCTCATACAAAATTGAATTTCCTTGCTGAGCAATTACAGCACCTAGCGGGGTGGGGAGTCAAGTCATTTTACTTTACAGCTTGAGGCGGGTGGGTTTAGTGACTCATCAAAATACCCCTCTTGGAAATTGATGAATAAAGTGTGGGAAGCTATAAAAAACAGATTATGGGTTAACATGGTGTTTCTCCTTACTCTCTTACTTCTCTCTTACTATATGGGTGGGAGCACGCTTTGTGGGAGTGAGCAAGCTTTCTGGCTTTGACCACTGGTATTATAAAGGTGTACGATTCCTCCATCAGCTATTTGTACAGGATCAATTCAGATCCTTCCAGGCCCTGCATTTTGACATGTTCTATTGGTGCAGGCCAAAACAACCAACATGAGATTAATCTCCACCCCCCTAATTGATTCCCTAGCAAATGTTTTGGATTAGAAGGGTCTTATTTCTTCTCTTTATAAGGCGCTGTTAGATAGATCTTGGGACAGGCTGAAAAAAGATATTTGGGAGATAGAAGAGGAGACATGGCAGGCAGTACTGGTTCAGGGTTTAATGGTTTACCTCTCGCCCACTCATAAATTATCCCAACTATTTGTAATCCATAGGTCATACAAAACACCTATACAACTCCATCGGTGGAACCGTAGGAAGGATTCTGATTGCCCACGTTGTCACAGCTTCTCATCAGATCTTTTATGTCTGATTTGGCAAAGCCCCAAGCTGGTTCGCTACTGGCACCAAATCATCTATACTATCAATAGGGCATTTCAGGTTACTTTGATAAATGATCCACTGATGTGTGTGTTAGGATTTATGGATTAAGTAGTTTTCCCACCTAATGTTCGAATCCCTCTTTCCAGATTGTTATTTTTGGCACATAAATGTATAGCCTCTAAATTGCTGTATCCTCTTCCCCCTACATTTGAAGATTGGCGATTACAGGTCAGTTAAACACTCCTTAACTACCTCCCACCCGGGCCATAGTACATATACGGCCGGGTGGGAGCTTCCTCCTTCTGAATGGACGTTCCGGAACGTCCTTCAGAAGGAGAGAGATCGCGCCGCCGCGGTCACGCGCAGCGGCGCGATCTCGATGTGCCTGTGTCCCTAGGACACAGAGCAACGAGACTCGGCAGGAGGGCCCTGTGATTGGCCCTCCTGATCACATGACGGCTGTGACCAATCACAGCCGTCATGTAATGTCAATACAGCCGTTGTAACGGCTTCGATCTCTTCTCCTCCTGACAGATCCTGTCAGTGAGGAGAAGATCAGAGGATCGTTTCTGCAGCCGGGGTGATCAGTGAGTATTTCTAATTACTCACTGATCACAGGGGGGGTCTGTGCTGGTAATCAGATGATTGATTACCAGTGCAGCTCTGGGGGGAGGGGATGCCACTAGAGCCACCAGGGATGCCCACCCATGACCACCAGGGATGCCCACCATGGCCACCAGGGATGGGAAACAGGGCTCAGAGAGCCTGCCAGTGGTGCCCCCCTATCAGTGCTGCCCACCAATGCCATCTATCAGTGCTGCCCACCAGTGCCCGTTATTGCCATCTATCAGTGCCGCCCACCAGTGCCCATTATTGCCCACCAGTGCTGCCTATCAGTGCCCATCAGTGCCCCCCATCAGTGCCGATCAGTGCCGCCCATCAGTGCCACCCATCAGTGCCCATCAGTGCCGCCTATCAGTGCCCATCAGTGCCCATCAGTGCCCATCAGTGCCGCCGATCAGTGCCCATCAGTGCTGCCTATCAGTGCCCACCAGTGCCCACCAGTGCTGCATATCAGTGCTATCTATCAGTGCCACATATCAGTGCCCATCAGTGCTGCATATCAGTGCTACCTATCAGTGCCCATCAGTGCTGCATATCAGTGCCACCCCATCAGTGCCACCCCATCAGTGCCACCCCATCAATGCCACCCCATCAGTGTCTCCTCATCAGTGCCTGTCAGTGCGGCGTCATCAGTGCTCATCAGTGCAGGAAAAAACGTATCTATTTACAAAATTTTATAACCTAAACAAAAAAACTTTTTTTTTTTTTCAAACTTTTCCTTCTTTTTTTATTTGTGCACCAAAAAAAAAAAAACCTGGCGGTGATCAAATACCACCAAAAGAAAGCTCTATTTGTGGGGAAAAAATGACATAAATTTGGTTTAGGTACAGTGTTGCATGACCGCGCAATTGTCATTCAAAATGCAACAGCGCTAAAAGCTGAAAATTGGTCTGGGAAGGAAGGGGGTTTAAGTGCCCAGTATTGAGGTGGTTAAAGAGTGCCACATCTATAAACAAAGCGGTACTCCTTGCAGATTTGAGAAGTTGTGGGATCCATAGTTGCAGACCCCTGCCTTAGCTTCGCTGGCATCAGTGTCTGAGGATTTTTCAATGTTAAAAGGCATAACAATTTACGTGGTTCATGCTTTTGTACTTCCTAGGTAAGCATGGTCATCTAAAATATCCCTGATAGTATACTGGGTAACAGTGACTTTTTTTTTTAAATCAGGAAAATGTTTATTGTAATAAACAGACACCATAACAGTCCAAAACAAGACAGTACAATAAGTTATGTGAAAAATATAGAATATCTCTAATATTCTAATATCTTTAGGCGTTTCTGGACGATTAGCATTGATAGCCAGACTGACTTAACCACTTTACCACCGGAGGATTTTGCTGTCTTCCGTCCAGGCCACTTTTTGCGATTCGGCGCTGTGCGACTTCAACTGACAATTGCGCGGTCGTGCGACGCCGTACCCAAACGAAATTTACGTCCTTTTTTTCCCACAAACAGAGCTTTCATTTGGTGGTATTTGATCACCTGTGCGATTTTTACTTTTTGCGCTATAAACAAAAAAATAGCGTTTATTTTGAAAAAATAACAATATTTTTAACATTTTTTTATATGAAATTCCCCCAAAAAAAGATGTAAAAACCAATTTTTTAAAAAATTTTTGGCCAATTTGTTTTATGCTACATATGTTTGGTAAAAAAAATTGCAATAAGCGTATTTTGATTGGTTTGCGCAAAAGTTATTGCGTTTACTAACAAAGGGAAAGATTTCTGTCATTTTTGGTGTTTTTTTTTTAACGCGTAATGGCGGTGATCTGCGATTTTTTTTGCGGGACTGCGACATTGCGTCGGACAGATCGGACCCTTGACTGACATTTTTGACACTTTTGGGGGTACCAGTGACATTACTGCAGTAATCAGTGCTATATATATGCACTGTTACTGTAAAAATGACACTGGCAGGGAAGGGGTAAATTTTATTGGAGAGGGAGGGGTTAATGTATGCCTGGTGCTTACTGACGTGTGTGGGGGGAGGTGACTGTGTGAGTCATGGACAGATCGGATGTCCAGCTATGCTGAACAGTCCGATCTGTCACTCCCTGTCACTATGGAGATCCGCCCGCTGTGTTTACACACAGCGGGCGGATCTCCAGACTCGATCCCCGACGATCGGGTAAGAGCAGCGGCGATCGCCGCTGCTCCTCCCCTGGCCCGACTCCCGCTGTGAATGAAAACAGCGGGAGCGAGCCTCCGGCGGCGCGCAAGCACCGCCCAGAAGGGGGAGTGTCTGACGACGTAGTACTACGTCGTCAGACGATAACGAGCCACTCTGCCGCAGTAATATTACTGTGAGCAGACGTAAAGTGGTTAAAAACAAAGTGTGATTTTATTCAAACACACTTAGCATCAACAATACAATGAAAAAGGTATAACAGTTCAGTTCAGTGTAGGTAAAAATATGAGGAATAAAAACAATACTTCATGGAAAAAATGTGTTCAGCTTAAAATCATGGCAATATAGACATGTGTGTTCCTCTGTGTCCTTCTTCAGTGTAAAACTTAAGTCTAGTTAGAAGCAGGAAATGACGTTTCTAGGTTTCAGAGAGCAAAACACCTGCTTAAGTTATCAAAAAAGTCTATGAATAGATTTGTGTGGAGAAGAAGTAATATGTGTGATCTTCCTTAGTCTGTGTGTCTGTGTGTTCTAGCCAGTCCTCCCAATCTCCTGGCAATTTATCTTACATGTAGACGTCATGAACTTTCAATACTCCAAACCTTGTGTGGCATACATGATTTCTGCTAACTTCAGTTATTCTATACAAGAGGAGGTACTAAACCCATAAAGTCATATATGGACTTTGATTGACAAGCCCACATGTAACACCCTATTCTTGTAACGTCTAATGTAGCTGATGTCATGTTAAACCATATAACCATCATTTATCTTACACAAAAGTAACACATATAACCAACTTATACGACTTGTATAACATTAAGTAAATACATACAAATACTATTTAATTATGACTGGGATAACACTAATCCTAACTAACATTATTTAAACTAATATATGTATTATTCCTAGTATTACATGGATCCTATTCTTGACTTCCATGACATACTATCCCGGCAGATACCTTATATGTCATCTTCCAACTAGCTACATACTCCAGAATTATCTGACATTTTACTACCTCAGCTCAGATGAAGAACTCTATTGTTAATCACCGGATCAAGGTCATTCACACATATTAATACTATGATTAATCATAAAATCACATATATTTTGCAAGCTTGCAGTGAATATAATATAATTCCAATAAGTGCCAAATTATGAATTTGGAATAAATATCTAACAGTCTGCATCAACATATATAGCCAAGGGCAATAGTTACAAACACATTGTCAAATATAGGTATCCGTGTCCAAATACCCATATTGAAGGCTATGCCAACACAGCGCAACCATGACTCCAGCCCACCCAAAATAAATTAAAATCACATACAGTCATCTGATTTAAACAAACATCAGCCCCTTATGGTCTATTCGTACACAGAAACAATCTCTGGTTCACAAGTTCCTGTGAGCTCCCGAAAATTTTTCAAACTTGCCGGGGCAGCCCCTGCGTGTAAAAATATGGCTTTCTAGGAGCATAGAATTACCCACAGAAGGCACCCAGGACATATGCATAGGGGGATCTGGGGACTTCAACAGCATTAAGATTAACCTACGGGCATGAAAGTGGGCCCTTCCTACCCCAATCCTAGGATGTTCATTCTCAACAACTTTCTCCATAACATTCAGGAGACAGCATTTAGGGTCCAAAAGGTTTTTCACCCTAAATACCATATTTATGCGTCTATAGCCTGTCTCCAGTAGAGATGTAGTTTGGGGCAACGCCATAGTAGATGGATTTAGTCACCGTGGTCTCTTTTGCATCTATGGCAGTGTGGCTCTGTACTGTATCCCATCTTATAAAGCATCAAGATAGAGTAGTGAGAACTGAGAGAGTTTCTGGGCCACATTTAGAGAGCAGGTTACCACAGCCTGATAAGCCTCCTCCCATAGGTCACCCGACAGGGATCTCAGGTCCCTCTCCCGAAGTGATGTCACCTTGCTAGGATGCCCTTTATGGAATTCAGACAACAACATGTTTTAGCATTGTGAAATAAAGCCTTTAGAGCTATCAGGTTTTTATTAGGTTGAAGATAGGGGTGGAAGATTAATGCCATTTGTAGTTCCTCCAAAGTAAAAGGAGCATGTCATCAGAGTGAGAAGGGAATATAATGAGAAAGTTCCTCTAAGGACTGCGACCTCTGTGGTTGGTAAAGAGAAGCATAAAAGTATGTTTACTCCATAATTAATTCAGGGGAATTAAGAGTCCTACCAGATTTACTCTGGATAGCATCTATGGCCGGGGAGGCCTGTTGTGATTGGACAATCTCTGCAAGCAGGCGATCTCAAGTCTTGGGCCAACATCCAGGCCTCCCAAGCAGAATTATTCGGTTAAACAATATAAGCCAGTTCATATTATTTATCCTGATCCTCCATATGGGAAAGGAGTTCAGATGATCTCTTTTTTACTAACTGAATTTTCGGCAATAAGGATCCCCCTTAGAACCATCTTAAATACCTCCCATTTTCGAAGAGAGTCCTCATAGGAGTCATGAACATTAAAAAATACTGTAATTTGGCATTCAATACTATCGTGTAAAGGGGAACAACTGTAGCCAGTAGGCATTGAGTTTCCAGAGCATTCTAGAGAGGTCTGTTGGAGGGTGAACCGCAAGCTCCGCTACAAATGGAGAATGGTCGGTATGGTATACAATGTTGGAAATCTGACTGAACATAAGAGCGTTGCCCACACAAAGATCTATCAGGGATAAGGATAAGTGCGTTTTGGAGAAACACGAGAAGAGTTTAGTGTTGGGAAATTTAAAGCTCCACAGGTCCAGCAGACCAACCTCTGACAGAAATCTACCCAGAACAGTGCCCCTGGTCCCTCCTTGATAAGACAATGGGAGATGGCAGTCTAGGAAAGTATCGAGATAACAATTGAATTTCCCCATTATTAGTAATGGGAGGTCAGGTTTATTAACTAAACAGGTCATCAGAATTTGCAGAACATCCCTCGAAAATGGGAGCGGGATATACACAAAGGCTGATACTAAACTCATGTTGTACAGTTTACAATAGATAAACAAATAACGACCCTCTGAATTCACCTGAGAGTCCAATTCCAGTGACCTATGTATCAAGACATTAACGCCCCAAGAGTAAGAGGTATGAATGGAATGATACACTTTACACGCCCAGGAGTATTGCAGGGATCATGTCGTCTCCATAGTCAGGTGGGTTTCTTGCAAGCCCACTATGGCAGGGTGGAACTTCCAAAGGCACGTGGAGAGTGCATTATAAAGGGTTATTCACACCTCTAACGTTCCATTATACAATGAGTGTCGACATTGGGCAGCATTGTGAAATACATGGAAGGAGCGAACCAATAAGGGATCACAGGACAGTCTCCTTACCAGAAGGCTGTCTGTCAGTTGTACAAGTTAATAAGACCCAACTGAGGATGCATAGTTAGATGGAGTACACGTGGGTTGTAAAGCCAGATAAAGGACTGTAGAAATAAATCACTTACGGGCACAAATTCCTGTTAAAAGTCAAAACAAAAATTACCAACTAAAGAGCGCAACTGCTCCATAAGAACTGAGTGCAGTACCACCCTCGGAGGATGGACGTATTGCAAAGCCATCCTCGGCCATTCCAGACGCGATACACCTCAGCAAAAGGAACAAAAACAAAAAGAAACAACCTGCTGCAGCAGGTATATATTCAAAGTGGTGAACACGCATATTGTAGGTAATAGGTGAAAGAAGGTGTTGTCATAAAACTCTCGCTTTTCATCAATGTAGGTAATGGATCCCCAGTCTGGAAAATTAGGAGTAGGTAGGTGGAAGTGTAAAGACGGGCTCCCACAGGCACAGGAATAGGGATGGTGATTACCCCTTGAAATATCAATCCTCTTCTCCAGCCGCTTGATGTTGGCACAGTTTGTTCATGTTGCAGTCTCTGATTCAAAGAAATTAGATTGGCCGCTGGCGATTACCCTGAGTTTATATATATTTAGATATAGCATAGCAAATTTATTAATGGCGCAGCCGCGCCTTGACATTGTTTAACTTGGAGCGTTTGCGTTGAACTTTTTGCAGAGAAGTCAGGGTGTAGTGTTATTTTTGCTCTGTTGTAATGGATATCAGCCTTCTCCCTGGATCCCTATCAGAATGATTTCTCAATCTTTGTAATTGAGGAGGCGTGCTAGCATTGGTCTCGGAGGGGAACCCTGTGGGGTGCGGTGAGCCCTTTCCACTGCAAATAGTGGGGTGAACGCCGCCTTCCTGAAAGTGTCCAGTAGCCAGGACTCCACAAAATCAGCGGAGAAACAGCTGCTTGTTGGGCCGCATGTTTTGTGTCCCTGATCATGGGAGGGATTTGATCTTCCAGGTCGCTAATGCGACTTTCGGTGGCGGTGGTCTGCTCCCTGATCTTTTGTAAATCCTTGCTTACCGGGAAGCTTCCTGCCTCGGGTCATCCACAGATGCAGTACACTTGTGCACTGCTTTTAGTGTTTCAATTAAAGTGGAACTTTAGTCAGAAAATAAAGTCCTGCTAGATTAATCAGGCTGACTGATTTTGCAGGTATAGCTAGGTAAAACATTAAAAATAAGTGTCTATACTGTTCAAAATCCAGTAATACACTGTCTCACCCTGTTCTGCGCATGCTCAGTTGCTCTCCCATTTTAGCCATTTTTAGACACTGCTGAGTTTGTAGAGGCCAATCTGCTGACAGCCTTAATGTGGAATTAAACCCTTCTATCCTTTACAACCAAGAAAGCTACTTCTGTTTAATCACTTGCCACTGGGCACTTCCTCACCAGGCCAATTTTCTACTTTCAGTGCTTACATAGTTACATATAGTTACATAGTTAGTGAGGTTGAAAAAAGACACCAGTCCATCCAGTTCAATCTATGATGTGTATGTGTGTATGTATTTGTGTTAGTAGTACATCGTATACCCCTGTGTGTTGTGGTCCTTAAGGTGCCCATCTAATATTTTTTTAAAACTATCTACGCTCCCTGCTGATACCACTGCTTGTGGAAGAGAATTCCACATCCTTACCGCTTTAACAGTATAGAACCCTTTACGCAGTTTAAGGTTAAAACTGCTTCTCTTCTAATTTTAGTGAAAGGCCGCGGTTTTTTTTTTCTATATTCCCTCTTGCTGATAAGTTTGTTCCCTATGCTAGGGTCACCAGTAAGGTATTTGTACATTAATATCATATCCCCTCTTAAGCTTCTTCTCTCCAGAGAGAATAAGTTCAATGCTTGTAATCTTTCCTCATAGCTGAAGTCCTCCAGTCCCTTTATTAGCTTTGTTGCCATTCTCCGGACTCTCTCCAGTTCCAGCACATCCTTCCTGAGGACCGGTGCCCAGAACTGGACAGCATACTCAAGATGTGGTCGGACCAGAGTCTTGTAGAGTCGGAGAATTATAGTTTTATCTCTGGAGTGAATCCCCTTTTTAATACATGCCAGTATTCTGTTGGCTTTGCTTGCAGCAGCTTGGCATTGCATGCCATTGCTGAGCTTGTCATCTATTAGGACCCTCAGGTCCTTTTCCAACCTTGATTCCCCCAGAGGTTCACCCCTAGTGAGTAACTTGCTGTCAGGGAAATGTGCGTAGGAGAACTGGCAATATTGCCAGTCATACTAATGGGCACATCCGGCGCACCTCTGTATGCCATGGAACAGTAAACAGGTATACGTAACGGCGCAAAGGTGCGAATTGGCAAACGCGCGTACGCAATGCATGACAGACGCGGCTGCATGTTGGCCTATAAAAGACTGTGGTAGAATCTAATTAATTGCTGGATTGTTGTCAGCTTCCCTGTGTTCCTGTGCTCCTGTATTCTTCCCTGGATTTCCTGTTGTGACCCGGCTTGCTCCTGACTCCGTTTGATCTCCTCCTGTTATTGACCCTCTGGCTTGCTTCACCCTCTGGCTCCTGTTTAATTACCTGTGTTTGACCCCGGCTTGCCTCTAGGACTCCTCTGCACAATCTACCAGTCTACCTGTGTATGACCCTGGCTTGCCTCAAGGACTCCTCTGCACTACCTATCAGTCTTCCCTTGTATGACCCCAGCTTGCCTTTAGGACTCCTCTGCACAATCTACCAGTCTACCTGTGTATGACCCGGCTTGCCTCAAGGATTCCTCTGCTCTACCTATCAGTCTTTCTCTGTATGACCCCAGCTTCCATTACGGACTTGCTATTGCCTCTTGCCTTATTCTCGGACTAATCACCTGTGTTTGACTCCCAGCCTGGACTTACCTCTACCTCCAGTCGTGCACAAGGTTGCCAAGTTCCTCAGGAGTTCTCAAGAGACAATTGCCTTGCTGTGTGTCCTATCTCCTTCAGCATCCTCCAGGCGTCCACCAGTTCTCCAGTACCATGCTGGCAACCTGTGCTACTTTGGGCGCTACACATCCTGTACCACCTTCAGGAATGTGCCGCACTTAGCCGCAAAGGGAGCCCTTTCGGCATATCTGCCTCGGACCAGGTACGTGACACTTGCATTTGTATTTTTGGCACCCAAATGCATTTCCAACATTAAACCTCATTTGCCATGTAGCTACCCACCCCGTTATTTTGTTCAGGACTTCTTGTAAGGTTTCCACATCCTGCGTAGAAGTTATTGCCCTGCCTAGCTTTACCTAGCTTTGTATCATCTGTAAATACATGGATTGAGCTGGTTATCCCATCCTCTAGATTGCTTATGAATGAATTTAATAGGATTGGTCCCAGGACAGATCCTTGGGAGACCCCACTTTCCACACCAGACCATTCTGGGTACTCCCCATTTATCACCATGCTTCGGACTCGCCTTTGAAGCCAGTTTTCAATCCAGGTACTTACCCTATGGTCCATACCTACGCACCTTAGTTTGTACAGTAAACATTTGTGGGGAAATGTATCAAATGCTTTTGCAAAATCCAGATACACAACAACCACAGGCCTTCCTTTATCTCTAGATGGTAGCTTACTTCATAGAAGGTTATTAGATTGGTCTGGCAAGAACAATTTTTCATGATTCCTTGCTGATTACTACTATTGATACAGTTTTCATTACTATTATCTTGTATATAGTCCCTTGTCATCCCCTCCAATAGCTTGCAGACTATTAATGTTAGGCTAACCGGCCTGTAGTTCCCAGGGATATATCTCGGCCCTTTTGTAAATATTAGTACCACGTTGGCTTTTCTCCAATCAGCTGGTACCATTCCCATCAGTAGACTGTCCATAAAAATTAGGAACAATGGTCTGGCTATCACTTGGCTGAATTCCTTAAGGACCTTCGGGTGTAAGCCATCTGGTGCCGGTGACTTATTTATGTTACGTTTTTTTCAAGACTATTTGTGACTCAGTTTTCTGTTAACCATGAGGGTACTTCCTGTGATGTGTTATTAACATTAACATTACAGTCTAGGTTACTGTATCCCCCCAATTCTTTTGTGAAGACTGAGTAGAAGAATTTATTCAGAACCTTTGCCTTCTCTCTGTCCTTTATAGCTAAATTCCCTTCATCATCCTTTATGGGGCCAATATGTTCTGGCCTCACTTTATTACTATTTATATACTACTATTTATTGGGTTTTTTTTTACTCTCTTCCGCTTTGTACCTTTTGTGTTCTATCTTAGCCTCCCTGATTGTGCTCTTACATTTTTTTTTATTGATTTCTTTGTAATGTTGGAATGCTGCCAATGGCCCCTAAGCCTTGTATATTTAGAAGGCCTTTTCTTTTGTTTTTATATGCATTTTTACGTTGTAGTTTAGCCACCCAGGGAACGTAGTCCCTGTTGGAATGCACTGGCCAATACCTTTATTTAGTTTGTTCTTAAAGCACTCCCACTTTTCCTCTGTGTTCTTTTTTCCTAGGATTCTATCCCATTTAATATCATCTAGCAAAGAGCACATTTTAGGGAAGTTAGCTCATTTGAAATTCAGTGTCTTTGTATTACCCTTGTGTTTCCCATTTCTGTGGTTTACTGAAACTAATTGACCTGTGGTCACTGTTTTCTAAGTTGCCCCGTATTTCTACATCCTCTATCAGGTCTGTGTTATTTGTAATCAGTAGGTCTAGAAACGCATTGGTGCATTCACCATCTGACCCATGAAATTGTCCTGCAAAACATTTAGAAAATGCTCTCACATTTTTAATGACAATTACTGACTTACGCAACACTGTACCTAAATGAAATTATTGTCCTTTTTTTTCAAACAAATAGCTTTCTTTTGGTGCCATTTAATCACCACTGGGTTTTTTTTTTTGCCCTATAAATGAAAGAAGACCGAAAACTTTGTAAAAAAAAAAATAATTTTTCTTTTTCTGTTATAAAATTTAGCAAATTAGTAATTTTTCTTCATAAATTTCATATATATTATTTGGTCTTTGTGAAGGTTATAGAGTCTACAAGCTATGGTGCCAATCATTAAAAGTTGATCACTCCTGATAATATCTGTTGTACTGATGGCCTATCTCATTTCTTGAGACACTTAGGGTCCTTTAACACGGGCTTTCTGCCCGGCGGACTCTATTTTGCTCAGCGGGGGTTCGATCCGCTGATCACCACTGAGCAGGTGGATGACAGGTCCATCTCCGCTCTCTGTGCAGAGATGGACCTGTCAGAGCCCTGCTTTCCTCAATGGGAGATCGCATGAAAACGGACCGATCCTATCTGATTCGATCCTCCAGACGGATGGAAAATAGGGTTTCCATCCATCTGGATTTCACCGACAGGATCGGATCAGATAGCATCGGGTGTCAGCGGACATGTCACCACTGACATTCACTGCTCCATAGGGGTGCGTGGAGCATCCGATCAGGTCCACCTGAAAAACTGACAGGCGGACCTGATTGGAAAGCCCATGTGAAAGGGGCCTAAGACAATTCTTTGCAAAAAGAAAGATTTTTTTTTTCACCAAATTGTCATATTAACAGGTTATTTATCTCACATCGCATGTGCATTCCACAAATTACACCCCAAATTACATTCTGCTACTTTTCCGGAGTATTGCGATACCACATGGGTGAGACTTTTACACTGCCTGGCCACATACAGAGGCCCAACATGCAAGTAGCACCTTCAGGCATTTTAGGAGCATAAATTACACATATTTCCTGACAACCTATCGCAATTTCGAGGGCTCTGGAGTTCCAGGACAATGGAAATGCCAACAAAATGACCCCGTTTTGGAAAGCAAACACCCCAGTGTATGATCTATGTGGCAGTTTGAGTCTTTTGAACATGTTCTTTTTTCCACAAGTTTTTGGAAAATGTGGAAAGAAAATGAAAACGCATTTTTTTTTTTTTTTTTACACAAACTTGTCAGTTTATAAGATATTTATAAGACACAACATGTGCATACCACAAGTCACACCCCAAATACATTCTGCTACTCCTCCTCAGTATAGCGATACCATACGTGTGAGACTTTTACACAGCTTGGCCACATACAGCGGCCCAACATGCAAGTAGCACCTTCAGGCATTCTAGGAGCATAAATTACATATATAATTTCCTGACAACCTATCACACTTTTGAAGGCCCTGGAGCACCAGGACAATAGAATTGCCCACAAAATACCTCATTTTGGAATGCAAACACCCCAACGTATATTCTTTGAGGCAGTATGAGTCTTTGGAACATGTTATCTTTTTCTGTAAGTTTTTGGAATATGTGGAAGGAAAATGAAACCTCATTTTTTTTTACACAAAGTTGTCCCTTTTTGAGATATTTCTAACACATAGCATGCACATACCAAAAATGACACCCCACAATACATTCTGCTACTCCTCCTGACTCTGAGCATGGCCATACCACGTGTAAGATATATACAGAGGCCCAATATCCAAGGAGCACCGTCATATATTACACATTTAATTTCCTGACAACCTATCACATTTTGGAAGGCCCTTCATATTTCTAACACGCAACATGTACATACCAAAAATGACACCCCCAAAATACATTCTGCTGAGCAAAAGGTAAACAAAAGATTAAGAAATACAGAATATATGGTGTATCATAGGGATCAATTTAAAGTGCATATACAGCCCAATACCCAGGGGTCACCAACCCAAAAATTCAAACATCGTGAAAGAAGAGGGGAAGAATGTAAATGGGTGTTAAGTGGTGGACCCTGGGTATGTCAATCAACTCCATGAATATAGAAAAATTATCAAAATAGTTGCATACATAGCACAATATGCATACATAGAAAAGTATATATATAAAACTTCAAAATTACATCAAAGAGAAAGGGAGCATATACAAAGCCACCACGCAAATAAAAACAAAATGTGTATTAAGAATCGTCAGACATGATGGTGGGAATACCGCTTCGGGTTAGCCTACATGTTTCGCGGTACAGACAGCTTCTTCAGGGCTTTGCCTCAATGTCTGACCCAACACATCTAGCATACATAAACAAAACAAAAATTAATATATACAACATATTATATAATTACATAGCAAAAAAAGAAAACCACAAAAAAAAATACCCTATCCCATGAAATGAAGGAGAAGAAAAAAAAAAAAAAAGGAAGGATGTACATCGTACTTTCGTTGTACTGTGGAAAGTGCGTTCCACAATACACCGGAAGTATGCCGCATCGCAAACCAGAACCCGGGAACACGTAACTTTTTTCTTTTGCCTCCAATGTACTCTGGGCATTCAGGAGGATGCAGCTTGGTGTCCTTCCCTTTATACACCAGGAAGGCATAGATGTACCCGATGGCTCTGTCACATAGTTTGTAGAGTTTAACCCCATATCGGGCCCTTTCGCTGGGGATAAACTGCTTGAAGCCCAGCCTGCCTGTGAAATGGACAATTGACTCATCCACTGAGATATTTTGGTCGAGGGTAAATAACTTGGCGAATTTCTCAGACAAAAAATTTAGAAGTGGCCAAATTTTAAATAATTTGTCATATGCTGAATCATTTTGTGGGCACTGGTTGTTGTCATTGTAATGGAGGAACCACATAATCATTAGGTATCTTGATTTTGGCATAATGGATTGTGGAGTAGATTGGCATGTGGTGAATTGGGTGGACCAGTAGGAGTGTAATTCTTTTTTTTTTTTTTTTTGTGAGTCCCATACTGAAAGTAAGGTTCAAAAATATTTTAAATTCCTCCACTGTTAGTTCTCTCCACTCAAATGGACGGGCGTAACTTGAATCTGGGTTGCTTGATATGAACTGTTGTGCATAGAGGTTGCACTGAGCCACAATGGAAGATAATAGGTCTTGGGTAAAAATTAAATTAAAAAAAATCAATAGGGGCAAATTTCTCTGTGTTCACCTGGCTGGGTGGTAAAAGGGAGGATGTTTGCTGCTCCTGATTTGGCTTTCCTTGCAGTGGTACTCCATTTCTCATGGAGGCCATTGCACTACTAGTGGATGCCACTGCACAAATGGTGGATGCCACTAAGCTGCTGGTTGATGCCACTGCTCTACTTGTGGTAGCCTGCTCCCTGCCTGAAAGCCTTTTTTTTTTTGGGCACACTTTCCTCTGATTCTGTAGCAAAACAACTGCTTAAAATGGCTTCAAATTCCAAATCAGATTCGGACTCAGACTCAGAGAGCTCCCCACTGCTCTCATCGTTCAAGCTAAGAAGTTGGTATGCCTCCTCACTGGAAACATTTGTTTTCGCCTTACTGGTGACTGTAAGCTGTGATGGCAAACTGCTGCAATAGGGACACTGGGACAGATGGGTGCTGATGAGGCCGGTCTAATGATGCTGCACTGCTGGGTTCTGATGAGGGTGCACTGATGGGTGCTAATGAGGGTGCACCTATGTGCCCTGATGAGTTTGCATTAATGTGCACTAATGCACTGCACTGAGGCTGCACTGATTAGCTGGCACTGAAGTGCACTGATAAGAGGGCACTGATGGGCGCTGACAGTGGTGTATTTAGGTTTTGTGCTCCCTAGGCCTGACTAAACTTGTGCACCCCCTAATTGAAATATGACCCACCCCTTCCTGTAAAGGCCACACTCCTTCCTGTTTATGACCTGCCCTGTCATTTGTTAATCACAAACCACAACCACAGTCTATCAGAGCCCATCAGTGCAGCACATCAGTACAGCCTCATCAGTGGCCATCAGTGCAGCCCCATCAGTGGCCACCAGTACAGCCTATCAGTGCATCATATCAGTACCCATCAGTACAGCTTATGAGTGCCACCTCATCAGTGGCCATCAGTGCAGCATATTAGTGCCCATCAGTGCAACATATCAATGCCCATCAGGGCACCGTATCAGTCCAGCCCCATCAGTGAAGCTTATCAGTGCCGCCTCGTGCCCATCATTGCAGCCTCATCAATTCAGCCTCATTAGTGCCCATCAGTGTAGTTTATCAGTACCCACCATTGGCAACTCATTAGTGGCCATCAGAGCAGCATATTAGCGACCATTAGTGCAGCATATCAGTGCTCCCATATCAGTGCAGCCCCATCAGTTATTTTAAGATATTTGAACTTGTATTTGCTGCCACTGATTGTAATCCTAGGATTATGTAACTTATTTGTATAATAAATAGAAAGTCCATAGTCCTTATACAAATAAGTGAAATAATCAGTGGCAGCAAACACAAGTCCAAATTTTTTGCTGCCCCCCCCCCCCCTACAAGGTGCTGCCCTTGGCCTGGGCCTTGCTGGCCTAGGCCAAGATACACCACTGGGCGCTGATGAGGATCCACTAATAGGGTGGCACTGATGAGCACTCACTTATGGGCACTGATGTGCCTATTGGGCACTGTAGCGGTACTGAAGAGCACTGTAGTGGCACTGATGGCACTGTAGTGGCACTAATGTTGCACTGATGGGCACTGTAGTGGCACTGATGGCACTGTAGTGGCACAGATAAGCACTGATGGCACTGTTGTGGCACTAATGAGCAATGTAGTGGTGCAGATGAGCACTTTAGTGGCACTAATAGGCACTGTAGTTGCACTAATGTGACACTGTAGTGGCACTGATGGCTCTGTAGTGGAACAGAGAAGTACTGGTGGCACTGTAGTGGCACATATTAGCATTGATGGGAACTGTAGAGCACTGAAGGAACTTTAGGGCACAGATGAGCACTGTAGTGGCCCTAATGTGGCACTGATGTGGCACTGATGACACAGGTGAGCACTGATGTGGCACTGTAGTGGCACTGATGGCACTGTAGGGCACAGGTGGCACTGTAGTAGCACTGGTGGTACTGTACGGCACAGGTGAGCACTGTAGTGGCACTGATGTGGCACTGCTAGGCACTCCTGGACACTGTAAAGCACAGTAAAAATCAACTAGACATTCTGTGCTGCACTCAATCTCTCTCCTCTCCACACATGCTATATCGGTGTGGGGAGAGAAGAGAGCTGAACCCCTGCATGACCCCGGATTGTTTACATTGTGATGGATCCATCATTGGAAGGAGCGATCATGTGGTAACGGGCCACTGTCATTGGCCCCTTACCACGATCCGTGAGCACGGACAATTCCGTGTGCACATCCCAGGGGATGCGCGGGAAGCGCGAGTTCAGGAAGACGTCCCTGTTTGCCCTCCCAGAGCTAGCCCGGTTGGCAAGTGGTTAAACTGCAACTGCCATGGTGCTGCACATGTGATCAGTTATGACACCAGCTATTTTATGGTTTGACAGTTTGGTTGAGGACACAAGCAAATGTGAAAGTTAGCAAACCCGACATTCCAGGAATGTAACTGTTTTTTTAAATCATTAAATCAATGGGTTTAGTTCTACTTTATGCATTGTTGTTGTTTGGGGGGCTCTGGGCTTCAGGAAAATGGCAGCCTCCAGCAAAAAGCAAGTTGTTATGGGTAAAGTTCCACTTTAAGGATGGCGGAGATGTGCCCTCCATTTCCTAGTCTGGAGATGTCTCATCAGAGCCCCATAGAGCTTCAGGAAAGCTGTTAAAATTCATGCTGTTCAGGCATGTCTGTTCTTAAAACACTACAGGGTGGACCCAGCAGCTTTAACTACAGTAGAGTTTGGGAGGAAAACTATTCAAGCTTCTATGTCTATTGTCAGATAAAGACAAATTTTTCAGCATTAAACCCTCCTTCTCAAAAGCTCATTATTTATCATACCATATTGACGTTAGGAAAATGGAAAATTGTGTCAAATACTCACTGTAATTTTCCTTTTTGTGATGCCAATACATGCCAGCATACAAACCCTCCCTCTGATCTTTGTGATTTATAAGGAGAATGGGGAGGTTGCTTTCTATCGGACTTTTTTTTAGATATAAACAGGTCCTGTGGGTAGATATAGGGAGGGGGAGCTATATCATATGTATGCTGCCATGTTTTGGCGACAGGAAAGGAAAAGGAAAGTAAGGATTTGATACAATTTTTTATTTTCTGCCAGCTTCTGTCCCGAGGAATAGCTTGGCTACAAGATGTACTAGCTGGTCTGCCCTGTCCTTAACTTCTGCTTGGGGACTGTGTTAGAGCCCTTTCACACCAGTGTGCTTAAAAACTTTTTTTTCAAAAACGGATATTGCATTTAATGCGCTTTTAATGTGTTTTTGGTGCTCTTTCTAGTTTTCTGACTACCAGCATGCACCTCTGAAACATGGACATGTGCATCAATAATCCCACAAAAAAATGCAGATGTAGGTCCAATGAAAGGTGTGTTTTTGATGCAGCATGCATGACTTGCACGCAGGAAAACGCACACAAACCCAGCAATGCATTGTGAACAGTTACATAGGGTTTAAAGGGGAATCATTTTCATGCAATTTTGTCACACTGGAAAGGTGTGTTTTAGACAGCAGTGTAAAAGGAGCCTTAGGGCTCTTTCACACGGTCCGCCTCCGTAGGCGGATCCGTGCTGCTCAGCAGGGATCGATCCACGATCCCTGCTGAGCCGGCGGATGACAGCTCCGTCTCCGCTTGCAGTGCGGAGAGGGAGGTGTCACAGCCCCCGCTGTTCTCTATGGGGAATCGGATGAGAGCGGACCGTCTGTCCGCTCTCATTCGATCCCATCTGATCCGATCCCCAGGACGGATGGAGAATAGGGTTTCTATCCGTCCGGATTTCATGGACAGGATTGGATGCGGATGGCAGCGGGTGTCAGCGGACATGTCTCCGCTGACATCCGCTGCTCCATAGGGCTGAATGGGGCATCCGATCAGATCCGCCTAAAAAACTGACAGGCGGATCTGATCGGACCGCCCGTGTGAAAGAGCCCTTAGGCAGAAGCTCCATGACCAGATCCTCAGTCCCAGTAACAATGTTCACCAGGACATATCTAGAGGGTGAATGTCCTCAGCTGGGACATAGATATAAATAAACATTCTGACAGGAGGTTCTAATCCTTCACTTAAAAAAAAAAAAAGACAAAAAAACAAAACAAAACTTTACATAGATTTTAATAGCGGCCTTCTTAAAGCACCCGCATGCTGAAAACAGTTGGTGATTTTATTGTGAAGTTGGAGTGTTTACAATTAGAGTCAGTTCTAGGGACAAAGAAAATTCAAAATAAACTCTCCATAATACGGATTTATCTGTACATTAGGCAAAACTGACTATATGCTACAGGTTTGCAAACATTCGATTGTTCCCTGGTCACTGGCTTTTTTTACTAATTGTTTATTTGTTGTTTTCCAATTTCGTCACTAGGGGGCAGTCACACACCAGAATAAAGGGGATATTTGATGCATCCTGGCCAGTAAACGCCAGGTCCTCCACACTAACTTTTCTTGGAATTAGTGACTGTGCAGCTGTAATGCGTTATGCATCCAAATGAATCATATGGAGTGGAAAGCATCTAATCCTAGCTTCCCTGTCCTCCACTGCTGTTTCTTCAAATCCCCCCCCCCCCCCCCCCAAAATATTTTCCAGTGTGCTCTGCCAATAAATGTATCTTTTATTTCCTGCCCCACTTTTCTTCTCCATTTTCATGGCTCATTTTCTGCTGTTCTGGAAGTTTCTCTCAATTCTTATATTACATAAAAATGGCTTAACGTGGATTTTAACTGTTTCTCTCCAAACTTTCACATGGTTTTTTTTTCAGGTAAAGTGACAAAAATGTATACTTTTAGAACACAAAAGTGGTCAATTTTCTTTGCTTGTTTGTCTCCAAAATAAATGAATAAGCAAGGGGTCCTTTCACACAGGCGGACAGAGGGCGGTAAATACAATTTGAGCCACAGTTTTACCGTGCCACTTACTGTTTAGCTAAATTTTACTATGGCAGCCGGGAAGGGCTGTACACATAGTCATGGCAATTTTAACTCAGCAAACAGTTTGACAGTTGGCATAGCCTGTCAAACAAAACCATTAAGGGCAAAGGGAGGGCTGTGAAATTGTGAGACAAATATTCAGTTCATGGTTGAGTGGTATTTTATTACAAAATTCCCATTGGGATTTAAAAAAAAAAAAAAACACAGACATTAAGGTGGCAGCATGATTGGCTCCTGAATGACTGGCAGCTGCTGCTCCACCACCCTCTGAAAAGCGATCTACTATGACCCTGCCCATGCTCCAGGGGACCCTTGGCTGCGGACTCCCAGCCACATTAGGTTTTACAGAACCTGAACAGGAGCAGGGGTGGTATTTACTGGAACCAATCCCCTTTCCCGCTTGCAGCTTCTGCAGGTGGGGGAATCATTGGTGCCAGTAAATGCCACCTCCAGTCCTGTTCAGGCTTCCCTTCTGTTTGCTGCCCAGCACCTCTGTGTTCTCCCCTAATCCCCCCAGTTTTGCAGGCTTCCCCTTTTCTTCTCTCATGCCAGCTCCTGCTGGAGGAAGATTTAGGATGGAGAGCAGGAATTATTTTTCTGAATGAATACAGACAGTGATCAGAACAGATCACTCACTGAGATTCTTTCTGTTTCAATATTTTTAATATAAGGTTTTTCAGAAAAAAAAAACAAATACATATCACAAAATGACAATGCATAAAAGATGAGCAAGCTTTATTCATGTCCAAATTTTCTGTATCATATGAGATTGCATTCTTTCTCAAAATAAAATATACACATGGATATGTTTTTTTGAATATTTATATTATATATACATTTATATAAAGTATATTTATATCAATAATAAATGCAATAATATACTTGACAGCAGGGCTGGCCCAATACATTGTGCTGCCTGGGTCCAAAAATTAAATGCTGCCCAACTCCCCCCCAAAAAAATCACGCCCACCAAAAGACTCACACAATTTTATTTTATATCATGATAATTAAAACTAAAAATTACATTTATTAGAAAGTCAGATTTATATGCAACAGCACCTTGTCTACATGCTCAATTATATGACATACCATTATGTTCAATTCCAAACCACAAACTCCAGTATTATGGCTCGTTTCCACTGAGCTTTCTGGTATGGTTCGGTTCGGTACGGTACGCTATTTATGCCGTTTCCATTATGAATGGTACCCTAATTCCGAACCGTACCATACCACTTTTTGGTACCCTTTCGTTGGGGTACCAAGCACATTAGTACCGTACCAACAGGGTGGAGCTAAACTCTGTAGAACTTTGATTGGTTGACAGCTTTCTATCACAGCTTTCCTTCTACACCACGCCTATCATGAAAGGGTACTATTGGCAGTGGAAACGCAATGTGTACCGTTCCGAACCGTACCGTACTGAACTGAACCGTACCGTACCACTCAATGGAAACGTTTGTCTGAATGTCTTACTTCATTGCTCACACCATCCGCCTCCTCATACTCATCAGTTTGCACTACGGGCGGCAGTATGAGATGGGGAAATTGTAATTGGCCGCAAACTGATGACACACAAAACCGCTGAAAAAAAAAAATCTTAGGCATCAATTTGCTGCCCCTCTCAAAGTTCTGCCTGGGTCCAATGGACCCAGAGGGACCCATGGTAGGGCCGGCCCTGCTTGAAAGATAATAGATCAATCTTTTTGTGTGGCAGAGCCATCAACAGCTATGACTTCAGCTATCTTGTTTGGTTCATAGCATGGTTTCTTGTTTGGTAAAAGTGGAAAAGTGGTGGTGAAGAATAAGAGAGAAGAGGGGGTATCTGGAGCTATAGAAGGCCATTTCAAGTCTCTGGTTGAGGGTCTATATGCTTGAGATCTTTTACATCTTAAGGTAGAACTCCAGCCAAAATGCTGCAAGATTTATGTATGCAAGTGTGAAAAAATCTCCTGTACTGCTCAGTTTCCTTCCCAATCCCTTTTAAGCAGTCAACCAACACTAATATGGAACTCCCACACTTGCTGGAATTGAGAAACCTAAATAAGTGCAGTGCAGTGCTACTCCCCCATCAATACAAATTTCTCCTAACCATGCAAAAACAATTCTCCTAATTAAGCCACAATTTATTACGTCCTTCACCCGCTGTGTGCAACACTTCAATATAAATTCAGTGCACTGTGCTAGAACTGAATGTCCTCAGTGAATATATATAAATACGGTATTCAAAATTCACTGGGGTCCAGTGCAATGCACACCTTCCTTCACCGTGTGCATACTCAACACCCTAGATGCGCTCTCACCTTCAGATTTTGACTAGACATGTGCAGAACGAAAAGATTTGTTTTATTTCTCTTCCACAGCTCCTGATCTTCTTAACCATTGGGTTATACTGCCCCCTACAGGAGTAGGACACTAGGCAGAAAAAAAAAGTCTGTATATGCCTATTGGCAGTCCCAGGGGGTATACTCCCTCTCTCTGCTTTAGGTACTCAATTTTGTTACAAGCAGTGTCAGAAGAATCACAACTCCACAGAGGGGTGGGTGCTTTGTTCGTCAATGAACTTTAGAGAAATTGTCAAAATCCCATTTTCTCTTTAGTTCATTGACGGACACAGCTCCTGATCTTCTTAACCTTTGGGACATCCCAAAGCTGTGTTAAACATGAGGGGTGGGAACAGCGAAAAAGAAATTCCCAAGGCTAACTATAGCCAACCAGGTAAACAAGAGCTCAACCAAAACAACTGGAGCTCACCTGAAAAAAACAATACACCCTCAAAGAGGACCAGGTCCTCTAAACAGCAGCCTGCAAAACCTTGCTGCCAAAGGAAGCATCCACAGATGCCAACACATCCACTTTACAGAACTTTGTGAAAGTGTGCACTGATGACCAGCCCGAGTAGAGTGCGCCTTGACAGGGAAAGGAGGAACCTGACCCCTGATAGAATAGGCCTGAATCACCATCTGTCTGATCCATCTGGAAATGGTCTGAGAGGAAGTGGACAACTTTTTCCAAGGTCCATCCGTGCGCACAAATAGTGAGTCTGACTTCCTAAAAGACTTTGTAATTGCCAGGTACACCCTAATTGCCCAGACCACATACAAGGCATGCAAAGCAATTTCCTTTGGATGTTTTGGCCTGGGACACAGGGAAGGCAACACAATGTCTTCATTCAAATGAAAATCAAAGACAACCTTTGGAAGGAACGACGGACAGGGGCGAAGAACCACCTTATCTTTGTGAACCACGTTATCTCTGTGAACCACCAAGTAAGGTGAACGACAGGATAACGCCACTATTTCGGACACCCTGCACGCAGGGGTGATAGCCACCATAAAAGCCACCTTCTGGGACAGCGTACGCAGGGGAATTTTCCAAAGATTCTCAAAAGGAGGCTTATGGAGGACTGAGAGCACCAAATTGAGGTCCCAAGGCAGCAACAGAGACCGCAATGGAGGGGCCAAGTGCCTAACTCCCTGAAGAGAATTACGCATCAGGGAGTATGTTGCCAAGGGCCGTTGAAAGAAGGCCGCTAAGGCCGACACCTGACCCTTGATAGTACTCAAGGCCAGTTTCTGCTTAACCCTCCGCTGAAGAAAAATCAAGACGCAAGCCACCGAAAAATCCCAAGAGACTCACACCACGCAATGTACGTCTTCTATGCACGATGGTAGATGGTAAATGGTCTTCCTAGAAGTGGATTTCCTAGCTTTTAACAGCGTTGGAATCACCGACCCAGACAAACCTCTATCCATCAGCACCTGGCGTTCAACAGCCAAGCTGTCAAAGCCAGCGACTGTAAAGCAGGATGGAAGATTGGTCCTAGGGGCAGCAGATTCTCCCTGAGGGGAAGCTTCCAAGGAACGTCGGCGACCAGCCGCACCAGATCAGCGTACCAAGCCTGGCAAGGCCAGTCCGGGCAACTAAGATGACCAGAATCCTTTCTGCCTCGATCCTGTGTAGAATTCTTGGCAGAAGCTTGAGAGGAGGGAATGCGTAAATCAGATGATACTGACCCCACGGGGCCACCAGCGCATTCGTGGCGTCCGCCGGAGGATCCCGGGACCGAGCCAAAAACTTCTGCACCTTTCTGTTGAGTCTGCCCACCTTAGAATGTCGGCTACCTCCAGAGCCGCCAGGACACTCTTTTTCCCCCCTGGTGATTGACATAAGCTAAGGCCATGGCATTGTCCGATTAAATGCTCCCTGGACATCCCTGAAGACGATCCGTTCAATTTTCCAGGCACAGTCATTGCTCGGAGTTCCAAGATATTGATCGATAGTCTGAACTCTTCCAGTGTCCAGATCCCCATAGCAGAATTTTTGCCAACGACGCCTCCACCAGCCGGACAGGCTGGCATCCCTGTTACCGCTGTCCAATACAAGGGGAGGAAGGATTTGCCCAGCCGAAGCGCAGATGAACGAAAATATCATATCAGGGACTCTTTTGTTCCCCGACTCAGATTGTCCAGAGATACTGCGAATTCTTGTCCCATTTGACCAGAATCTCCCTTTTGCAAGGACCTCGTATAGAACTGTGCAAACGGAACCGCCTCAATAGGTAGACACCATCAGGACCAGCACCCACATGCAAGTCCAGAGGGATGACCATCTGCTGGACAGCAGGAGAGGAATTGCAGCTTGCAGTTTCTGGAGTTTGTCCAGAGGAAGGAGCACTCTGCTAATGCCGAGTCCAGAATCAGATCAAGATAGTCCAGCTTTGTGGACAGAACTAGGGCAGACTTTTGAAAATTCATAATCCAGCCAAGCTCCCTCAGAGTTTGTATGGTGATCTCAAGGTTTTCCACCAGAGCTTTAGGAGACTCCGCTCGCAGAAGGAGGTTGTCCAAGTAGCCCAGTATCGTGATCCCCCATTGGTGTAACAGTGCTAGCACCAGGGCTAACACTTTTGTGAAGACCCGAGGAGCAGAGGCGACACCAAGGGGTAACACCACAAACTGATTATGCTCCTCTCCCACCGCAAAGTGGAGGAAGCGCTGGTGACTGGCACATATTGGAATGTGAAGATAAGCATCCTTGATGTCGATAGAGGCAAGAAAATCCCCCTGATGCAGGGATGCCACCACCGTGTAAATGGACTCTATTCTGAACTTCTGCACCCGCACAATGCAGTTCAGTACCTTGAGGTCCAGGATTGGACGCACCTTGCCTTCCTTCCTGGGAACTGTAAACAGGTTTGAGTAAAAACCCTAAAAATGTTTTGATGAAGGAACCAGGACAATCACCCTTTGAAGTAACAGGTCTTGCACCGCCCCAAACAGACCTTGTAAGCGATCCAGGGACAGGCGCAAGTTGGAAGGAAGGAACATTGCCGGGGGTAAAAGCGAAACTCGATCTTGTAGCTAAATGACTTAGTGGACCCACTTGTTTTGTACCAAGGAAGTCCACAAGTCCGGAAACCAGCTAAGATGTCCCCCCACCCCCAATACGAGGGAGGGCTCACCGTCATGCTGAAGGAGCCTTGTCCCCGGGTCCGGAGAAGCCTGCTCTCAACTTGCCAGACCACGTTCGCTTGGATCCACCAAAGGAGGCCCTGAAAGGCTTTGATCCCTTGTTAATCACCCCTGAGGGACAAAAAAAAAACTTCTTATGAGCCTAGAAAGATGACCCACGTCTACGACAAGGGTCCTTGCCCTTACTAGCCTGTGGAAGAAAGGTACTCTTCCCCCTGTGAGACCCTTAATGATATCATCCAGGATAGCGCCAAACAGGCAATCTCCTTGAAAAGGAAGATCAGTCAAGGCCTTTTTAGAGTCTGGTCCGCTGACCAGCATTTGAACCAAAAAATACACAGAAGGACCACTGCTGAAACAGAGAGCCTAGGCACTAAGAGAGCCGCGTCCAAAGAGGCATCACAGATAAACTGCAGCCCCCGAAACAACTGGTCCGCCAGCTCAGCAAAGACAAGCTGCTCCCCCTCCAGGTCATGACGTGGTGATGTGGGGGTGGGATAAGTGGCAGCGGTGGTAATGTGGGGGTGGGATGAGTAGCAGCGGTGGTGATGTGGGAGTGGGATGAGTAGCAGCGGTGGTGATGTGGGGGTGGGATGAGAGGCAGCGGTGGTGATGTGGGGGTGGGATGAGTGGCAGCGGTGGTGATGTGGGGGTGGGATAAGTGGCAGCGGTGGTAATGTGGGGGTGGGATGAGTAGCAGCGGTGGTGATGTGGGGGTGGGATGAGTAGCAGCGGTGGTGATGTGGGGGTGGGATGAGTGGCAGCGGTGGTGATGTGGGGGTGGGATGAGTGGCAGCGGTGGTGATGTGAGGGTGGGATGAGTGGCAGCGGTGGTGATGTGGGGGTGGGATGAGTGGCAGCGGTGGGGTGATGTGGGGGTGGGATGAGTGGCAGCGGTGGTGATGGGGGGTGGGATGAGTGGCAGCGGTGGTGATGGGGGGTGGGATGAGTGGCAGCGGTGGTGATGGGGGGGGGTGGGATGAGTGGCAATGGTGGTGATAGGGGGTGGGTTGAGTGGCAGCGGTGGTGATGGGGGTGGATTGAGTGGCAGCGGTGGTGATGGGGGGGTGGGATGAGTGGCAGCAGTGGTGATAGGGGGTGGGATGAGTGGCAGCGGTGGTGATGGGGGTGGATTGAGTGGCAGCGGTGGTGATGGGGGGTGGGATGAGTGGCAGCGGTGGTGATGGGGGGGTGGGATGAGTGGCAGCGTTGGTGATGGGGGGTGGATTGAGTGGCAGCGGTGGTGATGGGGGTGGGATGAGTGGCAGCGGTGGTGATGGGGGGTGGGATGAGTGGCAGCGGTGGTGATGGGGGGTGGGATGAGTGGCAGCGGTGGTGATGGGGGGTGGATTGAGTGGCAGCGGTGGTGATGGGGGGTGGATTGAGTGGCAGCGGTGGTGATGGGGGGTGGATTGAGTGGCAGCTGTGGTGATGGGTGGATTGAGTGGCAGCGGTGGTGATGGGGGGTGGATTGAGTGGCAGTGGTGGTGATGGGGGGTGGATTGAGTGGCAGCGGTGGTGATGGGGGGTGGGATGAGTGGCAGCGGTGGTGATGGGGGGTGGGATGAGTGACAGCGGTGGTGATGGGGGGTGGATTGAGTGGCAGCGGTGGTGATGGGGGGTGGATTGAGTGGCAGCGGTGGTGATGGGGGGTGGATTGAGTGGCAGCTGTGGTGATGGGTGGATTGAGTGGCAGCTGTGGTGATGGGGGTGGATTGAGTGGCAGCTGTGGTGATGGGGGGTGGATTGAGTGGCAGCGGTGGTGATGGGGGCTGGGATCAGTGGCAGCTGTAGTGGTGAGGGGGGGGGATCAGTGGCAGTGGTAATGGGGGGGTGCCATCCTCCCCCACCACCACCACCTCTTACTAATCCCCCCCCCATCAGGGATGAAATTTGTGAAGGTTTTGGGGGGATAGGATCAGAAAGAGGCAGTGGGGATGGTGGGGGAGAACGGCACCAATTACCAATCAATTGCACTGGCAATTACTTACTTTGTCAGTCGATTTCTCCCTCAGCTTCAGCCTCAGCGCTTCTGCCTCTTCAGACTTCCTGGTTGCCTTTTCGTCATGGGGTCTCCTTGCAGAGCCAGCCAGAGCTCCTCCCGCCTCACTCTATTGGCAATGGCCATCAGCTGACTTTCTCCTTTCGTTTCCGACTCCAGATTCTCTATGGGCGGAGGATAGGCGGGGCGGTCCGCACTTCGCAGTGACACTCTGCTAGCCTCCGCTCTACAACGAGCGGACAACAGCGTCTCTCCCCCTCCATCACACAGACAGTAATTTTGTGCCCCCTCCAAGTGGCGGAACGGATGGGCAGGACGCGGGCAGGCTCCCTCTTAGAGGGTCGGGAACAAACAGAGGCAGCGCCGCGCCGGCCCTGACTACATGGATTAGGCGGCTGCGAGGCCCCTCTTAGCGCGAGGCCTTCGGCGGCCGCCTAAACTGCCTAATTAGAGAGCCGCCTCTGGGCCTCAGTTCCGAACCAGCCACAGTGTACATATTGCGGGCAACAGTCTCCGCCTTCCTGTCAGCTGGGTCCTTAAAAGCCGGGGACTCTTCAACCGGAATCATGGTTGCCTTGTTCAATTCGGAGACTGGAGAGTCCACCACCGGTGGAACAGTGCACTTTTTTTCGAAGTGAGTCCACATAGGGGTACCACATAGCAAATCGTTTAGGGAGCAGAAGGGGACGTTGTGACAGTTCCCACTCTTTAGTGACAATTCTGTCAACATAGGCAGGGAGAGGAAACAGCTTTGCCGCTCTGGATGGCTTGTGAGTGCCAAAGGGAACAGACGCCTTTGTCGCAGCTTCAGCTGTGTCCTCCATTTTTAAGGTCTCACGTACAGATACAATCAGTGCATCCACAAGCGCCTTTTCATGCGCAGCTACAGGAGTGGAGGAATCATCCTCACTATCTGAGAACTCAGGGCATGTGGTCGCAGACCCAGCAGAGTGAACCCACTTTTGCAGCGATCAGATTCAGGATGTGAGGAGACAGATGAGACAGAGGAAGGCGGGGGGCACTTTTTGCTAGCCCGTCTCCCAAACACCCCCCCCCCCCCCCCCCGGGACACAAAAGACTCCAGAACTGCCGTCAGTGCATAAATGGATGGTTGGGAATAGGGGGATCCCACAAAAAAAGGTGTAAAAACACTGCTAAGGGACACCCTCACCACTCTGGCAGTACCACTCCATCACCATTAACAGAGCACCTAATCGATCCTCAGCAGAGAGGGAGAGGACCCCACTAGACCCACCATTCAGCAGAAACCGGCACCTGCAGTCACCAGGATAATCTGCACTCCACGTGCGGTGATTAGGAAATGAAAAGATCCAGGAGTCAGCACCAAGGGATAAGTAGGGGCTCCTACTGCCGAGATCGCCGCCCATAGGGCTCCATTATCATGGCTGCCGCTATTTTCAATGGAAAGCCACTGCAAAATGGCCACCAGACTACACAAACATAGCAGCCGTGCATTGAGCACACAGGCTACGGCAAAATGGCGGCACCACGAGTCTCCCAGGGACCCAGGAGGGATCCCCAGGCCTCAGAAAATGGGACAGGCAGGAAGGGGGCCCCTAGCAGGAGCCCCCACCAGGTACAGGCCCCCCTCACAGCCGATCGCCCAGTCACCCGCTGCGCACCCCCCCCCTGCTCCTATCGCCAGTACAGCACCCTGACCCCACCCCAGGAGGTAGACCAGGCCACCCCACAGCCCCAGCGCAAGTGAAGAAGAGGAGGAGGGTGGGGCGAGATGGCCCACAGGGACCACCAGACCGATAAGGGGGGTGCCTAATGGAAAGGATGAGAACCCCACGGCTCCACCGTCCCAAGGAGGGGCCCACATCCACCCCAAAAACCCTCCAGGGGCCAGTCTCTGTCCAGTGGGGCTATGTCGCGACTGACAGTGTGAAGTTGAGGTCTGCGCACGCTCGCTGGCCAGACTGGGGTGACCACTGGATCTAGATTATCCAGCCCATCGCCCAGTCCGGCAGTTGTTTGTAGATCTCACAGGAAAAAAAACAGGAGAAAAGAAAAAATCTAAAAAGGAATAAATTGCCAGGACCAGAGATCCCAGCAAGGAACTAGGTCCTATAGTACCTATAGCAGTGAGAGGGTGTATACCCCCTAGGACTGCCTGTAGGCTTAGCCAGGCTTTTTTCTGCCTGTAGGGGGCAGTGTAACCCAATGGTTAAGAAGATCAGGAGCTGTGTCCGTCAATAAACAAAACTTTTTTTTTTCCCATTTAAATAGAATAGGAATAGGTCAGACCCTCTGTCAGTTTTATTGTTTATTTTATTGTTGTCTGTTTTCCCACTGGTGAGATTTACCCCTCTTTGTACTAATAACCATTGTCATGAGGACAGAAAGTGAAGGAATATCCAGAATTTTAGAATTTTGGACTCTAGCTGCAGGGATGGCCCCCTTCAGGTCAGGCCCCTTGACACATATCTGTACTCACTGTATGCAGAATCAGATCCTTCCAGTGTCTCCCCTTCTAGTTAGCTTTTGTCAAGGTCTTACCTTGCCCTCCTGTTGGCAGCCATCTTGCACATGTGCAGACTGCTGCCTTTTATACTGTAAATACTGATTGCATCATCACTTGCCTGCTGCCTGGGTGTCGCACAGTGATGATGCTGCAGACCTGACTATATCTATCACCTGGAATAAATGGATAAATAACCGCACTGATGGAAAGAAATAGCACACAGCAGCGACTTCAAGTGTGACCACACCCTTAAAAGAATCCGTATATTAAGTCGCGCTAATTGAAGAAATGGAAAATCAAGTCCATGTCCATAATTGGGATCGCAATATTCAAAAAGGCTCCCTATGGATGTCCGCTTACCAGAGCTGATAAGACAAAAGGCAGGTTCTCTAGATTAATCACGTCCTCTTGATAGCAGACCAGAACCAGTATTCTCCCGTTATTCGGCAGTATTGAATGGAAAAATAAAAAACGCAATAGCGTAAAACCCAACACAAATGGAACTAATTACACCACAGTGAGTAATAGCTGATTGTGAATGTGTTCAATATTGACAAATTTTAGAAATGTAGTGAGATAGATATCTGCAAATAAGGACACCTGTAGGTACCCCTTACCAAATATTGGTTATAGTAAGTGCAAATCAAATAACTGAAGTATAATCCTCAGCCAGCAGGTGTCACCTCTTACCAGAATGAGAAATTAGAAACACCAAGTGAGTGCAGAATCCTATATAAATATCCTAATGTGTGTGAAACCTCCACCAATGATGGCTCGCCTCTTACCAGAAGATGATAGGATCAAGCCAAATAGCTGAAAACCAAAAACACCAAACAAGGTGACATGCCAGCCTTCACCGGAGAGATTGGCCTCTTACCCAAAGGGAGTACACAGATCGCCTGTAGCAATAATGGACCTCAAGGGAACTGTGGCGGAATCTTGTCCAGTAACTCCAGCCAGGCCAAGGGGATAACCATCAAATAAAAAGAAAGGCTTCCATAGTGTAAAACCGCTAGTTTATTTAAAACAGAAATGGAATAAAACTTACAGTGTCAAAGGGAATGAGGAGCATGGATTGTGAGCCGCCGGCCGGACGGTCTCCGCTCGTCCGCACTCCCAGGTCGCGATCAGATGACGTCAGTACGCCGTGTCCTAACGACGTTTCGTCACAGATGACGTTTTCAAAGGTGCGGACGGCGTACTGACGCCATCTATTTAACCAGAAGGGATGGGGCAGGGCCACCGGATGTCGATGAGGACCGCTCCGCCATATTGCATGAGGGAACCAACCATCAAAAGGTACCTGATCGAGATCGGGGCAAATGTATCAGCCCAAATTGTTCATGGCAGACAGGATAAACAAAAGGTCCCGCTGACTGCACAAAGTCAACCCTTTAAATAAAAATTAAACAACAACATTGGTTGTAGCAATACCAATAAGCCACATCTGATGATAGACAGTGCTGTTACAGCACCATCTAGTGACAATACAATACATTACATGGCATATATCACCAAATGGTGCAAATGGTACACTAAACATCAACAAAAATTAACCATTAAAACTAAATTAAAACATAAATTAAAAAGTTACATAGATCTCCATTTCTCATAGGGGACCCCTCAGTGTTTGTCCACTTAAGACCAGTAACTTGTAGGTCAGATAAGAGAACAATCAATAAGTTAAGGGTACCAGGTACACACCAAAATACCCTCTTGGATAAGCAGATATTAACCCAAATAGCTAATGGGATCTCTATTGGAATCGATTTATAAAGGATCACTATACAAAGAATGAAGACTGGGAACAGCTTATTCAATAACTCAAGAATTATCAATAAAAGCATTCACTTCGATATCAACGTTGAGCCCAAACGGCACATACGTTTTTGCACGATGTATCCAAGTCATCTCCAATTTAGAGATGCCCCTAACAAGGGGTTCACCTCTCCAGTGGGGTTCAAATTTGTCTATCCCCAAAAAAAGGGTATTTTGGGGGTTTTTGTCGTGAACCAAAGCATAGTGTTTGGACACTGAATGCTTTGGGAACCCTTTTATTATGTTAGACACATGTTCGTTTAATCTAACCTGTAGGGGTCTTTTGGTTCTCCCTATATATTGAAGCCCGCATGGGCATTGGAGAAGATAAACGATACCAGTAGTCGTGCAAGAAATGAATGGCTTTATGGCATAAGTTTTGTTGGTGCTTGTAGCTGTAAAATGTTTAACAGATCTACATTTATTAGAGCTGAATGAGCAAATACGGCATCTATTGCACCTATAAAAACCAGTTAGTTGGCTCAAAAAGGTAGGTCTAGGTGCAGGAGGTTCCAGAATGTTGGGTGCTACTTTATCCCTTAAGGTAGGAGCCCCTTTAAATACTATACGTGGTTTGCCAGGCAAGGTGGTTCCCAAAACAGGGTCGTTGCCCAAAATATGCCAGTGTCGTTTAATAATATTTTTAACACTCATGTGTTGACTCGAAAAAGGAGTTACAAATGGCAAATTATAAGATTAATTAATTTGTTCAGCTCTATTGGTACTCTTTAATAGCTGTTCTCTATCTGTTTGGCTTACTTCTAGTAAGGTCTCCTGAAGGAATTTACCATCGTAACCTTTATCTAAAAATCTCTCTGTGAGAGTGTGGGCTTGGGTTTGAAAATCTTGAAAATTAGAACAATTTCGCCTAATGCGAAGATATTGGCCCTTGGGAATTGCCCTCAACCAAGGTGCATGATGGCAACTATCGACAGGAATATAGGAATTCCTGTCGGTTGCCTTAAAATATGTCGAGGTGGTTAACATTCCATCTTTGATGCCTATAGTAAGATCCAAAAAATTAATGGTGGTCTGGCTGCATTCGTAATTTAAATGTATGCCACGATCATTCACGTTCAATAGATCCAAAAAAGATGTAAGCTCATTATACTGGCCATCCCAAAGGAGGAGCACGTCATCTATATACCTAGCCCAAAGCAGTATCTGCGGCCTGTGATGGGCATAGATGACGTCCTTCTCCCACTGGGCCATGAACAGGTTGGCCAAAGAAGGGGCATATTTAGCCCCCATGGCCACGCCGGTAACTTGGCGATAGAACTGTCCACTGTACCAAAAATAATTATGGTGGGTGGCAAACTCCAATAGTTCCATAATAAAGAAAATCTGCCTTAACGGCAGATCTGAATCCCTATTGAGATACATATTCACAGCATTTAATCCCACATTATGGGGAATGACCGTATATAAAGATGACACGTCGGCCGTGACCATCCAAAGATGTTCAGTAGGGGTCAAAGATGATAAAAGGCCAATGACGTGCCTTGTATCTTTAATGTACGCTGGTGTAGTCTGCACTAAGGGTTGCAAATAAGAGTCTATGTACTTCCCCACCCGGGACGTCACAGAGTCAATGCCACTGACTATGGGACGACCCGGGGGGGAAGTCAGACTCTTATGCAATTTTGGGAGATAGTAAATGACCGGAGTGCGAGGGCACTTAGGAACCAGATAAGTTCTTTCCTTTTTATTGATTATATTTTGGTCAAATCCCCTGTCTACTATCTCCACCAAGGCCCTTTTATATGAAGACTTTGGGTCTTTAGAAAGGGGGACATAAGTCTGATTATCATCAAGAATGCGTCGCATTTCGTTGTTATAGTCACAAAGGTCAAGTACCACAATACCTCCCCCCTTGTCTGCCGGCCTAATGACCAGGTCCTTGTTGTTACACAAGGAATCAAGGCCCTTTTGTAGGTCGGCTGAGAGGGAGGTTCTATGTGGCCTAATTTTGTCCAAATCTCTGAGTAACACATCCCTAAAAACCCTCAAGGATGGGGCTAAAGATCCAGGTGGGTTAAAAAGGGAAGCATTAGATAGCCCAGAGTGGTGAATCTCTGAGCTAACAATGCGATTTTCTTTAATGGGATTACTCAGTATGTATCTCTTAACATTAAGTTTTCTTACATATTTGTGAATATCCATGTAAGTTTGGAACTTATCCAAGCCTTTAGGGGGAGCATATTTGAGGCCCTTGTCTAAAATGAGTTTTTCAGATTCTGACAACGTTATTTTACTCAAATTAAACACCCCAGCCCCTGCTAGGTTTTTACTTTTTTTTAGATTGGATGCGCCTACCTCCTCTTCCTCCTCCTGATGGGTTGCAGTCCTTGCCCTTGTGTTTGTGCTCCAAGGTGCATCTCTGCTAGCAGTCGTCTGTTCTCCGTGTTCCTCTCTGTACCTGGACCTGGCTTGGCTGACGACTCTCCTGGCTCTCGACCCCGCATCGACAGACGACCCTGCATCGGCAGGCAACCCGGCATCAGTAGACTACCCTCTTCTGGACTCGACCCCTGCTTGGTTGGCTACCCGCTTCGGGACTCGACCCCGGCTTGTTCCTCATCTTGCTTCCTCACTCTTGCTGTGCATTTATTGTTGTTTGCTCCAATAAATATTTTACCTGCATCCCCAATCAGGTGTTTCCTTCTGATTGGTCCAAGGGTGACAAACATACAATCAACAGGGTATACGAACTGTTGCCGTGTATGCCATCGAATTTCGTACCCTGGCAGCAGAGATCGGCTGGAATTATGAGGTTCTGTTGGCTGTCTTCTCTCATGGTCTCTCTGATGCATTGAAGGACGAGATTGTGGCCAAGGATCTCCCTGATGAGCTTGAGGCTCTCATTTCCTTCCTGATTTTGATTGATACCAGGCTCAGGGAGAGACCATCATTTAAAGAGCGCCTGCAGAGGCCTCCTACCAGATTGGCTTCTATGTTTTCTTTCCCACCCATTCCTCCCTCACCTCCTATACCTCCTGGGGATGGTGCGTCTGGCTGTGAACCCATGCAGCTGGGGTTCACTTGCCGTTCTGAGGCTGAGGGGGGCCTTTAGGAGGAGGGAGGGCCCGTGCCTATATTGCAGTCTTGGTGGGCATTTCCTGAAATCTTATCCGACCCGTCTGGGAAATGCTCGCACCTAAGGTCCCGTAGATGGCAGATCTTAGGTGGAATTTCCTCGTCCTCAGTTTCCCATAAAGCTAAACCGCTAATCACAGTTGTCCTCTCCTGGATAGCGGGTTCGGTGGTTACTCAGGCGTTGGTAGACTCCAGTGCTGGTGGTTATTTTATTGACTGTACATTTGCTACTGTGAATTCCATACCCTTGCAGCCTTGTGTTTCTCCACTAGTTATCGAGGCGATTGATGGCAGACCCCTGCAACTGACACAGGTTACCCACGAGACTATTCCGGTTGATATGGCGATAAGGGCTGTTCACAGGGAGTCGACCTATTTCCAGGTTATTTCATCCCCACACTACTTCGCTGTTTTGGTGTACCCTTGGCTTCAGAAACACAATCGGACCTTTGATTGGCAGTCAGTCGAGGTCCTCTCTTGGTCTCCACAATGTGGCGCCCTTTTTTTATCAATGGGCCTGTGAAGGTTCTTTTTACCTCCTCGGATTCAGTGTTGCCTACTGAGTTTCGTGAATATCAAGATATATTTGACAAGGTGCGCGCTTGTACTCTTCCTCCTCATAGTCCGTATGATTGTGCCAGAGAATTGCAACCTGGTGCCATTCCCCCTGGTGGCAGGGTTTATCCTCTTTTGGTTGCAGAGAATAAGACCATGGAGGAGCATGTTGCAGATGCGCTTGCCCGGGGGCATATTCCAAAGTCCACTTCTCCAGCGGGTGCGGGTTTATTCTTCGTAAAAGAGGGGGCGAGTTGAGATCTTGCATTGATTATAGGGGCTTCAAATGCATTTACTGAATTGGTGGACCGCCTCAAGGGAGCAACGGTCTTTACCAAGCTTGACCTGAGGGCTGTATAACCTCCTAAGGATCAAGAAGGGTAACAAGTGGAAAACTGCGTTTAATACTAGAACCGGTCATTACGAATCTCTGGTGATGCCCTTTGGCTTGTGCAGTGCGCCCGCTGTCTTCCAGGAGTTCATCAATGATCTCTTTCGTGATATGTTGCAGCAATGGACAAAATCTTGATTTACTCGGACTCCGCTGAATCACACTACCTGGATGTCAGACGGGTGCTGCAACGGTTAATGGGATTTTCTGTATGCTTGAGAAATGTGAATTCCACCTGTCTCAAGTTGCCTTCTTGGGCTACATCATTTCTGCTGAAGGGTTCTCCATGGACCCTCAGAAGGTTTTGGCTGTTCTACAATGGCATCCGTTCCATTCAGTGTTTCCTTGGGTTTACCAACTACTATCGGAAATTTATCAGGAACTTTTCCGCTTTAGCCAAACCTATCTCAGATCTGACCAAAAAGGGCAGCGATTCCCACAATTGGACGCCTGCTGCCATCCAAGCTTCCGAGGCCCTCAAGTCTGCTTTTGCTTCGGCTCCCATTCTGTCTCATCCTAATCCTGGTTGCCCTTTGTCCTAGAGGTGGATGCGTCTGAGATGGGAGTAGGCGCCCTTCTGTCTCAGCACCTGATGGACCCTTACTTCCCTGTGGGTTCTACTCCAAGAGGCTGTCCTCAGCTGAATGCAATTACGAGATTGGAGACAGAGAGCTCTTGGCCATTATCCTGGCTCTCAAAGAGTGGAGACACCTGCTCAAAGGTTTTGTGTTTCCAGTTCTCATTCTCACCAATCATGAGAATCTGACGTATCTCTCGGAGGCCAAGAGGCTCACACCCCATCAGGCCAGATGGACCTTATTCTTGTCTCCTTTTAACTATGTGGTCTCCTATTTGCTTGGCTCCAAGAGTAATAAGGCTGATGCCTTGTCTTGCCAGTATTCTGAGTTGTCCAGGGAGGACTCCGTGCCAACAGCGGTCATACCTTCGGATCATATCCTGGCTGCCATCCACACAAACTTAACCTCTCCTTTGGGGAACAGATCTTGGCTGCCCAACCTGATGCTACCACAGAGAGACCTGCTGACAAATGTTTTATACCGGGGGGGTTGCGCATCAGACTGTTGCGCACGTACCACAATTCCAAGACTGCCGGTCATCCTGGTTAGAACCAGATGTCCTGGGCTATTTCCTGTCAGTTCTGGTGGCCATCTCTCTGCACTGATGTTGCTGCGTATGTGGCTGCTTGTTCGGTCTTTGCCCAGAACAAGTCTCCTCTGCACCTTCCCTTGGGCCTACTGCATCCCATTCCCAATGGGGAGAATCCCTGGTCTCACCTGGCCATGGATTTTACTGTGGAACTTCCTGCATCTCAAGGTTACATGGTTATCCTCATGGCTGTCGACCCGTTCTCCAAAATGTGCCATTGTGTTCCGTTTAAGCAGCTGCCTACCGTTCAGGAGCTTGCCATGGTGTTTGCCAGGGAGGTCTTCCATTTACATAGGTTGCCTAAGGAGATTGTTTTGGACCGTGGGAGACAGTTTGTCTCCAGGTTCTGGTGCGCTTTTTGCTCCCAGTTGGGTATTCAACTTTCCTTCTCCTCTGCTTCCAATGGTACCGCTGAGCGTTCCAACCAAGCTCTGGAGCAATTTCTCTGCTGATATATCTCTGACCATCAGGACAGTTGGGTTGATCTGCCATCAACTTGTCTTCCGGAATGTCTCCATTCATGGCCAATTATTGGTTTCCAACCCGCTGTGTTGCCTGAGTCGTTCTCGTCACAGGACATCCTGGCTGTGGAGGATCATCTTTGTGCCCTCCATTCCTCTTGGGTGAAGGTTCAAGAGTCTTTATGGGTCTCTGCACAGCGTCAGAAGCTCCAGGCAGACCATACCAGGTCAAGGAGAGGGTGTGGTTGTCGGCTCGTAATCTCAACCTCAGGGTGCCCACTCCAAAACTGGCTCCCTGTCTTGTTGGGCCTGTTTGCATTCTCCATAAGGTGAACCGGGTGGCCTAAGCCCTTGGTCTTCCCTCTAGCTTGCGTATCTCCAATGTCTTTCACATGTTACTTTTGAAGCCACTGGTTTGAAATCACTATACTTCCTCACTCTCATCCCATTCCTGTGGGCAATCTTGAGGAGTAGGAGATTAGCAGCATCTTGGATTTTCATCTGTTCCGAGGTCAGGTTCAATACCTGCTGCACTTGAAGAGTTATGGTCCTGAGGAGCGCTCTTGGGTTCCCTCCGCTGATGTTAATGCTCCTGCCCTTCTCCGCGCTTTCCATGCTCGCTTTCCTCAGAAACCGTATTTTGCTCCAAGGGAAGGGAGGGTACTGTCAAGGTCTTACCTTGCCTTCCTGTTTGCAGCCATTTTGGACATGTGCAGACTGCTGCTTCTTATAAACTCTGACTGCATCATCACTTGCCTGCTACCTGGGTGTCACACAGTGATGATGCCGCACACCTGACTGTATCTATCACCTCATGGGTTACAGTTCTTGCCCTTGCGTTTGTGCTCCAAGGTGCAACTCTATTAGCAGTCCTCTGTTCTCCATATTCCTCTGTGTATGACCTGGCTTGGCTGACGACTCTCCTGGCTCTCGACCCTGCATCGGCAGACGACCCCGCATCGGCAGATGACCCGGCATTGGTAGACTACTCACTTCTGGACTCAATCCCAGGTTGGATGACTACCCACTTCTGGACTTGACCTTCATCTCGCTTCCTCACTCTTGCTGTGCGTTTATTGTTGTTTGCTCCAATAAACTGCTTTATTTTACCTGGATCTCGGTGTGGTCTGGTTTCCTGGCTCCCTGACAGCTGTACAGGATCTCCTGGTTCAGTTCCTCTCTACACTTTAGGCCCTCAGGTCAACCACCTAAGGCTGCATGGCACTTCTACAGAGGAGGAGGCAGCCGCCCTCTCCCTCCGGGACTCTGCTCTCCAGCTGAAAGACCCAGAGCACATGTGCTCCTGGCATTTATACAGTATTCCGGCATGCACCAATGCATTTTCCTGTGCCAAATCACCAGGGCTATGCTAAATGCCTATGCACTCATTTGTCAGGTTTCCTCCTACTGCCCAATATGGCTCCCCATTGTATCTTCAGACACACTGAGTTGCACCTGAGCACATTGAGCAGACCTCACTAGCAGACCCTGCTCTCTGGTAGGCAGAGAACAATATAGTCCCTCTGGTAAACAGAAAGGATTCAAAACTATACTCTCTCTCTCTCTCTCTAGCACCTACCTAGGAGGGTGCTACAAAAATATAGAAGGGGAATTGGGGTACAGCTGGGGGATCAATGGGGGTTTAGTAAAATAGAGGGACAGAGAGGGATAGGGATACAGCAGATAGAGGATTGGGTTACCACAGTGGAATGTTTGGGGCACAGTACAAAGAGAGAGGGGGAATTGAATACATAGAAGGAATGAGTTACAGCAGAGTAAGGCCTCGTTCACACAGTTGTAACATTATGCATATACAAGCATTTTTAAATTACATGCATAAGCATGAGCTGCTTTCAGATCCATAATACAGATTCTGAAAATGTCGGTCTTAACACTTTTCCATGCATCTATTTGCAAATATTTTACTGATAATTATGCAGGAACCTTTCTTCTAGAAAACACGTGTAATAATAACAGTAACATGTTTACAGCCGTGTAGGGAATGAAGCCTTGCAGATGAGGATATGAGAACAATGACAAATAGATGGGGAATAGCAGTACAGTAGAGGAAGTTTGGGGTACAAATAAGGAACAGACAGGGATTGGGGTACAATAGAGGTACAGAGGAAGAATAAAAGGTACAATACAGGGTTAAGAGTGGTAGTTGGGTGCTGTACAATTTTGAGTATATACAGTTAAACTTTCTTGTTGCAGTAGAGTTCACATTGCCAGTAATACAGTATATAAACGCCTATTGATAGTTGTCTGAATGAGAGAAGAGAAGACTCTGCAGGGGTGATAGATAACATGTTTTGAAAATAAACAAACTTAATTTTAATATCATTAAAGTGTATCTATAGCTAGAAGTTTTTTTTATTTAATTTTGAATAGAGTAGGGAATGGTCTATTTTTGCTGTCTATGTACCATTGGGGCAGTGGTGGGATTCAAAAATTTTAGTAACCAGTTCCGGCTTTCCCAGCAGAATGACCAGCGTGCCCCCTTTCAATGCACAGTGACCAGCGTGCCCCCTTTCAATGCACAGTGACCAGCGTGCCCCCTTTCAATGCACAATGACCAGCGTGCCCCCTTTCAATGCACAGTGACCAGCATGCCCCCCTTTCAATGCACAGTGACCAGCGCTGTGTGCCCCCCTTTCAATGCACAGTGACCAGCGTGCCCCCCTTTCAATGCAGAGAGACCAGCGTGCCCCCTTTCACTCGACAGTGACCACAACATTGCCCCCAATCATTGCAGAATGCCCACAGCATTGCCCCCAATGATTGCAGAGTGCCCACAGCATTGCCCCCAATGATTGCAGAGTGCCCACAGCATTGCCCCTAATGATTGCAGAGTGCCCACAGCATTGCCCCCAATGATTGCAGAATGCCCACAACATTGCCCCCAATGATTGCAGAGTGCCCACAGCATTGCCCCCAATGATTGTCCGAGCGCGGGACATTCAATTGTACTGCGCGTCCTTAGACGCGCAGAGGGAACAGCCAGTTCTGCGAACTTGCAGAAAGTTAGTAACCGGTTCTATGGAACCGGTGCGAACCGGCTGAATCCCACCACTGCATTGGGGACATTTTACTTGCTACTGAAATACAACTGAAACAAGATACAACTGAAAATTAGAGCAAATCCTCAAAAGTAATGGAATTCTCAAAGTGGAACCAAACCCGTCGACTTAACTGTTTCCCAAACAAATGGCTGGTGTCATAATGGATCACATGTGCATTACCATGGCAACTGCAGATCAAACAAATACTAAGTTGGCAGCTTTCTTGGCTGTAAAGGATAGAAGGTTTAGTTCTGCTTTACAACGTGATCAGGGTCTTACTGATGCAGAAACAATAAAAAAAGGACTCTGATTAGTTGCTGTAAGAGACGCTATATATAATACAGACTTTTTGATACAGGGTTTGCTGCTGATGAGGTTGTAAAGTGCTTTATTTCTGTAAATAGGCCATAGTATAATGAGACAGGCCATGGAAACTAGCAGATATGTGATAGATCTGCAGTCAGGTGAGGATGTGAGCTCCCCACCCATCTCCTTTTGCACAGTCACACAATGCACTCTTGTTCAATGCTGGATTTTTCTGTAAATATTTGACATCATGTGCTTTGGGATTTTTTTTTTTTTTTCAAATAAAAGATTGCAAAGAGTATACACAAACAACTTAATACCCAATAAAGGATTGCTCTGCTAAAAAAAAAAAAAACAGTTAATCCATGATGTCAACAAATAGAATCACCCAGCACACCACAGAATTTCACTCTATGGTGAGATGAAAGTTATATCTTGTTTACCTGGAAATTTCAGTCAAAACTCATTGTTTTGTCTGTTAAAATATGTCACTGAATCTGACCCAGACCCAGGGGTGGTGCCAGGTTTGTGCTTGGGCGTGCTATAGCACCACCAAACATTCTTAAAGCACCCCCATTTAGCAGCTGCCCCAGGCGCCTCAGGGAAAAGGTTCACAGTTTGCAACCTGAGTCTCCTGCCTATCGTGGTGACTACAGGCAGACCCGACTCCTGCTGCGAGAGGCGCACCCGCCCCCTTGCCTGCGTACATGTGCTGCTCAAGGAGTAAACAGGCACTACTTCCTTTAGCTGTACTCCACACCAGCCTGCCTGGATACTGACATATTATAATGGCATTGTGCATTGTGCTGTGGGAATCATACTGTAGTGTTTGTGGAGCAGCTGTAATATTTGCAATGGAACAGCTGTAATGTTGGTGGTGGAGCCACTGTAATGTTTGTGGAGCATACTGTAGTATTTGTGGTGAAGGAACTGTAATGTTTGTGGTGGAGCACATTGAAATATTTGTGGAGCAGCATACTGTAATTTTTGTGGAGCAATATACTGTAGTATTTGTGGTGGAACAACTGTAATATTTGTGGTGGAACAACTAATATTTGTGGGGGAGCAGCATATTGTAATTCTTTTGTGAGGAGGAAACTGCCCATCAATAAAGAGGTGTCAAAAAAACAATATTGCGCTTGTGATATATATTAAAGCGAAGTTCCACCTGTAGCAATATTTCCAGGCTTGGGGCCCGAGGTGGGTCTGCCATCAGTACCGGTAACACTTCCAACACATTTAAGTTGTGAACCCAGGTGTGAGAACTGAGACAATGACCATTCTGTTATCTTTGGTTTGTTTGTTTTATTGTATTTAGGGGATGGGAGAAGAGAATGAGTGGGATACTCCTCTGGCTCTTCTAGGCTTAACTAGGACTTTGTACAAGAAAAATGCTCACTAGCACGGTCTTGGTGCCAGCTGAATGCCGACCAGCGCTTCCTGACGCTTCAACTGCTGCTTGACTGAATTAGTGCTGAACCCTCAACTTTAACTTGGATAGTTAGCTCAGAAGCTCTAGGACTGTAGAACTCTTGACTCCTGATACTTGGTATAGCTCAAAAGTCACTGAACAGCTCCCTCTAACCCTTCACTGGTTGAGGTAGCTCCTTGTCACTACTAGTGCTGCTGCAACTCTCAACTTTGTACACTTCACACTGTACACTGACTTTTCAGGGCCCAAACTGCAGGTACCCCCTCTGACGCTTCAGGGTCCTCTGACTAGGTATTCCCTCTAATACTTCAGGGTCCTCTGACTAGGCACTACCTTTAGCAGTTAGCTGACTCCTGGATCCCTAGAACCTTCTCTGGAGTGGTCCCCTCTGACACTAGGCAGACCCCAGGGGCAGTCCACAGTACTCAGGACCTTTGTAGGCTTTCCTGGAACTGGACCCCCTCTCTCTCTCCGCTGGTTCTCGGCACACCGGATCCCCTCTGCAGCTCAGCTCCACACTCTTTGGATTCCCAGGCCACCACCCGGGACACCCGCTTCCTCTGACAGGAGGAGAGACAGCCGTACTCTCCCTCCTGGAACTCTGCTTCCCACCAAAGATGCTGCGTCATGCGTTCCTTCAGAACTTATACCCACTTCCAGAATCCTCTGTGGCAGAATCTGCCTTCTGGGGTAGATACAGTCCTGAATGTGTCTCTGATTGGGTTTCCTCCACTGCCCAATTAGAATCCTCTCATGGAGCTAGTGGGGAGACACCCCTCTCAGCAGACACACCTGGGAGACATGACAGCCAACTGAAATCATGGCCCTGCTGTTAAGCAGCCAAGGCCCACTATACTTTACCTAGCACCTACCTGTAGGGTGCTACACATCCAAAAGTGGAACTTCGACTCACCTGCTTCCTCCCCCTCTTCGGTGCCACATTTGGCACCTTTCAGGGGGGAGGGGGAAACAGGTACCTGTTTTTGACAGGTACACTTCACCATTTCCCGGAGACAGCGCCGCGGCGCTGTCCCTCGGAAATTACATCCCATTTTTCCTTCCCCCTCCTCCGAGCCAATAGGAATGCGCAGCACACTTCACGCATGCGCAGTAGGGAACAGGCTGTGAAGCCAAAAGGCTTCATTGCCGTTTTCCCTTAGAGGGAATGGTGGCGGCAGCACCCAGCAGCTGATCCAAAAATCAGGCTGGGTGCTGACATTGCGGGCTCCCTGGACAGGTAAGTGTCTATATAATAAAAGTCAGCAGCTACAGTATTTGTAGCTGCTGACTTTTTTTTTTTTTTCCATGGCTGGCATACCGCTTTAAATAGTAAATTTAAAAGCTGCACCACTAAAATGAGATATTCGTCACAATAAAAAAACAAAATTATGAAAAGTGTTGCGCTATACAAACAATAAAGTGAATCCAAATATCAAATTCATATGACACACAAAAAGTCCAAAAGTAGTGATAATTTGGGAAAGGAATCCTGCTTTCCAAAATTAAATCCCTCCACTGTGTGAGTTCACCGCCACCACATGTATGGATGTACTCTTACCAGAGAGTATGTACCTCCTATCACAGGGGATCAACAAGGCTAGTGTGTGTCCACTGATGGTATTCCAACATAGAAAACGAAAGCGACTATCTAAGACTTTCCACAGACTTGACAATATTCCAATCGCCTCAGACCGTCATCGCTATTAGTGTAAACCCAAGAAATAAGCTCTGGAATTACATATCCTTGTCATCGCAACTACCCGAAAGTGTTAGCGGTTGCCATGTCCATGTCTATTGGATTAGTTACATGCCTTTTTGAAATGTGAACCATGTAAGTGCAATATTGTTTTATAAAAGAACACTTGTAAGAGAGTTTACACTATCAGCGTTTATTTCTTTATTGGGTTCACACACCAATGGCTATGACGGTCTGAGGCAACTGGAATATAGTCAAGTCTGTGGAAAGTCTTAGAAGATGTTCCCTTTAGTTTTCTATGTTTGAATACCATCAGTCGACACACCCTAGCCTAGTTCATCTCCAATGATAGGAGGTCAATATTCTCAGTACATCCATACATGTGTTGGCCGTGAACTCAAAAGGTGGAGAGATTTCATTTTGCAAAGCAGGATTTCTTTCCCATATCACTACTTTTGGACTTTTTGTGTGTCATATGAATTTGATGTTTGGATTCACTTTAATGTTTGTATAGCGCAACACTTTTTATAATATTGTTTCATCAATAAAGAGGGACATGCCAGCCACCAATATAAGAGGAGGTGGGGGTGGGGGCAGGGACACAATAGACACTCACTGTAGCACAACCACAAATGTACTCGGTTGAGGGACGGTTGCAGTATGGGCCAGGAAGAAAACACCCACTTTTGACCATGCCCATTAAGGCCACACCTACCTTCTGGACACGCGCACATGTGCAAAGTGGGTGATACGCTACACATGCTGCATCAACTCCCACACTTATGCATCCAGTGCCTGCATAGCAGGACTGGTGCTACCTATAGGCAAGGTAGGCCCCAGCCTAGAGCGCACACTGGTCGGGGGCGCCAGAGGTGCCTCCTTCTCATTGTTCGACTGTGCTGGACAGTCTGAGAAGGAAAGAGGACTTCTGGTTTTGAAAGGCTCCCTCTCCATGGTGATGAACATTCCTGTAGGGACTCCTCTCCCTGTGTCTCCCCAGAAATAAGGAAAGTTGCCCGGATCTGGCTGTCTGTCCTCCCTTTCCCCTTCTCCCAAGATGACAGGCGACTCGTGTCTGCAGTACGGAGGGTCCTGGTGGAGTGCCCAGGAGAAGGAGTCTGACTCTGTAAGCACCAGGTGAGGCCTACACAGCACACAGTGCCCGGGACACTGATCTGCTCTCCCTGGATCTACATATGGCTTTGAGAATGCGGTTGGCCCCGGTTTACTTCTGCCCCCCATGGCCCCTGTGGCCCTTCTTTTCCTGCTTTGGTCCTCAGATCACCTGGCCGACACCTGGAGCTGATCTCCCGTGCACCCCCAGCAGGCCTTCTGCAACACCGACATGGGTGAGGCTGCCTGTCTGTATACTGCCTCAGTCTGTCTGTATACTGCCCCAGCCTGTCTGTATACTGCCCCAACCTGTCTGTATACTACCCTAGCCTGTCTGTATACTATCCTAACCTGTCTGTATTCTGCCCTAGCCTGTCTGTATTCTACCCTAGCCTGTCTGAATACTACCCCAGCCTGTCTGTGTAGTGTGTACTACCCTAGTCTGTCTGTATACTGCCCTAGGCTGTCTGTGTACTCCCCCAGCCTGTCTGCATACTGCCCTAGCCTGTCTGTATGCTGCCCCAGCCTATCTGTATGCTGCCCCAGCCTATCTGTATACTGCCCCAGCCTGTCTGTTTACTACCCTAGCCTGTCCTTATACTACCCCAGCCTGTCCGTATATTGCGCTATCCTGTTGTTAGCATACAAGGTTTGTATTATATCAGCAACAAATACTATATGTCATTGTTGTGTGCCTATTACATTGTATGACCACTGGATGGCAGTGTTACATTTGTGAGTTCATGTTTTGTCTATGCCTCAAAGAGTAATAAAGAAGAGTTCCTGCTCAGAACAGGAAGCAGTGTTCAGTGAAACAACAGACTGTCTGCTCTGTGCATTGTTTTAGCCCCAAAAGGTTATATCTAACAGGTTATGGGCCCAGGACATGTTACAGAAGCCCAGGATATAATACAGATTACCCCTGGATATAGCCAGATACAGTGAGCTAAAGCAAGTGAGTACAGGAGACAGCAACAGAAAGACAAACAGCAGAAATGGCTGCTGCCATCCCCTCAGCAACGTTCTCCATTGCAAATCTGACAAATCAGAACTACCAATCTTGGAAATTCAAGATGAAAATGCTGCTTATAAGAGAAGGTACGTGGAAATGTATAAATGAATCAAGACCTGCACAGCCCGCAGAGGAGTGGTTAGACAGAGATCAGAAAGCACAGAGCACAATCTTCCTGTGCATAGATGATGATCAAATCATACATATATGTAACTGTCAGACTGCTAAAGACATGTGGGAAGAGTTACAGAAAGCACATGAAAGAGTTAATCTCAGCAATAAACTGTATTTAATCAGAAAGCTCTATCAGACTAAGCTACAGAAAGACCAGGACATGCAGGACTATATAAGACAGACCTTAGAGATGGTGGAGAGACAGAGGGATTGGAGAAGAAATAAAAGATTTCCATGTTGCAGCACTGTTATTAAGTGGACTTCCTGAAAGTTATGAGACACTTGTCACAGCACTAGATGCACGTCCAGATGATGATCTGACACTGGAATATGTTAAAGGCAAGCTTGTGGATGAATACAAGCACAAAACTGAAAGCATGAGTAATGTGAGTGTGTGTTCAGAGACAGCTTTAAAGACAAAATTCAAAAATAAACACAGTAACGTGCAGCTAGAAAAGCGGGAATGCTTTGTGTGCAAGAAACCAGGACACCTAAAAGCAGATTGTAGAATCTGGAAAGCTAGAATGCAAAAACAAAGTGCATTGCAACAAGCTAAGAATGTCATAGAAACAAAGGAGTATGCATTCGGATCCAAAAATAGTGTCACCTCTGTGCAAGCATGGTGTGTGGACTCAGGTGCTACAAGTCACATGACAAATGACCGAAGTTTCTTCACTCAGCTTGATGAAAGCAAAACAGAAGGGATAACTACAGCTAATGGACAATTTATGAAATCAGTGGGAATAGGAGATGGCTTTCTATACTGTCCTATCTCTCCAGATATCACTAAAAAGATCCATATGAGGAATGTTCTGTATGTGCCAGATCTTGAAAGCAACCTTTTGTCAGTAAAGAAACTCACTAACCAAGGCAATGTAGTCACATTTCAGGGTGACAGTTGTATCATAACAAAAGGGGATTGCTTGCTTGCAAAGGCTAACATCATAGATGAACTCTATCAGCTGAACTGCAGTGAAATGGTTAAAATAGCCAAAGAGGATAAACATTCAAACTGCATCCACACTTGGCACAGACGATTGGGGCACAGAAATTCTGATACAATAAAGAAAATAGTTGAGAATAACTATGCAAGTGGTATTAAGATTAATCCATGTGATCACATAATGATTTGTACCAGCTGTATTAAAGGAAAAATGGCAAGGACACCTTTTCCCAAGCAGACCAACAGCAAATCCCAAAAACCTCTGGACTTAATACATTCAGATCTTTGTGGTCCAATGAAAATTATGACTCCAGGAAAGAAAAAGTACTTCCTGACCTTCATTGATGATTACTCCAGGTATACTACAGTATTTCTACTTCACAATAAAGATGAAGTGCCAGAGAAATTAGAAGAGTATCTCGCTCAAGTAAATAATATTTTTGGCGGAATGCCCAGAGTACTACGAACAGATAATGGCTCAGAATATACAAGTGGTAAAACACAAGCCATTCTCAGGAAGCATGGAATTATGTTCCAGACAACAGTTCCATATAACCCAGAGCAAAATGGAGTTGCAGAGAGAATGAACCGCACACTATGTGAAAGTGGGAGGAGCATGCTATTTGATGCTGATATGCCAACTACATACTGGGGAGAAGCTATCACAACTGCATGTTATCTTCAAAATCGTTTGCCGGGAAAAGCAACAACAAAAACTCCATATGAACTGTGGAACAAAAGGAAACCAGATTTAAGACACATCAGAATTTTTGGAAGTAAAGCCTATGTACACATTCCAAAAGAAAAACGTACAAAATGGGATGCATGTGCAAAAGAAGGTGTGCTTGTGGGGTACAGTGAATCTCAAAAAGGATACAGGATTTTACATCAAGACACGAACAAAGTAACAGTCAGCAGAAGTGTGATTATTGATGAAAGTTCTGTGTGCTCAAAGTTTGAACAACAGACTCAAACTTTTCAAACTGAGAAAGAATCAACATCAGTCACTCAAGAAAATAAGGAAAGTGATACAGAAATAGAAATAACTGCAGAAGAATCAAAACCTGAAACTGAACCAGAAATACCTTCAGTCAGAAAATCAACCAGAATCAATAAAGGTGTTCCAGCTGAACGTTTATCTTACATAGCTCGCAGAGCTGTTCAAACTGAACCAGGTTCATGGAAAGAGATGCAGAAACTGCCAATGCATGAGAAACAAGTATGGTATAAAGCCGCTGATGAAGAAATGACATCACTCAAAGATCTCCAGACATGGACACTTTCAGAGCTACCTCAAGGTAAACATGCTATAGGATGTAAATGGGTTTTTAAAACCAAATGTAACTCTGAAGGGAAAGTCTGTCGGTACAAGGCAAGGCTGGTTGCTAAAGGTTACTCACAGAAGTTCGGTGAGGACTATGATGCTACTTTTGCTCCAGTTGCTAAACAAAGTACTTTCAGAACACTAATGACAGTGGCTGCCATGCGTACAATGATTGTGAAACATCACAATATTAAGACAGCTTTTCTTAATGGTGATATTGAAGAAGAAATTTACATGTCACAGCCAGAAGGATATTTAAAAAAGGAACAAGAGCATCTTGTCTGCAAGTTGAATAAATCTCTTTATGGCCTTAAACAATCAGCTCGAGCATGGAACCTGAAGATTAATCAAGTTCTACTAAATGAAGGATTAACAAGAAGCAAAGCTGATCCGTGCCTATATGCTAAACAAGTAGACACTGAGTGGATGTATCTGCTAATTTATGTAGATGACCTGATCATTGCTCACAAAAACGACAATGAAATTGCAAAGTTAACAGGAGTACTCAACAAGCACTTTGAAACTAAAGACCTAGGTGAAGTGACATATTATCTTGGAATTGACATCCAGCGTGAGAAAGATGGAAGTTTCCTGTTGAATCAGAGTGCAAAAATTGAATCTATTCTTCAGCAATTCAACATGACAGAGGCGAAAGGAGCAAGCACACCTATGGATACAGTCTATCCAAAGTTAGAAGGAGAAGATGATCTTCTCGCATCCAATGAACAATACAGACAAGCAGTGGGGGCACTTCTCTATTTTGCAACCACTACACGTCCAGACATTGCAGCCAGCATGTCTCTTCTTTGCAGGCGAGTTGATAAACCACGTCAAAGAGACTGGAATGCGATCAAAAGAGTTATGAGATATCTGAAACAGACAAAAGACTTAAATTTGAAACTATCAGCAAGTGGTGGTTTAAACCTCGTAGGATATGTGGACTCCGATTGGGCAGGTGATCACAGCACACGCAAATCCACAAGTGGTTACTTATTAAAATTGGGAGACAGTCCTATATCATGGTCCAGCAAGAAACAGATGTCAGTGGCATTGTCCTCTACAGAAGCTGAATACATATCTGCAGCTTATGCCAGTCAAGAAGTTGTGTGGTTACAGCAATTACTCAAGGATCTCGGAGAAGCAACATCAGAACCTACCGTCTTATTTGAGGATAATCAGGGTTGCATTAAGCTTGCAACAAGTGAGAAAATTAATGGAAGAACCAAGCACATCGATGTCAGACATCATTACATTCATGACTTAGTTGATCAGAAAGTGATTGTACTTGTGTATTGTGAGTTGGAAAAAATGATTGCTGATGCTTTGACAAAGCCACTAGCTAGAACCAGATTTGTGGATCTTAGATCAGAAATGGGATTGACATAGATAGTAGTTGTTGAGTGGGGGTGTTAGCATACAAGGTTTGTATTATATCAGCAACAAATACTATATGTCATTGTTGTGTGCCTATTACATTGTATGACCACTGGATGGCAGTGTTACATTTGTGAGTTCATGTTTTGTCTATGCCTCAAAGAGTAATAAAGAAGAGTTCCTGCTCAGAACAGGAAGCAGTGTTCAGTGAAACAACAGACTGTCTGCTCTGTGCATTGTTTTAGCCCCAAAAGGTTATATCTAACACCTGTCCATATACCTGTGGACCATGGCTGGCTTGAAGAAGCGAGCTGGTGTCGCCACTATTTGCCTTCAGGCCGGTTCCAGAGCTGCAGGTGTGGGCCTGAAAACCACAGCTCAAACAATAGGTGGAGAGGTGCTGCAAAAATCTCCACCCCTGCCACCTCCACAGTACACATGGGCAGGGCAAAGGGGGTGGAGTTGGGTTGGAGCCAAGGGGGCGGCACAGCGAGGTTTCACCTACGATGTCAAAAATGCTTGCAACAGCCCTGCTGCACAGCACCCCCAAAAATGTTTTTATAGAGCTGCCCCTACTCATAACCTTGAAGGTAATTGGCAGAGTTGTGTAATGTTTTTTTTCTTGGCACCTCATTGAGGGCAGCTTCTCTCCTAGGCCCCATTCACACCTGCATGTTTTAGGTGCGATGCATTTAAATAAATTCTGCTTGCTACATCTTTGATATGCTTTTATGAAAACAAATCGCCTAAAATGCATGTAAAACCTGCCTAAAACACAACACACCTAAAACGCACCACCAATGGGAACCTGCCTTCAAGCAGAGATGCTTAAATCTTGGAGGAGATAGTGAAATTCTATGTACGCTCATGCAGGGCTGTGTTTACCCGTGTGGAGATGCACAGGTGTTTTCCGTGCATCCCTGTGCAGGCAGTCACTTTGGTGTCTATTGGGACAAAGTAGCTGCACAGACACAGCCGCTTTGTCCCAATTTCAGACCCATGTAGGTGCAGGCGCTTGTGGGTATGTATCTCCGAATGCACACAGGGTGAGTTTGGGGACACTAACTCGATATTAGGAGACACCACTGCTGTGTCGCAATAGACATGAATGGGACTGCCTGCACAGGGATGCACAGAACACCTGTGCATCCCCACACGGGTTAACACAGCCCTGCATGAGCGTATGGTATTGTACGCCCTGTGTGAACAAGGCCTAAACCCAGGGTTTTTTTTCAGCAGTTCCAGCACCTCCAGCACAGAATGTATGGAATGCCAAGGGGTACTAGACTGTACTGGAGGGTCTAATAATGTTGGCTGCTGGGGGACCTATGGTCCCTGGGGGGTCTATTGTTGTGGGGGTCTGGTGCTGTTTGGGAGGTTTATTGTTGCTGGTGGAGGATCTAATTTTGCGCCAAATGTGGTACGCCAAAGCTAACAAACCGAACTGTCATGGTCTTACCTTCTTGCTGTTCTCCTTCGTTTGACATGTGCTGGCGGCCATCTTGGTTTCTGGGTTTCTTGTAGCCTCCCACTCTGCGGCTCCTCCTTCCCACTGGGAGGAGCTGGATGCCTAGCTCATATATATAGGAGGTCTGTGGCTTCAGTTCCTTGCTTGGTCCTCCTGTGTTCACATGCTTCTAAGACTGCTGCTGCTTCTGGTTCCTGATCCTGGCTTCGTCTGATTACCCTGCTGGTTCCTGATCCTGGCTTCGTCTGACTACCCTGCTGGTTCCTGATCCTGGCTTCGTCTGACTACCCTGCTGGTTCCTGATCCCGGCTTCGTCTGACTACCCTCCTGGCTCCTGACCTCTGGCTTCGCAAAGACTCTGCTTCGGTTTTGCCTTCCGTTTGGACTTTTGCTTTACAGCTTGATTTTTAATAAAGCCTTCTTATTTTCACTTATCTGTTGTTGTACGTCTGGTTCATGGTTCCGTGACATTAGGACCAAGCCATGAATTCTGACGGTACAGGGCCATCCTCGCTACCCACGCTGGTTGCCAGACTTGATCAGCAGGATCACCTGTTGGGTCAGTTCGCCGTGGCGTTGCAAATCCTGCTTGAACGCACGGCTCATTTCGCTCCTACTGCCGCTCCGGTTGTTGCGCCAGAGTCTACCCCGACACCTGTTGTTGCGCCTGCGGTGTTTCGGGGTATGACCGGTTCTGCCCCCCTTCCACAGCGCTTTGGGGGAGAGCCAACTCAGTGCCAAGGTTTCCTTAACCAGGTGGGCATTTATTTCGAGTTGCTGCCACATGCCTTTCCTACTGAGAGATCAAAGGTGGGCTTCTTAATTTCGCTGCTCTCGGACAAGGCCTTGGCCTGGGCCAGCCCTTTATGGGAGAACAACAATCCGGTGGTTGCCGAGTTTTCCGGTTTTGTTGCTTCTCTTCGGAGGGTATTCGATGTGCCGGCTCGTGCTGCCTCTGCTGCGAAGCTCCTTATGTCCATCAGACAGGGTTCACGATCCGTAGCTGAATACGCCATTGAGTTTCATACCCTGGCAGCAGAGGTGGGCTGGAATAATGAGGCTCTGGTCGCTGCTTTCTCTCATGGTCTCTCGGATGCCTTGAAGGATGAGGTTGCAGCTAAGGACCTACCAGTGGAGCTCGAGTCTCTTATTTCTTTCCTGATTTTGATTGACACCAGACTCAGGGAGAGACCTTCCTTTAAGGAGAGTCTGCGGAGGCCTCCTAACAGATTGGCGTCTACCTTTGCTGTCCCACCCGTGCCTCCCTCTCCTCCCACGCCTCCTGGGGATGACTTGGCTGGGGATGAACCCATGCAGCTGGGCTTTGCTTGCTTGTCCGAGGGGGAGAGGGTACTCCGGAGACGCGAGGGCCGATGCATGTACTGTGGTCTCGGTGGGCATTTTCGGTTGGCATGTCCGAACCGTCCGGGAAACGCTCGCACCTGAGATCCTGTCGGGGGCAGATCTTGGGTGGAGTCTCCTCGTCCCCGGTTTCCCGTGTTGACAAACCACTGATCACTGTTGTCCTCTCCTGGGTCGGGGGCTCAGTGACGACCCAGGCGTTGGTGGACTCTGGTGCTGGTGGTTTGTTCATTGATAGTGTGTTCGCTGCCGCCAATTCCATTCCTCTGCAGGCCCGAGGTTCTCCACTGGCTCTTGAGGCGATAGACGGCAGACCCCTTCTGCCGCCACACGTGACTCATGAGACCCTTCCAGTGGGGATAGCCATTGGTGCCGTTCACAGAGAGTCGGTCTGCTTCCAGGTTATTTCGTCTCCACACTACTCGGTGGTCTTGGGGTACCCCTGGCTCCAGAAGCATAATCCGACTTTCGATTGGAGATCGGCCGAGATCCTCTCGTGGTCACCACAGTGTGGGGCTAGTTGCATCCATGGGCCTGTCAAGTTGCTGTGTACTTCCTCGGACTCTCTGTTGCCTCCTGAATACGAGGAGTACCGGGATGTATTCGATAAGGTGCGCGCGGTTGCCCTACCTCCGCACCGCCCATACGATTGTGCCATCGAGTTACAACCTGGTGCCGTTCCTCCTCGTGGCAAGGTCTATCCACTGTCGGTAGCGGAGAATGAGGCCATGGAGGAGTACGTGAAGGAGGCGCTTTCACGCGGACACATTCGCAAATCCTCGTCCCCGGCAGGGGCTGGATTTTTCTTTGTGAAAAAGAGGGGCGGTGAGTTGAGGCCTTGCATCGATTACAGGGGTCTCAATCGCATCACGATCAAGAACGCTTACCCGATACCCTTGATTTCCGAGCTGTTCGATCGCCTTAAAGGGGCCACGGTCTTTACCAAACTCGACCTGAGGGCGGCATATAACCTCGTAAGGATCAAGGCGGGCGATGAGTGGAAGACCGCGTTTAACACCAGGACCGGTCATTATGAATCCTTGGTTATGCCCTTTGGGTTGTGCAATGCGCCCGCAGTCTTTCAGGAATTCATCAACGATGTTTTCCGTGACCTGTTGCAGCAGTGTGTGGTGGTCTATTTGGATGACATCTTGGTATATTCTGAATCCATGGAGACCCACATTCTGGATGTCAGACGAGTGTTGCAACGGTTACGAGAGAACAAGCTGTTCGGTAAGCTTGAGAAATGCGAATTTCACCGATCCCAGGTAACCTTCTTAGGTTACATCATTTCCGCTGAGGGGTTCTCCATGGATCCTGAGAAGGTTTCGGCTGTCTTACAGTGGCCCCAGCCCAGTGGTCTTCGCTCCCTGCAGCGCTTTTTGGGCTTCGCCAATTATTATCGGAAGTTCATCAGGGACTTTTCCATGCTAGCCAAGCCTCTCACGGATCTGACCAGGAAGGGCAGTAATTCCCAGGTCTGGCTGCTCGAGGCCATCCGAGCTTTTGAGGCTCTAAAGTCCGCCTTCGTGTCTGGTCCGATTCTGTCGCATCCCAACCCTGGGTTGCCCTTTGTCCTCGAGGTGGACGCGTCTGAGACGGGAGTAGGCGCCCTTCTGTCTCAGCGTAGAACACCAGAGGGTCCTCTGCTTCCTTGTGGGTTTTACTCCCGGAAACTGTCTTCCGCGGAGTGCAACTATCAGATTGGTGACGGGGAGTTATTGGCCATCGTGCAGGCCCTTAAAGAATGGAGGCACTTGCTCGAGGGTTCGGTGGTTCCGGTCCTCATCCTGACGGACCACAAGAATCTGACCTACCTTTCTGAGGCCAAGAGAATGACACCACGTCAGGCCAGATGGGCTCTGTTCTTGTCACGTTTTAATTACGTGGTCTCCTACCTACCCGGTTCCAAGAACATCAGGGCGGATGCCTTATCACGGCAGTACTCCGACCTGTCCAGGGAGGAGTCGATTCCGACTTCGGTCATACCTCCGAATCAGATCCTGGCCGCCATTCGCACCAGCCTGACCTCTCCCCTGGGTGAGCAGATTTTGGCGGCTCAATCTGGTGCTCCCTCTGGGAGACCCAACGGCAGATGTTTTGTGCCTGAGGAGTTGCGCACTCGGTTGTTGCGAACCTACCATAACTCCAAGACCGCGGGGCATCCTGGAAAGAATCAGCTGTCCTGGGCTGTTTCACGTCTGTTCTGGTGGCCTTCCCTACGTTCCGACATCGCAGCATATGTAGCGGCATGCTCCGTTTGTGCCCAGAGTAAGTCCCCTCGGCACCTTCCGTTGGGCCTTCTGCAACCCTTAGCCACCGGGGAGCGCCCATGGTCACACCTGGGGATGGATTTCATTGTGGACCTCCCTGCATCCCGAGGCCATACGGTCATTCTCATGATTGTGGATCGGTTTTCCAAAATGTGCCACTGTGTTCCTCTCAAGCAGTTACCCTCTGCACAGGAGTTGGCCACGATTTTTGCCAGGGAGGTTTTCCGGTTGCACGGTTTGCCCAAGGAGATTGTGTCGGATCGGGGGAGTCAGTTTGTGTCCAGGTTCTGGCGCGCCTTTGGCTCCCAGTTGGGGATTCATCTCTCCTTCTCCTCGGCCTACCACCCTCAGTCCAATGGGGCCGCAGAACGATCCAATCAGGCCTTGGAGCAATTCCTTCGTTGCTATGTCTCCGATCACCAAGACAATTGGGTTGACCTCCTGCCTTGGGCTGAGTTTGCCAGGAACACGGCGGTGAACTCTTCCTCTGGGACGTCTCCCTTCATGGCCAATTATGGGTTCCAACCTGCCGTGTTACCGGAGGTATTCTCTCCCCAGGATATTCCGGCTGTGGAGGATCACCTTTCCGTCCTACGTGCTTCTTGGGTACAGATCCAGAAGTCCCTTGAGGTCTCTGCGCAGCGCCAGAGACTCCAGGCTGATCGCAGACGAGCGCCTGCTCCTTCCTACCAGGCCGGAGACCGTGTATGGTTGTCCACCCGCAACCTCAACCTTCGAGTGCCCACTCCCAAGCTGGCGCCTCGCTTTGTTGGTCCCTTCCGAGTGCTTCGCAGGATAAACCCGGTAGCCTATGCCCTTGCGCTTCCTCCTGGCATGCGGATCTCCAACGTGTTTCATGTCTCCCTGTTGAAGCCACTGGTGTGTAATCGTTTCACTTCCTCGGTTCCTCGGCCTCGTCCGGTCCAAGTGGGCAATCGTGAGGAGTATGAGGTGAGCAATATCCTGGACTCACGCCTGGTCCGCAGTCGGGTGCAGTTTTTGGTTCATTGGCGTGGTTATGGTCCAGAGGAGCGTTCCTGGGTTCCCTCCGCAGATGTCCATGCTCCTGCCTTGCTCCGTGCCTTCCACGCACACTTCCCTCAGAAACCGTTCTTTACTCTGCGGAGGAGGGGCCCTTGAGGGGGAGGTACTGTCATGGTCTTACCTTCTTGCTGTTCTCCTTCGTTTGACATGTGCTGGCGGCCATCTTGGTTTCTGGGTTTCTTGTAGCCTCCCACTCTGCGGCTCCTCCTTCCCACTGGGAGGAGCTGGATGCCTAGCTCATATATATAGGAGGTCTGTGGCTTCAGTTCCTTGCTTGGTCCTCCTGTGTTCACATGCTTCTAAGACTGCTGCTGCTTCTGGTTCCTGATCCTGGCTTCGTCTGATTACCCTGCTGGTTCCTGATCCTGGCTTCGTCTGACTACCCTGCTGGTTCCTGATCCTGGCTTCGTCTGACTACCCTGCTGGTTCCTGATCCCGGCTTCGTCTGACTACCCTCCTGGCTCCTGACCTCTGGCTTCGCAAAGACTCTGCTTCGGTTTTGCCTTCCGTTTGGACTTTTGCTTTACAGCTTGATTTTTAATAAAGCCTTCTTATTTTCACTTATCTGTTGTTGTACGTCTGGTTCATGGTTCCGTGACACGAACGCGATGTTGGCTAATAGGTTGCGGACTTTTGCCCCTAAATTTACCCCCGTCACTTTGCGCACTCGCCATAATGTGCTCACCAGTAACCCTCTTCGGGTCCTGGAAGAATTCCGTAGTCGCCTTGCTGGGCTATATTCGGCCCCGGCACAGGCTGACTCTCACACTGCGGATACCTTTTTACAACGTGTTTCCTTACCCACACTTTCGGCCTCTCACGCGACTCTTATGGATCGCGATATTCAGGAGTCCGAAGTTTTGCAATGCATTAAGGAATTGAAGATAGGGAAGAAACCTGGCCCAAATGGTTTTACTGCATTGTTTTATCGGAAGTTTGCCACTGTCTTGGCCCCCCCCCTGACTGCAATGTTTAACGCTGTTAAAAATGGACAATCCCTTACTCCGGACCTACTGACAGCTAACATTGTCATGCTGCCTAAACCGGATCGGGATCACTCTTCGTGGGATAATTTTCGCCCAATTTCGCTTATCAATATTGATATGAAATTGCTAACCAAAATATTGGCTACGCGCCTGGATTCTTTCCTTCCTAGCCTGATCAAGAAAGATCAGGTCGGTTTCGTGCCCCACCGGCAGGCAGGAGATGCTATTCGGTGGATCATCCAACTGCAACATTTTGCTCTTCAGCGCCGCATACCCGCTATGCTACTGTCCTTGGACGTGACCAAGGCTTTCGACACCCTGTCTTGGCCTTATCTTATGACTGTTCTCCGCCGCTTCGGCCCCTCATTTCTGTCCTGGCTTTCTGCCCTCTATGACTCCCCTCAAGCCCGTATCAAATATTATGGCTTTGAGTCGCTCCCTTTTTCCATTGGCCGGGATACACGGCAAGGGTGTCCGTTGTCCCCCCTTCTATTTGTTCTGGCTTTGGAGCCCTTAGCAGAAGCAATACGTACCCACCATGACATCTCGGGCATTGAAGTGGCAGGCTCCCCGCATAAAATATCGTTATTTGCGGACGATATCTTGCTGACCCTTACTTCACCTAGGATTTCATTGCCCAACCTTTTGGCCTTGCTGGATTCGTTTGCTGTTTTCTCAGGCCTGCATATCAACCCTGCCAAATCTAATGCAATGTCAGTTACTTTGCCTCCTGAGGACGTGGTGGCCCTTCAAGCAGCCTTTCCTTTCAAATGACACCCTGCTTTACCCTACCTGGGTGTTAAACTGTCTCCCACGTATGAAGGTCTTTATGTTGTTAATTATCCGCCTCTCTTTCGCCACTTGACAACCCTGCTTTCTTCTTGGTCTCACCTATCTTTGTCTTGGTTTGGTAGGATCACAGCCGTTCGTATGACCTATCTTCCTAAACTATTGTATTACTTTCGTGTGTTACCGGTTTCCGATCCCCTCTCATATTTTACGTATTCATCAGCGCAAAATTCTGAAATTTATTTGGGGTTCTTCTAGACCCCGTATTAATAAATGCGTCCTGTACGCTCGGAGGATTTCTGGGGGATTCTCGGTTCCGAACTTAAAGGCATACTACACTGCGGCGTCGATAGCCCCTCTCTCTCATTTACACGACACGTTTCAATTGCCACTATGGGCCACGATTGACCTGATGGATGCCTGCCCAGTCCCCCTTTCTTCTATTCCTTGGCTCCCTCCTAAATTTCGACCGCCGGACCTGCGTCCTTGCCTCCTTCACTCTCTTCGCCTCTGGGACTCCGTCAAGTACTCGGCTAATTTGATTTCCCCCCCACTTACCTTTACTGCGACTCTTCCCTTGCCCTATGTTTCCACCTGGTCTTGATAATCCACGCGTGTTTTCGTGGTGGACGGACCATGGCTTCGTGGACGTCCATTCGTTATTTACCCCCACAAGGATACTTCCTTTTGGGACCCTCCGCTCATCGCATGATATATCCTTGCGGGAACACTTTCGATATATGCAACTCCGTAATTTTCTTCAGCAACTCATTAAACATAGACCTTTACCCTATACGCTTACGCCATTTGAAAGCCTCTGTAGGGCACGGCCCCACTCACCTGGACTCATATCTCTCCTGTACGCCTCCATTATTGCCTGCGATACACCCCCTTTCACGGTCTATCACTCTAACTGGGAACTAGAATTGGGGGGCGGGTTGGACAGGGAAGACTGGCGGCACATGACGGCGGCTCTCTCTAAGTGTTCCCGAAATGTCTTGATTTTGGAAAATACTTATAAGGTATTTTATAGGTGGTACTATACTCCGGCTAGACTGGCTAAATTTATACCCGCATATTCCCCCCTGTGCTCCCGGGGATGCGCTCAGGAGGGGACCATGGCGCATATTTGGTGGACGTGCCCCAAAGTGCGCAGACTGTGGATTAGGATCTATGCCTTGCTTATTAATATTTTTCAAATCACCCTGAAGAAGGACCCGTATGAGGCACTCTTGTGTAAACCTATACCTGACTTGACCCGTACACAACGTCAGTTGGCTCAGCATTTGCTTACAGCTACGAAATTGACCATTGCCCGATCTTGGAAGACCCCGTTGCTTAGTTTTGAGGCGGTCAAGAACCGTATGAATGATATTCTCATTAATGAAAAGTTGACTGCAATAGTATCTGATTCCCAAGCTAAGTTTCTTAGGGTGTGGGACCCCTGGATCTCGAATGTTGCCCCTTCCAGATTCCAGACCACCCTTCTCTCTCTTTAATGCCTCCTGGACGCTCGCCCCGCAGGACTCGCTCCCCCCTCTTCCTTCTCCCTCTTCCTTCTCCCCACCCTTTCTTTGGTCTTTTTCTATTGTCGTTTCTTTCTTTGTTTGTCCTACTTTCTTACTCTTTCTTTCTCTTTTCTTTTGTCTTTTGGTGTTGTTTTCCTTCCTGGCTCGGTACTCTCAGGCCCAGCCCCTGTTTGCTCATTGGAACATAATAGAACTTCCTCTTTTGATAGTCTTACTGCATTATGAACCACTAGGGGGGACTTTAGGTCCCTATTTATGCATTTTTGCCTGTTGATACCCATTATTGGGTCCGTGATGTTTTCAGGTTGGCTTACGCCCTATGTCTGTATCATGTTTTGTTGCTACCTGTTTCCATGCGTTCCATTTTCTTTTATCAAATTGTACTCATATACTATGTTTTGATGTATGTTTATGCCTCTTCTTAAAATAAAAACTTTTGTACAAGGATCTAATTTTGCAGGGGGGGGGGGGTAAATTGTTGCTGGGAGCGCTCTACTGTTGAGGGGGGTCTATTATTGTTGGCAGTTGAAGGGTCTATTGATGCTGGCTGCTGGGAGATCTATTGTTGCGTGTGGAGGTTTCTTGTTGCTGGGGTGGGTAGTTGTTTGTGGTGGCTCTATTTTTTCTTGGTGGATCTATTGTTGCTGGGGGGGTCTATTGTTGATGGGGGGGGACTATTGTTGATGGCTGCTGTGGGTCTATTTTATTGCTTTTCTTGTTATCAGTGTCAAAATCTGTACAAATTACTTCCATACACATTACATGGTTCTGTATTTCTGAAAAGGGTTGGTACTGGGAGGTGGGTAAGGGGTGGAACCATGGGATGGTGCTCAAAGGTGGGTAGGAGGCAGAGACAAGGGATAATTTGGAAGGGGGGAATACCTGCACCTATTCCCCGAAAAAAAAAAGCCCTGCCTAAACCAAAGCATGTTTTTTTATCCTTTTGTCCAGAGTTGTACTTTCTTGACTGCCTTTGGTGATTTCAGCACCTTTTCATTTAGACTGGATGTTTTAACGGGTTTGTCCACAGAGAGGATATGTACATGATAGAGGAACGTGTCTATAAATTATAATAACAGTATGTAAATTGGTACGGGGCAATTATATGTGGTGAGAAAGGGAGGGACTTTCAGAAGCACTCAGCAGCTGTAATGATAATCCTCTTGTCCCATCCCTTCCCCTGGGCCACAAATGTGAGATAATCACCAGGAGTGCACTGCAAGCTGCATGTCACTTCAGAGAACATGAAATACATATTATCTATTTATAGCACAATATGCATATAGCAAGAGTGACACGCTTCTGTCCTGTACAGGCAGAGGCTGTATGCTGAGAAACTACAGCTCCCAGTACTAGGCCTCATTTTCATGCAGCCATACATGCCATAAAAGGTGGAAAAAGTCAGTGCTAGAATAAATATGAAAAAGACAGAGAACAACAATGTCAATATATATATATATATATATATATATATATATATATATATATATATATAAACCTTTCAACGATAACACATAATATTGCAGCACCAAAAGAGTCTATTATATAATAAATCTCCCATAATTATGTCAAGTGACCTGCAGTGTGTATAATGTGCTGATGCCCATGGGCTGAATTTTTTTTATTTGTTAGTATGTAAATAAAATGGTAAGTGCCGGTTCACACTATGTCGCTTCGACTTAGGGGGCGACCTGTGAAGTCGTGTGCAGCGCGACATCGGCGCGACTTGCATGGACTTCATAAAATGAATGTCTATGCAAGTCACTCCAGGTCGCCCCGAAGTAGTACAGGACCCTTTTTCTAAGTCAGAGCGACTTGTGTCGCTCCTATTAGAACCGGTCCTGTACTACTTAATGGACCACGACGGTGTGCGACTTGCCAGGCTGACCAAGTCGCCTGACAAGTCGTTTTAGTGTGAACCGGCACTTATGGTTATGTTTTCATACACAGTTTTATAGCCAAGCATGTCTCCAGACCAAACCCTATTGAGCATCTGTGGGGCATCCTCAAATGGAAGGCGGAGGAGCGCAAGGTCTCTAACATCCACCAGCTCCATGATGTCATCATAAAGGAGTGGAAGAGGACTTCAGTGTCACCTGTGAAGCTCTGGTGAACTCCATGCCCAAGAGGGTTAAGGCAGTGCTGGAAAATAATGGTGGCCACACAAAATATTGACACTTTTGGCCCAATTTGGACATTTTCACTTAGGGGTGTACTCACGTGTTGAGTTATTTTGAGGGAACAGCAAATTTACACTGTTATACAAGCGGTACACTCACTACTTTACATTGTAGCAAAGTGTAATTTCTTCAGTGTTGTCACATGAAAAGATATAATAAAATATTTACAAAAACGTGAGGGGTGTACTCACTTTTGTTAGATACTGTATATACTGTGTATATATATATATATATATATATATAGATATATATCTATATATCTATATATATAGATATATATATATATCCATCACATAAAAAGAAGAAAACCGAGGTGGGGGTAATATACTGTAACTATAGCATTCAAGTATATGAAGTATATAATACTATGAATCTTACCTATTCAAGTTCATTTAGGGCCCATTCACACCAGAAACTGCACATACCTGCGTGTTTTTAACTGCATGTTTACATGCATTTGACGCACGCTTGACGTATGCGTGAATTAGGGCTGGGCGATAAATCGATTTAATCGATTTATCGATTTTTTGGTTGGAAACGATTTTTTGTTAAACTCGAGTTTTTTGTACAATACTAGCCACCGAACTCCCCACCACCGCGCCTGGATGTGACGTCAGCTGCGGGGCGGGCGGTGCGCTGTGATAGGTAGTCTCCCCAGCCTGGATGTGACGTCAGCTGCGGGGCGGGCGGTGCGTCTGTACAGGCCGGGGCTGCGGCGCGCTGTGATAGGTACAGACAGTTTCCCCCAGCCTGGATGTGACGTCAGCTGCGGGGCGGGCGGTGCCCCGCAGCTGACGTCACATCCAGGCGCGGCGGTGGGGAGTTCGGTGGCTAGTATAGAGAACAGCATATGACGTGGCATACAATGTGGACAACCAGGGATGGTGGAAATGAGGGAAAACTATCTAGGTCGGCTAAAACTGAAGTGGTAATCCCATTTTGGAACCAATATTCCCAGTGATATGAACACACTTTGCATCTTCCTAAAGCTGAAGACACCAAGTTAACTTGTAATGAGACATGGACATTGAATATAAAACATGTAATAAAGTCTGAATTCTTCTTACTGCAGCATTTTCAAAAAAACAAACAAACATACTAAATAAAAAGCAGTAGAACTCAAAAAAAAAAAAAAAAAACTCGAGTTAAACAAAAAAAAAAACGTTTCAAACCAAAAAAAAGTCAAATTTAATAAAAAAAAAAAAAACGTTTCAGCCCCGGTTCACACTACTGCGAGTGCCGGGTTCGCATGTAATGTCGGAGCGCACTGCTCCTTCATTACATGCGATCGGCTGTGCGGTGCGAGTTTAGCCATACACTTTGTATGGCTAAATTCGCACCCGCACCCGCAGCAAACTCGCACAGGACCCTTTTTGGAAGCCGCATCAGGATTGGATCGCACAGCGGTTCACACTTGTGCGATCCGATCCTGTGCGAACTGCACGATCGCACTGCGATATGCGATCAAACTGGGGGTGTCGTTAAGATTACATTGACACCCCCAGCGTATCGCATATGGCAGTGTGAACTGCCGGGGGTGCGTGTGTGCGATGTGGGAACAGGCTGCGGATTTGCAGCCTTCCCGCATCGCATAAATGTGAACCCAGGCTGACACCCCCAGCGTATCGCATATGGCAGTGTGAACTGCCGGGGGTGCGTGTGCCATGCGGGGGAACAGGCTGCGAGTTCGCAGCCTTCCCGCATCGCATAAGGTCCGGTTCACACTTATGCGATGCGGGAAGGCTGCAAATTCGCAGCCTGTTCCCGCATCGCACACGCACCGCCCGCAGCTGACGTCACAACATCCAGGCGCGGCGGTGGTCCGTCAGAGTCAGACACACATATACAGCGCTTCTCCTTCCTCAGTCCTCCCTCAACACAGTGAGCTCTCCTCCCTCCCCGCTCAGCGCGACGCCCCCGCGTCTTCTTTTACTCTCTAATGTCTAGTAGTCTATTAAAAGAACAACACAGTCAAAAAATTCTACGCATTTTAACTCTTGAGGAGTTAAAATAGCAATAAAGTTGCACTTTTGACACTATATCTGATGTCTGCAGTCATTTTTTAAGTGCATTGTAAAAAAAAATCGAAAATCGCATCGAAACTCGAATTTTTCTTTAAAAATCGAAGATTTTTTTTTTAGGCAAAATCGCCCAGCCCTAGCGTGAATGCATTTTGCATGCACTTTGCGCTGCATTTAGCAATGTGTTTTCAGTGCATTTTTCTATACGTTTTTGGGCCTGGCTTTTTTGGCTTAAAGGGGCATGGTGCGGTTCGTTTGAAGTGCATTCCCTGCATTTGCGGTTCGGAAAAATACAACACGTGCTACATTTGTTAACTGCACTGCATTGCAATAATGTGAACTTTGCCCATAGGATTACCTTGATTTGGGGCTGTCTATGCAGGTGGAGTGCAGTCCAAAATGCATCCAAATGCATCCCACAGCGTTCGATGTGAAAGAGCCCTAAGGGGGGGGGGGGGGGGCAAACTAAAAGAGAAAAAAAAAACTAATAGGGAGGGGGAAGTAGGGGGGACAAAAAGAGATAATACAACAGTTAATATCCCAGTCTACATTAGGGAATTAGGAATACATTTTTTTAATTCATGGATTCAATGCTTTCCTAATTTTGAAACATCTTGTGTGCTATTACACCCAATTAGGGTGGTAACAGATTAATCGCCAGGAACTTAATTCTTCTAGAGTCTCTACCGCAATGTTTTCTGAAATGTGCCAACAGACTGATTCCTATAGCTTCTCTTCTATCATTTAAATATGCTCCCTTTGTCGATCTCTTACTTTTCTGGTTGTCCTCCCTATGTAATGCTTGCCACACAGGCATTGCAATAAATATCCCACATATCTAATATTGCATGAAATAAAAGAACCAATCTCATGGTTTTTTCACGTAACTGTTGAGAGAAAAACTCGTACTTTTGGACCGACTGATTATCTCTAAGGCGCATATAATACATTTATTACATGGGTAAAAACCTTTTAATTCTGAAAAAATACATGGAGTTTGGAGGAAAAGGATACAAGGAGATGGGGCATAGGTTGTTAAGATTGGTGGAGTTCCAGGAAGGCTTTTTAAGTATGGGGGGGGGGGGGGGGGCTAATGCATGTTTTAGAAAGTTGGGGAAGATGCCATAAGAGAGGGAGAGATTGAAGATGTGGGTTAGAGAGTGTAGGATAGAGCCAGAGGGTGACCGCAGTATTTGAGAGGGAACAGGGTCCGGGGGACAGGTGGTTTGATGTGGGTGTCTAATACATTTACCAACCTCGCCTATAGTAGCAGGGTTGTTCACAAATTTCATTGGATCAATCTTATTTTTGAAGTGATTGATGATCTCCTGGACAGTGAGTGAGTTAGCGGGTAGAGGCAGTGGAGGACCAAGTAGAGAGTTAAAGGTAGAGAAGAGTTGACCGGGACTGGATGAGAAGGTGTTAATGAGAGTGATAAAATAGGTCTGCTTGGCAGTGTGGAGGCAGAAATTGTATTTTTGGAGGGCATATTTACATTGGTTGAAGTTTTGTAAAATGTAGTCTTACGCCACATATGCTCAAGAGCTCAACTACATTTTTTGAGACTTCTAGTGTCATCTGTTTGTCAGGGTTGTAGGGGTCGGGGCCTGATTCTGTATGTAGAGAGGGGGCGAGCTTGTCCAGGGTGGAAGGGCAGGGAATTATTGTAGACAGAAGTGGCTAGATTGGGGCAGGACAGGGGTGAGATTTTGTCATGCTGGTTGGAGGGAGAAGAGGTAAAAGATAGGGAGAGAGCCAGACTAATAACCTGGTGATCAGAGATAGGAAAAGGATTGTTGGAGAGGTTGCATGGGGTGCATAGGTAGGAGAATACAAAGTTGAGAGTGTTGCCATCAGAGTGAGTAGAAGCATATACCCATTGCTTCAGGTCAAAGAAGGAGGTTAGACTCAGAAGTTTAGAAGTAGCAGGAGTGTTAGTATTAACAGGGATTTGAAGTCACCGAGAGTAATTGTGGGCATTTTAGAAGAGAGAAAGTAGGGTAGCCAGGCAGAGAAGTCATCAAAGGGGCCAGTAGATCCCAGCGATTCTTAAGGAAATTGGAGAAAATTATGCAATGATGATACATGTAAAGGGACGGTGCCTGACCTTCATCACACTGTTTGAGCTGGGTTTCTGTGAGTGGTGTCTTTGCATTGTCCTCTGATGTGTCTAGAATGGACAATTTGAATGTATAAATTCGCTATTTCTGCACAAGCTAGGCTTTATTTTTTCAAATTCTTTTTTATTATGAAACGTAAAAGAGAAAACATGAGTACAAGTGATACATCATTATGCAGATACTGATGTGTTGTAGCATACAGAGTCAATACACAAAACAGTATGGGTGAGAAAGGTGAATGTAAAATGTCAACAAACCCGAGTCACTCAAAACAGGGTAAATAGACAGCAGGTCCGTGCATAACATATAAGAACATGTAGAGATCTACCAGAAAAAACGGCCAACATATAGCGTAGTCCCAACAGGTTCGCAAACAGTGGAGAGCAGCTTGCCTCAAAGTAATGTCAGAAAAGGTGAGCATACAACACATTAGGAAAGGGTACAAGGATACAAGGGGGGCAATGATGGGGTGGGGCAGAAGGAAGGGGACACTTGACAGCAGAGGGAGGAGAAAGAAGAGGGGCCAGGGTGGAAATAGAAGGGGATAATAGACTCTTGAACGTAAGGCCTGCCCAGCATCCATCGCTGAGCTCTCAGAGAAAAAATATATAGCAGACCAGAGAAAGGGGGAGAAAGGGGGGAAAGGAGGATGGTAGAAGGTCAATGGTCAGCGGGCCCCGTGCGAGGCAGTGGCCCTGAGGGCAAGAAAGATTGGTCAGTAGGAGTCCAGGAGCGCTCTGCCCTCGTCCGACAGGACAAACACGTTCCAATATCCCCACGTAGCTGTGTAGAGTTCCCTCCTGCCCTGCGAGGTCAGCACCAGGTCCTCAAAGTCACAAATCTGCTTGATTTTGGATAGCCAGAGCCGCAGGGACGGCGGGGCGGTGGATTTCCAACAGGCCCCAATGCAGGCCTTTGCTGCGTTGAAGAGGTGGCGGAGGATGGACTTCTTGTAATGGTCAGGCTTGATGGAGGAGCAGTGGAGGAGGAAGAGCGCAGGGTCATCGCTGAGTACAAAGTCGGTCATGCGTTGGGAGATCTCCCTAACCTGCCTCCAAAAATCGTTTAGGACCGGACAGCTCCAGAAGACATGCAACATCGTCCCACGATCCGCACGGCATCGCCAGCATCTGTCTGATGCTTCCGGGAAGAAACTCGCTATTCGCGACGGGGTATAATACCAGTGCATCAAGATCTTATAGTTCACCTCCTGGAGACGCGTACAGATAGAAGACTTCAGAGAGAAGCGAACAATATTCCGACGTTGAGTCAGCGTAAAAGTCCTCTGCAACTCCTGCTCCCATTTCAGGATGCCGGGAAGAACAAAGTCACCCCGGGGTTCCGAAAGCAGGGCATAGATCAGGGATAGAGCATGCGGAAGGGGGGTGTCGTGAGTAAAAAGGGCCTCCAAAGCTGTTAAAGGCTTCTCGAAGGCGGACCGTGGGCCCAGGTCCCGGAGGAAGTGTAACAACTGGAGAGCCCGCCACCGGGTGAGCTCAAAATGGCCCCCCGGTGCCGTCAGCTGGGTGAGGGAGGGCCAAGAGCCTCCAGAACCGAAGTGCGACACTCGGAAGTTCCCCAGCTCCAGCAAGGCCCGGAATCGGCCGTCGTCACATCCCGATGGAAAGGCTCGGTTACCCAAAACCGGGAACATGGGCGAGGCTATCTTCCGGGAGTCTCCCACCGCCAGAGCCGCGGCACAGACCCTGAGAGTCGGGCCGATCACAGGATGACGTCGGACGGTAAGCGGCACTGACGCTATGTGCCACGGGGCGCCCGGAAGATGTATCGAGCATTGGGATGCCTCAAGAGTCACCCAGAGTTTCAGGTGGGGATGTCTGCACCAGTCTACCAGACGGTTCAGATGAGCCGCCTAATAATATCTTTTGACGTCGGGGGCCGCCACACCTCCATACGACTTCGGCATTGTGAGTATCGATCCCCGGAGTCGGGGACGACGACCAGCCCAAATGAATTTGGTAAAGACTGCGTTCACTTGCTTAAAAAAGGCGACAGGGATCAAAACCGGGAGGGCCTGAAACAAAAACAAGAACTTCGGCAGTATTGACATCTTTAGGATATTACAGCAGCCAAACCAAGAATGTAGGCCAGCGGACCATTTACTCAGGAGGGCCCGTACAGTAGCCAGAAGAGGTGGAAAGTTCAGCCGGAAAACGTCAGTTGGATTGGGCGGCAGACGAGTCCCCAAATACTTCAAGGCCGACGAAGTCCACTTGAAAGAGAAACTGTGGCTGAGAGAGTCCAGTATTCGAGGTGGTAAAGAAATCCCCATCGCCTCTGATTTGTGGTAATTAATTTTAAAATTGGATACTACCCCGTATAGATCAAATTCGCGGAGCAAGTTCGGCAGGGATATCACAGGGTTGGTCAAGGAAAAGAGGAGGTCGTCCGCATAGGCCGATATTTTATGGGAGACTGTACCCACGGACAGCCCAGCAATATCAGCACTAAGGCGAACCCTGGAAAGAAAGGGTTCCAGGGAAAGGGCAAACAACAGGGGTGAGAGGGGGCACCCCTGCCTAGTGCCATTGAAGATGGAAAAAGGTGTAGAGAAAACCCCATTCGCCTTAACCCTCGCACGCGGGCAAGTGTAAACGCTCATGATCCAAGCTAACATACGACGGCCGACACCAAAGCGCTCCAGCACACCAGTCATAAAAGGCCAGCTCACCCTGTCAAAGGCTTTCTCGGCGTCCGTGCTCAGGAGCACTGTCGGGACGCCGGAGACCTTAGCATGATGGATCAAGTTCAGGGCTCTGATGGTGTTGTCCCTGGCTTCCCTGGTGGAGATAAACCCGACCTGATCCAAGTGGACCAGGCCAGGGAGAAGAGGCTGCAGCCTAGATGCCACCATTTTAGTAAACAGCTTGAGGTCGGTATTCAATAGGGATATCGGCCTGTAGCTCCCACACGCCGCAGGGTCCTTACCCTCCTTATGGATTACAGATATGTGCGCCAGTAGGGAGTCGGCATGGAATGAGGTGGTTTTCCCAATCCCGTTGAACACCTTAAGCATAGGAGTGAGCAAATGTGACTGGAGCAGTTTGTAGTAGAGGACCGTCAGGCCATCCGGTCCCGGGGCTTTGCCCTTTTTCGCCGACTTAAGGGCCGTGGTAAGTTCATCTGCCGTGAACTCTTCCTCCAGAGCCTCACGGTCCGGTGAGGAGAACCTGGGCAGGACCACGGAGTCTAGATAGGAGGCGACCTCCGCTTCGTGGGATCGTTCCCGGGGTAGATGATACAGAGATGAGTAAAAATCTCCAAATCTCTGCGCAATCTCTCTGGGCATATGCAGCTTACGGCCGTCACCAGAGGTCACGAAGGGGATGTAAGAGGCCGCCCGTTGGTCCCTAAGAGCCCTAGCAAGCATACGGCCACATTTATCGCCGGATTCGTATTGGAACCACTTGCATCGCTGCAAGGCCGCTTTAGCGCGGTATTGCAACAGGTCCACCACCTGAGAGCGGAGGCTAGCCAGTTCAGCACCTTCCGCAATCCCCCGGTGTCTCTTGTGCCGATCTTCCAGGCGAGAAATATCAGCCATAAGGGTGTTCAGCTGCCTCTCCCTGTCTCTCTTAATTCGAGCGCCATGAGCCATCAGCACCCCCCTGATGACGGCCTTATGGGCCTCCCAGACCACTCCGGGGTCGCTGTCTGGGGTGTCATTCAGCTGGAAGTAGTTCTGAAGCTGCTGGGAGACATCTGCCAGTACCTCAGGGTCCTGCAGAAGGCTCTCGTTTAGCCTCCAGTGCCAGTCCGACTCCCTGCCCGGGCCTCCCAGGCGTATTTCCAGAAGTACCAGAGCGTGGTCCGACCAAGTGATGGAACCAATTTCAATGCTTTCCACCGAGGAGAGCAGGCGGTGCGGGACCAGGAAAAAGTCGATCCGGGAGTATACATTGTGAGGGGGAGAGTAGAAGGAATAATCGCGTTCTCCAGCGTGTAGGATGCGCCAGGCATCCACCAGCTGAAGTTCCCGAAGCAGCTTGACAACCTGTGTTCGGGCACCCCGGGGCACTGAGGAAACCCCGGAAGATGTGTCCACCAGGGGATCCAGGGGAATGTTCCAATCCCCGCCGACAATCAGAGTCCCTTCAGAAAAATCCATCAGGGCCAGCAAGGTCTTCCGCAGGAACGAGTCCTGATGCAAATTTGGAGCATAGACATTCGCAAGTGTCACCATCCGGCCACCAACGCGGCCCTTAAGGAAAAGAAAACGTCCGTGCGGGTCCGTCCGTTTATCAAGCAGAGACCATGGGATATTGCTCGAAAGCAGGATGGATACTCCTCTGGATTTAGAGACATCATTGGTAGCGTGATAGGCAGTAGGAAAGAATCTGTTCTGGAGGAAGGGAAGGCCTCCAGCTCTAAAATGGGTTTCCTGTATGAACGCGATGTCAGAGCGAGAGCGCCGGAGGTCTCCCATAAGCATTCGCCGCTTTTCGGGCACATTTAAGCCCCTGGCATTCCACGTAGACACTCGCACGGGGTCCATAATGGCCAGGGAGGGAGGTCAGCAGGGGGAGAGAAGGGGGGAGAAGGGGCGGAGGAAAAGGGGAGAGAGGGAGGAAAGAAAGGGGGGGGGGGGTTAAGGATGCAGAGGTACCGCGCTGCGGAGGTTAGCAGGAGCGAGAAGAGAGAGGGAAACAAGGGAAGAAACAGGAGAGGGAGATCAAGAGGAGAGTAAGGAGAAAGAACAAAAATGAAATACACCCAAATAAGGGGAGGAACCCTCTAGGGTGTGGGCCTAAGTGGGGGGTAGAACTAAACACAGCAAGTGAGTCGAGCTCCGGGACCAGAGCTCCCTCTACTAAAACAAAGGTCAATGAAATAACATACCAAAACTTGATATAATATAACAGAACATGAATTGCAGTAAAATGACAAAGTCAGTACGGCTCTGTATAGTGGGGCCTGGGTCCACAGCAGACCACGGAGCAGGCCCGAGGAAACCACTCAGGGCGCGCTCCATGGGGGACCCAGGAGTCACCACTCCAGACGTCACCACGGTAACAACAAAGTACCACACCACACCCCAACGAGACTTAGTTTGGCCAGCCACAAAGGGGGGGGCAGTCGAGGATGTACCCCGAGAGGAAAACTCCCAGGCACTACAGTGCCTCTCCAGAGGTCATCCCCGTATGCCCCAGAGCCAACAACCCAAGGCCGCCCCCCTGCTCAACCAGGGCTCAATCCCCCTGTATCACAAACCCCCAACCCCCATATGCAATTGCAGGAGCCCAGCACACACCCAATCTTTAGAGCTCAGGTCCAAGCATGGAGCCGCCGGGGAGGAAGAAGGGGACGGACAACCCCGCCCCCCCCCAGGGGTCCAAGCCGGAAGTCCCAACCGCCAACCAAGCATCCCCCCAGGACGTCCCCCAACCCCCCCCCCCCCACCCCCAGACAACCCCCACAAGAGAGCATCAAAACAGAAACATGGATACCAGTACAAGGCACTGCCAGTAGGGACAGCTATTGAAGGGATCTGATAGAAGGTGGCACACCGCATTCCATCATGGACCAGAGTGGGGGATATTTCAGTGTTCTCCAGCAGGGTGCAGGGCAAAACAGGCCCCAAAGTTCCAGCAGTGTCCAGCAATCACGGATAGTATATGTCTCATCTCAGGAGGCACAAGGGGCACCCCAGGGGAGGGGGGGGGGGCAGGGGGGGAGGCCGGGGCAAAGGCAACTCCGGAGCCAGAGGCGGCATTCAGGGGGTGAAGTGCACCGTGTCCGCAAGGCGCCAGTAAATAGAGTGAGATCAGGGGGGGGGGTGGCAAACCAGCGGCCACGAGCCAGGGGAGCAGAAATAAACGAATGTCTCGGTAACCCTGTGGCTGAAACCTGGCAAACAGCTAGGGTGGGGTGGCAACAGTCCGAGGATGAAAGCAGGGACGAGTAGACATCTCAGACCTCTCTTACCTCCTGTGGTGTCGCAGGCACCAGCCTCCTCCTGCCTCTAGGGGTACGGGGCAACATCCCTCTGCCAAGGTTAAAGGAGCCCGGGGACCGGCGAGGCGGGTTCGGCAATTGCTGGAGCCAGTTAGGGACATTGAAGGGGTCCACTTCCAGAAAGGAGAAAAGTGCCGGAAGGTCCTCTGGGTGTGACACAGTAAAGGAAGACGAGCCTTTGCGGACCGTGAGGGAAATGGGGAACCCCCAGCAATAGGTGCATCCCTTGTGGCGGATCTTATCCAGGAGGGGACGCAGCAGTGCTCGGCGCTGCAGCGTGGCCCGCGAGAGATCCGGAAGGATTCTAAGGGTGGCGCCATCAAAGTCTATGTCCCCAACGTCCCAGGCTCGTCTAAGGATGGATTCCTTGTGAGAGTAATGGTGGAGTCTGCATATCACATCACGGGGTCTAGCAATGTCTGGAGAGCGCGGGCCCAGGGCACGATGAACTCTGTCAAATTCCAATTCGGCTTGGGGGATATCAGGCACCAGATTGTGGCAAATAGATAGCAGGTTAGGCTGGAGCGAGTCTATGTCGGTGGCTTCAGGTAGGCCCCGCAGCCGAAGGTTGTTTCGCCTACTACGGTCCTCCATCTCCTCCATCTTCAACTGCAGAGCAGTAACATACTGTGAGTGCAGCGAGTGGCCCTGCTCCAGCAGCGACACCCGGGCCTCCAGCGCCGAGAGCGAGGATTCGCCCTCTGAGACCCGGTTGGTCAGCTGCTGAAGGTCCACTCGAACCGCCTGGTAGTCCCTCTTATGGGCTTCCTCCACACGTTGAACCATGGCCTCCATATCTGTCTTGGTCGGCAGGGCCCGGATTAAAGCCCGCAGGTCCGCATCCATTCCAGGCTCGGGCGTCGCCAGCGGGTGTCCCGTCGGAGAGCCATGAGGGAGAGGAGTGCCCGACAGCATCCACGGTTCCGATTGAACCGACGTGGTAGGCGATGGCGGCGCCTGTGCCATGCTGGAGGGGGGGGAGGAAGCCGCACTGGAGCCGGCCGCGTGAGCGCGGGCCGAGGCCGATCTTGTCTTAGGGAAAAACCGATGCAAATCAGACCCCGGGGACAATCGCAGGGGCTTCCGGGACCGTCTGCGGCGGCCAGAGTTCATGCCAGGCGTGGATGAAGGTATGAAATAGAGCTGTAAACGAGGGAGATGGCCGGAGCTCACTCAGAACACGACCTCACTCCGCCATGTCCAGGACACGCCCCCTGTCACAAGCTAGGCTTTAAATGCATGCATATTGAGGAATGGATGCATACAGCAGGAAAGGGTTAGCACCCCTTTCAGTTGTTTTTTTTTTATTTATTTATTTATTTTTTGCTTCATCCCATTGGAGAGGTTTCCTTTTACTTTCCTCTTCTGGTGACTTAGATTTTGGATTTTCCATGCTTTTCTATCTGACTGTGGACCAAAGTATGAATATATAGGGTGGGTTTAAGTAAGCTGGCCATAAATGGATCCTAATTTGGCCTGTTCAGCAGAAATTGGCCACATTTTGGTCCATCTAAGGCCGTTCCCGCTAGAGAAAAGCCAATCTAAAGATGTCTGAAAATTTTCACTTGATTAGTAGTAGTGTAGTCTGACAATGGAGAAGTCCCACTGTCAGAATGCAATAGCACAGCAGGGAAGATTGCTCCATCTAACTAGATTGTGGATGGGGGAATCTGTTTGTTTCTTTCTTTCTTTTTTATCAGCCAGACCATCTATGGCCAGCTTTAGCAGGGACACCAACAGGACTGAAACTTCACTTCAGTTTTCTAAACCTTCCCTACTCTAAAAAAAAAAAAAAAACTTTTGGCTTTACATACACTTTAAATGCAAACATTTATATGAGGCACAACTGAACACTATAAAAGGAAAAAAAATCCCACTCACCCTTGTCCCCTAGCCTAATCTACACTAGAGGTGCTAGGAGAATGGCTCCATACAAATGTACAAGGAGTTACTGCGCAGGCGCGGCTGTGATAAATACAACTCCATTCCTGGTAATGTAAAAACCAGAGAAGTCTCTTGTCATTACAGAGAGTTAAGTAAGCATATAGGTGCCTGTAGATTTGATTAGGTTATGGGGCTAAGGAGGATTTCTTTCTTTTTTTTTTTTTTTTTTTATACTGAATTTGTATTTTAAAGTGACACTAAACAATATTCTTTTTCTCCAAAAATATTCCAAACACATCCATTAATTAATGGTCCTGTCATCAATTTTTTTTTTTTTTTACTGTTCTATGTTGTTCCCCTAAGGAGCCGCAGATAAACTGGGATCCCACCCTGCATAGCCAGGTACACTGAATTTTCACAGTAACTCCACAGCTTTGTTTTTGTGGTTTATTGAGGGTTAATAACATGGATGGGGATGGGAAGTTACGGGATGCCCACTTCAGGGACATCTTTTGCTATACACAGTCTACGTATATATATACTCTTCCAGGGCTTCACTTGCTTGCAGTTCCCAGCTGAAACACTGTTTGGGGACCTGACAGGCACAGTCAGATTTTTAAAAATGGCCCTTTGCAGGCAGGAACTTGAAGCCTCTTGTTGTGTAGAAATTACAGTGCTCAGCTTGCATTACTCCTCCTGTGGCTACTGGTTTTCAGCACCACCTCTTCAGGCACTGCCAACCCACCTGGCTGCAGCTGCCCCTTTCACTAGTCCTCCAGGCTAACATTCCTTCACAGTCCTCTTGACTGTCTCTTACCAGCCTACCCAGCTGACTCTTCACCAGCCCACCTGGCTGACTCTTAGGAGCTCTCCCAGAGAAGGGATAAACAATGCGGTCTTCAGGGAGAACTGGCTACATGTGGCAGTCCGCAGTAGTGCTGCTGTACTCAGACTGTCCTCACACTTGCTCCCATGCCTCTGGGAGGGGCTTCCTCTGTGTTTTATGGCAGGATCCTTCCTGACTCAATCTCCCCACCCCCAAGGCTAGGGGGGAACCCAGAGGGCCACCGACAGTCTCCACAGCACTATATCTCCATCTTTCACCTGACTGCCCCTGCTGGCATGGCTCATGTCTATTTATGAGTTAAGCTCAGCCCCCTGCTGGCCCATGGCTGAGGATTGGCCAAGGCCTTATAAATATGCATGGTAGCCCCTTCTTTTTCCCACCCTCCAGTTCTGGATGTTTCTACAAAACTTCCAGACCAGGGGGAGGTGCCAGAGAGAGCTGCCAGATGAGTCATCCAGCCCTGAGTCACTGAACCCAGACCCAGATACGACTTTTCCTACACTAACAAACCTACTCTAACAAACCTTACCATAAATCTTACACCTAGCGCACACTAGAGGGTGCTACAATGTAAACGTTTCTTACCATGTTTTTCGGCATCCTAGTAATGCTCTGGATGAGCTCCTGAACTTCTCCTTTTCTGCCTCAATTCTGTTTATTTGGAATGAGTACTGCTCTATGCCCAGTGGCGTAGCATGGGTTGTCAGCACCCGGGGCAAGGCAAGTAATTTGCGCCCCCTAACCCGCAGGATTTTAGCACTCGAGTCTCTTCCACTAGATTAGTTAAAAAAACCCTTACCCCCTAAGCACATGTATTGTTTGTTATGAAAATACTGATGTAATTAAAGTAAAATGCATCTAAATACAAGTTTGAATGACCAGCGTGCCCCCTTTCAATGCAGAATGACCAGCATGCCCCCTTATAATGCAGAATGACCAGCGTGCCCCCTTTCAATGCAGAGTGACCAGCATGCCCCCTTTCAATGCAGAGTGACCAGCGTGCCCCCTTTCAATGCAGAATGACCAGCGTGCCCCCTTTCAATGCAGAGAGACCAGCGTGCCCCCTTTCAATGTAGAGAGACCAACGTGCCCCCATTCAATGCAGAGACCAGCGTGCCCCCTTTCAATGCAGAGTGACAAGTGTGCCCCCATTCAATGCAGAGAGACCAGCGTGCCCCCATTCAATGCAGAGAGACCAGCGTGCCCCCTTTCAATGCAGAGTGACCAGCGTGCCCCCTTCCAATGCAGAGAGACCAGCATGCCCCCTTTCAATGCAGAGTGACCAGCATGCCCCCTTTCAATGCAGAATGACCAGCATGCCCCCTTATAATGCAGAATGACCAGCGTGCCCCCTTTCAATGCAGAGTGACCAGCGTGCTCCCTTTCAATGCAGAGTGACCAGCGTGCCCCCTTTCAATGCAGAATGACCAGCGTGCCCCCTTTCAATGCAGAATGACCAGCGTGCCCCCTTTCAATGCAGACAGACTAGCCTGCCCCCTTTCAATGCAGACAGACCAGCGTGCCCCCTTTCAATGCAGAATGACCAGCGTGCCAGCTTTCAATGCAGAATGACAAGCGTGCCCCCTTTCAATGCAGAATGACCAGCGTGCCCCCATGCAATGCAGAGAGACCGGCGTGCCCCTTTTCAATGCAGAATGACTAGCGTACCCCCTTTCAATGCAAAGAGACCAGCGTGCCCCCTTTCAATGCAGAATGACCAGCGTGCCCCTTTCAATGCATAGAGACCAGCGTGCCCCCATTCAATGCATAAAGACCAGCGTGCCCCCTTTCAATGCAGAGTGACCAGCGTGCCCCCTTTCAATGCAGAATGACAAGCGTGCCCCCTTTCAATGCAGAATGACCAGCGTGCCCCCTTTCAATGCAGAATGACCAGCGTGCCCCCTTTCAATGCAGAATGACCAGCGTGCCCCCTTTAATGCAGAGAGACCAGCGTGCCCCCTTTAATGCAGAGAGACCAGCGTGCCCCCTTTAATGCAGAGAGACCAGCGTGCCCCCTTTCAATGTAGAGTGACCAGCGTGCCCCCTTTCAATGCAGAATGACCAGCATGCCCCCTTTCAATGCAGAGAGACCAGCGTGCCCCCTTTCAATGCAGAGAGACCAACGTGCCCCCATTCAATGCAGAGACCAGCGTGCCCCCTTTCAATGCAGAGTGACAAGTGTGCCCCCATTCAATGCAGAGAGACCAGCGTGCCCCCTTTCAATGCAGAGTGACCAGCGTGCCCCCTTCCAATGCAGAGAGACCAGCATGCCCCCTTTCAATGCAGAGTGACCAGCATGCCCCCTTTCAATGCAGAATGACCAGCGTGCCCCCTTTCAATGCGGAATGACTAGTGTGCCCCCTTTCAATGCAGAGAGACCAGCATGCCCCCTTATAATGCAGAATGACCAGCGTGCCCCCTTTCAATGCAGAGTGACCAGCGTGCCCCCTTTCAATGCAGAGTGACCAGCGTGCCCCCTTTCAATGCAGAATGACCAGCGTGCCCCCTTATAATGCAGAATGACCAGCGTGCCCCCTTTCATTGCAGAGTGACCAGCGTGCCCCCTTTCAATGCAGAATGACCAGCGTGCCCCCTTTCAATGCAGAATGACCAGCGTGCCCCCTTTCAATGCAGACAGACTAGCCTGCCCCCTTTCAATGCAGACAGACCAGCGTGCCCCCTTTCAATGCAGAATGACCAGCGTGCCCCCTTTCAATGCAGAATGACAAGCGTGCCCCCTTTCAATGCAGAATGACCAGCGTGCCCCCATGCAATGCAGATAGACCAACGTGCCCCCATTCAATGCATAGAGACCAGCGTGCCCCCTTTCAATGCAGAGTGACCAGCGTGCCCCCTTTCAATGCAGAGAGACCAGCGTGCCCCCTTTCAATGCAGAATGACCAGCGTGCCCCCTTTAATGCAGAGAGACCAGCATGCCCCCTTTCAATGCAGAGTGACCAGCGTGCCCCCTTTCATTGCAGAGTGACCAGCGTGCCCCCTTTCAATGCAGAATGACCAGCGTGCCCCCTTTCAATACAGAGAGACCAGCGTGCCCCCTTTCAATGCAGAATGACCAGCATGCCCCCTTTCAATGCAGAGAGACCAACGTGCCCCCATTCAATGCAGAGACCAGCGTGCCCCCTTTCAATGCAGAGTGACAAGTGTGCCCCCATTCAATGCAGAGAGACCAGCGTGCCCCCTTTCAATGCAGAGTGACCAGCGTGCCCCCTTCCAATGCAGAGAGACCAGCATGCCCCCTTTCAATGCAGAGTGACCAGCATGACCAGCGTGCCCCCTTTCAATGCAGAATGACCAGCGTGCCCCCTTTCAATGCAGAATGACTAGTGTGCCCCCTTTCAATGCAGAGAGACCAGCGTGCCCCTTTCAATGCAGAATGACCAGCGTGCCCCCTTTCAATGCAGAGAGACCAGCGTGCCCCCCTTCAATGCAGAGAGATCATCGTGCCCCCCTTCAATGCAGAGAGATTATCGTGCCCCCTTTCAATACAGAGAGACCAGCGTGCCCCCTTCAATGCAGAGAGACTTACCTGCAGCTGCCGCTTCTCCTCAGTTCCCCGCGCCTCCTCGAGCCCTCCCGCCCCCTCCTCGGCCAATGGCATGCATTCGCCTTTCGGCCAATCAGGAAGCGAGTCTCAGACCCGCTTCCTGATCGGCCAGGAGGAGGATCCGTGTGACAATAGCGAATTTTCATTCGCTATTGTCACATAATGGGTGGGCTCGGGGGGGAACTGCTCTGCGCCCCCGGGTCCACCCTTTTTTGAAGCCTATTAGAGCCTCTGGCTCTAATCAGGTGATTAAAAAAAAAAAAACCACTCTGTGACAGCGCCAGGCTGCTGACTCATTCGCTGCTAAACTGACTGAGCAGTGAGGAGAGGCAGCATAGGCGGGGCTTGGCTTGCAACGCCACCCCACCCTACACCAATGGACAGGTGAGGCACAGTCCAGCCCTGCCCCGACCTGCCATTTTCAGCCATAGGGCGGCCGCGCTGGACATCTCCCAGCCTAAAGATGGAGGCAGCCGCAGACAGTGTGTGAACTGTGTATGTCAGAGTCAGACAGACAGAGTGACATTGCGGATGCGCCCCCCCAGATGTTGCACTCGGTGCGGCTGGCCCCCCCTGCACCCCCCACGCTACGCCACTGTCTATGCCCACTACAAATACCATGATCCATCCTCCATCTCAGGAGTAAGCAAGAGAGGGTGGCTACATTCTTACATATAGTGGAACCAGGGAAAGTGAATGTCGCCACCCTCTAACAGGAAGTTGGATCACAGCAGAAAAAAAAAAAAGAATCTGGAAATTGAAAAGTGATTTATGAATGGAGAGCGAGCTGATAATAAAAAGATCCACCCCCTTTATTCATAGATCATGTTTAATTTATTTAAACTGTAGTACAGCTTCTATGAATGGCAGAGCTAGATGGAAAGGCCTGGCATAGTGAGAGTCTGTGACAGCTCCCACCTTTCTATTAACCCCTGCCACACCAGAAGATTAAAGGGGCGAAGGGTGTGCATCAATGGAGGAGGATTTAACCTAATGAAAGAGGCATCAGCACAAGGGGCACATACTTATGTCCCTTGTGCGGACTTTTGTTTTTTTTAATTTTGACTGCACTTAGGTTTTAAATGCATGCATACTGAGTAATGTGTAATACAGTAGTGACACTAACAGGTATTTATTACCTCTCAGAGAATATTTTCCCTGATAATGGCTTTATCTGAATGTATTTCCAGAAGACCAGTGCCATCTTTGTTTTGGCATCATTCAAGGTATCTACTATTTGGACTGAAATAAACAGTAAAGCCATTACTGCCACAAGGAAGCTGGCTCTACATACCCCAAAGCACGAGAAACTGCAGCTCTTAGACCTCCCCTGGTCTTGACATGTATAACAACAACAACCCAGTAAATAAGTCCACTCAGTTCTCTGCTTAAACTGACAATAAAGCTCAGTTCACACTGGGGAAACTTGTCAGGCGACTTATTTCATTGCACTATATGGAGCACGACTTGTCAGGTGACTGTTCTAGGTTTCTGCACTACTTGGGGCGACTTCGGAGCGGATTTTTTTTTAATAAAAAATATGTGGTTACCATTGAGCAGCCCTGATTCTTAATTTCTCGGGTCCCCCACTGGTGCTCTGTACTGCCCCCCCCGAGTCCCCTCATAGTAAGCCACTTGCTATGGGGGCACCCATGCACGCTCGCTCCCGAGCCACCTCTGTGTGTCCATAAGACACATGTAGCGCTACCCCTGAAAAAAACACAGGGTTTCAGGCCTTTTTCCCCACACAGCACCCACAGCCAGGCCATGAGGCAACAGGAACTTTCCGCACTCTTCAAGTGGCTCAGGAAACAGTCTAAGGGTTTTTCTTTTTTTTTTTTTTTGTGTGTGTGTTTATTTGAGAACAATGAACCTGGATAGGGATCGGGGTACATGGGATACCCAGATTTTGAAAAACCATGCATTCCAAACAGCAGGACCTGGTGAAGGTCTCTGGCTATTGGTGGAAACTCCAAAAATATTCAGGCTGCAGCCTCTGTCCCTCCATCCACTAATATCTAGATCAGGGATCCTCAAACTTCGGCCCTCCAGCTGTTGTGGAACTACACATCCCATGAGGCATTGTAATACTCTGACATTCACAGACATGACAAGGCATGATGGGAATTGTAGTTTCTGAACAACTGGAGGGCCATAGTTTGAAGACCCCTGATATAGATCTATCCATAGAGTTCCAGAAAGACAGGGGAGGTAAAAGAGCCACAGCATTTAATGCACTGCACAGCCTCCTAACCAAAATTAGCGCATGCTTCTCTGCCTACTGGGGAGCCAAACTAAATTTACCTACACTAGCAACAGTAAGGGTGCTAAACACACAAAGCGGAGTTTGACCGCGCACCCCGCTTCCTTCTCACTGGCTGTGATTGACAGTAGCGAGAGCCGATGGTCCTGCTGCTGTCTCTGAGCCAATGAGAGGCAGAGAGCCAGGACAGTAGCTGCTTTCATGCACATGTCTGGATTGAGATTGGGCTCAGGCAAGTATTAGGAGGGGCTGGGGAGAGAGCTGAATAGTGAATATTTTTACCTTCATGCATAGAATGCACAACGGTAAAGAACCTTTGGCCTCTAGAACCACTTTAGAAGAGGAACTTCAATGGGTTTTGCATTTCTGTTGATGTCTGTTTACCTGTATGTACCTTTTACAAAATTATCCTACGATGAAACAGAAAGCCTTGCAGACTTATTGTATTGAATTTATTTAGACTGAGTTGCCAGCTTAGTGATGACGCAACTATGTAAATACGGATACTTGTGCAGTTCTTGGCTGCGCTCACAAATGTTTGGCAAAGATCAGCCTCTGCTGCAGCCTTTTTACTCTGTGACTTGCTACAAATGGTACAATAATTCTAGCCATGTACTATATGAAAAATTGTTAAAATTTGTTTTCGAATAACAAACTCTCGGTTGTGAGAGCAAACGATAGTGCCATCATGTAATGACTGAATTTCCAAATGTTAATTGTTCAATGGACATAAATCGGTTTTCGCCCATTTTGTCACATATGCACAGTGCAAACAGTTCAATTTTTAACAGGCGTGAATCACTTTAACCTTTCAAATTATCCTTAATTTGGCAGACCTGTTCCTTCACTTTTTTGGCTCTTCAAAGTCAGAACCGAATTTCCATTTGTGCCCATTAACTGGTTGAAGAATGAATGAACGGTCCACATTACAGGTTTTTTAATTTCTTTTCATCTAGTAGTGTATGCGAACCATAAGTCTTATAATTAACTACTTGCCAACCGCCAGCAGTACATATATTGCAGCAGGTCGGCTCTATTGCGCAAAGCGATGTACCTGTACGTCATTCTGTGCAATAGCCAGTGGGGGCATGTGCAAGAGGGGGATCCCATCAGCTAGTCCGGCGGACGCGATGACCACTGGCCTCTAACGATCGCTCCCCATAGAGACAGCGTGGTGGTCTGCCTTTGTAAACAAGACAGACCGCCATTCTGTGACAGATAAACACAGGGATCTTGCGTTCCTGCTATTTAGGAACACAGATCTCTATGTTCATCTAGTGAGTACTTCCCCACACAGTAAGCAAGCACCCCCTAGGGACACACTTAACCCTTTGAGCTACCCTGCAGTGTCATTAGTACAGTAATAGTGCATATTTTTAGCACTGATTACTGTAGTAATGTCACTGGTCCCCTCAAAAGTGTCAGTAAGGTTTCTGAGCTGTCCGCCGCAATGTTGCAGTCCCGCTAAAAATCGCTGTTCACCACCATTACTAGCAAAAATAAATAAATACATTTAAAAAAAATGCCATAAATCTTTCCCCTAGTTTGTAGACATGATAACTTTTATGCAAACCAATCAATATACACTTATTGGGATTTTTATTTACCAAAAATATGTAGCAGAATACATACTGTATTGGCCTAAAATGATGAAAATAATCTGATGTTTTTATTGGCTGTGTTTTATAGCAGAAAGTATAAGAATTTTTGGTCTATTTTTGTTGATAGTGCAAAAAATAAATACTGCAGAGGTGATCAAATACCACCAAAAGAAATCTATGTTTGAAGGAAAAAAAGGACATCGATTTTATTTAGATAGAGCATCGCATGACCGCACAATTGTCAGTTAAAGTAACGCAGTGCTGAATCGCAGAAAATGGCCTGGTCATTAAGGGGGTAAAACATTTCGCTAAAGAAGTAGTTAATACAGGAGACTGAGGAAATGCTTCTTCTTGCCTGCAGAACCTGCAAAAGCCAAATTGCATCATCTCAACCTAGACACACAGACTGGAGCTCACAGACTACTTTATAAGGTAGAGCTTTTCTGGAAAATTATACTATCGCTCTACGTTGTGATATTTCAAGAATTTTTTCATGCAGACTTGTTGTTACACAGAAATCCACTTTATAGTGATATTAAACCCCCAGTTTTTTTAAAGCTTAACACCAGACACAAAAACTTTCATTCAATGTATTCCTAAATTTATTACTAAATAGCCACAAAGGAAACAAATTTACAGGAAGCTCCTGCACAAAGAAAAGTTTCACTCTGGATTACTCTGTAATTGCACACAACTGAAAAATATTCACACAGCACACAAAGATGAAGTATGAATACACACGCCTTTTGTATTTAGACAACATTTGCTTTTCCTGGAGCTGAGCTTTAGGCCCTTACAGCAGGTGATTTCATGACCTACTGAGTATGCAGCTTCTACTGTATATCTTGTAATCTTTACCTATGTTCTGGTTTAAGCAGGAGCCATGATTTCAGCCTCAGGTTTTCTGTAAGAGAGTGACTCCTTTCTCTTGCAGCATCCCATGGATCCATCATTGCATGCAGGGACTAAGGCTGGGTTCACACTTATGCGATGCCAGACATCGCATGTTATTTGCACAGCATTGCTGTGCACGTCACATGTGATGTCTGTGCAATGCAAATTCAGCCATACAGTTTTTTATGGTTAAAAATCACATCACATTCGGGCCAAAATGGTGCAAGACCTTTTCTTTGGTCTGCACTGGAATCAAATCTCATGGGTGTTCAGAGTAGACCCATGCAATCCAATTTCACAGTTCGCACTTTGTTCTGCAAACCGATTTGGGGGTGTCATTAACTTTACACCGACACCCACAGCAGTTTGCAGAGAGCAGTGTGAACTGCCTGCAAGTCAGATGCGATGCGGGAACCTGCATAGGAATCCATGTGGTTCCCACATCACATAAGTGTGAACCAAGCCCAGGGCAGCCCTTACATTGTTCTTTCATTTTGTTCCTTCAACCACTGACTTTGAAAAAAAAAAACATTTGAGTCCCCCAGCTACACATTCAATGTGGATGGTGGACTCTTACTGCTGTGGTATTGTATTTATATAGTGGGGGGGGCCTTCCCTGTAGTACCCGAGTACCTGTCACTAGCCAGAGTACCTGAGTACCTGTCACCAGCTGATCAGAGTACCCGACTACCTGTCACCAGCCAATCAGAGTACCCGAGTACCTGTCATCAACCAATCGGAGTACCTGCCATCAGTCAAGCAGAGTACCCGAATACCTGTCACCAAGCAATCAGAGTACCCGAGTACCTGTCACCAGCGATTTAGAGTACCCGAGTACCTGTCACCAGCCAATCAGAGTACCCGAGCGTCTGTCACCAGCCAATCAGAGTAACTGTCAGCAGCCAATCAGAGTACCCATGTACCTGTCACCAGCCAATCAATCAGAGTACCCAAGTACCAGTCACCAGCTGATCAGAGTACCCAAATACCTGTCACCAGCCAATCAGAGTACCCGAGTACCTGTCACCAGTCAATCAGAGTAACTGTCACCAGCTCATCAGTACCCAAGTACCTGTCACCAGCTCATAAGGGTACCTGTCTCCAGCCCATTAGCACCTGACATGCAGCCCATTAGAACCTGACGTGCAACCCATCACTACCTGTCACGCAGCCTATTACTACCTGTAGTGCAGCCCATCAGTGTCACTGGTCATACAGCCACCATGTCCAAAAAAGTTTTTACCACTGAAGAAGCATATCAAATTCTGAGCCTAACGGATGAGAGCAGGGGGGAGCTCCCACTGTCCGATTCCAGTTCTGATTCCGGTTCAGAATTCAAGCCCTTTGAAAGCAATGGATCAGCGGCCGAATCAGAGGAGGAAACAGTTCGTCCTAAAAGAAAACACTCCGACCAGGCAGCCACCAGCAGCACCACACACCCCAATGGCCAATTGTCAAACCCCAACAGCACTAGACCCCAGGAGGAAAGGCCCAGTACAAGCACTGGAATTTCACGCCAGACCCAAAGAATTAGGGCCCAAACCCATCTTCTGGATGCCTTAGCAAACATGGGAATAAGTGGTAAAATTGTCTGGGACTTAGCATTCCCACTGTTCCAAAAAGGGTATCATATTTACATGGAAAAATTAATATAAGAGTTTGCAACTTCTCCGCCATCTATACCTCAAGAAAACTTTGGCCTGTGGTACAGCAAGAAAAAACAGGAAGGGCTTCCCACAGTGTCTAGTCTCCACAAGGCTACAAAGGGAGGAATCATCAAGCATGAGGAACGAGGAAGTGTTGGCCGTGAAGTGGAGGGATAGCAAAGACATGTACGTCAGGTCCACCATCCACGATGACACCTCAGTGGAATTTCACAGAAGACGCGGTCCCGTTCAAAACCCTAGGTGTATCTACGACTACAATAAGTTCATGGGGGGGGGGGGGGGGTTGGATTTAAATGATTAAATGCTGCAGCCCTATCTACCAACACGAAAGTCCCTTTTCTGGTATAAGAAAGTCGCAATTTACTTTTTTTATTTGGCCATGTATAACGCATTTGTCATCTATCAAAAGTCAACCGAAAATCCCAACACCTTTCTCAAATTTATTGAAGAAATTGTTACTGCATTAATTTACCAGCAAGGGGATCCCAGAAAGCATTCGCTCCGATTGTGTCAGCAGACTGCATGAGCGCCATTTCCCTTACAATATCCCACCATCAGAACCTGGAAGAAGACACAAAAAAAGAAATGTCGGGTTGGCAGCAAAAGAGTAGTTAGGAAAGACACCAGTTTTCATTGTCCCCAATGTCCCTCCCAACCTGGTTTATGCATCGGAGATTGCTTCAAACACTATCACACTTCCCTGAACTATTAGCCCATATTTCTAACAGACTGCCATTTCCCCTTTTTTAATTTCTGTGCTGATTATTTCTCTGCTGCCTCAACCAACCATATCACTGCCTTCCATGTAAACCAACCCTGGCCTGTTTATTGACTATGCCTCTGCCTGCCGTCTGCATTGTTTATCCACCACGTTTTTGCCTTTCACGTGAATTGACCCTGGACTGTTTATCAACTATGCCTCTGTCTGCCGTCTGCATTGTTTATCCACCACGTTTTTGCCTTTCACGTGAATTGACACTGGACTGTTTATCAACTATGCCTCTGCCTACTGTCTATTTCTGCCTTTTACCTGTGCTGACCTCAGCCTGTTAATCGACCATGTTTTTTGCCTGCCACTTGGACTGATCTTTCGCCCTGCTACTTTAGTAGTGGGATTCAAGATAACACAGGGGTCTCACATATGTGAGGGGCTTCAGAATAGTGTTCTGAGTTGAGAAAAACTGATTTTGGTTTTCTCTGGGTTTTGTAATGCCCAGAACAGGGTCTGGAGTCTGGAGGCTTCAAAGAGATTTGGGTGGGAGAAGCCTCTACCTCTGTCCCCATTCTTTCCTGACCGAGGCCCTAAGCTTGATGGTCCTGCCTGCTGCCTGGACCAATACTTTGGCTGTGCTGACAATATATCTGCCTGCACTGACCCAGGACTTTTTATGGAACATGTGCCTGTTGCGTGGAACAATATTTGGGCTGTACTGACCATATCTCTGCCTGCTGCCTGTACTAACTATGGACAGTATTCCTGCCTGCTGCATGGACAATCCTTTTGCTGCTGCTGACCACTTCCTGCCTGCTACCTGGACCAATGCTTTGGCTGTGCTGACAATATCTCTGCCTGTATTGACTATGGACAGTATTCCTGCCTGCTGCCTGGACGATTCTTTCACTGTTGCTGTCTACGTTCCTGCCTGCTTCCTGGACCAATGCTCTCCTCTGTGGGCCACTGCACTTCTAAAACTACAGGTAATCTTTTGTTTACCCTTTGGTCAGCAGAATGTATTTTGGTGTATATTATGCCATGTGTTAGAAATATGAAAGGCCTTCAACATTGTGATAGGTAGTCAGAAAATGATGAGTGTAATTTATGCTCCTAGAACGCCTGAAGGTGCTACTTGGATGTCCAGGCTGTGTAAAAGTCTCACACATGTGGTATCACCATACTCAGGAGGAGTAGCAGAATGTATTTTGGGGTGTCATTTTTGCTATGTACATGCTATGTGCGTGAAATATCCTATATATTGACAACTTTGTGTAAAAAAAAAATAAGTTTTCATTTTTTTCCCACATGTGCCAAAAACTTGTGGAAAAAAAAAAATGGCGTTCAAAAAACTCAAAATGCCTCATAGAATATACGTTGGGGTGTTTGCTTTCCAAAATGGGGTCATTTTGTGGGCGTTTCCATTGTCTTGATGCGTCTAGGGCCTTCAAAAGTATGATAGGTAGTCAGAAAATGATGTGTGTAATTTATGTTCCTAAAATGCCTGAAGGTGCTACTTGGATGTTGAGTCTCTTTATGTGGCCAGGCTGTGTAAAAATCTCACACATGTGGTATGGCCATACTCAGTAGAAGTAGCAGAATGTATTTTGGGGTGTCACTTTTGCTATGTACATGTTATGTGTTAGAAATATCCTATAAATTGACAACTTTGTGTAAAGAAAATACGTTTTCATTTTTTTCCCACATTTTCCAAACACTTGCGGAAAAAAATTACATTCAAAAGACTCAAAAGTCCTCATAAAATATACGTTGGGGTGTTTGCTTTCCAAAATCGGGTCATTTTGTTGGCGATTGCATTGTCTTGGTGCTCTAGGGCCTTCAAAGGTGTGACAGGTAGTCAGAAAATGATGTGTGTAATTTATGCTCGTAGAACGCCTGAAGGTGCTTCTTGGATGTTGAGTCTCTTTATGTGGCCAGGCTGTGTAAAAGGCTCACACATGTGGTATTGCCAGACTCAGGAGGGGTAGCAGAATGTATTTTTGGGTGTCATTTTTGCTATGTATTTGCTATGTGTTAAAAATATCTAATGCAGCAAGTTGCTTATTACACATCAACAAACTCTCATATAGGTCATACAAAAAGTCCCTAACGAGACATCTACTCAACGCGGCCAAATCTCTTATACCTACATACTGGAACTCCAAATCCGTTCCCACGACTAAGAACTGGGTAGACAAGGTAACTTCCACATATGAGATGGAGGAAACTCTGGTCATCAAAAAAGAAAATAGTGGACCTTTCCATAACATGTGGAGACCATGGTTGATATTCACTCTTTCCCCGGATTTCAAAAAACTGATTGAGTATTAGTAATCTCATGACCAACTTTCATACCCCACCAGGACCTTCTGTTTACATTTCTACAATGAGCTATCTGATCAAGTACCACCTGTCAATAATACTCCATCACCTCCCCCTCCCCCTCCCCCCTCTCTTTTTTCCATTTCCTTTTTCTTTCCCTTTATTCTTCTTCTTCTATAATTCTTATCTTCGCTTCCTTCACTGCCCCCTAGTGGCCTTCATTGAGGCAGGCACTTATCTTTCGGTCCTGCCTCATCTGAGGGAGGGTATCGTGTTCGAATACCCTCACTGTACCTCTTGAGATGATGTAGATATTTAATGTTGTTGCACTAATTTTTGATTCAACATAACTTGATGTCATAATTTATGTACATGTTGTACAGTTATACCATTTGCCTTATTGCTATTGTTAATACTGTACATGTTTATTACAGTTGTTCAATAAAGCTTTTATTGAAAAAAAAAAAATATCTTATAAATTGACAACTTTGTGGGAAAAAATTGTTTGTACAATTTTCCAAGAATTGTGGGAAAAAATGACAACTTCAAAAAACTCACCATGCCTCTTACTATATACCTTGGACTGTTTACTTTCCAAAAAGGGGTCATTTGAGGGGTATTTGTACTGTCCTGACATTTTAGGGCCTCAAGAAAGGAGATAAGCAGTCAGTACATCAGGTGTGATAAATTTTCAGTGATTTTTACCATAGCTTGTAGACTCTATAACTTTCACACAGACTAAATAATATACACTCGTTTTCTTACCAAAGATATGTAGCAGTATACATTTTGGCCCAAATGTATGAAGAAAAATTACTTTTTTGCAAAATTTTATAACAGAAACAAAAAAAAAGTATTTTTTTTTTTTTTTTTAATTTTCACTCTTTTTTCGCTTATATCACAAAAAATAAAAAACCCAGTTGTGATCAAATACCACCAAAAGAAAGCTCTATTTGTATGAAATAAACAATAAAAATATTGTTTGGGTACAGTGTAGTCTGACTGAGCAATTGTCATTCAAAATGTGAGAGTGCCGAAAGCTGAAAATTGGTCTGGGCAGGAAGGGGGTGAAAGTGCCCAGTATTGAAGTGGTTAAACTGCCCGGGGGCCAATTTTTTTTTTTTTCTTTTGTATATGCGATTTACTACTGCTTTTAACTAAAAGACACTGGGAGTTTAATACTATTTTATCAAATTATTCCATTTCAACAATGACAGAACCCCTTTTTATGGTGTAGTCAGTCTATAGGTGTTAGTACTACATGGCTAATTTATCCTGAAGATTAAAGCTGGAAACACACTATACAATCTTCTTTATATTTTTATCCTTTAGATTTACCAAAACCATATAATATGAGGTCAAACCTAAACACTTGCAATTTGTATGCAATCAGGCAGGCCCTTGTACTACATAGTTAAAAGTAAAGCCTCGTACACATGCAACGATTGTTGGCCGACCGATCGGCCGTCTTTTGTCCAGTGTTGTTGTGTTGGTTGAAATGTGCTCTAGACTGCACACAAATTTTCTCGGCCAACAACAAGCAACTTCAGAAGTGATGTCATGTGCTGGTTAACTTTCCGTGTGTTTTTTCTTCTCTGAGCATGCCCAGTCTTGCTCATCTGATGTTTGTCTGCCGAAATCTGTACTGACTGACGAAAAATCGGCCGTTGTGGTGACGGCCAACAAAAATTTTATAGCATGCACACCAGATTTTGTTCGGCCGAAAAGTCGCAGTCGGTTGTTGGAATCATCATACTGACAAGCCAACAATCGGCCGATCGGACGGTGGCCGAAAATTTACGGCCAACAATCGTTGCGTGTGTACGAGGCTTAAATCTAAAGGAAATCTACCAACAAAAGTTGTATAGTGTGTATCCAGCTTAAGACTCCTATTTACTGCACCTGTAGATAGAGTAAAATATCTGCTAAACAACAGACCATATAATGAAGTGTTGTATTTTTAGTACACAGGGATCACCCATCTCTGATATCGCCAGCATAACGCCAGGAGAACTGGTATTCTGCAAATCAAGCACACAATGTTATTCATCTGTACAATACAAAATTCTGTGTGGTCAGAGGCAGAGCATTCCAACAATAGACAGAAATCCTCTTTTCACTGCTATACAGAGAGCAGAGTTAGCTGTTAAATGACAAATAAGTCTCAGTGGAGTTTGCTAACAGGAAACTGTTGGATTTAATGCTGGAATCAGATGCTTCCCTCCGGGCTGAGAGTCCATTCACACTGATCCGACTTGGACCGCGACTTGTCAGGCTGACAAGTCGCGGTCCGTCGCGCTCCCATTGTGTGGTACTGGAACGGTTCTAATAGGAGCGACACAAGTCGCTTCGACTTTAAAAAAGGCCTGAAATCTTTCCTAAATGTATGTAATATAACTGGGTAAAAACATTTATAGGTAAATCTTGATCCAGGGAACATCTGATCGCCTCTCAGGGGAATTTTTTCCCCTGCTGTAACAAATTAGATCATGCTTTGCTTGGGTTTTTCACCTTCCCACGGATTAACTGTGGATATAGGATTGTGTATATGGGATTTTATGATTTATTTTTTTTCCTCTTTTATTGGTTGAACTAGATAGACTTGTGTCTTTTTTCAACCTGAAGAACTATGTAACTATGTAACATATTATATCTGTTCTTTCATCCTGGTGAAACATGGTGACAGTTTTACCAAAACACCTTTTATCAATGTCTTATAGTTTTCGCCCTTCAATTCTGCTCGTTCATTGGATGTCAAAACACATATATGGCAAAGTAGATGGATCGAATCTCGGACAGTTCAGCAGGAAGCAACCAAGATTCCAACCATCCATGGGCAGACTGATTTTACAACCACAAAACAATAGTGCAGCGCTAAGATAAATGAAATGTATGTGCAATACAATTGTGCAATGCAAATAAATCAAATAAAACCAAAAAAATCCAAATGTGAAGCCAAAAGCTGTGAATTCAGTGATTCTTCAATTATGAGGGAAATGACAGCTGGGGATACCAAATGCCACCAAATACAAGCAATCCCAAGGTGGTAAATTTGTGATAATTCACTAAACTCTCATAACAGGCTTTACAAGGTTCTTTATTAGTAATTAAACTGATATGTAATATATAAGAACAAATGACTACAAGTTACAAGCGTTGAAACTTTATGAGAACTGGGAGTGATGTGTGAAAGGTGTCAGGCTTCTAAATTTAGCAGTAAGGAGAAGTACAGCCAAAGCCTGTTTAGCTGTATTTCTCCTGTGGTTTAGAGGAGTGCAGTTCATTCTGCACTCCTGTGACCTATTTTCAGCCGGCAGCAGCGGGCTAAAACCCGCTGACGGCTGGCGTTGCAGCGCTGGTCCAGGCTCAGGAAAGATTACAAACATATGATCAGGATCTGCCCACATGCCTAAGCCGGCTGCTAACACCCCCTCTACAGCTTAGCGCTCCAGTGAGCACAGGGGAGGGGGGGGGGGGGGGAGTGGCAGAGAACCGACGACTGACAGTCACTGGCTCTCTGCTCAGGGAACCCTGAGAGCTGAGTGATCGGCGGGGTTTGATTGCTCAGTGTTAGAGCAGGCGGGGGACAGATGCAACATCGGACCAATGCTACATCCACTTAGGTAAGTATGCATCTAAATAAAAGACAATTGCCATGCTTCTCTTTTAACAAATAGTTCATAAATCCTTTCATTTCAGAATCACAGTGAAATCCGCTCAGGGTAACTCTTGGGTTGTTTGTTATTGTTGTTCTGTTTCCTAGGAGAAACTGAACTGTTTTAGGAAGTAAAGACAAATATATTACTATTCTGACATAAAAGACATGAATTATAGGTATTTTAAGCACAGGGACTTTTCAAACAAGGGCGTTGCAGTGATGAATTAGAGAGACATTCATTGTGCTACAACACAGTATAGGGTATGGCGTCTTGTGCATTGCCCGATGTAAAAATGCAGCCTTCTTTGATTCTCAGGCATGTAGATGTGTCATTAGTTTTGAATGGGCTTTTTAACGCAGCACAATGCAATATTGTAGTGCACTTGTTTTGGCGTGAAAGGGTGGGTTTCACACTGTTACATGGCCAGTGGTGTATTTTGGTTTTGTGCTGCCCTAGGCAAGACTAAAATTGGGTGCCCCCCCCCCCCATGTAAATTTGCCCCACTTCTTTTTTAACGGATGTGACTCCCTCCAAAATTGAAGGACTACAAGTCCCAGCATGAACCCCTGAGATCTCACGAGGGGGGTGAGTGAGGGAGAGAGGGAGGGAGAGAGAGAGGGGGGGTGAAAGAGAGAGAGGGGGATGAGAGAGAGTGAGAGAGAGAGAGAGAGGGGGGGGATGAAAGAGAGGGTGGGTGAGAGGGGAGGTAGAGAGGGCGGGGGATGAGAATGGGGGGATGAGAGAGGGGGATGAGAGATAGAGAGAGAGGGGGATGAGAGATAGAGAGAGAGGAGGGGTGAGAGAGAGAGAGAGGGGGGGATGAGAGGTAAAGAGAGATGTGAGAGAGGGAGAGAGAGGGGGGAGAGAGAGAGGGAGAGAGAGGGGATGAGAGAGAGGGGGGATGAGAGAGAGAGGGGGGATGAGAGAGAGAGAGGGGGGATGAGAGAGAGAGAGGGGGGATGAGAGAGAGAGGGGGGGGATGAGAGAGAGAGAGGGGGGATGAGAGAGAACGAGAGGGGTAGAGAGGGGGAGAGAGAGGGAGGGGGTGGGTGAGAGAGAGAGAGAGGGGGGGGTGAGAGAGGTGGCTCTAGCAGCCAGTGGCCAATAGAGTCTCAGGTGGAGGGGGGTGGCTTTTTTGCTGCCCCCCTGCAAAGTGCCGCCCTAGGCCTGGGCCTTGTTGGCCTAGGGCAAAATACAGCACTGTACATGGCAGCGCACGTTATACCTTTTTTGGTGCGTTAGGCAGCCCAGTCAAATAAATGGACCTCATTTTGTGCAACATAATTTGCATCAGGTTAAATTGGTTCTAAAGCCTTATGTTTTTTTTACCCTAATGCATTCTCTGCATTAAGATAAAAAAACTTCTGTGCAGATAATTCCACCCCCATACTTACCTGAGCCTGATCTTGATTTATCACTGTGCCCAAGAACAGTGGCTCTCTCCTCTCTCTCCCTCCTCACTAGGCAGATTGATAGCAGTGGGAGCCATTGGCACCTGCTGCTGTCAATTAAATCCTGTGACAAGGGAGTGGGGGCGTAGACGAGCTATCCTGTCCATGTCTATAGACGCGGGCAGCACAGGCCAGGTTTTCTATGGGGCAATGGTTTTCTATGGGGCACCCGTAGAAGAGGTGGAGCCAGGAGTGAATGCAGGGGACCACAGAAAAGGAGGTTTGGGACTGCTCTGTCATAGCTCCCTGTGTCCCTCTTTCCTCCTCATTTATCCCATATTTTGGTCTAATCTATATAGTTGTATAAAAAAGGCACTTTTTATCTTTTGAAAAGTGTTTCCCAGTGCTAAAGTTTTTATCCAACTTCTAAATTGCTGCATTTGTAGATTTCAAAAGCCAGTATAAAGGAAAATTAGTGTTAAAAAAAAACACTTGTGGGATTAACTAATCATTTTTTTTATAATTCTATTATAAGGGGGTGTGTCATATGCCTACATACTTTTGCCCCTCGTTCCCATCTCAAAAAATTGGGAGGTATGCTCTGTGCAAAACCATTGCACAAAGCAGGTAAGCATAACATGTTTATTGCTCAAAAAAAGACACAAAGGTTTACAAAAACATTAACACACTGGAACAGTGTGTGGCCCCAGCCTTAAAGTGATTGTAAAATCAGAAGTTTTTTTTTTACCTTAATGCATTCTATGGATTAGGATAAAAAACCTTCTATGTGCAGCAGCTTCCCTCGGCCCCCCCTAATACTTACCTGAGCACTGTCTAGATCCAGCGATGTTGTAGAACTGTCTCAGCTGCCTGGGACTCCCCTCCTTATTGGCTGAGACAGCAGCACAGCACCATTGGCTCCCAATGTTGTCACTCAAAGTCAGTCAGCCAATGAGAAGAGAATGAGGGCAGGGCGGGGCCACAGCTCAGTGTCTGAATGGACACAGAAAGCAGTGACTTGGCACCGGTACCCCCATAGCAAGCTGCTTGCTGTGGGGCCACTCAACAGGAGGAAGGGGCCAGGAGAGCAGAAGAGGAGTCTGAGAAGAGGAGGATCTGGGCTGCTCTGTGCAAAACCCCCGCACAGGGTAGGTAAGTATAAAATGTTATTTTTAACACAAAAAAAAACGAGACTTTACAATCACTTTAAGCTGGGTATCAAAATTTAACCAGTTCAGCAGAAACTGCCCACATTTCAGTACATGTGTACTCCTGTCTGATCAACAGAAGCCAGGCATTAGACCTGCTGAATGGTCCTGCTTGAATTCCAGCATTCAATCATCGCTTGCAGCCAATGGCTGCAGTGCTGATCAGTGTATTCTGACAGGAGGGGGAGATCTCCCTGTCAGAATACAATAGTGCGGCAGGTGACATTACCGCATCCAAATCGCTTGTGTGGATGCAGGAATCCGTTAGTTTTTTTTCAGTCAACCTTCTGAGTGGACAAATATAAAACAAAACCTGTGTATACCTTGCTTTAGAGTTGCTGACCCCCCCCCGGAGATATTCACTCAGCTATATTTCCTTGGTTTAGGGACAGCGGGTCATGGTCAGTGATAATCAGCCCCTGATTTCTTATATTTCTTGGATACTCTAGCAGTACAATTTCTAAAACTAGGTTCACATATTTGTGTTTGTATGTGAGTGCATTTGTACACCCACACAGAGACGCAAATACAGTATGTGCATTTGGATCTACAAACTAGAGGAAAGATTTATGTAATTTTTATTTATTTTTATTTGTTTACTAATATTGGCGGCGATCTGCGATTTTTAGCGGGACTGCAACATTGCGGCGGACAGATCGGACCCCTAACTAACATTTTTGACACTTTTGGGGGACCAGTGACATTACTACAGTAATCAGTGCTAAAAATATGCACTGTTACTGTAATAATGATATTGGCAGGGAAGGGGTTAACACTGGGGGTGATCCAAGGGTTAAGTGTGTTCCCTATATGCGCTTTCTAACTAGTTTGGGGATGGATTTAACAGAGGCAGAGAGAGAGATCGGTGATTCAGCATAGCTGAATCACAATCTTTCCCAGCCTCTTTGACAGGATAGCCGTCTTGCATTGTTTACATACCAGACAGCTCTCCTGTCAGTATTTCTGAAGATCGCCGAAGATCGCTCCTCCTGCGGTCTGCCTCCCACTGTGTCTAATCACAGCAGGTGCGCGGCTCCGGCGGCGCGCGCATGCCGCCGAAGCCGCGCACACATAATCATGTAGATGTACGTAATTATGTGCAGCTGAGCCGTCCTGCTGCAGTAAATCTGCGTGGGGCGGTCGGCAAGTGGTTAAAAGCTAAGTTTACCTTTAGGAGCATGTTACATGTTACACCCATTTAGGGTGTAACATGTAACATGCTCCTTTCCATCCACCTCCCGCTGCCAGCGCTCCCCTTTCTGTGACAGAGAACAGGGGACCTTCTCCCTGTACCCGCTGTCACAATTTGAAAACAGCTCGGTCATGTGGAGCTAAGGTACGTGACGTCACCAAGCTTGCTCGTATTGTAAAACGTTTGGAGGCCTACAACTTTACCTAGGAATATAAATATGCTTTGTATATAAGGGCTTGTTTATTTCAACATTGTGAGTATTATGCTTTGTATATAAGGGCTTGTTTATTTCAACATTGTGAGTAGTTCTATGTATGTCTTGATTTTATTAAAAGTTTTATATGGTTTTACAGGATGCGGGTTTCCCTATTCTGATTTTACGGTGAATCTCATAGAAATGCATGGATGGTTCTGATTCAATTTATACCAGAGGTTGTGAGACACCACAAGATTTCTGTTATATAGCATTTGCCGGATCCCTCCACGATGAGATTACAATTTTCAGGCTAATTTTCAGGGTCAATTTGTACCGGTAAGTGTCCATTTTACATAGAGGTGAAGGTGCACTTGGTGATTATAAGCACTGGCTTAATATAAGACTTTCAACAGCACAGCGGCGTTTCTGCACACAGTTTGGACTGTTATATTACTTAAGTCTTTTCAGGCTGTTTTTATATCTGTCCCAGAATTATATGTTTGAATATTTTTCCAAGTTTTATTTCACTGTTATTTGTTTGCTCAAAATTTTTTCTATCATGAGTATCCATATCACCATATACAGCGTGGCAATTTATTTTCTTTTTACACCATTCGGTAACTGCCTGCCCATATTGGAGGTACGGGCAGACAGTCTGCAGGATCCAAGCATTGGTCCCGTTATCTGCTGATCGTGCAATGCTTTACAGGCTCCAGTGTAAAACAAATTAAAAATGCACCTGTGCATTTATTATTTTTTATAAAATGTGAACTTATGCTTTAAAGCCAGCCATAGATGGTTTAATCCTCTACCGTTTCAGCAGGGACCGGGCAAGATTAGAACCATCTATGGCCAGGCTGATTTTACCCAAGATCCTTCGATCAACTTGGGTAAAACCAGCATGTTGGTTTTTCGGCATGCAATTATTGCCAGTGGCTATTGCCCTCCAGCAGAACACAATAGCTCCACGGGAGGGATCCCCCTCATCCACAGGGACTCTGTTGAGTGATTTTACTTTCCTTACACCTGTAGTGGAAGGAAAGAAAATTGATTTGTCAATTGATTCATCTATGGCCTGCCTTAGGCCCCTTTCACACACTCCATCCGTAGGACGGAGTCTGTTTTTCTCAGCGGGGGAACGATCCGCTGATCCCCCGCTGAGCAGGAGGATGACAGCTGTGTCTCCATGCTGTGTGCGGAGACACAGCTGTCAGTTCCCCATGCATCTATATGGGGGAAATCGGATGGGAACGGACCGTCGGACCGACCGCTGGACGGATGGAAAATAGGGTTTCCATCCGTCCAGATTTGACGCATCGGATCGGATGTCAGCGGACATGTCTCCGCTGACATCCGATGCCCCATAGGGATGCATGGGGGGACCTCCGTTCAGATCCGCCAAAAAACGGACAGGTTCAGATCAACTATGTAGTGCATGGACCTGTCTGATTTGATTCAAATTGTCCAGTTGTGTCCTCCTACTGTAAATCTAAAGCAGATAATATTGTGTATGGCCAGCTTTAGACTCCTGAAGGGCAAACTTGCTTACAAAGCACCATGTTTCCAAAAGCAGAGGGACTGTCCCTCTTATGGAACAAAGTCCTTCTGTCCTTCTTTCCTCATTTGTCCCTCATTTTGGTCTGATGTATACAACTGTATAAAAAAAGCATTAGTTATCTCTTAAAAAGTGTTTTACAGTGTTAAGACTTTTAACCAATTTCTAAATCGTTGCATTAAAGGAATAGTAATGGTAAAAAAATCACATATGGATTTTGTATATTAGTTCTCCATATAATGGGGCTGTGGAAGGGGTGAATGCTTTGCCTGACATATTTTTTGTAAGTGTCATATACTGTAAGTGTCCTTGTTTTCTATCGCAAAAGTTGGAAGATATGGCTTTGCCCTCCTACAGGACAGTCTTGGCCTTGATAATCTGTTGTATGTCTGTTGTTGTCAGTTGAAAAATGTCAGTTTATACGGCCATTGATATCAGTGAAGCGCCTGCACACTGCAGTACTGATTGGCGCTGGCTCAATGTTTGTACATAGTGTGAATGATGTCTTGTTGACTAGTATGGAGTGATTGTCAGTGAATGCACACATGAAAGAGACGGAGCCGCACACATATTGCATATATCAGAGCAGTCTGGCTCCCTCCTTCCTCATTTTCTTTTATTATCGAACGTCAATCAGTCTTACTTCCTGATACATTCTGCTCTTTGGACTCAGTTCACAAAATGATTTGTGAACAGAAAACAGACTATGGTCAATTCACTATGCGGCCCTCTGGCTGTCCAGCCTTCATCATGGTGACCCCATGAATGAGATCCCACCTTTCCACAATCATAACTGACAGTCTAAGGACTTCCATAGCAGGGTTACAGAGAACTCTGAGCTGTATAAACATTTACTTCTTTCTATATAATTTACCTGTTGTTTCTCAGGCAGATGTGGGTCCCAAACTGCCACCCAGTAAATCGTCTGAAAGCTGAATGAAGATTACAATCAATTAAACATTGCATCATGGAAGGCAATCTGTACTGCATTTTGCAACTTTCTTTAAATGGAATTCTAGCTTTAGGGCTCATTTACACTTGCAGTTGAGGGGCAGTAAAACCCCTTGGTTGAGCAGTTGTTTTATTGCTCCTCAACCACTCCCCCTTTTGGTGCAGAGGCAGCAGCCAGAGGTGTTGCACTCGGCAGGTGGTACCGCCCGCCAAGGGGGGCCTATTCAAGGGAATAGGGCTGCACTGCCACTGCCCTGCAACTGCTGACGACGCACGTGGTTGCAGCGCAGTTGTCTGGCATTTAGGGAGTTAATACACCCGGTGAGGAAGCAATGCAACATCTCAAATGCAAATGCACTCTGAAGAGCAACCCAAACGCTCTTCAGACAGCAAAGCAAGTGTAATTGAGCCCTTACTTTGTATTTTTTTTCTAAACGTTATAGACATATCAAAGCTACCAGTTTGTAGTGTATTTAAAAACAGTACAATGATTTAGGATAGATTATACTGTAGGGATCAGTTAGTATTGTTATCTGCAGCCTCTGGGGTACTGTTTAGATTTGCCCTGTGTATTCTCTACTGTCCGGGAGCTTCAGGTATTCTAGAGATCTGAGAAGTGATTCCAGGAGAAGAAATGCTGCTCTGTCTGTGGCTGTTCGCAGACCAGTGATGAGCAGTATGTTTTCTGCTCCATTAGAGCTGTAATGGATCTTGGGCCCTAGCTTGCTGTATGACATATGAAGTTCCAGATCAAAACATACAACAAGAGAAGCATCCTCAGAGCAAGCACTAACATGAAAGTATAAATGCTGAATGAAACGGAATGTTTTTTCTTTCTTTTCACTGTAAACATTAAAGGGGGGTTGTATGAATCTAAGCGCGAGTCAGAAAATCCTTTAATGGGAAATTGTCCCCTGTCTCAACCAGAGGAAGCCATCACGATCATCATATAATTTAGCGGGGTCCCTACTGTCTCCTTAGTGTTGGGGACATTTTTGGGTGCCATCGCTCTATGTCACTTGTGTGACGAGAGAGCACTCCCTATGAAAATATATGCTGGACTTGTCATCTTTCTCAGTTTAGGCCTGGGAATGAATTTGCCCTAATCAGACATCTTTCTGGGTAACTACACCCTACTTGATGATAGGGGGAGTCGGCATGTTGCGCATTTTTTTTTCACAAACTGTTTATTGGAGTTTAAAATGAACAGTTGGAGTGTGAATGGACGATACAGTAGATGAAACACAGAATGACAGTAAGATTATAAAGCAGCGAGTTTTATATGGATGTGTCATTACATAAAAACATCAGGACATAAATTATACTGGCAAATTGGTCTCAGGTATTAAATGACTCCCATGGGGCGAAGACCAAGGATAGGTGTGATATTTTATAAGGATTAAAGGTAGGATGTGAGGGGGAGATTCCCTACACAAACTTTGTGAAACGCTCAATGGAAGGGTGATTCTTATCAGGGCCAGACTGGGAATAAAATTCAGCCCTGATAATAATTTCATACCAGCCCCATAGCATTATTATACCAGCTCAACAGCATAACATCATTATTTTCTTGTTCATAAAAGGGAAAACCATGCATTTTAAATCACGTTTGAAGAGTGTATTATATATAAATAAGACAGATATGAAAGAATATAGGGCTTTATATATATAAGAGCAAATTCTGATTAAAAGTGGTAAACATGCGGACATGGTACAGGAGGGGGTCATAACCTGTGTGGGCATGATACAGGAGATGTCAGAGGCTGCGGACATGGTACAGGAGGACGTGCCAGAGGCTGCGGACATGGTACAGGAGGACGTGCCAGAGGCTGCGGACATGGTACAGGAGATGCAGGGGCTGCAGGCATGGTGCAGGTGATGTAGGGGCTGCGGGCATGGTACAGGAGATGCAGAGGCTGCTGGCATGGTGCAGGAGATGCAGGGGCTGCAGGCATGGGGCAGGAAATGTAGGGGCTGCGGGCAGGGTGCAGGAGATGCAGGGGCTGCGGGCATGGGGCAGGGGCTGCGGGCATGGAGCAGGAGATGCAGGGGCTGCGGGCAAGGTGCAGGAGAGGCAGTGCTGTGGGCATGGTACAGGAGATGCAGGGCTGCAGGCATGGTACATGAGAGGCAGTGCTGTGGGTATAGTACAGGAGATGCAGTGAAAATCTCCTGTACCATGACCGCAGCACTGCATCTCCTGAGGAGATGCGGGGGCTGCGGAGGAGTCTCACTTACCCTTTGGTGAGGTGCCTTACATTTAAAAATGACGCTGCCCGACACCATCATGTCACTGCACATGCGCCGTCTGCCCGAGAAAAGCTGAGCGTGTACGGGCTTTCCTGAGCGGCGGCGGGGCATGCGCAGTGCACATGTCAGGCCGGCCGCAGCCATTTTTTTTTTTACAGGTCCCATTGACTTTCAGCCAGCCCCCGTGCAGGGGGACTTGCCGGCCTACCGGGAAATTTCCCGGTATCCTGGTAGGCCAGTCCGGCCCTGATTGTTATCAAGTATCGTATAGGGAGGCCTAATATTGTTTCAAGAAGTTAAGAATAATGAAGCTAGGGGCGTAACAATATCGGATCAGGAGAAGTAAGAAGACGTGTAGAACTAATAAAAAAGTTACAGGGATAGTGGGGGAAGAGAGGGGTAAAGAGAGGAGGAGGAAAAGGTGGTGGAGGTTTTGCCAGATGTGACCTCTTGTATAGTCCTCTACCCAATCAGAAGGAGAGAAGTGTGTGGACCAAAGTAAAGTGGTTGTAAAACCTTAAATATACCCAGTGAAGTGACTGGCCTCAGTTGATACACAGAGATTAAACAAATCCTCCTACATAGGTTGTACCTGTTTATCAGCTGTCTTCTCTTCTCTACATACATTCAAAGTTCAGAATTTATAAATCTTGTCTGAGCTGTCAGAAAAAGGAAGAGAGAGCTGAAATTACACTCTGCAGAGCTCAGTGAGGGGAGTTCTGATTGCTGATTGGAGGGAAGGGACACACCACCTTCACACAGTACACAGGAACAGAGCTAAGGTTGTCAATTAGCTGGTGGGCCTTCCCCTGTCACCTTTTTTCTCTTGGTGTCAGGAAAACTTGTCAGAAGTGACTCATGCTGCAAGCAGAGGAACAAAGTAGTACACAGAAATGACACTTAATGAGATAAGTACACACTATAGAAGAATATGCTTTGTTCATATTTCATGTCTAAAACCACTTTAAGGTCTTGACTTGACTCCAACCAGAGGACCCACATTTTGAGGAAATCTTGAGTAAAAGCATTGTTTAGTATGGAAGCGTTTTGTTTTTTTTGTGAATCATTGTACCCACGATCCATTGCTTTACCTCCATGAAATTCAAGGTTGACTGTTGCCAGGCTCTGGCAATAGTTTGATGAGTGTTAGGAAAAATGAAGGATATCAGTTTTCGTTCAGCTCTGTTGAGGTCAATGATAGGTCTATGAAGCAACGCTTCCCAGGGGTTTCTGGCTATGTTTTTGTCACAGATGGATCGGATCAAGTTGTATACTCTCCAGTGATGGCGAACCTTGGCACCCCAGATGTTTTGGAACTACATTTCCCATGATGTTTAACTACACTGCAGAGTGCATGAGCATCATGGGAAATGTAGTTCCAAAACATCTGGGGTGCCAAGGTTTGCCATCACTGCGTCTAATCCATAGCCTCTGGACAGTGGGGCTTTGCCACCAAAAATGGTCCAATGTTCCTGGGACCCCACATCCGTAAAAACAAAAAGATGAGGCTAAGGGTATGGCATGTTGTGCATTTTCATACATGAACCATTGTTGCAGCTGCAAGTAATACATTCCTGTGCTGTGGCCTACAATGATTGACTGAAGAGCATTTGATTTGGGATCCCCTGTGCCTGTCACTGTGCAGTGTCTGTATAGTCTGACCTTTTGGTGAGTTCCATTCCTGGCATCTCTACATCCTCCAGGTGCTTCAAAATGATGACAGTTAGAACTAAGCAGGCTCATACCCTGGCAATAAAAGATTGTTTGTCCAAAAGAATAAAATATTTGAATCCCTCTTTAGTTCCACACAGCTGAAGAAATCACCCAAACCAGTGAACATAGATGAGTCAATGATGATGTGCAAAAATGCAGAAGTGCCAGCAGATATAATCAGTGCTAACAATATCCAAACACTAACATTTACATCCCGTATTCCAACACATCTTCACTGTTCCAAATCCCTTTTCATGATGAATTCAATATTTAATGATCTGCTCTGACAATCGTCCCTGGCTGTGGACATTATCACCTTTCCGTTACAAATTCAACTTTCCCTTTAATAGTCTGACTATGGTTTTCAGTGTAATGACCCAAAATTGTTCTTCATAATATGCTACTGCACACCAACCGAACACCAAAATCAGGCTTATGCTGGGTTCACACTGATGTGATGCGGGAACCACAGCGAAACCTGTGCGGGTCAGCACATCGCATCTGACTTGCAGGCAGTTCACACTGCTCTCTGTGAACCACTGTGGGTGTTAATGTAAAGTTAATGACACCCCTAAATAGGTTTGCAGAATGCAGTGCGAACTGTGAAATCGGATCGCATGGGTCTGAACACCCACGCAATCTGATTCCAGTGCGGACCAAAAAAGGGTCCTGCGCCATTTTGGTCTGAATGTGATGTGATTTTAGTCGTACAAACTGTGGGGCTGAATTTGCATCACACAGACATCACAAGTGATGTGCACAGCAATGAGATGCAAATCACATGCAATGTTGGCGACAATTTCGACCAACGAACGATGTTTCGTTGTAAGATGTCCGCTGTCGCCTTCTGACTGCAGGTGTTCTGTCAGATTAGCAAACCTGGTAGTGGTGGAACGCATGTGCAGCCAACTTAGTAGCGGTGGAACGCATGTGCAGCAAACTTAGTAGCGGTGGAACACATGCGCAGCAAACCTGGTAGCGGTGGAACACATGCGCAGCAAACCTGGTAGCGGTGGAACGCATGCGCAGCAAACCTGGTAGCGGTGGAACGCATGCGCAGCAAACCTGGTAGCGGTGGAACGCATGCGCAGCAAACCTGGTAGCAGTGGGACGCATACGCATCTGACGGAACATCACTTCTGTTACATTATCTGACGGGTAGTGGTAATCTGATTACCGGAGCCAAATGGCGGGTTCCTGCAATCAATCAGCGACTGGCACCCACTGATTGATTGGTGCTGCAGCCAATTGCAGCACAGTCGGGGGGGGGGCGCTCCCTACCCCGGCGTGATCCAGCGCAGAGCGGCCACCCTGCCGCAGTATATCTACGGTGGGCAGTCCGCAAGTGGTTATGAGAATTCCGTTCTTAGTAGAGGGCTGTGGTGACTGTAGTGTACATGTCTCTCTGGGGATGCTTTGCTGGTTCCTTTTGCTATGGGTTCCAGGTTACAAGCTGCGCATTGTTACTGGGAGGATTTACCTCAGCTGTGGTGCAGATCTTCAGTCAGCTGAGCACTGGATTGGTGAAAAATCTTTTGGCGGGAAAAGTCTGGCCAATGAGTGTAACCTTTACTTGTATATCCTCTCCTGTCTCTGAGCAGGGTCAGCTCTTGTCTTCTGGATTCTCCTCAGCCTTCCTTTGGTTATTTTTTTTTCTGGGGTAACGGTCGCCCACTTTGTTGGTGAGCTGTTATTTAGGTATGTAGTTGTGTTAATGGGGTGTACAATCCCATGAAAAGTATTGTGCAATGGATGTACATGTGTGTGGGTGAGCCCTCTCAGTCATTGTTTACCTGTGAGCACACAGGAGGATGTCTCTGCATCCCTCCCTGCTTTCCAAGATAAGAACCCTGCCATGCCCCAGTCATACAGATCATAAACTTCACATGCTGGATGATTAGACCCAGTTCACCCCATAGAAATGCAGTCTGGATGCTTTCGAGATCCATTTCTCCATGTGCGTTTTTGATACTTTCCAGTGCATTTTTGTTTTTTTTTTCACTTTAACCACTTGCTTACTTGCCACTGAAAGAGGAAATAAACCTATAGGCAAGCTTAGAACAAGGCTTACCTATAGGTACTGTAAATATCTACTAAACATGCACTGTTTAGGAGATATTTACTTTGCATGCAGCCGATGACCTCATGTATGGCGGCCCCCTGTGCCATGATGTCTTTACTCCAGACGGTAATCCGCTCCTTTTTGTTTTTTTCCTTACCCTATGCCATGCCATTCATTGGGAAGCTCAGTGTACTGCTACTTCTCCTCTCCCAGCTTCTATACAACTGAGAACAAAGCCAATGTCATCACTTATAAACAAAGGGAAAAAAGGTTTTCCGGAGGTACCTCTTTACTTCTGGCTTATCACACCCTGGATGTGAAGACAGTAACAGGATAATCTGGAGCTCTTGTGGAGATACATGCTGGTCATGACCCCCTATAATTAAGGGGTTAACTTCTTCTGGTAAGAAGTATTTTATCCGAGCACTGGGTGTATGGTGATTGGTGAAGGCACTTTATATCAAGTCCATTTTGCTGCTGGAACAATTAGTTTGCACCGAGCACTTTCAAGGACTATATTTTGATATACTCACCAATATATTGTCATTTAAATGAACTGTTCACCTCAATTTTATTGGTTTTATGTTTATGTGATTTATGTGAGACATAACACTGTTTATGCACTAGCACTTTTTGTGAGTTCACAGCTGAGCGCAATAACCCCCATTCATTATCACTTATTGCATTATCACGTTTTTATTGCTGCTCGCTAAAGGAAGAAATTCCTCAAATTTTTCACATTTATTTATTTATATAATATATATTCATCTATTGTCAAATATCACTCCGTTTGCGCAGTTCCCTTTTCGGCCTACACCGAAATTTGTTTTCTACTGGCCTAGTTTACACCAGTGCGGTCAGTTCCGGGGATAAAAAGTAGAACATGTGGCATTTTTCTTCTACTGACACGCAGTAAAAGTCACAGGAATGTACCAGTCCCCATTACAGTGAAAATAAAAAAACAAACAAAAAAAAAACAGGAAAACATCTGAAAACTCATCAAAAATTGCCTGGAATGTGCCAAAAATGCGCATACAGAAATGCACCTGGAATGGATCTGGAGTGCGTTTTTGTGGTGTGAACCAGCCCTCGTGGTGGGGACATGTGCGTTTTGTGGTGTGAACCAGCCCTCGTGGGGACGTGTGCATTCAGTGCGTTTTTGTGGTGTGAACCAGCCCTCGTGGGGACGTGTGCATTCAGTGCGTTTTTGTGGTGTGAACCAGCCCTCGTGGGGACGTGTGCATTCAGTGCGTTTTTTGATGTTTTACTGCGTTCCAGTACAGTAGAAAATGCAGCATGTTCGTTTTTTTTTTTCTGGAAGTTTTAGCATTGGTGTGAGCTATGCCATTGGAAACCATGTACCCCACTTTCCATGCGTTTCTGATGCAGAAAAACTACACTGGGCTGTATGTGATGTAAACCGGATCGCTTTTATTTATCATTACACTGACTTTCCAACACACCAGAGGTTAGATGGAAGATTTAGTGCTGTAAAAACCTAACTGTGCATTTTTTAGAGAGGCATAACTTTGGAAGGATGAATTGAGGGATTCCATTCCAAATCAGGGCTGTGTCTACACATGGATCTCCAGCAGCAGCAGCAGCTGACCTCTCCTCCCTGCAGCTGGCACGACGTGGGCTAAGCAGGCAGCCCCTCTTCTGCTTGCACTACCTCTAGCCACCAGTGGGCGGAGCAGCGGTGGATGAGTCATTGGGGTGGAGGCTCTTCAGAGCTTTTTACCTTCTGTGTTCAGTAGAAGTCCGGCAGATTGGAGCTACGATCAGTCCGTTTGTGTTTACAGCGAGGTCAGCCATCAGGTATGTTCCCAGTCCGCCTTCTGATCGCTTCTGCAATCTGTGGCAGTGCAGGGGGCCACATCGTCTCCCGGGGGGCCCCAGCTTGCTGCATGGAGTAGCAGCATCTTCTGCAAACACTGCATGAGCTTCATGGCAGATGCAATGCCCCTGGCAGGGCGGGCACAAGGCAGCATGCACCCCCTGATCATTGATTGTTACTGACCATCTTTGGGAAGTTCCCCGCTTCATTGCAACAACTTTCTGCTCCATATATAGACATGCATGGACTGCAGGCTCATGACGTCACTAACTTTAATCTGCGGGGAGCAGTTATTTAGCTGGGTGGGGTAAATAGATGGGGCACTTTACTGGCAGAGAATCCTATTGGAGCCACTGCAGAACTTCTTGGATGTCTATCAGGGAGAAGTGATTGACAGCTGAGTTGCACCCAGAATTCCTGTTTAGGAATGGCTCTATTGCTTAGATCCGGGGGTGGGGGCTTGACCCCCTCCCCAGTGGTCCAATCTGGTCCTGATCAGTGTGGGTGCTCATATGCAGACATGACCAAGTTTTCCTATAAGCAGTACATCCTCTGCATTGGGGAACACTGAAAAATCTGCTAAAATCCCAAGTTTGAAGCTTGCTTTTGCAATCCAAACTTTTCTGTGGAAACGATTTGCTGTGAATGTGATGAGTGCGTGCCTAGATTGGTCAGACCTCTGCATATCGGTACGAAGGATAAGTTTTGTGCAATAGGAAGAGTAACTTGAGTACTTCCCAATAACCTCCTGCAGATCACTAAATTCATGGAGCTGTCATTTCTTCACAACCTCACAAAGTGGCACTAAAGGCAAAACTTTTTATCTTTTTTTTTATTTTCGAGTAAAGCTGGATACACACTATATAACTTTTGTTGTTCGATTTCCTTTAGATTTACCTTCAACTATGTAGTGCAAGGGTCTGCATGATTGCATACAAATTGCAAGTGTTTAGGTTTGACCTCATATTGTATAGTTTTGGTAAATCTAAAGGAACTAATCTAAAGACCATTGTATCCAGCTTAAGGGAGGGTTAGAACCACCGTCAGGTTTTTTTTTTTCTTGCATGCCATCTGTGTCCCATTGAGAAGATTTTATTTCCTGTCGCATAGCCAAAAAAGGATTGGACATCCCTTCAAAATTAGGGAATCCCTGGTTATCACCAGAACTAGAGTCCCCATTGGAAGATTTCTCCTCCTGTTGCTTTTCTGGGGACAACCCAAAAATGTGGGCTTTTTTTTTTTACTTTTCATAATGGTAAACATGTCAGATGGAGAGGCTTGGTCCCGGTTCACACGATCGGCAGAACGATCGGCCGTCTTTTGTCCAGGGCTGTCGTGTCTGTTGAAAACTGCAAAAGACTGCACACGAATTTTGTCGGCCAACAACAGCCGACTGCAGAAGTGATGTCATGTGATGGCTAACTTTCCTTGTCTTTTTTTCTTTTCTGAGCATGCCCAGTCTTGCAAATCTGCTGTCTGTCGGCCGAAATCTGTACTGACTGGCGAACAATCGGCCGTTCTGGTGTTGGCCAACAAAAATTTTAATGCCTGCACGACAGATTCTGTTCGGCCGAAAATTCACTGTCGGAAGCATCATACTAACAAGCCGATCGTTCGGCGGCCGAATATTTACGGCCGACAATCGCTACGTGTGTACGGGGCTTTAGTGTTAGACCCGAGACAGCTTCTCTAGATGATTGCTGGGACAGTCATTGCAGACTCTTGAGCATTTTACATTTTTATCACAGGTTATTGAAAAGATTTTGTAGTTTGCAGATTTTACTTCCAAATATTTGTATAAGTAAAGACCTAGCGAAAGCCAAAATTCCGTAACAACCTTTTTAATCCCAGCTCAAGGTATTCTGCAGCATGCGCAGATCCTGCATGTCCGGGGAAAGGGGGAGAACAATAGAAGTCTCACAGCCAACCTGCCTCTGCCCCCTGCATGGACCCTCCTGGCTTATTCTATGTTGCATGCTGGCTGCACACTCAGCTATAGGTTTGATCCCTAGGGATGAGATTTACTGACAGTAGGATGAATTAACCCTGGAAAATGCCTCAATAAATCAGAACTGCCTAAAATAAGAATATCACATCTGCTGAGGGAGTGTTGTACAAAACCCATACCCGCCTTCAGTCCTAAAACTCCAACCAGAGACCACTGGAAATCTCTATTTTTACTGACTTAAAATAAATCTTGAGATTCTTGTGGTTGTGCAAGATGTAATTCATCCCAGCAGCTGCCACAGACATAGTGCAGGAGCCCAGGGGCTGCTCAGACAAGCTGCAATTATTATAATTGCCTGAAGAGCGGGGTGGGGTATCATGGGATGCTGAGGAGGGGGGAGGAAGAGGAGTGCAGGGCTCTGTTTTAGATTACACAAAATATCGGGGTGAGGTATCATGGGACGCTGGGGGGGGGGGGGGGAGAGGAGTGCAGGGCTCCATTCTTAGATTACCAAAAATATTTAATATGCAGACCTACCTAAATTATCAGTCCATTTAAGTTAAACTGGACATACACATCAATTCACTCCTTCAGCTCCAGGAGCTGAACAATAAATCGCTCAATTCCCCTATCTGTGTAAAATGGCCTAGAGTGACGTATCTGCAGTGCTGGCTATTGTACTGAGACAGCTGGCACTTAAAGTTGTAAAAATACTTGAACAGCGCCTGCATCTAATTGGATGCAGGTGCTGTTCAGCTGACCACATTCCACCCGCCTCCTTTGACAAAAGTCGATTGAAAAATTAATTTTGTCGATCCAGGTGGTGCTGAGGGCGAACCATGATGGCAGCCTCAGCAAAGAAGCAAGTTTTTATGGATAAAGTTCCACTTTAAATAAAAAAATTAAACCTATATATAAAATTAGGGGACCAATTTCACTCAAAACAAACAGACCAATTGTCGGTGGATTCTGGTGCCAAAAATTATCTTGATCTTTTTTGTTGGCTTTTTATTGAAAGATAATTGCATGGAATTCAACACAAACAGCCGTTTGATTTCCAGTCCATTTTTTTCCAGCTTTGGGGGAAGCACACACTGAGGTGGAAATAATTAGAAAATCTTATTGAGGCTGGTTTTCACATGTGGCTGAGAACAGTAAAACCAAGTGGTTGAGCTGTAGAGTTACCACCCCTGACTGCCACCTAAAGAAGGGCATGCATCTGTTCAGGTCTAGAGAGATCTACTACTGAATGCTTTTCAGAGGGGCATTTAAGCCTCCATTTAGGCACATAGTGATTGCCCACCTCAGCTTTGTTAGATTGATTACTGGAAACCCTATAAAAAATAAATACTTAAACTTTATTTAAATCCTTTATGCAAGCTGGAGCCATTGGTTTAAATGGGCAGTGAAGTGGAGCCAGTAGGTGGGGCTCCTGATCTTGCTGCACACTGATTGGTTGAACAGTGCTGACACAATCGGGAGCTGCGCCTACGGGCCTTTGATTATCAGTAATTGACCATGAGCTGTCAGTGAATTGTGCCTCAGAACAAGACCCATATATGCAGTGGCTGGGCATTAGGGCCCATTTGTATTGTCATCACATTTTTTGCTGTTGCAAAAGGTTTAATGACAGTGGATATGCAATAAAGGATCAAGTTCTAATCCTTACTAATAGAAAGACAAATGGGAGGGAACAGCGCTTGATCCAGAAAGACCACCGATGCAGGAAAAATTTTAGGAGGATCCAAAGTATTGGTGACAGATTTTCCTCTGCCTAAAGATCTGCAATCTGAGGAAGGTGACAATTTTAGGATCTTCAGGGATACAAGACTTGTTCACAGTTCTGCCCAGAAACACCTTCACCTGCTGACAGCTCTCCCCAAAGACCACATGGCCTAAAAAATGCAGAGCTAGTAATTTTTGCTCTGACAGAAAACTAATAATCTATTAAAGACATGTCAATTGGGGGGCTGGCAGTTTCATGGTTCCCTGACTTAAACTGGAAATCTGTAGTTTGCTACCAAACTTGTCCCCTCGGTAAATACAAGCTTTGTATCTCCTGCTGATTATAAGATTGGAGCGCTGCAGGTACCTAAAGTTGTCTGCTGAACATTAGCAGAATATGAATTCTCAGTCAAGTGACTGGAGAACCCTGAAAATAAAATTCCGGATTTGTGATTTACAGTAGGAAAGTCTCCATGGAACCAGAGAGACTGGGCTAAGCGCTACAAAGGGATTAAATGTTTTCTTCCATCAATCACAAGGTTGGCCAGGCTGAGAGGGACCAGCTGCTGGCATCACAATTGCTGACAACTGTCAACGTGTGCTGCCAACACAAGGGCTAGGCCCTTTGTGTATCAGTTATCACTGCAGAGGAGTGATTGGACAGAGCAGGCTCTTTGCTTTTTGTAGTCTGCAGTCCGTTTTCATTCTCTTACTCTGCGTCTTGTACTTGGGTTCCCATATTTTTCTTCCTGTATTCAGGTTCTGATACTCTGCTTCTAAGACTTTGCTTCAAAGTCCAATGCTTGGGTTCCTGTACTATGCTTTCCATGCTCTGGTTGCTCTGCTCCCCATACTTGGGTTACTGTACTCTGCATTTGATACTTGGCTTTCTATAGTGCATTCCCCATACTCCACTTCGTATACTCCTCCCATACTTAGAATTCCATATCTCTACTCCAGTTTCCACACTCCATATACTTTTACTTTTTGTAATCCTTTCTGTGCCCCACTTCCCCATATTCCACTTCCTGTACTCTATTTCCCATACTCCTTATCCCTTACTAACTTTACTTGCCTAACCCCACTTCTTATACATAAAGTCCCATATTCCACTTCTTATACTCCAATTCTCATATACCATTTCTTGTTCCCCAATTCCCAAACACCACTTCAGGTACCCCACTTCCCATATTCCTCTTCCATCTCTCATATGTAAAGTAAAACTAAAGGCAAATCTTCCTTCAGTTGTTTGGATAGATTGGGGAAGGATTAGACCCCTGTCCGTTTTTATTGCGGTCAGTGCCCCCATAAGGAAGTTACCCTCTCTATTTTTCCTGTTTACCGTTATCATTGAAAGTAAGAGAACCTCACATTTTGGGTGGCTCCCAGAAAAGTAATAGAGGGAAAATTATCCAATGGGGACACTATTTCTGGTGACCCCAAGGGATTCCCTTAACTTGCAGTGATTTCCTCACTTCCTGTCCTGCTATAGGACAGGAAGTGAAAGTAAATCTCTGCAATGGGACACAGGTGGCAATAAATAAATCAATAGGGGGTTATAACCCTCCCTTACACTTTTCAAAACGGGGGGGTTGTTTTGCCTATAGTTCTACTTTAACTTCCACTTCTTGTACCTCACCTCCTTACTGTACTAACCAAACCCCTCTTATATACTTCCCATATTCCACTTCCTGTACTCCAATTCTCACACCCTTTTTTCCATACTCCCCTTGTTCTCCAATTCCCATATGCCACTTCAGGTACCCCACTTGCCATACTTGACTACCCATATTCCATTTCTCATACTCCACCTCTCATATTCACTTCCTACTCCACATCCTTTACATCCCAAACCCTACTTCTCATACCCCACTTCCCATAGTCTATTTTCTATAATCAATTTCCAATACCCCACCTATTCTCCAGTTCCTATACTCCACCTCCCATATGCCACTTCCTGTTCTCCAGTTTCCATGCTCCACTTCCAGCGCTTAACCTCCCAGACACCACTTCCCATACTTCCCATTTCTATATTCCATTTCCTGTACTCCACTTCCCAAACCCCACTTCATTATGCCACTTCCCATATTCTGTTTACCCCACCTCTCACTTTAATTTTCATATTCCACTTGTACCCCACATCCCTTACTCTACTTCCGAAACCCTACTTCTCATACTTGACTACATTATCCACTTCTTGTACGCTAATTGTCATACTCCACTTGTTCCCCCAATTCCCATACACCACTTCAGGTACCCCACTTACCATATTTAATTTCCCCTCTCCCATACTTTCCTTCCCATATTCCATCACCCATACTTCACTTCCTGTACTCTGCTTTCTAGACCCCACTTCCATATTCCACTTCCTGTACTCCCAATTGGCCTACCCCATTTTCCATACTCCCCATTTTTCTCCAATTCCATATGCCACTTCAGGTATCCCACTTCCCATATTCCATTCCTATATTCCACCGCATGTACTCTACTTTTTCATATTCCACTTCCCCGACACTACCTCCCATGCTGCACTTCCCATATTCCACTTACTGCTTGTACCCCACATTCCTGATCTACTTCTCATACTCCACTTCCCATGTTCAATATCTGTACTCTAGTTCCCATACGCCTCTTCCTTTTCTCCAGTTTCTGTACCCTGCTTCCTATACCCCACCTCTCAGTCTCCGCTTCACATACCTCACTTTCTATATTCCATTTCCTGTACTTCACTTCCCATACCCCACTTCCTATATTCCACTTCCTGTATACCACCTCCCATACTCTGCTTTGAATATACCACTTCCTGTACCCCACCTCCAATACTCCAGTTCCTATTTACCACTTTCCATTCTCTATACCCCAGTTCCTGTACTTTGCTGTATAATTACTTGACTCTGAAAATCAGACTAGGTGTAAGGAATGTTGGGAAGATCAGAAATTCTAAAAATCAGACTAGCAGATTTACAGAAATGGTCAAAGCTGGCTAAAAAGCAGCCCGATATTAACCTGTTTAGAACCTCAGATTAGCCAGATAAAGTTCCACAGAGACAGATTGAATTGTGTGTGCCTATCTTAAAGTGGAACTTCAGCCAGAATGTTTTCTAACCTCTGATGGAATGGCAAAGGGTTAGATTTTTTTATATCTTTGTCCCTTGTGGAGAGATTCCCCCTTACTACTTGTCTACTTGTGTCCTCATCTAGACAGGAAGTGAGGGGGGGGGGGGGGCTCTCTAGAGTAAGCAAAAAAAATAAATACTGAAGTCCTTTGAAGGTGGCCATCTGCCCCTGCGTATGTTTTAAATCTAAATTCATTATGTATTGCACCTTGTATGGATGGATGCTTTCCTGTGAAGTGGCTGCTGATTGGCTGTGCATGCGTAATGGTCTCTTGCACTGCTCATTCTTCTAACTCACTGTGAGCTGCACCCCCCCCCCACGCCATCACCAGTTCCTCCTAATGTCATGTCTTATTAGCCTAAACCTCAGTAAATTCTATTTATAATCTTCTGTGGACTATCCCCTTTTCTGTGGCTGGACAGGTAAAACCAGTTCTAAACAAACCAAGACCAATGTTTCATGTATCAGTCCAGTGGAAATGGCAATGAGAAACCAAGATTGACTCACCAGCTGGGGAACTACAAGTGCTAGATTGTTTGCTCTGTTTAGCCCCGTACACACGCGTCGAAAATTGGCAGGGAACGTCCGATCTGCCGATTTTCGGCTTGTTAGTATGATGCTTCCGACAACCGACTCCGACTTTTCGGCCGAAAAAAATCTGGTGTGCAGGCTATAAGTTTTGTTGGCCGTCAACACAACGGCCGATTTTTGTGCAGTCAGTACAGATTTCGACAGGGAAAAATCTGATGAGCAAGTCTGGGCATGCTCAGTGAAGAAAAAACACAAAGAAAACAAACCAACACATGACATCACTTCTGAAGTAGAATTTTGTTGGCCGAGAAAATTTGTGTGCAGTCTAGGCACCTTCCAACCAACAAAACACCACTCTGGACAAAAGTCGGACGATCGTTTGGCCGATAATCGTTGCGTGTGTACGAGGCTTTAGACTTTGCAGGATTTGTAGTTCTGTGATGGCTGGACGAGTGACCAATGCTAATCTAGACTGATCTTAGAAGGTAACTATAATTGATAGTTTACTGTTTGGATGCAGAGAGTTAAACCATTGACCATTTTAGCTATGACTTATGGGCTCTAATGGTGAGATCTCTGTACAGAGTTCCCACGTCTGCTTACCTGCTATGGCCAATATGAGGGGTTCCCACCATCCCTGAGCTGAGTTCCTGGGTCTGTACACATGCTATGACCATTATGAGGGGTTCCCACCATCCCTGAGCTGAGTTCCTGGGTCTGTACACATGCTATGGCCAATATGAGGGGTTCCCACCATCCCTGAGCTGAGTTCCTGGGTCTGTACACCTGCTATGGCCATTATGAGGGGTTCCCACCATCCCTGAGCTGAGTTCCTGGGTCTGTACACATGCTATGGCCAATATGAGGGGTTCCCACCATCCCTGAGCTGAGTTCCCACGTCTGCTTACCTGCTATGACCATTATGAGGGGTTCCCACCATCCCTGAGCTGAGTTCCTGGGTCTGTACACATGCTATGGCCAATATGAGGGGTTCCCACCATCCCTGAGCTGAGTTCCTGGGTCTGTACACATGCTATGGCCAATATGAGGGGTTCCCACCATCCCTGAGCTGAGTTCCTGGGTCTGTACACATGCTATGACCATTATGAGGGGTTCCCACCATCCCTGAGCTGAGTTCCTGGGTCTGTACACATGCTATGGCCAATATGAGGGGTTCCCACCATCCCTGAGCTGAGTTCCTGGGTCTGTACACCTGTTATGGCTATTATGAGGGGTTCCCACCATCCCTGAGCTGAGTTCCTGGGTCTGTACACCTGCTATGGCCAATATGAGGGGTTCCCACCATCCCTGAGCTGAGTTCCTGGGTCTGTACACCTGCTATGGCCATTATGAGGGGTTCCCACCATCCCTGAGCGGAGTTCCTGGGTCTGTACACCTGCTATGGCCAATATGAGGGGTTCCCACCATCTCTGAGCTGAGTTCCTGGGTCTGTACACCTGCTATGGCCAATATGAGGGGTTACCACCATCCCTGAGCTGAGTTCCCACGTCTGCTTACCTGCTATGGCCAATATGAGGGGTTCCCACCATCCCTGAGCTGAGTTCCTGGGTCTGTACACCTGCTATGGCCATTATGAGGGGTTCCCACCATCCCTGAGCGGAGTTCCTGGGTCTGTACACCTGCTATGGCCAATATGAGGGGTTCCCACCATCTCTGAGCTGAGTTCCTGGGTCTGTACACCTGCTATGGCCAATATGAGGGGTTACCACCATCCCTGAGCTGAGTTCCCACGTCTGCTTACCTGCTATGGCCAATATGAGGGGTTCCCACCATCCCTGAGCTGAGTTCCTGGGTCTGTACACCTGCTATGGCCATTATGAGGGGTTCCCACCATCCCTGAGCGGAGTTCCTGGGTCTGTACACCTGCTATGGACATTATGATGGGTTCCCACCATCCCTGAGCTGAGTTCCTGGGTCTGTACACCTGCTATGGCCATTATGAAAATTTCCCAACTTCTCTGCCAGATCTTTATAGTACAGAGCTTGCACCCATGGTGGGCAGAGACAGAATCCGAAACTTTATTGAGATCTCACCAAGAAATGTGAGAAACCTCTGGGTTCCACCTGTAACAGAAATATTTTTGGGAGGCCTGGCCTTCTAGCAGGTCTCTACAAAGTAATATGAGATTTTGGCTAATGGTACACCTTTGCGCCCTCTAGCATCCTATAATACTTGAACACTCCACTAGTAAAATTGCCTCCCCAGTTTTCAGATTTGCTTGTGACCACTTGGCAGTCTCACTACTCTTTGTTGCATGCTGAATAGTAGAAAATCATTACAGTATATAGCAGGAATGCTTCTCATTTCAGCATCAGGAAGGTGGAGCTGGAGACTTGGGTGCAGAAATTTCACCACTAATATTTTTAAGGGATCTAGGTAGCCAGAATAAAGATTGTAGGCTAGCGCTGAGGATTACAATTTTTTTTGATACCACTGTATAGTGGGCTGCTGCTGGTATAAAAGGTGGTGTACCTTTGTAAAGTGTATAGTGCAAAAGTATACCTGCGCTGCTAACAAAGCAAATACATAAATAAATCCCAATAAATATGGTGTATAAATAATCTGTGTAAAGTGCTAGTGCTCAACTTCAAACACACATTCCTATATCATAATCCCAATCAATATATAAAGAATAATAAAAATACAATAAATACAAATTTTATCACGTGTAAATGAATATCAATAAAGTCTTTCAATAAAAGACGTGCTTAAATAGTGACAGTCTTTATGCAAAACATAAGTCCAAAGTGCTGCGTGCTCGTAAAACAAGTGCCGGTGCTTTCTCTACACGAGTAGGTGCTCCCCTCCTGGACCCCTACTCACCAGAAGCCAAATAATACACCGCTTTCAGAATATCCTTAGATAGGACGAGCCTTAATGGACCATCAACTCAATCAGCTTTCCTGTAGGTCATATCATCCAGGTATTGCTCAAAAAAATGGAAAGAGATGCTGGCATCGTGAAGTATGTAATCACTTTATTCGATGCATAAAATACAAGATACACTTACAGTGTGGCAAAGGTTAAAACGCCTAAAAAATCATCCCACGGGTTGCCAATCCAAACGGCTATACTCACTCCCCGTGTCCCCGTATGTCGGAAGGTGGATGTAATCTGGCGTAGTACGTACTCGGACAAACGGCTTGACGCGTTTCGCTCCGCACACAGAGCGTTATCAAAAGCCTTTTGATAACTTTTAAGCTTTTGATAACGCTCTGTGTGCACGCAGCACTTTGGACTTATGCTTTGCATAAAGACTGTCACTATTTAAGCACGTCTTTTATTGAAAGACTTTATTGATATTCATTTACACGTGATAAAATTTGTATTTATTGTATTTTTATTATTCTTTATATATTGATTGGGATTATGATATAGGAATGTGTGTTTGAAGTTGAGCACTAGCACTTTACACAGATTATTTATACACCATATTTATTGGGATTTATTTATGTATTTGCTTTGTTAGCAGCGCAGGTATACTTTTGCACTAGGTAGCCAGAAGGTTATTAAAACTGCCAGCAATCCACCTAAAACCAAACTGGCCATAAATGAGTAGAACTTGGAATGAAATTCTTATGAAAAGGTCTAAGAGCCGGTTCACACTGAGGCGATCCGACTTCGGGGGGTGACCTGTGAAGTCGCGTGCACCGCGACTTCGGAGCGACCTGCAGGGACTTCACATAATGGAAGTCTATGCAAGTTGCTCCCAGGTCGCCCCAAAGTAGTACAGAACCCTTTTTCTAAGTCGGAGCGACTTGTGTCGCTCCTATTACAACTGGTCCTGTACTGCTCAATGGACCGTGACCGACCGCGACTTGTCAGGCTGATAAGTCGCCTGACAAGTCGCGCTAGTCTGAATGGGCTCTTAAAGTTTGTTCTTATCATTAAAGAGGAAGTAAAGTCGGGAAAAAAAACGAGAAAAAAAAAGCCCTGTAAAGAGGCATAATGAGCTAGTATGCATCGCATACTAGCTCATTATGTAGTACTTACCTTAAAACGAAGCCCCCACCGTGCCGCCACCTCAGCCACAGGACGGCGACATGTCCTGCCGTCCTGCTTCCGGGTTCGCGTCCTCCGGCCATCTGATTGGCCGGAGGCGCGATTACATCACTCCCGCGCCTCCGCGCGGGAGCCGCCGTTCACGGCACTGAGCTCTGAAGGAACGGCACGGGTGGCCGTTCCCTCAGAGCGCCTGCGCCGATGACGTCATCGGCAGTTTGCACTGTATCTCCTAAACGGTGCAAGTTTGGGAGATATTTATAGCACCTATAGGTAAGCCTTAATATAGGCTTACCTATAGGTAAAAGTTATACAAGTGGGTTTACAACCTCTTTAAGTCATGTTGATGTTTGTGATTAGCACATTCGAAGGAGCGGGATGGAAAATTCTTCATCGAATTAACAAATTTCTAAGGCCTCATGTACACTACAGCTGCTAAACAGACATTAGGAGTAGCTGGGTGTTTTTTTTTTCTCTCAGCAGCCCCTGAACTCTTCTCAATGTTATTTTGTGTACATGAACACTCGTAGTAGGTTACAGGCATTTTTATGAAAGCAGAAAAATCACGGCCAGGACTGCAGTTTACTGGCATTGCAAAGTGTTTTTTGAAGGGGAAAACCTTTCTGATAAACATATAAAAATGTTGAAAAACACTAATTTCACAACATGCTGTTGCCTGCATCAATGGGTGAGTCCAGTAGCGATGCTCTGGTCATCTCACGCACTTTTTTACGTCTTCCGAGCCACAGCAACATCAGGAGCATTTCCTCACACATGCTTTTGATAGGATCGATGGTAAAAACACAAAAAATAAGACCACTATCTACAAGCACACTGCTCTCTGCTGCTGCTCTCTTCTCACAGAATGGCTGAAATAGTTAAGTTTACTTGTTTTTCATGCATTGTGGGCATTTGGGAGGGTCTCCTGTGGTTGGCTTTTAAAAGCGCTTCTAACCCTAATGCTCATAACTGCTGCTCAACTCACATAAAATTGGTATGCAAAAGCTGTAAAACTAACCTTTTTTCACTGTCAGTTTCCAGCATTCAGAAGCAGTTTTCAGCTGCCCTGTGTACATGAGCCCTAACAGTGTATGTGTTTTTCATTCAGTAATGTCTATTCATTCCAAAATTAAATCATTGGAACGTCATTCAAATGTTCTGAAAATTTTGTACAAATTTTCCTAAGGGCTCTTTCACACGGGCGTTCCCATCAGATCCGCCTGTCAGTTTTTTAGGCGGATCTGATCGGATGCCCCATTCAGCCCTATGGAGTAGCGGATGCCAGCGGTGACATGTCCGCTGACACCCGCTGCCATCCGCATCCGATCCTGTCTGTGAAATCCAGACGGATGGAAACCCTAGGGGATCGGATGAGAGCAGACAAGTGGTCCGCTCTCATCCGATTCCCCATAGAGAGCAGCGGGGCTCTGACACCTCCCTCCACACCACACAGTGCGGAGATGGAGCTGTCATCCGCCGGCTCAGCGGGGATTGGCGGATCAATCCCCGCTGAGCAGAGCACGGTCCGCAACGGAATGCGGATCATGTGAAAGGGGCCTAAGACTTTTTTTTTTTTTTTTTCTTAAGGGCTAGTTCACACCACATTTTTCTGCATCTAAAAAGCATAGAAAGTAGGTTACATGGTTTTCAAGAACATGGTTCACCAGTGCTTGCAGTTCCAGTGCAATCAGGTTTGAGAAAAAGTAGAACATACTGCATTTTTCCTGCACAGAACTGTACCTGAATGTAATAAAACACATAAATGCACCAGACCCCAATACGGTGGAAAAAAAAATCTGTAATGCATCTGCAAATGTGTCAAAAGGTGCATGCAGAAATGCATCTGGACTGGATCTGGAGGATGTTTTTGTGGGGGTGAACTAGCCCTCAAGTGGAACTTTAGTCCGAAAATTCAGTCCTGCCTGATCACTTCAGGCTGACCCTTTTGCAGGTATAGCTATGTAAAACTTTGGGGGAAAAAGTCCATAATTAATGTGGAATGTACTGCATTCCTTGCTAAAGAACATTATTTTTCTATGAAGTTGTTATAAAGTTCCGCTTTAAGAATTTTCATTTGAAATTCTATCCTTCTATGGCCAGCTTAAGCAAGGAGCCCACAGGCAGTTTAGTTCTGCAAACGTGCAACTAAAATTTCTGGCAGTTCTTGCTATTAGTAGCCATTGATTTTTCTATGAATTGAACAAACCTATGAAGTACAAACATTTGAGCATTCTGTAATGTTTTACCGCATGCTACTTGCATACCTCCCTTCATAGGAAGCCATTTGTTCCATGTGCGTATCCGTTAACGACTTTACCAAGTAATTGCTATCAATGTTGTAGCATGGTTGTAGAGCTGCACCATTAATTGTTAAAATCGCAATTCAGCCCTCCCTCATGATCTTAAAAATGCATTTTCTCGATTCATACAGAGCTGTTCTCTGCTCACTCACAGCTGTCAAAAGAAAAGCCTCCAGCAAATGTTTCTCAACATTGCTAACGGGCAGTACACACGATCCGAAAATCGGATGACAGATCGCGTTTTTTTTTTTTTTTTTGTGTATGCTAGTCGCATATTGAAAATGGAGAAGTTGCTAAAGTTATGAAAATTCCCATCCGACAGGATAAAAATTTGGAAGTGATGTAATGTGTTGTAGTTTGTTTTGTATTTTCGGACAACTGTACTGATTAAATGAAAATTGTATGATTTCGTTTACGATCGGCTCTCAAAAGCTGTACTAACAATCCAATGGCATACGATCGCTTCGAAAGTGGTATTTTTCATCTGATTTTTGGATCGGGTATAAGGGTCCTTTCACACAGGCTTTACGCCTGGCAGACTCCGTTTTGCTCAGCGGGGAACTATCTGCCGGTCCCAACTGAGCAGGCGGATGACAGGTCCGTCTCTGCACACAGAGCGGAGACGACTGACCTGTCAGATCCCCGCTCTCCTCTATGGGAGATCGGATGAAACTGACCGCCTGTCCGTTTTCATCAGATCTTCCAGACGGATGAAAAATAGGATTTCACAGACAGGATCGGAGAGCAGCGGTGTCAGGGGACATGTCACTGCTAACATCCGCGGCCCCATAAAGGTGCATGGAGCATCCGATCAGGTCCGCCTGAAAAAAACTGACAGGTGGACCTGATTGGAAAGCCTGTGTGAAAGGGGCATTAGGCTGCAAGATAACTATAAACGGAATGCTTTAAAAAAAATGCTGTACCATTTTGTTCGATCAAAAGAATGAACTTCTGTCTGTAAATGTGGTCTGTTTAACCTCTTAAAGACTAAGCCTTTTTCCTGACACTTGTTGCTTTCAAGTTAAAATCAGTATTTCTCTTTTGTTCATTGATGGACACAGTTCCAGAATCTTCCTGACCATTAGGTATGCTGCCCCCTTCAGGAAATGGACACTAGGCAGGAAAAAACTTTACCACGCCTATGGGGCAGTCCCAGGGGATATACTCCCACTTCCTGCTATAGGCACTGGTCCTAGCATTTTGTTTCCTTTTTTTAAACTGACTTATCTTTAATTTCAGTTCCTGTGAGAACTATATTCAACTGCTGGAGTGGGGGAAGGACTAGATATTCTAAATCCTGATGGTCTCCCCAGTCTGGCAAGTGAGTGTGACCCTACCTCCACTCTGCGCTATGTCGGCTGCAGCATAGCCCCACTGGACGGGGGCTGGCTGGTGAGTTAAACTTCTCGCAAGAACGCATAGACCTGGTCATGACCTGAGTGGCAGCGTGCCTCTGACCCGCAGCAACCTCATTCCGATGGTGCGGTGGTCTGTCTGGATTGGTGCCCACCCAGTTTTCTATGGTGTGGTAAGTAGTGTCGCCCCCCCCCCCCCTTCCTCTGGTGGCCTTTTGGGGTGGACCTGGGACGGTCTGACGCCCGGATTCCCCTCCTTCCCCCTCCTCCCCCAGCCCTTCTAAACTGCCACTATGGGTCTTTCAGCTCCCTCCCCGGGTACGGATGTGAGCTGGCTTTGCCACTTGCTCCTAAGGGGGGTTGGTTGTAGTTGCTACTCACCAGGGTTTTTTCTGGGTGCACAAAGAGGGGGTGGGGGGTTGAGCAGATTTCCTGCCTCCAGGGGGTTGGTGACTGAGACAGGGATGTCCCCTAGGTTCCCTACAGCGGTTGTTGAGCTGGGGGAGCGGATGTTCTACCATCCGTGGGTACGTGCCTCATATGGCCGGATCGGGCCAAAAATTTAGGCCGCAGCTTTGCGGCCTACTTGTGGCTGGCTGAGCTGCTGACCGGACCCCTATGTGAGCCGGCACTGCTGACCAAGCTGCTGGCTGGAACACTGCCTCCCGTGCGGGCATCCAATACCCCCCCCCCCCCGTTCCCCCTAGGTGGTCCGATCTACTGGGGCTGGCGGCTGGGCGCTCTGACAAATTTAGGCCACAGGTTGCTGCCTACTAGGCTGTATTGGGGGCTGCAGTTGGGGGGGGGGCGGCCTCAGTGAGTTTAGCTGAAGCCCCCAACACTCCCCCTGGGCATCTGCCAGACTGTGGATCCAGGAAATTGCAGCTGGGCCTCCACTGCAATTTAGCCCGCAGCCATGTGATCAGCCCACTGCTTTTTTTTGCGGGGTCTAATAGGTAATCCTTTTGTGGACCCTTGGCCAGCGTCTCCTTGTGGAATTGCGGTCAGAGGCCTCCCCTGCTTATGTTGTCAGGATATGAGCTTAGTATATAGCGACCCTACTGGGTCTGCATCCACGCACTTCCAGTGTGCTTATAGTGAGGATTCCTCTTCTACTGCAGCTGCGCATAAAAAGGTGCTGGTGGATGCACTGATTGTATCGATGCGGGAAACTTTAAACATGGAAGATGCTGTTGCGTCAGGCGCCAGTCCCCTTTGGTGCCCCAGATCCTCAAAGCGGCAAAGGTATTCCCTTTTCCTGCCTACTGAAACAATTGTCATGAGTCAGTGGAGTTGTCCTAAACGCAATATGCCGTTTTCGATGGACTGTATCCCTTGAGGAGTCTGTGTTGAATAAGTGGGCGGTCCCACCTGTGGTGGACTCGGTTGTCGAGGCTGTATTAATCCACCCTAATTCCGGTGGAGGAGTCTCCGGTTTTAAAAGATCCTTTTGACAGGAGAGCCGAGACTTTGTTCTGCTACATGTTTACTGTGGCCGGATTATGCTCAGGCGGCCTGGACTCTACCGATTAACATACTGGCTTTTTCCTCCAGATGTGTTTCATCAGTTGTCTCCGAGGGGGAACTCCCGAGGTGGTCCTGTTGGCCTTGTGTCAACAGGAAGGTGCTTATGTTTGTGGCATGGTCTTGGGATTCTCTGGTCGACGCCACAGACTCAATGGTGGCTCCTTTGGGGCCAGTATTGTCTGATACAAGTCTTCCCTCTTCCAGAACTTCTGCCAAGACTCCTACATAGGTTTGTGGCAGAAGGAATTAATAACATCCTAGTGGCTCCAGACTGGCCTCGCCTGTCTTGGTATGCAGATCTGATACGTTTAGTCACCGATGCACCTTGGAGGCCTATTAAATCAAGGGTCAGGTTCTCCTTTCCCTGTTAAGGCGCATTCTATGTACTGTAGGCGCTTGGTGCCCTCTGGGCCTTCCACCATCTGGCCTCAGTGATGCAAGTTAGCAAGGTGGTACGTGGTCACCTGTGCACACTTTCACAAAGTTTTGATCCAAGTGGATGCTTTGGCTACAAGGTTTTGCTGGCTGCTGTTTGAGAGGACTAGTCGTCTTTGAGGGTGTATGTTTCAGGTGAGCTCCAGTTGTTACTGGTTGAGCTCTGTTACCTGAATGGCTAGGTTTAGCCTTTGGGATTATTTATTTTTTTTTTTTTTCTGCGTTTTTTTTTCCCACCCCTGATGATTGACATTGCTTTGGGCTGTCCCAATGATCAAGAAGATCCTGGAGCTGTGCCCGTCAAACAAAACAAAATTGGATTTTTGTCTTGCCGTAAAATCTTTTTTTTTTTTTCTCTGATCATTGATTTACACCCCTCTATTGAGTTGGGATTATATTTCTTCCAACACTGCGAGCAACAAAACTGAGTGCCTATAGCACGAAGTTGAAGTATATTCCCTGGGACTGTCCCATAGGCATGGTAAAGCTTTTTTCCTGCTTGGTGTCCTACTCCTGTAGGGGGCAGCATAACCCAATCGTCAAGATTCTGGAGCTGTCTGTCAGTGAACATAAGAGCAAGGGATTTTATGGTAAGACAAAAATCTATTTTTTTGCTAGAAAATTACTTGGAACCCCCACAAAATTATATAGATTACCTGTATTTGCGCAGCGTTTTTTAAACGCTGTTTTTTGGGGAAAAATACACTTTAATGAATTTAAAAAAACTTAACGGTAAAGTTGGCCCAATTTTTTTCGTAGAATGTAAGATGCTGTGATCTTCATTCTAAGCAAAAACATTGATTCTCATTTTATCCAGAATTGTGCAGCTCTACAGTCACTGCCTGTGTGCTCTTAGCCTAACTTTCCTTTTTTTTTTAATGGTTATTTTTTTTATTTTTTTCAAAGCCTAACTCCAGGCATGTCCTTTTTTTGAAGAAAGTGACCCTAAACTCTGGCTTAAAAAATCCTATTCAAGTATATTCCTATTAAGGCCCCATGCACACAGGGCGTCAAAAAAAAAAAAGCTACAAAGTGATTTTTGACACCAGGAAAAAGCGGCGTCAAACGCGCCTTTAGCAGCATTTCGCATTGGTGTCCATGCGCGTTTAGGTGCGTCGGCGCTTAGCACCGTTTAACCACATAACGACCACCTCCCATACATTTACTGCGGCACTCTGCTGCTTACAGGCAAAGCGACGTAGTTTTTTTTACCAAAAATATGTAGCAGAAAACAAATTGGCCTAAAATGTTAACTTTTTTGTGGCTTTTTGTTTATAGCGCAAAAAATAAAAATTGCACAGGTAATACCACCAAAAGAAAGCTGTGGGAAAAAAAGGACGTCAATTTCATTTGGGTATAGCGTCGCACGACTGCGCAATTGTCCGTTAAATTCACGCACTGGTGGGCAGCGCTGATGGCAATGATGGGCACTGGTGGGCAGCACTTATAGATGGCAATGATGGGCACTGATGGGGAGGGCACTGGCGGGCTCCCTGAGCCCTGATTGCCATCCCTGGGGGCCATAGTGGGCATCCCTGGGGTCGTGGGTGGGCATCCCTGGTGGCTCTAGTGGCACTCCCCCAAGGGTCTGCACTGGTAATCAATGCTCTGATTACCAGTGCAGACACCCCCGTCAGAGCCGCAGATCGACTCTCCTCTGTTGTCAGGCACGAACTGAGGAAAGCTGATCATCGGCTCTTCCTGTTTACTGTGTGACCAGCTGTGATTGGACATAGCTGGTCACATGGTAAAGAGCTAAGTCAGCAGGCTCTTTAGGGCTCTTTCACACTGTCCGCCTCCGTAGGCGGATCCGTGCTGCTCAGCGGGGATCGATTCGCTGAGCCGGCGGATGACAGCTCCGTCTCCACTTGCAGTGCGGAGAGGGAGGTGTCACAGCTCCCGCTGCCCTCTATGGGGGATCGGATGAGAGCGGACCGCCTGTCCGCTCTCATCCGATCCCTGAACGGATGGAAAAATAGGGTTTCCATCCTGTCAGATTTCACAGAGAGGATCGGATACGGATGGCAGCGGGTGTCAGCGAAGGTGTCTCCGCTGACATCCGCTGCCCCATAGAGCTGCATGGAGGATCCGATCAGATCCGCCTAAAAAACTGACAGGCGGATCTGATCGGATCGCCCGTTTGAAAGAGCCCTTACTGAGATCGGAGATGCGGTGTGTCAGTGACACACGGCAGCACCGATCCCTGGGGGCGCGCAAAGTGCATTATCAGGATAATACAACCACCTTCCCACCGTCAATCGCTTATAGGGCGGGAAGTGGTTAAAAACTCCTATGCCACTTGGAGCTCTTAAAAGCCTGTGTGCATGAGGCCATAGAATAACATGGAGGAGCGTTTTTAAGCTGCAAAAAAACGTCTGACGCTCCTAACGGCAGCTGCAAAATCACCCTGTGTGCATGGGGCCTAAAAAATCTGCTGCTGCTCTAAACCTCCAAATCTCCAGATTTCCTGATTTTACTGTGGTCTGACTTCCTGTTAGAGGATGGCTGTTGCCCATGGTTTGTTCCACTGTATGGAGGAATGTAGCCACCCTCTTTGCTACTGAGACAAACTAGAGACTAAACTATGGGATTTAAGCCCCGTACACACGTACCGATCGTCGGCCGAACGATAGGCCGTCGTTTGTCCAGGGCTGTCGTGTCCGCTGAAAAGTGCAAAAGACTGCACACGAATTTTGTCCGCCGACTGCAGAAGTGATGTCATTTGGTGGTTAACTTTCCCTGTGTTTTTTTTTTCTTTTCTGAGCATGCCCAGTCTTGAAAATCTGCTGTCTGTCGGCCGAATTCTGTACTGACTGGCGAACTATCGGCCGTTCTGGTGTCGGCATACAAAAATTTTAATGCTTGCACGACAGATTCTGTTCGGCCGAAAGTGCGCTGTCGGCTGTCAGAAGCATCATACTAACAAGCCGAAAATCGGCCTATCAGTCGTCAGCCGAATCTTTTCGGCCGACAATCTGCACGTGTGTACGGGCCTTGAGTGTGCATAAAGCAGTGTTCCTGACCACCACTAACATGCACTGCTTGTCCTAAACAAATGTAAGATGGAAAAGGAGAGGTTCTGGCGCTGGGTGGACATTTTAATGAGGCAGAAACACACAGTAAGGGGCAGTTCATACCACATGCAGTCCAGTGAGGGTTTTTTCGTCCAAAATGCATGAATAGTAGGTTTTATGTTTTTTTTAATGGCATAGTTCACACCATTGCTGTCAATTCCAGGGCGGAAAAAAGGCTAGAAAAGTAGAACATGCTGCAATTTTTCTGCACTGTACTGGAACATGGGAAAACGCATCAAGAGCTCACCTAAACACATTAGAAGGCGCATGTCCCTATTTAAGGTTAAGAAAAAAAGGGGCCGGGGGGGGGGGGGGGGAGGATTCACTGGACTAAATAATAGTGGCAAGTGCTTAAAGTGAACAAAAAAGCATCAAAAACACACATGCAGAAAAGCACCTGGAACACATCTGGACTGCACTTCTGTGGTGTGAATTGGTCCTTAGAAACTAATGAAAAATATATTACAGGGCTATCGAGTAGATGTGTATGGATTATTTTAGGAGAATATGGATATCATTTAGTGTCACTTTAAATGGGGGCCAGCATGGTTGAACCTACTTCCTGAGCCCATTGCTAGATTCCCCCCCCCCCCCCCCCCCAGAAGAAGCACTCACTTTGCACTTTCCTTCTGTCAGTATGCTCACTAAAGCAATGGGCATGTAAACGGATTGGCTAATTGTGCTGCTTCACCCTCCTCTAGTTTATACTTTGCAGTACCACGGCTGCTTGCATTTTTAAATGTCTAAATAAATTTAAATGATGTGTTAATGAATAAAGAGCTGCATTCATTTGTTTGTTTTTTCACATATTCCTGGTTTTCAGCTTAGTTATTGAGCACACAGGTTTTCCCTGAGAAAAGAATATAAAAATAGAATTCCAAAGCTGACTCTGCTAATAAGCATAGACTGTATGGAGGACTGGAGACGGCCCCTGTGCCATTGATTTGATTTCCCCTCCATGTATACAGGACGTCTCTCATTTCCTCCACTTAGGAATTCTCCCCTTTCTATAGCTAAACTCATTCCTGCTCTTGACAGACTGAAAACTCATCTCAGTTATTCACATTCAAACCCAACAAAACCGAGAGAAACTATTCCAAGATGTAAAATGTTACAGCACTCTGCATCTCTGGTGAAATATTTTTCTTGTGTAAACGACATTTACAGAGCAAAAATATTTTTCCATCTTCAAATGACTTCCATTCTGCCTCATCTACTAAATGGTGTGAAATCAGATGTAACTGCATGAACCTGATCATTAATTGATTGTTGGAGCTACTTTTGCCTTTTTGTCTTCCCTGCCGCATGCTTCAGTAGGTGTCTGCTCCCTCCCTGGTTAGTGACCCGATGGACGATCGCCTCAGTCACTGAGAATCGCACGCTGCTTTCAGCGCCGCACAGACGCACAGTCCCAGGACCCATTGCTGACTGCTGGGCATGAATTGCAGCTAAAGTTATTTTCTAAAACCAATAAATGGGGAACACAAATTCGGCCGGAGCTTGCTGCGTACCACGGGTGTGTGCAACCTTCATTCTCCATCTTGCATTGCTGAGTGTGTAGTTTGTGTATGCGTGTGTCATCCTATGACAATTCACAAACACTGTGTGCTTCTTCACTGTGGTAGGTGATCTCTAAAGATTGACGGTTTAAAGAAAATTGTCATTGCTGATCTTGAACATTGAAAATGCCACTTGCCTGGCTGTCAAGATGGTCAAAGTTTTTGCTTTATTCGCTGCAAGCTTATGTCAAGCGCAGTTATTTAGAGGTATTGAAAACTAGAGACAGCCGGGTAACAGGACTTTTCAGTGTATGACCACTGAGATACTTTTGTGACAGGTATCTTTTTAAAGTATATGTAAACCCAATCACTAAAATCATTTCAGTTTGAACATGTTAATATTTTCCTTATTTCTTAACCTGTAATTAGAATTGGTGATCCTGTTATGAAGGTCTTTGTTCCTGTAATAGGGTGATGGTGCTCTGTCCTGGTCTCTCTCCGTGTGCATGTAGACAGGAAGAGGCTGCAAAGAGGCTGCAGGAATTTGCCATTGAGATGAAACAAATAACTGAAAAGATGAAAACAGACTTGTTTTAAACCAAAAAAAAAAAAAAAAAAAATGCAGTGCATAAATGTAAATTGCTTGGGGTTTACATCTACTTTATTCCCTTCCACAAAAATGCATGTGATTTTGAACATCAAGTCCTAGCATGTCCTTCTACCAGGTGTGTGGTGCTACATTCTTGGACTTTAGCAGCTGCAATGCTTAGCCGCACAATTCGCCTTTTATTCAATAAAAATCTGCTTAGGTGTGAAGGACAGATCTAGGGACGAAGAGACTGTCTGTCTGTCCATCCCGATTTATGGTGGTGTGTGGGTTTTTATTTTTTTTGTGTTTTGTATCCAATTCTAATAGTGATTTCCATTTCCAGCAATTGTATCTAGTTGTCACTAAATCATATTGTTTGGCTAATGCTACAATTGTACTCCACATCTCTTCTCTCTGCTGTTCTCTTGTACAAGCTGTCTTCACTTATTTCCTTACTCTCTTGCTTGCATTCCTCTTGCCTACTCTCGCCATCCCTCTCATACATCCTTTTTTTTTTTTTTTTTTTTTTTTTTTTTTTTATCTCGTGGGTTTTTTGTATTCTTTATAATGGAGCTTTAACCTGTGGAATTTTAACGTTTTGAAACTGCAGTTTAGGGATCGACCGATATCGGTTTTTCGTTGCCAATACCGATAATTTGGCCATTGCATATCGGTATGGGCCGATATTTTGAACTTTTAAATTTTTGCAAAATAAACACAATTGTTGACACAAATCTGTTGCTGGCTGGTTGGCACCCTTTGGTGGGTGGCTGGCTGGTGCAGGCTTGTGGGTGTGTGGCTGGCTGGCTCGCTCCAGGCAGCTGTGGGTGGGTGTATGTATGGTGGCTGTGTTATGAAAGTGAGTGTACAGTGCACGCTGAGACTCCCCGACTCCAGACAAGGCCGAGGGAGGCTGTCCCAGTGCGCGGGGGCGCATGGCGCAACATGCGCAATGACGTCTCAACCATATTGGCAATATCGGTAACCTCTGAGCAGAGAGCACAGTGCATATCGGCCCTCGATGTATCGGCCATGTAGTGGGGCTGTGCTAGTATGGTGGCTGATCTGACGCTGGCTGGAGGGTACACTAACCTCAATAATGACATTAACCTAGTGATTGGTGCTAATACTATACGCTGTCACTGTACTAATGACACTGGCCTCTAGGGGCGATCAAAGGGTTAAATGTGTGCCAAAATGTGTGTAATGGGGCTTTTACTACTAGACTTTTCTAGGTTGTGTCCAGATCACCTGTCCGTATTCTGAGCTCTGTGCTAACTTAACAGCGCTTCCTCATTTGAAGTGATGGAGCCCATCAGTGGGTGCCACTGGTCAATCATTTGGCTGGCACCTGCTGATGGGCTTCGGCTCTGACTAATCGCGGCAGACGTGCCCCCCCCCCCATCCAGAAGTGCTGGATCGCATATTGGATGAGTGATGCAGCACAGAGGCCGCTTTGCTGCCATACATGTAAGTGATCTGGTTGTCAAGCACTTTCTATTAGACCCTAAGTGCCGGTTCACACTATTGTGATGACGGACATCGCATTTGATTCGGAACGCACTGCTCCTAAAATCGCATGCAATGTCTGTGCGGTGCAAATTCAGCCATACAGTTTGTATGGTTGAATTCACACTGCAATCGCAGTGAACTCACACAGGACCATTTTTTTGGTCTGCAGCAGAATCGGATCGCATGGTGGCTCACACCAGTGCGATCCGATTCCTGTGCTACTGTCAGATCGCACTGCAATATACGATCTGATCTGGGGGTGTTGACTTTGAATTGACACCCTCAGCGTATCGCATATGGCAGTGTGAACTGCCTGTGCTGTGGATGCGATGCGGGAACACGCAGTATATTCGCAGTGTTCCCGCATCGCAATAGTGTGAACCGGCACTAAAACTATTTCAAGGGTTCCTTGGAGCTAGAACAGTTTAAGAGAACAGCTACATTAGATGGATGACCAGGTGTGCCATGCTAGACTTGTAGGGATGAGCTCAGGCATGTTTGGATCCTAGTTCGAAACCCACCTGAGCAAGCCCACCAGGAAACGGCCACTGTACTGGACCAACCCTAAGCAGTCGAGGCATGCCCAGCCGCAGCCACACGTTTATGTGCTGCTGTGGGGTGTGGGGGAATACCCCAGTCATGTATGATTGTCTAGTACTGGATTACAACTTACTGGTGGGTTCAGAATAGGATCCAAACATGCCTGAAATCATCATTTGTCAGTTTGGAGATGTAGGCCTGCAGCAATGTGTGCTCTTCCAGTGCTGAGCAATTGAACCTTTTCACATGATTCCAGACATAATGAAATGACTGCTTCCAGTGAGGTGATTACCAATGTCAAATCTGAAATCACCTGTGTACTACAGTGAGAATCATTCTCCTCCCCCCCCCCCCCCTCTCCAGACCACAGGATATCCTCCCTTGGCACATGTGGCTGAGTCACTGGGGTGAGTAATCTTGGTTTGAAGTGAAACATTGCGGCTGGTGACATGTCTGCTGTAGAAGATGGCTTTTAGTGGAGACACGCCCTAGGAATTGTAGCCATTGTGTCAGTCTAAAGCTGGCCATACACAGAAATTTTCTTTTCTAAGATATTCATTCGATTTTTTTTTTTTTTTTTTTTTTTTTTTTTTTTTTTTTTTTCCATGGCATTTTATTCATAAGATTATAACTAAAACTAAATTGAAAATTGACATCAAAATTAACACTACTCTGCTGGCCATTTCTAAATCGGCAACACAATTCCATCCAGAGCCTGTCATAGCACATTAAAGTTTAAACATGTATTGCCCCACCGCATAAGTAAGGGGCATCTACTAAGCTGCTGAAAACTAAAAAATTAAGAAAAAGGCTTTTATTATATTTTTCCCTTATATTTAATGTTGGTAATATATTCAGGTAATATGTGCAATGACATTACAGCCAATGGATTTTAGTTTTTTTTTTGTATTTTAAAGTTACACTTCGGTTTGCCAAAAAGCAATATTTCTGTTTATGAAACTTGGTTTTATTTAGTGCCGGTTCACACTAGGGCGACCTGTGAGGTGACCTGGTCGCCTCACAGGTCACCGCAGGTCGCCTCCCATAGGGAAGCTGCGGACCCGTTCTAATAGGAGCAACACAAGTCGCTCCGACCTAGAAAAAGGGTCCGGAGCTTCTTTGGGGCGACCCGGAGGCGACCGCCATAGACTTCAATGTTATGAAGTCCGTGGCGGCCGCTCCGAGGTCGCGGCACGCTGCTTGCACCGCGACCTCGGAGGTCGCGGTGCGAAGTAGCGTCGCTGCAGTGTGAACCGGCGCTAATAAAGATGTTGTATATCAAAATGGCTAAGCCTCGGTTCACACTAGTGCGACCTGTGAGGCGACCTGGTCGCCTCACAGGTCGCCGCAGGTCGCCTCCCATAGGGAAGCTGCGGACCCGTTCTAATAGGAGCGACACAAGTCGCTCCGACCTAGAAAAAGGGTCCGGAGCTTCTTTGGGGCGACCAGGAGGCGACCGCCATAGACTTCAATGTTATGAAGTCCGTGGCGGCCACTCCGAGGTCGCGGCGCGCTGCTCGCACCGCGATCTCGGAGGTCGCCCCGGGAAGTAGCGTTGCGGTAGTGTGAACCGGCGCAAAATCTGTGATTGTAGTGCATGTTCAAACCTTAGAATATATTTGATTTTTACTCCAGGAGTATACAATTCATTTGGAAATGCTAGAGAAATGTTTAAATAATGCATTACAATTAACCTAAACCTATTCGATTTGTAGTTGACTAAAATGTACTGGAGATTTTAGTCTACTAAAATATGACTAAAACTAAAATCGCATTTTAGTCAAGACTATAACTAAATTGACATTTGCTGCCAAAATTAACACTGGTGCCCAGGTGGCTGGGCATCCACAAAAATTTAGTTTGTGGCCTACTAGGTCATGCAGCCAGCTTGGCACCTCCCTTGGAAGGGATGACGCTCTGGGGGTGGTTTTAGTTTTCATGGCAACCATGACCTCCTTATTGTTGAGGGCACCTACCCCTTCTAGCACTACGGGAACATCAGGATACTGTGCCTGCGCGTCTGCATCACGACGGGTGGTCCCCTTTATAGGGGGCTATTTCCTATTGTGTGGGCCTCTATGGAGGGGCTTGGAGGGTGACCACCCTTGTTTTTTGTGGGGTCCATTTATAGACCCTGGGTCGGCGTACCCCTTGTGGGATTGCAGTTGGTGGCCCTCCCCTGATGTTTTTTTTTACAGGTGACCTTAGTATATAGTGTCCGCTGCCCTTCCCTGCCTCATCTGTCCATCAGATCTTGAATCTGTTAAGGCTGCAAGTCACTCTACTGGGTCTTCATCCACGCACCCTGGGTGTTCTGGCAGTGAGGAGGTTTCCTCTGCTCCTCTAGTTGTGGATGCACTGATTGGGTTAAAGATTGAGGCCTATTCAGATAGGGGACATGTTCCTCCTAGTTTCTAAGCAATTGTTATAGAATTGGTGATGGTGGAATGTCTTTTTGAATTGTAGTCAGTACACCAGATTTCTGTATTGCGAATTTAATTCCTAAAGACTTTAAAGATCTACAACGTGTTCAATTATTGTGGGTCCACAGTAGCCTTGGGCCACTGTCAAATATGGACCTATTCCATTGATTGCTAGACCGTATAGACTTCTTGTTTGGACACACATTCATGATCAAGATCCGTTGGTACCTTTTTTTTTTTTTTTTTTTTTTTCCCCAAATGCTTTATTTAATTTTTGCATAGAAAACATAAACAAAAGATAAAGTGCATGAGAACACAAGTAAACATGCAGCATATGACAAAGAAATCGAGAGGAGCACCAGCAAGTGCAAGAGACAGTCTCAATCGCAATTTGAACCAGGAAAACATTGCATATGCAAGCTTATCACTTTTATAAGAACATGACCGAAGGCAGCGCGGTCTGCTAAGCTACCAAGGATCTTACAAGTAAGGATGGTCCAGTTTTCTGGCATATGAAAGCAAGGCCAGGACCACGTACCCGACCAAGGGTCATGCTATCACTGACGTAACCCAGATAACGGGAAAGTAACAAAGAATTCAGGACAGGGAAATGGGGGGTCGGGAAAGGGCATAGGAAACAGGAAGTAAAGACTTAGAGCGCAAAGGGTGGGAGCTAGCGGGAAACCCAAAAAGGGGGGGGGGAGAGACATAAAGGAGTAGGGTGGAGGGGGGCAGACAAGGGGGAGGGTGACAAGGGAGTGTCTCCCGCACGGGTGACTCAAAGCCCAGTAGGACCACTACAGCCGGGGAGACGCACTCAAGGTCTGGACCTCGTCCGAGAGTATGAATTCATTCCAGCAAGCCCACGTTTTAGTGTATTGCTCCCTCCTACCACGTGCTGTCAGTACCAGGTCCTCCAGATCATTAATCCATTTCACCCTCTGCAACCAGAGGGAAATCGTCAGAGGGGTCGAGCTCTTCCAGCATAGACTGATGCATGATTTCGCCGCATCCAGAAGGTGACGCAACACAGAGCGTTTATATCGTTTCGGGGCCATGCCCGAACAGTGTAATAAAAAGAATGCCGGATCGTCCGGAATAACTCTTTCCGTCATCCGTTGGGTGATGCGGCGAACTTCAGACCAAAAGTCCCTCAACCCAGGGCAGCATGGGGCATGTGTCCCTGAGACGACAGTAGTAGCTCAAAAGGCAACAATTCTCTTGTGAAGAGCGACGTTTGGCCCAGTTCCCGAAATAAATGGAGTAGCTGTAGAGCCTGCCACCTGGACAGGCAAAACGCATCTCCCGACAAAGTATGTCGGGATAGGGAAGGCCATTGATTATCCTGGATGAAATGTGAAGCCTGAAAAATGCCACCCTGAGCCATCTCACCAAACCTGTCTCTCCCGCAACCCGGGGTGAAGCGTGGGTTCCCCAAAATCGGGAAAGTGGTCCCCATGCGTCCGAGTCCCTTACCGGTCATAATTGAGGAGCACACTCTAATCGGTCCAATCAGGGGATGTTGCTGGACCTCCGTATTGTATACTTTTTATCTATATCGATATACACATCCTTTTCAGTAAGCCTCCACCCTGCCCTGGGGCCATGAGTAATCTTCCACAATAGTCCTAGGCCCCTCTGTGATCAGGACAGGGGCCACATAAGTACCAGTACAGATTAGGCTATGCCATGTGTCTGGGAGGAATTCATGTCACCATATTGTACTGGAATCTATATAAATGGGCCGCTGTTATCTCAACCAGTGACCTAAGCTGATACTAGTGCAAGGTTGCTATAGTGTTCTTCACATCGCAGAAGAGGCGCAAGCTTCACGCTGCTCTGTTTCGGTGAGTACTGCATACAATCTTCCAGCATGTGTTATGTGCTCCTCCGCTTATTTATCCACCTTCCCAAGAACAGGCTGTCTATTTAATATTGGTCTTCCTCCTGGTTTATACTTGGCCCTTTGAGGGTCACATCACTCTCGTAACCCTTGAGGACCTTGGAGAGACTTTTCTTTCTTTTTTGTTCTGGAGGTCTTAGGGTCCATGTACAGGGGAAGCTGGAAATGGCCGTTTAGGAGCAGTTGGGCGTTTCTTCAGAAGCCCCTGAACGCAGCTCCATGTTATCTTATCTGTCCATGTACACATGGTCGTTTACAGTCATTTGCAGGCAGTTGCGTTCAGGGACTTTTTTTAGAACACAATTATTTGCGTTCGAACGTGTGTTTCCCGGCGTTTCAAACGCAGAAACGCGGTCGAACGTGATGAACCTACGTTCAGCCACGTTATACGTTTTTTTTCTTCCATTCAAAATCAATGGTTCCCTATGGGAGCCTATTGATTTGAATGGAAGTCGCACCGCATGTCGGATCAGACTTGCGGCGCGACCTGCACTGTGAGAATCTTGAGGGGGAACTCCATGCCAAAAATGGGGGGAAAAAAACTGCGTGGGGGTCCCCCCCGGTTCCAAACCAGGCCTTTCGGGTCCGGTATGGAATTTGAGGGTAGCCCCACGCCAAAAAAATGGCGTGGGGTCCCCCCCAAAATCCATACCAAACCCTTATCCGAGCATGCAGGCCAGGAAAGGGGAGGGAACGAGCGAGCGCCCCCCCCCCCCCCCCTGGACCACACCAGGCCACATGCCCTCAACATGGGGGGGGGGGGGGTGTTGGTGCTTTGGGGCAGGGGGAGCTCTGCACCCCCCCACCTCAAAGCACCTTGCCCCCATGTTGATGAGGACAAGGGCCTCATCCCCCCCCCCCACAACCCTGGCCGGTGGTTGTGGGGGTCTGCGGGCAGGGGGCTCATCGGAATCTGGAAGCCCCCTTTAACAAGGGGGCCCCCCAGATCCCAGGCCCCCTCCCTATGTGAATGGGTATGGGGTACACTGTACCCCTACTCATTCACCACATAAAAGGCAGTGTATAGAAATAACGACAGGAGACGTTTTGGAAAGTTTATTAAAAATCTTCATCAGGCTCTTCTTGTCTTCTCCTCTCTGGGGTCTTCTGCTCTTTTGCTGTCCGCTCTTCTTGTGTTCTCCTCTCCAGGGTCTTCTGCTGTCCTCGCCTTCTTTTCTTCTCCTCTCCGGTCTTCTGTTCTTTTGCTGTGGGCTCTTCTTCTTCCTCCGGTCCTCCTCCGACATCTCCCGTAAGTGTGCCGGCCTCTGCAGCTTATTATATAGCCATTAGGGGTGTGGCCCCAATGACTTAATCGGGAGGCCCCGCCCCCTCGTGCCACAGATGACGTCAGCTGCAGAGACCGGCATAATCACCGGATACGTCGGAGGAGGAGGACAGGAGGAAGAAGAGCTGACAGCAAAAGAGCAGAAGACTGGAGAGGAGAAGAAAAGAATAGAGGACAGCAGAAGAGCTGACAGCAAAAGAGCAGAAGACCCCGGAGAGAAGACAAGAGCCGGATGAAGATTTTTAATAAACTTTCCAAAACGTCTCCTGTTATTTCCATACACTGCCTTTTATGTGGTGAATGAGTAGGGGTACAGTGTACCCCATACCCATTCACATAGGGAGGGGGTCCGGGATCTGGGGGGCCCCCTTGTTAAAGGAGGCTTCCAGATTCCGATGAGCCCCCTGCCCGCAGACCCCCACAACCACCGGCCAGGGTTGTGGGGATGAGGCCCTTGTCCTCATCAACATGGGGGCAACGTGCTTTGAGGTGGGGGGTGCAGAGCTTCCCCTGCCCCAAAGCACCAACACCCCCCCATGTTGAGGGCATGTGGCCTGGTGTGGTCCAGGGGGGGTGGGGCCGCTCGCTCGTCCCCCCTCCCCTTTCCTGGCCTGCCGGGCTGCATGCTCGGATAAGGGTCTGGTATGTATTTTGGGAGGGACCCCACGCAGTTTTTTTTCCCATTTTTGGCGTGGAGTTCCCCCTCAAGATTCTCACAGTGCAGGTCGCGCCGCAAGTCCGACTTGCGGTGCGACTTCCATTCAAATCAATAGGCTCCCATAGGGAACCATTGATTTTGAATGGAGGCAGAAAAATGCTGCTAAAAGCAACGTGGCCAAACGTGCAATAACGCAAATGGAAAAAGCTACTGAAAGCATGTTTAACAGCTGCTTTTTCCCGGCGTCAGAAATAGCTTTGCAGGACGTTTTTCTAACGTCCTGTGTACATGGAGCCTTAGCCTTGCCAGTTTGCTGAAGCTCTCCTCAACTGTCAAGATTCTCCTTTACAGAAAATGGAACAGAAGGACTCCAGAGCAGCTGGGATCCTGAATATGATCAACTAAACCAATAGATTTTTACCATCTTTTTACAGATGTTAAATGTGTACATTTTAAACTTATTTTGACTTCTTTTGGGCCATGTCACTATCATGTGTTGTGTTGGTGGGTAGATGACTGCTGGCTGCCGTCAATATTTTCCAGCATTGTCTCCACTTTAAAGCTGCGTTCTCTGCCACCAAATAGTCTCATAAATTTTTTCAATGGAGCCAGGCCCACAGGGTAAACGTATCAGTCCTCCAATATCTGCCTTCACTTGAGCTGTGTTTACATTGTATAGCTCTGCGGTCAGAACAAGTTTTTCACAGAGCAGCAGGACCAATACAGACAGCCCAGAGTAATATGACAGGGCATGGATAATTAGGAACTCATGACCTACAAATGCGCTGGTGTAAATGTGGATGTGCTCATTTTGGCTCAGATTTTACATTTATTCTGTTGTCTCCATGGAAAGAAATTGCTGTTTCACAGCATGGGAGCCAAAGTGCAGTCACCCTATCCTTGATTATAGAATTGAGGTTGGTCATTCGTGATGACTGATCAGTTGTTCCACGTCTTCCGCTACCCCCCCCCCCCCCCCCATTTTTTTTTTTTTTTTTTGACCATGGGTTGAAGGTTTACCTTGTCAGCTTTGATCTTGGACTGATTGCTGCCTTTCATGTGACCAATCTCACTGGCATCAATAGGCAGTTGATGGGTTAAGAGATGAGCCACTTTGCGAGTCTGGATTAATAAAACCAGAAAATGTTGTGTTATAGGTGATCTTGATGAGGGAGTGTTGCTGCTTTGAGTGGCGAAGGTTGTGTACTGGCTTCATTGAGGATTTGGCCCCTTTAAAAGCGTTCTAACTAGAGAGAGATTCCCCACTTTACACCATTAAATAGGGGACTATTGCTTGTGACTGAAATTGTGCTGTATGAGGGCAGATTTGATATCTCCTTTATCAGATCTTTTATCTTAAAACTAGGATTGAGCGCCTTGTATGGGAAAAAAAACCATAAAGCAGAATTGAGACTCCCTTCAGACAAGACACTGTTCCTGATCCACAGAGTAATTACTTTTCCCTAATAACTTAGCGTAGGCCGAAACCAAAACCTGACAGACTTCAATAGCGACCCCCCCCCCCCTTGAGCAGCTGGCGAAAATTGTCTGGACATTACGGGATTGTATAGGTGTTTAGAAGATTTCTCCTGAGATATTGACTTTCAAGCATATGGTTTCTCTAAATTGTTTACACGACGGCCTGAAAACATTTGTGGTTTTATTGAGCAGTGCGGCTCAGTTGGAGAATGTGAGTCATGGTATGAGCAGGCGGATAGGCATTCAGTGAGGAGAGAAACAAAAAAACTTGAACTTCTATTTTATTCAGAAATCCAATTTTGCTTGCTGGGATCTGATTTTGGCATCACAGCCACATTCACCAATGGACATCTGTGGTGTGAAGGGGGATCCCACAGCCTGGCTGAGGGGGGAGGGCTTTCAAATCTCAGTTTACCTTTTTTTGCTTTCTACACAAGCCAGCAGCCCCTTTTTAGCCTGCTTTTGAAACAAAATTATATAATTTATAGACTGGGGCACATTTTTGTGCGCTATAAACAGACTATCAGTAAATTAGTTATATTAGAAAAACTGAAGAAACTTTTCTAAGGCCCCTTTCACAAAGGGCGGACCATTCAGATCCACATGTCTGTTTTTTTTTTTTTTTTTTTTGGGCGGATCTGAACGGTCCACCCATGCATCCCTATGGGGCATTGGATGTCAGCGGAGACATGTCCGCTGACAACTGATCTGTCAAATCTGGACGATGGAAACCCTATTTTCCATCTGTCCAGCGGATGGGATCGGATGAGAACGGACCGACGGTCCGTTCCCATCCGATTCCCCCATAGAGATGTATGGGGAACTGACAGCTGTGTCTCCGCACACAGTGCGGAGAACAGCTGTCATTCTCCTGCTCAGCGGGGGATCGGTGGATCGATCCCCCGCTGAGATAAACTGAGTCCGTCCGACGGGCGTATAGTGTGAAAGAGCCCTAAGACTTTGCAGTGGTGTCCATCTTGCTTTAATTTATTTTTTAAATCTGTTTGAGGTCATGAACAAAACAGATTTGACCAGTGATTGCAAACCTTGGCACCCCAGATGTTTTGGAACTACATTTCCCATGATGCTTATACATTCTGCAGTATAGTTGAGCATCATGGGGAATGTAGTTCGAAAACATCTGGGGTGCCAAGGTTCGCCATCACCTTATGTCAATGCAAGTCGCCTCCAAAGTAGTGCAGGAACCTTTTTTCTAAGTCGGAGCGACTTGAGTTGCTTCGATTAGAATGGTTCCATTGCACTGATCGGCTAAGTCACCTGTCAAGTTGCCCCAGTGTAAGCTGGGACTTGGCAGACAAAAGGCAACACAAAATAAAACCAAATAAACTTGATGCATGGCTCATATAAAATAACTCGGTAACTCGGTATAGGGTGGTTATCTTCCATAAGTGAGTCCACAGGTTTGAGTCAGATCCTTGTTGAGATGCGAGAGACTCCATTTGCATAGTAAAGGACCACATTTATAACAGACCTACATACGATACATTCTACAGAAATGGTTACAATATATGCAAATACATCATATTTCACGGTGCTCCTTGAGATGCAACTAGTGCGGCTGTGGGTTCGTCTATCCAACTGTGCTAAATCTTATCATATTTTTTTGGGCAACCTCTATGGTAATGTATCCTTTATATAAAGGGAGATTATCATGTACAAGACGCTTCCATTGGGAAATAGTGGTGGGGGGGTTTGGCTTTTTGCTATTGCATTGCTATTTGCTTCCTGGAGTAGAATAGAAGTAGACTGATCAGGGTTCGTTTTGCTGTAGTTGAAGCCAGGGTATGTACCAGGCCTAATAAACACTCATGGAGGGTTGAATGGAAAGTGACGTGACTAAGTTGATGAGGCAGTACCTCTTCCCAGTAGTTCACTATTTTGGGGCAGGACCAGAAGATGTGGGTAAAGTTTCCTGGAGAGTGGCCACATCTCCAGCATTCTGGAGGACTTGTGGGATTGTTTTTGGTAACCCTATAGGGAATAAAGTAAGCTCTATGGACTATCTTAAATTGTACAAGGCGATCGCGTAAGGAGACCAGGGTCTGAAATGAAGTCCCACACTTCAACCCAATTGTCATTTTCTAGTTAAAGAATATCCGGTCTCCATTGCAACCCGAGCCCCTTTAAAGAATGCAAAGCAGTCATTAAATGAGAATCTAAACGGGAGGTGGGCTTTTTGTAGAATTCTGTGCGGAGGGTCTCTAAGGCTGACTGCCTGATTGTGTAAGAGGAGTGTGGAAATTGAGAAGTGAGAGCTGAAGGTAACCAATCGTGTGATGGAACATTATGAGGTAGAGAGTTGTGGCAGCTAAAGTAAGGCATGTTGTGGAGCTACATGAGTTTTAATGCCAAATCTGGTCCATGCATGTGGCTCTGGAAGAGTGTAGTGTGGTAAGGAGGGGTTTAGCCACAGCGGGGTGTTAGGAGAGATGGCTGATTTTAGGGAATTTTCATATGTCAAGCTGGATTTCCATGCTTTGATAGTGGGGAGCATGGAGTAAGTTCATAGGGAGCTTGTGGGCCTCTAAAAAAAAAAAAGACACTTAAGAGCTTCCAGCGAGCGGACTATTGTCGCTTCCAGGAGTGTGAAGGAGTTGAAAGGTCTGGATTGAACCACCATTCAACTGTAACCAGTTGGGCAGCAAAGAAGTATTTGACAGTCAGGGAATGCAAGGCCCCCTTGAGAGTATGGTTGCATCAAAGTACTTAAGTTTGTATCGTGGGTGTGGGCCCCAAAGGAATGACGAACAGCTGGTTTAACTTCTAAAAAAAAAAAAAAAAAAAAATTTTGATTATCAAATGTGGAGAGTGATGCAGTAAATGTAAATTTGGGGATTTTTATTAAGTTTATAGTAGTGATGATGGTAGATTTTTCCCAATTTGTAGAACCGGAGTCAAGTTTAGGGGAAGGAAATCCTGAGCCTGATGGGAGACCACCCCCCCCAAATATCTGAAAGAATCCACCCATTGTAATGGAGTGTTCAGAGAGGTTGCTAATTTGGCCGATGGGTCTATTGGGAATAGTAGGGACTTTGACCAGTTGACTCGAGTCCGGTGACTTTGGAGAAGTTGTTCAAAACCCGTAGGGCACCCTGTAAAATATGGACCCGCATCGTTCAAAGGAGCAGATTATCAGTGTACAGAGCAACCCTCTCCTCCAGCAGACCAATGCGCAGCTTTGATGTATGACAAGGTGCGTAGAGCCTCAGCCACCAGTTCGATGGCTATTGCAAACCCCGCTGGAGAGGGCAGCCCTGCCTAGTGCCCCTGGGAAGCTCCAGAGGGGGATAGCCCCCCCCTCCCAGTCTGACCGAGGAAGTAGGGTTTTGATAAAGCACCTTGAGCCAGTTTATGAAAACTAGAGGGAACCCCGTCCTATGAAGCGTCTCACGTAAGAAAGGCCACTCGACAGTGTCAAAGGCCTTCTCTAGATCAATAGAGGCTACCACCTGTGAACCAACATTAAGAGGCGAAGCATGTATGTTCGTGTACAGTCTGCGGAGATTTAACATCTGTGGGGCATGAAGCCTGTTTTGATCAGGGGTATGACGGAGGGAAGCATGGTGTAAAGTCTAAGGGCCAGGAGTTTTGTCAGAATTTTGAGATCATTATTTAGTAGGGCTATGGGCCTGTAGGAGTCACAGGATTTAGGATCCTCAGGTGGCTTGTCTATCAGGGTTAAGTGAGCATGTCGCATGGAGGTGGGTAGCACTCCTCTGCCAGACATTGGGTGAATAGGGAGGTCCGCAGCGGGGCCAATAGCTCGCCGTGGGCCTTAGTCTATAGGGAGACTGTCGGGACCCGGCGCTTTCCCCGAAGGGAAGGAATTTATTGTGCCAAGGATTTTAGTGGTGGTGAAAGGGCACGTCATCACCTCCCTTTCCTCAACTGACAACCATCCAAGGGCTGAGGTATCGAGCAGAGCATGTAGGTCATCTGAGCTGAAGGCAGAGCAGAGGTGTACAGTGTTTCATAAACTTGAAGGTCTCCAAAACCTCCAGGGGGGGAGGAAACGGTCTCACCCGCGCTGTTAACGACCTCCGTGATTGTGAGGGGTTAGTTGTGCTGGGCCAACATGGCCAATAACCGTTCCTATCCCCTTGTTCAAAGAAGCGCTGTTTAGTGTTATAGATCTTGAGCCTGATGACCTTGGCTAGATGTAAATTTAGTTCCCTCTGGGATAACAAATCAAAATTTATTGGGGGTAGCGTCGGCATAGTAATTTTCAGTCTGCTTTGCGGTTGAGTGCTATAGGGAGCATGTGGTGTCCGAAAGGTTTCTTTTGACTGCTGCAATGGCAGAAATGTATTGACCCCTAGTGTAGGCCTTAAAAGCATCCCATTACATTTCTGGGAAGGAGGATCCTGCATTGTTTTCCCAGAACTAGGATAGTAAAAGGGCGACTTTGGTTGTTAAATCGGGGTGATTGACCCATTGGGGACTGAGGCGCCACAATGACGTGTTTCGGGTGGCGGGAGAACAAAGCCTAATCGCCAGGGGGCTGTGGTCTGGTAAGTCACCTCCAGAACGTGAGCAAGGGGTTGGCAAAGGCAAGGTCAATGCGGGAGGCCATCTTATGAGGTGGAGTAACGTAGGCTCTTGTAGATGGCTGCCTCCATCTCCATATGGCTGCCTCCATCTCCATATTGCTGTAAGTCCCGCCGACGGGTCCCAGTAAGGTAAATCAGAGTGAAATTTGGGAGGGGTCGATGTGTCTAGTTCGGATGACAAGGTGGCATTAAAATCTCCAATAAATAGTAACTTTGCTGGACAATAGGGGGTAACCTTCTCCAAAATCGAGTACAGTGGAGGGATGTGTAATGCTACAAAGACCTACTTCAAGGCCCATAGGTTGAGAACCAGTATAACCTATTTTCCCAGGGAGTCCGTGTGGATCTCATCAGCTGTACAGGGAAGCGACTTGTAAGTCAATACCAATACGCCCCTTGCATAAGTTGAGTAAGTGGCATGAAAAGCGTTCTGTATCCATGGCTTATTTAGTGTCATGAGTTTACTCCCCACGAGATGCTTATTCCTGGAGGAGAATTTAATGGGTGGGGGGGGGAAATTTGGATTTTAAATATTGGAAAAATAGTGCCCTTTTTAAATTTGGAGTTTAACCCACAAACATTCCATGGGAGAAACAAGGAGTGGCGAGACCCAGGGCCAAATACCCAGAACAAGAAAACACAACTGTGGATAGTGAAAAAGCTATGTCCAGGTAAACACTGGCGAAGCAAGCCCTAGAGTTTGTGGCCGAGGTAACTAAGGGGAAAGAAAAGAGGGAGGGTGGAACTGTGTACATTGGCCGGGTCTCTATCAGTTGAGGGGTGTAATCTTCAAGCTCCTGGATCTTTGCCGCACGGATTACCGCAAGCATTGTATTAATAGTGGACCATGGGTAGGGGGAAAGAAAAAAAAAAAAAAAGGGATAATGGGGGTGATGACAAGGTCCTAGAACAGGGACATAGGCGGAGAAGCACGACAAAGGCAGGGTAAGGGGTTGAACGAGTGCAAGTCCAGCAAAGGGTTGGGGGAAACGCCCAGGACGGTCACTTAGCTGGTAAGAAGGCATCACGACGGTGTCAGGACCATGGGTAAGACGAGCCAATGTCAGTGCGTGTCCAACCACGTGGAGGCTGCTTTAGGTGTATCAAAGAAGCGGGTATGGTCTCAATCTATGATCCGCAGCCTGCTTGGATATAGCAGACTGAACCTGATGCCTTTTTTCCTTAGTCTCCTTTCAGATGTATGTGTAGGATCTCTGCCGCTGCTGCACCTCCTGCGAGTAGTCCGAAGAGGAGCTTTGTGTTTTCATACTGCACTCCTGGAGTCGCCCGGGCTGCTGCAAGAATATGGTCTGTCTATAAAATTTAGGCGACACAGTAGGAAAGGTTGCGGAGGGGCACCCAGAACAGGAGGTGTAGATGGGACTGTGCCCGCTCAACCACGAAAGTAGGGGGTATATTGCCAATATTGAATAGGGTAGAGAGGAGCTGTTCAGCAAATTCAGCAGGTTTGTTGCCCTTGGAGCGGTACCCCAGGATCCTGACCTTATTTCTGCAGAGACTGTTCTCTTGTCAGTTGCTCTCTCCTGTAGAGCTTTGACCTGCAGCTGGAGGGTGCGCAGCTCCCTGGAGTCAGTGTAGGGTTTCCTCCACCACTGCTATACGATCCTCTGCCTGTCACCCTGGCCCTGATCTGTCCAGGTCATTTCGTATGAGACTGTCAGTGGCCAAAAAGTCAATTTTAGCTGTTAGTCTCTGTACTGGCAGTAATGGCTGCCAATGTCAGCACTGGATGGTGAGGGGGTTGTCTCCCCTCCGGAAGTGGTGTATGTGCTGGCCAATATGGTGGAGGCTCGAACTCGTGGGCAAGATGGCGCCTGCAGAGAGGGAGTGAAGGCTCAAATATTTGGCTGGGTGTCACGTGGCTTAGCCTGGGCCATCCGAGTCACAAAAGATGGGAGGAGGCTGCGGAGGGGTTCCCGTGCCTCAGGCAGACTATCATGGTCTGGTAGGGTGGCTGGAATTGCTGGCTGAGAAATAGTCGGATCGTAGCTCCTGTGCCGCACATCTGCCCGCTCCCGTCCTGGCCACGCCCCCCCCATATCCATCTTGCTTTACTTGTCAAATTTATGTGCTGAAATATTAACTTTTGTTCTGGTAGGTGGCCGTGCATCCTTTCCTAAACCAAGAAGAAAATGCTATGTTCAGCTTTCCCAGTAGCGCTAGATCTTTTATGGAGCTCTTCACTATTAATATTTTGGCAAGAAGTCTGTATACTGGCAGGTCAGTAATATTCGGGTGAGGTGGATTTTAGGCGCAGACATCTGTACTGCTGAGTTTCACATAGAACTATACTTTACTGTTATGGTAGAACTGTGTTCCCTAGAGGGGTGAATTATTTAGTAAACAAGGTTCTGCTATCTGCATCTGGTTAGTTCTAGGTAGGCATTGCCATCCTCGTCTACCATAAAATGCAATAGGAGAGATTTCGTATTCGTATACTGGCATATCGATAGATTAGATATTTTTTTTTCTCTTGTTCTGATACAGCACTATTGGCAGTCAGATTGTTATAGGAAGTAAATGTGCCATGTGGAATATTTAAAAGGAACCCTATATGAAAAGAATAGAAACAGCCATAGGAGAACTCTCCTCTTAGAAATGCTAATGTAATTTCAGTGGCTCCCAAACTTTGAGTGAATGTGAAAGCAGCATGGAGATTAGGCAATTAAACTTTCTTTGGGCTTTGCTGGCTGCATGCTGCTTTCAGGTGCATAACTCATATTATGGAGGCCATAGACCTAAAATTGGCTTTAGGCCACAAGTACCTATTTAGTCCAGTTACAGTGGCAAGAAAATGATGAACCCCTTGGCATTAATTGGCTTTCTGCAGTAATTTGGCATAAAATGTTATCTGATCCTCCTGTAAAGACTGGCACATGCTATCCGTTGTTTTTTTCATTCAACCCAGTGGGCTGCATGGGGAAAAAAAAACGGCACGGGAGGAGATCCTGTACTAACTATCCAATGTTAGTACAGCGATCTCTGGCACTAAGCTTTTGTGTTCCCAGAACACACCGGTCAGCTCTCAGCCATTAGCTGAGGGCGCTGATTGGCAGACATTTTTCGATCATGCCCGTTGGACAGAAAGAGGCTGGTGCTGTGGACATCGCCTAAAACAGTTTTATTGTAGCATATGAACAGTCAAAAAGCCAATGCATTTCAGCCATCAGGCCTTAATCATGGTAGTTCTAAACCCTACCTTCAAACTCCTTTCATTAACTGGATGCCAGGTGTGCTAACTACTGACTCCAATTGGCTTTCGTGAAGTATTTGGGCCCCTTTCACACTATCCGTCCGTCAGACGGATTCCGTTTTTCTCAGCGGGGGATCGAGCCGGCGATCCCCCGCTTAGCAGGAGGATGACAGCTGTGTCTCCGCGCTGTGTGCGGAGACACAGCTGTCAGTTCCCCTTGCATCTCTATGGGGGAAGTCGGATGGGAACGGACCGTCGGTCCGTTCTCATACGATCCGCTGGACGGATGAAAATAGGGTTTCCATCCGTCCAGATTTGACGGATCGGATGTCAGCGGACAGGTCTCCGCTGACATCCGATCCCCCATAGAGATGCATGGGGGGACTGTTCAGATCCACCAAAAAAACGGACAGGCAGATCTGAACGGTCCACCTGTATGAAAGGGGCTTTAGTCTATGGGTTCACCTATTTATTTTTTTTCCTCCAACACTAAATGTTTATAGGGTGTGCTCAAGAACGACACAAGAAATTTAGAATGGTTGGTTTGTGTTATCAGCTTAATCGCATTGTTTGTCTGTAGTTGTGACAGATGAGGATCAGATCCCATTTTATTACTGCAGAAAACCAGTTGATGCTGGGGGGGTTCACCTTGCCAATGTATATAGTCATTAAAGTGGTTATGCCACTTCATAAACTACAGTCTCCTATGTTATAAAGCCTGCTTTGCTGCAGTGTATGTCCTTTGTAAAAAAATAAATAAAAATAAAATGCCTACTTCTACCTGACTTTATAGTACAGATCGGCAGTCACGTGACTCCTCAAAGCTCCTTCTCATGATCCCACAGCTAGAGTGGGAGGGGCCGAGATTCCCCCGCTGACGGGAGTCAGGAAGAGGGGAGGAGAGAGCTGAGGGGAGCCTCAAGTCACGTGACCGCCGATCTGCTCTGTGAAATCATGTAGAAATGGGCATCTTTTTTTACAAAGGACATACACTGCAGCATAGGAGGGTTTATAACAGAGGAGATTGAGGTCTAAAGGTATTTCAGCAGCAGGAAAGGGGGGCGGGATTGGTAAGAGCTGACAGGCAGGGAGGAGGACAGAGGAAAGCACGGCTGTAAATGTCTGAGATGCGTACACTGACCAGTGTCAGGGCTCAGCAGCCATGATACAGCGTGGTCAGTGTACAGGGGGGGAGGGCAGAAACTGGCTGGATCAGCCAGGTTTTTAGGTGATAGAAGAGGACAAACACTATGCTGTATAACATGCTTTTAAAGAAGCAGGATCTATTTCTTTTTTTTGTTTGTTTACAAATGCTTTAACTTCAGTTTTGAATTGAACTCCATGCAGATAAAGCCTTGGTGGAGTGAACATATGATCCGGTGCTGTAAATCAGGTGTGCTAACTGTTCAGGCACCATATATGGAATTTATATAATGTTGCGTTTTTTCTGTCGGCATGGGAAATGTGGCTGACTGCTAACAATGTGCTCATTGTGTGCTTGGAAATCTTCTATTGTGTTTTCTCTCTACAAAGAATCTTTTGCTGTTTCATTGGGTGGCTGCAGCCTTGTGACCAGCTTGATAAAACAGAATGTTCCCTTTGGCGATCGACTTCACATATCTCTACCATGCCAAAGTTCAATTTAGTGATGTAAATGGGATGTGAGAAGTTGTTTTAGGGCTTTGTAGACTGTAGAACAGTCTTTACCGTGTTGGGAATTGTATCGCTCTGGGGTGACAAATCTGATAGGTGGGAGTCCAAGAAAAGTGACTACACTGCCACAATGGTTTCCTTATAGGGAGGAAGATGAAACCGTGTGAGTGTCCTGGTGCTGAGATATTTGGCAGCAGAGATATTTGGCAGCAGATTTCTTGATTTGCTGATTTTTTTTTTTTTTTATGCTGAAAACATTCAGATTTTTTGAGTATCCAAACATTTTACAAATCGAAAGGGTTCCCCTTCCTTGTTACTGCTGAGCCCATTTAGGGCCCCCTTCACACCTGTATGTGAACATCATGGCATGACCTTCTACTCCTATACTCCTATACTGAACATGGCATAGGTCTGATCAGGGCCTTCCACAATGTTCACTTACTATTCTAGCCCTGTCAAAGGCATTAGTGATGGCAGAATGAACGCAGCTTTCTCAGTACCTCTTGGTCAGTCATATGATTTCCCTCTGTGTGTACATATCCATGGAAATTAATTTGTGGCCAGTCTGAATAGAGCACAATTACATCTGTATTTGTTTTAAAATGTTTCCATCACTTACCATGTTTCATGTTTTTTTTTCTCCTGCCCCCCCCACAGTTGTCTACTTTGAGAAGTAAAATATACAAATATAGGCTTATTAGTTGGGAAATTCTCTTTTCCAGAAGTGATATCCTCCCTGGGGACCGTTATATTGAATTTGGAATGTTTATTATTTGTTGGGAGACTGTTGATCTTGGATCTCATCCAGCTGTTAAAGCCCAACTCCCGCTTTAGACACGGAAAGGGGGACATAAAACCCATGCAAGGTTTTTACTGTGGTCTGTCATCCCACTGGGGAGATTCTCTTCACTTTCTGTCAGAAAAGGAAGTTATGAATAATCTCTTCAGTGGTGAGATTGTCACACCTTCCTTTTTTTTTTTTTTTTTTTTTTTTATGCAATGGGGAAGGGTTGGAATTTTTCGTCAGGTTATTATGGACTGGCTCCCAGCGACGTCTGCTCTCATTTATTCTGCAGGTGTCCAGAGATGGGAATAATCAGTTCTGTAACTACACTGGGGAGATTTCAACTAGTTTCCCAAGTTAAAAAAAAGTGTTAAAAGCAGATTTACACCCTGTTCACACTGAATGCGGCTTTGAAGTCACGCTACTTTGGCGCCATTTCATGTGTGGCTTGCTGACATCTGTGCGACTTCATGCTCAGATATCTATGCATGTCACTCATTAAATCACAACACTCAAACCTTTTTCAAATCTGTCAGCCAAGTTGAGTCTCACCGATTTTTAACCGTTCCATAGGCACAAATGGGGTGTGACTTGTGATGCGATTGTATACTCAAATCGCATGACAAGTAGTGCTGGTGTTTAATGGGGGGCTAAACCGTTTTCAGTTTCTAAATCTTGGCTTGGGTCGGGTAGCTTTTTTTGGTGTGAATATTTCAGGTTCCAGATACTGTAAGCATGTTCCTGCAGGGGTTGGATGTTAGTTTCACATCTGGAATTAGGCTGGGGGTTAGATCGGGTTATGATTTGCATGCATGGTCTTTGAGCCCTGCATCAGTGTACATTTTGATGTCAAATTTAGATCTAAAATGCCATTTTAGTCATGTGAGTTGTCATTTTTGGGTACTAAAATAGTGTTAATTTTGTCATCTAAAATATTTTCGTCAATGAACTTAAACACTGGCCTGCACACAGCATTGTGGGAGCAATCTTCATCCTGTGCAATGGTAGGCGTCCCTATTTAGGACATCTTTACCAAAATTAGACCTAGTGTTGAAAGTTCTATAGGTCTTTCTGCAGATGTGAAGGAGCCGCTAGAGTTGGGATGAGAGGTATTTGTAAGTGACCAAACAACTATTCACAATGACTTCTATAAAATATACCAAAAAAGTGCCCTGCCTCCTAATTGCATCAATTACAATTTAATAGAATTAAAAAGCACTTCCGTTTAAGTGTTTTTTTTTTTTTTTTTTTTTTATTTATTTTATTAAATGGTAAATGTGCGAACGAGGCAGTGTACTTTTGGGTGCATCCGTTCGATGGCCCAAGTCAAATATAGGCTGCAGGTGAAGCTCCCAGTAAAATCTAAATTAAAATAAGCATGGAGATATTATTGTATCTAACGTTTGACATTATTGGTTGTTGCGGAGTGGTTGGTGCTTTTAGGGCAATACAACTAATCGATTATGAAAATAGCTGACAATTTTCATAATCGATTAGTTGGCTTGCATACTGAATGCATGGTTTACTGTACATTTCTGGAAATGCAGTGAAGCAGTTCTGTCCATACATGTCAGTAAGTGCCTGAGAACTTTTGAATGTGTGAGGAGCAATGCCTCATGGAACATGTAGTCCTGGGTAGGAAGTGAGTGGTTCTAAAGGTAGAAGTGTTTTTTTTTTTTACCTTGCAATAAGGGCACTCTATACTATACTTCACAGCTTGCTATTGGGACACTCTAAAAGCAGGAGGAGCCAGAAGCATCAGTGGGGGACCCAAGAAGAGAATCAGGCTGCTCTGTGCAAAATCCATTACACAGAGCAGTTAAGTATATAACCGTTTTTTTTTTTTTTTTTTTATATAAAAGACTCTGCAGGGAAGAATGGATCAGCATCTGAACCCAGAGAAGATGGAGGCTGATGGACTGGAGGAAATATAAGGCATTACAATTACATTTAAACAAGTTGTAAAAGACAGGAAGCATTTTTCTTAATGCATTCTATGCATGAAGATAAAAAACCTTTGGAGTAGCAGCCTCCACAGCACACCTTATACTTACCTGATCCCCCCCCCCCTCTGTCCAGCATTGTCCATGAGTACCTCGGCCTTCCTGGACTCTCCCTCCTGCTTGGCTGGGACACATCCGCAGCACCATTGGCTCCTGCAGCGATCAATAAGTCAGTGAGCCAATCGGAGGGGTTGGGTCCAAACGACGCCTCCGTGTCTGAATGGACACAGAGCTGCAGCTTGACTCAGGTGCCCCCATAGCAACCTGCTTGTTGTGGGGACACTAGGAACAAGGGACCCGAGAGAAAGATCTGGGCTGCTCTGTGAAAAACCAACTGCACAGAGGAGGTAATTATAGCATAAGTATTTTTTTTTTTTTTTTTAAAAGACTTTACAATCCCTTTAAGTAAGAGTCGGTTCACACTGCGGCGACTCAAAGTCACCCATGCAGCACGACTTCATTGCGGCTTGCAAACGACTTCTCATAAAAGTCAATGCAAGTCGCTCCAACTTCGCCCAAAAATAGTGCATGAACCTTTTTCTAAGTCGGAGCGACTTGAGTTGCTCTGATTAGAACGGTTCCATTGCACAGCATGGAGCGCTACTTGTCAGGTGACCAAGTCGGAGTAGTGTGAACCAGCTGTAAATGTTTACCAGTATTGTGCATTGTATTTAAAATGATCATATCCATGAAAAGTCTCAAGCTTTTAGTACTACTTTAAACACTTGAGGGCGAAGCCTATTTCTGACACACTTTTTTACACATTAAAACTTCTTAGAACTATATATATATAATTTTGCAAAAAAAAAAAGACTCTGGAGAACAAAGTGGCAGTCGTTGCAATCATTTTTTACCCAATATTTGCGTAGCAGTCTTTCAAACACAATTTTTTGAAAAGCTAAATTTTACTGAATTAAAAATGTAACCATGAATTTGGCCATTTTTTTTTTTTTTTTTTTGTGAAAAGATGTCACGCCCAGTAAATGGATACCTAACCTGGTGTGATTTAAAATTGCTCACACCCGTGGAATGGCGAAAAACTACAATACTTAAAATCTCCATAGGCGGCGTTAAACATTTTTTAACGGTTACTTAGAGTTAGAGGAGGTCTTTTTTTAGAATTATTGCTCTAGCCCTATCGTGGCGATACCTCACGTGTGATTTGAACACCATTTTCATTTGCGGGCGTGACTTACGTATGCGTTTCTTTCATGCTCAAGCTGATGAGGGTTCTTTCAATTTTTTTTGTTTAAAAGACCCCAGACCCCTTCACTGCACTCAAAGTGTTCAAAACGCTGAAATCTGCATTTTTGAATACTGACAAGTTTTTTTAAATCTGCCATTGGCAGCCAAATAAACCGGAAGTGACGTAGCTTCCAGGTTAAAGTGGTAGTATCCTGCTTTTTGATACTTTTACCTACAGGTAAGCCTACAATAAGGCTTACCTGTAGGTATAATTAATATCTCCTAAACCGGCACGGTTTAGGAGATATTTGCAGTGCATGCAGCCGCTCTGAAGGTCCGGGGGGACCTTCAGTTTTCCTAGCCGGCAGCTTGCCGGAAAATCACTCCCGCACAATGGAACCGTCATCGCGGCTCCGGCCAATCACAGCGCCGGAGCCGCCGAACCCAGAAGAGACACCGAGGGCGGCGCCCGCAGCGATGTCCGGGGGTCCGTGTCGGGGCTTCGTTCTAAGGTAAGTAATGCATAATGAGCTAGTATGCGATGCATACTAGCTCATTATGGCTTTGTCTTGCAGGTTTTTTTTTTTCATTTTCGGGTTTACAACCGCTTTAAATGATCGGAGCCGAATCCGGCTTAGTTTGGGACTCCGACCAGCTGCCGGGAAGTGCCGGCTAGTTGCTGGGGTCTCCCTGTGGGACGTCCCCTCTCGCTTGCTGAGATAACGGCTCAGCGGCTGCTCGACTGCATCGGCTGTTATCTTCTGGAGAAAAAAAAAAGGTACTGGGTTGATGGGGAAGTGGTTAATAAAGCCCCGTACACACGTGCAGATCGTCGGCCGAACGATCAGCCGTCTTTTGTCCCCGGGCTGTCGTGTCTGTTGAAAAGTGCAAAAGACTGCACAAGAATTTTGTCCGCCGACTGCAGAAGTGATGTCATGTGAAGGTTAACTTTCCCTGTGTTTTTTTTTCTTTTCTGAGCATGCCCAGTCTTGCAAATCTGCTGTCTGTCGGCCGAATTCTGTATTGACTGGCGAACAATCGGCCGCTCTGGTGTCGGCATACAAAAATTTTAATGCTTGCACGACAGATTCTGTTCAGCCGAAAGTGCGCTGTCGGAAGCATCATACGAACAAGCCTACAATCGGCCGATCGGTCTTTTCGGCCGACAATCTGCACGTGTACGGGCCTTAACCGGTTGCCGACCGCCGCACGACTATATACTGTGGCGGTCAGCCCCGGCCAGGCAGAGTGACGTATCGGTACGTCACTCGCCTGTCACTGACTTGCGAGCCTATAGCGAGCGGGCGCGCGCCCGCCGAGGCGCGCGCCCGCCGCGGCTCGTTCACAGGCAAGTCAGTGCGTGTGACCGGCGGACTCGATGTCCGCCAGTCACACTGCGATCGCTCCTGTGAAGGGAGAAAGACAGAGCAGCTTGTGTAAACAAGCTGCCTGTCAGTTCTCCCTGTGTAAAAGTAAAGATCTGACCGTTCTACTATGTAGAACGGTTGATCTTTGCTTTTACACCAATAGCAATGTCCCTACACAGTAGAAAGCACGCCCCTAGGACACACTTAACCCCTCCCTGTCCAATAAAGTTAACCCCTTCCCTGCCAGTGTCATTTTTGCAGTAACAGTGCATATGTATAGCACTGATTACTGCAGTAATGTCACTGGTAACCCCAAAAGTGTCAAAAATGTCAGTCAAGGGTCCGATCTGTCCGCCGCAATGTCGCAGTACCGAAAAAAAAATCGCAGATCGCCGCCATTACGCGTTAAAAAAAAAAACACCAAAAATGACAAAAATCTTTCTCTTTGTTAGTAAACGCGATAACTTTTGCGCAAACCAATCAAAATACGCTTTTTGCGATTTTTTTTTTTTTTACCAAACATAGGTAGCATAAAACAAATTGGCCGAAAAATGTTAAAAAATTTTGATTTTTACTTTTTTTTTTTTGGGGAATTTCATATAAAAAAATGTGAAAAATATTGTTGTTTTTGCAAAATTTACGCTCTTTTTTTTGTTTATAGCGCGTGATCAAAAAATCGCACAGGTGATCAAATACCACCAAAAGAAAGCTCTGTTTGTGGGAAAAAAAGGACGTCAAATTCGTTTAGGTACAGCGTCGCACTACCGCGCAATTGTCCGTTAAAGTCACGCAGTAAAAAATCGCAAAAACCCCCTGGTCCTTTAGCAGCCAAATCCTCCGGGGCTTAAGTGGTTAAGATTTAGATCTCCCTTCATATAGCTTCATGTCTGACTCCTAGATAAAATACCCATATATCCTACTTCTGGGTGCATTTGTGTGTGTATGCAGTATCTCAACAGTGAGTACACCCCCTCACATGAAAGATGTATAATAAAATATTTACAAAATGTAACTGAAGAAATGATATTTTGCTACAATGTAAAGTAGTAAGTATACAGCTTGTATAAGCGCCGGTTCACACTACCGCGACGCTACTTCGGGTGGCGACCTCCGAGGTCGCGGTGTGAGCAGCGCGCCGCGACCTAGGAGCGGCCGCCACGGACTTCATAACATTGAAGTCTATGGCGGTCGCCTCCTGGTCGCCCCAAAGAAGCTCCGGACCCTTTTTCTAGGTCGGATCGACTTGTGTCGCTCCTATTAGAACGGGTCCGTAGCTTCCCTATGGGAGGCGACCTGTGAGGAGACCAGGTCGCCTCACAGGTCGCCCTAGTGTGAACAGGCACTAACAGTGTTAATTTCCTTTTCCCTCAAAATAACTCAACACACAACCATTAATGTTTAAACCACTGGCAACAAAAGTGAGTACACCCCTTATTGACAATGTCCAAATTGGGCCCATTTAGCCATTTTCATTCCCTGGTGTCATGTGACTCCTTAGGCTGGCCATACATGATACAATTTTCTTTCAGTTTTGTCAGATTTTCTGAAATTTACCTTCAAGTATGTAGTACGAAGGCCTGCCTAATTGGATACAAGTGAATGTGGCGTTTACCTTTGACCTCACATTATGTGGCTTGTGGTGGATCTGACAGAAAATTGTACAACAAAAGTTGAACATGTATGGGCCATACACACTATATAAGATTTTCGGAAGACTTTTTCCTTGGATTTACCAAAACAATATAATATGAGGTCAAACCTAAACACTTTCAATTTGTATGCAATCTGGCAGGCCCTTGCACTACATAGAAAAGGTAAATCTGAAAGAAAGTCTTCAGAACAGAAAATAGTAGTGTGTATGGCCCTTTAGTGTTGCATGGTCTCGGGTGTGAATGGGTAGCAGGTGTGTTAAATTTCTCTCTCGCTCTCTCTCTCCGTTCGTTCGTTGTTTGTCATGGCAATGAACTCTGAGGATCAGAAAAAAAATTGTTGCTCTACATAAAGATGGGCTAGGCCAGTGATGGCGACCCTTGGCACCCCAGTAAATGGGATACCTTTTTTAGATGTTTTGGAACTGCATTTCCCATGATGCTCATGAACTCTGCAGTGTAGTTGAGCATCATGGGAAATGGCGAACCTTGGCACCCCAGATGTGTTTGAAACTATCACTGGCCTTGGCTATAAGATTGCCAAGACCCTGAAACTGAGCTGCAGCATGGTGGCAAAGACCATACAGCGGTTTAACAGTACAGGTTCCACTCAGAACAGGCCTCTCAATGGTCGACCAAGTGGAGTGCACGTGCTCAGCATCATATCCAGAGGTTGTCTTTGGGAAATAGACGTAGGAGTGCTGCCAGCATTGCTGCAGAGGTTGAAGGTGGGGGGGGGGTCAGCGTTTCAGTGCTCAGAGCATACGCCACACACTGCATCAAATTTTTCTGCATGGCTGTCTTCCCAGAAGGAAGCCTCTTCTAAAGATTGTTTGCAGGCTTTCTTTCGTTTGCTAAAGACAAGCAGACTAACGACATGGATTACTGGTACCATGTCATGTGGTCTGATGAGACCAAGATAAACTTCATTTGGTTAAGATGGTGTCAAGCGCGTGTGGCGGCAACCAGGTAAAGAGTACAAAGTCAAGTGTCTTGCCTACAGTCAAGCATGGTGGTGGCAGTGTCATTGTCTGGGGCTGCATGAGTGCTGCCTGCTCTGGGGAGCTACAGTCGATTGAGGGAACCATAAATGCCAGCATGTACTGTGAAGCACTGAAGCATAGCATGATTCCCTCTATTTGGAGACTGGGCCCCAGGGCAGTATTCCAACAGAACGACCCCAAATGCACCTCCAAGACAACCACTGCCTTGCTAAAGAAGCTGGCCAAGCATGTCTCCAGACCTAAACCCTATTGAGCATCTGTGGAGCATCCCATCCTCAAACAGAAGGTGGAGTGCAATGTCTCCAACATCCACCAGCTCCGTGATGTCATCATGGAGGTGTGGGAGAGGACTCCAGTGTTACCTGTGAAGCTCTGGTGAACTCCATGCCCAGGAGGGTTAAGGCAGTGCTGGAAAATAATGGTGGCCACACAATATTAACACTTTGGACCAAATTTGTACAACTTGACTTTGGTGTGTACTCACTTTTGTTGCCAGTGGTTTAGAAATGAATGGCTATGTTGCGTTATTTTGAGGGGGACAGCAAATTTACACTCACTACTTTACATTGTAGTAATGTAAAGATGTTAACCGCGCTAAAGGAAAAGTACAGTGAAACAGCAGCAACTTCTAGTGTGACCACACCCTGTAGAATAATGTAATAATAAGTCGCGCTATAATATGATCAATGGAGATGTAAAGTCCATACAGTCCAAACATAAAGAAAAGATGTAATCCGGAACCAGGAACCCCAAAGGGTATAAGCTTACCAGATTGAGGTAAGGTAAAGGCGGTTTCCTTGGATAAACTTGTCACCTTGATAGTAGATCCAGGTCCACGTGAACAGTTAGCTCAATGGTCACAGGATCATGGAAGTAAAGGTAAAAGCGCAATAGCGTAAAACCTTACAAACTAATTTGATTAAACACCCCAGTGTTCGTGAAAAATGAATACTATTGTGTAAAAGAATAAACCTCCACCAATAAAATTGTTCACTGATGACAGTGAATAAAAAACATGCAAAAATTGAAATAATGATGGGTACCCCTTACCAAAGGTGATAGAGGTATAAACCAAATAAAAAACGTGTTGTAGCTGAAGTCGCCTCTTACCGGACAACTTTAAACGGAAGGCAAAAAAGTGTGAGATTTGCGTGTTGAACCACCACCTTTATGGCTAGATTCGCCTCTTACCATATGGAATAAGGATTATAGCAAAACGTGCAGATCACAATTCAGTGTGAACCCAGAGCCAATGATGAAAAAAACCAATAGGGGTCGCCTCTTACCAGATACAGGTAATGTTAAGCCTGTATGGTGATCCAGCATCCAAGGACCCGACTCTCAAACTGGGGTGCATTAGATGTGGAGGCTGCATCAGTTTTCTTTTCTTTGGCTTTTCCGCCTCGGTTTTCACCTGGTGATCTGGCCAGTAACACACCTCCTTATCATTACTCTTCCAGAGCAATCTCCATATCCAGAAATCCGTCAAGTTTGGCTTAGTGAGTCCCAGGCCAAGAGCTCTTGGCCTGGGACTCACTAAGCCAAACTTGACGGATTTCTGGATATGGAGATTGCTCTGGAAGAGTAATAAGGAGGTGTGTTACTGGCCAGATCACCAGGTGAAAACCGAGGCGGAAAAGCCAAAGAAAAGAAAACTGATGCAGCCTCCACATCTAATGCACCCCAGTTTGAGAGTCGGGTCCTTGGATGCTGGATCACCATACAGGCTTAACATTACCTGTATCTGGTAAGAGGCGACCCCTATTGGTTTTTTTCATCATTGGCTCTGGGTTCACACTGAATTGTGATCTGCACGTTTTGCTATAATCCTTATTCCATATGGTAAGAGGCGAATCTAGCCATAAAGGTGGTGGTTCAACACGCAAATCTCACACTTTTTTGCCTTCCGTTTAAAGTTGTCCGGTAAGAGGCGACTTCAGCTACAACACGTTTTTTATTTGGTTTATACCTCTATCACCTTTGGTAAGGGGTACCCATCATTATTTCAATTTTTGCATGTTTTTTATTCACTGTCATCAGTGAACAATTTTATTGGTGGAGGTTTATTCTTTTACACAATAGTATTCATTTTTCACGAACACTGGGGTGTTTAATCAAATTAGTTTGTAAGGTTTTACGCTATTGCGCTTTTACCTTTACTTCCATGATCCTGTGACCATTGAGCTAACTGTTCACGTGGACCTGGATCTACTATCAAGGTGACAAGTTTATCCAAGGAAACCGCCTTTACCTTACCTCAATCTGGTAAGCTTATACCCTTTGGGGTTCCTGATTCCGGATTACATCTTTTCTTTATGTTTGGACTGTATGGACTTTACATCTCCATTGATCATATTATAGCGCGACTTATTATTACATTACTTTACATTGTAGTAAAGTGTCATTTTTTTCAGAGTTGTCGCAAGAAAAGATATAATAAAATATTTACAGAAATTGAGGGGTGTACTCACGATCTTAAAACGACATGTCCTCGCTTTTTGGAGAGCTGTTCTCTGCACACTCACAGCTGTCAAAAGGGGGGGCGGGGAAGCCTCAAACTAATGTTTATCCACATTGTTAAAGCTGCTAGATAACTATAAATGCTGTGCTTCACATATCATTCCGTTCTTTTGGATCATTCCGTTCTTTTGGATCAAAGGGACAAACTTCCATCTGTAAGTGAAGGCAGTTTAACCTCCTTTAAAGACTAAGCCTTTTTCTGACACTTGCTGCTTAAAAGTTAAAATCAGTACTTTTTGCTAGAAAATTAATTGGAACTCCCAAACATAAAATGTAAGTAATTTCTCTATCGTTCGACAGACGCAGCTCTGCTTAATCATAGACTCTAGGGTTATGCTCCTCCCAATAGGGATAGGCACTAGGTGGAAGAAAGGCTTGTCTATGCCTATAAGGGCTTTCCCAGCCGGCATAACCCCTCAGGCTCTGCTATACTCAGTTTGTTCTGCCTAGTGACAGGGATAGTACCTAGTTCCCTGCTGGGACTTCATTCTTGCCTGTAACATGGAAAGTTTTTTTTTTTTTTTTTTTTTTTTTTCTAGTTGGTTCCTGAGGACTAAGAACCAGAGGAACTACAAGCAACAGCCGGCTGTGGTTTTCACATTGAAAAAAATATAGATCCTTAAGATCTCCTAGCCTGGTCTGCGAGCGTGAGCAGGTTCTAGTTCAGTACTAGGCCTCGCCACGACAGTGCCCCGATGGATGGGGACAAGCCTGTGAGTGGATCATCTCGCTGGGAAGCAGACGACCTGGAACGCCCTGAGTCACAGCACCCCCATCCCAAGTGGGAGGTGATCTGTTTCAGAGTGGCTCCCGCCTGGCACCGCAGTATGATGAGTAACGTCCCCCCACTACCCCTGGAGGTCGTGGGGTGGGCGTGGGCCCCTCCCTAGATTGGTTGAACCCTAGGGGCTCCCTCGGTTCCCTGGCCCCCCCCCTGTGGGTTTTCACCGTGGGGGGCGGTAATAATGCGGCTGGTTTTCGGCACATATTTGTGGGGGGGAAGGATCGTCCGACGGGGGTCCTTGAATGGGGTGCAGTCGGTTTGTTCTGGTGCTGCTAGCCGCAAACATCGTCCGTCCTCCCCTCCCATCTTTAGGATCCTCAGATTCTGACACAGATATGGTTGCCGCAAACCACCCTAAGTGGTCGATGTCTTTACATTCTGACGAGGAATGCTCCTTGTGAAGAGGATCCTTGGTGGAAAACTTGATAGTTTCTGGGCGGTAAACTCTTAAAATGGCTGATGAACCCAGTGTCAGGTACACGGGTGTCTTTTTTGGCTCCTGCAAATATCCCAAATCAGGTAAAGTTCCCCCCCCCCCCCCCCCGTGTCCTGACTTGTTTGACTCTATTGTGGATGAATAATGGCAACGCATTGAGCACATGCTGGTGGTGCCTAAGGGTTTTGCACGCTGTTATCCCTTTGCGGAGGCATTTGATACCAGGTGGGCTGTACCACCGAAGGTGGATTCCCCGGTGGCCAGGTTGAAAAAAAGCGACTCTGGTGCCGGTGGAAGAGTTGCCGACATTTTCGGATCCCGTGGAATCCTTATCCCGCCATGTACATGTGGTGACAGGTTACATGTTAATAGCTAATTTTGTGAACATTCTCATAGCACAGACCTCTACTAAATGGGTGAAGTTGCTGAAGAGTAACTTGAAAACGACACAGCTTCGCTCTGTGGTTCTGGCACTGTTAGACCAGTTGGTCCAAGCCCTGCTGGTGTTCATGTGTGATATGTCCCCGGACTTGGCCTTATTGGTGGCCAGTACGTCTGCAGTGGGGGTTGCTATTTGAGGCCTGTTATGGCTGGAATGCTAGTTGGCTGACCAGGCTTTTAAATAAAAAAAGCTGTTGCTGATCTCCATTTTACGGGGGAGAAGCTATTTGGAGCCTCTCTGGATGAGTTAATCAAAGGTATCATGGGAGATGAGAGCAGTAATTACCCCAATCTAAAGGCAAGGTGCTGCGCTCTAGGCGGGGGCCTTCCTTTACTGCTAATAAACATCTTTTTAGTGCCTCCAGGTCACGGGAAAAAGGTAAACAGTTTAGATCTTCAGGGGAGTCAAAGAAGCCATGGCCCGGTAAGTCCAAGGGTGGCAAATCTGGACCTGCAGACAAGCCCTCGTCTGCATGAAGGGGCGCCCTCACCCGAGTCTGGGGTGGGGGGACATCTTCGATTCTTCCGGGAACTCTGGACTTTCTTGATTCAGGACAAATGGGTTCACAAATTGATCCGTTTTGGATACAAAATGGAATTCCAGTCTCGTCCACGAGAGAGGTTCTTCCCGTCCATTCTTTTATTGTCCCCAGCCAGGTTAAGGGACTTGAAAGGGGCGGTACACAACTTGCTGTCGCAAGGGGTGATTGTGCCGGTTCCAGCTTTGGAACTCTTTCAGGGGTTTTATTCAAACCTGTTCACCGTGCCCAGAAAAAAAGGCAAGGTGCGCCCCATCCTAGATCTCAAAGCCCTGAACTGTTTTGTTCGGGTACAGAGGTTTCGGATGGAGTCCATCCGTACAGCAGTGGACATCCTTATCTACGCTGGACACCAGCAGCATTGAGAGTCAGGTGTTGAGAGATCTGAGTCTGTACTCCCCACTCTCTTGAAGATTAGGAAGTCGACTTCTCGACAGCCATGGGATCTCGATTTGGTGCGGTCTGTTCTTCAAAAGCCTCCCTTTGAGAAAATTTTGGGAGATTTGGCTGCTTTCTTTGTCTCGGAAGGTTGCCTTCCTGTTGGCGATCACTTCTGCCCGCAGAGTATCTAAATTGGCGGCGTTGTTTTGCCACTCGCCTTATCTGGTGGTTCACAAATAAGGTGGTACTTCGGCCTAATCAGTCGTTCCTTCCTAAGGTGGTTTCTGATTTAATTTAAATGGCGGGGCCGCCATTTGTTTGGAGTCCCTCGTGTGGCTCATGGGGGCGGCCATCTTGGTACACCCATTTTGTTTGCAGAGCTGGGCAGCTGTGGGAGTTACTGAGGGCGTGTGAGGGGGCGGAGCCCCTCCCTAGACCCGGGAAGATCGCTCCACAGGACTTCCTTGTCATGTAGACAACGCTGAGAGCAGTCCTTTTGAACTCTGGTGCATCGTGTGGTGAGCCTTTTGGGGGTCTCTCTCTCTCTCTCTCTGCGGGGGTCTCAAGGCACACTGTCTCATTGTGGGGAACTGTAGCGCGGGGTGACATTTTGCAAAAAAGTGTTTTTTTTTTTTTATTTTCCATTTTTTTCATACTTTGCTGACGGGTTCCCCTGGTGTTGCCATGGACCCTGCTGCACATGTGTCCCCACCTGATCCCCCTCGAGGTGGCCGCAGGGCCCTCCCGATTCTCCACTCAGCATTGATGTGCTTCCGGCGGTCCTGGAGTCATTTGTGTCCCGGGTGGAGGTGGCCTGTCAGGGACGGGGGGCTAAAAAGCGACCCCCGCCTACCCCTGTCTTGTCTGATGCCTCAGATTCTGATCCTGAGCCAGTCGCTGCTGCTGCAGGTTCCTCTCTGGGGCTGCTGTCTTGCGCCCCTTCTCCTCTGATAGTGAGGATGACCTTTCTGCCTCCGCCATAGCGCAAGACAAGGCACTGGTGGACGCACTGATTGTGTCTGTCCGGGAGACCCTAAAACTGCTCATATGGAAGCTGCCTTTGGCACTCGCAAGCCCTCCCAGGGTGGCGAAGGTGTTTCCCTTTCCCAAATGCTTTGACGATATCATTAGAAAGGTGTGGGTCCGTCCAAAACGACCCCCTGGGATGCCCAAACGGATTGCTAGGTGCTACCCGTTTCAAGAGTCCCTCCTTAAGAAATGGACTGTGCCACCTTCGGTGGATCCGCCGGTTTCCAGACTAAATAAGGCTACTGTTATCCCGTTGGAGGATTCCCCGTCCTTTCGGGATCCAGTTGATAGTAGGGTGGAATCTGTGTCCCGTTCCATATTCTCCCTGGCAGGGTCGGCCTTGAGGCCAGTGTTTACCATTGCTCTGGTTTCACAGACGTTGACGGAATGGGCCAAGCTGTTACGCCATGACCTGGAGGGGAGAAGTCTCCCCCTGCCGTGGCGGAGTTGCTGGAGCAAATGGTGCAGGGGCTACAGTTTGGTTGTGACGCCGCACTGGACGCTGCTCCATTGCTGGGGCGTGTGTCGATCTCGGCAGTGGTCCTCCGGCACATGCTATGAAGTGCTGGTCGGCGGACCAGGCTTCCAAAAAAGCCTTGACCTCCCTTTTCAGGGGGATTGCCTGTTTGGTGCTACCTTGGATGAGATTATCAAGGATCTCACTGGGGGCAAGAGCACCTTTCTACCACAGGCCAATAAGGGTAAGGAACCTCGCCACAGACGGGGACCTTCCTTTTCAGCTCACAAGAAGTTTTTTTTTTTCGCTCCTCCGGGGCAGGCGACAAGGAGAAGCCCTCCAAAGCCCCCCTGGGGGGTTTCAAGAGACCCTGGTATGGTTAACAAAAATACGGTCCTTCCAGACCTGAGGATAAGACCGCTTCGGCCTGAAGGTGCGCCCCCACCCAGATCAGGGGTGGGGGGGCGTCTTCGCCGGTTCCCGGACCCTTGGCTCTCCAGCATTTAAGACAAATGAGTTCACAAGGTCATACGGTCGGGATACAAGATCGAGGTTCGATCGCTTCCACCGGCGCGGTTCTTCCCTTCCAATATGCCACTGTCCCCGGATCGCCCAACGGCTGTTGGGGGCAGTGCAGGACTTGATGCAACAAGGAGTGGAGTCCATTCACAGTGGTAGCCTCCATGCATCAGGGGGATTTTCTGGCGTCCATAGACATCAAGGATGCCTATCTTCACGTTCCCATTTACACAGGACACCAGCGGTTTCTGCGCTTTGCTCTGGGAAAGGACCACGATCAATTTGGGGCGTTACCCTTTGGTCTCGTCGCTGCTCCCCGGGTTTTCACAAAGGTTTTGGCCCCAGTTCTGGCGCTGTTGCAATAGCGGGGCATATTGATTCTGGGCTACCTGGGGGACCTCCCCCTCTGTGCGGAGTCGCCGCAGGCTCAGTTTCATACGCGGACCCTCCAAAAGGATATTCTTCTCAAATGGAACCGGAATCCCGATTCCTTGGAGAATAAGATCCGGCTGAGCGAGCGGACCAGGGAATCTCTGGTTTGGTGACTTCGGTCTCCGATGCTCAGTCAGAAGTCCTCTCTTCCGATCGATTGGACGGATGCCAGTCTGTCCGGGTGGGGAGGGATTCTCGGCAGGCTATCTGCTCAGGGGCTCTGGTCCCTGGAAGAATCCAGGTTGCCGATAAATGTGTTGGAACTGAGAGCGATCACGTTTTGTCTGGTTCACGGGACCGAGCATCTTCAGGGCTGCCCGGTTCGGATTCAGTTGGACAATGCCACGGCCCTGGCTATGTCAATCACCAAGGGGGCACCAAGAGTGTTCTGGCGGCTGTGGAAGTGGCCGACATACTTCGTTGGGCGGAGCGGTTTGTTCCGGTGCTTTCCGCAGTTCACATTCCGGGCGTGACGCTGGTTGCTTCGTGGGGGCAGTATCAGCTGCTGTATGCCTTTTCCTCCTCGTTGCTGCCGAAACTTCTTCGCAGGATAGAGGCGGAGGGAATTCCAGTCATCCTTGTAGCTCCGGACTGGGCTCGTCGAGCCTGGTACGCCGACTTGGTCGGGCTGGTCGCGGACGCTCCTTGGCTACTTCCTCTCAGGGAGGATCTGCTGTCTCAGGGACCGATCTTCCATCCTGCTTTACGATCGCTGGCTTTGACGGCTTGGCTGTTGAGACCCAGGTGCTAAGGACAGGGGTTTGTCCGTTTCAGTTATTACTACTCTGATTAAAGCGAGGAAAGTGACTTCCAGAAAGATCTATCATCGCACATGGAAGTCTTATATCGCGTGGTGTGAGTCCCTCGGGGTTCCTCCACGTTCTTACTCGGTGGCTCGGATATTGGCCTTCCTGCAACGGGGGGTTGAGCGGAAGCTGGCCTTGAGCACTATCAAGGGCCAGGTTTCAGCATTGGCGATCTTCTTCCAGAGGCCACTGGCTGCTCATTCTTTGGTGCAGAATTTCATCCAGGGGGTGCGGCACCTGGCTCCTCCGGTGCGCGCGCCCTTGCCGCCCTGGGATCTTAATTTGGTGTCTGTTCTCCAGAAACCTCCCTTTGAAAATATTAGGGAGTTTCCCTTGCTTACCTTATCCCAGAAGGTGGCCTTTTTGGTGGCTATCACTTCTGCACGCAGGGTGTCGGAACTGGCCGCGTTGTCCTGTCGTTCCCCATATCTGGTGGTTCATAGGGATAAGGTGGTTCTTCGTCCGAATCCATCCTTCCTAAGGTGGTTTCCGACTTTCACTTGAATGAGGATATTGTTACCTTCCCTGTGTCCTAAGCCCAGTCATCCTCGGAGTTTTCGTTACACTCCTTGGATGTGGTTCGAGCGATCAGGGAGTACTTGGCTACTACTGACTCTTTTCGTAAGGCTGATTCACTTTTTGTGATTACGGATGGCGCACTCTACTCGGGCTCTTAATGCTTCCTGGGCCTTCCGCCATCAGGCGTCGGTGCTTCAGGTTTGCAAGGCGGCTACCTGGTCATCTGTTCGTACCTTTACAAAATTTTATAAGGTTGATGTGCTGGCATTGGCGGATGCCTCTTTTGGCCGCAAGGTTTTGCAGGCTGCTGTTTGAGGGGAACCTTTGGTCTACCTCGGGTTTTGTTTTTTTCAGGTGTCTCTTCTTGTTTCGATGAGTCCTCTATTCTTCTGGTTGGCTCTGTTTTGGCCTTCTGGATTGGATTGAATGGATTTTTTCTGTTATCTCACCCCTCATTTATGGCACTGCTTTGGGACGTCCCTATGGATATCAAGATATCAGTCCTGCGTCTGTCAATGAGCTTAAAAGAAAAGGATTTTACGGTAAGTCAAAAATCCATCTTTTTGTATGGCCTGCATAAGTGATAGCATGAGCAGGTAGCTTTTATCAAGCCACATGCCTATGACCAGGGAGTGTCATGCATAATAAATTACATGTAATTTTTATTTCTTTTAACAAAAATATTCATCGAGTGATATTTACCAGATGCAACCTCTAATAGTATATACAGTATATCTCTTCTATCTGTTCTCAGAGTGGGTTAGAGATTTTCCTCCCGAACCATAGTTTATATTTACCACTGCATAGAGATATTTAAAGCTGTTGTAAACCTAAAATAAACAACCTGTAAGACAAAGGCATAATGAGCTAGTATTCATCGCATACCTAGATCCTCCTTCTCGAGTCTCTCGTTACTGCTCCTGGCCCATCCCTCCTATCGAGTGCCCCCACAGCTAGCAGCTTGCTATGGGTGGCACCCGAGCCGAGTTGCAGCTCTGTGTCTATTCAGACATGGAGCTGCTGTTCGGCCCCGCTCCCTCTCTACTGATTGGCTAACTGACTGACGGCTGCGGTAGCCAATGGTGCTGCGGCTGTGTCTCAGCCAGTCAGGGGAGAGAGTCCCAAGCGGCCGAGGGACTCGTGGACATTGCTGGAACAAGATGGGGCTCAGGTAAGTATAAGGGGGTGCTGGGGAGGCTGCTACACACAGGTTTTTTTTATCTTCATGCATAGAATGCATTAAGATTAACGTTCTGACTTTACAACTCCTTTTAAAGCTGAAATCCAAGTTCAACAAAAATTCTTGCTTGCCTCTGCATTGATGGGGTTAAATGCTCATTTAAGTTTAGGCGCCCAGAAAAAGCTCTTGCCTGCATTTAACCCTTGCAGCCTGGGTCAGGCCAGGATCTTTGTTGCCCCTGAAGATGGGCTTTAACTGAGTAAATGGTTGGCTCTGGGAGTTAGAAGTCAGACGCCTAAAGTCTGGCAGTTCCTGCATTGTCCGCTGCCTGACCTTTAGCTCCTGCTCGCACTGGTGCGACTTATCATGCAATTTGGACAAGTTATATCACACGACAAGTGACACCCTGTTGTAGGCAATGGAACTGTTCAAATGAGTGTGACGCCGACTTTGTGGTGCTGCATCGATTTGAAAAAATAGTTCCTGAATTGGGCGTGGCCTGACACCAATGTGAGCGGGCGTGCATAGCTCACCTGGGCTCCCTCATCCTGGAAAGATAGCAGTGAAGGTGGTGGGAGATATTTGGGGAACAAGTGCCCTGGCGCACTGGTGTTTGGCAGCGGTGGAGTGTGCTTTGAGGAGAGCGGCTTCGAGTCCTCTTCTGTCCACGGCTTGCCTGCGCAGAGCTCGGAAATCCCCCCGTATGCCGCTGCCACTGTTCGTGTGGAAGGGGGAGTGGTAGTACACCGCTTGTCTGCGGACAACAGGACTCTACTCCCCTAGACAGGCTCTGCCAACTCCTGTGAGTAATGCAGGGATATCTGAAGACTTGCCCTAAACCATAATTGCGATTGCCTCTGGTCTCTGCTTGCTTTTGGCTCCTGATAACTGACTAATTGTGGCTACCAGGTGTTTTGGAATGAATGTGGCTGGTGTTGCTGGAACCTTGCTAACTGATTTGGACACTAAGCCCCGGTTCACACTATAGCAATGACAGACATCACATGTGATTTGGAGCGCACTGCTCTGAAAATCACATGCAATGTCTGTGCGATGGGAATTCTGCCATTCAGATTGTATGGCTGAATTTGCATTGGATTCAGACGGAACGCGCAAGGGACCCTTTTTTGGGTCCGCAGCAGAATGTGATCGCATGGTGGTTCACACCAATGCGATCGGATTCATGTCCGAACTGTCAGTTTGCACTGCCATATGCGAACTGATCTGGGGGTGTCGTTAACTTTGTAGTGACACCACAGCGATTCGCATATAGCAGTGTGAACTGCCTGCGATTGAATGTGCAGTGGATTCGCAGGGTTCCCGCATCACATATGTGAACCGAGCCTTAAACTCCTGAATTGGCAGATAAGGTGTGTATTTTTATTTTTTTTTTATACTGGAAACACGCTCAAGAACTGTTGACAAAAAAAGGGAGACACGTCAGTAGTACAGGACTCTTCTAGTCAAAGAATAGTAAAAGATAAAGCAAGGAAACTGCAGCCAAGTTGGAGCAGTTTGCGCATAAACCATCCCAAAATAGTGGGAAAACTCAACGATCTACGACATATCACTTTCTACAGCCCTTTTAAAACAGCCTCTGCACCCATCACTCCAACAGAGGTGGGGGTCACGTGATCTCTCTACTTTATAAACTTCAAGAAGTTGAAGAACCATCTCAGGTGTTAATGGCGTTGAACGGATGGAAATCTGCCCTGTCAGAAATTACAAACCAGTTGAAATGTATTAACCACTTCCGGGGACTGCCCACCGCATTTATACTGGGGCAGGGTGGCCTGCCTGCGCAAAATCACGTATAGGTACATGATTTTGTGCGGGGGTTCTCAGGGGCATGCGCCGCTGTGATTAGCCACAGCGGAAGCCAACCGGCAGGTCCAGCGGCCCTGATGGTGTAGGAAAATGACAGAACGGGCATCGGCCTATGTAAACAAGGCAGGCAGCTCTTCTGTCAGAGGAAGAGTGAGATCTTGTTTCATCCAAGCTGAAACACAGATCTTTTGCTCTAGCACATCCATCCCCCACACAGTTAGAAAGCACTCCCTAGGAGCACACTTAACCCCTTGATCACCCCTAGTGTTACCCCTTCCTTGCCAGTGTCATTTATACAGTAACAGTGCATTTTTGTTTTTTTCAACCACTGGTGTACCCCAAAAAGTGTCAGATTTATCTGCCGCAATGTCGCAGTCCTGCTAGGTAAAATATTCTGTATTAGGCATGTTAAACTGAGTTCGGAGATCATTGAAAATTTTGAGGTTATCTGAGGAGTACAACTGGTTAAGTTCAATATTCCGCTAAGGAACAAGTTTTTCATATTGATGTCTGGAATGAGTAAAGGGTAAACCTCCAAGGGAATGGGTATGGTAGTTAGTGGGCCACTGTGTTGTGGAAGTTAGAATTTCCCAAGCCTTCAGAGATGCTAGCACTGTGTGGGAGGTAGAGAAGATGGGTCGTGATGAGTCTTTGGGAAAGCAGTAATGTGATTCCATTTTTGCCTCTTATTGAGGAGGACCAAAGGGAATCCTGGGAGCTTGTAAACCAATTTTTAAGTTGAGCTAGAACTGAGGCTAACTCTCGTAATACCACATGGCCTAGGCCACCTCTTTTCCGGTGTATAGAGTTTATTAAATGCGCAGCAAGACTTCCTGTTTTGACATAACACCAGGGCCTGATGGACTACCAAGTAGGATCTATAAGGAATATGGGGAGATAGTGCTGCCAGAGTTGCTGTGCATGTTAAATGGGGCATTGGGGAAAAAATACCTCTCCATGAGAGGCTACGAGAATACTGCCAAAAAGACATTACCCAACCTGCATCATATAGACCAGGGGTCTTCAAACTATGGCCTTCCAGTTGTTCAGGAACTACATTTCATATCATGCCTAGTAATGTCAGAGTTTTACAATGCCTCATGGGACATGTAGTTCCGCAACAGCTGGAGGGCTGTAGTTTGAGGATCCCTGATATAGACCAATCTCCCTGCTTTACGCAGATGTTAAACTTTTGGCAAAAATTATTGGCTGTTAAATTATGGTAATCCATACCATAATTCACACCGCTCAATGTGGCTTTATTCCTGGTAGATCAACATCACTATTAGATTTTGACAGCGTCTAGTGGCACTATTTGTGGTCCGTCTTAATCAGCATTTGGCATTTTATAAAATGGGGGGGAAACTGTTGTATATGGTCCAAGGGCAGCAGTGAAGATAAATGACAGCTGCTCAGAATAATTCTCGTTGTCTCGAGGTACAAGACAGGGGTGTCCTCTATTGCCCCTGCTTTTCGTCCTGGCAATTGAACCCTTGGCTATCACAATTGGAACAGCGGGAAATGCAAGAGGTTTTAGAGGATGGATGAAGAAAAGATCTTGTTATACGCTGATGACAGCCTCCTGTTTTTGAGAGAGACAAATTATTTGCAACTGCAGTGATGGGTGTCAAAGATTCAGGTGGGTTTCTGGGCTCTCTATCAACTGGGATAAATCAGTTCTTCTCCTGGTTGATAGATTGGAACGGGAACTGCCGGGGAATGCTAGGCATATACAGGTGGTGGAGAGCTTTAAATACCTAGAGTTTACAGTTATGCTTATTCTTAAGTTAGAGATACTAAAAATCTGGAACCACTAATGTATTTAGGGAAAAACGTGAGACCTGGAGCCGCCACGCCTTTGTCAGTGGGTCGTAGTAGCCTGATTAAAATGGTGTGGTTGCCACAACTTTTATTTATTCTATACAATTCACCAATTTGGATTCCCGAACTGTGGTTTAAAAGTTGTAGGGCTTTTTTAGGAAGTTGATCTGGAATAAAAGGAAAGCTAGAGTTTGCTTATGAGTGTTTGCTTAGGAGTGTTGCAGTTACTAAGAGAAAGGGGGTTTAGCTGTCAAACATCCCTGTAGCTATTTTTTGGTGGCTCAGTTGCAACAGATAGGGGGATGGGAGTCGAGCTATGACACCATTGGATACAATTCACAAGCGCTATTAACTTGCACCCCACAAACAGTAGCTTGCGAAAGTATTCATGCCCCCATGAACTTTTTGACCTTTTTGCCACATTTCAGGCTTCAAACATAAAGATGTAAAACTGTAATTTTATTGTGAAGAATCAACAAGTGGGACACAATCATGAAGGGGAACGAAATTTATTGGATATTTCAGACTTTGTTAACAAAAAAATGAGAAATTGGGCGTACAAAATTATTCAGCCCCTTTACTTTCAGTGCAGCAAACTCTCTCCAGAAGTTCAGTGAGGATCTCTAAATGATCCAGTGTTGACCTAAATGACTAATGATAAATAGAATCCACCTGTGTGTAATCAAGTCTCTGTATAAATGCACCTGCACTGTGATAGTCTCAGAGGTCCATTTAAAGCTCAGAGAGCATCATTTAAAGCTCAGAGAGCATCATGAAGAACAAGGAACACACCAGGCAGGTCCGAGATACTGTTGTGGAGAAGTTTAAAACCGGATTTGGATACAAAGATTTCCCAAGCTTTAAACATCCCAAGGAGCACTGTGCAAGCGATTAATATTGCAGTGGTCTGATACTCCCATTTCAAATCTACAAAGACCTGGCTGTCCCTCTAAACTTTCAGCTCGTACAAGGAAAAGACTGATCAGAGATGCAGCCAAGAGGCCCATGATCACTCTGGATGAACTGCAGTGATCTACAGCTGAGGTGGGAGACTCTGTCCATAGGACAACAATCAGTCGTATACTGCACAAATCTAGCCTTTATGGAAGAGTGGCAAGAAGAAAGCCATTTATTAAAGATATCCATAAAAAGTGTCGTTTAAAGTTTGCCACAAGCGGGGCGTGGCTGGACCGTTCATGTGAACAGACGTGTGCCGAGCTGGCTCAGTGATCCTGACCTCTATTATCCTGCATGCTGGACCCTATTCTTTGCTAAAATTGCCCGTATACTCCGCTCCCGACTCTGCCTCACACAGGTGACCGCTCCGATCACTCAGCTGCCTGTATCCGACATGCAGAAGAAGAAGGGAGAGGGTTCCTCGGCCTCCAGGCAAACTCAAAATGGCGGCGCCGCGCTGCCACAGCGTGCGGGCCGTGAGAAGCCTCCTACTGCCATAGCCAAGCTGGGGCAGTTTGCCCGGGATCCTGTGACTCATCATTCCTCCGCTTCCCCGGCGAGCACCTCTCCGGCGCCCCGTACTGCCCCGTCCCCTCCGGTGGCTGTGATGTCTCCGGGTTCCGTGGGCTCGGCGGGGCCCTCCGGCGGGAGCACAGTGAATGCCCCGCCGAGCGTGGTGGAGGGCCTTGGGGATAGGGGTGAGGCGGAGCAGGCTGTCCCCACCATACAAGACGTCCTAAATGCGGTGCATACCTATGGTGCATCCCTCTCTGAACTATCTACAGAGGTTAAAAGCATGAAAGAGGGTTTGCTGCACATCAGACATGACATGCAGAAGATGAGGGAGAGAACTACGGCTCTGGAGGGCCGGGTGAGTGCTGTTGAGGATGATTTACCCCCCCTTGCGCAAGATGTGCGTCTAAATTCCTCGGGTGTCGCTGAGGCGATGCACAGACTGGAAGATATGGAGAATCGTTTGCGCCGCAGCAATCTCCGTTTGGTGGGCATACCTGAAAAGGCTGAGGGTAAAGCCCCAGTGGAATTTATCGAACAGTGGTTGCTGACTACTTTTGGTAAGGACAATCTCTCACCATTCTTTTCAGTGGAACGTGCACACAGGGTGCCGTTCCGGGCTCCGCCACCCGGGGGCCCTGATCGGCCTTTCCTCCTGAAACTCCTGCATTACAAGGACAGGGATGTTATCCTGAGACTGGCCCGTCAGCAACCACGCATGGAGATACAAGGCGCAAAGATTTCTGTATACCCTGATTTCTCAGCTGCCCTGCAAAAACAAAGAGCGAAATTTACAGATGTTAAGAAACGCCTGCGTGCCATCCCATTGATTTACTCCATGATGTACCCTGCTAAGCTACGCGTGGTGGCGAATGGCACCGTGCACTTTTTCGAGAACCCCGCTCTGGCAGCTAACTGGTTGGATCGCCAGGAGCGACACCTCAGAGGAGCAGCGGAGTGATGATGCTCTATCCGGCTAATATTTGGAATTATGTTTTTTGGGTTTTTTTTTTTTTTTTTTTTCGGGTCTACAAGTCCCCTGATTGGAGCCATGGTATCAAGTTCTGTTTACAATACTTTGGCTCTGTTGTTCTTCCATCTTATGAAGCCCATGGGAAGGAATCGCTGGGCTTCCGAGTCTGACCGAGTTCGGGCCCTCTACTACTACCCCCCAGCCCCTTTGGGGCCGACACACTGTTCCCTGCGGGGTATGGAAGAAGGTGGCCACGTTGGCTGCCTTTCCTACACTTTGGTTGTTCCTGTTTTTTGTGTTGTGTATCTCTTTTTTTTTCCCTATTTTTGTCTGGTTTTTATTTTTTGGTGAATTCCTCTTTGATGCCCTACCTGCTCCTATCATGCCCTGTGCTCCGATCACTGCTACCCAGACCGCTCACCCACTTGGCGACTTCCTTTGCCCCGTGTGTACTCTAATCTTTCCTCATGGCTGACAGTTGGGAATCTGCTCTCTCATGGAATGTGAGGGGACTGGGGGACCCGCGTAAGCGTACGGCTGTGATGTCCCTGTTGTCGCACCACGGTCCCACTCTGGTGTGCCTGCAGGAAACTCACCTCACTCCGGACACTAAGGGATGTCTCCGGTCTCGGAGGTACACCACCCAATTGCACTCCTGTCACAATCAGTATTCCAGGGGTGTGTCTATTTTGATTTCTTCGGCTGCCAAATTTGAACTTTTAGACTCTGTAGTGGACCCTCAGGGTCGGTTTATTTTTTTGATCGGTGTGTGGAATGTCTCTAAATGTATTATTGCTAATGTTTATATCCCTCCCCCGTTCTCATTTGAGGTGCTGGAGTGTCTGTCTCGGTTTATAGGGAAACATCCTCAGGTGCCGATACTTGTGATGGGAGATTTTAATAATGTTCTTGACCCAACACTGGATATACATAAACGGTTTTGCCCCGGGGGATCCAGAACGCCCACTCCCTTTGCCAGATTCGTGGGGGAGCTGGGTCTTGTGGACCTCTGGCGCAGTAAACACCCCCTAGAAGCAGGCTTCTCCTGCCTCTCTCTATCCCACTTGTCATTGTCCCGCATCGACTTGGCCTTTGGCTCGGATCTGCTTCATGTGCTAGCGCCAGAAGTCACGTATTTGGCTAGGGGTCTATCCGATCATTCCCCAGTACAGATTCGCCTGCGGTTCCCGGGGACTAGACTTCCAATGCACTGGAAGCTGAACCCATTTTGGCTTCCATTATTCTCTAACCCTGCCACATTTGTCACCCAACTGGAACACTTTTTCACCGACAACAGACACTCCGCATCTCACGGGGTGGTTTGGGACACCATGAAGGCCTTCCTACGAGGTTTATGCATTAAGGAGGTGTCTACTATTAAATCTAACAGTAGGAAGTGGGCACAGGATGCCGGTGAGGCTGTATTACAAGCTGAACGTGATTACTTAAGCTCGCCCACGTCAGCTTCTGAGGGCCGCTGGTTGGAGGCACAACGCTTCTTCCGGTCGGTTCAACAACAGCAGGCAGACCACAAACGTTTCTTCACCTCTCAGGCACATTTCGAAGAGGGGGAGAAAACTGGTCATATGCTGGCACTCATCTCCAGGGCGCAGCGCCCCCCTTCTGTGATTCATAGATTGGTACTTCCTTCCGACCAGGTGGTGGAGGACACGGCGGATGTCCTACAGGGCTTCCGCATGTTCTTTGAGGATTTGTACTCCTCCAAGGTGGTTTACGACCCGGAGGACCTGCAAACTTTTCTACACGACCTTCCATTGCCACAGATCTCCTCCAGGGATCGAGCCATGCTGGACTCCCCCATTAAATTGGAGGAACTCCAGGAGGCGCTAGCATCGTTCCCTAACTGTAAGGCTCCCGGGACTGATGGCATCCCTATCGAATTATATAAAACCTTCGGGGGGGTTCTGTTACCCGAATTGCTTAATGTCGTTCGGGCCGCTTATGAGGAGGGGGAGCTCCCCCGCTCTATGTATGAAGCGGTGGTGGTGGTCCTCTTGAAGCCTGGGAAGGATCCGCTTCGTCCTGACTCTTACCGACCGATCTCTTTATTGCCCACTGATCTGAAACTACTTGCTAAAGTATTGGCTAATCGTTTATCTAAGGTGATTGCTTCCTTGGTGCATGGGGACCAGTCTGGGTTCATACCGGGCAGGTCCACAGCAACCAACATTCGCAGATTATACCTTAATATGCAATTGCCTCCGGATAACTGTGGTCAGAGAGCTATATTGTCGCTTGACGCTGCTAAGGCTTTTGACAGCGTGGAATGGCAATACCTTTGGGCGACCCTTGAGAGCTTCGGCTTTGGGCCTGCCTTTATTAAATGGATTCGCTTACTGTATAAGGCTCCCACCGCTAGTCTGCGGGTTAACAACTCGCTCTCACAGTCGTTTTCGCTGCATAGGGGCACCAGGCAGGGGTGTCCGCTGTCGCCCCTGCTGTTTGCCCTTGCGGTGGAGCCACTGGCAGCAGCTATCAGGGCAGACTCTGCTATTGTTGGTTTCCGTAGGGGTGAGGGGGAGGACAAGATAGCTTTATACGCCGATGACGCACTTTTATTTTTGGGTGACGCCTCGGGTTCCCTGACTGCACTGATGCGCCTGATTGGCAGGTTCGGATCCTTTTCGGGCTTCCAGATTAACTGGGACAAATCAGTTTTATTGCCATTGGACCCCCTTGAGAACGCACTGCCTACTGTGGCGTCGCAGATCCTGGTGGTGGACCGGTTCCGGTATTTGGGAGTGATGATCCATCCTGATTTGGGACAATACGTCAAACTTAATGTTATCCCCCTCTTGCATAAGTTCAGAGAGAAGCTGGCTAGCTGGATTAGGTTGCCTCTGTCGGTGGTTGGCAGATGCAATCTGATTAAGATGATATGGAATCCGCAGCTGCTATACGCGTTGCATAACGCGCCGCTGTGGATCCCCATCCACATCTTCAAACAATTCAACACGGTTTATAGGTCACTCATCTGGAGGAAACAATCCCCTAGAATTCGCTTGGAAACGCTTCAGGAGGCTAAGGATAGTGGCGGATTGGCGGTTCCAAACCCCTACTATTATTTCCTGGCGGCTCAGCTCCAGCATTTAACTGGCTGGTCGCGAGGATGTGATTCTGATCCTGTTCAGCGAATCGTCCGGACTCATTTGAAGGGCGGGGAATTAGTGGAGTCTCTGGAAGCGGGCGTCTTGCGGGGCTCTCCTGGTTACCTCACCCTGGTGCTCATGGACAAAATATGGCAGAGGGCTAAGAAGCATTTTGCCTATGACGGTTTCTCCAGATTCTCCCGAATTTCGCATAATTTGAACTACCCTGAACTGAATAAATTGCAAGACTCCCTTAAGTGGGATAATTATGGGATCCGGTTCATCACACAGCTGTACAGGGGCGGGGTCCTCAGGGACTTCCAGACCCTTCGTGAGGAGTTCGGCCTCCCCAACTCTCTGTTTTACCAGTACTTGCAGCTGCGGCACGCCCTGGTGTCGCAGTCTAAGGTCTCTCCCTGGGGTCTGTGCAATCCTGTGGTGCTTACCGATCTGGCGAACACCTCTGTTAAAAAGGGTCAGATTTCTTCCCTATACACTGCTTTTATGGACCGAAGCTCTCGAGCTATGTCATTCAGGTGCCGGGAGGCTTGGACTGAGGATTTGGGTCCTATCTCCTCTGAGGAGTGGACCGGCATACTGGATAATGTACCTAAGGTCTCTCTGTCCTCCTCGCAGAAACTTACACAATTGTTTATATTACATCGCACGTATAGGACTCCACAGCGTCTGCATCGCTGGCAGAGGAGAGATTCCCCCCTCTGCCCTCGCTGCAGGGTGCATACAGGTGATCTACTACACATGCTCTGGCGGTGCCCGAAATTGCATCGTTACTGGCATGCGGTTATGCGTACAATTAACGATATATGGAAATTGTCTTTATCTGTAGAGCCAAAACTGTGTATACTGGGATGGCTAGATGAAGAGCTCTACCCTCCTGATGTACACACTGCCATTCTCAGAGTTCTCTTCCTGGCCAGGAAGCTGATAGCTCGTAAGTGGATCTCGGCTGTGGCACCTTCCCATACTGAGTGGATAGAGGAGGTCAGGGTGCTATTGAATAGAGAACATCTCACGTACAAACACAGGGGAAATGCACTGAAGTTCGACCGCGTCTGGGGTCCCTGGCTCGATGTACCGGGCCTGGCGCCTGTCCATTTAGTTGCCAATAGGATTTTGGGTGGGGTGATTACATTATCGTAAAGTGGTACTGGGGTCTGCTCTTATTTCAGGGCGGGCTGGGCTGACATGTGTAAACTTCCTGGCTCCCCTCGGTTGTGTTGGAGTTCTGGACACGGCCGACGGGCTGGGTCGAATGGGAGGCATGGTGGAGTTCACCGGGTTTGTCTGTTTTGTTTTGTTTTGGGGGCGGGTCACGGTCAGCTTCCTTACATTTCTGGTCAGGTATCGATTGCAGTGTTGAGTGATTGTCATTGCTCAATGACTATAAGGGAAATACTGTACTGTTAAACACTGGATATATGCTCGTTGTTCTGATACCATGATATACTCTTGAAATTGTGAATGCTTCGCTGTACTGTAGGTGGCCTGCCGCCATAATGTTGGTTTTGTTTTTATTGTTATGTGTTTAAAAAATTCAATAAAAACGATCTGATTAAAAAAAAAAAAAAGTTTGCCACAAGCCACCTGGGAGACACACCAAACATGTGGAAGAAGGTGCTCTGGTCAGATGAAACCAAAATCAAACTTTTTGGCAACAATGCAAAACGTTATGTTTGGTGTAAAAGCAACACAGCTCATCACCCTGAACACACCATTCCCACTGTCAAACATGGTGGTGGCAGCATCATGGTTTGGGACTGCTTTTCTTCAGCAGGGACAGGGAAGATGGTTAAAATTGATGGGAAGATGGATGGAGCCAAATACAGGACCATTCTGGAAGAAAACCTGATGGAGTCTGCAAAAGACCTGAGACTGGGATGGAGATTTGGCTTCCAACAAGACAATGATCCAAAACCTAAAGCAAAATCTACAATGGAATGGTTCACAAACCAGGTGTTAGAATGGCCAAGTCAAAGTCCAGACCTGAATCCAATCGAGAATCTGTGGAAAGAACTGAAAACTGCTGTTCACAAACGCTCTCCATCCAACCTCACTGAGCTTGAGCTGTTTTGCAAGGAGGAATGGGCAAAAAATGTCAGTCTCTCGATGTGCAAAACTGATAGACATACCCCAAGCGACTTGCAGCTGTAATCGCAGCAAAAGGTGGCGCTACAAAGTATTAACTTAAGGGGGCTGAATTTTGCACGCCCAATTTTTCAGTTTTTTATTAAATTTTGAAATATCCAATAAATTTCGTTCCACTTCATGATTGTGTCCCACTTGTTGTTTGTTCACAAAGAAATTAGTTTTATATCTTTGTTTGAAGCCTAAAATGTGGCAAAAGGTCAAAGTTCAAGGGGGCCGAATACCTTCTCACGGCACTGTATCTTTGTAAGCTTTGGTGGCGGACTCCTTGGGGAGGGAGGGTCAGTGCCCCTGAGTGAAATTTATTGATGAAGGTATGGAATACAACACAAAGCATATTTCAATATCTAGGATGTACAGAGTATACGCCTGTTTGGGACAATGTGAACTTGCCTAAGTAGGAGAGCTTTAGTAATTGGGGGAGGGGGGGGGGGAGTGGGTGGTAAGGCTTTTGCAACTATATGTAACTGGGGTATTGAAGAAGACATTTCAAGAGTTAGGGTTATCAAATACTGTAGAAACCCAACAAGGTGGGATGGTATAGTGCCATGTCTTGAGTTTTTCCACCAGGCTTCAGGGGATATGTAAATGGCCTTTACCTCCAGCAAGGGCATTTTTTTTAACTTTGGTCAAAGCTGCAGTTTGTTTTTATGTACAGGAAACCTTTAACCTGCATTGGCAGCTTTTTTTGGTAAAGGTAAACGAACCTTTTAAGCTAAATCAAAAAGGGGCGCTTTTTTTATTTATTTTTTTGTAATTGCATTTCTGGATCTCTGCTCTAAAATTTTAAAACTAGCAAAAGTGTACTCTTACACTGTACTGAACATTATACCCCTCACAAAAAGACAGCATGTCTGCTCTGAGATACCGGATTGTAGGGGATGATGAGAATAGACCAGACAGAGAAATGCAATGGGAGGAGAAAGCTGAAGATGGCGCATTTATTCCTATGTTGAAAATGTAATGTCAGTAGATTGTCACCAACTTGCAAAAACTCCTAAAAGCCTCTGACACTGACCGGATGTTTGCAGTGTAATCTCCTTTTCCACACCAACAGGAGTATCTGTGTACATAGATTACAGCATGCAATATGTCTGAGGACTGTACAGAACTGGGAAGTTCTAGGCAGACCGATGGGTAGATGACGTAAACCTTCTGTACTAGAAATGTTAAATTCCTCTGAAGTTGCATTTTTGTAAATGTAGAATGGAAGTCATTTTGTTTGTACATGATCTCCAAACTAAGTAAATTGCATTAATTTCTACCTTCATTGCTACATGATGCAGAATCTGGCAACTCATGAAGATGTGCAGCACAGAAAAACTGACATTTCTATTCCAAGATGTTTTTTTAGGCAGGGTTTTTATGTTTGTCAATGTCAACCTAGATCAGTGATGGCGAACCTTGGCACTCCAGATGTTTTGGAACTACATTGCCCATGATACTTAACTACACTGCAGAGTGCATGAGCATCATGGGAAATTTTGTTCCAAAACATCTGGGGTGCCAAGGTTTGCCATCACTGCAATAACACTAAATGATGCCAAAAAGTTAGTTCTGAAATTGTAGATGAACTTGGAGCTTGTGATGAAAAGTGGTCATGGTTCCCATCTGAGACTTGCCTACCAGCTCTGTACTCCCATTTCAGAATATGATGGAGGTCCAGGTGAGACATTTATTGGTCAGACTGGAAGATGGGAGTATGTCATGTAAGGGTCAGATATCAGCCATAGTGAATCCGTTCTTCACATTCAGAGACATTTTTTATTTGTACCAAACATCAGTGCTTACTAACTGCATTGTTCTCAATTTTTTTCCTTAATCTGTGCTTTCTATTCTTCAGCGAAGTGTTTTTATGCTGTCCTGGAAATGTAAATGGCAACAATTTCCTCTATGCTTTTAGGGTTTTTTTTTTTACCTCCCCACCCCTATAAACTTAATCTAGCAATCTGTTTGTGACTTGGGGAAGATAGCCCTTGCATGGGGAGAACCTTTTCCTATATGAAGCAATGCTGTATTTGGATCCAAACTTTACATGGTAATGAAAATCCCCGTGTGATGAGATGCCTAGGAAGAATCCCAAAAAAGCAGTGGCTTTAGTACAAAGTGTGGAAGTGTTTACATGATGGTATTCCTTAATCAATGGTTGTCGTCTTTCCAGCTCTATAAGATTACCATTTGTGATGGGATTGGCCATGAATGTTGATAACCTGTTTGCATCCCCTATTAATGTCTCTTGGTCCTGTATTGTCTTTTTTTCCAGTCAACAGAAATGGTGGTGGATCACCCAGAGTTTGAGAAGGCCGGGAAAGCACCAGGTCTCCAGGTCTGGAGGATTGAAAAGTTTGATCTGGTGGCTGTCCCACAAAACCTGTATGGATCCTTTTTTACTGGAGACGCCTACATTGTCCTGAACACCATAAAGCAGCGGTCAGGGAACCTACAGTACGACCTTCACTACTGGCTGGGTGAGCAAAACTCGTTGAACAGCATGATGGGGAAAATGTGTGCCGTTCTTGTGAGCTGTATTAAAGGCAGAAACCTCTTCTGAGCAGCCACTAATCTCCTGAGTTTCTTTTCTTTATAGTTATTCCCCCAAATCTGCTGAAATTTGACTACTGCTTTTACTTATGGACCTTGTCCCCCTAACACCCTGCCCTTTAGAGACATCAGTTGGTCCATAGTGAATGACTGGAGTGGGGTGGACAGCTGAGCATTGGATTGTGCCGTGAATAGGTAGCATGCAGTGGTTGGGAATGTATACCGGGGAGAAACCCATGTTGCCTCAAGTTGAACTGAATTAGGCAGTGCATACAAAGCTGTCATTTAGGAACTCATTAGACTAACAGGGCCCAGATTCCCAGGTATCTGCATGCCAGAATAAACAGCACTGAAATGGACTGCAAAAAACATATGGTGAGAGAGATTTCATATGCAGACAACCGACACAGCCTGCTTTTTTTCCATGCTGTTCATATCTACTTTTAAAGTATAGAGAACATTTTTTTTTTTTTTTTTTCATTCATTTTGAATAGAGTAATCCCATTGCAGAGATTTCCCTTCACTTCTGCCCTATATCCAAACAGGGAGTGAGAAAATCCTTGGGAAAAATAAATAAAAAATGACATCTTACCCCTAGTTTGTAGACTCTAACTTTTGCGCAAACCAATCAATATACACTTATTGGGATTTTTCTTTTAAATGTAGCAGAATACATATTGGCCTAAAATGATGATTTTCTTTTTTTTTATTGGGAATGTTTAATAGCAGAAAGTAAAAAAAAAAAAAAAAATATATATATATATATATATATATATATATATATATATATATATATATATATATATATATATATATATATATATATATAGCTTTTTTTTGTTTAGAATAAAGATCAGAGATGATCACAAATACCACCAAAAGAGAGCTCTATTTGTGGTGAAAAAATACATCCATTTTATTTAGGTAGAGCATCGCACGGCCGTGCAATAAAGTAACGCAGTGCCTTATCGCAAAAAAAATGGCCTGGTCATTAAGGGGGTAAAACCTTCCGGTCCAGAAGTGGTTATTGGTAAACAGGACAAATAGAGGATGAATCTCCCTAACTGATGCACAGAGAATAATAAAACTGACGGGGGGGGGGGGGGGAATCTAATCTCTCCCCACTCTATCCAAAACTAAAGTTTTTTGCCTTTTTTAATTATACTTCAAGTTGATGCAGGATGACTACTTGGTATGCTGTCTCTTTAGTGCTCTGGGAATCCTGTCTCGTATATTGTATATTTGTAATGTAAATATAATCAAACTGATCTAAAGTTTTAAAATTTGCAAACTTAAAAAAACAAATAAACAGTCAAATGGTGAGAAGAAAGGGCTCAGCTCTTAGCGCTTAGCCAGTATAGTAAACCAGAATACATTTCATTGTGGTTGGTAGATTCTAGCTGTCCAGATTCCTCTGTAATCCTGATGGATTTCGGCCGCTGGAGGAAGTTGGGATGAGTTCTTCTGGTTCTGCTGAGTTACCATCCTTCTGTCTTATTAGGGATATTCCAAATCTTCACTCCCTGCTGTTTGGATAAGCCAGCGCAGATGCCAGTGTGTGTACCCAGCCAAAAGTGCAATCTGCTTTGTTTGCCCTGTGTGAGACGGGACCTGGAAATAGAGTACCCCAGCCATTCCTACTCACAAATGTTTCTGTACACATTTCCATTACACTAAAAGCTGTCGGCTGAGCAGCAAATCATGACAGTTCTTCATTTTGATAACCTTGGTAGTGTTTTGGGTAACCAAAGTATGGGGTCAGCTTTAGTGCTTCTGACAAGCCTTGTCTGCTCTATTTGCCAGTGTTTTGCTGGGATTGCAAGTTTACCTGTAGTTTGAGTCACGCTAAAGTTCCTTTTTGTTTTGGCAGGCAATGAGTGCACTCAGGATGAAAGTGGATCAGCTGCTATTTTCACTGTCCAGATGGATGATCACCTGGGTGGTAAACCCATCCAGAATCGTGAAGTCCAAGGTTATGAGTCCCACACTTTCACGGGATACTTTAAGTCTGGCCTCACGTACAAGGTAAAAATGTTGCTAATGCTACATTTCACAAGGAACCTGCCAGAATAAGGAATGAAATAGCTGGCAGGCACCCCCTCGTTTTTTAATTTTTCTCAAAGCGATCTTAGCCTTATTTAAAAAAAAAAAAAATGTTGTACTAACCTTCTCAGTGCAATGGTTTTGCACAGAGCAGCCCAGATATTATTCTCGTGTCTCACACCGGCGCTCCTGCCGGGTGCCCACCACAGCAAGCAGCTTGCTGTAGGGGCACCCAAGCAGGGAAGCTTCTGAGCCGCCTTAGTGTCTTTTCCCTCATGGAGCCGTGGCTCGGCCCCAACACTTCGCCTCCTGATTGGCTCACTGGCTGTGATTGACAGCAGCGGGAGCTAATGGCTCCCGCTGCTGCCAAAAGGCAATTAGGAGTGAGAGTCCATAGAAAGGCAAGGCTCTCGTGGACATACTGGATCGAGAGGGGGCTCAGGCAAGTAATTGGGGAGGGGGGGGGTCGGTGCTGCACACAGGTTTTTAGCTCTATGCATAGAATGCATGAAGGTAAACAAAAAACCTTGTGCTTTTGCAACTACTTTAATATGTGTATTGTCAGCATTTACAAACGGGTCATTTGTAGGCTTAAAGGAGAACTCCAGGCAAAAAAGTTTCTCTAGCGCTCATTGACAGACGTAGTCCTCGGTGATACAGCACCTTCGGATTATGTTGCCTCCACAGGAGCAGGACTAGACAGGAAATTAAAAAGCTCTGGCCACACCCTAGGGGCAGTCCCAGAGGGTATATCCTCTCTCTCTCTGCCTCAGCAAATCAGTTATTTTCTGTCTAGTTAGGAGTAAGGACCTAGATACCTTGCTGGGATCTTAGGTCCTGGCAAGATTTTTTTCTTAAAAGATTTTTTTAGACAGCTTTTTTTCTCCAGTGTTCCTGTGAGATCTTCAAGCAAGAAAGCTGAACTGGGCGACGGGCTGGATGTTGAGATCCGGTGGTCACCCCAGTTCAGCCTACGAGCGCGTGCAGGCCATAGCTCCGCGCTGGGTCGGCCGCGACAAAGTCCCATTAAAGGACTGACCCCGCGAGTTAAACGTCTCGCTGAAACGCCAAAGACCATGAGTCACGGCGTCCGTATCGGTCGACAGCCCTCCTGCCCCGGTGGAGAGGGGTACTGTCAGGAGTTGGTGCCCGCCTGGTTCCGGTATGGTGAGTAGTATGTTCCCCCTTTTCCCCTGACGGGTCTTGTGGTGAACGCGGGCCCCTCTCTGTATGGTAAGATAGAGTCCCTCTCTATCCTATAAATGACACAGATCCTCCTACTTTGAGTGTGATTTTATGTGCAAAAAGCCAGGAGGCTTGGTTTGGGAGCTAACAATCTAATTGTATACATGTTAAAAAGATTGTAATCAGTGGCATTCTGGGAATCTTACGGTGATAAAAATAAGCTACCTACCAGTCAGAAGCCACGGACATGTAGACTACCTTCCTAATCAGATCTCCAGCTATTAGCAGGCCTCCCGAATGGCCATGCGGTCCGCCAGGGCCGGTACCGCCAACCACGCCAAATCCCCATGCAGAGAGAGTGTTGTGTGCCCTGCAGCACACCGCTATTCAGTACAGGCCGCCGCCATTTTTTTTGCTGGATCGCACGAGCCGCCATTTTGACGTAGCCTCGTGTCTCCAGCATGGGGGCGGCCATGTTTGAGGTGATCCTAACACCTCGTGGAGCTAGGGGAGGCGCCGGAAGGCGTGCAGAGGGGCGGAGCCGCCTCCTTTCTTCCTGGGCAGCCAGCCAAAAGACTTCCTGTTTGTCAAGACAGCGCTGTAACCTGTTGCAGTTAAACTCTGAGCATCAAGTGGTGAGCCTGGGGGTCTATCTCTCTCTCTCTCGATCGATAGGGATCCCTAGCAGGTAACACTAAGGGGCTTTTTGTGGCGCTGGGGGTCTGAAAAAAAAAGTTTTTTATTTTTGAATTATATTATCCAGGAAGTGACTGGAATTATCATGGACCCTGCCACACATATTCCCCCACCTGTTTCCCTCGAGGGGGCCACGGGACCCGCCGGTGCACAGAGTGTAGAGTCATTTACAGCAATTTTTGGAGTCTATGGTGGCTCGGGTGGAGGCGGCCTGTCAGGGACGGGGGTCAAGGAAGCGACCCCCGCCTACCCCTATACTATCTGACACCTCTGACTCAGATTCAGAGATGGTCACTGCAGTTGCAGGTTCCTCTGCAAGGGCTGTTGTCTCAGGTAAAGCCCCCTCAGACAGTGAGGAGGACGTTTCTTCTCCCGCTATAATTCAGGAAGAAGCATTGGTGGACGCACTAGTTGTGGCAGTGCAGGAAACCTTAAAACTTGAGGCTTTACCGGCAGAGGCAACTGAAACAGAGATTCCTTTTGGTACTAATAAGCCCATCAAAACGGTGAAGGTTTTTCCTGTACCCAAGTGTTTCGGTAATCAGATTAAAGGAGAATGGGAGCATTCTAAACGTACCTTTACTATTTCCAAGTGTATTGCTAGACGCTATCCGTTTGAGGAATCCATCATTAAGAAATGGACGGTACCACCAGTGGTGGATCCACCTATTTCCAGGCTGAATAGAGCCACGGTTATCCCAGTGGAGGACACTTCGTCCTTTAAGGATCCGGTGGATCGAAAGATGGAAGCAGAGTCCCGCACCATCTTCTCTCTGATAAGGTCAGCATTTAGACCAGTAATTGTTATTGGTCTAGTTTCCCAGACACTTACGGAATGGGCGAGAATGGTACGCCAAGACCTTAAGGGAAAAGATATTCCCCAGGAGACATCTGATTTGATGTAACGGATTATACAAGGGCTACAGTTTATCTGTGACGCAGCCTTGGACACTACTCCCTTATTAGGGCATGCATCTATGTCAGCGGTCATCCTCAGACGTGTGCTGTGGTTAAAATGCTGGTCAGCTGACCTAGGTTCCAAAAAGACCTTGACAAATCTCCCTTTTCAGGGGAATCGTCTATTTGGGGCCAACCTAGATGAAATCATTAAGGATGCCACTGGGGGCAAGAGCACTTTTTTGCCACAGGCTGCTAAAGCTAAGGGACCTCGCAACAAGCGAGGACCTTTCTTTACCGCCCATAAAGGGCGCCCGGCTGGTACAAGCGGGAAAGGCAAGACTCCTCCAGGAGGGTTCAAGAAGGGCTGGTCGGACAAGCAGAGGACCAACCCAGCCAAACCCGAAGCAAAGGAGTACACAGCCTGAAGGTGCGCCCCCACCCGGTTTCAGGGTGGGGGGACGTTTTCACCGGTATTCAGGACATTAGATCGAGCATCAACCACTACTACCGGTGCGATTCTTCCCTTCCAACATTTAAGTACTACAGGAAGCGGTAGTTACCGTTCCCTGAATAGATCTTTTCCTTTACCTTTTCCTAAGATTAGTCCCTATACCTCACAGGAATCTGATCTGGTTGACCAGATAGGCCAAGTAGCCTCTAGTCGGGTGACTTCGGTCCCTGAGGTTCAACCAGAAAAGATCACCCTTCCTGATAACTATCAGGTATCTGATAAATGTGTGGGAACAGAAAGCGACCAGACTTTCTCGGATGGTCGGGGCCAGATAGCTCTAGGGACGCCTGGTTCAGATTCTATCAGCGCCAGTGGTCCTAGAAATTCTAGGCTGGCCTCCTCAAGCCGGCCTGGCCGACTTGGACATGCTAGTCGCAGACGTTCCGTGGGAACTTCGTCTCAGGGAGTGTCTGTGGTCTCAAGGACCAATTTACCATCATGCTTTACAGTCGCTGGTTTTAATGGCCTGGCCATTGAGACCCAAGTACTGAAGGACAGAGGTTTGTCTACTTCAGTCATTCCTACCCTTATTAAAGCAAGGAAAGCGACTTCCAGCAAGGTCTATTATCACACATGGAAGACTTATATTGCGTGGTGCGAATCTTTAGGATTTCCTCCACGTACCTATTCGGTGACTCGAATATTGGCCTTTTTGCAACAAGGGGTTGAGCAGAAGCTAGCCTTGAGCACCATCAAGGGTCAAGTTTCAGCATTAGCAATCTTCTTTCGGAAGCCTTTAGCTACCAAGTCCTTGGTGCGGCACCTGGCTCCACCAGTCCGCGCGCCCTTACCGCCTTGGGATCTTAATTTGGTTTTGTCGGTTCTACAGAAACCTCCCTTTGAAAACATCAGGGAGATTCCCTTGCTTACTTTATCCCAGAAGGTGGCCTTCTTGGTGGCTATTACTTCTGCTCGCAGGGTGTCAGAACTGGCTGCATTATCATGCCAGTCCCCATACCTAGTGATTCATAGGGATAAGGTAGTACTTCATCCTAAGCCATCTTTTCTTCCTAAGGTGGTTTCAGATTTTCATCTGAATGAAGATATTGTACTACCTTCCTTGTGTCCTCAGCCCAAGCATCATCGGGAACATGCGTTGCATTCCTTAGATGTGGTTCGGGCAATCAGGGTTTACCTGAAAGCTACGGAATCTTTCCGTAAGACGGATTCACTTTTTGTGATCACGGATGGCCCCAGAAAGGGTTTGCCTGCATCTGCCGCGACCATTGCCAAATGGATTAGACAAACGGTGGTACAGGCTTATTCTATTAAGGGTCAGAGTCCTCCGTTCCCTGTTAGGGCGCACTCCACTCGAGCGCTCAGTACTTCCTGGGCCTTTCGCCATCAGGCGTCAGTGGTCCAGGTATGTAAGGCGGCCACCTGGTCGTCGGTACATACCTTTACAAAATTCTATAAAATTGATGTGACGGCATCGGCGGATGCCTCATTTGGCCGCAAGGTTTTGCAGGCCGCAATTTGAGGAGACCGGTGGTCTACCTCAAGGGGTTTTTTTCTGTTTGAAAAAAAAAAAAAAAATTTTTTTTCTCTTTTTTTGTTGAGTCTCATCATTAAGGATGAGCATTGTAAACTTCTAGTTGGCACCGGTTGGGCCTTCTAGATTGGGATTTGATTTTCATTTTCCCACCCCTCATTTGTGATACTGCTCTGGGACTTCCCGAAGGTGCTGTATCACCGAGGACTACGTCTGTCAATGAGCGCTAGAGAAAAATGGATTTTTGTAAAATCTTACCGTAAAATCCTTTTCTCTTAGCTCATTGACAGACGTAGTCCCCGCCCCTCTGTTTTTTGAGTTGGGTTGGGTTAAAATCTCTAAAGACTGCTTTTTCACATAACTGATTTGCTGAGGCAGAGAGAGAGAGGATATACCCTCTGGGACTGCCCCTAGGGTGTGGCCAGAGCTTTTTAATTTCCTGTCTAGTCCTGCTCCTGTGGAGGCAACATAACCCGAAGGTGCTGTATCACCGAGGACTACGTCTGTCAATGAGCTAAGAGAAAAGGATTTTACGGTAAGATTTTACAAAAATCCATTTTTTTCCATGTCTCAGTAGTTCCTCTGTAATAGCCTGATTTTGAAGTAAAACTGTTGTTGCCCTGTGATTTCCTGTTTGTAAGACGAGTGACTGCTATTCCTCCTGTACTCCCAGCCAGTGGTCCTCAACTCCGGTCCTCAGGGCCCACTAACAGGCCAGATTTTAGGTATTACCTTGGGGAGATGCAGACTAGAGTACTGCAATCACTGAGCAGCAAATTATATCACCTGGGATGGATTTCAGTTACCTTGCAAACCTGGCCTGTTAGTGGGCCCTGAGGACCAGGGTTGAGGACCACTGCTCCCAGCCACCAGTCTTGGGACAGCCCATTTGTAGTTCTCGCCAGCAAGCAAGCACTTGAACTTCCTCCCTATTTGCTGTAGTGAGCAGAGGGGTCTCACAGGCCCCCCCCCCCCCCCCGTCTGTACCACCCATGTAGGTGGTGTCCCCCCTCTGCTCCCTGCCAGCATGCCAGTCACCATCCCCAACACCCCCAGCCGATCACCTGTCGGACACCGGTCATATGACAGAGAAATGACTAATGATCCCTGCTGCACTGAGTGAGGATCTGCCATTGTGACCAATCTTGTAAGTTAAATGTCGGTCGCTGTAAAGTTTTGTGATAGACAGCACACTGGTCCAGTGCTGGTCCAAGAGGCGTGACTTTACATGGACCGGCGTTTCACCTACAGGATCGGTTAGTGGGAGATCCCCGCTCTGTCATCTGGCTGGCCGGTGTCTCCTAATGATCCCTGCAGCACGGCTAGGCTACACTGAATAGCAGTGGTCACCAGCCACTGCTTTACTGACACTGTCTAATATAGGAGAGGTTTCCACCATTCCTGCAGTTTAGTCAATTTTTAGGTCTTCATTTCAGTTTGTGTATATGTGACAATATGGGAAAAAATGGTGTTAACCCAAAAACGAACTGAGCAAATGGGTGCTTGTGCACAAATTATAGTGCATTAATCGTGAATACAAAAATTGAATAAATATATAAATCTGTGAAAATATGAATATGTGGGAATATCTTCCACACTGCGAGCAGCAACCAAACAACGTGTTAACGTGATAAATGTGAAGTTTTGAAAGTATAGTGCATATAAATAAAAGAAGTAATCCAAAGTGCTTAATGTCATTGGTTGATAAACCACAAACTCGGCATAAAGAATTATACTGTGTACAAAAAGTCCTTATAGTGCTTAAAATAAGATCAAGTAATCCGCAGCAGTATTAAAGCACAGACTTGATAGAAGTGGTGTTAAACCTTCACCTCCACACCTTCACCCAGTGCTCTAAATAGATCAGAAGGATATGACCCCTTGATTATAGGGGGTCACAACAAGCATTGATATCCACGCCGAATCCGGATCATCCACATAACCTTTCCTCTCAACATCAAAGATGTGTGGCCAGATAGTAGTGAAACTCCAAATTAAAGGACCCCGCATTCCCAACTAAAAACTTTGATGTGTTGTCTTGAGAACATCTCCCAATGTCAGGTAGACCACATAGGTTGAAAGCTCTATGGAAAATATCTTGTATGCGTCTCAGGAGAGTGCAGAAAGTTTGTGCGGAAGGATTCCTGTAGCCTTTTTTTGTTGAGCGCAATATATACTTTCAAAATTTCACATGTGTATATGTGACGTTGCATATTAGAGACCGGTGGTGTTCTAATATTGAAGTTTGAGATTTCCATACATTATGTAAAGAAACGCCGTCCCAGCTCATTCTATGGTGCGGCTAGGGATGGGGGAAACCTCTCCTACAGATATTGGTGCTCATATACACCATATAAGCACTGATTCCTGTTATTAAGATCTCAAAGCTACAGCAGGGGGAGGAATATTAATAATCGTGAATTACAGCAGAGTACAGTGACTAAAATATAGAATTATGGGTATGTGCCCTTGGTTTATCTAATCATTACCGAACTGTAGACAATCTGTTGTGGCTGGAGGGAGAGAGCACAAACCTGCTTTGCATTTATAAGGCTGTAACCTACCTATCCTGCTGTCACTGAGTAGCGTGGCTGGCTGCAGAATGAGGGGGGTGTGATTTATGTTGAAGTGGGCTTGTTCACATGGAACCTGTGGCCTAGTGTACCTCCCGCGTTCACTACAATTCTCAAAGCGTGGTGAGAAGTGTAGGTTGATTAGTGTAGCGAGAAGAGAATATGATGTAATTCCTGTTGTAACAGCCCCCCCCCCCCCCTCGGCAGAATAGATGCAGCACTTTTCATCTTCATTGGTAAGGCATTTCACAAATGTAATAACAGTTAATGTTTTGTATAGGGGGGTGTACTATTGGGTGAGGTCCCCCCCCCTCGGAGTTCTGCTTTAAATGGCTAAAATACTTTTGCAGAACTGTTTTTTTTTTTTTTTTTTGCAAGCAGGAAATTTAGCTAGGCCACAAACACTGCACCATCCCCATTTCTTTATATTCCCAAGGCTGGTCATATTTGCCCTTCTGGTACATGTACTGTAGAAGGGTTTGAGAACCTGGGTTTTAGGAGCACGTAGAGCAAACACTGAAGCTACAGATGAAGGCAACCATTCTCTGAATCCTGGGCTGCAGATCTTATTGAAATTGACCATACAACTTTACAGCCCTGCTGTTGATATGGGGCCTGGAAATCGGAGCGTGCAGTTCCTACCTGAGGACTTAAGTATTTTTGGTTTGTGACCAGATCCTTTTTTTAATGTGACGTTATCTTTATATTTTGTAAGGCCGGCGGAGTAGCTTCTGGATTCACACACGTTGTTCCCAATGATGTGGCTGTGCAGCGCCTCCTCCAGGTGAAAGGTCGCCGTCTTGCCCGGGCCACAGAGGTACCGGTCTCCTGGTCCAGCTTTAACCAGGGAGATTGCTTCATCCTGGATCTGGGTGATGTAAGTGTTTCTTTTCTGTATCTGAGTGATATGATAGGTGTGCCAGATGCTAATTATGTGCATAAGACACGTCCTCAGGAAATAACAAGTGTCACAAATTTGCTTCTCCTTTTTTTTTTTTTTTTTCAATAAGGATTGTAAATAAGGATTGTAAACAGCTATGTGGATAACCTGCCCTTCCTCATGGCAATGTATATTGTTCCACCTCTTCCATGGCTTTCACATGGAATGCTGCCCTTATATGTATTTAGATTTATATGATGGCATTTCAATCTACCTATCCCCTGCAGTGCTACAAAGTTTAACAAAATGTGTGTGGCTTTTTTTTTTTTTTTTTTTTGTGGCTGTTTTTGAGTTCCCTCACAACACGCTCTCTCCATTGCATCATTATTCACGAACCGTGGCAGCTGGTGCTCAAAATTTTTTTTTGGGGGGGGGGGGGGGGCGCAAAAAACACTGTAAAGTGCGTGACTTTGAGGTCACAAAAGTGTGAAAAGGGCCTTCAGTAATTAAGGTATAGCGTGCCCCCTTTCAGGGCGGAGAGGCCAGCGTGCCCCCTTTCAGGGCAGAGAGGCCAGCGTAAGTGTGCCCCCCCGGCGTCTCCTCCTCAGCCAATGGCATGGGGTTTGCCTTCCGGCCAATCGGGAAGCGGGAGGACCCGCTTCCTGATTGGCCAGAAGGAGGATCCGTGTGACAATAGCGAATTTTCATTCGCTATTAAACAATGGGTGGGCTCGGGGCGCACTGCCCTGCGCCCCAGGTCCACCCTTTGCTGAAGCCTATTGGAGCCTCTGGCTCTAATCAGGTGATAAAAAAAAAAAGCCCCATTGAACTCCATGCATCCGGTGCCCTGCATGCAGATTAGGGGGCCGGACGCATGGATGGGGGCGGCGCCCCCAGCACACTGGCCGCCACTGTTCACTAATCTGTAATCGCCTCATGGGTAAGGTAAAAAACCTGTCAGATGTATTCACTACTACAATACTGTGGTGTCCACACAGCAGGATGCAGAGACAAACCATTTTTTTTTTTTTTTTGATTACAGGAGGTCTATCAGTGGTGCGGATCCAAGTCCAACCGATTTGAGAAGCTGAAAGCCACAACTGTTGCCAAAGATATCCGAGATAATGAGAGACATGGGCGTGCCAGAGTCTACGTGGTGGAGGAAGGGATGGAGCGAGAAAAAATGATTGAGGTATTGATCTTGTATGTATGCTTATTACTCAAGAGCTTATCAGATGACTGTGGCTCTCCACTTATTGATTTACACTTATTTTTAAAATAAAAATAAAAGTTATAATCTGTCAATTTCTGCATGAGTGTTTGCACCTTTTTATTAAAAAAAAAAAAAAAAAGCTTTTTACAAAATGTCAAATAGCCTATAGATAAAATGATTCTTGAAATCTCATTGATGTCCTGCTTTTCCAACAAAGATGAGTCAGTGCAGACTCTTATCTTAAATGCAGTCAGGTGAGTTGTGCTAGTTAGACAAGAACAGAGGCCTGTGTTTGGCTCCACATCTGTGCTGGCAGCAGCTCTATAATCTCTCTTCCACTGACTGAGCTGCTGTTCTAAAATGTTATCAATTTGATTCTCTAGTCTAGTACATGGCTTGAGTGGGAAGAGGTGGATGTAAGCAATACAAACATTAAATGAATCCTCAAACTTAAAATGTCCAGTATTCTTATAGTATATTAACCATAGAACCCTGCTTTATGCATCCCTCCAAAACAAATTACACTTTAATGAGACTTTGCTTCCTTGACTACTACCATGCCCTCTGTACAATGGCTTTTTTTGGGTTTACAGTAATGGCAAGATTACTACATCTATGCTTAATTAACCTTTGTAAGAATGATGTATGCACATACATATTTTAAGGCCACTCCAGTCTGGTCACGTGCTCTCCCCTATGTCAGCCAGCGGCCGCTGCTAGAGAGAGAACACTCAGACAATGGCTGGTTGTGCCTAGAGCAGCGATGCCATAGGCATCCATTTATGACTGTCCCTCTCTCCTGCAACTGTGCTGGCTGACAAAGGGGTGTGGGATCATGTGACCAAGGGACCTTTAAAATAGGTGAGTGTATATAAATTTTTCTTGCATGATTGGTCAGAAAAGGTTAGGAGGGGGCATTTATAAGGAGAGTTGGGGATAAGCTGGAAATCCGGTTAAGGATTACACCCAGTTTACAGAGAGTACTGTGTAGTGCCATACATACATAAGAACAGATGCCTTGAATTTCACCCAGCATATGGAACAAGAGAAGTAGCGCTGTCCAGTGTTACAGAAGAATAAGAACCTAGGTTGAGAATTACACCCGGTGTAGTGGACAATAAGATACCTCTGGATATTCAGAAAATGAGTCCCCTGCTGCGCACTGGGGAGATGATCTATTGATTTGCAATATGTTGAAGCTGATGCTTAAATGGCATTGAGAAGCCTACAGTTAAGTGTCTTTATAATGGCTGGAGCCTTTAAACTCTAATTTCTGTAGACTTTGATATGTAGTGAGCCTTTAGACATTGTGGGGTGGATTCACTAAATTTGGAGAGTGCAAAATCTGGTGCAGCTGTGCATTGTAACCAATCGGCTTTTAACTTCAGATTGTTCACGTAAGCTTTGACAGAAATAAACTGGAAGCTGATTGGTTTCTATGCAGATCTGCACCAGATTTTGCAGTTTTAGTAAATCAGCCCTGTGGGTCTGTAGTCCATAGATGGCCCTAGTTACAAAACAGAGGACACGTAATCCACATCTGATCACATTTCAATGATTTGTATTTCTGCAATATTCAGGGATACAGTGATTTGAGTGAAGCTGTATTGTTCCTCCAATTGTGTTATCCCAGGAATGTGTCATGTTTGCCAGCAGCTGGTATTGGGGAATCCTTTCAAAGCAATTGGTAAGTCTTTCTCTTCACTCTTCCAGGTTCTAGGAGAAAAGCCAGACTTGCCAGAGGGGCCGGCTGATGATGTGAAGGCTGATGCCACCAATAGGAAACTTGCTAAACTTTATAAGGTAATTGTCAAACAGTAGAACAGAAATTATGGAACTGACAATCGGTTACATGGGTTGAAAAAAAGACACGTCCATCAAGGTTAACCAATCAAAACGCTATCACTGTAGATACAGAGAATAGCAAGCTCAAAAGTTGTTTTTTTTTTTTTTTTTTTCTTTACAGCTATAGTTTTTCAATGTTGGGGTGCGAGCCCAGACTTCTGTCTTATACCTGGTACACACAAGTATCACATCGGCGTTCAGGTCAAGCAATGTATTCTCTGGCTGAGTCAGAGAGGCGGGCTGATGTCACAACATGAGGTCTTGACTCTCACCCAAAACAGTGCGGTATGCTTTATGTAGCTACATACAGTTTATACCGTGCATCCCGCGGTCTCGTATTGGTGAGGGACATAGTTAATTTGGGCTAGCTTGGCCCCAATGAACGATATGAAGTAAAAATGGAGTTCTTCAAGCCATGACCTTAAAAATTTATGCTCACTAAATCTGTATTTGATTCGGACCATTTATGTTAAAGCTTGATTCCATCACAGGCAGAAAACTGACCATTTTGTAAATGTTACTATACCTAGTGTGGTCAGTTTGAAGTAGATAAGCAGAGGGACTGGCAGGATCACCAGGTATTTCACACGAAGGAAGCAGTGCAAAGAGAACCCATACTTTTTAACACAAGCACATGGTAACAAAGACCCATATCAAAAATATTAAATATTGGAGTAACAGACTTTTTTTTTTTTTTTTTTCCCCCACTTTCATTTTTTGTGGACTGTTGCCCAGTACTGAAGTGTGTGTACATGTATTAATTATATCTCTATCCACTATGTAGTGCAAGGACCTGTCTTTTTGAATGGATTGTTTAGGTGTCCTTGTATAAATCATTTTGGAAAATCTAAAGGGAGTATATGGAGATTGTACAACTCAATTTTATAGTGTAATAATGTTACAGAAAAGCGTTCAATTTGGTGAATTTATTTTTTGCTAACAGGTTTCCAACGGCGGTGGTCCCATGTCAGTGTCTCTGGTCGCAGATGAGAACCCGTTTACACAGGCGGCTCTGAATTCTGATGATTGCTTCATCCTTGATCATGGATGTGATGGAAAGATTTTTGTATGGAAAGGTCTGTGCTTGTAGGGATGGGGAAAGCGCATTTTACTAAACAAAAAAAAATTTTTTTTTTTATCCATAAAATCGTAAAATGAAGAAAATTGAGGACAGCCAGAGGATGGTGCCGCAAATCTTTGTAATAATGGAATTTGAAGGCCTTGAGATCTGATTACTTTTGTCATTGTTACACTTATTCCCCTTTTTTAGATGTGTATTTTAAGTACCTACACCCTTTGTGTTGTAAAATTGTCCTGGAAATCATTTTTTTCCTTCACATTTTAAAGGTTTGCTGTTTTTTATATTTTATGCTATTTTACATTTTAAATGTTTGCTGTTTTTATATTTTATGAAAAGGTTTGTAGTGCTCCCTCCAGAGCTTCATAGTAATTGTATTTTTCCAATTCTTTTGAGCAGACTGGCAGGTTTGCATTGCTAGATAGGAAAAGTCACTGCCACACTACAGAAGAGTAATACACCCTGCTAAACTGGCGGTGGTTTCTCTATGGCTGAATCCAGGACACACACACCCTTCGGCCTGTGATATGATGGGTTTAAATGAAGTGATCCTGTCAGTATGGGAACATGCATTGAGCGTAGATTCAGAGTTAATTCATAAGGATTACCTTGACGTAATTGAGATTTTTACATTGGTCGATTTTATATTTTTAATATAACCTGGGACAAGTTTTTAGTCACACTTCCACTAGCCTTCTCCACTAGCCTTCTCGATTCCTACTGAGAATTCAATTTACATGATGGGCCTATATGTTTTCAGAACTTTGTCATCTTCAGTAATCTGTGGATGTGGAACCCTGTCATCTTCAGTAATCTGTGGATGTGGAACCCTAACCCCTAAGTAGGGCAAGACAGTCTACTCTACACAAAAGAAAATCACTCCCAAGTCTCCTTTTTAAGCAACAGCTAGTAAGGGGACTTTTTGAACAGTATAGAGATAACATTCTATACGTTAACTTAAATGCAAAAAATATGAAGTGTGCAGAAAATTAAAATGCAGCCAAATGGAGAGGCTAAAGAAACCACCACTTGTACAAAGCAGTTGACCATATGAGTGCAACTGCACCCTGCTCTAAAAGTATAAATGGCAGATAGTACTTGGGTAGACCTAAACACATACAGTGCCTTGAAAAAGTATTCATACCCCTTTAAATTTTCCAGTTTGTCATGTTACTACCAAAAAGGTACATGTATTTTATTGGGATTTTGTGATAGACCAACACAGCTGCACATAATTAACTGGAAGGAAAATGATAGATGGTTTTCAACATTTTTTTACAAATGTCTAAAGGAAAAAAAAATTGTGGCGTGCATTTGTATTCAGCCCCCCCCCCCCCCCCCCCGAGTCAATACTTTGTAGAACCACCTTACGCTGCAATTACAGCTGCAAGTCTTTTTGGGTATGTCTCTACCAGCTTTGCTCATCTAGAGTGAAACTTTTGCCCATTTTTCTTTGCAAAATAGCTCAAGCTCTGTCAGATTGGATGTAGAGCATGTGTGAACAGCAATTTTCAAGTCTTGCCGCAGATTCGCATTTGGACTTGGGTCTGGACTTTGACTGGGCCATTCTAACACATTAATATGCTTTGATCCTAACTAATCCATTGTAGCTCTGGCTGGATGTTTAGGGTGAACCTTTGCCCCAGTCAAGTCTTTTACAGACACTAACATTTTTTTAATCCAAGATTGTATGATAAAAGTATGTGTGCCTATTGTACAGTTCCCATAGCGCGATACAAATAAATTTTTAATTTGATTCATAAAAACGTATAATCTATAGACTTTAGGTGAAATAAATAAGTGTAAAAAATCCGAAAGAGTTCATACAAGTGATATAAAGTGCATATACATATAAAAATACAGATATATATCTCTAATTAATAGAAAATTCTTTGTATAGTTCGAAACAATCAAAGTGCTTGAACATATAAAGTGCTCCATGAATCCAAAAATTGGGAAAATGGGCCATCCACCAAATATTCCTAGTGGGTAGATGCCCTGTATTTGGCTGCATCTATCTTCCCATCATTTCTGACCAGCTCCCTGTCCTTGCTGAAGAAAAGCTGCCACCACAATGTTTCACGGTGGGAATGGTGTGTTTAGGGTGATGTGCAGTGTTAGTTTCTGGCCACACATAGCATTTTGCTTTTAGGCCAAAAAGTTCAGTTTTGGTCTCATCTGACCAGAGCACTTTCTTCCACATGTTTTCTGTATCCCCCCACATGGCTTCTTGCAAACTGCAAATGGGATTTCTATGGCTTTCTTCTTGCCACTCTTCCATAAAGCCAGATTTGTGGAGTGCAGGACTAATAGTTGTCCTGTTGGATTCTGCCATCTGAACTGTATTAATACTGAGATTAAATTACACACAGATGGACTCTATTTACTGATTAGGTGACTTCTGAAGGCAATTGGTTCCACTCAAATTTAGTTGGGGGTATCGGAGTAAAGGGGGCTGAATACAAATGCACGCCATACTTTTCAGATATTGATTTGTAAAAAATTGTATCCTTTTCCTTTTCACAATTTTATGTGCCACTTTGTGTTGGGTCTATCACCTAAAATCCCAATAAAATACACGGTAAGTTTTTGGTTGTAACATGACAAAATGGACAATTTCAAGGGGTATGAATACTTTTAAGGTACTGTAGGTGTATTGTAGTATTACCACTTCTGCAGAAATGGTAGAAACCTAGTGATGGCAGAAAGTCTGCACCATGTGTTTTTGTGTAGTTTGCAAGTTCATTTTTAGTTTCTTGAGTATAAAGTGGTAGTATACAAGTCATTGTTGGGTGTTGCTGCATTTGATGTAAAAAAATTGGAGATTTCCTCAGTGGGGACTGCATTTCCCCATTGGGGGATTGTAGTTCTGCACTTTATTGGTCAGGCCAGTAAAGTGCTTAGAACATGGGTTCTTTTGTAGGTAATGTGGTATAGTTCTTTGACATTCGACCTGTGTACTAGGCTTAAAAATACCTACTAAATCAGACGACATTAGCCAGTTCAATAAAAACTGCCCATGCGTATGGCAGCCGGTGCGGTCGAAAGAGCATGCTGGAAAACCAGCATCTGACCAGCTCCCGATCAGCACTCTGTCAATGGCTGAAAGCACTGACCAGAGTGTTCTGGCGGGGAGCCGTCCCCTTGTCAGAACACAATAGACTAGCAGGGGAGATCGCTGCACCAACATTGGATTGTTAGTACAGTGGACCCTCCTGAGCTGCCAGGTTTTTTCACTCAGCCTTGCTTGGTTGAACAAAAAAAACTAGTGGTGTGTACTGGGATTTTTAGACTGCATCTACTAGATTTAACTTGGTTAGAGCTATGACTCTGCATGACAGATTGGATTGTTTAGTGAATCAATGTCCTCTAAACTCTGGATTTCCTTTAGTAAATGGCACATATTTGATTTTGTACAATATAATCTTCAGCCATCTAGAGTGCTTCATCTCATCCTGCATGTTGTCTAATACTTGTCTGTCCACGTTGCTCTCAGGTAAGAATGCCAACTTGGAGGAGAGGAAGATGGCCTTGAAGACTGCCACAGAATTTATCTCCAAAATGGGATATCCCAAACAGACACAGGTAAGGGGGCACAACTGTCTCCAGCTCAGAGAACGTAAAGTGGGTAAAATCGGGCATCTGATACTAGATCCAGAATTTCTGCATGTATTCAGGTAACATGCAGACTTCGGGACACAACTAATATGTTTGTCTCTAAAGTGACAGTAGGATGTCATGAGCAGGGCCCTCCTAACCTCTTGCATTGTTTTGTAAGTGTACCATCTTCCTATATGTTCTAAAGTGCTTCTCAAATTGTGTATAATACTAGGTTTGTTCTGATCCTTGTCCCGGCACTCAAGTATATCCACAAGATGGTGCTGCAGGTTACAGTTTACTGTAGAATTGTTGTTCAGATTAACGCACTGACCACCTTGGAAGGATGTGATGTGCTGTGCCTATCGTTTCATTAGCTCTTGCTGTCTCTGCAGGTACAAGTTCTTCCAGAGTCTGGAGAAACTCCACTCTTCAAACAATTTTTCAAGAATTGGCGAGACAAGGACACCACGGAAGGGATGGGCATTGCCTACATCCCCAACCAAATTGCCAAGATCGAGAAAGTTCCCTTTGATGTTGGCTCTCTGCATGAGTCCTCTGCCATGGCGGCACAGCATGGCATGGTGGATGATGGCTCTGGAGAGAAGCAGGTGAGGCAGGACACATATTTCAGTGAATGTCTAAAAACTGTCAGCAAAGACTCTAAAATGTCCTACCTGCCATTCTTACGGCCCTGTCTTATCTGTGTTAGCTTTGTACATTAGGTTCATTGACCAAGTACACAACAGTTTCGATTATTTTATCAAAATGACCAAACGGATGCACTACAGTAAAACTTCCCACCAACATTTTCTGTTAGCACTGGGAAAGTATTTAAAAACGCTGGCGCAAGGTTGTCTTCATCTGTGTAGTATTTGTGACTAACAGGTCACTGTGTGGTCAGCATTTGTCTTAATGACAAAGACTGGGAAATCCAGCGCAAAAAGATCATAGTGCAGCAATTATGACTATTTTTTAATTAAACCTCTCAAACATGGTGAAGGGGACTGTTGAAAGGGGAATTTCCCCAGGAATGTAGGTGTGCCAGCATCTCTGCACCACCGGCGTGTGTAGACAGTGGCAGCTTTTCCTCCTTGGGAACAGAGTTGGCGGAGCTACCCCAGGGCTGCATCATGTGTTCCATCCTGCCTGACTGTGTGCTTCCCCAGCACACCTGAGCCTCAGATTTTGTGGTCACATCAGCTACCAGTCTACCACACTACATGCTCTCTCCTTCACCAGGTTTGTGTGTGCATTTACATATGTAAAAGAAATAAAATAAATAGCCCCTTGTACTTGCTGCACAGTGCTCTTTGCACTGGATTTCTGTTTTGTCCACATGATCTTGGAGCTTCCCCCTCTGGTCATGGGGCAGTATTGGATCTTTGCATCTTAACAAGAGATGCCAGTTTCATGGATTTAGCCATGACCTTATTAGCAGGTCTTCCATACAGTGCATTTTTGTCAGTTTATTTTATGTGCATTAGGAAAAGCCTTATTGACTATAGGAATAGCAGTATCTAACGGAAACTAGAATGGAGCTTCTTTTTATTTTCTTCTTTTTCTTTTTTTTCTTTTTCTTATGCCTAAAAACTCTCAAAGCATAAGGTGATACATAGATTGTAACTATTATTTAGTAACAATTTTTATGTTCACATAAGCTACATGGTTTGCCCATACCAAGACTACAGTCAGGATTGCAGATGTACGGACAACATAGATTGATGTGTAAAATTGTCCTACAGCTATTTTTTTTCATTATAACTTCTTCTTGAGTTCTCTTGTGTTTGAATTTTTTTTTTTTTAATTCTGTTACACGGCCATTGCAGCTTGTGAAGTATTTTCCATATTTTGTATCTCTTGCTGACATGAGTTCAACTAGGATATACAGTAAATCTTGACATTGCATGGGCAGTGTGGGTGCTGTGTCTGTCGCAGACAGTTTTGAATGAGGAGACTGCAGTAGGGACGCATAAAGTGACGCTATATTCCTGAAAGCTGCTTTTTCCAGAAAAAAGGTTAATTTTAAAAAGTATTGTCCCCCCACCCTCTTCACTTTGTCCCAATACTATGTTCAGCTGATGGAAACAAACAAAAATGCCCTGTACGTTAAAGTATGAGGGAGATAATCGCCATCCCTGTGTACATTTTTTTTTCTTCTCTCCCCTGTGGGTTAAAAGGCAGTAGGAGAAAAAAAGGGCAAGTATAAAAAAGGGCAAGTATAATCAGGTGGTGAGGCTGGCAATAGTGTACCTGTTGCTATGCCTTGTATAACTAAAGCACAGAGTTACATTAAGGCTAGGATCACACTTAAGCAAATTGGATGCCTGTTTCCCCACATCCAATTTGCATGGCAGGAGATTGTGACTGGCTCTCAATGGAGCCGGTTCACACATATCTGGGACGGCTGCTGAGAGGATTGCACAGGGGTCCTATGCATATTTGGTGCCGTTTCAGGTCCGAATTCAGGCAAAAATTTGGGCCTGAAATGGAGAACAGGGATGTACTGGATCACTGCTGTCAGCCGCATCTGTTGAAGTGTGAACCCAGCCTAAATAAAATTACAGGACGAGGAATCTGTATTTGGATTTAATCTTTATGTAGTGCAGTCCCATGTTTAGCCAGCAGATGGCAACAAAGTAGTAATGCAGAAACCAGACTAACGAAATGTAGAGTTTTCACGTCAACAGATGTGACAGTTTTTGGAATCCCTACCCAGTGGGTTTCAAGTCTGATGTGAATTCTCTTGTTGTGTGTTTTTTTTTTTTTTTTTTTTTTTCTATTCTTTCTCTCTTCTCTTCTCCTTCTTAGCCACGATGTCCTCCTAATCGACCCATCTGGACCATATGTTTGTAAATATTATTCAGGCAACCTCTAGCCTCATACGTCATCCTATATATTTGGATATCTACATTGACCAGGTTTTTTTTTTTTTTTTTTTTTGTTTAGTATTCGAGAAGGTCACCCCTTGCTGACCATATTGCATCATTGCAGCATGTGGAGTTGGACATAATGAAAATGCTATGAACGGGGTCCACCCCACTCAGCCTTTAAATTCTCCATCCTCCTATAGATGATGCACTTATAAATACCAAAATATGGCCCATCTACGGCCCTCCAATCTGAGAAATTTACCCAAGTTGGAAATGTGCCACAGAGGAGTATTTAGTGAAAGGCATTACAGGTAGATCTGAAATGTTTATAGGATATGGTAAAAATCCTTATAGATAATTTGTAGTCTTGTCATACTCTCAAAAGTGGCAACCTCTCCTTCAAAAAAAAAAAAAAAATGTAAAGAGTTTAATAGGAGGTAGCTTCTACCACTGTTGCCTCATTCAAAGGTGGAAACATTTGCCAGTGCACATCAATTGTAAAGCAGTAATATGTATGAAGATCAGGTAGCGCTAATGCACCTCTACAAACTGGAGGTTGTAAAATCTCCAAAGACACTAGGTACCCTACCAGACCATAAAGAAGGGTATTTCTCTTACGTCCTCCGACAGTCGCCGCCATCTTCATATTCGTCACAATGGGGTATTAGACTTTGCTCCGTAGGAGTAGCTAGGCAACAGAATATGTCAATATTAAAGCTTTTAACATATCCCCACCCCAGGGGGTGGTCCCCTCAGTCTATACCCTCCTGTTTCCTGCTTCAGTTTCAATGTCTAGCTTGTCAGGAGTAGCTGGATGTCTCTATGCTGGGGCATTTTGTCTCAGCCTTCTCTCTTTTTTGATTTTATTTGAGTTTTTTCTCTTTCTTTATTTAGCTGTTATTTTTACCAGCAATAGTTAGATCTTCGGATGAAGAGGATAATGCGGGCTGCGTCTCGGGCTGACTCCCCTGGTCGCAGGTTGTGGGTCAGTGGCTTCTCAGCCCGCCATCGAGCGTTCAGTCAGGTACCGCTCCTGAGTTTTCTGAACGACCCATCCCTGTTCCGTGCAGGGATGCTAGGGTGAGGTGGCTACCTCACTGGACGCTGTGCGGTTTCTCAACCCACCTTCTGCTGCGTCCTGGATGCCACTCTCCCTGTCTCATGTACAGCGGCTTGTTCGCCTGTGCGGGTCCCCCACGCCATGTAAGAGGTAAGTGTATTCATGTGGGGACCTGTCTGTCTGGGGGGTGTCAGTCTGGGACTGTTACCTTGCCCTGTGTTCACACTATTGATGTTTCCCTATCTCTCACACTGCATGCTGTGGGCTGCAAGGAGGGGGGCTGTGCTGCACTTCTGTGTCAGTCTGAGTGTGTGAACGGCTGTGTGCTGTGGAACTTGATGCTATCATGTTTGGGGCACATTACAGCGCCGCTGCGGCGGTCCACCAGGTTCTTTATAACTATGTGGTGTATTTTTATTCCACCTTCATGAGGTGGGGGAGCGGCGGTTTCGGCGCCAAACGGCGCCATTTTGGCTGTACTCACTCCGGCCGCATGGTACACATGCATGGCGGCCATTTTCTTGTAGCCTCCCATAGGCTTTAATGGAGCGCCCTGAATATCAGCAATTCCTTTTCTACAGGAGCACCGATCTGGCCAGCAGCAGCAGCGGTCTCTCCAGGTTTTTTCCCTCTATTCTCTGTATCCTTGCCTGAGTATAACTTCTCCCTGTGGGGGTCCCTGGTGTGGGTGTGCTTGTGTGGTGGTGGGCTACGTTCGCAGCGCCTTATTTAAAGGGGCGGTCACCCATTTTATTTTACTCATTTTGGGGCATGGATTCTCAGGAAAGCAAATTTCCTGTCACATTGGTGGGAAGCCAGGGGACTGCGGTTTTCCCCCTCGGGGGGGGGGGGGGGGGATTTGGCTGCGATTGTGGCTAGCCTTGCGACTCGGGTGCAATTGCTGATGGCTGCTCAATCCTCAAAGGCCCAGAGTTTTCAATTTCCTCTGATTCAGAGGGTGTTGGTGATGGGGCTGCTGTTGCTGGGGTCTCCTTGTCAGGGTCCCGTGCCTCCCTGGACCTTGTAGGGTCAGAAATGGAGGCTGAGGTTGAGGGGGTTGATATTTCTCCCCCTGGCTCGTCTGAAGAGCTTGCACTCATGGATGAATTGGTTGCTTCTATCAAGCAAACACTGCGTTTACAGGATGAACCTTGTCCTCCTGCTGCCTTGGCGGCTTATGGGACGCAGAAAAGACGCAAAACATCGCAGGTATTTCCCTGCACTGATGATTTTCAATGCGCTGTAAAGGAACATTGGCGTAATATACGCAAGCCTTTTGCTATACCAAGTAGGTTTAAGCTGCGCTATCCTTTTACGCCCGCTACTGATGGGCGTTGGTGTGTCCCACCTCCGGTGGATCACGCGATAGCGGTTCTGAATAAGCCCACTGCGATTCCTGCTGAGGATATCCCGGTGTTCCGGGATGCCACGGACAAACGGACGGAGTCCCTTGCCCGTCATGCCTTTTCTATTATGGGTTTTATGCTGCAAGCTTTATTTGCTTCACTTATGGCGGCCCAGGCTGTCGCGAGCTGGACGCAGGTGCTTAATCGCGTCCTGGTGGCTGATTCTGCCATCCAGGCGACTTTGGATATGGTGGATCAAATCCACTAGGGTGTCATGTATTTGTGTGATGCGGACCTGGATATGGTTCCGTTGGCTGCACGTGTACATGGTGTGGCGGTATTGTCTCGCCGTTTTGGTTTGGTTGAAGTGTTGGTCGGTGGACCAATCTTCGCGTAAGACCTTGGCTAATCTGCCCTATGATGGTTCTCGCCTTTTTTGGTGAGTCCCTATATACGTTAATTAGGGGGATCACGGGTGGTAAGAGCACGCTCTTACCCTAATCCCACAAGGCTAAGACGGCTCCTGGTAAGAAGCCGTGGACTGGTAGCAAAAGTCCGGCCAGTCCGGTTCAGCGGCCCACAACAGTGCGGCCTGAAGGGGCGCCCTCACCCGACTCTGGGGTGGGGGGACGCTTGCTCGGTTTCCTTCAGCCATGGCTGTCCCGGGTTCGGGACAGGTGGGTTCAGGAAATCGTTCGATCTGGCTATGAGATCGAGTTTCTCTATAGGCCGGAGCGCAGATTTTTCTCTTACGTCCTCCGACAGTCGCCGCCTCTTCATATTCGTCACATATGGGGTATTAGACTTTGCTCCGAAGGAGTAGCTAGGCAACAGAATATGTTAACAATAAAGCTTTAACATATCCCACCCTCAAGGGGTGGTCCCCTCAGTCAATACCCTCCTACTTCCTGCAACCATATCTCAGTTTTAATGTCTAGCTTGTCGGGAGTGGCTGGCTCTCTCTGTGCTGGGACTTTTTGTCCCAGACTCTTTCTTCTTTTTAATATTTTATTTGAGTTTTTTCTCTACCTTTACTTAGCTGTTGTTTTTGTCAGCATTAGTTAGTTCTTCGGACGAAGAGGATCATGCGGACTGGGTCTCGGGCTGATCCCCCTGATCGCAGGTCGTGGGTCAGTGGCTTCCCAGTCTGCCATCGAGCGTTCAGCCAGGTAACGCTCCTGGCACGGTGAACGACCCATCCCTGTTCGGTGCAGGGATGTTTGGTGAGGTGGCTACCTCACCGGACGCTGTGCGGTTTCTTAACCGCCATTGTGTGCGTCTTGAATTGCGACTCTCCCTGCCTCATGTGCAGCGGCTTGTTCGCCTGTGCGGGTTCCCCACGCCATATGAGGTAAGTGTGTCTATGTGGGGACCTGTCTGTCTGGGGGGGGTCTCAGTCTGGGACTGTGTAACCTGCCTTTAAATCACACTGCTTGTCTCCCTATCTCTCGGCTGCATGCTGTGGGCTGCAAGGGGGGGGGGGAGCTGTATGACACTGTGTGTGTCAGGCTGGGCAGTGTGGGAAGCTGTGTGCTGTGGGGCATGTTTTTAATGGCATGTTGGGGCATATACAGCGATCGCTGCGGCGATCTAACATGTATCCATATAATGGGATGAATTTGTGTGTGTTTTTATGCACTGTGGAGCGGCGGTTTCGGCGCCAAACGACGCCATTTTACCGGCGCCCGCTCCGGCCGCATGGTTTACATGCACGGCGGCCATTTTCTTGTAGCCTCCATAGGCTTACATAGAGCGCCCTGGCAGCATCACTTCCTTTTTCCTGGAACACCGGTCGAGGCAGCAGCAGCAGCGGGGTCTCCTCAGGTTTTATCCTTCTATTCCTGTTGTCCATTGCCTGTATTCAGTCTGTATATTCCCTGTGGGGGTCTCATTGTGCCTGAGTGTGTGCGGTGGGCTGCGCTTACCGCGCTTGCTGAAAGGGGGCAGTTAACCCTTGGTTGTCTGGCGTACAGGGGCAATGGATTCTCAGGAGGGCAAGTTTCCCACAGTATTGGTGGAAAGCCAGGGGACCGCTGTTCCCCCCCAGGGGGGGATTTAGCCACTATTGTGGCTGGCCTTGCTGCCCAGGTGCAAATGCTGGTGGCTGCTCAATCTACTAAACGGCCCAGAGTTACTCTGTCCTCCGATTCTGAGGGTGAAGGTGATGGGGCTGTTCTGGCAGGGACCCCCCTATCGGGGTCCCGCTCCTCTCTTGATCTAGTGGGGTCTGAGGTAGAGGCTGAGGTTGAGGGGGTTGATAATTCTCCCCCTGGCTCGCCTGAAGAGCTTGCAATCATGGATGAGTTGATTGCTTCCATTAAGCAGACGCTACGTTTGCAGGACGAAGTGTGTCCCCCCGCTGCCTTGGCGGCTTATGGGACGCAGAGAAAACGCAGGACGCCGCAGGTTTTTCCCTGCAATGCTGATTTTCAGCGCGCTGTAAAGGATCAATGGCGCGATCTGCGCAAACCTTTTGCGGTACCAAGTAAATTCAAGCTGCGTTATCCTTTCTCCCCTGCCACTGATGAACGGTGGTGTGTGCCTCCACCAGTGGATCATGCAATTGCGGTTTTGAACAAAGCCACTGCGATTCCTGCAGAGGGATCCCCTGTTTTCCGTGATGCCACGGATAGGAGACTGGAGTCTCTTGCCCGTCATACTTATTCTGTTACGGGTTCTATGCTTAAGGCTCTATTTGCTTCTCTCATGGCGGCCCAGGCGATCGCAAGTTGGACGCAGATGCTTAGGCGCGTCCTAGTGGCCGATTCGGCCTCGGCGGCGACCCTGGACATGGTGGATCAGATCCACCAGGGTGTCATGTATCTGTGTGATGCGGACCTGGACCTGATTCCGTTGGCTGCACGTGTGCACAGCGTGGCGGTGTTGTCTCGCCGCCTGGTTTGGTTGAAATGTTGGTCGGTGGACCAATCTTCACGTAAAACCTTAGCCAATCTGCCTTATGATGGGTCTCGCCTTTTTGGGGAGTCCCTGGATGTGTTGATTAAGGGGATCACCGGGGGTAAGAGCACTCTCTTGCCCCATTTCCCCAAGGCTAAGGGGGCTTCTGGGAAGAAGCATGCAAATTTTCGGCCCCCTCAGGGGTCCTTTCGTGCCTTTCGGCCGCACTACAAGGGCAAACCGTTCAAAGGCCAGGGCTCTCAGAAGAAACCCTGGTCTGGGAAACAGAAGTCCGGCCAATCCGGACCTGCGGCCCATAACAGTTCGGCCTGAAGGGGCGCCCTCACCCAGTTTTGGGGTGGGGGGACGCTTGCTCGGTTTTCTTCAGCCCTGGTTGGCCCGTGTGCGGGACAGATGGGTTCTGGAAATCGTTCGATCTGGTTACAAGATAGAGTTTCTCTCTCGGCCAGAGAGCAGATTTTCCCTCAAATCTACAACTGTCTCCAGAGCGCCTGCGGGATCTGCACCTGGCGGTGTGGGACCTGAGGGCTCAGGGAGTGGTGGTTCCGGTGCCTCATCGGGACAGATTTCGGGGGTTTTATTCCAATCTGTTCACCGTGCCCAGAAAGGAGGGCAAGGTTCGTCCAATTCTGGACTTGAAAGCTCTGAACCGCTCTGTGCGGGTTCGCAAGTTCCGCATGGAATCCCTGCGCTCGGTGGTGGCTGCCCTGGTTCCGGGGGAATTCATGGCCTCCATCGATTTGAAGGATGCGTATCTTCACATCCCCATATTCGAGGGTCATCAGAGATACCTTCGATTTGCCATTGCGGAGGATCACTACCAGTTCGTGGCGTTGCCCTTTGGGCTCGCCTCGGCTCCGCGGGTCTTCACCAAGGTGCTTGCACCGGTTCTGGCATTATTGAGGGCCCAGGGCATTTCTGTCCTGGGGTATCTGGACGACATTCTGATTCGGTCTGCGACCAGTCAGGGTCTGGAGAAGGACCTGTCTGTCACGATGCAAACTCTGCAGGAGTTCGGTTGGACGATAAATGTTCCAAAGTCGACACTGAGTCCGTCGGTTCGTCTTCCCTATCTGGGAATGATACTGGACTCGGTGCAGGCGAAGGTCTTCCTGCCGGAAGACAAACTCAGGAATCTTCAGGAGGAAGTCAGGTCCCTCAGGGACGTTCCGAACTCGTCTCTGCGGACGTGTATGAGATGTCTGGGATTGATGGTCTCGGCTTTCGAGGCGATTCCTTTCGCGCAGTTTCACACGCGGGGTCTCCAGGCGGAGATCTTGTCCAAGTGGGACGGGCGACCTCAATCTCTGGATCTTCAGATCTCGTTGAGTCATCGCACCAGGGAAAACCTTCTGTGGTGGCTCCAGTCCCCGTTGGTGTCCGGGGGCAAGTCGTTTCGTCCGATCTCGTGGACGATAATCACCACGGATGCCAGCCTGTCGGGCTGGGGTGGTGTTCTGGGCGTTCTGTCCGCCCAGGGGACCTGGTCGGAGGGGGAGTCTTCCCTCCCGATCAACATTCTGGAATTGCGTGCGATAAGGCTCTGTCTTCATCGCTGGACGGTCCGGCTGCAGGGCTGCCCGGTTCGGGTGCAGACGGACAATGCCACGGCGGTGGCCTACATCAACCACCAAGGGGGCACCAGGAGTGCCCGAGCGGCTCGAGAAGTGGCCGACATTCTGTCTTGGGCCGAGACTCATGTCCCGGCGATAACGGCGGTTCACATTCCGGGAGTGGAGAACTGGCAGGCGGACTATCTGAGTCGCCAGACCCTGGATCAGGGGGAATGGTCTCTCCACCCGGCTGTCTTCCAGATGTTGTGCGCGAAGTGGGGTCTTCCAGATGTGGACCTGTTCGCGTCTCGCCTCAACTACAAGGTGAAGAGGTTCGTGGCAAGGACGCGCGACCCTCGGGCAGACGCGTCGGACGCGTTAGTGGCCCCGTGGCATCAGTACAGGCTGATGTACGCGTTTCCACTGATTCAGTTGCTGTCCCGGTTCCTTCGCAGGTTACACTCGGAACGCAGCACGGTGATTCTTGTGGCACCGGACTGGCCTCGCCGGTCCTGGTACGCAGACCTCGTGAATCTGGCGGTCGACGCCCCCTGGCGTCTGCCTCTTCGGGACGATCTACTGTCTCAAGGACCGATTTACCATCCTGCTTTACAGTCGCTGGCTTTGACGGCCTGGCTGTTGAGACCGAGGTCCTGAAGGAGAAGGGTCTCTCCAGAGGTTGTTCATACCTTGATCAACGCGAGGAAGTCTTCCTCGGGAAAGGTTTATTACCGTACTTGGAAGGCCTATTTTGCCTGGTGTGAGTCCAGGGGGTTTTCACCCCGCACGTACTCGGTTTCCCGTGTGCTGTCTTTCCTTCAGACGGGTGTCGATCAGCGTTTGGCGCTGGCTATGATAAAGGGTCAGGTGTCTGCGCTGGCCGTTCTGTTTCAACGTCCCGTGGCTTCCAACTCCTTGGTTGGCACTTTTATTCAGGGTGTGCGGCATCTGGTTCCTCCTAGGAGGGATCCTTTGCCCCCTTGGGACTTGAATCTAGTCCTATCTGTGTTACAACGTGCTCCTTTTGAACAGATCAGGGAGATCTCGTTGTCTATGTTGTCCGAAGAGGTCGCCTTTTTGGTGGCGATCACTTCGGCTCGCAGAGTGTCGGAACTGGCGGCTTTGTCCTGCAAGTCTCCGTACCTGGTTGTTCATTTGGATAAGGTGGTCTTGCGACCTAATCCTTCTTTTCTGCCGAAACGAGTTTCGGAATTCCATCTTAACGAGGATATTGTTTTGCCTTCGTTGTGCACGAAGCCTAAACATCCAAAGGAGGTGAGATTGCATGCTCTGGATGTTGTTCGGGCGATTAGGGTTTACCTTAAATCGACTGAGTCTTTTCGAAAGACGGACTCCTTGTTTGTTCTTCCAGAGGGTCCTCGGAAGGGCATGGCGGCTTCCGCCTCTACCATTGCCAAATGGATCAGGCAGACCATTGAACAGGCCTATGCCTTGCAGGGGAAGGTTCCCCCTGTGCCTGTGAAGGCGCACTCTACTAGGTCTCTGAGTACGTCTTGGGCCTGTCGTCATGGGGCTTCTGTAGCCCAGGTGTGTAAGGCGGCGACTTGGTCGACCGTACACACTTTCACAAAATTCTACGAAGTAGATGTTCAGGCATCGGCGGATGCTTCCTTTGGCCGCAAGGTTCTTAGTGCGGCTGTTCCCTAGGGTCCCTTGTTGGGGACTCCTGGCTGTTGGGATAAGTTTTGTATCCCCTGGTTTTTTGTCTTTTCCTGGGTTGTTGCTCCTGTTGAGCACTTATTTTTGCTGTTGCCCAGCTGGTTTCCTTCCTTTGGTAAGGTTCCTTTCTTTGATGTGGAGACTGCGTTGCCTTTCGGCGCGGATGCGTTTCCCACCCCTCATGTTTGCACTGCTTTGGGACGTCCCCATGTGTGACGAATATGAAGAGGCGGCGACTGTCGGAGGACGTAAGAGAAAACGGAATTTTTGTAAAATCTTACCTGTAAAATTCCTTTCTCTGAGTCCTCCGACAGTCGCCGCCCCCGCCCCTCTTTTGGGGTTTGAATGTATACTCTACTGCTATTCCACTAAAACTGAGATATGGTTGCAGGAAGTAGGAGGGTATTGACTGAGGGGACCACCCCTTGAGGGTGGGATATGTTAAAGCTTTATTGTTAACATATTCTGTTGCCTAGCTACTCCTTCGGAGCAAAGTCTAATACCCCATATGTGACGAATATGAAGAGGCGGCGACTGTCGGAGGACTCAGAGAAAGGAATTTTACAGGTAAGATTTTACAAAAATTCAGTTTTTCCCTCAAATCTTCTACTGTCCCCGGAGCGTTTGCGGGATCTGCATCTAGCGGTGCAGGACCTGAGGGCTCAGGGAGTGGTGGTCCCGGTGCCTCATCGGGACAGGTTTCGGGGGTTCTATTTCAATCTGTTCACCGTGCCCGGGAAGGAGGGCAAGGTACGTCCGATTCTGGACTTAAAGGCGCTGAACCGCTTTGTGCGGGTGCGCAAGTTCTGCATGGAATCTCTGCGGTCGGTGGTGGCTGCCCTGGTTCCGGGGGAGTTCATGGCTTCCATCGACTTGAAGGATGCGTATCTTCACATCCCGAATTTCGAGGGTCACCAGAGGTACCTTCGATTCGCCATAGCGGAGGATCACTACCAATTTGTGGCGTTGCCCTTTGGTTTCGCCTCGGCTCCACGGGTGTTCACCAAGGTGCGGGCACCGGTTTTGGCTTTGTTGAGAGCCCAGGGCGTCTCTGTCCTAGGGTATCTGGACGATATTCTGGTTCGGTCTGCGACTAGCCAGGGTCTGGAGAAGGCTCTGTCCGTTACGATGCAGTCTCTGCAGGAGTTTGGTTGGACGATAACTTTTCCAAAGTCAGCACTGTGCCCATCGGTTCGTCTCCCTTACCTGGGAATGGTTCTGGACTCTGTCCAGGCGAAGGTCTTCCTACCGGACGACAAACTCAGGAGTCTTCAGGAAGGAAGTCAGGTCCCTCAGGGACGCTCCGTCCTCGTCCACTCGGACGTGCATGAGATGTCTGGGATTGATGGTCTCTGCTTTCGAGGCGATTCCCTTCGCCCAGTTTCACACGCGGGGTCTCCAAGCGGAGATCCTGTCCAGGTGGGACGGGCGACCGCGATCTCTGGATCCGGATTTCGTTGGGCCATCGCACCAGAAGGGTTCTTCTGTGGTGGCTCCTGTCCCCGCCGGTGTCAGGGGGCAAGTCTTTTCGTCCTCTCTCATGGACAGTGGTCACCACGGATGCCAGCCTGTCGGGCTGGGGTGGTGTTCTGGGCGTTCTGTCCGCCCAGGGAACTTGGTCGGAGGGGGAATCCTCCCTTCCGGTCGGCATTCTGGAATTGCGTGCGATGATTCTCTGCCTTCAACGTTGTTCGGTTCAGGTGCAGACGGACATTGCCAGGGCGGTGGCTTACGTCATTCGCCAAGGGGACACCAAGAGGGCCCGGGTGGCTCGGGAAGTGGCCGACATTCTGTCTTGGGCCGAGACGCATGTCCCGGCGATATCGGCGGTTCACATTCCAGGGGTTGGAGAACTGGCGGGCGGATTATCTGATGCCGCCAGTCCCTGGACCAGGGGGAATGGCCCCTCCGTCCGGGTGTTCTCCAGATGTTGTGCGCGACGTGGGGTCTTCCGGAGGTGGACCTGTTCGCGTCTCGTCTGTACAGCAAGGTGTACAGGTTCGTGGCAAGGCCACGCGATCCTCGGGCAGACGCGTTGGTAGCTCCGTGGCATCGGTACCGACTGATGTATGCGTTTTCACCGTTTCCCTTGCTGCCCAGGTTCCTTCACAGGTTGGTCTCGGAACCAAAACACGGTGATTCTTGTGACACCAGACTGGCCTCGCCGGTCTTGGTACACAGACATCGTGCATTTGGCGGTCGACGCCCCGTGGCGTCTGCCTCTTCGGGAAGATCTCCGGTCTCAAGGGCTGATATTTCATCCTGCCTTGCAGTCGCTGGCTTTGCCGGCCTGGCTGTTGAAACCGAGGCCCTGAGGGATAGGGGTCTCTCCCCTGAGGTCATTCACACTTTGATCGACGCAAGGAATTTTTTCCTCGGGGTAGGTCTTTTACCGTATTTCGGAGGCCTTTTTTGCCTGGTGTGAGTTCAGGGGGTCTTCACCTCGCCCGTGGTCGGTGTCTGGGGTGTTGTCCTTCCTTCGAAAGGGTGTTGACAGCGTTTGGCGCTGGCTATGATCAAGGGTCAGGTGTCTGCGATGGCCGTTCTTTTTTTCAACGTCCTATGGCATCTATCTCCTTGATTGGCACTTTTGTTCTGGGGCATCTGGTCCCTCCTAGGAGGGTGCCTCTGCCTCCTTGGGACTGGAATCTTGTTCTGTCCGTGTTACAACATGGTTCTTTTTTGAACGGATCGGTAGATCTCGTTGTCTGTTGTCCTAGAAGGTCACCTTTTTTGGTGGCGATCAATTCGGCTCGCAGAGTGTCGGAGCTGGCAGCCTGTCCTGCCATTGTCCGTATCTGGTCAATCACTTGGTTAAGGTGGTCTTGCGACCTAACCCTTTTTTTTTTCCGAAGAAGAGGGTTTCGGAATTTCACCTCAATGAGGACATTGTCTTGCCTTCACCTTGCGCGAAGTCTAAACATTCGGAGGAGGTGGTGTTGCACTCCTTGGATGCTGTTCATGGCGATTAGGGTTTACCTAAAATCGTCTGAATCTTTTCACAAGTCGGATTCTTTGTTTGTCCTTCCGGGGGTCCTCGGAAGGGCGTGGCGACGTCGGCTTCTGCCGTCGCCAATTGGTTCAGACAGGCCGTTGAACAGGCCTATGCTTTGCGGGGAAAAGTTTCCCTTATGCCTGTGAGGGCGCACTCTGCCAGATCTGAGTACGTCTTGGGCCTGTCGTCATGGGGCTTCTGTGGCCCAGGTGTGTAGGGCGGCGACTTGGTCGACCGTGCACACCTTCACTCTGTTCCACAGAGTGGATGTTCAAGCATCGGCAGATGCTTCCTTTGGCCGCAAGGTTCTTAGTGCGGCGGTCCCTTAGGGTCCCTGGTTTTGGTCCTTTGGGCTGTTTGGGATTTCTTTGTATCCCTGGGTTATTTGTTTTTTTCCTGGGTTATTGCTCCCGTTGAGCAAATTTTTTCTCGTGTTGCCCAGCTGGTTTCCTTCCTTTGGTAAGGTTACTTTCTTGATGTGGAGACTGCGTTGCCTTTAGGCGCGGCTGCGTTTCCCACCCCTCATGTTTGCACTGCTTTGGGACGTCCCCATTGTGACGAATATGAAGATGGCGGCGACTGTTGGAGGACGTAAGAGAAAACGGAATTTTTGTAAAATCTTACCTGTAAAATTCCTTTCTCGGAGTCCTCCGACAGTCGCCGCCCCCGCCCCTCTTTTGGGGTTTAGGTACTCTACTGCTATTCCACTGAAACTGAAGCAGGAAACAGGAAGCAGGAGGGTATAGACTGAGGGGACCACCCCCTGGGGTGGGGATATGTTAAAAGCTTTAATATTGACATATTCTGTTGCCTAGCTACTCCTACGGAGCAGAGTCTAATACCCCATTGTGACGAATATGAAGATGGCGGCGACTGTCGGAGGACTCAGAGAAATATATATATATATATATATATATATATATATATATATATATATATATATATATATATATATATATATATATATATATATATATATATATATATATATATATATATATATATATATATATATATATATGTATATGACTTCAGAAAGAAGTGGCCAACTTCCAGAGCAAATTTATTCTACCTAAACAATGTGTGGTGTTTTTTTTTTTTTTTTTTTTTTTTTTTTTTTTCTTTTATTATACACACAAAAAAAAATGTACAGTACATTTATGCACAAGTGCGATAAAACAAAAAAAGGGCAAGTCCAGCCTTTACATGTGGAACATAGAGTAAATTAAATTGAGGGATCTAACATCACAGACCCTCTCTGCATGTGTCAAGTAAATATTTTCTGCAGAATGACACACATTAACCCAGCATTTTAGCAAAGTGAGAAAAGATTCAACAGCAATTTTCATTCTTAAGCACTGTTCGAGTTGTCATTTGGTATAGTGCAATCAGAATTCGCCCATACATTCCAGACTTTGTGGAATTTTTTGAGGACAGCCTCTTGCTTCATACGTCTGTTTTTGTATAATGGAATCACTTGATTAGAGTTGGCCAGAAAGATATAGTAGGAGGGTTGTAGATTTACTGCTGCTCAGGGACTTGGATTTCTTAGCATAGTAGAGAACTATCCGTAGAAATAGCTGAGTATTTCTGGGTAGGGACTCATCATCATAATATCCAAGGAGGCACCTCAAGGGATTGCAAACATTCGGTATTGGAGATCGAGCTAATATATGCAGGGACCTCCGACCAGAACGCTCTGACAGATGGACACTCCCACATCATATGATAAAATGTTCCATCTGCTGAGGAACACCGAGCGCATAGTGCAGAAGATAATCTATTCAATCTGTAAAGGAGACAAGGAGTGTAGTATGTGGTAAATCAAAAAGAGGGAATATAGGCCAGAAGTGGTGCAATAGACTGACAGTGCAGCATTTTTCAGTATTGTTGCTCGAACAGATCTCAGAAGTCATATGTATGAGAAAACCATTGCCAGTCCTCTGCGAGGTGGTGTGTGACAATTAAACGGGAAGGTGCAGGTAACCCTAGGGCATCCACCCATTGTTTTACTTCTCTCAGGTCTGTGAAGTGTGCCTTGCCTTGGTAGATGACGCAACCTAGCTGGATAGAGCATACTATATGAAAGTTGCAAGAATGAGGGATATTTGGCGCAAGCAAAATGCCAGTGCTACTGGAGCGGTCTTTGCTGGGCTGGGAGGTGGGGGGGTAATCAGTTCAGTATGAAACCAAAAAGGTTCTGGTCCACTTAGATGGCTGCTGGTGGTAAAGAGGAGCAACTCTGTGTGGAATACAAGGGGGGAGAGAGAAATCCAAGCACCGATCTGAGTGTAGCAGTAAAAAACCTTTAATGAGGGATAAAAATATTACTCACAAGAGTAAAGTGATTACAGGCATCACATTTTTTGAGGAGGTCCTGGGCATCTCACATCCAGGGGGTCCCTCTAGGTCCTTGCGGAGCTGGTCCCGATGCAGGGGAGTGGCAGTCTCCTTTGGGAGACAGGAGACAGTCCTGGTCAGTAGCTGCAGTGGATAGCACTGGGCTGCGTGTGGATGGGCCGTGACGTCCCTTCCTGGTGTGCAAAGCCTAGAACGAGCGGCGTCGCGTTGCATGCACTCCTTCAGGCCTGACCAGGGCTGTCTCCTGTCTCCCAAAGGAGACTGCCACTCCCCTGCATCGGGACCAGCTCCGCAAGGACCTAGAGGGACCCCCTGGATGTGAGATGCCCAGGACCTCCTCAAAAAATTTGATGCCTGTAATCACTTTACTCTTGTGAGTAATATTTTTATCCCTCATTAAAGGTTTTTTTACTGCTACACTCAGATCGGTGCTTGGGTTTCTCTCTCCCCTTATATGGAAGTTGCAGATTACCTAGGTGTGTTTTTTTTTTTTTTTTTTATTTTAACTGAGGAAGGTCTCGCGTTTTTTGTGTAGCAGCTGAGAAATCAGGAAAGATAGATGTTGTTTCCATTCGGATATTCAGCCTTTGTCTCGTGGAGCTCTTAGGACCATTTCTCTATCTTGGTAATCCAGTAATTTGATGAGCAAGGGGGTGTACCCGATGGTAGAGGGCATAGAGGCACCCTATGGGCTCGTTCAATTGTGAACAGGTGAGAACATGGAGGCGCCAAAAGTGTTAATAAGCCAGCGTTCCATAAAGGCTTCGGGATTTTTGTTCTCAAATCCCTCTGGGAATCCCAGAAAACGTAAATTATTACACCTCAAGCGATCTGCCAAATCCGTTTATCTACAGTGACATTTTGGTTCTTACATAAATCATTAACTGTAGCTTGTAAGGGGCGAGTAGTGTCCTCTAGATCAGTGGTCCTCAACTCCGGTCCTCGGGCCCACTAACAGGCCAGGTTTGCAAGATAACTAAATTACATCATAGGTGATCTCATTTGCTGCTCAGTGATTGCAGTATTCTAGTCTGCATCTCCCCAAGGTAATGGCGGCACAGTGGTGTAGTGGTTAGCACTTTCACCTAGCAGCAAGAGGGTCGCTGGTTCGAATCCCAACCACACCACCTGCCTGGAGTTTGCATGTGCTCCCTGTGCCTGCGTGGGTTTCCTCCGGGTACTCCGGTTTCCTCCCACACTCCAAAAGACATGCTGGTAGGTTAATTGGATCCTGTATAAAAAAACTTGGCCCTACTGTGTATGTATGTGAGTTAGGGACCTTAGATTGAAAGCTCCTTGAGGGCAGGGACTGATGTGAATGTACAACGTATATGTAAAGCTCTGTGTAAATTGACAGCGCTATATAAGTACCTAAAAGAAATAAATAATACTTAAAATCTGGCCTGTTAGTGGGCCCCGAGGACTGGAGTTGAGGACCACTGCTCTAGATCACTGATATATTGCTCAGCACTAATATCCCTGTGGCGGAGGTTATGCACTTTGTGTTTAAGGAATGACCGATCCATCCGGACTAGGTCAATCTGTGTAGTAAGGGTGGTTGGCATGTGTAGTAAGGGTGGTTGGCAATGCTGAATGGCCTTTGTGAGACAGGGTAGGCTCAGTGTGACTTCCTGCATGGTCTGTATTGTGAGATGCCTGTGTCTCGGTGTCAGGGAAGAGACATGCCGGCAGCTCAGCTAGGCTAGGCACTAGGACGTCTGCAGGCTGTGTCTTTGCAGTTCCCGGGCCAAGAGGGGAGCCAGCGCCATCTTGGAGCAGAGTACAGGAGGAGTGAGGAGCCTTGAAGCCTGGCACACCAGCGCTGGTATCCCCGATTTTGACCATCTCTCAGGTGGCGCACTACATGCGGGGAAGTTTGTGCAGGTAAAACTGGTGGATTTAGATCACCGGGTCAGCAGGATTAATGCAGGATACAGGCGGGTAGGAAGGAGCTCTAGAGAACTGCTGCGTACACCCTGGAAGTTGGCCACGCCCCCCCCCCCCCAAACAAGGTTTATGGTCTTTTCTTTTTTTTCTTAAGCCCTGATAACTAGCCAAAGAGTAATGTCAGTAAAGGACGCCAACGGAAGCTGTACATTTAATTCCCGTGTATTTAAATGTATCGGACATCAAAATCAGGCAAGTAGGAGGTGTTCTCAAAGCTGGCTGCCTATCTTAGGGGGAAAATGTTGATTTCGCCCAATTTAGATTAATTAGATCCCAAATTACTGTATAAGGGAGAAGGCTGCAGACAGCGATGAACCACTGTATTGAATGTAATCTAAAAAAAATCTGAGTACCTTATTGCTGTTCAGAGGTCACATGGTATTTGCCAGGTCTTTCCTGTCCTTGGGGAAAGTTGAGGGAGGAGTTTCACTTTCTAGTATTCTGTTGTAAGAATCTGTGTCTGCATAGCACTGATTGGTGCTGTCAGTCACATGATATAAAGGCTTCCAGAATAAAAATAAAAACACTTGCTGCCATTTTTTTGAAGCTTCATCCAAATCTTCATTTCAAAGCAAAGGTTTATTTTTTCACAAGAACATGGTGTAGGTGGAGTTTAAGTTGACTGAGGATAGATCTTACTTGACACTGTAAACCTGGAGGAGGTTCTGCCAATCATAGGCTGTCATGCCTCTCCAGTCTGCGTCTATGGTGTGTATATGCTGGGACTAGTGGAGATGATGCCTCCAAAAATCACCATTTTGTATCCCACCCCATAGTGTTTGGCAATATGAGGACATGGATGAGAAAGGGAGTGGACTGTCATTTACTACTGTGTACAATGTGTGACTCTATAGTCACATGGGCTACACAGATAAGAGAAAGGAGCAAATGGAACAGCTTAGAAGGGAACTGAAACTAGTAGATGTCAACAGCTGGTCTACACAATCTCAGGCTTCAGCAGGGACACAGACAAGGAGGGAGGGACAGTGAACTGCAGGATCAACCAGGATGTTTGCAGTCTACAGCAAACAAATGCTCTAGTGCAGTGGTCCTCAACTCCGGTCCTCGGGGCCCACTAACAGGCCAGGTTTGCAAGGTAACTAAACTACATCACAGGTGATCTAATTTGCTGCTCAGTGATTGCAGTATTCTAGTCTGCATCTCCCCAAGTTAATACCTTAACATCTGGCCTGTTAATGGGCCCCGAGGACCGGAGTTGAGGACCACTGCTCTAGTGAATGATTAAGTATGAACACAATGTAATATAGCATGTATTAACAGTTTTTGATTTGGGTTTGACATTTTAAATTTGTGGGAAAGTCTAGATCCTGCGTTCACAGAATGCAGCTGTGACCGAGGTTCTTCCATGGCATAAACCAAAACTGTGATAATGTGAGCTTACTTTTTGTTTTCAGGTTTTGATTTCTCAACTCCTTTAAAAAGTTCACTGCTCATATGGGTTTTTTTTTCTTTTCTTCCCCAGATTTGGCGCATTGAGGCATCAGAAAAAGTGCCTGTATCTGCTTCCAACTATGGACAGTTCTATGGGGGAGACAGTTACATTATTTTGTACAGTTACAGCCATAGTGGAAGGAAAGGACAGATTATCTACACCTGGTAAATATTCTGGATGTTTTCATCTCTGGGAGCAGGGATTGTTTGCTGCCAATAGTATACGCAGTGTTTTTTTGTTTTTTTAAAACTTGCTGCAAAACCATTCTTTCTGTTGTGTGTGTGTGTGTGTTCTCAGAGGAGTAGCTTGAAGCTTGTGGGCCCGATGCAAACATTGGCCTTAAACCCACCACCACCTGCCATTCCCACTGCATGTCAAGTTACTCCTACCGCGCACACCCTACCTTCACCATCCTGGCAATGCCTCTACGACCCCGCCCCCCACTATCCTAGTAATGGCATGCCCCCCCGATGCTGCTTAGATTGACCAAAAAAAAACCGTTTATGACTAAGTGTTGGCAGACCAGGTGCTGTGGGGGAAATGTGTCTGTTCGAAGCTGCTTCCGCATTAAAGAACACTCCTCACAAAGCAGTGTGCCTCTTACCTAAATTAGAGGTCCTGTCCCAGTTTTTAGGTGGCACGCTCCTCCTGCTTTGCTCTGTTTTGTGTTGCAGAGAGGCAGCTCGCTGCCCCCCTGCCATTGTCGGCACATCAACAGTGAGCACCACACTTCCCTGTCCGAGGCTGTTCAGTCATGATCCTCCGAGTAAATTTCGGCACACATGGCTTCTCTCCAGCCAATGAGCAGGAGAGGGGTGTGGACTGGAGTCTAGATATGTGTACTGGAATACAGAGCTCTGCTGGGGCCCTGGGAGACACAAGGTGAATCGGACCAGGATTCTGTCTCCAGGAGTTTGTTGGAGAAAAATGCAGCATGTAAGATGACAGCAGGGAACCGCATGCCCCCTGGAACTAAACTCTGGGTTGCCTGGCAACCCCTTATACTACGCCCATGGGAGTTCTTCATCCACAGACCATGAGATGCTGTACAGACTATTGTTTGTGTTGGCTGCCTTAGTAGACAAAAAGGAGGCATTAGCAAGATCGTTCTTGGCAATATTAGTTGGTATTACTTGACAAAGTGTTGAAAAGATCTAAAACACCATTTTATCACATTTTGTAAAATAAAAAAAATCTCTACCTTTAACTAAGAATTGATAAAATAGAATATTTAGAAACGTTAGGAACTGTTCTCATACCATATAGGAATCTTGGGTAAATTACAGGTTCCAAATCAGGTGGGGCCATCAGTCCCTGAAAATGATGTAATTTAGCTCTTCTCCATTGTCCACTGGCTAACAGATACAGCATGTTTTGTGGCATTGGTGGACTGTCAGGAAATGATGCACTGATTGATTGGTATTTGCATTCTCTGTTGCAGGCAGGGTCTGGAATCTTCGAAGGATGAGATCACCGCATCGGCATTCCTGAGTGCTCAGCTGGATGAGGAGCTGGGAGGAAGCCCTGTACAGGTGACTGATGGTGATACAAATAGTGCTGTGTACAGTTCATTTATTGAATAGGTAGCTGGTGTATGTGCTCCCATTGCAGGTGCATCTACATGCATGCTTGGCAGGATTTACAGCTTTTTTTTCTCTCCCCATTATTGCATGATGTAACTGGACAAAAGTCCACATGCATCTAAAAACTGAAAAATGAGACCATGATTGTAACCTTGGTGAGCAAGTACCTCCACTACACTGAACTTTCTCAGGGATGTGCCACTTCATCAGAGTGGCGGGCGAGGTATTGTCAGCCCTTGGCATTCAAACTAGCACCATTTCTCATCCTTTTTTTCAACATTTTTTTCAGCTGAAGCATCTGTTCATTTTGCATGGAAAGGTAATTTGCTTATTTTGAACTTATACTTTTATTGGCTTGAGTTGGCCACCTGGAGAGGGGTCATCTTAATTTTTAGCTATGGCTATACAGAGAGATGGTATTTCTCTAGCGCTCATTGACAGACGTAGTCCTCGGTGATACACCACCTTCGGGTTATGTTGCCTCCACAGGAGCAGGACTAGACAGGAAATTAAAAAAGCTCTGGCCACACCCTAGGGGCAGTCCCAGAGGGTATATCCTCTCTCTCTCTCTCTCTGCCTCAGCAAATCAGTTATTTTCTGTCTAGTTAGGAGTAAGGACCTAGATACCTTGCTGGGATCTTCGGTCCTGGCAAGAATTTTTTCTTAAAGGATTTTTTAGACAGCTTTTTTTCTCCAGTGTTCCTGTGAGATCTTCAAGCAAGAAAGCTGAACTGGGCGACGGGCTGGATGTTGAGATCCGGTGGTCACCCCAGTTCAGCCTACGAGCACGTGCAGGCCATAGCTCCGCGCTGGGTCGGCCGCGACAAAGTCCCATTAAAGGACTGTCCACGCGAGTTAAACGTCTCGCTGAAACGCCAAAGACCATGAGTCACGGCGTCCGTATCGGTCGACAGCCCTCCCGCCCCGGTGGAGAGGGGTACTGTCAGGAGTTGGTGCCCGCCTGGTTCCGGTATGGTGAGTAGTATGTTCCCCCTTTTTCCCCTGACGGGTTTTGTGGTGAACGCGGGCCCCTCTCTGTATGGTAAGATAGAGTCCCTCTCTATCCTATAACATGACACAGATCCTCCTACTTTGAGTGTGATTTTATGTGCAAAAAGCCAGGAGGCTTGGTTTGGGAGCTAACAATCTAATTGTATACATGTTAAAAAGATGTAATCTGTGGCATTCTGGGAATCTTACGGTGTTAAGAATAAGCTACCTACCAGTCAGAAGCCACGGACATGTAGACTGCCTTCCTAATCAGATCTCCAGCTATTAGCAGGCCTCCCGAATGGCCATGCGGTCCGCCAGGGCCGGTACCGCCAACCACGCCATATCCCCATGCAGAGAGAGTGTTGTGTGCCCTGCAGCACACCGCTATTTAGTACAGGCCGCCGCCATTTTTTTTGCTGGATCGCACGAGCCGCCATTTTGGCGTAGCCTCGTGTCTCCAGCATGGGGGCGGCCATGTTTGAGGTGATCCAAACACCTCGTGGAGCTTGGGGGAGGCGCCGGAAGGCGTGCAGAGGGGCGGAGCCGCCTCCTTTCTTCCTGGGCAGCCAGCCAAAAGACTTCCTGTTTGTCAAGACAGCGCTGTAACCTGTTGCAGTTAAACTCTGAGCATCAAGTGGTGAGCCTGGGGGTCTATCTCTCTCTCTCTCGATCGATAGGGATCCCTAGCAGGTAACACTAAGGGGCTTTTGTGGCGCTGGGGGTCTGAAAAAAAAAAAAAAAAGTTTTTTATTTTTGAATTATATTTTCTCTATCGCTCATTGACAGACGTAGTCTTCTTGATTCTCAAGAGCTGGGTTATGTTGTCTCCGCAGGAGTAGGACTAGGCAGAAAGACAAAACGTTCTGGCTCCACCCTAGGGGCAGTCCCTGAGGGTATATCCTCCCTCTCTCTGCTACAGGGAATCAGTTTTTTTCTGTCTAGTCAGGAGTAAGGACCTAAGTTCCTTGCTGGGATCTTTTGGTCCTGGCAAGACTTTTTTTCTTTAAGAAAAAGACATTTTTTAGGTAGTTTTCTCCAGTGTGTTTTTCCTGTGAGATCTTCAAGCAAAAATGCCGGACTGGGCGACACTTGTGGTCACCCCAGCCGGCCTACGAGCGCGCGCAGACCATGGCATTGCGCTTGGTCGGCCGCGACATATTCAAGTAAGTATGCGGGGCCGGGCGACGGGCTGGATGTTGAGATCCAGTGGTCACCCCGGTTTCTGCCTACGAGCGCGTGCAGACCAGAGCTCCGCGATGGGTCGGCTGCGACGGAGTCCCAGTGAAGGGACTGACTTTGCGAGTTAAAAGTCTCGCTTGGACGCCAGGTACCAGAGAGTCGAGGCGTCCACAAACCCCCACCCCGGTGGAGAGGGTATTGTGAAGAGAGGGTGCCTGTCGGTTCGGTATGGTGAGTAAACGTTCCCTTTTTTCCTCGTTATGAGGCAGTATGTATTATGGGCCCCTCCATATGTGGTCAGTATATATCTGATACTTACAAGTCCCCCTTGTAATACAGCATGTGTTTGTGGGAAGTGGACTTGGTTTAAGAGCTAACACTCTACCCAGCAGACTGTAACATTACAGCAGACATAGGAGGTATAATCCTACCTTATGTGTAGTGTATCTTCTGTAGATCCATATATCGCCTCTTAGCAGAGATGCAGGTGGATGTGCTGGGAAAACGATTTCGGCGGTCCGCCGCCATTTTGCCGTAGACCGAATGCATGTATGTCCTCAGGTCACGCCGGCCGCCATGTTTTTGGAGTCTTATGTCTCTTCTATGGGGGCGGCCATGTTTTGTGAGCCCAGCTACCTCGTGGAGAGCTGGAAAACGCCGGAAGGCGTACACAGGGGGCGGAGCCACGTCCTTCTACCCGGGAAAAAGCAACAGCTCCTTCCAGTCTGTAAAGACAGACGCTGACTGCAGTTGGTTGGAAACTTCACTGCATCGGTTGGTGAGCCTTGGGGGTCCCTCTCTCTCTCTGTGGGATCGAGAAGCAGGTACTCTGAGGGGCGCTATTGCGCTAGGGGGAGACACATAAAAAAAAAAAAAAAAAGAGGTATTTTTTATTTTTAAAAAAAAAAAAAAAAAAAAAAAAAAAAAGTTTTTTTGTGTTTTCTGGCAAAGGTGTCCTGAATTATCATGGACCCTGCCACTCATGTATCTCCTCCGGATCCCCTCGAGGGGTCTGCAGGATCCTCCAGCACCCCACTGACGATTAAATCATTGTCCGCTATTATGGAAGCTTGTGTCCCGGGTGGAAGTGGCTTGTCAGGGACAGGGCGCAAGTAAGCGACCCCCGCCTAACCCCTTATTATCTGAAACCTCGGATTCAGACTCTGAGCCTATTTCTGCAGTTGCAGGTACTTCATCTGGTATTGGTGTCTCGTGTACTGTCTTTTCAGACAGTGAGGAGGATGTTTCGGCATCAGCCATAGCCAGAGAGGAAGCGTTGGTAAACGCACTCATGGTATCTGTTCAAGATACCTTAAGTTTACAGGGTATTCCGTCAGAAATAGCTGAAACTGAGATCCCTTTTGGGTCTAAAAACGCATCTAGTGGCGAAGGTTTTTCCATTGCCCAAATGTTTTGGCAATCCAATCAAAGAAGAATGGAGTCTGCCAAAACGCATTTCTACTATTTCTAAACGCATTAACAGGCGTTATCCGTTTGAGGAAACCCTCATTAAGAAATGGACAGAACCACCTGTGGTGGATTCACCAATTGCTAGATTGAATAAAGCCACGGTTATTCCTTTAGAAGACGCTCCGTCTTTTAAAGATCCAGTGGATCGCAAGATAGAAGCTATGCCTCGCACCATGTTTGCCTTGATTGGATCAGCTTTCAGACCAATAATTGCTATTGGTCTGGTTTCGCAGGCTGTAACTGAATGGACCTAGTGGTTACGCCGGGACTTAGAAGAGGTCCCTCAGGCGGTATCAGATTTGTTGGAACAAATGATACAGGGGTTACAGTTTGTGTGTGATGCGGCGTTAGACGCCACTCCATTATTGGCGCGAGCATCAGTCTCAGCAGTGGTTCTCAGGCGTACACTGTGGCTAAAAGGTTGGTTAGCCGACCAAGGTTCCAAAAAAGCATTGGCTAATATCCCCTTTTTAGGAGAGCGTCTATTTGGAGCCAACTTAGATGAGATCATTAAGGATCTCACGGGTGGAAAGAGCACCTTTTTACCGCAAAATTTTAAAGGTAGAGGAACTCGTCAAAGACGAGGGCTTTCTTTTTCTGCTCACAAGAGGTTTTTTCGTCCCGCGGGTGAAAAAACTAAGTCCTCCAAAGCTCCTGCAGGAGGCGTCAGGGGTCGTTGGTCGGGCAAGCAAAAGCCCGCCCCCTCCAGACCTGAAGATAAACCGTCCAAAGCCTGAAGGTGCGCCCCCACCCATAACTGGGGTGGGGGGACGTCTTCGCCGGGTCCCGGATCCATGGCTTTCCAGAATCCCGGACAAATGGGTCTGCGAAGTCATAAGGTCAGGGTACAAGATCGAGTTTCGATCTCTCCCATCGGCGCGATTCTTCCCTTCCAATATCCGACTATCCTCAGATCGTTTAGAAGATCTGCGGAGAGCAGTCACAGATTTACTACAACAAGGAGTGGTAGTCCACGTTCCTTGGACAGAACGATTTCAAGGGTTTTATTCAAACCTATTTACAATAAGAGGAAGTGCGTCCAATTCTGGACTTAAGGGCACTCAATTCTTTTGTCTTCATAAGAAGATTCAGAATGGAGTCCATTCGCACAGTAGCAGCCTTTCTGCATCCAGGGGATGTCCTAGCGTCCATAGACATCTAGGACGCATATCTTCACATTCCCATTTTCGCAGGACATCAGCGGTTTCTACGTTTTTCCGTAGAAGAGAACCACTATCAGTTTGTGGCGTTACCTTTCGGTCTCGCCACGGCTCAGCGGGTCTTCACGAAGGTGTTGGCCCCAATGTTGGCACTTCTGCGCCAAAGAGGCATATCGATTCTAGGTTACCTAGACGATCTTCTGCTTCATGCAGAGTCTCCTCAGACCTTGCTACAAGACGTAGAAATTACTATGATTTCTTTACAGGAATTCGGGTGGCTGGTGAACCAGCAAAAGTCATTTCTGGTTCCCACCCAGAGGCTCGAATATCTGGGTCTAATTCTAGACACAGTCAGGACAAGAGTTTTTCTTCCGGTAGGGAAACTCCGAAAGATTCAATCAGCAGTCCACCAACAGCGGGTCTTCCCTTCGGACTTGCATGAGGGGTCTGGGGTTGATGGTGGCTTCCTTCGAAGCAGTCCCATTTGCCCAGTCCCATACCCGAATTCTTCAGCAAGAGATTCCTCTCAGATGGAATCGGAATCCGGAATCCCTGGACAATCAGATCCGATTGAGCAAACAGACCAGAGAGTCTCTGGTCTGGTGGCTTCGGTCTCCGATGCTCAGCCAGGGAAAGTCATTTCTGCCAATATATTGGACGACAGTGACCACGGATGCCAGTCTATCCGGATGGGGAGGAATTCTCGGTCAGTTATCTGTCCAGGGACTTTGGTCCCCGGAAGAATCCAGGTTACCGATAAATGTATTGGAACTGAGAGCGATCAGACTTTGTCTGATTCACTGGACCGAGCAGCTCCAGGGCAGCCCGGTTCGGATCCAGTCGGACAATGCCACGGCCGTGGCTTATGTCAATCACCAGGGGGGCACCAAGAGTGTCCGAGCGGCCAAAGAAGTGGCTTGCATTCTTCGCTGGGCGGAACGATTTGTTCCAGCAATCTCTGCGGTGTTCATTCCGGGGGTGGAAAATTGGCAGGCAGATTATCTCAGCCGTCGGACTCTGGATCAGGGGGAATGGTCCCTCCATCCAGACGTTTTCCACCAGTTGTGCCTACGATGGGGCACCCCGGATATGGATCTGTTGGCATCTCGATTCAACAGGAAAGTTCAGAGATTCGTGGCTCGCTCCCGCAATCCTCTAGCAGAAACCGCAGACGCACTGATCACCCCGTGGGGGCAATACCAGCTAATGTATGCCTTCCCTCCTCTTGGGTTACTGCCAAGACTTCTTCGCAGGATAGAGGAGGAAGGAATTCCAGTAAACCTGGCAGCTCCGGATTGGCCTCGTCGAGCTTGTTACGCCGACTTGGTCAGACTGATGGCGGACGTCCCGTGGAGACTTCCTCTCAGGAAGGATCTACTGTCTCAGGGACCGATCTTCCATCCTGCTTTACGATCGCTGGTTTTTAACGGCCTGGTTATTGAGACCCAGGTGCTGAAGGACAAGGGATTGTCAGCTTCAGTTATTCCTACTCTAGTTAAAACAAGGAAAGCGACTTCCAGAAAGATTATCATCGTACATGGAAGTCTTATATTGTGTGATGTGAATCCCTTGGGTTCCATCTACATCTTTATTCGGTAGTCCGAATATTGGCTTTCTGCAACAGGGAGTTGAGCAGAAGCTGGCCTTGAGTGTTATCAAGGGTCTGGTTTCAGCATTTGCTATCTTCTTTCAGAAGCTTTTGTCTACTCATTCCTTGGTGCGGAATTTCATCCAGGGGGTGCGACACCTGGCTCTGCCAGTGCACGCGCCGTTACCATCCTGGGATCTTAATTTGGTGCTGTCGGTTCTTCAGACACCTCCCTTTGAAAATATCAGGGAGATTCCCTTGCTTACTTTATCCCAGAAGGTGATCTTCTTGGTGGCTATCACTTCTGCACGCAGGGTGTCAGAACTGGCTGCATTATCCTGTTGTTCCCCAGATCTGGTGGTTCATAGGGATAAGGTTGTTCTTCATCCGAATCCATCCTTCCTTCTAAGGTGGTTTCAAAGTTTCATTGAATAAGGACAGTGTATTGTCCTTCCTATGTCCTTAGCCCAATCATCCTCGAGAATTTGCATGGCATTCCTTGGATGTAGTTCGGGCGATCAGGATATACTTGAATACTACGGATTCAATTTGTAAGACGGATTCACTGTTTGTGATCACGGATGGCCCTAAGAAGGGGTTGCCTGTTCTGCTGCGACCATCTTTAGATGGATCAGACAGACGGTGGTATAGGCTTATTTTATCTAAGGGTCGGGATCCCCCGTTCCCTGTTAAGGCGCATTCTACTCGGGCGCTTAGAGTTTCCTGGACCTTCCGCCATCAGGCGTCAGTGGTTCAGGTTTTCAAGGCGACTGTTTAGTAGTCGGTTCATACCTTTACAATATTGTATAAGGTTTATGTGATGGCATCGTCAGATGCCTCTTCTGGCTGCAAGGTTCCTGCAGGCCACTGTTTGAGGAGACTGTTGGTCTACCTCGAGGATTTGTGGGGTAGGTCTCATCTGTTTACTCGATGAGTCCTTTGATACTTCTGGTTGGCTCCGGTTGGGCCTTCTAGATTGGATTTTGATTGTCAATCCCACCCCTCATTTTGTGGCACTGCTTCTGGATGTCCCAGCTCTTGAGAATCAAGAAGACTACGTCTGTCAATGAGCGATAGAGAAAAATGGATTTTTGTAAGATCTTACCGTAAAATCCTTTTCTCTTAAGCTCATTGACAGACGTAGTACCCGCCCCTCTATCATTGAGTTGGGTTGGGTTAAATTCTCTGTACTGCTTTAAAACAGAACTGATTCCCTGTAGCAGAGAGAGGGAGGATATACCCTCAGGGACTGCCCCTAGGGTGGAGCCAGAACGTTTTGTCATTCTGCCTAGTCCTACTCCTGCGGAGACAACATAACCCAGCTCTTGAGAATCAAGAAGACTACGTCTGTCAATGAGCTTAAGAGAAAAGGATTTTACGGTAAGATCTTACAAAAATCCATTTATCCAGGAAGTGACTGGAATTATCATGGACCCTGCCACACATATTCCCCCACCTGTTTCCCTCGAGGGGGCCACGGGACCCGCCGGTGCACAGAGTGTAGAGTCATTTACAGCAATTTTGGAGTCTATGGTGGCTCGGGTGGAGGCGGCCTGTCAGGGACGGGGGTCAAGGAAGCGACCCCCGCCTACCCCTATACTATCTGACGCCTCTGACTCTGATTCAGAGATGGTCACTGCAGTTGCAGGTTCCTCTGCAAGGGCTGTTATCCCAGGTAAAGCCCCCTCAGACAGTGAGGAGGACGTTTCTTCTCCTGCTATAATTCAGGAAGAAGCATTGGTGGACGCACTAGTTGTGGCAGTGCAGGAAACCTTAAAACTTGAGGCTTTACCGGCAGAGGCAACTGAAACAGAGATTCCCTTTGGTACTAATAAGCCCATCAAAACGGTGAAGGTTTTTCCTGTACCTAAATGTTTCGGTAATCAGATTAAAGGAGAATGGGAGCATTCTAAACGTACCTTTACTATTTCCAAGCGTATTGCTAGACGCTATCCGTTTGAGGAATCCATCATTAAGAAATGGACGGTACCACCAGTGGTGGATCCACCTATTTCCAGGCTGAATAAAGCCACGGTTATTCCAGTGGAGGACACTTCGTCCTTTAAGGATCCGGTGGATCGAAAGATGGAAGCAGAGTCCCGCACCATCTTCTCTCTGATAGGGTCAGCATTTAGACCAGTAATTGTTATTGGTCTAGTTTCCCAGACACTTACGGAATGGGCGAAGATGGTACGCCAAGACCTTAGGGGAAAAGATATTCCCCAGGAGACATCTGATTTGATGGAACAGATTATACAAGGGCTACAGTTTATCTGTGACGCAGCCTTGGACACTACTCCCTTATTAGGGCATGCATCTAAGTCAGCGGTGATCCTCAGACGTGTGCTGTGGTTAAAATGCTGGTCAGCTGACCTAGGTTCCAAAAAGACCTTGACTAATCTCCCTTTTCAGGGGAATCGTCTATTTGGGGCCAACCTAGATGAAATCATTAAGGATGCCACTGGGGGCAAGAGCACTTTTTTGCCACAGGCTGCTAAAGCTAAGGGACCTCGCAACAAGCGAGGACCTTTCTTTACCGCCCATAAAGGGCGCCCGGCTGGTACTAGCGGGAAAGGCAAGACTCCTCCAGGAGGGTTCAAGAAGGGCTGGTCGGACAAGCAAAGGACCAACCCAGCCAAACCCGAAGCAAAGGAGTACACAGCCTGAAGGTGCGCCCCCACCCGGTTTCAGGGTGGGGGGACGTTTTCACCGGTATTCAGGACATTAGATCGAGCATCAACCACTACTACCGGTGCGATTCTTCCCTTCCAACATTTAAGTACTACAGGAAGCGGTAGTTACCGTTCCCTGAATAGATCTTTTCCTTTACCTTTTCCTAAGATTAGTCCCGATACCTCACAGGAATCGGATCTGGTTGACCAGATAGGCCAAGTAGCCTCTAGTCGGGTGACTTCGGTCCCTGAGGTTCAACCAGAAAAGATCACCTTTCCTGATAACTATCAGGTATCTGATAAATGTGTGGGAACAGAAAACGACCAGACTTTCTCGGATGGTCGGGGCCAGATACCTCTAGGGACGCCTGGTTCAGATTCTATCAGCGCCAGTGGTCCTAGAAATTCTAGGCTGGCCTCCTCAAGCCGGCCTGGCCGACTTGGACATGTTAGTCGTAGACGTTCCGTGGGAACTTCGTCTCAGGGAGTGTCTGTGGTCTCAAGGACCAATTTACCATCATGCTTTACAGTCGCTGGGTTTAATGGCCTGGCCATTGAGACCCAAGTACTGAAGGACAGAGGTTTGTCTACTTCAGTCATTCCTACCCTTATTAAAGCAAGGAAAGCGACTTCCAGCAAAGTCTATTATCACACATGGAAGACTTATATTGCGTGGTGCGAATCTTTAGGATTTCCTCCACGTACCTATTCGGTGACTCGAATATTGGCCTTTTTGCAACAAGGGGTTGAGCAGAAGCTAGCCTTGAGCACCATCAAGGGTCAAGTTTCAGCATTAGCAATCTTCTTTCAGAAGCCTTTAGCTACCAAATCCTTGGTGCGGAATTTCATCCAGGGGGTGCGGCACCTGGCTCCTCCAGTCCGCGCGCCCTTACCGCCCTGGGATCTTAATTTGGTTTTGTCGGTTCTACAGAAACCTCCCTTTGAAAACATCAGGGAGATTCCCTTGCTTACTTTATCCCAGAAGGTGGCCTTCTTGGTGGCTATTACTTCTGCTCGCAGGGTGTCAGAACTGGCTGCATTATCATGCCAGTCCCCATACCTAGTGATTCATAGGGATAAGGTAGTACTTCATCCTAAGCCATCTTTTCTTCCTAAGGTGGTTTCAGATTTTCATCTGAATGAAGATATTGTACTACCTTCCTTGTGTCCTCAGCCCAAGCATCATCGGGAACATGCGTTGCATTCCTTAGATGTGGTTCGGGCAATCAGGGTATACCTGAAAGCTACGGAATCTTTCCGTAAGACGGATTCACTTTTTGTGATCACGGATGGCCCCAGAAAGGGTTTGCCTGCATCTGCCGCGACCATTGCCAAATGGATTAGACAAACGGTGGTACAGGCTTATTCTATTAAGGGTCAGAGTCCTCCGTTCCCTGTTAGGGCGCACTCCACTCGAGCGCTCAGTACTTCCTGGGCCTTTCGCCATCAGGCGTCAGTGGTCCAGGTATGTAAGGCGGCCACCTGGTCGTCGGTACATACCTTTACAAAATTCTATAAAATTGATGTGACGGCATCGGCGGATGCCTCATTTGGCCGCAAGGTTTTGCAGGCCGCAATTTGAGGAGACCGGTGGTCTACCTCGAGGGTTTTTTTCTGTTTGAAAAAAAAAAAAAAAAAAAAAATTTTTTTCTCTTTTTTTGTTGAGTCTCATCATTAAGGATGAGCATTGTAAACTTCTAGTTGGCACCGGTTGGGCCTTCTAGATTGGGATTTGATTTCATTTTCCCACCCCTCAGTTGTGATACTGCTCTGGGACGTCCCGAAGGTGGTGTATCACCGAGGACTACGTCTGTCAATGAGCGCTAGAGAAAAATGGATTTTTGTAAAATCTTACCGTAAAATCCTTTTCTCTTAGCTCATTGACAGACGTAGTCCCCGCCCCTCTGTTTTTTGAGTTGGGTTAAAATCTCTAAAGACTGCTTTTTCACATAACTGATTTGCTGAGGCAGAGAGAGAGAGGATATACCCTCTGGGACTGCCCCTAGGGTGTGGCCAGAGCTTTTTTAATTTCCTGTCTAGTCCTGCTCCTGTGGAGGCAACATAACCCGAAGGTGGTGTATCACCGAGGACTACGTCTGTCAATGAGCTAAGAGAAAAGGATTTTACGGTAAGATTTTACAAAAATCCATTTTTTCTTACCACCGCCTTCAGTAGCTGCACTTGGTGACGCAAGTTCTAAATTGGAGGAAGCATGCAATATAGCATGTACGCTCCTACAGCTTCCTAGTTCCTTCAGTTTCACAGCTTTCTGGCACAGTTGATCACTATCTGCTCCTGGTTTTGCAGTTATGCTGATCCAGCACTAATGGACAAATGGTGGATGTAAAGCCTAGCTCTAACAGACATGGTGCAGCCCTCTCCCTGTACACACCAGCAACATGTGCCCTGTGTGGAAAAAGAAACCCAAAACATTTATGGGATATCCAAATGCCAGCGCACTGCAGGAATTGGGACTATTTTGGTTCTTGTTTGAGGGGGGCTTCTTTATGGTCTAGTTCAGCTGAGAACCACCTCTGTTTAAAGGTCATTGCTGTCGGTTTTCTATGCTAAATCTGACATATGGTGGATTTTACTGGTTCGGATCCGGATGCCTTGGCTGATCATTTTTGTTCAATATGGACTCACTGGTTCAGACTGATTTTTATCTTGTAGCTATTGCTCACATCTGAGTTTTCTCCTTATTCCTGGATGACTGGAATTTTGTACTATAGGCTGTGACTGTCTGCTATTAGTATCTAGGTTTTGTGATCTCCTAGTTCTCATGTCAGGTTATATGTGTGGGCACCCTGATTAAGTTGCTTATATGCAGAATGCTTGTATCAAACTTTTTTCTGCGAGGTCTTAAAGGGATAATTTTCTCTTGACTCATTTCTAGACACTGTGGTTGATTTTACTAAAACTGGAGAGTGCAAAATCTGGTGCAGCTCTGCATAAAAACCAATCGGCTTCCAGGTTATTTTTTTTTTTTTTTTGTCAAAGCTTAATTGAACAAGCTGAGGTTAGAAACTGATTGGCTATCTTGCACAGCTGCACCAGAGCTTGCACTTAACAGTTTTAGTGAATCAAGGACTCCATTAACAGCAGTATCCATCCTGTTTAGTGGCCTATGCCCTAGGGAATTTCCATTTAAGTCTTTCCTCACTCTAACCATTAAGAAACATTCCTTTTGCTATCGTTCGTTGACAGACCCAGCTCCATATAATTCTTGACCGTTAGGTTATACTGGCCCCCTACAGGAGTAGAACACTAGGCAGGAAAAGCTTTACCATGCCTCTGGGGCCATCCCTGAAGGCATACACCCACACTCTTCTATAGGCTTCAGTTTGTTTCTGCCTAGTTTAGGAGTAGGGCCTAGTTCCCTGCTGGGACTTCGTTCTTAGCTGTTTTTTTTTTTTTTTGGGAACCTTTTTGTAAGACTTTACTTTTTTAGTTTTGTTCCTGAGCGAACTACAAGAAACAGCCAGCTGGGTTTTGGACTGGATATGCTAGTTCCTTAAGTTTGCCCAGTCAGCGAGCGTGCGCAGGTTATAGCCCAGCACTAGACCGAGCCATGACCGAGCCCCGATGGACGGGGGCTGGCCTGCGAGTGGAACACCTCGCCGGGATGCATACAAACTGGTCGCCCTGAGTCGCAGCATACCCCCTGGCCGTAAGCACCCCCACCCCGGGTGGAGAGGTAGTCTGTTTGGAGTGGTGCCCACCTGATGCCGTTAGTATGGTGAGTGTCCCCCCATTCGTGGGGTGGACATGGGCCCCTCCCTGGGAAAGTCGGGGGACGGATGTATTGTGGCCGCTGCTGCGGTTCTGCAGGGGGGAGGTTTATCCTGGTGGGGGCACCTTCTGGGGACCCCCGTATGCCACTGTCTAATGACCTCCCTAGGGGGTTCTGGAGACCGCATTAGTGTGCCTTGGGGGGCTGTAATTTTGCTCTGCATCAGTATAAAACTTTTCCATTGAAATGTATGGGCGGCCATGTTTTGATAGTTCTCCCTATAGGAATGCATGAGGCGGCCATTTTCTTGGAGATCAGCGATTATGGACTCCATCAGGGAGAAGCTAGGGTAAGTAAATATGGACCCCCCTCAGTGCGATTGCGGGACCCTCAGGGTTGCAGCCCCTGTCACATTTACAACAGTTTTGGAAAACCTGGTGTCAAAAGTGGATTTAGTTTTAAAAAATGCCATTAGTAGAAAGCTCCCTATGCCTTCCCCTTCCTCTTTAGTATCAGATTCTGAGGTAGAAATGGCCGCCGCGCAGTGGTGTATTTAGGTTTTGTGCTGCCCTAGGCCGTGCACCCCCTAATTTAACTATGACCAACCCCTTCCTGTCAAGGCCACACCTTCATGTTTCAGACCCACCCTGTCATCTGTAAACCACACCCCTTCCTCTTTAGGCTCCACCATTTCCTCTTAGAGCTTCACCTCTTCCTCTGTCAGGCACTTTGTACCCACTTTTAATGTAAAGAGTATGCCCAGCTCTCAATGGAGCCGGTTCACACATCTCCCGGGCAGCCACAGTCTGCACTGGAAAAGGGTCCTGTGCATCTTTGGCTCCATTTCAGATGTGATTTGAGGCAAAAAATTTGGACCCGATTCACACCTGAAACAGTGAACAGGCATGCATCGGACCCCCTGCTGTAAACCATGGCTGCAACTAGTGTGAGCGGTTTCACACTAGTTGTGGCCATGGGTCCGTGGCATGTCTGTTCAGTTTTCAGGTGCGAATCGGGTCCACATTTTTTGCCTCAATTTGCACTTGAAATGGAGCCAAAGACGCACAGGACCGGTTTCCATTGAGCCGGTCACCCTCTCCTCCTGTCATGCGAATTGCATACGGAAAAACCCACAACCAATTTGCATCCGTGTGAACCCTGCCTTAGACCATAACATCCCACTAGGAAGTCACTGAGGTTTAAAATACTCGTGCACACCCAGTAAAAACAACAAACAGGAAAATATCAGTTGGTGTATGATTAGATTGAATGGTGATCTTTGGGAGGTAGAATTCAAAGTGTAGAATACAAAATCATTTCATCTATTTGTCTCCATTGCTAGTTGATTTGACTAGGGGTTGTGCAGTTTTCAGCATGGAGGAAAATACTGACATTGTCCAGTCAGACAGCCTCATTTTAAAAAAAAAACTTAAGCTCAACAACCTGCAGTCTCTGAAATAAGCTTAAAGGGTAACTCCACTTTTGTGGGAAAAAATCAGCAAATAGAAAAATAGCTTGTACAAGTGCAACACAAGTCACATTGTAATCGAATGTTATTGAAAATGTAATTTCCTTTTTCAATCTGCAGCTTGTAATTTTTTTTGTTAAATGCATTGCATTATGACCGCCTGGAGGTGCTCTGTACAAACTATGGGATACCCCCATAAATGGAATTCTTGTGTAATTGGCTCATTACCTTTCTCAAAAGTCTGCACTAGGATACAAGTCAGATGTTCGGCCATCTCACATCCTCTGCAACAGACATTTTAGTTTTGATGCGATACTTCCAAAGGGAAATCGTATCTAAAGGGATGCAGTCCCTGCCACTTTCCTCACTAGAACCCTGCAGGTGCAGCAGCTGATTGATAATTTTTAAAATTGCTCACATTCACTTTACACATAGACAAACCACTATTTTTTCATAACACAAGGTAGGAATCTGACGCACAGTTTGTTAAAACCCCTGCGTATACAGTAGCTCACTCAGAGGAGAATGTTTGTTTGTTTGTTTTTTTTTTCCTCAACAAAAGTGGGGTTGCATAGTGGATCGCTTTTCAGATTATGGTTTGGAGCTAGTTTGCAGGTGGTGTTGGGGCGGGGATACTGTCAACACCTGAACACCAACCTTTTTTGTTCAATCTCGGGAGACACTTTACATTGAAGTACTGTGCTACAGCCACCATAGACCTGCTTGGCATGAAGTTGCAGCGTGGTCCTCTTGACCTTAATGAGTGTTTGGCAGATGTAATGCCTGCCAAGCGTGACATGACCATTTAGAAGTGGCACAATGCATACAAGCTAGTCGAACCACCCCAATTTGTACAACTGAAGTATGTCTGGAGCCCTCTGCCTGTGTAAACAAGGCCTTTGTGTAATGCAGAGTAAATATTTAAGAAGTTCTATAATTAAGGGCTCTTTAGCATACTTGTTGCTGCCTAGATTGGTCCAACCTTCCCCTGAATTGTCCATGAATTGCTCACCCCCATATGCAACTTTTATGCTAAATTATAGAGTAGTTTTGTTATTTCTCTACTCATTTAGGGCTTGGTTATTATTCAGAGTACAGGGAAGATTTGATTTTTTAAAATTTGTTTTTCAGGGCCAATGTCAAGGTTTTTTTTTTTTTTTTCCTTGGCGTCATGTAATTGGTTTGCCCCAGATCGCCAACTGTCCTAGGAGAGGGCATGATGCGGATTTCTTCTTCCTTTTTTATTTATTTTTTTATTTTTAGTAACTTTAGATTTTGTCTTTTTTCTTTTCAATGCCTCTCCTCCTCTTTCCTGACAGGGACCTCGGAAGCAGGTACCCTGCATGTCCTACTTGTTTTGTCATGATCCACAATCAGTTTAGGTTTACTCCTGCAACTGTACACCTACACAAGGTTTAGGTTTCTTTGTGGTATACTGATACCTTGCATATTGGGGCACCCTCTATATACCTTGCTTGTCAGTGTTCCTCCTGTCTGTGTGTGAAATATTCCAGGATATTGGAGTTCACCCACTTCTACTTATTAGGAGACGCTTGAGCCTTCTGTCTTTTCTATAGAACAATTATGTTGCTTCTGTTTTTAAATGTAGTTGGCTGTTCACCTTGTCATGGGGTGTGCTGTGCATGCAGCCTTCATGGACATTAAACACAAAGTGTGTTGGGTGACGGGTATGCATGTGGAAACTTTATTTTTCTATCTCGTACTCTGACCTGACGCGGCATATTGTAAATACCAGGATGTCTTTCCTAATCTCTTCCTTGTTTTTCTATGCTTCTGCTAATCTGCCTCATCGATTGTTTCAATTGCACGATTTTTCCTTTTTAAATTATCACTTTAAACCTGAATGAACACCATTGTGGTTGTCATGGAGACTGTTCTGCTGTGCACACATTTCACCTGACTGGAATACTAAAACTTGATGTTCGCTAGTTGATCTTGGCCCTGAAATCTACAGAAGTTCGCTTGAAATGTTGTTTTTTTTTTTTTTTTTTTTTCCTTGCTGCCCTGAATCCCATCTATGATTTTATAAAGATTTGTGTAATGAAAAGGAAGTGTAACTGTAAAACTTCCTCCTTGTTGGTGCGAGGGGTATGACAGTGACAGGAACTCCTTCTTCTTATACCAAGTATTTGGGTAGAATATTGATCTGTTATCGGACTCTATAAGTTGCAGAAGAGGGAAGGTAAATTGATACATATCTAAAGCTTCACACAATAGCCCAAGTCCTCATTTTATAGTCCGTATAAACTTCTCTGTATAATAACCATCCTCTTCTGCTGCTGGTTTATCAGACTGAAATAGCATCTGTAATAACTGAATGACAGCACCTGAATACAGGTATTGCCAGACCTGCAATTGTGCAGATATTTGGGGCTCATACCCCATTTCTCTGCTTTAGCCATCCTTTCCTGCTGCTTTAAGCTGCAACTTTTGGAGCATGAAGAATTTCTCCACTAGAAACCTAAAGTTATAAGCTCACCCTGTGTTAAAGGACCCACACAAGAATCTGACAGTCATTTGTTTACTATCGCCACAAATGGTGGAAAAAAAAAATCTCGTGATTGGTAGAAAGAATTTAAAACTAAATTTAAGGCAATCAGGTGTTCTACATGAGCTGACAGAGGAAAAGTAAGCAAAGGGAAAAGGGCCTGTTTACACGAAGTACGGTGACTGACGTTTTTTTTTATAACAATGGAAGAACACCACTCACTGCCAAGGAAAGTGTTTTCGGTGTGCCCTGTTGACACTGCAGTGCATCCCAGGACACGAAGGGAGTTGTAGCACACAGGAAGGCAACGCATGTCACTGCACAGCAGTGCAACGCACCACACTGTGCTTTGACATGACATGCCACTTGTGCATTTCAAATAAAGTTGCTGCAATAAAAACTGTGTAAAAGGCACATCACACCTTCCCCCCTCACTGCAGCCGATATGGACAGCTGCCCATACATGTGGAAAGGGTGAACAGGCTTTAAAACTTCTGGTCTTTTTATTGTCCAATCGCAGGCTGGCCTGACTTTTTTTGTTATTTAGGATTTGATTAAAATGCAAGTGCTTTTGTCGGGGAAAAACCCTGAATGTATTTACATCTATCTTCATTTGAAGCTCCACTTTAATGGGTTCTTTACTGTAAGAGCCATGAAACTGGCATGCTGTTCCATTACAGAGCCATGAAACGGGCATGCTGTTCCACAAAAGCTGATTGTAACAAACTTCAAGAACATTAAAAGGAAATGTTCCTGGTTATTCAAATGTATAAAAAATACCAGTATGTTGATCTATGACGCTGAAGGTTAGCAATGATAACCATGGTACCACAAGTTGAAATATTAAACATGTTTCTGTGATTGGTAGGTCCGCGTGGTGCAGGGCAAGGAGCCCTCACATCTGTTAAGTCTGTTTGGTGGGAAGCCGATGATTGTCTATAAAGGAGGGACATCAAGAGAAAGTGGCCAGATGCAAGACGCAAACATTCGCCTCTTCCAAGTCCGTGCATCCTCTTCTGGATCCACCAGAGCTGTGGAGGTGAGTGGTAGGTGGTATATCCTGGGGGCTGCAGATTGACTGTAATGTAAGTATGTAAACTGTAAGTATGTAAACTGTTGCGCACCTTTCTAATGTAGCTGGCCTTATTCAAGCTGCCTACTGTTTCCCAGAAGATGAAGCCGCTTTCCTGCCAGTGAGATGATGGGCCTGGAACAGGTTCTCTTAAAGTGCTACTAAACCCACAACCGTAAAATCAGTCTGTATATGCAGTAAAGCATGCTTGTTATACTCACTCTGAAACCCAAGGGTTTAATCCTCTACATTGTGTAAAAAGGCTGACTCTAAAACATGGCCGGATAAGACCAAACCTTTGGAGCCAAGCTGCACATGCTCAGTTTGGTGTGTATTGCTAGAGGTTTGATTTTTCTTTTTCTTGGGAGAGTGCATGTGATCAGCACAGGACCAGTCAGCACTGTCCAGACAGAGGGTCAGGAGCCCTGCTGCCTCATAGGAAGGCTCAGAACTATCTGTTCCTGGTGAAACTTGTAGAAGTCATATATAAAGACTGCTTTTATACTGCTGATGAGAAAAGGTATTTTGACTTTTAATATTTACTAAAATATTTGCATTTCAGTGTTCTGGGTACTGCGGGAGACCAGATATAGTGAATGCAGATTCCTGAGTTTACACTTTAAGATAAAGAACGTAAACAGGACAGTATAGTGGGAATTTAAATGTGCCTAGTACTGTGGATTCATGACGGAAAAAGACACTTGCTGGCTTCTGATAATATATTTCTGCTTTATTAAATTTGAACAAAAGGTACAGAAAATTAGCAGCACAAGTCAATCAATGGAATGTATACAGCTGAATAATATAGGCACGTTATGAATAAACCATACTCCACGTACCATAGTACATAGTTGTACAGGTTTTCTTTATAGATAACAATATTTTATAATATAAATTGTATGGCACCTGAGTGCACCTCCGACTTGCTGTTACCCCTTCAGGACTACTCTGGAGCCCTCTGAGTATCTTGCATCCCAGAAGCTGGGTTTTACACCATTTTATTTTAAGCTATTCGTGTGTACTGTTCAAACTTCAGTTCTAGCAGGTTTTTACCTGCGCACAATTTTTATTCACTAGCATAAGGTTAACTATTTAGTAGCCAGTCACCTCTTCAACATCTTCAGTGATGTTATTGAACAGGGAAAGTCTCTAATTTTCATATTGGCGTGTACCCCAAATTACTTTTAAAAGCTAAATGTGCAGCTAATTGCTAGTGACTATCAGACCTTTGCCAGGGAGGAACCTTTTTTTTTTTTTTTCTTCTCTGCCACATGTCGTATGTATATGTGCGTGTGTGGGGGGGGGGGGGATGTTTACATACACACTTTGGCTGCTACAGCATACATTCCACATGCCAACTGTTTTGTTCCACATGCTTTCTGATTTAAAGGGATTGGGAAAGGGCTGTCAGTTGTTGACTCCCCCAGAACTGTGTCCCTAGGAGTCTGAAGGATCCCTAATGTCTCAATTAAAGAGAACCTGTCATGAAGAGTTACATAGAGGACTTTTTGTCTCCTATGTGATATATAAATACTGTTTTAGTGAAAGTGTCAAATGGTTACAAACAAGCACTTGGAAACCCTTCCAAAAATTTTTGAGCGCGCACACACAAATGTAACACACCCTTTAGGGTATTTATGTACGAACACATTGCTTGCGCTATCTGTTAAATATCGCCATGCAAGCCAAAATGAAAGCAATAATTTTAGAACTAATATTCAGTTAACTCTAAAGTGATGACATGTAGGGGCTTTTAAAGCATCTACTATGGAAAATATAGGGTACTGAAGTTAATTTTTCTGGCGCATGCAAATTTTAAGTTTGACATATTGGGTATCCATTTACTCAGCCCAACCTCTTCTTCTTTTTTTTTTTTTTTTTTATTTGACCAAAAATTGGGTATTGTGTGCTATAAAATTTAACTCTAGTTTGGTTTTCCCTAAACGTCTTTAAGAACAGAACCTTGAGAGATGGCTCCTCCCACTTGCCAACAGGAAACACCACATCCACCAAACTTTAAAAGGAGGCTTTTCCCCACAGCTCATTACTTTGTTTCCTCTGGCTAAGGAAAACTTAGTCGGGTGTCAGGAACTCTTAAGGTGCTGTCCTGAGACCAGGCTTCCTGCTCCACCATACCCTTTTTTTCTTTGGAGAGTCAGTTCTTACTGTACATTGCGGCTGGATGCTTGGATGGGCTCCCTCTCCCTCAGTTCTCCGGGAGAGCCTGTACTGCTTTGAGAGTGCAGCCCCTTGGTGGCGGCAGACACAGGCAGTGGACGTCTTTTAGTTTCTTCCTGCTGTTGTATTTTAAAACTGCCGCCATTTTTTACGGATGTGGGTAGTGACTCGCCCGGCCGGAAATGAGGTGTCCGGCGAGGGGCAGCGCTCATGGAGCAGGCGCGAGGTGTCACTTCCACTGGAATCACAGGGAGAGGGGAGGAATGATGCTGGTACGTAATTCCAGTTCTGGTCTGGCACAGCGGCACTATTGGAGTCCGGAACCGGCTTTCCTAGCCATCGGCAACGCTGCAAAACACCGCTATGGAAGTGGGCGCCGCAGCAAATGGGACAGGCCCAGGTAAGGCTGGGGACCTGTCTGGGCACATAGTCTTTATGTATGCTTCCTGTGCACCCGGGTGTCCCTGATGAGTAACCGGTTGACTTACTAGGTTTTTTTTGTCTGTCTTCTCTCATCATGGAAGGCTAAGAGCTCTGACCGAAGGGCTAAAAAGAGATGTCCTTCATGCAAAGCTGCCTGAAGGTTGGAAGAAAACTGTCAGAAGGTTGGAAGAAAACTGTCAGAAGGTTGGAAGAAAACTGTCAGAAGGTTGGAAGAAAACTGTCAGAAGGTTGGAAGAAAACTGTCAGAAGGTTGGAAGAAAACTGTCAGACATGCGTTGACTCCCTGTTTAAAGAGGAAGCGTCCACAGCATGCAGTGATTTAATCGCATCAGTTAGAGAAGAGCTGGATGCTACCATCCAGTCCTTTCGATGTTCTCTAACCGATTCATCCTTAAATCAACCATCTACCTCACAATCCTCGCAGGGCTCAGAGTTAATGACTTTGGTAGGAGTGGAGATGGGTCCTCCTACCCAAGAGGGACTCCCCCCCCCCCCCCCCCCCCCCCTCATTCCAAAGAAGATTCGGAGGAGGAAGGGGTAGAAATTATTATACGCTCAAAATACTGTCTTTAAAACGAGTGGATGGTTTGTTAAATACAATTTATATTACTTTAGGCTTGGGAGAGGAGAAAAGAATTGTTTCTGCATGATAGAAAGTATGCAGGTCTGGGTAAGAATTGTTTCTGCATGATAGAAAGTATGCAGGTCTGGGTGAGCCTAAAGGTTGCACCTTTCCGGTGCATTCAACAATCTCAGAAGACATTAAAAAGGAATGGGCAGAACCAAAGAACACCCTTTTTTCCAAAGGCACATAAAAGGAGTTTTCCTTTTTTAATGAAGACCAAGAGGCACTTTGGAATAAAGTACCCAAGCTTGATGCAGCCTTCTCCCAAGTTTCCAGATCAACTGACCTGGCATTTGAGGACATGGGAATACTAAAAGATCCCATGGACAAAAGAATGGATTAGCAATTAAAAAACTTGGCAATCCATGGACCATCTCAAATTGGCTATGGTGGCCACTTGTGTATCCAGAAACCTGGAGTACTGGATTAATCAACTCAAAGCGCAGATCTCAGATTCTCCCAAACAAGAGAGCCTTGATTCTTTTTCCACTCTGTCTATTGCCATAGCCTTTATTAGGGATGCATCAGCAGAATCGTAGAATCTGTAAGGATGACAGCAAGGTTGGCAGCTTTAGCTAACTCAGCCAGAAGAGCTCTATGGTTGAAGACTTGGCCCAGGGATGGGGCATCCAAAAGCAAACTTTGCGGTATTCCTGTTTATGGGGATCTAGTTTGGTCCTGATTTAGACTCAGTTATGGACAGGACTGTCAACAAAAAGATCATTCTCTTTTTAAAAGAGAACGGCCAGCTAAACGTCTTTTTCGACCTCAAAGGGCTCAGGAGCAAGATGGCAAGCCCCAAGGGAAAAGGAAGAATTGGTCAGCGCAAAGGTCTAGGCCAGGGGAAAAGGAAGCATCCTTTTCCATCCTCCTACGTCAACCAACAAGTCACAATGACAATTTGTTGCCTGTGGGAGGAAGACTGCAAAAATCCCCCACTGACAAGCTATGACAAAAAATCTATATATTTTAGCCATACTGGCCCAGGTTATCAAATGGCATTTTCGGATCATCCTCCAGAAAGATATTTTTTTACAAACCCTCCAAAAGACACAACAAAAGCACTGGCTATGAAAGACCAATTAAAGGACGTGATGCGACAGGGATTTTATTCCCATGTCTTTCTGATAAGGAAGCCATCCGGGAGTTTTTGTCTTATTCTCAACCTAAAACTGTTAAACGGGTCAGTCCTGTACAAAAGATATCGTATGGATTCAATCTTTACTGTCTGGAATCTGTTGACCAAAGGGTGCTTCATGGCCTCGCTCGATTTTTAGGAGATGCTTATCTGCATATTCCCATAGGCTCTGTCCCAAAAGTTCCTGAAGTTGGCCAAGGATATGGCAAAAGTCCTGCATCTGCAATTCAGAGCCCTCTTTCGGCCTTTAATCAGCCCCTCGGATCTTTACAAAGGTAATGGCAGTAGGCCTTGCTCCTCTCCGCCTCCAAGGGTTCACAGTAATGTCATGTCTGGAAGACCTTCTTCTATGCTTTGCTCCTTCCAGGGAAAGATTGCAAGAAGACCTCGGCAAGGCCCGCAGTCACTTAGAAACATTGGGTTGGAGTGTAGTAGTTTCTGGGTTACCAGATAAATTCAATAGAACCAAAAAAAAAAATCTTCCTTCCAGAAGAAAAACAAAATCCAGAATGTAGTAGCTATGTCCCGACAAATCATGAGATGTCTGTCAGAAGTTGTCAGTCCTGGGAACCCTTACTATGCCAGCCATTCAATGGGCAAGACTCCATTTTAGGCCACTCCAAAATTTCCTGCTGAAGGTTTGGGATCACAGTCCAAAAACCCTAGAAGCAAAAGTAAAGATCCCCACAAGGTCAAAAGAACCCTCTGGTGGTGGAGGAATCAATCAACTTTGTCAAGAGGCTTACTATGGACCTTTCCGGTCAAAAGAAGAGTGAAGAACAGCGGTGACCTTGCGCTGCATGATCTGGTTGAAATGCTGGTCTGCGGACCAGGCCTCCAAAATAGGTGCGGACGGATCTCCCCTTTGTGGAGTACCACTTGTTCAGAGCTTCCATGGAAGAGATCATTAAAGGTCTCACAGGGGGCAAGAGCACCCTGCTTGGGCAGGTTAAAAAAAAAACAGCCTCACCGCAAACATGGTTTTTTTTTTTTTTTTTTTTTTTTTTTTTTTTTTTTTCAGCTCACAAGGGAAGCTATGTCCGTCAAACATCAGAGAAAAGGATTGTATTGTAAGACCTTTAGGTTTTAAAAAAAAAAAAAAGTGCAAAAAAATTTAATGGCACTTTGGCAGCCTTACGACTGTCCTAGGTGGGTCAATCTCATTCAGTTTTGGTTATTAACCCTTTGTGTATGTTTCAGGTGGATGTGGCAGCCAGCAACCTTAACTCAAATGATGCTTTCGTACTGAAGACCCCCTCAGCTGCATTTCTGTGGGTTGGACAGGGGGCAAGTGATCCTGAAAAGCGTGGGGCCCAGGAATTGCTTAATGTGCTGGGAGTATCGGGTTCACAGATAGCAGAAGGCAGTGAGCCAGGTAAGGGTTTTCTAGAAGATTGGTCATCAAAAGCTGTAATCACTGTGGATTGCTTATGTCCTAAATTTGCAACAAAAGGTGAACTTCCTGAAAGTTTTTAACAGTCTTCATTGTGTTTTTCAGGCGTAAATATCAGATTTGCTTGAAATTATAAGAATCACATAGGACCAATTTGCTACTGTCTCCCTCCTTGCGCTTTAGTGCGCCTGGGAGGAACAGGCACAGCGTCAAGCCTCGCTGCCTGCAGTCTGTCAGTTTATGGCAGGCTGCAGCTGGGCATACATCCCTGATTGCTTAGGGCCTAGAGATTTACGTTTTGGCTGCCGAAAATGGGGCTGCCGAAAATGGGGCTATCGGCATTTTGCTGATGAGGGAGGTCCTGAAAACGCATGCGATTTTGCTGCAAATTCACGACGATTTTAGGATGGTTTACTGTGCTTTATGGTTTGGTTTATATAATTCATGTCATGTGGATGTCACAAACCACATCAAAAATGTAACACGGGTGTGTTGATGTGTTCTTTGTATGTTTTCAATGCATTTTAATGGGAAGGCGCATTTTTGGTACAGAGATTTTTTTTTCTGACTAAAAATGCAGCAAGCAAAATTTTTACCACATTGGAAGTGCAATTAACCAGTTTGAAGGCATACAAAGAATTTAAAGAGATGCATTTTTCTTAAGCTTTTCCTGCGCTAAAGGTGCTAATAATGGCGCTAATAATGGCTGACAATAAATTCATATTAACTTAAATTGATTTTAAAGAGTCAAATCTAAATTTTTTTTAAAATTGTCCTTTTCTTTCCTTGACGGACACAGCTCCTGATTCTTCTTAACCATTGGGTTATACTGCCCCCTACAGGAGTAGGACACTAGACATGAAAAAGCTTGACTATGCCTATGGGCAGTCCAGGGGGTGTACACCCACTCTCAGCTATAGGCACTGTTTTTTTTTTTTTTTTTTTTTTTTCTTTCTGCATTTACTATTGCCCTGGTGTCGCAAACTCTGACCGAATTGGCTAAACTTTTACGCCGGGACCTGGAGTGGAAACAGCTCCCCTCCCCTGTCTTGTGGAGCTGGCGTATTAGTTGCTCCAGGGTCTACAGTTTATCTGTGATGCTTCTTTGCATGCGACTCCTTGATTTCTAGCAGGTCTGTATCAGCAGTGGTCCTTTGGCGTATTATCTGGCTGAAATGCTGGTCTGCAGAATAGACTTCTAAGAAGGCCTTGGGTGACCCCCCTACAAGGGGAAGATCAGATGTTTGGAGCTTTCTTGGATGACTCACAGGGGAGGAAGAGTACTCTTCTTCTGCCGGCCATCAAGGGCAAGGAGCCCAGTCGTTAACATGGGCCATTCTCCTCAGTTCATGAGGTTTTCATCCCTCAGGGTCTCAAGACAAGGGATCAAAAGTCAGGACCTCCACCGGAGGTTCAAAGAAGCCTGGTCAGGCAAGCCAAGAGCAGGCTTTTCCAGACCTGCGGACAAGGCTGCCTTTGCATAAAGGGGCACACTCACCCGTATCTGGGGTGGGGGGGGGGGACGTCTTCACTGGTTTCCACATCCATTGATCTCCCTGGTACAGGACGAGTGTGTCCATGAAATTATTCGGTCAGGTTACAAGATAGTTTGGTCTTATCCTCCAAAAAGGTTCTTCCCTTCCAGCCTACACAGATCGCTTACAGGGTCTCTTTGGGGCAGTACAAGACTTGTTTAAGGGGTGATTGTCCTAGTCCCGACAAACTTTTTCAGGGGTTTTTACTCGAGCATCTTTACAGTTCCCGGGAAGGCAGGCAAAATACGTCCAATTTTGGACCTCATGGCGCTAAACTGATTTGTGCGGGTACAGAAGTTCTGCATGAAGTACATTCGCATGGTAGTGGCATCCCTACGTCAGGGGCTTTTCTTCTCGCTTCTATCGACATTAAGGATGCCTACCCGCACATTCTAATATGTAACGGTCACCAACGCTTCCTCAGTTTTGCTGTGGGCGAGGAGGAGTATGTTTGTGACATTGACCTTTTGGTCTCGCCTCCACTCCTCGGGTCTTCACAAAAGTTTTGGCCCTGGTGCTCCCATTGAGTCAGCGGGGGAGCGCGGTACTGGGGTACCAGGGCGATCTTCTGCGTGCAGAGTCTTTGACTTCTCTGATGGACATCTGGAGATTACTCTGCAAATTCTGTTGGAGTTCAATTGGATTCTGTATCTTCAGAAGTCTGCTTTTGGTTCTGTCCTTAAAAACTGGACTATCTGGGTCTGGACCTGGCCTCAGCCAGAGAGTTTCTTCCTCCAGACAAACTTCAGACATTGCAGGAGACTATTCAGATTCTGTTGAGCAGATGGTCATCCCTCCTGGCTTGAATATGGGTGCTGGGTCTGATGGCGGTCTGTTTAAAGATCTTTTGTGGAACTGCAAAAGATTCTGGTGAAATGGGACAAGGATCCACGGTTTCTAGAGGTGGCTTTGTTCTCCGGCGCTTCGACAGGGTAAATCCTTCTCCCCTCCCCCTTTACTGGAAGGTTGTAGCTTTGGACACCAGCCTGTCTGGGTGGGGAGGCGTCCTCTGCCAGAGTCCAGACCCCCTCTCACCACATCTGTGCTGAGTAGATTTAATGTACTGGAACTGCGAGCAATCAGACTTGTCGTGCTCATTGGACAATTCGTCTTCAGGGGTGTCGGTACGAATTAATTCGGACAAGGCCACGGTCTGTCAATCACCAAGGGGTCACAAGAAGTGTCCTGGCATCTTGGTAAGTAGCTTGCATTCTGAGGTGGGCTGCCGATTTGTTCAGTCCTCTCGAACTCTTGCCACGACTTCTGTGCAGGATCGAGGCAGGAAGGATTCTGGTCATTCTAGTGGCTCCAGGCTGGCCTCCCCATTCTTGGTATGCCGGTCTTGGGTCGCTGATCTGGTACAATTGGTCGCCGATGCTACTTGGGGACTTCCTCTCAGGGAGGATCTGCTGTCCCAAGGACCAATCTTCCATCCTGCTTTACAGTCGCTGGCTTAGACAAATCTCTTACCTTCAGCATCTGGCGTTCAACAGCCAAGCAGTCAGTCGGTGATTCCTACGCTGTTGTAAGCTAGGAAATCTACTTCTAGGAAGATCACCATTGTATGTGGAAGACGTACATTGCGTGGTGAGTCTCTTGGGGTTCATCCTCATTTCTCGGATCGGGTGTTAACGGCAATTGGCCTTGAGTACCATTACGGGCCAGGTATCGGCTTTGGCAGTTTATTCCAACGACCTTTGGCCACACACTCCCTGGTACATGCCTTTCTTCAGGGTGTCCGACATTTAGTTCCTTTAGTGCAGGCTCAGTTGCTGCACCTGGAATCTTTGGTGCTTTCAGCTCTACAGAAGCCTCCCTTTGAAACTATTCAGGAGCTTTTCCTGCTTTCACTGTCCCAGGTGGCCTTTTTTGGTGGCTTTCACCTCTGCGCACAGGGTGTCGGAACTGGCGGCATTATCATGTTAACCTTTATGGATGGTGAATCACAAGGATAAGGTGGTCCTTTGCCCCGGTCTGTCATTCCTTCCTAAGGTGGTCTGACTTTCATTTTGATTGAAAATATTGTGGTGCCTTCCCTGTGTCCCAGGCCTAAAGAGCTGAAGGAAATTGCCTTGCATGCCTTGGATGTGGTCAAGGCAGTTTGGGTATACCTGGCAGCTATGGAGTCATTTAGGAAGTTGGACTCTCTATTCCAAGGGTAAGGTTTTTCCTTTCCCTGTCAAGGCACACTATTAGGCGCCTATTGTCTCCTGGGCTTTCCGTCGTCCTGTGTCAGTGACGCAGGTTTGCAAGGCGGCCACCTAGTCATTGGTGCACACTTTTATAAAGTTTTTAGACAGTGGATGTATTGGCATCTGCGGATGCTTCTTTTGGCCGCAAGGTTTTGCAGGCTGCTGCTTAGGGGACTTGGTCCTCTGAGGGTGTGGTGTATTGTTTTTCAGGTGAGCTCCAGTTTATGGTAAAGCTCTGTTACCTGATTGCCATGGTTAGCTTTGGGATGTTTTTTTCTGATGGTTTTTCCCCACCCCTCATGTTTAACACTGCTTTGGGACGTCCCAGTGGTTAAGAATCAGGAGCTGTCCGTCAATGAACGAAAGCGAAAATGGGATTTTTGACTTAGCGTAAAATCCATTTCCGTTTCTCTGTTTAAGAACACAGCACCCACTCCTCTGGAGTTGGCTTTCTTCTGACACTACTTGTAACAAAATCGAGTGCCTATAGCTGAGAGGTGTATACCCCCTGGGACAGCCCATAGGCATAGTCAAGCTTTTCCTGCTTAGTCCTACTCCTGTAGGGGGCGATATAACCCAATGGTTGAGGAGAACCAGGAGCTGTGTCCGTCGAACATCAGAGAAATGGATTTTACCTACAAGTCAAAAAACCCTTTTTTCTTGGTTTCGGTACCAACATTTCTATTTGGTGCACCTCTAAAAGGGGCAATTAAATGCAAGGACCACTCTGTCAAAGTCTATGATCGGCTGTGGCTGAATGGGACTAAATCCTGTAATGTACCTAGAAATGCAGCAGCAGCCTGTAAAATGCCAGGAAGAGGCGCCTAGCAGTTCAACAGCCCTGTGTGCCAGGGGGCCTAAAATGTAAAAAATGGATCCAAGATCTGGAGGAACTGATTGTAAATATATTCTTCGGTCATATTTATCCCAAAAGCTGACATGAATGCCTATAATGCTCCTCTTTGTCATATAGTTGTGCTTCTTCCTCATTTTGGTGATTAAGGCTCCGTTCACATGTCAGCGTATGGATCGCGGGCAGAACCGCCGCGGTTCCGCCCGCGATCCAGAGATTATTGCAAATCGCGGGACGCCTGTGCGTTGCCCGTTTTGCAATAGCCCCCCTAACGCTGAGCGATGTTGCTGCGATTTCCGCCTGCCGAATCGCGGTAACATCGCGCGCAAAAACAATCGCGGGACGCAATACGCTCAAAAGAAGCTCTTGTACTTTTTTGGGCGTAATGCGTCCCGCGATATTTTTTTTGCGCGATGTTACCGCGATTCGGCAGGCGGAAATCGCGGCAACATTGCTTAGCGTTTGGGGGGCTATTGCAAATCAACGGGCAACGCACAGGCGTCCCACGATTTGCAATAATCTCCGGATCGCGGGCGGAACCGCGGCGGTTCTGCCCGCGATCCATACGCTGACATGTGAACGGAGCCTTAGGCTTTGTCTGCCGGAAAAAATATATATTTTTTTCTTTTTGCCTAAAGAACTCGGACTAACCATAGTCCTTTTTTTTTTTTTTTTTGTCAGATGACTTCTGGGAGGCTCTTGGTGGAAAAGGACCATATCGTACATCTTCTAGACTGAAGGACAGACTAAACGCCCACCCGCCTCGTCTGTTCGCTTGCACAAACAAAACTGGTCGCTTCATTGTAAGTAAAAAAGAAAAATGGATGCAAATCTTCGGGGTGGCATTCACTTCTTGACATTTATCCTTCTCGATGTCCCATTCCATAGATTGAGGAAGTTCCAGGAGAGCTGACCCAGGATGACCTGGCTACTGATGACGTTATGCTCCTTGATGTCTGGGATCAGGTACTGTGAGATAATCTGAGCTTTTTTTATTTTTGCAATTCAAAAAAAAACGACTTAAAGCATGAGTTATTTCATCATTGTGTGGGATTTTATCCCATGAATCCATGCGGTATTTTATCATTTAATATGACGTGATATTCAGTTGAATGGATACAGTGGAGGAAGATTAGAAGACTTGTCATTTTTTGTTAATAAAGAGGTAAAATGGTTTGATCTGTAGAATACAAGTCAAAGGGAAGCTGCTGTCACAGGACACCTGTGGTGTATCAAAAAACTACTAAGTAAATGCAACATATCTTTATAAATTTTGCATATTGAATGAAACTTATAAAAAAAAAAAAATCGCACACCGATATAAATAGTTTTTCCACAAATAAAAAGACAACTTTGTCATTGCATACATTACCCTACACTTCTGTCCCATAGCCAAAAGCGGAAGTGAGATGAAATCCTTGTAAATTAAAAGAATCCCTTGGGGACCCCCAGATCACCAGAACCCCATTGGAAGATTTCCCATATTTTTTACTTTCCTGGGGACAACCCAAAAAATATTTTGCCTTTATCACTTTAAGTAACTTAAGGCTCATGCGTTTGTTTTTTTTGCTTAAAAATAACAAACCTGTTATACTTACCTGCTCTGTGCAGTTGGTTTTGCATAGAGCAGCCTAGATCCTCTACTTCAAGTCCCTCTTCGGCTCTCCTGGCCTCTCCCTCCTGTTGAGTGCCCCACAGCAAGTAACTTACTATGGGGGCAGCCAAGCCACAGCTGTGTCTCCTTTCAGACACAGCCTTGGCTAGGCCCCACCCCCTCTCTCCTCATTGGCTCACTGACTTTGCAGCAGCTCTGCTGCTGTCTCAGCCAATGAAGAGGAGCGTCCCGGGTAGCTGAGTCTCTCCTGCAACATCGCTGGATAGAGATGGACCTCAAGGTTTTTATCTTGATGTGTAGAATGCATTAAGGTAAAAAGGCGGAAGTAAATCAACCCCAAATGATTCTGTGTTTTTTCAATATTTAGGTTTCTATGCAATACTGTTGAGAAACTGATCCATAAAGGCCATTCTATTTTTACATTCCTTAACCGCTTGCCAAATGCTCACAGTATATTTACTGCGGCAGTCAGCCCCTCACAGGCAGAGTGACGTAGGTCTACGTCGCTAGCCTGTGAGGCTCTGGGGAGCGAGCGCGCGCCCCCGCGCGGTCACGGACCCCCCCCGCGCGTGTGACTGGCGGACCCGATGTCCGCCGGTCACTCGGCGATCGGCGGGGGAGAGGGAGAAAGTCAGGCGGCTTGTGTAAACAAGCCACCTGTCATTCTCCTCGGTGTTAAAGACACTGATCACACGGATCTACTATGTAGATCTGTTGATCAGTGTCCTTACAGTTCAAGCCACAGCCAATCACAGTAGAAAGCACGCCCCTAGGGACACACACAGCCCCTCCCAAATAAAGTTAACCCCTTCACTACCAGTGTATTTTTACAGTAACAGTGCATATGTATAGCACTGATTACTGTAGAAATGTCACTGGTAACCCCAAAAGTGTCAAAAATGTCAGTCAAGGGTCCGATCTGTCCGCCCCAATGTCGCAGTACCGCAAAAAAAAATCGCAGATCGCCGCCATTACGCGTTAAAAAAAAACAACAAAAATGACAAAAATCTTTCCCTTTGTTCGTAAACGCGATAACTTTTGCGCAAACCAATAAAAATACGCTTTTTGCAATTTTTTTTTTTTTTTTATTCCCCCCCCCCCCCCCCAAACATATGTAGCATAAAACAAATTGGCCGAAAATGTTACATTTTGATTTTTACATTTTTTTTTGGGGGGGGGGAATTTCATATAAAAAAAAATGTGAAAAATATTATTTTTGCAAAATGTACGCTTTTTTTTTTTGTTTATAGCGCAAAAAGTAAAAAGCGCACAGGTGATCAAATACCACCAAAAGAAAGCTCTGTTTGTGGGAAAAAAGGACATCAAATTCGTTTAGGTACAGCGTCGCACGACCGCGCAATTGTCCGTTAAAATCACGCAGTGCAGAATCGCAAAATACCCCCTGGTCATTTAGCAGGAAAATCCTCCGGGGCTTAAGTGGTTAAATGCATGAGTTAAATTAGTAGTCCAGACACGAGGTAGTTTTTCCTTTAGTGAATAGACTTTAACTCGGTTTTTTTTATTTACCTCGTGTTTTTGGTTTGTAAGGTAAATAAAGTGATAGTGAAATGACATTTTCAGCATCTCATGAGATAATTAGAAAATGTCATGTGATCCAATTATCTATTGAGATATTCTTTAGTGAATTGACCTCCTAGACCCAGCCGAGGTCTCAACAATGAATGTGATGACTTGAAAATAAGATGGAGCACAAAAGAACCCTGTACAGTGAGCCTGTTGAGCATGAATGAATTCTCCTCCCTGCATGCGCTGTCACAATTTGAATAAATGACAGTGGTGTGGGCGGAGCCCTGCACGGCTGCGCGGCTTTCGGTTTCCTGTGAATGAGTAGACTAAAAGTACTATTGGCCATTGCAGTTGATGGCTTGTTCTCAATGAACGGAGGGTGCTGGTGAGCGCTCTCGTAGTTCATTGATCTTCCTGCTATCAAGTAAAGAGGTACAAGTAGGCTATCCTGATAGTCTGCAGGAGCCTGACATTGCACCTGTGATCTGCTGATCACGGGGGCAATGCTCTGCAGGCTCCATAGAAAAAAATAACTGCGCTTTTTTTTTACCGGTTACAAAAATGCTGCATTGGTTTTTAAATTTTTTTTAGTTAATTTAGCCTTTAAATTAAACATGCTCAGGGCTGCATACCTGACGTGCCTCCTGCACAGTATTTGCAGTATAAGGGGCCCTATTAAAGATCTGCAGCTTCCAATTCTGCCATTGTATCGCATGCTGTGAGTATGAACTATCAGAATCCACCAAAAATGTATCAATACTAAACCATCTACCCCCGGTGCTTTGTATCTGGTGAATAGCTAATGTAGGAAATGATCACAAAAGACCTGATGTAGGTGACTAGAGCACGCTTTCTAAAATTACTAGCGTTGTCTGTTATTTTGGGACAAGATCTGACTTCAGCAAATATTATTTTTCAGGTGTTTGTCTGGATTGGTAATGACGCTCAAGAGGAAGAGAAGAAGGAAGCTGTCGCCTCTGGTAATTTTTTTTTTTTTTCTTCCCCTATTTAAATACATTTTTCTCTACTCGGCCTTTGATTCCTCTATCCTGAGTTGTTTCTGAGAATGAAAATCTTCTAGGAAACATCTTATTGCTCTACTTGAGAACAAAACTTTAAATGGGTTTGCTGCTTCACCTCAACATTACTCTAGTCCCTTCTTAACCACTTCAGAGTTGGCTTGTTACACCCCCCTATCTGTTCATGCCATTTTTTCAATTTCCACTGCTGTGCTAATTAGTGTATTGAAATTATACCAAATGTTTATATTTTATATAGATGGAAGTTTCCTTTTGGTATTCAACAATCCCTTGTTTTGTTTTACAGTATAAAAGTAAAAACCTTTTTGAAACCAAAAGGTTCCCTTTTTAGTTTAAAAGATGGGACTTTTCTCCAATTTTTTTTGAAAAGAAACCTCCTGGTATTGAGGTGGTTTAACCTTTTTGTGAAAATATAATGAATGCGCACATTTTTGCAGGGGAAAAAATGTGCATGCATTTTGCACAGGAGCCCACAGCGCATTGCTCTTATTAGTGGATTGCGGGTGCAAGGTCCCGTTCCTGTAGACTCTTCCTACAGCTCTGAGCCCATACTTCTGTATTGGCTGTCAGTTTATTCACTCTTTTTGTAGCTTTGAAACAATGAGGGTGCTTGGCGTGCTCTCATTCCAGTCAGAATGACAAGTCTGCTGTATTTTTTCATTCAGATTCCTGCATGCATAATTTGAAAAGTTAACGTGGGTGCAGGGAGAGGATCCCCCGTCCGGTGTCACGGGGTAGGAAAGAAAGTTAAGGTCAGAGCTGCACGTAATGGAACATGTTACACCTTAAATGTGTGTAACCTGTTCCAAAGGTGAACATATGTATTAAAGCTAAACTAACCCTTAAAAAGGATAACTGCATATGCAGATAATGGTCATCTGTAGATACTCTGCAGCTCTTACTAAGGTTGAATAAAGCCCTTGATATAGGTGTTTGCGGTATATTTGCCTTATGAAGCCTGACTGGAATACTCCCAGGTCATTGCTAAGTGAGGCCTAGTCAGCACTGCTCACCTCTACCACCTCTACCATCACAGGAGTGAGCTCACAAATGCTGAGCTCAGAGCTACTGCATCAGGGGGCAGTCAGGCTTCATAAGGTATGTAAATGTGCTACACCTATAGCAAGTTTATTATTCATCTTTAGTCAGAGTTGCATGTTTTTTTTTCATTCTAGATATCCCTTACCTGCATAGGCAGGTTTTTGTAAAGGTGAACTATCATTTTAACCTTTTAAAATGTACTCACTGAAGACAAGTGCAAGTCTTCTGTCATTGGAGGAACGCGTAGTTCCGAGAAGCCAAAATGCATCCTCTTTTCGTTTAGTGGAGTGAAAGAATGGTTTTTGGGTGTAGATTGGAAAAATTGCACTAGAATTCAGTGAAAGGGATTTTGATTTTTCTTGTTGCAAACAGTAGAACAAAAAAAACTGCCAGAACACCTCGCCGCTAACAGGGAGCAACCACTCCTCCTTTGCTGAATAACCTATTCCCTAACCGTGGGCACAAAACAGTCTCCACTCTTCTGGGATGGCTGTCTACAACATTTTTGTGTTGCCTAGGAGCACTTGTGAGGTCTGGTACTGTTAGACCTGGCTCACTATTGGCATGTCATCCAATCACCGTTCAGTAGGATTGAGGTCAGGGGTTCTGTGCAGGCCACTCACGTTCCTTTACCCCATATTCATTAAACCTTGTGTTTGATGACCTGAACAATGGGAACATTGAATTCGTACCGTACACCCCTTAAGACAAATTTTCCAGACTGACAATGGCACAGCTGTGGCCTACGTCAATCACCATGGGGGCACAAGAAGTGTCCTTGTGGATCAGGAAATAGCTGGCATTCTAAGGTGGGCAGAATGATTGTTCTATGGAGGGTACAGAGGTTTGTGGCATGGTTTCGGGATCCTCTGGCTTAGTGGCTCCTTGGCATCGGTATCATCTGATTTTTTGCCTTTCCCCTGCTCAAACTTCTGCCAGGACTCGTGTGCAGGATCGAGGCAGCAAGGGATTTCGGTCTTCCTAGTGGCTCCAAATGGGCCTTTCTTATCTTGGTATGCCGATCTGGTGCGGCTGGTCACCGATGCTCCTTGGAGACTTCCCCTCAGGGAAGATCTGCTGTCCCAAGGGCCAATCTTCCATCCTGCTTTACAGTCGCTGGCTTAACAGCTAGGCTGTGGAAAGCCAGGTGCTGAAGGATGGAGGTTTGTCTGAATCGGTAATTCCTATGCTGTAAAGGTTAGAAAATCTACCTCTAGTAAGATCTACCATCATACTTGGAAGACCTACATTGCGTGGGGATTTCCCTCGCTCCTTTTTGGTGGTTCAGATCTTGGCTTTCCTCCAGTGGGGGGGGGGGGGGGTTGAGCAGCGCCTGGCCTTGAGTACCATCAAGGGCCAGGTTTCAGACATGGCGGTTTTCTTTCCTTGGTGCGTATCTTTATCCAGGGAGCTTGACACTTGGTTCCTCCTAGTTCTGTCTCCATTACCACTGTGGGTCCTCAAATTTGGTGTTGTCAGTTTATCCAGGAATCTCCCTTCGAAAATATCGGGAGGTCCCCCTGCTTATGATCCAGAAGGTGGCCTTTTTGGTGGGTAATACTTCTGCGTGCAGAGTGTCAGAGCTGGCGGCATTCTTGTCCACCTTATTTGTTGAGTTTACCGAGCTAAGGTGGTTCTTCGTCCCTGTCCATTGTTCCTTCCAAAGGTCATCTCTGATTTCCATTTGAATGAAGACATTGTGTCAGCTTCCCTATGTCCAGGCCTAAACATCCTAAGGAAATTGCTCTGCATTCCCTGGATGTTCGGGCAATCGGGGTGTACCTGGCAGCTACGGAGTCTTTTAGGGAGTCACTATTTGTACTCACGGTTGGACCTCAAAGGGTTGGCCGCTTCTGCTGCGACCATTTCCAGATAGACAATGATTCAGGCCTGTATAATCTTATCCATTAGGGGGTCAGGTTCCTCCTTTCCCTGTTAAGGCACACTCTACTCGGGCACTTGGTGCCTCCTGGGCCTTCTCATCAGTGATGCAGGTTTGCAGGCAGCCATCTGTGCACACTTTTATGAAGTTTTATAAAACGGATGTGTTGCATCTGCGGATGCTTTCTTTGACTGCAAGGTTTTGCGGGCTGCTGTGTATTTTCAGGTGAGCTGAAGTTTTATGATTGAGCTCCATGTTGCCTGGTTAGCTATGGGTTAGCTTTGGGAATTTTTTCTGGTGTTTTCCCACTGCTTTGGGACGTCCAAATGGTTAAGAATCAGGAGCTGTGTCCATCAATGAACGAAAGATGTTTGACGGACACCGCACCCACCCTCTGTGCAGTTGACTTTCTTCTGACACTGCTTGTAACAAAACGGAGTGCCTATAGCTGAGTGGGTGTGTACCCTCTGGGACTGCCCATAGACTTAGTCAAGCTTTTTCCTGCCTAGTGGCCTACTCCTGTAGGGGCAGTATACCCCAATGGTTAAGGAGAATCAGGAGCTGTGTCCAGTCAATAAACAGAGAAATGGATTTTACGGTAAGTCAAAAATCCAAGTTTTACAAACCCTCTCACCACAAGCCAGGAAGCACACAGATGTCTCGTGAAAGGGACTCACTTCAAATGATACATTTAGAGATTGATAGATTTAAACACCTGAACTCAATCATTTTTAGGTGACCACAAACCTTTGAATAATGGAGGGTTGATGCACAACTTATCGTTGATTGGCAGTATAAAGTGTATTGTTTACAGATGGTCATTTCAGCCTTTGTTTTTCAGCATCCAAATACATTGAAAGTGACCCAGCCAATCGTGACAAGAGGACTCCTATTGCTGTCATCAAGCAAGGTTTCGAGCCACCGACATTCACTGGCTGGTTCCTGGGTTGGGACAATGATTACTGGGCAGTGGATCCCCTGGAGAAAGCCCTGGCGGAACTGAACATGTGACTTGTCAGAGTGCGGTCTGTGCCTTCACTGCCTCTAGAATCTTCCAGAGACGTTTCATAACTCTGCCCCTCCCCCACTAGCTGTGCAATAACCAAAAACATTTTGTTATACCTTCCAGTGCGACTTTTGGGTATTTAAAAAGTAATAAAAGCTTGAACGAATCCTGAGTGCGGAACAATTTCTGAATGAACGTGGTAAGGATATTCAGTATGTTGCATTTAGGCTGCACCGAACATGGATAACTAAACATTCTGATTGCCTACATTAAATTAAAAAAAAAAAAACACAGTCAAAGTAGCAAATACATCATTTACTTATAACAAATATGAAATACAGGTCTTTCTATACAAGATCTGTTCAAAATATTAAAATCTTCAAATCAAGAAACTAGTTAAAAGCAATGTTTTCTGAAACTTGTTAATTTTTTACATTTTGTTTTTTTTTTACAAAGAATACAGTGTGGAGAAGCTGAATTAGGCTTAGAGAAAACGGCAACAGTGACCATAATTACTCCTCTGGGGGCTACAAGTCATTCTGTCAGGGCTTTTGTCAAAATGATCAGTAGATCCAGGGAGGTAGCTGAAGATCTTTGAAGGTTTTAGGTCTCTGTAAAAGTTGCTCTCATTTCAGCCCTTAGGTCTCTGTAAAAGTTGCTCTCATTTCAGCCCTATTTGAAGTTGTTCATTACACTAATAGACCAATGGGGAAGCTAAAAAGGGCCAGTCCAAGCTTTATCAAGAAAACATATTTAAATTGGGATTGGGTCTTGTAAATACATTTTTTTTTTTCTTTTACTGTCATAATGTCCTATTCAGCAGGTAGGACCGGGAAGGCGGTGTGTAGCTCTTGATAGTCAGTGTCACTATAGTTGTCAGGAATGCTCTCTGTAGGTGTAAGAACCACACCATCTTGCAACACAAGCTGCTACACAAAAGATGTTGCAATGTTTCTAGAATACAGACAGCAATTTGCTAGCAAACACTATTGTCAGTGGCTCCTTATTAGCGTCTGTTCCTTTAGCTCAAGGTGTGTTAAAGTAAGTTGGTGATTCATGCTGGGAGGGGCAGCCTGCATACACTTCAGTATGTATCTGCCAGGAAATGAGCTAAATGAAGAAAAATTATTAATTTTGGGACCTAAAACTAAATAGGAAATGCAAATGAATCGAACTCTTACGCAACCTATACAATTAAGGAGGGTGTGTAAACACGCTCCAACAGCCCAAAAGCAAAACTACAGAAGATTGAGAATTTCCAGATCTGTAAAACTTTTTTATAACTGCGTGTTCCATGTGAACTGGCCCTTTTTTATTTACCAGCTAAATGGCATTTTCTTGTATTAATTGGCACTCTGCTTTCGTGTTTTTTTTTTTTTTTTTTTTTTTTTCTCCCCTTGTGGTAGAAATTACAGTGTTGTACAGCAAATTTTATAAAAGAAAATACAATGACAATACTAGCTGAAACTCCACATTTTTAAAACTCCACATTCTTAAACCGTACTTGCTGTTTCTTTTTCATATACATTTTAAGTTTTTTTTTTTTTGACAATCTTTCTGGTTATCACTTTGCCTCACATCAAATTTAGTAGCTCGGTGCTGCTTTTGTGGGGTCTTATTACTGTTCTACATGGTTGCATTGCAGCCAGCTGTAGTTTACTGAAATAAGCAAAAGTTTGCATAGTGGAGAGAGCCCAGACAACCAATCTCACTGTTCTCTAAGCCGCAAACTAACCTAGATTGAGGACTGGTTGCTATGAGTTACTGAACGTTACTCTTGCAGTGCTGTAATAAAGCTATACACAGATTGGCTTGTCATATACACAGATTGGCTTGTCATAACTAAGAACATCTTGAAACACTGAGGTCTTGCAGACAAATTATTTAATATAAATGTGATATGTAAAAAGCTTTTTGTACCTAACTTTATAGGGTAAAGAAGCTAAATTTAAAAAATGGTCTTATAGGCATTGTGAGATTATAGGCAATGCTGATACATGGAACTTTTCTTTCAAAACCATGGGGTGTTATTTCTTGCCACTCAGACCCTGCAGCATATCGATGGGCAAGGGGAAGACAATGGTTGAATTCTTTTCCGCAGCAATGGTGGTCAGTGTCTGGAGGTATCGGAGCTGCAAAGCAGCTGGGGACTCTGAGATTACAATGGAAGCTTCTTTAAGGGCTCTGGAAGCGTTCATTTCACCTTCTGCTGCGATTACCTGAGGAGAGAGAGAAATATCCAATAACCATTTTTTAATCTGGATTAGTAATCAGATATACATGTATTATGCCTGTTGGAACAAACATTTTATCAGTGCCAAATTATCCATTTATAGGAAAAGGGACTCCTCCATAAAACTAGGAAGGACAGTGTTTGCCCATGGCACCCAGAGGCTTTTCTTTCCTAGGAGGATATTGCTTGGAAATTTGGGAAACCCTTTTGCGAAAAGCACAGGAGTGGTTGTTGCTGACCACCCCCTAAAAATGCTGGCCTACTAGCAATCCTGTTTCTTTACTGCTTTAAGCTGCCAACCTGTAACATTCATGTAGATGAGGTCAAATGGAGAAAAGTCAAGTTGTTGTATACATTCTTGTCCTGCTCCGCAACAAAGCATTGAACCTAGAAGCATAGCATGCTAAGCCTCCAGGTATACTTCCACCTATAGAAAGATTGGACACAGGTATGCTGGTAGTAAGTTATTCTGGGCTGACCTACAGTTTTGCTTACTAGTTTTTTGCTAGCATTCTAAGAATTCAGGTCTGCTACTGTTAAGATTAACCAATTTTGTGAACACTTTTTTTTTTTTCCTCCAATTTTCCATTCCAGACTTTTTCTCTACTAGGAAAACTACTGATGGCAAGAGCACCCATCTTCCCTTCTGACTGCTCAAGAATTTCATTTCTCCACTTCTTTGACTTCAACATCAAGACCCTCTTAGGTTTGGGTGGCTCCTTCAGACTGATCCCTTGAGGGGGTGCAGGTGGATTCAAAGCCAAGCTTAACTTTTGAGATATCATGTCTTACACAGCCCTCACTGAAACACTCCTTGCTTGGATTTTGTCCTGGATGCATCTTGTTTCTCTTTCACAGGAGAGAGAATCTTTGTATTCAAAAGGCTTCAGTCCAGAAGCCATCTGAATTGCCGCTTCTGCAGGAGTCTTGGTGCTGATGGTAGCGTCCATATTTTTTTTTTTTTTTTTAAAGGCTGTTCCTTTTGCCCAATTCCACTCCAGACATCTGCAACACAACATACACTGTGGACAAGTTAGTCCTGTCTCTTTCCAAGCAGATTCTGTTGATGCCAAGTGCCAGGCTGTTCCTGGCTTGGTGCCTCAGAATTCCAGCTCTAAAAGTCCTTTCTTCCCCCAGAGTCTTTTGACATATTCTCATAATGAACATGAGCCTGTTGGAATGGGGTGGAGTCCTGTGCACCTGGTCCATGCAAGGGACTTGGTAGTGAGTGTAATCTGTCTCCCAATTAAACATCCAGGAGCTGCAGATAAATTTGGCTGTCCCATCGGCTTTGGACCACCTTGTTGGAGGGTTACCCAATCTGGATTCAGTAAGGATAGCTCCACTGGTGGTGTAGATTAACCATTAGGAAAAAAAACAAGTCTTGCTGCAGCAAAAGACATAGTGGATCCCTGTCCTGGGTAGCACTTCACATTCCAATACTGTTGGCTGGGTACATTCCAGGCATAGAAAACTGGCATATGCATTTCAACTGGCACCACCTAGACCCAGGAGAGAGATTCCCGCACCTGGAGTTGGTTTAGGACTTGTCACAGATGGGACACCAGATGTGAACCTCCTAGCTTTTGCATACATCGACAATATTTTTACAGGTGCCTTTTTAAAGGGACTCGTGGAAGCAGTGGATAATCTGATGTCTTTGTTGGATCAAATACACCCTGATCTGTGCATTTCATCCCCTAAAACCTCGTAATCTGCTCCACAGTATTGATATGGAGGGAATTCTGGTCATCGTTACTGTGGACTGCCAAGGCAAATGTGAACCACCACCTGCCAAGACCTGTGGCAGGCACTTTATGAGCACAGCCATTAGCCCAAGTGCCATCCTGCTACTTGGCGACTGGTCCTCTTGCTGACTGGCTTTACAGCATGGCTGGACAAGGGTATCTGAGTCCATGATTCCTAAAGCTAGGAAGTCTACTTTTGCCAAGGTATATCATCCAATGTGATATACTTAATTTGGTGCGAGTCTCGTGGCTTTCACCCCAGCAGACAAATCCTCTTTCTCTGTCGCTCATTGACAGACGTAGTCCTCTTTGATTCACATCAATTGGGTTATGCTGCCTCCGCAGGAGTTGGACTAGGCAGAAAGAAAAAACGTTCTGGCTCCACCCTAGGGGCAGTCCCAGAGGGTATATCCTCTTCCTGTCTGCTACAGAGAATCAGTTTTTTTCTGTCTAGTCAGGAGTAAGGACCCAAGTTCCTTGCTGGGATCTCTGGTCCTGGCAAGATTTTTTAGAAAAATTTTTTCTTTTAGGTAGTTTTTTTTGTCTCCAGTTTTCCTGTGAGATCTTCAAGCAAATCACGCCGGATCTGGGCGACGGGCTGGATGTTGAGATCCAGTGGTCACCCCAGCCGGCCTACGAGCGCGCGCAGACCATTGCATCGCGCTTGGTCGGCCGCGACACATTCAAGTAAGTATGCGGGACCGGGCGACGGGCTGGATGTTGAGATCCAGTGGTCACCCCGGTTCAGCCTACGAGCGCGTGCAGACCAGAGCTCCGCGCTGGGTCGGCCGCGACATAGTCCCATTGGAGCGGGGACTGACCCTGCGAGTTAAACGTCTCGCTTGGACGCCAAGAACCAGAGAGTCAAGGCGTCCGTATTGGTCAACAACCCCCCACTTCGGTGGAGAGGGTATTGTGAAGAGAGGGTGCCTGTCGGTTCGGTATGGTGAGTAAATTGTTCCCCTTCCCCCCTGTCGGGTCTTTGGGATACGGGCCCCTCTGTGTATGGTCGGATCCTTTCTGACATTAAAGTTCCCCCTTGTAGCCTATGACATGTTCACATATCCCCTGTGATAGTGTGATCTGGTTTGGGAGCTGACACTCCAGCAGGCTTGGTTTGGGAGCTAACACTTTAAACAAACCTCGGTTTGGGAGCTGACACTCTAGCAACCTTGGTTTAGGAGCTGACACTCCAGCAGGCTTGGTTTGGGAGCTGATACTTCAGCAAGTCTTGGGTTCTCTAGCAAGGAAGCCGAGTTTGATTTGCTATAGTAAACACATAGGAGGTATAGCCTACCTTAGATCGCCATACTCCCACAGGCCGCCATCAGCTGTTTTCAAAGCATGCAGGCCGCTGTACTGGAGGAGCCACGCTAGATCGGCAGTCCGCCGCCATTTTGTTGTAGACCGCATGTCTGCATTGTCTACACAAGCCGCCCGCAGGTCACGCAGGCCGCCATTTTTTCGTAGCCTATTGTCTCCTGCATGGGGGCGGCCATGTTTGATGTGCCCAGCAAACCTCGAGGAGCAGCTGGGAACGCCGGAAGGCGTACACAGGGGGCGGAGCCACTTCCTTTCACCCGGGAAATCTAGTGCAAGACTTCCAGTCTGCACAAGACAACGCTGACAACAGTTTTAATAAGAAACTTCTTTGCATCTGGTGATGAGCCCTTGGGGTCTCTCTCTCTCTCTGGGGGTCCTAAGCAGGTACGCTGAGGGGCGCTATTGCGCTGGTGAATTAAAAGAGGTATTTTTTATATATAAAAAAAAATGTTTTTTCTTTTTTACCGGCAAAGTGTCCTGGATTAACATGGACCCTGCCACATGTATCTCCACCTGATCCCCTCGAAGTGGCTGCAGGACCCTCCAGTTCCCCACTTAATAGTGAGTCATTGTCAGCAGTTTTTGGAAATTTTTTGTCTATCCCGGGTGGAATTGGCTTGTCAGGGACAGGGCGCAAGGAAGCGACCCCCGCCTATCCCCATTTTCATCTGAAACTTCAGTCTGAGCCTATTCCTGCAGTTGCAGGTACCTCATCTGGGGTTGGTGACTCGGGTACTGTCTCTTCAGACAGTGAGGAAGATGTTTCGGCATCTACCATAGCCCGGGAGGAAGCGTTAGTAAGCGCACTAATTGTATCTGTTCGGAGGTTACACCATCAAAAGTAGCTGATACTGAGATCCCATTTGGTACTAAGAAACGCACCAAGATGGCGAAAGTATTTTCCTTACCCAAGTGTTTCGGTAATGTAACTAAGGAGGTATGGGGTCATCTAGGACGAGCCCCCTACTATTTCCTAAACGCATTAATAGGCGTTATCCGTTCGAGGAATCACTCCTCAAGAGATGGATAGTACCATCTGTGGTGGATTTTCCAATCTCCAGATTGAACAAAGCTACGGTTATCCTATTGGAGGATGCTCCGTCCTTTAAAGATGATCGTAAGGTGGAAACTGTGTCTCGTGCAATCCTTTCCCTAATTGGGTCAGCTTTCAGACCAGTAATTGCTACTGGTCTAGAATGGACCAAGTGGCTTAGAGGGGAGAGATATCCCCCAGGCGGTATCAGATCTGGAGGAACAGATGATACAAGAGTTAGTTTGTCTGCGACATTGCATTAGACGCCACTCCACTATTGGGGCGAGCATCAGTTTTCAGCAGTGGTCCTCAGGTGTACACTGTGAATAAAATATTGGTCGGCAGTCCAAGGCAGCTTTGGTTAAATCTCCCTTTTCAGGGTGTGCGCCAATCTTGGGGCCAATTTAGATGAGATTATTAAGGATCTCACTAGAGGAAAGAGCACTTTCTTGCCACCAAGTACTAAGGGTAAAAGATCCCGTCAGACGGGGGCCTTCTTTTTCCGCTCATAAAAAGTTTTTTCAGCCCACGGGCGAAAAAAAGCAAAGTCCGCCAAAACTCCTTTGGGAGGTTTTTTGAAGGGGTGCTGGTCGGGCAAGCAAAAGCCCGGCTCTTCCAGACCTGAAGATAAGACTACTAAAGCCTGAAGGTGCGCCCCCGCCCATAGCTGAGGCAGGGGGACGTCTTCGCCGGTTTCCGCAATATTCGACTATCCCCGGATCGCTTAAGAGCTTACGGGGGGCAGTCACGGATTTAATGCAACAAGGAGTGGTGGTCCACGTTCCTTGGACAGAGCATTTCAAGGGTTCTATTCGAACCTTTTCACAATACCCAGAAAAGAGGGCAAAGTGCGTCCAATTCTGGACTTAAGAGCACTTAATCTTTTTTTCAGGGTACAAAAATTCAAGATGGAGTCCATTCGCACAGTAGCGGCCTCCCTGCATCAGGGGGATTTTCTGGCGTCCATAGACATCTAGGATGCCTATCTTCACTTTCTTATTTATGCAGGACATCAGCGTTTCCTGCGTTTTTCCGTAGAAAGAGTACCATTTTCAGTTTCTGGCGTTACTCCTTGGTCTCGCCTCGACTCTCCGGGTCTTCACAAAGGTGTGGGCCCCAGTCTTGGCGTTGTTACGACAACGAAACCTATCGATTCTAGGTCACCTAGACAATCTTCTGCTCCGTGTGGAGTCTCCGCAGACTCTATTACTAAACTTAGAGATCACCATGACCTCTTTGCAAGAGTTCGGGTGGCTGGTGAACCTGCAGAAGTTATCTTTGGTTCCCACCAGAAGGCTGGAATATTTGGGTCTAATTTTAGACACATCCAGGCTTGCATGAGGGTCCTGGGTTTGATGGTGGCTTTCTTTGAAGCAGTACCAGTTGCCCAGTCCCATACCCGAATCCTTCAAGGAGAGATTCTTCTCAAGTGTAACCGAAATCCAGATTCCCTGGACAATCGGATCCGGCTGAGCGAGCGGACCAGGGAAGTCCCTGGTCTGGTGGTTTCGGTCTCCGATGCTCAGCCAGGGGAAGTCATTCCTACCAATATTTGGACGCTTATCACCATGGATGCCAGTCTATCCGGGTGAGGAGAAATTCTCGGCTCAGGGGCTTTGGTCCCTGAAAGAGTCCAGTTTACCGATAAATGTATTGAAACTGAGAGCGATCAGACTTTGTCTGATTCACTGGACCGAGCAGCTCCAGGGCAGCCCAGTTCAGATCCAGTCGGACAATGCCACAGCAGTGGCTTATGTCAATCATCAAAGGGGCACCAGGAGTGTCCTGGCGGCCATAGAAGTGGCCAGCATTCTTCGTTGGGCGGAACAAATGTTCCAGCTCTCTCTGCGGTATTCATTCCGGGGGTGAATTGGCAGGCAGATTATCTCAGCCGTCAGATTCTGGATCAAGGGGTATGATCTCTTCATCCAAGGATATTCCACCAACTGTGCCCCCGTTGGGGCACTCCGAATGGGAGCTGTTGGCATCTCAGCTCAACAGGAAAGTGCGGAGGTTTGTGGTTCGTTCCCACGATCTTCTAGCAGACACCGCAGACATGCTGATCGCCCCGTGGGGGCAGTATCAGCTACTTCCCTCCTCTCAAGTTACTGCCGAAGCCTCTTCGCAGGATAGAGGTAGAGGGAATTCCAATTATCCTGGTAGATCAGGACTGGCCTAGTCGGCCTGGTACGCCGACCTGGTCAGGCTGGTCACAGACGTTCCTTGGCGACTTCCTCTTACGGAGGATCTGCTGTCGCAGGGACCGATCTTCCATCCTGCTTTACGTTCACTGGCTTTAACGGCCTGGTTATTGAGACCCAGGTGCTGAAGGACAAGGGATTGTCAGCTTCAGTTATTCCTACTCTAGTTAAAGCAAGGAAAACTACTTCCAGAAAGATTTGTCATCGTACATGGAAGTCTTGTATTGCGTGGTGTGAATCCCTTGGGTTCCCTCCACGTCTTTATTCGGTAGCCCGAATATTGGCTTTTCTGCAACAGGGAGTTGAGCAGAAGCTGGCCTTGAGTGTTATCAAGGGTCTGTTTTCAGCATTAGCTATCTTCTTTCAGAAGGTTTTGGCTACTCATTCCTTGGTGCGGAATTTCATCCAGGGGGTGCGACACCTGGCTTCGCCAGTGCACGCGCCGTTACCATCCTGGGATCTTAATTTGGTGCTGTCGGTTCTTCAGACACCTCCCTTTGAAAATATCAGGGAGATTCCCTTGCTTACTTAGCCACCAAGAAGGCCACCTTCTGGGATAATCACTTCTGCACGCAGGGTGTCAGAACTGGCTGCATTATCCTGTTCCCCAGACCTGGTGGTTCATAGGGATAAGGTTGTTCTTCATCCGAATCCATCCTTCCTTCCTAGGGTGGTTTCAAAGTTTCATTTGAATGAGGACATAGGAAAGACAATACAATGTCCTAAGCCCTATCATCCTCGAGAATTGCGTTGCATTCCTTGGATGTAGTTCAGGCGATTAGGATATATTTGAATACTACGGATTCATTTTGTAAGACTGATTCACTGTTTGTGATCACGGATGGCCCTAAGAAGGGGTTGCCTGTTTCTGCCGCGACCATCTTTAGATGGATCAGACAGACGGTGGTATAGGCTTATTCTATCTAAGGGTCAGGATCCCCCGTTCCCTGTTAAGGCGCATTCTACTCGGGCGCTTAGTGTTTCCTGGACCTTCCGCCATCAGGCGTCAGTGGTTCAGGTTTTCAAGGCAACTACCTAGTCGTCGGTTCATACCTTTACAAGATTGTATAAGGTTTATGTGAGGGCTCTTCTGGCCGCAAGGTTCCTGCAGGCCGCTGTTTGAGGAGACTGTTGGTCTACCTCGAGGGTTTGTTGGGTAGGTCTCATCTGTTTGCTCGATGAGTCCCTTGATACTTCTGGTTGGCTCCGGTTGGGCCTTCTAGATTGGATTTTGATTTCTGTCAATCCCACCCCTCATTTGTGGCACTGCTTCTGGATGTCCCAATTGATGTGAATCAAAGAGGACTACGTCTGTCAATGAGCGACAGAGAAAATTGGATTTTTGTAAGATCTTACCGTAAAATCCTTTTCTCTTAGCTCATTGACAGACGTAGTACCCGCCCCTCTATCATTGAGTTGGGTTGGGTTAAATTCTCTGACACTGCTTCGTAACAGAACTGATTCTCTGTAGCAGACAGGAAGAGGATATACCCTCTGGGACTGCCCCTAGGGTGGAGCCAGAACGTTTTTTCTTTCTGCCTAGTCCTACTCCTGCGGAGGCAGCATAACCCAATTGATGTGAATCAAAGAGGACTACGTCTGTCAATGAGCTAAGAGAAAAGGATTTTACGGTAAGATCTTACAAAAATCCAATTTTTCTCTTACGTCCTCTGACAGTCGCCGCCCACTCATACAGTCTTCACTACTGGGTATTGGTCTTATTCACAGGAGTAAGCTAGGCAGAAGATTTTGATAAAAAAAACATTCACAAAACCTTGTATAGACACACCTACAGGGGGCTGTCCCTCTGGTCCAATACCCCCCTGCTAGCAGCATTCCCAATTCCGTTTGTCTTTTGCCTAGTTAGGAGTAGGCAGGCTTCCCTTGGCTGGGGCTGCAGTCTCAGCCTTTTCTTCTTTTTTTATTTGAAAAGGTGATTTTTCTTTACACCGATAGCTTTTTATTTGTTCCTGCACTTAGTCAGACTTCGGAAAACTAAACCGTTTGTGGAGCTGGGAATCGCACTGGTTATCCTAGAGCCTTACGGAATCCCAGCCTGCTATCGAGCGTTAGCAGGCTATGCGTACGCCCAGGCCTCGCAAACGACCTGTCCCTGTCCTCAGGGACAAGCCTGAAGTGGCTACTTTGCTGGGATGTCTCAACTGCGTTACCCCGCGTGTTGCTAGCGTCCTGTTCGGCTGACGGCACCCCCACCCGGAGTGGGAGGCTCTGTCACAGAGCGGTACCCCACGTTTCGCTGGACGGGTGAGTACCATGCTACCCCTCTGTCTGGCATTATCTGTCGGGGGGTGTATGTGGAGCCTCTGTTATGGGGAGGGCAGTCTAAAGGGCCAGCGCCAATTTCTAAGTGTTCTGATGGAGTCCCAGGATAGAAAATTCCTCCCAGCTCTGGTGGAGGGTTCAGGTACTCCTGAATCCTCTGCAATAGTCTCACTTACTGCTGCATTTACGGCTTTAGCTTCCAAAGTGGATCGGTTGATGTCTGAGCGGGCTTCTAAGAAAAGGCCCAGGCTTTCTCAGTCTTCTGATTCAGAGCCAGATATGGTTGCCACGGACAGTGTACCCCCTAAAGGGTCTCAGTCGGATGAGGAGGAGGTGGAGGATTCCCCCTCCGGGTCCGCAAGAGAACGCGCTGCAATGTCTGCGCTCATTAGCCCTGTTAAAGACATGCTAACTTTTAGAAGATGAGCCCCACCTGCCAGGTAAGCGGTCTTCCTTTGGGACCCGCAAAGCCCAGAAGTCTGTTCAGGTGTTTCCCTGTCCCGCTGAGTTCACGAAACAGTGAAAGAACAATGGCGCAATTTAAAGCGTAATTTTGTGGTGCCTAAGCGGTTTCGGTACCGTTATCCCTTTGCGTCTCCGGGGGATTCGCGCTGGACTGTGGCCCCTAAGGTGGACCACACTGTGTCCAGGTTAAATAAAGCCACTTTGATGCCCGCGGAGGATTCTCTGGTGTTTAGAGATCTGGCGGATAGGTGGCTGGAGTCTCTTGCCTGCCGATCCGGCGGATAGGCGGGTGGAGTTTCTTACCCGCCACTCCTATCTGGTGGCAGGTTCCTTGATGAAACCAGTGTTCGCCTCAGTAATGGTCTCTCAGGCTGTGGTGGAGTGGACTAAGGTGCTAAGACGCACCCTTGTGGCTGATTCCGCCCCTGCTGCTACTCTGGAGATGGTGGACCAAATTATTCAGGCTGCTTTATACTTGTGCGACGTGGCCTTGGATGAGGCCCCTTTAGTTTCACGCTTATCTGCAGTCGCAGTGACGATCTCCTCGCATCGTGTGGTTGAAAAGCTGGTCGGCTGACCAGCCTTCCAAGAAGACTGTCTGACATCCCTTATGCAGGGAATCACCATCTTGAGGACTCCCTGGACGAATTGGTGAAGGGGGTCACTGGGGGTAAAAGCACGCTGCTGCCCCAGGTGTCCAGGGGCAAGTCTTTCCGCGGTAAGCGGGGCCCTTCCTTTAAACCTAACCAGGGGTCCTTTCGTGCCTTCAAGGCACAAGACAAGGGCAAATACTTCAAGGCCTCTGGTGGCCAGAAGAAGCCTTGGGTGGGAAAATCAAAAGCTGCCCACTCTGGCACGGCAGCCCAGTCCGCCTAGACTTGAAGGGGCGCCCTCACCCGTCTCAGGGGTGGGGGGACGTTTGTGCTGTTTTCCCGAGCCCTAGCTGGCCAAGGTTCGGGACAGATGGGTTCAGGAACTAATTTGGTCAGGGTACAAGATCGAATTTCGATCACGCCCAATAGATTCTTTCCTTAATCTTCATTTGACCCCAGATCGTTTACAAGATCTCCAACGGCAGTTCAGGATCTCCTCGCCCAGGGGGTGATTGTCCCAGTGCCACATCGGGACAGGTTTTGGAGTTTTTACTCGAATCTGTTCACGGTGCCCAGAAAGGAGTGCAAGGTGCGTCCAATTCTGGACTTAAAGTTTCTGAACCGCTTCGTGCGGGTTCGAAAGTTCCGCCTGGAATCCCTGCAATCGGTGGTGGCCTCCCTGAGCCCGGGAGATTTCCTGGCTTCCATCGACCTAAAGGATGCGTATTTACACATCCCCATTTATGAAGGTAATCAGAGGTACCTCCGATTCACACTCGCAGAGGAGCACTATCAGTTCGTGGCGTTGCCTTTCGGTCTCGCTTCGGCTCCAAGGGTGTTTACCAAAGTGTTGGCTCTTGTCCTGGCCCTGTTGCGGGCGCAGGGAATTGCAATCCTTGGGTATCTGGATGATCTCCTATTAAGGTCGAGTTCCAGTGCCACTCTGTTGCGCGATCTGTCAACCACTGTTCAGATGCTTCAGGAGTTCGGGTGGACCATCAATTTTCAGAAGTTGACATTGTCTCCTTCTGTTCGCCTCCCTTACCTCGGGATGGTTCTGGACTCCACCCAGGCAAAAGACTTCCTGCCGGCAGACAAACTCCAGAATCTGCAGAACGAGATCAGGTCCTTCAGGGACAATGAGTCCTCATCGATCAGGACCTGCATGCGGTCCCTGAGATTGATGGCATCAGCCTTTGAGGCGATACCATTTGCACAGTTCCACACACGATCTCTGCAAGCGGAGATTCTGGCCAGGTGGGACAAACGTCCTCATTCCTTGGAAAGGAGGATCTTTGAGCCACCACGTCAGAGCGGATCTTCTGTGGTGGCTCCAGTCTCCGACTCTGACGGAAGGGAAATCCTTCAGGCCGTTGTCATGGACAGTTGTCATGGTCTTACCTTCTTGCTGTTCTCCTTCGTTTGACATGTGCTGGCGGCCATCTTGGTTTCTGGGTTTCTTGTAGCCTCCCACCCTGCGGCCCCTCCTTCCCACTGGGAGGAGCTGGATGCCTAGCTCATATATATAGGAGGTCTGTGGCTTCAGTTCCTTGCTTGGTCCTCCTGTGTTCACATGCTTCTAAGACTGCTGCTGCTTCTGGTGCCTGATCCTGGCTTCGTCTGACTACCCTGCTGGTTCCTGATCCTGGCTTCGTCTGACTACCCTGCTGGTTCCTGATCCTGGCTTCGTCTGACTACCCTCCTGGTTCCTGACCTCTGGCTTCGCAAGGACTCTGCCTCGGTTTCGCCATCCGTTTGGACTTCTGCTTTACAGCTTGATTTTCAATAAAGCCTTCTTATTTTCACTTATCTGTTGTTGTACGTCTGGTTCATGGTTCCGTGACATTAGGACCAAGCCATGAATTCTGACGGTACAGGGCCATCCTCGCTACCCACGCTGGTTGCCAGACTTGATCAGCAGGATCACCTGTTGGGTCGGTTCGCCGTGGCGTTGCAAACCCTGCTTGAACGCACGGCTCATTTCGCTCCCGTTGCCGATGGGTCGGTTGTCGCTCCTGGGCCCGCTCCTACTGCCGCTCCGGTTGTTGCGCCAGAGTCTACCCCGACACCTGTTGTTGCGCCTGCGGTGTTTCGGGGTATGATCGGTTCTGCCCCCCTTCCACAGCGCTTTGGGGGAGAGCCAACTCAGTGCCGAGGTTTCCTTAACCAGGTGGGCATTTATTTCGAGTTGCTGCCACATGCCTTTCCTACTGAGAGATCAAAGGTGGGCTTCTTAATTTCGCTGCTCTCGGACAAGGCCTTGGCCTGGGCCAGCCCTTTTATGGGAGAACAACAATCCGGTGGTTGCCGAGTTTTCCGGTTTTGTTGCTTCTCTTCGGAGGGTATTCGATGTGCCGGCTCGTGCTGCCTCTGCTGCGAAGCTCCTTATGTCCATCAGACAGGGTTCACGATCCGTAGCTGAATACGCCATTGAGTTTCGTACCCTGGCAGCAGAGGTGGGCTGGAATAATGAGGCTCTGGTCGCTGCTTTCTCTCATGGTCTCTCGGATGCCTTGAAGGATGAGGTTGCAGCTAAGGACCTACCAGTGGAGCTCGAGTCTCTTATTTCTTTCTTGATTTTGATTGACACCAGACTCAGGGAGAGACCTTCCTTTAAGGAGAGTCTGCGGAGGCCTCCTAACAGATTGGCGCCTACCTTTGCTGTCCCACCCGTGCCTCCCTCTCCTCCCACGCCTCCTGGGGATGACTTGGCTGGGGGTGAACCCATGCAGCTGGGCTTTGCTCGCCTGTCCGAGGGGGAGAGGGTACTCTGAAGACGCGAGGGTCGATGCATGTACTGTGGTCTCGGTGGGCATTTTCGGTTGGCATGTCCGAACCGTCCGGGAAACGCTCGCACCTGAGATCCTGTCGGGGGCAGATCTTGGGTGGAGTCTCCTCGTCCCCGGTTTCCCGTGTTGACAAACCACTGATCACTGTTGTCCTCTCCTGGGTCGGGGGCTCAGTGACGACCCAGGCGTTGGTGGACTCTGGTGCTGGTGGTTTGTTCATTGATAGTGTGTTCGCTGCTGCCAATTCCATTCCTCTGCAGGCCCGAGGTTCTCCACTGGCTCTTGAGGCGATAGACGGCAGACCCCTTCTGCCACCACACGTGACTCATGAGACCCTTCCAGTGGGGATAGCCATTGGTGCCGTTCACAGAGAGTCGGTCTGCTTCCAGGTTATTTCGTCTCCACACTACTCGGTGGTCTTGGGGTACCCCTGGCTCCAGAAGCATAATCCGACTTTCGATTGGAGATCGGCCGAGATCCTCTCGTGGTCACCGCAGTGTGGGGCTAGTTGCATCCATGGGTCTGTCAAGTTGCTGTGTACTTCCTCAGACTCTCTGTTGCCTCCTGAATACGAGGAGTACCGGGATGTATTCGATAAGGTGCGCGCGGTTGCCCGACCTCCGCACCGTCCATACGATTGTGCCATCGAGTTACAACCTGGTGCCGTTCCTCCTCGTGGCAAGGTCTATCCACTGTCGGTAGCGGAGAATGAGGCCATGGAGGAGTACGTGAAGGAGGCGCTTTCACGCGGACACATTCGCAAATCCTCTTCCCCGGCAGGGGCTGGATTTTTCTTTGTGAAAAAGGGCGGTGAGTTGAGGCCTTGCATCGATTACAGGGGTCTCGATCGCATCACGATCAAGAACGCTTACCCGATACCCTTGATTTCCGAGCTGTTCGATCGCCTTAAAGGGGCCACGGTCTTTACCAAACTCGACCTGAGGGCGGCATATAACCTCGTAAGGATCAAGGCGGGCGATGAGTGGAAGACCGCGTTTAACACCAGGACCGGTCATTATGAATCCTTGGTTATGCCCTTTGGGTTGTGCAATGCGCCCGCAGTCTTTCAGGAATTCATTAACGATGTTTTCCGTGACCTGTTGCAGCAGTGTGTGGTGGTCTATTTGGATGACATCTTGGTATATTCTGAATCCATGGAGACCCACATTCTGGATGTCAGACGAGTGTTGCAACGGTTACGAGAGAACAAGCTGTTCGGTAAGCTTGAGAAATGCGAATTTCACCGATCCCAGGTAACCTTCTTAGGTTACATCATTTCCGCTGAGGGGTTCTCCATGGATCCTGAGAAGGTTTCGGCTGTCTTACAGTGGCCCCAGCCCAGTGGTCTTCGCTCCCTGCAGCGCTTTTTGGGCTTCGCCAATTATCGGAAGTTCATCAGGGACTTTTCCATGCTAGCCAAGCCTCTCACGGATCTGACCAGGAAGGGCAGTAATTCCCAGGTCTGGCCGCTCGAGGCCATCCGAGCTTTTGAGGCTCTAAAGTCTGCCTTTGTGTCGGCTCCGATTCTGTCGCATCCCAACCCTGGGTTGCCCTTTGTCCTCGAGGTGGACGCATCTGAGACGGAAGTAGGCGCCCTTCTGTCTCAGCGTAGAACACCAGAGGGTCCTCTGCTTCCTTGTGGGTTTTACTCCCGGAAACTGTCTTCCGCGGAGTGCAACTATCAGATTGGTGACAGGGAGTTATTGGCCATCGTGCAGGCCCTTAAAGAATGGAGGCACTTGCTCGAGGGTTCGGTGGTTCCGGTCCTCATCCTGACGGACCACAAGAATCTGACCTACCTTTCTGAGGCCAAGAGATTGACACCGTCAGGCCAGATGGGCTCTGTTCTTGTCACGTTTTAATTATGTGGTCTCCTACCTACCCGGTTCCAAGAACATCAGGGCGGATGCCTTATCACGGCTGTACTCCGACCTGTCCAGGGAGGAGTCTATTCCGACTTCGGTCATACCTCCGAATCAGATCCTGGCCGCCATTCGCACCAGCCTGACCTCTCCCCTGGGTGAGCAGATTTTGGCGGCTCAATCTGGTGCTCCCTCTGGGAGACCCAACGGCAGATGTTTTGTGCCTGAGGAGTTGCGCACTCGGTTGTTGCGAACCTACCATAACGCCAAGACCGCGGGGCATCCTGGAAAGAATCGGCTGTCCTGGGCTGTTTCACGTCTGTTCTGGTGGCCTTCCCTACGTTCCGACATCGCCGCATATGTAGCGGCATGCTCCGTTTGTGCCCAGAGTAAGTCCCCTCGGCACCTTCCGTTGGGCCTTCTGCAACCCATAGCCCCCGGGGAGCGCCCATGGTCACACCTGGGGATGGAGTTCATTGTGGACCTCCCTGCATCCCGAGGCCATACGGTCATTCTCATGATTGTGGATCGATTTTCCAAAATGTGCCACTGTGTTCCTCTCAAGAAGTTACCCTCTGCACAGGAGTTGGCCACGATTTTTGCCAGGGAGGTCTTCCGGTTGCACGGTCTGCCCAAGGAGATTGTGTCGGATCGGGGGAGTCAGTTTGTGTCCAGGTTCTGGCGCGCCTTTTGCTCCCAGTTGGGGATTCATCTCTCCTTCTCCTCGGCCTACCACCCTCAGTCCAATGGGGCCGCAGAACGATCCAATCAGGCCTTGGAGCAATTCCTTCGTTGCTATGTCTCCGATCACCAAGACAATTGGGTTGACCTCCTGCCTTGGGCTGAGTTTGCCAGGAACACGGCGGTGAACTCTTCCTCTGGGACGTCTCCCTTCATGGTCAATTATGGGTTCCAACCTGCCGTGTTACCGGAGGTATTCTCTCCCCAGGATATTCCGGCTGTGGAGGATCACCTTTCCGTCCTACGTGCTTCTTGGGTACAGATCCAGAAGTCCCTTGAGGTCTCTGCGCAGCGCCAGAGACTCCAGGCTGATCGCAGACGAGCGCCTGCTCCTTCCTACCAGGCCGGAGACCGTGTATGGTTGTCTACCCGCAACCTCAACCTTCGAGTGCCCACTCCCAAGCTGGCGCCTCGCTTTGTTGGTCCCTTCCGAGTGCTTCGCAGGGTAAACCCGGTAGCCTATGCCTTTGCGCTTCCTCCTGGCATGCGGATCTCCAACGTGTTTCATGTCTCCCTGTTGAAGCCACTGGTGTGTAATCGTTTCACTTCCTCGGTTCCTCGGCCCCGTCCGGTCCAAGTGGGCAATCGTGAGGAGTATGAGGTGAGCAATATCCTGGACTCACGCCTGGTCCGCGGTCGGGTGCAGTTTTTGGTTCATTGGCGTGGTTATGGTCCAGAGGAGCGTTCCTGGGTTCCCTCCGCAGATGTCCATGCTCCTGCCTTGCTCCGAGCCTTCCACGCACGCTTCCCTCAGAAACCGTTCTTTACTCCGCGGAGGAGGGGCCCTTGAGGGGGAGGTACTGTCATGGTCTTACCTTCTTGCTGTTCTCCTTCGTTTGACATGTGCTGGCGACCATCTTGGTTTCTGGGTTTCTTGTAGCCTCCCACCCTGCGGCCCCTCCTTCCCACTGGGAGGAGCTGGATGCCTAGCTCATATATATAGGAGGTCTGTGGCTTCAGTTCCTTGCTTGGTCCTCCTGTGTTCACATGCTTCTAAGACTGCTGCTGCTTCTGGTGCCTGATCCTGGCTTCGTCTGACTACCCTGCTGGTTCCTGATCCTGGCTTCGTCTGACTACCCTGCTGGTTCCTGATCCTGGCTTCGTCTGACTACCCTGCTGGTTCCTGATCCTGGCTTCGTCTGACTACCCTGCTGGTTCCTGATCCCGGCTTCGTCTGACTACCCTCCTGGTTCCTAACCTCTGGCTTCGCAAGGACTCTGCCTCGGTTTCGCCATCCGTTTGGACTTCTGCTTTACAGCTTGATTTTCAATAAAGCCTTCTTATTTTCACTTATCTGTTGTTGTGCGTCTGGTTCATGGTTCCGTGACAACAGTGGTCACCACGGACGCTAGCATGTCGGGCTGGGGTGGCGTTCTGGGCAATTTGTCTGCCCAGGGCACTTGGTCTGAGGTGGAATCCTCCCTGTCGATCAATATCTTGGAACTGCGAGCAATCAGACTGTTTGCTCCGTTGGTCGGATCATCTTCGGGGCCGCCCTGTGCGTGTGCAGACGGACAACGCAACATCGGTGGCTTACATCACGAAGGGGGCACCAGGAGTGCCGGGCGGCCAAGGAAGTGGCTGAGATTCTGTCTTGGGCCGAGACGCAGGTCCCAGCGATTTCGGAACTGGCAGGCTGACTATCTGAGCCGTCAGACCCTGGACCAGGGGCAATGGTCCCTGCACCTGGAGGTGTTTCAGATGCTGTGTGCGCTGTGGGGATCCCCGGATGTGGATCTGTTCGCATCATGGCTAAACAAGGTGGCAAGAACGCACGACCCTCTGGCAGACGCCTCGGACGCGTTGGTAGTAGTGCCTTGGAATCGGTATCGCCTGATTTATTACTCCCCCCCCATCCACCATGCCCCCCTTGTATGTGAGGTCCCTAGGGACCATTGACCGTTCAAGGCTGCCCCGCAGGCCATCCTTCCCCCAATTTCATAAGGGGTTCCTACCTTAGGTACGGGGGAGGTAATCCTGGTGGGGGGTCCCTGCCAGGGCCCCCCATGCCTGATTGCTGGACCCCTCAGGGGATCCTGTAGACTGCATGGCGTGCCGAGGATACCGCCACCATTTTCTTTTAGATCAGCTGTACAAGGCTTGGCAGCCATTTTTAGTAGTGGCCCATTGAAATTAATTGGGTGGCCATTTTGTTGTGGTTTCCCCATTGAAATGCACAACGCTGTACAGCAGTGAGTGGCAAGGCTTTCCCTCTGGTGCTGACCCAGGTACTTTTTCCTGAACACTTTAGACCGCCTCTGCTCTCCCTAATATCGGCCGGTGGTGAGTCTATTGGGGTCCCAGTAGGTCTCTTCCTCACTCTGCTATATTGCAGTTTAGTGTGCTTGGAACTTGTAGTGCTGCCACTTTTTTTTTTTTTTTGCAGTATTCTTAAAGTAACACTGCGCTGGCCCCGGGTTAACAACATCGCCCTCTGATTTGGACGGCGAGGATGATGTATCCTCATCTGCAGCCGCGTGCGGGAAAGCGCTGCTGGAGGCACTTTCTAGTGTCAGTGTGGGAAACTCTAAAAAATGGCAGATGATTCTACCGTACTTGGAAAGATATATATGTCCAAGGGCCCTGGACTCTCTAAAAGGAGTCCAGACTACCGATCAATATTCTAGAACTCAGCGCAATACAGCTTTGCTTGATCCACTGGACAAAATCACCTTTGAGGGATTCAATCAATTTACGTCGATCATCAAGGGGGCACCAAGTGTTCTGGCGGCTTGAGAGGTGGCAGAAATCCTAATATGGGCAGAAAACTTTTATTCCAACCCTAGCTGCAGTGCATATCCCCAGAGTGAAGAATTGACAGGTGGATTATCTGAGGAGTCAGGTGTTTGATCAGGGTGAATGATGGTCCCTTCACCCAGAGGTGTTTAATCTGCTGTGTGGCAGACTCCTGATGTGGATCTGTTGGCCTCTCGGCTCAAGAGAAGGTACAGAGGTTTGTAGCCTGTTCTCGGGATTCTGTGGCCAATGCCACCGAAGCACTAGTGGCTCCTTGGGGACAGTATTGGCTGATCTGTGTTCTCCCCCACAAAAACTGCTGCTGAGGCTTCTGCTCAGAATAGAGTTGGAAGGGACTCCAGTAATTCTGGTGGCTACAGACTGGCCTTGGTACACAGATATGGTGAGATTGGTTGCTAATGCTCCTTGGGGACTTCCTGTCAGGGAAGATCTGCTGTCTCAAGGGCTGAATCTTCCATCCGGCTTTACAGTTGCTGGCCTTAATGGCGTGGCTTTTGAAAGCCGGGTATTGAAGGAGTGGGTCTTTCTGACTCTGCGATTCCCACACTGTTGAAGGCCAGAAAATCTACCTCTATAATGAATTCACACCATGCAATATACAAATTCCATGTATGATAATAAATCTTCACAGTCCATCCATGCTACTTTTTTTAGTCGCTCAGATACTGAATTTCCTCCAAAGAGGGGTTGAGTAGCGGTTGGCCTTGGGTACTATCAAAGGCCAGGTGTCGGCTCTACCTGTGTTTTTTTTTTTTTTAACGCTCTTTAGGCAGGTGGTCCTTTAATTGGCAATATTTTTTCAGGGTGTTCACCATATGGCTCCCCCTGTTACCTGGAATCTTAAGCTGGTACTGTCAGTTCTCCAGAATCCTCCTTTTGAAAACATTAGGGAGATTCTTCTGCTTACATTGTCACAGAAGGTAGCCTTTTTAGTGGCTATTACCTCTGCGTGCAGTGTCGGCATTGGCGCCATCTTGCCACTCCCCTATCTGGTGGTCCATAAAGACAAGGTGGTACTTTGACTTTCTTCTGAAGGTGGTCTTTCAATTTTCCATTTCAGACTCTTTTGTCCTTGTGGACAGACCTCGTAAAAGGATTGGCTGCGTCTGCTCCGACCATATACAAATGGATCAGGCAGACTGTGGTACAAGCTTATTCAATTAATGGTCAGGTTCCACCTTTCCCTGTGAATGCGCATTCTACTAGGGCGCTGAGTGCCTCTTGTATCATTGACTCCTGATGGCGAAAAGCCTAAGTTTGCAAGGCGGCAACTTGGTAGTCTGTGCACACATTCATTAAAATGCTACAAGGTAGAAATGTTGGTATCTTCAGATGCTGCTTTTGGCTGCAAGGTTTTGCAGGCTGTTGTTTAAAAGAGAATTTATCTTTGAGGTGTATGTTTCTAGGTGAGTTCCAGTGGTTCTTGGTTGGCTATGTTTTTTAGCCTTTGCGAATTACGTTCTTTTCTGCAAGGTTTTCCCACCCTTCATGTTAATAATGCTTTGGGATCCCAATGGTTGACAACTATAAAGCTGCATCTGTCAGTGAGCAATAGAGGAAAAATAGATTTTTGACTTACTGTAAAAAAAATCCTTCTCTGAAGTTCTTTGACAGACACAGCACCCACCCCCTCTATGTATGAGTTGGGTTGAAGTTATTTGCGTTGACACTACTATAGACATTCAGTTTTATTGCAAGCGGAGGGAGTGGGTGGTTTTCTTACTGTAAAATCCTCTTCTCTGGAGGTTCACTGACAGACACAGCTCCATGTCTTCTTAAACCCAAGCTTGGCCTTTTATGCTGCTCGCTCTTCAGGAGTAGGACTAGGTGTAAACAATTTTGGCTAAGCCCCTGAGGCAGTCCCGGGGGGGGGGTATACCATCACTTCTAGCTACAGGACTTGAGTTATGTATCCCTGACACTGCTTGTTACAAACTGAACAGAGAGGGGGTAGGTACTGTGTGTCCGTCGGTACACCTCAGAGAAAAGGATTTTACAGGTACGACAAAAATCCAGTTTTCTCTTTCGTTCACTGGCAGACACACCTCCGTGTCTTCTTGGGGCCCCTTGGCATGTCTCAAAGCAGTGTCTTATATGTATTGCGGTGTTTTTCCCACCCCTCATATTAATTCTCAACAAGGGCTAAACAGCCAACCAGGAACAACGGGAGCTCACCACCAGGGGGAAAATAAATAAATACACCCTCAAGAGGCAGGAGCCTGTGCAAATCTTTGCAGCTGAATGCAGCATCCGAAGATGCAGGTACACCTTATAAAATGTTGTGACTGTGTGTACAGATGACCATGTAGCACCTTGCACACTGGACCACTGACGCTTCATGACAGAAGGCCCAGGAGGCATCTTGACTGGGAAAGCAGGAACCTGACCTTTAATGGAATAGGATAAAAAAAAAAAAGTTCACAAGGAACGTTGATAGGAAAAAATCTGCCACACCACCTTCAGTGCACAAGATTGTACACCAGTGCAATGTGATCTCACAATCTTCTTACCAGAAAAAAGGTAATATGAGGAATGTAAAGTGCAGGCAGAGCCCTCCAGTTTGAAAGCAATCCCAAATTCAGCATTCACGATCATCAGGAATAAAACACTGGGACACTTCAGACGATGGCTGATTGACTGAAACATGTCAGGCAGGCACGCTGACACACACACGCGCGCGCGCTGAGAAACCCGGGAATTTGAATAGTTTACTGCTTGTTTCATTATTGCTTTTGGGAGTATGATTTTCATTAATTTCAGACGGTAACAAGCTGTAGGTACTGCACCATGAGTATTCTTTCTGTTCCTTCTAATGGTATATTAATTGTGAGCTGGAGTTTACTGTTCCAGTGTTTTTATTCCTGATGATCACGAATGCTGAATTTGGGATTGCTTTTAAACTGGAGGGCTCTGCCTGCACTTTACATTCCTCATTACCTTTTGTCTGGTAAGAAGATTTTGAGATCACATTGCGGGGGTTGGTGTGTGCTTTTCTTGTACACTGAAGATGGTGAAGGATTCTTCCTATCAAGCACTGCTTATGAACTTTTTTTTAAATCCTATTTATGTATACTGTCATATTTTAGATGGGTGCTTGAATGAACCCTGTGAACTGCTGAGTTTTGAGGGTTCTATATATTTTTAGCGCAGATTTATTTTTATTATCTTTAATGGAATAGGCCTTTATCACCGCCTGCCCCCTTTACCAGGTCTACCCGTAAGCACAAAGAATTGGATTTCTGAATCGACTCAGTCACCGCCAGTTACACCCAAATTGCCCGAACTACGGCCAAGGAGTGTAACGCAATTTCTTTAGGGTATTTCAGCTTAGGCCATAAAGACAGCAATGCAATATCTTCATTCAAATGAAACCCCAAGACAACCTTGGAAAGAAACACGTGACAGGGAGTTTTTAACACAACTTTGTCCTGTTGGCCTCCTTACCTGCTGATTCTGAGTGACAAACACCTCCAACTCCAACACACAGAAGTAATAGCAACCCAAAAGGCCACCTTCTGCAACAGAGTGAGCTCATGCATATTTTCAAAAGGAGGCTTTTGAAGTACCAAATTGAGATGCCACCGGGAGGAGCCAGATGGCAAACTCACTGCACAAAGGACTTCGCCTTTGGAAAAAAAATCTGGCCCTCACACCAAGTAAAATGTATGCCTTCCAAACTCTTCCTAGAAGTAGATTTCCTAGCTTAACAGCATAGGAATCATCAACTCTGACAGCCCCCGGTTTTCAATAGCTAGGCCGTTAAAGCCAGCGACTGTAAAGCAGGATGGAAGATTGGTCCCTGAGACAGATCTTCCCTGAGAGGAAGTTTCCAAGGAACATCTGCTACCAAGACCGGTGAGGCCAATCTGGCACTACCTGAATGACTGATTCCCTTTTACCTTAATTCGGCAAAGCAGTCTCAACAGAAGTTGTATTGGAGGTAAATCAGACAATATTGATCCCCCAGAGGATCCTGAGACCTTGACATGAACCTCAGCACCTTCCTATTGAGGCTGGAGGCCAACAGGTCCACATCGGGAGTCCTCCACTGGAGACAGTCGATGAAACACCTCCGGATGAAGAGACCATTCTCCCTGATCCATGTCTGCCGACAGAGTCCCCTTGCTCTACCCCCGCAATGTGCACAGCAGAGAGGGCCAGAACATATTGTTCTGTCCACCTCAGTTTGCCAGCTACTTTTTGTGCCCCTTTAAAGATTGACATATGCCACAGCCGTAGCATTGTCAGACTGTATCCTCAACGGGCATCCCTGCAGACAATCCGTCCACTGAGACAAACAAAGCAACATCGATTCGGGCGATCAGGATCAGCAGACTAGACTCCTCAAGTCCAAAGACCTTGAGCCATGTATACTCCCAAGACATCTACCCACCCGGACAGACTAGCATCTGTGAAAATCACTGTCCAATACAGCAAAAAAAGGAAAGCAAAGACTTCCCCAGGCGAAGCGCTGGAGAGTGGAGCCACCATACCATACCAAAGACCCTCTCATACCCCAGCTCAACAGGATCAGATTGTCCAAAAACTGCAGATCCTTGTTCCATTTGGCAAGAATCTTTGCAGAGTCTGATATGGAACTGAGAAAAATGGAACCATCTCGAAGGTGGAGACCATCAGACCCAGCATTTGCATGCAAGTCCTGACATACGGTTGGACAACAGGAGCCCAATTGCATCCTGAAACTTCCGCAATTTCGTCTGTGGAAATAACACCCAGGCCAAGGCTGAATCCAGCATCAGACCAAGTAGTCCACCTTGGTGGACTGAGTCAGACCTGATTTCTGAAAATTCAGTGTCCATCCGAACTCTTGTAGAGTTTGCACAGTAATATCCAAGGTGACTTCAAGAGCCACTGAAGTCTCTGCATGCAGAATCAGATCATCAGGTAACCTAGTACTGTGATCCCCTTCTGCCAGAGCAAGGCCAACACTGGGGCCAGTATTGTTGTGAACACCTTAGGAGCTCAAGCGAGACCAAAAGGTAACACCACAAATTGATAGTGTTCCTCGCCTACTGCCAACAAACAAAGAAAATGCTGGTGCCTGATGTATATTGGAAGATAAAGGCAAGGGTCCCTGAGATCGATAGAAGCCAAAAGATCCAAATGATGGAGTGCCACTACCATGTGAATGAACTCCCATCCAAAATTTCTGAACCCGCACAAAGTGGTTCAGATTCTTGAGGTCCCAAGATCGGGCAGACCTTGCCTTTGTTCCTGGGAACAGTGAACAGATTTAAATAAAAACCTTGAAAACGTTCCAACTCTGGAACCGGCGCAATAACTCCTTGTGCTACTGCGAACAGGTTCTGTACTGCCCCATAGAGGCCCTGCCGCTGATCGTGAGACAGGCATAAGTTGGAAGGAAAGAACCTTGCCTTAGGCAAGGACAGAAACTCAATCTTGTAACCTAACTGAATCAAACTAGTGGACCCATTTGTCCTGAATGAGCAAAGTCAATGGGGCCAGAAAGCAATTAAGACATGCCACCCCAGATATGAATGAGGGTGCCCCTTCAGGCTAGGAAAGGCTTGTCTGGGGAACCAACAGGGCCCACTTTTTGACTTGCCATTCCATGGTCTCTTGGAGGCTCCTGCAAAAGTACGAGTAGATCTTGAAACCTTTCCTGCAATCCAGTTGGATGAAAGGGGCGCTTGTGAGCCGAGAGAAAAAAAAAAAAAAAGGACCACGTTTACGACGAGGTTCCTTGCCCCCCCTAGCTCCTGTGGAAGCAAAGTAATCTTACCTCCCATAAGGCCCTTAATGATCTCCTCCATAAAAGCACCGAGCAAACTGTAACCTACAAAAGGTAAATCAGTCAACACCTTTTTAGACGCTTGGTTGGCAGACCAGTACTTCAACCACATCATGCGGCGAAGGATCACTGCCGTCAGATATTCTGCCAGCCAAAGGCACCGCATCCAAAGCTGCATCACAAACATGTAGCCCCTGAATCAACTGATCCGCCAACTCAGAAGGATTTTGATCCCCTTCCAGGTCCTGGCGTAAAATTTTTGCCCATTCCATTAAGGTCTGGGACCAAGGTGATAGCAAACACCGGCCTCAAAATTTAACCTGCCATGGTGAAAAAGGTATTGAACCAGAGCCTCAGGTCTCTTGTTCACAGGATCCCTAAAGGATGGAGGAAGAATCCTCCACTGGTTAAAAATGTGGCTTTATTTAACCTGGAAACATGAGAGTGCTCCGATGGTGGGTCAGTTTCTTCAGGAGAGACTCCTCAAAGGGTTATCTCCTAGGGAAACGGTTAGGTATTCCAACCATGCATTGCAGTGATCCCCACTGACTAGCGACAATCTTGTAAAAATAGACAGGAAAGGGGAACACCTTGGAAGATCTGCAGGTGCCAAACTGCGACGCCGACTCAGTGGGGGGAAACTTTAAAGTTGGAGGACTCAGCTGCTGCCGACATCAGTGCCTCCACCGGTGCCTTTTCATGAGTGGCTGCAGTGGAAGAGGATTTATCCTCACTGTTAGAGCAATCAGGGTGCATGGATGCAGACCCAGTGCGTTGACTCACATCTGCGGCAGCCAAATCCACCTCAGACTTTGAGGAGAAAGGGGAAGGTGGGGGTGCTTCTTGCTAGGCCACCTTTGCAGGGCCAATTCAATCTCTGACACAAGAGACTGCAGGGCCGCCGTCATGGCCACCAGGGCAGACTGAGACCCAGAGGGTCCCGCAGCTTCAAGGAATGGTCAGGTGGTAAGACATGTTCCAGGGACTCCATGGTTAAATCAGAACCGCACTGTGCACAAAATAAATTTTTTTTTTTAAAAAACAACCCTGCACAGCGCTACTGCTGGAGGTACCACAAGAATCAGCGCACCCATGGTCTATAGCAGAGGAGGGACTGTATACCTACAGGGACTCCCCACCATGCACCAAAAAAGGAAGAGGAAGCACTGACACTGTCTCTAGATGCCCCCGCCGCACATCGTCGCACTTGACTTTAAGAAAATGGCCGCCGCAGAGACTACAATGGGAAACCAAAAACATGGCCACGGACTACACAACATGGCTGCCGAGGCTGAATACAATCATCCACGGCAAAATGGCACCACCCTGGACCCCAGGGAATTACTAGACCACCAGGCATAAATGCAGGCACTCCCAATAAGGGATCCGCTAGCGGCACACTCCCACCACCCTCCGGCCCAGCACCTAGTCAACACCCACAGCCAGAAAGACCCATGCACCCCAAAGGGGGACTAAGGGAGAGGAATGGGGGCAAATGAGGGCGACCATTACAGGGCAAAACCCCAGCTAGGTAGAGGGGGGGGGAGGAAGGATACAGGAGGGGGGGGTCAGCCTACCATCCCCAGGAAGAGCCCGCGTCCACCCTAGCAATCCCCAGAGAAAAGAGGGGGGACACTACTCACCACACCTTGGAATTAGGTGGGCACCACTCCCAGCAGTCCACCATCTGGGAATGGGGGTGCTGCGGCCAGAGGTACGCTGTGACTCTGGTCGTAATTAGGACTATGCAACCTCGTGAGGTGTTTCACTCGCCGTCCAGTGAGGCTATGTCGCAGCCAACCCAGCGCAGAGCGAATAGTTGGGTCTCACTCGCAGGCCAGTCTGGTAAGGTCATAAGGATCTATAATATCCAGTGTGTCGCCCAGTCCAGCTGTTGATTGTAGTTCACACAGGAACAGAAAACAAAGGAAAAGAAAAAATTCCATTTAAAAAAGGAAAAAAAGCTAGGACCAGAGATTGCAGCAGGGAGCCAGGTCCTTACTCCTGACTAGGCAGAAAAAACTAAAGTCCTGCAGCAGGAAGTGATGGTATATCTCTGGGACTGCCTCAGGGGCGTAGCCAAAAAGGTTTACGCCCAGCCCTACTCCTGAAGAGAGAAAGCATAAGCCCAAGGGTCTAAGACATGAAGCTGTGTCCCTCAGTGAACAAAAGAAAAATTTTATATTTTGCCAGTATGGGGAAAATGACAACTTTTTTTTTTTTAACACAAAGTTGTCATTTAAATTATATATTGCTCAAACATGCCATGGCCATATGTGAAATGACACCCCAAAATAACATTCTGCTGCTTCTCAGACATGTGGTATCCCCATACTCAGGAAAAGCAGCAGAATGTATTTTGTGGTGTCATTTAACCACTTAAGCCCCGGAGGATTTGGCTGCTCAAAGACCAGGCCCTATTTTGCGATTCGGCACCGCGTGACTTTTTTTAACGGACAATTGCGCAGTCGTGCGATGCTGTACCTAAACAAAATTGACGTCCTTTTTTTCCCACAAACAGAGCTTTCTTTTAGTGGTATTTAATCACCTGTGGGATTTTTATTTTTTGTCGCTATAAACAAAAAAAGTGTGACAATTTTGAAAAAATAATATTTTTCAAATTTTTTTTATATGAAATTCCCCAAAAAAAAATATAAAAATCAAAATTTAACATTTTAGGCCAATTTGTTTTCTGCTACATATTTGTTAAAAAAAAAAAAAAAAACGCAATAAGCGTATGTAACTATGTAATTTTGATTGGTTTGCGCAAAAGTTATTGCGTTAACTACGGGAAAGATTTGTCATTTTTATTGTTTTTTTTTTTTAACTAGTAATGGCGGCGATCTGCGATTTTTTTTGCGTGACTGACATTGTGGCAGACAGATCGGACCCTTGACTGACATTTTTGACACTGTCAGGGAAGGGGTTAACATTATTGGTGATCAGTGGGTTAAATGTATCCCTAGGGGCGTGTTTCTAACTGTGGGGGGGGGGGGCGGGGGCATGGCTAGTGATGTAACCACAGAGACATACGATCCTACATAGCAGGATCGTATAGTCTCTGCAGTTACAGAGAATGATAGACGGCTGTGTTTACATCAGCTGTCTGCCTTTCTCCCTCTCCTGAGCAGGATCGCGAGTGGCCGGCAGACATCGGAGCCGCCGGTCACACGTGCGGGGATGCCCGTGAATGAGCGGGGGCGGGAACGTGCGTTTGCCATTTATAGGCTCCTGGGCGAGCGACGTAGATCTACGTCGGTTGGCCCAGGAGCGGCTGACAACCACTTGCCGACCGCCGTCAGTATATTTACTGTGGTAAATATATACCCATGGAATGTGTGCAATATATCATTTAAGTGACAACTTTGTGAGGAAAAAAAAAATAAAAAATTGGCAGTTTACCAATACTGAAAAAATATTAAATATTCCATGGACTTAACATGCCTCAAAATAGCTTAGGGTGTCTACTTTCCGAAAGAGGTCATTTTGGGGGTTTTCTGCCATCTTGGCATTTCATGGCCTCTGAGACTGATAGGCAGTGAAGAGTGACATCAACATTTTATGCCCTTAGAAAGCCTGAAGGCAGTGATTGGTATCCCCATACTCAGGAGAAGCAACAGAATGTATTTTAGGGTGTAATTTACATTGCATGTACACATTCACATATACCCATGGCATGTGTGAGCAATATATCATTTCCATGACAACTTTGAAAAATTACCAAAAAAAATAAATAAAATTTTACACAAACTCCTGTGACAAAAAAAAATGTAATATTCAATGGGCTCAATATGCCTCTCACAAAATTCCTTGGGGTGTCTACTTTCCAAGAGGGGGTAATTTGGGGGGGGGGGGGGGGTTACTGCCCTGCCATTTTAGCACTCCAAGAAATTAGATAGGCAGGTAAAGCTGTGTAAATTCCAGTATATACACCATAGCTTGTAGACGATATAACTTTTGCGCAAACCAATAAATATACGCTTATTGCAAATTTTTTAATCAAAGACATGTAGCTAAATACATTTTGGCCTAAATGTAATGATAACAAAATTAGTTTATTGGATATTTTTTTTTTAAATAAGAAAATGTCTTTTTTTCTCAATTTTCGTCTTTTTTCATTTATATCGCAAAAAATAAAACCGCAGAGGTGATCAAATACCACCGAAAGAAAGCTCTATTTGTGGGGAATAAAAAAGGATGCAAATTTTTGGGTACAGCATTGCATGACCGCACAATTGTCAATTAAATTTACGCAGCGCCAAATTGCAAAAAAATGGCCTGGTCATTAAGGGGGCAAATCCTTCTGGTCCACAAGTGGATAAGTATTGTTCTGAACATAGGAACAGATATCACAAACTACTTACAAGGTTATAAAGTATTTAACAGGCCAAAAGGGAGCAAAGAAGAGAAGTTTATTGTAAGAGTTACATTAACTTTATTAAAAAAAAACAAAAAACAAGCACCAGTTTCTGGCCTGCGGCAGCAGCGTTTTTGGCACTACAGTTTAACTGCTTCCTGCTATTCAACTAAAGATGTACCACACTGGCCTCTTTCATAGCATCACAGCTTATGTAATCAGAGCTCTTCTGTTGCAAGACGCATACACAAGGCCGATTTACCCTGGCCCTAAAACACAGGCATTACCCTCTTATATACACAAAGATTTTGGAAAACCTAAAAAGGAAGTCAAACTATCCCGTGATTAAGCCAAACGGTCCTGCTGTATTCAATTTTAACAAATACAAAAAAACTTCTGGATAAAAATACCACCATTACCCTTCACCTTAGTGTAAAGTTAAAAAGACAAAAACGTCTGGGATAGACGCAGCTGCGACCACACATACATACAGTATCTCACAAAAGTGAGTACACCCCTCATATTATTATTACCATTATATCTTTTCATGTGACAACACTGAAGAAATTACACTTTACTGTTATACAAGCTGTAAACTCCCTACTTTACATTGCAGCAAATTTGCTGTCCCCTCAAAACAACAACACACAGCCATTAATGTCTAAACCGCTGGCAACAAAAGTGAGTACACCCCTATGTGCAAATGTCCAAATTGGGCTCAAAGTGTCAATATTTTGTGTGGCCACCATTATTTTCCAGCTCTGCCCTAACCCTCTTGGGCATGGAATTCACCAGAGCTTCACAGGTTGCCACTGGAGACCTCTTCCACTCCTCCATGATGACATCATGGAGCTGGTGGATGTTAGAGACCTTGCACTCCTCCACCTTCTGTTTGAGGATGCCACAGATGCTCAATAGGGTTTAGATTTGGAGCCATGCTTGGCCAGTCCATCACCTTTACCCTCAGCTTCTTTAGCAAGGCAGTGGTCATCTTGGAGCGGTGTTTGGGGTCGTTATGTTGGAATACCATCCTGCGGCCCAGTTCCTGAAGGGGAGGGGGGAATCATGCTCTGCTTCAGTACATCATGGCATGCATGGCTCCCTCAAACTATAGCTCCCCAGTGCCAGCAGCACTCATGCAGCCCCAGACCAGGACACTCCCACCACCATGCTTGACTGTAGGCAAGACACTTGTCTTTGTAATTCTCACCCGGTTGCTGCCACACATGCTTGACACCATCTGAATCAGATAAGTTTATCTTGGTCTCTCATGGTCTCTCATCAGACCACAGGACATGGTTCTTTTAATTAATTCTTTATGGTCATCTACACAGGGATATTTATTCTTGCTCCTGGCACAGATAGAAAGGGCTGGGACAATGTGAATAATGGGGGATTTTAACTACCCAGACATTGACTGAAGTAATGGCACTGCTGGAACAGTTAAAAGGGCACAACATTTATAAACCTATTACAAGACAATTTTATGGTGCAGTTTATTGAGGTCCCCACTAGAAATGATGATCTGTTGTACTTGGTAATCTAAAACCATGCAGAGCTTATTAACACTGTTCATATAAAAAACATCTGGGTAGCAGTGACCATAAAAATGATTTAATTTAATGTTAGCTGTAAGCAAAAAATGCATACAGGAAATACAAAAACACTTAACTTTAAGAGAGCAAATTTTCCAAGCATGAGGGCTGCTCTCCAGGATTTAGACCGGGAGGGATTATTGGCATCAATAAGCACAGAACAGAAATTTGAATTTTTCAAAAAGACTTTATGCAAACTCACTGCAAAGTATATTCCCATAGGTAATAAGTTTAAAAGGCTAAAAATAAAACCTATGGGGCTCATGGGAAAAAGTTAAAAAATATAAAAATGAGGGAACACCATCATTGTTTAATTGTTACAAAGAATATAACAGAATATGTAAAAAGAAAATCAGGGACACAAAAATTCATAATGAACGACAGATTGCAAAAGATAGGACAAACCCCAAAATATTATTCAAATATAACAGTAAAAAAGGTTAGGTCTGAGCATGTAGGCCCTTTACAAAATAATCAAGAGTGGGTGACTGGGGACAAAGAGAAGGCACATTTACTAAATACATTCTTCAGCTCTGTGTATACAAAGGAACATGGGGGAGCTCATGACCATAATGAGGACAGTATTGACACAGCCCGAAATGATCCACAATGGCTCAAAAGTGATATGGTCCAGAAATATTTAGACAGAATAAGGGTGGATAAAGCGACTGGACCAGATGGCATCCACCCACGTATCCTAAAAAGAATTGAGCGCTGTAATTTCTAAGCCTTTGTTTCTAATTTTTAGGGACTCGTTAAGAACTGGAATAGTACCACTGGATTGGCGTAGGGCCAATGTGGTGCCTATATTTAAAAAGGGATCAAAGTCTTTGCCAAGTAACTATAGACCTGTTAGTTTAACTTCTATAGTCGGGAAGATATTGGAGAGTTTAATAAAAAAGACCACATAGATGAGTTCTTGCTGGAAAAAAAAATATTTTAAATCAACAGACAGCATGGATTCATGAGAGACAGAAGTTGTCAAACAAACCTGATTTCTTTTTATGAGGTGGTAAGTAAAACCTTGGCAGAGGGGTGGCAGTGGACGTAGTATACTTGGATTTTGCAAAAGCGTTTGACACAATTCCCCACACACGGCTAATGTGTAAGGTAAAGTCTACTGGCTTGGAAAAATCGGTTTGTAATTGAATTCTATCTTTTAGCCAATTTTCTATCCAGAGAGTAGTGGTTAATAATTCTTACTCTGAATGGTCTAGTTATCAGTGGTGTACCCCAAGGTTCAGTGTTGGGACCCTTACTTTTTAATATCTTTATAAATGATAGAGGGTCTGGTATTAAAAGTACCATTTCAGTCTTTGCAGATGACACCAATCTTTGCAGTAAAAATAACTTCTTTACAGGATGTCTCCAACTTGCAAGCTGACCTCAATGCACCATTTCATTGGGCAACTATGTGGCAAATGAGGTCTAATGTTGATAAATGTAAAGTTATGCACTTGGGGGCTAAGAATATGCATGCCTCATGCATACTAGGTGGAGTAGAACTGGGGGAATCTATAGCGGAGAAGGATCTGGGTGTCCTGGTAGATCATAAGATTAATAATAGCATGCAATGCCAAGCTGCTGTTTCCAAAGCAAGCAAAGTCCTTTCTTGTATAAACAGAGGCATGGACTCCAGAGAGAGAGATATAATTTTGCCCCTGTACAAATCATTAGTAAGACCTCATCTAGAATATGCAGTTCAGTTTTGGGCACCAGTTCTTAAAAAGGATATCGGGGAACTGGAGAAAGTGCAGAGAAGGGCAACCAAACTGATAAGAGGCATGGAGGACCTAAATTTATGCTCTCTTGAGGAGGAGATTAAGGGGGGATATGATCAACATGTATAAATACATAAGGGGTCCATATAGTGAACTTGGTGTTGATTTGTTCACTTTAAAGTCAACACAGAGGACAAGGGGGCACTAAGTCTAGAGGAAAACAGATTTTGTCTCCAAATACGGAAAGGTTTCTTCACCGTAAGAGCTGTGAAAATGTGGAATAGACTCCCTCCAGAGGTGGTTCTGGCTAGCTCACTAGATTGCTTTAAAAAAAAAAAAAGTCTGGATTCTTTCCTAGGTGTACTGTACATATATAAATGGGTACTAAAATTTTTTTTTTTTTTTTTTTTAGATAAAGTTGATCCAGGGAATATCCGATTGCCTCTCGGGGGATCAGGAAGGAATTTTTTTCCCCTGCTGTAGCAAATTGGATCATGCTTTGCTGGGGCTTATTTTCGCCTTCCTCTGGATCAACAGCAGGTATAGAAGTGTGTATATGGGATTGTATGGTTGGGTTTTCAATACTGTTTTTTGGTTGAACTGGATGGACTTGTGTCTTTTTTCAACATGACTAACTATATGTAACTATGTATGTAACTATCATTATCATCTCTTTATGTTGTGCTCAGTAGAGCGGTCATTCAATGGGACTCGCTCCAGACTGGCCAGAAGCAAAACAGACAATACTATCTGGACATGAATACAATTCAGAATTAAACTGCTGTTTAGAGCAGCACTTAGGATCATACAATTCCTGATTGCACAAATTACTGCAATGTCCACGACAATAATTAACAAGCAGACTTGTATAAAGTACTCGAAATTTCTACTTGAGTAAAAGTACAAGTGCTCGATCAAAAAATTACTTGAGTAGAAGTGGAAGTGCTTGCAGAAAAAGTTACTTAAGTAGAAGTACTAAAGTATTCAACATTTTTTTTACTTAAGTATTGCAAGTAGTTTTTTCAAAAAATTTGCTACTTAAGTACTAAAAGTAAAAAGTACCAGTAGTTTTGAAAAAAAAATTCTACTCAAGTACTGAAAGTAGAAGTACAAGTACTGTGTTATGTAGTTATTAAAGAAAGAAGTCAAAAGTATGAACATCATATTGTTTTTATTATTTCAAATGATTTATTCAAATGACTAACCGGTGTTTGTTAGTAGTTTCTTGATGCACTTTAAGCGCTGTAGCACCATTTATTTGTTTGTTTCATATTTTCTTTTTATTGGAAAGATTTGGTATAGCAGCTTTTATTATACACAGCCTTTATTTTCGTATGCGCTGATTTACAAATGACATTATACACATTTTTTTGAGCTTTATGCAACCTGCCATCTACTGTTCTGGCAGTGGTAATTTTTTTAAAAGTAACGAGTAACTATGCAGCACAAAAAAAAAAATACTTGAGTAGAAGTATCGAAATCATCGAAAAAATGTAGTGAAGTAAAAGTAGAAGTAGGAGAAAAAAATTCTACTCTAGGAAAGTACAGATACCGCATTTCGGTACTTAAGTACAGTACTTAAGTAGTTCTACTTCGTTACTATACATCTCTGTTAACAAGTGAGAAATTGTTGAATCTCCTTATTCCATCATCCCAAAATGTGTACTGCATTATTAATCCTCCCTAATGGATAATAGATTCAGCACAGAATTACAGCCCTGTGGCAATTAGAAGGCATGATCTCCCCAACTTTTTGCAGACTGACCACAGAGCAAACACAGCTCCGCTGCATACCGGCTTACCTTGGCTCTTGCTTCCCTGGTAGCCTCCGCCTCAGCTGCCATGGCCCGCTGAAGTTGAACTGGCAACTTGACATCCTTGATCTCTACACGCTCCACTTTGATACCCCAGTCATCAGTGGCAACATCCAGCGTGGACTGCAATAAGAAAAAGCACCGACATAAGAAGAGTGACACATTTTTAGATGAGACAGTCTACGCATAAAAAAAAAAAAAAAAAAAAAACCTTAAAAACGAGGAATGAACTTTAAAACATCCTAGCTCAGTGGCAGAACTACCAGGGTCACAAAGACTGCACTTGCGACCAGGCCCTGGCGTTCCGCCACTGTCGGGGGGGTCCCCAGTGGTGTTGCTAGCCATGGGGCTCTGACTTGAGTGCATGCTCTGGGCTGGATGAGAGAGACGCAATGACACTTCCCCCTGCCTTGCTCGGATGGTAGAGGAGAGACAAACTGCTCCTTTTGCCCCTCTCCTCCTGTGTGCACTGTGGGAAGTGGGAAGCCCAGCAGCTTAATTTGATCATTCAGCTGCTGTGTTTCACACTTTCTGCGGTGCACACACAGGGAGGAGACGGAGCAGATTGACCATTTAAGAGAAACACTGATTGTCTACCTCAAGTTTTTATTTTCTCTGTCTGTTACCAAACTTATCAACAGACACTAGGAGATTATATATATATATATATATATATATATATATATATATATATATATATATATATATATATATATATATATATATATATATATATATATATATATATATATATATATATATATATATATATATATACATACACACATACATACATACATACATACATACACACACATACATACACACACACAAACATATGGTAGATTAATGTAAAATAAGGTATCCCTGGAATTCTTTTATCAGATGATTACTTATGATTGGCTGCAAGAAATTATCTAGGAGGAGCATGGCTAAAATTATGCTGAGGTGCATGCTTTCTGCATTTAGCACTGCTTCCTGCAGTTTAACTTTCCTACAGTTTTACTGACACTTCATATATGTTCAGGACTGAAGCAGCAAGTTTAAGAAACTGCATAACCATTATTAATTGTCACCATGGGAGGTGTACAGAACCTTTAAAAAACTTCTTGTGTTGAGATCACCCCTTCTACTTTAAATATAACGAATTATAATCTACCATGTCTGACACCATATAGCAATGGTTCCTACATTTTTATTTTGTAGCAGACTGTAGCATATTTAACACTGTTGTAGGTTGTCAATTTTTTTTCCCCCTCTTGAAAAGTAAAAGGATCAAACTTCTGTAGCTTGCCACTTCCATAAGCCATGCATGTCACAGAATTGAAAGTCAATTTCCCTCTACCTGGGAGCCTGAGACTTTGTGAAATGTTGGGGAATGTTTACAGGGATTATTTATTGTTGGGAAATGTTTCCAGGGATTATTCAGTGAAACACTTAAGCCCCGTACACACGTACCGATCGTCGTCATACAAACGTCGGCGGACGAAAGATCTGCCGATTGTACGCTTGTTAGTATGGTGCCTCCGACAGCTGTCTGCGCACATTCTGCGGACAAGAGTCTTTCTTGCAAACATGAAAATTTTTGTATGCCGACACCAGAACGGACGATTGTTCGCCAGTCAGTACAGAATTCTGCCGACAGACCGCAGATTTGCAAGACTGGGCATGCTCAGAAAAGAAAAAACACAGGGAAAGTTAACCATTACATGACATCACTTCTGCAGTCGGCTGTAGTCGGCGGACAAAATTCTTGGGCAGTCTTTGCACTTTTCAACAGACACCGACATCCCGGGGTGAAAAGACGAACGTTTGTATGCCGACGATCGGTACGTGTGTACGGGGCTTTATGCCCCATACACATGTGCAGATTATCTGCAGACTTTTGTCTGCAGACTTACCTTTTCTATGTAGTGCAGGGCCTGCCGGATTGCATACAAATTGAAAATGTTTAGGTTTGACCTCATATTATATGGTTTTGGTAAGTCTGCAGACAAAAGTCTGCAGATAATCTGCATGTGTGTATGGGGCATTAGTCAACTGTTCTTCATCAGCATTTGCTTGCAAACTAAAAAGATGAAGTTTTCCCTGCATCCAATTCACATGACAGGAGAGAGTGACCGGCTCTCAATGGAGTCGATTCGCACATCTCGGGGGCGGCTGCAGAGCGCACTGCAGAAGGGTCCTGTGCGTCTTCGGCTCCATTTCAGGTCTGAATTTAGGCAAAAATTCGGACCCGATTCGCCCCTGCAAATGGAGAACAGGGACGCAGCAGACCCCTGCTGCGAGCCACTTCGCACAGATTATAAACACACCTAAGGCTGGGTTCACTGAGTATTGCAGCTCCCCAGAAGATCTATGCACATTGTTTGGATTTTGTAGGCACTATGCCGAATGGCATTCATTCAGAGTTTACAGATTGCAGACAGAAATGTGAAGAATCAAAAGCAGGAATTTTTTTTCCCCATTTATGTAGATAGGTGGGCAGCAAAGCCGCTGTGTCTATTCATTCCTCAGCATCAAACACTTTCCCTGTTTCCCTCTATCACAGTCAGTTTGAAAGCAGAGCTCCAGTCAAAAGAAACCTAAATTGAATAGCATATTAAAAAAAGATAAAAAATTGCTACACCAGATTTTGCTGCAATATTCATCTTGAGGCTGAGTTCACACTGATGGGATGCAGGAACCACAGCGATTCTTGTGTGGGTTCCTGCATCGCATCTGACTCGCAGTCAGTTCACACTCCTCTGTGCAAACTGCAGCGGGTGGCAATACAAAAGTTAAGGACACCCCCAAATCGATTCTCAGAATGCAGTGCAAACTGTGGAATTGAAACAGATTTGGAGAGCATGGGTCTAAACGCCCATGTGATTCATTTCCAGTGCTGACCAAAAAAACGGTTCTGCACCATTTTGGTCCGAATGCGATGCGATTTCAGCCATACATCTCACAGACATCACCACTGTGCACATCACATGCAATGTCTGGCATCGCGCCAGTGTAAACCCAGCCTGAATTCAGATATTTCCCCCACAGCTCTTTATTTCCACTACCAGTCTGATGGCCAGCATTATTCAACTCACTTCCTCTGAGCCCTCCTCAGCCTGGTATTGAACAGAGAAAGAAGAAAACAGCAAAGTTCTGAGCTCATCTCCCTGCTTTCTCTTCTTAATAGCATGTCTCTTCTATGCACATAAGGGTGCATTCACACCTGCGATTGCACTCCAATTAGCTTTGCTTTCACTGGTGCTGCCTCCTGCAGGAACCCCACTGGGGTTCTTGTATCTCATCAGAGTGCAGGTGTGAATGCTTCCTAAACTGACTGGTTCCTTGAGCGACTTCTTCATCTCTCCAGCCTTGCTGTACAGGGACTACAAGAGGCTGATTCCAGGGCAAAATTAAGGTACGTCCCTGGCTTGCATAAAAAAAAAAAAAAAAGAAAATTTACACACACACACACACACACACACATGTAATGATAATATCACTTAATGGAGTGTAGTAAATGAATACAGAACTGCATGAATTTGTGTGGGTCTTTTGCATCTGCCTAAACTTAGATAATAATGGAACATACTGGGGTTGGTGTGCCAACACTACTTGACCATAGAGATGAAACGGAATGCAAACAGCTTCACCTTGCCCCAGAATGAGCGTACACTAAGCATTCATATTCATTCTCCTAGCAAATGTATTGCATGTAGATGTGGGCCATTAACTGACTATAAAGTATCACAAAAAGATATACCAATGGTATATCCCCCCGCGCCAAATGGGCCGTAGGGTAATTATATTTGTGTATGTATTAACAAGCAGCAGCTATAGAATGGGTTTAACAATGCATCAGTAATAGCCTCTAAAAACAACGAAGGCTACCTACAGTGCTTGCTAAGAAGGCAAATGAATAACCATAGATGTTCAGCAACTCAAAATTGTCCAATTATGCTTTAACAAACTCCATGCAGTAAGGTTCACATCAAAATCGTATAGGTGCTTATTGCCATTTCTATTCAGTAAACAATTATATATACTGCAATTTAAATCAATAATTGTACCGTGTACTAAAAAAAATAAACATACATTTTTCCGTGCGATTATATCATAAATAATTGATAGGTGCATATAATAGAGTGCTGATACATAAATGTAATTTATAAATAAGTGCAAGTGTCCCAAACGGGTTAATTCATGTCCAATATGTAAACAATGGTGACTGTAGTGATCAAAGTTCAAAAGAATTTTCCTTGTGCAAAGATGCTCATCTGATACAGTTCAAAGTGCAGGTGCTCAATGTGGATCTTATCCAATCCGCCTTGTGACATATAAATGGCACAGGTTCCTCTCCACCGTGGTATAGGTATAGTTGGGTGACTTACCAGACGATGTGGGTCTCATATGTCTTATAGCATTAAGACCACTCACGCTTGATTGGCCCCCAAGGACCTCTGAAGACCTCATACGGCGTGACGAAACGCATTGAGCTGGAAAACGCACAACGTGACGTCACAGGGGCAGGTGGAATGCAAGCCGGCATCTCCGCTCTCCACTCTGTGTCTAGACTGTGTACCGTCACGAAAGCTGCAATTTAACTTTTTTTACCTGAAATCACCCATGGATGGGAAATAAAATCTTTAACCTTACCTACTACACTATTTGGAGCTTTTCTTTTTTTTACCCTGGTCCTTACTTGATGCGGGGAGAGGAAAGGGGGGATCCGCCATTACCCCAGTATCGGAGTATCACAGAGGGGACCTACCCTGGCCTTGGAGGCCAATCAAGCATGAGTGGTCTTAATGCTATAAGGCATATGACACCCACATCTGGTAAGTCACCCAACTTTACCTATACCACGGTGGAGAGGAACCTGTGCCATTTATATGTCACAAGGCGGATTGGATAAGATCCACATTGAGCACCTTCACTTTGAACTGAATCGGATGAGCATCTTTGCACTTTAATATATGCACCTATTATTTATGATATAAACGCACGGAAAAATGTATGTATATTTATTTAGTACACGGTACAATTGATTTAAATTGCAGTATATATAATTATTTACTGAATAGAAATACCACTAAGCACCTATACGATTTTGATTTGAACCTTACTGCACCGAGTTTGTTGAAGCATAATCGCACAATTTTGAGTTGCTGAACATCTATGGTTATTCATTTTCCTTCTTAGCAAGCGCTGTAGGTAGCCTTCACTGTTTTTAGAGGCTATTAGTGATGCATGACTATAGAGTATGTATTAATTCTTAACTTATGTACAGACACTTGAAGTATCCTTAGGTCCAGTGTTCTGCATTCAAACATTGCTTTTAGTCTATAAGATAGCTCTAGATTAGCCCAGATGAGTACAGTCTGAACAACTGATACTTCAAGAGCCAGCACATAAATACAGGATTACCAAAATGGCAGTCTACAAAGTGCAATTTTTCATCCCACATTACAAAACTAGGGAGAAGTGTTACAGAAAAGGTATTGCCGACATGTCATATGGACTCGAGGAAGGAGCTTAGACCAGTTTCTAAATGCAAACCACATGGATTGAAACCCTTCAGATTGTGATGCAAGTTACAAAATGGAAGGAAGGGTTTGCACATTTTTCCCAGCAGTCATTGCAGTCGGTTGGAGTGCCCCACCTGCATGTTATGTGCTATCTCCTCCCGGTCTGACAAGATCTGTGACAGGTTCTTCGTTCCGAGGACATTGCGGAGGGTGGTCTGCGCTAGAAGTCTGGTGGCTGAATCTGCATTTGTGATGTTCGCTACAGCCAAGATGGCATTCTGTACCCGGTAATAGACGACACCATCCACACTGACTGTCACTGAGTCTTTAGTCAAAATCTGAAAGATAAAAACGTCACGATAATTATTAGGATCAAAACAATAGTCATTCTGAAAATAAATGGCAATTATTTAATCACAGCTAATGGAAGGAAAAACTAAACAGAATTGCAATCCACATCACTTCCATTAGCAAATATCCCACAAAATCCGCAGAATCAAAAAAAGGAGGTAATGGGGGAAATAGAAATCTATTTTTTGACTGCATCTAAATAAAATAGAGGAGGTCTAAATAAAATAGACATTTCCAAATATAGGAGTCTAAAAAATCCAAGTAAAATTTACCGGTAACTTGTTTTCCAGAAGTCTTTCAGGACAGCACCTGAGAGAGAGTGGCTTCTTGCCAACAGGAAACACTTCAACCAAACTTTAACCACTTCCTGCAAACCGACGTAAACCGACGTACATGTACATCGGCTTGAAGAAGTGGTTGTACTGGGGGGGTGATGCCTGCAGCTAGAGTCCTCAACCGGTGGTCAGCTTTTCGGTGATAACTGATGCGCCTCAGCAGCCACTCGGCCGTTACCACAAGGAGCAGGAGGGGACGTGTCTTTCTCTCTTTCCCCCCCCCTTTCTGGCGCTCTGCCTGGGTCTCCCGTTCCACCAGGAGACCAAAGCGAACCAGCTAGTCAGAGTGCCGAACAAAGCTGGGATTCAGCTTTGATCAGGTATCCAATAAGAGTATTCCAGAAGTGACATCACTGCCACTGATTTAAAAAAATAAATAAATATTATTATTATATATAATCTATCAGTATTAAAAAAAAATTTAACTCTAAACTGGTAACCGGCATAAATGTTTAAAGCGCCGTCTATGGAGATTTTTAAGTACCGTAGTTTGTCGCCATTTCACGTGTGCGCAATTTTAAACCGCAACATGTTAGGGATCCATTTACTCCATGTGACATATTTCACAATATACAAAAGAAATTGGGCTAACTTTACTGTTTTTTTTTTTTTTTTTAAATTTAGTGAAGTGTATTTTTTATTTTTTAAATTGCGTCTGAAAGACCGCTGCCCAAATACTGTGCGACATAAAATATTGCAATAACCGCCATTTTTTTCTCCAAAGTCTTTGAAAAAAAAAAAAATTATATATATATATTATATATATATATATATATATAATATGTTTAGGGGTACTGAGTAATTTTCTAGCACAAAAAATACTGGATTTTACCTGTGTCAGAAATAGCCTTGGTCCTTAAAGTGGTTAAAGGGAGGCTTCTCCCCACAGCTCATCAGTTGTAGTAGAGTATTTCCAGCCCGGGCTGGAACACAATCATAATATGGTTAAAAATATTAAAAAATAGCAAAAAAACAAGGGCAGTCCTGAAAGGCTCCTGGAAAACAAGTTACCGGTAAGGTTTTCCATTAACGTCTTTCAGGAAAGCATCTGAGAGGATTAATGAGACTTACCAACTAGGGAGGGACAACCGCCTGAAGGACCTTTCTGCCAAATGCCTGATCACCTGCTGACAGAAGGTCCAGTCTGTAATGACGGACAAACGTTAAAATAAAGACCACGTAGCCACCTTACAAATTTGATCTGGGGTGGCACCAGTTTTTTCTGCCCATGTAGTGGTAAGACCTCTTGTAGAGTGTGCCTGGATTCCAAGCAGAGGGAGACAATTCCATCTGGGAGTAAGTCTCCAAAATAGCTGGATTTAAGCCACCGAGCAATTGACCCATTAGATGCCATTTTGTTGCCAGAAAAAGAACAACACAACTAAGACCTAAAGTCTCTTGTAACCTCCAGGTAATGTAATATAATTCTTCTTACATCTAGGACTCTCCTTATCCCCTGAAGGTTAGAACAAAAAGTTAGCAGGATAATATCCTGTGACTTGTTTTGAACTGACCTTAGGATTATACTTAAAACAGATCCAGAGTTTTTGCCAATCTGGGTAGATGGACAAGAAGTGCTCCCTAACTGATAGCGCATGCAGTTCACCGATTCTTCTTGCAGATGTAATCTTAACTAAAAATACCATCTTGAGGGTAAAGCCCCGTACACACGTACCGATTGTCGGCTGTAAATATACGGCCGACGACCGATCGGCCGATTGTAGGCTTGTTAGTATGATGCTTCCGACAGCGCATTTTCGGCCGAACAGAATCTGTCATGCAGACTTTAAAATATTTGTTGGCCGTCACCAGAACGGCCGATTGTTCGCCAGTCAGTACAGATTTCGGCCGACAGACAGCAGATTAGCAAGACTGGGCATGCTCAGAAAAGAAAAAAGACAAGGAAAGTTAACCATCACATGACATCACTTCTGCAGTCGGCTGTTGGCCGACAAAATTCGTGTGCAGTCTTTTGCAGTTTTCAACAGACACGACAGCCCTGGACAAAAGACGGCCAATCGTTCGTCCGACGATCAGTACGTGTGTACGGGGCTTTAGATTCCTCAAAGAGATTGATTCTAAAGGCTCGCTCTTTTCATACATCACAGGACACAGAGCCATAAATCATAACATATGGGTTATAGAGTCACCTATAGGTGAAGGACGCTGGCAACCAATCAGAATTGATGACCCCTATATAACTCCTCCCACACAGGAAGCACCTCAGTTTTTTCGCCAGTTTCTAAAAAGGTGAAGGTCGCTGTGGAGAGGCGCTCCACATGTTTGTTATGTTTCAAAGAAGAAGAAAGAAAATAAGTTTATGCTAACATACCCCAAACCAAGATCACTGGATCTAAGGGGTTAGCTATCGGATCCATCTAAAACAGTCAATGGACTAAAAGGATGGTACCTGAGCCTTGGGAAGCAGATACTAGGTTTTGCCTGTAACGCTGTCCTTTTCCAAGGGTCCAGATCCCAGGGTCCAGCACCTCAATACATAACCCCAAAGGAGCTCCCTGCAGGGTGCTCTACAGGTCCAAGGTCTTATATAGGGGACCCAGTCCTTGAAGGTCTCCAAGACAATGCTCATTGTGAGGGGTGAAGATTGGATTCTTGCTTATAGCAGTTTACTGCGGCAGGACTGGGGAGTCCATTTTAAATATTTACACAGCAAACAAACCTTAAAGGGTTAAAATTGCAAAATTGTAATTATTTTATGCACTGTTCCCTTTAATAAGATTACAAAGACTTGTGCCAAGTGTATTTCTGCTTGTAATTACATTGTAACAGTTTTATGCAAAGTACGTTTTAGGGCTCTTTCACACGGGCGGTCCGATCAGATCCGCCTGTCAGTTTTTTTAGGCGGATCTGATCGGATGCCCCATTCAGCCCTATGGAGCAGCGGATGTCAGCGGTGACATGTCCGCTGACATCCGCATCCGATCCTGTCCGTGAAATCCGGACGGATGGAAACCCTATTTTCCATCCGTCCTGGGGATCGGATCGGAAGAGAGCGGACAGGCGGTCCGCTCTTATCAGATTCCCCATAGAGAGCAGCGGGGGCTGTGACACCTCACTCTCCGCACTGCAAGCGGAGACAGAGCTGTCATCCGCCGGTTCAGCGGGGATCGCGGATCGATCCCCGCTGAGCAGCACGGATCCGCCTACGGAGGCGGACCGTGTGAAAGAGCCCTAAAGTAGGTCTAAAGGATTGGGCAGAGGACGTGGAAGATGTAGCTCAGGGTGACCCTATAGAAGGTCAAGCTGAAATCTCCACTTCCGGAGAGTCAGAGGAATCTCCATCAGCCTCTCAATCCCAGAGATTGTTTATCCAGTCTCTTGCTGAGATGGTCCGGACTGAGTTTAAACTTCTGCCCTCACAGACAACTGAAACCTCTTTTTCCTCCCTAGGCTCATTGTGCCCTCCTCAGAGTCCTCTGTCATTTCCCATACATCCACTCTTGGAGCAAGAAGTGTATAACGACTGGGAAGAGTACATTGCTACCTGTAAAGAGGAAGAGTAGGCGTCCTTCCTTTAAGATCCCCAGCACTCATAATACCAGTGCTTCCAATTCCAGGCAGTGGCCACAGCCTCAGCCTTCTGCATCCAGACCAAGGTCAGAAAAAGCCCTGGGCACAGATCAGCCAAGTCTTCCTCTAAGCCCTCTCAGTGAAGGGGTGCCCCCACTCGCCTGGGTGGGGGGGCTCCTACAGTTCTCAGGGGCATGGGTGTGGTTAATTCAAGAAAACTGGGTTGCCTCCACCATTTCACAGGGATACAACCTGGAATTTCAGTTGTTCCCGCATCCTCAGTTTGTGAGGTCAAGCATACCAACAGATCCCCTAAAAAGGAAGATCTCTTTCAGGCATTGGACCAGCTGAGAGCTCAGAGGGCGATAACGGAGGTTCCAGAGAGATTTTTACTCAAACCTATTCATAATCCCCAAACCAAAATGGGATGCGAGACCCATTTTGGATCTCAAGGCGCTAAATCAGTTTCTGAACATTTGTTCTTTCCGCATGGAATGAATTAATTCAGTCATAGCCTCCCTGCAGGGAGAGGAATTTCTAGCATCCATAGACATCAAGGATGCATATCTTGAATTCCCTATATTTTAGACCCATCTAAAAGGTTCCTTCGTTCTGCGATTGAAAACCATCATCTCCCCTCGCTGGATACCTCACTTCCAGCCAGGCGAATCTCCACTCATCACCGAAAAGATGGCGGCGGCACCTGGGCATCTAGACCGGCGGGCTGGGCCAGAAAAGAAAAAAAAAAAAAAAAAAAAAAAAAAGGAGTCAACAGCTAGCCTGCGCCGCCACGTAGGAGCAGTGTCCACAGGCAGTACAGGCTCTCCCCGAGCACCAAAGAGGGAGAAGGAGCCCATTCAACAGCCAAGTCATGTGGTATGGGAGGAACAGACTCTACAAAATACAGGTACAGTGGAGCAGGAAGCCTAGTCTCTCATGACAGCACTTAAGAACTCCTGACTCCCCACTAGGTGTTCCTCGGCCGGAGGAAACAAAAACTGATGAGCTGTGGGGAGAAGCCTCCTTTTAAAGTTTGGTGGAAGTGGCGTTTCCTGTTCGCAAGTGGAAGGAGACACTCACTCAGGTGCGGTACTGAAAGATGTTAAGGGAAAATAAAATTGACATAGTAGCGGAATCAGAAAAATGTACACATCAAAATGGTCCAAAAACAAATCATTGGGGTTGATTTACCAAAGGCAAATCCACTGTGCACTATATGAGCACTGAAGTGAGGGGGAAGCTCTGCTGATTTCTATCATCCAATTATGTTCAAGCAAAACTGCTGTTTAATTTTCCTTGCATGTCCCCCTTAGATCTACAGCGACTGCACTTTCAAGTCCACAGTGGATTTGTCTCAAGTAAATAAACCCCAATGTGTACAGGAGAAGGGCGATGTCTGCATTGGAATGATTCCAATCAACCAAATGGCCGTTTTTTGCTAATGAATGCTTCAGAACAATCAAACTTTAAAATTACCAAAGAGGAAACATTTTATGGTGGAGCAATAATCATTGGACTACAGCCAACCAATTTGCTCTGGGCTGGTGACAGAGCTAAGCTGCAAGTGTCTACAGCCTCAGACCATTACATTTTCTAAATATGCTGGACCAACAATGCTTAATGAATGACGGATGGAAAAATTAATGAAAGGCCTGTCTCTTACATTCGTAGAACGCCTTTCGATGCAGAAAGCAATAATACAGCCTTTATGAATTGAGTGGAGGGTGGAAAGGGTGGGTGTTCTTTCAGAATACCGCTACCTAGATTCTGCAACCGGAAGTGAAGCTCGGACGAGAACAACTTATTGCATTCCAATATGGCCGCTATGCGTTCCAATAGGTTTCCTAATGTGACAGAACACGAAGCAGCAGCGGTCATCTTCTTACACTCACGCAAGTCTTGAATTCTACATTTATTTTAGCAGTAAACTCACTTATAGACTGAAATAGACCGTGACCGAGTGAAATAGTCTATTTCACTATATAAATCACACATTAGGGAACCTATATAGAAATACGGGGCAACTTAGGAAACAGTGACCATAGGTCAATACGTTTCAGTATTAATCATAGTAACAGGAAACACAAGGGTAATATAAGGACACTGAATTTCAAAAGAGCCAATTTCCCAAAACTGCGCTCTTTTGCTAGAAAATATCAAATGGAATAGAACACGGAGGAAAATGGGAGTGCTTCAAGAGCATACTAAACAAAGTGATTGGCCAGTGCATTCCAAAGGGAAATAAATTTAAAAGAGCAAAACTAAACCCTGGGTGGCTAAACTCCAACATACAAATGCATATTAATACTAAAGAAAAGGCCTTCAAAAAATATAAGGCTGAGGGGTCATTGGCAGCATTCAAGCATTACAAAGAGTGTAATAAGAAACGTAAAGGCGAAATCAAGGCGCCTAAAATAGAATGAGAGAGAGACATATAGCAGAAGAGAGTAAAAAAAAAAAAAAAAAAACCCCCCAAGAAATTCTTTAAGTATATAAATAGTAAGAAAGCGAGGCCAGAACACATTGGCCCCATAAAAGACGACAAATGCAATCTGGCCACAGAGGACAGAGAAGGCGAAAGTGTTAATTTCTGCTCTTCAGTCTTCACAAAAGAATTGGGGGGCTACCCTAACCCAGCTTGTAATGCTAAATTAAATAATACACCTCAGGAAGTACCCCCATGGTTAACAGAAGATAAGACTTACTAAACTAGAGAAACTTTAACATAAATCACCAGGACCAGATGGCTTGCACCCGAGGGTTCTTAAAGAGCTCAGCCAGGTGATAGCCAGACCATTATTCTTGATCGTTACGGATAGTCTACAGACAGGTATGGTTCCAGCTGATTGGAAAAAAGACAACTTGGTACCAATATTTAAAAAAGGGCCGAGATATATCCCGGGTAACTTATAGGCCGGACAGCCTAACATCAGTAGTCTGCAAGATTTTGGAGGGGATGTTAAGAGACTACATACAAGACTTTAGTAATGAGAACGGTATTATTAGTAGTAATCAGCATGGATTCATGAAAAATCGTTCTTGCCAGACCAATCTCTTAACCTTCTACGATGAGGTGAGTTGCCATCTAGACAAAGGAAAGCCTGTGGATGTGGTGTATCTGGACTTTGCAAAGGCATTTGACACCGTTCCCCACAAACCCTTAATGTACAAACTAAGGTACATAGGTATGGACCATAGGGTGAATACCTGGATAGAGAACTGGCTCCAGGGGAGCATGTCAATATCTTCGATACAGGATGTGGAAACCTTACAAGCAGACCTGAACAAAAAATGGGGTGGGCAGCTACATGGCAGATGAGGTTTAATGTTGAAAAATGTAAAGTAATGCACTTGGGCGTCAGAAACATGAAAGCAAGCTACTCACTAGGGGGAGAACCTCTGGGTGAATCCAAGATGAAAAAGACCTGGGGGTCCTAGTGGACAACAGGCTTGGCAGTGGCATGCAATGCCAAGCCGCTGCAAGCAAAGCCAACAAAATACTGGCATGTATAAAAAAGGGGATTCACTCCAGAAATAAAGAGATTATTCTCCCACTCTACAAGCCTCTGGTCCGGCTACATCTGCAGTATTCCGTCCTGTTCTGGGCACCGGTCCTCGGGAAGGATGTGCTGGAGCTGGAGAGAGTCCAGAGAAGGGCAACAAAAATAATTAGGGGAATGGAGGACATCAACTATGAGGAAAGACTACAAGCATTGAACTTATTCTCTTTGGAGAAGAGACGCTTGACAGTGATATGATATCAATGTACAAATACTGTACTGGTTATGACCCTAGCATAAGGAACAAACTTTTCAGAGAAAGGGAATACAATAAGACACGTGGCCACTCACTAAAACTAGAGGAAAAACGGTTTAACCCTAAAATACCTAAGGGGTTCTTTACTGTCAGAGCAGTAAGGATGTGGAATGCTCTTCCATAAGCAGTAGTATCAGCAGGGAGCATTGATAGCTTTAAAAAAACTATTAGATGGGCACCTTAAAAACCACAACATAAAGGGGTATACAATGTACAGTTAACATCAAACACACACACACATCATAGGTTGAACTGGATGTACTGATGTCTTTTTTCAACCTCACAAACTATGTAACTATTGGAACGCATAGCGGCCGTGTTGGAACGCATGGCGTTGTTCTCATCCCAATGTCACTTCCGGTTGCAGAATCTGATAGGTAGCAGTATTCTTATAGAACACCGGGCACCGTCAGCACTTTTGTCATTGTTAATGTAAAAAAAAAAGAAAATCAATAAATAAAATATTAAATCAAATCAAACAAGCTTTAAATCTTTGTGCAGCTGCAACAGGACATGCATGGATGATACATTTTTACAAGAGGGTGTATCAGCACAGGAGATATATATCTCTTTGGTTGCATCTCCGTATCCCTTTGGATAGGATGCTCATAGATGAGCGCCTATGGCAGGTTGACCCCAATACAGGTGGTCCCTAGATTGCAATATATTTTTTTTTGACCTTACACACACCCGTCTAGCAGCCCCCCTTCTTGTTGAACACAGAAAATTCAGGGTGGCAGTTGTAAAAATGGGTTATTCAGGAAATTATCTGGTTGATATCCATGAAGACAATGGCTCCCCTGGTGGGTCTGTGAAATTTCCCCCATGCACGTGTTCTCAAATGACAAATTTAAACAAAGACTGATCTACAGCCTGGTCTTGATAAAGCTGAGGTCTGCAAAACGCGTCCACTCATTGGCTGTATCAACTTTCTGTCACTGGAACGGGCTCACCTCATGGTAATCAAGTGGGGGATACAGGATCATCCCTGTCTCCCCACCAGGAGCTAGTGCCCTTTGTTCCAGTTCTTTTTCGCATGTCCTGTTTCACTGGTTTTACATTCCGTATATTGTGATGTTCTTGTCATATGTTCATTCTGGAAATATTTTCTATATGTCGATATACAGTGGGTACGAAAAGTATTCAGACCCCCTTAAATTTTTCACTCTTTGTTATATTGCAGCCATTTGCTAAAATCATTTAAGTTCATTCTTCTTCCTCATGAATGTACACATAGCACCCCATACTGACAGAAAAACACAGAATTGTTGACATTGTTGCAGATTTATTAAAAAAGAAAAACTGAAATATCACATGGTCCTAAGTATTCAGACCCTTTGCTGTGACACTCATATATTTAACACAGGTGCTTTCCATTTCTTCTGATCATCCTAGATGGTTCTACACCTTCATATGAGTCCAGCTGTGTTTGATTATACTGATTGGACTTGATTAGGAAAGCCACACACCTGTCTATATAAGACCTTCCAGATCACAATGCATGTCAGAGCAAATGAGAATCATGAGGTCAAAAGGAACTGCCTGAAGAGCTCAGAGACAGAATTGTGGCAAGGCACAGATCTGGCCAAGGTTACAAAAAGATTTCTGCTGCACTTAAGGTTCCTAAGAGCACAGTGGCCTCCATAATCCTCAAATGGAAGACGTTTGGGACAACCAGAACCCTTCCTAGAGCTGGCCGTCCGGCCAAACTGAGCTATCGGGGGAGAAGAGCTTTGGTGAGAGAGGTAAAGAAGAACCCAAAGATCACTGTGGCTGAGCTCCAGAGATGCAGTCAGGAGATGGGAGAAAGTTGTAGAAAGTCAACTATCACTGCAGCCCTCCACCAGTTGGGGCTTTATGGCAGTGTGGCCCGACGAAGGCCTCTCCTCAGTGTAAGACACATGAAAGCCCGCATGGAGTTTGCTAAAAAACACCTGAAGGACTCCAAGATGGTGAGAAATAAGATTCTCTGGTCTGATGAGACCAAAATAGAACTTTTTGGCCTTAATTCTAAGCGGTATGTGTGGAGAAAACCAGGCACTGCTCATCACCTGTCCAATACAGTCCCAACAGTGAAGCATGGTGGTGGCAGCATCATGCTGTGGGGGTGTTTTTCAGCTGTAGGGACAGGACGACTGGTTGCAATCGAGGGAAAGATGAATGCGGCCAAGTACAGGGATATCCTGGACAAAAACCTTCTCCAGAGTGCTCTGGACCTCAGACTGGGCCGAAGGTTTACCTTCCAACAAGACAATGACCCTAAGCACACAGCTAAAATAATGAAGGAGTGGCTTCACAACAACTCCCTGACTGTTCTTGAATGGCCCAGCCAGAGCCCTGACTTAAACCCAATTTAGCATCTCTGGAGAGACCTAAAAATGGCTGTCCACCAACGTTTACCATCCAACCTGACAGAACTGGAGAGGATCTGCAAGGAGGAATGGCAGAGGATCCCCAAATCTAGGTGTGAAAGACTTGTTGCATCTTTCCCAAAAAGACTCCTGGCTGTATTAGATCAAAAGGGGCCTTCTACTAAATACTGAGCAAAGGGTCTGAATACTTAGGACCATGTGATATTTCAGTTTTTCTTTTTTAATAAATCTGCAACAATGTCAACAATTCTGTGTTTTTCTGTCAATATGGGGTGCTATGTGTACATTCATGAGGAAGAAGAATTAACTTAAATGATTTTAGCAAATGGCTGCAATATAACAAAGAGTGAAAAATTTAAGGGGGTCTGAATACTTTTCGTACCCACTGTATGTGTTTTGTACTTTTTTTAAAAATAAAGTATTGAATAATAAAATTTACACATATTTTTTTATTAATTGGTCTCGGTCGTGCCAGTAAAGTCCGCCTTACGAAAGGCAGAGCTGGGTTTCTGCCAATTTTTTGCAAAGCTTTAAATCTTATTGAAGATTTTGCAAAAATTATATAATTTGACTTGCCAGCCTGGGGAACCCCAAAACAAATTCTGGGACCCCATTGCACAATACTATGAAAATCAGACATGGGAGTAAGTCACATGTGCAAGTCACAAGCAAGTCTCAAGTCTTAACCTTCAAGTCTCAAGCAAGTCCCAAGTTACTGTGGCAAAAAGCAAGCAAGTCAAGTCGAGTCCCTGCTAGAAGTCAAGCAAGTCAAGTCAAGTCATTTATTTTGGTCAAGTCAAGTCAAAATACTGATCTACCCCAATTTTCACCTTAAAATCACTTAAAAGTCAGGGGTCAGGAACATTTCAACATTAACAAAACTGCTTACTGATTTTTTCTTGGCATATTAAAGAAACACTTTGAATGCCCAAACAGCTCAAAATCCTTCGTCCGTTCATCTTTCAACACCACAGTCACTAACATGTTAAGTATTTCCATTGTTAAACAACCAGTGTCCTAGAAATCCTAACACACTGAGGTGTTTTAGGTGACTGTGGTGTCAGAAACATAACAGGCACAATAATTTTGCTTTAGCACATCTTGAGAAAATGCAAATATTTAATAACTTAAAAAAGTAAAGTCAATTCGAGTCATAGGTCTCAAGTCAAAGTCAAGTCTCAAATCATGAATACCAAGTCAAAGTCAAGTCAAGTCTTTTATTAATTTTGGTCAAGCAAGTCTCAAGTCCTCAAACTGGTGACTTAAGTCTGACTTAAGTCAAGTCATGTGACTCAAGTCCCCCACCTCTGATGAAAATCCTTCAACAATTCAGTCATCAGTAAAAATTGCTTCACTCACAAGATCAGCCAGTTCCATTTTAAGATAAAGTTAGACAGAGAAGAGAACATAGGTGTTTACAGTTCAAATAAATTCTGATAATAAAACAAGAAAACCCTTTGTGATCGTTAATTTCAAGCTGTATGCAACCTATTGTACAGGACAAATAATTCATAATGATTACTTTTCCTAAATGGGAAAAAAAAAAAAAATTGAAGATTTGTAATCCTTTAATGCACTAAGAATGATTTGTGGTAGGTCTCAAATATGTCTGCAAAGTCATTTAAACACAAGGATAGGAAAATATGTATATAGAATTGAATATAATCTTTCAATATAACAATTTAGCTACTAATGTATATTTGTATTTCACACAATCACCCACAATAGGGTAAACAACAGAAAGACAGGAGCATGGGATCTAAGTTAATAAATCGGTTGCCTTTATTCTAACAAAAATGTTTAGCACACTTACAGTTGTGCTCATAAGTTTACATACCCTGGCAGAATTTAGGATTTCTTGGCCATTTTCAGAGAATATGAACAACACAAAAACGTTTCTTTCACTCATGTTCAATAAATGGCTTCAGCCAAACACTATCAATCAACTGTGTTTTAAATCAGAATGACAACAGAAACTACCCAAAATTACCTTGATCAAAAGTTTACATACCCTGGTGATTTTGGCCTGATAACATGCAAACAAGTTGATACAAAGGGGTTTGAATAGCTATTAAAAAGGTAACCATCCTCACCTGTGATCTGTTTGCTTGTAAATAGTGTGTGTATATATAAAAGGTCAATGAGTTTCTGGACTCCTGACAGACCCTTGCATCTTTCATCCAGTGCTGCACTGGCGTTTCTGGATTCTGAGTCATGGGTAAAGCAAACAAATTGTCAAAGGATCTGCAGGAAAAGGTAGTGGAACTGTATAATGAACAGTATAAAAAGGAAAGGGATATAAAAAGAGATCCAAGGAATCGAGAATGCCAATCAGCAGTGTTCAAACTCTAATCAAGAAGTGGAAAATGAGGGGTTCTGTAGAAACCAAACCACCGTCAGGTAGACCAACTAGGGTTTCAGCCACAACTGCCAGGAAAATTGTTCAGGATGCAAAGAAAAACCCACAGGGAACAACTTCAGGTGAAATACAGGACTCTCTGAAAACGTGGTGTGGCTGTTTCAAGATGCACAATAAGGAGGCACTTGAAGAAAGATCGGCTGCATGGTCGAGTCACCAGAAGAAAGCCATTACTACGTGTAGCACCCTCCAAGGTAGGTCCTAGGAAAAATATAGTGGGCTTTGTCTGCTTATCAGCAAGGCCATGTTTTTCAGCTAGGCTGGCACATGTTCCCAGGTGTGCCTGTTGTGTTGGGGAGTCTCCCCACTGTATCCCATTGAGGGTTCTCAATGGGTAGTGGAGGAAACCTGACCAATAGCACACCAGGGCTTGTATCCATGCTGGAAGGGCAGATTCTGCCGCACAGCATTCTGAGAGAGGGTTTAAGTCTGTGGGGAACACATGACAGATTGCTTCCCGCCAAAGACATAGTCGCAGGAGGGAGGTGATGGCTATCTCTCCTTCTGTCAGGAAGAATCAGGTGTCCCAGGCAGCTTGCCCCTGGGACACCTGGATGTCTGCCTAGCAGAGGGGACCACTCCGGAGAAGGTCACAGGGATCCAGGAGCTATCTAGCTAGCTAGCCGGTACAGGAATATAGTAAAGGGGGTGCCAGAGATTACCCTAAAGAGTAAAGGGGGTGCCAGCAGTTGGGCCCTGAAGTGTAAAGTGTTAAGTGTTGCAGCATCATTGCTAGTGGCTACCTCAGTCAGAGAAGACTACAGGGAGCAGTGCACAGGACTTCTGAGCTGCGAGGAAGCATCAGAAGTCACGTTTCAGTTCACAGACAGCAAGTCAGGTTTACAAGCGCCAGTAAACGTTGGTCAGCATTCAGCCGGCGCCAAGACAGCGCTAGGTGGCATTTTTCGCTCAAGTGTCCCAATTCCGTAACTAGTTGAGCCAGAGGAGTATCCCAATCATTCCTTTCTCCCATCCAAGTTCCTATAATAAAAAACTAAAAATCCAAAGATGCCGGACTGTTCATGGTCTCAAGATCTCACACGTGGGCAACAAGCTTAATGTGCTGTTGGTGGTAACGGTAACCATGGCAGACCCACATCAGGCCCAATGCCACATACGCAAATGCCACAAAGTATCCCGCTTCCAATACACCAAACAGCACAGGGACAAGCCTCAAAACCTTCTGGCACAAAGTCATTTGGAGTGATGGAGACCAAAATTTAGCTTTTTGGCCACAACCATAAATGCTACATTTGGAGAAGAGTCAACCAGGCCTATGATGAAAGGTACACCATTCTTACTGTGAAACACGGAGGTGGATCGTTGATGTTTTGGGGATGTGAGAGCTACAAAAAAGGCACAGGTAATTTTGTCAGAATTGATGGCAAGATGAATGCAGTATGTTATCAAAAAATACTGGAGGAAAATTTGCATTCATCAGCCCAATTTTAGTCTTGCCGAGGGCAGCACAACACCCACCACTGGGGGGTGGTAAGGTTTTGAAGGACAACTCCTTTCACAAACCTCAAAACATTTAAGAAGAAGTTGTTCTTCGAAGCATTACCACCCTCTATGCCCTTTACGGAGAAATTACCATCAGGCAATAGCTAAGGACACTGTCTTTTGGCTCTTCTTTTGACAGGTGTCAGAGCAACATCCCTGTACCCCGGTTATTAGATCGAGAGTTGCTGCTACTTCAACTTAGCCTGGTTATGTGATTGTCCTGGTGCCATCTGCTTTCCACACTGATTTGCACTGAACTGTAAGTGTGCTTTATATTTTTGTTAATAAATCAGTTGCCTTTATTCTAACTTGGATCCTGCGCTTCTGTCTTTGTTGTTTAAGCTGCAATGAATTACCGCGGATCCCTTTGTGGAAGCTGCAGGATCCTTCTACTCCATTATTCTTGGTTCCCTTGTGATAGATGGAACTTTTTGGTGCTGTTGATTCCAGATACTGAAGCTGGGACTTGTGGTGGTTTTTGTATTTTCCACAATAGGGTAAAGGCAACTCAGCGATCACAAACTGGGCTCTGGGCACAGTGCATGGCCAACAGAACAACATTACCACAACTCTGCATGATAAGGTTAATTTAATGCTTCATAAAAAGTGCTAATATAATAAAATCAACAGTTTGATCCCCCTAAAGTTTGATGAACTATGCAGAGGCCCACACAGCCTTCCCAGAGCTGTAACATGTCAGTGACTGAAGCACTTTACCTCTTGTGGGGGAATGTCGAAGGAGATGGTCCTCATATCCACCTTAATGCAGCTATCAGTGCAGGGAAGCACAAAGAAGAGACCTGAAAACGAGAAATATTTCAGAACATGCAGGAGAAGAGAGAGGACAATCACATAATGCAAGAGGAAAATGAAGCAGAAGCTAAGGACAATCAATTAAACAATGTCCGATGAGATGCTGAAAATAGGGTGAGAGTCACAAAAGCAACAAACCTCAAGATTTCATTCAACTTGAAAGGGGAACAGAGTGGCCATCCCATCTCCCATTGCACGATCCAAATTCCCAGAGTAAACCCAACACTAACATCTGATCCTACTGGCAGAAATCTCTTTTATAAAATAGTTCGTTAGACATAAACCATGAAAGATGGAGTGCTTTTACTACATTCTTCAGTTATGTGGAACTCCAGTTTTGGATTAAGGGAGGAAGCTTTAGAACCTGTGTCATTTTTTATTGCTGTATGCGTCTTCATTTGAGAGATTTCTCCTTGAGGCGTCATACATTTCTACGAGAGGTATCATACAGAACTGGAAAATCTTTGTCCATTTGAAAGGTGTCAGGACAAGAAGGGAAAAAATTCCTAGGGGGGACAAAGGCAACAACAGAAACACATTTTGTAGCAGCTTTTCTTAAAGCTTTAGAACCTCTTCAGGATTTTTGCTTCTTATGGCCCCATGAAGGAGATTCACCCTTTTTCCCCCGGTATGGGGGAAAATCTCCTCAACAGAAACGACAGCAACAAAAAACAAAAAAAACAGAAGATCTAAACAATACATTTACATATAAAATTTCAGTTATTCATTTTAGGTGAGCTTGTAAAGTGACGCATTGGTCAATAATACAACCTCAATATTCTAAGGTTTTTAATGCAGGATAACAGTCATCCACTTTGGAAATTGACGCACCAAACTAAATTCCATGAATTCAGACCAGGCTCCCACTTTACAGTTATTTCCCTGATAACATTAATATAAATATTTAAATTTTAAATAATTATATAATTATATATATATATATATATATATATATATATATATATATATACACACATACATACACATATATATATACACATATATATACACACATATACATTATATATATATATATATATATATATATATATATATATATATATATATATATATATATATATATATATATATATATATATATATATATATATATATATATATATATACACACACACACACACATATACATATACATACACACACACACACAAATATACTCACCTGGCCCCTTCGCACCACCACGCAGAATACGGCCCAGACGGAAAATGATTGCTCTCTCGTACTCCTTCACAATCTAGAGGCAGAAGAAGATATTACTATTATATACCTCCTACACATTCAGATTTCATGCTAACTGCAGCATATGGAAAACAAACAAAAAAAACAAAAACACAGAATTTTTGCCTTACCGTAAAATCCTTTTCTCTGATGTGCATTGACAGACACAGCTCCATATCCCCTTGGGGATTATGCTGCCCCCTACAGGAGTACGACACCAAGCAGAAAAAAGTTTGACTATGCCTATAGGGCAGTCCCAGGGTGTATACTCTCACTTCCTGCTATAGGTCTTCAGTTTTGTAACAAGCAGTGTCAGAAGAACATATAACCCAACAAAGGAGGGGGTGCCGTGTCCGTCAATGAACATCAGAAAAAAAGGATTTTACCGCAAGCCAAAAATTCAGTTTTCTCTTTCGTTCATTGACTGACGAAGGTACATATCTTCTGGACCCTTGGGACGCCCCAAAGTGTCAACACTAGGGATGGAAAGAACACAGCAATAAACACACTTCCCAAAAATGCTAAACGTAGCCAACCAGGTAAAAACAGGAGCTCAACCAGGAACAACTGGAGCTCACCTGACATAAAAAAAAAAAAAACACACACACACCACAACCACAACAAAAACACCCTCAAAGAGGACTAGTCCTCTCCAACAGAGGCCTGCAAAACCTTGCGGTCAAAGGCAGCATTCGCAGATGACAAAACATCCAAGTGGCCTCCTTGCAAATCTGCACCACTGACGCCTGATGACTGAAGGCCCAAGAGGCACTAAGCGCCCTTGTAGAATGCGCCTTAACAGGGAAAGGAGGATCCTGACCCTTAACCGAGTAAGCCTACACCACCGTCTGCCTAATCCATCTGGGAATAGTCGCAGCAGATACGGCCAGCCCCTTACGGAGTCCATCTGTAAGGACAAATAGGGAATCCGATTCACGGAACGACTTAGTCGCCGCCAGGTACACCCAGATCGCCCGAACCACAGCCAAAGAACGCAAGGCAAAATCTTTATGGGGGCTTAGGCGCAAGGCAGACAACACAGGGTCTTCATTTATATGAAAACCAGAGACGACCTTCGGAAGGAACAACTGGCAGGGACGAAGCACCACTTTGTCTCCATGAACCACCAGGTAAGGTGAACGACAAGACAAGGCAGCAAACTCCGACATCCTGCATGCAGAAGTAATAGCAACCAAGAAGGCTAACTTCTGTGACAAAGTAAGCAAAGGAAGCTCATGGATATTTCCAAAAGGCGGTTTCTGAACAAACGACAGGACCAAATTGAAGTCCCACGGAGGTAACGGAGACCTCACCGGGGAAACCAGGTGGCGGACCCCCTGAACAAAAAGGTGGGAACTAAGGAATTTGTGTTCAACGGGCACTGAAAGAAAAAAAAAAAAAAAAAAAACGCCAGGGCCAAAATCTAGTCTTTGATGGTACCCAAGGCCAAACACTGATCTACACCTCTTTGGAGAAACTCAGATACTGAAAAGAAACCAGGGCCCCCCCCCCCGGAGACTCTCACCATGCAGTGTACCCCTTCCAGACTCAATGATAAATCTTCCTAGAAGTAGATTTTCTAGCTTTTAACAGCGTAAGAATAACAGATTCAGACACCCTTCTATCCTTCAGCACCTGGCTTTCAAAAGCCAAGCCGTTAAAGCAAGCGACTGTAAAGCAGGATGGAAGATCAGCCCTTGAGCTAAAATATCTTCTCTGAGAGGGAGTCTCCAAGGCACACCTGCGACCAGCCGTACCAGGTCTGCGGACCAAGACCTGCGAGGCCAGTCCGGGGCTACTAGGATCACTGGAATCCCTTCCGCCTCAATTCTTCACAGGAGTCTCGGTAGAATAGTTATCGGAGGAAATGCGTGCATCAGACGATACTGGCCCCAAGGAGCCACCAGAGCATCTGTGGCGTCGGCCGGAGGATCCCAAGACCTTGCTACAAACCTCTGCACCTTCCTGTTGAGACGAGAGGCCAAAAGGTCCACATAAGGAGTCCCCCGCAGGAGACACAGTTAAAGAAACACCTCCGGGTGGAGAGACCATTCTCCCTGATCAAACATCTGAGAACTGAGGTAGTCTGCCAGCCAAATTTTCCACCCCTGGAATAAGCACAGCAGAGATGGCTGGAACAAACAACCCTAGAATGCCAGCTACTTCCCGGGCTTTTGGTGTCCCCTTGATGACTGACATATGCCACTGCCGTAGCATTGTGCGATTGATCCTTACTGGGTGCCCTTGCAGACGATCCGTCCATTGGGTCAGGCAAAGCCAGATCGCCCGAATTTCCAGGATATTGATCAGCAGGCTAGCCTCTTTCAGATTCCAAACCCCGAGCACAATCCATGCCCAAGACACCTCCCCATCCGGACAGGCTTGCATCCGTGGTGACCACCGTTCAGTACAGGGGGAGAAAGGATTTTCCCTGTCGAAGCACCAGAGAGCGGAGCCACCAGATCAGGGACCCCCTCGAACCCCAGCTCAACCGGATCAGATTGTCTAGAGACTGGATTCTTCACTTTGGCAAGAATCTGATTTTGCAGAGATCTGGCATGGAACTGAGCAAACGGAACTGCCTCGAAGGTGGAGACAATCAGGCCCAGCACTTGCATGCAGGTCCTGAGAGATGACCGCCAGTTGGACAACAGGAGCCAAATCGCATCCTACAACTTCTGGAGTTTCTTCCTCCGGAAAAAACACCCGGGCTGAGGCCGAGTCCAGGGTCAGGCCCAGAGCAGACTTTTGTAAATTCAGTTTCTAGCCGAACTCTTGCAACGGTCGCACCGAAATGTCCAGATTGTCTTGTAAGGCATTCAGAGACTCTGCTCGCAGAAGGTCATCCAGGTACCGCAGTACTGAAATCCCCTCTGCCGTAACAGCGCTAACACTGGGGCCAAAACTTGTTAACACCCGAGGGGCCGAGGCAAGATCAAAGGGTAACACCACGAATTGGTAGTGCTCCTCGCCCACAGCAAAGCGAAAGGAAACGCGGATGCCCGACATATGATGGAATATGAAGGTAAGCGTCCTTGATGCCAATAGAGGCCAGAAAATCCCCTTGATGAAGGGATGCCACTACCAGGCGAATGGAGTCCATCCGAAATTTCTGAACCCGTACAAAGCAGTTCAAGGCCTTGAGGTCCGGGATTGGACAGACCTTTCCTTTCTTCCTGGGAACAGTAAATAGGTTTGACTAAAACAGTTTGGAACTGGTACAATGACCCCTTGTAAGAGCAGATCTTGTACTGCCCCCAGAAGACCTTGTAGGCAATATTGGGACAAGCACAGGTTGGAAGGGAAGAACATTGCCGGAAGCAAGAACCGAAACTTGATCTTGTAATCAGACCGTATCAACTCATGGACCCATTTGTCTTGATTTAAGGAGGTCCACAAATCCATAAAGAAGCAAAGACGTCCACCCCACCCCATTACCGATGAGGGCGCCCCTCCAGGCAGAATTGGGCTTGTCTGCAGCTCCGGAGGAACACGGTCTCGGCTTATCAGGCCAGGGTCTCTTGGAACCCCCTGCGGGGTTACGGGTTGATTTTGACCCCGGGTCCTTGGATCATGAGGGACAGATGGACCGCTTATGGGCCAAGAAAAAAGGGCCAGGTTTGCGACAAGACTCTGCTCCTGGTAGTCTGCAGAAGCAGAGTACTCTTACCTCCTGAAAGACCCTTAATGAGCTCCTTCATTAGAGCTCCAAACAGGTGGTCTCCTACAAAAGTCATATCAGTCATATCATGCGGCGAAGGGTCACCGCTGTCACGGACATCACAGATATACTGCAAACCCTTGATAAAACTTGTCTGCCAGCTCCACCAGGTCAGGAGGAGGTTGTCTCCCTTCCAAATGCTGGCACAGGAGCTTAGCCCATTCTGTTAAGGTGTGAGAAACCAAGGTTATTGCAAACAAATCAGCCACAGAATAGAACTGACCATGGTAAAAAAGGTATCGGACCAGAGAATCAGCTCTCTTGTTAAAAGTGTCCTTAAATGACAGAGTCCTCCACCAGAAGAAGGGTGGCTTTATTCAACCTGGAAACCACAGGTGGTACTGTCAGTTTCTTTAACAGGGACTCTTTAAAAGGATACCTTCTAGCAAAACACTTCGGTATCCGACAGTGCCTTTTTGGGAACCCCACTGACTTGCAACAAAGCTGTCGAAATAGGCAGAAAAGGGGGAATACCTTTGCCGCCTTTAAGGCTCTGCAGGTACCAAAGTACACCTGCACAGCCATAGCTGTGTCCTCCAATTTTAAAGTTTCCCGGATACAATAAGTGCATCTACTAGCACCTTTTCATGCGCGGCTGTAGTGGAGGAGGATTCATCCTCACCATCAGAGCACTCCGGGTGCGTGGACACCGACCCAGTAGGGCGACTCCCGTCCGAAGCGGCCAAATCAACCTCAGAATCTGAGGAGACAGAGGATGCAGGTGAAGGCGGAGGGCGCTTTTTGCTCGTCCAATTTTTGAGGGTCATATCTACCTTGGACACTAGTGTCTGCAGGACAGTCGTCATAGCAGACAAAGCGGACTGGGACCCAGAGGGCCCCGCAGCCTCAGAGGGGGTCAGGTGGTGACACATGCTCCAGGGACTCCATGTGTTAACCTGGGGACCGCCAACAAAAATTTTGAAAACTGCTATAAAAGTACCCCCCATCGCTGCACCAGCAGCACCACCACAAGTCCTATCGCACCAAGTTACCGCAATAGCACCCACAGGGACTCGCCACCCCCTACTCAGGTACAGAGAGCCAGGCTGCATGCCGTGCGGCAATCAGAGAGAAAGCAAAAAGTTCAGGAACTGACACTAGAGGCCCACCGCTGATTCACCGCTTCAAACATGGCCACCGTGCGATAGCAATGGGAAACTACCATCCCTCCCACCAAAAAAAAAAAAAAACACATTTTAAACAGCCGGCAGCGCCCCCCCCCCAAACATAACACTATTCCCCACACCTTGGGACTGGACAGGCACCGCTCCAGGCAGACCACCGCACCATCTTGGAATGGATGTGTGGCAGGCCAGAGGCACACTGCGACTCAGGTTGTGACCAGGGCTATGCGTCCTCATGAGGAGTTTACTCGCCGGCCAGCCCCCGTCCAGTGGGGCTATGTCGTGGCCGACCTAGCGCACAGCTGAGGTTGGGTCGCGCTCGCTTGCCGGACTGGGGAGACCAACGATCTAGAATATCAGTCCGTTGCCCAGTCCAGCAGTTGATTGTAGTTCTCACAGGAACAGAAAATAAAAAGAGGCAAAAAAAACTGAATTTTTGTAAAATCTTACCTGTAAAATTCCTTTCTCTGAGTCCTCCGACAGTCGCCGCCCCTTCATATTCGTCACAATAGGGTTATTGACCTTTGCTCCGTAGGAGTGGCTAGACAACAGAATATGTTAATATCAAAGCTTTTAGCATACCCCACCCCCAGGGGGTGGTCCCCTCAGTCAATACCCTCCTGCTTCCTGCATTCCTACCTCAGTTTCAGTAGCATAGCAGTAGAGTACATAAACAAAACCCCAAAAGAGGGGCGGGGGTGGCGACTGTCGGAGGACTCAGAGAAAGGAATTTTACAGGTAAGATTTTACAAAAATTCCGTTTTCTCTTACGTCCTCCGACAGTCGCCGCCCCTTCATATTCGTCACAATAGGGACGTCCCAAAGCAGTGTAGACATGAGGGGTGGGAAAAAAAGCAGCCGCACCTAAGGCAACGCAATACCCACATCAGAGAAAAAAACCTTACCAAAGGAAGGAAACCAACTGGGCAACATGAAAAAAACTTACTCAACAGGAGCAACAACCCAGGAAAGAACAAGTAACCTAGGGGTAAAAATACCCCAACAGCCAAGGACCCAAACAAAGGACCCTAAGGCACTGCCGCACTAAGAACTTCACGGCCAAAGGAAGCATCTGCCGATGCCTGAACATCCACCTTGTAGAATTTTGAGAAGGTGTGAACGGACGACCAAGTCGCCGCCTTACACACCTGGGCCACAGAAGCCCGATGATGACGTACTCCGAGATCTTGTAGAGTGCGCCTTCACAGGCATGGGAGGAACTTTCCCCCTCAAAGCATAGGCCTGTTCAATGACCTGCCTGATCCATTTGGCGATGGTAGAGGCCGACGCCGCCATGCCCTTCCGAGGCCCCTCTGGAAGGACAAAGAGAGAATCCGTCTTGCGAAAGGATTCAGTCGATGACAGGTAAACCCTGATCGCCCGAACAACATCCAAGGAATGCAAAGCCACTTCCTTTGGATGTTTAGGCTTTGCGCAAAGCGAAGACAAGACAATGTCCTCATTGAGGTGAAATTCCGAAATCCTTTTCGGAAGGAAAGACAGGTTAGGACGCAAGACCACCTTATCCAAGTGAACCACTAAATACGGAGATCTGCAGGACAAGGCAGCCAGCTCCGACACCCTGCGAGCCGAGGTGATTGCCACCAAAAAGGCGACCTTCTTGGACAACATAGACAACGAGATCTCCCTGATTTTTTCAAAGGGAGCATGTTGCAACACGGACAGAACAAGATTCAAGTCCCATGGAGGCAAAGGCTCCCTCCTAGGAGGGACCAGATGCCGCACCCCTTGAACAAAGGTGCCAACCAAAGAATTAGACGCCACAGGGCGCTGAAAGAGAACGGCCAGAGCAGAAATCTGACCCTTAATCGTGGCCAATGCCAAACGCTGGTCCACGCCCGTTTGAAGAAAAGCCAACACCCTTGATACCGAGTATGAACGAGGGGAATACCCCCTGGACTCACACCAGGCAAAATAGGCCTTCCAAGTACGGTAGTAAACCTTCCCCGAAGAGGACTTTCTAGCCTTAATCAAAGTGTGAATGACCTCAGGGGAGAGACCCCTATCCTTCAGGATCTGGGTTTCAACAGCCAGGCCGTCAAAGCCAGCGACTGTAAAGCAGGATGAAATATCGGCCCTTGAGACAGAAGATCGTCTCGAAGAGGCAGACGCCATGGAGCGTCGACCGCCAGATTCACAAGGTCTGCATACCAAGACCGGCGAGGCCAGTCTGGTGCCACCAGAATCACCGTTTTCGTTTCCGAGGCCAACCTCCGAAGGAACCTGGACAGCAGCTGAATCGGTGGAAAGGCATACATGAGACGATACTGATGCCAGGGCGCCACCAACGCGTCTGAGGCGTCTGCCCGAGGATCGCGCGTTCTTGCCACGAACCTTTCCACCTTGTTGTTCAGACGAGACGCGAACAGGTCCACATCTGGGGACCCCCACTTCTCGCACAACATCAGAAAGACATCTGAGTGAAGGGACCATTCTCACTGGTCCAGGGTCTGGCGGCTCAGATAATCCGCCTGCCAGTTTTCCACCCCCGGAATGTGAACAGCAGATATCGCTGGGACGTGCGTCTCGGCCCAAGACAGAATGTCGGCCACTTCCCGAGCCGCTCGGGCACTCCTGGTGCCCCCTTGGTGGTTGATGTAGGCCACCGCTGTGGCATTGTCCGTCTGCACCCGAACCGGACGGCCCTGCAGCCTGTCCGACCAACGCCGAAGGCAGAGATTTATTGCTCGCATTTCCAGAATGTTGATCGGAAGGGAGGACTCCTCCTCCGACCAAGTTCCCTGGGCAGACAGAATGCCCAGAACACCACCCCAGCCCGACAGGCTGGCATCCGTGGTGATCACCGTCCACGACAAAGGACGAAAGGACTTGCCCCCCGACACCGCCGGGGACTGGAGCCACCACAGAAGGTCCCTTCTGGTGCGATGACTCAACGAAATCTGGAGATCCAGAGATTGCGGTTGTCCGTCCCACCTGGCCAGAATCTCCCTTTGGAGACCCCGCGTGTGAAACTGGGCAAAGGGTATCGCCTCGAAAGCCGAGACCATCAGTCCCAGACTTCTCATGCACGTCCGGAGGGACGAGCACTGAACGTCCCTGAGGGACCCGACTTCTTCTTGAAGCTTCCGGAGCTTGTCTTCCGTCAGGAAGACCTTCGCCTGAACAGAGTCCAGGATCATTCCCAGGTAAGGAAGACGAACCAACGGACACAGCGTCGACTTTGGAAAATTTATCGTCCAACCGAACTCTTGCAGAGTCTGCATCGTGACGGACAGGTCGTTCACCAGGCCCTGACTGGTCGCAGACCAAACCAGAATGTCGTCCAGATACCCCAGGATCGAGATGCCCTGGGCTCTCAACAAAGCCAGAACCGGCGCAAGCACCTTGGTGAAAACCCGCGGAGCCGAGGCGAGACCAAGGGCAATGCCACGAATTGGTAGTGATCCTCCGCAATGGCGAATCGAAGGTACTGCTGGTGACCCTCGAAAATGGGGATGTGAATGTACGCATCCTTCAAGTCGATGCAGGCCATGAATTCCCCTGGAACCAGGGCAGCCACCACCGAGCGCCACCACCGAGCGCACAAAGCGGTTCAGAGCTTTCAAGTCCAGAATCGGACGTACCTTGCCCTCCTTTCTGGGCACAGTGAACAGATTTGAATAGAATCCCCGAAATCTGTCCCGATGAGGCACCGGAATCGCCACTCCCTGAGCCCGCAGGTCCCGCACCGCCAGGTGCAGATCCCGCAAGCGCTCCGGAGACAGCTGAAGATTTGAGGGAAAAAATCTGCCCGCTGGCCGAGAGAGAAACTCGATCTTGTATCCAGATCGAACGATTTCCTGAACCCACCTGTCCCGAACGCGGGCCAGCCAGGGTTGAAGAAAACCGAGCAAACGTCCCCCCACCCCAGAACTGGGTGAGGGCGCCCCTTCAGGCCGCATTGTTATGGGCAGCGGACCCGGACTGGCCGGACTTCTGCTTACCTGCCCACGGCTTTTTCTGGGAGCCTTGTCCCTTGAAGGGCTTACCCTTATAGTGCGACCGAAAGGCACGAAAGGACCCCTGAGAGGGTCTAAACGAAGCATTCTTCTTACCGCAAACAAACTTAGACTTGTGAGTCTGGGGCAAAAAAGAGTACCCTTACCCCCAGAAACACCCTTGATCAGAGTATCCAAGGATTCGCCAAAAAGGCGAGAACCCGCCTAAGGCAAATTAGCCAAAGTCTTGCGAGAAGATTGGTCAACAGACCAACATTTCAGCCAGATCAGGCGACGGTTCAACACCGCCACACTCTGCAGACGCGCAGCCAAAGGGACCATATCAAGGTCCGCATCACACAAATACATGACACCCTGATGAATCTGATCCACCATAGCCAATGTCAACGGCGAAGCAGAGTCAGCCACCAGAGTGCGCCTGAGCACCTGCGTCCAATCGGCAATAGCCTGGGCTGCCATAATGGAAGCAAAAATAGGCTTCAGCATAGAGCCCGCAACCGCATAAGAGTGACGGGCCAGAGACTCCAATCTCCTGTCCGTAGGGTCCCGGAACACCGGGGTATCCTCAGCAGGAATCGCAGTGGATTTATTCAAAATCGCCACCGCGTGATCCACCTGAGGCGGCACACACCAACGCTCATCAGTAGCTGGTGTAAAAGGATAATGCAGCTTGAACCTACTCGGCACAGCAAAAGGCTTCTTTATGTTGCGCCATTGCTCCTCAACAGTGCGCTGAAATTCCGTAGAGCAAGGAAAAACCTGCGACGTTTTGCGTTTTCTCTGCGTCCCATAAGAGGACATCAAAGCAGGAGGACATGGTTCATCCTCCAAATGCAGCGTTTGTTGGATAGAAGCAACCAACTCATCCATGAGTGCAAGCTCTTCAGACGAGCCAGGGGGAGAATTATCAACCCCTTCCACCTCAGCCTCCCCTTCAGACCCCGCAAGGTCTAGAGAAGAACGAGACCCTGAGAAGGGCACTCGAGCCATAGCATCCCCATCGCCCTCTGAATCAGAGGAAATGGACACCCTGGGCCTTTTTGTGGATCGATCAGCCACCAGCATCTGCACCCTAGCAGCAAGGTTAGCCACAATAGTAGCCAGATCAGCCCCCTCGGGGGAAGCAGCAGCAGCCCCCTGGCCCCCTACCAAGGAGGGAGGAAACTTGCTTTCCTGAGAATCCATGCCCCAGTAACTTAGGAAAAAAAGGAGTACTGCCCCTTTAAGGTCGCGGCAATCGCAGCCCACCGCACTCACAAAACACACTGACCCACCGGGCTAGGAATACAAAGGCAAGGAATACAGGAATGGAAGGTAAAACCTGGAGAGGTCACACAGGCTGCTGCCTCATCGATCACTGTCCTCAGAGCAAAAGGAAGTGATGCGAGACTGACCGCCCCCATAAGGCCTATGTAAGGCTACACAAACATGGCCGCCGGCCGAGGCTGTAGAGGCAGAAACACTGACATGTGGCCAGCGCGATCGCCGCCAAAATGGCGCGTTTGGCGCCAAAACGGCGCTCTCACCACACAGGATCGGCCACCACAAAACTGTCAAAAAAATGGCGGACCGCAGCAGCGGTCGCCGCACAGTATGCCCACAACATGTCTCACAATCATGTCCTTCACAGCACACAGCATGTCACACAGCCTGTTACACAGAGCAGAGCAGGAGAGCCCCCCCCCCTTGCAGCCCACAGAGAGCAGCTATACTGACAGGGAGCTCAACATTATGCACAGACATGCAGGGTCCCACAGTCCCAGACTGACACCCAAGACAGACAGGTCCTCACACAGAAATACACTTACCATCCGGATGGCGTGGGGAGCCTGCACAAGCGATCAAACCGCTGCACTAAGGACAGGGAGAGTCGCAGCCAGGACGCAGTGGAATTGCGGTGCGAAACCGCATGGCGTCCAGTGAGGTAGCCACCTCACCGCAGCATCCCCGCAGCGGACAGGGATGGGTCGTTCATATTTGCCAGGGAAACCTAGCTGAACGCTCGATGGCAGGCTGGGAAGCCACTGGCCCTGAACCCCGGATAACCAGGGAGGCCAGCCCGAGACCCAGCACCGCACGATCATCTTCATCAGAAGACCTAACTAGAGCTGAAAATAAACAGCTAAGTAAAGAAAGAGAAAAAAACTCCAAATAAAATCAAAAAGAGAAAAGAAGCTGAGACTGAAAAGCCCCAGCACAGGAAACGTCTAACCTACTCCTGAGCTAGACAAAAGAAACTGAGGTAGGAATGCAGGAAGCAGGAGGGTATTGACTGAGGGGACCACCCCCTGGGGGTGGGGTATGCTAAAAGCTTTGATATTAACATATTCTGTTGTCTAGCCACTCCTACGGAGCAAAGGTCAATAACCCTATTGTGACGAATATGAAGGGGCGGCGACTGTCGGAGGACGTAAGAGAAACTAAAATTTAAAAAAAAAAAAAAAAAAAGGAAAAAAAATGCTAGGACCAGAGATCCCAGCAAGGAACTGGGACCTTACTTCTTACTGACTAGGCAGAAAAAAAACTGAAGACCTATAGAAGGAAGTGGGGCAATACCCCTTGGGACAGCCCTAGAGGCATAGTCAAACTTGTAGGGAACAGCATAAACCCCAAGGGTCCAGAACAGTGTTAATTTTGGCAGCAAATTTCAATTTAGTTTTAGTCTTAGTCTTAGGACTAAAATGGCATTTTAGTTTTAGTCCCATTTTAGTCTTCTGCAAGTGTTTTAGTTTTAGTCGTATTTAGTCGACTAAAACTCCAGTACATTTTAGTCGACTAAAACGTCCTACATTTTAGTCGACTAAAACTCATTTTAGTCATCTATAATCGAATGGGTGTAGTTCAATTGTGATTTGTAATGCATTATTTAAGCATTTCTCTACAATTTCCAAACTCATTATATACTACTGCTGGTCCTGGAGTGAAAAATCTAATATGTTATTATTTATGGTATTAAGCTTTGAGCATGCACCAATTTTGGCAGAAAATTTCGATTTAGTTTTAGTTTTAGTCTTTTGACTAAAATGCCATTTTAGTTTTAGTCGTATTTTAGTCATCTGAATTGTTTTAGTTTTAGTCATATTTTAGTCGACTAAAATTGTGTTAATTTAGTCGACGAAAATGTTTTAGTCGGTTTTAGTCGACAAAATTAACACTGGTCCAGAAGATATGGATCTGTGTCAGTCAAGGAACGAAAGAGAAATGAGGTGTTATTACTTAGCTTTGGTGACTAGATACAAATTAGTTTCTTGTAAAGAGTTTTTAGCAACATTCAAGAACATGGAAAAGTTTCTGGAATTTACCACACTGGAGATCTCTAAACTGACAAGGTGGGGGGAGAGGTTTGTCTACAAACTGCCAACATTTTGTTCAGTATCCTGTTAAAAGAATGCTGATGGTGAATACCATGAATCATTTTCCTTTTAGGATATCTGTAGAAAATTACTGTTATTACAGGTTTGGTCTCCCCTTACGTTCTCTAAAGCTGGCCATACATTGGTCCCTGCTGGTCCAGCTGAATGAATTTTGATCAGTGAGTGGGCTCCACCACTTGACAAAAGTAGATTGTTTCATCGACTTCTCTCGAAGGGACATGAAGGACTCTTTCATCCACCTTGTTTTTATGGATGGAGGAATCTGTTGGCGGGACCCACTGGCTGAACAGAGACCTGTTTTTTTTTTTTGGCTGTGAAGTGTGTAATTAGGAAAGGGAATGTCATACCTTTATACACATCCATATGGAGATAGGAAAGGTTATAATGGTGAAGAAAAAGGATATAATGACCAGAAGCCATCCACAGCATCCGAGACCACTATCAGCTTCCCCTCCTGCAGAGGAAACAAATTAATTTAGGATCAGTTCACACATATAAGTTATAAAAGGGGCAGCATGGACTGTTGGGGGTACGTTTCATGAAATTTAGTATGCTCGGCATCCTGATTACACAGAACACATCTTACAGCTCTATGGGCATGTAAAAAGGGATGCCGAGGATGCAGTCAATCACAAACAGAGCAGCTGCTGTGTAGATTTATAAATGCTTAGAAATACCTACTTCTCTTGTAGCATCTGTCGTCAAAAAAAAAAAAAAAACTTTACATTTTTTTTTTTAGGGTTCTTATTCAAGAATTTCTTCTAGCAGTAAGCACAGCATGACAATCCTAGTGCATGCTGGGTACACAGTCTGCTGGATCCTGTGGTCTCCTTCACCGATGAACCTGTCTGGCCAGTTTTTAAATATAAATTTGAGTTGAATACATTATTAATTTAAAATTCATCACCTGAAGCTGCAAATATGAGCAACGCCAGAATCTGGCTATAAAGGATCATCTTTTCCTTTTTTTCCCCTCTGGAAACATGCTGATTGATTTCTACAGCCAGTCTATACCCTGTTCAGTTCCTACCCTACAAAAGGGCTAAAAGGGGTATTAAAAAGGCTATTTTTTTTGTAAAATAAAAAAAAAAAAAAAAAAAAAGTTAGGTTATACTTAACCTGCTCTATGCAACATTATTGCACAGAGCGGTCTCTTGCCTCCTCTTTGGCAGTCCCCCGCTGGTGCTGTTGGCTTCTTCTTCCTCTGGGTACCCCCTCAGCAAGCCAAGTGCTAAGGGAGCACCTGTGTAGAGGTGTTCTGAGTCCGGCTCTGTGTATCCACAGACATACACTGCGCCGTAGGCCGTGCCCTTGCTTCCTCTTCACATGATTTGACCAACAGCAGCAGAAGCCTATGGCTCCACTGCCCTCAGGGTGTCCTGTGAAACCAGGAAGCTGGGACAGGGCTTCATCAGTGAAAGCAGTCAGGTAATGGTTTAAAGTGGTTGTAAAAAGCAGAAGGTTTTTTTTTTTTAAATCTTTATACATTCTATGTACTAAAAGGTAAAAAAAAAAAAAAAAAAAAAACACCTTCTGTGTGCAGCAGTCCCCCCCCAATACTTTCCTGAGCCCAATCGCGAGCCAGCGATGTCCACAAATGCCTCAGCTGTCCAGGACTCTCTCCCCTCCTTGGCTGAGACACAGCAGCAGCACCCTTGGCTCTCCCTGATGACAAACTCAGTTAGCCAATAAGGAGAGATGGGGGTGGAGCCAAACCACCCTTCTGTGTCTGAATAGATACACAGAGCTGCGGCTTTGCTTGGGTGCCCCCATAGCAAGCTTCTTGCTGTGGGGACACTCAACAGGAGGGAAAGGCCAGAAGCTCCAGCCAGGGACTCAAGAAAAGGATCCAGGCTGCCCAGTTACAAAATCACTGCACAAAGCAGGTAGGGAGAACATGTTTATAATTTTTTTTTTTCCATTAAAATAACATACATACATACATACATACATACATACACACACATACTTTACAATCACTTAAAGGATGCAGGGGCAGAACAACTAGCGGGAAGTTTACTTTATTGAAGGTAATGCATAAAAAAAAAAAAAAAAAAAAAGGTAAAAACATTAAGGACTTTAGAACCACTAAGATTTCCAGATTCAACTGAATTTTTAAATATGTTGATTACATTGTGTCTTCTAGATCACATGTGGTCAGAACTTCTGGCAGAATATAAAATTGAATTAATAAAAGCGAAAGACTTCTCGTCTGATCAAACTGCAGATGTGTACTAGCTTCGTATGAATTTTTTTTAAGCCCTTTAGCAATGTACAAATACCATGTCATTAAGCCAACAATTCACATAAATTGAGTGGAAACATCCAAATTCACTGGAGCCACTGTTGCCTGCCTATCAGTCTACTCCACCAAAATATCTGAATGGTAAACTCACGCAAAAATGACAAAAAAAAAAAAAAAACACCCCACCACACACCTGACACATCGACTGCCCTACTGGACACCAATCTGTCCCCTACTGATACTGTCCACTGCTCTACTGACTATCTACTTTAAGGTAGACTAAGTGAATATTTTTGCAGTGACATTTGTTTTATATATCCAAGCATAATTTTATTGGAACAAAATGCTTTTGTTTAGTTTTATATTTAACCCCGCCCCTTTAAGCCCCTTCCACTGTTAACACAACTTGGCCACATCAACTGTTCACAATTTGCCTTTCTAATCTCCTTGTGGCACCCAAAAGGGGTCCAAGTCCTGGTTCCAGCATTCAACTCACAGGCAGTTCACACTGCCATATGCGAATTGCTGAGGGTGTCAATACAAAGTTAACGAAACCCCCAGATCAGTTCGCATATCGCAGTGCGAACTGTCAGTTCAGACATGAATCAGATCGCATAGGTGTGAACAGCCATGCGATCTGATTCTGGTGCGGTCCCAAAAAAGGGTCCTGTGTGAGTTGTTTCCAATTGCGATCCGAATGGCTGAATTTGCATTGCACAGACATCACAAGTGATTTTCAGAGCAGTGCGCTCCGAATCATACACAATGTCTTGTCATCACACATATGTAAAGCGGTCCTTTACAATATGGTGCATATATAGTGCAGGGATATGCAAACCGTGGCCCTCCAGATGTTGCAGAACTACAAGTCCCATGAGGCATAGCCAGACTGACACCATAACAAGCATTACACCCAGAGGCAGAGGCATGATGGGACTTGTAGGTTTTGCAATAGCTGGAGGGCCACAGTTTGCAGATACCCGCTATAGTGTATACTACAAAAAAAATAAAATAAAGTATCAACAAAATAATGGGAAAATCAACATTTTACAGTTATCACAAGAACAGAAAATGAGAGAAAATCTTCGATGAAGACACCTGCTCTGGTGACAACTACCCAAGAGGAGAATTTCCCCTAATTTTATAGAAATTTACCCCCATTTCTTGTGGTGTCTGTGGGGCAGGTAGAAAAAGGGAACTCTCAATGGGACAGCAAAAATAAAGAAATAAAAAAATAAAGTTTTGTCTTTAGGTACACTTTAATAACGGACATGGCAAAGTGTCCATGGATGGTGTCTGAGGATTCCCCACAGACGAGTCACAGCAAGGTGAAGCAGGCCTCTCCTTGTTTAGTCGTATCCAGGCAAATGTTGTACATAACATGTAGCCAGGCAGCCCTGTGACAAACATCCGTTGACTTGCACTTGGCTGATGAATCCATGTCAGTGTTAGTAGGATGCAGAATATATACAAACACCACACATTACAATGAATATGGCTTTCTTCTGCAGTACACCCATCAATCATCGCACACCTTCTGGATATAGTGAAAAATGATGACCTATCTGCCCTCACCATCACTTATACACACACAGAATTGTTCATATCAGGTCTTGCTCCTATATGCCTGTGCTGGCTCCATGTTTATCCACAGTACTAAATGTTCCAGTTTTGGTTTACTGAAATAACTCCCTGAACTTTTTTTTTTATTTAAAAAAGTGTCCATGTGCGATTCATCTGGTCTGAGGGAGAGTCCCCACTGTATCCAATGGGGAGGCCTGTTGGACAGTGGAGGAAACCCAGGCAGTGACACACAGGCTTTTGTAGCTGTCCCAGTGGGTTGGCACAGACAGTGGTGCATCCTGAGAAAGGCTATAAAAGTCAAGGGCACATGTGTCAGGGGGTCTTTGGGCAGGAAGCCAAGTCCTGGAAGGAGGGTACAGCTGTTTCTCCTTCTGCAGCTGTAAAAGGTGGTCACAGGCAGTCGGCCTGGTGAACCTGGAGGTGTGGCTGAACCCAGAGGTCCAGTGGATGCTGACAAGGGGAGTTTGGAGGCAACAGTGACTCTGGAAAAACAGTGTCCATGAGTACAGAGGAACTTGCTCAGGGGTCTGCCAGGAAGGGGACCACTCCTGAAGCTAGGGGTGCCAGTTTCAGAACCCCGAAGAGAGTATTTACTCAGGAGAATTTAAAAGTAACCTCAGTTAGTTGTCCCTTAGATTGTAAATAGTTGGGAGTATCCCACTCATCCCTTCTCCTATCCAAGTTCTCAATAAAACCACAAAAAAAAAAAAAAAAAAAAAAACACCACACACACAAACACACACACACACACACACACACACTAGGGCTGCCACGACGCGTCGACTACAAAAAATCGTCGACGTGCGTGAAAAGCGTCGACGCGTCTACGCGTGACGTCACACGCCCCCTGGCCGGCCGCCGCTTGAAATTCCCCCGCCGGGCTCCGTCCACACCGATGCCGGAGACAAGAGGTGAGCGCTGACCGTCTCCAGCACCCCTGTACTCCGCCACAGCTTCTGCCGCAACGCCATCCTCCCCGATCACCCAGCTACTTAAGAGATGTCACATGTGCGGCACTACACCGGCTTGTAATGGCCTGTACTAGGTGGGAGGGCTTACTGAGGGGTCTGCACTGGGAGGGGGGGCTTACTAAGGGGTTTGTACTAGGTTGGAGGGCTTACTGAGTGGTCTGTACTAGTGTACTGGGAGGGGGGCTTACCAAGTGGTCTGTACAGTACAGACCACTTAGTAAGCCCCCCTTCCAGTACAGACCCCTCAGTAAGCCCTCCCACCTAGTACATACCACTTAGTAAGCCCCCCTCCCAGTACAGACCCCTCAGTATGCCCTCCCACCTAGTACATACTGTACTAGGTGGGAGGGCTTACTGAGGGGTCTGCACTGGGAGGGGGGGCTTACTAAGTGGTCTGTACTAGGTTGAAGGGCTTACTGAGGGGTCTGCACTGGGAGGGGGGGCTTACTAAGTGGTCTGCACTGGGAGGGGGGGGGCTTACTAAGTGGTCTGTACTAGGTGGAAGGGCTTACTGAGGGGTCTGTACTGGGAGGGGGGGCTTACTAAGTGGTCTGTACTAGGTGGGAGGGCTTACTGAGGGGTCTGCACTGGGAGGGGGGGGCTTACCAAGTGGTCTGTACTAGGTGGGAGGGCTTACTGTGGGGTCTGTACTGGGAGGGGGCTTACTGAGGGGTCTGTATTAAAGGATTAATTAGCTAATCAAAAAAACACTCAATTAAGCAAAAAAAATAAATAAATAAATAATCGTTAGATTAGTCGACTAATCGTAAAAATAATCGATAGATTAGTCGACAGACAAATTAATCGTTAGTTGCAGCCCTAACACACACACACACACACACACACAACATCCCCTGGATTGATTATTGACTGAGCTAAGAACTTTTTATGCCGTTATCTGCTGTCCATTGCTAAGGGTAACCCAGGGGAATCCAGAAGGTGTATTTCTCAGCAGTCCTCTAGGACAATGCTGGATTCCCTTTGCATGCATTTTGAAAATGACATGGCAATACAGCTACACTACAGTTCTACACTGTACAGTAATACTAAACTATATCCTTAGGCTGGCCATACATTATACAATTTTCTTAAAATTGACCTTCAACTATATAGCACAAAGGCCTGCCTAATAGGATACAATTGAAAGTTTTTGTTTTGACCTCATATTATACGGATTTTGGTAAATCTAACAGAAAATTGTACATGTAAGGCCAGCCTTATTCTCCTATACTGCGTTTTTCTGCCTCCTTATAAATGCCCTCCATGAGTTTATAAACCTCTCCCTTCCCCCCCCCCCCCCCCTCAATTCCAGGTAATTGGAATGAGCGGCGCACGCTAGTTGGGTCAAGTGCATGGCTCTATGCACACTACAAATCTCATAGTTTTATCTTGGAGGGTGATCAAGAGGATGACTACATTCCTGCAGCGCCTTGAAAAAGTATTAATTCCCCTTGAAAGGTGTTACAACCAAAAAACGTAAAATGTATTTTACTTGGATTTTTTTTTGTGATATGTGGCACTTTTTGTTGGTCGAATTGGGAAGTGGATGCAAAATGATAACTGGTTTTCAACATTTTTTACAAAATATCTGAAAAGTGTGGCCGTGCATTTGTATTCAGCCCCCTTTACTCTGATACCCCTAACTAAAATCTAGTGGAACCGATTGCCTTCAGAAGTCACCTAATTAATAGAGTCCACCTGCGTGCAATTTAATCTCAGTATAAATACAGCTGTTCTGTGAAGCCCCCAGGTTTGTTAGAGAACCTTCATGGGGAGAAAAAAAAAAAAACAGCTTTGTGAAGACCAAAAAGGAACACACTGGTCAGGGATAAAGTTGGAGAAGTTTAAGGCTGGGTTCACACTGGTGCGAACACAAACATCACATGTTGATTCGCACCACATTGATATGCAGATCACATGTGACGTCTGTGCGATGCAAATTCAGCCATACAGTTTGTATGGCTGAATTTGCATCACATTCGGACCAAAATGGTACAAGTCCCATTTTTGGTCTGCACTTTAATTGGTTAGCATAGGTGTTCACACTCATGGAATCCGATTCCTGTACCATTTCAAAGTTTGCACTGCGATCTGTGAACCGAACTGGGGGTGTCATTAACTTTACATTGACACTCGCAGTTGTTCGCAGACGTCAGTGTGAACCTGCACAGGAATTGCAGGGTTTCCAGCACCGCACCAGTGTGAACCCAGCCTAAGCCTCCATTTACATCGGAGCGTTTTGACCAGTCAAAAATCACAGCCTATTGCCAGCAATGGGAGCTTCCCAATTGGTGCGATGCCGACTGAGGCGATGCAAGGATTTCCAAAAGTAGTTCCTGCACTACTTTTTACAACTTCAATAGACATCGGTGTATGAATCCGCAAAGATGTCTTTAAAATCGCCTCTCAAAGTCGGAATGAAATGCGGCTCTGAAATCGTGCGAGTTTATGTGAAGTCAAAGCCGTGTTTCAAAAGCAGAGTTCAGCGGGAACGAGGGCTTAAAGCAGGGTTAGGTTATATAAAAAAAAAATAAATAAAACCAACACCACAGAACAGCTGTATTTACACTGAGATTACCTTACACACAGGTGGACTCTATTTACTACAGTAATTAGGGAAGAAGGACTAATAGATAGAAGGTACATATAGGTATAAATAAAAATAAATACATTATTGAATAGATTTTTTAAAACCCAAGTTTGAGAGCCGGTTCACATACAGGCGACCCAGCTTGCCGGGGCGACCTGTGAAGTCGCGGTGCACAGCGCGCACCGCAACCTCGGAGTGACATGCACGGACTTCATATCATTGAAGTCAATGCAGGTCGCTCCAAAGTAGTACAGGACCCTTTTTCTAAGTCGGAGCGACTTGTGTCGCTCCTATTAGAACGGGTCCTGTGCTAATCTATGGCAGGCGACCCACGGCGACTTGTCAGGCGACAAGTCGCCCCAGTGTGAACCGGCTCTGAATGTCACTTTACACATTGGTATAACATAATAGGTTTGCTTATAAACATCATGGTGCTCAACAAGTTAAAAACAAGCTTGTTACCATTTTATTCAGCCTGCTCCTGGCTTTTATGTAAACTGAACTAGGCGGCTTTGTACGAGTACTTTCATGGGACTTTAAAGGTTCTCTGGTAGAGAAGTGGTTGAACCGACATGATCAATGTGTACAAACTTGGTGCGGAGTTATTCACTTTGAGCCCCGGTTCACACTTATGCGATGCGGGAAGGCTGCGAATCAGCAGCCTGTTCCCGCATTGCAAACGCACCCCCGGCAGTTCACACTGCCATATGCGATATGCTGGGGGTGTCAATGTAATCTTAACGACACCCCCAGTTTGATCGCATATCGCAGTGCGATCTTGCAGTTCGCACAGAATCGGATTGCACAAGTGTGAACCGCTGTGCGATCCGATCCTGATGCGGCTGCCAAAAAGGGTCCTGTGCGCGTTTGCTGCGGGTGCGGTGCGAATTTAGCCATACAAAGTGTATGGCTAAACTTGCACAGCCGATCGCATGTAATGAAGGAGCAGTGCGCTCCGACATTACATGCGAACGCCACAGCCGCAGTAATGTGAACCGAGGCTAAAAAGGTCATAACAGAAGACAGGGGGGCACTAGATTTCATCTACAAATACGGAAAGGTTTCTTCGCAGTAAGAGCTGTGAAAATGTGGAATAGACTCCCTCCAGAGGTGGTTCTGGCCAGCTCACTAGATTACTTTTAAAAAATGCCTGGATTCTTTACTAAAAAATAGAATATAACTGGGTACTCACATTTATAAGTAAAGTTGAATATCAGATTGTCTCTTGGGGGGGGGAAATCAGGAAGGAATTTTTTACCCTGCCAGAGCAAATTTGGTCATGCTTTGCTGGGGTTTTTCGCCTTGCTCTGGATCGACGGTAGGTCTAGGATTGTGTGTTTTTTTTTTTTTTTTTTAGTTATTGGTTGAACTAGATGGACTTGTGTCTTTTTTCAACCCGACTAACTATGCAATTATGTGACATCATTCACACAGGTATTTAAAAAAAAAAAAAAAAATTAAATCTGGCTTAGTCAGAGTTCCCCTTTAGATTGTGATTTCTCTAGTCTGCCCTAGCAGACTTTCATGCTGATGTATCCATGTCCAGAAACACATGTGTAAAGTTAGGAAGGAAGTAAAGTGGCACAAAAAAAAAAAAAGCTGCACTTTCCCATTCGAGAGTCTTTTTCCCGTTCAGACGAGGTCATCGCTTTGTCTGCAAACATGAAATCTGGCTGTGTGTGGCAAGTTCCAGGCAATAAAAGACAGGAAAATGTCTTGCAGTGTAACCTTTGTTGTGTGTTGTGTAATAAGTCACATGTTGGGAAGTTTCTGCAGTCAGCTGTGAGCACAAATTTTCCACAATGCAGTTCTGCAACTTCTTATCACATGAGCAAGGAAAGCTTTTGTCATCATACAATGTCAATATCACCAACAATACATTTTTCCATTGTGACTCAGAGAACCGACACAAATGACTTCACAATCTGCTGCACGTCGATCCTAAATGATCAATTTTCTACATTAGTGCCATAAGGGATGACGCCCCCCCCCCCCCCCCCCCGATACGAGATCACGGGGAAAAATCAAATCAATCTACAAATTTTCCAATAGACCGGAATATCTCCAGAGAATGTTGGTGGGCAGGTGGTCCTGTCCAGCACCTGCCACTGTATCATAGGCTGGATTTTCTTGTCCAATAAAAATGTAGGGGTGTGTACTGGCCTTGTATGATATATCCCCCATTTCCAAAGACAACAACATTAGGCTGGAATTGTTCTGTGTACAGATCAGCAATACAATACGACATGCATAACGTTACATTTAAGTATTGGGAGGATTAAAATGAGTTTTTTGAGAAAGTGTGGACACATTAGAACTTCTCCCAGGTAAGAAAAAAATCTAACAAAAGGTTCTCATTTTTCCACTCCTAAAATATAGAATTTCTTTTGATCCACTTAAAGGAGGAAGTCTGTGTCCCGGCTTAGAAAAGACTTACCTTCTCTATTTGTCCTGGTAAAAAAGGTCATCACAGCAAGAGGAACTCCTCTACTAAAATGGACAACTTTTCTGGTGACAACTGCTAAAGATGGGAATTCCCCTCACATTGGAGACATAAGCTGAAAGCTGTGAGCACTGCAAGTTGCTGCAAATGCCATGGAGGGCAGCAAGAGATACATGTGACATCTGTTTGGACTGATCACCAAGCTCCAGTTCCTTTTTTTAACTGTGTGCTATTTTAATAGTGTTGCCTGTTGATAATGCACTTGTACAGTTGCACTGTGCTTATGTGCATCCCATCCTAGAGCCACTGGATCCAAGCACACATTGTCATAAAAAACACTTTTCTACATTCATATAAACACCATTTCCCCCCCAGGTTTAAATTTCTGATCGGAAGAATATTTTATATCTGGGACTGTAAACGTCTGGCTTTTGACGAAGGGACAGGCCCGAAAACCCATCTGCCAATTGTCATTGAATCAGCGCTCTCAGCTAATGGCTTTGAGCACTGACCGGTGTGTTCTGGCGGGGGCTGAAAATCTGTCAGAACACAATAGCTCAGCGGAGAGATCCCTGTACTAACATCGGATAGTCAGTACCTCCCATTTTTTTGTGCTTTAGTCTGCTGGGCTGAACAAAAAAAAAAAAAAAACTGATAGTGTGTACCTAGAATAAGCGTTTGCGTTGGCTTTGTGGTGTTTTTTCCCCTATATTTTAGCGGCAGCAAGACCATAGGGGTTGATTTACTAAAACTGGAGAGTGCAAAATCTGATGCAGCTCTGCATAGAAACCAAGCAGCTTCCAAGCTTTTTGTCAAAGCTTAACCACTTCCGGACCGCCCGCCACAGTTCTACGTCGCTACTTGACGTTAGCTGCCATAACCCCGGTATTTTTTTTTTTTTTACTGGCCAGGTGGTCCTCACTCTCATAAAAGTGGTCCCAGTGGCGAATTTGCTGCAGGATCACCTACGGGGCAGCGGGAGAGGTGCACTCCCCCCCCCCCCCCACCGCTTCCCGGTCTTTTTCCCTGCTTACCGGAGCAGTCGGTAGCGGGGAAAATGATCCGGTCCTTTCCCCTCCTAGGCAGGAAGTCGAGTAAGGGCAAGCTGACCCCCACTCGACTCCATGGCTTTGGAGGACCGGAGCAACGTCATACGTCGCTTCACCCCCCCCCCCCCCCCCCACCGCCCTAAATGGCCCGTTTTATTTCCATGAGGAAAAAAATAAAATATACTTTTCTTTGCTTTTTATAGTGTAGATGTGAGATCTGAGGTCTTTTTAGAGGCAATAAACCCCTTTGTGTTCAGCAGCCCCACCTGAGCCCCCTCTCAATCCAGCAATTTCCATAAGAGCCTTGAATCTCTGGGGGCTCGCATTCCTGATTGGCTTTAGGCAGCAGCGGAAGTCATTGGCTTCAACTGCTGTCAATCACAGCCCGAGAGCCAATTAGGAGACAGAGGGAGCAAGGCCGAGTCACGGCTCTGTGTGTGAATAGACACACAGAGCTGCTGGTCGGGAGTGCGCCTGCTTGGGTGCATCTTGCTGTGGGGGCACCCGGCAGGAGGGAGTGGCCAGGAGCAACGGCGTAGGACCCTAAGAGGAGGATCCGCACTGCTCTGTGCAAAACCATTACACAGAGCAGGTAAGTATAACAGGTTTGGTATTTTAAAGAAAACCTCCAGTTTTAGTAAATCAAGCCCACGGTTTCAAAGGCCTCATTGTAGCCTTTTTTTGATTTGTAGTTTACCTTATTTTTGGGGAGTTATCTGCATTTATATTGAGGAGGTTTTACTTTTTTTTAATTAAAAGGGAAGATTGTGCACTGGTTTAGCTTTTAGATTTGTTTTTTCTATTTTGGAGAGATTTAAGCTGGCCACACACTGATCGAAATTTCGACGATTAAGCAGGGACAGGACAATTCAGTGTGTGGCATCCCCTGCTTAACAGAAGTCCATTTAACTTATTTCTGACTAGGAGATGTGCAGCTTTAGATACGATTTAATAACACACGTTGTAAAAGTATCTATGGATGTTGTCTAGGGACTCCCCATACATGAGTCACAGCAAAGTGAAAGAGAAGGACAGGTCTCCCAGTTTGGTCGTATCCAGGCACGTGCCGCTTGCATACACTGTGTAGCTAAGAGATCCCATGAAAACACCTGTTGGCTTGCACTCTGTATATTCTGCATCCTGCCAACTCTGACATAATCCATCAACACTAAAGTTTGGCACACAGACGATAGTTCCTGCTGCCGTCTCACTCAGATTAACCAGTTTACACTGTAAATGGGATTGTAAAGTCGCTTTTTAAAAAAAAAAAAAAAAAAACAAACACACACACACACGTTATACTTACCTCCACTGTGCAGTGGTTTTGCACAGAGCAGCCCAGATCCTCCTCTTCTCGGGTTCCTCCTTGCTGCTCTTGGCCACTCCCTCCTATCGAGTGCCCCCACAGCAAGCAATCTCTTGATTGGCTCACTAACTTTGATTGACAGCCGTGGGAGCCAATCATGCTGTATCTCAGCCAATCAGGAGGGAGAGTCCAAGACTGCCGAGGGACTCATTGACATCGCTGGACATAGAGTGGGATACAGGCAAGCATTAGGGGGTGTTGGGGAGGCTGCTACACACAAGGCTTTTTAGCTTAATGCATACAATTAAAACCTTCCTGCCTTTACAGCTCCTTTTAACCACTTTACCACCGGAGGATTTTCCTGCTTTACGTCTGGGCCACTTTTTGCGATTCAGCACTGTGCGACTTTAACTGACAATTGTGCGGTCAGGCTATGCCGTGCCCCAAAACGAAATTTATGTCCTTTTTTTCCCCACAAACAGAGCTTCCTTTTGGTAGTATTTGAGCATCTTTGCAATTTTTATTTTTTGCGCTATTAATTAAAAAAAAAGCGACAATTTTGAAAAAATACAATATTTTTCTACTTTGACAGTTAAAAAATATCCAATATATAAAATTTTTGTCATATATTTAGGCCAAAATGTATTTAGCTACATGTCTTTGACAAAAAAATTCTCAATGAGCGTATTTTTAACCGCTTTAAGACCGGAAGATTTTACCCCATTCCTGACCAGGCCATATTTTGCGATTCGGCACTGCGTTACTTTAAACGGACAATTGCGCAGTCGTGCGATGCTGTACCCAAATTAAAATTGATGTCTTTTTTTCCCCACAAATAGAGATTTCTTTTGGTGGTACTGTATTTGATCACCTGTGCGATTTTTACTTTTTGCGCTATAAACAAAAAAAGAGCGACAATTTTAAAAAAACAACAATTTTTTTTTGGAAAATATCGCAATAAGCGTATTTTGATTGGTTTGCGCAAAAGTTATCGCAGCTACTAACTACGGGAAATTTATGTCATTTTTATTGGTTTTTCTTTTTCACTAGTAATGGCGGCGATCTGCGATTTTTTATGCAGGACTGCGACATTGCGGGGGACAGATCGGACCCTTAACTGACATTTGACACTTTTGGGGGTACCAGCGACATTACTACAGTAATCAGTGCTATAAATATGCACTGTTACTGTAAAAATGACACTGGCAGGGAATGGGGTTAACTTTTATTTGTGATCAAGAGGTTAATGTATGCCTGGTGCTTACTGACGTGTGTGGGGGGGAGGAGACTGAGTGACACAGGCACAGATCGCAGGTTAGCTATGCTGAATCCTGCAATCTGTCCCTGCCTGTCACTTAGGAGATCCGCCCGCTTTGTTTACACAAGCGGGCGGATCTCCACACTCGATCCCCGACGATCAGGGAAGAGCGGCGGTGATCACCCCCTGGCCCGACTCCCGCTGTGACTGAATACAGCGGGAGTGAGCCTCCGGCGGCGCAGTGTTAATTTCGTCGACTAAATTAACACAATTTTAGTCGACTAAAATATGACTAAAACAATTCAGATGACTAAAATACGACTAAAACTAAAATGGCATTTTAGTCATAAGACTATAACTAAATAAAAAATTACATAAAAATTACCACTCCTCTGCAGGCCATTTCTATATCGGCAACACAATTCCATCCAGAGCATTTAATAATAGCACATTAAATATTAAACATGTATTGCACCACCGCATACGCATAAGTAAGGAGCATCTACTAAGCTGTTGAAAACTAAACAAGAAAACAAAAATGTTGCTCATGTTGCATAATCCTCAAGGTGCCACATCCCAAAAATGCAAGTCAAAAAGGGGTTCCCCTTGGGTGGGACTTTAAAGGCACCAAAACATATGACAAAAAAGATATATAAAAAGAGAAAACTTTATTCAATAATACAGAAATGTAAAAACAGTAGGCAAGCTATAAATTACTCCAAATAAAAAATAAAAATTTGGAGTAATTTATAGCTTGCCTACTGTTTTTACATTTCTGTATTATTGAATAAAGTTTTCTCTTTTTATATATCTTTTTTGTCATATGTTTTGGTGCCTTTAAAGTCCCACCCAAGGGGAACCCCTTTTTGACAAACCATTAAGAAAAAGGCTTTTCTTATATTTTTCCCTAATATTTAATGTTGGTAATATATTCAGGTAATATGTTCAATGACATTACAGCCACTGGAGTTTACAGCAGTGTTAATTTCATCAACGAAAACGTTTTTCGTCACCGGCATTTTTCAACTGACGAAAACGAGACGCAAAGTATAGCACATTTTCGTCAAATGACGAAAATCAAATCCGTTTTCGTTAACGAACCAAAACTAAATGAGAATGTGAGGCAGGGACGTTTACCCAACGTCCGGTTTTCACGGAGCTCCGCCTGTGTGGCGTCTGGCGTGGCGTGCCCCGTGATGTCCGACGTGAGGAGTGGACTACTACAAGAATGTCGACTCAAGACCAGTCGTCATCTGACCTCACCAAAGCACTGCAGCACTACAGCCAGACGCGCCAGGCCCGACTCAATCACGCGGCACTGGCACCCGACCACCACCAAATCCAGAGCAGAGCACCCACTGTGAGTTAACAGCCAGGCCAGCTATTACTGCCTCCCTGAGTCCCTCAGACCAGTCACCACTGGCATCTGATTCCACCATCCATCCAGGGCTGTGTGCGTGCATATAGGCCGCTGAGGCCCGCCTGGCCCATCCTGTTCAACTTCAGTTCAGAGTCAGACCAGAGACCACCCTTAAACCTGAGACCCCCATCCAGCACTCTGAGCAGCACTCACTGCATTGACTGCAGGCAGCAGCATTACAGGCCTCCTCTCTGACCTGACCATGACCATTTAGATGACTAAAATGAGTTTTAGTCGACTAAAATGTAAGATGTTTTAGTCGACTAAAATGTACTGGAGTTTTAGTCGACTAAATACGACTAAAACTAAAAAACACTTGCAGAAGACTAAAATGAGACTAAAACTAAAATGCCATTTTAGTCCTAAGGCTAAGACTAAAACTAAATTGAAATTTGCTGCCAAAATTAACACTGCGGCGGAGCGCGCTGCCGAGAGTGGGGAATGTCTGGTGACGTAGGTCTACGTCGCTTGACGATAACGAGCCACTGTGCCGCAGTAGAGGCACAGTAAGCAGTGTTAAAGTGGTTAAGCTGGAAAATCTGTGCATCATATTTATCACTTCTGGCTGTGGAAAGGTTTGCATGCACTTCCTAGGGTAGATCCCAATGGCCTGACATTTTTCCTAGTGTCATATTGGTCAAAGCAGTTTTTGAGTCACGACTCAAGAGCGCCTGAAAAGTGCTCAGAGTTTTATAGGCAGTTTTCAAACGCCTCTAAGCGTTCCCTTCACTGGAACTAAGGGGCCAAGACCAACCCCACACCAGAATCCCCCTCTCCACCAAATGATTTGGATCAGTGCACAAAGCAAGGTCCATAAAAAGACATGGATGAGCGAGTTTGGGGGTGGAGGAACTTGACTGGCCTGCACAGAGTCCTGATCTCAACCCGATAGAATACCTTTGGGATGAATTAGAGCAGACACTGCGAGCCAGGTCTTCTTGTCCATCAATGCCTGATCTAACAAATGCACTCCAAGAAAAATGGTCAAACATTCCCATAGACACTCCTAAACCTTGTGGACAGCCTTCCCAGAAGAGTTAAAGCTGTTATAGCTGCAAAGAGGCAAAGGGTGGGCCAACTCAATATTGAACCCTACGGACTAAGATTGGGATGTTATTAAAGTTCATGTGCATATACTTTTGAAAATATAGCGTACCTCCAACTGCAACTTGAGGCCTAATCCTCACAAGACGTTTCACTGGCCGACTGCATCCATTTTCTTGATAAATTGAACCCAACTTTACAACTTAATCCCACCCATTGCATACTGGTCACCTGCAGATATGCCATTCGCCATGTGCCTGATTACAGGCTGAATACTCTGAACTTCCAAGCAAAGAAGTACAAGACCCATCCAATGCTAGCACCAATTTTTATCCCCATGTTGTAGAGGTCTTCCTAAACAGATCTACAAAGTTTATTAGATTGTGTTTCTTTATATAGCTGCAGCTTCCATCAGTTCTCCAGACACAGGCTGTCAGTGGGAATACAAAGGACTGTCAATCACCAGGTACATTAAATTACAAGTCAATAGCATCAAGCACTGCACTGGGGACACTGCAGACTCTTTCCGTAAGAAGATAGATAAAGTGTGCATTAATAGAAACAGAAGGTTATGGCCGACTCTGTGCTGTTCAAAGACTGTACAGAGCTCTTGCCACAGCCAGGACTACCCTTCAGGAGGATGAAACCCAGCAACACAAGTGCACATCAAGGAAAGGTAGTATGGATGGTGTGGGAAATGGAATTCGAAAGGACCAGACTGAATCTTCAATTGAGTTTATTGAGAAACTGCCAACACGTTTTGGGATCTTGCATCCCCTTCATTAGGCTCACAGCAAACATATACATAAATATTTAAACAGTAAATATCAGAAATAAGTTGATACATTTTTATTTTATTCATGTATTTATTGTAGCCCTAATGGAGGGTCGCAAGAACCCTGAAGTTAGATATTTCTTGGAAAACTTGAAAAGTGATTACAAAGCCTCAAATTGCCCCTTTCCCTATCCATATTCCTTTGGGAATACAAATGGCTGTCAGTCACCAGCTAGGTTTAGAAGGGCGCATTAGGAGGGCTTTGGTGGAATATCAGGGGTTTAAACAGGGTGATTAGGGTGTGCTCAGGCACAACCATTGCGAATGCCTGGTTACCAAAGACTTTTTGGTGTTTAATCACACAGACTGTATCCACCACCCTTGTCCTTCACTGAAGAGGTCTATTAGTCCAAGACCTGGAGCTCTGCATCACAACGCTGCTAAACCATCATGACTGTCACCTCAGAGACATAGCACTGGTGCTGTGTAGATACACATCTATCCTACAGGGGAATAAAAACAGTTGAACAGTCTCCTTGGTATTATATAAATTAAAGCTTTTCCTACTTTGTTTGTAGAGTTAATTTACAGCTGATGTGTCATTTTAATTGCAGCATAGAGCGGTTTGTATTACATGCATGGACATTCCCGTACAAGATTTACGGTTTAGAAATGGATTTTACAACCCTCAATTGTAACTCTTATTGCAAAATAGTTTCACGTTCAACAAACCCTGGGAGTCGGATGGAGTGCATTGCACTTGTGACCACAGGAATGCGATTTATGACAGTTAATAATGTTCCCATATCTGCCATATATAGTGATTAACTCCGACGAGGGCGAGTAGTGGGTATGGCAAAGCTCAGTGCTTGAAATGGCAAGGGGCACTGTGTAATATACAGAATGACGACTGATCTGGATCTGGTACAGTGCAAACCGACTCGGGAGACCTTACTGCCACCAATACCGTATACTGCATATTCCAAAGGCCTGCCAAAGCTGTTTGAGGAAGAATCATCAGCAGGGGTAGTGAGAATGTATCTACGATTAGTGATAAAAGTTTGACATTCTCCCTGCTGGACTGGGAGCTACCTCATTGGGCTTCTTCTGGATATACATCGTTAGAATAGGCTGGAGTTGGACTTTTAGCTGACCCAACTCATGAGACTAAACTGATCTCACTGATTTGTTTGGATAGGATATCCGCTGTGATCACATGCCTGTCGAAGGGGTCCTGCGTGACTCAGAAACATTGCACTTTCCTGATGCGATTATTTTGCAATAAAACGTTTCTTCAGACTGTTTTGCAAGATCCATGGTGTGCTGGCGAATATGTATGTATGTATGTACTGTATGTATGCATGTATCTGTGATAGATCCAGTGTCCAGCTGGTGATCGCTGCAGCACACACAACTGATGTGCCTATATCCAGGAAGGTGTGCGATGGGAATATGAACTTTTCTTTTCCTTGCATATATTAAAATCCCACCATTCCAGCTGGAATTGCGCTCAGGGTGACTGATGGCTAGAATGACGGAACTAGATAGAGTAAAGCCCCATATACACCATTCGAAAATCAGAACACAGATGATCCTTTTTTTTGTTGCATAACATGAAGACTTTACTAAAATTCTCATAGAACGGAATAAAAAGAAAAAAAAAAAAAAATCAATCTGAAGTTATGTCATGTGTTGTAATGTATTTGTCCGATTGGATAATAATCAGATGAACTGTCGTGATTGGTTTTCAAAAGCTCTGTACCAACGATCCGATTATCGTATGATCGCTTCAAAAGCGGTATTTTTCGTCCGATTTTGGGATTGGGTGTACGGGCCTTAAGAGTGAGCGACACCAACACCATGTGTACTTCCTTCCAGCTTTGGCTGGCTACTTCTATCAGGCACGGGTAGAAAGTTTTGGCAGTACACAATTTAATGATTCAAAGCTCATAAAAAAAGTAAGAGGCCTCACTCTTCTGCAGCCATACATATATTGCAGATCACTCTAGTACCAAAATATTGCCTGAATACAAGGAAAAAATACTTAGCTGATAAAAGTGGCCATAAATGACTGCTTTATAAACAGAGTTCACCTTTAACTTAAAGCAAAACCTTTATTGTAAAGGAAGCATAAAAAAAAACACAAAACACAAAAAACACACACACCTGCTCTGTGCAATTGTTTTGCACAGGCAGTCCTGATCGGTCTTTTCTCAGATCCCCCCCCCCCCCCACCAGCGCTCTGGTTACTCCCCTTTGCTGAGTGCCCCCATAGCAAGTCGCTTGCTGTGGGGGCACTTGTGCAAGCTTACTCCCGAGCTGGCTCTCTGCGTCCATAAGATGTGCGTTGCTCAGCCCCCACCTCTCTGGCTGTGATTTACAGCAGCGGAAGCCTGAAGGTGGCCAGAGTAGGAGATAGCTGGACAGATTGGAGGTAGAGAGTTCCATAGGATGGGAGAGGCTCTGGAGATGAGCATAGGGGGAAGAGACAAGGGAGCTTGAAAGCAGGAGGTCTCGAGGGGAGCTGAGAGGACGGTTTGAGTGAGAAGGAGAAGAAGACGACCGCAACCTGTGAGGGATGCAACTGCCACATTACTGAAAGGTGGAGGTTAGTGGGGTATATTTACTAAACCTGGAGAGTGCAAAATATGGTGCAGCTGGGCATGGTAGGCAATTAGCTTCTAACTTCAGCTTGTTCAATTAAAGGAGTTGTAAAGGCAGAAGGTTTTTTTATTTTAATGCATGAAGATAAAAACAGCCTTCTGTGTGCAGCAGCCCCCTGTAATACTTACCTGAGCCCCATTTCGATCCAGCGATGTTGCAGGAATGTCTGGGCTGCCCAGGACTCCTCTCCTCATTGGCTGAGACAGCAGTGCGCGCCATTGGCTCCTGCTGCTGTCAAAGTCAGTCAGCCAATGAGGAGAGAAAGGGAGTGGGGTGGGGCCAGGCCGTGGCACCGTGTCTGAATGGACACATAGCAGTGGCTCAGGTTCCCCTCATAGCAAGCTACTTGCTGTGGAGGCAGTCAAGAGGAGGGAGGGGCCAGGAGTGCTGAAGAGGGACCCAAGAATAGGAGGATCTGGGCTGCTCTGTGCAAAACCAACTGCACAGAGCAGGTAAGTGACATGTTTATAATAGAGGGGTGCAAACACTATTTCACAGCAAAACTCCCTGAGATATGGCCCTAATGCTAACACAATGTGGACCTGTTATATGGCCAGTGTACACACAACTAGAGCTCAGACACCATAAACAGCATACGATGTAGAATATTACATATATTTTAGTACTGAATGGGCCGAAACACATAATTCCCTGCATTCAGCCAGTCATTTACTCCCCAGCTATGAGGTTAGTAAGATGGAGTCGGCAGGCAGATATGCCAACTCAAGTTCCTCTCATGTTCACAGATATTTTAGGAGAATTAGAAAGCGGATTGTAGCGGTACCGTTGTTGGATCTAGAATTCTCTAGACTCGCCAAGACCTTTCATTACAATTCCTGCCTGAGTTTGTCTTTGTTGAGTGGAACAAACATAAACCCACAAGGGAGAAGCCAGATCACAGCAAAAGACGTCAGACTGGCAACGAAACAAGGCCAATCAGAGAGCAAAACTTTCCAACAAACACTTCCAGACACAGCTGCCTGAACTATATAAACAATCTTTTATCATAGTTATTAGATCATATATCTAAGCTCCTCTGTACAATGCTGTGGAATATGTCAGAGCTACTGTATATAAATGTATAATAACAATTAAAATAGTAAGTGACTGGTTGGGACATATAGGAGTGTAAAGCCTCGTACACACGCACCGATTGTTGGCCGTAAATTTTCGGCCAATGTCCGATTGTCGGCTTGTTAGTATGATGCTTCCGACAACCGACTGCGACTTTTCAGCCGAACAAAATCTGGTGTGCATGCTATAACATTTTTGTTGGCCGTCACCAGAACGGCCGATTGTTCGTCAGACAGTACAGATTTCGGCCGACAAAAGTCAGATGAGCAAGACTGGGCATGCCCAGAGAAGAAAAAACACACGGAAAGTAGACCAGAACATGACATCACTTCTGCAGTTGGTTGTTGTTGGCCGACAAAATTTGTGTGCAGTCTAGAAAACATTTCAACTAACACAACAACACTGGACAAAAGACGGCCGATCGGTCGGCCAACAATCGGTGCGTATGTACGGGGCTTAAGCTTCACTGGTGCAGAGACTAATGTGAATGGTTTTGCGTTCCCTGTAAAGCACTGCAGAAAAATGCAGAGCCATACAAAATGTATTCTAATAATATAGTGCGTGACAGCGGTAGAATGTTTAGGTGTAAGCATACGTGAATGGTATAATATTGCCCATACAGCATTACAGAATAGGTCAGCGCTATATAAAAATGTATCAAATAAATAGATATCTTCTGTAGTGGTGTAGAAGTGGTTAATGTTTCAAGGAAACCTTTTGTCACACATTTGCATTCAAGGTTCTGGCTTTTGGCCCCTTAAAACCTCAAATGACAGAATTAGGATTCGTTGTCTGCTAAACCAAACAAGATAATTACACGTCAGATTAGCAAGTATAAAACCATAGGGGGACGATAGTACCATATGTCACAGCCAAAGAGGCAACAAGCCACACTTCATTTTAAAATAGTTTTTTTAGGTTGGAACTTTTTAAGCAGCCAGAGGGCTGTTTTTTCAATTTATTAATTGCACAAAAAAAATCATTGAGCAATCAATCAATTATAGCACACTTGCACTTTATACTATTTTGAAGGAATAGGTATACAGAAGGTGTTATTTCACAATTCATGTACTGCAATATATTACTTATTAATTTATTTTCACACTAGCACTTTAAAATATTTACAAATAGGGGTAGCACAGTTTTTATTCACCTACACTTCATTTTACTATATTTACAAAAACACTGATACATTACAGTTTTCTGAATTTAAGAAAAATGCGTGCTTTTTAGTGACAAACTTTCCAGGTTTCCAGCACCTATCCTTATTTCTGACAGGAAGAACAGGTGGAGCCACAATGCTTTCTACGCAGAAGACATTTTCATGTATCCTCTGACAACCATCACCCTCAGGGAAACACACATTACTTCCTACCATGCCCAGACCTACCGAATGCCTCCATGTTTCTGGGCCATCACCCTCAGGGAAACACACATTACTTCCTACCATGCCCAGACCTACCGAATGCCTCCATGTCTCTGGGCCATCACCCTCAGGGAAACACACATTAATTCCTACCATGCCCAGAATGCCTCCATGTTTCTGGGCAATCACCCTCAAGAAAACACACATTACTTCCTACCATGCCCAGACCTACCGAATGCCTCCATGTTTCTGGGCCATCACCCTCAGGGAAACACACATTAATTCCTACCATGCCCAGAATGCCTCCATGTTTCTGGGCCATCACCCTCAGGGAAACACACATTAATTCCTACCATGCCCAGAATGCCTCCATGTTTCTGGGCCATCACCCTCAGGAAAAACGCACATTACTTCCTACCATGCCCAGACCTACCGAATGCCTCCATGTTTCTGGGCAATCACCCTCAAGAAAACACACATTACTTCCTACCATGCCCAGACCTACCGAATGCCTCCATGTTTCTGGGCCATCACCCTCAAGAAAACACACATTACTTCCTACCATGCCCAGAAATACCAAATGCCTCCATGTTTCTGGGCCATCACCCTCAGGGAAACACACATTAATTCCTACCATGCCCAGAATGCCTCCATGTTTCTGGGCCATCACCCTCAGGAAAAACGCACATTACTTCCTACCATGCCCAGACCTACCGAATGCCTCCATGTTTCTGGGCAATCACCCTCAAGAAAACACACATTACTTCCTACCATGCCCAGACCTACCGAATGCCTCCATGTTTCTGGGCCATCACCCTCAGGGAAACACACATTACTTCCTACCATGCCCAGAATGCCTCCATGTTTCTGGGCCATCACCCTCAGGAAAAACGCACATTACTTCCTACCACGCCCAGACCTACCGAATGCCTCCATGTTTCTGGGCCATCACCCTCAGGGAAACACACATTAATTCCTACCATGCCCAGAATGCCTCCATGTTTCTGGGCAATCACCCTCAGGAAAAACGCACATTACTTCCTACCATGCCCAGACCTACCGAATGCCTCCATGTTTCTGGGCCATCACCCTCAAGAAAACACATTACTTCCTACCATGCCCAGACCTACCGAATGCCTCCATGTTTCTGGGCAATCACCCTCAAGAAAACACACATTACTTCCTACCATGCCCAGACCTACCGAATGCCTCCATGTTTCTGGGCCATCACCCTCAAGAAAACACACATTACTTCCTACCATGCCCAGACCTACCGAATGCCTCCATGTTTCTGGGCCATCACCTTCAGGAAAAACGCACATTACTTCCTACCATGCCCAGACCTACCGAATGCCTCCATGTTTCTGGGCAATCACCCTCAAGAAAACACACATTACTTCCTACCATGCCCAGACCTACCGAATGCCTCCATGTTTCTGGGCAATCACCCTCAAGAAAACACACATTACTTCCTACCATGCCCAGACCTACCGAATGCCTCCATGTTTCTGGGCCATCACCCTCAGGAAAACACACATTACTTCCTACCATGCCCAGAATGCCTCCATGTTTCTGGGCCATCACCCTCAGGAAAAACGCACATTACTTCCTACCACGCCCAGACCTACCGAATGCCTCCATGTTTCTGGGCAATCACCCTCAGGGAAACACACATTAATTCCTACCATGCCCAGAATGCCTCCATGTTTCTGGGCCATCACCCTCAGGAAAAACGCACATTACTTCCTACCATGCCTAGACCTACCGAATGCCTCCATGTTTCTGGGCCATCACCCTCAAGAAAACACACATTACTTCCTACCATGCCCAGACCTACCGAATGCCTCCATGTTTCTGGGCAATCACCCTCAAGAAAACACACATTACTTCCTACCATGCCCAGACCTACCGAATGCCTCCATGTTTCTGGGCCATCACCCTCAGGAAAAACGCACATTACTTCCTACCACGCCCAGACCTACCGAATGCCTCCATGTTTCTGGGCAATCACCCTCAGGGAAACACACATTAATTCCTACCATGCCCAGAATGCCTCCATGTTTCTGGGCCATCACCCTCAGGAAAAACGCACATTACTTCCTACCATGCCTAGACCTACCGAATGCCTCCATGTTTCTGGGCCATCACCCTCAAGAAAACACACATTACTTCCTACCATGCCCAGACCTACCGAATGCCTCCATGTTTCTGGGCAATCACCCTCAAGAAAACACACATTACTTCCTACCATGCCCAGACCTACCGAATGCCTCCATGTTTCTGGGCCATCACCCTCAAGAAAACACACATTACTTCCTACCATGCCCAGACCTACCGAATGCCTCCATGTTTCTGGGCCATCACCTTCAGGAAAAATGCACATTACTTCCTACCATGCCCAGACCTACCGAATGCCTCCATGTTTCTGGGCAATCACCCTCAAGAAAACACACATTACTTCCTACCATGCCCAGACCTACCGAATGCCTCCATGTTTCTGGGCAATCACCCTCAAGAAAACACACATTACTTCCTACCATGCCCAGACCTACCGAATGCCTCCATGTTTCTGGGCCATCACCCTCAGGAAAAACGCACATTACTTCCTACCACGCCCAGACCTACCGAATGCCTCCATGTTTCTGGGCCATCACCCTCAGGGAAACACACATTAATTCCTACCATGCCCAGAATGCCTCCATGTTTCTGGGCCATCACCCTCAGGAAAAACGCACATTACTTCCTACCATGCCCAGACCTACCGAATGCCTCCATGTTTCTGGGCCATCACCCTCATGAAAACGCACATTACTTCCTACCATGCCCAGACCTACCGAATGCCTCCATGTTTCTGGGCAATCACCCTCAAGAAAACACACATTACTTCCTACCATGCCCAGACCTACCGAATGCCTCCATGTTTCTGGGCCATCACCCTCAGGGAAACACACATTACTTCCTACCATGCCCAGAATGCCTCCATGTTTCTGGGCCATCACCCTCAGGAAAAACGCACATTACTTCCTACCACGCCCAGACCTACCGAATGCCTCCATGTTTCTGGGCCATCACCCTCAGGGAAACACACATTAATTCCTACCATGCCCAGAATGCCTCCATGTTTCTGGGCCATCACCCTCAGGAAAAACGCACATTACTTCCTACCATGCCCAGACCTACCGAATGCCTCCATGTTTCTGGGCCATCACCCTCATGAAAACACACATTACTTCCTACCATGCCCAGACCTACCGAATGCCTCCATGTTTCTGGGCAATCACCCTCAAGAAAACGCACATTACTTCCTACCACGCCCAGACCTACCGAATGCCTCCATGTTTCTGGGCCATCACCCTCAGGGAAACACACATTAATTCCTACCATGCCCAGAATGCCTCCATGTTTCTGGGCCATCACCCTCAGGAAAAACGCACATTACTTCCTACCATGCCCAGACCTACCGAATGCCTCCATGTTTCTGGGCCATCACCCTCAAGAAAACACACATTACTTCCTACCATGCCCAGACCTACCGAATGCCTCCATGTTTCTGGGCCATCACCTTCAGGAAAAATGCACATTACTTCCTACCATGCCCAGACCTACCGAATGCCTCCATGTTTCTGGGCAATCACCCTCAAGAAAACACACATTACTTCCTACCATGCCCAGACCTACCGAATGCCTCCATGTTTCTGGGCCATCACCCTCAAGAAAACACACATTACTTCCTACCATGCCCAGACCTACCGAATGCCTCCATGTTTCTGGGCCATCACCCTCAGGAAAAACGCACATTACTTCCTACCACGCCCAGACCTACCGAATGCCTCCATGTTTCTGGGCCATCACCCTCAGGGAAACACACATTAATTCCTACCATGCCCAGAATGCCTCCATGTTTCTGGGCCATCACCCTCAGGAAAAACGCACATTACTTCCTACCATGCCCAGACCTACCGAATGCCTCCATGTTTCTGGGCCATCACCCTCATGAAAACACACATTACTTCCTACCATGCCCAGACCTACCGAATGCCTCCATGTTTCTGGGCAATCACCCTCAAGAAAACACACATTACTTCCTACCATGCCCAGACCTACCGAATGCCTCCATGTTTCTGGGCCATCACCCTCAAGAAAACACACATTACTTCCTACCATGCCCAGACCTACCGAATGCCTCCATGTTTCTGGGCCATCACCCTCAGGGAAACACACATTACTTCCTACCATGCCCAGACCTACCGAATGCCTCCATGTTTCTGGGCCATCACCCTCAGGGAAACACACATTAATTCCTACCATGCCCAGACCTACTGAATGCCTCCATGTTTCTGGGCCATCACCCTCAGGAAAAAAAACACACATTACTTCCTACCATGCCCAGACCTACCGAATGCCTCCATGTTTCTGGGCCAGAAATAAAAAGAAACATCACAGTAGTGGACATGGAAAACATTACTATTTAACCTTCATACCAGCATGTGAGAAATAGCAGTGTAGCACTAATCCCTTGGGAGCTGCTGGTTATGGGTTCCCCTGGGTTACCATTAGCAACAGCATGACAGTTTAACATTTTCCCAAGTGTTTTTAGCTCAGTCAGGAAACGGTCCAGTAGCGTTGGTTTTTGTGTTTTTATTGAGAACTTAGATGGGAGAAGGGATTGAGTGGGATACTCCAACTTGTAGAACTTTGCATAATTAGCTGGGACGACTGATTAATGCCGATTAACGCTGAATAGCACTGTATAACGCTAGTCACGGCTAGGCCGCTGCTTCACCTTGTCATAAGTAGTGAAATAGAATTGAGTGAACTTCCTGAGGTAAACTGTACTGTATTGTACTGCAGAACAATCTTCAGGGCACTTCCTAGCACCCCCTTTGTTCCTATCCAGGGTCAACTACACGGCACCCCCTTTACTAACCAACTTCCTGTGTAAGCTAGCTCCTTGATCCCCTGACTTTTTTGGAGTGGTCCCCTCTACTAGGCAGACCTTGTGGCAAATCCCCGCATAGTCACGACACTGTTTTTCCTTAGAGACTCTGCCACCAGCTCCACTGTCAGCACTCTGGATCCTCTGCAGCTCAGCTCCACACCCAGTTCACTAGGCCGTCTGCCAGAACCACCTTCCTCACACCTGCAGGAGGAGGAGAGACAGCCACCTGCCTCCTCCTGGGACTCTGCTTCCCGCCAGAGACGCCCTGTCACGTGTCACCTCCGTATTTATGGTCAATCCCAAGAGGCATTGCAGGAATGCCCTCCCACTGGGACTACCACAAAGCACGATGTGCCACTGGCTGGGTTTCCTCCACTGTCCAACAAGCTCCTCCATTGGATACAGTGGGGACGCTCCCTTAGACCCAGTGAATCACACCTGGAAACATGTGACAGGCAAACTAATAGATCAGGCTTCCCTGATAAGCAGCAGGAGCAACAGATGCTTTTACCTAGCACCTACCCAACTAGGAGGGTGCTACATCAGCACAATCATTTACAGGGGAGATAAGAGCGACAGGTACAATAGAGGTAGCCGAGTCCTTCTCTGTACAATAAAGCAAACAAGGGTGACTAAACTGCATAAAGTGACAGAAAGGAACTGGGCAGAAATAGTAGGACAGAGAGGACTGAGGTACAACAGAGGGACAGAGAGGGACTGGGATGCAATAGAAGGAAACACATGGACTGAGATACAATAAAGGAATAGAGAGGGAGTCGGGTACAATCGTGGGCAGAGAGGGACGGGGGGGGGGGGGCAGAAAATTGGGGGGAAAAAAAGTCACAGAGGACTGTAGTACAATGGAGGGTATGTTGGGGTACAATTCAGGAACAGAGGTGTAGATGGGGTGCAAAATGACAGAGGGGGGTAGGAAAATAGGCAGGAAGGGGGGGGGGTTTAAAGATGGAGAGGACTGTAATATAATAGAGGGAAAAGGGAGGATTAGGGTCCAGAAAGAGGGAGAGAGAAGGAATGGGTACAGAAGAGAGTCAGCCCTGGTTCACACTTATGCAAAGCAGGAAAAGCAGCAAATCTTCTGTGTTTCCCACATCGCATTGCAATCGCATGGCTTTTATGCGTTCTGCTGCGGGTGTCAATGTTATCTTAACGACACCCTGAAACAGATTGCAAGAATCGCATCGCATGGGTAAAAATCACTTCCTGTCCTCTAAATGTAACAAGTGAGAAGATCTCTTTTCAATGTGAAGGAAATTATCTTAGGCAGGCTATAGTCGGTGCAAAATTCCCACGATTCCCCATCAATACAGACAGTACTGACAAGGGGAGCCGGGGGGGGGGGGTGGTTTTGAGGAGGAGCCCCGCCAGGAGAAGACAGTGATTATTGCTAGCGACTATAGCAGCCGCTAGCAATAATCGCAAGCGAATATGGCAGGCTGGTTGCATCCAAGTTGATCGATCAATCAACATGGTACATTCAGCCTGCCCATTTATATGAGGTCAGATCTAAACTCTTACAATTTGTATCCAAATCAGGTAGGTTCTTGCACTACATCGTTGAAGGTAAATCTAAAATGGAAATGTATGGCCAGCTAAAAAGCGGAGTTCCAGCCGTTTCTGCATTTATTTAAAGTCAGCAGCTACAAAGTGTAGCTGTTGACTTTTAATAAACACACACTCACCAGTCCCAGGATCCAGTCACGCTCATCTCCCTCTCCTTGGCATTACTACTAGTGTGGGCACCCTTGTGGCTTCACAGCCGGGTGTGCTATGCGCATGCACAAGTCCTGAATGGCTGGACAATCTTCTGGGACCTGTGACATGTCCCAGAAGATTGCAGAGAGGGAGAGGAGTACCTGTCAAAACTAGGTACCTGCTCCCCCCTCCCCTAAAAAAAGAATTTAATAATTGACATGCCAAAAGTGTCATGTAAAAAGGGGGGGGGGGTCAGGAGTCCTTAAGGCGGAACTCCCACTTTGAGACAGCTGTCATCAGAATACCTGTTTCCACCTGGGGGTCCTTTCACAAGGCTTTCCACCCGGCAGACTCCGTTTTTCTCTGAGCAGGCGGATGACAGCTCTGTCTCCGCTTACTTTGCAGAGACGGAGCTGTCAAACCTTCGCTCTCCTCTATGGAGATTGGATGAAAACTGACCGCCTGTCCGCGTTCATCTGAACCGATCCCCTAGACGGATGGAAAGTAGGGTCTGGATTTCACAGACCACATCGGATCAGAGAGCAGCAGGTGTCAGTGGACAGGTCACCGCTGACATTCGCTGCCTCAGAGGATGGAGCATGGAGCATCCGATCAGGTCCGCCTGAAAAACTGATAGGTGGAACTGATCGGAAAGCCCGTGTGAAAGGGACCTGAAGATTTCACCCCTTTATTTTTGTTCCGGTGGCAACTCAAAATTATGTAATTCTCGCCTAGGTCAGAAAGTTCCTGGCTGCAGAACAGAAAAAGGTAAGAAACCTTTCTAGAAAAAGGGGTGAAGGTCTGCTTAAAGTGCTTGCAAAGGCAGAAGGTTTTTTTTTTTTTTTTTTTTTTTTTTTTTTTTTTTTTTTTTTATATAAAATTTAATCTTAATGCATTCTATGCTCTAAGATAAAAGCCTTCTGTGTGCAGTAGCCCCCCCCCCCCTTGTCCCTGTAATACTTACCCAAGCCCATCTCGATCCAGTAATGTGCACGAGAACCTTGGTTGCCCAGGACTTCCCTTAGGATTGGCACAGCAACAGATGCCCTAGACTCCCATGCTGACACAGTTAGTAAGCCAATGAGGAGGGGGGGCAACTGAGCCTAGCCTGGGCTCTGTGTCTGAATGGATGAAGAGCAGCGGCTCGGGTGCCCCCATAGCAAGCTGCTTTCTCTGGGGGCAATCGTCAGGAGGGACCCGAGCAGAGGAGAATCTAGGATCCTCTGTGCAAAACCATTAAATAGAGCAGGATGGGTTTGTTATTTTTAAACAAAACATAATCACTTTAAGCTCTGTAAACAAAACAATGCTGCTTCTCAAAGCAGTTAGGCCCCGTTCACATAGGGGCGATCCGACTTTGGGTGGCGACCTCCGAGGTCGCGGTGCGAGCAGCGCGCCGGGACCTCGGAGTGGCCGCCACGGACTTCATAACATTGAAGTCTATGGCGGTCGCCTCCGGGTCGCCCCAAAGAAGCTCCGGACCCTTTTTCTAAGGCGACCTACGGCGACCTATGGAAGGCGACCTACGGCGACCTGTGAGGCGACCAGGTCGCCTCACAGGTCACCTTAGTGTGAACGGGGGCTTAAGATTAGCCTGGGAAAGATATCAATAGGACAAGAGAACACCACCTGCTTGCTGAAAAAAAGTGTACACACACCATATTTATTATGCAATATTTTATATTTATATCTTACTAACATAATGGGGGAAAAAAAAAAAAAATTCTTTGGTCCCAAACATAAAAATAAGGAAAATATATTTACAGCCACCATAAAATTCCCATGAATATGCCTACAGACATAAGAGAACATCCACCAGATTTGGTTGGATATGGTGAGACTGACAAACAATAAGTCTAAGTCCACACGAACCTCAGCGAACATCCCTAGGCTGCGCACTCTCAGGATGAATTCTCACAACTGATTGCAGTGCGGTGGGGATTTTCTTAACACATTTCTCAGAAGGATTTCTAAATTCTCTAACTATTAGGATGTGGTTTGCTCTGTGATGTGGATGTGGGTTACGGAAAGTTGTGTATCCTCTGTAATCGTGACTTGGAGAGGGAGCCCACACTCATCGAAAGGAGGTCAGTGGGTCAAACTTATATCGGCCATTCTCATATACAGTTGTGCAGTCAGTATCAGAAGGAATAAACCGGAAGTGAAATTCATTTCACATGCCCCACCCACCATACCAGTACTGCACAATCCCATCTTAGCCTCTCGTTTTACTCAATATCGGTTTGAAAACTGTCAGGCAACACACTGCTGCTGAGTATGACAGCACTGTACTTCCACAACAGCTGCACAAGAATCCCTGAATCCACCTCGTCTTTACAAGCCTTAGGCTCCATTCACACCTAGGCGTTTGAGTTTTTCAGCTCCAAAAACGCTCAGAAAAAACGTTCCAAAACGCCCAACAAGTAAAACCCCATTCATTTAAATGGCTCCTGTTCACATCTGAGCGTTTTGCAAAACGCCTGTAGCTGAAAAAAGTACATGAGCTTCTTTTTGGGCTGATTACTAGCGTTTTTGATAGATCTCAATGCCTGCCTCCAAAAACGCCTGAAAATCACGGTAAAAAAATGCGGTAAAACGCTACGCTCAAGTGTGAATGCAGCCTAAGGCTGGGTTCACACTGCTACGATGCAGGAAACCCTGTGAATCCTATGAGGATTCCCGTATTGCGCCTGAATCGCAGACCGTTCACACTGACATCTGCGGATGTTAATAAAATAAAAAGTTAAAGCAGTAATAAACTCTAATGACAAAAAAAAAAAAACCCTGCAAGACAAAGGCATAATGAGCTAGTATGCATCGCATACTAGCTCATTATGTATTACTTACCTTAGAATGAAGCCCCGACACAGACCCCCAGACACCGCTGTGGGAGCGGACATGATCCCTCGGCGTCTCTTCCGTGTTCGGCGGCTCCGTTGCTGTGAGTGGCCGGAGGCGCGATGAGGTCACTCCCGCGCATGCGCGCGGGAATAATTTTCCGGCAATTCACAGCAAGGAGCTCTGAAGGTCCACCGGACCTTCAGAGCACATGCGCCGCACTCATCAGCGGCGGCATGCAGTGGTAATATCTCCTAAACCGTGCAGGTTTTAGGAGATATTATAAGCATTATTATAGGCTTACCTGTAGTTAAAAGTAAAAAAAAGCGGTATTCTACCGCTTTAATGACACCCCCAGATCGGTTCGTAGATCACAGTGCAAAATGTGAAATGGTACAGAAATCAGATCGCATGGATGTGAACACCTATGCGATCCGATTCCAGTGTGGACCAAAAAATGGTCCTGTACCATTTTGGTCTGAATGCGATGCAAATTCAGCCATACAAAATGTATGACTGAATTTGCATCCCATGTGATCTGCTCAGCAATGTGGTGCCAATCACATGCGAGGTCTGTGCGCACCAGTGTGAACCCAGCCTTAAGGTCATCATACACGTTATAGTCTGAACAAACAATCAACAGTAGATTTACCAAAACGATGAGAAAAAAAAAAAATGAGAGTCCACCTAATCTACCCATTTACTTTGTAACCAATCAGGCAGGCCCGTGTACAACATAGATGTTGGTAGATCTATAGGAGTTTGTACAATCTGATTGTAGCATATATGCTGAATTTTGGGATGGTATTAAACCCAAAAATACGAGGGGCATTAAAGTCAAACTTGGGACTTTTATTTTACAGATATAAAAGGGATGCTCGCGTGGCGGTACTACACGCAGTAGTAAGTGGCAAGGGTGTGCTATTACTGATAGGTGGCGCACATGACGCAGGCCAGTCCAGAGACCCGGTAATCAATATGGCAGACAACAGTGTTAGTGTGTGCATGGAACAGCGTGTGGTGATGAAGTTTCTTGTGAACGAAGGCATAAAACCTGCGGATCTACAGAAGACGTCAAGCACAGTACCGTGATGAGACGCTCAGCTGCAGTAAGACATGTGAATGGTGTAAACGTTCAAAGATGGCCGTACGTCTGTCAGTGACGATCCCGGCTGTGATGGTTCCCAGCCCACAGCAACAGCAGTCATTCCTGTGAACATTCAGCACATGCAAAGCCTGATCCTGGATAATCGACGCATAACCTGACGTGAAACTGCACAAGAGACAAATCTATCTGTGATGCACTGACGACAAAGTGAAGCAGGCTGTCCTAGGAGGATTTAGGCATACTGACAAATCTTTCTGTGCCAAAGCTTTCCAGGCATTAGTTAAACACTGGGAGAAGAGTATAAATGTAACAGGGGAGTATGTCAAAAAATAAATGCAGTGTCCATGCCTTGAAATCTTGTTTTTTTTATAATAAAAAAAAAAAAAAAAAACCCCTCTAAAGTCCTGGTTTGACCTTTTTTCAATCCCCCCACCAGTTTCCACCTGTTGATCTGGCCAGTAACACACCTTCTGTATTAGGACGCCCCCACTCTGGATGAAGGAGCAACAGAGACACCTTGTGACAATAGCGTTATCAGTTTGTGGGGAGGGGAGTGTTCTATGTACTGGCAGGTTTGTATACATCAACATATTGAGGCCAAACTCTAGCTAGCACTTCAAAAGCAGTTACCGCAACATTTTTTTCCCCCCTTCTGGGTTAAAAGTTTTAAATAAATAAAAACCCAATTGTTGTAGGCACCCCTGTCAGTGCTAAATGGTTTGTCTCAACCCTCCACTATCTGCAGGACAGTATTTTCTGTTGGGGAAAAAAAAAAAAATCTAAAAAATAAAACGAATCACATCTAAGAATTGCTAAGTTGCAATAGGTTAAATGTTTACTTTTGGGTTTAATACCACTTTAAATGAAAAAAATACTGATGATAAATATGAATTTTAGATCATACTTTAGATTGTAAGCTTCTCAGCATAGGATTTGCATTCCTATGGTATGTATAAAGTATGTCATCCCTTTATACTGCAACGTAGAAATAGCAATGCTATGCAAACTAAAACGATAAAAATGATTCTCCTTCTTCCCCTTTCACTTCAGGTTATACCAACTACGCTGCCTGTACAGTATATAGGATTTCCACACAGAGGCCCTCTCACAATTTTAAGAATTTAACAGTTTAGAAGAGATAAAAGCAACCAGTATGACAGGAAATTTCAGTACAAGCCATCAGGAAAAATTTTTTTTAGCGAAGAATAATGTGCACTGTGAACACCACTCAACTGATAATGGATTATAATAAATAAAATAATGATTGTGTTTTTAATCATGTTATTGCAAATCTATGCCTGTGTGAGGATTTAATAAAGATACCAGCAGACATAAGATAAATTAATCATTCCATAAACAGTAATATCTTTTCCGATTAAAATATTGTACGTATGAAAGACTCGACAGATAACATTAAGAAAAGGCATCTACACACAGGACTTAATATGCCTGTTGTGTACAAACCTTCAATTTACCTCTTCATGGGAAAAACAGGCAGGTGAAATTTAGGGCTCTTTCACACGGCCAGCCTCCGTAGGCGGATCCGTGCTGCTCAGCAGGGATCGATCCGCCGATCCCCGCTGAGCCGGCAGATGACAGCTCCGTCTTCCGCTTGCAGTGCGGAGAGGGAGGTGTCACAGCTGCGGCTGCTCTCCATGGGGGATTGGATGAGAGCGGACCGTCTGTCCGCTCTCATCCGATCCCTGAACGGATGGAAAAATAAGATTTCCATCTGTCCGGATTTCACGGAGAGGATCGGATACGGATGGCAGCGGGTGTCAGCGGAGATGTCTCCACTGACATCCGCTGCCCCATAGAGCTGCATGGAGGATCCGATCAGATCCACCTAAAAAAACTGACAGGCGGATCTGATCGGATCGACGTGTGAAAGAACCCATAGTCTGATGAAAATTATTAAGGTGGCCATACAGGTATTGATTAATGATCAATCTAGCTAGGTATGAGCGACTGCAAAACAAACAATTTACCATAGACTAAAGTATCACATAATACAACGCATCCTGTATCAATTGAAAATAGTCAGAAACAATCTAAAAAAAAAAAAAAATAATAATAATTTGATCAATCTGTTCACAAATCGGTTGTTTGAAAAACATGCAGATCAATCAAATCGATAACATTCTGCCACAGCCAATCGATTGCCTGTGGTCAAAAACTGATAAAATTCAATAATTTTAGAAACCTAGAAGAGTGACTGCTGAAAAAAGGCCAAGTGGAAAATCAAATCTGCCGGCGTTTTTGTTTATTTTACTTTTTTTGTCTAACTAAAGATGTAGGTTTGTCGCAAGCATGTTTAGATCCACTTACTGTGGACTGACACTACCTCTGCTGGAAGTCTTTTGCAAGCGACAACTACTCTTTCGCTAAAATGGAAAGAAAAGGGGGTTCAATGGCCCCCTTTTATCTATGGGATAGTGACAGGTATAAGCTTGGTAACTGGGAGCTATTTTGGCGGGCTTAGATGTGAGGAAACCTTGTTGCTGGGGGGAAAAAAGGTCTTTAGCGTTCTGTTGGTTAGAATAAAGAGAAAAGGGGCTAATGCCCCTTTTATTTATGGGGCAGTGGCAGGAATCCTAGTTGTCAGGGAAAGTTCTAGCCTGTCAGCTATTACTGATAGCGGATTGGATAATAAAGTTAAGGCTAAACTGACCAGGTATCCAGGGAGAATAGGGCCCATACTCGTTTTATCCTGTTTCTTCCCGCCAGTGATATAGGTCAGTGATTGGTCAACGGTCATCAAGCAAGCCCATTTAAGGGGTCTCCTCACCAACGGTCTTCACATCGCCTGACAGAAGAAGACAGCCGAGCGGTTCCCCCCCCTGTTATGTCGCGGTCAGTTTGTTATTTTAGGGTCACCTTTGCTCATGCAAAGGGGGACGTTCAAGTTTTTATGATTTATGTTATGAGTTGGATGAAATTTTGAATTATTTAAAATTCTGCTAATTGCAACCTGGGTCGTGGTGACCGGGTTGTTTTAGGATGTTGTATATTGATATTTAAAGAGTTATTTGATTATATTTTGTTAAATAATAAACGGCCGCGGCCTCTTTTATTCCATACTTTAAAAAATTTGTGGTGTCATTTATTTTAAATAAGTTAATTTATTCATAGAGTTTAGGAAATCCTGCCTACTGCCCCATAAGCCCCTATCCAATCAAGCCTCCCCTGTAGCTAGGAAGATTAGGTACCGTACCTGTTTTTTCCTGTATCTTTCCCGCCTCCAGAGCTCGCCTCAGCAAGGGGGATCACAAGTGACAAGATTTCAGATCGCCTCACAACTCAAGCCGTGCTATTCCCTCCCCCCTCCCCTTTTGTTTGTCGCGGACAGTATATTATTTGTAGGGTCACTTTTGCATAAAGCAAAGGGGGACGATATCTTAATTGATTTCGTTTTAACAATATGTTTTGGTTTAAGTGTGGATAATGGACTTATTTATTATTTATTTGTTTTAACCTGGGCCGTAGTGGCCGGATTTATTTGACTGCTTTGAAATTTGTGTCAAGTTATAAGTGTTTTTAAACAAATAATAAAGGGCCGAGGCCTTTTTAAATCCAACAGTAAGTGTGCAGTGTCATCATTTTAGTATAAGTTTAGAGTATAAGAAATCCTGTCTACTATGCCATAATACTTTCTAAGATTACATTTTGAACTTCTCTCTTGCTAGTTTTAGGTAATGTCCCCGTGTTCTTGAGCTTAGCTTCACATTGAAAGTCCTGCCCTCCTGAACCTTCTATACACACAAACACACACACACACGACGTGTGTAAACAAGGTACATGAAAAGAAATAAAGTAGGATTTACAGAGGCAATACCACCAGTAACTGAGTCAGGTGCCCATCAAGGTCTACATATATTCAGCCCATTCCTGCCCACAATACCAACCTTACCTTTACCAAGGAACAATTAATCTGACACTGTAGAATTAGCATCTATCCAACCGCCCCACACCTTTTTAAATGCATCAGGTACCCCTCTATTAGGCTAAGTTCACATGTAGGCGTTTTGGGGCGTTTTTCTGCTCTAGGATCAGCTCAAAATACACCCAACAAGACAAATCCTATTAATTTCAATGGCCCCTGTTCACATCTGAGTGTTTTGACGTTTTAAGCAAAACGCCCAAAAAAGTACATGAGCTTCTTTTTGGGCAGATTACAGGCGTTTTTATTTTTTTCCATTGGTCACTTGTCAACCTAAAAATGCCTGTAAAACGCCCATAAAAACGCCTGTAAATAGCAACACCAAAATGTGAACGTAGCCTAAAGATACGTAGCTTCATATAGCGGGAAAGTATAATTTATCAACGCCTTCCAGGCCATGATGGTGGGGGGGCACTGGTTTCTTGCATGACAAAAATTATTTTATGTGCATAGTACAGGAGCAGTGCAAGTAGCGTACGGATCACCTTTTCGGGTGCTAATGGGTCCATTTGTCCAAACAGACAGACTGCTATGGAAGGTATTATGGTAATTGTTGTGACCAACTTAACACAGTTACCTGCTTGATATATTTAAAGGTTTCAATCAAGTCTCCTCTTTACCCCGGACTTTACATATTAAAACCCATCTCTGGGCACATGTAGTGGGGCTGTGCCTGCACTGCACAAGTTACCTGCTCATTTTTGTCTAGGGGAGAGGGGAATGCAGAGATACTTACCAGATCCTCCCAGCACAAGACAGATCCGGCACTTCCAGACTCCAGCAGTATGAGTTGTGGACCGTTCCTGATGTAACCGATCCCATAGCAGGCTCCATAGACCAAGAACAGTCCACTGCTGGATTGTGGGGGGGGGGGGGGGGGAAGCACCGTTTTCCAGCAGGGCGAAGAATCGGGCGAGTATAAGCGTTCTTTTCACCCCTAGACAAAAACAGCCTGTTGACCTATGCAGTGTGGGTACAGCCTGACTGCATGGGAAAACTTTGAGCTGTATGTTCTTGGAGTCTCTCCCGATATGTTTTATGCCCAAAACCCATCATCATTTCTTAAACTGGCCATACACTATACAATTTAGTGGTATAGTCTCTGTATAATCTCCCTAAGGCTCCTATCACACTTGTGCGCTCCGAAAGTCGCACAACTTGAAGCAATGCCTGTGTAATATTGAGGTCTATGGACCTCAAGTCGCTATAAAGTCAGACCAAAGTAGTGCATGGGACTACTTTACAGTCGCACAGATATGATTGCTACTCAATGGAAATTATAGGATACGACTTATCATGCAACTTTGCAGTCCCCAATCTGCAGGACAAGTCGCACAAGTGTGAAAGAGACCTAAGGGGGCATTAACATGTGCGAATGCACCCTGGTCAAGATTACCTGCAAGAACCCCACAGGGGTTCCTGCAATTCGCTGCGAGTAGGTAGCCCTGTTGAAAGCAATAGGAGGCTGCTGGCTCATAGTCATGTCCATTCACATGTAATCTCTCAAGCAGTGCTTACATGCAAGTGATCGGCCCTGGACGCAGGCAGGCAATTCATCCAGGGCCAATCACTGCATGAACAATTACATGCCAGTGGGCACAATTACCTGTGAGAGCCAGGGGCCTCCTGTTGTTTTCAATGGGGATGCCTACTCGCAGCTAATCGTGGGGTACTCACAGCTAATCGCGGGGTACTCGCAGCTAATCGCAAGGTACTCGCAGCTAATCGCGGGGTACTCACAGGCAACTGCTGCCAGGGGGGCATTTACAAGTGTGAATGCACCCTTGGATTTACCATAACTATGTAGTATGAGAAGAAATCAATCCATTCTATCTAACCAGGCAGGTCCTTGCACCTAATTCTGCAGATATCTTACATCTATGTGTAAAACGAGCGGTGTGTGTTGGGGACAGACGCTGAAGTAGCATCGCTTTGGTTGTCTGCCCTTGTATAGTGACTGTACAGGCAGAGGAGGGGTGAGAATAGATATCAGTACTTACTCAAGGTGGTGTCTGTGACTCTGCGCTGCTTCAAGTCCTGATTATCAGCCATAGTGGAAGGATTGCAGGCAACTAATTCAGCTGATTCTTCCAGACTGCTCATAATAAACACACACTGAGTACACAGACACTCCCAATGGAGGACCTCCCCCATCCACCATCCCTCCTCCCACACTCACCCCCTCCCTCTGATCGTGGGGGGGGGGGGAGATTTACTAAAGGAGCACAGATTCTTCTCTGCAACATTCCTTTTCACTTAGCTTAGTGAATGAGGTGAAGTTGTGTTGACTTTCAGCACCTGATCATGTGCAAGTAGAATTAACAACTTACCCTCTGGAAGATTTATCCCCCCTTCATGACTAGGTCTTTTTTTTGCGATACAGCACTGCGGTACTTTAACTGACAAGTGTGCAGTCATGGGACCCTATATCCAAATAAAATGTATGTCCTTTTTTTCCCCACAAATAGAGCTTTCTTTTGGTGGTATTTGATCACCTCTGCTTTTTTTATTTTTTGTGCTATAAACAGAAAATATCTATATTTCTTACTTTCTGCTATAAAACATCCAAAAAAAAAAGTGTAAAAAATCGAATTTCTTCATCAATTTAGACCAATATGTATTGTGCTACATATTTGTGGTAAAAAAAATCCCAATAAGCCTGTATTGATTGGTTTGTGTAAAAGTTTTAGCGTCTAAAAACTATGGGATTTATTTATGGAAATGTTTTATTTTATTTGTTTACTCGTAATGACGGCGACCAGCGACTAGCGGGTCGGCGATATTGCAGCGGACACTAACCTACACTTTTGACACTTTTTTGGAAACACTATTACAGTGATCAGTGCTAAAAATATGCACTGTCACTGTACTGACACTGGCTGGGAAGGGGTTAACATCTAAGGAGATCAAAGGGTTAACTGTGTGCCTAGCCAGTATTTTTATTCAGTGTGGGAGGTGCTATTACTAGGGAAAGGTATGGATCTTTGTCACTGCTTTGCAAGGCACAGGATCCATAGCTTCCCTACTGACAGAACAGCGATCTGCCGTGTTTACATAGGCAGACTGCTGTTCTGCCTCCAATTGATTGGCGGGTGCCGGCAGACACCGAGTCTGCGGTACCTGCAGATAATCAAAGCGGGATCGGGCCACCTGCATCGCGCGTGCACGCCCCCTACCCGGAAGTGTCAGATCACATACTAGGTACGTGATCTGGCGCAGCAGTGCCACCGTATATGTAAGGTATATGGTCTGCAAGTGGTTAAAGTGATTGTAAAAAATGTTTCTTTTTTTTTTCTTCTAACAAGCATGTTATACTTACCTTGCTCTGTGCAGTGGTTTTGTACAGAGCAACCCTGATTCTCCTCTTCTGGCGTCCCTCATCAGCACACCTGGCTCCTTCCCCCCCTGCCGAGTGCCCCCATTGCAAGCTGCTTGCTATGGGGGTACTCGTGCATGCTCACCCCCAGACTCCCACTCTGTGCGTCCATAAGTTGTAATGTGGTTAGTTTCCGTGATACAATGATTTACTAAAGAAAGCACAACCATTCACATGGCAAGGTAAATATCGACATAGCTTAGTGAAAAAGATGAAGCTGTGCTAGTTTCAATCATTCAATCATGTGCGAACAGTAATGCCTCGTACACACGCATCGGTTATTGGCCGTGAATTTTCGGCCAACGTCCGATCGGCCGATTTTCGGCTTGTTAGTATGATGCTTTCGACAACCGACTCCGACTTTTCGGCCGAATAAAATCTGGTGTGCAGGCTATAAAATTTTTGTTGGCCGTCAACACAACGGCTGATTTTCGGTCAGTCAGTACAGATTTCGGCAGACAAAAATCTGATGAGCAAGACTGGGCATGCTCAGAGAAGAAAAACACACGGAAAGTAAACCAGCACATGACATGACTTCTGAAGTAGATTTTTGTTGGCCGAGAAAATTTGTGTGCAGTCTAGGCACATTCCAACCAACAAAACACAACTTGGACAAAAGACAGCCAATAATCGTTGCGTGTGTACGAGGCATAAGGCTCCATTCACGCTAGGGCTGCTTGTTATGCGACTTTGGACACAGCATCCTATATAAGAAAATGGATACACACTGGCTGTGCAGACTTGTGGCATCACCTGAAAAGCCTTAAATAGCGGATAATTAACAAAACAAAATGGTTGATTCTGACAATTCCAGTAGAACTACAAAGACAAAAACAGTCAAGCTGGGCAGTTTAGACCCCCCTTCTCTCCCTCTCTTTCTCTCTGTTCTCCTGTAATTAACAAGAATACAGATAAGTGTGACACCAGGAATGCTGATTGCCATAGATAAGAAGTTCCAGGGAAACTAGTTTGCTTGCCAAACTAGTTAGGACATTTTTTAATACATACTTACCTGTAAAAAAATTTCTTGAAGTAAGAAATAAGTCATAACATATGGGTTATATAGCCACCTACAGGTGAAGGATACTGGCAACCAATCAGAAAGGTTGTCCCCCTATATAACTCCTCCCACACAGGAAGTATCTCAGTTTTGTAGCAAGCAATAAAGGCCCCAAAAAGAGGGGTGGGACCTCTATGTCCCGTGATGTACTTCAAGGAATGGATTTTACAGGTAAGTATGTATTAAAAATCAATTTTTCTTTTCACGGGACACAGAGCCATAATTCATAACATTTGGGATGTCCCAGAGAATTGGGGGACACCAAAAATACCGCCATCAGACCACAAAAAGGACTACATTGCTGCCTGCAGAACACTGCAGCCAAATGCAGACTCCTCCTGGGTTCCAACATCCACTCTATAGAAACAAGTGAACGTATGCACCGACGACCAGGTCGCAGCCTTGCAAATCTGAGCCATAAAGGCTTGATTGTGAAGTGCCCAAGAGACACCTACTCTGGTAGAATGTGCCTTTACAGGTAAAGGTGGAACCTTCCCTACTAAACTGTCAAGGTCTTACCTTGCCTTCCTGTTGGCAGCCATCTTGTACATGTGCAGACTGTTGTCTCTTATAAACTCTGTTTGCATCATCACTTGCCTGCTGCCTGGGCGTTGCTCAGTGATGATGTTGCAAACCTGACTATTTATATCACCTAAGGGCTTGCAGTCTTTGCCCTTGTGTTTGTGCCCCAAGGTGTATCACTGCTAGAAGTCTTCTGTTCTCCGTGTTCCTCTGTGCATGACCTGGCTTGGATGACTACCCAATTCCGGACTCGATCCCGGCTTGGATGACTACACTCTTCTGGACTTTACCCCGGCTGTTCCTGATTTTGCTCCTCTCCCTTGCTGTGCTTTTATTGTTGTTGCTTAACTAAACTGCTTTATTTCTCTTGCATCTTCGTGTGGTCTGGTTTCCTGGCACCCTGACAGTACACAAGGACCCCGAATCCTGACGATGCAGGTGCTCCTACGCCCCCAATGCTGGTTACCGGGCTCGATCAACAAGATCACCTTTTGGGTCACTTCGCTCAGGCGTTGCAGACATTGCTTGAACGCACAGCACACTTTGCTCCTGGTGCTGCTAGGCCGGTGGTTCCTCCTGCTGCTGCTCCTGTTGCCTCCTTTCGTAAGGTATTCGATGTGCCTGCTTGCTCTAGCTCTGCTGCTAAGACGCTCCTGTCAATTTAACAGTGTTATACAAACCGTTGCCGAGTATGCCATCAAATTTTGTACCCTGGCAGCAGAGGTGTGCTGGAATTATGAGGCTCTGGTGGCTGTCTTGTCTCATGGTCTTTCCGATGCATTGCAGGACGAGATTGTTGCCAAGGATCTCCCTGACAAACTCGAGGCTCTCATATCTTTCCTGATTTTGAATGATACCAGGCTCACGGAGAGACCATCGTTTAAGGAGTGCCTGCGGAGGCCTCCTACCAGATTGGCTCCTACATTTTCTTCCCCACCCATTCCTCCCTCACCTCTCATGGCTCCTAGGGATGTTGCGTCTGGCTGTGAACCCATGCAGCTGGGGTTCACTCGCCTTTCCGAGGCTGAGCGGGCCTTTAGGAGGAGGGAGGGCCAATGCCTGCATTGCGGCCTTGGTGGGCATTTCCGGAAATCTTGTCCTACCCATCCGGGAAACGCTCACACCTAAGGTCCTGTTGGGGGCAGACAATAGGTGGAATTTCCTCGTCCCCAGTTTTCCGTAAGGATAAACCGCTAATCACAGTTGTCCTCTCCTGGGCAGCAGGTTCCGTAGTTACTCAGGCATTGGTAGACTCCAGTGCTGGTGGTTACTTTATTGACAGTACGTTTGCTGCTGCGAATTCCATACCCTTGCAGCCCCGTGTTTCTCCACTAGTCTCCACTAGTCATCAAGGTGTTTGATGGCAGACCCCTGCAACCAGCACAGGTTACCCACGAGACTGTTCTGGTAGACATGGCAATAGGGGCTGTTCACAGAGAGTCAACCTGTTTTCATTTATATTGTCCCCACACTACTCTGTTGTTTTGGGGTACCCTTGCCTTCAGAAACATAATCCAACCTTTGATTGGCAGTCGGTCGAGATCCTCTCTTGTTCTCCACAGTGTGGCACTGTTTGTTATTCATGGGCCTGTTAAGGTACTTTGTACCTCCTTGGATTCAGTGTTACCAAATGAATATCATGAGTATCAAGATGTATTTGACAAGGTGTGCGTTGGTACTCTTCCTCCTCATCATCCGTACAATTGCGCCATAGACTTGTAACCTGGTGCCATTCCCCCTCGTGGCCGGGTTTATCCTCTCTTGGTTATGGAGAATAAGGCCATGGAGGAGAACGTGGCGGATGCGCTTTCCCAGGGGCACATTCACAAGTCCACTTCTCCAGCGGACGTAAAAAAGACAAGGGGTGAGTTGAGACCTTGTGTGTATATGGGTGTGAGTCTCGCGCTGTCCTGAGAGGTATAAGTGGGGATACCCTTAATGCTGCGTGTACCAATTACTGTAAACCACACAGTTGCAAGATAGAAAGGAATAGGGGGAGGTACCGCGCTTCAGGGAAAATGTATGGTATGTATTGGTAAATAAAGGTGAATATGATAATAATGTATATATATTTAAATTGCAACAATCAATAATCAAATAAATTAAATAAATATGCACAGTAATAGTAATAAATAAACCTTGTGTGGTGTCTTCTCTATGAGTGCAAGAGTGATATAAATATAAAAATATAAGATTCTATGTAGGAATGCAATGTACCACTGAATCTTAAAATTGCTCAATTATCAAACATAAATCAATAAATATAGAGTGCAAAAAATGAAGGTGCTTATGGTGTTTACTGTGTTAATAAACAAATGTTTAAAACCGTGTAAATTAATAAATGTGCCAATAAAGTGTGCAGTGCAAAAATATAAACGGGTAATTATTTCGGTGTATTGCACAACATGAAATAAAGTGCTCCAAGCTAATAAAGGTACTCAAGTGTCCCAAAACAACCAGGAGAATTATACAGCGGTGATCTTCCTCTTCCAGGTGTCTCAATTTTATTTCTTCCACCTTTACACCGTGTGATCTATGGGGTGCTTCTTAGTGCTCATCCCCTATGGGTGTGCTAAATGCTCACCTCAAATTAATAGAAAACGCGCCTCTTGCTCTATAAGACCATTGAGCTCCTCTCCTCTCCTTCTTAACTTTGTGTAAGGTGGGGGGATGATGGTATGCCTCGTCTTTACTTGAGTCGGGATGGGTGCCCTCGGGTACTCCCTCGAATCTCAAAATAAGGGGCCAATATAGTGTAGTATTTCCAACACATATATTTATTGAATAAAGTATAACAACTCACATAAAAAGCCGTTGTTCTTAGCCGTTCTTAGCCGTTACAATCAGCTGCGGGACTTACTTCCGCGTTCCGTACGTCACTTCCGGTGCTATGCCCTACGAGTTACGTCATGGTCGCTCACGTGACTTCTCAGCCATTGGTAAACTCACGTGGTAGACTCAAGCTCACGTGGTTACTCAGGCATTGGTAGACTCCAGTGCTGGCGGTTACTTTATTGACAGTACGTTTGCTGCTGCGAATTCCATACCCTTGCAGCCCCGTGTTTCTCCACTAGTCATCAAGGTGATTGATGGCAGACCCCTGCAACCAGCACAGGTTACCCACGAGACTGTTCTGGTAGACATGGCAATAGGGGCTGTTCACAGAGAATCAACCTGTTTTCATTTATATTGTCCCCACACTACTCTGTTGTTTTGGGGTACCCTTGCCTTCAGAAACATAATCCAACCTTTGATTGGCAGTCGGTCGAGATCCTCTCTTGGTCTCCACAGTGTGGCACTGTTTGTTATTCATGGGCCTGTTAAGGTACTTTGTACCTCCTTGGATTCAGTGTTACCAAATGAATATCATGAGTATCAAGATGTATTTGACAAGGTGTGCGCTGGTACTCTTCCTCCTCATCATCCGTACAATTGCCATAGACTTGTAACCTGGTGCCATTCCCCCTCGTGGCCGGGTTTATCCTCTCTTGGTTATGGAGAGTAAGGCCATGGAGGAGAACGTGGCGGATGCGCTTTCCCAGGGGCACATAGACTTGCAACCTGGTGATCTATGGGGTGCATCTACAGCGGTGATCTTCCTCTTCCAGGCGTCTCAATCTTATTTCTTCCACCTTTACACCGTGTGATCTATGGGGTGCTTCTTAGTGCTCATCCCCTATGGGTGTGCTAAATGCTCACCTCAAACTCATAGAAAATGCGCCTCTTGCTCTATAAGACCATTGAGCTCCTCTCCTCTCCTTCTTAACTGCTTGCCGACCGCCGCACGACTATTTACTGTACTGCGTCGCTAGCCTGTGAGGGTCTAGGGAGCGAGCGCGCGCCCCCGGAGGCGTGTTCCCGCGCGGTCACGGACCCCCCCGCGTGTGTGACCGGCAGACCCGATGTCTGCCGGTCACTCCGCGATCATCGGTGCAGAGGGAGAAAGGCAGGCGGCTGATGTAAACAAGCCGCCTGTCATTCTCCCCTGTGTAGAAACAGTGATCATACGGTTCTACTATGTACTATATGATCACTGTTCCTACACCTCAAGCCACAGCCAATCACAGTTAGAATCACGCCCCTAGGGACAGACACCACCCCTCCCTCTCAAAAAAAGTTAACCCCTTCACTGCCAGTGTAATTTTACAGTAACAGTGCATATGTATAGCACTGATTACTGTAGGAATGTCACTGGTAACCCCAATAGTGTCAAAAATGTCAGTCAAGGGTCCGATCTGTCTGCCGCAATGTCGCAGTACCGCAAAAAAAATTGCAGATCGCCGCCATTACGCGTTAAAAAAAAAAACAACAAAAATGACAAAAATCTTTCCCTTTGTTAGTAAACGCGATAACTTTTGCACAAACCAATCAAAATATGCTTTTTGCTATTTTTTTTACCAAACATATGTAGCATAAAACAAATTGCCCGAAAATGTTAAAAAATTTTGATTTTTACATTTTTTTTTGGGGAATTTCATATAAAAAAATGTGAAAAATATTGTTATTTTACAAAATTGACGCTCTTTTTTTGTTTATAGCGCATGATCAAAAAATCGCACAGGTGATCAAATACCACCAAAGAAAGCTCTGTTTGTGGGAAAAAAGGACGTCAAATTTTTTTAGGTACAGCGTCGCACGCACGACCACACAATTGTCCGTTAAATTCACGCAGTGCCGAATCGCAAAATAGGCCCTGGTCAGGAAGGGGGTAAAATCTCCTGGGGCTTAAGTGGTTAACGTTGTGTAAGGTGGGGGGATGATGGTATGTCTCGTCTTATCTGGATCGGGATGGGTGCCCTCGGGTACTCCCTCGAATCTCAAAATAAGGGGCCAATAAAAGCTGTTGTTCTTAGCCGTTACAATCAGCTGCGGGACTTACTTCCGCGTTTCTGTACGTCACTTCCGGTGCTATGCCCTATGCGTTACGTCACGGTCGCTCACGTGACTTCTTCAGGGATCCCCTGAAGAAGTCACGTGAGCGACCGTGACGTAACGCGTAGGGCATAGCCCCGGAAGTGATGTACGGAACGCGGAAGTAAGTCCCGCAGCTGATTGTAACGGCTAAGAACAACGGCTTTTTATGTGAGTTGTTATACTTTATTCAATAAATATATGTGTTGGAAATACTACACTATATTGGCCCCTTATTTTGAAATTCGAGGGAGTACCCGAGGGCACCCATCCCGATCCAGATAAGACGAGGCATACCATCATCCCCCCACCTTACACAACGTTAAGAAGGAGAGGAGCTCAATGGTCTTATAGAGCAAGAGACGCATTTTCTATGAGTTTGAGGTGAGCATTTAGCACACCCATAGGGGATGAGCACTAAGAAGCACCCCATAGATCACACGGTGTAAAGGTGGAAGAAATAAGATTGAGACACCTGGAAGAGGAAGATCACCGCTGTATAATTCTCCTGGTTGTTTTGGGACACTTGAGCACCTTTAATAGCTTGGAGCACTTTATTTCATGTTGTGCAATACACAGAAATAATTACCCGTTTATATTTTTGCACTGCACACTTTATTGGCACATTTATTAATTTACACGGTTTTAAACATTTGTTTATTAACACAGTAAACACCATAAGCGCGTTAATTTTTTGCACTCGATATTTATTGATTTATGTTTGATAATTGAGCAATTTTAAGATTCAGTGGTACATTGCATTCCTACATAGAATTTTATATTTTTATATTTATATCACTCTTGCACTCATAGAGAAGACACCACACAAGGTTTATTTATTACTATTACTGTGCATATTTATTTAATTTATTTGATTATTGATTGTTGCAATTTATATATATACATTATTATCATATTCACCTTTATTTATCAATACATACCATACATTTTCCCTGAAGCGCGGTACCTCCCCCTATTCCTTTCTGAGTTGAGACCTTGCATTGATTATAGGGGCCTCAATCACATCACGGTCAAGAATGCATACCTGATTCAGTTGATTACTGAATTGTTTGACCGCCTCAAGGGAGCAACTGTCTTTACCAAGCTTGACCTAAGGGCTGCGTATAACCTCATAAGGATCAAGGAGGGCGATGAGGGGAAGACCCCGTTTAATACCAGAACTGGTCATTACGAATATCTAGTGATGCTCTTTGGCTTGTGCAACGCGCCCGCTATTTTCCAGGAGTTTATCAATGATGTCTTTCGTGACAGCTTGCAGCAATGCGTGGTAGTCTATTTGAATTACATCTTAATTTACTCGGTCTCCATTGAATCACACTACCTGGATGTCAGACGAGTGCTGCAACTGTAGCATGAGAATGGGCTTTTCTGTAAGCTTGAGAAATGTGAATTCCACCTGTCTCAGGTTTCCTTCTTGGGCTACATCATTTCTACTGAAGGGTTCTCCATGGACCCTCAGAAGGTTTTGGCTGTTCTACAATGGCCTCTCCCCAGTGGTCTCCATTCCATTCAGCGTTTCTTTGGTTTGCCAACTACTATATGAAGTTTATCAGGAACTTTTCCTCTTTGGCCAATCCTATCTCAGATCTGATTAAGAAGGACAGCGATCCCCACAATGGATGCCTTCTGCCATCCAAGCTTTCGAGGCCCTCAAGTCTACTTTCGCTTCGACTCCCATTCTGTCTCTCATCCCAATCCCGGTTTGCCTTTTGTCCTAGAGGTGGATGCGGTGGATGCGGTGGAGTAGGCGCCCTCCTGTCTCTGCATCGGACACCTGATCGACCCTTACTTCCTTGTGGGTTCTACTTCAAGAAGCTGTCTCCAGCTGAATGCAGATACGAGATTGGAGACAGAGAGCTCTTGGCCATTATCCTGGCTCTTAAAGAGTGGAGACACTTGCTTGAGAGTTCTGTGGTTCCAGTTTTCATTCTCACCGATCATAAGAATCTGACATATCTCTCGTAGTCCAAGAGGTTCACAACCCTTCAGGCCAGATGGGCCTTATTCTTGTCTTGTTTTAACTATGTGGTCTCCTATTTGCCCGGCTCCAAGAATATTAAAGCTGATGCCTTGTCTCGCCAGTATTCTGAGTTGTCCAGGGAGGACTCTGTGCCGACACTGGTCATACCTTCAGATGATATCCTGGCTGCCATTCGCACCAACTTAACCTTTCCTCTTGGGGAGTAGATCTTGGCTGCCCAACCTGATGCTCCCAAAGAGAGACCTGCTGGCAAATGTTTTGTACCCGAGGGGTTGCAAATCAGACTGTTGTGCATGTACCACAATTCCAAGACTGCCAGTCATCCTGGTAAGAACCAGTTGTTCTGGGCAATTTCCTGTCAGTTCTGGTGGCCATCTCTCCACATTAATGTTGCTGCGTATGTGGCTGCTTGATCAGTCTGTGCCCAGAACTAATCCCTTGGGCCTACTGCATCCCATTCCCAATGGGGAGTGTCCCTGGTCTCACCTGGCCATGGATTTTATTGGGGAACTTCCCGTGTCTCAAGGTTACACAGTTATTCTCATAGTTGTCGACCGGTTCTCCAAAATGTGCCACTGTGTTCCGTTTAAGTTGCTGCCTACAGCTCAGGAGCTTGCCTCTGTGTTTGCTAGGGAGGTTTTCCGCTTACACGGTTTGCCTAAGGACCGTGGGAGCCAGTTTGTTTCGAGGTTCTGGCGCACCTTTTGCTCCCAGTTGGGTATTTGACTCCTTCTAGGCCTACCATCCGCAGTCCAATGGTGCCGCTAAACATTCCAACCAAGTTCTGGAGCAATTTCTCCGCTGCTATATCTCTGACCATCAGAACAATTGGGTTGATCTGCTACCCTGGGCAGAGTTTGTCAGGAACTCTGTCATCAACTCGTCTTCCGGAAAGTCTCCATTTATGGCAAATTATGGGTTCCAACCCATTGTGCTGCCTGAGTCATTCTTGCCACAGGACATCCCGGCTGTGGAGGATATACTTTGTGCCCTTTGTTCCTCTTGGGTCGGATTCAAGAGTCTCTACGGGACTCTGAACAGTGTCAGAAGCTCCAGGCAGACCAGAGACGTTTATCTGCTCCTTCGTACCAGGTCGGGGGGAGGGTGGGGTTGTCGACCCGTAATCTCAACCTCAAGATGCCCACTCCTAAACTGACACCCCATTTTGTTGGGCCTTTTCACATCCTCTGTAAGGTGAACCCGGTGGCATGTGCCCTTGACCTTCCTCCTGGCACTCATATCTCTAATGTCTTTCATGTGTCACTATTGAAGTCACTGGTTTGCAATCGCTATACTTCTTCACTTCCTTGCCCTCGTTCCATTGACACTTTGGGCCCAATTTGGACATTTTCACTTAGGGGTGTACTCACTTTTGTTGCCAGCGGTTTAGTTGAGTTATTTTGAGGGGACAGCGAATTTACACTGTTATACAAGCTGTACACTCACAACTTTACATTGTAGAAAAGTGTAATTTCTTCGGGTGTTGTCACATGAAAAGATATATTAAAAAATGTATAAAAATGTAAGAGATGTACTCACTTTTGTGAGATACTGTATAGCTTAACATCCATTGTCTCATGCAGAGACCCACTTGGCACATGATCTCTGTTATCTCTTAAAGGGAACAGTGCATCAAATATTTACATTTGCTGTATGTGTAAATATTTTAAATTGGACTTACCAGACCCTGCCGCAGGATTCTGTTTAAAACTGGAATCCAATCTTCACCCATCACAATGAGCTTTGTCTTGCTGATCTTCAAGGACTGGGACCCCTTGTTTTAGAGGGGCCATGGCCTTGGACCTGTAGAGCACCCTGCACGGAGCGCCTTTGGGGTTTGATATTACCAAGGTTCCGGATCCCAGGGTCCAGCACCTAAAAAGGACAACATTATAGGCAAAACCTCGTAACTGCTTCCTGAGGCTCAGGTACCATATTTTTAGTCTTCTGACTTTTTTAGATGGATCTGATAACTAACCCCTTAGATTCAGTGATCTTTGATTAGGGTATGTAGCATAATCTTCTTTCTTCTTAGGTAAAGAAAATGTGGAGAGACTCTCCACCGTGATCATCACACTGCCGAAAAAACTGAGGTACTTCCTGTGTGGGAGGGGTTTTAAAGGGGGACATCCTTTCTGATTGGTTGCCAGTGTCCTTCACCTGAAGGTGGCTATATAACCCATATTTTTTATTTATGGCTCTGTGTCCCGTGATGTATGAAAATAAATTTGTACCTGTGACCTAACTGCTGTTATATATGTGATGTACACGCTTATTTGGGCACTTGACAAAATTGACTTGAGTCGTTGCGAAGTCTTCTTCGCTAGCGAATTAAAAGGTTTATTTTCCTGAAGTTTGCATCTGGACTCTATTCCTGGTTTCCCCAAAAACTGTTTGTTGCTACAGACTCACCCGCAAAGCCAAACTTAACAGATGCGCAGGGATGGGTGCATGGTCCCAGACGCATAGGCTCTGCACCTTCCAAAATGGGTGGTGTGGGGAATTCTGTATCCATTCAGTGATTTAGGCTGCCTGCACAGAGCTCAGTGCTAGTACAGAAAGATAAACAAACGGCTCGGAGCGCTAAGTCATATAGTTACTAGTCTAGTAACTGGATCACAAGATCATAATACTGTATAATAAAGCCCAACTTCTGAATATTAACTAATCGCTGGTTTGAGAAAAAAAAAATATCTAAATGCCAGCTATCCCTCTCTGCCAATCCCTTCCCTGACTTCCGCGTATAAAATTCAAAACCCTGACCACAACATACAAAGCCATCTACAACACCGTCCCCAGCTACATAACCAACCACATGTGCAGATATTGCCCAAATTGTCCTCTCCGCTATCTAGCTCCCTTGTTATCTTCTCCAATGCTTGCCTCCAAGACTTCTCCAGGACCTCTCCCATCCTCTTGAACACCCTATCCCATTTGTTTCTGGTTAGCTCGCACCCTGTCCGCTATCCTTACAGCTTTATGCTATCCTTACAAATTCATTTTTTTCAGGGAAGCCTACTCCACCATCACCTAAAAACTGTAATTTGACCATCTCCATCAGGTCATCCCCACAGTTATTACCCTTCATACCACCTTTCCCTCCCTTTAGATTGTAAGGTCTATGAGCAGGGCCTTTCTATTTCTTCTGTATTGAACTGTATTGTAATCATGCAGTTTCCCTTAAGGCCCCGTTCACACTGGGGCGACGCTACTTGCCGGGGAGACCTCGGAGCAGCCGGCACGGACTTCATAACATTGAAGTCTATGCAGGTCGCTCCGGGTCGCCCCAAAGAAGCTTCGGACCCTTTTTCTAAGTCGGAGCGACTTGTGTCGCTCCTATTAGAACGGGTCTGCAGCTTCTCTATGGAAGGCGACCTACGGCGACCTGTCAGGCGACCAGGTCGCCTGACAGGTCGCCCCAGTGTGAACGGGGACTTATATTCTAAAATGCTGTGAAAACTGTTGGTGCTATATAAATCCTGTATAATAATAAAATAAATATTAATATAAAATGACCCATTTTACTTACCTGAAGCCAGGGTGCTCAACCTATTGAAGAGTGAGGGCCACTTATGTGATTTGGTAACCAGTCGCGGGCCACAATAAAATAAAATGCTTCAGAATTTTTGAATTTTTTATTTTGAATAACATAATGAACATTTTAAAGCCAAGATCCAGGCGCTGCAAGCTGTGCATCCACCACTAGGAGTTCATAAATCCAATAAATGGTCTAAGCTCAATTGTGCTGCTGTCAATAACATTGGATTGATGCTAGAAAGTGTGTTGAAAACAAAAGGCTGATAGCACTCAATGGCCTAGACCAGGGGTCTTCAAACTATGGCCCTCCAGTTGTTCAGGAACTACAATTCCCATCTTGCCTAGTCATGTCTATGTATTTTAGAGTTTTACAATGCCTCATGGGATGTGTATTTTCACAACAGCTGGACGGCTGTAGTTTGAGGATCCCTGGCCAAACTCAGGTTAATAAAGGCTGCAGTGACACACAATCAGTGCTCGATGAAGCTGGTGGTTTATTAGCTTAATTGTTGCTGTGACAACAGGGATGCATGCGTTCCATGCTGGCTCTTTGTGCTTTTTCCTTCCGGGTACTGCTCTTCTGCTGAGCTACTCGAGTTACGTCATCTACCCACGCCGACATGGTCTGGCTTGGAACTGCTCACAGTCCATCCACCTTCACAGCCATGGTGGTTGGCGCCTCTGCATGGCTTTTCATGCCAAGGACAACCTAATCTATTGGGGCCTGAGCCAGCCTTTTATCAGCGTAGTACGTTGCTGTACTGTTTTTATATTTTTATTAATCTAATAAACCACCAGCTTTATCGAGTACTGATTGTGTGTCACTGCAGTCATTATCAACCTGAGTTTACTCAAAGCCATTAAGCACTGTCAGCCTTTTGTTTTCCACATATTTTCTAGCATCAATCTAATGAAGATTTTAAAGAACAATCAGGATCACATTTTCTGTGGGGCCAATCCCCACTGAATGTTTACCTACTGTTTAATCACAATCACAAAAAGAATGCGTGGATGACAATAGTGTGAACACTGACTATGTTTACTTTGTGCAAGGGATTCTATGTCAGGTGTTATGTCAGTCGCTCCTAAGCAGAGACACTGCTCATAGGGTGGTCAAAAACACGTCTCAACTATGGGGTCTTACTGCCCCCAAACCACAAATGTAAATGTAAATGAGCCCTAACTGTCTGTTTTCACACTAATGCCCTGTGGTTTACCCGCACCACGGGTGCAGCGCAGTGCACCTGTGGCTTTCCCGTGGGTTAGCTGCGTTTTGCCATAGACTCCTATGACATCTTGCGGGTGTGGTGCACTTTCAGAAAGTGCACCAAACCTGCAGGATATGATAGAAGTCTATGGCTTAGTGCAGCTAACCAGCAAGAAAGCCACAAGTGCACTGTGCTGAACCCGTGGATAAGTGTGAAAGCAGCCTAATAGCTTTTACCACTTTTATAGGTGCTAATATGCCCATTGCAAAAGCTATAAAGCCCAGTGTATGTGTTGTTTAATCCACCTTCTTTTCCTCTTGCAGCTGCTGCTGGCATTGCTCTCCAGGCTGCTAGAAATGATTAGAGGCAGAGTGCACTTGATATCACTCCGCCTGGGACAGGAAGTTACAGAGGAAGCATCGGCTTATGCAGCTCCTGCACCCTCCACGGCCACCTGCTCCCTCTGCTGCAGGTCCTTGCTCACTGCACTCTGATGCTCTGGTATGGCAGGTCGGTTGCCGACCCTGGGCATGTGCTTCCCTGGTTTGAGGTCACAGGCCACATAAGAGGGCTCCCCGGGCCACGGGTTGAGCAACCCTGCCTGAAGCCATGGTCATGTGACAATCCTCTCTTTTTCTGATTACTTCCTGGGGTCCTTCTTTGGGTGTCCACATCACTGCCCACGCAATGTGGATATCTCCTATTGGTGGAGGCAACACTTCCATTGGCTAGGTCCTCTCTCATAGGATAAAAAGATAACAAGCAAGGAAAAATTGTCTGGTCCCAAGGGTGGAAAACTAGCTTTGCTCAGAGAAAATTGTGACTTTGATCCCTTACACTGCGGAATGGTTTAATAGGAGATGTTTGGAGTCAAGACTGAGGAGTAGAGATGTCCCAAACTGTTCGCCGGCGAACACTTCCCAGCGAACTTCGCATGTTCGCGTTCGCCTCGGTGAGCGAACATATGCGATGTTCGGCCCGCCTCCTATACATCATCATTGAGGCAAACTTTGACCCTGAACCTCACAGTCAGCAGACACATTCCAGCCAATCAGCATACCCTCCCTCCCACACCCTCCCACCTCCTATAAATAAGCAAGGGCAGCATCCATCTTAGATCATTCTGAAGCAGTGTGTTAGTGAGAGCAGGGAGAGTGCTGCTGCTGCTGCTGTTAATAGCTAGGGACAGTTGTTAGTCAGTGTTCCCGGTCTTGTTAGTCAGTGTTCTTGGTACACTCCTGCTGTAAGGACAGCACCCCAAAAAGCCCTTCCTAGGGCTGGTATTTGAGTTTTTTTTTTTGGATATATATATATATATCTATTGTCCCCAAAAAGCCCTTTTTACGGCTGGTATTTGTGTAATTTATATATATATATTGTAACAGGAAGTCAGCTAAATCTGGGAATGTAGTCACAGGAAGGAGATACATTTCCACCTGATTTAGAAAGTCCATTAATTAATTTAGGGTGTTGGCTACAGAGCTAGCCAGCAGGAAGTTGAAAGGCCTTCACCTGTTCAGAATGAGGGAGTTAAGGCTCTATAATTTGTCCAGAGAAAATCTATTGAGTGCTGCCTCCTGTCGCCGTGTGGGCTGGGAGAGGAAGGCAGACAAACGGCTGCATCCTGAAGCCATGTGGGCTGGGAGCAGGAGGACAGTCAGCGTGTGCCTCCCGACAGGATGTGTGGGCCTGGGAGAAGACCCCCCGGAGTGATGTGTGCCCGGGACGGTAACCAAGGGTGAATACGTCTCAAAGGTGAGAAGACGAACTGTTGATGTGAAAGAAACAAAGGACTGTGTTGCCCTGTGGAGCTATTATAAAAGGACTATTGAGTGTCCGCTGGAGGACAAGGAAGTCTGCCCGACGGTAGGTTGGAGACAGACACTTAGGCAGGTTCCAGTTGTGAGAAGGTAGCCGCCCACAGAGGCAAGGATTTATTTTCTGTTTTATTTTATTTTGGATGTTTTGCTGCATACAGCCTGGTGAAGAAAACACCATTTAATAAACCACACTGTTTGTTTGCAAGCACTTGTCGGCTACCTCTCTGGGAAAACGCACCCCCAAGGGGTCATCCACACCCGCCACCGAGCTAATCCCTTACATATGGTGGAGGTATGCAGTGGGCATAAGCAGAGATCCCTGCAAGGAAGTGCAAATGTTTGATGAACTTTATCTGGTGCATGAGATTGCACAATCTATGTGTGCAGGAGAGAAGATCCTGACAAAAAAAAAAAAAAAAAAAAAAGTGTTTTAAAGAGACAGCGGTCTCAAAATTATTTGATGAACTTTGTTGTGTCTGGTGCAAGTGACTGCACAAACTGTGTGCGCAGGAAAAGAGATCCTGCAAGAGAGAGAAAAACTACATGTGTTGAAGAGACAGTGGTCTGAAAATTGTTTGCTGGACTGTGAAAAATTTGTTTGTGGAGTTATTGAAGATGGGGCGGTCCAAACGCCTGAAAAATGCAAAGATAGATGAAATGAGAGACCGGATTCTATGGATGGAGGGGATGTTACCGTCTGAACCAGCCCCATCCATGCCTAAAGAGAGTCTACTAAAGAGGAAGGTTGTTGTCCCTAGCAACACTGATGAAACTGCTATGGAGACGCAGTGTGCTCAGATGAAAAGTAAACTCAAAATGGAGGAGATGTTGAAACATCTGATTATATCAAATGCAGCTCAACAGCAAGCAAATGCAGCTCAACAGCAGGCAAATGCGGATTTTCAGCAGAGCTTTGCAGCTCAACAAAAGGCTCATCAAGAGAGCATGGCAGGCTGGAAACAGAGACGCCAGCAGCCAATGGAGGCCATCGGTTTGGAGGAAACCGAGTATGTGTGCAGGGCTGAGTTGGATGCCTTGCAACGGAAAATGGAAGAAAAGGAACAAGCCTTGGAATTGCTTAAAATGGAGCATAGAAACTTGCAGGAAACAAATGAACTACTCAAGTCTCATGTGTCACAGTGGGAAGAATCCACTGCTCTTCTTTTGGTCGAGTTGCAAAAACGCAGAGAGACTATAATGGAGAAAGATACCATCCTCATGGAAAAGGAAAGTGAAATTCAGACTTTGCAGAAGCAAAGTATGGCTGATATGTTGGAGTTGCGTAATCAGCTGGAAAAAAGTCTTCAGTCTTTGGGAGCTACAAAAATAGACCTGCAGGAGTCGCAGGAACAGAATGTGGCTCTGAAAGCGACATTGTCTCTCAGCGACAAAGAGAAAAGTGAAAGAGAGGCTAAATTACTGAGTACTGTGTATGAGCTCACTACTTTGAGCAATGTGGTAGATGAATTACGTGCAGACTGTGAAAGTTGGAAAGGTGAAGCCCAACGTTTCCAGCAGCAGTTAAAGGAGAAAGAAGCCTGTGTGGCAGAATTACATTCTTATTCCCAGATGCTAGCCAATGAGGTGAAGGCTCTTATGCAGGGAAAAGAAGATTGTGAACATAAGAGGGAAAAAGTAGAGGCACAGCTTCTGGAATCGCAAGTCAAGGTGTCAGAAGGTGACCGATTGTGTGCTAAGCTGTCAGAGAAGGCAAACCGACTGCAGGTTGAGTTGGACAATGTTACAAATCAGCTTTCTCAAACAGACAGCAAATCTAGAGAAATTGCGGAAGATTTTTCTATCTTGGAATCGCAGCTGCAAGACACGCAGGAACTCTTACAGGAAGAGAGTTGTCAAAGGCTGAGTTTTAGCACAAAGCTCAAACAAATGGAAGATGAGAAAAATGGCTTCCTGGAACAATTAAAAGAGGAGGCGGAAGCAAAGAAAAACCTATCAGAGCAAGTCGCAACATTGCAAGCTCAGATAGCGGTTATGAAAAAACGCATGGAAGAAAGCGTTGGTTCATTACAGTGTGTTGAAGATGTGAAAAAGAAGTTTGATCAGATGCTTGGTGAAGAGAAGAATGTGTCTGCAAAATATGCAGAAGAACGCGCACGTGCAGAAACGGAGGTGCGTGATAACGAGAGCAAAGCCCTGTTCTTGGCTCGCTCTTTGGAGGAAGCTCTAGAGTGTAAGGCTGAACTAGAAAGTGTTAAACAGCTGCGTACAGAAATGGAAGAATTGGTCAGCTCCAAGGATGATGTTGTGAAAAGCGTTCAGGAGCTAGAAAAGTCTAAGCGAGCCTTAGAACAGCAACTAGAAGAGATGAAGATTCCGTTGCAGGAACTGGAAGAGGAATTCCAGGCAACAGAGGATCTGTCCCAAAGAGGGGATAGTGTGCCTGATGCAGTTTTTAAAAGGATCAGTGTTTTGGGGTCTGTCCTGAGTGAGCCTCAGAAATGTGATGACACGTGGCTTGAATCACCCCTTTGGAATAAACCGTTCCTTCAAAAAACTTCAAGCATTGGAAAATGTATCATTAGAGCTTCAGCAAACAAAAGAGTTGTGTAAGAAATGTGATGATTTCTCAGTTCAGGCTGAAAACCTAGTGGAGAAAACTAAAGCGGAGAAAACTAAAGCAAGTGATATAAATCTGGGAGAAAAAAGCAAACGCCACCTAGTGGAGAAAACTAAGGCTGTTGGTGAAAACGTGAAGCAAATGAATAAGTGCCTTTCAGGGAGTGTTTCCAAAATGGAACTGGTGAAAGACGGGTGGCAGAAGTTTGATCGTGATCTTGAGATGCATTCCATGTGGAATTCAGATAGAGAAAAGGAACTAGGTGACTTTGAGCGGTCAAATAGTTCAGCAGAAAGTGCATTGAAGAAACCTGTAAAAGAATGTGTTGCAGTTCCATGCTTCTTCACTGATGCAGAGAGGAGGTCTATAATGGATACCACCCAGATCGCTGGGTTCAACTGTGTTGTTGCCTTTGACCCCTATGTTGGTGGAAGGAAAGTTGATGATGTTCTGGTTGGCTTCTTCTGTGAAGAGTTTGGCAAGAAATATAAACTCAATATCAAATCAAATAGTAGGCCTTTACTGCGACTCGCTCAGGAGGGCGAAAAGTTTAAGAAGTTGATGAGTGCAAATGCTTCAGATCTGCCTATGAATATGAAATGTTTGGTGAATGATATTGATGTCTCTGGGAAAAGGAACAGGGGTCACTTTGAAGAAATGTGTGACAGCCTGTTGTCTCAATTGGAAAATCCTCTGCACAGCATCTTAGAGCAAGCAAAGCTCAAGAAGGAAGATCATTCCCTTTTACAACAAAAAGTCAATGATTGTGTACAGCTGTATGGAGAGGCAACTCAAGTCACAGAGGGATGTCAAGAGTCCCTACTTGGAACAAAGCTTAGTGAAGCAAAGGTTCTCAAAGTTTTGTGGAAAACATTTATGGATTGCAGAGAGAGGCGTCTTAAGAATGTTGAAGACATTAAGACTAGCCCAATTGAGTTGCCTATGGATCACGGTCCTCCGTGGTGGATTGGACAGACGGTTATGAGGGACAAGCTGTGTGGCATTTATGAGAAATCCGTCAATGAAGATGACAAAACAGTTTCATCCGGAAGCTTGAGGATAATAGGAGGCTTATCAGTGAGTCAGCAGTGCTTGACACATGCGTGCCTGGAAATCTGTGTCCCAACCCTAGGGTTGAAACAAGAGGGGGGGGTATGTAACAGGAAGTCAGCTAAATCTGGGAATGTAGTCACAGGAAGGAGATACATTTCCACCTGATTTAGAAAGTCCATTAATTAATTTAGGGTGTTGGCTACAGAGCTAGCCAGCAGGAAGTTGAAAGGCCTTCACCTGTTCAGAATGAGGGAGTTAAGGCTCTATAATTTGTCCAGAGAAAATCTATTGAGTGCTGCCTCCTGTCGCCGTGTGGGCTGGGAGAGGAAGGCAGACAAACGGCTGCATCCTGAAGCCATGTGGGCTGGGAGCAGGAGGACAGTCAGCGTGTGCCTCCCGACAGGATGTGTGGGCCTGGGAGAAGACCCCCCGGAGTGATGTGTGCCCGGGACGGTAACCAAGGGTGAATACGTCTCAAAGGTGAGAAGACGAACTGTTGATGTGAAAGAAACAAAGGACTGTGTTGCCCTGTGGAGCTATTATAAAAGGACTATTGAGTGTCCGCTGGAGGACAAGGAAGTCTGCCCGACGGTAGGTTGGAGACAGACACTTAGGCAGGTTCCAGTTGTGAGAAGGTAGCCGCCCACAGAGGCAAGGATTTATTTTCTGTTTTATTTTATTTTGGATGTTTTGCTGCATACAGCCTGGTGAAGAAAACACCATTTAATAAACCACACTGTTTGTTTGCAAGCACTTGTCGGCTACCTCTCTGGGAAAACGCACCCCCAAGGGGTCATCCACACCCGCCACCGAGCTAATCCCTTACAATATATATATATATATATATATATATATATATATATATATATATATATATATATATATATATATATATATATTGTCCCCAAAAGCCCTTTTTAGGGCTGGTATTTGAGTATTTTTTTTCTATATATTTATCAGGCATTTTTGGAGGCAGGCATGACTTTTTTGGGATTAGTGTCGGGGGGGGGGGGGGGGTCTAAAAAGTGTACCTGTGAAGTTTCAGCTCTGTAGCATGCCCAGAACCAGAAAAAAAAGATCATATAGGTGTAAAAGGAGGGTCCCACCATCCCTGCTCTACTGAAAAATTATCTTTTTTTTCTGGTTCTGGACATGCCACAGAGCTGAAACTTCACAGGTACACTTTTTAGACCCCCCAGACACTAAATCACACAAAAAAAGTTCTTAAAAATTGTCATTTTTGATAGCCAATTATTGGAAAAATAAAAAAAAAAAAATAATAAAAAAATTTCTTTGGATTTATTTCTGGGGGGTCTAAAAAGTGTACCTGTGAAGTTTCAGCTCTGTAGCATGTCCGGAACCAGAAAAAAAATTAGAATTAGGGTTAGGGCTAGGGTTAGGGCTAGGGTTAGGGTCAGGGCTAAGGTTAGGGTTATTTTTAGTGCTTAGGGTTAGAGGGTTAGGGTTAGAGGGGTAGGGGTAGGGTTACTAACTCTAACCCTAAGTATCTCACCGTAACCCTAACCCTATCCCCTAACACTAAACCTAACCCTAACCCTCTAACCATAACCCTAACCCTCTAACCTTAACCCTAACCCTCTAAGCCTAGCCATAAAAATAACCCTAACCCTAAACCTAACCCTAGCCCTAATCCTAACCCTAACCCTCTAACCTTAAACTTAACCCCCTAACCCTAGCCCTAACCCTAATTCGTAATTTTTTTCTGGTTCCGGACATGCTACAGAGCTGAAACTTCACAGGTACACTTTTTAGACCCCACAGACACCAAATCCAGTGTCAAAGAAAGTTTTTATTTATTTTTTTTTAATTTTCCAATAATTGGCTCTCTATCAAAAATGACAATTTTTAAGAACTTTTTTTGTGTGATTTGGTGTCTGGTGGGTCTAAAAAATGTGTACCTGTGAAGTTTCAGCTCTGTAGCATGTCCAGAACCAGAAAAAAAATTAGAATTAGGGTTAGGGCTAGGGTTAGGGTTAGGGCTAGGGTTAGGGTTATTTTTAGTGCTTAGGGTTAGAGGGTTAGGGTTAGAGGCATAGGGGTAGGGTTACTAACTCTAACCCTAAGTATCTCACCATAACCCTAACCCTATCCCCTAACACTAAACCTAACCCTAACCCTTAAAGCCCAGTTCCTGTCCCATTTTGGTCGGCTCTGGTCTGTTTGCGGATGTTTGCGGTGCGTTAAACGGGGAGTTTGGTCTGTCACTGTGAAGCGGGCGTAACCCTTACACTACTTGATCGATACAACATCATACCTGATCGTATACACACACTGGATGTTTTAAAGCACGTTATTCCAAACAATTTAGGAATGTTAGGTGATTTATGCCCTTTATGGATTAAAACCCGACTGCGTCAACTACGTAATTTTCCATGGGAGTTTTGCCATGGATCCCCCTCCGGCATGCCACAGTCCAGGCGTTAGTCCCCTTGAAACAACTTTTCCATCACTATTGTGGCCAGAAAGAGTCCCTGTGGGTTTTAAAATTCGCCTGCCTATTGAAGTCTATGGCGGTTCGCAATGTTTGCCGGTTCGCGAACATTTGCCGATGTTCACGTTCGCCGTTCGCGAACATTACATTTTATGTTCGCGACATCACTACTGAGGAGTAAGATAAATTGATGCACAATGTAAATTCCCTTTCCTAACGCCAATATGGCAGCATACATATTATATACCCGCCCCATCTCCACCCAGAGTTTAAAATGAAGTAAAGAGAGACCCACCCCATTCTCCTTTTTTGTTCTCAAGATCTACAACCACAAGACTTTAATGTAGTGATCAGTCCCTACCTTCTGACTGAGTTGAAGTCCGTCTGGGTTCAGCCTCTCCCAGGCACAGCCCCGCAGTCTGTGCTGCATGTGTTTGGTCAGCTTTTCTTGTATACTATCCTTTCACTCTCCCTTCTGATTATTTTTTGGACTTTAATAATGTATTTATTTTGTTACTTAGGTTGTGGGTTTTTTTTCCTCTGTTTGCCAAATTTTTTACATTCCAGTTCCAGGTTTTGAAGCCAAGAGTTTGCACTGTGGGTCGACAGAAGCTGCCATGCATGCGATCTGTAATATGGTGGCCAAGCTCATGCATGTACAGTGCAGACGAGCCAATGGGAGGCCATCTTGGGTATGGACAGCAGCATGCCACACTGGTGAGCTGCTTTTTGCTGGAGGAGAAAGTGCTGGTGTGCTGTCTGCATCAGTACAGCATTTTTTAACACTGGAGCCAGTTGCATTTCTGACACATTTGCATTGTTCCTGGTGGGCCTGCTTCTGGTTCTTGGAGGAGAGAGGACAATTTTATGTTCCTGATAGTCTGCCCACTTTTACGTTTACTGGCACACTGTCTGTCTGTTGGCCTGTCTCTTTCCTGAATATCTCTTAGCTTCCTCTTCTATGCAGTGTGTACTCCTTTCTCCAGTATGAACCTCCTGCCACACAATCATGTTCTCAGGAAGGGATCATCAAATGGTAAGAAGAGGAAGAAAAAAGAATATGTTTTCCGTAAGTGTGGCCTTCGCCTTATGGTGCAACCTAGTGCACTCTAACTCTTGCTTAAGGTCAAGCTAAAAGCGTGTCATCAGGTCATTATGAGTCTGGTGTGAACAGCATCTCTTTCAGACCTTCAGGTATCACAGTCACCTCTCCTAACCAAGGAGGCCCAAAGCCCATCATAGTCATCTTTATTTCCAGTTCATGGGGCACCTTATCCAAGCCATTAACCCCTGCCTTACACCCGGCCTAACCATTGGCAGAAAATGGTCAATCGTCCTTGACGACAAGGCTAAGCAGAGTTCGAGTGTCTCTCAGGTCTAATCATTCATTAGGGCAGTTAGGCAGGCCCATAATAAGATGACCCTGATGACTGCCTTCGAAGTCAGTCAGTTTTCAAGACAAGGCCTTTCATTCTTACCGATGAATGGAAGCGTGCAGAGGTTAATTTTGGAGGTAAATTCAGGAGGAATGGCAGTAGTGGTATGCAGTCTTAAATAAGTAAGCTGTGGCAAGATTATACCCTACCCCAGAAGAAAATGCCTCTTCTCTGGTCAGAAGAATGGCACTGCAAGGTGCTGACACACTTAACACGCATTGCAGTTACACACACATTACTGCAATGCACCCTACCACAAGGTGTGGATGCTAAAATGATGCATCTTTTCTTTTCTTTCAGAGCTCTCCACCCCACCAATGACCTTTACAGAGGTCTTAATCTCTGTGTAGCCCCTCTGAGGAAAAGGGAAGGGAGGGGAGCTTCAAATCCATCACTACTTGGATGGTATTCTATTGTTGGCCCAAAGTCCATATCGCCTACTAGTTATTCTGGCCAGCCTGAGAGGTTTTGGCTGAATAGGAAGTGCCAAGACAGCTGGAACCGACATGACTAGTTATGGATATGGAAGTCCAGTTCGGGGGGTTGTTCTTTTTTCCTTCTCTTCAGAATGGGCCAAGCAGCAAGGAGAGTCTTAAGAATGCGATATCTCTGTTAGTGATGTCTGCTTCCCAATGCAGGGGTCTCCTGAGAATGATGGTGTCTTGCATTCCTAGTCTACCCTGGGCATGATGGAATCTCTGGACAGTCCAAAGAATTTTATTTTCACAACACAAAAGACAGAACCTTAGCCGATTCAAAGTGCTTCTCCCCAGATACGCAGGAGCCTCGGGTGATGGGTGTGTCAAGGGCCCTTCACTCAATCCCACCTGTTAGGTCCATTGCCCTGGAGCATTGACACCACTGATGACTGTTGTCAGAGAGTCTCACCAGGATGCCAAGCATGCCCTATTGGCCTGCAGGCCTTGATTTACCCCAGCCATCGAACTTAGTCTGGACCCACTACTTCAGCTACAAGCAGTGGAGTAGCTAAAGGGGTCGCAGGGGTCGCAACCGTGACCACGCCCCTGCTCCGGTGGGCCCGTGCAGCTGGGAGAGAGGCTGTCAGACCAAATGTGTGTGTGATTATGTGACCTGTGTGTCATTTTGTGTGTGTATGATGGATTGTGTGAGTGTGATTGTGTGTGATTATTTGAGTGTATGAGTGTGATTGTGTGTGATTGTGAGTGTTATTGTGTGTGTGCGTGTGAGTGTAATTGTGTGTGTGAGTGTGATTGTGTGAGTGTGATTATGTGTGTGTGTGCATGATGGATTGTGTGCACATTTGTGTGTGTGTGTTTGTGTGATTCTGTGTGTGTGTGATTTTGTGTGTGATTGTGTGCATGATTATGTTTGTGTGATTGTCTGTGTGTGTAATTGAGTGTGTAAGTTTATTGTGTGTGTGTGTGTGTGTGTGTGATTGCATGTGTGTGTGATTAAATGTGTGCTTTTATATCTGTTTGTATGTGTGTATATGTGTGCAGAGCATTCCACCCATCACATGACACACTGCAGAGTATTTCAACCTATCACATAACACACTGCAGAGCATTCCACCCATCCCATAACACACTGAAGAGTATTCCACCCATCCTACAATACATTGCAGAGCATTCCATCCCTCCCATGTTACTGCAGAGCATTCCACTAATCTCATTACACACCACAGAGCATTCCACCCATCTCTTGACACACTGCAGAGAATTCCACCGATCTCATGACACACTGCAGAGCATTTCACCTATCCCATGACACTCTGTGGAGTATTCAACCTATTCCATAACACACCGCAACACATTCTACCAATCACATGATACACTGAAGAGCATTCCACCCATCCCCTCACTGCAGAGCATTCTACCCATCTCTTGACTGCAGAGCATTCAACTCATCCCCCGATACACTGCAGACCATTCCATGCATCCCACGATACCCTGCAGAACATTCCACCCATCCCATGATACACTGCAGAGCATTACAACTATCCCATGATACAATGCAGAGCATTACAACCATCCCTACGCTGCAGAGCATTCCACCCATACCCTGACACTGCAGAGCATTTCCCCATCCCACGATACACTGCAGAGCATTACAGCTATTACATAATACACTGCAGAGAATTCCACCCATCCAATGACACTGTGCAGAGATATGCAATTTGTGGCCCTCCAGCTGTTGCAAAACTAAAAGTCCCATCATGCCTCTGGGTATCGTGCTTGTGGTGTTCTAAAATTTCATCGGACCCTCGTCACTTCCGGTGACACTACGTCACCACTAGCTGGTGCGACAGCTGGTGCGAGCCCCGGTGCACATGCGCACAAGACATTTTCCAGGTCCGATGAAATTTTAAGACTTAGCGAACAGCTGACTGAGAGGAGGCGGGGCTGAGGCACCGGGTATGTGCGGTCCACCAACTCCACTTCCGGGTCTATGCGTTCCAGACATAGATCTTTTTTTTGTTGGTTTTCTTTTCTATCATTCCACACAATTGCACACATTCCCTTACACACATCGAGAGAAATAATAAAATGTTTAATATTTATCATTTTAAGACTTAGCGAACAGCTGACTGAGAGGAGGCGGGGCTGGTATGTGCGGTCCACCAACTCCACTTCCGGGTCTATGCGTTCCAGACATAGATCTTTTTTTTGTTGGTTTTCTTTTCTATCATTCCATACAATTGCACACATTCCCTTACACACATCGAGAGAAATAATAAAATGTTTAATATTCATTGTTTTAAGACTTAGCGAACAGCTGACTGAGAGGAGGCGGGGCTGGTATGTGCGGTCCACCAACTCCACTTCCGGTGTAACGTTAAAAAAACCATACCCCGTGAAGAAACCATACCCTCGTCACTTCCGGTCTGAAACAGCTGAGCAGCGCAGTAGTGCGCATGCTCAGAGCCCCGGATACGTGATTGAAGAAGAAAGAATTTGAGAAGTGCGCATGCTCGGTGGGCATGAAATTATCACGGCACTGTCTCTAATGTTATACTTGCGGCGGGTACATTAAAACACTTCGGGTGCAACATAAATCGTGTCCTCTCCTATCGCTGTAACTTCCCTCATCTCCGGTAATAAATATAAAAGCGTCGGCGGGTGTATGAGACGTAAATGTGACGGCGATCGCGGCTCCGTGATCCGCTTTTATATTTATTACCGGAGATGAGGGATGTTACAGCGATAGGAGAGGACATGATTTATGTTGCACCCGAAGTGTTTTAATGTACCCGCCGCAAGTTTAACTACCGTGAGAAATCCATACCCTCCGTAGCGGAACCGGAAGTGACGAGGGTATGGTTTTCTCACGGGTATGGTTTTTTCACGGAACACCGGGTCTATGCCTTCCAGACAGATCTTTTTTTTGTTGTTTTCTTTTCTATCATTCCACACATTTACACACATTCCCTTTACTTCAATGGAACGGAAAGGCGGACACTTTTTTTTTTAGCACATACCAACACACTGCGCAGGGGTCCAGAAGCACTGCATTTCCCATGATGCATTTCCCTTTTCTGCTTAATATAAATACTAATTATGATTACGATGAATATTAAACATTTTATCATTTCTCTCTATGTGTTTAAGGGAATGTGTGTAAATGTGTGGAATGATAGAAAAGAAAACAACAAAAAAAAGATCTATGTCTGGAACTCATAGACCCGAAAGTGGAGTTGCTGGACCGCAGTTCGCCAAGTCTTAAAATTTAATCGGACCTGGAAAATGTCTTGTGCGCACAGCTGGAGGGCCACAGTTTGCATATCCCTGGCCTGCTGTAGAGTATTTCACCCAGCGACGGAACTACCAGGGCAGCAAAGGTCACACTTGTGACCGGGCACTGCTGTTCCACCACCATGGGGGGGGATCCATGACAGCAGGAAGGGGGCCAGCTGAAAAACATGTGAAAGAGTCTCAATGCAGAGTTGTAATAAAGGGCCACACAACAAGAGTAAACTGGCATAAATTGAATTGTTAGTACAGGATCTCCTGCCGAACTCTCCAGTTTTTGTTTTTGTTCAGCCTGCTGGGATGAATGGAAAAAAAACTGCTTGTGTTTACCAGGCTTTACAGTGACCAGATAACAAGACAGAAATACTGTATATGAATAAATAACTAGACTGCTTTGTGGTAATAGAGACCAGATAAGACCAGAATAGTGACCAGGTAGTTGGACCATCATATTGTATATAAACAACACTAATGGGGTTTGTTCTTTATGCAGCACCTTATCTAGTATCTATCTATCCATCTTCTGTACTATGGAACTATGGCTGATAAGAGTGCAGATAAATGAAGTGACACTGAGAGTGCCATATGGGTGTGGAACAAAGGTTGTAAGAAGCTGCACACTTCTATAGTGAGGAGGACTAAAGCTGAAAACACAGTGATCCAATTTGGATCAGTGTGTGAGCTCCCTGTTCGACAGTTGATTGTTTAACCACTTTAGTTCCGGAAGGTTTACCCCCCTACATGACCATTTGTTACAATACGGCACTGTGTTACTTTAACTGATAATTGCTCAGTCATAGTTACATAGTAACATAGTTACATAGTTGGTGAGGTTGAATAAAGACAAAAGTCCATCCAGTTCAACCTGTGTAGATGTGTGTGGCTGTAATCATCTTGCATACCCCTGAATGTTCTGATCCTTGAGATGTACGTCTAAGAGTCTTTTGAAAGCCACCATACTACCCGCAGAAACCACCTCATGTGGTAGAGAATTCCACAATCTTGTAGCCCTAACAGTAAAGAACCCCCCACGTTGCCTGAGGTTAAAACGCTTCTCCTCTAATCGCATTGTATGTCATGCAGCGCTGTACCCAAATAAAATTGTCATATTTTTCCCCACAAATAGAGCTTTCTTTTGGTGGTATTTGATCACCTCTGCGGTTTTTATTTTTTGCACTGTAAACAATTTTGAAGAAAAAAAATAATTTTTTTTAACTTTCTGCTATAAAACATAACCATAAAAAAAATCTAATTTCTTCATCAATTTAGGCCAATATGCATTCTACTACATATTCTTGGTAAAAATCCCAATAAGCGTATAATGATTGGTTTGCACAAAAATTATAGTGTCTACAAACTATAGAATATTTTTATGGAATTTTACCTAATTTATTTTTTTAATAGTAATGGCATTGATTAGCGATATAGCGGGACTGTGCAGCGGACAAACCGGACACTAAGGGACACTTTTGACACTTTTTTGGGGACCAGTGACACTAATACAGTGATCAATCCTACTGACACTGGCAGGGAGAAGGTTAACATCAGGGGTGATCAAATGGTTAAATGTGTTCCTAGGGAGTGCTAACTGTGGGGGATGTGCTTTAACTGTAGGAAGACAGAGATCCGTGTTCCTGCTTAGCAGAAACACTCAACCTCTATCCTCCCTACTAAAAGAACGGCAATCCGCCGTTCTGTCTCTCTCGGTAACGATCGGCGGGTCCCAGCAGACATCGGCTCCGCCGGACCCGCTAATTGGCTCTCGCTGTGTCCAATAACAGCAGGAGTGGGTTGCCAGCAGCGCACATGCACGCCCCAGACCCGGAGGTGCAAAATCCCGTACCTGAACGTGATTCTGCACACAGGAGCTGCCTCCCCGCAGTAAATGTATGTGGGGCGGTCGGCAAGGGGTTAAAGTAATATTACAGTTTTTTTTTAACATTTTTTAAAATAACGAACATGTTATATTTGCCTGCTCTGTGCAATGGTTTTGCACAAAGCAGCCCCAGAGGACCCCCTGAAGAAGACACGTGGACCCCTGTGTCGTCATGCGTAGGGGAGGGGCAAGGACGGATGGAGCGTTTCACTATCAGTGAGACTGTCGGGCTGTGCGAGCATAGGAGGATATATACAGCCGCGGCGTCTCCCACTATAACACCACGGTATCGGTTTGGATGCACCGAAGCAGTATTGGAGGCTTTTTTCTTTTCACATATCATGCTGATATTGTGTTTGACTGACCAAACTTGAGCTGCTGGAGTGATATCACCTGGATAGGTCATCTCTAAAGAGGATCTCCCGCATTTGTGCCTGATTATATCGTATCTAAGGTGAGCACCCACTCACAAGGGGGTGCACAGTTGTTGTGTGATCTGTGACACTCTGGTCACTCACTCTCCTGGGAAAGCACTTACCACGCTTAGGTGGCCTGAGCACTTCATTAAGGACCTTTTTTCGCTATTTGCACTATTGCACAAAGACTATTATTTATACTTTTTTATTGCTACTCTGTATTTTCACTGTTCATTTGTAAATTTTGGATTTGATATACATCTATATATTGATTTTTTATCACTGAGATTGGCACACTGTAGTCCTCTTGGATATTTGTTTTGCACATTGCACTTTTATGGTTATCTACACTGATTTTATTGAGGAAATATTGTGTTTTATATTATCATAGCAATATATGCACTTTTTTGAGTACTATTCATATGATTACATTTTATATTCACTAGTTATATATTTATAAATTTTTTTGCTATCACTTCGCTGTGCACCGCGACTTCACAGGTCGCCCCGGCAAGTCGTGTCGCCCCTGTGTGAATGGGCTCTTAAAGTGATATTAAAGTCTCCTTTTTTTTTTGTTTTTGTTTAAAATAACAAACATGGTATACTTACCTGCCCGCATCCTCCTTTTCTTGGGTTCCATGCTGGCGCTCCTGGCTCCTTCCTCCTGCCGGGTACCCAAACAGCGAGCAGCTTGCTCTGGAGGCACCCAAGCAGGCGCACTCCCGACCCGCGGCTCTGTGTGTCCATTCACATATAAAGCCCCTGCTCTGCCCCACCCCACTCTATCTCCTGATTGGTTCACTGGCTGTGACTGACAGAAGCCAAACAGGAGTGCGAGTTCCCAGAGAGGCAAGGCTATCGTCGAGAACGCTGCATCCAGAGGGGGCTCAGGTAAGTATTGGGGGGGAGCTGCTGCACGCAGAAGGTTTTTTACCTTCATGCATAGAATGCATGAAGGTAAAAAACCTTGTGCCTTTACAACCACTTTAAGCATTTTAAGAAAGTAAAAAGCACTTAAAAAGGTAACCATTATTATTTTTAAATAATTTTTAAAATTATATTATGTAATGGCAACATGTACTAAAGTTAATATATAACAAATATAAAAGGCATTCCACTTGGCTCCTAAGGTTAATTACAGGTAATTACACTTTTACCTTGTAACACATGATTACAGTGCATCCGGAAAATTTTCACAGCGCTTCACTTTTTCCACATTATGTTATGTTACAGCCTTATTCCAAAATGGAATAAATTCATTATTTTCCTCAAAATTCTACAAACAATGCCCCATAATGACAAAGTGAAAGAAGATTGTTTGAAAGCCTTGAAAATTTGTTAAAAATAAATGAAAAATCACATGTACATAAGTATTGACAGCCTTTGCGCAATACTTTGTTGAAGCACCTATGGCACCAATTACAGCCTTGAGTCTTTTTGAGTATGATGCTACAAGCTTGGCACACATATTTTTGGGCAGTCTTTCTGATTCTTCTTTGCAGGACCGCTAAAGTTCCACTAGGTTGGATGGGGAGCGTTGGTGCACAGCCATTTTCAGATCTCTCCAGAGATGTTCAATTGGGTCCAAGTCTGGGCCCCTGCAGGGCCGCTCAAGGACATTCACAGAGTTGTCCCATAGCCACTCCTTTGTTATCTTGGCTGTGTGCTTAGTGTCCTTGTCCTGTTGGAAGGTGAACCTTCGTCCCAGTCTGAGGTCCAGAGTGCTCTGGAACGGGCTGTCATCAAGGATGTCTCTGTACATTGATGCATTCATCTTTCCCTCAATCCTGAATAGTCTCCCAGTTCCAGCCACTGAAAAACATACCCACAGCATGATGCTGCCACCACCATGCTTCACTGTAGGGATGTGCAAACCTGGTTTCCCTCAGACATGACGCTTGTCATTCTGGCCAAAGAGATTAATCTTTGTTTCATCAGACCAGAGAATTTTGTTTCTCATGGTCTGAGAGTCCTTCAGATGCCTTTTGGCATACTCCAGGTGGGCTGTCATGTGCCTTTTACTGAGGAGTGGCTTCCGTTTGGCCACTCTAGCATACAGGTCTGATTGGTGGAATGCTGCAGAGATGGTTGTTCTTCTGGAAGGTTCTCCTCTGTCCACACTAATGCTGGAGCTCTATAAAGAGTGACAATCGGGGGTTCTTGGTCACCTCTGTGACTAAACCCCGTCCCCCCGATCGCTCAGTTTGGCTGGGCGGGCCGCTCTAGGAGTCCTGGGGGTTCCAAACTTCTTCTATTCACGGATCATGAAGGCCACTGTGCTCATTAGGACCTTCTCCTCTGTCCACACTAATGCTGGAGCTCTATAAAGAGTGACAATCGGGGTTCTTGGTCACCTCTATGACTAAAGCCCGTCCCCCCGATCGCTCAGTTTGGCTGGGCGGGCCGCTCTAGGAGTCCTGGGGGTTCCAAACTTCTTCTATTCACGGATCATGAAGGCCACTGTGCTCATTAGGACCTTCAGGCTGGGTTCACACTGGAAACCCCCATCCAATTCGAATGACAGGAGATTGTGACCGGCTCTCCATGGAGCTGGTTCACACAGCTCCAGGGCATCCCTGGTCCGCTCTGGAAAAGGGTCACTGGCCATAGATGGATCAAAATGCAGCCAGTTCAGCAGGAGCCAGCTAAATTTCGATCCATCTTTGGCTGTTCCTGTTCATGAAAAGTCATTCTAATGATAGGCTTCTCATGAACAGGTTTGTTGTTAAATTTTGTTTTCATCAGTGCCTGCAGCCAATTGCCTGCAGAGCTGATCAGTGTATTTTGGGGTAGGGAGTCCTATCATTAGAATACAATGACACAGTGGGGAGGATTCCCACATCCACCTCGAATGTGTGGATTGAGGAATCAGTTTTGTTTTTTTTTTTCGTTCAGCCTGCTGCCGGAATTAAAAAAAACTGAGCCATGGATGTCCTGTTGAAGTAATCTGAGAAGTATAATTCTATGTTCTCTAAGCACAGCTAAACTGACTGTATATAAATGCAGGTAAATGCACAGTATGAATGGCACCATTGAAAAATCTTATAATAGGTGTTTAAAAATGTCCTCTAGATGCATATTAACAAAGAATAGACAGAAGGATGCATAAAAAGGTAGGATAGAGACCTGATAATGCGATTAATTGAAATTGTCTCTGCAATGTCCACCTAAAAATGAAAATAAATCGGAATGTCCCTTGGGCAGAAATAGCTAGACTCTCATCAGCACTGAGCACAGACATAAGTACTGTCAAAAAGATATATTTTAATTATTTCTATCAATTTACAAATTGCAAAGCAAGTACTGTATTGTGTGGTGGGGGGTTCCTGTACTGTGGGAGGGCTATATACTGTGTGTGGAGGGGGGTCCAGTGCAGTGAGGCGTCACTGTACAATGTGGGTGGCTCTGTACTGTATGGCATGGGGGAACTCCTGTACTGTGTGGAGGCTCTGTCCTGTATGGGGGGCTCTGGATTGGGGGTAGCTCTTTACTGTGGGAAAGGGGGATCAGTACTCTGGGTTGGTGGCTTTGTACTGGGAGGGTTTGGCAGAATGTAGTTTTTGTTATACACTGGCCTGTGTTACTACGTTTTTAGCCCTGTGCCCTGTGTGATATGCACTCCTGAGCCCTATATGTGTTACACATTACTGACCCTTGCGCCTTGTGCGATATGCAGTTCTTTGCCTGCAGTTCTTCCACCTTGTGGCAAGCACAGCTCCTCCTCCTTTCCCTCCCTCCTCATCATGTAGCATGCTGAGCTCCTCCCAGATCAGTCATCTGCCTTCCTCCTCCTAATCCTCCACTGACAGCCGGTATTTGCAGGGCACAGTATGGTGATTCAGAGAAACTCCATCATGCACACTGTGCTTTGTTTAAATGTCCAGGATAAGAATTCTGGAGATGTAAGCAATCCAGTAATGACCCAGCAATTGGAGCTATATTCTGGTATTATAAATAAAGAGGAAAATGTCAGCGCCTAATCTAATCAAAAAGCAGCTTGCAAACAGTGTGAATATACAAACACCAACGCAACATAATGAATGAGGTTGCAGCGCTAAATAGTGAATTAAAGTGAGAGGTATACTGTGAAAAAGATTATATGACAATTCAGTCCGTTGAAACTCATAAAGTCCTTTAAATACATCCACAAATGTACTGATATTCAGTGCCAATATAATTGAACAGACACCACTGTGATCCTCCACCAAAAGTAAGGATGCACACTCACCAGACCAATATGCTGCCTTGTTAGGACAGAAAATGCATTTTAGTGTAATATTGGGTGTGGTGTTGAGCCAAGCCAGAAAATGGGGGTTCACAAGAGAGGATATCTCCTCCTCCAATCCTCCAACAGGAAAGGTGCTAGAATCAACAGACATAGGAGAGAAAAAATCTTCTCATGGTGTATTATTTATTAAAACGTAACAAACAACTCTAAAAGCTGGATAAAACATCTGATTCCAATCTATACAGTGCAGACATCAGTAAAAGCACTTACATAAAGAGTCACCAGACTCAATATCATTATGTAAGTGCTTTTACTGATGTCTGCACTGTATAAATTGGAATCAGATGTTTTATCCAGCTTTTACAGTTGTTTGTTACGTTTTAATAAATAATACACCATGAGAAGATTTTTTCTCTCCTATGTCTGTTGATTCTTGCAGGTGTAGGGGAGGGGGGCTCTGTACTGTGTGGTGGGGGGCTCCTGTACTGTAGGGGAGGGGGCTCTGTACTGTGTGGTGGGGGGCTCCTGTACTGTAGGGGAGGGGGCTCTGTACTGTGTGGTGGGGGCTCCTGTACTGTAGGGGAAGGGGGCTCTGTACTGTGTGGTGAGGGGCTCCTGTACTGTAGGGGAGGGGGCTCTGTACTGTGTGGTGGGGGGCTCCTGTACTGTAGGGGAAGGGGGCTCTGTACTGTGTGGTGAGGGGCTCCTGTACTGTAGGGGAGGGGGCTCTGTACTGTGTGGTGGGGGGCTCCTGTACTGTAGGGGAGGGGGGCTCTGTACTGTGTGGTGGGAGGCTCCTGTACTGTAGGGGAGGGGCTCTGTACTGTGTGGTGGGGGGCTCCTGTACTGTAGGGGAGGGGGGCTCTGTACTGTGTGGTGGGAGGCTCCTGTACTGTAGGGGAGGGGGGCTCTTTACTGTGTGGTGGGGGGCTCCTGTACTGTAGGGGAGGGGGGCTCTGTACTGTGTGGTGGTGGGCTCCTGTACTGTAGGGGAGGGGGCTCTGTACTGTGTGTTGGGGGGCTCCTGTACTGTGAGGGGGACATTATGCTGTGTGAGGGCACTGTACAATGCGGGGGGCTTTGCACTTTGGGGGATGTATTGAGTGAGGGGCTCTGTCCTGTAATGGGATTGTGTACTGCGTGGGGGGCTCTGTACTGGGGGGGCTCTTTACTGTGCAAAAGGGGTACCTGTACTATAGGGGGGGCTCTATGTTGGGGGGGTTGGGCAAAAGGTAATTTTTGGTAATACATTTGGCTCACTTTTGAGTCCTGCGCCCAGTGTGATATGCACTCCTGAGCCCAGTAATGTGTTACACATTGCTGAACATTGCACTTTGATACGCAGTTCTGAGCCCTGACAACATAAACCATTTGGTGTGGTACGCTGCGCTCACCAGTTTACTTTGTGTATCCCCTGAGAAATACACAAAAAAAAAAAAAAACCCTGGATATAACTAAAAAGTTATATTCCACATCTAGCATAAAACATACACAAACATCTACACTCCAACCTATTCTGCTGGGAAAAAATAAAGATTGTGTAAATTGTATTTTCAATGATACAGTAGTGGTTTCTAGAGAACTCATGAGCCTTGATCACCTTCTGGTGACACAAATGAACCTGATGCCCTGCCAGCTAAATCCCTGTAGTTGCTGGTATCTTTACCTTCTGAGTGGCCATGAACTGAAGAATGTTCCCTGGTTCCTGCTCTGCCCTCTATATAATCCCTCTGCTAAAAGCCCATAAAGAGGGAGGTTGTACAGCACAATATCACAAGACAAGAGATTTATACAATGTAAGATGTGTGCTATATCAGGCTACATAAGATCAAAGACAACTTTAAGATTCTAGCATGTCTTTCCCCTGCAAAGCATTCATTACATGTCAAGGATTTTACTTGCACTTTAATAATGAGTTGTAATACCAATGAACTATAATAATACATCAGTAGTGTGTGGGCCAACTATCAGCACAATTTGTGGGTACCTACATTACATCCCAAACTTTTAAAAAAAACTCTGGACTTCCAGGCAACCCCTCCGGACTTTACTAATACCAACTTTCAATATGTGTAATGAAAACACCAATTCTTTTCACTGTTAAAAATCATATTTATTTACACCAATAACATTGCAAAATTCATAAAAGATCAAACACATAGAAACAAAGACAAAGTTTATTTAACTTACCTACCTGCTGCCAACACCATCTCCAACTACCAACTCCTGGTAAAATGTTGGGTTCTACTGCCATCTGCTGCATAAAATGAACCTTGCAACTATAGTGCTGACATACTGTATTTTACAGCACTGTACTACATTGACATTGTTAATATTGGTTTCATAACTACAGGTTTACACCAGGGCTGCTGTCAGAAATCACGGGCGCCTTACAGCCCTCCTGACAGCCCCTCACCCCACCCTCCACCGAAAATATCAAAACTATATTTGTACTAAAAATATAAAATCATTACAGTAATCCCCCGCTACATCGCGGTTCAGTTTTTGCGGTCCCGGTAATTCGCGGTTTTTTTTGTAATGTTATTTTACTATATAAATCATTAAAAATGAAAGATTTTTGTGTTTTTCATAGCTCTTGCTCTGTCTCTAAGTATCTTTTATGTGTTTAAATGAGTTTCTATTGTTTTAAAAGTGTGTTTAAAGACCTTAAAATGCTTCTACACGTACAGTGACAGTAAAAAAACATGCCTACAATGCATTTTAATAGGGTTTTTCTATTTCGCGGAATTTCACTTTTCGCGGCTGGGTCCGGAACGTAACCCCCGCAATGGAGGGGGGTTTACTGTATTAGCAGACACAAACATGAGATAATATCAAAATCAAATAACTGCTCTGATGTGAAAAAAAAAATATATAGTGCTGAGTGAGTAAAGACCAGTGTGATAAGTCAAACTATAATAATAAATAGTATTATAATATATAAATATATTGAAATGAATTACAACATAAACATGTGTAGTAAACGGATATGGTGTAATATATAAGTGCAAAATAATCTTTATATACTACAAATAGTCCCAAGACTCCAGTGAGGAAAGTGTAGATCCAATTAATACACCAAACATGCTGAATCCACCATCAGTAAGTATTCTGCTTACCAGAAATAAATGATTATAGAGCCTGTAATCAAATGGCGTCTCTGAGCTCCAATATCCCAATAGGATCAACCGAGCAGACTCAGGAACCCCAAAACGCTGGAGGATATGTGTATCCGGAAAGATGATGTAACCAGGGCCAGCCCTCAACAGTCACCACAAATGAATGCCACCATATGAGAGAAAATAACAGGCTCCATAGCGTAAAACCGCAAAAAATTTATTAAAATGTATAGAAAACCACTTATAGCGCATAGGTAAATAAACGAGCCGCCGACCGGTCGGCTCCGCTCTTCCGCCCATCCTCTCGTGGAACGCAAGGGTGACGTCAGCACGCCGCGACCCAACATACGTTTTGTCAAAACTGACGCTTTCAAAGATACGGGCGGTTCCTGAGTCTGCTCAGTTGATCCTATTGGGATATTGGAGCTCAGAGACGCCGTTTGATTACAAACATAAGATAGCTTACATTATTCCTGCAAAATATAAAAGACAAAATTGAGTTAATAAATCAAGTTCTGTGTGTAAATAAGTTCTCGGGGCTCATTTACATAGGTGCTGTGTCCTGTCCAGTGTGAATCTCACACTGTATGAGCCAGAGAACATGTGTGAATGAGCCATTCATTCTTTTTTTTTTTTACCATTTTTAAATAGATTTTTACGATTTTTCAAAGGCTTTTTTTTTCTTACAATTTTCAAACTTAATTTTACCATTTTTTTTTATTATTCTTTACATTTTTAAAAATATTTTTTAAATTTTGTTTTACAACACTGTTGGGGGGGGGGGCAGTTGGTGAGGCCCCTGATATCTCATCTTTGAGACAAAGGAAGGAATTGAGGAAACAGATTCTTTAATTCCCTTCTCTGCAGCCTCAGCTGCATTATGAATGATGAATGAACAGGAGACAGAAGCTCCTGCTGTTCACTAATAAACTGAAGCATAGTGAACAGAGTTTACTATTCTTCAGTTATGAATGAACACAGTGGGACCTTATTCACTTAAGGAAGGGGCTGATAAATGAGATAAGCTACACAATACTATGAACCAAGACTTAGCTTACTTGGCTCATAGATTTGTTGTGTAGATTATCTTGTCCTAAGATTCTTTTGCAAAGCAGTCTTTTTTTTCTCCTTTATATGCTATTTGATCACTGGTCTATTTGGATCAGAGCTGAGATGGAAAGGTGCCTGTAGAGGTGGAACTATATTGCGTGGAAGCTGGTTTAATGTTATTATTGCCTATCTGAAATATGACAGGTAATTTAATCTGGTAAATTAAACTAGATTGGGGTGGAGTGGGGGTGTTCCGGATTTTCTTTTGGGCAACAGGCGTCCCGCGATTCTATCGCAATTTGTTGGGTGACAAATGCGGCAAAATTGTGCATCGATTTGAGTGCCATTGAAAATACCGGTGATCGCAAGGGTGTCCCTCAATTTGTGGCAATTCGGACTCGTGGGCAGAATCATGGCGATTCCGCCAGTGATCCAGAACGCCAGTGTTAACGAAGCCTAAAATGCTCAACAAGCCTAATCTCATTAATTTCAATGGCCCCTGTTTACATCTGAGCATTCTGTTGCCTGACGCAAAATGTGCAAAATGTGCCCGCACAGATGTCTTTCGAGTCACCCCCGAAGTAAGACGATTCAATGTGAACAAGGGCTCTAAATTCATCCTGTTCAATTTGGCTTTGACGAAAAAAACCTGGAAGCTAAATGTTTTCTATAAAGAGCTATAGCATATTTTCGGTTCTCCAGGTTTAGTAAATCAACTCTATACTGTCATTTGTATAAGTGGTATGAAAATAGCAGGCAGTGTTTTTTTGGTTAGGTTCACACATCTGTGATTTTATTGTGTCACATTTATTGAAGCAGAGTTCTATGCGCCTCCCAATCACTTTGCTGTTATAAGGGAATCTTGCGAAAATACCGCCTTAGATGCTCGAACACTCCTGGAATCGATGACATAGATATCCCAGGAGTCAACAGGTCAGGCTGATGTTTTATATGCCTAGGCTGGATGTCAAGGGGAAGCCTATTAAAAAAAGTTACTTTCTTTTGTAATTGCACAATATAACTATCCAAACAATACAGCACGTTGAGTGGACATTACAATGAGGCTCGGTTCACACTATTGCGATGCGGGAAGGCTGCGAATTCGCAGCCTGTTCCCGCATCGCACACGCACCCCCGGCAGTTCACACTGCCATATGCGATCCGCTGGGGGTGTCAATGTAATCTTAACGACACCCCCAGTTTGATCGCATATCGCAGTGCGATCGTGCAGTTCGCACAGGATCGGATCGCACAAGTGTGAACCGCTGTGCGATCCGATCCTGATGCGGCAGCAAAAATGCCTCCTGTGCGTCTTTGCTGCGGGTGCGGTGCGAATTTAGCCATACAAACTGTATGGCTAAACTCGCACCGCACAGCTGATCGCATGTCATGTCGGAGCAGTGCGCTCCGACATGACATGCGAACCCGGCACACGCAGAAGTGTGAACCGGGTCTCAAGCTAGTTATTAAAAATGAGTGGAACTTCACTTTAAGAATTTTGTTTTTTTCATTTTGTAGCGCAGAGAGGGGATATCATTATTATAAATGACATATTTACTGGCTTATTCCCCCTCTCCATGCTGAACATCCCTGTGTGTTTTCGAGCAGCCTCTATGTGAATACATGTCCTTTTAAAGGGGGAGAACTTTATTGACATGCAGTTTCCAAAGGGAGGGGGGGAAGGCGGACCCGGTTTCTTCCAACATAATGTGATATTTTCCCTGGCATAAAATAAAAGGAGGCCAATCAGGGTCCATTCCTCCACCCTGGGTACCAGGTTCTCCAGCCATAAAAAGTCCCATTTGCAGTTTTCGAGGGGCCATATGGGGGATACAGCAAACGTGTGGAAGAAGGTACTCTGGTTAGATGAGACCAAAATTTAACTTTTTGGGCTAAAGGCAAAACACTATGTGTGGCGGAAAACGAACACTGCAGATCACCCTGAACACACCATCCCCCACCGTGAAACATGGTGGTGGCAGCACCATGTTGTGGAGATGGTTTTCTTCAGCAGCGACAGGAAAACTGGTCAGAGTTGATGGGAAGATGTAAATATTGGATAATGGTTTTACCAAGGGAACTTTTCTAAGAAGGGATTCCATCTCACCCGTAAATGATAATGTTCTAATGAGGAACAAAATATGGCAACAGGTGTCAAATATGCACTCAAAGCGAAATCAATGTATAGATAGGTAAATATTGAGCATAGCAGGGTGAACTTTTATATGAACAAAATTAACACAATATCTTGAAAAATATTGTTCAGAAATCAAAAACATAAAGTTCATAAAATTCATAAAGTTCATAAGTAGTCATAAAGTCCCAGACATGAGTTCCCAGATCGGTGGAGTGAAAGAATCCAATAGGCTAATCACCACAGTGCTGCACACAAGAGACATGCATATCTCCTTACCAGATGAAAGGTTAAATGAGCATATACTGGTGATTCCTCACAGCGCCACACAAACAGGATCTCAGCAGCCACAAGCCTCCAAGACACAGCCAAAAGGATGGTGATACCGATATAATCCACAGGGTGGAGCTCAAAGCATCATAGAAGACAAGAGGGACTATATAGTATAATACTGTACAGACTTTATTATTAAATCTTAAAATCACACTCACATGGTAGAAGAAAGAAAATCGCATGTAACAACGCCGGCCGGCTCTCGTGTAGCCCGTTCCTCAGGGCAGCGTGGTGACGTCAGCACGCCGTACCTTACGCGCTCGTCTGCAAAGACTTCTAATGGGGCCCCCATTGGTACGGCGTGCTGACGTCACCACGTCGTGCTGGGGAACGGGCTTCACGAGAGCCGGGCAGCATGGGAGACTATGTTCCCACAATTGGATGGAGATGATTGGGCTGGTATCGTCCAGAGACCAACTTATTCAATACAAATTTCTACACAGGATTTATTATACCCAGGCTAAGCTAGCGAAACTCTATCCCGGGCAGTCCCCAGATTGTTGGTGGTGTTCTGCCACCTATGCAGATTTCGATCATATCTTTTGGGGATGTGTTGAGATTCAGGTCTTTTGGAGGGGAGTAATGTAATGTATAGCAGAGGTGACAGATATCACATTAGAGCCAGGAGTGGAGGTATGCCTTCTAGGATTGGTGGATGGGTTTGTCCATAAAAGGCTACCCTTTTGACACTTCTATTGTACTATGCAAGAAAACTAATAATACTTTCATGGAAAAAATCTAGACCATCCACAGTACAAGCTTGGAAAGAAATTATAAATAGGACACTTCCGTTGTATAAAACCACGTATACAAACAGGGGAACATTGGAAAAGTTCAATTGGGTTTGGGGCTGTTGGGTTGAAAAAATACTTACAGTATCAGAATGATTGGACAGATTTAGAAGAGTGGTATGGTGGGGGGTTTATTGACTCATGGTGGAATGAAGGTGTTTCTATATGCACTTTTACATGTGTCTACGATTTTTTTCTTCTTTTTCTTTTCTCCCCCCCCCCCCCTCTCCTCTCGGTTGGGTTTTGAATTGGTGAATGTATGTATTGTTCGCCCCCTTTAGGGCATTTGTATGTATTGATGATATTTGTATTGGAATTAATAATAAAAAACAAGTTTACAGAAAAAAAAAAAAGAGTTGATGGGAAGATGGATGGAGCAAAATACAGGACAATCTTGGAAGAAAACCTGTTGGAGTCTGCAAAAGACTTGAGACTGGGGCGGAGGTTCACCTTCCAGCAGGACAACAACCCTAAACATAAAGCAAGAGCTACAATAGAATGGTTTAAATCAAAACATATTCATGTTAGAATGGCCCAGTCAAAGTCCAGACCTAAATCCAATTGAGAATCTGTGGCAAGACGTGACAATTGATGTTCACAGACGTTCTCCATCCAATCTGACAGAGACTGAGCTATTTTGCAAAGAAGAATGGGAAAAATGTCACTCTCTAGATGTGCAAAGCTCGTGGAGACATACCCAAAAAGACTTGGAGCTGTAATTGCATCAAAAGGTGGTTCTATAAAGTATTGATTTAGGGAGGTTGAACATAAATGCACGCCACACTTTTCACATATTTATTTGTAAATAATGTTGAAAACTTTTTTATCATTTTCCATCTACTTCACAGTTCTGTGCCACTTTGTGTTGGTCTTTCACATAAAATCCCAATTAAATACATTTTTGGTTGTAACATGACAAAATGTGGAAAATTTCAAGGGGTATGAATTAGGAATCGACTGATATCGTTTTTTCGTTGCCGATACCGATATTTTGGCCATTGCATATCGGTATCGGCCGATATTTTGTGCATTTAAAGTTTTGAAAAATAAGACAATATTTGACACAAATCTGGTACTGAACAAGTGGGGTAGGTCTTTTTGGCTGTAATGTGCGGTCTTTCCTTCCCTCCCTGCCTGCCAGGAATCCCATGTGAACCTAGTTTAGTGTCATTAAAATCCAAGTGTTTAAAATTAGTGTTTAGGATTTTACATACACTAATATTACATACAGTAATATCGGTAACCTCCGGGGGCTGATACCGATATATCAGGGAAAGTGCATATCGGCCCTCCCTAGTATGAATACTTTTTCTAGGCAATGTATTATCCTTATATTAGGATACTTCTTTAAATAACATCTGCACAGAGAGATATATGTAGCTTATTTTTGCTAAACGGTTTTAAATCTACTAGATGCCTGACTGTCATGCTCATCAACACTGTAATAACAATGCGAACAATAGTTATACTTGACAATCCAGTATAACCTTACTTGAAAAATGCTGGCCATCTCTTTCCACAACTTCCTGGATCTCCTGCATGCTTTGCAGCTTTTCCTCTTCTCTTTACTTCTAAAGACTTTTATATCCCATGATCCCTTGCTGCCTGCAATCAGTATTTCCTGTACTGACCCAGCCTCCTGAAACTTCTCGTCTTAGTGCCTCTGTAGTACAGAAAACAGGCTTTGTGAATAGTGTGACACAGTAGTACCTACCCTGTTTCCCCGAAAGTAAGACATCCCCCTAAGACCTACTTACAGTTATGCCTCTCGCTGAAATATAAGGCATCCCCCCAAAAATAAGGCCTCCCCTGAACATAGGGTCTCCCTGATAATAAGGCCCACCAAAGCTACCGTAACTCTGGACTCTGGACTGTAGCGGCGGGCGCCGCCATGCAGCTCACTGTTGGCCGCATCGCAGCCGTAGCAGACAAGAAGTTCGAGGTCTCTTTTAATCAGAGAGCCAGCGCCGCTGCCAGGACAAGCTGCCGCCTGCTGCTCACTCTGCCCTGACAGAGTCTGGCTGACTCACAATTAGACAGTGAGTCGTGCGGGGCAGGAGTCGGGCACATTGTGTGGGTGGGGTGGATGTCTGGTAAAGGTGTCCACTGGCACAGGGGTGGGGGCAGTGGGATCACTTAAAATGACACAGGAGGATCAGAAGGGGGGGCGGGAACAAAATGACACAGGAGGATGTAATTTGCTGGTTTGTAATGACAACTACTACCGTACCGTATACAGGTAATACATTTCCTTTTTTTTTTGTTCAACAATAAATGTGTACCGTATTCTTCGTATGGAAAAATAAGACATCCCCTGAAAACAAGACCTAGCGCATCTTTGGGATCAAAAATTAATATAAGACACTGTCTTATTTTTTGGGGAAACGGGGTATGCACAAAGCATAGTCAATCTATGTCACAACATTCAGGTACTTAAATGTGTGTGGATCTTCACAAAAGTGAGTTTACAAACTTCAAGATCATTCAGAGTAATAGCAGTAGGCTAGAAATCGAAATACAATTCAAAAATGAATATACGATTTTAAACTTTGACTGTAGTCTTGCTTTCTCTGAATACATACAGTGCCCGTACCCAGTCAGTGACTCCAAAAATATTGAAGCCAGAGGGGAAGTAACCAGCATTTTTGGAAGCAGGTCAGCAGTAATAGAAAATGCTTTTCTCTTTTAAAGTGGTTTTAAACCCCTGGGTACTGTTTGTACCTATAGGTAAGCCTATGATAGGGCTTACTTCGATTACATCGGTGCATGCGTTCTGAAGAAATGGCCACCCGTGCCATTTCTTCAGAGCCCTGTGCTGTGACCGGCGGCTCCCGCGCGCATGCGCGGGAGTGATGTCACGCGACTCCGACCAGTAGCGCAGCCGGAGTCTGCAGACCCGGAAAGAAGATGGGCGAAGATGGATCTGGCCTCCAGCGGGGATTACGCGGGCTTTGTTTGCAGGTGTCACATAATGTGCTAGTATGCGTTTCATACTAGCACATTATGCATTTACTTTGCAGGTAAACGAAAAAAATTTTTTTTCAAGACTTTACTTCCTCTTTAAGCTTAAAGTATAACTAAAGGCAAAACATTTTTTCTTTTGTTTTAGATAGAGTGGAGGGGATTAGATTCCCTGTCGGTTTTTATTGCTTTCTGTGCCCCTGTTAGGGAGATTCCGCCTCTCTATTTGTCCTGTTAACTATTATTGAGAGTGAAAGTAAATGAAAATCCAAAATTGTGGGTTGTCCCCAGAAAAGTAATGGAGGGGACATTTACTAATAGGGACACTAGGTCTGGTGACCTGGGGGTCCCCAAGGGATTCCCTTAATTTGCAGGGATTTCCTCTAACTTCCTGTTTGGCTATGGGACAGAAAGTGAAGAGAAATCTCTGCAATGGGACTCAGATGCCGAAAATATATCTGACAGGGGTTATAAACCTCCCTTGCTCTATCCAAAAATAAGAAAAAAGTTTTGGCTAAATTTCAACTTTAAGGCCTGGTTCACACTAGCTGCAGCAGGGAGGATGGTGCGTTGGTATTCTCCATTTCAGGTGCAAATTGGGGTCGAATTTGCACCTAAAATGGACCAGAAGATGCACAGCACCCTTTTCCAGTGCGAACTGCGGCCGCCCCGGAGGTGGGTGAACCAGCTCCATTGAGAGCCGGTCACACTCTCCTGTCATGCGAATTGGATGCGGGGAAAACCCACATCCAATTTGTATAAGGGTGAACCTGGCCTTAAAGGGAATCTGATGTAATGGAGGCTACTGTTGGCTTCTTTTAAACATGCAATCCTCATCCTTGCTTTACAACATAAAGAATCACTACCCTGACATCCCTATATTAAGGTGCAGTCTGTAAAAAAAAAGCATGCATCTGTTATTTATTTTTAGTTTCAATGTTTTTATTGGAATTTTTTTTACAAAGAATAATGGAATCCAGCAATAATGTAAACATTTTGGAACATCCACAGTATGATTTTCATATTAAATAGCATACCGAACAGAGAAAAAAGAAAAAATTAGGAGGTGTATGCCCCTAAACTTCACATTTTCAACAGGTTTCATCATCAATTAAGACTACCCTTATAATATAACCATAGCCCCTGTCGACACACTTCTATTATGTTCGCGAGCTCCTGCAGTCTAGGGATTGTTGCCTATCCAGAGGCGCTAGAATATAATCATCACTTAAGTCTCTCCATCTCCGTAAGCCCTGCTTGATTTAGTTGAGTTCAGGATAGGCCCTGCACGCTCGAAAGTGCGAGCCCTCTCCTCTGAGGGGAGAAGGACGCACTTTCACCTGCTGTTATATGGGTGTATGTCCTGAGGTTGTTCAACACCGGAATAAAATATTTTACCTAGCACCCTATAGGTAGGTGCTAAGTAAAATATAGTAGGCTTTGTCTGCCTAACAACAGAGCCATGTTTTCTTTTGTGAGGTAGGTTGTCATGGCTACCAAGTGTGTCTGCTGTGAGGGGAGTCTCCTCACTGGCCCTGTGAGAGGCTTCTCATTGGGCAGTGAAGGAAACCCAATCAGGGGCACATTCAGGCTTGTAACTACCCCAGAAGGCAGATTCTGCCACAAAGGATTCTGGGAGTGGGTATAAGTCTGAGGGGAGTGCATGACTCAGCGTTTTTGGCAGGAGCAGAGTCCCAGGAGGGAGAGTGTGGCTGCCTTTCTCCTCCTGTCTGAGGAAGCGGATATCTTGGGGTGTCGCCTGAGTATCCAGAGAGTGCTGAGTTGAGCTGAGGGGATCCGGTGTGCTGAGAGCCTGCGGAGAGCGAGAGGGGTCCAGTCCCAGGAAAGCCTACACAGGTCGTGAGTACTGAGGATTGCCCCTGGGGGTCTGCCTGATGTTAGAGGGGACCACTCCAGAAAAGGATCTGGGATCCAGTATCAGCTAGCAAGTAAAGGGGGTACCTAGGTTGAGGACTCTGAAGTTGCAGAGGGGGTACATAGTCAGTGGACCCTGAAGAGTAAAGCTAAAGGGGGCATCCACAGTTGGGCCCTGAGTTGTTCAGAGTGTGCCAGTCAAGTTACAGCTTTGCAGTGTTCTACTGTATACTACCTCACGCCAGTGTAAGGCCGGAGTGAAGTATCCAGTGACTTTCACATTTCAGCAGTGTCAGTAATTTTACAGTTTCACAGTCCTGGATCTTCTGGACTTTCAGTCGAGGATTAAGCACTTCTAACAAGTTGCAGTGTGTACTCAGTGTTAGTGAGCGTTGGCTAGCGCCGGCTGGCGTCAGGGAAGCGCCAACTGGCAATTTCAGGATCAAAGTCCCAATTGTAATTAGTTTGAGCCTAAAGGAGTATCCCACTCATTCCCTTCTCCCATCCACTTTAACGTATAATAAAAACCACAAACAAAGATGCTGGAGTTGTCGCTGCTTCAGTTGTCACACCCAGGGACTCAGCTCACATTGGCTGGAGAGGATTCTGGTACTAATGCCAGACCCACATCAGGCCACAGGCCTGGAAACCTTGCTACACATGCATTGGGTGACCGTTCAGATTCGCCAAAAAAAAAAAAACGGACAGGCGGATCTGAACGGTTCGCCTGTGTGAAAGGGGCCTAAAGGAGTCTGTTACAACTCTCCCTGTGCAAGGATTCTCTACTCTGACAATGTCAAGCTTTTCCTTGGAGGACCAGTCAATTGGCCAATTTACCTCTCTTCAAACAATTCCTAAAAGGAATATGCAGCTGAGGAAGATCTTTGAGCAGGTTTTTCTACCTCCTTTCATAGGCTGCTAGGATGTCTAAAATGGCAGAGGTACCTGCAATGCAATTAGCCCTTCCAAAGAAGTGCATTGCCTTTTTTCCTAAGATTTTTAACCACTTTAAGACCGGAAGATTTTCCTGCTTAATGACCAGGTCCTATTTTGCCATTCGGCACTGCGTTATTTTAAAGAACAATTGCACGGTCGTGCGACTCTGTACCCAAATAAAATTGATGTCCTTTTTTTCCCACAAATAGAGCTTTCTTTTGGTGGCATTTGATCTCCTGTGCGATTTTTATTTTTTGCGCTATAAAAGAAAAAAGAGCGACAATTTTGAAAAAAAAACAATCGCCGGTGTCAGTCGGCAATCGGAGCCGCCGGACACACGCACTGGCTCCCTGACTGACGAGTCCTTACCATCTCTAGGGACAGCAATTCCAATTCCAGCAGATGTGATTTTAAGAGAAGTACTATTGTTGCTCAGAGGGATGCCTATTTCCAATTCCTAGAGCCAGAGTCTTCTGAAATACCTCTGTTTCTACCTGGATTTTAAGACGTCATGCAGCATATATATCTACTGGTTGGGTTCTCGAACCACTCCTCTTCTAGACAGGAATTCCTGTCAGGTATACAGAGGGAGTTCTCAGAACCCTACAAGAGATTGGCTGGCTAATCTTTCAAAAAGAGTCTTGTGACTCCTACGCAAATCCTTGTGTATCTGAGAGCTTAATCCATCACGGTTCAGGATACATAGTTTTTGCCACTAGAGTATACTGGTGGTAGGAAGCTGGGTATTCCTGACTTTCCTCTCTTCACCTTTCAGTGACTCAATACCTGATGATCAGGACCATGGTCTCTTCCATCCCCATATTGAGATGTGCTCAATGGAAAAAAACTCCTGTCCTGAAAGGGTTTTCTTCTCCAATGTTGATCATGCACCCAGCGATTCATGTCTTGCAAACAGGCATATGAAGCTGTGTGTGCTGGCACAGTAATAAATCTTCTGTGTTGCTGAGTTATTGTCAGTGGAACTCCCCTATCAGGAAGTTGTTTTGCCAGTAGAACCCCCATCCCCCCCGTTGGGAAGTTAGTTTCAACACACTGGTTTTGTGGCAGCTCTTTCATGCTCCCTTCACCTTTTATCATCTGACAGCAGGCGTTTTAGTCTCCGGTGATGCTGAACAACTTTACAGTAGTGTCCTACATCAGGGGCAGGTCAGAACCTGTAGGGTCAGTCCACTGAGAAGAGGTGGAGATGACTGATCTGATTGGAGTAGAATCTTCCTTATCTCTAAAGAGATAATCTCTAATCTACATAGAATTTCTGGAAAGAATCCATATTCTGTGGCCCAATTGGGAAATAAGTGGTTCCTACATACAGGTCCCTCCTAGTGGATTTTATCTCTGGACAAGATTTAAGAGTTACATCTGGTACCTGGATCTCCTTACTGGTACAAGCTGGAAAACTTTTTCCTAAGGGCCTGAGCCAAGCCCTGGGTGCAGATGCTGTGTCAGATCAGGAAAAGGTCTCACAAGCCATATGCTTTACAGTTCGATCCATACTGTATACAGTTTTTTTTTTTGGGGGGGGGGGTGTCTGTAGTAATTCTCTATTTGCCAAACAGGCCTTGATTCCTGCCTTTGTTACCGTGGTATCGTATTGAAGTCCTTTCTCTTGGAGGAGATCTTCTCTCTTAAAGAGCAAATTCCACCTTCGCTTATCTCTTACACTTTCTCATCCTTGCAGGAAGAGATCAGGCTTGGCTGTTTCTCTAAGCTAATATCCATGAATCCTACAAAAGAATTTGAATAGAGCTTGTTCAGTTTAGACTGCTTTGTTTTCTTTGCTTCAGTCCTCTGGTCAGGTGCATTCCAGACTTCAACTGATCCTAAAGCTCTTTTAGAGGGCAGATCTCTGCAGTCCCTGTCATATCCAATGTCTCCTGGGTAGAGTATCCCCTAATCATCCAGTAATCTGATGGGGGGGTTGCATCTGATACTCGAAGAAGGACCAAGGCTCTCTAGGTTTTGTAAACAAAAATGCTATCTGTACCTGATTTCAGAGCACTGCTCGCCGCTCACGTGACTGGCCAGCTCTCTCCCTGTCTGAAAGCTGCAGCGGCTGGGGCCGAGATTCACCTGCTGACGTCAGTTGGGACGAGAGGAGGAGAGGAGAGACAGAGCCCGCCAGTCAGGTGAGCACCGAGCAGTGCTGCGAAATCATGTAAAGACGGCATTTAAAAAAAAAACACAGTGATGGGAGCATCTGTCATTAGGAAACACACAAGATTATACAGGGCATTAAGTTTCAGCAGCAGAAAGGGCGGGGGAGGGGGGGGGGTGATTACTGACACAGGAGTAGACAGGGAGGTAGGGGAGGGGAGAGAGGACAAAGGAGAACAGGAGAGATGCAGATGAGGGAGGCCCGTAAACTGATCACGTGTCAGGGCTCAGCAGCCATGATAAACCGTGGTCAGGTTACGGGGGGTGGGGGGGGGGGAGAGAACCAGGCAGGGTCAGCCAGGTTTTTTAGGTTATACAGGAGGACAAATTACACAGCACAAGCACTGTGTTGTGTAACATGCTTTAAAGGAACAGGATCTTTTTTTTTTTTGGGGGGGGAACAAACACTTTAAAAACAGACCTACATAATCTTGTTTGTAACCTGGGGACTGCCTGTACATACTTTTTGGTAGATCTAAAGGAGATTGTACAACCAGATTATAATATGTGTGGTGAGCTTGAGATTGTACCTGTAAACACATGTCAGCAGTGACAGCTTCATATTCCTCATCCTGACATGTTCACTTTAAGCTTCTATTGCAGTGCAGCAGAGTGGAAGTGCCTTTATGGACTTTTCCCATCAGGGTGTGTTATCTCCTAACAATCTGTTCCAGTGCACAGAATGACCCACCGCCATATGTTCCTAGAATAACAAAGTCATCATAAATATCACGCGGAATACAAACGGTGGATTTGGCCCCTTTGAACGATCATCTGTGTATAGAAAGAAACTTTTCCAGCCGCAGAATGTTAGAAATAACTCAGTAAAATCGCCTCCATCTCACCCGCCTACCAGGGCATATTGCCGCATAAAAAGCTTTATGTAAGTGAAATGCTAATTTCTTCCACCATATAAATGCCATCATTATTCTGACAAGACAAATGGCGGCTCTCCAAGCCATCTGACAATCAGTTTAATATCAGTTATCTGCCCGCCTGGCGTGTCCCTTTGTAGTGACTGAGAGCCAATGATGACTCTTTTCTTTCATGTAGCATGACGCCAGAGCTCAGTGGATTACTACAACCCCAAGCATTTAGGTGGAGGCAATGAGGCCCCCCTTTGAAGAATGAGAATTTGCTTTAAAGTGACCTGAAAATCATTACAAAGCACAACTTTTAGAATAGGAGACCATAAATGCTCACCTTTCCATTGGGCAGCAAGTCCAAACTTCGCTTTGCTATGTCTCTTCTATGTCTAGTATTTATGTATGGGGCGGCATAAGGAACTGCAGCACCTAGCAGGGGACAAAGATATTGAATGCTCATGGAAAAGTCGAATGCTGAAGAAACAGGCGAAGCCTTGAAATAAGTTTACAAATTGCTGTCCGCTAGAGAGGTAAGTTTTCTTTTTTTTTTTTTTTTTTTTTTTTTTTAAATTCGTTTATTGAAACAAATAGAACAATAAGGCACTTTACAAGCCACCAGATAAACACAGTAAACAATAACAATGGAAAGGTAGAAAACAGAGCTTTCGGCTCATTCATATCTCATGGAATAACAGGACAATAACACAATGAAACAAGGGGGGCGTATAGCCCCTTAAACTCATACAAAAGCATTCCGACCCCCCAGAACCCCTTACATAGGAAAACATGGTACATAGTGCAAAGTCAGAAGCTCAAGGGCCATCGCGGGGCACACCCCCGACACCACCGGCATCCAACACATGGCCGGTATCAGGCGCAGGGGGGGCCTCCCCCCAACGGACTCCCAAGAACTTCGCAGGGGCAGGGGGGGATCAATACCAGTATGTCCGTCTGGGAGCAAAGCGTGTATCTTGACAGATAAGCAGATAAATGCGCCTACAAGAGTAATCCAGACAGGGTAATAAAACAAAGGAGTATAAATAAAAAACAGCAAGGAGAAAAGAGAAGTGGGAAGAAAAAATATTGGTAAGGGAGAAAGAGAAGGGGGGGGGGGAGTGGGGGACTGCTCAGCACACCGGTACCCACATGTAGAGCATTTAAAGCAACAGATCGCGGTATTCCGCAGAGAATGTAAACTCGTGCCAGTAGAACCAGCGTTTCGTAAATTTCTCTCTGGTTCCCCTCTCCGTCGCCATCAGATCTTCCATTTCGGTAAGTTTTCTTTGTCTTCTATTCCAGAAGTCTGAGTTTGCTTTTATTTTGATAAGTGAGACTCACTTTAAGGCAAAGTTTACACGTGGGGCTAAATAGCTGCACCTCTGAAAAGCCCTCAGGGCCCAGTTCACATTAGTGCGAGTTTTTCCTGCATCTGCCATCACGCTGCAATTCACAACAAAGGAAAACAGGCCCCAGTCTGCAGGGGATGTTTCAGGATGAAGAGTGGGGAAAGGGCTAATCAGTATGTCATTTAATCAGCCCTGCATTTTCTAAATCAACACAGTCAACACACTCACTCACTGTGCTCAATTATAACTGAAGCATAGTAAACTGTGTTTACCATGCTTCAGTTTGTGAATGAAGAGGAAACCGCTCGGCACAGAGCACTTCCCATTTATTCACTGTCCCGTGCAGCTGCAGAGAAAGGCATGTGTGTTGTAGCTTTGGGGTGCACACTCTAATGCTTTAGGCTGCACACACCTATTATGGTGCATATTCACATCAATGCAACATGGTGCAGTGCAGTTTTTGAAAAGGTGCAGGTACTATTTTTGGTGCAGCATACTTTTTTTTAGACTTCAAATTAGGTGCATAAAAAGCAAATTAAAAATATACATGCATTTTTGGTTTGGTTTTGGCAGATTAAAAAAGATGTGTAGCACCCTCCTAGGTAGGTGCTAGGTAGGTAAAGCCTAGTGTCTCCATTTGCTTATCAGGGGAGCCTGATTAATAGTTATGCCTGTTGCATGTGTCCAGGGTGTAATTCATCTGGGCTGAGGGAGTGTCCCCACTGTATCCAATAGGGGAGCCTGTTGGACAGTGGAGGAAACCCAGCCAGTGACACACATGCTTTGTAACTATAACAGTGGGTTGGCACAAACAGTGGTGCATTCTGGGATATGTTATAAAAGCCAAGGGCACATGGGACAGGGTGTCTTTGGGTGGGAAGCCAGGTCCCAGAAGGAGGGTGAAATTTGTCTCTCTTTTTGCTGCTGTGGATGGTGGTCACAGGCGGTCGGCCTTGTGAGCCAGGAGTGTGGAGCTGAGCCAGGAGGTCCAGGAGTACCAGGAAGCTTGTCGGGGGTCTGCCCAGGAAGGGGACCACTCCAGTGGAGAGTCAGTGGACAGGTGTCAGCACACACAGCAAGTGAGAAAGGGGGTGCCAAGTTAGAACCCTGAAGAGTAATTCAAGCAGGAACACATTATCTATCTTCACTTCAGTGGCAAGGTGAAGCAGCGGCCTTGCCGCGCACTACAGCTAGTTGTTCTCAAGAGTGTGCATAGTTCATAGTTGGAGTATCCCACTCATCCCTTCTTCAATCCCAGTTCCAAATAAAAACACAAAAAAACCAACATCCCCTGGATTGATTATTGACTGAGCCAAGGACTCTCAATGCTAATTATTTGTTATCAGTTGCTAAGGGTAACCCAGGGGAATCCAGAAAGTGTAATTCCCAGCAGTCCCCTAGGGGGCAGTGCTACAGATGCATAAAGCTTGAAAATGCATCAAAAACACATGAAAAATGTGCGACAAAAATGCAGTGAAAAAGGCTATTATGCAGCAGCAATAGCGTGAACCTAGGCCAAGTAGAAATGTGCACAGGCAGTGGATGAAAAATGTAAAAATAAAAGTAATAAATAGAATAAAACATGTTACATATTCGTAACAAGCAGTAAATACATTTCAACAAGACCTCACTCACCTCTGTAAATGCAGCCAGTATCAGGACAAGGTCATTCTAGAACCCAGGGAGAAAATGGCAAACTGCCAACCTTCCCTCCTGGTGCGGATAATAGCAGCGCATGCAGCGAGATATATATATTGTTTGCAGTGTAGGCTAAAATAGTACCAATAGTTGTGGTACACTGCTGTCAATAAAGAAAATGTCCCTATGTCATTGGTGTCACTGGAATGAGAAAGGTTTCCTGCATCAGTGGTATCACTAGAAGGAAAAAATGTCCCTGCGTCAGTGGTGTCACTGGAAGGAAACAATGTCCCTGCATCAGTGTTGTCACTGGAAAGAAACAATGTCCCTATGTCAGTGGTGTCACTGGAAGGAAAAAAATGTCTTTGCATCAGTGGTGTCAATGGAAGGAAAAATTACTTTGTGTCAATGGTGTCACTGGAAGGAAAAAAAGTCCTTACATCAGTGGTGTCACTGGAAGAAAAAAAATGTCCCTGCATTGGTGGTGTCATTAAAAGGAAAAAATGTTCTTGAGTCAGTGGTGTCAATGGAGGGAAAAAAATGTCCCTGTGTCAATTGTGTCACTGGAAGGAAAAAATTCCTTGCATCAGTGATATCAATGGAAGGAAAAAATTACCTTGTATCAGTGGTGTCAATGGAAAGAAAAAAAAAATGGGATTTTTGACTTACCGTAAAATCCATTTCTCTGATGTTCATTGACGGAAACAGCTCCTGATCTTCTTGACCATTGGTTATACTGCCCCATACAGGAAAAGGACACTGGGTAGAAAAATAACTTGACTATGCCTATGGGCAGTGCCAGGAGGTATACTCCCCCTCTCTGCTATAGGTACTCAGTTTTGTTACAAGCAGTGTCAGAAGTCTTACTACTCCATAGAGGGGTGGGTGTTGTGTCTGTCAATGAACATCAGAGAAATGGATTTTATGGTAAGTCAAAAATCCCATTTTCTTTTTCGTTCATTGACGGACACAGCACCTGATCTTCTTGATCATTGGGATGTCCCAAAGCAGTGTCAAACATGAGGGGTGGGAACAGCAAGAAAAAACTCCCAAGTTTAAACTGTAGCCAAGCAGGTAACAGGAGCTCAACCAAAACAACTGGAGCCCACCTGAAAAACATTACACCCCCCAAAGGGGAAATAAGCCCCCTAAACAGCAGCCTGCAAAACCTTGCAGCCAAAAGAGGCATCTGCAGATGCCAACACATCCACTTTATAAAATTTTGTGAAAGTGTGCACCGACGACCAAATAGTTTCCTTGCACACCTGCGTTACTGACGCCTGATGATGAAAGGCCCAAAAAGCACTGAGCGCCCACATAGAGTGCGCCTTCACAGGGAAAGGAGGAACCTGACCCTTAATTAAATAGGCCTGAGGCACCATCTGTCTGATCCATCTAGAAATGGTCGTAGATGAAGTAGATAGTCCTTTTCAAGGCCCATCTCGAGGCCCATCCTTAAGCACAAATAGTGAGTCTTACTTCCTAAAAGACTCTGTAGCTGCCAGGTACACCCGAATAGCACAAACCACATCCAGGGAGTGCAACGCAATTTCCTTAGGATGTTTTGGCCTGGGACACAGGGAAGGCAACACAATGTCCTAATTCAGATGGAAATAAGAGACAACTTTTGGTAGGAACGACAGACAGGGGCGAAGAACCACCTTATGCTTGTGGATCACCAAATAAGGGAAATGACAAGACAACACTGCCATTTCCGACACCCTGCACGCAGAGGTGATAGCCACCAAAAGGCCACCTTCTGAGACAGCATAAGCAGGGGAATCTCCCAAATGTTCTCAAAGGGAGGCTTCTGGAGAGCTGAAAGCACCAAGTTGAGATCCCAAGGTGGTAGTGGGGACTGCACTGGTGGAGTCAAATGTTGAACCCCCTGAATAAAAGTACACACCAGTTAGTGCGTGGCCAAGGGTGATTGAAAGAAGACCGCCAAGGCCGACACCTGACCCTAATGGTACTCAAGGCCATTTTCTGCTCAACCCCCCCCCCCCCCCGCTGAAGGAAGGTCAAGACCCGAGCCACTGAAAAAAAGTGAAGGTGGACACCAAGCGACTCACCCCACGAAATGTACACTTTCCACATACCATGGCAGATCTTCATAGAAGTAGACATCCTAGCCTTCAGTAGTGTGGGAATCACCGACCTAGACAAACCTCTATCCTTCAGCAGCTGGCTTTCAACAGCCAGGCCGTCAAAGCCAGCAACTGTAAAGCAGGATGGAAGATTGCCCCTTGGGACAGGGGATCCTCCCTGAGTGGTCTCCAAGGGGCGTCGGTGACCAGCCGCACCAGGTTGAAGTACCAAGACCGGTGAGGCCAATCCGGGGCCACTAGAATGACTGGAACTCCTTCTGCCTCGATCTTGCGCAAGAGTCTCGGCAGAAGCTTGGGAGGAGGGAAGGCGTAAATCAGATGATACTGGCCCTAGGGGGCCACCAGCGTGTCTGTGGCATACATTGGCGGATCCTGTGACCGTGCCAAAATCTTGTGCACCTTCCTGTTGAGCTGGGATGCCAACAGATCCACCTCGGGGGTGCCCCATCGGAGACACAGCGGATAAAACACATCCGGATGAAGGGACCACTCCCCTTGGTCCAACGCCTGCCGAATGAGATAATCCGCCTGCCAATTTTCCATCCCTGGAATGTGTACGGCGGAGAGGGCGAGAACAAAACGTTCTGCCCACCAAAGCCTGCCGGCTACCTCCAGAGCTGCCAGTACACTTTTTGTTCCACCCTGAAGATTGACATAAGCCACGGCCGTGGCGTTGTCCAATTGGATTCGCACCGGACACCCCTGAAGGTGATCCGTCCAGTGATTCAGGCACAGCCTGATCGCTCAGAGTTCCAGGACATTGATCGGGAGTCTGGACTCTTCCATTGTCCAAACTCCCTGAGCGGAGTGCCGAACCACCCGGACAGACTGGCATCCGTGGTGACCACTGTCCAATACAGGGAGAGAAAAGATTTGCCCTGGCGAGGACCTGGAGAGCGAAGCCACCAGATCAGAGACCTTTTTGTTTTTCGGCTCAGCCGGATCTGATTGTCCAGAGACTTCAGACACTTGTCCCATTTGGCTAAGATCTCCCTTTGCAGAGACCTCGTATTGAACTGTGCAAACAGGACCGCCTCCACGGTAGAAACCATCAGTCCTAGCACCCTCATCCAAGTCCAGAGGGACGACCACCTGCTGGACAGCAGGCAACTTCTGGAATTTGTCCAGAGGAAGGAACACTCTGGCTAGAGCCAAGTCCAAAGTCAGACCCAGATAGTCCAGTTTCTTGGAGGGAAATAGAGCAAATCTCTGAAAATTCAGAAGCCAGCCGAACACCCTCAGAGTCCATATAGTGATGTCCACGTTGTCCATCAGAGCAGTAGGAGACTCTGTTCATAAGAGAAGGTCGTCCAGGTAACCCAGCACTGCGATTTCTCGCTGATGTAACAACGCCAGCACCGGAGCCAAACACCTATGTGAAGACCAGAGGAGCAGAGGTGAGACCAAAGGGTAACGCCACAAACTGATAATACTCCTCTCCCACGGAAAAGCAGAGGAAGCATTGGTGACAGACACATATTAGAATGTGTAAGTAAGCATCCTTTATGTCGATAGAGGCAAGGAAATCCTCCTGATGCAAGGATGCCACCACTGTGCCAACAGATTCTATTCTGAACTCCTGTACCCACACAAAGCAGTTCAGGGCCTTGAGATCCAGAATTGAACACACCTTACCTTCTTTCTTCAGGACCGTAAACAGGTTTGAATAAAACCCCTGAAAACCTTCGGGAGCTGGAACCGGAACAATTACCCCTTGAAGTAACAGGTCTTGCACCTCCCCGAAGAGGGCTTGAAATCAGTCCAGGGACAGACGCACATTGGAAGGAAATAGGGTAAGAACGAAACTCGATCTTGTAGCTGTAACGTATCACTTCATGGACCAACTTGTCTTGCACCAAGGATGTCCACGGGTCCGGAAACCAGAGAAGACATCCCCTTACCCCAGGCACAGGTGAGGGCGCATCTTCATGCAGAAGGAGCCTTGTCTGCGGGTCTGGAGAACCCCGCTTTGGACTTGCCAGACAAAGTTTGCTTGGATCCTCCCGAAGAGGCCTTGAAAGGCTTTGAACCCTTGTAAGCCAACCTTGAGGGATGAAAAAACTTCCTGTGAACTGAGAAGGACAGGCCACGTCTGCAGCGAGGTTCCTTAACCTTACTAGCCTGCGGAAGAAAGGTGCTCTTCCCCCATGTGAGACTCCTAATGATGTCATCCAGGGTAGCTCCAAGCAGGCAATATTCTTCAACAGATCAGTTAAGGCTTTTTGTAGAGGTCTGGTCCTCAGACCAGCATTTGAGCCACAAAACACATCTAAGGACCACTGCCAAAACAGGCATCACAGATAAACTGCAGCCCCCAGACCAACTGTTCCGCCAGCTCCGCAAAGGCAGGAGGGAGCTGCTCACCCTCCAGGTATTGGCATAAAGGCTTAGCCCACTCAGTCAGAGATTATGACACCAGGGCAATGGTGAAAACCGATCTGAGTGCCGAGCTGGCCACAGTGAACATGCGGGTCAAAGCCTCTGCCTTTCTGTCAGCCAGATCCTTAAAAGCCGGAAATTCTTCTCCAGGAATCATGGTTGCCCTTTTCAACCTGGAAACTGGGGGATCCACCACTGGTGGAACAGTCCACTTCTTAAGGAGGGACTCTTCAAATGGGTACCTCATTGTGAATTGCTTAGGGACCACAAAGAGACATTTTGGACGTTTCCACTCTTTTACGACACATCTGTTAAAATAGGAAGAAAAGGGAAACACCTTCGCCGCTCTAGACGGCTTGTGAGTGCCAGAGCGAACTGGTGCCTCTGCTGCTGCTTCAGCTGCCTCCTCCATTTTTAAAGTCTCTCGCACAGACACAATCAGTGCATCCACCAGTGCCTTTTCATGCGCGGCTAAAAGAGTGGAGGAATCATCCTTACCATCTGAAAACTCAGGGCACAAGGCCGCAGACACCTCAGGGCGGGCCCCGTCTGTGGTGCCTAAATCAGATTCAGAATCACAGGAGACACTAGAAGCAGGGGAAGGCGGGGACGCTTTTTACTACCCCGCCACCCAAAAACCACCTCCACCCGGAACTCCAGGACCGTCAGTGCATCAATGGATGGTTGGGACTCGGGTGCCGTGCAGGCTCTGAGAGGGGTTCAGGTGGGGAAATGTGCTCCAAGGACTCCATGAGCAATAAGGGTACCCCACAAAAGTGCAAAAAAACACTGCTAAGGGCAGGGCTGGTGAAAGGATTTTTGACATCCTAGGTGAAAACCTGGGACCGCGGAGGCTTTAACCTGATGGAGAAGGCTGGTAGAGGCCCGGCCCAGCCTTGATGATCGGTACTCCTCCCTCCAGCAGGAAACCTCACTCCATGGTCTCCTGGAAGTATCTCCACAGATCTGAAGGACCTGCCGTGGTCCGCACACGCCAGTAGGAAACATGCTGGAGCCCCCGACAGATCTGCGCTATAGGCCAGCGCCTACCTTGCCTATAGGTAGCACCGACCCTGGCTAAGGAACACCCCCACTGCGCTGGTAACACCACCCGGTCGCCAGTCACAGAGCACCCCCCGATCCTGCAGCAGAGAGAGGGAGAGGACCCCACCAGACTCCCCAACCCACCAGACAGTCACCAGCAGCACCAGGATCAAAGCACTCCACGTGCAGCATCCAGGAAGGAAAGAGGCCCAGGATTCAGCACCAGGGGATAAGGAGGGGCTCCCACAGCTAAAATGGATGCCCAGACGGCTCCACAGTAATTGCTGCCATTCAATTTAATGCCGGTCTAAGGAAAAATGCCGCCGCAGCTACCCAAACATGGCCACCAGCCTATACAGAAAATAGGCTACAACAAAATGGCAGCCCCACGTGGCTCCCGGAGACCCAGGATGGATCCCTGGGCCCAGGCAAGACACAGAGCAAGAAGGGCGTGGGGCTGTGGCAGGAGCCCCCCACCAGGTACAGCCCCCCCCCACAGCTGATCACCTGGTCACCTGCGGCATACCCCCCTACCCCCATCGCCAGCACAGCACCCTGCCGCAGCCCCAGGAGGTAGCCAGACCACCATACAACCCCAGTATAGGTGGAGGGGGGAAAGGGGGGCAGAGGGAGGGGATAGATGAACCACAGGACCGTCACACTCAAGGGGGGGTCTAACAGGCAGGAGGGAAACCCGGGGGTCCGATCATCTCAGCGAGGGGCCTGCGTCCACCCCGAAACCCTCCAGGGGGAGAGGGGGGATAGCTACTCACCATACCCGGAACTAGGCGGGCACCGCTCCAGACAACCTCCTCGCCATCGAAACGGGGGGCTGTCGGCCAGGAGGGATGCTGCAACACAGGCCAGCCCCTATCCGGTGGGGCTATGTCGCTGCTGACCTAACGTGGAGCTGAGGTCTGGGTGCGCTAGCTGACCAGACTGGGGTGACCACTGTATTTCGATTATGCAGCCCATCGCCCAGTCCGGCAGTTGATTGTAGATCTCACAGGAAACAAAAAAAAAAAATAGATCTAAAAAGAAAAAATTGCCAGGACTATGTATCCCCCACCCCCCATATTAGCCCTAAATGCATTAACTGTGGACTAATTCATCCTCAAAGTTTGAGACGGCCATAGTGTTCAACTAGGCTTTTGGGCCCCCTCTCCCTTTTCCCCTTCTCGCTTATATTTATTTTACAGTGTGTTCCTTTTTAGGACTTATGCAATACTTGGCTGTGTATAGATTTGAATGCCTCTGTGTTATTAGCAGCAGGTGCAGTGAGTGTTGCTTGGCAGAGGGCAGAATACAGAGGGCCAAGCTATTGCTGAGGAAAAGTCCAGACTCTACTGACCTTCCATTGGTCTCAGCCTTTTGGAGGGAAAATGACAAACCAATGAATGAACTTCTAAGGGTTTCTAGTTTACTTTCACCTCTTCTGTCATCGGGGTCAGTGGGCTTCCCCTTCCTTTTGTTGTCACGGTAACCTTTATGTGGGGTAATGTTGCTCACAAGGTAGGTGGACAAAACAACTTTACTGTTGGTGGGTTCTGCTGGCGGGTACTGTTGGCTGGAACTGTTGGTAGGTACTGCTGGCTGGTACTTCTGGTGGGTACTGCTGACTGGTACTTATGGCGAGTACTGCTGGCGGGTACTGCTGGCGGTTACTTCTGGCTGGAACTGCTGGCAGGCACTGCTGGTGGGTAATACTGGCTGGTACTGCTGGCTGAAACTGTTGGTGGGTACTGCTGGCTGGTACTGCTAGTGGGTACTGCTGGCTGGAACTGTTTGTGGGTACCGCTGGCTGGAACTGTTGGTGGGTACTGCTGGCTGGAACTGCTGTCGGGTACCGCTGGCTGGTACTGCTGTCGGGTACCGCTGGCTGGTACTGCTCACTCCTCTGAGACACAAACTGAGTGTGACAGGAACAGTGCTGGATTTGATTTTACTCCGCCGGTGACAGGGCCAGAACTATACAGAAAGCATCGGCTCCGTTCTTCACAGTAATGCTCGGGTATACGGCCTCAGGCTGCTGCGGCTGACAGCTGGGATGTTGCGCTGCACTTTCTGGTGTTAGGGAGCCGCAGCCCAAATGCGGGAGACTTGGGCTGTCTGAATATGTATTCTGCTACATGTTTTTGGTTAAAAAAAATCCTAATGTGCATAGATTGACTGGTTATAGCGTCCGCAAACTATGGAATAGATATATGGAATTTTTATTATTATTTTTTTTTTTTAACTAGTAGTGGCGGCGATCAGAAATTTTTAGCAGGACTAAGACATTACGACGGACAAATCTGACACTAGGTAACACTTTTTGGGGACAAGTGACAACAATACTGTGATCAGTGCTAAAATAAATGCACTGTCACTGTACTAATGACACTGGCAGGGAAGGGGTTAACATCAGGGACGATCAAAGGGTTAAATGTGTTCCCTAGGAGTGCTTGCTGTGTGGGGAATGCTTTGACTAGGGGAAGCAGAAACACAGGATCTCCAACTTCCCCTCTTACAGAACGGCAATGTGCCTTGTTTACATAGGCAGACCGCCATTCTGTCCCTCTCAGAAATGATCGCTGGTTCCTGGCGAACATCTGGTGAGCTAGACTTGCTGATTGGCTCCCGCTGCTCACCGGGTTGCCCGCGGTGCACATGCTTGCTCCAGACCTGAAAAAAAAAGTCATACAGGTTTGTGATTTCGCACTGAAGGGCTGCCCTGCTGCAGTGTATGTGCATGGGGCATTCCCGAAGCGGTTGAAGTATAACTGGGCGGAAAACTTTTTTTTTTTTGTAGTATTTTATTTTAGTCATTGTGGAAAGGGATTATAACACCTGCCAGGTGTAGCACACCCCACGTAGGAGCTGTAGATAGAAGGGATCCCCCACTCCTGCACAGCCAGGCACACCGAATCTTCACAAGCATTCCAGAAACAGAACAGTCCGTGGCTTTTTTTCTATGTTTTATTAGGGGGTTTCAACTTGGATGGGGATGGGAGATTAGGGGATGCCCACTTGACTTAAACAACTTTAGGGACAACTTCCCATATACTGTACATTCTCTATATACAGTCTCCGCTTCTTTAGCCCCCTCCACACACTTCTCCTATACACAGTGTCTGCTGGCTCACTCCTTGAGGGGAGCTGACAAGCCTAACTGCTCAGGAACAGCCCATTACAGGCAGAAACTCACAGCCCCTTAACAGTAGCAGATTGGAGTGACACAGCTCACACTTTATCCTTCACTTCCTCTGTGGTCACTGAGCATAGCACCACTTTTTCAGGCAATGCCAACCCACCTGGCTGCATCTGCCTCTTTACACCGGAGGACACAGATGAGTCGTAATTACTCACCTCTCGTGTCACTTCCTCAATGGGTAGGGGCGTCTCAATAATGTTGGCTACTATGTCCCACTGATCAGCAGTAGGACAAGAATGTCCTTCAAGTCCATATTCACCAGAATATATAGTGAGAGCTCGCTTCTGCTCCAGCATCCTTTGTAACATGTGTAGCATTGAGTTCCATCGTGTTGGAACAGCCTGTATCAAGTTGTTTTTGGGTAGGCCAAGGTCTTCCTGAATGCACCTCAGTCGCTGCTTGGCAAGAATAGAATGGTGGAAATGGCCTGCACACTTCTTCAGCATGCTAATAATGTCAAGCAATGCTTTCTGGTTTGACAGACCATAATTTACCACAAGTGACAGAGTGTGTGCCATGTAACTGAGGTCTGACACTTCAGCAAGTCTCATACCTTTAACCATGTTCGCACCACTGTCTCGCAGCACAAGCATCACTCGGTCTTTGGTGATTCCCCATTCTTCTAGCATGCCCAGTGTGGGATCCTTGCATCACTTTTGTATTCAACACCAAATGCCTTCTTGTCCATCCGCTGTCAATGAAGTGGCATGTAAGACTCATTAGTGATTCTGTTTGTCCTGACCAGCAATCAGTCATGAATGAGAGTGAGTTGCCAGCATTCTCTGATTTCAGCATAGCCTTTACTTTCTCAATGACCTTTTGGTGAATCTTTTGCAGCATTTCAGTTCGATAAAATTTGTCACTCTTCAGTGTGTACCTTGGCTCAAGCATGGACACCAACAGCTGAAATCCAGAGTCAGACACTATTGTAAATGGCTGGTTATCAGTGACCATTATCTCTGTGATTACTCTGTCCAGCATTTGGGATCTTCCATCAGATTTTAGCCACCTGTTTTTTTTCTGAAACATATCTGTTACTGTTGCCTGGGATGTTTCACCTTGTTTTTCATTTTGTTTTTTCTGTCCTGGATTATACAATTCAACACGATGAACTCTTAGATGGGCCCAAAGATTAGATGTATTTTTGGTTTTTGCAGTTATTGATCCCATGCTTACATTGTTTAGCAAGTGTTGCACAGTGCTGCTGATTTTCCTGGAGATGGAGAAGAGAAATAGTCCCTGACCACACTTTTATTTTTCTATCTCCATCCATCTCCATTGAAACTTGAAAAGACACTAATATAGGCTTAAACAAAATGGCTGGCTGGCACCCTGTGGTAATGAGTGGCTGGCACCCTTCGGTGGGTGGCTGGCTGGCTGGTACCCTGTGGTGGGTGGGTGGCTGGCTGGCTGGCACCCTGTGGTGGCTGTCTGGCTGGAACCCTTTGGTGGCTTGCTGGCACCCTGTGGTGGGTGGGTGGCTGGCTGGCTGGCACTCTGTGGTGGGTGCCTGGCTGGCACCCTGTGGTGGGTGGGTGGCTGGCTGGCACTCTGTGGTGGCTTGCTGGCTGGCACCCTGTGGTGGTTGGGTGGCTGGCTGGCACCCTGTGGTGGCTGGCTCACTGGCGCCCTGTGGTGGGTGGCTGGCTGGCACCCTGTGGTGGGTGGCTGACTGACTGGCACCCTTTGGTGGGTGGGTGGGTGGCTGGCTGGCATCCTGTGGTGGGTGGGTGGCTGGCTGGCACCCTGTGGTGGGTGGGTGGCACCCTTTGGTGGGTGGGTGGCTGGCACCCTGTGGTGGGTGGCTGGCTGGCTGGCACCCTTTGGTGGGTGGGTGGCTGGCACCCTTTGGTGGGTGGCTGGCTGGACCCCTTAGTGGGTGGGTGGTGTGGAACCCTTTGTTGGCTGGCATCCTGTGGTCGGTGGGTGGCTGGCTGTTTGGCACCCTGTGGTGGGTGGCCGGCTGGCACCCTTTGGTGGCTGGCTGGCACCCTGTGTGATGGGTGGCTGGCAGGTACAGGCCCAGGGCCGGTGGCTGGCACCCTTTGGTGGCTGGTTGGCTGGCTGGCGCCCTGTGGTGGCTGGGTGGCTGGCTGGCTGGCACCCTGTGGTGGGTGGTTGGCTGGTACCCTGTGGTGACTGGCTGGTACCCTGTGGTGGCTGGCCAGCTGGCTGGCACCCTGTGGCGGCTGGCTGGCTGGTACCCTGTGGTGGGTGGGTGTCTGGCTGGCTGGCAACCTGTGGTGGGTGGCTGGCTGGCACCCTGTGGTGACTGGCTGGTACCCTGAGGTGGCTGGCCGGCTGGCTGGCACCCTGTGGTGGGTGGCTGACTGACTGGCACCCTTTGGTGGGTGGCTGGCTGGCACCCTGTGGTGGGTGGGTGGGGGGCTGGCACCCTGTGGCGGATGGCTGGCTGGCACCCTGTGGTGACTGGCTGGTAACCTGTGGTGTCTGGCCATGTGGCTGGCACCCTGTGGTGGGTGGCTGACTGACTGGCACCCTTTGGTGACTGGCTGGCTGGCACCCTTTGGTGGATGGCTGGCACCCTTTGGTGGGTGGGTGGCTGGCACCCCTTAGTGGGTGGGTGGTGTGGCGCCCTTTGGTGGCTGGCTGGCATCCTGTGGTGGGTGGGTGGCTGGCTGACACCCTGTGGTGGGTGGCTGGCTGGCACCCTTTGGTGGCTGGCTGGCATCCTGTGTGATGGGTGGCTGGCAGGTACAGGCCCAGGGCCAGTGAGTGGCTGGCAGGTACAGTCAGGCAGGGCCTGTGGCTGGCTGGCTGGTAGGCCTGTGGTTGTGTGGGACTGGGTGGCTGGCTGGCACTGGGCAGCTGTGGGTGGTGGGGGGGACACAGCGGCTGTGTTACACGTGCACTGTGTCTGTGAATGGTCTTTGATAGAACTAGAAGATCACTCACTGTCCCGACTGACTGTGTGCACAGCTTGCAGTCTCCAGTGTGGCCACGGCAGGTAAAAACACTCTGTAACGAGGCTGAGGGAGGCGACCTAAGAAGGCCGCAGAAGCTGCCCAGTGCACGGAGGCGCGTCGCAACATACGCGATGATGTCACGGCAATATCGGTAAATCCAAAGGCCGATTCCGATATATCGGGGAAAGTGCATATCGGCCCTCGATATATCGGTGTTGCCGATAATCGGTCGCTCTCTAGTCTAAAAGACCCCAAACCCTTCATCTGCACTTCAAAGCATTCAAAACTTTGTATTGAATACTTTGGATTTTTCAAAATCAGCGCCATTGTAAACTGGAAGTGACGTTGTGACGACTGGGCTTTAGCACCAGTTTTGATGCAGCTCTGTCCTGCCTCTTCCTGCAGCCATGGATTATTATTACAGGTAATGTGTTACCTGCAGATCTGCCTGGGTGGACCAGATCACATATCCACCAATCAATTTCGTAACAGTGCTGTCTCTACATAGTTACAGAGCACTGTGCAGAGCAGGCAGTCCTCTTCCTCTGATACACGGATGTCTCTTCTGGGTATTAGAGGGGGTCTGCAACAGCTCTGATGACTGAACTGTGAGGTGTCCAATAGGATGCCTTGAAGCACAGAGCTGTCTGCTTCCGTCTCTCTGCTAGAATCTGATTGGTCTTGGACAGAGGCTGCAAGACAGAGAACCTTCGATTCATGCTGTTTAGTGTTTAACAGTAGACGAGCCTGGGCCTGGTACAGGAAAACTGTACCCCAAGTAATGATAATATATATTTAAAGTTAAACAAAATATTAAACAAGATAAAAAACATTCCTTCCGGAAAGATGCATTGGATGATTTAAATTACTTTTTCACTTACTTTGTGAGCGACAGTCTCATGGGTGAGTGTAATGTCATTTGGAGTTTTACTAATAGGAAACCTATGCAAATGTCACCTTCATGCTTGGATCTGTGCAAGCCCAACATGATCTCCTCACATTTGGACAAATTATTAGCATAACAATACACACACTCACCAGCAGGGGGCCACGCTCCTGCACATACTCCTGGCATACAGGCAGATCCTTGTCCTTGAGGCCACTCCCACATAGCACGTCATAGCAATGTTGGCGGAGCTAGTCGGGAGTCCAGAACTGAACTGGCACTGGGTTGCACATAGATACCATACAAGCCTCAGTGGTATATGGTATCTAAGGAAGAAAAGTGCTTTTTTACAGGAGTGGACACATTGGAACAGCACTGCACCTGAAGGCCCATGCAAACTGCAAACAGTACAGGTACAGTAGTTTATTTACAGAGAAGCATTAAAATGCCATATGCATCAAGAGGAATTTTTTTTTTTTTTGAACTGGAATTACCCTTTAACCACTTAAGCCCCGGAAGATTTTACCCCCATTCCGACCAGGGGGTATTTTGCGATTCGGCACTGCGTGACTTTAACGGACAATTGCGCGGTCGTGCGACGCTGTACCTAAACAAATTTGGTGTCCTTTTTTTCCCACAAACAGAGCTTTCTTTTGGTGGTATTTGATCACCTGTGCGATTTTTTGACCACGCGCTATAAACAAAAAAAGAGCGTCAATTTTGCAAAAATAGCAATATTTTTCACATTTTTTTATATGAAATTCCCCCCAAAAAAAATGTAAAAATCAAAATTTTTTAACATTTTCGGCCAATTTGTTTTATGCTACCTATGTTTGGTAAAAAAAATCGCAAAAAGCGTATTTTGATTGGTTTGCGCAAAAGTTATCGCGTTTACTAACAAAGGGAAAGATTTTTGTCATTTTTGTTGTTTTTTTTTTTAACGCGTAATGGCGGCGATCTGCGATTTTTTTGCGGTACTGCGACATTGGGGCGGACAGATCGGACCCTTGACTGACATTTTTGACACTTTTGGGGTTACCAGTGACATTTCTACAGTAATCAGTGCTATACATATGCACTGTTACTGTAAAAATACACTGGTAGTGAAGGGGTTAACTTTATTTGGGAGGGAGGGGCTGTGTGTGTCCCTAGGGGCGTGCTTTCTACTGTGATTGGCTGTGGCTTGAGCTGTAAGGACACTGATCAACGGATCTACATAGTAGATCCGTGTGATCAGTGTTTTTACACCGAGGAGAATGACAGGTGGCTTGTTTACACAAGCCGCCTGACTTTCTCCCTCTCCCCCGCCGATCGCCGAGTCACACGCGCGGGGGGGGTCCGTGACCACGCGGGAGCGCGCCTCCGGGGGCGCGCGCTTGCTCCCTAGACCCTCACAAGCTAGTGACGTAGCCCTACGTCACTTTGCCTGTGAGGGGCTGACTGCCGACGTAGATCGGCATTAGGCAGTCGGCAAGTGGTTAAGGCTGGGTTCACAACTCCATGCAGAGCGGCTCACAGCAGGGATCTGGTGCGTCCCTGTTCATCGTTTCAAATCCAATTTTGGTCCACATTTTTTGGCTGAATTCTGACCTGAAATGGACCAGAAGATACACAGGACCCGTGTGCAATTACTCGGCAGCCGTCCCGGAGCAGTGTGAACCGGCTCCATTGAGAGCCGGACACGGGCTCCTGACATGCGAATTGGATGCAGGGAAACCCACATCCAATTCGCATAAGTGTGAACCCAGCCTAACATAAGGTGTGGTGAAGCATCACTTTGCAAACAATACCCAATCACATGCATGGAAAATAAATATAAAAAAAATGTATTTTTGCTTGTATCTGATTGGATAACGGAAGTCAGCAGCGCTTCCCCTTATTTTCTAATCTCTGGAGCAACTGCATTTGTAAAGTGCACAGTCTATTTGCCCTTAGTAAATCGACTCCTGTGTTTTGCTAGAGGACTTTGCACTGCTTTAGTGCTGTATGACTGATTTCACCACCTTTGTCTGCTCTGTTAACAAATATTGATTTTTTGTTTTCTTTATTCAGTGCTAGAAAACAGCCGTTCCCCCTCCAAAGCCTCTAATGGATCTGGAGCACAATCTCCGCCTCTCATCTTTAGCACTATCATCTGACCTGCAGGGCCTCTTTGTGTACATTTATGTAAAATATACGTTAATGGTTCCCAGCCGCACATCTTAAGCCAATTTGGGGTAATATCATCTGCGGAGAGAGAAATGATTGGAACATTAGCAGTGTTCACTGGGTGCAGTTCTTAATGGGCTCCCAATTTCAACGCAGAACTGTGAAAGCTTTTATGGTGCGCAATCTGTTTATATCATTATGACTATTTATAAATTCTTGTTCAATAATTCAGCATCATGGAGGGGGCAAGGAACAGCCAAACATTATTTCCAGTCAAAAACATAAACATAAAGCGGAACTTCAGCCAAAATTGTATTTGTTTTAGAATGGGTAAGGGTGAAATTTTCCCATTGGAGAAATTTTGCCTCAGTTTATTTTCTGGTTACCACATAGAAAGTGATGACAAATCTTGCAAATGAAGATACACATGCAACCAAAACAATTTAGAGTTTACTTTTCTGCTTAATTTAAAATGATAAAAAAAATTATCATCCATAGTACTTTCTTATGTTTATCTCTCTGGGTTTAAAGTACACCTGTCTATTCTGCCACCTGTGAGACCTCCAGGACCCCTTCTGGCTTTCTCCTGCAAGAGCATGCAGACTACATACAGATGTGCCTATTTATTTTTAATCTCAAGTACAGATAAATATAATGTGACATACAGAGACCACCACTGCCATCTGAGACATTACCTCTGCACATCTGTTCTATAACCATTCTTAGTTTCTGAAATGAATGGGGCTCATCCAGTAATGCTGTACAATGCTCTGCAATGAAGCAATATAAAGTGCAGCAGCAAATGTTTTAAGATCTATTATAGTGTAGCACTGCCTCCTTGGGGGTTGCTTGTAGTTGTATGTTCTTCTGTGCCGCTTTGACCCTGTGAACTGTCCATCCCTCCTGACACTCTAGGTTTAGACACATTGTGTATACCTTTACTGACAGATGGACACAATGCATATCTGTTCTATCTCTTTAGATTTACTTTACCCAAAAGGAAGGCTTAAAGGAGGTATTAATCAACTAGGCCCTAGGTAAACCGCCAAGACTCAGTTAAAATAGTATTAGCAAAACTGTTAAATAACTATTTGCAGTAACAAGCAAATAACACCAATATACACAGTATCATACAGTAAATGAATGGATCTCTCAGAAAGCTATGAATTGCTATGTGGAATACTCCTACTACAGGGGAATCCCTTTATAGTCTTTTGTAATGTTCTGGTACCTCTGGTACCCTTATTCCACTTTCCATTCCGTGTATGCGTCCCACCATTCTCTTCTGGTAGGTGCGCATACACCTTTAAGACCGATGCTGTCATCACTGAGCGCCGCAGAGCGGCTATTTCAACCGCCGGCGTTCTCACTCACATGTTCGTTCAACCTGCCTTGCATCTATGCTTACAAGCGTGTCTCGCTGTGGAACCTCGCTACAGATCCCTGTATCTCGCTACCAGGATCACTTCCTCAGACCCGAACCTCGCTACTGATCCCTGTATCTCGCTACTGGATCACTTCCTCATCACCGGACCCTTCTACTACTATACTATAGTGATAAGTACCCCGCAGGGGAAACCTCCATAACTTACACTACTACTATTGCATTAAGGACTGTTACTACCTATCCATACTATCCTATCATCTGCACTGTTACATAGATTGCTAGCTCTTGAGACTACTACCATCAATCATCTGCACTGCTGCACAGATTGCTAGCTCTCCTGTCTACTACCATCTATCATCTGCACTGCTGCATAGATTGCATAGATTGCTAGCTCTCCTGTCTACTACTATCTATCCTTGCACTGGGTTAGTCTATCCTGTATTTGTCATCTGCTGTCTTCACCACCTGTTAGCATACTCGATACTAACCTATCTGCATTCCTAAATACCATCTTGAACTCTCCTGTACAAACCTATCAAGTGCTTACCATCCTTGTCACTGTTCACACCTGTCCCTTCAGCACATCACCTTCATACTATCATATACATCCTATCACTCCAGGAACATCTCATTGAGTGTGTATATATCTGTATGTTGAAGCTGACAGGCCCACGGTGATGAGTCCTGGAGAGTTGGATCTGGTATTCAACACATCTCTACATGACTACTGAGTGGAGATTTTGCAGCTGTAAATCCAGCCTATAACAAAAACGCAGGAGCGTTACATCTTTCCCTCAATTCTCCCCTGAAGAGAATGGCCTGCTGGGAGATGTAGTCAATAAACAGTTCAGCAGTGCAGTATTATCTTTTCAGAGGACTACAGTTACCACAATGCTCTCTTTCAGTCTAAGGAGTAAGATGCATTAAATCTGAGGCCAAAACTAGGGGAGCACAGAGACAGTCTGGGAGAGCAGAGAACAAGTCTGCAGTGTCAGGTAACTGTAGTCCGCTCCCAGCTACATCCTCCCCCCACTTAAAAGTCTTTGGTCCCCGAAGACAGGATAGATGTTCATTAAAGTAGTTATTAATTAATACCTGAAAAAGAATTGTAAACAATAGTTCTGCTAACCAGAACCTACAGTAGCAAACTGCTGACTAATAGAGGGATTATCCAACAGTAAACTATACAAATCATCAGACAAAGTTAAATCAATTTGATAACAGTGTCAAAGGGTGGGGCAGGGTCATCCTCCACCAAAGGTTTGGTAGAGGAGGCTGGCACTTGACTAGAACGTTGAGCTGTAGAAATGAGTTCATCAGAACTTTCTCTAAGGATGTCGTATGTTAGTCTCTTGGGTGGATGGATTTCCTGTCTAAGCATTAAATACATGTTTTCTATGGTTTCAGGCTCATGATCCAGGTCCCAAAAACTATAACCAGGCTCTAGCTCTTGTAAACTATTGGGAGCAGTCCCTGCTAATTCATCTTGGGTGGAGGGGATTGGATCTTCTCCAATATTTTGTACTTCAAGGTTGTCAGCTGGTTCTGGCTTAACCCCCTTCAGTCCCTTTTTAAGGTGTTCTACCCTTTCAGGTAAAGATATTGCACCCACATCTTCACATCTTCCATTGAGGGCTGAGAAACTCTGGTGGTGTCCTTGAGTGGGGGAACCCATAACCAGTCAAGGGTCCCTTTTTTCCTCATCACTCTCTCAGGAGCTAGATTTGGATGTCCGACGGGTTCTAGGCCTTAAAATAGGAGAGCAGAGAGTATCAGAACAAGGGGGTGAAGACACCCGAATGGCCTCGGATATGGGCAGAAGGTGGTTTCGATGGCAGGTTTTAAGCAGACTGGTCTTTCCCTCTGGGTGAATTTGGTACACAAGAAGCCTAGGTAGCCATTTGCAGACGATGTAAGGTTGGGAACGCCCTTGATCGACCAGTTTGTGTTTAAATGGCACTCCCTGATTGCGTAATAATACTCTATCTCCTGGTTGGAAGACCTGAACTATCACTTTGAGATCAAAATGTATTTCCTTTGTTCCCTTGCAGTAGATGCTTTCTGGGCTTTCTCATAAGCAGTCTTCAAATTCCTTTAAAGTCTATCGACATATCCTCGATAAGAGGTCTGAGAAGTGGGATCTGGAGACCTTCCAAAGGCTTAATCCACAGGCAGACGGGCCTCCCCCTGGAACATCAACCAATAGTGAGAGTACCCAGTAGAGTCATTCACCGTGCTATTGTAAGCGTGAACAACAGTGGCAATGTAATCACCCCAGTGTTGTTTCTTCTCTAATGGTAGAGTTCCCAGCATGTTCAACAAAGTGCGATTGAAATGTTCTGGTTGCGGATCTCCTTGAGGACGATAAGGGGTGGTTCTGGACTTTTGGATGTTTAGCAGTTCACACAGCTGTTTTACTAATTTACTTTCAAAATCCCGACCTTGATCCGAATGAAGACGCTGGGGCAGGCCGTAATGAACGAAGAACCTCTCCACCAGAGTCCTGGCAACTGTACTGGCTTGTTGATCTTTGGTCGGGAAAGCTTGAGCATAAAGGGGTGAAATGATCTGTCACAACCAGGACATTACTTCGCCCACTCAGGTCAGGTTCTAGACATAAGAAATCAATGCACATCAGTTCCTTTGGCCCTTGACTTTGTAGATGGACCACTGGGGCAGCCCTATTGGGCAAAGTCTTTGCACCGCATACAAGAGCGGCAATAACTTTAACTTCAGTCCTCATGGATGGCCAATAGAAACAATCCCTAACTATCTTAAGGGTTCTATCCGGTCCCAGATGTCCAAGATCATCATGAAGAGCTGTCAACTCTATCAACCTGTGCTTTTCAGGAAGAAACAATTGTCAAACCTTTTGTTTCCTCAGATGGGCACTTCCGATTTACAGTATCTCACAAAAGTGAGTACACCCCTCACATTTATGTAAATATTTTATTATATCTTTTCATGTGACAACACTGAAGAAATTACACTTTGCTACAATGTAAAGTAATGAGTGTACAGCTTGTATAACAGTGTAAATTTGCTGTCCCCTCAAAATATCTCAACATACAGCCATTAATGTCTAAATCACTGGCAACAAAAGTGAGTACACCCCTAAATGAAAATATCCCCATTGGGTCAAAAGTGTCAAAATTTTGTGCGGCCACCATTATTTTCCAGCTTCACTACCTTAACCCTCTTGGGCATGATGTTCACCAGAGCTTCACAGGTTGCCACTGGAGTCCTTTTCCACTCCTCCATGACGATATCATGGAGCTGGTGGATGTTAGAGACCCTGCGCTCCTCCACCTTCCATTTGAGTATACCCCACAGATGCTCAATAGGGTTTAGGTCTGGGGACATGCTTGGTCAATCCATCAGCTTTACCCTCAGCTTCTTTAGCAAGGCAGTGGTCATCTTGGAGGTGTGTTTTGGGCAGTGGCGGCTGGTCAATAGAGGGCTCAGGGGCGCCGCCCCCCCCCCCCCCAAGGCTAGTCACTGTGTAAAATCAGCATAAAAAAAAAGTGTACCTTTAATATGGCAGCGGGGCGCCGGACACATTGCTGGCTATGGGAGGGGTGGGGGCTTTGGCATCATGTGCCTCTTTACTTGTATGGTGATTGGTGGCATTTAAGAGTGTCCTCGGGGCGCAGAGCGGTGCGCCCCGAACACTCCCACTCTCCGTCTGCCGTCTTGTGATTGGTCCAGCCTGGCAGCATAGCACCAGGCTGGACCGTGAAATGCTGTATTCAAGTAGTGTGTAGCCTGCAGGTAGGTTCACATTCGGCAGATAGTGAGGCTTGCAAGAGCCACTCAGTGTGTGTGACATTGTCAGGTAATGTAACTGCTTGCATGGAGAAAGACCAGCTGTCAAAACTCAGCGGTGATGTAGGGGGTGGGCGGGACCGAACAGCTAACAAACACCAGCCCCTTTCTTAAGTAGCCCAATCATTGGCTGGTGTTTGACAGCTGCTTGATCCCGCCCACCCCTGACATCACCGCTGAGTTTTGACAGCTGGTCTTTCTCCCTGCCAGCAGTTACATTACCTGACAGTGTCACACACACTGAGCGGCTCTGGCAAGCCTCACTATCTGCTGAATGTGAAACTCCCCCTCTCCCCTGTTAGTGTCCATAAGTGGTGCCTATAAGTCCCTCCTATCAGTGCACACCAGTGCCACCTCATCAGTGCCCATCAGTACCACCTATCAGTGACCACCAGTGCCGCCTCATCAGTGCCCATCAGTACCACCTATCGGTGCCCACTAGTGCCACCTCATCAGTGCCCATCAGTACCACCTATTAGTGCCCACCAGTGCCACCTCATCAGTGCCCATCAGTACCACCTATCAGTGCTCACCAGTACCGCCTATCAGTGCACACCAGTGCCGCCTCATCAGTGCCCATCAGTGCTGCCTATCAGTGCCACCAATCAGTGCCCACTAATGCTGCCTATTAGTGCCCAGGAGGGCTGCCAATCAGTGTCCAGCGGTGCTGCCTATTGGTACTTATCAGTGCTGCCAATAATTGCCACCTATCAGTGCTGCCAATCAGTGCTGTCAACCAGTGCCCATCAGTGCTGTCTATCAGTCCCTATCAGTGCCACCTATCAGTGCTGCCACTCAGTGCCCAACAGTGCTGCATATCAATGCCCATGAGTCCACTGAGTGCAGGGATGAGGAGATGAACTCAGTAACCAGGCACATTGTCCATGGGGGGCTGGCCTGGTTGGGCTCAACTGAAATCTGTTGATGTTTATTAATGCCACATGCCAATCTTTAGTATAATAGGTAATCACCACAATACTATTTACAATAAACTACTGGTAAAATAAAAAGTATCAGTAAAAGGCTTTATGCTAAGCACTGTTAGGTGTTCCCACACCACAAAAAAAAAAATGTGCAGCACTAACTCACTAATGGTGGAACCCTCTAATGTATGGAAATCTTAATAAAATTAAATATTACCACAATACCTGTCTCTTTAATATTTAACTGCATATAAAACACACATCAAACTGAAAACTAGACATAAACATGAAGGTAGAAACTCCTCTTATAGATATTTGCCATACAGATTAACTTCAAGTGCAATAATTCCAGAGATATGTGATTTCACATGTAATACACACCAAAAAGAAAATAAGGCATATATCTTTTTCAAAACTTAGCAGGGATGGTGGAACCCCTTTACATTTGTCATACAATTTAAGTGCAAAAACTTTTTAGTTGGAAGGTTCACACCAGTAGAGAACTTTAGAATTTTTATTTTTTAGATTGTTACACTTAATTTTATATGTTTTAGTTACTATTATAATGTAAATTATTGCACTTGAAGTTAATTTTCCACTGCCCATGCTAAGTCTATGGCTTTATGGACCTTGCTTTATGCACTGGTGCGCAGTCATTTTGGAACAGGAAGGGGCCATCCCCAAACACTTTCCACAAAGTTGGGAGCATGAAATTGTCCAAAATGTCTTGGTTTACTGATGCCCTAAGAGTTCCCTTCACTGTAACTAAGGGGCCAAGCCCAACCCCTGAAAAACACCCCACACTATAATTCCCCCTCCACCAAATGGTTTGGACCAGCGCACAAAGCAAGGGCCATAAGGACATGGATGAGGGAGTTTGAGGTGGAGGAACTTGACTGGCCTGCACAGAGTCCTGACCTCAACTCGATAGAACACCTTTGGGATGAATTAGAGCGAAGACTGCGAGCCAGGCCTTCTCATCCAACATCGAGTGCCTGACCTCACTAATACGCTTTTGGAAGAATGGTCAAACATTCCCATAGACACACTCCTAAACCTTGTGGACAGCCTTCCCAGAAGAGTTGAAGCTGTTATAGCTGCAAAGGGTGGGCCAACTTAATATTGAACCCTCCAGACTAAGACTGGGATGCCATTAAAGTTCATTTGTGTGTAAAGGCAGGTGTCCCAATACTGACAATATAGTGTGTGTATGTGTTTATATATATATATATATATATATATATATATATATATATATATATATACAAATACAAGCATGTGTGCTTGAGCTTTGGGGTGCACACCCTAATGCAATAGGCTGTGCACGCCTATGACGTTAACCCAATACTGCACCCCCCTCTATGCATTAACCCATTACTCACACCCCATATCCATGAATTACCACATATTGCACCCCCTCCATCTGTGTACAACATTAAGCCTTTGCTGCACCTCTCTATACATTAACCCCTTACTCACCTCCATCTCCATGAATTACCACTTATTGCACCACCCCCCTTCTGTGTACATCACTAACCCCTGCTCTTTCCCCCACCTATTGTCATACATTAATCTTACTGCTCTCTCCATGCATTACCCCTCACTGCACCCCCTCATTGCAATATATAACTCCTTAATCTCTTAGTGATATAGAGATATATATATCTTTATCTATTTTCCTTCTAATCTCCATACTTCCCTTACTGCACTGCCTTATCTTCATATAAATCACAACCCCCCCCCCCATATCTATACATCCCTCATCTCCAGGGGAGGACTGGCCCAGGGGGCAGGTGGGCAATTGCCCCCTGGGCTGCTCTAATGCCCCATAAAACGGCTGCACTGCTTCTGCCACAGACATACCTAAAGGATTCCTGGTAGAGAGAAGTAAAAAGTCCCCACCGCTGACCTGCTGAGTGCGGGATGAAGACAAGGAAAAAGTGCAGCCCTCCCCCCCAACATGGATGGTGTAAACTGTGTCTGAGCAGAGGTCGGTTCCATGCCCCACTGGAGACTCTCCTCCCCCAGCCAGCCCTGACCGTGCTGTGCCAGCTCCCCCCAACTGCCCCCTGCTGGCCAGGTGGGGAACCTGGATTCAATCAGTAGAGAGTACCTGGAGCAGAGCTTCAGCCTGGAATGGGGGTCAGGAGGAGGCCAGGAGAAGAGTGGGGGGGGGACAAGTCGCTGCACCATTGGCCTCTGGTTTGTACTTGCCCCCTGGGCCAAAAGTTGCCAGTCAGCCCCTGCTCATCTCCATATGCATTATCTTCCTTACTACTGTACCCTCAACGGGGGGGGGGGAGGGGAGAATGTACACTGAGGACTGACCAGGATCAGTATGGGGGGGGGGACACTGCCCAGAATCAGCCATTTACCATTTATCATTTTCCTTCCACTTCACAATTTACGTTTTTGGTTGTAAGTTAACATGACAAAATGTGGATTATTTCAAGGGGTGACTATGAATACTTTTTCAAGGCACTGTACCTTAATTACTGAAGGCCCATTTCACACTTGTGTGACCTCAAAGTCACGCAATTTTTTACCGCATTTTTTGCCTACTATATTTTCCTGTTTATGCCCCCCAAAAAAATTTTGAGCACCAGCCGCCACTGGTTTTGGGTCGTTATCATGTTGTAATACCCAGTTTCCGAAGGGAGGGGATTATGCTCTGCTTCAGTATGTCACAGTACATGTTGGCATTCATGGTTCTCTCAATGAACTGTAGCTCCCCAGTGCCGGCAGCACTCATGCAGCCCTAGACCATGACACTCCCACCACCATGCGTGACTATAGGCAAGACACACTAGTCTTTGAACTCCTCACATGGTTGCCGCCGCACTTGCTTGACACTATCTGAACCAAATACGTTTATCTTATTCTCATCAGACCACAGGACATGGTTCCAGTAATCCATGTCCTTGGTCTGCTTGTCTTCAGCAAACTGTTTGCGGGCTTTCTTGTGCAGGTTCTTTGGAAGAGGCTTCCTTCTGGGACGACAGCCATGCAGACCAATTTGATGCAGTGTGAGGCATATGGTCTGAGCACTGAGAGGCTGACCCCCCACCCCTTCAACCTCTGCAGCAATGCTGGCAGCACTCCTACGTGTATTTCCCAAAGTCAACCTCTGGATATGATGCTGAGCACGTGCACTCAACTTATTTGGTCGACCATGGCGAGCCCTGTTCTGAGTGGAACCTGTCCTGTTAAACCGCTGTATGGTCTTGGCCACCGTGTTGCAGCTCAGTTTCAGGGTCCTGGCAATCTTCTTATAGCCTACACCATCTTTATGTAGAGCAACAATTCTTTTTTTTCAGATCCTCAGAGAGTTCTTTGCCATGAGGTGCCATGTTGAACTTCCAGTGACCAGTATGAGAGAGTGATAGCGATAACACCAAATTTAACACACCTGCTCCACATTCTGGGACCTTATAACACTAACGAGTCACATGACACCGGGGAGGGAAAATTGCTAATCAGGACCAATTTGGACATTTTCACCTAGGGGTGTACTCCTAGGAGTGGAAGAGGACTCCAGTGGCAGCCTGTGAACTCCATGTTCAAGAGGATTAAGGCTGTGCTGGAAAATAATGGTGGCAACACAAAATATTGACACTTTGGGCCCAATTTGGGCGTGTACTCACTTTTGTTGCCAGCGGTTAAGACATTAATGGCTGCGTGTTACGTTTTTTTGAGGGGACAGTATATTTGCACTGTTATACAAGCTGTACACTCACTACTTTACATTGTAGCAAAGTGTAATTTCTTCAGTGTTGCCACAAATATCACAAAAAAGATATAATAAAATAATTACAAAACTGTGAGGGGTGTACTCACTTTTGTGAGATACTGTACAATCCCATCTTCCAACTGCATTTGTTCCCATTCTTTGTAAACAACTTTATCACCGTCAACTGAACTTTTCAGCAGCATCTGGGAGTCTCGAGCTACCAATGCCGCCTTGACAAGGTCAAATAGTGGATCTTCCAGCTGATCCCTTCTAAAATCCTCCTTTTTCAGCTGAGGCAATTCTTGACTGCGCACTTGATACCTTGATACTTGATAGTCACAGTAATACCGAGGTACTCCAGTAGGGGTAACTCCCACGGCTTCAGCTCCCGTTGCCCCCTTATGATGATGCCCTACCCCCTGACACACTGCATGAACTTCTTTGGGGGTCAAATGTATCCAATTCCTGGCACCATTATCCCAAACATACCGTCTTCGAGATAAAGCATCTGCATCCCAATTTCCTTTCCCTGGCCGATACACCGATGTCCAGTGGCATCAAACTTAGCAGTAAACAACAGGTAGGTCAAAGGATTGTTATCCGTTTTAATCACAAATGAAGATTCATACATGTAATCTCACAGCTTGTCCACTACTTCCCACTTGAGGGCCAGAAATTCCAACTTGTGCACAGGGTATTTCTTCTCAGAGGGAGTAAGACTTCGACTCACATAGGCTATCGGACGAAGCTTCCCTGCCGTCTCTTGATATAGAACTCCTCTGAGCCCATCTCAGCTAGTGTCCACATGCAACTCGTAAGGCTTGGAAGGGTCAGCGTAGGACAGAACTGGGGCTTCAGTAAGGCACTCCTTCAGATGTCTGAAAGCCTTTTCACACTTTGAAGATAACTGATCCTGAACAGACTCATGCGGTCTTCTGGTTCTTCGGTTCAGCGTTCTATAATCAATGCACATCCGAAACTTCCTGCGCACCATCACAACGGGAGAGGCGTAAGGGCTCCTGGATTCTCTAATGACTTCTTCAGCTCTGCCAACTGCTCCCGAAGGTCTTTAAGGTCACTCAGAGGAATCCCCAGAGCTCCCCTCTGGAAAGGCTTGTCTTCATTCAGTCAAATTCAGTGTTGAGCACTCATAGCACAACCCACATCAAAGTCATTCTTGGAAAACATCTCTTCCCATCTTGCTAACAGGGCTTTGATCCTCTCCTTCCATTTGAGAGGCATAGCAGGACATTAAACTTGAGAACCTCCTTCCTCACTGGTGGCCTTCTGAACCAAATCATCCAACGTTACAGGAGTGGCCGCACTCACCCCTCCTATCACCATACGAGGCTTCAGGCTGACAGGTTGACCTGTAACGTTTCAGACACTGACCGGGACGCTCCCCCCCGGTTTTTGACATCTACGCGTGCACGATCTCTGGGACCAATTCAATTCCAGTCACTTCTCCCAATGGGTCAGCTTTCAGCACCAGGAATGGACCTGCCTGGTCCCAAGACAACTTGACAGTGGCCTTTATACATACTCTTTCTCCAGGCTGCAACACCTTCTCTCGAGTGTCCAGTCGCCACAGTCTTCCCTCTCCTTCAGCTGGTGCCCTTTGTTCTTTGACCACGTGCTGAAAAAACTTGTCTCAGCTGCTGGTGTATTTTCTCTGCAACCGAGCCCTTTGTGACCAACGGGGTGAGCAGTCTTCGCACTAGATCTGTTTTTGTTCCTATCAACAAGGAATTCTGTTCTGCTCCCGAAGGCCGAGGACAAACGACCGCTTGTGTATAAAACGTCTCTGGCTTCCCAGCCGAGAGTTCAAATGTTATCTTGATAGGTATGTATTGGGGGTAAGGGAACTTTTGGTTGCCAATGTCCCAGATTCCCAACTCTTCCAGCTTGCACAGAGGGATATGCTTCAAGTGCTAGTCATAGAAATCCCTATACAATATTGTCACTTGGGCTCCAGTATCAAGCAGAGCTTTAGTGTAGATCCCTTCCACTTGCAGCAAAACTACTGGAGAGGGCCCTACCAAGTTCTTCGGCACATTTCTGGCTTGTAAACCTGTAGCCTGGGCCCTAACTAACTTACCATAGCGATATAGTCCTTTTTGAAACTTGTTTAGGAGAGGGTGCATTGACCTCATGTGTCTTTCCCCCCAACTCTGGTGACTCATTATTAGATACAGAAAAAAATACTTTTCTGACTTTGGAGTTCTTTTTGGTCTCGCAACGCTCAATTGGCTCCTTCAATGAGACCCCTGGAAGTTTCCCTCCTTCTTTGGGAAGAGTATCTTCTGTAAGGCTCTCAACACTTCTGCTAGCAACTCTGGGCTGGCTTCCTTCTTGGGAGCATTTAGTCTGGAAATGCCCAACCTCTCCATATTCAAATTGTCTCCTTTCCTTGGATGGAAACAATTTTGATCCTCCAGGGTTGAATCTTTGTTCCTGCATTTTCCCTTGGGTCTCCATCACTCGCATCAGAGCCTGATATACCTGTGTTTGAACTTGGGCGACTTGAGTCATCAATTCTGCTGATTTCAGGGCGTCATCCAACTTCTTGCTGTCTGGGCTTTCACACCCTTCTTGGTCTTCTTCTGTCTCACTGTCCTCATCCGAGAAATTAGGTTCTGCATGGACAATACAGGCAGAAGCTTTCTACTTCTTGCCCCCTCCTACAACCAGCTCTTTCGCCCCTTGACTCTTTTCTTCCAACAAAGCTTCTTCCTCCCTTACTTCTGTCATCAGTTCAGGATAAGTAGGGACTGTCGGTGGTCCTTTCAGCAGTAACTTTACACAATTGGATGATTTGGGTGGGCCCCTTGCAAGACCCGATCCAGTCGAGCCTGATCAGCATCCTTGGGAACTATGCCCCTCTTGAGGATGATCTGGTGCAACATCCTATCCACTCGAGAAATGTATTCAGAAAGTCCTTCCCCTCTTTGCTGGTGGGTGTGGTTGAACTTGTACAAAAGATCCAGGGTCTTCTCTACCCTTCCAAATACAGCATACAAAGCGTCTATGTAATCCACAGCTATACAATCCTTCTTTCCCATCCGCAAATTATGGATCACTTCGGCCGCTGGACCTCTGAGGCTTTCACTAAGCCGCTGTCTCTTCACAGCCTCTGAAACACTCCATTCTTCTACTGCCTGAGTGACCTGACTCATCCATGTCTCGAATTCCTCTTCTCCAGCTGGAGTCGGCAATTGCCCTGAAAAGAACTGGAGTTTCCTATATCCTTGGTTCGCATTACCGGGACCATTCTTCACTAAACTCTCAACTAGCTGGCTCATATCTATAAAGCATGAAATGGGAGGGGGGCACCGGCCCCTCTGCAGTCTGCACCAACTGGTCCTGTTATCCCTGTACTGGCTTGCGGTGGCAATAACCCCTCTGTGGTCTCTTCCCTCTCTTGCAGTGGGACCACCCGAACAATTACTCCTTCCGTTAAGGATACCTCTTCTTGGCAGATATGTCTTCCTGACACTCCATCAACACCCACACATAGTCCAGAGTAAACTCTGTCTTCACATGCAAGATGTAGGCCCTCTGCTCTGGCACTAAGGCTCTCACCCACTGTCAGATCTCCTTCTCTGTGTACTCAGTTCCTGAGATCTCTAGAACAGTGCTTCGCTCCATCCGAGCTTCTTAAACACCCTCCCCAGGTGGCTGCATCAACTGGGTCCATCTTTTTCTCTCAATGGCTCGTGACTGTCAAGGTCTTACCTTGCCTTCCTGTTGGCAGCCATCTTGGACATGTGCAGACTGCTGTCTCTTATAAACTCTGTTTGCATCATCACTTGCCTGCTGCCTGGGCGTCGCTCAGCAATAATGTTGCACACCTGACTATATATATCACCTGATGGCTTGCAGTCCTTGTCCTTGTGTTTGTGCTCCAAGGTGCAGCACTGCTAGCAATCTTCTGTTCTCCGTGTTCCTCCGTGCATGACCTGGCTTGGCTGACAACTTTCCTGGCTCTCGATCCCGCATCGGCAGATGACCCCGCATTGGCAGATGATCCGGCATCGGCAGACTACCCGTTACTGGATTCAATCCCGGCTTGGATGACTACACGCATCAATACTCAATCCCGGCTTGGATGACTACCCACTTCTGGACTTGACCTCGGCTGTTCCTGATTTTGCTCCTCACTCTTGCTGTGTGTTTATTGTTGTTGCCCTAATTTATTTTTTCCTTTGCATTTTCCTGTGGTCTGGTTTCCTGGCACCCTGACAGTGACTGGGCTGACTAGGGCCTGCAGCAGCAAAGAACATCCCAGACGAGCCCTCAAATGTAGCACTGTCCCCTTGGGGGTTGCTTGTAGTTGCATGTTCTTCTTTACCTTGACCCTGTGAACTGTCCAGCCTTCCTGACACTCTAGGTTCAGACATGTTGTGTATACCTTTAAATGACAGCCTGACAAAATGCAGTTCTATTTTAACGCTTTAGATTTTACTTAACTCAAAAGGAAGGCCTAAATTAAGTAATAATCAACTAGGCCCTAGGTAAACTGCCAGGACTAGGAAAACCATTAAATAACCATTTGCAGTAACAAGCAAATAACACCAATATACACAGTATCAGACTGTAAATGAATGGATCTCTCAGAAAGTTATGAATTGCTATGTGAAATACTACTACTAAAGGGGAACCCTGGGCTGGCCTATAGCACCTGTTTCCTAATGAGAGATGAGGTAATCTAGATACCAGTAGCGTGTCCCCATTAAAAGCAATAAAATAGCAATGTTAACCACTTAAGCCCCGGAAGATTTTACCCCCTTCCTGACCAGGGCCTATTTTGCGATTCGGCACTTTAAAGGACAATTGCGCGGTCGTGCGACGCTGTACCTAAACAAATTTGACGTACTTTTTTTCCCACAAACAGCTTTCTTTTGGTGGTATTTGATCACCTGTGCGATTTTTTGATCATGCGCTATAAACAAAAAAAGAGCGTCAATTTTGCAAAAATAGTAATATTTTTCACATTTTTTTATATGAAATTCCCCAAAAAAAATGTAAAAATCAAAATTTTTTAACATTTTAGGCCAATTTGTTTTCTGCTACATATTTTTGGTAAAAAAAATCGCAAAAAGCTTATTTTGATTGGTTTGCGCAAAAGTTATTGCGTTTACTAACTAAGGGAAAGTTTTTTGTCATTTTTGTTGGTTTTTAACGCGTAATGGCAGCGATCTGCGATTTTTTTTGCTGGACTGCGACATTGGGGCGGACAGATCGGACCCTTGACTGACATTTTTGACACTTTTGGGGTTACCAGTGACATACAGTATTCAGTGCTATACATATGCACTGTTACTGTAAAATGACACTGGTAGTGAAGGGGTTAACTTTTTTTTGAGAGGGAGGGGTGGTGTGTGTCCCTAGGGGCGTGATTCTAACTGTGATTGGCTGTGGCTTGAGCTGTAAGAACAGTGATCAACGGTCCTACATAGTAGAACCGTATGATCACCATTCTTATACAAGGGAGAATGACAGGCGGCTTGTTTACATTAGCCTGCGAGTTGTACTTCTATGCCAGCTTGGAATTGTAGTTCTAGTGGGACAGTGAGAGATGTAGTTCAGGGAATGGAGGCTGGGGCTTACAGTTAGAGTGGGTTAAGTTGGAAGTTGTAGATCTGATGGGCAAGTTGGGAGTTTTAGGTATGGTGGGACAGCCTGAATGTCATAGTTCTGGCTAGAGGCATATTTAGAACCTTCAGGGCCCTGGTGCAAAACAACAATGAAGGCCCCCCCCCCCGACCCAAGCCCAGGACCTTTCTTGTTGAGCCCAGTGCTCTTTACTCCCATTGTGGTTCCCTTTATTATGGTCCCGCAGTGGGACCCTTTTATATGTTCTGCAGCGGGCCCCCTTCCTGCACTTACATTAGAATCCCCCCTTACATCAGTGTTCCCAGAGCCCCCTTTACATCAGAGTTCCCCTTTACAGTAAAACAGAGTCTGCAGGGTTTGCCTTGCAGTGCATGGAGAATCTCTGTGGACCCTGATCTTAAGGAGAACTTTGCTGACCCTAATATTAAGGGGAACTCCGTGGAACCTGATATAAAGTAAAATGTTGCGGACACTGGTGTAAAGGGAAACTCTGGTGTAAGAGGTTCTCTGCTCTCCAGAGCCCCCCTTACATCAGAGTTTGCAGAGTTCCTCCTTACCTCAGAGTCCACAAAGTTTCCCCTTGCACTGTAAGAGTGATCTCTGCTGACTCTGATGCAAAGGGGAATGCTGGGAACTCTGATGTTAGGGGGATTGGCTCTGTTGACCAGAGAACTTCTAACATCAGAATTCCCCTTTACGTCAGAGTCTGCAGAGTGCATACACTAAGAGGTTCACTGATGTAAGAGGGGAGTGGGGACACTGATATAAGGGGGACATTTATATCCGTGTCCCCCTTACCTTAGGGTCTTCACATGCCCCTTATATCCATGACACTCCCACAGAGTGACTGATTGCCCCATAGACTCTTTGTGGCCTGGAGCTGTTATACACTGACCTCCTGTAATTGACTGTAGCCTTTGGTCCTCCTCCCCCCTGCACCCCCCTCCTTGCAGTAATTTTCAAATTTACTGGAAAGGTGCCAAATGATGTCACAGGGCACCTGGCCCGCAGACCACCCCTCCCACCCAGCCCCCCCGCTCAAGCCCATATCACCAAGAAAAAAAAGGGTTGCTACATTAGATTTCCTATGTTCAGAGTAATATTAAAATGGAATTATGGGTCAATTTAAAATAATAATCTGCAGTGTCCAGGTGTAATGCAGTGTCAAGTGGTCTGACAACTTCCCTACCTTTTGCTTTTCTTTTAAATTGCCCACCCCTCACCCCCAGCCATAGCACTTCTTGCTGAAGTATGTAGACAGAACCAAATTTGCTGGAAAGGCACCAACCGCAGTAACCGCACAACTGACTAGTGGCTCGCCCCCTACTTCCCGCTGAAGCTAAGTCTAGCCTAGACCAGCCCAGCCCAGTTGAACCGATTACTAATTGGCCAGCTCTGGAACTGCGTGGAACTGAAAAACTGACAGGCGGACCCAATCCATCTGTCAGTGTGAAAGGGGTGATCCAGCAATCTCTTGTTTTTCAAAAACACAAGCTCTTCCACTCTCCAGCAGAATGTATCAGTTTACATGGATGGGACAAACCATTTAACACTGGCAGGGGGGATTAAAATGAACAGATTTAATTGATAAAACCTATATCCCAAAGGAAAAAATCTGTTTCCAGTAACTGATTATAAAGTGTGAGCTGGCTTTTGACTTCAGTTTGTTAGTGTAATTAAATCTGCTAATACATTTAACACTACTCCCCCCCCCCCCCCCCACACTCCTAGACTGAAAAATGCTGCTGTCTGCTCTGCCTCCTATTCTCACTTATCCAGAGTTGTGTCTCACTTATACAGGAGGTGTGTTACTGGCCAGATCACCAGGTGAAAACAGTGGGGAAAAATGCCAAAGGAAAATAAAATATGCACCCAGCACATTTAATGATTGGTAGGCTGCAATATAATACATTTATGGTTTTAAGTTTAATAACACTTTAAAGCAAGGCCCTTGCGATATCTTAAATAATTTGTCAAAAAATGTATCATGTGCCGTTTAGCTGCCTGTAAACAGTTAAGCTGGGGGTCATTCAGTCCTTGTCACAAGAATTACCCACCGGAATGAACACTTAATTGCGCTTATTAGCTGTGATATCTGCCCATTCTAAGGTGTATAATTTGCAGCGGAAGTCAGAATGCGTTCATGTGTGTGGAATCCAGCGTGCCATCCTCCAATCCTGCACTCACTCTGTAATTGAACATATTTTGCAGATGTCAAGTAGACGGAGTAGTCAGAAGCTGCTATCGGTGGCCGCTGAGCACAGAGCATTGTGTTATTCCGAAACGAGAAGCTCCGTATTCCAGGCAGTATAATGAATCGGGCATCGCAGGCATATATCCAGTGACTGAGCACAGTGGCAGAACAGAGCCTACATAACCCTCTGAGCTGCTACAAACACACTGACAGCCATGACCTCCCATCAGGTAAGCAGCATGTTCTGTTCTTCTGTACCTGACTCACCATTCGTTAAGTTTTTACCATGGAACAGAAATAGACCTCTAAAAAGAGATTCTGGACTCCTGACTACAGATTATCGATTGCAGTCTGCAATACCCAGGGCCTGATCTCTAAACCACACATCCAGCCTAAAGGACTGCTAACCACAGATCATAGATCCCTGACTTCCAAACTTAGGCCCCTGACCTGGGACCTTGAATTTCTGATCTCAGATCCTAGAATCTCCTGACCTCAGATCCTGGACCCATATCCATATGCTCTGGACTCAAGACTCATCATTCAATTTCCTGGACAACAAATCCTGGTCCATTGGCCTCAGATACTGGACCTCTACCTACAAATCCTAGATGTTAGATCTCTGATTCTTGATCCATAATCTCAGATCCTAGACCCCTACCCAAGATCCGGGACCCTTAACCATATATTCTGAACCCCTATCCACAGATCATGGACCGCAAAGAATCCACAGAATCTGTCCCCTTGACCCAATTCCCTAGAATACAGATTCCTGGACCCCTGATCTCAGATCCTGGACCACAAATCCGCATCTGTTGACCTATATACTGGACCCCTATCTACAGACTCTAGACCCCTGATCTCAGATCCTAGCTCCCTGACCCCAGATGCTGGACCCTAACTACATATTCCGGACCCCTATACACAGATTACGGACCCCTGACCACGTTTACTGGACCCCTGACCTCAGATACAGGACCATTGACCACAGATCATCAACTGCTAACTACAGATCCTGGACCCCTGGCCACAGATTCTGAACCCATGACCAAAGATCCTGACCCCCAAGAGCAGATCCCCAACTCTTAACCACCAACAATATTCAAAGTTGTAAGTATAATATTCAGAAGGTTGGTTGATTTGATTTGATCTCTTCAGACAGTGTGCATTGCTCAAAATGTAATGGTAATATGCAAATTAAACCCTGACAACCAATAACATTTCCAGTACGTTTATTCAGGTTTTTTAAGATATAATTGGTTAGTCTGCAGTAGTCATATTGCTGCTGCTTCTTTAATTACTTTACAGAACAAACTGGTTATCTCAAATCTTGTATGGAATAACAATATCCAACATATCCCCTTCCTCTCCAATTTTTGTTGAATTATAAGTTCCAGTTTGTCCAGGGACAAACAGTTTTATTCCCTGGATTCTGCATACCAGAAGTCCCAGCATGCCTTAAGTATGCTTGAAGAGGAGCTCCCCCAAAAAATGTAAAGTCAGCAGCTACAAATACTGTAGCTGCTGACTTTTAATATTACGGCGCTTACATTTTCAGGTATTCAGCGGTGTCCTCACCCAAGCCGATTCTTCAATCGGCCATCAGGGGCTGGCGCCACCATCTTGTCTAGGGAAAACTGGCAGTAAAGCCTTGCGGTTTCAAGGCCGGTCTCCTACTGCGCATGGGCTTTGTGAATGGGCTGCAGTCTTTTGGGACCTGTGAAAAGTCAAGAGAAGGCTACAGGGGAAGGAGGAGGGCCACTGGGATCTAGGCCAGAAGTGGGAGTGGGTACCTATCAAAACCAGGTACCTGCTCCTCCCCCAAAAGGTGCCAAATATTTAAATCAGAACTAAGCGGTATCTGAACACCACAACCTGAAAAAATAATCTATGTATTTCATTTTATTATTCAAAGTAAACTCACCTATCCATCCATGTCTCAATGCTTTATTTTGTTGAGTAATCACTTTGAAAAACACATCCCTAGCATTTCTAGCCACAGCCATCTTGAGTAAGGGCAAATGATTCATGTAGCAGTAACTTCCTGAAATCCATCTGCCTTAGCTTGACTTAGGCATGCAGGCAGGAGGTTGTGCTTAGGTGGGAAAGGGCTTACTCCAAATGAAAGAAAAAAGCCACAAAGACTCTTGGGATGTATGACATCATTTTTGCCCAGGCCAGAAACCAGGAAGCAACTGAAGAAAAGTAAAAAAACAACAACTTTAAAACAAGAAAATATAATATACCTTCCTATCTATTCACTAATGTTAGCAGCATAATGATTAAAATATTTACTGTTGATTGAGAGCTTAGTTCCATTTTAAGTCACAGTTGTGATAAAAAGCACAAACCCCCACCCCCCCTTTTTGAGCTTTCCTATCTTAACGACAGCACTCCCCTCTTTTTGTACATTCCTCATTATCAATCATGCAGCCCCCCGTCTGGTTCTCCTTCCATCATGTGGTCCCCCTCCCATTGCTCCCTTTCTTACCATGCATTCTCCCTCCCATTGTGTGCTCCCCCTCACTTCATGCATGCCCCTTTTCCTATCATGACCTCCCTTTTGCTCTGTATTTAGCACTCCCTCATATTGTGTGCTACCTTTTACCCTTTGGGTGCTCCCCCCTACCTTCGTGTACTCCCCCTTTCATTTGTGCACTCATCCCTCTCAATGTTCAATCTGACCTCCCATTATGTGCTCTCATTTTTCAGTTGTGTATTTTACCTACCAATATGTAGTCCCAGGCTCTCATTTTGCATGCCCACCTACCATCTAGAACTCCCTCATTTCATCCTGTGCTCATTCCTTCCATTATGCCCTTCCTCACATTGTGTGCTTCCCTTTATCATCATATGCTCTCCCTTCCACCCCCCCTTCTTTTCCATAATGTTCACTCCCTCCCATTAGGCATTCCCTCTTTCCCATAATGTGCGCTCCTCCCTCCAACTAAGAATCCCCATTCCCTATCCTGTGTTTCCACTTTCTCAACCTCATTCCCCCCTTCCATTTTGTGCTTTCCTCTCCCATCGTGTACTCTCCCCTTCATATACGTGTTGCTGTGGACATAGCATATCTGGATTTCAGCAAGGCATTTGATACAGTTCCACCTAATGATCTAATACAAACGTTGTACAAGCTAGGACTTAGCCCTTCGGTGGTTCAGTGGATATGCAGTTGACTAAAGGATAGATAACAGTGTGTGGTTGTAAATAGGGTTCACTCAGAACCGAGACCGGTCACTAGTGGTATACCACAAGGCTCTGTACTGGGTCCTGTTCTTTTTAATCTCTATGTAAGTGATATAACTAAAGGTTTGTTGGCCAAGGTATGTCTTTTTGCTGATGACACAAAAGTGTGTAATAGGGTTGATATCTCTGGAGGTGTCCGTAACATGATTTGGCATTTCTGGATAATTGGTCAAAGCAGTGGAGACTGCAGTTTAATGTTTCCAAATGTAAAATATTTGCACCTAGGGAAAAAGAATCCCCTGAGAGAGTACAACATTGGGGATACAGTGTTAGCCAGCACTACAGAGGAAAAAGATTTGGGGGTACTTATTTCAGATGATTGCAAAATGAGCAATCAGTGAGCCCAGGCAGTGGGGAAAACGAATAGAATTCTAGGATGCATCGCTAGAGGGATCACCAGCAGAAGGAAGGAGGTTCAGATTCTTTTAAATATAACGTTAGAGAAACCTCATTTAGAATACCGTGTCCAGTTCTAGAGACCTCACTTACAGAAAGATATTGATAAAATAGAACAAGTCCAGAGACGGGTAACAAAAATGGTGAAAGGTGTGGGGGATAAAACATATCAGGAGCGACTTCAGGAACTTAATATGTACAGTCTGCAGCAAGGAAGGGAAAGGGGAGACATGATTAAAACCTTTAAATACCGTATTTATCGGCGTATAACACGCACTTTTTCCTCCTAAAAATGGAGGAAAAAATAGCTGTGCGTGCTATACGCCGATATGAGAAAAAAAATGTCCAGAATGCAGCACCGAGAGTTAGAAGGGGGCGGGCGGCGCCGAGAGTTAGAAGGGGGCGGGGGGCGCCAAGAGTTAGAAGGGGGCGGGCTGGGCGGAGGAGAAGGAAGGACGCGCTGTCATCGGAAGTCCCGCCTCCTATGCCAACGTCAATCACAGGCGCCGGGACTTCGGATGAGAGCGCATCCTTCCTTCTCCTCGGCGCCGCCTGCCCCCTTCTACCACTCGGCACTGTTTTCTGGAGATTTTTGTGTATAGTGGATGTGTGGATAGTGGATATATGTGTATAGTGGCACTGGCGAGGCTGCAATTATGGGCGTTGGCGAAGGCTGCATGTATGGGCACTGGCAAAGGCTGCATGTATGGGCACTGGCAAAGGCTGCATGTATGGGCACTGGCAAAGGCTGCATGTATGGGCACTGGCAAAGGCTACATGTATGGGCACTGGCAAAGGCTACATGTATGGGCACTGGCAAAGGCTGCATGTATGGGCAGTGGCAAAGGCTGCATGTATGGGCACTGGCAAAGGCTGCATGTATGGGCACTGGCAAAGGCTGCATGTATGGGCACTGGCGATGGCGAGGCTGCAATAATGGGCGCTGGTGAGGCTGCATGTATGGGCACTGGCGCTGGTGAGGCTGCATGTATGGGCACTGGCGATGGCGAGGCTGCAATTATGGGCGCTGGTGAGGCTGCATGTCTGGGCACTGGCGCTGGCGAGGCTGCATGTATGGGCACTGGCAAGGCTGCATGTATGGGTACTGCAGTGACGAGGCTGTATGTATGGGCACTGCACTGGCGAGGCTGCATTTAAGGACACTGCGCTGATGAGGATGCATTTGTGGGCACTGGTAAGACTACATTTAATTAAAAAAAATGAGTTTAAAGCTGTTTATTTTAAATTTCAGCTTTTTTCCTGAAATTTCTGCCCTAAAACTTAGGTGCGTGTTATACGCCGGCGCGTGTTATAAGCCGATAAATACGGTACATTAAAGGGGTGAATACATAGTTACATAGTTACATAGTAGGTGAGGTTGAATAAAGACAATAGTCCATCCAGTTCAACCTGTTTTTGTAGGTGTGTGTGGCTGTAATCATCTCACATACCCCTGAATGTTCTGATCCTTGAGATGTACGTCTAATAGTCTTTTGAAAGCCACCATACTACCCGCAGAAACCACTTCTTGTGGTAGAGAATTCCACAGTCTTGTAGCCCTAACAGTAAAGAACCCCCCATGTTGCCTGAGGTTAAAACGCTTCTCCTCTAATCGCATTGTGTGCCCCCGAGTCCTCATGCAATCCCTTCGACTGAACAGCTTTTTTTCTAAGCTGAGATCCCCATTGAGATATTTAAAAATTTCTATCATGTCCCCCCTCAGGCTTCTCTTCTCCAGGGAGAATAAATCAAGCGATTGGAGACGCTCTTCATAATCAAGGTCCTCCAATCCCCTAATTAGTTTAGTTGCCCTTCTCTGTACTCTCTCCAGCTCCAACACATCTCTTCTGAGGACTGGCGACCAGAACTGGACAGAATACTCCAGATGAGGTTGGACCAGAGTTTTATAAAGTGGAAGGATTATAGTCTTATCTCTGGAATACATCCCTTTCTTTATGCAATCTAATATTCTGCTAGCCTTGGTAGCCGCCGCTTGACATTGCATGCTGTTGCCTAGTCTATCATCAACCAAGACTCCCAGATCCTTCTCCATTTTTGATTCCCCCAAGGGTTCCCCTCCTAACGTGTATTGTGCTTTTATGTTTCTAGTCCCCAAGTGCAAAACCTTACACTTCTCCACGTTAAACCTCATTTGCCACGCGTCAGACCTTACGGGTCTGGGATTGCCTGAATAAATCGGGACGTCTGTCAAGTCCTCAGGGCCCCATGACGCCATTCTTTGGATCCCCAGCGTTCCCTCCGGCGGCCTCGTGTTCCAGATTTGGCTCCTGGAACGCGACGGACCATCGACGGGTATCCCAAATTCTCCGAGCTGACCCGTCCCTGTTGATGTCTCCTGCATCCGCCACCCCCAGTGGTGATCTTGTGAACTGGCTGCAGCGCCGCCAGGCCCTCTCCTATATACACACTCTACCCTCGTTGACTGATGTTAGGGGAGACCCTTCGGAGTTGGACTCTATCCTGCTCCAGGATGTTCCCCCCACGCACACGGTGTCTCTCTTATATTCCTTTTTATTGCGTGCCCTCCGCCCTGACCTGCCGACATATACTGCTGTCTGGGACAGGGACCTAGGCCGAACCCTTTCATCTACCGACTGGCACAAATGTTTTACGATGACCCACTCGCTGTCTCCTGCTACCCAAGTTCAGGAGAAGGGGTTCAAACTCTTGAGCAGATGGTACAGGTGCCCTTCCTCGATCGCCTACATTGACCCACTCCAGTCGGACCAATGTTGGCGGTGCACGTCCTCTAGGGGAACGCTTATTCACATCTGGTGGGAATGTCCTCAGATCCATGAATTGTGGACTGGAATTATAGCTTTGTATTGCAGGCTCCAAGCAACAAATGTTCCTGCGACACCGGAACTGGCCCTGTTGTCTTTGTTACCCGGCTCCTTCCGGTCGATCAAGAGAGACGTTTTGAGGTTTTTCTTGGCGGCTGTTCGGACGGTGATACCCAGACACTGGAGGTCCAAGCAGGTACCCTCTAAACTTGAGTGGGCTCTGGAACTGGACCGGCTTAGAGACATGGAAAACCTGTTGGCGCGAGAGGGGGGCAGGGAGGACCAATTCTCTGCTGCTTGGAGGTCCTGGGACATGTTTCGGTGTTCGGACGCCTTTCAGTCCTGGCTCGAGACGTCTGTGCTACCTGGTGATGGGGGGCAGTAGTGGGACGTGGGCGGCCCATCCTGATTTCCTCCACCTTCTTTGCCCCCTTGACATCCCTCTTTACATTCTCCTGCTTTATCCCATCCTCTTACCTTTATTCCCCTCTCTGGCTGTACCGTTGACACCATAAGGCAATCCTCCTTTACTTATTTGTTGTTTTTAGGCGCTCCTCAATGGAAAGCCGGGATATTTATCAATGCCTAATTTATCAATGCCTACCACACTTCCCACAATCTCCTCAAGTGACGCCAGCCATGAAAGTGTTTATACTGGTGTTGGCCTTTCCTTGACTTTTCTCTTAAATTATGTTACCACCTGACACCCCAAGTTGCTGTTTTCTTGACCTTGTGCTGCTGCCAGGATCTGATGGACCTGGCGGTTTGAGTTCCTTATTTGCACTTATCGATATTGATTGTTGTATGCATTTTCTCACAGTTTACCATATGTCATACCTGAACAATTTATTTGTTTCATACCCCTTTGCTTCTCCCCTAACTCTGTAAAACCCTTCTCTTTCAATAAAATAAGATTGAACTAAACCTCATTTGCCAAGTCGTTGCCCACTCCGTTATTTTGTCCAGGTCATTCTGTAGGATATCTGCTTCTTGCTTTGCAGTTATTGCCCTGCCTAATTTTGTGTCATCAGCAAAAACTGATATCGAACTACTGATCCCGTCCTCAATGCTGTTTATGAATAAATTGAACAAGGTTGGTCCTAGGACTGAGCCTTGGGGGACCCCGCTTACTACCTCAGACCAGTCTGAGTATGCGCTGTTTATTACCACCCTTTGGACACGCCCTTTTAGCCAGTTCCGTATCCATGAGCAAACCCTGCTGTCGATACCTGCAGACCTTATTTTAAAAATTAAGCGCTTGTGGGGAACTGTATCAAACGCCTAAGTGAAATCTAGGTACACCACATCCACTGGTTTGCCCCTATCTAGCTCACAGCTCACCTCCTTGTAGAATGTTAAGAGATTGGTTTGACAAGAACGCCCATTTGTAAACCGTGCTGGTTACTACTGATGATGCTGTTGTCCGTAGCAAACTCTACGATATAGTCCCTTATCATCCCCTCCAGAAGTTTACATACTACTGATGTCAAACTGACCGGCCTATAATTTCCCGGTATATGCCTCTGACCCTTTTTGAATATCGGAATCACGTTTGCTTTCCTCCACTCCCCTGGTACATCTCCTGTCCTAATACTGTCCGCAAAGATCAGGAACAGTGGTCTGGATATAACCTTACTGAGTTCCTTGAGTACTCTCGGATGTACGCCATCCGGGCCTGGTGATTTGTTTAGAATACGGTTTAGAAGGGCATTTTTTTCAGTATAAAAGCAAAATCAAGAACACAGGGACATTATCTCAAAACTAATCTTAGAAAGTATTATTTTACTGAAACGGTAGTGGATGCTTGGAATAAGCTTCCAGCAGATGTAGTGAGACAGCGAACAGTAAATGGTTTCAAACAGGCTTGGGACAAACATAGATCTATAGTCATACAACAAAAAAACAAAAGCAACAAAAAAAAAGGGGGTAGACTCGGTGGACTACTTTGTCTATTTCTGCCGTTACTTTTCTATGCTTCTAATATGCGCTTTTATCTCCCATTCTATTTCTTCCTGTCCCATCTTCACTGCCTAAACCAGTGTCTTAAAACTGGCGGCCCTACAGCTGTTGCGGAACTACATGTCCCATAATGCCTATGAGAGTCATGCTTGTAACTGTCAACCTGACAATGCCTCATGGGAATTGTAGTTCTGCAACAGCTGGAGGGCCACCAGTTTGAGTGCCGGTTCCCACTAGTGCAATGCCAGACATTGCATGTGATTTGCACCGCATTGCTGTGCAGATCACATGCGATGTCTGTGCGATGCGATTTCAGCCATACAAAATGTATGGCTAAAATCACTTCACATTCACACCAAAATGGTGCAGGACCCTTCTTTTGGTTCGCACTGGATTCGGATCGCACGGGTGTTCACACCTTTGTGATCCGATTCCTGCAACATTTCACAGTTGGCACTGCGATCCAATCTGGGGGTGTCATTAACTTTACATTGACACCCCAAGCGATTCACAGATCTTAGTGTGAACCACTGTGCGATTCTGGTGTGATGCAGGAAACGGCACTGATTCGTAGGGTTTCCCGCATTGCACCAGTGTAAACCGGGACTGAGACCCCTGGCCTAAACATAAACAGTTGTACAACCTGATCTTTTCTGTTCAGAGGAGTTGTTCAAGATGGACTAAAATTCAATCTTTACAAAACTGTGCTGTCTATGTACAGTGGCCTTTTAGTGGGGATTTGTGAACAGGAAAACAGCTGTGTTGCAAGATAATACTTCCCCTCGGACTTGAACGTCATCACCACTATCTTTACTTTTAAAAGATTGCAAAAAATGTTGAAAATTGTCTTTTTCATTTGCTGCCTTTTTAGGCAAGTACTCAGAAAAATAGGAATGTGCATCTGGTTCAGACCTGTACAAAGATTTATCTATTGGAAAATGGGATGGTATGAGCATGTGTATAGTGAAGGCTTTTGTGGCTGTATAAACATTTATCTAGGTGACAATGTAATGTGCGATATAATCCAGATAAGTGATTGTACAGATACTTCAATGCCCTATTTGGACCTTTTGGTCTGACAGTATTGCAGTGAAATCATGTTTCTCTGTTACTTTTTGGGTTAGAAATGCCTATTAGTCTAAAATTGAAGGAGGCATACTCCTGTATTGTCCACATTGTCCTGAGAAATCTGTGCCCCTGGAAATGCTTCTGGTTTTCAGATTTAGCCTCCTGCGTAGGAAGCCCTGGCTATGAATTCATATGCTGCAAACTAATAATATTCAGGTCTCAGAAATAAGAAGCGAACATACACACACAGATCAGGATGAAAAATGTCTGATTATAAATACAGACACAAATCATTTGCATAAAATAGCTTTTAATCTATGTATACTATGAGAAAGAACCAACAAGAAACTAAAGGAAAGATGTCGAGGCCTTTTGAGATCTCACACTGAAATGGTTTGTTAAATCATTCCTGTCAGTCATGCAATATGTTTAACATTATCTCTAATCTAGACAGATTCCTTGTACAGGGATTTTCACTCATTCATAGTGATCTACTGAGTTTTTTTCAACAATGCGGCCATTGCTGTCATACAGAAGAGATCAGATGGAGCTTGACACAAACACCAAATATCAATCATCCGAACCAAATGGTTTGGGAGGATAACTGTCATATCATATCTATCAGTACTGCCAGATGCTCAGGGGCAAAAGACGAACTGTGTAAACCAATAATCTTTACCCTTCTAAGGATATGCCAACCCTAGAGGAGTTAGACCACGCCCCCTACAAAGAATTATGTGACAGTTAGACAGGTTTAGACAGATAGTGCTCTTGTAACTCTACAGCCAGTGTATGTCTGATGAGAATGTTCAGTGTAATAAACACCCTGATTCAAAAACATTTTACAATAGGCACATATTCTGCCAGGTTAAGGGCTTTACCTTCATATCTTCACATTTTGGATAGATATTTCTGAAGTTGGTAATTTTGTTCACTTCAAAGCAGTTACAACATAGGGAAGCTGCAGCAAACACTAGGAACCCAAAATATGAAAAAAAAAAAAAAAAAACTTGTGCTGATTTCAGGGAGGTATTTGCACTTGTTGCAATCCTCAGCATGAGCGTTATCTGCAATCTATGATGGGAAGGAGTAATTAACAGTCATTAGAGTGAGTGGACCCAGGTGTATTCTCTGCCACGCAGATGCCTCCACCTGCCAATATACGCAGTCCAGCTGTGGCCAGCATTGTCTACATGGCTCCTGCCACTGTCGGCTCATTGGACTGAACAATGAGCATTAGCCACAGTCACAATACTTGTTAAGCTCCAGCCTGGCCAACGCAACATGGAAGCAAATGATTAAATAATAGACAAAGCAACTTGGGTTCACCAGTATAATCATTTTCTCGTTTTAGAGGCCAAAAACATCTTGCAGGTTGCTCCATCAACCAGACATGGCGCTCCCATAATTACATGATACACAGTGGATAAAATATGTAATTATTTGCTTGTCCGCGACTCTGGGAATTGATGAACTGGTACAAAGGACATCAAACGGTACGGTCATTTGTTCAACATAAATTGCTGTGTTGGATTGTGCCTGACAAATAAAAATCAAATGATCTGTTGTGCCAGAAACAGAAATCAAGAGCTGTGAATGAGCACGAAACTGGCCCAAATCCCAAAATGTAATAGAGTTCTTCATGATACAGGAAGAAATGGTGTATGTTTTTCCTTTTTTTTAAATACAGAGGGGTTGATTTACTAAAACTGCAGAGTGCAAAACCAATCAGCTTCCAGGTTTTTTTTTTTTTACAAAGCTTAAAGTGTTACTTAACCCATAACAGTAAAATTAGTCATGTATGTAGTAAAGCATGCTTGTTATTCTCACTGTGGAACCTAAGGGGTACTCCTGTGCAGTGTGTAAAATGGCTGTTTAATCCGATCTTCTCTGATCCTTCTCATCCTTTACAGTCCCCAGTCCATCTCCTGATAGTACAGAGCCTTGGGGGCACTCTGCACATGCTCAGTTTGTATTGCTAGAGATTTTTTAGTTTTTTTGGGAGGGTGCATGTGATCTGCACAGGGCCAATCAGCACTGTCTAGACAGAGTGTCAGAGGTTATGCAGCCTCAAAGGACAGTCGGAGGAGAAAAAAACTCCTCCTACAAGCTTTAACCACTTCAGCTCCGGAAGGTTTTTCCCCCTTAATGACCAGGCCATTTTTTGCGATCCGGCACTGCGTTATTTTAACAAAAAATTGTGCAGTCGTGCAACGCTGTAACCAAATACAATTGATGTCCTTTTTTTCCCACAAATAGAGCTTTTTTTTTTGGTGGTATTTGATCACCCCTGCGTTTTTTAGATTTTGCGCTATAAACAAAAAAAGAGCGACAATTTTGAAAAAAACTCAATATTTTTTAATTTCTGCTATAAAACATTCACAATAAAAAAATTTAAAAAATCTATTTTTTTTATCAGTTTAGGCCAATTTGTATTCTGCTACATACTTTTGGTAAAAAAAATCCCAAAAAGCGTATTTTAATTTGTGATGAGACCCTTGCTCGCTCGCTTCCACTCTCCCGACACTCCTCTGTTTCTAGTGAGTCAGCTTGCAGATCGCAATGTCTGATGGTTCGGTCAACCAAGGATCCGGGATCCGAACTACAGCTATGTGCCGTTCGAAATCCATTAGAATAAACACCAGGCAAGGCTGTATGTAAGTTCAAACAGGAAGACAATTTATTGGAAGAACACAGCACACTTTTATACAGAATTTGGAACATCCTGCCCCCAACAACCGCTTTCCTATTGGTCAATTGTAAAGTACCTGCAGTTCCCCTTCTGGTCCTCCTTAGCCATGCAAATGAGGAATTGAAAATGAGTCAGCAGTGATTAGTCAGATAACTTGACCAGAAGGACTGCCATGTGCAAGGAGACAGAAGCCCCCAGGGGGCAATCAATGTACTCAATAGCCAGACACAGAACAATGGTTCCCTAACGAGCCCTCATTACACATTACTCTGAGTGTCAATACATCCCTTAGCAGACAGCAGGTGAGTTTATTAGCACACCCGACAATAGGTGAATGGAAAGCCACCTCAGACAAAAGCAACATTGTTAGACAGTCATTGAACTTCCTGGAATGACCATATTAGGAGTTGTACTTCCTGGTCAGAGACCTTGCTGACAAATATGAAGCAATTCAAACCGTCACCCATCTGTCCTTAAATTCCAGTGACGGTGAACACCATCACATAATTGGTTTGTGCAAAAGTTATAGCTTTTACAAACTACAAGATAGATTTTTGGACTTTTTATTTATTTTTTTCTTTTTATAAGTAATGGCGGCGATCAGCGTTTTTTAGCGGGACTGCGACATTGCGGAGGACAGATCAGACCCCTGACATTTTTGACACTTTTTAGCGACCAGTGACACTAATACAGTAATCAGTGCTAAATATTATGCACTGTTACTGTATAAATTACACTAGCAGGGAAGGGGTTAGCACTGGTGGTGATCAAAGGGGTTAATGTATGCCTAATAATGCTTACTGACTGTGGGGGGGAGGGCTCTGTGACAGGCACAGAGAGATCATGAGTGTTAGCTTAGCTGAAACTCATGATCTCTCTCTGCCTGTAAGACAGAAGACCCTGCTTTGCTTACATGAGCAGGCGGGTCTTCTGTCAGTTTCTGTGACGAGTGCGGGAGGCCGGCGATCGCCGCCGCTCCTCCTGCTGCCTGACTCCCGCTGCGTCTTATCACAGCGGGACCGTGGCTCCAGCCGCGAGACCGCATGCACATAATCACGTAGATATACGTGATTATGTGCAGTCGAGCCGCCCTGCTGCAGTATATCTGCATGGGGCGGTCGGCAAGTGGTTAACCAATGCTCGGCCAGACAGTTATAGAAGTCACAAAACTGCTATATACGGCTAATGAGAAAAGGTATTTAGCAGTTTATATTTACTAAAATAATCACATTTTCATGTTCTGTGTACTGTGGGAGACCAAATATAATGAATGCAGGGTCCGGGGTTTGGTAACACTTTAATTGAACAAACTGAAGTTAGAAGATGTCTGGCTACCATGCAGAGGTGCACCAGCTTTTGCACTCTCCAATTTTAGTAAATCAACCCCAGAAGATGATTCTCATGAGGGAGAAGAGAAATTTCTGTCATAATATTCAGGGGCCATGTAAAATGCTAAAATCATGGTTGGCAATGTGAATGACAGCTCTGTGAGCTAATTGGTGGGAGGGGGAGGTATGAAGGCAGAGTTACAAGAGGAAGGGCATTTAGTAGGGTTGCGCATCTTCACTTACCTCACGATTCGATTCGATTACGATTATTAAGGCAACGATTCGATTCCGCGATGCATCACGATGCATCACGATTACTATGGGGACCCTTTTCTAAAGGGGGATCTATGGGGACCCTACTCTAAATGGGTATCTATGGGGACCCTTCTCTAAAGGGGGATCTATGGGGACCCTGCTCTAAAGGGAGATCTGTGGGGAGCCTGGGCCTGCCCTAAAGGGGATCCAGGGGAACTGAGCTCTAAAGGGGGATCTATGGGGACCCTGCTCTAAAGGGGGATCTATGGAATAGATCCCCTTTAGTGCAGGGTCGCCATAGATCCCCCTTTAGATCAGGCCAGCGTCCCCAGAGATCCCCCTTTAGTAGAGCAGGTCCCCCCATAGATCCCCCTTTAGTAGAGCAGGTCCCCTCATAGATCCCCCTTTAGAGCAGGCCACATAGGGTCCTCCTTATATTCCCTTTAGAGCAAACAAGGCACTAGGCAGGGTCCCCCACTTCTCCTTTAATGGTCCATTCCAATTTTAAAGTCTGGAATCGCTGTTATAGGAGGACATTCACAATGCAGAATGAATGAAGAGTTGATTTACTCACGTGACGTCTCTTATGAGAAGCTGGAACCCGGGCGGGCTGGGGCATGCTGCGCACTGCTGAGACCGATCATGGCAGGCACGGGCATCAGGTTAGAAGAGTTACCTGATGCTAGTTGTAGTACCGTAGCCGTAGGCCCTGGTAAGGAGGAATGCTGGGCTCTGTAGTCCTCCTAGTTGTAGTATAGCAGGCCCTGGTAAGGAGGAATGCTGGGTTCTGTAGTCCCCCTAGTTGTAGTACCGTAGGCCCATGTAAGGAGGAATGCTGGGCTCTGTAGCCCCCTAGTTGTAGTATAGCAGGCCCTAGTAAGGAGGAATGCTGGGTTCTGTAGTGCCCCTAGTTGTAGAATAGCAGGCTCTGGTAAGGAGGAATGCTGGGCTCTGTAGTCCCCCTAGCTGTAGCATAACAGGCCCTGGTAAGGAGGAATGCTGGGCACTGTAGTGCTCCTAGTTATATTATAGCAGGCCCTGGTAAGGAGAAATGCTGGGCTCTGTAGTCCCCCCTAGTTGTAGTACAATAGGCCCTGGTAAGGAGTAATGCTGGGCTCTGTAGTGCCCCGACTTACCAGGAAGCAGAGCTGCAGCCAGTTGTGGATGAAGTAGCGTTAGGTGTATGGAGTAGGGCTCGGACAGGTCCTGGGTGATGAGCCTCATGATGTTGGGCATTTGGAGCTCGGACTCGTAGCGGATATCGCGTGCACGGTACAGGCGGAAAGCAGGGCGGGCAGGGCCTCCTTGGCCAGTCCATTGGGGGTGGCAGTCCCTGGGTCGGGGGACAGTTTGCACTGCAGCCTCCGCTCTCCTCCTCTCCTCTCCCACGAGGAGCTCCGTGTTCCGCAAGCCCGGCCGCCGCCGCCACTCTCATCAAGCGCCAGCGCCGCCCACGGAAGTGACGCCATTAGCTAATCGATTTTGCAGTCACCCCGAATCGATGCAGAATCGCGAAGGGTCGCATTGCGATGCATCGATTCGGCGATTATATTCCACAGGCCTAGCGTTTAGGGTGTGCATCACAAATTGATGACTTTCACTAATTGAGCAAGCAGGTGGTGGGCCAGTGGGTGGAGTTCGCAGAGCTGCAGCGTTATCGCCCTCCCTTGTTCCTTTGAATTCTAGAACAGTGACCAACAGGAAACAGCTTAAGGACATATAAAGATTTATCGTGCTGGCCCTGTAAAGAAACATACTGTGCTGTAAGTGAATACATCACCAGAAAGCTTTCACTATATTTGCACTGACAGCATGATCATACTGTCCAGGTATTTTTATATGGAAATGATGCATGTAGCACTCTAAGGCATGGTCTCCTCTCTCTTGTACTAGCACATTATTACACGGTTAACTTTCTGTATACCCAGCTGTATGTCTTCCACAGCCGGCTGCTCATTCCTTTATCAGTCGCTAACACCGCCACATCAATTTAAAGTTTAACAACCAACTTTTCCCATTTTCATTATTTTGCTGTCAGGTGGAGATATTCACTCCTCCGATAAAATGCAGCTTTTCCTCTTTATTTATTCACACACCAAATACAAATGTTAAAAAGGAGATCAGAGAGTCTGGCTGCGGGCGGAGGAGGATTCATAACAGGCGTAAGCGGCTTATTCCACGCTGCTTCCATTGTATTTCTTAATAAAGGAACCATCTCTTCCGCAGCCACGCTAGTCCAACCTCTGGAGCTGATAATTACACCAAGACTCCCAACCTTCTCATAGAAAGAATTCTATTTTTCACTCTTCAGATTGCCAGCTGTAATCGCAGATACTTAACACAAAATGAAAACTGGTCATTGCGCTCCTCAATCACACAGAAGAGGCACCGCTCCTGCGTTACTCTGACCGGGGGCTACTGGGTAATTGCCTTCTGATTATCTGTTAACTCATGCACCGAACGCACTTTCTAATGAAGTGATAATAAAGGCTTTAATGAAAGTCACTGGACAGAAGGAAAGGACCTCACAATGGCGCTTGTACAACATACAGAAGAGTCAAGAGGTGCAATTACAGCTGAGCAGCCCTGGGAGAATGATTTGTACATAACACTATTATTATTATTATTATTATTCAATAATAATAAAAGTCACATGTGGGACCCCACTATAAAGGTGGGGAGGGGGTAGAGCTCTTTTATTTCCATTAATTAGTCTGCTGGGGAGATTTTACCTTACTTGAAGACTCATGAAGACAACACAAGAAATGTAAATCCCCCCATCCAGCAGGGGTGTAGAGCAAAATAATTCGGATCCATTCTCACTCAGTTTAAAGCTCTCTAATATAAAAATCCTGATCACAATATCAGAAAATATATTTTTTTGTTTATTCTACATAAGATACAAGTATGGAATTTTTGTACAAAAACTTGTATTCAAGAATCCTAAAATGCAGCAAATGCCCTCCACAAACTAGACTGCAGAGTGTAAGGAGTCTATCGCATTACGCAGTGTGCAAATATGTGCAGTGCAGTATTACATTATATTGCAAAATGCAGTCAATGTAACCAGCATACAGCATACAGGACCCTTCCAGTGTCCTGGAGTGCAGTTCCTTAGTGACTAGGTGGTCCTATTTAAAGCAATAGATATTTACCTGTCTGTCTATTTAGACTGCGCTGGAAAATGCACAAATATGTGTGACAACACATCCAGTGTGAACCAGCACTCTTGTCATCACTAATAAGTAATTCTCTAATAGTATAGCCAATGATGATGACATCATAATGTAAGGAGGTTCCTAGGTAGATAACTATGACATGCTGGAGCTTATAGTTAACACACAGTAATTAGTGGCGTTGGTCTCTTGCTGCAATTTAGCATTCCTTCACTAGAATACTGGTTTTATGGCTCATGCTATATGCTAACAAATATTTATTTATTTTTTTATTTCACTTTTAATTATAAAACTTTTTAACGTCTACAAAGCTAGAAAATATATTTAAAAATGAGCCGACATTTGGTGCTAAGTACCACAGGGCTCTTTGGGAGGGCTTTACGCCCCGGGCAGAGGGGTACACATGGGGACACAGCTGTTCAGTCTTTAGATATTACTGTCACTGGGGAGGAAAATGCTCAAATCTCGCTACACAGATCTAAAAATATACTCCGACAGCACTGCTGAATATCTCTGAGCAAATTAGCCGGCAGCGTCCGGCCGTACCTGAGCCCAGAAGATGGCGATAGGCAACATAGAAAATTATATTTTTCCTTCCCAATGCAGCAAAACACATTTACTAACAGATTTACATATTATGAAATGCTGTAAAATACCCAGCAGAGTTCTGATGAGGACTTGCTTTTGCTGTCCACAGGCAGGACAGTGTAAAAGGTTGGTCATACAAGGACCAAGATTTCAGATTGTCTGATTGACAAAGATTCTATATCTGGACATTATTGTATAGGCTATAGGTGAAAAAAAAAACAGATAGGAGCAGATATTTTGTGACTTTTTATGAACCTTGCATAGGTTCTGTGTTTGGCAGTTTGGCGACGTGTAGATTATAACTGGCAGTTGATTGCTCGTTATATTTTTGTTTATTAAATATATTTTATTTGGCTCTTGATTCCTTCCTGAATTGTACAAAATACTACACCTTGTATGGTTAGGCTACCCTGTGTGGTTAGGTTCACAGCGCCCTTGTTTAGACTCCTGTGCAGTGTTGCCAACCCCCCGGAGGGAAATTTACTGGCAGAATGTCCAAAATTTACGGACGGCACAAATTTTTTACTGGCACTGCAAAAATGTACATAAACAGGCTGTTTTCAGTGCTAAACCGTGCAAATATCAATACTTAAACTATAAACATGTAGATAGTGCTATTAGCAATGTGTTTAGGTTAAACAAAAGTCAAAAACCATATTTCTCCATTTACATGAAGATCAGATTATTATAACCCAGCCAGCACAGCGTTCCCCCATATATCAGAGTGTGCAGGATTTCCCTTACAGTGTAACTCTGACATAAAGAGGAATGCTGCAGATCTTGATTTAAGGGGGAACTCTGATTTAAGAGGGGGCTCTGGTGACCAGAAACCGCCTTATATCAGAGTCCACTGCATTCCCCTTTACATCAGAGTTCCCTTTTACATCAGAGTCCGCAGAGTTCCCCCTTTGCACTGTAAGGGGAGAATCCTGCAGACTCTGATGTAGAGAGGAATATCAGGAACTCTGATGGGGGGGGGGGGGACTCTGGTGACCAGAGACCACCTTCCACAGATTAATTACACTAAGGTAAGGGGGGGATTCCCTGCTATAAGGGGGAAACCTTTATATCAGTTCCCCCTTACATTATTGTATTCACCCAGCCCTTGCATCAGTGACCCCCCCTTAGCCTGGCCTGGCAGTGCTGTCACTTACCTGAGGGTGGTCAGAGGCTGCGGAAATGATACGGGAGGTGGTCAGATGCTGTGGACATCATACAGGAGGTGGTTAGAGGCTGCGAACATGATACCGGAGGAGGTCAGAGACTGCGAACGTTCTACAGGAGATGGTCAGAGGCTGCGCGGACATGGTACAGGAGGTATTTAGAGGCTGCAGACACCCCCCATTCCCCCCCCAACAGTAGTGTCCTAATCTGCCCCCCTTCACCCTCCACATCAGTGTCCACCTCTGCCACCTTTTACATCACCCTCCCACAGCAGAGTCCTCCTCTGCCCACCTTCATATACCCTCTACAGCACTGTCCTTCTGTGCCCCCTTCAGCCCCCATAGTACTGTCCTTCTGTGTCCCCTTCAGCCCCCATAGTACTGTCCTGTGTCCCCTTCAGCCCCCATAGTACTGTCCTTCTGTGCCCCCTTCAGACCAAATAGTACTGTCCTTCTGTGCCCCCTTCAGCCCCCATAGTACTGTCCTTCTGTGCCCCCTTCAGACCAAATAGTACTGTCCTTCTGTGTCCCCTTCAGACCCCATAGTACTGTCCTTCTGTGCCCCCTTCAGCCCCCATAGTACTGTCCTTCTGTGTCCCCTTCAGCCCCCATAGTACTGTCCTTCTGTGCCCCCTTCAGCCCCCATAGTACTGTCCTTCTGTGCCCCCTTCAGCCCCCATAGTACTGTCCTTCTGTGCCCCCTTCAGCCCCCATAGTACTGTCCTTCTGTGCCCCCTTCAGACCAAATAGTACTGTCCTTCTGTGTCCCCTTCAGACCCCATAGTACTGTCCTTCTGTGCCCCCTTCAGCCCCCATAGTACTGTCCTTCTGTGTCCCCTTCAGCCCCCATAGTACTGTCCTTCTGTGTCCCCTTCAGCCCCCATAGTACTGTCCTTCTGTGCCCCCTTCAGTCTCCATAGTACTGTCCTTCTGTGCCCCCTTCAGCCCCCATAGTACTGTCCTTCTGTGTCCCCTTCAGACCCCATAGTACTGTCCTTCTGTGTCCCCTTCAGACCCCATAGTACTGTCCTTCTGTGTCCCCTTCAGACCCCATAGTACTGTCCTTCTGTGTCCCCTTCAGACCCCATAGTACTGTCCTTCTGTGTCCCCTTCAGACCCCATAGTACTGTCCTTCTGTGCCCCCTTCAGACCCCATAGTACTGTCCTTCTGTGTCCCCTTCAGACCCCATAGTACTGTCCTTCTGTGCCCCCTTCAGACCCCATATTACTGTCCTTCTGTGTCCCCTTCAGAATCAGCCCCCACAGCACTGTCATTCCCTGTCCCCTTCAGCCCCCACAGGCACTGTCATTCCCTGTCCCCTTCAGCCCCCACAGGCACTGTCATTCCCTGCCCCCTTTAGTCCTCACAGGCACTGTAATTCCCTGTCCCCTTTAGTCCCCACAGGCACTGTAATTCCCTGTCCCCTTTAGTCCCCACAGGCACTTTCATTCCCTGTCCCCTTTAGTCCCCACAGGCACTGTCATTCCCAATTTCCCTGTTCCCTTTAGTCCCCACAGGCACTGTCATTCCCAATTTCCCTGTCCCCTTTAGTCCCCACAGGCACTGTCATTCCCAATTTCCCTGTCCCCTTTAGTCCCCACAGGCACTGTCATTCCCAATTTCCCTGTCCCCTTTAGTCCCCACAGGCACTGTCATTCCCAATTTCCCTGTCCCCTTTAGTCCCCACAGGCACTGTCATTCCCTGTCCCCTTTAGTCCCCACAGGCACTGTCATTCCCTGTCCCCTTTAGTCCCCACAGGCACTGTCATTCCTCCCTGTCCCCTTTAGTCCCCACAGGCACTGTCATTCCCAATTTCCCTGTCCCCTTTAGTCCCCACAGGCACTGTCATTCCTCCCTGTCCCCTTTAGTCCCCACAGGCACTGTCCTTCTCTGGCTCTGCCGGGTCTGCCCCCTTCTCACAAGTTCCATGAGTGTCCTCGGCTCCTGAGTCCTGACTGTGTGCTCCTCTTCTCTAGCCACAGCTACTCTCACCGTGGATCCGATAGGCTCAGGCTGGGGGAGGTAGCGGCCGCGGCGGCAGTGGCGGGAACATTCTGGGCGGGCCATGGGCAGGGCACAGGCAGAGGCGGTCAGGCGGGGGAGGAGGAGATGATGACGAGACTCACTGACTGTTAGAGTGTCCGGCGATGGGACCGAGGCGCACGCCGCGCATGCGCAGTCAGATTGTCTCGCCGAAGCCATTGTTTTAACGGGCACTTTTCTCCTGCTACGGGCATTTACGGGCAGGAGAAAAGTGCCCCGAATTTACGGACTGTCCGTGAAAAAACGGACGGTTGGCAACACTGCTCCTGTGTGGAACAATACACCAGTCATATCTAAGAGAGGTTATTATTATGTTGAAATTTGGGCGGTGTATAATGGGGAAGCAAAAGAAAGAAAAGAAAAAAGGAAAGAAAGAAAGGGCAGAAAGAAGCGGAAAGAAAGAAAGAAAGAAAGAAAGAGGAATAAAAGGGCAGCAAGAAGCGGAAGGAAAAAAAGAAAGAAAGAGGAATAAAAGGGCAGCAAGAACAGGAAGGAAAAAAAGAAAGAAAGAAGGAAAGAGAAAAAAAGGGCAGCAAGAAGCGCAAGGAAAGAAAGAAAGAAAGAAAGAAAGAGAAAAAAAGGGCAGCAAGAAGCGCAAGGAAAGAAAGAAAGAAAGAAAGAAAGAAAGAAAGAAAGAAAGAAAGAAAGAAAGAAAGAAAGAAAGAGAAAAAAAGGGCAGCAAGAAGCGCAAGGAAAGAAAGAAAGAAAGAGAAAGAAAGAAAGAAAGGGCAGCGAGAAGCGCAAGGAAAGAAAGAATGAAAGAAAGGGCAGCAAGAAGTGGAAAAAAAGAAAGAATAGGATGAAGGAAGGAAGATTCTGTTTTTTATCACCTTTCAATAGGCCATACAGGGTCTCTTTTCTTAATAAAACCTCAAAAACTAGATATTTTTCTGCATAACAATCATCTTAGCTGGCTGAGCCTCTGCTGAGTGGGTTAAAAATAATGTTATTTTTTCACAATCCGAGCCCCAGGGAGGTTCAGAAGACCAAGGTCGTTTTTGTGCAGCTAAGCGATTGCAGTTCCACTTGTCAGAACTCATTACCTCCCTATTATATACTAACTAACATTACACGAGTCCATTATTGCTGCATAAAATCTGAATTCAGGTAGAGTCACATCATTAACTGTCATTGTTCAGCAGCGTCCTCTGTGACACAGGAAGGGTTAATTACTGCAGCGCACTTGTTTGTTGAACGCACAAACTAAGATTACATTGAAGTGACAAAGCAGTTCAGGGTCAGTCTACCAATAACTGACAGACTTTTACATACAAGGATCATAGCAAACGATTTAATGTTTCATATGTCTTCTGTTCTTGGATATTACAACCACCTTTTCCCTGGACCAGTGAGCTTGGTGTAGACCTTAATAAGCCAATCAATCAATCAATCAATCAGTATAGCAAGTAGTAATTTGGCTCTTTTCCTCACTTATGACTCATCATCTGACGGAAAGAGACTGTAGAGAGATTTTTCAACAGATTCCACTACAGTGATAAGAATATTTTCGGATCACCTATTTATTCAGTTTGGAAAAAATAAGACTTAAATCCGCACAAACACACTTAAACAATAAATGCATATATGGGGTGACATAACTTACTTTGTATTCAGCCTCGACGTGTGGGCTCTTACCCTGCTTCATCTGGTAATGAATAGTATTTATATTAGCCAAGACAGCACATTTTCAGAATTTGAGGGCCACGTGTGGACTTGGTTTTGGGTCAGTTTTGTTTAGAGCATTGTGATCCATTATTCAGTTTCAATAAATTTTTTTGAGATTACAAAGGTGCAGAACAGCCTTTCCCAACCTTTTTCCACAGAGGAAACCGTAAACTAATTGTAGAGTATCGGGGAACCCTTACTAAAACTAATTATTGAGGGTCAATGTGAAAAATGCCCCTTACATTGGTGATCATTAGGAGGAAATTAACCTATAAAGTGGTGAAGGTGATCAAAATACCACCCTTACAGACAGCTCAAAAAAATTGGGTTTATGGGATTATGCAGCTAGCTCTGGCAAGTGGCTTAAACTATGCAGGTCCGTCAGATAAGAGGTCAATCAGCCCCTGTTTAAGGAACCCTTAGCAATTTTTGGAGAGAAACAAAGAGAAAAGACAGGCGCCTCTGAGTAAAGACTGCAGCATTTATTTAGCAAGGTACATTAAAAACTTACATCTGGGTAAGTAAATGTAGATATGTGGGTCCTCCGGCGTCCGGGATCGGCATGGGGCCACTGCTTATGTGTCGTTCCGGTTCCTGTTCAGCAGAAAATTAGATTGTATGTTTGGAGTTTGACCGAGGCTTGGACCGCAGGGTGAGCTGCACTGTTGCCGTCTGTGGATCTTCCGGTGTGCTGACGACGTGTTTTGGAGCATGCGCACTGCGATGGGATCCTTTTTCAAGCTCTACATTTACTTACCCAGATGTAAGTTTTTAATGTACCTCGCTAAATAAATGCTTTACTCATAGGCGCCTGTCTTTTCTCTTTGTTTTTTGCATGTATGGAGATTGCTTCCGCTCCCCTCTAGGCTGGCCTTGAGTTTATGGACTGTTTCCTTCTCATACTACAAGGACTATTAGGGCAAATGGCTACCCTATGGACTATTAATTAGTGTCTTATGCTATCTGCTTGAGCCACCATGTGTATACTGTTCAACTTTTGGAGAGACCCTAGGGTTCCACGGACCCCTTGTTGAGATAAGCTGGTATAGAGATACTGTGCATTATACAAAAACAAGATCTAGGTGCATATACATTTTGCTTCATTATTTTTTTTCTAATTATCCATTTTAATTTGCCAGCACAATATCTCTTCATTTTACCTGTCTGATTTTTAATATTGTCAGTGCCGATAATCACAGTTTTTTTATGTGATCCATTAATATTTTTCCTTTTTTTTTCTCCATAAACCAGCTTGTTATGGACAGTTAGCTACTCTTTAAATGGCTGCACCAATGAAATAGCCTGATGTGTGTTGTGATGGTCATTTGTGTAGGTCAGTGTCTAACAGGAAACTTTATACTTTGATATGTGACATATCTTTTAGGTATTCCCACTGCTCAGCCAGGAGGAAGACAGGGAGCGGGTGCGATGCAGGAGACTGCAGAGAACGATTAGCGCTCCTCTAGGGAGATCATGTCCTGATCACGTGGAAAATGCTTTATTCCTGCAAAGTAAGTGAAACTGCTAAAATTTATATTTGCCAGTAAAATATATTGAAATATTTATTTTGTTATTTTCTGTTTAGTTCCCATGTCCACCTCTATCTGCACCAATATATAATTGTCCGTGACTGCTTGTAATGAGTAATGGGGAGCAGAATTTTTGCAGCGTTGGATTCAAGGTGCAAGGACTTCTAACTCACACACATCTCTCACAAATCCCTCACTAGATAATGCACAGCTGGATTATGCTTAATAAGATTCAGAGTGTTAATATAGCCATAGCCAACCATGTGACCACAATGGGGCCAAGAAGCATAGTGAAGGCCCAGAACTCTGTGGCTACAAAGTGATTAAGACTTTAAGGTTTAAATAGCATTTGGCAAATATATTTGGATAAATAAATGTATATATTAAGTTTGGGAACTGCCTTTAGGGCAGAAATATAAATAATTTTGTTGTTTTTCTATAGGCCATATCACACTTTCAGCCCTGGATTCTGCCCTTATAAACCCCATTAGAAGTCAGAGCTTTGTTGGGGAAGGGGGATTAAAAAAACCCTTTTGGCCCCCAAGCCAACTGTTTTGCTGGGTCCATAATATTGTATCATCTTTAGACACATCAGTGGATAGATAGAAGATATATCCTATGTGTCAGCAGGTAGATATTTCCTGGTGATGCTTTCCATTGCTGAAGGGTGGGGGGATGGTCAAGCACTCTTGAATCAAGTTTTATATTTGGGGCCCCCAAATGGGCAGAAACCCAGGGGTGAATTTTGTCTTTTTATAGTCTTTGAAACATAAATTAGTTCAGTTCTCTAAAGACTTCAGAAGGGGGAAATTAACAGCCGAATTTGATCCAGTCTAGTTCCTGACACTTTGGAAGTGTTGCTTCCCTTTCTCCTTCACTTTATTAGAGCTTCCCAGAAGAGCAGGAGCTTTTATAGCTACAGTAATGGAGGAAGGGGAGCAACTCCATATTATTGGCCAAAACTTTTAAATGGGATTTCCAAAAAGTTTGTGTGTTGACCAGGTGTCTTCAAATCTTTGGGTATATATATATATATATATATATATATATATATATATACATACATATATAGAGAGAGAGGTGGTTGGGTGTGTGTGTATACCTTCACAATTACCTGTGCAGTGATGGTCGGTAAAGACCATCGCTGCACAGGTAATTGTGCTGTCTGGTTTTGGTAATGGCATTACAGTGGATGTCATAAATCAGCGCTGTCAATGGACCCTTAATTGGGTATCCTGCTGTGCATGTCTAATTAAGATTAATTTATATTATTAACTGTTTGTCCTTGATATCATGTGGTCCACATTATGACCCCCCTCCATTTATATGCCTTTGCAGAGTTCATCACACACACACACACACACGCGGTCAACATTACCATTCTTTGAGTTTTACACATTAAATGGCAGTTGTCATCCCAGTGCCAACCACATGTGCCTGTAGATGGGTTTTCATCTTAGGTCACATGATTCTGTGCTGTGCAACCTTCCTCCACAGATGCCTGGAATCCTACACATGCTGTATTTTTGCCTGCTTAGATTCAGGTCAACATTGCCTTGTCTTTGCAGGTCCAATTCCTTGACATTCCCACAGTGATTATGGAATTATGGGTTCCCATCGCAGCAATGCTGAACTCATTGCTAGCAGATCCTAGGGTGATAACCCCACTTCAGCTAATCAGGGAGAAAAGGAATTCATCAAAATGTTTCAACAGTGTTAACCCTGAGGGGTCACGCAAATTGTATGGATGGTGTTGTGTACCTGCAATGTTGCAGTGCATTCACACCTTAGTTTGGATCTGAGACATGTGTTCCATGGCAAACAAAGTGTGCCAATTACTGCAAACAGCACCAGGTACTGAATAGTGTATTTACCACATAAAATGGCCATGCAACTTCTCACCGCTGTCTGCCTGCTCATAGGTTTTCTATCTCTACTAGAATATCTCTGTAAATTTATGCAGAAAATATGCACATTTTTTCCTTCTAATTCTGTTGCCAGGTAGTTTTTATTTTCAGGAGCGTAGGTTAAGGGCTTAATGCCATAAGAGCAATTAGGAGCCAAAATGTCTCTAATATTATTTGTGACGCACAGAAAAAAATGTTTAGAATTCAATATTCAATCTATTATATTCATTATTTCTATTATATGCATTTTGGTTGGACAGAGCTCTCTATTTTTTATAATGAATTATACAGCAATAGATGGCATTAAAAAAATGGTATGTTAAAAATATTAGTCTGGCTGGTAAAGCATATTGCTGATGGAAGGGACCTGTATCATCTTTCCTCTGCGTAATGTTGTTTAATAAGCTTTTATTGGGTTTTGTATGGAATATTTTACATTTTAAAGAGCATTTTGTCTCTTATTGGACTGTGGAAATAATTCATTTTCATAAGTAATGGTATAATATAAATGAGTATATCCAGGCTGTAGGGTATATTGGAATGTTCTGCTGTCCTTGGGCCAGGGAGCAAAACATAATAGCTACTATTAGAAGGTATCCGAAGGTATTAAAGGGGATCTAGAGATAAATCTTGTGTGATCAGTGCATCCAACCATCTTTTATAAACCATGTGTAAGCTGGTGGGGACATAGTTGCTCATTATTTATGCAGTTTACTGCTTGGTCGTAGCAAATATTAATTGTGCTTTACTGTTCCTGTCAGTGCATTTTTACTGACTGAAAAAAATATGCTGTCTGTGGAGCCAACTTATCTTATCTCAGCAGACATTTTGCAAGAATGCTGATTGTACTGCTCAATATAAATTTAGGTATCTAAAATTGAGTATGCAAAATACCATCATGAAAAAAGAACAGTAAAGATCATATTACTTATAGATGATTATAGTCATGGCTCAAACATTTTCTTTCCTTTCTGAAGCCTCACTTTAAATGGTTAGGGTGTTCATTGGTGTCTGTATGGAATATAGGAGCATCATTAAAGCATACTGTATCTATGGTCAAGAGTTAAAATCATATATTCATTTCCACGTTGTTTTTCAATGATTTCTAACCTGCTGCTACTAATCTGAATGATCTTGCAGTTTGTAAACTTACTTTGTAAAGTTCCCCACACATTTACTTCCTTGAATTCTGTTGCACAGATTTACTCTGCCCCATGAGTAGGCACTGTTGTGCCACATATTTCACAGAGCCTGCCTTCTGAACTACAGAGGTGCTGAGAGAAGGGGGTTCAGGAGGCGGAGTCAGTACAGGAATCACTGCTTGAAGGCATGAAGGGACCATGGGATATGTAGTTCCTTGCAATTAAAAGTAAACTGTAGCGGAGAAGCTGCAAAGCATACAGGAAATCTAGAAAGTTGTGGAAAGAGATGAACAATAGACAGGCAGAGCCCACAACATGAAAAGAGATTTTTAAAATAAGCTGATTTTGGATTGTAAAAAATAACTACTGTTTGTATTGCTATTACAATACTGATGTTATAAAATCAACGTGTATGCTGTGACCATAGATTTCCTTTATTTTTATTTTTTACCAGGGCCCACTTTGCGGCTCTGTCCAGGCCCCTTTGTCTGTACAATGATTTATAAAATGTAGTAGCTAAGGTTAGGGGTTTGTGGGTACATGCCATCACTTTTCATCTTAGTAGTGATTCAGGCTACTGTTGCTGTAATCATCCAAGCCAGAGCTAGGCTGTGGAAGAAATGTTCCTGTTTCTGTGAAGTCCATATAGCTCAGAATTCACCAGGAACTGCTGAAATCAGCATGACATACAGACGACCTGTCAATGTCATATGTGTTCTGGTATTCAGACATGAACACCATCTTATCATCATAAATATCCTGGGTGATTCTACACTGTAGAGGCTGCTGGAGAAGATCTAATCTCACTGCCCATTACGGGGGACAGGTTAGTGCGCCCTGATCATAAACAGTACATTTACTGTGACTGAGATCTTCTATTATCCTCTTCAACCCAACCATCAGAGCTCCACATGAGTTGGCTATATTGCATTTTTCAGAAATAAGACATTCCACATATTACTAGGAAGATAGGATGTGACCCCACAGACAGCAGGCAAGGAGGCTGGAGGCTTGATAGAAAACCATCTGGTTGTGAACAAATCTTTATACATCCAAGATTCTCTTACACAGTTTGTCATATATCATGAGACCTGTACACACTCTGTGATGCACTGCATGAGCTTCATCTCTGCTCATCTCTGACAGTGAAGAATTACCAGAGAGAGGGTTTCAGCACCATTTTTTATTCTGCCACCTTCAGGTTAAATGTGATCATTCAATGTCTATTCATTGACTAGATATACAAGACCGTAAATACCAGACAATGACCATTAAAGAACTGCTATCAGTGTGGGGCTGATGCAGGACAGAGATAGTATGGGGAAGGGGGGATTGGAGAGAGTGTGAAGAGGATAAGGGAGAGGCAGAGAGAGGGAAGGGCAAGGAGAGGCAGAGAGAGCGAAGGGCAAGGGAGAGGCAGAGAAATCAAAGGGCAAGGGGGCGGCAGAAAGAGTGAAGGGCAAGGGAGAGGCAGAGAGAGTGACAGGCAAGGGAGAGGCAGAAAAAGCAAAGGGCAAGGGAGTGGCAGAAAGCGTGAAGGGCAAGGGAGGGGCAGAGAGAGTGAAGGGCTAGGGAGAGGCAGAGAGAGCGATAGGCAAAGGAGAGGCAGAAAGAGCAAAGGGCAAGGGAGTAGCAGAAAGCGTGAAGGGCAAGGGAGAGGCAGAGAAAGTGAAGGGCAAGAGAGAGGCAGAAAAAGCAAAGGGCAAGGGAGCTGCAGAAAGAATGAAGGGCAAGGGAGAGGCAGAGAGAGCGAAGGGCAAGGGAGAGGCAGAAAGAGCAAAGGGCAAGGGAGAGGCAGAAAGAGCAAGGGGCAAGGGAGAGGCAGAGAGAGCTAAGGGCAAGGGAGAGGCAGAAAGAGCAAAGGGCAAGAGAGCGGCAGAGAGAGTGAAGAGCAAGTGAGCTGCGGGTAGAGCAAAAGGCAAGGGAGAGACAGAGAGAGCGAAGGGCAAGGGATCTGCAGAGAGAGCGAAGAGCAAGGGAGCTGCGGGTAGAGCAAAAGGCAAGGGAGAGACAGAGAGAGCAAAGGGGAAGGGAGCTACAGAGAGAGCGAAGAGAAAGGGAGCTGCAGGTAGAGCAAAAGGCAAGGGAGAGGCTGAGAGAGAGCGAAGGGCAAGGGAGCGGCAGAGAGAGCGAGGGGGGGGGGAGGTTGAGAAAGTGAGAATAGTGACCAGAAAAAAAGAGAGGATGCAGAAAGCAGGAGAGAGAGAAAAAATGGCGGGAGGGGGAGTGAAAGAGTGCAAAAGGAGAGAGAGAAAACAGAGAGCGTGTGTGTGTGTGTGTGTGTGTGTAAGGGTGGTGGGGAGTGAGCAAAGGGGTAATACTGTAGAGAATAAAAAAAGTGAGAATAGGAAAGAAGAAAATGAGGTGACAGGTGAGAGTGTGGGGAGCAAGTGGGGAGGAGATAAAGGAAGGGATGCAAGAAAGAGAGAGAAAAAAAAAACCCTCACTATAGTGAAAATAAGGAAAGGGAAAAAATGTGAGGAGAAAAGACATAAGGTGGAGAGAGAGAGAGAGCAAGCATAGAGGGGGAGAGAACGAGAGCAAGGGGGTGAGAGTAAGGAGGAAGAGAGTGTGAAGGGGGAGAAAAGTGAGAGAGAACAAGGAAAGGAGTAAATGAGAGTGGAGAAAGAAAAGACAAGGGAGAGAGGCAGAGAGAGCAGGGACCAAAAGAATAAGAGGGGAGAAAGAAAAAAGAGAGCAAATGGGAGGGAGGAGGGGGCAGAAAAAGAGAGTAGTACTAGTGACCAGAAGATAAGAAAGAATGCTGGAGGTAGGAATGAGAGAAAGTGTTGGGGATGGGCGAGAGAAAACTGAGTACATGGAGAATGGAAACTGAGTACATGGGGAATGGGGGGGGGGGGGTCAAGTGGAAGAGTGAGAAAGGGGGAATAGAGAAGAAATGAAAGTGGGAATGAAAGAAGAGGGGACAGAGGAGAGACTGAGATAGGAGTGAGAACAAGTGGGGAAGTATGTAAAGAAAAGGAGAGAGATACAAGAAAGAGAGACAGAGTGAAAGAGAAAACAAAAAAAGAGAAGCCATTTCAAGGGGGAGAAAGAGAATGAGAGTGGGGGCAAGCGATAAAGTGATTTAAAGAAAAAGAAAAGTTTGATCTACATGTGTAGAAATTAGGAGAGAGATCAAAGAATGAAGTGTTGGTTTTGTGTCTGCTCTATCGGCTTCCAGTTCCCCTTTTTTTTCCCATTCTGCAGTTCTTGTCCCTGGAGGACATTCACTGATATCTCGCTGTGTCACAGCTCTTTCTCTATTTAATCCTTCATTTAAACTTCTACTGTAAATCTCTCATCTCTGAATACATAATACCGTTAGTCACAGCCTGAAGTCTCTCTCCAACCTGTGACCACCCTGTAAATGGTGCAGAGGCCACCATCCGGCTTATGTGACATCTCTGCTTAGCCTGATAAAGCATTTCCTACAGTACCAGAGGCGGATTGCTCCTAGTTGTCAGTGCTGGACCTTAAGCTTCTGCGGGTGATTTATAAGAACTGAAGAAGTCAAGCGTTAAGAGCCAAACTTTTTTTCTTTTTTTTTTAGTTTTTTGAATTGGCAAGGATTAGAACTCCTGTCAGATTTCTCGGAGACTCTGTTGAAGAGATACCTTCACTTCCTGTCTGGTAAAAAGATTGTCCTCAGGATGGAAAATGAAGAGAAATCTCTCTACCAACAACACAGATGGAAGTAAAAATGTTTTTTTTAGAGTTAAAGGATAAGTACACTTTAAAACAAAATTTACTGGCACTGAGGAGAATTTATCAAAACTGGAGAAGCAAGAATATGGAGCAGCTGTGTATAGGAACCAATCAGCTTATTTTATTTTCAAAGCTTTAAGTGTATTTAACCACATTACCTTCATGACCAGTCCATTTTTTGCGATACAGCACTGCGTTAATTTAACTGACAATTGCGTGGTCATAGAAAATAGGACAGAATATTTAGCGCTGAACTAAAACAGTAGTTAAATGAGATCAGCAGCTAAGCACTAAAGGTAATCTTAACCACTTAAGCCCCGGAAGATTTTACCCCCTTCCTGACCAGGGGGTATTTTGCAATTCGGCACTGCGTGACTTTAACGGACAATTGCGCGGTCGTGCGACATTATACCTAAACTAATTTGACATCCTTTTTTTCCCACAAACAGAGCTTTCTTTTGGTGGTATTTGATCACCTGTGCGATTTTTTTATCATGCGCTATAAACAAAAAAAGAGCGTAAATTTTGCAAAAATAACAATATTTTCCACATTTTTTTATATGAAATTCCAAAAAAAGAAAAATGTAAAAATCAAAATTTTTTAACATTTTAGGCCAATTTGTTTTATGCTACATATTTTTGGTAAAAAAAAATCGCAAAGAGCATATTTTGATTGGTTTGCGCAAAAGTTATTGCGTTTACTAACTAAGGGAAAGATTTTTGTCATTTTTGTTGGTTTTTTTTTTAACGCGTAATGGCGGCGATCTGCAATTTTTTTTTGCGGGACTGCGACATTGCGGCGCACAGATCGGACCCTTGACTGACATTTTTGACACTTTTGGGGTTACCAGTGACATTACTACAGTAATCAGTGCTATACATATGCACTGTTACTGTAAAATTACACTGGTAGTGAAGGGGTTAACTTTTTTTTAGAGGGAGGGGTGGTGTGTGTCTCTAGGGGCGTGATTCTTACTGTGATTGGCTGTGGCTTGAGGTGTAGGAACAGTGATCAACGGTCCTACATAGTAGAACAGTATGATCACTGTTCTTACACAGGGGAGAATGACAGGCGGCTTGTTTACATCAGCCACCTGCCTTTCTCCCGCTGGCACGGACGATCGCGAGTGCCCGGCGGACATCGGGCGCGCTCGCTCCCCAGAGCCTCACAGGCTAGTGACGTACCCATACGTCACTTTGCCTGTGAGGGGCTGACCGCCGCAGTATATGTACTTGCGGCGGTCGGCAAGTGGTTAAAATCCTTTCAAAACTATTTAAATAACAAAGTGCAGCGCAATCTCAGCAATCTCATGTAGCTTAAAAGAGTTCATTAAGCCAAATGCATGATAATTCAAACACACTCATAATATGCAATGCAATTCATATGTTCATATATAAGAAATGAGTCCCATATAGCAGAATATAAGGTGAAATAGACAGTCTCTTAATAAGCGTTCAAAAGCCCAGGTTCTGGTAATTGAAGTCATGCAGCCACACATATATCGGTGCTTATTCCCAGCACCATAGCTCTCTCTGCCTCTCACCTCAAAACAGCTACCCTGAGGTGAGAGGCAGAGAGAGCTATGGTGGTGGGAATAAGCACCGATATATGTGTGGCTGCATGACTTCAATTACCAGAACCTGGGCTTCTGAACGCTTATTAAGAGACTGTCTATTTCACCTTATATTCTGCTATATGGGACTCATTTCTTATATATGAACATATGAATTGCATTGCATATTATGAGTGTGTTTGAATTATCATGCATTTGGCTTAATGAACTATTTTAAGCTACATGAGATTGCTGAGATTGAGCTGCACATTGTTATTTAAATTGCGTGGTCATGCAATGCTCTACCCAAATAAAATGTATATATATATATATCATAGGTAAAAAGGCGCTGGTAATCTTAATATATCACGTGTTATAAAAATTAATAGGTGATTTAAAGTGTAATATATGTGATTAAAAATTGCTACAAATATATATATGATCTACTATTGGTGCAATTAGCAAAGAAAAGTGCATACCAGTGCAATTTCAATTCAGAAGTGTTTGTGCTTCTCAAAGTAAATTAATCCACAAAGGTGTGGATCAGTGAACCAATAAATAGATATATAAAGAATTCCATACAAAAATCACATAAGAATATATAAAAATATAAATATATAAATGTGCTCCAAGTAGTGTTTAAAAATCCAGGCAATAGCATGCAATCAAAATTGTGCTTGGTGGATTCTTATTAATCCCTTCACAGTGCTCCAGGTGCTGGGATGTGACAACCGTCAATTAAGAAGTGCTTGTGCTTCTCAAAGTAAATTAATCCACAAAGGTGTGGATCAGTGAACCAATAAATAAATATATAAAGAATTCCATACAAAAATCACATAAGGATATATAAAAAAATCACATAAGAATATATAAAAAAGTATAAATATATAAATGTGCTCCAAGTAGTGTTTAAAAGTCCAAGCAATAGCATGCAATCAAAATTGTGCTTGGTGAATTCTTATTAATCCATTCACAGTGCTCCAGGTGCTGGGATGTGACAACCGTGGCCTCTTACCAGCTAGCAGCAGGTCACAAGGACCCCCAACGCCTGTGATCCCTTTATTGGGTGGATCAGACCTCTCCTCGATTGCTTGGATCTCTGGCTCCTATATTACTCGAGTTGGACCATGTAGTCCCCCCATACACATAAAGATATAGAAGAACAAATAGCCTCCAATAGTGAAATACTGTTTTATTCTCCAAAAAACATACACTATAAGGTGACAATTAGCCTCTTACTATTTGTTGTGCCCTCCTGGCACTGGGCAATTCGGCAGTACAAAATCGTTTTTTTGGGTCTTAGGAAGATATTCTCCGGGGATCTGCAGCACCCTGTATCTCCTTTCCCCCTTTCTTTGTATTGCAGCGGTGGATGTGTATCCCAGCCTCTGTTCCGAATGCCTCTGTGTGTTACTTCCGGGTTAGCATTGACCACAATGCATTTCGCTTAACGAGCGTCCTCAGGCAGTGACTGCCTGAGGACGCTCGTTAAGCGAAATGCATTGTGGTCAATGCTAACCCGGAAGTAACACACAGAGGCATTCGGAACAGAGGCTGGGATACACATCCACCGCTGCAATACAAAGAAAGGGGGAAAGGAGATACAGGGTGCTGCAGATCCCCGGAGAATATCTTCCTAAGACCCAAAAAAACGATTTTGTACTGCCGAATTGCCCAGTGCCAGGAGGGCACAACAAATAGTAAGAGGCTAATTGTCACCTTATAGTGTATGTTTTTTGGAGAATAAAACAGTATTTCACTATTGGAGGCTATTTGTTCTTCTATATCTTTATGTGTATGGGGGGACTACATGGTCCAACTCGAGTAATATAGGAGCCAGAGATCCAAGCAATCGAGGAGAGGTCTGATCCACCCAATAAAGGGATCACAGGCGTTGGGGGTCCTTGTGACCTGCTGCTAGCTGGTAAGAGGCCACGGTTGTCACATCCCAGCACCTGGAGCACTGTGAATGGATTAATAAGAATTCACCAAGCACAATTTTGATTGCATGCTATTGCTTGGACTTTTAAACACTACTTGGAGCACATTTATATATTTATACTTTTTTATATATTCTTATGTGATTTTTTTATATATCCTTATGTGATTTTTGTATGGAATTCTTTATATATTTATTTATTGGTTCACTGATCCACACCTTTGTGGATTAATTTACTTTGAGAAGCACAAGCACTTCTTAATTGACGGTTGTCACATCCCAGCACCTGGAGCACTGTGAAGGGATTAATAAGAATCCACCAAGCACAATTTTGATTGCATGCTATTGCCTGGATTTTTAAACACTACTTGGAGCACATTTATATATTTATATTTTTATATATTCTTATGTGATTTTTGTATGGAATTCTTTATATATCTATTTATTGGTTCACTGATCCACACCTTTGTGGATTAATTTACTTTGAGAAGCACAAACACTTCTGAATTGAAATTGCACTGGTATGCACTTTTCTTTGCTAATTGCACCAATAGTAGATCATATATATATTTGTAGCAATTTTTAATCACATATATTACACTTTAAATCACCTATTAATTTTTATAACACGTGATATATTAAGATTACCAGCGCCTTTTTACCTATGATATATACCTATTTATTGTTTTATTACAATTAAAAGGGCAGCAGGTTCAACAATCTTTTATTTAAAGGGCCAGGCGCCTTCTCTTTTCTTTTTATTGCAAATAAAATGTATGTCCTTTTTTCCCCCACAAGTAGATCTATCTTTTGGTGGTATTTGATCGCCACTGCTTTTTCTTATTTTTTGCACTATAAACAAAAATACTTCGACAATTTCTAAAAAAATATATATATATTTTTGACTTTCTGCTATAAAACATATCCAATAGAAAAATTTAAAAAATCAAATTCCTTCATGAATTTAGGCTAATGTGTATTCTGCTAAATATTTTGGTAATAAAAATCCCAATAAGCATATATTGATTGGTTTGCGCCTAAGTTATAGCATCTAAAAGCTATGGTATGCATACTGGAATTTTTATTTATTTATACTAGCAATGGTGGCGATTAGCGACTTATAGCGGGACTGTGATATTGTGGTAGAAAATCAGACACTAACTGACACTTTGTGGGAGCCAGTGACACTAATATAGTGATCAGCTCTAAAAATAGGCACTGTCACTGTACTAATGACACTGGCCACTGACTTGATTTAGTAGAACTGGAAAGTGCAAAATCTAGCCAATCAGCTTCTAACAAAAAATCCTGGAAGCTGATTGGTTTCTATGTAGAGCTACACCAGACCAGTAACACTTTAATTGAAGAAGCTGACGTTAGAAGCTAACAAACAAACAAAGGGTTGGGGAGGGGGGCACACCCTGAACATGCATTTCTAAAGCTGGTGCAGCTATGAAAACCAAATTGCATACATAACTACAGAGGATAGCGCACACATGAAAAAAAAATGACTATCAAATATAACAAGGCAATCAAATTTAGTAAACATGGGGATTTAGTCCCACCGTATGGCCATTTCGTGCTCAAGCCCACCACCACATCAAAGTACCCCATTGTCAGTGGGTCCTACACTATCCATAAAATGAAGGATAAATCCAAACTCTCCAAAGTTTAGAGAGGTTGGATTTATCCTTCATTTTATGGATAGTGTAGGACCCACTGACAATGGGGTACTTTGACGTAGTGGTGGGCTTGAGCACGAAATGGCCATATGGTGGGACTAAATACCCATGTTTACTTAATTTGATTGCCTTGTTATATTTGATAGTCATTTCTTTTGCATGTGTGCGCTATCCTCTGTAGTTATGTGATGTTAGAAGCTGCTTGGCTACTATGCACAGGTGCACCAGATTATGCACTCTCCAGTTTTAGTAAATCAACCTCTTAGCCCTCGTTCACACTGAGAGCGGGTTTGAAATTGTGCGAGTGCAGCTGCACTACTGTTGTTTTTAACGAGTAATTGACTGACATTTTTGACACTTTTGGGGGTACCAGTGACATTACTACAGTAATCAGTGCTATACGTGCTATACATATGCACTGTTACTGTAAAAATGACACTGGGAGGGAAGTTGTTAACTTTATTGGAGAGGGAGGGGTTAAGTGTGTCCCTAGGGGAGTGTTTCTTACTGTGATTGGATGTGGCTTTGTGTGTAACAGCACAGATCAACGGTCCTACATAGCAGGACCGAGTGATCAGTGCTTTTACACAGGGGAGAGTGACAGGCGGCTTTGTTTACATTAGCCGCCTGCCTTTCTCCCTCTCCACCCGACGGTCGCAAGTGACCGGCGGACATCGGGTCCGCCGGTCACACGCGCCGGCTTCTTCGGGTACAAGGGGGTGCGGGAGCGCGCCTCTGGCGGTGCACACTCGCCCCCTATTCGCTCCCAGGCTAGTGACGTACCGGTACGTCACTTTGCCTGGGAGGGGCTGACCGCCACCGTATATAGTCGGGCGGCGGTCATCAAGTGGTTAAAGAGGTCGGAGACTCTTCTTGAATTTACTTTCAATAATATATATTATAAATCACTAGCTGTTTTCCTATTGATTTCAGAAGTGCAATCTCCCCACTGTAGCTCCTGGCTTTGGCACACCCTCTGGCCTTGGAGTCTCAATCCTCCTGCTGCAATTTCCATGTAAAAAAAAAATAAGCAGGTAAAAAAAAAAAGAAAAAAACCCTACTTCATGGCCATAGCCCATATCCAGAGCTGAACACTAAGTCTGGGTTCACACTATTGCAATGCGGGAAACAGCGTGATTCTAGTGCGGGTTCTTGCATCGCATCTCCCTTGCAGGCAGACTGCCCTCTGCGAACTGCTGCGGGTGTCAATACAAAGTTAATGACCCCCTCAGAAGAGTGCGAAGTGTGAATTCCCTAAAAACACCTATGCGATCCGATTCTAGTTCGGGGAAAAAAAAGGTTCCTGCAGCATTTTCATGCAAATACAATGCGAGTTCAGCCCTACAAACTGTGTGGCTGAATTCGCATCACACAGACATCGTATGTGATCTGCACAGCAATGCGGTGGGAATCACATGCGATGTCTGCGTTTGCAATAGTGTGAACCCAGGCTAAAGGTCAGAGTCACTGGGAGATGCAATCTGTCAGCATCCACTCAAATTAAAAATATCATTAATGGATAGACTGCTGTTGTTTGTAGCCATATGCTGGTAAAATGTTTTCTGGAGGTATGACCAGCCCAGCCACAACTACTTATAAGTAGCTTTAAATAAAAGGCAATGGAACCAGAGACAGAAATTTTACATTGGATCACATGTAGAGATCTGCCTCACCTGTATGGCAATATGTCTGTCTGTATGAGCAATAATTGAATTTTCTTAGTGCAGAGGGATGTTGTGTAAACTACAGGCCCACCCCTCCTGTACCCTATATGAAATGTGCCAACAAAAACAGGCAGAATTGTGCAGGATAGCCTGGTAGCTGGAAATATCCCAATGAAAAACTTTTGATTTCATTTCATATTTCATCTACTTGTCTAATTCATCAAAAAGATTACAATGACATTAACCGGCAGTGAGCTGTTTGTGCGAATGACCTTTACGCCACGATTCCATGTATCGGGGCTAATTAACGTTCTGCTCTTCCGAGACGGGGACAAAAATGTGAAGTGTTACAATGAAACCGAAGGAGCCGCTTCCCCTCCTTTATTTTCTTGACTTGCATTTCTTTTATACGCAACTTACACCCACGTGGAAAAATCTTCACAGAAGAAACTCAGCAAGACTGTAGGTGTAACACAATGACTATACATCCCAGCAGGTGACCGCATTCGCCGACATCTCCACCCACGCCCACCTCATTTTTTTCAGAGGGAGAAAGTATTTCCTAACCTGAAATGCAGGTAAAAAAATTCTATATAGGGGGAATTCTGATATACCGGTCAAAAAAAAGAAAATGTAATGATGTCATCTAAGCTGGGTGATGTCATCATGGGTAAGTGATATAACTCTCAGAGAACTGCACCATATAAATGAACTTAATGAAGCTTACAAGATGGGGTTCAGTGATCCACATATCATTGCTCTCGCCCTGATCTGGCTTCATCTCACAGTTACCTTACTCACAACAATACATAGAATTCACGCCCTTTTGATTTTTTACAGGACTGTAAGGGATCATAGACCTGAAAGTAGCAGACAAATGGGGACAATGACCATTATGTAAGATGAGCCAGCTCAAGCTGCCTAACCAACCCCAATAAAAGGAAACATAAACAAAGAGCAAGAGTTCTTTTCAGGGTAAATTTGAACAAAACTATTAAATGACATTTGACTGCTCTGACTGTTTTTTTGCCAAAGCTAGACAATAATCTCATGACTATGGGGCAGCTGCCAACTGTTCTTAATGAAGAATGTAACCAGGCAAAAAATAAAACCTTGCCTAATTGTCTATATTCGGGATCTTCAAACTTCGCCCTCCAGCTGTTGCAAAAATATACATCCCATGAGGCATTGTAAAACTCTGACATTCATAGACATGACTAGACATTTTGGGAATTGTAGTTCCTGAACAACTGGAGGGCCATAGTTTGAAGACCCCTGTATAATATGACTGTCAAGTGACTCAGAAACTGCTGAGGCCAGAGCATCAACATATCAACCAGGCAACTCAGAAGGGAGTCAACAATGGCAGTGCCATATTTCTCACAAAGGGGGCTTACTTTAAACTTTTAGAAGTATCAGAAGGCACTAGAGAAGCCTAGAGTTGGAAACTTAAGGTAAAAGGAATGCAGTATCTGTTTTGTTGTTGTCTCTATATACCAGGCATCTCAACCTGCAAAAATCCATTTCAGGGAGGTGGCAAACTCATTTCAGGGAGGTGGCACCCCGCGCCGCCGCCGACGCCCCCACACTAATTTAACACAACTAGAGGATGATCCATTTCAATGGAATCAGTATACAAAGGTTTACTTCTTCTAAGAGATATTAAAGGAACACTCTAACACACGAATCACTAAAGTGGTGATGGTGGTAGGAGTCAGAAACCCTGCACATGCTGGGATATTTAGTTATGTGCTGGGGGCTAGTTGCACCCCTAGCACATATGACTTAGGCAGCCAGAAAATGTCATGTCCTTATTCATACATGTATGAACAAGGACATGACATATTATGACAAAACTCAACTAGTTATTAAAAAACATATTGCAGCAATTTACACACGCTTATGCACATACATTTTCTACTTATTTTGCAGACTGCTGCCGGTTACTGCTGGCCGGTACTGCTGGTGCGGTTACTGCTGGCGGGTACTGCAGGCAGCTCCTGCTAGCGGTTACTGCTGGTGGGTAATGATGGCGGTTTTGCTGGCGGGTAGTGCTGGCGGGTACTGCTGGTGGTTACTGCTGGTGGGTAATGCTGGCGGTTACTACTGGCGATTACTGCTGGCGGGTAGTGTTTGTGGGTAATGCTGATGGTTACTGCTGGCTGGTAATGCTGGCTGTTACTGCTGGCGGGCCGCCCTGAGAGGAATTACTGTGAGTACTGAGGGCCTGCATTTATGTCCCCTCTGTGAGTCTGCTATCTTGCACTCCTGCTTGTGTGTGGACTGAATTGCCAGGGCTATGGTTGCTGCTACCATGATCTAGTGAGAGACTGTTCCCTTGGCATTCCTGGCTGCATGGCTGTGTGGGACACTGAACCTCTGAACCTGCTGTAATCTGAATTGTGCTATGTAGGAATACAAAGCTCAGTGTGCCCTTGTAACCTAGGACTATGCAGACTGTTGTTCCAATGTGTGCTGTGCTGGTCTTCCAGGCTTACTGATTCCAGGGAGGAGCTTTAGTCCAGCGGCTGCAGTGGAGAGCAGAGCCGCTGCTTCCTGTATGGCTCCTGTCACAGGCGTAGGAGGGGTGTATTTCATATCACTCCGCCTGTGACAGAGCCAGAACTATACAGGAAGTAGCGGCTCTGTCACTGACTGCAGACATCCTAAGTCTTCCGCAGCAGCCGGGAGATCGCACGGCACTTGCCGGTGTCCGTGAGCCGCTGGCCAAAGGCGGGGAAACCTGGGATGTCTGATATACCAGAAGGCCAGGGGCTTCATACGTTGTGTCTGACACTGTTGTCATAGGTTGCTACAGGCTGGCTCCATTCAAATGCTTGACTAATAGTAATATCTGCCTGTTGTGTATGTAGACGGTGGCTCTTGTCACTGGTCTTGTCACTTTGAAATCCTAAAGTGTTTGTTACCCCAAAACTTCATATTCCTAATATGTGCCTGCGGTACATGTACTTGTATGAGAAAGTACCCTGTTCTCTTTGCATTGCTTCCTTTGTGTGAAATCCTTGGCGTTCCTGCTAGTCCCTCTGCTTTTCTATTGAAAACTGACCACACTAAGCAGGAGAACACACAGTAGTGAGTTATCTAGCAATTCCTGCTGATCAGACTTGTCCTGACACACCTCTGCTGCCCAGCCATTCACTGGGAAGCTCAGTGTGCTGCTTCTAAGCAGAAGAACACACTGTGGTCAGTTCTGTAGCTAGGTCTGCTCATCAGACATGTCCTGAAACACCCCAGCTGCACAGCCATTCACTGGGAAGCTCAGTGGGCTGTTGCTTCTCCTCCCCCCAGCTCTTATGCACCTGGGAACTGAGGTAATGTGATCACTTAAAAAAAAATGAAAAAAGGTATTTATAATGTATTTTTATATCTGTACAAAAATGTTTTGCCTTTCATTTTGATTTTAAACTGAAGGGGTTGTTTTACAAGGTGATCGTTTACAATCACTTTAATGAATTTTGAGACCTTGAAAATACACATTTCAGAATGACACTGAAAAATATTCACAGCTAACAATGAAACCAAATTGTATTTCTGTTAAATGTCAGTCCAGGTTAATCAGGATTCCAGCTGCTTTCGTTTTGCGTTCCCTCCAGTGGCTCATACCGGACGGTGGCAGGAATCATGCACGTCTTATGACAACCTCTTTTTTTTACTTGTGCTTTACAATGTTTTCCCTTGTGCAGGTCTCAAGGATTGGTATCTTTTTTATACCTTAATTGTAGAATGTCCTGTCATTCCCCCGCACCGCAGACCGCAGCAGGCAGCATAAAAGCTGGCACGGAAGGGAACAAGCTCTCGACATCTAGAGGGAAAAAAGAAACAATTACAGCAGAAAGGAAATGATTACAGAGCAAATTTATTATAAAAGTCAGAATATACCCCAGCGGGAAGTACTAGGTGAGGACATTAACTGTTTCTGGAGGATATTTAACCTTTTCTGTGGAAGGAAGGGAATGACTGGGTATTACCTACAAGTCACAAAGTCTCTGAATGCAATAACAATCACTTTTGATGCTTGCGATTATTTATTGGTTTCCAGGTAACCCCCGCATGACCTAATCACCACAAGCATATAAGGAGTCATGTACCGATCTACTGCCTGCTCCAAGGATGCAGCCCTTCACTGGTTGCCATGCGTTTTTGCACTTCTTGACCATTGTTAAATAAAAGCCAGCCCAGTAGGTGGTAAAATCACACGACCCATTCTATGAACTGTGTTTTTTCTGTATGTCCGCCATCTGCTGCCATTTGGAAGGGGTTGTACAGACATTACCAGACTGACCATTGTAGAGAGCGTTTGTTGCAGTCTGTGAAAGTAAAAACTAACATCAAATGTAATTTCTATGATAGTGGCTTGTGATTGAATGTATGAGAGCAGGGAACAGGATGACCCACATACAGAAAAACCTAGTGCTCTTAAATTCCTTTCTTATTGAGATTTTTCTCTGCTATCTGCAGTCATTCCAAAAAAAATCATTCAATGTATTTTTAAATATCATCTTCCCATCTAACAGCGCAGCTTTTTACCTCCAGCAGGAATACAGTGTGTAGCTACAGAGAGAAATGTCAGCAAGGCCACTGTGGCTGCGATGACACCTGGCTATGTATGAGGGGGGGGTCGTCCAATTTACAAAGCTGAAGGAGTGCAATACTAGCAAGCTGCATGTAGGTGCAGATCAGTTAGGCTGATTCCTTTTCTGTTGAGGCATGGAGTGACCAGGAGAGAATAAATGGTAAAAGTGGGGTAAGGGTGGGGGGTGAGGGGGATAGAGAGTCAGGAAAAGGGACAGAGAGCAGGGGGATGGAGAGAGAGAGAGAAGGGGTTATGGAAGACAGGAGAGGGATGAAGATACAGAGTGTGGGGGGAAGAGAGGAACCAGGGCCAGAGATATAGCGGAGAAGGATGGGGAGAGGTGTGACAAGGAGAGAGAGGGGCATTGTTAATGGGACACGATGAATGTCCAGGGCTGGCCCAAGACATTGTGCTGCAAAATTGATAATCATTTTTTATATTAATTTGTATTTTGATTGATTCACACTTTACCACTTATCTTCACCTTCTTTGCGCTGTGTTAAGAAAGAGTTGTCTAATGATCACATGGTTATGAGCAGCTGCATCTAAGGTTTTTTGAGGCTCTTTAACGGAGGAAAAAATAGTTTAACATATGAATTGTGCAGCACCACAAAAGCTTCCCCCTTCCTCTTCACGGCCACCGAACAACTACACTCCGATCTAGGCTCAGTGATGCAACATGCGGCGACAGCAACCCTTCAGTGGTAGGGGGTTCTCCTGCTATTGAAGCCTGTGCTGTTCCGGGAGCGGGAGAGCTGCTCCACCCCCTGCCCCACTCAGCTTTTCCGCCCCGTCCCGCTCCGCTCCCCAGCAGTACACCTTGTACTGCTAGGGAGCGGGGTGGGGCTGGGGAGCGAAGCATGATGCAAGGATGACACTGCATGCTAGAGGGAGGGAGCCTCGGGTTCTTAGCAGTGCGCCCCATTTTTCGCCCCTCTTAAAGTGCCGCCTGGGTCCCATGGACCCACCGGGACCCATGGTAGGGCCAGCCCTGTGAATGTCATTGGAACGTACTTTTAATATTCGATTTCGGAGTGAATTAAATGTGTTCATTGAAGAAAAGCTTTCCATCCTGCTTCTTCAAATGTTTTTTATCACTGTGGTAAAAAATGAACGTCTATTTAAAAAGAGAAATTTTCAAACTAAATTCAACCAGTATATGGCCAGCTATAGGGTATATAATTTGATCGTAGAATCTCTGTACAATCAACCTTAGATCTACCAAAACTCTGTAATATGAGGACCTTCCTGAACTATCCAATCAACTGCTATTAAATCAGGCTGACCCTTGCACTCAGTGCTGGGACAAGGTCATCCAGCGCCCAGGGCGAACGTGCAAAACTGCGCCCCCCTGGGTTGTGCATGACCAATCATTTTACCCATGCCTGATTACCACACTTGATAATTACACCTGTGAATAGAGTGCTAAGGTCAGGACTGAATAATTTACCCCTATGAGGCATTTCATATATGCATGAATACATACATACAAACACTCAATATATACATTAAACCACCAACTAATGTACCTGTCTAACCCAAATGTCTTCCCTGAATTTTTTTCATAATAAACGTTTAAATCCCAACTTCAGGAAAAAAACAAAAAATCAACCCTTGCAATGGGGCCTGAAAAGTCCCAGTATATTCCTAAGACTAGCATGAAAAAAAAAAATGGTTTGATATTCTCATTGTGTGTATGGGACTTTTTTATTCTAGGAGCAGTGGATAAGGGTAAAACCAATTAGTCCCAGTTCACACTGGTGTGATGCGGGAAACCTTGCTATTCAGTGCCGGTTCCCGCATTGCACCAGAATCGCACACTGGTTTACACTGAGATCTGCAAATCTCTGGGGGGTGTCAATGTAAAGGTAATGATGACACTTTTAGATTGGTTCGCAGATCGCAGTTCAAACTGTGAAATGGTGCAGGAATTGGATCCCATAGGTGTGAACACCCATGCAATCCGATTCCAGTGCGAACCAAAAAAAAGGGCCCTGCTCCATTCTTGTGCAAATGGGAATGCAATTTCAGCCAAAAAGTTTGTATGGCTGAAATCACATTGCACAGACATCGCATGTGATCTGCACCACAATGTGGTGCAAATCACATGCAATGTCTGACATTGCAATAGTGTGATTCTGCACTTAAACTGGCACACATGCATAGGTTTTTTTTTTTTTTTTTTTGGTTTAGCCAGTGGGCTGAATTGAAAAAAAACACTTCCAGATTCATCCATCCACACAAGAGGTGGATGAAGAAATCCCCTCCACGAGTCGTATTCTGACGCTGGGGACTCTTCTCTGTCAGAATACACTGATCAGCATTGCAGCTGATTGGCTGCAAGCTGCTGATCGAACAAGGTTTTCCAGCAAGCTCCCATTCTACAGAAGCTCCCATTCTGACAGGCGGCCAACAGGCAAGGCCACACATAGATCAAAATTCAGCTGGTCCCTGCTGAACCGAACAAATTTTGTTTCATGTGTACCCAGCTTTACCTTAATCCTTGCTCCAGTAGGCTCTCTCCAGTGCTGTGATTGGTCCTCGGGAGCTCCTGGGTAAACACTGTGACTGGCTGGGTCCCACTCCAGCCTCATCATACCATACAGGGTTAATGTTCCTGTATGGTATGTGATGAGACTTTGGGTGGTAGAGAAGAGCACTGTAGCTGGCTGGAGAAAGTATACATGAGGCTATTTCCCCCAGCACTGCAATGGTGGACTGTTTCACTTTGCTGGAGTTGGGCTGCAACATATCACTTGTTTATGGTCAATCTTTGAATAGATTAGGAATATACTGGGACTTTTCAGGCTCTACATACTGTAGATGTATTCCACATACACACTATATCTTATTAAAAGGCAGGATTAAGATAGAGTGTGTTTGTGTGGAATACATTTACAGTATGTGGAGCCTGAAAAGTCCCAGTATATTCCTAACCTATTCAAAACATTTTACTTTCTCTTTAGTAAACCTGCACTGCAAGGGTCAGTACAGGTTTACAGCACAGCATTGCACAGTAAAACAGGACAGGACAGATCGGGACTCACAGGAGGAGGAAATTCAGTCTGCTATCTGTCTCTTATCTTCAGCTTGAGGAGGAGAGGAGAGGAGAGCTCCGATGTCTGCTGGGCAGAAAACAGTGATCGAGGCTAGTGTGCTCTGCTAGCTCCGCCCACCTGTACAGGAGCTCTCACGGTCCCGATCCAACCAGCCAGCCTGTACGAAACCTGTGCCCAGGAGAGTGTTTCTCTCCTTTCCAGCAAGGGGCGGGAAGCCTGCAGAAGGTATGGGCGCATTGTTGGCTCTGATTTTGGACATGTTTTAGCAGCACAGGAGCTTAGAATAAAGGTGATTCTTCAGTGTTTTGGCGCCCCCTCCCACACTCCTCCCACACTCCGCCCAGGGCAGCCCTTCCTCCCGCCCACCCCTTGTACCTGCCCTGCTTGCACTATATACTTGTGGGTATATCTAAAGTAGATTATACAATCAGATTGTAATGGGCGTGGTAAACTTAAGCGGGAAAGAAGAGAGAGGGAAAAGGGGTTGTGTGGGGGGGGGGGGAGTAAAAAGAGATAGGTGGAGAGAGAGTGCAAGTTTGTGAAATGTTTTTAATGCAAGTTTACTACTGTGACTCATTCTTGCTGTCAGCCAGCATTGGTTGTTAGGGAGCTGGCAACCACCGGCATCCTAACAACCAGTGACTCATCCCTACTGTCAGTGAGAAATTCCCCACTGACAGCAAAATGTAAATAAAAGAGCCATACCAGGCCCTTCCATCTGGTATAAATTTTAAAGGTATCCCTATGCCAAAAAAAAAACAAAATAAAATTGCAGTGTTATATGAGGGAGTGGGGGTTAGAGGGGGAATGAGAGAACTGTCCTCCCTCCTGAACTATACCAGGCCACATGCCCTCAGCATGAGGGACCCCCATCCCTGCAAAGCACCTTATCTGGTAATGAGGACAAAGGCCTCTTTCCCACCAGTTGGTTATGGGGGTGGTAGGGATAGATTATCGGAATCTAGATGCCCACTTTAATAGGAAGACCCCCAGATCCTGGCTTCCCCATGTGAATGAGTAAGGGGTACATACAGTAGCCCTACTCATTTATCAAAAAAATGTCAAAAGTAAAAAAAAAGACAAGACAGTTTTTGGCAAGTCCTTTTTTTAAAAAAGCAAATTATGATGAAAGCTGGCCACAAAAAAAAACTCTGCAAAACACAGCTGCTCCTGTTGCTTGACACTCCCCGAATGATAGCACCCCTTCGTCCTGCCGTAAACAAGTAAACAAAGGGGTTGGTCACTGGCATTAATGGGTGGGGTTTTCTTGAGGGGCAGTCATCCTCATTGACAATGAATTTACCTTGGGGAACAATTTTATTTGTTTTCCAAATAAAAGACTTGTCAAAAATCATCTTGTGTTTTTATTCACCTTTGACTTTCATTGGTGAATGAGTAGGGGTACAATACTCATTCACATGGGGGGGGGGGGGGGGGGCTGGGATTTGGGAGCCCTCTTGGTCTAGGAGGCATCCAGATTATGATAAACTGTCCCCTGCATCCCCACAACCACCGGGCCAGGGTTTTGGGAAAGAGACCCTTGTCTTTATCAACATGTCAGCAGAGAAGATTCATTGTTAGGACACCAACAGGTGCCTGCTCCTAACAACCAGCACAAATCAAACTCAAAAATGCATCAAAAGATTTTGATGTTCTTCCACTGAAATCCATGGGCTACAAAAACACACTGCACCAAACCAAAGTAATACAGGACCCTCCCCTAAAGTAACATGGCAGCTGCGCTGCATTGATGTAAGCAGGCACAATTGAAAGCAATGTTATTTCCATTGCCATGTGACCCAAGTTGCATCTGAAATTGCATCAGTGTGAACCAGGCCTTACACTGTAGTTATAAATAAGTGAAAGTCCAGATTTTTTTTTAAATAAAATACTAATAGGGAGTGTCTGTCATTACCATATTCACATAACCAGCCTTTTTGCTGTAATAAGAAACTTTACACCACTGGCACATTAAACACTCTTTGCAGCTGTTTCATCAAAGATGAAAATCTCAGTACAGTAAATCTAAGAACATTTTAGGGGATACCATACTCCTAGACACAGACCACCTCAGAGACAGTAAATCCATTAGAGGAGCATGGGAAGGAGGTTTCCCAGAAATGCTATATACCAGTGATATGATAGGAAGAGATTTGTTTTTGACAGTTGCAAAAATGCTGTTTGCAGAGTGAAATAGGTGATTTTATATAAAATAAATTACAGAATGTCTTGTATGGAAATTATATATTTTATTTGAAAGTTTAACAGAAGTGGAGTTCTCCTTTCATTGTGATGTCTGCCTGTAAGAACTGCATATTGGTCCCTGACATTTCTAAATGAGTGAAAGTTAAGTGGATTGTTTGCCAGCTTTTCCAGAGTGGCCATCACAGCTGCTTTGAGGTGTAAGTCAAGCCAAAAAGTTTTTTTCCCCTAGTTGTTGATAGAGTGGAAATTTGAGAATGATTAGAACTCCTTTTGGGACTTTACTACTATCTTGTGCTCTGTCAGAGAGATTTCCCCTCACTTCCTGTCCTATTGACAATTGTTTTACTAGACAAGAAGTAAGGGAAACTGCAACAGGGGCGCATAGAGAAAGAAAACTCTAATGACATTTTTTTTTTTCTTTATGTAGCAATATTTCCAGGCATTGGGCCTGATATGGTTCTGCTATTGTTACCGGGTAACATTTCCAACACATTTAAGTTGAAAACCCAAGTGTGAGAACTGAGACAATGACCATTCCGGCATCTTTGGTTTGTTTTGTTTATTTTGTAATGGGGATGGGAGAAGGGAATGAGTGAGATACTCCTCTGGCTCAACTAGGTTCAACTGGGACACTGTACAGAAAAATGGCTGTTAGCGCTGTCTTGACGCCAGCTGAATGAACGGCCAACGCTCCCTGGTGCTTGAAGATACTGTTCTGCTGAACTATGCCTAAACTTCGACTTTAATATTCAGATTAACTCAGAAGATCCAGGACTGTAAGACATTTGACTCCTAACACTCTGTTTAGCTCAAAAGTCCGGTGAACAGCTCCCTCCAACCCTTCACTGACTGAGGTAGCTCCTTGTAACTGCTTGTGCTGCTGCAACTCTTAACACTGAACACTGCACGCTGTACACTTAAAGCGGAGTTCCAGCCATTCACTCACCTGTCCAACGGTCCAGCAATGCGGCCGCCCGAAGCCTCGATCCTCTCCCTCGGCGCCGGCATCACTGCTGTGGGCACCCGGCTGTGACAGTTTGCGGCTTCACAGCCGGGTACCCACTGCGCATGCGCGAGTCGCGCTGCGCGTCTTGATTGGCCGTCAATCTTCTGGGACCTCTGACGTGTCCCAGAAGATTGCAGGGAGGGAGGGGGAGAGGAGAACTTCCGTTCAGGGCGCCGCGGCGCTCCGAGCCGAAGTGGGATCGGGTACCTGTCAAAACTAGGTACCCGCTCACCCCCCAAAAAAATGACATGCCAAATGTGGCATGTCAGGGGGTCAGGACTCCCTAAAGCGGAAGTTACACTTTTGGGTGGAACTCCGCTTTAACTCTTCAGGACCCAACTGCTGGCTCCCCCTCTACACTTCAGGGTCCTCTCACTAGGCACCCCCTCTACACTTCAGGGTCCTCTCGCTAGGCACACCCTCTAACACTTTAGGGTCCTCTCACTAGGCACCCCCTCTGACACTTGCTGGCTCCTGGATCCCTGGGACCTTCACCGGAGTGGTCCCCTCTACACTTCAGGCAGACCCTTAGGTGCAATTCACAGTACTCACAAACAAGACATGCTTTCCTGGAACTGAACCCCTCTATCTCCACTGGTCCTCGGCACACCGGATCCTCTCTGCAGCTCAGCTCAGCTCTCTCTCTGGACTCTCAGGCAGCCACCCGAGACACCCGATTCTTCTGACAGGAGGACAGACAGCCGTACCCTCCCTCCTGGGACTCTGCTTCCTACCAAAGACAATGTGTCATGCGTTCCCCTCAAACTTATACCCACTCCCAGAATCCTCTGCGGCAGAATCTGCCTTCTGGGGTCGATACAGGCCTGAATGAGCCACTGATTGGGTTTCCTCCACTGCCCAATGAGAATCCTCTCATGGAGCCAGTGGGGAGACTTCCCTCTCAGCAGTCACCCCTGCGAGACATGACAGCCCAGCTGAAAATCATAGCCCTGCTGTTAGGCAGCCAAGGCACACTATGATTTTACCTAGCATCTAACTTGTAGGGTGCTACATCTATCTACTAAAGAAAACATTTTTATTTCTATCTGTGTTACTGTTGGAGATTTCTCCATTCCTCCTGATTGTTAAAGCTTTGTCAGCAAGACAGGAAGTGAGGGTACATCTTTCTGTCAGACCCTCAGATTCAAAAACTTGCCCATGGTTCTAAACGATTCCCCCACTCTATCCAAACTAAAAACCAAATGGTTTGGCTTAGTTGATATACACTTTAAAGAGGAACTTCACCCCCTGTGTTATTTTTTTTTCCAATAGCTTCTTTTTTTTCTTGGTTATCCTCAAAATTCATACTTACCCGCCCAGTGAATCCAGCATTGTTCTGTTGCACTTTGCCACTTTGCTGCTGTATGCTCGATCCCATGCTTCTATCTTCCTTTCTTATGTCATCAGGAGCTGGCTGTCTTCTCCTGGTTCTTTCAGCCAGTCCACTGATGACCGAGCAACAAGTCCTTCTTCCAGCACTGTGTGGAAGCTGATACCTACTGAGCATACCTCCCAACAGTCCCTGATTGTGCGGGACATTCCTGCATTTCAAGCTTTGTCCCACAGTCCCAGTATATAGGGACTTTGTCCCACATTGCTCAATTGCTGACAGCCTAGCAGGATATGTAGCAGTGGGAACATCCATCCAGCACAGCCAGGGATTGGTGGGCAAGCCAGGGGCATGGGCGTATGGCTGCAATGAGAGTGAGTGCAGCTATCAAATCAAAGCTCTGATGTCGGGGATGGGCGGGGCCAATATGCGGGGCTCCGCCTGTTTGTCCTGTGCATAGACAAAGCAGCTGGCGTTTATACATTGGTTGGCAGGGAAGGTGGCAGAGGGCAGGACCAACTACTACATGTGCATCCACAGCTGTGTATAATTCAGGTTGATTATACACAACTGTAGGTGCACATGCAGTAGTTGGTCATGCCCCCTGCCACTTTCTTCCCCTGCCAGCAATGTATAAAGACAGGCTGTTTTGTCTATGCAGAAGACAAGAGGGCAGAGCCCTGCATATTGGCCCCACCCTTTCCCACATCAGTGCTTCGATTTGACAGCTCCACTCACTCTTATTGCGGCCGTATGCCCGCTGGATTGCCCATCAATCCTTGGCTGTGTTGGATGGAGGATCACACTGATGCATGTCCTGCTAGGCTGCTCTCATTTATTATCCATCTGATGCCGCCATTCTTGCCTTGGCTCCTGTATGCTGGTAATAAAAGATTTTAGAAGATAAGTGTGCTATGTTTGTTTATTTGGTGTCTTTGCAGTTTAACTAATTCCTGAACCTTGCACTTTGTACAACGCACACCTGAACCTTGCCCCCTGTCCAACACACTCCTGAACCTTGCATTCTGTACAACACACTTCTGAACCTTGCACTCTGCACAAAACGCACTCCTGAACCTTGCACCCTGTACAAAATGCACTCCTGAACCTTGTACCTTGTATGTAACGCATTTATAAACTGTGCACTCTACATGAAAACGCACTCCTGAACATTTCACAGAGTATATAATGCATTCCTGAGCCTTGCACTCTGTATGAAATGCACCTGAAGCTTTCACTTTGTACAATGCACTCCTGAACCTTGCACTCTGTACAACACATTCCTAAACCTTGTACCCTGTATGAAACGCACTCCTGAACTTTGCACCCTGTACAACATATTCCTAAACCTTGCACCCTGTACAACGCATTCCTAAACCTTGCACTGTGTACAACGCATTCCTGAACCTTGCACCTTGTACGAAACGCACTCCTGAACCTTGCGCCCTGTACAACACACTCCTGAACCTTGCAACTTGTACACAAGGCGGTCCTGAGCCTTGTACTCTATATTAAATGCACCACTGAACCTTGCACTCTGTACAAGCACTCCTGAACCTTGCACCCTGTAGGAAACGCACTCCTAAACCTTGCACCAAGTACAAAACATTCCTGAACCTTGCACCGTGTACAACGCATTTATAAACCTTGCACCGTGTACATTGCATTCCTGAACCTTGAACCCTGTACAACGCATTTCTGAACCTTGAACCCTGTACAACACACTCCTGAACCTTGCACCCTGTACAACGCACTCCTGAACCTTGCACCTTGTACGTAACGCATTCCTGAACCTTGCACCATGTATGTTATGCATTCTTGAACCTTGCATCTTCTACAAAACCCACTCCTGAACCTTGCACTCTGTACAAAACGCACTCCTGAACCTTGCACTCTGTACAAAATGAACTCCTGAACCTTGTACTCTGTATAAAACGCACCCCTGAACCTTGCACGCTTTACAAAATGAACTCCTGAACCTTGTACTCTGTACAAAACGCATTCCTGAACCTTGCACTCTGTACAAAACGCACTCTTGAACCTTGCACCTTGTACATAACACGTTCCTGAGAGTTGCACTCTGTATGAAATGCACCATTGAACCTTGCACTCTGCATGAAATGCACCCCTGAACCTTGCACCCTGTACAAAACGCACTCCTGAACCTTGCACCGGGTATGTAACACATTCTTGAGCCTTGCACTCTGTATGAAATGCAACCCTGAACCTTGCACTCTGTATAATGCACTTCTGAACAACGCACTCCTGAACCTTGCACCCTGTACAAAACGCACTCCTGAACCTTGCATCCTGTAAAATATATTCCTGAACCTTGCACCCTGTACAACGCATTTGTAAACCTTGCACCGTGTACAACACATTTCTAAACCGTGCACTCTGTATGAAATGCACCCCTGAACTCGCATTCTGTTCAAAACGCACTCCTGAATCCTTCCACACTTAGCATACTGCACTTTTCCACAGTCTGTGCAAAACCATTTGTAATGGAAGTTTTTTATTCTTTTTTTTTTCATGGTTTGTGTCCAGGAGCCTCCAGCTTGTGGCACAGCAATCAAAGCTTTTTTTTTAAGTACAAGGAAGTGCATTTTTTTTTTACACCACACCCCTTCTGCTCCTCCCACTCTTAAGCATTTGGCAACACCCATTTTGCCACGCTACACGTTCCACAGATTACTTCCTCCCTCAAGTGTCCCTCATTCTGAGGTTCAAAAGTTGGGAGGTATGTTACTAGTGTATGTGACATAAGTATCCCAGGAGGCTGTAGGAGTAGGAATTCATGTCATTATCACCTAGGCGAGAATGGAGGCAGAGAGTGGACTGGACTGTGAATTAAAAGAAAGAAAACTGAAATAAAACACAAAATGAAAAAGAAAAGTTTGGATTTTTAGATTGTGGAGGGGGAAGGATTACAATTAAGTTAAGTGTTATTTTTTTTTTTTTTACGAAGGTCCATTTTGAGTCTGCGCTATACAGCGTTCATATACTATATACTGTACAAACTAGGCAGAACTAAGCAGCCTCTGATTGTGTGATCATCATCTGCAGAACTGTTTCAGCTTCATGATACAAATAAAATGAGTCTGTGAATGGCCAATGATACGTAGTTAACTGAAACTCTGATAAAGTAAGAACATCCAGTAAGTTTACTGTCATTTAATTTTTTTATTAAATCTAGGTTCAAGGGAATTAGTATTTATATGTAGTACTGCTACAGTGAGTTTAGAGAGGAGCTAAAACTAAGTCACAGATAAACTCAAGGGTAGGTTCTGAAAGTGAAAATAACATGGTGAGGACCATCTCTGAAAATCCAGAGCAGTTGATAACTGCTTCTGCAGAAACTGGTAGTTATATGCAAGGATGAAATAAAGCTTTCCAAGCCTATAAGATTCATGTAAGTGATCACTAAAATTCAGTCACCATAGGGGATGTCGCCACAGCCCAACATATGTTCTCAGTGTGATAAGACATATGTCAGCAGTGCCAAAACAAATAATGTTATTTTATTGCAGCCCTAGGTGTGATCATACCACAATGTTTCCACTAGATGGCACTCTTCCATTACTGTCTGTGAATGGGACATAACTTTGTTTGCTGCATCATGATATCAAACTCTGCTGAACCTGCTGGAGAGAAATGTGAATGTTTTTGGCAGTTATAGAGACTCATAGCTGGCTGTAGATTGCAAAAGAACAGGGCCTTTTTTTTATTAACATCAAATTACAGAATGGTTTATGCAGCAAATATATCAAATTTGTAATAGAAGTCGCATTCTGTAGTAAGACCTGAAATTTTGTTCTGTATTGCGATTCACACAGCCTGGCTGCGCTACATATTCATGGGTGACTCCAATATCCTACAACTCAGCTTTTAACTACTCCTCACCCCTTCCAACCTGCTGTTTGGCTTATGATAGAACATCACCAAACTGTTAAAATTTTTCTCTGTGCTTTCTCGTCTCTTGTAAGCCTCCTGCATCTTTCACTTTACACCCTCAGTGACCGAAACATGTTAGAATGACAAGACTATGCATTGCAGTAGAGCCAGACTCACTCACTGAGCTGGCAATTACAGCCTGATTTCTGGTGTTCCAGGGATTAAGTTAACTTAAAGTGACTGTAAACGATCACCTTGTAAAACAACCCATTTGGTTTAAAATAGAAATGAAAGGCAAACCATTTTTGTATAGATATAAAAAAAAATTATAATTACCTTTTGTATAGGTGATCATATTTCCTCTGTTCTTGGCTGCATAAGAGCTGGGGGGAAGAGAAGCAGCAGCACACTAAGCTTTCCAGTGAATGGCTGTGCGGGGGGGGGGGGGGGGCGCGTCTGATCATTGGAGGAAAGTAAACTAAGTTCCGAGCAAAGCTGGAGGACTAACCATGAAGTACTCTCCTGCTTACTGATGTCAGTTTTTAATAAGAAAGTAGGGGGACCGGCAGTATCACAAGGGATTTCACACAGAGGAAGCAATACAATGAGAGCAGGATACTTTCTCATACAGGTACATGGTATAGCAGGCACATATCAGGAATATGAAGTGTTAGGGTAACAAACACTTTAAAATAAAAGTATATTATTTGCCTGGAATAATTTGTTATTAAATAAAATTAAAATATATTCAGCGCAAATCAAAACAAATAGCTAACAACTGACTTATGCAAGCTGAACACTTAAAGGTCAAGACACAGTACCTTAGATAAATACAATCAGATAAAGTAGTGCAGCGAAAAAAGAATACTATAAAATAATACAAATCATAAAATCATAAGACGTTCATATAAAATCTATCACTTAAAGCGGAGTTCCGGGCACAGAAGTCATTTGTCAATAAACATACCCCCGGGGCAGTCAGGGCTAGCACATTCCACAATGGCTAGCCTCTGATCTGTCCCAGTTCGCACTTACCTTTTAGAAGAAATACTTACTTATAAAATTTCTTCCACAGTGTTTCCATCTCTCTTGTGGGCAGCTGAAGCCGGCGCGGTCCTCTTCTGTGTCTTCTTCCGCGTCTTCTTGTCCCAGAATGCGCCTGCACCGGCCCCTCTCGTCACTTCCGGTGCGGCGCCGCATTCCTCCACAGCTTCTGGGCATGCCCAGAAGCTGTTTAGCAGGGGAATGCAGCGTCGCCCGGAAGTGACGAGCGGGGCCGGTGCCGTCGCATTGATTCCTGGGAGCGATGACGGTCAGCTCCCAGGAATCATCGCGAGACAGGAAGTGACGGGTGAGCCGCGGCGCTGAGGGAGGAAGTACTCTGAGGTGAGTATTTACGATCTTCAATTACAAGGTGAGTAAACAAAAAAAAAAAACCTAACTATCTAATTCCTTTTCAGGTGATGTCTAACTAGCGGAGGGGCACAAAAAAAAAAAATATCGATTTTGTGCCCGGAACTCCGCTTTAAAATCCTCAAAATCATGACCACTGTGAGGAAGTGCTTGAAACTGGGACGTGCAGGTGCCGCTGTGAGAATCCCTCCACCGCAGTCATAAGCAGCCTCTCACCTCGTTCATAAGACCAAACAGGTCCCAATGCGCCTTCCCCAATGGGGTCAAAGATACTCCAGTCAGCATACAATAGCTGCGATAAAATCCATCCATGGTATGTAAAATAAATGAAAAAACATCTAGTGCTCTCTTTATATAATCAAACTTTTAAGCTTTAATAAAACAGTAGTTAAAAAAAAACTTACAAGCAAAGCACTTCATTCAAGTGCAAACAATCAGTGCTCTCAGTATACAATTAGACTGTAAGGATGGCCGTGGCTGGCGTCACACATTGCTCCTCCCCGTACTCGTTAAAACATCCTTGGTGGGACTGTAACGAGTATGGGGAGGAGCAATGTGTGACGTTGCTCCTCCCAACGTCAGGAATGGAGCCCCATAGTAAGCCCGCTCCTAAATACACTTGAAAGCTCCATGGAAACCAAACGCAACCTATCAGAACCAGTTGATTTGACTGTGCGACTCCCCAGCATAACAAGTGAAACGGAAGCCAGTATGAATTATAATGATCAATTACTGAAATTCCATCTACATCTTCCATCTTTTACATCAACACTATACTGAGTCAAACCTTGATGTGGGTTAAAATTTAAATTCTGGAGAGGCCCTCACTTCTAATAACGCTGGTTTAAATGTAATACCAACCTAAATGTCACATATATCATCTAAGGGAACCCCACTCCTCCTATCAACTATATACGTGCTAATATTAAAGAGGGCTCCCAACCTCCACAGAATCAATAAAATAATGAATGATATTTTCACAAACCAGTTGATACTATAGTTTATTAAAACATACGACTCAACCATGGCCAGCCTTTCACAATATATACAAGTCCTAAAAATAAATGAAAAATAAATAATGATTGAAAAATAAAAGTTAAAAAATGAAAATGAAAAATTACTAAATAAAAAAGATAATTTAATCTAATAAACTGATTTTAAATTGAATTAAAAATGAAACCCACTACCTATCTGAAATAAAACAATTCAAATCAAACTCGACATTTAAGCCAGCAGGGGCTATGGCCTTCATTTCAAAGATCCAAAACGATTCTCTGTGGCTTAAGTGTCTAATTAAATCCCCCCTGCAATGTCTTATCACTTTCTCTATGCCCCAAAGTTTGAGGCAACTGGGGTCCCTAAAGTGTTTTGATACTCTATGGGTTTTAACCCCTTTCCGGATATTATTAACATGTTCCCCTATTCGGACATGAAGGGCTCTGAGGTCCTACCAATATACTGTAGTCCACACCCACATTCTAGTATATAAGCCACACCTTGGGTGGTAGATGTGATCAAATTACTAATGCAGTATTGTTACCCAGTCACTGATGCTACAAAATCTTTATGTTTTTTGTTATTCACTTTCAAACTCCTACAAGCCGAACATTTGCCGCATGCATAAAAGCCCAAAAGAAAAGAATACAAACGGCTGTCCGAGTTCTTAGGAGGGTCAATAAGTGCCGACATTATAATCCAAAATCATATGAAATGCATTACTGTTCCCATTGTTACGATCACTGGTATTTGATACAATGATGTTCCTATATTAAGCTCTAACTCTCTCAATTGCTCTGTCTATAGTATCTTTAACATACCCCTTTTGATTGAATCTTTGGGCTAACACCCTAGACTGAGCTAAATACTCATCCTCAGTTGAGTTATTACGTCTAAGACCAATAAACTGTCCCCTAGGAATATTGCATAGCCACATATTATGGAATATAAGCTTTCCTGTCAATGGGCTTAAAGTGGTCATAAGTTTGAAAATTGTCTCCTTCTATAAAAATGTCTAAATCAAGAACTACCATATGATGTAAGTCGATATTCCATGTGAGGGTGATGTTTATATTGTTGTTATTCAATTTATTCACAAAAGATTTCAAGCTAGAAAAGTCGCCTTCCCAAATCATAATGAAATCATCAATGAATCTCTTGTAACAGCAATTTTTAAAAACCACTTCCTCCTCCCAGTGGGCCATAAATTGGCCACACTGGCAGCAAGTAGTAAAACAAAACCTCCTGCGCTCAAGTGCTGTCTGATGGAGTGGAAAGAGGTGCACTACAAACTCAGATGTAGAGAGAGCTGTTTGGTCTTGCTGCCCCCTTCAGGATCAAGGGTATCCAGAACCACTAGTTGAAAAGACAAAAAAGAAAAAGAGGGGCTCACCGACCTAGTGCATTACCATAAAACCATTTATTAAAATATTAAAAAGTGTACAAAGTACTCACAAGACTGGTGTGATACAACACACATAAAAATTGCATATACAGTCTCCAAGGTAGCCAGGTCCCAATTGTGACGAATGGACATGCAGATGGTCGCATGGGGCTGCTGTGGCTAGGCTGACGCTTTTCAGGGGCGAGCCCCCTTCCTCAGAGCCAGAAAAAATGCTGCTAAATCACAAGACGAACGGCCGAAGACTAAATGGGAGCTGGCCCCACCTATTCCTGCTCTGCCCCAACCCCAAGGGCGGGACAAAAGGGGAGGGGGGAAGGGAAGAAAAGGGAAGAGGAGGGGAGAAGGGAAGGGAGAAGAATAGGACGGAAAGGGCAGCAAGAAGGAAAGGGAGGGGAATGAAAAGTGGGGATGCTAGGACAGGGAAGGAACATGGAAGAGGGGGGGGGGGGGCAAGGACACTTGTCCAGCCCGAGCCAAACCATGCCCACCTTCCAAGGCCAGCTCGGACTATGTGATCAGCGGCAAAAAATATATAGCAAATGAAACACTTGTTCAAACATGAAAGGAAACAATAACAAACCAAATGTGATGAATAATACATTGAAGACAAAGTTGTATATATATATATATATACATACACCAACAGTCAATACCTTAGATCTCCATAGGTTCAGGAGGATACCCCACTGCCTTACCCATGCATCTCTACTAGAACAGCAAGCAGACCAGTGTCAACCACCCCCCAGCCTGGGGGTGGGTAATATATTGATATCTTTATATACTGCAGTGTAATGTACATTACTATGTCACCATCTATAATACACAGGTAGGTGCAGGTGCTCTATCATGGCTGGCTCTGTCACAGTTTCACAAACACTGTGACAGAACCAGCCATGATAGAGCACCTGCCTGTGTGTTATTATAATCACAATGATCTTAAAATGCATGTGTTTCTGTTTGTTATCAAGGCTTCCTAGGGTGGAATCTGCTTGTTCAGCAAGGGGTCTATCCACTAATCCCCCCCCCCCGCTGAGCAGAGTGGGCAGATGACAGGTCATCAGCCCAGGACACGGCCCACTCTGCTCCAAGGGCAGCTGGTGTAAACAAACCAACTGTCTGTTTACACCCGACTGCCCTCCAATTCAATCCGCTAAACAGAGGGGAATGGATCCCTTTATATTTTGTTTAGCGGATCGGACTGGAGGTAGACGGGTGTAAATGGTGTAAAAAGTCAGTTTAGACCCATCGCTCTATAGTAGTGAATGGAGGGTCAGATCAGACCTGTATAGTGTACACTGTACATTATTTTAGCAGATCACTGTTTTAGTGTCACTATTGATGTCAGTGTCAGATAGTCAGTTAAGCCAGCCATTGATGGTTAGAATCCTCCCCGGTTTAGCAGAGACTGGCTAAGATTCAAACCATCTTTGGGCAGGCTTATTGTACCCAAGTGATAGATTGACTTGGGTACAACCAGCCTGTCCGATTTTTACATGCGATTGTTTCAGGGAGGGGCTGGGGGTGGGGCTGAGGGTTGAGCTGAAGGGGGCCCCATCAGGTAGGCTGTAGGGGGCCTCATGATTTCTATCAGTGGCCCTGGACTGCAGTATTTTTTATCCCATTCGGGAAGGTGCATTGGGACCTGTTTGGTTGCTGCTTTTCTCTTTCAATGTTTTTATTGAATTTTTCAACATAAAAAAAGAAACAGATGAGCAATATTATACAGATAATGTGGCAAAGAACAAAATAAATCATAACTAGATACTGTTAGTAGCTCTAAAGGAACATACATGAGTTGGGTGGACTTCGACTAAGGTAAGCATTAATAGACAATGCAAATAAGTCCCCTATTGTCCCCAACCCATCAACTCTAAGGCATTTTCTAATTTTTAGTCTTTAAAAATGGAGTGAAACCACAAAGGGAACTTTAAAGCATTTGGGAAAGACCAACCGAAAGAAGGAGAGAAAGAGAGGAAAGTAGAAGAAATGATAAGATAAGAAATATTGCGAGAACATTTCAGATTGTAGAGTGATTAAAATTACTTCAGGTCAAATGTAAGTAGAGCATATGCTGCTAGGTATCTGACGGTACCAGTACGCTCAATGCAGGCTCACCTATGTGGCCTACAACTGTCCAGCTCGGAGGTCCCCTTCCAGATATGCAATCCATGGGCTCCAAACCTTTTCAAAAAGTTGCACTTTATCATTAAGTATGGCCAAGAGGCGCTCATTGATCATTATCCAAGATAATTTTACCTTAAGCAATTCAAAGGGTATGGCAGCCGACTTCCAAGACCTTGCAATCACTATTCTTGCTGCCACAAATATAAATCAAATTAAATCTAATTAGCAACTTGGCATTAGCAACCACATCTCCCAACAACGCTTGTTTTGGAGATTTTTGTAGGTTTACCTGGATCAGGGAGTAGTAGACAAAGTTGTACACCCTGATCCAGTATCGTCTCTCCTTGGGGCACTGCCTCCAAATGTGGAACCCTGTTCCCTTCTGACCACATCCCCAGAAACAGATTGGAGAGGCCCCCGAGACATAGGCGGCCAGTCTGGCTGGGACCATTTACCATCGTAAAAGAACTTTATAATTCGCCTCAATGATGGAGGTATTAATCAGCGCCCTGGAGGCGTTGCATGCTAACTTGTGCCAGTCCTCCAACTCCAAGGATTCATTCAGGTCCACTTCCCATTTCTCCATGTAACTCAGTTTCTTTGTTTCAGATGTCTTAAGAATAATATATATTTCCGATACGTGACCTCTGAGTTTATCAATTTTTCACATAAGTACTCCATTCGAGTCCTACAGGCGAGACCTGATGTGCGTTTTAGGGCATTAATATAATGTGCTAGCTGAGAGTACCTGTAATGTTCAGACACTGGCAATTGAAATTTGTCAATCAGAGCTTGTTTGGTATACATCCCCCTATGATCACACATATCAGCGATGCGCAATAGGCCTTTATTTATCAACCATGAGAATGCCCGGGGTTCTAGACCTGGGGCAAACTCAGGGTTTCGATACACTGGAGCCAAAGGTCCATAAGGAGATCAAAACTTATAAGTTTTGGATAACCTATCCCATATACCCAGGGAGAGAGACAATGACGGACATAAGATAGCCGGTCGTGACTTAGGTAAAAGCCACAACAAATTGGAGATCACCCACTCTCCACTGGAGCAGGATTCCACTTTCATCCACAGTGGGTGTGTGGCTTGCGTATGGGATCTTAGTTGAGCCAGCTGAGAGGCATAATAATATTCCAGTAGACCCGGAACTCCCAATCCTCCTCTCCCCCTGGGGGCATGGAGAGCATGTTCACACAAGTCCTCATATCCCACCATATAAATTTAATCAATTTCCTCTGAAACAATGCTAGATCCGTCATATTAAGTGCTATTGGTAGAGTACGAAACAAATATAAAACCTTTGGGAAAACCATCATTATTAAGGAGTGCATTCTGCCGAACCATGATGGAGGTTGATGTTGCCACCTAGTCAGATCCTCTGAGAGTCTTTTGAACAATGGAGGGTAATTTTGGGAATATAGAGTATGCAGGGATGGAGTGAGTTGTATTCCTAAGTAAGGGAGTGCTTTGGATTGTCATTGGAACGCAAAATTCAGTTTCAACGCCTCAACTGTGCTATCTTCTAAAGAGATATTTAACGCCTGAGATTTAGCATGGTAATTGTGAGTCTGGAGATATGAGAGCAATGTCGGAACATCAAATACAAATTTGGAATGGAGGTGAAGGGCGAAGACAACATCATTAAGATGTTATCTGCAAAAAGTACACATTTATGTTCAGCCCCCCCACACTATTTCTCATTTTTATGGCTAAGGGCTCGAGTGCTAATATAAATAGTAGCGGTGAAAGGGGGTATCCCTGATGAGTGCCCCTATGGATATTCAGGGAGTTGGACAGATGACCCTTGACCAGTACGGAGGCCGTGGGGCCCTTGCACCCAGAGTAGAGACATAAAGCGAGGGCCAAAACTATAACGATCCATAACATTAAGCAGATAGTTCCATGAGTCGAATGCCTTGTTGACATCGAAGTATAGCAACATCCCTTGTCTTATCCCTTGTGCATCCCAGTCTGAGTGAATCGCTGATATAACATATATAACTCGCCTAGTTTGGTCTGAGGCTTGCCTGGTGGGGACAAAACCTGCTTGGCCTGCCAAAAACGAATTCATTCGTGCTGCCAGAACCTTTGTCAAAATGTTTAAGTCAACGTTGATCAAAGAGATGGGGCGATAGTTCGCACACTCTCTGTGATCCTTACCCGGCTTAGGCAAAACATGAATGAAAGCCCTATTCTCATTTGGTGGAAGGGGTACTCCTCTTTGGATCTCGTTATAATAAGAGCAAATATGTGGAATTGGTTGCTGCTTTTTACTGTGGTGGAGGTAGTCTCACAGCGCACCTGCATGTCCCAATTTCAAGCACCTACAGTGATCATGATTATGAAGATTTTAAGTGTCTTGAGGATTTAATGGACTTAAAATGATCTTAATATGATCTTCCTATGATTTTATTATTTGTATTATTTTATAGTATTCTTTTAGAAATGTTGTTATTGCCTGGAGTTCTGCTTTAACACTGTGCTATTTTTCGAATAGCATTTTTTTTAACAGTTAAAAAAAAGACAAAAAGATGCGTTTATAGTCTATGTGGAATGAGCACAGTGCACAGGATTAGTATTTATGGCGGATGTAAATCGAGTGAATGAGAGAAGTAATTGAAATACGGCTGGACAGATGGAGACGTGAACAGCGAGATGGCAGCTTGATCCATGGCAGATGATAAGTCAGGAAGAGGCATCAATAGGATATGTGGATAATATATTCCAATCGCATTCATCACACAGGCGCTGGGAATGCATCGCCCGCAGAATGATCGTTCTCAGTTTAAGGGGCTTAAAGGCTTCAGGCCAAGAATACACCATATATTAATATGACCTATTCTGAGAAATAAAGAACAGCTTTGTTCACTGCACGAATTCTGACCAGTCAGGGGGGATAGGTACTGTTTCCCAATTGATAAGGCAGTTAGTTTCAGTTAAAGAAAAGCCATACCGATCATTATCTGCCCTCCATCCAGGGGTAGGCAATGAACACAGGGCCCAACAATCTCTGCCTCTTTCTCCATCAGAATGATCACCAGCTCATATACAGTATTAGAATAGTAGAGATCAGGGCCGGCCTTAGGTGTTCAGGCGCCCTGTGCGAGCTAATCCTGTGGCGCCCTCCGCACATTTTCTTGCACCTTTTTTGCACTTTATTTGACTTTTCTTTTTTATGATCACTAATAACTAAAGAGCCCCCTTTACATCAGAGACCCCCCACACAAAGCCCCCCTTAATTTACAGCCCCCCTCACATCAGAGACCCCCCACACAAAGCCCCCTTCACATCAGAGACCCCCCCACACAAAGCCCCCCTCACATCAGAGCCCCCACAAACAGAGCCCCCTTACATCAGAGACCCCCCACACATCAGAGACCCCCCTACACAAAGCCCCCTAACGTCAGAGACCCCCCCACACAGAGACCCCCTCACATCAGAGACCCCCACACAAAGCCCCTCTAAGATCAGAGACCCCCTACACACACACAAAGCCCCCCTCACATTAGAGACCCCCCACACAAAGCCCCCCTCACATCAGAGACCCCACACACAGAGCCCCCTTACATCAAAGACCCCCCCACACATCAGAGACCCCCCCACACAGAGCCCCCCTCACATCAGAGACCCCACACACAAAGCCCCCCTAACATCAGAGACCCCCTACAGACACACAAAGCCCCCCTCACATCAGAGACTCCACGCACAGCGGGAGGTAAGAGGCGGCCGAGGCCTGTGTTAACCCTGTCCAGGCCGCGGTCGCCGCTCACCTCCCTCTGTGCGGCCTGAATCGCCTGATCCTCTGCAAGCTGTGATGGCCTCACGGTGCCCTTGTTGCCCATGGCGCCCTGTGCAGCCGCACAGCTCGCACACCCCAAAGGCCGGCCCTGGTAGAGATAAAGCTGCGCTAAAAGTGATGCATGTAATTGCAACAAATGTGTCTCATAAAGTAGCAGTGAGCTGTCAAACAAACTTAAGAGTGAACATACAAGAAATATGCATATGTGCAATCAAGCAAATAAAAGGATCACCCCCTAACAGCAATATAAATACTAGCTCCAAACAAAAAAGTATATATATATACAGTATATAGAGTCCAGTTGAAGAGATAAAGAGTCCAAATACTGTGTATTAATGTGCAAAGAGACAGAAATCCTCCACAGCTAAAGTGAACTCTTCCTCCACTGTGTCAAAGTGCCAAAATCACGCTATTGCGCTTACCAGATGGAAACTGTAATCAGGCATTGGAAATAAACCATACGAGGTATGTATCCAGTCAGCTCCACCAGAACCCTTTAGTACCTCCACTCCAGGTCCGCTAGATGATATGCACAACGTTGTATGGAGACAACAAGGGCACTCCAGCAATTACCATGAAAAGATAATAGCCATCATAGTGAAGTATGCAACAATAGGCGTTTATTAAATATGGTAGAAAACTCACATGTATAAAACCAAAACAGCGCTTGTATTCGGCGGGATCCGAAGAACACAGCCGCCCGACTTCCGGGTATCATGTGTTAACGTCAGGCGGCTGTGTTCTTCGGATCCCGCCAAATACAAGCGCTGTTTTGGTTTTATACATGTGAGTTTTCTACCATATTTAATAAACGCCTATTGTTGCATACTTCACTATGATGGCTATTATCTTTTCATGGTAATTGCTGGAGTGTGGAGTGCCCGTGTTGTCTCCATACAACGTTGTGCATATCATCTAGCGGACCTGGAGTGGAGGTACTAAAGGGTTCTGGTGGAGCTGACTGGATACATACCTCGTATGGTTTATTTCCAATGCCTGATTACAGTTTCCATCTGGTAAGCCCAATAGCGTGATTTTGGCACTTTGACACAGTGGAGGAAGAGTTCACTTTAGCGGTGGAGGATTTCTGTCTCTTTGCGCATTAATACACAGTATTTGGACTCTTTATCTCTTTAACTGGACTATATATATATATATATATATATATATATATATATATATATATATATATACTTTTTTGTTTGGAGCTAGTATTTATATTGCTGTTAGGGGGTGATCCTTTTATTTGCTTGATTGCACATATGCATATTTCTTGTATGTTCACTCTTAATTTTGTTTGACAGCTCACTGCTACCTTATGAGACACATATGTTGCAATTACATGCATCACTTTTAGCGCAGCTTTATCTCTACAATTGTTCATTTTTTGTTTCCCACTGTAGCTGCAGCTTTAATTTATTTTTTTCAATTTTTTTCACGCGTTTATTTTTTCACGCATGTTTAGCGCGGTTATTTTTGTTTCATACAGTATACTATACAATACAAATTGTAGGAATTGGCTTATCTGCCAGGAAATCTGTAAAGTAACATGCATTGCAAATTTCATAAAGTGTAATAGAAAATTTACACTGGCTCTTCTTCCCCAGATTCCTCACTGCTCTTTGGATTAGAAGTGACATAAGAACTCTGATGATGTTGGGACACCTAAATACCTCCCCTCCTACCCACCAGTTTACAGGGATGCCTCTCCCACTGCAAGCCTGATTTCAGCTTTTAGTTGCCATGTGGAAATTCTATATATAAACAGGTTTTGAGTCACTACATTGCCTGGACTGAAAAAAAAAAAAAGGTTTTTGACTTATAAAGGAATATAGAAGTTAGAAATGGCTAATTGGAAATTTTTGCAAGGAGGAATTTTTCTTTAAAGTGTTGCAGAGTGGGTGGCATTTGGCAAACCCCATGTGGTGCCCTGCACTGAGGAGAAGAGGGTACAAGTGATTGTTATGCATTGATTCTGCGATGGGTCTCAGCAGGATCTCTCCTGCATCTCCTTTATTACTGTTGTATTTCATATTCGGCTTACAGATATGTGCCGCTGTGATAAGTGACGCACACTGAACTGTTCCGCCTGACTCCTCCATATGGAAATAGCTGTGTTGTTTAGTATGTCAGCGGGGTGATGAGACACCCCACAAATGTCCTGACAAGCTGGCTTTACTGATGGCAGTTGCAAATGTTTAGATTATAAGGTGAAAAATGCCAGCTATTGTAACGTTCCATGTCTGACAACCTATACCACGCTGCTCTTATCGCAAAACACTATTTTTTGAGCTTGCAACTATTTTAAAGCTAAAATCTAGGCAGATATAAAAGACAAATTCATGCAGCTCTGTATTCTTTAGTTCAGCATTAAAGTGCTACTAAACCCCCAACAGTAAAATCAGTGTGTATATGCAGTAATGCATGCTTGTTATACTCACTGTGGAACCTAAGGGCTTAATCCTCTGCATTGTGTAAAAAGGCTCTTTTATGCTGTCTTCTCTGATCCTCCCCTTCTTCCACTGTCCCCAATCCATCTGCTGATAGTACAGAGCCTTAGGGGGCACTCTGCATATACTCAGTTTGGTGTGTATTGCTAGAGAGTTTATTTTTTTTTTTTTGGGAGGGTGTATGTAATCGGCACAGGACCAATCGGCAATCTCCGGAAAGAAGGTCAGGGGTCATACAGCCTCATAGGACATTCAGAGGAGAATAAAACTTCTCCTACAAGCTTTAACCAGTGCTCAGGCAGAAACTGATAGAAGTCACAAGACTGCTATATAGTGCTGATGGGAAAAGGTATTGTAACAATGCTCATTGTAACTGAAATGTGCAGGTTTACTCATGCATGGTCATAGTTAATCTTTATTGCAAGAAGTTCATTTTTTCTGCCACAAGATGGAGCTTTATGAACTTGGATTAATCATCAGTTAGGAGAATTTCATTTTGGGAGTTGTGGTTCCAGCCAGAAAGAACTCAAAAGTGGGGTTATTTAAATTAGAAATCCCGGGAAGCCAGAGGGGAGTCCGAAAAGGGAGACTGGTGTGTGAGGAAGTGCAGACCCTGTCTGGAAGAGAGACAGGGGGAAAGATACAGGAGAAGACTGTGCTTTACAGTAGAGACAGTGCCTGTCAGTTCTGGAGAACTGGTGAAGCTGCTGCCATCTGCCTAGACAAGTCTGCATTCATCTCACTGTGTGCAGGAGCTAGCGATCATCCTGATGCCTAGTGTTGGAGACCCAGACCTGCTGATTTCTGCTGTGAGGCTGCTGAGTCTATCTAAGGGCTGTTGCTGCATCGCAGAGGTTCTGCTGCTGAATACTGCAGATGTACACCTAGAATCGTTCCATCTTAAAGGGGGCCCCCCGTTCATCACTGAAGAAGACCTGCTGCTACGAATACTGTGCTGTTGGTGAGTGGAATATTTATCCTGTGTGTCACACTGACTGACTCTGTAGTGAAATCTATTGTAAGACAAACCACACTATCCCTCTTAAAGGCACCACCAACTTTCCTTTGATATTCTGAAAAATTCTGCTGTTTAGAATTTTAACGCCGAACATCCGAGATTCATCTAATAATATACTCCTGATAATTAACCCCTTGCTGGACACTTTGCCACTCAGTGCCCTTGGGAACTCAGTGTTCTACAACCATTTCTTTTTTTTATAGAAAACATTTTCTTTATTTCTTAAACTTCTTCAAGAGCTCCAATGTGGATGGCCGAAGATTTACTTTGAAGACTGCATTAGAGAGCTTGTTACCCTGTTCAGTCAAGAGTTTATAGTTATTTTACTGTCATTGCATTGTAGCCTAGGCCCTAGCCTCCTCACTGTAAGTGACTCTAGGCGACCTAGTCATTGTTCTATTGATACCAAATATACCGTTGCCTTTTGTTGTTTATTTCCAGTGGGGAAAGCTTTTATTCAGCTTTATCAAAACCTAAGGAGGCACTGCTACGGCATTGATTGATATTTGAAACTGTATATGCTAAAACGTGTACTGCATTGTGATTTCCTGTTATTTTTGACTACTCATATTCCTAATTTAACTTGTTATCAAGGTATCCAAAGTCTCAAGTCTCATTTCAGGGTGACCCTGAGGCATTTACCAAACCTTTTCAATTTGTGTCTGTTGACGGATATACCCAAGGTGTCAGGAGTACAGAGGTTTTTGTAGAGGTCAAGGTAAGAACAGAGGACCCAATTCAACCAGCGGCTCCTGCAGGGGTAGCGCTAAAGTATTTAGTTGATACTTACTAAAATAATTACATTTACATGTTCTGTGTACTGTGGGAGACCAGATATAGTAAGCGCAGGGCCCTGGGTTTAGTAACACTTTAAATTTAGTTTTTTAATGCAAGCAGTATAGTACCAGAATTGTACCTGATATCAGCTTTTTGCAGTCTTTGTACAGCAGACCTGGAGTGTCAGAGGAAAAAGCTTTGCAAGGAGCCAATAACTTCATGTACTGAAAATGAGCATGATGATAGGTGGTGAGAGCAGAGTGACCCAGAGATGAGCTCATCACTCTGCTACTTCTTTCATTATCCAGTCGCAGGTTGGGACAGTTCTGGGAGGACCTGGGTTTAGAGGAAATACATTTAATGATGCTAACCATCAGAGTGAGGACATCTAATGGCACAATAGAGGTTCTGTGGACTGAAGGTAAAAATTTCAGTAAATATTGGTTCTATTATTTTATTTTTTAATACGCCATTGTTTTTTTTTTTTTTTTGCTATTTTTGGCTGGAGTTTTGCTCTAGGGGGAAAAAACAATTTCTTAACTCTTCCTTAAACCTTCAGAGGCACCTCAAAGAGTAGGACTCTCAGAGATACAGATAATCGATCATGTTACAAGTTCTTCTCCTGTCAGCTTGAATTTAAATTTCAGCCATTGTTTGAGGGTAAAGGTAATGTAAAGACAAATACCAATTGCATGGCAGACTTTAGGCACCATGTCAAACTAGCAACTTTGTAGCAGAGTGAGAGCACATCTCAAAAGAATTTGATGTCCAAACTGAAACCTCCAATGTGGGACTTGGAACTATTCTATCATAAGTCATCCATGAAGAGGAAGATCCTGTGATCCTTCTCAGTCAGAAGTTAACCATAGCTGAGGGTACTATGCTATAGTAGAACAAGAAAGCTTGGTCATTAGGTGGACCCTAGGCTCATTCAGGTATTACCTCTTAGGAAAGAAGTTCAGGCTCATTTGCACCCATGCTCCTCTGGGCTAAAAAGTCAGTGTCCAACAATTCTGCTTGTCCCCAAACATCACACACTCTCCAATATCTATTTATGGGACTGCAAATCACTGGTGTGCCTGCCCATTAGCAGCTGCATTGAATAACGAGTATCTTCAAATGCTGTAATACCAATCGTTCAGCAACTGGGCTTAAAATCACTTGGAACGACTGCAACAATTACCTGTCATTTAATGCAAAGTCATTTCTTGCAATTTATTCAACAAACACAGTAGGAAGAGTGATTCTGTAGTGGCATCAAATCTCTGCTACATATTAACACAGGGACATGGCCAAAACTCCAAGCAGAAATGAAAAACACCATCAAATGTAGATATGTGTTCATTAAAGTCATTAATGGCCCATTCAGACTATTGTGTTGTGGTAACATGATAAAACTTGTGTAATGCACAAAACATTGTGCAGTATGTTGTAGTTCCATTCATTTTGAACAGCATCCCAATGCACCTATGAAGCGCAGCACAAATATACTTGTGCTTAAGCCAAAGGCAAGACACAGATGTTGTGGTGCACAAGGCTGTATTTCTTTAAAAGGAACCTACCATAAGAGAAACATGAAGGCCAGAGGAGAACTGGGCTAGGAGCCAGTATGAAGAATATATGTTAGGGTGGTAGCCCTGATACTTAAGACATCGATCAGAGCAGAATCTGCAATCATTGACACGTGCTGGGTATTAAATAGATTCCTGTTTTCCATTCAAAACCACGATTACAGATTCTGGAAGAGGATATTTTGACCTGACCTTACTCCAGTGTTTCTCAACCTTTTTTTAGTCAAGACGCCCTTTAAAATGATGGACAATCTTAAGGCACCCTCCAAAATTATGGACAGTCTTGAGGCACACCTTCCTAAAATGTAAACACTATGCTAATAGTTTTACATAATACAGTAATATATACAGTGCCTTGCGAAAGTATTCGCCCCCCTTGAACTTTGCAACCTTTTGCCACATTTCAGGCTTCAAACAAAGATATAAAACTGTAATTTTTTGTGAAGAATCAACAACAAGTGGGACACAATCATGAAGTGGAACAAAATTTATTGGATATTTCAAACTTTGTTAACAAATAAAAAACTGAAAAATTGGGCGTGCAAAATTATTCAGCCCCTTTACTTTCAGTGCAGCAAACTCTCTCCAGAAGTTCAGTGAGGATTTCTGAATGATCCAATGTTGACCTAAATGACTAATGAGGATAAAAAGAATCTACCTGTGTGTAATCAAGTCTCCGTATAAATTCACCTGCACTGTGATAGTCTCAGAGGTCCGTTTAAAGCGCAGAGAGCATCATGAAGAACAAGGAACACACCAGGCAGGTCCGAGATACTGTTGTGGAGAAGTTTAAAGACGGATTTGGATAAAAAAAAAGATTTCCCAAGCTTTAAACATCCCAAGGAGCACTGTGCAAGTGATGATATTGAAATGGAAGGAGTATCAGACCACTGCAAATCTACGAAGACCTGGCCGTCCCTCTAAACTTTCAGCTCATACAAGAAGACTGATCAGAGATGCAGCCAAGAGGCCCATGATCACTCTGGATGAACTGCAGAGATCTACAGCTGAGGTGGGAGACTCTGTCCATAGGACAACAATCAGTCGTATTCTGCACAAATCTGGCCTTTATGGAAGAGTGGCAAGAAGAAAGCCATTTCTTAAAGATATCCATAAAAACCAAAATCTAACTTTTTGGCAACAATGCAAAACATTATGTTTGGCATAAAAGCAACACAGCTCATCACCCTGAACACACCATCCCCACTGTCAAACATGGTGGTGGCAGCATCATGGTTTGGGCCTGCTTTTCTTCAGCAGGGACATGGAAGATGGTTAAAATTGATGGGAAGATGGATGGAGCCAAATACAGGACCATTCTGGAAGAAAACCTGATGGAGTCTGCAAAAGACCTGAGACTGGGATGGAGATTTGTCTTCCAACAAGACAATTATCCAAAACATAAAGCAAAATCTACAATGGAATGGTTCACAAATAAACATATCCAGGTGTTAGAATGGCCAAGTCAAAGTCCAAACCTGAATCCAATTGAGAATCTGTGGAAAGAACTGAAAACTGCTGTTCACAAACGCTCTCCATCCAACCTCACTGAGCTCGAGCTGTTTTGCAAGGAGGAATGGGCAAAAATTTCAGTCTCTCGATGTGCAAAACTGATAGAGACATACCCCAAGTGACTTACAGCTATAATCGCAGCAAAAGGTGGCGCTACAAAGAATTAAATTAAGGGGGCTGAATAATTTTGCACGCCCAATTTTTCAGTTTTTTTATTTGTTAAAAAAGTTTGAAATATCCAATAAATTTAGTTCCACTTCATGATTGTGTCCCACTTGTTGTTGATTCTTCACCAAAAATTACAGTTTTATATCTTTATGTTTGAAGCCTGAAATGTGGCAAAATGGCGCAAAGTTCAAGGGGGCCGAATACTTTCGCAAGGCACTGTACATATGTAGGGGACCCAACGTTGGAGGTGCAAATGGTACTGATTAGTATTCCAATGTTTCTCCCCTTCCTTAGTTTTTCTCCGTCACTCAGCTAATGTGACCCCAAAGCTGATGGAGGGAAGCAGGAGAGGGTCAAACAAAGATGCTATACAGGCGACTGACATCCTCCTTATCAACTGATGATGTCGTAATGGTGCAGAATGAAAACCTATGGCTTTGCGTAACTAAAAGGCAGGCTTCACCCACCCGCTGCCTTGTAATACGCTCTGTGTCTGCTACCCCTCTTGCCAATCTCTCCATTGGCTACCACTCAACCAACAAATTTAATTCAGGTTACTAACCATAACTTACAAAGCCATCCATAACTTGGTGCCCAGTTACATCACTAATCTGGTCTCAAAATACCAACCAACTCATTCTCTTCGTTCCTCCCAGGACCTCCTGCTCTCTAGCTCCTTTGTAACCACTTCCCATGCTCGCCCCTAGGACTTCTCCCGAGTTTCTCCCATCCTCTGGAATGCTCTACCCCAATTTGTCCGACTATCTCCTACTTGGTCTACTTTCAGACGATCCCTGAAAACACATCTCTTCAGAGAAACCTATCTGGCATCCACCTAACAACTGTACTTTTATTTTCTCCATCAGCCCATTCCCCCACAGTTATTACCTCTTGTATCTTTTGAGCCTCCCTCTTAGATTGTAAGCTCTAACAAGCAGGGCCCTCTGATTCCTACTGTATTAAAGTGTATTGTATTTGTACTGTCTACCCTCAAGTTGTACATTTTTGGGCAATTTATAGGCATTTTGCCAAGGCACCCCTGAAGAAACCTCAAGGCACCCCAAGGTGCCTTGGCACCATGGTTGAAAAAGGCTGCCTTACTCCACCCTCCCTAATGAATCGATTTTCTCCCCGTGAGTGTCTCTGAAATGAATAAAGCTACAGGATTAGCATGACAGCAACAAAATAGCTTTTTATAAAGTATGGGTCTCTATAGCAGGCAACATACTGTATTTCTTTTTCAACAGGATTAAATTAACTACAGTTTTCAGCCTAGGGATTCCAGGAGCCCACTGTGCTGTCTGACCTGGTATAGTGATCACAAGACTGGTTGATAAGTGTTAGAAAGCATTGTGCAGATAAAATACTTCCCAGATACGTCTGTGTATTTAGTTGTTTGCCTGCAGTTTGACTTCAATAAAGGCAGAGAGAAAGCTTTAGGTTTGGGAGGATGGAGATTTTGTAACAACTCTAAAAATAATTATTTATTACAGAATCTGCTTAGCTTCTTAGGACAACCATATTTGCTTCGTTTTTCAGGTCAGAAACATTGGCAGCCACTGAGGTAGGGTTAGTGGATAGTTGTTGTTGTTGCATGGAAATTTAAATGCAAGAGGCTTGCACAACTGCCTAATACTGAGGCAGTAGTAGGCACTAACCAAAGCATGCACCTGCATTATAGAGATATACCAATATTTGTATGTTTGTAAGGGGGACTAGGATTAGGCAGGTGTTGGTGCCGAGCTGTGCAAGGCCCTGCCCCACTTCTTTTTGCATAGGACAACCACCCTCCTGATATTGATGGAACACTCCCCCATATTGTGTCATACTCCTGAGCATTGGCCCACTCTCAGCATTTCCAGCCGGAGGCCTTAATCCTAGTATAAAGGAATATCCACACATAAAATGCATTTTCCACACTTACTGTAATTTCTGAAAGCTTTCCCTGACATTGCTAGCCGCAAACGGGTAAGAGCACTCATCTACCCCAATCCTCTAGGGGCAAGGTGCCACGATCTAGGCGGCGGCCTTCCTTTAATGCTCATAAACGTCTTTTTCGTACCTCCGGGTCGCCAGAAAAAGGGGAGGAGTCCAGCGACGTAGGTCTACGTCGCTGGACGGGAACGAGCCACTTTGCTGCAGTACAGTCAACGTGACTGGTCGGCAAGTGGTTAAATAACTCATTAAAATATCAAAGACATCACAATGTAATAGCAAAATAACAAAGAAAATTGGTTACAAAGTGATTGTAGACATAACAGAATGATAGTGAACATGTATAAAACATGCATAATTTATGTATGAATGCAAAGGCTCACAAATAAGTAAATGCGATACAAGGCAGAACCCAACGGTTCTGACTGTGGTGTGTGTCTGCTGACACATATTGAGATATTATCCTAAGTTTTTGTTGACTGCTGCCAACTATCCGGTTCTTTGTTTTTAAACTCTGATTGTTAGATTGTTCATTGGCTTCTATGATGTAATCACAAGACATTTGCTACCCCTGAAGAAAGAATATCATTCCGCAATGTGTTGAGCTTTGCCTTGTATCGCATTTACTTATTTGTGAGCCTTTGCATTCATACATAAATTATGCATGTTTTGTACATGTTCACTATCATTCTGCTATGTCTACAATCAGTTTGTAACCAATTTTCTTTATGTTATATTGCTATTACATTGTGATGTATTTGATATTTTAATGAGTTATTTAATAAAAAATTATATTTTTTTATACCCCTTTACAACATACTTGTTTGACTTCTAACTGTAGGTCGTTATAGTCCCACCTTGTGGGAAACTTTTTTCTCTTTTTTTCTGGTATATCAGGGATGAGACCTACTCTGTAATCCAAACCCACATCCTCCCCATTTTCCCTTTCCTGGGAACCAGTTATGTCCAGTTCTCCAAACATAGTATAGACTCCAGGCAGTTAATAGTTGGCAGATAATGCACTTTTTCACTATCACAGTTGCCCAGCTATGGCATTTAGCAATGATAGCTGCCAATTTAAGGTACCGTATATACTCGAGTATAAGCCGAGTTTTTCAGCACATTTTTTTGTGCTGAAAACGTCCCCCTCGGCTTATATTTGAGTCAACAAAAAAAAAAAAGTTCCCAGCCGATCCGACGTGTTTAAGATTTAAAAATGGCGCCGCCCGGCGTATACATGTCACCACGCATGCGCCGCTCCCGCTCGGGACAGGCCGGGAATAGCCGAACGTATACCAGCTTTCCCGAGCGACGGCGGCGCGTGCGCAATGACGTGTCGGCGCCGGGCGGCTCCATTTTTAAAATGAAGGCACCTCTGGAACAGGTAAGTGAAACACAGCCGCACTAGTATGCCCGCAACCCCGCATCCTCTTGTACCATGCTTGCCACCCTGAATTCTCCTGTACATGCCAGCCACACTGCATTCTCCTGTACCATGCCAGCCACACTGCATTCTCCTGTACCATGCCAGCCACCCTGCATTCTCCTGTACCATGCCAGCCACCCTGCATTCTCCTGTACCATGCCAGCCACACTGCATTCTCCTTTACCATGCCAGCCACACTGCATTCTCCTGTATCATGCCTGCCACCCTGCATTCTCCTGTACCATGCCTGCCACCCTGCATTCTCCTGTACCATGCCCGCCACCCTGCATTCTCACCCTAGGCTTATACTCGAGTCAATCATTTTTCCCATCTTTTTGTGGTAAAAGAAGGGGGCCTCGGCTTATACTCGAGTATATACGGTATTTTTTCTACTTTACTAATCTACAGATTATTAACTGTATTGTATCCGCTGTTTTCTCTTATTAGTGGGGGCACCAGTGGCGTACCAATGGGGGGGGCGGGGGTGCGGCCCGCCCCGGGTGCCACTCACTGGGGGGTGTCAGCCGCTGTCCTGCCCGGTGTGTTCAGACAGATCCCGCAGTGTGACAGTCCGTGCTGCTAGCGGGGGGCGGGGCCACGGCGGGAATAAGGGGGCGGGGCCGCGGCGGGAATAAGGGGGCGGAGCCTCGGCGGGAAGAAGGGGGCGGATCCTCAGCGGGAAGAAGGTGAGTGCCCATTACCCAGGTGTGTGTGCTGGATAGGAGGGGGATGGGGCTGCTGCATATAGAGGAATTCATCATTCTCTATTATTCCTGCAGCTGCCTGCTGAATAACTGATTCCCCTCTCCCTCCTGCAGGAAGAATAGGGAAAGATCAATTCATCTATATGCAGCTGCCCCATCCCCCTCCTATACAACTTATTTTGCTGGCCCCCCAAAGTTCTTAACCTCCTCCAGTGCTCCTAATCCCCCCTCAGTGCTTTTAGCCCCCCCTGTTCTTTACCCCCCCCCCCGATGCTCTTCAGCTCCCCACAGTGCTTTCTCCCTCCCCCCAAGTGTTCCCTGTCCCCCCCTGTGCTCTCCACCCACTGGTTTTCCCTTCCCGCCCCCCAAGTGCTCCCTGTCCCCCCCAGTGCTCTCCACCCCCTTGATTTTCCCTGCCCACCCCCCAAGTGCTCCCTGCCCCCCCCCAGTGCTCTCCACCCCCCTGGTTTTCCCTGCTCGCTCCCCAAGTGCTCCCTGCCCCCCCCAGTGCTTTCCACCCCCCTGATTTTCCCTGCCCACCCCCCATGTGCTCCCTGTCCCCCCCAGTGCTCTCCACCCCCCTGATTTTCCCTGCTCGCCCCCCAAGTACTCCCTGTCCCCCCCAGTGCTATCCACCCCCCTGATTTTCCTTGCCCACCCCCCTAAGTGCTCCCTTTCACCCCAGTGCTCTCCACCCCCTGGTTTTCCCTGCTCGCCCCCCAAGTGCTCCCTGTCCCCCCCAGTGCACTCCACCCCCTGCACCTTCCAACCCCCCTACAATGCTTTCCAAACCCCCTCTTAATTCTCTCCAGTCCCCCCCCCCACCGTGCCCTTCAGCTCCTCCAGTGCTCTCTGCTTCGCCTGTGCTCTCCAGCCCCCCTAGTGCTCTTCTATCTTCTATCATGTCCTCAGTCTCTGAGCATCTCCTGTATCATGTCTGTATTTTCTGACCATCTACTGTATCATGTCTGCAGTCTCTGACCATCTACTGTATCATGTCCTCAGTCTCTGACCATCTACTGTATCATGTATGCAGTCTCTGAGCATCTCCTGTATCATGTCTGCAGTCTCTGACCATCTCCTGTATCACGTCTGCAGTCTCTGACCATCTCCTGTATCATCACTGTAGTCTCTGACCATCTCCTGTATCATGTCTGTAGTGTCTGACCATCTACTATATCCTGTCTGTAGTCTCTGAATATCTCCTTTAGCAAGTCTCCAATCTCTTACTCAAACTTAAACACATTGCTAATATTAGCTATCTACCTATGCTGAAGGTAGGACTGTGCAGGGGAGGCAGAGAGTGCAAAAGGGGGAACTGTGATTAGAGAGACGGAGGGCAGACTGCAAAGGGCACTGTGATGGGGGGCTGTGAAATTTGTGCAAAAAATATTCTTGAAAACATTACATTTTTTGTGGCTGTTTTTACATTTTAAAGTGGGGGGTGCCAGATATAGGAGCCGCCCCGGGTGCCAAATGCTCTAGGTACGCCACTGGGGGGCACAAGAGCAAAATCCACCGACACCCATGTCCACCCCACTGCTTCTGTTTTTTCTACAGATACGACATAGGAGCAGTAGAATTCTCTTCTTCATATGGGATTATGATTTTCCCTTGTGTTATAAAACAGATTGTTCTGTGGTGATTCATATCTGATTGTCCAAGCAAGTTAACCAGTTTACAATGTGCATTATTTCCATTCTTTGCCCTGGGGTAGCCCATCTAGTCACATTATGGTAAATGGGACCAGAAAGATACATTCTCTTATTAGAAGCATAGCAAAGTATTTTTATAGTATTTTTTGTAGGGTTCAATTTTTTTGCCCCAGCACACAATAAACTGAATCCATAGTCTCCTTTCTCTTTTCTCAACCACCTATGCACTGATGAGTGATAACAAGCCTGGAAGAGTTGTATTCAATGGTTGCTAGATTGCTCTATATTTGGGCTGTATCTTGGCTATAAACTAAAGGTTCTGCCTGTACATTTGGATACATTATTATTATACAGGATTTTTATAGCACCAACAGTTTACGCAGTGCTTTACAATATAAAAGGGAGACAATACAGTTACAATACAATAAAATACAAGAGGGTTATAAGGGCCCTGTTTAGAAGAGCTTACTATCTAATAGGGTGGGCAGGTGGTACAAAAAGTAATAACTATGGGGAATGAGCTGATGGAAGTAGTAAAAGATTAGATGGAGGTGTGATAGGCTTCCCTGAAGAGATTAATTTTCAAACAGCGCCAGAAGGCAGCTAGAGTAGGAGATAGTCGGACAGATTGAGGTAGAAAGTTCCAGAGGATAGGAGAGGCTCTGGAGAAATCCTGGAGACCAGCATAGAAGGAGGAGACAAGGAAGCTTGAGAGCAAGATGTCTTGAGAGGGGAGGATGGTTTGGGTGATATTTGGAGACAAGATTGGTGAAGTAGCTCGGGGCAGAGTTGTGAATGGCTTTGTAAGTTGTGGTTAGCATTTGATTTGCTGGGCAATCGGAAGCCAGTGTAGGGATATGGGCAGAAGGGTGGCAGACTCTGACTGGTAACGTAGATGAGTCTGGCAGCAGCATTCATGATGGACTGAAGAGGGGATTGCCTATAGAGAGGTAGGCCTATGAGGAGAGAGTTGCAATAGTCAAAGTGAGTGAATGAGTAGCTTGGTAGTTTCATTAGTTAAAAAGGGGTGTATTTTAGAGGTGTTACGGAGGTGATGTCTACAAGCTTTTGACAACAATTGGATTTGAGGCTGAAAGGACAGGTGTGAGGGGAGGTATTGATGGTTGCATTATTGAATTGATGGAAAAGTCATAGAGGGGGGTACGGATGGGGGAGGGGGGAAAATTATCAGCTTGGTTTTAGAGAGATTTATTTTAGGGAGTGGTGTGACATCCATGCTGATATGTCAGTAAGTAATGTGAGAGGAGACTTAAGGAGGGAGGTGAGGAGTAGACGAATAGATTTGGGTGTCATCAGCGTATAGATGGTATTGAAAGCCGTGGGCAGTTATCAAGTGACCACGTTTCTGGGAGTGATCTGCGCATATTTTAGAGGGGAGGGGAAAGTGCCACTAGAGAGGGAGAGATTGAAAATGTAAGTGAGGGAGCATATGATAGAATAAGAGGGTGACCGTAGTAATTGTGAGGGAACAGGATCCAGGGGACAATTGGTTAGATGGGCATCTGAGAAAAGTTTTGTAACCTCTTCAGCAGTAGCCAGTTCCAAAGAGGAGAGTGTTGACTGTGCTGTTAGGCTAGGTATGTTGAGTGGGGAAGATGTATGCACAGTGGGGGTGTCCTCACGTATTGCATCGATCTTGTCTTTGAAATGATTGCCAATCTCCTGGGCAGTGAGTGAGTTAGTGGGTAGAGGGGGTGGGGAACAAAGCAGAGACTTAAAGGTTGAGTAGAGTCGACAGGGACTGGATGACAAGGTATCAATAATAGAGACAAAGTAGGTTTGCTTGGCAGCATGGAGGCAGGAATTGTATTTTAGGAGGGCGGACTTATAAAGGGACAAGTCTTGCAGGGATTTTGTGTCACAGTCGTTCAAGAGCACGGCAATGTCTCTTGAGATTTCTAGTATTGTCAGTTTGCCAGGGTTGTAACGGTCGGGGCCTGATTCTGCATGTAGTTAAAGGAGCAATTAGCATGTAGTTAAAGGAGCATAGACAGAGGTGGCCAGGTCAGGAAAGGACAAGGGAGAGATTATGTCATAGAGCTGGTCAGTAGCAGAATAGAGAAGAGAAGGGTTAAAGTGGCAAAGGTTCCTACAAGTAATTGTTTGCTGCTTGGAGGGATAGGTGGTTGGAGGCAAGTATATTGTGAACCTGATGAGGTTTTGATCAAAGAGAGAAAAGGGGGTGTTGGTGAGGTTACCAGGAGTGCAGGGATGGGAGAATACAAGGTCGAGGGTATTACCATTGAAGTGAGTGGAAGTGTTTGTCCATTGGGTTAGGTCAAAAGATGAGGTTAAGTTGAGAAGTTGAGCTGTAGCTGGGCTGTTAACATTAACAGGGATGTTGAAGTCACCAAGAATGATAGTAGATAATTTGAAGAAGAAAAATTAGGGTAGCCAGGTATTTAGGATCTGATTTGTGACACTTGAATATGGGGGGGGATTGACAATACCAGACTAGCCGCAGACAAAGGGAAGGGTCATAAAAGGTATAAATGGAATAAACTGACATTCTGGGTGGACAGTTGTATAAATGGCTATGTACAGCATATGTGGACTCTATCTAGGTTGTAGACCAGCAGTTCTAGATGTGTAGTTGAATAAATGGCTTTTTATGTAGGTGGTATTTGTGCTGTAAACCAGCAGCTCTGAATGTATACTTGGATAAATGGCTCTACAGTATATTTAGGGGGAATGTTGGCTATAAACCAGTGACGGTTAGATAAATGGCTGTTTATGGTGTATATGTGCTATAAACCAGTGGCTCTGGATGGATAGCCGGATAACTGATTCTATATATAGGCTGCATATGTGTTTTAAATCTGCAGTTCTGGATTAATAGTTGGATAAATGGATTTATATAAAGTCTGAATCAGAGCTATAAACCAGTGGTTCTAGATAGACAGTTTGGAAAATGGCTATATCTAGACTGTATCTGGCCTATAAATGAGCAGTCCTAGATAAACATCTAGGTAAATGGATCTACAGTATCTCACAAAAGTGAGTACACCCCTCACATTTTTGTAAATATTTTATTATATGTTTTCATTGGACAACACTGAAGAAATTACACTTTGCTATAATGTAAAGTAGTGAGTGTACAGCTGGTATAACAGTGTAAATTTGCTGTCCCCTGAAAATAATTCAACACACAGTCATTAATGTCTAAACCGCTGGCAACAAAAGTGAGTAGACCCCTAAGTAAAAAGGTCCAAATTGGGTCCAATTAGCCATTTTCCCTCCCCGGTGTCGGTGACCTGAAAAAAAGAATTGTTGCTCTACATAAAGATTGCCTAGGCTATAAGAAGATTGCCAAGAACCTGAAACTGAGCTGCAGCACAGTGGCCAAGACCATACAGAGGTTTAACAGGACAGATTCCACTCACAACAGGCCTCGCCATGGTTGACCAAAGAAGTTGAGTGCTTGTGCTCAGCGTCATATCCAGAGGTTGTCTTTTGAAATAGACGTTTGAGTGCTGCCAGCATTGCTGCAGAGGTTGAAGGGGTGGGGGGGGGGGGTCAGCCTGTCAGTGCTCAAACCATATGCTGCACACTGTATCAAATTGGTCTGCATGGCTGTCGTCCTAGAAGGAAGCCTCTTCTAAAGATGATGCACAAGGAAGCCCGCAAACAGTTTGCTGAAATTAAGCAGACTAGGGACATGGATTACTGGAACCATGTCCTGTGGTCTGATGAGATCAGGATAAACTTTTTTGGTTCAGACGGTGTCAAGCGTGTGTAGCACTACTACTGCTGCTGGTTACAGGTTCCAGTGGGTTACCCATAGCAACAACACAATAGATTAGCGACTTTAAAGCGGAGTTCCGGGCACAAAAACAACCTTTTTTTTTGTGCCCATCCGCTTGGTCTCCTTCACCTGAAAAGGAATTGGATAGTTAGGCATTTTTTTTTTCACTCACCTTGTATTTGTAGATTGAAAATATTCACCTCAGTGAACTTCCTCCCTCAGCGCCGCGGCTCCGCCGTCACTTCCTGTCTTGCGATGATTCCTGGGAGCTGAACGTCATCGCTCCCAGGAATCAATGCGACGGCGCCGGCCCCGCTCGTCACTTCCGGGGCGACGCCGCATTCCCCCGCTAAACAGCTTCTGGGCATGCCCAGAAGCTGTGGAGGAATGCGGCGCCGCACCGGAAGTGACGAGAGGGGCCGGTGCAGGCGCATTCTGGGACAAGAAGACGCGGAAGAGGACGCCGAAGTGGATCGCACTGGCTTCAGCTGCCCACAACAGAGATGGCAACGCTGTGGAAGAAATTTTATAAGTGAGTATTTCTTCTAAAAGGTAAGTGCGAACCGGGACAGATCAGAGGCTAGCCATTGTGGAATATACTAGCCCTGACTGTCCCGGGGTATGTTTGTTGAAAAATGGTTTCTGTGCCCGGAACTCCGCTTTAAAGTGCTTGGCTCAGTGAAGAAACAGTCTACTGGTTTCGTTTTTTTTGTAGTTTTATTTGAGAACTTGGATAGGAGAAGGGATGAGTGGGATACTCCAACTTGAATGAACTAGGCACAATTTGCTGGGACGTCTAGAAATAACTGAGTACGGCAAGGCCACTGCCTAGCCTTGTCACTAGCAGTGAAGAAGAAGTAAAGAACTTATATTGCTCTGTGAATCGCTCTTCAGGGTCCAACTAGGCACCTCCTTTATCCCTATTCTTCAGGGTTCTAAATCGCAAAACCTTTACTGTAATTCTTTCTGTGTGAGCTAGCTCCTTGATCCCCTGACTTCATTGGAGTGGTCCCCCTTTCTGGGCCAGACCCTTTGGCAAGTCCCTCAGTACTCACGGACACTGTTTTTCCCAAGAGACTCTGCCAGCAGCTCAGCTCCACACCTGGTTCACTAGGCTGACTGCCTAAGACCACCTTCCTCACACACAGCAGGAGGAGAGACAGCCATCTGCCTTCTCCTGGGACTCTGCTTCCCACCAAAGATGCCCTGTCACATGTTCCCCTGGCTTTTATGAGCAATCCCAGGATGCATTGCAATAATGTCCTCCCATTTGGGACTCCCATAAAAGCCAATGTGTCACTGGCTAGGTATCCTCCACTGTCCAACAGGCTCCCCTATTGGATGCAGTGGGGATACTCCATCAGACCCAGTGAATCTCACCTGGAGACATGCAACAGGCACCCTAATAGATCAGGCTTCCCTGATAAGAAGAAGGAGCAATAGAAGCATTTTCCTAGCACCTACCACCTAGGAGGGTGCTAAATGTGTGTGGCGGCAACCAGTTGAGGAGTACAAAGACAAGTGTGTCTTGCCTACAGTCAAGCATGATGGTGGAGGTGTCATGGTCTGGAGCTGCATTAGTGCCATCACTGGGGAGCTACAGTTCATTGAGGGAACCATGAATGCCAACATGTACTGTGACACACTGAAGCAGAGTAGGATCCCCTCCCTACAGAGACTGGGCCCCAGGGCAGTATTCCAACATGATAACGATCCCAAACACACCTCCAAGATTACCACTGCCCTGCTAAAGAAGCTGGCCAAGCATGTCTCTAGACCTAAACCCTATTGAGCATCTGTGGGGCATCCTCAAACGGAAGGCGGAGGAGCGCAAGGTCTCTAACATCCACCAGCTCCGTGATGTCGTCATAGAGGAGTGGAAGAGGACTCCAGTGGCAACCTGTGAAGCTCTGGTGAACTCAATGCCCAAGAGGGTTAAGGCAGTGCTGGAAAATGATGGTGGCCACACAAATATTGACACTTTGGGCCCAATTTGGACATTGTCCCTTAGGGGTGTACTCATTTTTGTTGCCAGCTGTTTAGACAATAATGGCTGTGTGTTGAGTTATTTTGAGGGGACAGTAAATGTACAATGTTATACAAGCTGTACACTCAGTACTTTACATTGTACCAAAGTGTCATTTCTTCAGTGTTGTCACATGAAAAGATATAATAAAATATTTACAAAAACGTGAGGGGTGTACTCACTTTTGTGAGATACTGTATATTGGTTTATGAATGGTTCTACACACAAGTGGGCCATTAAGGGTAACAAGCGTAACATTTTGAATGCCACTCTAACGCACTGAAGTAAAGCACTAGCATAGTAGTGAGCTGCAACACAAATGGTAGTGTGTTGTGGTGTGTAGGATTGCCGAAGAAGGATTGTGTATGATTCGTGGCATGTTAAAGCAGATGTATACACTATAAAAAAAAAAAAAAACCTGCAAGACAATGGCTTTATGTGCTAATATGCATCGCATACTAGCACATTATGAAATACTTACCTTAGAACTAAGCCTAATGCCCGGTGACCACTGTGGGGGCTGACATGTTCCCCCGGCCTGTCTTTTGGGTTTGTGGGTTCCGGTGCTGCGAGTGGCCAGAGCTGAGATCACTTCACTCCCACGTATGTGCGTGGGAGCCCTCGGTTCCACCAAAAAGCTCTGAAGTTCCGGCACGATATGCCGGACCTTCAGAGCGCATGCGCCACTGACGTCAATGGTTGCATGCAGGGTGAATATCTCCTAAATGGTGCATGTTTAGGAGATATTAATTTTACCTACAGGTAAGCCTTATTATAGGTTTAACTGTAGGTAAAAATAACAAAACGGGGTATACAACAGCTTTAGGGTGGTTTGGCAGCCAATTTTTTTCACTGGGCTGCCTTAAGGCAATGCACATTAACGCGCAAAATAACATGCGTTAATGCACTGCAAAGATTTAGTCCTTAAAAATATCTTGTCTTTCGACTTATGAGGAATTAGCTCCTTAATTTTGGATTTGTACTTGCAGTAATGACATGTGATTACATTGTACTGTAACAGTCATCTGCACTTCCTGCACTTCAGAAGCATTTTATGGAATTTAAACTTTTTTGTTAGTCTGAATTCTCTAGATATTCTAGAGTGGTTCCAGTAACATCCTTTGTTAGGTATATAAGAATTTACTGTCAGTGTTTTTCACACCAGAATCCCTTTACATCCCCAGACACAAAGGAACCGAAAACAAAATTTATTCCAGGTAGTGAGGCAAAATTTAGTGTTCTGATGAAGCCAGCTGATTCTATTGAATTATCGTTTGAAAGCTTTCTTTATCTTATTGCAGAGCAGAATCAATTTGGGTTTGTAAAATCATGGTTATTTGTGAGAGGTTGATGTTGGTAGAGATCAATACTTACTTCTGCTGAGAATGAGACTACATGTGTGCATCCCACCACTAGGCACTACAAGAATCAGCATGTCCCAGCAGTTTTTTATATGAGGAAATCTTGGTGGCATCCCTGTGGAAGATGGAAGAATCAGGGTATCCCTCCATCTGGAAACTTAAATTGCGTGCATAAAAATAGGAAATAATCAATGATGTCTGTTAACCACTTAAGGACCAGGCCTACTTCTGGCACTTGTTGTTTAGAAGTTAAAATCAGTATTTTTTGCTAGAAAATTACTTAGAACCCCAAACATTATATATTTTTTTTAGCAGAGACCCTAGGGCAGTGATGGCGAACCTTGGCACCAGTGTTCCCTTTAAGGTGCGCGCGTGCGCGGACGCGCAGTGGAAATTACGTCCCGCGCAAGCACCTAGTTAGACGGCGCAGCCGCAGACAGGGCGGCCAGGGAGCAGAGCGTGCGCCCCGAGAGCACGCCCATCGTGTGACAATAGCGAATGAAAATTCGCTATTGTCATACGGATTCTCCTCCTGGCCAATCAGGGAGCGGGTCCTCCCGCTTCCTGATTGGCCGAAAGGCCAACTTCATGGCATTGGCCGAGGAGGAGGCGCCGGGACTCGGGAGGATGGAGACGCGGGAAGCTGGAAGCCGGGGACTGAAGACAGAGTACCGTGACCGTCCGTGAGGTAAGTGCACGGGGTCGCGGGGGGGGCCATGCCACGGCTGGTCAAACACCAGAAGATCCACTCAGGAGGTCAGAAGCTGTTCATTTGCTCAGAATGCAGCACATCCCTTACCCGAGCCGCAATGCCGACTTCCTGCTCCACCAGCATGTTAACGCAGGAGAGAAGCTGGCATCTCTGCATTTATTGGGGGCATTGCTGTGGCACTCTGCAGTTTATTGGGGGCATTGCTGTGGCACTCTGCAGTTTATTGGGGGCATTGCTGTGGCACTCTGCAATTTATTGGGGGCAATGCTGTGGCACTCTGCAGTTGATTGGGGGCATTGCTGTGGCACTCTGCAGTTTATTGGGGGTATTGCTGTGGCACTCTGCAATTTATTGGGGGCATTGCTGCGGCACTCTGCAGTTTATTGGGGGCATTGCTGTGGCACTCTGCAGTTTATTGGGGGCATTGCTGTGGCACTCTGCATTTTATTGGGGGCATTGCTGTGGCACTCTGCAGTTTATTGGGGGCATTGCTGTGGCACTCTGCAATTTATTGGGGGCAATGCTGTGGGCACTCTGCAATTTATTGGGGGCATTGCTGTGGCACTCTGCAGTTTATTGGGGGCATTGCTGTGGCACTCTGCAATGTATTGGGGGCATTGCTGTGGCACTCTGCAGTTTATTGGGGGCAATGCTGTGGCACTCTGCAGTTTATTGGGGGCATTGCTGTGACACTCTGCAATTTATTGGGGGCATTGCTGTGGCACTCTGCAGTTTATTGGGGGCAATGCTGTGGCACTCTGCAGTTTATTGGGGGCATTGCTGTGGCAATCTGCAGTTTATTGGGGGCATTGCTGTGGCACTCTGCAGTTTATTGGGGGCATTGCTGTGGCACTCTGCAGTTTATTGGGGGCAATGCTGTGGCACTCTGCAGTTTATTGGGGGCATTGCTGTGACACTCTGCAATTTATTGGGGGCATTGCTGTGGCACTCTGCAGTTTATTGGGGTCAATGCTGTGGCACTCTGCAGTTTATTGGGGGCATTGCTGTGGCACTCTGCAATGTATTGGGGGCATTGCTGTGGCACTCTGCAATTTATTGGGGGCATTGCTGTGGCACTCTGCAGTTTATTGGGGGCAATGCTGTGGCACTCTGCAGTTTATTGGGGGCATTGCTGTGACACTCTGCAATTTATTGGGGGCATTGCTGTGGCACTCTGCAGTTTATTGGGGTCAATGCTGTGGCACTCTGCAGTTTATTGGGGGCATTGCTGTGGCACTCTGCAGTTTATTGGGGGCAATGCTGTGGCACTCTGCAGTTTATTGGGGGCATTGCTGTGACACTCTGCAATTTATTGGGGGCATTGCTGTGGCACTCTGCAGTTTATTGGGGGCAATGCTGTGGCACTCTGCAGTTGATTGGGGCAAGCTGGTCACTCTGCATTGACGTCCCCCCCCCCCCCATTGCTCAATCTAAAGGTTTGCGCTCAGAAATTTTTTTATTTGCTCAGCACAGTAAAAAATTAGAGGGAACATTGCTTGGCACCCCAGATGTTTTGGAACTGCATTTCCCATGATGCTCAACTACACTGCAGAGTACAGGAACATCATTGGAAATGTAGTCCCAAAACATCTGGGGTGCCAAGGTCCACCATCACTGCCCTAGGGAATAAAATGGAGATTTTTGCAATACTTTATGTCACACTGTATTTGCGCAGCTGTCTTACAAATGCAATTGTTTTAGAAAAAAAACACTTTTTTTAATTAAAAAATAAAAAAGAGTAAAGTTAGCCCATAATGTGAAAGAGAATGTTATGCTGGGTAAATAGATACCTAACATGTCATGCTTCAAAATTGCACACACTCGTGGAATGGCGACAAACATTGGTACTGAAAAATCTCCATAGGTGTCACTTTAAAAAGTTCTACAGGTTACAAGTTTAGAGTTACAGAGGAGGTCTGGGCTAGAATTATTGCTCTAGCTCTAACAGTTGGGGCGATACCTCACATGTGTGGTTTGAAAACCATTTACAAATGTGGGCGCGACTTGCGTATGAACTCGCTTCTGCGCACGAGCTCGTAGGGACAGGGCGCTTTAATTTTTTATTTTTTTTTCTCTCTTTTATTTTACCTTTTTTCTTTTTTTTTACACTGTCCCTTTTAAAAAACTTTTTTTTTTAATCAATTTTATTCCTATCAGAAGAAATGTAAACATCCCTTGTAATAGAAATAAGCAGGACAGGCCCTTTTTAATGTGAAATCTGGGGTCAAAAAGACCTCAGATCTCACACTTAAAATTAAAAAAAAAATGGGCCCTTTTAAGGCCGTTTGGCAGAAGCGACGCAATGTCGTTGCTCCGGTCCTCCATGGCCATAGAGTCAAGTGGGGGCAATCTTGCCCTCAGTCGACTTCCTGCCTGGGACACAGAGGCTCCGATAAGCGGTGAAAAGGATCGGGAAGCGGGGGGAGCAGTTAGGGCACCTCTCTCCCCGCCTATAAAAGTGATCCTGCTGCGAATCTGCCGCTGGGACTATTTTTCTGTGAATAAGGACCACTGACCGTGTAGAAAAATACTGCGGTATCAGGGGCGGACCATCCATCCCCCCTATTCATGTGTCCGGCCCCCTAATCTTCATGCAGGGCACCGGAGGCATGGATTCCAATAGGAGATTTTTTCTTTTTTTGAAGCAAGTGATTAGAGTCAGAGGCTTAAAAAAAAGGGTGGGCGTGGGGCGCAGAGCACTGCCCCATGAGCCCACCCAGTTGTATGGCAATAGCGAATAAATATTCGTTATTGTCACACTGACTCTCCTCCCAGCCAATCAGGAAGAGGGTTGTGAGACCCCTTTCCCGATTGGCCAAAAGGAGAAGCGATCTTACTGGCCACTGGCCAGGAAGAGGCAGAAGACACACGGCTGGAGGAGAAGCACAGTGGCTCAGCCATCAAGCACTCAACGGCTTGGACAGGGGGAAGGAGGAGGTAAAGAGGCAGGCCGTTCAGGGGGGGGGGGGGGTGTTTTGCCTGCCTGCCGACTGACCAACCGACCGACCGTCCGTCGGGGGGGGGGGTGCATTGGTTTGCCGCCCCCCCCCCCCGAATTACCGAGCACCAGCCGCCAATGCGAGGTATAGCAGCTAGCTGCTGCCATAACACCTATATTTAATGTCAAAGTAGCAACGTAAATACGCGGTGGGCGGTCCGGAAGTGGTTAAAGTGGTTGTAAACCTATGAAATGAAATATGAACAAAGCATATTCCTCTATAGTGTGTATTTGTCTCAACCCAGAGCACTAAGTGTCATTTCTGTCTGCTACCTCATTCCTCGGCTATCTGCATGAGTCACTTCTGACAAGTTTTCCTTACACCAAATAAGGAAAACTAAGATCTGCAGAGTGCAGCTTCAGCTCCCCACCCACTACATTCTGAAAGCTCAGACAAGCTGTATAAATTTTGCACTTTCAGCTGATGAACAGGTACAACTTATGTGGAAGGATTTGTTTCATCTCTGCGTATCACCTGGGCTACTCACTTCCATAGGCGGCTCTCTAATTAGGCAATTTAGGCGGTCGCCTAAGGCCTCGCACCTACAGGGGCCTCGCGGCCAGTGGTGGAGCGACAACATTTAGAAGGGTGCAGTCAGGGAAATCTCCCAAGTAAAATATTGTTTTAGATCCTCGGATATAAAAGTTGCAGCAGTGTGCTGCAGTCCCTTCACTGCGGCTGCCAGGTGTCTGTTGTCCGCTGACACTTACCCCGCCTTCTCTGCCTGGGGATTGGCCGTCTGATCATGTAATCCTAAGATGTGGAGGAATCGGTGGGCGTGTACCTGCATCAGTAGGAAGTGACTGCCCGGTCAGCTCACTCTGCTATCATCGGTTGTTGCTCCGGGAGGAGAGCTCTGCCATGGCCCAGGAACCAGGCCCCAACTTGTCACTCTGCAGGCTGGTCATAGATTTGTGGTGTCTACTACGCAAAGGGGGTGAGTAGCCCCAGGGAAGTTGGAAGAGTCTTAGAATGGTTGGTGGAGTAGGAGGAGGAGAAGAAGGCCCTGGGTGGCTGGGGGAGGAGAGGGTGGCTGGAAGAGAAGGAGAGGGTCCCTGGGTGGCTAGGGGAAAAGGAGAGGGGCGATGGGTGGCAGGGGAAAAGGAGAGGGGCGATGGGTGGCTAGGGGAAAAGGAGAGGGTCCCTGGGTGGCTAGGGGAAAAGGAGATGGTCCCTGGATGGCTAGGGGAAAAGGTGAGGGTCCCTGAGTGGCTGAAGGAGAAGAAGAGGGGCCCCTGGGTGGCTGGAGGATGAGAAAGAGAGGGCCCCTGAGTGGCTGGAGGAGAAGGAGAGGGGCCCCTGGGTGGCTGGAGGAAAAGGAGAGGGGCCCTGGGTGGCTGTGGAAGAAGGAGAGGGCCCCTGGGTGGCTGGGGGAGAAGGAGAGGGCCCCTGGGTGGCTGGGGGAGGAGGAGAGCCCCCCCCCCCGTGACGCCAGAGTCAGTTGCCAGGGAAGAGAGTGGAGCTGAGCCAGTCCTGCATATCTGACATCAAAGCCAAACATGGTGGAGATGGAGCCCTTTGCCCTGCACAATAACAGCACCCAAGGTGGAAGGTGAGGGGTAGCGGGGCTGTGACATTATATAGCATATGGAGTCTGTACATTATTGGTAGTTTTGGTTGGAGTTGTCCTTTAGATGTTTAACTGTTGTTTTCCCCCCCAGCTGTAAGGGACTGAGGAATGACAACCCACTATGCTGGGACTTATAGTGCCCTAGAATGTGGAGGACTGAGGAATCCTCAGTCCCTCACAGAGGGCACTACAAGTTCCAGAATAGCAGGCTGCCATGCCTTAGTCCCCACAGAGGGCACTACAAGTCCAAGCATAGCAGGCTTCCATTCCTCAGGGGGGAATGGCAGTGCACTATACTGGAGTTTACAGTGCCCTCTGTGGGGACTCAGGTATGGCAGCCTTCTGCAGTGGGACTTGTCATGCCCTTGACTGTGGCGGACTGGAGAAGGGAAGTGTAAGGGGGTCTCTGGAAACTCTGATGCAAGGGGGAGCTTTGGTGACCACAGAGTTCCCTTTTACACCAGAGTCCCCAGCTTTCCCCCCCAAATCAGGGTTCCCAGAACTCTCCTTACATCAGAGTCTCCAGCATTCCCCCTTAAATCGGGGGTTCCCAGAACTCCCCTTCCTTCAGAGTCCCCAAAATTCCTCCTAAATCAGGGTTCCCAGAACTCCTCTTACATCAGTCTTCAGAGTTCCCTCTTACAGTGTAAGGGGGAAACTCTGGAGACTCTGATGTAAAGGGGGCTCTATGAAATTTGATTTAAGAGGGGGACTCTAATGTAAAGAGGAATTCTGTGGACTCTGATGTAAGGAGGAGATGCTGGGGGGAATCTGATTTAAAGGAGAACTCTTATGTAAGGGGGGACACTGAACTCTGATGTAAGGAGGGACTCAGGGAATCATGAATTATAGGGAAACGCTGGGGACTGTGATGTAAAAGCAGACATATATATATATATATATATATATATATATATATATATACATACATACATACCCGATGTTTAATGATCTTTGATTAAAGTTTGATTGGTTAGAGAAAATTCTAGAAACTCTGAATTCATAGTACAAAGGTTAAGGCTCTTAATATATGCAATTTATACATTTATTTTTATCGCTTGAATTATCTTTCCCATTATGGGCATGAGTGGGGCCTCATGTCCAAGTTTTGCCTTAGGCCTCACAAAGCCTAGAGCCGCCTCTGCTCACTTCACTGGGCAGATGTATGGGTTTACAACCACTATACAGTAAGTCCATGAAATAAAATAAATTTCCATAACAAAAGTACAATTTTTTTCTTGCTTTTAAAGGAAACCTGTACTAAAAGAACTAAGTGTATGCCATTGCAGACTTCTCCCTCTAAAAATGCTAGTTGTGTTGCTTCCAAGCTGACCCAGTGGCCTTTGGTATACTTTTTTTTATCACTGGTCTGGAAGAAGTGTGCAAGTTGTCATTCTGGCTTTTTTCTGTTGCATGCCTGTTCACTTCAGTGTCCCAGTGTTGAAATCAGAGACAGCCTGGTAACTAGCATCACCTGACATTACTGGGCACTGAAGTAGTCAATGACTTGTGCAGAAAGACATATTTTGGGTTGTGAAGATTAAGACTGAAGGAGTCTATAAGTCCTTACTAGAGTCTCCTGCCTGGTTCTTATGTCATTTGCTGCCACTGTCCTCACAATTTGTTGAAGATAGTGTGCCTTGTAAAACTAGATGCAGGGTGGCAGCTTGGAAAGATAAGGCAATTAAACACTTGATTTGGACTGTGTGGTGATATTGTAATAAACCCGGAGGCAAGGCTGACTGTCCTTAAAGCTGAATGCATAAAGAAGACCTTCTACTGCAAATCCTTCTTTGCAGCCTGCTGTTGCCCCCCTTGTAAGGGGGATTCGAACTAGGTAGATGTTGACACCTCAATGAGCAAGTCCTCCTCTTGCTTTTTTGTGGATAGGACAGCTACCAACCTGTTGTCGATGGAATCCTCTGCCATATTGTGTCACACCCCTGGCTGTAGGCCCACTCACGACATTCCAGAACATAGGCCTTAATATTTGTGAATAAAAGAATGTCCATACATTCCTTTACAGAATTCTTTGTCGGGACATGCCATACACAGGGGTATACATGCAGGTACATCTGTAGTTGTTATTTAGGCGCAGAATCCTAGCACATAATTTGTAAGCCATCTTCCCTTTACACCTCCTCTCCTTGGTAGCACCACAGAGTTGTGACCACTTACCCTTGTATAGAAGTCTACAACATTCAGCTTCATTCACCAAGTAGAGTCATGGTGCCCTCATTGGTACACCAGTCTATCCCATTGTCTCTTCGATAGCTCTGCCCAGCTGGGCATGCTCCCAGATGGCACACTCATTCCCAGGCTTCCACCAAAACTCACATCAGAGGACTCTGGCCTGGCCAAAAGTCTCAAGTCCCAAAGAAGGAAGACAAAGTTGGAGAAGTCAGAAGAGTCAGGGCAACAACAGCTGTTCCTATTAAGTTTTGTACCACAGAGGAGTCAGGGCAACTACAGCTGTTCCTATTAAGTTCTGTACCACCTCACCTGGGACCTCAGCCCTGTTAAGGGCTTAGACAGTAGCTGACTACATCCAGATAGCTCTGTGGTGTTTGGCTCCCATGCCCCATCCCACACTAGGCCCCTCCCACCCCTGCATTTATATGGGCAGTAACTCTTTCCTTATATCACTAGAAGAAGGTTTTCTCTAAAATGGGCCTTACACTCTATTTTTTTCCCCCTACACTATACAGCACTGGGAACAGAGCCATCTAGTGGCAAGCAGACTAACTGCACCTACTAACAACCTTTGCTGTTGTAAACTGCCCACAGTCCACACTAATACTCTCCCCACCACCCCACCAGCAAACAGTCATCACCACACCGAGAAGATAGCTAAAAAAAAAAACATTGGAGGACCCTCAGACAAGATGGGCTAAAATGAAACTGGAGCTCACTCTACTCACAGTAAAGCGGCTGCAGATAGGCTGGAGCATTTTGCCTATACTCCAGAGGAGACAGGTATTATTTCCCTGTGTCCCCAGAATACCCTGACTGTTCATTGAATCAGGTGGAACAGGGTGAGGGCGAGAGTAAGCTACATGCTGGTGATCCTGAATGCCATACAGTTCCCCTCACTTAGAATGGGGATCCTAAGCAAGTGAAGCCCACTTTAGTAGAGGTTCTGCAAGCAGTAAACAGAAAGGATACAAGATCACAGATACAAAGTCATAAAGAAGACATCACTCTAATAAGGCATAATATCTAGAAAATAAGAGAAAACAGTTCTACTCTTGAGGGTAGGATAGGAGATTTATAAGACAGAAAAAGAAACAAAATGTGGCCCTTCTGTGTTCCAAAACAAGAGCACATGATATGAGATAGGAGGATCTCGAAAATAGACTCCGATACTACAAAGTATAACCTTCGATTTTTTGGTATCCTTGAATGTGCGTAAGGCTAACACCCCACTGGATTTATTGAGACCAGGCTACGCAATGCATTTGGCAGTGAACATTTTGTGCAGTTTAGTGAGGAGGGCCCATAGAGTATTAGGTTGAATGCTCCCTAGTGAATCTAAGCAGGCCCAGTTAAACTCCCAGTTAAACTCCTAAATTACCATGCCTAGGATAACATTCTGAGATTAACCAGAAATTGTTGTGACTTACCTATTAACAATGCAAACATTTCAGTCTTCCTTTATTTCTTCTCAGAAGCACAAATGCAGAGAGCAAAGTTCCTGTATGTCAAGCGTAGGCTGAGAAATCTGCATGTTCCGAACTCTATGATATACCCTTCTAAACTTCTGCTGGTGGTCAAGGGTAAAACACATTTCCTGGACACTGCTCTTGCTACCCTAATCTGGTTGGATCATCATGCACCCCAAGGCATAGCCCTAAATAACATCTGCCATGCATTTCCTTTTTATCTCAAAAGTGGTGGTACCTTATCCTCTTAAGCAGCACTAGACCATAGCATTGCAAGACACATCAGACTGCACTTACCCCACTTGATTCCCAATGTGATTCTAGTGGACTTAGGATACCAGTTGTGGTGGGACTTCTGCGTTCTATCTGTTTTTCTTGGTTGTTTAACTGTTACTGGCTCACTGCTTCTCATGACTGCAAGATCAAGATGTTATTTCCGAGGACTTCAATCCAACCATCTTCCCTGATCTAAAATTCACTGCTATAAGCAATCATAGTATGTGATAATGTGTATGTGTAAAAAAAAAAAAAAAATCCTGATCAACTCCCCAGAGAGATACAGTCGTACTATGGTAACACTGTATTGCTCTGGTCACGGTATGTAACAAAAAGTAAATAAAATAAAAGGAAAAAGAAAAAATATTTTAAAAAATTGAAAAAAAAGGTATTACATTTTTTTTTACATACTGTCACCAGTCAGTGACCCTAGTCACTGCCACACCAGTTGTATGATGATGCTGTTATGTAAGTATATAAACCGCGCTAATGCTAACCAAATATAATTGATAATAAAGGAGTAGAAGGCAAGCAGCAACTTCAAAGTGTGACATCACCCCAAAACAATATATATGAAAAGTCGAGCTAAGTGATGTAAGATAAATAGTCTTAAGTGAGAAAAGTCCAAATAAACATAAATCAATGAAAAAAGTTTGTGAATTCCAGTAAGTGAAGGGTAAATCAGGTTAAGCAAGAAAATCCACAACTGATTGCTGTTCCGCTTACCAGAAGCTGGTGAGTATTGTGCAAAATTGATAATTAATAAAAATATGATGATGCTGTACTTTAATGGTGACATTATATTGTGAAAAAAACTATTGTAACGACACCCCGAGTATGAAAGGGGTTACAGTCGTTTAGGACAATTCATTCCCGAACACAAAGGCAGCTACACTCCACTCAGCCGAACAAGAAACCCATACGAATAATCCCCCCCAAGTACGAGATGAGGCTCTGTATTGAGGATCAAGCAGGAATCAGACTGTTTATTGAAAAGGAACACACGCTTTATATACACGTTAGAAGTAATGCAGTCACTACATGAACAATGACCCAAATCCAGCCCCCAACATCACACAGTGATTACATAACGAGCCCCCAATACCCATTAGTCTGAGTGTCAATACATCCCTTAGCAGACAACAGGTGAGTCCATTAGCACACTTAACAATAGGTGAATGGAAAGCCACCTCAGACAAGAATATCACAATTTACTTATTCAGACAAAAGCAACATCATTAAGCAATAGACAGTCGGTCTCCACATTAAACTTCCTGGAATGCCCATATTAGGAGTTGTACTTCCTAGTCATAGACCTCATAATGTACAGGGAATAAATTCTTCATATTTCAAGAGAGACATCATTCCTGAATATCACTGTCCCATTTGGAGCAATCCAAACCATATCCCCAGCGCCCCCCAGTTTCCTGGTCACCCCGCGCCCAAAGTGACTCCCGTCACAACTATTTTTTTTCTTCATCTCCCAAACTTCCAAAAAATTGTAACAAAAAATTACAACTTCAAAAAATGTGCTATGCATCTTACTTAATACCTCGGACTGTCTACTTTCCAAAAAGGCCATTAGAGGGGTATTTGTACTGTCCTGGTGTTTTCAGGTCTCATGAAATAGGATAGGCCGTCAGTACATCAGGATTGATCGATTTTAAGATATATAGTGGGTATAGAAAAGAATCATCCCCTTTAAAATAATCACTTTTTGTTGCTTTGGAGCCAGAAATGAAGACAGACAAAGTTTTTATTTTATCCAGCTGTACTTATAACATCCAAGTGAAAGATATAACACCAACATGTCAGAACTAAAACTAAAAAAGTTCAAAAACAGAATCATTGAGTTGAAAAAAAGGATCACCCCCCTTATGTCAGTGTTTGTTGGACTACCTTTTGCTTTAATTACAGCCTTTAGTCTGTTGGTATATGTATCTAGACTTTGCAATATTTGCCCACTCTTCTTTGCAGAACTGCTCAAGTTTAGTTAAATTTGATGGTGACCATTTGTGGACTGCAATCTTTCCACAGATTTTCAATGGGGTTTAAGTCGGGGCTCTGATTAGGCCATATGAGGATATTCGCCTTTTTCTCCTTCAATCACTGTGTGGTAAATTTTGCTGTGTGCTTTAGGTCATTGCCATGTTGGAAGGTAAACTTTCTTCCCATTGTCAACTTTTTGACAGAGGGCAGCAGACTTTTCTCAAGAATTTGATTGTATATTGCCCCATCCATTTTTCTTCTATTTTGACAATTGCCCCTGTCCCTGCTGCAGAGAAACACCCCATAACAGAATATTACCACCTCTATGCTTTACTGTAGGAATGGTGGTATTTGGATGATAAACTGTATTGGATTTCCGTCAGGCATATCGTTTGGTGTTGAGGCCAAGTAATCGTACTAGTCTCATCTGACCACCATAAGCGTACCTTGAACATTCTGAGGCCATATGAAAAAAAGAAAAAGGAGTTATGGTCAGATGAGACTAGAATTGAATTATTTGGCCTCAGAAATAAAGAAAACATTTTTTTTTTCATAGCCTCTTTGTAAGGATTAAGCAAAACATAAAAAACACAGTGGTGATTTAATTAATACCACTAAAAGAAAGCCCTATTTGTGTGAAAACATTTATAAAAATGTGGGTACAATGTTGCATGACCGCGCAATTGTCATTCAAAGTGTGACAGCACTGAAAGCTAAAAATTGGCCTGAGCAGGAAGGGGTAAAATTGAAGTGGTTAAAAAAAACACTCAGTGCTCCACTCCAAGTAGAGAATTCAATGGTGCTCCAGACAGCAAAAGTGAGAAAGGTACCTCAGCACACCCCTTTGGACAGTGTAAACTCACCAGAACATAGATGTAATTCGCTTAATCACATCAATTGGATTCCTCCATTCCTCAGGAACCACCAAGCTCCATAAAACATGGGTTTAATATATTCAATTGTAGGTATTATTCCTCCAGTGCTCTAAACACACCAATCTCCACTCAAAGGGACGAATGGGAAACATAGAAAGAAATGTTAATAAAATATAGAAAGAATCAGCGCTCAACTCTCAATGAGGGGGACCACTCTCTCTAACTCCAATGTATAATATAAAAACGTGTCTTTGGATCACAAGGATCTGGTGATCAATATCTATGAATGTGTACGTGAAGATGTGGAACAAAAAATGTGAAAAGATGAAAGCAATGAAATAATAGTAGTGATGGTGAATAAAAAGATGTATAAAATATATTCAGATAGTCATCCAATCAAAAGTAGGACAGGTGAGTAAACTGGTGCAATCACAAGTGGCTGATCATGCAAGACAAAATAGTGTGCAACTCATATATGATCAAACAATTATAATATAAAAAAGCACATGACAATGTAGATGTTGATCATAGGCAAAGTGACCAAAAACAAACTCAAAAAAAAAAAAAAAAAAAAAAGTGCAGCAATAATCTGCTGGAACGTGCTTAAAATGTCCACCAACTGAGTCTGAACATCTAAAAAATATTAATAATAATAGTCCCAATAAGTGATTAAGGTGCAAGGTGCCAAAAAATTTTTTTTTCTTATATATAAGGTGATCTTTTCAATACACTCTAGGGGTGAGGTGCGCTTTGCAGACACAGCAGAGTGAGTGTATCCCGGTGAGCTCAAACTCCAAACACCGAGTGCAGTGGCCGCTCACCTCCACAACACTCAGACTGAGCATTAGATATGAATATCCAGGCCACCCTCTCAACTCGTCCGCCAACTGCCTAGCGTCCTCCAGCAGCAATGGATCAAACAATGGGAGTATAGCAGCATAGGAAACTCAAAAAGCCTTAATCCCTGTATTGGTGCTCAAGCAAAGAGAGGCTCTCATGGTGCAGAAACGTAGGGTAACTTTTATTAAAAGACAGTACAGGCTACTCACATTACAGAAGGTAATAACGTGCAGACAGTTTCCAAAACCCGCCGATGCGGTGCGATTCGAAGCTTCCGGTCTCGGCCGAGGACCGGAAGTGACGTCAATACGGCTTACCCTGACGCGTTGCGCTACGAACACCCGTAGCTTTCTCAAAGGGGGAACAGAAAGAAATGAATTGCATAAAATTGGCAAAAATGTTTATTATTAAAAAAAAAGATAGAACATAGGAAACACAATTACATTGTTTGTTGCCTTGAAATTGTCGGCACTAACATACACAGCTTTACAATGTAAAGAAATTGTTGTCGCTCTGCTTGTCATCTGAGCCAGTCTGTGTTCCACAGTGCAATCACAAGATCCAAGACACCTGAAAATGATCCCACAGCCATTCAGATCCACCCCAATGCATTACGCCCTATCGGCTTCCTCAGGAGGTAGGATCCGGTCAACACAGCTTTCCATTTATATCCACTCACTAATTAACCCTTTTTTAGGAGCCGCAGTTCAAAGCAACAGATCCCCATAGATGATCCAATCTCCTGTCAGACACACACAGACAGGGAGATCACAATAGAGCAATTGGATGCCGCCAGAACAGCCACCAGCCCGATCCAAACGCTAAGATCTCCCCCAAGCGCTCCATACACAGGAAGTTTAAAAATGAACCAATTGGTCCACATAAATAACAACAAACAACAATAAAACTGGGGTTTCTATGTAGCTTTCTATTTATAGGCACTCACTATTCAACTATTAAACCGCAGCTCAAGGAAACCAAAGCCACTGATTCCCATGAATAATCCAATCTCCTGTTAGACACGCACAGACAGGGCGATCACAACAGAGCAGTGGGACCCCGCTAGTCCTACCCAATCCACCCCGCAACAAACACAGCGAGGCTTAAGACAGCCGCCAGCCCAATCTAACCTTTAAAATGCCCCCCCCCCCAGGAGTTTCATACACAGTAAGATTTACAATGAATCAATCGATCGACATAAATGACAACAATAAAAACGGGAATAAAATATTTAAAATGTTTGATACAGAGGAAACTAAAAAAGAGGAAGGAAAAATCACATATCATATATATATATATATATATATATATATATATATATATATATATATATATTCATACACATATACAGTATCTCACAAAAGTGAGTACACCCCAGCACATTTACACTGTTATACAAGCTGCACACTCACTATTTTACATTGAAGAAAAGTGTCATTTCACATGAAAAGATATAATAAAATATTTACAAAAATGTGAGGGGTGTACTCACTTTTGTGAGATACTGTGTATATATATATATATATATATATATGTATATATATATATATATATATATATATATATACCAAAAAAGAGAGCGGCACTCATGGGTCTTGAAAGGTATATGCACAATGACGGTTTTAATCAATGTTTCCTGAGGAAGACGAGCTTGTGCCTCATCGAAACGTTGATTAGAACCGTCATTGTGCGTTTACCTTTCAAGACCCGTGAGTGCCGCTCTCTTTTTGGTTTATATGTGCTGCAATCTCTGCTGTGCACCCGGGCCCATTTTTTTATCCCTGATATGTGTGTGGTGGCAGCCATTTGATATTGGGTATACAGTCAGGTCCATAAATATTGGGACATCTACACAATTCTAATCTTTTTGGCTCTATACCCCACCACAATGGATTTGACATTAAACAAGATGTGCTTTAACTGCAGATTTGCAGCTTTAATTTGAGGGTATTTTCATCCAAATCAGGTGAAAGGTGTAGGAATTACAACAGTTTGTATACAGGGCCGGTGCTAGACTATTCTGCACCCTAGGCAAGACCAGCTACTTGCGCCCCCCATAAATAAATTTAAAAAAAAACGTCAAAATGTCCCTATTTTCCTATATTCGCAGCACTTGCATCAATGCATTCTCCATACTCCCCCCTATACTTGCATTACTCATAGTGTCACGGAGGGGGGAGAGCAGTGTGTCCGGGTGGGGGGAGAACAGTGTGTCAGGGTGAGGGGGGGATAGAAAAGTATGTCAGGATGGGGGGAGAGCAGTGTGTCAGGTGAGGGGGGTAGCAGGGTGTCAGGTGAGGGGGGTTAGCAGTGTGTCAGGTTAGGGGGAGTAGCAGTGTGTCAGGTGGGGGGGGTAGCAGGGTGTCAGGTGGGGGGTAGCAGGGTGTCAGGTGGGGGGGTTTGCAGGGTGTCAGGTGAGGGAGGGTAGCAGTGTGTCAGGTGGTGGGGTAGCAGGGTGTCAGGTGGGGGAACAGTGTGTCAGGTGAGGGGGGTAGCAGGGTGTCAGGTGAGGGGAGGGTAGCAGGGTGTCAGGTGGGGGGACAGTGTGTCAGGTGGGGGGGTAGCAGGGTGTCAGGTGAGGGGGACAGTGTGTCAGGTGAGGGGGGTAGCAGGGTGTCAGGTGGGGGGATAGTGTGTCAGGTGAGGGGGTAGTAGGGTGTCAGGTGAGGGGGGGTAGCAGGGTGTCAGGTGAGAAGGGGTGGCAGGGTGTCAGGTGGGGGGGACAGTGTGTCAGGTGGGGGGTAGCAGGGTGTCAGGTGAGAGGGGGTAGCAGGGTGTCAGGTGGGGGGACAGTGTGTCAGGTGGGGGGCAGCAGGGTGTCAGGGGGTGTCAGGTGAGAGGGGGTAGCAGGGTGTCAGGTGGGGGGACAGTGTGTCAGGTGGGGGGGGGTAGCAGGGTGTCAGGGGGTGTCATCTGAGAGGGGGTAGCAGGGTGTCAGGTGGGGGGTAGCAGGGTGTCAGGTGGGGGGACAGTGTGTCAGGTGGAGGGGTAGCAGTGTGTCAGGGGGTGTCAGGTGAGAGGGGGTAGCAGGGTGTCAGGTGGGGGGGACAGTGTCAGGTGGGGGGGGTAGCAGGGTATCAGGTTGGGGGACAGTGTGTCAGGTGGGGGGGTAGCAGGGTGTCAGGGGGTGTCAGATGAGAAGGGGTAGCAGGGTGTCAGGTGGGGGGACAGTGTGTCAGGTGGGGGGGTAGCAGGGTGTCAGGGGGTGTCAGGTGAGAGGGGGTAGCAGGGTGTCAGGTGGGGGACAGTGTGTCAGGTGGGGGGGGGTAGCAGGGTGTCAGGGGGTGTCAGGTGAGAGGGGGTAGCAGGGTGTCAGGTGGGGGGACAGTGTGTCAGGTGGGGGGTAGCAGGGTGTCAGGGGGTGTCAGGTTAGAGGGGGTAGCACTGGGTGTCAGGTGGGGGATAGCAGGATGTCAGGTGGGGGGTAGCAGGGTGTCAGGTGGGGGGACAGTGTGTCAGGTGGGGGGTAGCAGGGTGTCAGGGGGTGTCAGGTTAGAGGGGGTAGCACTGGGTGTCAGGTGGGGGGTAGCAGGGTGTCAGGTGGGGGGACAGTGTGTCAGGTGGAGGGTAGCAGGGTGTCAGGGGGTGTCAGGTTAGAGGGGGTAGCACTGGGTGTCAGGTGGGGGGTAGCAGGGTGTCAGGTGGGGGGACAGTGTGTCAGGTGGGGGGTAGCAGGGTGTCAGGGGGTGTCAGGTGAGAGGGGATAGCAGGGTGTCAGGTGGGGGGTAGCAGGGTGTCAGGTGGGGGGACAGTGTGTCAGGTGGGGGGGTAGCAGGGTGCCAGGTGAGAGGGGGTAGCAGGGTGTCAGGTGGGGGGTAGCAGGGTGTCAGGGGGTGTCAGGTTAAAGGAGGTAGCGCTGGGTGTCAGGTGGGGGGTAGCAGGGTGTCAGGTGGGGGGACAGTGTGTCAGGTGGGGGGTAGCAGGGTGTCAGGGGGTGTCAGGTTAGAGAGGGTAGCACTGGGTGTCAGGTAACATAGGGCACAGCAGCAGCACACACAGGTCTCCATGCACTTACCCCCCCCCCAGCAGCCACAGCACCGCCTCCTCCTTGCTCAGCATCCTGTGTTCTCTGGTGTACGGGGCAGCCAGATCCCGCCGCCAGCACTTCCCTCCCTGCCGCCCACGGCTCCATGTGACAAAACCCGGAAGTAGCGGTGGGCGCTTGTTTGACATTAAACAAGATGTGCTTTAACTGCAGACTTGCAGCTTTAATCTGAGGGTATTTTCATCCAAATCAGGTGAAAGGTGTAGGAATTACAACAGTTTGTATACAGGGCCGGTGCTAGACTATTCTGCACCCTAGGCAAGACCAGCTACTTGCGCCCCCCCCCCCCCCATAAATAAATTTAAAAAAAAACGTCAAAATGTCCCTATTTTCCTATATTCGCAGCACTTACATCAATGCATTCTCCATACTCCCCCCTATACTTGCATTACTCATAGTGTCACGGAGGGGGGAGAGCAGTGTGTCCGGGTGGGGGGAGAACAGTGTGTCAGGGTGAGGGGGGGATAGAAAAGTATGTCAGGATGGGGGGAGAGCAGTGTGTCAGGTGAGGGGGGTAGCAGGGTGTCAGGTGAGGGGGGTTAGCAGTGTGTCAGGTTAGGGGGAGTAGCAGTGTGTCAGGTGGGGGGGTAGCAGGGTGTCAGGTGGGGGGGTTTGCAGGGTGTCAGGTGTCAGGTGGTGGGGTAGCAGGGTGTCAGGTGGGGGAACAGTGTGTCAGGTGAGGGGGGTAGCAGGGTGTCAGGTGAGGGGAGGGTAGCAGGGTGTCAGGTGGGGGGACAGTGTGTCAGGTGGGGGGGTAGCAGGGTGTCAGGTGAGGGGGACAGTGTGTCAGGTGGGGGAGTAGCAGGGTGTCAGGTGGGGGGTAGCAGGGTGTCAGGTGGGGGCACAGTGTGTCAGGTGGGGGAGTAGCAGGGTGTCAGGTGAGGGATGTAGCAGGGTGTCAGGAGGGGGGTAGCAGGGTGTCAGGTGGGGGGATAGTGTGTCAGGTGAGGGGGTAGCAGGGTGTCAGGTGAGAGGGGGTAGCAGGGTGTCAGGTGGGGGGACAGTGTGTCAGGTGGGGGGCAGCAGGGTGTCAGGGGGTGTCAGGTGAGAGGGGGTAGCAGGGTGTCAGGTGGGGGGACAGTGTGTCAGGTGGGGGGGGGGTAGCAGGGTGTCAGGGGGTGTCATCTGAGAGGGGGTAGCAGGGTGTCAGGTGGGGGGACAGTGTGTCAGGTGGAGGGGTAGCAGTGTGTCAGGGGGTGTCAGGTGAGAGGGGGTAGCAGGGTGTCAGGTGGGGGGGACAGTGTCAGGTGGGGGGGTAGCAGGGTATCAGGTTGGGGGACAGTGTGTCAGGTGGGGGGGTAGCAGGGTGTCAGGGGGTGTCAGATGAGAAGGGGTAGCAGGGTGTCAGGTGGGGGGACAGTGTGTCAGGTGGGGGGGTAGCAGGGTGTCAGGGGGTGTCAGGTGAGAGGGGGTAGCAGGGTGTCAGGTGGGGGACAGTGTGTCAGGTGGGGGGGGGTAGCAGCGTGTCAGGGGGTGTCAGGTGAGAGGGGGTAGCAGGGTGTCAGGTGGGGGGACAGTGTGTCAAGTGGGGGGTAGCAGGGTGTCAGGGGGTGTCAGGTTAGAGGGGGTAGCACTGGGTGTCAGGTGGGGGATAGCAGGATGTCAGGTGGGGGGTAGCAGGGTGTCAGGTGGGGGGACAGTGTGTCAGGTGGGGGGTAGCAGGGTGTCAGGGGGTGTCAGGTTAAAGGGGGTAGCACTGGGTGTCAGGTGGGGGGTAGCAGGGTGTCAGGTGGGGGGACAGTGTGTCAGGTGGAGGGTAGCAGGGTGTCAGGGGGTGTCAGGTTAGAGGGGGTAGCACTGGGTGTCAGGTGGGGGGTAGCAGGGTGTCAGGTGGGGGGACAGTGTGTCAGGTGGGGGGTAGCAGAGTGTCAGGGGGTGTCAGGTGAGAGGGGGTAGCAGGGTGTCAGGTGGGGGGTAGCAGGGTGTCAGGTGGGGGGACAGTGTGTCAGGTGGGGGGGTAGCAGGGTGCCAGGTGAGAGGGGGTAGCAGGGTGTCAGGTGGGGGGTAGCAGGGTGTCAGGGGGTGTCAGGTTAAAGGAGGTAGCACTGGGTGTCAGGTGGGGCCTACGGGGCCAGCATTCATTGCGGGCGCAGCGCGACGGGGGACAGCATCCACGGGGGGCGCGCAGCGCGAGGGGGCCAGCATCCGTGGTGGGACTCGGAGCAGGAGGGAGAACTGCATCCGTGACTGCGCCCCTAGGCAGCAGTGCGCCCTAGGCGACCGTCTAGCTCGCCTAGCGGGAGCGCCAGCCCTGTTTGTATATGTGCCTCCCACTTTTTAAGGGACCAAAAGTAATGGGACAATTGGCTGCTCAGCTGTTCCATGGCCAGGTGTGTGTTATTTCCTCATTATCCCATTTACAAGGAGCAGATAAAAGGTTCAGAGTTCATTTCAATTGTGCTATTTGCATTTGGAATCTGCTGCTGTCAACTCTCAATATGAGATCCAAAGAGCTGTCACTATCAGTGAAGCAAGCCATCATTAGGCTGAAAAAACAAAACAAACCCATCAGAGAGATAGCAAAAACATTAGGTGTGGCCAAATCAACTGTGGAATGGGAATAATAACCGCGCTATTGGAAATTATAAAAAGCTGCAACTTCAAGTGTGACCACACCCCAGTGAAACAAAATATAAATCAAGTCGCGCTAAACAAGAAGAATGGAACAAATAAAGTCCATATGAAGTCCATAAATATAAATGGTGCAATCCGTGATTCTCAAACCAGGCTCCTTATGGATATATGCTTACCAGAATGGTAAAAAAATAATGCAGGTTCTTTAAACCAGAACCTTATCCACTTTTTAGAAGGCAGGAACCAGAAGACTCGTGATAGAAATGTGATCGTTGGGTCATGAAAAAATATGAAGAAAAAAGCGCAATAGCGTAAAACCCAACAAAATGCGGTACAATGTGACTATTGACACCAATGTGGTTTGCAGTGATTGAAACAGAAAAAGTGCTTATAAATGGTGAAAAAAGTGTAACCTCCACCAATCTTTTTCACTGCTTACAAAACAGGAAAAATGGGCGTGCACAAAAAAACAGAGGAAATGAAGATCCCATATAGAAAGACACCTTAAGGTACTCCTTACCAAAGTAAATGGCAATCGCATGAACACCCAAATGACAGTGCTATCCTTCACCAGGTAGATTCGCCTCTTACCAAACAAAAGTAGTAAAACGCTTGCAGGTAACTCAAACTCCAAAGATGATAACACTTGTATCTAGAACTTCTAATTAAGGCAGGTTCCAACCCAGATATCTCCAAGGAATGACCCCAAGATGATCACCGCCTGCTTTGCACAGTTCTGCTGTGCAGTCATGTGACCTTCCTCTGCTTCCCTTCCCAATCTAAGAGACTACAGTTAGAACCGTCATTGTGCGTTTACCTTTCAAGACCCGTGAGTGCCGCTCTCTTTTTGGTTTATATGTGCTGCAATCTCTGCTGTGCACCCGGGCCCATTTTTTATCCCTGATATGTGTGTGGTGGCAGCCATTTGATATTGGGTATACAGTCAGGTCCATAAATATTGGCACATCTACACAATTCTAATCTTTTTGTCCCTCTGCGCTTTAAACGGACCTCTGAGATTATCACAGTGCAGGTGCATTTATACGGAGACTTGATTACACACAGGTGGATTCTATTTATCATCATTAATCGGTTATTATTCCCATTCCACAGTTGATTTGGCCACACCTAATGTTTTTGCTATCTCTCTGATGGGTTTGTTTTGTTTTTTCAGCCTAATGATGGCTTGCTTCACTGATAGTGACAGCTCTTTGGATCTCATATTGAGAGTTGACAGCAACATATTCCAAATGCAAATAGCGCACTTGAAATTAACTCTGAACCTTTTATCTGCTCCTTGTAAATGGGATAATGAGGGAATAACACACACCTGGCCATGGAACAGGAGTGTGTAAATGAGAGTGTTTGACCTTTCTTCCAGAAGTGCTTTTGTGAGGTCAGGCACTGATGATGGATGGGAAGGTCTGGCTCGCAGTCTCCGCTCTAATTCATCCCAAAGATGTTCTATCGGGTTGAGGGCAGGGGCAGGCCAGTCAAGTCTCCCCACCCCAAACTCGCTCATCTATGTCTTCATGGACCTTAGACACACTCCTAAACCTTGTGGACAGCCTTCCCAGAAGAGTTAAAGCTGGTATAGCTGCAAAGGGTGGGCCAACTCAATATTGAACCCTACGGACTAAGACAGGGATGCCATTAAGGTTAATGGGCATGTAAAGGCAGGGGTCCCAAGCCCCACACACAATATAGTGTGTGTGTATATATACATATATATATATATATATATATATATATATATATATATATATATATATATATATATATATATATATATATATATATATATATATATATATATAAATATCAGGGCTCAAAATGTCAAGTCCTGAGCTACTAGCCAGGCCTTAAGAGTTACTCGCCACCAGTTGCCCCACCCAACCCCTACCCTGCCTCGCCTATAATTCCACCCCTAAACACACCCTCCTAGTTATCTCATTAAATTACACTGTTAAATGTTGTATGCAGAATTAGGTTACAAAAATATTTATCAACAACAACTTTAATAATATGGGCATAGGCACTGTAAACATCATTACTGACTTGTTAAGTAAATATACACTACATACAGAGTGCAGGATTGAGAGGTGCACTACGAACAGACTGTAGTGTTGAGAGGTGTACTACGAACAGACTGTAGGGTTGAGAGGTGCACTACGAACAGACTGTAGGGTTGAGAGGTGCACTACGAACAGACTGTAGGGTTGAGAGGTGCACTACGAACAGACTGTAGGGTTGAGAGGTGCGCTACGCTAAATTATTGTGCAGGAGTGACACCTTCTTTCTGCGTTCTCACCGACCCCATCCTTAAAGCTCCACTCATACTTGTGTTCATATGTGTTTTGTAAACGCATGCAAAATTGCATATGCACGCATTTATAAAACCTGCTAAAACCACATCACGTTTGCTGTGCCATTTGTTGTTAATGGCATCCCAAACACCACAAGCTGACATGTGTTTTTCTGCATGCAAAAATGTGAAAGCACTGTAAAATTAGTGGTGTAAAAAAAAAAAACTGAATGCAGAAAAAGCTCAATGAGCTACTTTGCCTTATGTAGTGTATCCCCATTTAAATGAATGGGCTGCCCTATGCATGTTGTGCATAAAACGCTAGGTGTAAATGGGGCCTAATAGCAACCATTCAGAAGCCAGTACAGTTGGTATGATAAGTTAACAGCCTGCACCTATCATCCCTGTACATTGCCTGCTTGTGCAAACTTACACACTCGGACTTGTCTCTCTCTGTCTCTCTGATGGTCTCCCCAATGTCTCGGTTCTCACTTCTCCCCAGTAGGCTGTTACCTGAAGTTTGAGTTCTCGCTGCTGACTCTTCTTCCTCCTCCTCACTGCCCTGGGACGCGCATCTTCTCTGCCGCCTCAAGTCCGGCATGTAAGTGAGGAGAAAATCTGCGGTGCTGTGCTGGAAACTACACTTCCCAGTGTGCATTGCGGCTCACAGAGCCCTCCATAGAGATGACTGGGGAGACGGCTTGTCTAAAGCCGAGCAGACCCGCTCCCAGCCCGAGCCGAGCCATCCGATCGACCCGAGCCAAGCCATCCGATCCATCCGCCCCGAGCCGAGCCATCCGATCCACCCGCCCCCAGCCCGAGCCGAGCCATCCGATCCACCCGCCCCCAGCCCGAGCCATTCGATCCACCACCATTCACCACCATCTAAGCCAAGCTAGAACACTCGCCCTCAATTAAATTCCACTCGCAAAATGCGAGCAGGCGAGTGGAATTTTTGAGGGCTGTATATATATATACACACACACACACATACACAAAGTATCTCACAACAGCGAGGAAAGAAAAAATCACATATATATATATATATATATATATATATATATATATATATATATATATACACACAGTATCTCACAAAAGTGAGTACACCCCTCACATTTTTGTAAATATTTTATTATATCTTTTCATGTGACAACACTGAAGAAATGACACTTTGCTACAATGTGAAGTAGTGAGTGTACAGCTTGTATAACAGTGTAAATTCAGCTAGGCTGAAACACAGATCTATAATTTCCTCTAGTGCATCCACTCCCCCTACAGTTAGAAAGCCCTTCCTAGGAGCACATTTAACCCCTTGATCACCCATAGTGTTAACCCCCTCCCTACCAGTGTCATTTATACAGTAACAGTGCATTTTCTTAGTACTGATCACTGTATTGGTGGCACTGGTCCCCAAAATCTGTCACTTAATGTCAGATTTGTCTATCGCAATGTCGCAGTTCCGCTTAAAATCACTGATCGCCGCTATTGCTAGTAAAAACAAAGAAATAAATAAAAAGTCCATAAATGTATCCCATAGTTTGTAGACACTATAACATTTGCGCAAACCAATCAATATACACTTATTAGGATTTTTTTTACCAAAAATATGTAGCAGTGTAGCAGAATACATATTGGCCTAAATTGATGAAAAAATTAGATTTTTAAAAAAATTGTATTGGGAATGTAAAAAATATTGTTTTTGTTTCAAAATTGTGGTTCTTTTTTTGTTTATAGCAAAATATAATAAAAATCCCAGAGGTGATCAAATGCCACCAAAATAAAGCTCTATTTGTGGAAAAAAAGACTTCAACTTTATTTGGTTACATCATCGCACGACCGCGCAATTGTCAGTTAAAGCAGCACAGTGCCGTATCGCCAAAAATGGCCTGGTCATTAAGGGGGTAAAACCTTCCAGAGCTGAAGTGGTTAATGTGTGTGTTGAAGTTGAAGCAAGCCCTAAAAGTGAACTAACTCTTTAAATTCACAGTTGATATCAAGCATAACTTGCCTGTATCGGACCAGTTTTGTGCACCTCCAAAACATGTGGAAAAGTCTTTACAGTGTGCTACAAGATTACTTCATTCTCACACCTATAATCCTTCATTGAATATTTTTCACAGATTTATATATTTTGGTCATCTTAAGTATTTTCACTTACTGGCTTACTTCTTCACTTACGCATTGCATGGCAGATATTGTGATAAGCCTGTAGTAAATTGATGGTAAATCGCATTTCAACTCTAACAAACATTGTAAGTCAATTATTTTTTGTTTTGTATCTGTTGTTCTTTTTTCTGTACCAAGAAATGTGGAAAACTGAAGGACTCTGTTCTCGAATAAAATTTCATAATTTAAAAAAGAAAAATCAATCAATTGCCAAATATCTGAAAACAAATTTAACAGTTGTTGTAAAACAAATACAGTAAACCCTCCTCCATTGCGGGGGTTACGTTCCAGACCCAGCCGCGAAAAGTGAAAATCTGCGAAATAGAAAAACCCTATTAAAATGCATTGTAGGCATGTTTTTTTACTGTCACTGTACGTGTAAAAGCATTTTAAGGTCTTTAAACACACTTTTAAAACAATAGAAACTGGTTTAAACACATAAAAGATACTGAGAGACACAGCAAGAGCTATGGAAAACACAAAAATATTTCATTTTTAATGATTTATATAGTAAAATAACATTACAAAAAAAAACGCGATATACCGGGACCGCAAAAACTGAACCGCGATGGAGCGGGGGTTTACTGTATGCTGAATGTTTCTGACACTTGGATTTGTCCCTGAAGAATGGCAGTTAAAAAGATTTTATTGGGTGAAGATGTGAATGAATGTAGACAGAAAACAGGCTTTATTCTGACAGGCAAAAAAAATGTATGAATATTTACTGATTTTTAAATATGTCAGTATATAAGTGGCGCACTGGAGTAGTTGACAATAATAAAGTTTTTGGAAAGTATTCAGAAACTTGTGTAGGCTCAACCCACTGGCCTGTTTCTGTCATGACATGAGGCGCATTTGTTTCATGCAGTATCCTGAGAGCACTCACATGCAGCTGGGGACATCCTATATCTGGAGAATCTCTGAGGAGAATTTGGCAGCCCTGGTGGACAAGCATTAATACCCCAAGGATTGCTGCATATAAACTTCGGCTCTATTAATCATGCGGATTGTTACAGCAAGACCTATGATTTATATTTTTGCATTGTTCTGCTCAAAATATTTTAAGTCTTCAACCTGCTGGGATTTCATGAGTGTCTCTAGATAAATAACGATCCCTCAGACAGGTTCCCATAGAATATTCTCAGTAACATAAAGAAGCTATAGTGAAGCTGGTTTACTAAATAAAATAAATAAGTCACCTATAAACTTTGTGTTTACAATTATATAATCCTAACATGTGTGCTAATAACATTCATTCACATGTGCAATCTTGTTTGATGTTCAGTGTGTACAGTGATGTCTCATTTTTCCATGAACATCCAAATAATTTTGCTTTTATGCTTCCTCTCCTATGAGGTGAACCACACTATGCACATAGCAAACATACAGTACAAGATATATAAATATTGTATGCTATTACGAAAAACTTTGTACACTTTACTGTTGTAAGGAAAAGTCAGTGTACCTACGACTATATGAGAATAGCCCTACACATACGGTTTGCGAATGCTTTTTCAAAATTAATGTTTCAAAAATAAGGTCCCCTTTAATGATAGCTCTGCACATGGTGTTTGATATCTATATGGTATGGGTATCTAAAAATGCTAACAGCTAAAACTTGGGCATCAGCAACGTCCTAAGGATGATGGTGGATTGGCTCTACCAAATCCCTTGTTAAACTATATATTGGCCCAATGGAAGCACATCATTGGGACAATGCAAGGGGACAGTGAGCAAGTTGTTACCACTGACTGCTCGTCGCTCTATGTTATGTTGCACACAGTACAAAAGGAATCCATCCCTTTGGCCCTGGAAGATCACGCTTTTGGTAAACCATATAAAATATACCCGTTGTATAACCTTATTCAGAAAGTATGGTGTAAAGCTAAATATCTCAAGGGCAGTGGCGGCTGGTGAAGTTTTAACATGGGGGGGCGCAAGACCCCGCCCTTCTATTTTGGCCCCTCCCATTTCTCAGAAGCCACACCCCTTATAGACCCCACCCATTTTGTCCCCTGTATTTTGCTTGCGTGAACCAATTCTCCCAATATATCACATATTAAGGGGTCCATCAGTACTAGTATAACCCATAATAGGGAGCAGGGGCCCTATTATGGGATACACTGACAGAGTGGCACAAACCCCACAGTACAGGCCCCTTGTACAAACCCCACAGTACAGACCCCCTAGCACAGACCACACAGTACATGCCCCCTTTCAATGCAGTGACCAGCGTACATGCCCCCTTTCAATGTAGTGACCAGTGTGCATGCCCCCTTTCAATGTAGTGACCAGCGTACATGCCCCCTTTCAATGTAGTGACCAGCGTACATGCCCCCTTTCAATGCAGTGACCAGCGTACATGCCCCCTTTCAATGTAGTGACCAGCGTACATGCCCCCTTTCAATGTAGTGACCAGCGTACATGCCCCCTTTCAATGTAGTGACCAGCGTACATGCCCCCTTTCAATGCAGTGACCAGCGTACATGCCCCCTTTCAATGCAGTGACCAGCATACATGCCCCCTTTCAATGTAGTGACCAGTATACATGCCCCCTTTCAATGCAGTGACCAGCGTACATGCCCCCTTTCAATGCAGTGACCAGCGTACATGCCCCCTTTCAATGTAGTGACCAGTATACAGGCCCCCTTTCAATGTAGTGACCAGTATACATGCCCCCTTTCAATGCAGTGACCAGCGTACATGCCCCCTTTCAATGCAGTGACCAGCGTACATGCCCCCTTTCAATGCAGTGACCAGCATACATGCCCCCTTTCAATGTAGTGACCAGTATACATGCCCCCTTTCAATGCAGTGACCAGCGTACATGCCCCCTTTCAATGCAGTGACCAGCGTACATGCCCCCTTTCAATGTAGTGACCAGTATACAGGCCCCCTTTCAATGTAGTGACCAGTATACATGCCCCCTTTCAATGCAGTGACCAGCGTACATGCCCCCTTTCAATGCAGTGACCAGCCTACATGCCCCCTTTCAATGCAGTGACCAGCGTACATGCCCCCTTTCAATGCAGTGACCAGCATACATGCCCCCTTTCAATGTAGTGACCAGTATACATGCCCCCTTTCAATGCAGTGACCAGCGTACATGCCCCCTTTCAATGCAGTGACCAGCGTACATGCCCCCTTTCAATGCAGTGACCAGCGTACATGCCCCCTTTCAATGTAGTGACCAGTATACAGGCCCCCTTTCAATGTAGTGACCAGTATACATGCCCCCTTTCAATGCAGTGACCAGCGTACATGCCCCCTTTCAATGCAGTGACCAGCATACATGCCCCCTTTCAATGTAGTGACCAGTATACATGCCCCCTTTCAATGCAGTGACCAGCGTACATGCCCCCTTTCAATGCAGTGACCAGCATACATGCCCCCTTTCAATGTAGTGACCAGTATACATGCCCCCTTTCAATGCAGTGACCAGCGTACATGCCCCCTTTCAATGTAGTGACCAGCGTACATGCCCCCTGCAGAGGTATGGCAGTGGGAGAGATGGGATCAGGCAGAGGGATGGTGGTGGGAGAGATGGGATCAGGCAAAGGGATGGCGGTGGGAGGGATGGTCATGGGATGAGGCAGAGCAGAGGGGGATGGCGGTGGAAAGGCTGGATGGATGGATGGTCATGGGATAAAGCAGAGCAGAGGGGGATGGCGGTGGAAAGGCTGGATGGATGGATGGATGGATGGATGGATGGTCATGGCCCATGATGACCATCCATACAGCCTTTCCACCGCCATCCCCCTCTGCTCTGCCTCATCCCATGACCATCCATCCATCCAGCCTTTCCACCGCCATCCCCCTCTGCTCTGCCTCATCCCATGACTCATGGGATGAGGCAGAGCATAGGGGGATGGCGGTGGAAAAGCTGGATGGATGGTCATGGAGGACTGACAGGACAGGAGGACCACGAGGACTCACCGGTGGTGATGTCTTCTTCCAGCAGATGACCTCCGGTGGTCTGGTCTCCTCTCCGGTGCCGCCGTCACTCCCGTCCGGTGTCCACCCGACTCCATCGCCCGCGGTCCGGTCCACTGCTGCGAGTGACGTCAGCGGGGTCAGCGTTGGATGTCCTGGATGCTGTGATTGGTCCAGGCTGGAGGCTGGACCAATCACAGCCAGGAATCCACGAAGTGGGGGTTTCCAAGGAATCTGCCTTGCGCCCAGGTTACGCCCCCCACGCCCCCCAGAAGGCAGCCAATCGGCGCCTCTTCTGGGTGGTAACCCCACCCCCCCACCCCCTCCACATCGGCTGGCGGCGGCGGCGGCGAACGCAATTTTTTTTTTTTTTCAAACTTTATTGCTCGTTTTGCAATCTTTTTTTTTTTTTTTTATCTTTTTTTTTTTTCTTCCTTTTTTCAGGGGGGGCGGCGCCCTAGCGCCCCCTATGCACCGGCCGCCACTGCTCAAGGGCATGACAGGATTCACAGAATATAGTCCTATTTGTACAAATGAGACTTACTTGGAGCTGGCTAAGTTGCAGCATGGTGCTAAGTGAAAGGGATATGAAGTGATGTATGTTAGCCAAATTTTTTGAAACAGAGTATACAGTAGATACCCTTTGAAGAGTTAAGAGGGAAATTTAACCTACCAAATTCTATGTTCTTTTATTACATGCAGTTGAGACATGCAGTGATAGCACAGGGTAGATCATCAGAGTGGACAATGTCCCCGACGCCCCTGTTTACATTAATCAGGGAAGCAGAGACATCTAAAGGGTTTATATCGCAATGCTATGCTATGCTACTTCAATCTTTCTTGAAAAAACACCCTTTAAAAGTGCTGGGGACGTGGGAAAGGGATATTGGCCAGCTTAAAGGAGATCGATGGAAGGAACGCCTACAAACAGTGGTGACAAGTTCATTGAATGTGACGCAGAGTTTGACTCAGTTATACATTATCTTGAGGGTATATCTCACGCCTCAGAAATTGCATGTTATGGGCTTACTGCCTACTCCAATATACTCAGTGTAAGCAAGATCATGGAGATCTAATACACCTATTATGGAGGTTCCCTAAATTACATATGTATTGAAAAGGGGTGGTTGACCCTTTGAACAGGGTCTACCAAGTTTTTTTACCCATGAATTCCCAATTCTTGCTTACTTAGTATATTGGATGAATTTGAATGGGAGAATCATACTAGAGAGGCAATTGTGAGAACCTTGTTCTTAGCAAGTAAGCTTATAATTGTAATAAAAAGAAAAGAGAAGGCGCCTGGCCCTTTAAATAAAAGATTGTTGAACCTGCTGCCCTTTTAATTGTAATAAAACAATAAATAGGTATATATCATAGGTAAAAAGGCGCTGGTAATCTTAATATATCACGTGTTATAAAAATTAATAGGTGATTTAAAGTGTAATATATGTGATTAAAAATTGCTACAAATATATATATGATCTACTATTGGTGCAATTAGCAAAGAAAAGTGCATACCAGTGCAATTTCAATTCAGAAGTGTTTGTGCTTCTCAAAGTAAATTAATCCACAAAGGTGTGGATCAGTGAACCAATAAATAGATATATAAAGAATTCCATACAAAAATCACATAAGAATATATAAAAATATAAATATATAAATGTGCTCCAAGTAGTGTTTAAAAGTCCAGGCAATAGCATGCAATCAAAATTGTGCTTGGTGGATTCTTATTAATCCCTTCACAGTGCTCCAGGTGCTGGGATGTGACAACCGTCAATTAAGAAGTGCTTGTGCTTCTCAAAGTAAATTAATCCACAAAGGTGTGGATCAGTGAACCAATAAATAAATATATAAAGAATTCCATACAAAAATCACATAAGGATATATAAAAAAATCACATAAGAATATATAAAAAAGTATAAATATATAAATGTGCTCCAAGTAGTGTTTAAAAGTCCAAGCAATAGCATGCAATCAAAATTGTGCTTGGTGAATTCTTATTAATCCATTCACAGTGCTCCAGGTGCTGGGATGTGACAACCGTGGCCTCTTACCAGCTAGCAGCAGGTCACAAGGACCCCCAACGCCTGTGATCCCTTTATTGGGTGGATCAAACCTCTCCTCGATTGCTTGGATCTCTGGCTCCTATATTACTCGAGTTGGACCATGTAGTCCCCCCATACACATAAAGATATAGAAGAACAAATAGCCTCCAATAGTGAAATACTGTTTTATTCTCCAAAAAACATACACTATAAGGTGACAATTAGCCTCTTACTATTTGTTGTGCCCTCCTGGCACTGGGCAATTCGGCAGTACAAAATCGTTTTTTTGGGTCTTAGGAAGATATTCTCCGGGGATCTGCAGCACCCTGTATCTCCTTTCCCCCTTTCTTTGTATTGCAGCGGTGGATGTGTATCCCAGCCTCTGTTCCGAATGCCTCTGTGTGTTACTTCCGGGTTAGCATTGACCACAATGCATTTCGCTTAACGAGCGTCCTCAGGCAGTCTCATAATTGTGCATTTGGAAGTCAGAAAATCCTCCTACAGTAAAGAAATAGATTACAGCAGTGGGTAATATTCTGCGGAAGGAAACATTTATTTACCAACACAGGGGATGTTCACGAAAATATAAAAATTTTTGGGCCCCATGGTTGGATGTCCCTGGGCTGGATATAGTCATGGACAGGCTGTTAGGGTTGAATGTTGTATAATGACCAATTTCTGTGATTTATACATGATGCTTTAATACACTAAACAAAATTATAAACGCAAAACTTTTATTTTTTTTTGCCCCCATTTTTCATGAGCTGAACTCAAAGATCTAAGACTTTTTCTATGTACACAAAAGGCCTATTTCTGTCAAATATTTTTCACAAATCTGTCTAAATCTTTGTTAGTGAGCACTTCTCCATTGCCGAGATAATCCATCCACCTCACAGGTGTGGCATATCAAGATGCTGATTAGACAGCATGATTATTGTATATGATATATGCTACCTTGATGAGGGTGGACTCCCCTAGGCTGCATAGGCTCTGGCAAAGGTGGCTGACTGACATACCCGGCCTGGACAGGGAGGCCTGGGAGGACTGCCTTGGGGACTGTTCCAGACTGATGATAGCGTCCAGAGACAAGTTAATTCAGATGAAGTTCCTGCGCGGAGTGTATTATACGCCCAAGAGGCTGCACAGAATTTACCCCCGCAGGTCCTCTGCTTGTACTAGATGTCTTACATAGGAGGGTACTTATTTCCATATGTTCTGGACGTGTCCATGGGTGGCCAAGTTCTGGAGGGGGGTGTTTGACGTCATCAACACCCGTTTACGACTTTCGGTCTCCGCACTCCGGAGCTGGCGCTGGGCATGCCAGATGATGTTCAAAGGCCTAGGAATACTAAACTGCTGATCTTTCTGCTTTATTATGCAAAGAAGGAGATTATACTTAAGTGGGCTTCTCCCACGACAACATCGTGGGAGGCCATCATCAATGGGGCCTTACCAATGTACAAACTGACTTATGTTAATAGGAATTGCCCCCAGAAATTTGAAAAAATCTGACAACCATGGCTGGATTGTGGATATGTTGTGACCGCATCCTGACTCTCGTATTGGATGTATGGCTTGTGATGTTTGCATAAATGTCTTGATATAGCATTTGAGTATCTCCTGTTTCATTGTGTTGTTCACTTGTTACACCTTTGTTTTTATTCTGTATCATCCCTTTTATTTTTTAATAAAGAGCAACCCTGTTTTGTTAAAAAAAATATTCAATTCACGGCCAACAGCTCTGGTGGACATCCCTGCAGTCAGCATACCAACTGCACGCTCTCTTGCGATATTTGTGGCATTGTGCTGTGTGATAAAACTGCACATTTTAGAGTGGCCTTTTATTGTGGCCAGCCTAAGGCACACCTGTGCAATAATCATGCTGTCTAATCAGCATCTTGATATGCCACACCTGTGAGGTGGATGGATTATCACGGCAAAGGAGAAGTGCTCACGAACACAGATTTAGACAGATTTGTGAACAATATTTGAGAAAAATAGGTCTTTTCTGTACATAGAAAAAATCTTTGAGTTCAGCTCGTGAAAAATGGGGGCAAAAACAAAAGTGTTGCGTTTATAATTTTGTTCAGTGTATGTATGTATGTATGTGGTCAAGATAATAGGCTTAATGTAATGGTCTTGGATGCAAAAACAAGTATATTGTGATTCAGAGTTGTACTGGTTATGACCGCTTGTACATACAGTATCTCATAAAAGTGAGTACACCCCTCACATTTTTGTAAATATTTTATTATATCTTTACATGTGACACCACTGAAGAAATTACACTTTGCTACAATGTAGAGTAGTGAGTATACAGCTCGTATAACAGTGTAAATTTGCTGTCCCCTCAAAATACCTCAACACAAAGCCATTAATGTCTAAACCACTGGCAGCAAAAGTGAGTACACCCCTAAGTGAAAATGTGCAAATTGGGCCCAAAGTGTCAATATTTTGTGTGGCCACCATTATTTTCCAGCACTGCCTTAACCCTCTTGGGCATGGAGTTTACCAGAGCTTCACAGGTTACCACTGGAGTCCTCTTCCACTCCTCCATGATGACATCACGGATCTGGTGGATGTTAGAAACCTTGCGCTCCTCCACCTTCCATTTGAGGATGCACCACAGATGTTCAATAGGGTTCAGGTCTGGAGAAATGCTTCGCTAGTCCATCACCTGTAGCCTCAGCTTCTTTAGCAAGGCAGTGGTCATCTTGGAGGTATGTTTGGGGTCGTTATCATGTTGGAATACTGCCCTGAGGCCCAGTCTCCGAAGGGAGGGCTTCCTTTTGGGACTACAGCCATGCAGACCAATTTGATGCAGTGTGCGGCGTATAGTCTGAGCACTGACAGGCTGACCCCCCACCCCTTCAACCTCTGCAGCAATTCTGGCAGCACTCATATGTCTATTTCCCAAAGACAACCTCTGGATATGACGCTGAGCACATACACTTAACTTCTTTGGTCGACCATGGCGAGGCCAGTACTGCAATTACAAAGAACACAGGGGTGTAGCTACACAATGAAAATGTATACCCGAGCAATGGAATGTTAGTTAGTAGGAGAAGGAGAGGCAAGAAACCACTTGTAAAGGGCATGTTTTCCAGGAAATTTTATTAAGGTGATCAAAATCAAGCCACTCTGTCCCAAAAAAGCTTGTGTACTTTTTTGAGCTTCTAGCATCATGCTTCAAGTGATCAGGCACCATAACATATGACAACACTTATAGAAAAACACTTTGAATCACTCAGGTGTGAACTGAGCAAAGAGGAAAGAAATGGAAAGGTCTTGTTCCTTTCTGGCCAATTGCTTTCGGAGGTGATACCTCTCTAGGTGTAAGGAAAGTTGTTGCTTTTAGAAGTGGATATAGGTTTTATCAGTGGTCTCCAAACTGCAGCCCAAAGGCCGGATGTGGCCCTTTGCTTATTTTTATCCTCGGGGAAATATCTTTTCTTCTGATAAAAGGCACTATTCTCCCCACTGGCACCAACAGTGGGGCATAATTTCTGCCACTGACAACAACTATGAGCCATTATTCCTCCCACTGACACTTACGATGTGGCACTATTCCTCCCACTGACAGCAACTATGGGGCACTGTTCCTCCCACTGACACCAATGATGTGTCACTTTTCCTCCCACTGACACCAATGATGGGGGCTATTCCTCCCACTCACACTAATAATAGGCCACTATTGCTCTCACTAACACCAAAAATAGGGCACTATTCTGCCCACTGACACCAACATTGGGGTACTATTCCTCCCACTGATACTAACATTACGGCACTATTCCTCTGCTTAATATCAAAGATGGGGCATTGTTTACTCCCACGGGAACCAGGACATTTTTCTACTTCCACTGGCCACTGTCCGGTTCTCCTAAAATCTAAAGAACAGTAAACCAGGCCTTTGGTTTCGAAAATTTGGAGACCACTGGGTTTTATAAAAGAGCCAGTTCTGATAGCTGGGTCAAGTTAGGATTTCATTGAGTCCATACACCACAACTTTGCCAATAGCAGGGTACATAAAACTGTTTGGTTAGTCCTTAGGTGATTCTACAAGGCCAGGACATACCATTTTGCATTCACATGCAGCTCATAGTTCGAACTATTAGAAGGAGGAAAAACTTAAATTTTCCTACAACTAATACCTTATGTCTGATCTAAAAACCTGAATAGAAATCCCAGCCAGTATGCAGCTTCAGTTTGCTAAGACTGAGTTGCAGTTGCAAGATCTGTAAAGATTCTTTGATGGTTTGTGAGGAGATAGTTAATTTACTTTATCTGTAGCCACAAGCCTACACAGTTCAATCAGAAACTTGTTAGCAGCTAAGTGTTATTTCAAGTCTGCAGACATATTCAGATGATGTTCTAAATATCAAAAATGGACTGGTCATGAAGGGGATAAAATCTTCCAGAGCTCAAGTGGTTAATAATTAACCTCCCCCCAAGAGAGTTAACCACTCCAGACAGTTCACATGGGGATCGCAGACACTGCCATCAATAATGGGGGTTATTACATAAGCTAGCACCATTGCTGGGGATTTTTGTTGCAGAAACTGATGCGAATGCTTTGGGGTATTATTGTGTAAATTGGCTACTGTTTCCTAAACTGGCACCAATGCTGGGGGATATAATTGCAGAAACTGGCACTGATGTTGGGGGTTATTAATGCTGCTACTGACACTAATGCTGTGGATTACTATTACAGAAACTGGCACTGATGCTGGTGGTTATTATTATAGAAACTGCCATTTATGCTGAGGGTTATTTTTTTTCAAACTGGCACAGATGCTAGGGAAATGAATTGCAGAAACTAGCACTGATGCTGGGGGTTATTATTGCTGCTACTGACACCAATGCTGTGGATTACTACAGTTTTGCAGTAACTGGCACTTATGTTGGCGGTTATTATTGTGGAAATTTCCATTTATGCTGAGGGTTATTTTTTAAAAACTGGCAGGGATGCTGGGGAAATTAACTGCAGAAACTGACACCAATGCTGTGGATTGTTATTGCGTAAATTGGCACTGATGTTGGTGGTTATTATTATGAAGACTGCCATTTATATCAGGGGTTGTTATTTTCTAAACTGGCACCAATGCTGGGGGAAGTAATTGCAGAAACTAGCACTGTATCTGGTGGGTTTTATTATGGAAACTGCCTGTCCTCGGGTTATTTTTTTCAAAGCACTTTAAGTGCCTCTAATAAAATACATATAATTAAATGAGTTGTAAAGTCAGAAAGTTTTTTATCTTAATGCATTCTATGCATTAGGATGAAAAACCTTCTGGGTGTACCAGCCATCCAAGCACCCCCTAATACTTACCTGAGCCCCATCTCTATCCAGCGATGTCCACAAATCTCACGGCCATCAGGGATTCTCTTTCATGATTGGCTGAGACACTGCCACTGCGTCATTGGCTCCTGCTGCTGTCAATCAAAGTCAGTTAACCAATCAGGACGGCCGAATGGCTGCTTGCTGTGGGGGCACTCACCTGGAGGGAGGGGCCAGGAGCAGCAAAGATGGACACGAGAAGAGGAGGATCTGGGCTGCTCTGTGCAAAACCAACTGCACAGAGAAGGTAAGTATAACATTTTTTGAAAAAAAAACAAAAAAACGAGACTTTATAATCACTTTAAAATTTGTGAGTGAACTCTGTTTCTATGAAATTAAAAATAATTTATTGTGTATTGTTTTAAGTATTTTCTTGTTTTTAAATGCCACTGACTCTTTCTTTACACCCGGGGGAGGGTGTGTGACCTCGTTTCTGTAGGAACAGTTTGGTGAGAATAAGCTAACGTACACCAGTACATACTGTATGTGGGAAGAAGCAGATGTAGGAACATATACCATGTAGATAGCATCCATTGTAAGAACTGAACTCAGGATGCCAGCACTGAAAGGATATCATGTCCAGTAGTGACCCATGACAGCAAGAGTTCACTTTTCATGGGTCAGATCATAGAATTGTGTTTACTGATTGAATGCTCCGCTAGTTACTCTTTGCTTTATTAAACACAGACTTGAACGGTTTCCGGCGCTAGCAGCCAGTCGGTAACCTTTCTTTGTCTCCAGAATAAGGACATTGATCTCCAGCAGAATTTGCAGTTCTCTGTAAATCAGGCAGGTCATTAAATTATAACACCGTGGCAGTCAGTTGCAGATGGCGTTAAATAATAGATTTACCTGGGTGAGTGGATGGCCACTGCGACCTGTGGAGTACAAATGGGAATTTCCTCCTCAGTGAAATAAGTACAGAAGGGAGAGGCTGCGACATCATTAAATCCATCTTGAAGTTTATTAGAAGCGCACCGACCTCTGCAGCCAGTGACGGCCTTGCGTTCAAATTCATTTCATCTCATCCGTATCATGTTCTTACAATATTCACAAGAAAGCTAAATCATTGTTCTTTTACAGGATCAGCATATGGAATTTAATATTATCTTCACGACTCCATAACTCAGTGGGTCTGCTGCGATATGACAGCACCACCATCATGCTGTGAAGAGCTAAAAGCAGATCTCCATCCGAAACGACTTATTTAGTTTTGGGTGGAGCAAAACGAAGGCGGAGGGTTATAAAAATGTGATTTAGCAGGGCACACTGAGCAATTGCGGTCATAAAGGTAGCCATATAACGCTTGTTAGGCCTTGAATATATGGGCATTGTTGTCAAATATTTTTTGCTGAATTCAAAAGCAGGACTGCTCCAATGCATGTGTTTGAAAGTGAAATGATGCAAAACGCTGTGTTTGTCACAAAAAAGCAAAAGATTTCCCAGCTCACCCACCAGCCAGCCTGTAAAACAACCAAAGTGACCATCTAACAATTCACGTTAAAAACAGAAGGTTTTATTTGTATACATTTGCAAATATATGTGTAAGCTGCAGTGCCTACGTCAAAACTATATACTGTGGTCCTACTCCTAACTATAACTTACAGAGTCTCCAAAGCTGGAGCACATATAGCAGTGGATAGATTAGGGGCAGGTTTACCCTGAGGGAGCTCACCCCTCCTTAAAGGCACAGGGGCGCACGTGACACCCAGCAAGGTATCTAGTGCATCCCCACACCCAATACAGTCAGTTGTACAAAATAATGGCAACCACTCCAACCTATAACTAACCTTTGTATTGACCACTTACGGACTGTTCACATTGCTGCTACTGCAGCAAGGTGGCAGCCCTGGGTCTGGCGACGTAGACCTATGTCACCAGATTCCTCTCTCTCTGCGGCACACGCGCCGCCGGAGGTTCGCTCCCGCTGTGTTTAGACATCACCGCCGCTTTTCCCCGATCGTCGGGGAAAGACTGAGGAAATCCGATTGTGTAAACAAAGCGGGCGGATCTCCTCTGTGACAGGCAGGGACCGATCACAGGATTCAGCATAGCTGAACCTGCGATCTGTGTCTGTGTCACACAACCCCCTCCTCCCACACACGTCAGTAAGCATGAGGCACACATTTAACCCCTTAAACACCAACAGTGTTAACCCCTTCCCTACCAGTGTCATTATTACAGTAACAGTGCATATTTTTAGCACTGATTACTGTAGTAATGTCACTGGTCCCCCCAAAAGTGTCAAAAATGTCAGTTAGGGGTCCAATCTGTCCGCCCCAATGTCACAGTCCCGCAAAAAATTGCAGATCGCCGCCATTACTTGTAGAAAAAAATAAACAATAAAAATGACAAATCTTTCCCGTAGTTAGTAAACGCAATAACTTTTGCGCAAACCAATCAAAATACGCTTTTATTGTGATTTTTTTTTTACCAAAAATATGTAGCAGAATAAAAATTGGCCTAAAATGTTAAAACATTTTGATTTGTAAATTTTTTTTGGGGAATGTTATATATCAAAATGTGAAAAATATTGTTTTTTTTTTTTTCAAAATTGTCGCTCTTTTTTTCAAAAATTAAAAATCGCACAGGTGATCAAATACCAGCAAAAGAAAGCTCTATTTGTGGGGGAAAAAAAGACATAAATTTAATTTGGGTGCAGCATCGCATGACTGCGCAATTGTCCGTTAAACTAACGCAGTTGCGAATCGCAAAATATGGCCTGGTCAGGAATGGGGTAAAATCTTCCGGTCTTAAAGTGGTTAAAAATACGCTCATTGAGAATCTTTTTGTCAAAGACATGTAGCTAAATACATTTTGGAAAAAAATACACAAAGTATATTCCTGCGCCAATGGGGGACCTAAATAAATAGATTTACCTAATAAATCGTGGAAAATAATTAAATATGTATAAAAATAAATATATAATAAATATATAATAGTGAAATACCATCGACTGAAAATTATATATATCACCCTGGGTTTAATAAATACTTAAATAGCAGCAGCTATAGAAAGTGCTAGTGCCAATGTGGAAAAAGTGGTCAAAATAGATTGATCACCTATAGCGCTTGCTAACCTCAAAATTGTGGTGTGTGATGTGGGTAGTAAATACCATATACAGTGAAAATAAATAAATGATTAAATATATAAATATATATAAGCAATCAATCTACACACAGCCAGGGCCGGACTGGGAATAAAAACCAGCCCTGGAAATAATTTCATACCAGCCCCATAGCATTATTATACCGGCCCAACAGCATAACGCCATTTACGCCAAGAAAATTCCGGTTAAAAGTGGTGAAGGTGGAGCAATCCAGGGGGACCCCAGGAACTCTGGGAATGTGTGTGTGTGTGTGTGGGGGGGGGGGGTAATGATATAAGGGGAGCCTTTATATTAATGCCCTCTTACATTATTGTATTCCCCTTCCCCCCTTACATCACTGACCCTCCCCCTTCAGACTTGCCTGATGGCCTGTCCCTGACCTCCTCTCACCTTTTGCGCAAACCAATCAATATACGCCTATTGGGACTTGTTGTCCTCCGCTAGTTGGGGGAGGGTAACATATCCTCAGTTCTGAAGGGTTCATGCTGGGACTTGCAGTTCTTCGCTTTAGGGAGGGTCACATCCCCCAAAAGTGACAGATTACAAGTCCCAAAATGAACCCCTCAGAGGTGAGGATGTGACACCCCCCAACTAGTGGAGGACAACAAGTCCTAACATGAGCCACTGAGATTTAAGAACGTGATCCCCCCAAAAGTGCAGGACTACAAGTTCCAGCATGAACCCCTGAGATCTAAGGATGTGACCCCTTATATCTGACGGGTTCTGGGACTTGCAGTTCTTCACTTTAGGGAGGGTCACATCCCCCAAAAGTGACAGAGTACAAGTTCCAGCATGAACCCCTGAGATCTAAGGATGTGACCCCTTATATCTGACGGGTTCATGCTGTGACCTGTCATTTTTCACTGGTTGGGGGGCCGGGGGGGGACACCTCTTCAGCGAGGGGTTCATGCAGGGACATTGGGACCTGTAGTCCTTCACTAGTTGGGGGGGGGGGCAGGGTGTGATACATCCTCAGCTCTGTAAGGTTCATGCTGGGACCTGTAGTCCTTCACTTTTGGGGTATAACATCAGCAAAGGTGAGGGACTACAAGTCCCAGCAAAAATTTCTGAGATCCATCCTTGTGACCTCCTCCTCCCATCCCTCTGCAGGTGTCATCTGCTTCCACCTCGTCCTGCCCAGCAAACACAATAAATAGACTTCTGCTCACTTCCAGTGCTTCCTCTTTCCAACCCACATCTGCACATCTGGTTACAGCAGACTCCCACCGCCTCGATACAGTACATCCCACCAGGCATCTTCTGGCTGCAGTGCCCACATCTTCTTTTCAAATGTGGCGGGCTGCAGAAGGGGGGGGCGGGTAACATTCGATCTCTAATGCTGATTGGCTGAGAGGTGGCGGGCGGAGAAATTGTTGCAGCAGCAGAGACTCGGATTACATCGTCTCGGGCGGCTGGCTCTCGAGCATCTCCGGAAATGCGCATGTGCAGTTTTGAGCCGAGCTGGTCAAAGGACGGTCGGTTTGTGTTGAGTTCACGGCTCCTGGGCGCAGGTCAGAAGAGGACTTTGATGCCCCTCCCCTCTGTGTCATCTCACGGCGCACCCGCACTTCTTTGTACCCGGCCACCGTGACCCGCCCGAGATCGGTCCTGGGCAGGGACCGCAGCAGCTTCCCAGCCCCAAAGTGGCCCCAGGGCAGGCAGCCTAGCGGGAAAATTCCCGGTATCCCGCTAGGCCAGTCCGGCCCTGCACACAGCATATTATACGTGTATAAAATGTCCATATAATAGTGTTCTCCAAAAAAAAGATTTCCAAATGACAATCCGATCAACGGTGCAAAAATATATATATAGATGTAAATAAAGTGCCAGTGCTCCTGCTCCTTTTCTTCCTCCCGAGTGGCCCTTCACCGTGCAAAATAAGTGAAATACAGACTCACCAGAAAACGTGGGTCCTAAATACCATATGGCATTAAGACCAGCAGTGCTTGTAGGAGACAATCTCCAGATATGGGTGCGTCCCTCCTGCCGTATACGGGTATCCCTCACGCCGCCTCCTCTGCCAGCCCTCTCCTGGATATAAGGTCCCAAAGAGTGCAGATATTGCTGTGGTCCTCCTACTTCGGGTCACCTCCGGCCATAGGGAAAAAGGAATAAAAACCCGGATAGTGCAGTACTGTATAAGTGATTTTTATTGCACACTCCCGGTCACTCCAAACAAATTGCAGTCCCAAATCCGCAGTGTAAAAACTATTCGTAGGATCAAATGCATTCAGGGAACATCAAAGCGTGATAAAAAGCCAAAAAAACAAAGAAAAATGGTGCAAAATCGTGGGTATAGTCCATATAGCATGCACAAACAGCGTCAATACACGAGGGCTCCGAGTGGAGAGCGTGTATGACGTCACGATGTGTGTTCCACCTAACGGGTTTCGTCATTGGATAGACGTCTTCAGAGGTGACCAAGCGCTATAGGTGATCAATCTATTTTGACCACTTTTTCCACATAAATACATTTTGGCCTAAATATATGACAAAAATTGAATATATTGGATATTTTTTAACTGTCAAAGTAGAAAATGTAAATTTGTCACTAAATTTTCGCTCTTTTTTTATTAATATCGCAAAAAATGAAAAGCACAGAGGTGATCAAATACCGCCAAAAGAAAGCTCTGTTTGTGGGGAAAAAAAGGACGTAAATTTTGTTTAGGTGCAGCATTTCATGACCGCGCAATTGTCAGTTAAATTTGCGCAGTGCCAAGTGGAAAAAAGTGGCCTGGTCATTAAGCAGGAAAATCGTAGAGTCTTAAAGTGGTTAAGGAGCACATGGAAGGGCAATGCTCATAACAAAAAAAAAAAAAAAAAGATTTCCCAGCACACTTACCAAACAGCGTGCAAAACAGCCAAATTGACCCTTTCTAACAATTCACATTACAATCAGGGTTTTTAATGTTAATTGTTGGACAGGGCCAATTTAGTTGTTTTGCAGGCTTGCTGGTAAGTATGCTGGGAAATCTTTTGTTTTTTTTGGGATGTGTTGCCCTTCCATGTGCACATTACTTCAAAGGCTAGTTATAGGTTGGGGTGGTGCCATTTTTTTGTACAAAAGGCTGTGTTTGCTAAATGCAAAAACATCTCAATAGGACCTGCAGCTAAAGAAACCTAAAGCAGTTCAAACACAGCTTTACCGTGCCATTGGAGTAAAAGGAATCAGCGGATTTGCTTTTAATGTGCGTTTAAAACACATGTAAAACATAGAAAATCAAGGGCCATATTCGAAAAATGCTCTTGCTCGACAAAAGACCATCTGTACAAGCTATCATATTGTGACTCTGTATTGGGTGGAGAATGTTGGGGCATATGCAATTGAGGAATTTCAACTAATCCTCATCTGCGCTATGCCAAATGTGTGTGGACAGTAGAGATGAGGGTAAAGTACAGCATGAGCCTGGCCTTGCATTAGATAGCAAAAAGATTAGCAGATCTATCATTTGGGGATTATAAATAACCCACTGAAAGTTTATAGGATTCTAATACTTCCACAGCTGGCCATACTGTAGATGGGTCCAAAATTCATCTGGTTTAGCATTGACCGGTCTTTTTCGATACATGTGTGGCTGCTTCCACTTGACAGAATTCGATCTAACGATCAGCTTCTCTTAAATGAGCTTGTTGTAAATATTTTCTTGGTCAGCGGCTGCAGCCACTGATCATGATATTCTGACAGTGGGGAGAATTCTCTATCCACCTCAATTGTGTGAACGGAGAAATCCATTCCTTATTCACTCAACCCTCTCGCTGATCAAGTAAAAAGAGCCATCTTTGGGCAGTTTAATTAGGCACGTGTAAAAGAATGAAAAATAAAGGTGTTAGCCTACTTTACTAGCCTTCCTCCCAAGCATGTTGTACATGAGCAGGGCTGAAACAAGAGTAGGCCTTTTTTTTTTTTTGGGGGGGGGTTATATTTTCCAAAACAGGATATCGCATTAAACCTGTAGGTAAATAAGAACTGCTGCAACCAGTATATAACATTAACCATAAGCATATAGATGCACACCAGTATAGATATAATACAAGCTTTATATAAGAGACTAATAACAGTACATAAACCAAATGTATAAACAAGTATTATCAGAAAGGGCCCAATAGGAGTCCTGGTTGGATTGTGCATTTACACCTGGGTATATATAGTTATTAATGGAAATACCTCAACCAGCAAATTCTAGTTGCAGGGGCCCCTGAGGATGATCTGAGGATCTGTGTTTGTGTTGAAGATCTGAAGACAAGATCTGCGGTTATGGGGACATTCTCCAACTGATATCCAACCAGCCTGGAATGAAGAATCTTAAGGCAAGAACTGTTGTAGCACTGGCACTGTGGCACTGGAACACAGAGTCAGCTTATCTACACTGCGCCCTCTATAAAAGTTTCTAATCTGACATGAAACCGGACCTCTAAGCCCATGATCCCAACGTGGCCACAGGAAACCTAGCCTGGCTCTAGACTATGCTGGATATCAAGCTCTAATCTAAAACTATCTGTAGAATCCTTTACCAGAAGGGGGGTTAAAGTGGTTGTAAAGGCAGAAGGTTTTTTTTATCTTAATGCAGAGGCAGGACAAGCATATATATATTTACAGGCCAATTCAGACAGCAGATCCCTACATAAGAAAAAATGACTCCTCTCTCATAAAGCAAATGGAGCTTTTTTTTTTATTTATTTATTTATTTATTTTTTCTGCTCTATCTAAGCTGTGCTACTGCATACGTGTGAAATAAGCAATGGTGTGGGTAGAAACTTAATTTGTAAGGGTATTAGGTCATGGTACTATAAGGTGCTAAAATATTTAAAAGGTCATATTTTTTGTTTTCAGAATTTCCTATTTTCACTTTTCAATTTTATATCCTGCTTCTCAGATCACAAGTCTTCCAGTAAATAAATCATATTTTTCTGCGATACAATTTCTGCAATTGTCTTCCAAACCAATAAATCTTTAATCACTGTGACAAATCCATTTTAGCGTGAATACGATTATAACATCACGCCCTGTGGAGTGGCATGCCATCGGTCTTTGCTGATACGTAACAATCTGTTTAATGGCTGGTCCCATGTCAGGTGATGCTAAATGGAATTTCAATCAGTGACGAGAAGAGTAACATAATAGCATCGTGTCTCTGCACGGATGAACATTAATCTACCGTCATGGCCAACACCAGCTATTCATCCCGCTAATGATTTGTCATTGTTTGGGGCCGCCGTCACGCTGCAAATGGCGCACTCGGCAGAATTGAATCTCTCATTGTTCCATACAATGCTGCACTTAATGTATTTTTCTTCTTTTCTTCGGCCTGTTAAGTAGAGTCCAGAAAAGAATATTATCGCCTCATCTTCAGCATCTCCGGGAAAGTTTCCTACCACATCAAAGTAAAGGACTAATACACTTTCATACTGGTAAAACTTTGGCGCTGATTATGTTATACAACCAGCCAACCCCCTCCCACCAGACCCAAAACTATGAAATATAATCGATTTAAAAAATTGCTACAAGTGCTCTATTTAAGCATTCTTTAGGATTGATGACAGCTCCTCACCAGGTCTCTACCAATAGTCCACATGCATTTTGGTCACATATTGCAACAAGAATTGTCCCTCCTCTGCTTCTGCATGATTATACTGATCCTCATTGAATAGGTGGGTATGGGCACACAGTTAGTATGAATTTCAGGGACTGGACTGCTGTACACCAATTAAAGTTAATTAGGTATTAAAGTCAAACTAAATTTAATGCGGTAATAAACCCAAAAACAAACATTTATAATTTTGCAGCTTGCCAATTCTTAGATGTGATGGCTGCATTCATTTTCTTTTTTTAGGCTTTGTATGTTTTATTTTCCCCTAGTAACCCAGCCAGTAAGTCTGTTGTTTTTGTTTTTCAACAGGACAAGCTATCCTGTAGATGTAACAGTTAGAGAATTCAGACAAATCCTTTACTGACACGGGTGCTTAATATATTCAGTTTTTATTTATTAATGTAAAACCTTTATCCCAAAAGGAGCAAAACTGTTTGCTGTAACTTCTTATAAAGTATTACCCGGAGTTTGGCTTCAGTTTGTTAGTTTATCTAAATCTGCTAGTACATCTAACACTCCCCTCCCCCAAGAGTGACAATGCTGCTGTCCAAAGGTGTCTCTGTGCTCCTTCATCCAGAGTGTAGGCACCTTATTAAATTAGGTGTGTTGCTGGCCAACAGGAGGTGTGTTACTGGCCAGATCATCAGGTGAAAACAGAGGGTAAAAAGCCTAAAAAAGAAAACTAAAACATCTAAACCTAAAGCTACAATATATTACATTTTTGGTTTTGAGTTTGATATCACTTTAACTAGTAAGAAAAAACACAAACATGCAGCTCTTTATTGCAGAAGAGACTTGCTATAACACACACTTACCTGCTTGCTCCCAGTCTTCTATTGAATGTACACTGAGCTGTGCTTGCACAGCTCAGCGTGCATTTCATAGCAGACTCTGGCTGTGCCAGAATGACTGACTCCTGTGCACATATTTGGAATGATGTCATTTCCCCAACGGCAAATAAAGAGACCAAAAACCTGGCACCTGAAGTAGCCGGGGAGAAGGTGACAGTGACTGGAAGGGAATGTAACCACTGCATCACTGGGTGGTGGAAGTGAGTATATTTTGGGGTGTTAGTTCCGCTTGAACGCTTGAAAGCTGATTTCTGTATAGTTGGGCAACTACAGCCTGTATGTTGCGCTCTCTACCTTCTAAATTAAGTTTACTTATCTCAATCGTCTTTGTGTCAAAAAAACTAGATTTTCGGGTGCAAAATAAGTTGTCTTTCATTACAGCTTGAGATGCGATTTCCCTTTTTTAACAAGAGAAAAAAGTGACTAGATCTTGGGGTTGCCAGCTCTTTTTTCATGGTCCCGTAATAGTTTACATTTTTGTGGGTTGTATGTGCAAAGTGAGATCAAACAAATAATTCTACTGTAAGTATAACATTTAGTTAAAGTAATGACAGATACAGAAAACATTAGAAAATGTAACAAGAATACTTAACCAAAGATGCTGTTTCCGCCACAGAGTCCTGTCTGCTTACGCAGCATGGCACACAGGTGATAACAGACGCATGCATGATTGCAAGTTCTGATACGAGACTGAGGTCATATACGTTTTGGCTGTGGTAATATGACTTGTGTGTAAGAACCCCCACTGCAAGCAACATTATTACATTTGTAGGATTTGGTCACTTTGTAGTGACATCCCTCTGATATGAGCCAGCAAAGGTAACAAAACTTTGCCCTGTATGGCCCCTTAGCCAGGTTTAGAATTTATTAATAGGTATTGTGAGTCAACAATAATAACGAAATATGAAGTATACAATTTCCCCATAACGCCACCCCCTGGCTCACAAATATCATACAGTAATGCTTCCAACTGTAAAGGCAACATATCAACAGGAGAGAAAGCACCTCACTAAATTAAATTTTTCCACCCCCCCCCCCCCAATAAATGGAGGATCTAAAGTGTATTTTCCTATAGTGTATCCTACCTACTGTGCTTTCCCTGTCTGATTTATCTGTACAGAAAATCTAATTTGGCTATATAAAAAAATATATAAAGATATCCAAAATTCAAAAAAATATAACAAAAAAGTGTTGGACTATCAAAAAAAAAAAAAAAAAACACTAAACATGTCCTTTCAGGAATTCAAAAACACAGAAGCAGATATTAACAAACTTTCCTTTCCAAGAGTTAAAAAGCGTAGAAGCTTGTCCAAGTCCTCCATATCTAGTGATGGACAGCAGAGTCTTAGACATCAGATCACAGCTGCAGCAAGTGCAATGCTGTAGAACTCAAAGAATGCAAAGTCCATTTCATCCTATAGACTATGGCCACTCAAAAGTCAGAGATATGCAAGTACTTAACCAACATGGTAGATGTAACTTTTGGTTATTTATACAGACAATTCAGGTACTTGACCATCTTAGCAGGTGGAACCTGCACAAACAGTTCAACTGCTGATAGGTGGCAAAGTCTTTATTGACTGTTGCTGCTGTCAAAAGTGTCTGTCTACTTACTCCAATATGCTTCTTGTTGATGTCAAGGCAGGTGTGCTACCAAGATTGTTGGTCCAACATTCTACATTTTACAACATTGCCCCTAAAAGCCCATCATAGATTTCTAAACAGGCACATCAATAATCCCTAGTGACCTGGCCTAACACTAAAACTTTTTTCATCAAATGTGAAATATTGTTACAGGAACACCACTCATCTACCACCTGAACTCTAGACTACTCTGTATCTAAACCAAACTGTGTTCAACTATAGGCCAAACTTCAAATTACATAATGTGTGGGTTTCCTCTGTGTGCTCCTCCCCCATTTTAAAGACATTTTGGCAGGCTAACTGGTTCTTGTCTACACTGACTCCAGTATGTGCTTACAAATTACCCATGCATAATATGTCACCATATTCTACATGCCAGTCTCAAACATAAAATATCGGGGAGAATTAAGGAAAACAAAACCTTGTAACCTAGTTCATTTCATAATCTATCACATACCTGGTAGCAGAGCCTGAAATTATGAGAAAGCCTATCTTACACCTCTGACTCGGGGTAGTGTGAACAGAAGGCACAGTAGTGCAGACTGGCATGAATGCCTGCAGGTCTTGCCAGTAGCTGAGTGGGTATCCATGCCAGGTAGGACAGGTTGTTAGTAGTCTTTAGTGAAGCAGGTTGACTAGTAGGCAGCTGGTGGATGGCAGGCTGAAGCAGGGTAATACTGGCGACAGCAGTTGGGTGAGGAATGCACTGGTAACAGAGTATAGAACAGCAGGATGTAAGGCAAGTACTGGAAACCTCAGGAAGATTAGGAGAGTCAGACAGGTTGGGTCATACACTGTCAGGATGAATAAGGTACAGAGGAGCAGGCAAGAGCGTAGTCTGGGTACAACACGGTCAGGAGCCAATCAGTGGAAGAGAAGCAAATGGAGCCAACAGAAGCGGTGATCAAGGACAAGCCGGGGTCAGTGCAGGTGGAGATCAGAGAGTGGTCAGACCAGCCAGGTTAGCCACTGGGATCAGGGTGCAGAATCACAGAGTCACAGGATACAGGGAAAGCTGAAAGACAAAGCAGTTCTGATCCTGAGCACTGACACATTTTAAATAGCCCATTTGGCTCCATTATCTGTCACAAGTGCACATGAGCATGCTGATGCACACATGTGCGTGCACCTATGCGCATGCCCAAATGTATGCGCATAAGTGTTGGCCAAATTCCTATGTCTACGAGAGGAAGCATGAATTAGCATGTGAAGAAGAAATGGTGTTAAAGATCAGCGCAAGACTCCTGAGAAAGCTGCTAGCAATGTGAAGCACACAAAACCTCAAATGAACCAACGTATAAAATTGCAGCGCTCATTAATAATTAATATTAATAAGTGATCAAAAAAGTCCAAAGTCCACACAATAAATGTCCACCAATGCTCTAGACGATTAAAAATATATAAAGGATATGTCCAATGAAATTCATCAAAGCATATGAAATCCTATGGATACAAATCCACACGGGTATCTGATGATATTAGGCTCCTCAGATTGATTATCCATAGAAAAATATGCAAGAAAAAAATGAAAAAGCAGATCACGGTACAGTAATTACACATTGGAATGTAATACAAACATGGGGAGGGTATCACCAGTGGTGAAATGACAAGGCCTCACAGGTGCACGGTTCCTTCACCCCTCATGCAATGCAAACTCACCAGAGCGTAAATTATCATTCACCATCAATGACAGGAGCTCGGCAAGATATCAGTGCACACCCCAGAATAAGGACCAGGATCTTCTCATAACTCCAGTCAAATAGCCATCATCAATGTATTTAAATGGAAAAAAGTTGTTTTATTAAACTGATAAAAAGCACAACAGCGAACAATAGTAGTCACTCACATTGAAGATAGTATAACACTCTCAAAGGGCTGGTATCAGTACAGTCTTCATTGGGCGACCATGCCCAACATGTTTCCGGCAAAAGCCAATCGTCTGGGGCTCCGTTTTGGCATTTTCTTTTCCATACCCTTAAGTCTGTGTTCAAAATGACGCGGGCGAAACGTCACTTCCGCTCCCTGCGCCATTTTGCTGTAGCCGGAAACGCGGGATCAGAACTGACAATAACAAAAACATCACATTCCAAAAAATGAGGAGTATATACTCTTTTTTGTAGCCTTTTGTTGTCAATATTCCGACATACTTAAGGGACACTAAGCATGTCCTCAATGAACTAAGAGATATGGAGTTCAGGGAGGGAATGTTTCTGGTTACTGCCGACATTTGTACACCAACATCAAGTATGAGGATGGGATGACGGCAGTAAAATACTATTTAGATCCATCCCATCTCTACAAAAATCCTTTATCCTTGACCTACTATTTTTTGCCAAGACACACAACTACTGTTGGTTCAATAAAACATTCTGTTTACAACAGAGGGTTGTGGCAATGGGGGCTCAATTTGCCCCCAGTCTAGCCAACCTTTTCATGGCTTTTTGGGAAAAGGATGTGATTTATGGTCAGGATTGGAGATCGTTTTTTTTACCGGCGATTTATTGATGACATTTTCTTGTAATGGAATGGGGACAGATATTCTCTAGATTTGTTTTTAAATTCTCTTAATAGGAACGAAAGGAACATACATCTTTCTTTCTCAGTGAGTTTGGAGGAGGTTAATTTTCTTGATTTAGTGATATCGGTAAAAGAAGGACAATTATATACCAAAACGCATTTTAAAACCTCAGACAGGAATAGCTATATTCCGATAACAAACTGCTATCATCCTTTGGCTAAATACTATTCCTAAAGGCCAATTTGTGAGGATTAAGTAAAACTGTTCCACTACTGGGGATTACTATGAGCAGGCTAACTCTCTGAAAGATCGCTCTTTGGAAAAGGGGTACACTAAGGAGGTGCTAGAGTCCACTATGAGGGAGGTAGGTCTGATGGAAAGAGATCAACTTCTAACTGATAAAGAAGAAGGAAATAAAAAGAAATTGGTGTGTCCTTTTATTACAGGTTTTTCTACACAAATTGTTGTGGATCCCTCTAAAAAATTGTCCTTTTTTAAGGAACTTAACGGTTTTTACCCGTGTAACAATTGTGTCATTTGCAGTCAGAGCCCGAGGTGACTCGTGAAGATCACACAATTTAGTTCTTGGACCACAGGTAAAACGTACGATATAGAATCGTTCATTACCTGTGAGACAAGATATGTGGTGTATTTTCTTGAGTGTGGGTGTCATAAGCAATACGTGGGCCATACATCAAGAAGATTGAGGGATCGATTGAGAGAGCACGTGTACAAAATCAGATACCCGTGTGGATTTATATCCATAGGATTTCATATGCTTTGATGAATTTCTTTGGACATATCCTTTATATATTTTTAATCGTCTAGAGCATTGGTGGACATTAATTGTGTTCATACATGGACTTTGGACTTTTTTGATCACTTTTTAATATTTGGTTTAATTATTGATGAGCGCTGCAATTTTTTACGTTAGCCTGTAAAGAGGCACAGAAGTTTGTCTAGAGGAACCATGTTATCTACGCGCATGCCCTTCCTGACATAATCATTTACCAAGCAAATTTTATGAAAACTCAATTAAGTGGTGGCCAAAGGATCGCTGAGTGTCGGATATAACAATGTACAGTATATATCAATATTTAGGGGACCTTATTTAAAGGATTTTCTCTAAATATTGCATCCATTGCAATAACATGATTATCTCTAATTAGGACTAATATTAACCAAAACCGTTTTTTCCTTAAAGCAGAGTTCCACCCAAAAGTGGAACTTTAAGGACTCCTGACCCCATGACATGCCACATTTGGCATGTAATATTTAAGGGGGGGAGTGGGTACCTAGTTTTGACAAGTATCCGCTCCCACTTCTGCTTGGGCCGCCTAGGTGGCTTGAGTGGAAGTTCTCCTCTCCCCCTCCCTCCCTGCAATCTTCTGGGACACGTCACGGGTCCCAGAAAATTGCCTGGCCATTTAAGACATGCAATTGTGCATGCTCAGTGTGCACCCAGCTGTGAAGCCTCAATCTTTCACAGCCGGGTGCACACACTAGTGATGTCAGCGCCGAGCAGAGCGAAGGGAGAGAGCCGAGGGAGAGGAATGAGGCTTCAACTGGCCACAACGCTGGATCACGGGACAGGTGAGTGTGGGTTTATTAAGAGTCAGCAGCTACACTTTTTGTAGCTGCTGAATTTTAATAAACACAGAAACGACTGGAAACGTGATTGTAATTGTGATTGTAAAAGATCATCTTGTAAAACAAGCCATTCAGTTTAGAAATGAAAGGCAAAACATTTTTGTATGGATATAAAAAACATTATAAATACCTTTTTTTTATGTGATCACATTCCCTCTGTTCTCAGTTGCATAAGAGCTGGGGGGAGGGGGAGCAGCAGCACTCTAAGCTTCTGAGTGAATGTCTTTGCAGCGGGGGGGAGGTGGGTGTCAGAACAAGTTTAATCATTGGAGGAGAGCAGGCTGATTTCCAAGCACAGCTAGAGAACTGACCATGGTGTGCTTTCCAGCTTAGTGTGGTTCAGTGTTTAATAGGAAAGCAGGCACATCAGGGATTTTAAGTAAAGGAAGCAATACAAATTTGTAAAAAATTGTAAAAGGATACCTTCTCATACAAGTACATGGTGCAGCAGGCACATATCAGGAATATGAAGTGTTGGGGTAACAAATGAGTTAATGAATGATATGATTGGCTTAAATTCAAACTGTCATTAATGTAGAAAAATATACTTCAAATAAAACACCAGTTTTGTGTAAAACCCCAAGTTTTTGTAGTATCACCTTTTCTTTCTCTGTACTGTGCACATCCTGTGGATTCTGTTTTAAAATGTGTATGCACACTCTGCCAGTGCTTCTGCTTTACAGTTCCACTACAATGATTATGGCAGAATGTACCAAAGTACATGCTACCTAGGCTTGTGACGGTATCAGATTTTCATTGTGCGATTAATTGATTAAGGTTTTGCCACGGTATACGGTATTATCACGGTATTCAATTATTAAATTTAAATTATTAAATTTCTACCTCACTTGAATTTCATTGCTGAATTTAGGGGCTTTGGTTCACTTATGCACATTATTATATAGTCAGTCAGTACAGACTCTGTGAACCAGGCCTAAAATAGGTCATCAAGCAGTGTCTAGCCTAACTGGTGATAACTGGTCCTGGCGCTCGGCTCAGATCTGATGGCCTGGTCATTAAGAGGGCAATTCCTTGTGGTCAAGAAGTGGTTAAACCTGAAGGAGGTGTTGTTATTTATAAATTACTTTACTATTGCTTTAGGCCTGGTTCACATGTATGTGGGTTGGCGGCCCACATTTGCACAGGCATAGCAGCCCATTGATTTGAACGGGCTGCTATGCCCTCATTTTCCGCAGAAAAAAGGTGCATGCAGCATTTTTTTAAAATTCAGTGGCCTTTAAATCCATCCTGCTTTTGCACCATGCGACTTACCTGCAGTTCCTGCTCTGGCAAGCTTTCTGCGTTTTTTTGTATATGTGGGCACGGCATTTAAAAACACAGTTTGCGTGTGCAGCAACGGCAGGTAAGTCGCATGGTGCAAAAGAAGGATGGATTTCATGGCCACTGCATTTTTTTAAATTCTGCATGCGCCTTTTTTCAGCCGAAAATGCAGGCATAGCAGCTCAAGCCCATTCAAATCAATGGGCTGCTATGCCTGTGCAAATGTGGTGCCCCAACCCGCATACATGTGAACCAGGCCTAAAGCAATAGTAAAATCATTAATAGATAAAAACACCGGTCCTCCTGCAGGTTTAACCACTTCTGGACCGCAAGGATTTGCCCCTTTAAAGACCAGGCCATCGGATCAGAGCGCCAGGACCAGTCATCACCAGGTAGGCCAGACACTGCTTGATGGCTATATAATAATGTAATGTGGGCTGCTATGCGTGTGTGTGTATATATATATATATATATATATATATATATATAATATGATATGCTGCTATGCCCATGTATGTATGTATATCTCTATCTATATATATATATATATATATATATATATATCTAATTCTATCTAATTCTATCTATCTGCTGAAACTTGCTTGTATTAGCAGTGTTTCTGTGTCTGAGTCCTGGAAAAAGCATGTGGGTGTGTGCTGAGTGGGAGCCGTCTGATTGGTTACAGGGAGGAGCTAAGTCTCTCACTCTAGGATCATATTACCAGAGCTGTTTCTATTGAGTGAGTGAACTACTGAGTGTGTGAGTCATCCAGCTCACTGAAAATGTATCAATTCCAAAGTCAGGCAGACTTGAGGAGCAGAGAAACTCGGTATTTTAAAAATGCCACAATAACAATACTGTGGGTATGCAATACCGCGATATATCGAATTACCGAAAACCGGCATATGTCTAATGCTACCATAATCTAGCTTAATTCCACCCAGGAAGGCAAAATACAGAAAAATGTATAACTACATTTTTAGTGTAAATGTTTGGGTATTCTTACACCCTTCAAATCATTAAAAATATGTTACTGTTGATTAAACACTAGCTGTTTTCTCTCTTGTTGTTTTGGATTCAACTTAACTAAAGAAAAAACTTTTAAATAGCCATCATGCAGCATAAATTATTGCCTCTAAACAAAAACTTTCATTACATTCACATATTTCACAAAAACATAAAAACCATAATAAAACAGCGTAAATTGGTAATTAAAGCTGTGATCTTCTTCTTTAACCACTTAAGCCCCGGAGGATTTTCCTGCTAAAAGACCAGGGGGTATTTTGCGATTCGGCACTGCGTGAATTTAACGGACAATTGCGCGGTCGTGCGACGCTGTACCTAAACGAATTTGACGTCCTTTTTTTCCCACAAACAGAGCTTTCTTTTGGTGGTATTTGATCACCTGTGCGATTTTTTGATCACGCGCTATAAACAAAAAAAGAGCGACAATTTTGCAAAAATAGCAATATTTTTCACATTTTTTTATATGAAATTCCCCAAAAAAAAAATGTAAAAATCAAAATTTTTTAACATTTTTGGCCAATTTGTTTTATCCTACCTATGTTTGGTAAAAAAAAATCGCAAAAAGCGTATTTTGATTGGTTTGCGCAAAAGTTATCGCGTTTACTAACAAAGGGAAAGATTTTTGTCATTTTTGTTGTTTTTTTTTTAACGCGTAATGGCGGCGATCTGCGATTTTTTTTGCGGTACTGCGACATTGCGGCGGACAGATCGGACCCTTGACTGACATTTTTGACACTTTTGGGGTTACCAGTGACATTTCTACAGTAATCAGTGCTATACATATGCACTGTTACTGTAAAAATACACTGGCAGTGAAGGGGTTAACTTTATTTGGGAGGGAGGGGCTGTGTGTGTCCCTAGGGGCGTGATTCTTACTGTGATTGGCTGTGGCTCTAGCTGTAAGGACACTGATCAACGGATCTACATACTAGATCCGAGTAATCAGTGTCTTTACAGCGATGAGAATGACAGGCAGCTTGTTTACACAAGCTGCCTGACATTCTCCCTCTTCCCCCGACGATCGCCGAGTGGCCGGCGGACATCGGGTCCGCTGGTCACACGCGCGGGGGGGTGCGTGACCGCGCGGGAGCGCGCCTCCGCGGGCGCGCGCTCGCTCCCCAGACCCTCCCAGGCTAGTGACGTTAATTATCGTCACTCTGCCTGGCAGGGGCTGACCGCCGCAGTAAATCTACTTGCGGCGGTCGGCAAGCAGTTAATTCTGATCAATCAAACATATATTGATGCCATTTATTATAATCTAAGAACTAAACAATTGAAAGGTCTTTGTGAGTTATCATTACATTTCCCTCCTAGAAATAAATGAATAGTTAGCAACAAACACACGTATACAAAACACTTTCCACTAAATACAAAAGATATGGCCATCATTTTCTTGATTCATTCTCTGTTATCCATATTTAATGAGCTCATATCACCACGTTAATTTTCATTTAAGGACGTCCATCAAAAGTTGTCAATAATTCCCCATGGTTAAAATGACATTCATAGATTCATCACATTTGTGCACAAACATTTTATATCACCATCCGTTTAATTTTTTTCTATTTCAATCTCTTGTTCAATCCTAGCTATACAAATCTTGGAAACTTCTTAGCTTGTTGGAACAGATCTGACCCCTCCTAAATTAATGAAAAACTTAAAAATATTTAGTTTTGTATTCTAAAGTATCACACCTCATTATAATCACCAATAGGAACAATACAAAGTTGATATACATTTTTTTTTATAGTGATTGTTCACTATTGTCCTATCTTATGCTGTTAAGTAAAAAGTATTTTAGCTTAGTCACACATATAATTTATACAGAACTTTGAAAGTCAACTATCTTATTCAAATTACTACCATTAAAGGGCTACAACATGGTTTTCTTGGTGGGTGGGGCGTTCTTCCCTTTCCACGCCCAGTAGGTTGGAATGGAGAGCTAAACATTTAAATATTTATAATAATCATGGCTGCTTTTATGGAATTTAAAGGATGTTGACCTCAAACAGCCATTTCTTTTCTTTGTTTCAAATTATCTAATGAGGTACATAGTAAAAACTAACAATTTCATCAGGATTTTATTTCTGCAAAAGTATTTAAATATTTTCTTTGCCTTTTAAAATTTCTCTGTCACCTACATTTGAACATATGATGTTATACATTTCACAGAAAGATGAATTCAGAGGATAAAACATTTCCCTGCTTCACAAACACATAAAGGGAGGGGGGAGGAATCTGGAGAGTATGTCTTGTCTGCCCCCCTTTCTCCCTCACACAGGAGATGTAAGGGAGGGGTCATATGTCTCTCACACAAGCTCTATCTTTCTCATATACCACTTTACACAACATTTGCCTCAGGTTCATTACTTAAAGAGGCAGTAAACCCTCCTCTGACACTTTTACCTATAGGTAAGCCTATATTAAGGCTTACCTATAGGTACTGTAAATATTTCCTAAACATGTACCGTTTAGGAGATATTTACCTTACATGCAGCCAGTGACGTCACTGGCGCATGCGCTCTGAAGGAACGGCCGCTGGTGCCGTTTCTTCAGAGCCCGTGCCGTGACTGTCGGCTCCCGCGCGCGTGCGCGGGAGTGACGTCACCGCGGCTCCGGCCAATCAGATGGCCGGATGCTGCGATCCCGAAAGACGGGCGACTGGACATGTCGCCCGTCATACTGGTGAGCGGGCGACACGGCGGGGGCTCGTTCTTAGGTAAGTATTTCATAATGAGCTAGTATGCGATGCATACTAGCTCATTATGGGTTTCTCTTTCAGGTTGCAGCAAAAAAAAAGTGTTATGGGTTTACAACCTCTTTAACTCTAAGCTTACTTAGACCCTCAAACATAAGTAGCCAAACTTATTTTACAAATGAACCATACTTAGCATTACCTTTGTGTCTTAATTCAGGCAACATTGTCACATTTACCATAGACAAAACAACATGCATTCATCATGTCTTTATACAAGTAACATTTCCTCAACCTTAGCTAGCTAAAAACAAAACACAAATTGGTCAACGTTTAGATTCAGTCATACACACATATATCTTACATTAATGCAGTAATCATAATCTGAGCATCAGCTCATCGTTTCCAGACCTCAAAAAAGCTTGTTGTTCTGAAACTGCCTGCAATATAGAGTCCAACACTTTTTTACTATCACAAATTGAAGCTTCACTATCTGAATGTACTATGGCTTACAATACAAAAACAGCATTAAACTGAGCACAAACATTCTAACATAATCTTGCCATTACACATTCTAATTTTAGTATCTCTAGTTTACACAGATTCACCCTACTTCTGGTACCAAAATGTTTCGTCACGGTCATGTGATAATTTACCATTTTTGGGATCTTTTTTGATATGTGCAAAGAGAGATCACACAAATACTAACATTTAATAAAAGTAATGACAGATACAGGTAATATTAGAAATGATAACAACAATATCTACTGTAACTAAAGATGCTGTTTCTGCCACGGAGTCCCGTATACTTACACAGCATGGCACGTAGGAGATCACAGACGCATGCATGATTGCAAGCTCTGATACAAGACTGAGGTCCTATAAGCTTTGGCTGTGGTCATATAGGACTTGTGTGCAAGGAATGGCAAACCCCCACTGCAAGCAACATTATGGCCCTTTAAGGATTTGGTCAGTTTGCAGTGACATTCCTTTGGTATGAGTCAGCTGAGGTAATCAGACTTTTCCCTGTATGGCCCCTTAGCCAGGTTTAGAATTCATTATTAGGTATTGTGACCCAACAATAATTAGGAAATATGAAATATACAATTTCCCCATCACCAGCACGTACCCAACTCTTCCTTTCCTTCTGTAGTTCTTGATTGCTCAGTGAAGCCATCTATGATGGTTATTGGCCAATACCAAGTTGCAGGAGCTAGAAGGGGACCCAAAGGTCCAGGAAGCACATTTATTGTTCACATATCCTTGCATGTCCCAGAATTGAGGGCTCCTGGTGGCGCACTATAGGGGCCTGAAATGACTGTCATACAGACCCCCAAAGGTCCTATGAAGCAGTGACTGCAGTGACTGGTGGCTTTGTATGTAATCTGTACAGATAGGTAAACTTTAAGGTGAAGGACAGAAATATAGTACTATAAAAAGTAAGGTTTCCATAGCAACACGTTACAAAAAAAGCCGCAGGACTTTAAAATGGCTGCATCACCTTTAAATTTTGTTTCCTTGGATACCAAGAAAGTTCTGACAGTGAAAATAGTTGCAGAAATGTTATATATATATATATATATATATATATATATATATATATATATAAAGGGTTTATTACTGGGGTCACTTCAGGGATTATTTCACCAAATGTATACAATACTGGCAAATTTTATACTGAGTTCTATGACACTGAGGATTCTGAATATAATATGTATGTATATCATACATAAATTACATCACCACTCTCTAGATGTGTTAAATTTATATTTTATATTGAAAATGTAAAATTTAAACTTTTAAAATGTATATTTTATAGTGACACTACCAGCCTCCTGTTATGTTATCATTCGAGGTGACATCACCACTCTACAGATAAAAGTGATAATTTACAGGAATTATATCTCTGCTCTCTAGATATAGCTTAGATCTTAAAGGGTAACCCCACCTTGTGGGGAAAAAATAGGAAAATAAAAAATAATAATATAGCATATACAGCTGCAACATAAGTCATATTGTAATTGAATTTTATTAAAAATCACCTGTTTTCAAGCTGCAGCACTGTAGTTTTCTGTACAATGCAATGCAACTATGGCAACCTGAATGTTTTCTGTAAACAGATGGTATACAAAACGCCCCCAGAAATATCATTTCCTGCTTGTGTGATTGGCTTACTGAAGTCTGCGCTAAGATACAAGTCAGATATTTAGCATCCCCTGCAACAAAAATTTAATTTTTGGTGAGGCTCTCTAACCATCTAAAAGGCATGTAGGCCCTGCCACTTTTCTCATTAGAGTCTTGCAAAGTGCAGCAACTGATTGATACGTATGAAATCACTTCAATTTTCTATTCCTTTTGCACATGGACACAGACAAATAAACAGCTTCTTCAGAATAACAAAAGGTAGGAATCTGCAACAAGGTTTTTTTACAATCCTTGCAATATACCTGGAGGGGGTGTTTTTTCTCAACAAAAGTGGAGTTACTCTTTACATAATTGACATCACTGTCCTCTAGATGTTTTACTGTGCAGGGATGACATCACTGTTCTTCAGAAAAAAAGTTATATCTTTTCTAAATGAAATCCATGCTCTCCAGATACAAGTTTTATTTTAAAGGAATGGTATCACCGCTGTCCATAAAAAAAGTTTTCTTAAAGTGTATGCAAACTCTAACAAAACATTACTTCTTAGTAAGGCAGAGAATGAAGCCATACTCTATGAATTTCACATTGTTGGGTTTATTCAATGAAATAGGCTTCCAGACAAAGTCCCTGCCCTAAACCACACCCTCTGATGTGCTTTACCCTGAATAAACTTATTTGTAGAGGTTATAAACCCTACAGTGTGACATCTATAGATCATGCAGAGGTAAGTAGAAGTGAGACGTTGTCTGGAGCTGAACTAGGGCCATCCACAGGTAAGTGACACGGATGAGGGAGACATTAGTCTGGAGCCAAGCTAGAGTCATTCACAGTTGATCAGTACAGCTGGAGAGAGTAGAGAGATCAGAAACCAGGCCAGGGTTATACCAAAGAGTCCCTAAACAAGCCGAGATTAGGATCAAGAGTCAGGCATAGAGAAGTCCAGGGGCAAGAGGACTAAGTTATTATTGTTATTATTATTATTATAATACAGGATTTATCTAGCGCCAGCAGTTTGAGCAGCGCTTTACAACATGAGGGCAAACAGTACAGTTACAATACAATTTAATACAGAATGAATCAGAGGGCCCTGCTCATTAGAGCTTACAATCTAGTAGGTAGGGTCAAGTGATACAAAAGGTAATAGCTGTGGGGGAGGAGGGCATGGAGAAAATGAAAGTACAGTTGTTAGGTGAATGCAGGAGAGGCTTTTCTGAAGAGGTGGGTTTTTAGGGATTTTCTAAAAGCAAACAGAGTAGGAGATAATCGGACAGATTGGGGTAGGGAGTTCCATAGGAAGGGAGAGGCTCGAGAGGCTGTTCAAAAATGTTATATTTTGCAGACGTGACATCACCAATCTCAAGATATAAGTTATATTTTGCAGGAGTAACATCACTGATCCTCATATACAAATCATATTGACAATATCAGTTTGCAGACGTTATATTTTGATTTAGTAAAATCCCCGATCTCTAGCTATGTTATATATTATTTTATGTTATATTTTGACATCACTGCTCTCCAAAAAAAAGTTTATATTTTATGTTTAATAGGTTTTTACTGAACAAATGGAAATAAAACTATCCCATTTCAATATTATACATTTTAACTAGTCCTAAGTTGAAGTAAAGAAAACGATCATAAAACAGTCGTTAAATGGGTTATTTCTGTATATCCTATGGGAAAGTGTATAAAAAATAGAAGAGGAAGAGAATAAAAAAAAAAAAAAGGGGAGGTGGGAGGGGGGAGGCTGGAAGGGAGAGAGACAAAGAGAGAGAGAGAAAGAAAGAGTTGCCTGGTCATGGCCATCCATAATAAAGGTTATGAAAAACAAAAGGAAAAAGAAACTAGTGAGCACAGGCATTGTTTCCCCTTCCAGATTTCTGAGAGGTTCCAGAAGGCTCTGTGCAACTATTAGGTGTACAAGAAGCCAGAGATAGGTTCTGTATGGGATGTATATGTCTGTGTTGTTAGCGTTTTGGGACCTTAAAGTAATACTTAGGCTGGGCTCACACTTATGTGAACTGGATGTGGGTTTCCCTGCAGACAAGAGACTGTAACAGGCTCTCAATGAAGCCAGTTCACACAGCTCCGGGACGGCCGCAGTCCGCACTGGAAAAGGGTCCTGTGCGTTTTTGGCTCAGTTTCAGGTCCGAATTCATGCAAAAATTCAGACCTGTATCGCACCTGAAACGGCAAAAAGGGATGCACCGGACCACCTGGCCGCAGCTAGTGTGAACTAGGGATAGACCGATACCGTTTTTTCATTGCCAATACCGATACCGATATTTTGGCCATCGCATATCGCTATCGGCCGATATTTTGTACATTTAAAGTTTTGAAAAATAAAGACAATTTTTGACACAAATCTGGTACTGAACATGTTAATTTTGTTTAATGGCTGGCTTGCTGGCATCCTGTGGTGGGTGGGTGGCTGGCTGTCTGGCACCCTGTGGTGGGTGGGTGGCTGGCTGTCTGGCACCCTGTGGTGGGTGGCTGACTTGCTGTCCCCCTGCGGTGGCTGACTGGCACCCTGCAGTGGGTGGTTGGCTGTCTGGCACCCTGTGGTAGGTGGCTGGCTGTCTGGCACCCTGTGGTGGGTGGCTGGCTGGCCTGTGGTGGGTGGGTGGGTGGCTGGCACAGGGCATGTGGGTGGCTGGCTGGTACAGGGCCTGTGGGTGGCTGGCTGGTACGAAGCCTGTGACTGGCTGGCACAGGGCCTGTGGGTGGCTGGCTGGTACAGGGCCTGTGGGTGGCTGGCTGGCTCGCTGATACAGTGCCTGTGGCTGGCTGGTAGAGGGCCTGTGGGTGTGGGTGGCTGGCTGACACCGGGATGCTGTTGGTGGGTGTATGGCTGTGATACACTCCTACGAGATTAGTCCTGACTCCAGACGAGGCTTTCCAAGGCGAGGGAGGCGGCCTAAGAAGGCAGAATGACGTCACTAAAATATCGGCAATCGCGGCCAGTTTCCGGAGCCAGTTTGTTCCTTATGCTAGGGTCCTCACCAGTACAGTATTTGTACATTGATATCATATCCCCCCTCAAGTGTCTCTTCTCCAGAGAGAATAAGCCCAGTGCCTGGAGTCTTTCCTCATAGCTGATGTCCTCCATTCCCCTAATTATTTTTGTTGCCCTTCTCTGGACTCTCTCCAGTTCCAGCACATCCTTTCTGAGGACCGGTGCCCAGAACTGGACGGCATACTTCAGATGTGGCTGGACCAGAGTCTTGTAGAGTGGGAGAATAATCTCTTTATTTCTGGAGTGAATCCCCTTTTTTATACATGCCAGTATTTTGTTGGCTTTGCTTGCAGCGGCTTGGCATTGCATGCCACTGCCAAGCCGGTTGTCCACCAGGACCCCCAGGTCCTTTTCCATCTTAGATTTACCCAGAGGTTCCCACCCTAGCGAGTAGCTTGCTTTCGTGTTTCTGATGCCCAAGTGCATTACTTTACATTTTTCAACATTAAACCTCATCTGCGATGTAGTTGCGCACCCCATTATTTTGTTCAGGTCTGCTTGTAAGGTTTCCACATCCTGCTTCAAAGATATTGGCATGCTTAGTTTAGTATCAAATACCGAGATTCTGCTAGATATTCCCTCCTCTAGGTCGTTTATGAATAAATAAAGATTGGTCCCAGGACAGAACCTTGGGGGACACCCGCCCAATCCGAGTACTCCCCATTAATCACCACCCTCTGTACTCTCCCCTGGAGTCAGTTCTCTATCCAGGTACTCACCCTATGGTCCAAACCTACGTACCTTAGTTTGTACAGTAAGCGTTTGTGGGGAACTGTGTCAAATGCCTTTGAAAAGTCCAGATACACCACATCCACAGGACTTCCTTTATCTAGATGGCAACTCATTTCATCGTAGGAGGTTAATAGATTGGTCTGGCAAGAACGCTTTTTCATGAATCCATGCTGATTACTACTAATAATACCGTTTTCATTACTGAAGTCTTGTAAGTAATCTCTTAACCACTTGCCGACTGCCGCACGACTATTTACATCGGCAGTCAGCCCCTCACAGGCAGAGCGACGTAGGCTACGTCGCTGGCCTGTAAGGGTTTTGGGAGCGAGTGCGCGCCGCCGGATGCGCGCTCCCGCTTGGTCACGGACCCCCCGGCGCATGTGCCCGACGGACCCGATATCCGCCGGGCACTCGCGATCGTCCGTGACAGCGGGAGAAAGGCAGGCGGCTAGTGTAAACAAAGCCGCCTGTCAGTTCTCCCTGTGTATGAATGGTAATCAAACGGTTCTACTATGTAGGACCGTTGATCACTGTTCACTGTTCTTACACATCAAGCCACAGCCAATCACAGTTAGAAACACGCCCCTAGGACACACTTAACCCCTCCCTCTCCAATACAGTTAACTCCTTCACTGCCAGTGTCATTTTTACAGTAACAGTGCATATGTATAGCACTGATTACTGTAGTAATGTCACTGGTAACCCCAAAAGTGTCAAAAATGTCGGTCAAGGGTCCGATCTGTCCGCCCCAATGTCGCAGTCCTGCAAAAAAAAAATTGCAGATCGCCGCCATTATGCGTTAAAAAAAAAACAACAAAAATGACAAAAATCTTTCCCTTTGTTAGTAAACGCAATAACGTTTGCGCAAACCAATCAAAATACGCTTTTTGCGATTTTTTTTACCAAACATATGGTAAAAAAAATTGGCCTAAAATGTTAAAAAAATGTGATTTTTACATTTTTTTGGGGGAATTTCATATAAAAAATGTGAAAAATATTGTTATTTTTGCAAAATTGACGCTCTTTTTTTGTTTATAGCGCATGATCAAAAAATCGCACAGGTGATCAAATACCACCAAAAGAAAGCTCTGTTTGTGGGAAAAAAAGGATGCCAAATTAGTTTAGGTACAGCATCGCACGACCGCGCAATTGTCCGTTAAATTCACGCAGTGCCGAATCGCAAAATACCCCCTGGTCTTTTAGCAGCCAAATCCTCCGGGGCTTAAGTGGTTAAAGATAATGACAATGGGAGGAAGCAAGGAGCCGCACAACTCCTCCCAGTTGTGCGGCTCCTTGCTTCCTCCCATTGTTGCTGTCCTGGATTGCGGATCCTTGCCTGCACCTGTGCTGGATGTGCTTGGGATCATCCCCTCACCGGAGCGGTTCGCTCTCTCCTTACACGTTTGCGGTTAAAGATAATGGTCTGGCTGGTATCCCTAGTGTGAACCCGGCCTAAAGTCATTTTTTTTTTTTTTCCGTTAAAAATAACAAACATGTCATAAAGAGCTGCACGGTTCTGGATAAAATGAGAATCCCAATTTTTTTTGCTTGAAATAAAGATCACGATTCTCTTAAGATTCTGAAGAACCTTTTTATTTTAAAGATTTACAACCCCTGAACATTAGTGTAAAGAAATACAAAAATTACCATTAGGTTCTATTAGGGCCTTTTTTTTAGTACTCACTGATACCAATTACAGATACCTACAGCAAATGTTTTGTTTACACTTCAGCTGTCAGCAATGGTACAAAGCATTGAAGAGTTATTTTACAAATGAAATGAATATATATTTTTTAATTTTGGGCTTTTTTTTTTTTTAAATGTGAAACATGTAAATATATGTTAAAGGTGTGAAAATAATAATGAACAAAGCAAACAAAAAAAAAAGTTTTAATTAATAATAGTTTATAAAATAGAAATAAATAAATAAAAAATCAGCAGGAAAATTATAATTAAATGGAGAAGGAGAATAAGGAATCAATAAGGCTGATTAGAGTCAATTATTAACCCCCCCCCACACTTGGTACATGAATCGTGGAAATGCTGGATTAAGATCATGTGGGGGGGGGGGGTGTATCAAGATTGAGATCTTTTAATGATTATTTGTGCAGCTCTAATGTCGTACTTACCTGCTCTGTGCAGTTGGTTTTACTCAGAGCAGCCCAGATCCTCCTCTTCTCGGGTCCCTCTTCAGTGCTCCTGGCCCCTCCCTCCTGTTGAGAGCCCCCACAGCAAGCAGCTTGTTATGGGGCACCCGAGCCGATCTTCAGCTCCCTGTATCCATTTGGGCATGGAGCTGCAGCCAGGCCCTGCCCCTTTCTCTCCTCATTGGCTCACTGACTTTGATTGACAGCAGCTAAAGCCAATGGTGCTGTCTCTTGTGCAACATCGCTGGATCTAGATGGATCTCAGGTAAGTATTAGGGGGCTGAGGGGGGCTGCTGCACATAAAATTCTTTTTATCTTAATGTAAAGAATGCATTCTGCCTTTATAACAACTTTAAGGGGGATGACAAGAAGCAGTTAGAATACTAATGGATTCTCACCCGTGCAGAGCGAGGGGTTTTTGGGGTGATCCAGTAGAGAGGGAAAATTGATTTAGAGTTTATCCAGGTTTTAAGTCCTTTTATGTGAACCGCAGTCCAGAGGCATGGAGAGATCTTGGTTGGGAAAAAGCCTCCAACCCTGACCTCTAATATCTTGGTCCTATAAAGGTTAATTCATGTTCATGAGGTTTTGTGTGGAACAGGACAGTTGTGAGAGGGCTGTGGACTGTTTATCTGCTGAGATGTCGAAGGGCTTCTGTGAACCTTTTCTGGACCCCTAAGTGCCGGGTCACACTTGTGCGATGCGGGAAGGCTGCGAATTTGCAGCCTGTTCCCGCATCGCAAACGCACATCTGGCAGTTCACACTGCCATATGCGATACGCAGGGGGTGCCAATTAATTGTTAACGACACTCCCAGTTTGATCGCATATCGCAGTACGATCTGACAGTTGGCACAGGATCGGATCGCACAAGTGTGAACCACTGTGCGATCCGATCCTGATGCGGCTGAAAAAAAGGGTCATGTGCGACTTTTGTGCGGGTGCAGTGCGAATTTAGCCATACAAAGTGTATGGCTGAATTCGCACTGCACATCCGATCGCATGTAATGAAGGAGCAGTGCGCTCCGATATTACATGCGATCGCCGCACACGCTATAGTGTGAACCGGCAGTGAAGCAGACAGGAACTTTAACCCCTGAGGTGGGACAAGTTTATGATCGCAGTAAGCCAAATCTTTGTGTTGTACCAGAAGTTTATGGCCTTTTTTTTGTTTCCTTTATGTTGAAGAGCAGCTTTTTTTGTTTTGAATACATAAATACTGTTTGCTTTTACAAAGAGGGCTGGCTAGTAATCTGAACCCCCAAATATCATAATTGCTGCTTGAATGCGGGCACTAGCTGGCAAAGCTGTTGGAAGCAAAAGAGTCTAACATTTAAAGGGCCAGTACCTGTTTTGCATTTCTTGGGTCAGAGTGGCACAGGCATTGCAAACCTTGGAATGAGGTATGAATGAGGTTGTAAAAGCCTAGGTTCAGGCTACAGCAGTCCACCTAAGTGCAACTACAGGCCCAGCAGGAAGCAAACTGCTGTCATGAGGAAGTTCAAGCAGGCCAGGAAAAGGCCTTGGCTCTGTTAATACATGCTCAACAGTCCCAGGCAGCGCAGCTGGAGGCTCAGAATGAATCTCTGCAGCCCAGTTGACTGCTCTAGTGGAACGTTTGAAAGAGGTTGTTGTCAGTAGAAACCCACTGACAGTAAAGGCAAGCCATTTTTTGCTAGCACTCCCCACAATGATTTGGTAGCATTCCAGACCACTCGTAAATGGTGGCCTTTGGAAGGATGGCCTCCACACCAGTTGGCCAGCCTCATCACCCCTTTTTTAAAGGAGGACCACAGAAGGTTTATTATGACTAACTGGTGACTGAATTGTAGATTGTAATTGTACCTACTGTCATTGTAAAATACCATTTTCTATGCTTCTTTTTAAATGTTTCCTGGAAAAACAAAACAGTTTTGAATAAAATGGACAAAAAACATTTTTTGTTTCCCAATTTGTCTGTTTTTTTTTTTTTTGTAGTCCTTTCCATCTCTAGTTCTAAAATGGAATCCAGAGACTCAAATATATCTTGGATTCGAAAGAGCCCCCAACCCAAGTTTATTGCCTATTTTTGTTTGCGTTATGCTGAAAAAAAACATTTTTTTTGTTTTCCTGTTTTGAAGAAACAAAACTTGTTTGCTTTTACAAAGACAGCTGGCTATTGATCCAGACCACCAAATAGCACATAGAAATAGGTATACAGATATTGGTAATAGGTAATAGATTACAGATATTGAGAAAGTTCTCTTGAGGTCCGAAAGTATTCCCATTGGAACCAGGAAATGTCTCAGAATTGTGTTCCTCTCTGTGGATCATTTCTTTCATATGTTATATTTTACAGAAGTGACACCACCACTTTCTGTATATGGTATATTATACACAGGTGACATAATTCCAGTGAATCTAATAAACTGGTAAAAATTGGTTAATAATAACTGAAGAAATCTGCAAGAATGATAGCAAATATCCAGGGTTAAGTAGTTAGAGATGTTGCAGCAGGTGGAAGGAGACTGGCATGTTAATCGCTCACAGGTCATCTCTGTGATGAAATGTGAAGGAGCATTTGGCCCTAGCTGGGGGTTAGATTGTCGCCTGTGACTCCATGTTTGATGCGTGCATTTCATCAGTGTCACCTCTGCTAATCACACCTCCCCAAACAGATATTTACTGCTTTTCCTATATTTAATTAAGGTGGACTTTTTTACTGCTCTTTACTGGAAAGGAAATTGAAGAACGCCTTTACTGGCGCCGGACAGACTCTGGATTCACTTAACTCTTTCTAGGATGCTTTCAAAAAACAAGTTTTTACCTATCTGTACTTTCAGCAAGTCTGTAGAGTTCAGGATTCTAGTTTTGCTATGACTTTGATAAATGGCCAGACGCATGCTTCATGGATCTAATCTTGCTGGAGTGCGCTGTTGAGCTGAAGTGCTCCGTCTCTGATTGTCTGGGTCGGCAATGTAAAGGCACGGAAAGTTACCATAGCAAGGAGCATCTATCATTTCTCACCAGTTTCTCATAAGTTTTTACTGCTGCAAGAAATCTTCAGCTTACCAGCACAAGTTGCCAGGGGTACCTATGTAATGAACTTGGGGTGACTACTGTATTTACCATAAGCACCACAAAGTGTCACAAAATAGAATATTTGGTGGCTTCATATGTGATTTAGTCCATTATCACTTACATGTTGTACGTTTATGCTGAACTGAAAGGGTTAATTGCTTGTTTAGTCTAGTCCAGAGGAGAAAATACTTACCTTGTTGCTCGCTCCAGCATTGTCCCTCCAGAGGTGAGATCTTTCCCCCACAGTTCCTCTGTAAGCCGCAACCAGTTCCTGTCGCACTCCAGCCTCCAAAATGTACAACACACGGTTAATGTCCTTCTCTTGTACATGATGATGCTGAGGCTTTGCCCACAGATTAGAGCTTCAAGCAAAGAGCACCATAGTGGGCTGAAGGGGAGTGAAAGGTAAGGGATACAACCTTTTCTGCAACCCCACATACATAACAAGATATAAATCCTTTAAAAATGAGTGGACTTTTTTATTTTCTTGGAGTTGGGGTTTAACCCTTTTGCTGCCCAAGCCATTTTTTTTTCATTTTGCACACACTACAATGCACATTTGTTACATGAAAGAATGCTTGAACCCCAAAGTGTGTATTTTGAAAGCAGCTGACCTAAAAATAAAATGCTGGTAGTTGCAATTGTTTAATGTCACAAAAAATTATCGCTACTGTTTAACCACTTTAGCCCGTGAGGATTTTCCTGCTTAATGACCAGGCCACTTTTTTCAACTTGGCACTGCGCGATTTTAACTGACAATTGCGTGGTCATGCAACGCTGTACCCAAACAAAATTTATGTCCCTTTTTCCCACAAACAGAGCTTTCTTTTGGAGGTATTTGATCACCTCTGCGCTTTTAATTTTTTGCGATATTAATAAAAAAAGAGCGAAAATTTTGCGAAAAAATTGACATTTTCTACTTTGACAGTTAAAAAATATCCAATATATTCCAATTTTTTCATATATTTAGGCCAAAATGTATTTAGCTACATGTCTTTGTCAAAAAAATTCTCAATGAGCGTGTTTTTAACCACTTTAAGATTTTTACCCCCTTCCTGACCAGGCCATATTGCATGATCGTGCGACGTTGTACCCAAATTAAATGTATGCCCTTTTTCTCTTACGTCCTCAGACAGTCGCCGCCCCTTCCCAAGTCTTCACCAATGGGGTATTGACCTTTGCTCCGCAGGAGTAGCTAGGCAACAAGGATTGTTAATACAAAAGCTTTTAACATAGACACACCCCTAGGGGCTGTTCCCTCAGTCAATACCTCCCTGCACCAGCATTCCCAACTCAGTTTGATCTTGCCTAGCTTAGGAGTAGCAGGCTTTCCTGTGCTGGGGCTTTAGTCTCAGCCTTCTACCCTTTTTTGATTTTATTTCAAGTGTTTTTTCTTTTCTCTGCTAGCTGTTATTTTGTCAGCTTTAGTTAGGGTTCTTCGGATGAAGATGTTCATGCAGAGCTGGGTCTCGGACTGGCCGCCCTGGATCTCAGGGCTGAGTGCCAGATGGATCCCCAGCCTGCCATCGAGCGTTCAGCTTAGGTTTGCCCTGGCACATTGAACGACCCATCCCTGTTCGCTGCAGGGATGCTGCCTGTGAGGTGGCTACCTCACTGGACGCCATGCTGCGGTCTGTGGCTGCGGTCCACAAGCGTCCTGGCTGCGGCACTCCCTGTCTGCCTTGATAGCGGTTTGTCGCTGGAGACGGCTCCCCACGCCATCTGGTACGGTAAGCACCTTCTGTGTGGGGACCTTCTGTGTGTGTGTCAGTCTGTGGCTGTGTAGTACCCCCCATGTCTGTGTAAATGCGGGCTCCCTGTCAGATCCCTGTATGGCTGCACTGCCTGTGGGCTGCGAGGGGGGGGCCATCCTGCTCTGCTGTGAGTTATGCTCTGGGTGCAGATTTGGGTGCAGACATGTGTTGTGCGGCGACCGCTGCGGCGATCCGCCATTTCTTTGCTGGAATGCTGTGACCGGCCCTGTCCCTGTACAGCGCCGTGTTTTGGCGCCATTCGCCGCCATTTTGGCGGGCCGTGCTCGTCCGAGCACATGTCGGCGCCATTTTCCTGTAGCCTCATCCCTCAGCCGGGCGGCCATGTTTGCGGAGCCTCATAGGCTATATCAGTCAGCCAGCTATTGCATCACTTCCTATTTCTCTGGGAACAGCGATCGGTGGCAGCAGCCTGTTGTGCTCTCTCCAGGTTTTTACCTTCTTTGTCCTGTCATTCCTTGCTCAGTGTTATCTATCCCTGCGGGGTCGGTGCATACAGTAGTGTACGGTGGGCTGCGCTCGCGGTGGTGTTAAAGGGCCAGTACCTTTTTTACTTTTCATTGCTGGGGCATGGATTCTCAGGATAGCAAGTTTCCCCCCGCCCTGGTGGGGGACCAGGGGGCTGCTGCACCCCCCGAGGGGGCCGATCTGACCGCTGTAGTGGCTTCCTTAGTGTCTCAGGTGCAGATGCTGATGGCTGAACGATCCGCAAAGAGGGCCAGGGTATCCATTTCCTCTGATTCAGAGGGCGATGTGGCTGCTGTGGCTGGCGTACCCTTCTCGGGGTCCCGCTCATCTTTGGACCTTATGGGGTCCGAGGGGGAGGCAGAGGTGAAGGGGGTTGATGTTTCTCCCCCTGGCTCGCCTGAAGAGCTTGCACTCATGAATGAGCTGATTGCTTCCATTAAAGATACCTTGCACCTAGAGAATGAGCCTACTCCTCCTGCTAGGGTGTCCTCTTTTGGAACGCAGAGGACTCGAAAATCAGCGCAGGTTTTTCCCTGCCCTGCTGAATTTCACCATATGGTTAATGAACAGTGGCCCAATTTAAAGAAGCCCTTTACTGTGCCAAATAAGTTTAAACTGCTTTATCCGTTTGCGCCCTCCGGTGGATCACGCGGTGGCCATTTTGAACAAGGCTACTGCGGTGCCTTCTGAGGATACCCCGGTTTTCCGGGACCCTACGGACAGGAGAATGGAGTCTCTTGCCCGTCATGCCTATATGGTTGCTGGTTCTATGCTGAAGCCTATTTTTGCTTCCATTATGGCGGCACAGGCTGTTGCGGATTGGACAAAGATGCTTAGGCGCACCTTGGTGGCTGATTCAGCTTCACCTACCACGTTGGCTATGGTGGACCAGATCCATCAGGGTGTCATGTACTTGTGTGATGCGGACTTGAATTTTGCTCCCTTGGCTGCGCGCCTGTCCAGCGTGGCGATACTGAACCGTCGTCTGATTTGGCTGAAAAATTGGTCGGTCGACCAATCTTCTCGCAAGACACTGGCGGATTTTCCCTACGCGGGATCTCGCCTTTTTGGCGAGGCTTTGGATACTCTGATAAAAGGGGTTACGGGGGGCAAGAGTACTCTCCTACCCCAGTCTCACAAGCATAAGTCCTTCCGTGGTAAACGGAATTCCTCGTCTAGGCCCTCTCAGGGGTCCTTTCGTGCCTTTAGGTCACAATCCAAGGGCAAGCCCTTCAAAGGCCAAGGCTCCCAGAAGAAGCCGTGGGCGGGTAAGCAGAAGTCCGGCCAGTCCGGTTCAACTTCCCATACCACTTCCGCCTGAAGGGGCGCCCTCACCCGTTTCTGGGGTGGGGGGACGTCTGCGCAGTTTCCTACAACCTTGGCTGACCCGCATTCGGGACAGATGGGTTCAGGAAATCGTTCGATCTGGTTACAAGATCGAATTTCTCTCTCGGCCGGCGGGCAGATTTTTTCCCTCAAATCTTCAGCTGTCTCCGGAGCGCTTGCAGGATCTGCACCGGGCGGTGCGGGACTTGCGGGCCCAAGGGGTGGTTGTTCTGGTGCCTCATCGGGACAGATTTCGGGGGTTTTACTCCAATCTGTTCACTGTGCCCAGAAAGGAGGGCAAGGTGCGTCCGATTCTGGACTTGAAAGCTCTGAACCGCTTTGTGCGGGCTCGCAAGTTCCGCATGGAATCCCTGCGCTCAGTGGTGGCTGCCCTGAGTCCGGGGGAATTCATGGCCTCCATCGATCTGAAGGATGCGTACCTATACATCCCCATTTTCGAGGGTCACCAGAGGTACCTTCGATTCGCCATTGCGGAGGATCACTACCAATTCGTGGCGTTACCTGGCGCCGGTTCTGGCCCTGTTGCGAGCACAGGGCATTGCTGTCTTGGGGTATCTGGACGATATCCTGATACGGTCAAACGCCAGTCAAAGCCTGGTGACCGACCTGTCCACCACGATGCGGACACTGCAGGAGTTCGGTTGGACTATAAACATTCCGAAGTCGACTCTGTGTCCTTCGGTTCGTCTTCCCTACCTGGGAATGATTCTGGACTCTGTCCAAGCGAAGGTCTTCCTGCCGGAAGACAAGCTTCGGACTCTTCAGGACGAGGTCAGGTCCCTCAGGGACAACCGGCACTCGTCTCTCCGGACATGCATGAGATGTCTAGGTTTAATGGTCTCGGCTTTCAAGGCGATCCCCTTTGCCCAGTTTCACACGCGGGGTCTCCAAGCGGAGATTCTTGCCGAGTGGGACGGGCGGCCGCAATCCCTGGATCAGCGGATCTCGTTGAGCCACAGCACCAGAAGGGATCTTCTGTGGTGGCTCCAGTCCCCGGCGGTGTCGGGGGGCAAATCTTTTCGTCCATTGTTGTGGACAGTGATCACCATGGATGCCAGCCTGTCGGGCTGGGGTGGTGTTCTAGGCGTTTTGTCCGCCCAGGGAACTTGGACGGAGGAGGAGTCCTCTCATCCGATCAACATTCTGGAATTGAGGGCGATAAAGCTTTGCCTTTTGCGATGGACGGACCGGCTTCGGGGCCGTCCAGTTCAGGTTCAGACGGACAATGCCACCGCGGTGGCCTATGTCAACCATCAAGGGGGCACCAGGAGTGCCCGGGCGCCTCGGGAAGTGGCCGACATTCTGTCTTGGGCCGAGACGCACGTCCCGGCGATAACGGCAGTTCACATACCGGGGGTGGAGAACTGGCAGGCGGACTATCTGAGTCGCCAGACCCTGGACCAGGGGGAATGGTCCCTTCACCCGGATGTCTTCCAGATGTTGTGCGCGAAGTGGGGTTCTCCAGATGTGGACCTGTTCGCGTCTCGTCTAAATAACAAGGTGGAAAGGTTCGTGGCAAGGACGCGCGATCCTCAGGCAGACGCCTGAGACGCGTTAGTGGCGCCCTGGCATCAGTATCGTCTGATGTATGCCTTTCCACCGATTCAGCTGCTGTCCAGGCTCCTTCGCAGGTTAGCCTCGGAACTGCACACGGTGATTCTGGTGGCACCGGACTGGCCTCGCCGGTCTTGGTACGCAGACCTAGTAAATCTGGCAGTCGACGCTCCGTGGCGTCTGCCGCTTCGAGAAGACCTTCTGTCTCAAGGGCCGATATTCCATCCTGCTTTACAGTCGCTGGCTTTAACGGCCTGGCTGTTGAAAGCCAGGTCCTGAAGGATAGGGGTCTCTCCCCTGAGGTCATTCCCACTTTGATCAAGGCTAGAAAAGCCTCTTTGGGAAAAATTTACTACCGTACTTGGAAAGCATACTTTGCCTGGTGTGAGTCCAGGGGGTATTCCCCTCGCTCATACTCGGTGTCCTTTTTCAACGCCCTGTGGCGTCTAATTCATTGGTTAGCACCTTTGTTCAGGGAGTGCGACATTTGGCCGCTCCTAGGAGGGAACCTTTGCCTCCATGGGACTTGAACTTGGTTCTGTCCGTGTTACAACAGGCTCCCTTTGAGAAGATCAGGGAGATCTCGTTGTCTCTGTTGTCCAAGAAGGTTGCCTTTTTGGTGGCAATCACTTCGGCTCGCAGGGTGTCGGAGCTGGCGGCTTTGTCCTGCAGCTCTCCCTACCTGGTGGTTCACAAGGATAAGGTGGTCTTGCGACCTAACCCATCCTTTCTTCCAAAAAGGATCTCGGAGTTTCACCTTAATGAAGACATTGTCTTGCCTTCGCTCTGCGCGAAGCCTAAGCATCCGAAGGAGGTTGCCTTACATTCCTTGGATGTTGTCCGGGCGATCAGGGTTTACCTGTCGTCCACTAAATCTTTTCGCAAGTTGGATTCCCTCTTTGTCCTTCCTGAGGGACCTCGGAAGGGCATGGCGGCGTCGGCTGCGACCATGGCCAAATGGATCAGACAGACCATTGAGCAAGCCTATGCCTTGAAGGGGAAGGTTCCTCCTTTCCCTGTGAAGGCGCACTCTACCAGATATCTGAGTACGTCTTGGGCTTACCGTCATCAGGCTTCTGTGGCCCAAGGCGGCGACTTGGTCGTCTGTTCACACCTTCTCAAAATTCTATAAGGTGGATGTTCAGGCATCGGCCGATGCCTCCTTTGGCCGTAAGGTTCTCAGTGCGGCAGTTTCTTAGGGACCCTTGGTTTTTTGGGCCCTTGGTTATTGGGGTGTTTTACCCCTGGGTTGCTTGTTTTTCCTGGGTTGTTGCTCCTGTTCCTTTTTCTGATGTGAGTACTGCGTTGCCTTTTCTACGGTTGCGTCTCCCACCCCTCAGGTCTACACTGCTTTGGGACGTCCCATTGGTGAAGACTTGGGAAGGGGCGGCGACTGTCAGAGGACGTAAGAGAAAACGGAATTTTTGTAAAATCTTACCGTAAAATTCCTTTCTCTGAGTCCTCCGACAGTCGCCGCTCCCCGCCCCTCTTTTGGGGTTTTTGTGTACTCTTACTGCTATGCTACCAAACTGAGTTGGGAATGCTGGTGCAGGGAGGTATTGACTGAGGGGACAGCCCCTAGGGGTGTGTCTATGTTAAAAGCTTTTGTATTAACAATTCTTGTTGCCTAGCTACTCCTGCGGAGCAAAGGTCAATACCCCATTGGTGAAGACTTGGGAAGGGGCGGTGACTGTCGGAGGACTCAGAGAAAGGAATTTTACGGTAAGATTTTACAAAAATTCAGTTTTTTCTCCCACAAATAGAGCTTTCTTTTTGTGGTATTTGATCACCTGTGCGATTTTTAATTTTTGAAAAAAGAGTGACAATTTTGAAAAAAAAAAAAAAACAATATTTTTCACATTCTGATATATAACATTCCCCCCAAAAAATTTACAAATCAGAATTTAACATTTTATGCCAATTTGTATTCTGCTACATGTTTTTGGTAAAAAAAAAAAATCACAATAAGCGTATTTTGATTGGTTTGCGCAAGTTATCGCGTTTACTAACTACGGGAAAGATTTAGGTAATTTTTCGGGTTTATTTTTTTTACTAGTAATGGCGGCGATCTGCAATAATTTTGCGGGACTGCGACATTGCGGCGGACAGATCGGACCCCCTGACATTTTTGACACTTTTGGGAGGACCAGTGACATTACTACAGTATTCAGTGCTATAAATATGCACTGTTACTGTAATAATGACACTGGAAGGGAAGGGGTTAACACTGTTGGTTATCAAGGGGTTAAATGTGCGCCTCATGCTTACTGACGTGTGTGGGGGGAGGGGGTTGTGTGACACAGACACAGATCGCAGGTTCAGCTATGCTGAATCCTGTGATCTGTCCCTGCCTGTCACAGAGGAGATCCGCCCGCTTTGTTTGCACAAGCGGGCGGATTTCCTCACTCTCTCGGATGATCGGGGAACAGAGGCGATGATCACCGCCTCTCCTCCCTTGGCCCAACTCCCGCTGTGTCTGAATACAGCGGGAGCGAGCCTCCGGCGGCGTGTGCCGCTGAGAGAGGGAGGAATCCAGCGACGTGGACCCAGCCGAGCCGCTCTGCTGCAGTAGCAGCAACGTGAGCGGTTGACTAGTGGTTAACTAATCTAAATTTTCAGTAAAAATACACTAACATTGGTTTTACTGAACATAAAGAAAATATAATCCCCAAAAAGATAAGGCTGTATAGAGTGAATAGATACCAAATGTGTCAAGCCGTAAAATTGTGTGCACACCAAAAACGAAGAACTGAAGAACCTAAAATTGTCCAAAGGGGAAGCATTAAAAGCCTTTACAGGTCATCAGTTTACAAAAAAACCATGTGTGATGTCTTTAGAAGGCCTGCTAATAATATGTTTTTGTCCCACAACTAGGTTCAGTGGCATATTCTCAACCTTGTTGATCCTGTTGTTTACTGTCCCTCCCTCCTTGTCTGTGTTCCTGCTGCAGCCTGAGATTGTGTAGACTAGCTGTTGCCACGTCTACTGAGCATGCGCCAGGGGGAGTGGCTTAGACATGGCGGAGTAGAACCACACGCGTGCTGAGCTCCCGGGAACCCCCCGCTCCGCCAACATACACGGAGCAAATAATGAGAGAGAAATGACCTTGACAAGGAAAAGGAGAGCCAAAGGATCGAGTAAGAAAAACAATATACTTAAGTCTGAAGGCGAGATATTGCAGTTTTTCCCGGTAACAACTGCTCCAGGATCTAAGATGGCCGCGCCTCGTGGCCGACACGCCACCACAGCGGATGCAGCCAGCGGGAGTGCTCTGAGGGAGGAGAGCACGGGTCCATCATACCCTACCTTGCCGAGAGCCTCGGGAGTAGATGCCGGCGTCCCGGATGAGCCCGGTGGAGAGGGGGGTGGGCTGTCCCCGCGGATGGATGCGGAGCTACGAGCGCTGTTGCAGGCATTGCCTACCAAAGCGGATATCGCTGACATGATTGCCAGGCTGGAGGAGAAACAGCAAGCAGCGGTGAAGGAGGTGAGGGGAGAGATCCATGTGATGGCGCAGAGAGCGACGGTAAATGAGAGTACCCTCTCCACTCTGGAAGGACGGGTAAGAGCCTTGGAGTCCCATACCAAATTACATATGGAGGCAGAAATATCCCTTCAACTCCGCATGGAGGAGTTAGAGGATAGAAGCCGACGGAATAACTTAAGATTGAGAGGTATACCAGAGGCCACAGATACAGAAAACCTAGAAGTGACTGTAAGAGATATTTTCCAAAAGACCCTTGGAGATCTGTACCCTACCAGATTGCAACTGGATAGAGTTCATCGTGCCCTAGGTCCCCGAGCTACTGATCCAGATAGACCTAGAGATGTTATTTGTAGGATCCACCATTATGTGGACAAAGAACTAATTGTCCGCTTAGCTTGGGAGAAAGGCACAATAGATCTAAAGGGGGCGCATATTAAAATACTTCCAGATTTGTCCAGGGCTACATTGCAAAGACGTGCCATTCTCAGACCCTTACTGGATAAAGCCAGACAACTGGGACTAAAATATAGATGGGGTTTCCCATTGTCCGTTACTTTTCGTAATGCGCAAAGCTCCTTTACCTTACGAGCATTAAGTGACCTTCCAAGCCTTTACACATTTATGGGAATAGATCCTATTCAAATACCGAATTGGTTAACTTTTTTTCCTAGCACGAGAAGGAGCAGAGACGTGGTTTCTCAGGAGAAGAAGTAATAGACCCATCGATATCTGCTAGAGATACCCACGGACACAGGGGCTGCGGACTGACCTTTTTTTCCTTTTTGGGTTTTTTTTTTTTCTCTTTTTTTTTGGGGGTTTTTTGGGGGCCCCTAATGTTTTTTTTTATTTTTTATTTTTTTAGTGTTGTGAATAACTAGAGAATAACTGGAGAAACAGTGGGTGATTAGATGCCAGCATTCCGTCCCCTTCCTCCTCTCCTTTTGTTTTTTTTATATACTGCTTCACCTATTTGAGGTGGAGAAACGGTGGGCAAGAGATGGGGGAGGGGGGGATGATGAGGTTAGGGAATGTAAAATGAGGGCAGGTATGGATCTGCAAGGCCCGCACATCATAATATAAGGTGATTTTTTTTTTTCTTTCACCTTTCTTTTTTTTTTTTTTTTTTCACTTCCTGGGTGGCCTTTTTTTTTTTTTTTTTTTCTTTTTTGAGCTTAGTATAGCTCTCGTAATCACGGAAACGAGGGGGAATTGGCCCCTCTCCTTATATAATGTTCTTGCTTTGCTTGAGTCTCTCCTTTTGTCAAGAGGCTCTATACTTTGGTGATAGACACAGAAATAGAGGGTTCTTTTATTGCTTTCTTGCCTTTTGTTTTTTTTTTTACACTAAATGGTGTGTGCGCGGGCAGGTCTATGCCTAGATTGACTAAGGGATATTCACAGCCTTAAATAGTATATTAGGGAAGTATGAGCATAAATATCACCCACTTTTTTCTCCAAGATAATGTTATGGTACAATATCCGTTTATTGTACATAGACGGAGTAGTAACGTTGTAATGTTCTGATATAAGTAAGGACAGGAGGGGAGGGTTTGATTTGGATTGGAACGAAGGGCTATAAAAAGAAAAGAACAAATGAGTGATCCCTTTCCTTCCACTACCTTCCTCCCTTCTTTCCCCCTTTTTTTTTTTTTTTTTGATTGGTGCTGTATGGTCAGATTCAATAAGGAGAGGGGCTATAAGGTCTTGCTTGTGCGAGGCTTACACAGGTGGAATCACCTATGAGGATACAAGGGCCCACTCTTTTCTTTTTTTTTTTTTTTTTTCTACTAACAAATTTATAAGAACCGGAGTGCCCCCTCGTTGATTTATGCTCTTTTTGGCTGTGGTTGACTACACTTGGGTGGTGTTGAATACAGGCGAATTATGAAATTTGATGGATCGACTATGAGCAACTAACTATTATCTGTTAATAATACTTGATTGAAGGATTGTTAATGGTATTTAATGATGTGGACTAGAGAGTATCTCGCTGACCTTATGGGGACTATTGTTTTTCTTCAGTGGGGGCCACTGGTGGCTTCCCCCCCCCTCTCCCCCCCCCTCTCCCCCCCTTTTTTTTTTTATAGGGCCATGGGCCATGATCTCTGTTGGTGGGGCTGGGGGGGGGGGGGGCTCGGGAGAGCAGTGTCTTAGTTTTTTTTTATTCTTCTATATTCCTGCTGCTGTGTATGATCTATATCACTCTCCCAAATAGGTTAGTACATTGAGGGGTGACTTATAGTCACATAGTGTACAAGGGAAGTTTCCCTATTAGTGGAAGAGCGATAGGCTCTAGGAGGAGAGGGGTACGCCACCAATTTCAGTTCTCTTCTAAGCTTTTCATTTCCTCCTTTTGCATATTTTGGCAGCACACTTGAGTATAGAGTCATATATGTAGGAGTATACACAGTGGTAAAACATAAATGACAGTCACCTCCTGTCAATCATGTCTACATGCTGTCAATCAACTTCTGGGCACATCCTGACTGGTGGCAGTCCATTCTTTCATAACTAATGCTTTGAGTCTGTCAGAATTTGTGGGGTTTTTTTTGTTCACCCACCTCTTGAGGATTGGCCACAGATTCTGAATGGGGTTAAAGTCTGGGGAGTTTCCTCTGATGTTTATCCTGGAGAGAAATGGCTTCTTTGCTGCCCTTCTTGACACCAGGCCATCCTCCAAAATCCTTACCTCACTGTGAGTGCATATGCACTCGCACCTGTCTGCTACCATTCGTGAGCAAGCCCTGCACTGGCAGAGCCCCGATCTCACAGCTGAATCAACTGTAGAGAGTCCTTGCGCTTGCTTGACTTTCTTGGGAGCCCTGAAGCCTTCTTCAAAAATGCAGTGGAAATGTTTTTTTATGGGAGTAAGTTAATTTTCGTGGTAAAGAAGGAGTTTGAAGTTAATTGCAATATATCTAAAAACTCTTTGTAACATTCTGTAGTGTATGCAAATTGCCATAATAAAAACAGAGGCAGCAGACTTTGTGAAAACTAATATTTGTGTTATTCTCAAAACTTTTGGCCATGGCTGTACATTGGTTTTGACACAGTTAGTTGATTTGTGTGATGCACAAAATACAATGTCCAGTACAAAATCGCACCCACTTAAACACTCAAAGGGGTTGGGTTCAGCCTATTTACTGCCTGCAGAATCTCACAATTCTCCTCCTCCCATGCTCCCCCAGCCCTGCAATCTTCCAATGAGGCAGGGGTTAATAGAACAGAGGAAGCTGTGACACACACTCATCAAGAGTGCCTGGCTATTCCCACTTTTTCCACCCAGTTCCTCCATTTATACAGGCCATACTACAGCTTCTACGAATGAAACACAATCATTCCATGGAGGGAGCAGACCATCTATTATTCACCCATTCTCCATTTGCAGATCCTTTTTCATTCATAGAAGTCTGTAGTAATGATGTCTATGATGGGAGGAGCAAGGTGGAAAGGGTGGGTATAGTCATGCACTGTTGACAAGTACCTGTCACAGCTCTAATACAAAGCCCTGCCACATCCGAGATGGAAGATTTCTTCCAAACCAGGACACAGCAGTACAAGGGACACTTACCATTGAAGATGAATAATATTGATTGTGCTGATTTTTTATTTATTTTTTAATGCAAACTTAGGCCTTAAATGCAACAGGAAAATTGTGTAACAATAAAGTTCTATAAAGGACACCCAGAGGACTATTTTTTTTTAGTTAGCTTAAGGCTAGTTTCTGTCTTTGTTCTATATGAGATACATTTTATGTGTATTTAGCATGGCTATTTCTCAATCTTTTTTTTTGTGCAGCCTTCTGTGCTAGTCCTGAGTAGTATTGTCAGGAGTAGTACAATGTGATTTTGGGGTGTAATTCTAATTGTGTCCATGCTCTGTGTGAGAAATATCTTATTAAACTAACTATAAAAAAAAAAAAGTAATTTTCTACCGCATTTGCCAAAAACTTGTGGCAAAAAAATAAAGTCTTCAACAGGCTCACAATGCCTCTTAAAAAATACCTTGGAGTGTTCACTCTCCAAAATGTGCTCCAGGGCTTTTAATACAAAATTATTATCCCTGGAATGCCTAAAGGGATTCATTGGATTTTCGGCCTCTTTATGTGGCTAGACTGTAAAAGACTCTCACACATTCAGAAGGGGTAGCAGAATGTGTCTTGGGGTGTAATTCTAAGTAGGCCCATGCTGTGTGTTAGAAATATCTTATTCATTGAAAAGTTAGTGAAAAAAATTATTTTCATTTTCATTCCGCATCTTCCAAAAATGTGTGGCAAAAAACGTCTTCAAAAGACTCATGGCGCCTCTTAGGAAATACAGTGGGGTGTTTGCTTTCCAAAATGTGGTAATTTTGTGGGTGTTTCCACTGTCCTGGTTCTCCAGGGCCTCAAAAACTGTGATAGGTAGTCAGATAATTAAATGCGCAATTTATATCCCTGGAATGGCTAAAGGTGCTCCTTGGATTTTGGGCTCCTCTACATGGTTAGGCTGCTGTAAAAAAAATGTCACAAGCATGTGGTATCACTATACTCGGGAGGAGTAGCAACATGTGTTTGGGGTATATCTATATATCTATCTATGATGTGTGTTAAAAAAATCTTATTAATTGACAACTTTATTTAAAAAAAATATATTTTCATTTTCTTTCTTGCATTTTTCAAAGACTTTTTAAAAGTGGCAAAAAGTTATTTTTTTAAAAGACTTACTATGTGTTTCAGAAAATACCTTGGAGTGTTTGCCTTCCAAAATGGGGTAATTTTGTGGGTGTTTCAACTGTGCTGTTGCTCCAGGGCCTCTGAAATCGTGATAGGTAGTCAGGAATTAAATGTATAGTTTATGCTCCTTGAAAGCTCAAATGTGCTACTTGGATTTTGGGGACCTCTATGCAGGGCCGCTGATAGGGCAGTACAACCGGCCCTGTTGTACCGGGCCCGGCCATCAGCTACACAGTGGGGGCCCGGCCCCGGCCACATTAAAGTTCGTTACTGCATATTTAAAAAAAAATAGCTTTCTAAACTCTCCCACTTCTACTTGCCTATGGAGTGTGTTATATAATTTTCCTGGGCCCCATCAGGTCTACAAAGGGGCCCAGGAGGTGAGCGCAGTGGAGGGACTATTTCTTTATTTTCGGGCGCAAGTACATCATGCCACCCCACTATTCAAATAGTCCCGGCCGGCGGAGTGATACTACTGTTCTCCGTTCGGCTCCCGGGTTCTGTCCTGAGGAGATATGAAGCAGTTGAGCGGCTGTCAGCGAACAGCAGAAGGAGAGTGCAGCAGCAATGGACACAGTGAGTGGAGAATAGAGGATAGAATCCTCACTGTGTCCTATTATACCACAGCACAGCAGGTTATCATTAGCAGCACAAAAAGCAGGGGCTCTATCCTGTCTCTGTGTCACACGGCTGTTGGGTGCTGACTTTGTCAACTCATGGCTGTTAGATGTACTGAGTTTTACAGATTGTAACACAGCACAGCCATAACAAAGTTAGCATCCAACAGCCATGTGACACTGAGCCATGATAGAGCCCCTGCTTATTGTGCTGCCTGTGTGATGATCATAGGACACAGTGAGATGCTACTTTACAATTCAGTTGGGGGAGCAGTAAACATGTGCAGCAGAGCTGCATTTTTACTGCCCCCCAAACCAATCCCCTACATACCGATATGTCACTGGATTGGAAGGGTGATATCTTGGTCATTACTACAGCAATGAACAAGATATCATTTTTTTTTTTTGCCTCAGTGATTCTGAACACAGTAAAAGTAACCCTAGTGGCTAAGAAGCCAATGGATTACTTTTACAGGCAGTGGCATCCCTGCCTTTACCACCTTTAGGATGCAAACAGTAGCATCCAGTTCCTGAGACACAGTGAGAGGGGCGGATGTCGTTCCTCCCACTGTATGGCATGAAGCGACAAGGATTTTATCACTTCCAGTTTCGGTCTCGTAGCCATTACCAGTTTGAACAAGCATCTGATCAAACTGATCTTGGTTTGATCAGATGCTTTGGACAGATATGGGGTCTAAAAGACCCCAGATCTCTCCATAAAGAGTACCTGTCGTGGCTCATGCTATCACAAGGGATGTTCATCCCTTGTGATAGCAAAAAAGAAAAAAAAATGTAAAGATACAGTGTACGATTTTTTTCTTTGTAATAAAATTAATAAAAATACAATTTTAAATAAATTTAAACTGCCCCCACTACTTTATGCTTATGCGCAATTGCGAACGCACACGTTGGCTCCGCAAGCATTTATATAAACGGTAACAAACCTGCATTTTGTTTCGAGTTGGGATCAGGGGGCGGGGCAATGGGTGGTGTCAAGGGTTTGGTTGAGGGGGGCCCCATACAGCCCACCTGATGATGATGATGATTTCTAACAGCGGCCCTGCCTCTATGCATCTAGCTTCGCTTACGGAGATTTTTAGTACTGTAGTTTTTCGCCATTCCACGAACGTATGCAGTTTTAAATCGTGACATATTAGGTATCTGTTTACTTGGTGCGGCATCATCTTTTATAGTTTACCAACCAATTTGGTACTATATTGGGTTTTTGTGCATTAAAATGCATTAAAGTGTATTTTTTCCCCCAAAACATTTGCATTTGAAAAACTGCTTCACAAATATTGCGTAAAATAAAAAGTTGTAACACCCACCATTTTATTGTCTAGGGCATCTGCTTAAAAATATATAATGTTTGGGAGTTCTAAGTAATTTTCTAGCAAAACAAAAGATGATTTTTACATGTATGTGAGAAGTGCCAGATATTGTTTTGTCAGCTAGTGGTTAAATACCACCAAAAAAAGCTCTGTCAGTCTAAAAAAAATGATAAAAATTTAATTTTTGGGTACATTTGGGTACAGTCTTGCTTGACTGAATAATTGTTATTCAAAGTATGAAAGTGCAGAAAACGTAAAAATTGCCTGGGCAGGAAGGGGCTGAAAGTGTCCAGTATTGAGGTAGTTAATACCTCAGTACTGGACACTTTCAGCCAGGTAACCTATCAGCATGTCTTTTGGAGTGTGGGAGGAAACCAGGGTACCCAGAGGAAACCCATACAAGCACAAGGAGCACATGCAAACTCAATGCAGGTAGTGTTCTGGTTGGGATTTCAACCAAGGACCCCAGTGCTGCAAGGTAAAAATGCTAACCACTAAGTCACTGAGCTGCTCTAATTATGCTTTAAGTGTAATTTTATTTTTCACCAATCCAGCAGCATGCTTGGCTTAAAATGTCAATAGACAGCTGGCATATGAGGGCAGCATATACAATATGAAGACAGCAAAGCAATGTGCCATATCTAGTCTGCAGATATAGGACATAGCCCTAATCTGCTCATCCTGCAGACCTTCAGTTTTTGATGAAGTACAGGACCCAGCATGTCATTCATTCCATTCAGCATGCAAAATTCTAAAATGTAAAACAAACTTATGGATAGGGTTGTCACTTTTTCTTCAAGCCAAACCCGAACTTTTTAGTGGTGCACAGCAATTTTTTTTTGTTTAGTATACACTTTAGGATAACAGACCTGGGACACCTTTGGGCGCTCCAAACAGAATAGTAATGCAGTACACATACTGCCCCCTCTCCCTCCTGTCATGCCCTGTTCCGAGCTACATTCATGTCTGAATAATGTGTCTGGATTTCAGGGGTACCCGGAGGTGGCAACCCTAGTTATGGGTCCGAAAACAGTTTACAGCCCGCAGATGGATTTCCATTATCATGCAAACGATATTAGGGAAATTGCAGTTTCTGTGAATTTACATCTAAATTCTGTAATTGTTTTCCCTTATGTTCAAATATTTCTGTCACTTCACAAATTGAATCAGGACTAGGCTCGTTGGAAACAAAGGGCCTGGGCGTTATTCTGCTTTGAAGCGCAGTGACCCTGTGCCCAATGTTTTGCTGTCAGGCGGTCAGCATTCCACTAGAAGGAATCTCAGGCAGACTATATGGATCCACATTCCGAGGATCTCCTGTGTGCAGTGGAGGGCAGTCTGGCCACTCAGACATGAATAGCTGGGGCACAAAGCTCACATTCTATCTCAAGCTGGGGGGAGGGGGGTCAACATGGATGGGGAACAGATACTTATACAGCTCTGTCTATGTCAGACTAATACACATGACTTTAAATTATTTGCATTTTCACAATCCCTGTACTTTTTATGATCAATAGATTCACTAAGAACAGTTCTCTTTCTTTTTCCATTATGTGCCCAATCTGAATTTGACCTTATGTTCTCAGCACCACTCTTTGGGCCATCCTGCACAGGAACAACCTGAGTAGATCGGGTACATGGCAGCAGAGGCACTTGATTCACTGAGATATAGCAGCAACTGTTTGGGCCCAGGTACTTGCCAGAGCAGCATTGTTAATTTTGGGCAGTAATAAGTGTTAGCAGTGGCGGCCCGTGCATAGCGGGCGCCAGGGCGCCGCCCCCCTACCCCTAAAAAAAAGAAAAAAAAAAAAAAAATGACAGCGAACAAATAAAGTTTAAAAAAAAAAAAAATTGGGTTCGCCGGCCTTTGTAAGGGAAGTGGTGGCTAGGGGGGGGGGGGGGGGGTGGGGTTACGTCCCAGAAGAGGCGCCGATCGGCAGCCTTCTGGGGGCGTAACCCGATCGCAAGTCCTTGCGATTGGACACCCCCACTTTCGGATATCCTGGCTGTGATTGGTCCAGTCTCCAGCCTGGACCAATCATCATCCAGGACATCCGATCCCTGACGTCACAATGGGGGCGGTGCCGGTGCGTGAGTCAGTCACTCACCGTCACCGCCGCTCGGAGGACGAGGGAGAAGCCGCTCTCCTTCCCGCCGCCGCTGCCGCAGAGAGGACGGACTGGATCGAGGAGGGAAGAACCCGCCGCCGCCGCCGCCAGGTAAGTGCATTAAATTGAAGGGAGCAGGCACGCTGCACTCTGCAATGATTGGGGGACAATGCTGTGGGCACTCTGCATTTATTGGGGTACATTGCTGTGGCACTCTGCATTTATTGGGGTACATTGCTGTGGCACTCTGCATTTATTGGGGTACAATGCTGTGGCGCTCTGCATTTATTGGGATACAATGCTGTGGCACTCTGCAATCATTGGGGTACAATGCTGTGGGCACTCTGCATTTATTGGGGTACACTGCTGTGGCGCTCTGCATTTATTGGGATACAATGCTGTGGGCACTCTGCAATCATTGGGGTACAATGCTGTGGGCACTCTGCAATCATTGGGGTACAATGCTGTGGCGCTCTGCAATCATTGGGGTACAATGCTGTGGCACTTTGCAATCATTGGGGTACAATTCTGTGGCACTCTGCAATCATTGGGGTACAATTCTGTGGCGCTCTGCATTTATTGGGGTACAATGCTGAGGCGCTCTGTATTTATTGGGGTACAATGCTGTGGCGCTCTGCATTTATTGGGGTACAATGCTGTGGGCACTCTGCAATCATTGGGGTACAATGCTGTGGGCACTCTGCAATCATTGGGGTACAATGCTGTGGGCACTCTGCAATCATTGGGGTACAATGCTGTGGCACTCTGCAATCATTGGGGTACAATTCTGTGGCACTCTGCAATCATTGGGGTACAATGCTGTGGCACTCTGCAATCATTGGGGTACAATTCTGTGGGACTCTGCAATCATTGGGGTACAATGCTGTGGCACTCTGCAATCATTGGGGTACAATTCTGTGGCACTCTGCAATCATTGGGGTACAATGCTGTGGCACTCTGCAATCATTGGGGTACAATTCTGTGGGACTCTGCAATCATTGGGGTACAATGCTGTGGCACTCTGCAATCATTGGGGTACAATGCTGTGGCACTCTGCAATCATTGGGGTACAATTCTGTGGCACTCTGCAATCATTGGGGTACAATGCTGTGGCACTCTGCAATCATTGGGGTACAATGCTGTGGCCCTCTGCAATCATTGGGGTACAATTCTGTGGCACTTTGTAATCATTGGGGTACAATTCTGTGGCACTCTGCAATCATTGGGGTACAATGCTGAGGGCACTCTGCAATCATTGGGGTACAATGCTGTGGGCACTCTGAATTTATTGGGGTACAATGCTGTGGGCACTCTGCAATCATTGGGGTACAATTCTGTGGCACTCTGCAATCATTGGGGTACAATGCTGTGGCACTCTGAAATCATTGGGGGACAATGCTGTGGGCACTCTGCAATCATTGGGGACAATGCTGTGGCGCTCTGCAGTGATTGGGGACAATGCTGTGGCGCTCTGAATTGAAAGGGGCATGCACGCTGAACTCTGCATTGTGGGGGCACAGCACAGTGTTTATTGCATTGAAGGGGGCACAGCACAGTGTTTATTGCATTGAAGGGGGCACAGCACAGCAAAATTGTGTAAAAATAAAATTCCATAAAGGCGACCCAGAGAACAATTTTTTTTTATTTAGTTTAAGGCTAGTTTCTGTCTTTGTTCTATATGAGATTAATTTTATGTGTATTTAGCATGGCTATTTCTCAATCTTCTTTTTGTGCAGCCTTGTGTGCTAGTCCTGAGTCCTCTAATCCTTTTACCTGAAATAGCTTTTCAGGACCACAGCAGTACTGAGGCTGATGTACTAAAGCAGCTGAGGATTTTCAGACAAGAATATGTGCGAATTTCATACTTTAATTATGCAATCATGTGCAAAAGAAATAGGTAAATAGGAATTTGCTTTTCACATGACTGGATAATTGAAAATAATATTCACACAATTTATTGTATCACGATTCTTAACTCATTTTGTAAAACAGCCTATTTGTGTATCATTCTGTTTCCCTGTAGAAAAAAGAAGACTCTCTCTACCCATATGCCAGAATTAAAGTAGTTCCATTAAGAGCATTTTTTATCATTAATGCATTTTCTGCAATAAGGTAAAAATACTTACCAGAGTCCTGTACTGATCCAGCGCTGTGCCCATCTGCCGGTCTTCTCTCCTCTTTCCCTGCGCTCACAATCTTGTTTGATTGACTCCTGATGGAAAAAAAGGAAAGGTATGGTGGCGTTGCCTAGAAATAAAGTGTCATGTGTGCAGAAAGAAAAGTGTCATATGTGCAAAAAAATAGGATATGGTGACATAACCTGTAAATAAAGTGTTGTGCATGCTCAAGTGTGAACATACAAAAAATAAAGTGCAATGGTGCAAATGGGTACAATAAATATAACCTACCGGTAATTATAAATAAAGTACCTAATAAATACAATTAATGCAGTGCTAAAAAATATAACAAGTCATAAAGAATGGTATCCAACATCAGAAAATATATAAAAAGGTATTAAAAGTTGTAAAAAATTATAAAAAAATAATTATAATGTCCAATAGTCCCAGTAATCGAGCAAAGTGCAAAAATTGTGCAAAATATAATTGGTCATTTGATTGTGTAGAAATCACTCTGTGCAGACAGGTGCAATTGTGCTCCCCTATATGGACCGCACTCACTAAATGGAGGTACCCCTACAGGGGTCACAGGTAGATAGCCAGCAAATAGAATCGGACTTCCCCAACCACTCTCGTACCGACCGGCACAAATAGACTCTTAGCCCACTCTTATTGTAAAGTAGTTCCTATCCAGCGTTAGTATAAGTGGTGGATACTCCTTCTTGATGTCAGGTGGCTATTGTACCCTACACAAGCAGAATGTGAGGATCCACCATCCAACACAACCAGCACAGGGATCCACCTTCCAACACAATCAGCATGTGGGGATCCACCTTCCAACAAAACCAGCACAGGGATCCACCTTCCAACACAACCAACATATGGGGATCCACCTTCCAACACAACCAGCATGTGGGGATCCACCTTCCAACACAACCAGCATGTGGGGATTCACCTTCCAACACAACCAGCATGTGGGGATCCACCTTCCAACACAACCAGCATGTGGGGATCCACCTTCAAACACAACCAGCATGTGGGGATCCACCTTCCAACACAACCAGCATGTGGGGATCCACCTTCCAACACAATCAGCATGTGGGGATCCACCTTCCAACACAACCAGCATGTGGGGATCCACCTTCCAACACAATCAGCATGTGGGGATCCACCTTCCAACACAACCAGCACAGGGATCCACCTTCTAACACAACCAGCACAGGGATCCACCTTCCAACACAATAAGCATGTAGGGATCCACCGAAACACAACCAGCATGTGGGGATTCACCTTCCAACACAACCAGCATGTGGGGATCCACCTTCCAACACAACCAGCATGTGGGGATCCACCTTCCAACACAACCAGCATGTGGGGATCCACCTTCCAACACAACCAGCATGTGGGGATCCACCCTCCAACTCAAGCAGCATGTGGTAATCCACCCTCCAGCACAACCTGCATGTGAGGATCCACCCTCCAATACAATCCTCTACCCATCCTTGTACCCATTTGCACCATTGCACTTTATTTTTTGGATGTTCACACTTGAGCACACACAACACTTTTACAGGTTATGTCACCATATCCTATTTTTTGCACATATGACACTTTTCTTTTTGCACACATGACACTTTATTTCTAAGCAACACCACCATACCTTTCCTTTTTTTCCATATCGTTATACCCCTCGGGTTATTTGACGTAGGCAGCAGTCTTTATATCCCTTAGATATCCTAGCGTAGAATGTTTATAATTTTGATTGACTCCTGATGCTGCCAGTCAAATCCTGTGAGCACAGAGTGCAGGGTGGGCCTGTGCGGCGATGTGTGTGTGTGTCAATGGACGCACACAGCCCAGCTTGGGATCGAGCCTGCATCTCTGCCCCTATAGCAAGCACTTAAAGAGAAGGAGCAAAGATCACTGGTGGGGGATCCCAGAAGAGGGGGTTTAAGGCTGCTCTGTGCAATACCATTGCAAAGAGCAGGTGAGTATTTCAAGTTTATAAAGATTTGCCTTTAAAACTGCTTTAAAAGAGACGTTCAGGTTTCCAAAAAAATATGAAATAAAAGGTATACTTTCCTAGGTGGATGCAGCATCGATCAGATGCTGTATCTGTCCTTGCTGCCTTTACACTGAGAACTGAGCGAACAAACACCATCAGTAATGGGAATAAAGGCGTTAAAGTAAACGGCGTTACTTAACGCCGTTACTTTTTTGGGTAACTAGTAATCTAATTGACGCCGTTCCCATTACTTAATCGGCGTTACCGCAATTACATCTACCGCCACTAGATGGCAGTAGTGCAATTCCTCCTCACTCCTCTATGACCCTGCCAGCGCTGTCTGCGGTACTGGCATGTGTGACATGGAGGAAAGCAGAGAGGGAGAGCGGACCTGCCGAGGGTAACTGTGAGAGCCCTGCACTGTACCTGTACATCCACCAACCCCCCCCCATATACATCTACCTACCCACCTTATATACCTACCTACCCACCCTATACACCCACTGACCCCCTATACACACCTACCTACCCACCCTATACACCCTCTGACCCCCTATACACCTACCTACCCACCCTATACACCCACTGACCCCTATATACACCTACCCACCCTATACACCCACTGACCCCTATATACACCTACCTACCCACCCTATACACCCACTGACCCCTATATACACCTACATACCCACCCTATACACCCACTGACCCTTATATACACCTACCTATCCACCCTATACACCCACTGACCCCTATATACACTGGCAGTGTACCACGCAGGTACCAGTATACCACGCAGCCAGCCAGTACCACTCAGCAAATACCACTCATACAAGTTATTTGACATATTTGATTCTTTTTTTTAAAGTAACTCAATAGTTACTTTCCCTGGTAATTCGTTACTTTTTTACTGATGTAACTCAGTTACTTTTTGTGAGAAGTAACTAGTAACTATAACGAATTACTTTTTTTAAGTGACATGACCAACATTGAACACCACTGATCGCTCAGTTCTCCCCTTCGCTCTGACCAGAGAGTGGTGACTGTCAGTCATTGGCTCTGCCCCTCCAGTGCTCACTGGAGTGCTGGACTATGAAGGGGGTGGGAGAAGCTGGTTCGCTGAGAGGCTGAGCTAACTGCCAGTCCCGGCCTCTGGGTGGATTGATTCAGCACCTGGACCCGCTGATTGATGGAAGCAGACAGCGGACTTTAGCCCACTGTCTTGAGAAAACGGCTCACAGGAGGGCACAACATGCACTACTGTGATCCATAGGAAAAGTAGGGCCAAAAAAAGCTTTGAACATACTTTTAATATTGTCTGAGCTGGGGAGCACAAACACTCGACAGTAGCTTTTAAGCTTTCTTCTTAACCTGAAGAAACTCTTGAGATACTGAAACTTTCTGGTCTCAGGGAACCCCTGCTAATAATTACTATATTTACAGCTTACGGGACATTAGCAAAATGGTTAGAGGGAAGAATGCTCCTTTGATTTATGGTCGCTAGGAAAAATCCCTCTCTCACAGATAGCTAAACAGATTATTTTTGTGAGTGGTAACTTATCTGAGAGGCAGAAATGACTCATCACTCAAGAAACCCATAGCAACCTCTGGAGGAACCCTAGGGTTCCATGAAATCCTGGTTGGGAAAGACTGATCTCCAGGTTTGGTGTGGTGGAAGAGTGGCCAGGATAGATGGAGATCTCCCATAATTATTTGGGAGCCTTCTTACAGTATGACCCTTCAGCCCACAACTGAGAGGAGACGACAATTGCTCCTGATCTCCTGAAAATGCTAAGTGCCTGGCTTTGAGTTCAAAGTTTTCCACAGCTGGTCATAGACTGTTAGTTCTTCTTTACCAGCCAGGTGGTGGAACGAAAAAGGCTATCAGATTCCTTTATCTGCACAAGCACCACCAGGACATTCATTCTGACAGTGGCTCCTGCGGCTGATTGGCTACAGCCACTGATCAACAGATGTTTCCCAGCATGTCTGTTCAACAGAAGTCAATCTAACAATCCATTTCTGTCAAACAGGAAGCACTACACACACATATCAAAATTTGTCCGGTCCCTGCTGAACCCCAGCCTAAGTCACCTATATTGCCCAGCCTCCTGATTCTCTGTATTCTGTGTTATCTTGCACCCTCAGTCACTGAACCGTGTATTGTTCTTCACCTTTAGGCCTTGTGGTCTTACACCCAGTCCTGGTGATCTGTATTGTTTTTTATCCCCAGTCCCTGTGCTCTGACACCCAGATTCTGTGGTCTGTACTGTTTTGCACCTCAAGTCCTTGTACACAGCATCTCTGCATTGTTCTGCACCACAAGTCACTGTGCTCTAAAACCCAGTTTCTGTACTCTGTATTTTGCTGCACTTCCAGCTCCTGTGTTCTGTATTGCTCTGCAACCCATGTCCTTGTTCTCCACCACCCTAGTACCTGGGCTTTATATTTCTCTGCACCACATGTCCCTGCAATGTGCTATGCCTATAGTCCCTGCATAGTTTGCACCTCAGTCCCTGTATTATTCTGTACCCCCAGTCCCTGAACTGCTTTGTACCTAGAGTTTCTATATTGTTCTGTACCCCAGTCCCTGTATTTCTCTGCACTGCTGTGTACCCACAGTCCCTGTATTGCCCTTTACTCCCAGTTCGTGCATTGCTCTGTGCCTATAGTCGCTGCATAGCTTTGCACCTCACTCTCTGTATTATTCTGTACCCCCAGTCCCTGAACTGCTTTGTACTGTACCTATAGTTTCTACAGTGCCTTGCGAAACTATTCAGCCCCCTTGAACTTTTCGACCTTTTGCCACATTTCAGGCTTCAAACATAAAGATATAAAACTGTAATTTTTTGTGAAGAATCAACAAGTGGGACACAATCATGAAGTGGAACGAAATTTATTGGATATTTCAAACTTTTTTAACTAATAAAAAACTGAAAAATTGGGCGTGCAAAATAATTTAGCCCCCTTAAGTTAATACTTTGTAGCGCCACCTTTTGCTGCGATTACAGCTGTAAGTTGCTTGGGGTATGTCTCCATCAGTTTTGCACATCAAGAGACTGAAATTTTTGCCCATTCCTCCTTGCAAAACAGCTCGAGCTCAGTGAGGTTGGATGGAGAGCGTTTGTGAACAGCAGTTTTCAGTTCTTTCCACAGATTCTCGATTGGATTCAGGTCTGGACTTTGACTTGGCCATTCTAACACCTGGATATGTTTATTTGTGAACCATTCCATTGTAGATTTTGCTTTATGTTTTGGATCATTGTCTTGTTGGAAGACAAATCTCCGTCCCAGTCTCAGGTCTTTTGCAGACTCTATCAGGTTTTCTTCCAGAATGGTCCTGTATTTGGCTCCATCCATCTTCCCATCAATTTTAACCATCTTCCCTGTCCCTGCTGAAGAAAAGCAGGCCCAAACCATGATGCTGCCACCACCATGTTTGACAGTGGTGATGGTGTGTTCAGGGTGATGAGCGGTGTTGCTTTTACGCCAAACATAACGTTTTGCATTGTTGCCAAAAAGTTTGATTTTGGTTTCATCTGACCAGAGCACCTTCTACCACATGTTTGGTGTGTCTCCCAGGTGGCTTGTGGCGAACTTTAAACAACACTTTTTATGGATATCTTTAAGAAATGGCTTTCTTCTTGCCACTCTTCCATAAAGGCCAGATTTGTGCAGTATACGACTGATTGTTGTCCTATGGACAGAGTCTCCCACCTCAGCTGTAGATCTCTGCAGTTCATCCAGAGTGATCATGGGCCTCTTGGCTGCATCTCTGATCAATCTTCTCCTTGTATGATCTGAAAGTTTAGAGGGACGGCCAGGTCTTCCTAGATTTGCAGTGGTCTGATACTCCTTCCATTTCAATATTATCGCTTGCACAGTACTCCTTGGGAAGTTTAAAGCTTGGGAAATCTTTTGTATCCAAATCCGGCTTTAAACTTCTCCACAACAGTATCTCGGACCTGCCTGGTGTGTTCCTTGTTCTTCATGATGCTCTGTGCGCTTTAAACTGACCTCTGAGACTATCACAGTGCAGGTGCATTTATACGGAGACTTGATTACACACAGGTGGATTCTACAGTGGGTACGGAAAGTATTCAGACCCCCTTACATTTTTCACTCTTTGTTATATTGCAGCCATTTGCTAAAATCATTTAGGTTCATTCTTCTTCCTCATGAATGTACACATAGCACCCCATACTGACAGAAAAACACAGAATTGTTGACATTGTTGCAGATTTATTAAAAAAGAAAAACTGAAATATCACATGGTCCTAAGTATTCAGACCCTTTGCTCAGTATTTAGTAGAAGCCCCCTTTTAATCTAATACAGCCAGGAGTCTTTTTGGTAAAGATGCAACACGTCTTTCACACCTGGATTTGGGGATCCTCTTCCATTCCTCCTTGCAGATCCTCTCCAGTTCTGTCAGGTTGGATGGTAAACGTTGGTTGACAGCCATTTTTAGGTCTCTCCAGAGATGCTCAATTGGGTTTAAGTCAGGGCTCTGGCTGGGCCATTCAAGAACAGTCACGGAGTTGTTGTGAAGCCACTCCTTCGTTATTTTAGCTGTGTGCTTAGGGTCATTGTCTTGTTGGAAGGTAAACCTTCGGCCCAGAGCACTCTGGAGAAGGTTTTTGTCCAGGATATCCCTGTACTTGGCCGCATTCATCTTTCTCTCGATTGCAACCAGTCGTCCTGTCCCTGCAGCTGAAAAACACCCCCACAGCATGATGCTGCCACCACCATGCTTCACTGTTGGGACTGTATTGGACAGGTGATGAGCAGTACCTGATTTTCTCCACACATACCGCTTAGAATTAAGGCCAAAAAGTTCTATTTTGGTCTCATCAGACCAGAGAATCTTATTTCTCACCATCTTGGAGTCCTTCAGGTGTTTTTTAGCAAACTCCATGCGGGCTTTCGTGTTTCTTACACTGAGGAGAGGCTTCCGTCGGGCCACTCTGCCATAAAGCCCCGACTGGTGGAGGGCAGCAGTGATGGTTGACTTTCTACAACTTTCTCCCATCTCCTGACTGCATCTCTGGAGCTCAGCCACAGTGATCTTTGGGTTCTTCTTTACCTCTCTCACCAAGGCTCTTCTCCCCTGATAGCTCAGTTTGGCCGGACGGCCAGCTCTAGGAAGGGTTCTGGTCGTGCCAAACGTCTTCCATTTGAGGATTATGGAGGCCACTGTGCTCCTAGGAACCTTAAGTGCAGCAGAAATCTTTTTGTAACCTTGGCCAGATCTGTGCCTTGCCACAATTCTGTCTCTGAGCTCTTCAGGCAGTTCCTTTGACCTCATGATTCTCATTTGCTCTGACATGCATTGTGATCTGGAAGGTCTTATATAGACAGGTGTGTGGCTTTCTTAATCAAGACCAATCAGTATAATCAAACACAGCTGGACTCAAATGAAGGTGTAGAACCATCTCAAGGATGATCAGAAGAAATGGAAAGCACCTGAGTTAAATTTATGAGTGTCACAGCAAAGGGTCTGAATACTTAGGATCATGTGATATTTCAGTTTTTCTTTTTTAATAAATCTGCAACAATGTCAACAATTCTGTGTTTTTCTGTCAGTATGGGGTGCTATGTGTACATTCATGAGGAAGAAGAATGAACCTAAATGATTTTAGCAAATGGCTGCAATATAACAAAGAGTGAAAAATTTAAGGGGGTCTGAATACTTTCCGTACCCACTGTATTTATCATCATTAGTCATTTAGGTCAACATTGGATCATTCAGAGATCTTCACTGAACTTCTGGAGAGAGTTTGCTGCACTGAAAGTAAAGGGGCTGAATAATTTTGCACGCCCAATTTTTCAGTTTTTTATTTGTTAAAAAAGTTTGAAATATCCAATAAATTTTGTTCCACTTCATGATTGTGTCCCACTTGTTGTTGATTCTTCACAAAAAATTACAGTTTTATATCTTTATGTTTGACGCCTGAAATGTGGCAAAAGTTCAAAAAGTTCAAGGGTGCCGAATACTTTCGCAAGGCACTGTATATTGTTCTGTACCCCAGTCCCTGTATTTCTCTGCACTGCTGTGTACCCACAGTCCCCATATTGCCCTTTACTCCCAGTCTGTGCATTGCTCTGTGCCTATAGTCCCTGCATTGCTTTGCACCCCAGTCTCTGTATTACTCTGTACCCCAAGTCCCTGAACTTCTTTGTACCTAGAGTTTCTACATTGGTATGTACCCCAGTCCCTGTATTTCCCTGCATTGCTCTGTTCCCCAGTCCATGTTTTGCTCTCTACTTTCAGTTGCTTCATTGCCATTTACCGCCAGTCCCTGCATTGCTCCGTTTCCCCAGACCATACATTGCTCTGTACCTAGAGTCCCAGCATTGCTTTCTACCTCCAGTCCCTGCATACCTGTGCATTGCTCTGTACTCCCAGTATCTGCATTGCTACATACTGCTCTGTACTCATAGTCCCTGCATTGCTCTATACTCCTAATCCCTGTGTATTGCTCTGTACCCCCACTTTCTTTATTGCTCTAATTCAAGTCCCTGCATTACGATTTATTGCTTTGAATCCCTGCCTCTGTATTGCACTGTAACCCTAGTCGTTGCATTGCTCTATACTCCTGGTCCCTGTAATGCTATGCATTGCTCTGTACCCCCAGCTTCTACTTTTCTTTGTACCCATATTTATTGCATTGCTCTGCACTCCTAGTCCCTGCATTGCTGTGTACATCTGGCCCCTGTACTGCTGTGTACACCTGGCCCCTGTATTGCTGTTCAATGCTCTGTACACATGATCCCTGAATTACTCTTTACTCCTGGTTCCTGCATTGTTCTGTATCCCCAGACTTCGTATTGCACTATACCCCGTCCCTGCATTGCTCTGTACTCATAGTCCCTGTATGGCTATTCATTGCTCTGTACCCCCAGTCCCTGTATTGCTCTGGACTCCTGGTCCCTGCATTGCACTGAACTCCCAGTCCCTGTTTCTCTGTATTCCTGATCTGTGTTTTATTGTGCATTTAACTATCCCCCCAATCTCTATGCTTCTTTGTACTCCTGTTGCCTGCATTACTCTGTCCTCTCCATTTCTAAACTCTTCTGTCCCCAAGTCCCTGAATTCCTTTACACTCCTGGTTCCTGTATTGCTCTGTCCCCCTAGTCTCTATGCTCCCCCAGCCCCATGTTCTTCAGCACCCCTGGTCCCTGTGTCCCCCCAGTCTCTATGTCCCGCACCCTAGCCCCATGCTCCTCAGCACTCCTTGTCCCTGTACTGCTGTTTCCCCCCCAGTTTCTATATCCAACCCCTAGTAGCCCCCATGCTCCTCAGCACTTCTGGTCCCTATATTGCTGTGCTCCCTTAGTCTCTATGCCCCCCGTGTTCCTCAGCACTTCTATGCCCTATATTGCTGTGCTCCCCCAGTCTCTATGCCCCCCCCCCATGTTCCTCAGCACTTCTGGCCACGTACTGCTGTGCTCCCTCAGTCTCTATGTCTCCCCCCCCCCCCCAGCCCCGTGTTCCTCAGCACTCCTGGTCCCTGTATTGCTGTGTCCCCCCAGTTTCTATGCCCCCCCCTGTTCCTCAGCACTCCTGGTACCCGTATTGCTTTGCTCCCCCAGTCTCTGGGTCTCCCCCCCCCCCCAGCCCCGTGTTCCTTAGTACTCCTGGTCCCTTTTTTGGTGTCCCCCCCCAATTTCAATGTCCCCTCCTCCCCCAGTAGCCCCCGTGTTCCTCAGCATTCCTGGTCCCTGTATTGCTGTGTCCCCCCAGTCTCTATGTCCCCCCCCCCAGCCCCTGTGTTCCTCAGCACTCCTGGCCCCTGTATTGCTGTGTTCCCCCAGTTTCTATGTACCCCCGTGCTCCTCAGCACTCCTGGTGCCTGTTTTGCTGTGTCCCCCCCAGTCTCTATGTACCCCCCCCCCCAGCCCCTGTGTTCCTCAGCACTCCTGGCCCCTGTATTGCTGTGTTCCCCCAGTTTCTATGTACCCCCGTGTTCCTCAGCACTCCTGGTCCCTGTATTGCTGTGTCCCCCCAGTCTCTATCCCCCCCCCAGCCCCCGTGTTCCTCAGCACTCCTGGTCCCTGTATTGCTGTGTCCCCCATCAGTTTCTATGTCCCCCTCCCCCAGTAGCCCCCGTGTTCCTCAGCACTCCTAGTCCCTGTATTGCTGTGTCCCCCCAGTTTCTATGTCCCTCCCTCCCCCAGTAGCCCCCGTGTTCCTCAGCACTCCTGGTCCCTGTATTGCTGTGTCCCCCCAGTTTCTATGCCCCCCCCCAGTAGCCCCCGTGTTCCTCAGCACTCCTAGTCCCTGTATTGCTGTGTCCCCCCAGTTTCTATGTCCCTCCCTCCTCCAGTAGCCCCCGTGTTCCTCTGCACTCCTGGTCCCTGTTTTGCTGTGTCCCCCCAGTTTCTATGTCCCTCCCCCAGTAGCCCCCGTGTTCCTCAGCACTCCTAGTCCCTGTATTGCTGTGTCCCCCCAGTTTCTATGTCCCTCCCTCCCCCAGTAGCCCCCGTGTTCCTCAGCACTCCTAGTCCCTGTATTGCTGTGTCCCCCCAGTTTCTATGTCCCTCCCTCCCCCAGTAGCCCCTGTGTTCCTCAGCACTCCTAGTCCCTGTATTGCTGTGTCCCCCCAGTTTCTATGTCCCCCTCCCCCAGTAGCCCCCGTGTTCCTCAGCACTCCTAGTCCCTGTATTGCTGTGTCCCCCCAGTTTCTATGTCCCCCCCTCCCCCAGTAGCCCCCGTGTTCCTCAGCACTCCTGGTCCCTGTATCGCTGTGTCCCCCCGGTAGCCCCCGTGTTCCTCAGAACTCCCGCTCCTCATGTGGCAGTGCAGATCTGTGTGTGCCGAGCTGTGTGCACTGTGCAGGGTCCCGGCAGGCTGAGGCCGCCCCTGGGTTGTCCCGTTCTGCTTATTCACGGTCTGCAGTGATTCATGTGAGCAGCTCCGGGATCTCCGGACACATACAGCCGCCGGAGCTGAGAGGAGAGAAGAGCGGGGCCTGAGAATGCTGCCGGAATACAGGAGCCCCTCAGACTTTGATACCTGAGGGTCCCATTTCTATCCACTGAACACAGAGGACCCCATCTACAAGAAGTCAGCACATCTAGAACTGAGGACAACCGCCCCCCTCCAGGTACAAAAACTGAAGACAGGGGCCCCACAGCTAGAACCACCGAGGACAGGGAACCCCAACACTAAGGGCAGGTTAGTCTCCCCAACAGCAGACCAGGGGCCCCCTAAAAATCTGCTGCTTGGGCCCCCAGCAACAAATGTGAAGAACTGAGCAGAAACTCCCCATCCCACAGCTACAGGTACAGAGGACAGGGGCCCCAGCTACAGGTACAGAGCACAGGGGCCCCAGCTACAGAGGACAGGGGCCCCAGCTACAGGTACAGAGCACAGGGGCCCCAGCTACAGAGGACAGGGGCCCCAGCTACAGAGGACAGGGGCCCCAGCTACAGGCACTGAGGACAGGGGCCCCAGCTACAAGCACTGAGGACAGGGGCCCCAGCTACAAGCACTGAGGACAGGGGCCCCAGCTACAAGCACTGAGGACAGGGGCCCCAGCTACAAGCACTGAGGACAGGGGCCCCAGCTACAAGCACTGAGGACAGGGGCCCCAGCCCCAGCTACAGGCACTGAGGACAGGGGCCCCAGCTACAAGCACTGAGGACAGGGGCCCCAGCTACAAGCACTGAGGATAGCTACAAATACGGAGGTCGAGCATCAGCTACGATAACTGAGGATGGGGGTCCTCTCATATTGAAATTCCCAGGGACCACAGACACTGATGACAGGGGCCCCCATCTAGAAGAACTGAGGCCAGGGGCCCCCCCATGTAGAAAAACTGAGGACAAGGGCCCACAGCCCTGGTGATTGGTTACAAGCAGTAAGAGGTTGGAGCTTGACCTGAAGATCTTGTTGATTGTGGAGTAAACAGAGATGCTGAGAGCCCAGTCCTGCTACCCTGGGGACCCCCATCACCTCTGAACCCTTTTACCCTAGGCCCCCATCACCCCTAAGCACTCTTACTCTAAGGCCCTCCATTTCCCCTAACCCCTGCTACCGTGTGGACGCCAAACATCCCTCAGCTCAGCTACCCTGGGCGCCTGTGTGCCTCAGACCCTGGAGGTAAGTGCTGTCGGATCTAAAAGGCATTTCTAGTGCTGGAGCTTGGTGTGTGTATTTGAGAACAGTGTTACATTGGTCTTGATTCACTAATATATATTCACATATGATCATGCATTGATATCACAGGGCTGATGAAAACCTTTGCTTTTGGAGTTTAGCATTTGTCTGCACAGTGTGCAAAAAGTTTGTGCGCAGGCTATGGTGAACACATGCGGGATTTATTAACAAGGGTGCTGTGCTATACGATGTATGCTCCAGTGGCCAAATCTACAGCAGCTAAACCCTGTAGCTCCAGGTCTTTCTAAACTCTGTTAGCATTTTTACATGCGCATACTATATGGAAATAAAAAAGATATCAATGGCATATGGCTGTCATTAGAGGAGACTGTCAAAAAAAACCCTTGCCATGCCATGCATAGAGGGGTATGGTACTGCACATGTGCGGATCTGTATGTACATGATAAAAAGTTTGTACACAGATCTGTTGCTTGGAATACAGTGCAATGATTAATACTCCTATATATTGCATTTTCTTCCACAAAACAAAGCATACAGGGATTCTTCTGTTTGCCTTTTAGTTCATTGGTTAGTGAAATGGTCTTTTGTTTTTTTTTTTTAATTTAGGTTACTTTATTTTAATTGTTTGGCATGTGCATTGTGTGGCGTACCTTATAGGAACAAAAGACAGAAAAGCAATATTGTATAGAGCAGGGTATCCAAATCTTCTAAGAAAAGGGTCAGTTTACTGTCCTTCAACTTTAAGGGGGGGTAACTGTGCTCAGTGGTAGTAAACAATGCCCGATGTTTGGAATTAGGGGGAGAAATAGTTGGTGTCTTGGGGAGAAATAGTGCCCCATTGTTGGTGTCAGTGGCAGAAATATTGCCACATGGGCCAGATAAAGGCAAGCCAATGGCTGCAGTTTGGAGACCACGGATATAGATGATGCATGGTGAACTAGGACTGCACCATGCATATTGAACATCATTGTATGATCAGCTTAATAGGTTCTTGAATCATGATCACACACATAAGTGTGCGCAGCCTATTGCATTAGGGTGTGCACCCAAATCTTTTAAAACATTAATTGGTGTCAGTAGGGCAGTGGACTTCTCAGTAGGGCAGAGGTTGGTGTCAGTAGGGCAGTGGACAGTGTCAGTATTTTTTATTGTTATTATTTCATTCGTTATTATTTTTTACAACTTTTTTTTAGGGCTTTGGTAAAATATCAGCAGGGGTAATCTGTGCCGCACAGTGAGATTAGGGTGTGCCCAGGCACACCTGGCACACCCCCTGCGCACGCCTATGATCACACATGAGAGTAAACGTTCACAGAGTTCCCTCATACTTGCAGGAATGTGATCAAATGATATGGTGGTTTATACCTGCTCTTGTTCACATTATTCAGTACCCACCATAAGGTCTGCGGATAGGTGTATTGATACACAAAGTGCCAATAAAATGTGAAAATAAAACAGCCTTCATTCCGCATCCCCTTTCAAAATCTTAAGCTTGCCATACACAGCTCGAAATTCTCTTGATTTCTGCTAATTTGGCTGGAATTTGAGCCATGGTTGACCTTGTTGGCACCATCTGGCTCAAAGTTAATATCTCCGTTGACTTTTGGTGAAGGACCTAGGTATAAAATTGTTGGCGGAAATCCAATAAGATGAATTAACTGTTTGGGTAGTCCATCAGCCACAGGTACTGGCTCTCAGAATACAATAGCAGGCAGGGGAGATTTCTTCATCCACCATGTTTAGGTTCTTCTTGTTCAGCCTACATGTATTGTATACTGTATACATCTATAGATGGATAGCTAGCCTTAGGCCCTTTTCACACATACGGTCTGTTCAGTTCATCAGTTCAGTCACGTCAAAATTTATCAGTTTTTCATCCGTGTTTCATACGTTTTTTCATCCGTTTGTCCGTTTACATCTGTTCTCCCTCTGATCCGTTTTTTTTGACGGGATGAAAAATAGGGCATTCATCCATTCCAAAAAACGGACATTGATGGAAGCGGATGAAAACGGATGATCATCCGTTGTCATCCTTTTTTACACAGAGATGCATTGATGTCCGTTTTTCATCCGTCAACGGATGGATGAAAAACAGACAAACGGACCGTATGTGTGAAAGGGGCCCTAGGCTGGTCTGATGCAGACACTAAAGCCCCGTACACACGTAGCGATTGTCGGCCGCAAATATTCGGCCGCCGACCGATCGGCCGATTGTAGGCTTGTTAGTATGAAGCTTCCGACAGCGCATTTTCGGCCAAACAGAATCTGTCGTGCAGACTTTAAAATATTTGTTGGCCGTCACCAGAACGGCCGATTGTTCGCCAGTCAATACAGATTTCGGCCGACAGACAGCAGATTAGCAAGACTGGGCATGCTCAGAAAAGAAAAAAGACAAGGAAAGTTAACCATCACATGACATCACTTCTGCAGTCGGCTGTTGTTGGCCGACAAAATTCGTGTGCAGTCTTTTGCAGTTTTCAACAGACACGACAGCCCTGGACAAAAGACGGCCGATCGTTCGGCCGACGATCGGTACGTGTGTACGGGGCTTAAGAGAGGCTCTTGGCAGGCATTTTCAAGCTTCTCTAGGTGCCAGGTAGGCAAGAATGTAATAAGCTAAGCATTTGCATACGGTGCTAGGGTTAGGTAGTCACCTAAGAAAGTAGCTGTAACCGAAATATCTGTTTGAATGTAGACTCACATATCAAACACATATCAATTACACAGTTTCTGAGGCTAATTTAATGCAGATAAGGCACCAAGCGAGTTTAATTACCACCTTAAGCAGCCAGAGAACCTGTGTAATTACTATCTGTTTGGTTTTAAAGGGATTAGGTCTCCACCCTAGGTTGGTGTGAGGTGCAGTCTGGCCAAGATCAGTGCAGGGATGATGTGCCAATTTCGGCACATCGCACAGTTTCGTTTTTGTTTTAACAAATTCTATGGAGACGTCACACAGAAATCTCATAAAGTTCAATTGCTGGCTGTGCAGTGGGAGGCGGTAGATTGCCACGCACTGTGCTGCGCTGAAAAAAAAAGTACTGCATGCATTTTTCAGTGCACACCACCCGCATGACACCGCAAGGTAGTGGTGTGAACCAGGCAGATAGGGAGATATGGCATTTTCTCATGCTACGGGACTGTGCTGGAATAGCCACCCAATGTAACCCCACTGAATGTGGTGTGCATGGACCCATACAGAATGCAGAAAAGTAATATAAGTACTTAAAGTGTAAGTCCAGGCAAAAGCCAACTCTAAATCTGCTCTCTGCCACATGCTAAACCTAATCTATCTAACCCTGTAAAGCAAAATCGCTGTACTTCCCTATTCTGCAGCCGATCCGGTCCGGTTACCCGCGGTGGGAAGCTTTGTGCAGGAGAGCACTGACAACGGCTGTGAAGTCACCCATAGACTTACTATGGGGCTTCCATTGTCAGCTGCCTCTCTTGCACCTTCCTCCACACTGAAGCTGCCGCTGATAGCTGATGCTGGGGCCGGATTGGCTGCAGAATGGGTAAGTACAGCGATTTTTGCTTTACAAGGTTAGATAGATTAGGTTTAGAATGTGTCGGAGAGCAGGTTTAGCATTAGGTAGGTTTTGTCTGAAATTCCACTTTAAATGTTGCATTTGAAAAAAGGAGAATGCTCCTAAATCTTGGGTTACGCTGTGAAATGCCTGTGAATCGCACAAGAACTGCACCGCATTCCTGTTGAATTCACATGCGATTCAGTGCATTGCGATATGAGCCCAAATTCATTTTGAATGGGCTCAAATTGCACCAGTGTTGTGCATGCACCAATTTTGGAACCACAGTGCAACCGGATCGCATGGTACAATTTGTAACATGCGATCCATTGTGGGCAAATGGAATGTACTGACACCTGCTGCAGATTGCAAAGGCAGCACAATTTAAATGCTGTGTGGGAAACGTGCACTGATCGCAGGGCTTCCCGCACCGCATTTGTGGGAACCTAGGCTAACCTAACCTAGGAGTCACAATAACGACTGCTCGGCAGACCTTTTTTTGCTCTGCATACATCAGAGAGGGTAACATCACGGGTTTACAAATGGGCGTTCTTGTCAAACCAATCTCTTAACATTCTATGAGGAGGTGAGCTGTGAGCTAGATAGGGGCAGACCAGTGGATGTGGTGTACTTAGATTTCGCTAAGGCGTTTGATACAGTTCCCCACAAGCGCTTAATTTATAAAATAAGGTCTGCAGGTATCGACAGCAGGGTTTGCTCTTGGATACGGAACTGGCTAAAAGGCCGTGTCCAAAGGGTGGTAATAAACAGCGCATACTCAGACTGGTCTGAGGTGGTAAGCAGGGTCCCCCAAGGCTCAGTCCTGGCACCAACCTTGTTCAATTTATTCATAAACAGCATTGAGGATGGGATCAGTAGTTCTATATCAGTTTTTGCAGATGACACAAAATTGGGCAGGGCAATAACAGCACAGCATGAAGCAGATATCCTACAGAATGACCTGGACAAAATAGAGTGGGCAACAACATGGCAAATGAGGTTTAACGTGGAGAAGTGTAAGGTTTTGTACTTGGGGACTAAAAACATAAAAGCATAATACACTTTAGAGGGGGAACCTTTGGGGGAATCAAAAATGGAGAAAGATCTGGGAGTCTTAGTTGATGATAGACTAGGCAATAGCATGCAATGTCAAGCGGCAGCTGCCAAAGCAGGCAGAATATTAGCATGCATAAAGAAAGGGATGTATTCCAGAGATAAGACTATAATCCTTCCACTGTATAAAACTCTGGTCCGACCACATCTGGAGTATTCTGTCCAGTTCTGGTCACCAGTCCTCAGGAGGGATGCGTTGGAGCTGGAGAGAGTCCAGAGAAGGGCAACTAAACTGATTAGGGGGTTGGAGGACCTTGATTATGAAGAGCGTCTGCAATCGCTTGAATTATTCTCCCTGGAGAAGAGACGCCTGAGAGGGGACATGAGAGCAATTTATAAATATCTCAATGGGGATCTCAGCATAGAAAAACAGCTATTCAGTCGAAGGAATTGCATGAGGACTCGAGGGCATACAATGCGATTAGAGGAGAAGCGTTTTAACCTCAGGCAACGAGGGGGGTTCTTTACTGTTAGGGCTACAAGATTGTGGAATTCTCTACCACAAGAGGTGGTTTCTGCGGGAAGTATGGTGGCTTTCAAAAGACTCTTAGACGTACATCTCAAGGATCAGAACATTCAGGGCTATGTGAGATGATTACAGCCACACACACCTACACAGGTTGAACTGGATGGACTATTGTCTTTATTCAACCTCACCTACTATGTAACTATGTAATTTTTGAATAGGAGTAGGGAATAGTGAAAACCCCCATCAGGGTTTAGTTCTCCATCTGTGTCACAACAGACTATGAAAGAAAAGCTCTCCAAAGTGAAGTAAACTCCCACTTAGTTGTCACCAGGACACGTGTCCCCATTGGAAGATTTCCCTACTTTTCCTGCTCTGAGGACATTTAAAAAAATAAAAAATAGAATTTTCCCTTACTGACTTTCCTCTTTTATACCTGTGACAGTGGTGACCAGAACAAATCAGTAGAGCATCTCCCAAGCAGGGACACAGACTGAAATAAAACACTAAGTTTGAATCCTTCCCCACTTTTGCTCACAATCGAAAATAAAAAGTTGGTCTTAGGGCTTGTTCACACCACTAGCTGCTTTTTATCATTTTAATTATATCATATTCTTTTCAATAGCAAAAAGGTTTTGGACTTGGATTTACTAAAGATGGCCATACAACCACCCTAGGGCTGAATCTGAATAAAAAGGGATCTATGGGGTTGCTCATTTCTCACTAAATAGTGCAGATGAACAAATTTCCCACTGTGGCAATTGTATTCTAACAGCTGGTGGCCCTGGAACCCAAACTCAATACCCGAATGGCATTTGCATCTAATTGGATGCAGGTGCTGCTTGCCGGACAATTTTCCACCCCGACCCCTTCAGTTTTTCGGTTGAAGTTTAACTGACAGCGGCACCTATTGATTACATTTGGACTGTTTTTTAGGAACCAGATCAAACTCACTTTGTACGGCCAGTTTAAAGATAAGTTCAACTTTACAAAAAATAAATAAATGCACATTTTTTTTTGCAGGTAAAAAGTATGCATTTATTATTATTTTTTGTTAGGAGCCTATAAAGCTCTATATAGCTAGAAAGCTTTGCTATATATAGCTATATTGCTATATATATATATATATATATATATATATATATATATATATATATACATACATACATACAGTGGGTACGGAAAGTATTCAGACCCCCTTAAAATTTTTCACTCTTTGTTATATTGCAGCCATTTGCTAAAATCATTTAAGTTCATTCTTCTTCCTCATGAATGTACACATAGCACCCCATACTGACGGAAAAACACAGAATTGTTGACATTGTTGCAGATTTATTAAAAAAGAAAAACTGAAATATCACATGGTCCTAAGTATTCAGACCCTTTGCTGTGACACTCATATATTTAACTCAGGTGCTTTCCATTTCTTCTGATCATCCTTGAGATGGTTCTACACCTTCATTTGAGTCCAGCTGTGTTTGATTATACTGATTGGACTTGATTAGGAAAGCCACACACCTGTCTATATAAGACCTTCCAGATAACAATGCATGTCAGAGCAAATGAGAATCATGAGGTCAAATGAACTGTCTGAAGAGCTCAGAGACAGAATTGTGGCAAGGCACAGATCTGGCCAAGGTTACAAAAAGATTTCTGCTGCACTTAAGGTTCCTAAGAGCACAGTGGCCTCCATAATCCTCAAATGGAAGACGTTTGGGACGACAAGAACCCTTCCTAGAGCTGGTCGTCCGGCCAAACTGAGCTATCGGGGGAGAAGAGCCTTGGTGAGAGAGGTAAAGAAGAACCCAAAGGTGGCTGAGCTCCAGAGATGCAGTCAGGAGATGGGAGAAAGTTGTAGAAAGTCAACCATCACTGCAGCCCTCCACCAGTCGGGGCTTTATGGCAGAGTGGCCCGACGGAAGCCTCTCCTCAGTGTAAGACACATGAAAGCCCGCATGGAGTTTGCTAAAAAACACCTGAAGGACTCCAAGATGGTGAGAAATAAGATTCTCTGGTCTGATGAGACCAAAATAGAACTTTTTGGCCTTAATTCTAAGCGGTATGTGTGGAGAAAACCAGGCACTGCTCATCACCTGTCCAATACAGTCCCAACAGTGAAGCATGATGATGGCAGCATCATGCTGTGGGGGTGTTTTTCAGCTGCAGGGACAGGACGACTGGTTGCAATCGAGGGAAAGATGAATGCGGCCAAGTACAGGGATATCCTGGACAAAAACCTTCTCCAGAGTACTCTGGGCCGAAGGTTTACCTTCCAACAAGACAATGACCCTAAGCACACAGCTAAAATAACGAAGGAGTGGCTTCACAACAACTCCGTGACTGTTCTTGAATGGCCCAGCCAGAGCCCTGACTTAAACCCAATTGAGCATCTCTGGAGAGACCTAAAAATGGCTGTCCACCAACGTTTACCATCCAACCTGACAGAACTGGAGAGGATCTGCAAGGAGGAATGGCAGAGGATCCCCAAATCCAGGTGTGAAAGACTTGTTGCATCTTTCCCAAAAAGACTCCTGGCTGTATTAGATCAAAAGGGGGCTTCTACTAAATACTGAGCAAAGGGTCTGAATACTTAGGACCATGTGATATTTCAGTTTTTCTTTTTTAATAAATCTGCAACAATGTCAACAATTCTGTGTTTTTCTGTCAATATGGGGTGCTATGTGTACATTCATGAGGAAGAAGAATGAACTTAAATGATTTTAGCAAATGGCTGCAATATAACAAAGAGTGAAAAATTTATGGGGGTCTGAATACTTTCCGTACCCACTGTATATATATATATATATATATATATATATATATATATATATATATATATATAAAGCTATGCTATAAAGCATTACACCCAGGATCATCAGATCAGCCACGGTCCTGCAGACTGTCTGTGTATCTGTCTGACCGTACCTCCAATACGGACAGGCATTTACACTCCGACAGGAAGAATCAATGGACTGCCAGAGTGCTCAACAATGCCCAGGTAATTCATTGAGAACTACAAGCCGACAGCCACAAAGACTGTTGGTACTTGTAGTTTTCACAGAGCACTGTCAATGAATAATGTGGCTGGGTGGGAATGACAGCGAACAGGGGGAGAAGATCCCCCAATCGCTGCTAAAACGGGGACTCAGGAGGGGTTGGAGGCTGGGTCATCTGTAACATGTTACATAAGGTGAACTTAATATTAAATCTTTAGTTTCTAGTCACCTTCTGAAGTCATCTCAGTTCTGTTTTACAAATCTCATCCAATTTTAGCAGATGTGTAACAGAGATGCTGGGGATGCCAGCTTTCTCCCCCCTCCACAGGCTCCCTGCTGTCTGTTGGGCTTCACTAAGCTTCTGTCCATTGTCCTGACACACAGACACTCTGTCAAGGTGTAGGGAGTCAGCCATTCATCTGCCTATTGTCAGCTCTCTAATGCCCCATACACACGTGCAGATTGTCTGCAGACTTACCAAAACCATATAATATGAGGTCAAACCTAAACACTTTCAATTTGTATGCAATCCGGCAGGCCCTTGCACTACATAGAAAAGGTAAGTCTGCAGACAAAAGTCTGCAGATAATCTGCACGTGTGTATGGGGCATAAGGAACGGGGAGAGGGGATAGCATTCTCACTATTTACAGATTTTTAGCAGCTCATCCATTGCTCTGTATTTATAGAATATTATTTAGAGTGCACGTCTCTCTCATTCTGCAGAGCGGTGTTGTACTTGTGCTGGAGGACATACTGAAGTTTAGCGCTGGGATTACTGGCTGTAAACAAGCTCTTCTGAAATGCGCCCTTGCTCTGAAAAAGGATGAATCTACTCTTTAACCCTTTGGGTGAAGCACTCAGTATTCTGTTTTTTGATATATAATTCAGAGGTTTGGTAGAACGCTGCGTTAGGCTGCCGAGGCTGAGTCTGTCTGTGTAGAGGGTGGAATAGGCGTTTGAAGCGTAAGGGCAAATCCTGTTATTAAAAATTCTCTTTTGCAAGTTGGAAATGAGAGATTGGGGACGCTGTACTCTTTGGCCTTTGGATGTCAGCATAAAAAACATTAGAGAAAGAGCCGGTAAGATTATGTAAGCTCTTCCTTTCTCTGTCAGGCTTTGGATGCTGTGCTGGGATGTACTTTTACCTTGATTATAAGATGAACACCGCTTGTGGCTTGTTAGCCTGTCCAGAAATACAAGCCTCAGCAGTACCTGATGGCTTCCAGCTGCTGAGAATTGTAGATCTGCGTCACCCACAGCCGCATAACCTAATCTCATGAATGTAGGACTGGTTGGTCATAGTTAGCCCATGTTTGTTTTATGCTGAATGAGACAAAAATTGATTTGGAGCCGACTAAAACAATGCAGACCTTGCTTTTACTTTGTCCTTTCATGTTGAAAAGCCCCATGAAGTTGGTATCCCTGGACATATAAATATTTTTTTGGAAATATTTAAGTATTAAAGTAGAACTAAAGTCAAATGTTTGTTTCATTTTGGATAGATGGGGAGGGTTATAACCCCTGCCAGTTTTTCTTTTTTTTTTTGGCATCAATGTCATATTGGGGAGACTTCCCTTCACTTCCTGTCCCATAGGGTTAACAGGAAATGAGAGGAAATCCCCTCTTAGTTGACACCAGAGCTAGTGTCCCCATTGAAAGATTTCCCCTCTGTTCTTGTTCTGATGACAACTGAGACTCTCTCTGTGATAACAGTCATCAGGTTGGGGACAAACTGGGTGAATCTCCCTAAGAGGGGTACAGACAGCAATAAAAACTTGACAGGTGTTCCTATTCCTCTCTACTGTATCCAAAACAAAAAAAAAAAGTTTTGTCTGTAGTTTAACTTTAAGGTTAGGTTCACACCTGTGCGGCCACGGTTTGATTGGGCATGAGAGCCCATTCATTTGCCGGTGACACGCAGGAAATATGTCCCTGCACTATTTTTGAAATCGCAGCCCGCACATGTGTGGTTGGGATTTTCCACTGCCAGCTGCATACTATTAGGATTAATGGCACCCTTTTTGTGGTGCACTTTTGCACATGCGTCTTTTGGGGGGGTCAAAACCCCTTTAAATTGACGGAAAGTGGAAACGTATCACAGATCCTGGAATTTATAAAGACTGGTGCAGGCATATATTGAGAGAGCCTCTCACAGGTGTTCTAAAAGTGGTGCAGCATATGTCAAAATCATGTACCTGTCTGCAGCTTGTACTTGAATTTGGCATATGCAAACTTTTGCAATATCTGTCTCTGTATGCCAAAAGAAAGTTGGTCATAATTAGCTCCACTTTCATAAGATAAAAACTTTCGGTATTTTATTTTAAATTTGGTGCAGGTGTGCACTGTCTGAACCAAAACCATTGTAGATGTATTTTGAATTACACGTAACATATTCACAAGAGCAAATACCTCCAGAAAAGTGGCGCAGCAGTTTTTTTGAATCCCCACTAAAATGTTTATTTTAATCCTTTGAACAATCTGATGACCTAAGTCGGCATCAGTTTTGGGCCACTTTTGGATCAGGTCCAAAAATGATCATGGGAAATGCAATGAGAGAAAGCTTTTGTTGCCATGGCAATGGAAGGCAGGACAGATGTAACATGGAACCATACATTAGAAAATTGCTATAAGACTGAATTTACTGAGCTTTAACACATGTTGTGTGCCACTATGATCAATATTATCAGCGTTCATTAGTGTTCATTCACTAAGCTGGCTGACTAATTTCATCGTACCACAGTTCTCTTGATGTGTAATATGTATTTATTATTTATTACAGGTATTTATTTAGCGTCATCAATTTACACAAAGCTTTACATATACATTGTACATTTATATCAGTCCCTACTCTCAAGGAGCTTTACAATCTAAGGTCCCTAACGTAGATTCATACATACACATACTAGGGCCAATTACCCAACCAGCATGTCTTTGGAGTGTGGGAGGACACTGGAGTACCCTAAAGAAACCCACGCAGGTACAGGGAAAACATGCAAATTCTGTGCAGGTAGTTCTATAGTTGGGATTCGAACCAATGACCCTATTTAGGTCTCATTTACAGGGGCACGGAGATCTGCGCTTTTTACTTGCATACAGGGATGGATGAGCGGCCTCCATATCTGCCACCATCCCTGTATGCATGTAAACACCTGTCACTCCTGGGCACAGAGATTTGCCCTTTTTTTAAAGGTGTACAGCGCTCTGTGTGAAGGAACCCTTAAAGCGATTGTAAAGTCTATTTTTTTAGTTAATAATAATAAACACGTTCTACTTACCTGCTCTGTGCAATGATATTGCACAGTGGTCCTTTACACCTCCTACTCTGGCAGTGCCCTGCTGGGGTTTTCGGCTCCTCCTCTTCTCAAGGTGGCTGCTGTGGGGGCACCCATGCAGGCATCCATAGATACACACAGCACAGCTCTGCCTCGCTCCCTGCTGCCTCTTCACAGGATTTGACTGGCAGCAAAAGGAGCCAACGGCTTCCACTGCTCTTAGTCTGTCCTGTGGTGTCAGCAGGGAGTGAAGAAAAAAGATATGCAGCTATGCACAGTACTAAATCCAGAGAGGGCTAAGGTAAGTGTTTGGAGTGAGGGGGAGAACAAGTGGTAAAACATTTTTAACCTTCAAGTCTATGCATTAAGATAACCCCCCCCCCCCCATTACTTTATACTTACCAGTATCACTAAAGCCCCGTACACACGTACCGATCGTCGGCCGAACGATCGGCCGTCTTTTGTCCCCGGCTGTTGTGTCCGCTGAAAAGTGCAAAAGACTACACACGAATTTTGTCCGCCGACTGCAGAAGTGATGTCATGTGATGGTTAACTTTCCCTGTGTTTTTTCTTTTCTGAGCATGCCCAGTCTTGCAAATCTGCTGTCTGTCGGCCGAAATCTGTACTGGCTGGCGAACAATCGGCCGTTCTGGTGTCGGCATACAAAAATTTTAATGCCTGCACGACAGATTCTGTTTGGCCGAAAGTGCGCTGTCGGCTGTCAGAAGCATCATACTAACAAGCCGAAAATCGGCCGATCGGTCGTCGGCCGAATCTTTTCGGCCGACAATCTGCACGTGTGTGCGGGCCTTTATCCGCTCTCTCCCTCCTCTTTGGCTTAGAGACAGCAGTGGGAGCCATTGGCTCTCATCCAGAAAGGAGAAACTTTAACATAACACAGTTTTACTGGCAGGATCATCAGGTGAAATAAAGCTTAAAAAATAAAATGAATGCGGCCCTCACATCTATGGAGTGGTTCGCTGTAATGTTTTGTTTTTGGGTTTAATAGCAGCGGTGCGGCTTTGAAATCTTGTTACATCAGCCCTATTTCAAAGCTGCACATCGCTGTGATTTGCACTGCCAATTACATTGCGGCTTTTAACAGAAGTCTATGCAAGTCGCAATTACATCGATAAAAAAGCAGTGCAGGAACCTTTCTTATAATAGCTGCGACATTAATCTTCGCGTTCCATTTTCGGCAATGAGACGCAATGTGTCATGCAATTTGGAACTGTCAAATCACATGAAAAGCCGGATCGGTGTGAACAGAGGCATAAGCTGGATATTATTTCTTTAACTACACAAAATATTAAAGCTGGCCATACGTTGTACAATTTTCCTTTAGATTTACCAAATGCATATAATATGTGGTCAAACCTAAACACTTGCAATTTATATACAATCAGGCAGGCCCTTGCACTACATAGTTTAAGGTAAATCTTATAAAAATTGAACATGAAAATTGTATAATGTATGGCCAGCCTAAATCAATAAATATTTTGTCTTTGAAGAAAACCTTTAAGGCTGAGTTCCAGGCAAACATCTGAAAATAAAAATGCATATGTGAACAGATTTACCTGTCAAAATATTTGTTATTGTTTTTAGGCAGACGTTTGATCCAGACACATCAGTATGAGAGCCTAAATAGGCAGCTGTGTGACAGTAATTTCACGAATACACCCTGGTCACCAGCATGTGATTGTTGATGCCGATCAGGGATGTGCTAGGATCCAAGTGTGAACCAACCTGAGCTAGCCCACCAGAAAACTCTGTACTGAGTCAGTCATAAGTGGCCAAGGCATTCCCCATCTATACATGCCCATAGTATAGCTGGAGGGAGGTGAATACCCTGGCTGAAGACAATTGGCCCTCTACAGGCGACAGCTTCCTAGTGGGTTAGGACTTGGATCCAAACACACCTGAGCTGATGAGGTTATCGTTGTGCCTCCTCCAAGCACATTTAGAAAGAAACACTAACAGCACCATGCAGTGTTATAGAGCTCTCAGTGCTGCCTCTTGCTCTTCTACTCTGAGTGTTGCTGTGCAGGGTGTTACAGGGTCCAATTTTAAGTCATCATGGTCTTTATGGTAAGCATACATTAATTTTAAACTTGAATCTAATAAATGGAGCATTTGTGCATTGTGAAAAGAGTGGTGCTGATTAGGAATGGGCTCAGGCATGTTCAGAGAGTAGTCCCAAACCTCCTGAGCTATCCCGCCAGGAAACCCTCACTGCACACCGCCAATCATAGGTAGCCTAGTCAGGGTGTGTGTATGTGCCGCTGCAGGCCAGGAAATGATTCACTGCCTATGATTGGCCGTGTTCAGGCTGCACTGAAACAAAGTGGAGCATGTAACATTTTTGTCAGTGCTGCAGCACAGTGGTATTTGCAGACCTTCTAGGACCCAGGCAAATTGCCTTGTCTATGCTTTGGACTGTATTTGGCATTGTGTGAATAGGCCCTTAAAATAACAAAAATGTGTGAGCCATTCTTTGTGTTAGAACTGACTGCCAGGTAGGTATAGGCACACATATTTGAATTTTAGCCCTTGCATTTGGCCACTTCGTTGGCAAGTCGCAGCCAAACATGTCTATATCAGGGAAACTTTGTTCATTTTCCTGTGGGAGTTTCCGCAGCCCTGCTGCTGCATCTGTTTAGTGGTAATGCATTGATCAGTACGTTTTGGCTGTTTTTAGCTATTTAAAAACAAAATTCCTGCTTGTGCTGCATGCTTACTGTAGTTTGTGAGGTACCGGGTTAGCATGCAAGGTACTACACACACCAGAAATGGGGGTTTGTGTCTTGATTGTCAGTTACAGCATTTCTGTAAACTTCTGAATGTGGTTTCTTAATATTCCAGCCATGTTTGGCATTTGGCTTTGTCTCTGGCGCCTCTTGTCCAGTAGCGGATGCTTGCTGTCATCGGGTCAATATCCATGTATGCCGTTGTTGCTGAACGGCTCCTCAGAGAGTGGCTTGTCCCAGCTGATCCTCTGACCAATCAATCTCTCTGACTGCATCTAATTAATTCACCTGAGTGCGCCTCTATGAAGGGCCCCTGGGGCCAAATGCTGAAGTGCCGTTGGGGAACTTTTACTTTTCATTAGTTAACAGCTGGAAAAATCAAACCAGGCAGTGTTATTCCAGGGCTATGTGGTTCTGCTTGGACTGTACAACAGAGTGCCACTGATATGTCTTGTTTGATGGAGCAGCTACAGCAATATGTATGTATTTATCTTCCAAAAGACTTCTACTCAGAAATCGGGTTAAACTATCCTCCACCTTTGCTCTGTACTAAACACCTGGACTGCCCTTTCAGTGTGTGCTAAGTGGAAATGTATCATGTAGAACTTATGTACCTTAAAAGGTAACTCCATTTTTGTGGGGGGAAAAAAATCAGCAAATAAATTTAAAACAATATGGCGTATACAATTGCGATACACATTATATTGTGATTGAGAGCCGGTTCACATAGGCGCGACCCGACTTTGCCGGGCGACCTCGGAGAGACATGCACGGACTTCATATCATTGAAGTCAATGCAGGTCGCCCCAAAGTAGCTCAGGACCCTTTTTCTAAGTCGGAGCGACTTGTGTCGCTCCTATTAGAACGGGTCCTGTGCTAATCAATGGCAGGTGACCCACGGTGACTTGTCAGGTGACCAGTCGCCCCAGTGTGAACCGGCTCTGAATGTTATTAAAAATGACCTTTCCTTTTCAATCTGCAGCTGTTGTAATTTTCTGAAAATGCAATATGGCTACCTGGAGCTGTTCTGTACACAGAATGTGTACAGACCACACCCCAGAAACATCATTTCCTGCTTGTGTGATTGGCTCACCAATTTTCCCAGAAATCTGCCTAAGATACAAGTAAGATTTCTGGCATCCCGTGCAACAAAAATTGTAATTTTTGGTTAGATACTCCCAATAGGAACACATCTAAAGGGATGCAGGCCCAGCAGCTTTCCTCATTCGAACCCTGCAGCTGCCACAGCTGACAGATAATTAGGAAAACCACTTCCATTAGACCCACTCAGCACAGAGGAACAAACAATGATTTCTTCAGAATAAAAAAAGGGAGGAATCTGCTACAAAGTTTGTTACAATCCCTGCAATGTACACAGATCACCCAGAGGGGAATGTTTTTTTTCTCAACAAAAGTGGAGAAACGCTTTAATGAGCTTGAAAGGGATGTCTTTACAAAGCAATGGCTGCTGATTATACCTTATATTATACTTTGACATCTTGTGCTGGCTGGGGAAGCAGGTTCAGGTGTATATTGGTTCTCTAAAATAAGCTCAACTACATCCATTCCGAGGTCCTAGGGTTGCACTCTCTGATTTTTTTTTTCTTTCTTCCCAAAAGCCTCCTCTCCTCTCCTCCTCCCTTTCCCTCCATTTCTCTGTCATTCACTTTCTCATTTGTTACCCTCTCAGTCCCAGTTTCCCCCTCTCTTTCAAAAAATGTTACTCCAACATTTCATATTCCTGATATGTGCCTGCTGTACCATGTACTTCTATGAAAAAGTATCCTGTTCTTTTTATTGCTTCCTTTGTGTGAAATCCCTGATGTTACTGCCGGTCCATCTGCTTAAAAACTGACCACACTAGGCATGTAGACATAGTTGTGCTGATAACCCAGTCTGCTCTCTTCCAATGATCAGACTGGTGCTGACACCCCCCCCCCCCCCAGCCATTTACTGGGAAGTCCAGTGTGCTGCTGTTTCACCTCCCCTGTCTCTCTGAGCTCCTCATCTGAGAACAAAGTGTATGTGATATAAGTATACATAAATGTTTTTCATTTAATTTCTGTTTTAAACTGAATGGGTTGTTTTTAAGAGGTGAATTGAATGTGCCACTGTTTGGCTGACAGTTTTCTGTCTGGCTTCTTTTGATTTTTAAAAGAAGAATGTTAGCAAGGAGGTGGCTGACAGGGGCACCCATTAAAATTTGCATATTGTATGGCCAGCTTTGTTCTTCCCCGGTTCTTATGCCCTCTAGCACTTACTCTCTCTCCTTCTCCCATGTTTTTCTATCTTCCCTCTCCACCCTCATTCTTTTTCAACCCCCCCCATGCTCCCTCTCTTTTTATCTGCCTCTCCTCATCCCCCCCTTCTATCTTGTCTTGGTCTCCTCTCTCTCTCACGCCAACTCTCCTTTCCTCCTTGCACATGGCTCCCTCTCCCTCAGCTCACAACCTTGAGTACAGAACTTTGAGCCAAAGGGAGGGCCATCAGCATTTTGCTGTGGGGCTGCAGTGGCCACCTGGCTGGAAATAATGGTTCTTGTAGCTAATGTTATTACAAGACCATTAGACCCGGTTCACGCTACTCCGACTTGGTCACCTGACAAGTAGCGCTCCATTCTGTGCAATGGAATCGTTCTAATCAGAGCGACTCAAGTCACTCCGACTTAGAAAAAGGTTCCTGCACTACTTCTGGGCGAAGTCGGAGCGACCTGCATTGACTTCTATTATGAGAAGTCGTTTGCAAGCCGCGATGAAGTCGTGCTGCACAGGCGACTTTGAGTCGCCCTGGTGTGAACCGACTCTTAAGAAATTTCTCTGAAATAGTAGCAGCAATGTATGGTTACTTTGTACATCCAATGGCCACAAAATAACATCACCTCATTATTGCCTAGCAAATGTGCAACCTGTACTTTGTATGACACCTACTTCTAACTGCCAATTACTTGTATGGAAGTTCAGGTTTAAAACCGTATTCAAACCAAAATCAAAAATGTATTATATTGCAGCTTACCAATCATTCGATGTGGTGGCTGCATTTGTTTTCTTTTTTTTAGGCTTTTTTTTCCCCCTCGGTTTTCTTTTCACTTGGTGATCTAGCCAGTAGCTCGCCTCCAGTATTAGTGAGACACAACTCTGGATGAATGAGCACAGGAAGCAGAGCAGACAACAGCATTGCAAGTCTGGGTGGTAGGGGAGTGTTAAATGTATTCGCAGATGCACTAACAAATTGAAGCCAAACTCCAGCTCACACTTTATTAATCAGTTACCCCAAACAGATTTTTTTCTTTGGGGATAAAGGTTTTACATGAATAAAAATAAAAGCTGGTCATTTCAATCACCCCTGCCAATGTTAAGTGGTTTGTCTCATCCATGTAAACTGATACATTCTGCTGGAGAGCATGTGCTTTTAAAAAACACCAAACTTGCTGACCGGATTACAAAAGGAAGAAAGAGCCTAAAAAAAAAGAAAATCTAATGCAGGCATCACATCTAAGAATTGGTAAGCTGCAATTTAGTAAATGTTTGATTTTTGGGTTTAACTGCTGTGTGTAGCCAACTAGCCATACTCCTCCTCCACATATCTGAGAAAACGGCTCAGTTCCCATCATGCAGTTGGAAATCTCCCTGATCTGCTTTTGCATAAGGTGAAGCGTCAGTCACCTCGACATAGACACCTACCAGCTTAGATTTTAGCTGCTCTTTCATTGCAAGAACATTAGGTCAAATGTTGGTTATGTATTTAATATTGGTAAGTTAGGGGTGTTTTGCCCCAACAATGTGATGTATTCTCCGTGATGCTGGTTAACCCATTCTGGTGTACTGGCACAGTGGCGGATCTTGGTGGGTGGCTGGAATTATTTTGTTACTAAACATTGTTTATAAAAATGCTGTGTCTTTGTGCTAGTAATTAGGGGGGCTGCAGAATGTTAAGTGGAAACACATGTTTTCTGGCATTTTTATTGGCCTCTCTCAGCACCTTGCAACCAAGATTTCATGTCATGTCTGTACCCAGCCAGCCATAGCCAAGGACTTGTAGCTGCGCCACAATGGAGTCTTTCAGCATGACTGTGTGGGAAGGGTGGCTGGGGTCATAAATACCTGCAGGTGTGCCTTGCTCCAACACTGCTGACATTCTGTGCTCCCATATCACATCAGTGACTGTGTATTTCTACCCCTTGCTAAATATTGTACCTGTATGTTGTGTGTGATGGCTGCTGATAGCCTTCATATGTGTGCTTATTTCTGACCCCCCCCCCCCCCATTCCCATGTATAACACACACACCCTATATACAGCTCATTACCTAATGTACAGCTTGCCACCTGATATACATCTCTCTGCTTACCCAACCTCATATACAGCTCTCTACCCATGTACATCTTGCCCTCCATATACATCTTGTCATGTACAGCTTGGATTATAATCCAAGTAAAACCTTGGATTATGAGCGTAATTTGTTCTGGAAACATGTTTGTAATCCAAAGCACTCGAATATCGAATCAAATTTCCCCATAAGAAATAATGGAAACTCAGATGATTCGTTCCACATCCATTTATGCATAAGTCCTACAGTTTATAGTTCATATAAAAAAATGATAGCAATGTAATAGGTTGTGTAACTTTAACATGTCCATTGAAAGGGTATTAGAAGCAAAATTCAGAAGGAACTACAGTAAAACCTTGGTTTGAGAGTAACTTGGTTTAAGAGCGCTTTGCAAGACAAGCAAAATTTTCAAATAAATTTTGACTTGGTTTACAAGCGATGTCTTGATATACAAGTAGCCTCAAGTCACAGCTGAGTAGAAAAGAGAAGAGAGTCACCTCTAAGTGTAGCAATATGGTTAAATTTAATGAAGGTACAAACTTTAGCAACTCAGATGGTTGATGATTGGAACAGGCACATCTAAGGATGCAGGCATCCAGGCTAAAGCTGTCCACATAGACCATCCTCCGCACCGCCATCTACTTCATCCCTTCCATGCTGCCCCTCACTTTCAGATCGCTTTACTGCAGGGTGGTCTTCCCGGTCAGGATTACAGACTGGCAGCCGGCGGTCCAGAAGATAGTCTATGTGGACAGCTTTACCCCGGATGCCTGCATACTAAGATGTGCCTGTTTTATTCATCAACCATGTGAGTTGCTAAATGTTGTACCTTCATTAAATGGAACCATATTGCTACACTTAGAGGCGCCTCTCTTCTCTTTCATACTCTGTAGCTCCTGCTGGATTTTGCTTCTAATCCCCTTGTGGAAGCGGCTATTTGTGGATGGACATTTTATGGTTATATAACCTCTCGCAATGCTATAATCTTTTTATATGGACTATAAACTGAAGGACTTATGAATAAATGGTTGTGGAACGAATCATCTGAGTTTCCATGATTTCTTATGGGGAAATTCGCTTTGATACAAGAGTGCTTTGGATTACAAGCATGTTTCTGGAACGAATTATGCTCGCAATCCAAGGTTTTACTGTACAGTGTATAAAAGAGAAGAGAGGCGCCTCTAAGGGCTCTTTCACACGGGCGTTCCGTATGTCCGTTTTTCATCCCATCCGTTTGCGGATGAAAAACTGACATAATGTATCTCTATGTAAATACGGATGTCATCGGATGATCATCCTCTGACATCCGTTTTTTGTCAGTTCAGTTCAGTTCAGTTTTTTTGAACGGAGGAGAACCCTATTTTTTCTTCCTTTCAAAAAACGGAACTGAAGCAAAAACGGATGTCAGTTGTGTCATCCGCAGACATCCGTATTTACATAGACATGCATTGTGTCAGTTTTTCATCCGCAAACGGATGGGATGAAAAACGGACATACGGACCAGATGACCCAAGTGTCATCCGTGTCCGTTACAAAAAAAAAAAAAAAAGGACCTGATCGGGCAAAAAAAAAGGAACGCCCGTGTGAAAGAGCCCTAAGTGTAGCAATATGGTTACATTTAACGAAGGTTCAACATTTGGGCTCCATTCACACCTGAGCGTATCGGCTTCAGTCGGTTATTTTTTTTTTTTTTATTTGGGGCCTTTTTCAGGCATTTTTTTCTGGCTTTTTTTTTTTTTTTCCAGGGGTTTTTTGCAGGTGTTTGGAGGCAGGCATTGACATCTAACAAAAACACCTGTAATCTGCCAAAAAAGAAACTCATGTTCTTTTTTGAGCTTCAGGTGTTTTGCTTCAGGAGAAATATGCTCAGATGTGAACAGGGGCCATTGAAATTAATGGGATTTTGCTTGTTGGGCATTTTGAGACTTCAGAGATGAGCGTTTTACGAGCTGAAATATGCTCAGGTGTGAACAGGGCCTTAACAACTCGCATGGTTGATGGAAAAAAAGAGGTACATCTAAGAATGCAGGTATCTGGGGTAAAGCTGTCCACATAGACCGTCCACTGCATTGCCGTCAGCCTGCAGTCATTACCAGGAAGGACTACCCTGCAGTAGAGCGATCTGAAAGCTAGGCTTGAAACGCTCATGGAGCGCAGTGTGGAAGGGATGATGTCGATGGTGGTGGCGGTGTGTTGACCGCTTTACCCCGGATGCCTGCTTACTTAAGCCCCGTACACACGATAAGAAATTCGGAAGGGAAATTTCGTCTGACGACCGATCTGCCGATTTTCGGCTTGTTAGTATGGTGCGTCCGACAACCAACTCCGACTTTACGGCTGACAAAATCCTGATGTGCAGGCTATAAAATTTTTGTCCTCCGTCAACACACGTCCGATTTTCGTCTCATTAGTACAGATTTTGACGGAAAAAAATCTTAAGAGCAAGACTAGACATGCTCAGAGACGAACACATACAAAGCAATCCAACGCATGACATCACTTCTAAAGTAGAATTCTGTCATACAGGAAAATTCGTATAAAAATAACCTCTTCACTTTCCACATCAGACTAGCATGCCACAAAAAACGGACGACAGATCGTTTGATAATCTGATAGTGTGTACGGGGCTTTAGATGTGCCTGTTTTAATCATCAACCATGTGAGTTGCTAAATGTTGTACCTTCCTTAACCACTTAAGCCCCGGAGGATTCGGCTGCTCAAAGACCAGGCCCTATTTTGCAATTCGGCACTGCGTGACTTTAACGGACAATTGCGCGGTCGTGCGACGCTGTACCCTCATTTGCCGCATAGTTGCCCAATGAAACAGTTCACTGAGGTCAGCTTGTAAATTTGAGACATCCTGTAAAGAAATTATTCCACTGCAACGCTTGGTGTCATATGCAAAGACTGAAATGGTACTTTTAATCCCAGACCCGATATAATTTATAAAGATATAAAAAAGTAAGGGTCCCAACACTGAACATTGGGGTACACCACTGATAACCTTAGACCATTCAGAGTAAGAATTATTACCACTACTCTCTGAATTCTTTTTTTTTTTTAGCCAATTTTCTATCCAATTACAAACCGATCTTTCCAAGCCAGTAGACTTTACCTTAAGCCCCGTACACACGTACCGATCGTCGGCCCGAACGATCGGCCGTCTTTTGTCCAGGGCTGTCGTGTCTGAAAACTGCAAAAGACTGCACACAAATTTTGTCGGCCAACAACAGCCGACTGCAGAAGTGATGTCATGTGATGGTTAACTTTCCTTGTCTTTTTTTCTTTTCTGAGCATGCCCAGTCTTGCAAATCTGCTGATTGTCGGCCGAATTCTGTACTGACTGGCGAACAATCGGCCGTTCTGGTGTTGGCCAACAAAAATTTTAATGCTTGCACGCCAGATTCTGTTCGGCCGAAAATGCGCTGTTGGAAGCATCATACTAACCAGCCTACAATCGGCTGATCGGTCGGCGGCCGAATATTTACGGCCGACAATCGGTACGTGTGTACGGGGCTTTACACATTAGCCGTGTGTGGGGAACTGTGTCAAACGCTTTCGCAAAATCCAAGTATACTACGTCCACAGTTACCCCTCTGTCCAAGGTTTTACTTACCTCCTCATAAAAAGAAATCAGGTTTGTTTAAAAACTTCTTTCTTTCATGAATCCATGCTGTCTGTTGCTTAAAATATTATTATTTTTTTTCTAGCAAGAACTCATCTATGTGGTCTTTTTTATTAAACTCTCCAATATCTTCCCGACTATAGAAGTTAAACTAACAGGTCTATAGTTACTTGGCAAAGACTTTGATCCCTTTTTAAGTATAGGCACCACATTGGCCCTGCGTCAATCCAGTGGTACTATTCCAGTCCTTAACGAGTCCCTAAAAATTAGAAACCAAGGCTTTGAAATTACAGCGCTCAATTCTTTTAGGATGCGTGGGTGGATGCCATCTGATCCAGGCGCTTTATCCACCCTTATTCTGTCTAAATATTTCTGGACCATATCACTTTTGAGCCACATGACAGTTGTGACATGACGCTACTTCTATAGCAAGACATCGCTTCTTTATCAAGTCAAGGTTTATAAAAAATGTTTTCTTGTCTTGCAAAATGCTCTCAAACAAAGTTACTCTCAACCCAAGGTTTTACTGTAATCCTTTTAGAGTACTAGTGACTCTGTAGCTGAAAAAAACCCCTGCGAAGGCCTCAATCACACGACTGTAATACAACTGTAAAAAAATGTATTGATCATTAAGACAACACATAAGTTCCGGCATAAAAATTATCACGTTCTTTTTCTCAAAGGTATACGTGTATGCGCATGTCCTCAGATGCAGATTTGTTGTTGCAGAATTGAACACAGTGCATGTTTACGCCCCTGTGTGACTATCTCCATTGATTGCACAGTGTTGTAGTGGTTAGCACTTTTGCCCAGCAGCAAAAGGGTCGCTGGTTCGAATCCCAACCACGACACTACCTGCCTGGAGTTTGCATGTTCTCCCTGTGCCTGCGTGGGTTTACTCCGGTTTCCTTCCACATTCCAAAGACATGCTGGTAGGTAATTGGATCTTGTCTTAATTGGCCCTAGTATGTATGAATGTGAGTTAGGACCTTTAAAGCCCCGTACACACGAGTCCAAATTCGGCTGGGGATTTTCATCCGACGACCGATCTGCCAATTTTCGGCTTGTTAGTATTATGCTTCCGACAACCGACTCCGACTTTTCGGCCGAAAAAAATCTGATGTGCAGGCTATAAAATTTTTGTCCTCCGTCCAAAACAAAAGATTTTTGTGCAGTCAGTACAGATTTCGACAGGGAAAAATCTTATGAGCAAGACTGGGCATGCTCAGAGAAGAAAGAACACAAAGAAAGCAAACCAACACATGACATCACTTCTGAAGTAGAATTTTGTCGTGCGGGAAAATTTGTGTGCAGTCTAGGCACAGTCCAACCAACAAAACGCCACTCTGGACAAAAGATGAACGACCGGTCGGCGGAAATTCGTTGCGTGTGTACTAGGCTTCAGGCTCGTGTACACTGACAAAAATTGGACGAAATATCCTCCGATTTTTCTCTCTCATGCTCAGCGGTCATAACCGTTTTTAGTTGACAGTGCATAATGTTCACGAAATTTCTCGTCCAAATTTTTTTTTTTTTTTTTCTTTTTTTTTGGGACATTTGTTCCTAGACTTCCAGGTCGTCAGCAACTTCAGATCATGCGCGGTCTTTCGTATCCGATTTTTCGCGGACGTATTGCATACACAATCTAAAATTGGTCATGCTGGGGATGGACGATAAGAATTTTGGTGTTTGTCCCTTCTTTTTTTTTTCGTTGAAAATGTCGGCATTGGCTGCTGAAAGTACACACTAGCCAAAAATCGTGCGATTTTTACCTCGGATGGGAATTTTCGGCAGATTTTCTACTAGTGTGTACACAACTTTAGATTGTAAGCTCATTGAGGACAGTGACTGATCTGAATGTACAATGTATATATAAAGCTCTGCGAGTAAAGAGTAAAGATTCTGTGAATGGGCACCGTGACAGGTAAGTACAAATGATCTTCTTTTGAAGGAGCTTTCTTATATTTTTTATCAAAGTCCCTTTAAACCGAAATTATCGCTTCTTAGGTTATTCATTCATCGTGCTTATATGGCGATACCGAGCATGGGTAGTTTAGCTGGCGTTTATGTCAGTACGTGTCCGAACTGCTTGCACCTGTATGTATGGGTGGCCGAATTTTAAACTCTTTATTATTTTTTAATATAGTTTCTTATTTGGCTTCCTTACTTTCACAAGGAACTGCCAAGCACATTATTTACAAAGGCATTGACAGGTACACTTTATGGAGACCTAAAGGTTGTATTAGACCTGTTGCCTCCTCTACCTCCAGCCAGTCCAGTGTAGTTTACCTAGCTGAGCATTTCAGAATGCATCCATCCTAGAGGAGATTAGTGAATATGAATAAATCTCCTACTTTCCATCATGAATTAGAGAGTGGAGAAAAACTGCAGTAAACCCAATAATGAGGGTATTAATGTCCTACCAAATGTATATGTTATGTGACAATAATAAAGTGCAAAATAATCAATATAACAGTGCTAAGGTATTGCTACCTTGTGCCATACAGTGTAAAATGTAATGAATATGTCACTATTATTATAGATAAAAAAATATATCAATAACATCAATATAGGAAATTATTAAATAATGTTAAATTACTCGTATAGTAAAGTGCAATGTGGAAACAGCAAATAAAGTGCTTGCAAATGATCACATAAGTGAGATACTAAAGTCCATAATACAGGGAGTGCAGAATTATTAGGCAAATGGGTATTTTTGAGGATTAATTTTATTATTGAACAACAACCATGTTCTCAATGAACCCAAAAAACTCAATATCAAAGCTGACTATTTTTGGAAGTAGTTTTTAGTTTGTTTTTAGTTTTAGCTATTTTAGGGGGATATCTGTGTGTGCAGGTGACTTACTGTGCATAATTATTAGGCAACTTAACAAAAATCAAATATACAGTATACCCATTTCAATTATTTTTTTTACCAGTGAAACCAATATAACATCTCAACATTCACAAATATACATTTCTGACATTCAAAAACAAAACAAAAACAAATCAGTGACCAATATAGCCACCTTTCTTTGCAAGGACACTCAAAAGCCTGCCATCCATGGATTCTGTCAGTGTTTTGATCTGTTCACCATCAACATTGCGTGCAGCAGCAACCACAGCCTCCCAGACACTGTTCAGAGAGGTGTACTGTTTTCCCTCCTTGTAAATCTCACATTTGATGATGGACCACAGGTTCTCAATGGGGTTCAGATCAGGTGAACAAGGAGGCCATGTCATTAGCTTTTCTTCTTTTATACCCTTTCTTGCCAGCCACGCTGTGGAGTACTTGGACGCGTGTGATGGAGAATTGTCCTGCATGAAAATCATGTATTTCTTGAAGGATGCAGACTTCTTCCTGTACCACTGCTTGAAGAAGGTGTCTTCCAGAAACTGGCAGTAGGACTGGGAGTTGAGCTTGACTCCATCCTCAACCCGAAAAGGCCCCACAAGCTCATCTTTGATGATACCAGCCCAAACCAGTACTCCACCTCCACCTTGCTGGCGTCTGAGTCGGACTGGAGCTCTCTGCCCTTTACCAATCCAGCCACGGGCCCATCCATCTGGCCCATCAAGACTCACTCTCATTTCATCAGTCCATAAATCCTTTGAAAAATCAGTCTTGAGATATTTCTTGGCCCAGTCTTGACGTTTCAGCTTGTGTGTCTTGTTCAGTGGTGGTCGTCTTTCAGCCTTTCTTACCTTGGCCATGTCTCTGAGTATTGCACACCTTGTGCTTTTGGGCACTCCAGTGATGTTGCAGCTCTGAAATATGGCCAAACTGGTGGCAAGTGGCATCTTGGCAGCTGCACGCTTGACTTTTCGCAGTTCATGGGCTGTTATTTTGCGCCTTGGTTTTTCCACACGCTTCTTGCGACCCTGTTGACTATTTTGAATGAAATGCTTGATTGTTCGATGATCACGCTTCAGAAGCTTTGCAATTTTAAGAGTGCTGCATCCCTCTGCAAGATATCTCACTATTTTTGACTTTTCTGAGCCTGTCAAGTCCTTCTTTTGACCCATTTTGCCCAAGGAAAGGAAGTTGCCTAATAATTATGCACACCTGATATAGGGTGTTGATGTCATTAGACCACACCCCTTCTCATTACAGAGATGCACATCACCAAATATGCTTAATTGGTAGTAGGCTTTCGAGCCTATACAGCTTGGAGTAAGACAACATGCATAAAGAGGATGATGTGGTCAAAATACTAATTTGCCTAGTAATTCTGCACTCCCTGTATAATAGTGCAAATATTAAATGGTGCAAATAGTGCATAAAGTCCTTATGGTGCAGCTCTATAACAGGTGCTAGTGCATACACATATGCAGTAGTGGTGTGACCCTCCACTTCACCACCGGTGGTAAATGGTAAGATATCCCACTTACCAGATGGAGTTGATTCCTGTTGGCGTACGCCAGCAGGAATCAGTACAGGCTTGGAATTTTACCCTTGGTGGTTCCGGTCTCCTGGGGATACGTGGGGGTCCACAGCTTTCACCTATTTGCACTCAGGATATGTGCACTGGAAAATATATTTCCCAACTTTACCAAGTTGCACAGAGCAGCCCCGATCCTCCTCTTCTTGGGTCTCCTGCCTGTGCTCCTGGCCCCTCCCTCCTGCCGAGTGCCCCAACTGCAAGCAGCTTGCTTTGGGGGTCACCAAGCAGGCTCGCTCCTGAGCCACGGTTCTGTGTCCATTCACACACAGTGCTTGGCTCAGACTGCCTCGCTCTCTCCCAATTGGCTCACTGGCTGTGACTGAAAGTAGCAAGAGCCAATGGCTCCCGCTGCTCTCTCAGCCAATGAGGAGGAAGAGACCCAGGAGAGCCACTGCTCTTGTGCAAATTGCTAGATTGAGATGGGGCTTAGGTAAGTATTTGGAGGTCTGCTGCACACAGAAGATTTTTTTTACCTTCATGCATAAAATGCATGAAGGTAAAATAACCTTGAGCCTTTAAAACCACTTGTGCCTCAATGTCCGACCATTCTCTGACATATAGACCGATTTCATGTATGATGATCTACAGTGCTATGGAACAAGCCTGTCTCCTGAGTTGTATGAAAATCTATGCTTCTCATGATGGCTAACTCTGCAGTTATAGGTGTAGTGAGATCAGCCCTGTTATGCCATGCTCTTGGCCTGTGGCTCCAGCAGGCGCTCTGTACAGAGTTGGCACTGCTAAGCTGTACTGTGTCACCGCCTGCCAGCCTGTCTCCAGAGTCACCCGTGACCTTCACTATCGATCAATCTATCAAGGACTCTGCAACAGGGACATTACCATTGCTGCAAAGTGACCAACCGCAACCAGTTTCCACTTTACTGCAGCAGATTAGAGAGAGATAGATCTGGATAGGTGATTACCGATAAAGCCATTTTGCAGAGGGTGAGGGTGAAGTATCTGTTTACTTTGGTAGAACTCATTTTTTTTCTTTCTAGTTTTTGCTAATGCACCCTGCAGTGCCAAGTGCAGTGATGTGCACCAACTCGGAGAAATGTATTACAGAATGGCTGTCAGTAACTGCAGAAAGGTTAAGAAAAGGTGTGTGTCTGGTCTGTATAGATTACTGCTCTTCACCATAATGGAGAACCCCATTCAATACAAACCCCTCTGATAACTCCCACAATGTGATGTGTTGATCCCTTGGCATCTTTGTGTGTTTTACATGTAAACTACAGAAGTCCCAATGTTGAAATGAAAGTCTTCAGTGCCTCCAGTTTCACCTGGAGACTGTGTAGGCTTGGCTCATGCAGTGCCTGGTCCAGCATACACACAGAAAGCCTTGTGGTTATAATGGTCATAGATTTGATTTGGACAGTTTGTTTCTCTTCCAGTCAGAGCATTCAAACACTAATTGCAGATATATTTACTAGGTCTCATGAACACGGCTGTTTAAGGACCATACAGCGTGCAGAGCCTGTTGTGCGCCAAGGGTTGTGTTTGGGGCATACGTGTAAAGACCAGCGCACAGAGTGTGTAATACATTCCTAGGACCCGCTGCCATCACGTACAGCTAGCAAATGAAATGCATTAGAGGAGGTGGCTGTATGTGTTGTGTGGCAAGTGTTGCTTTTGGGGCATTTGTTAGTGCACATACTGTACGCATGCTGTGCAAAATTACTCTTCTAATACATTTCAGTGGGCAGCAGTGGGTCCTGGGAATGTCTTTACACAAGCTCTGCACACTATACGGCCCCTGTACGGCTCTGTGCATGAAGCCTTAAAGTGGATCCTTCGCAAGGAATTGAAACTACTCTGTTTATTTTTTTTATTTTCTGTGACACATTGGGAAAGGTTTCTGGATACTTCCTATTTCCGAACAGGAAGCAAGAGGAAACCTCTCCAAAGTGAGAAGAGATTCCCTTTTAGACCGCTGTCACCGGAAAAGGAAGAGTTCCACATTGTTTTTGTTTTAACCACTGTAAAATTCTGGATTTCCCATTGCTTTCTATCCCCGTGACAATGGTACTTGGGAAAAATAGAGAAGCTAAATCTTCCTATTGGGAACACACAAGGCAATAAAGCCTGACAGGGGTGCTAACACCTCCTTTACTCCACCCAAAACGGAAAAATCTCCTTTTGGGATATAGGTAGATACAGTGTAAGTCTTTGTTACAGTGTCCCATATTACATTGTTTTTGTAACTGTCATGCATGTGCAGCTTCATTGGCAGTTAGAGACTAGTTTTGTGGTATTGGAGAAGCAGATGTGTTGGAAGTTAATGTATTAATAAAAATGTGGGTGCTCCTATCGTTTCACAAAGGTGCTCCACATCTCATGTCCTCACGTCCCCCAGTTGTCCCGAATCCAGTGGGGCTGTTCTGGAATTGGAACAGAATTGTGCAGAGTTCTAGTGTTTTTTTATTCCTGAAAGCTCCTCTGCAAAATGATTGCCAATTACTTTTCCAGTACTTGGCACTACATGAGGATGTTCAGGCTTTGGTCACCAAACAAATAATGTCGGTGTGATCTCTTACTCCATTCCTGCTCAGTAGAAGTTCCACTGCTGATTATGTGTGTGTGTGTGTGTGTGTGGCGGGAGTTCTGCAGCTTTTGTTTTCAGAAATTCTATAGAAAATGTGTGCTCAGCAGATCTGCCTCCAGTGCCATTGTCCACATATGGCATGTAGTATTTGTCAGCAGCAGGGATAGGGGCCCATCAGTTTCCTCTGTGTGGCCACCATACCACATGATGGAGTGCTTTAGATCTCTAAACAGAATATTTTATAATACAGCCACATTTTTAGCTGTCAAGTTTTTATTGCATTGGTTTTCCCCTTACTTCATGTTTTGGTGACAATGTTATGAGTAGGATAGGAAATGAAGGAAAATCTCCAATGGGGAGACAGTCAGAAGCCAGTGTTCTGCCCAAAAGTCCAACTTGCCGAGGTCTCCAACTACGTTATTTCCAGTGACTGTACACCAGGAATAATTGGAGATTTCGAGCAGTTGGTGTTTTCACACAACACCGGCAGCCTTTACAGTCCGGTAAATGCTATAATTGGTTCACTTATTTAGTCCGCCCGCTAGTAACCAAAAAAAATGGCCGCCTCCAAGGCAGACTAACAATCTGCACTAATTATAGCATGTACCTGAGTGTAAAGGCTGCCGGTGTGGTGTGAAAACACCAAGTGCTCGAAATCTCCAATTATTTCTGGTGTACACTCACCTGGAAATAACGTAGTTGGAGTTTTCGGCAGAACACCAGCAAATAAAAGCTGACAAAGGTCCTTGCCTGCCCCTACTCTATGTTTTTATTGCTGTGTGTAAAACGCATGTATACACATATTCTAGTGTGGTTTTGGCAGAGTTTTTTTTGTGTATAAAATCCAATTTTCCTCTCCTACAAAAACACACAAAGCATGAAAAACACATTAAAAAAAAGCTTGAAGTCGCTCTACAAAAATGCACTGAAAAATGCATTGTACTGCAGCAGCACTTGTGTGAACCCTGGCTAAGTGATGTTCATGCGGTTGAAGTAAATATAATATGATGGGTGCATTATACCATCTCTTTGAAGCATTAGAAGGCTAATGGACCTACTGTGAAGAAGCAAAAATATTTGAAGGTCTGGCTGCAATATATAAATGGGTACTGAAGCGCCATAAAACTTCGCTGATGTTTAGAAAACAGCACCCTGATTACTGTTCGTTTTTTGTCCCAGTTCCCCCTTAAAAATCACATTGTTGCTAATAATTGCATGCATAGGGAACCCATTTCTTGAGCACAGGTAATGTTCAGGTGTTCTGTTCTTGGCTCCACCCACTGCAGTAACCTTACCCAGCACAGAATCAAATAACAGGCAAAGTCATACAAAGAAAGAATAAAAAAAATGTCAATGTAAATGATTGTATTAAAGTAAATACAAACAGAAAGAGATTTCTGAGTCGAGTAGACTGATGGGGTTTCTCCACAACTTTAGCAGGTATCTTGTATTCTGGAGCCTGCTGTTTTAAATCGTTGTGAAATATGGGGGGGGGGTCTCTGCTGCACAATGACTGTTGGGGGAAGGTGGAATGCATTCTTGTATTTGCCGGAGTTCATGTGACAGATTGAGGGTGCTAATCAGACAGGTGCTCTTCTCTGATCTCAACATGCGCCAGATTTATGTGCCGTTCGCATCAATTATTCAGTACAGATGACGGAGCCATCGAAGGAGATTTAGGGATTTTTGGCAAAGCTGTTTAAAAAGATGTGAAAAATGAGGTGGAGGAGGAAAAGTGCCTGAAATACAAGCCATCAGATACCTCTACCAAACACAGGAGAGGTGCAAATGAATTTAACTGTAAAAATGTTGAGATGCTTCCGGTGTCTTCTGTACAGTTGGGGGGGGGGGGGGGGTGCACCAATTTTGCTACTGTTATAGACTCCTGCTATCCAGACATTAGCATTTATCTGTGTTCCACATAATAACAATTCAACAAACGTCTGTTCTTATGTCTTTGTTATTCATGATGTGATTTGTATTTCTGGCAGATGACCTTCCATATCTTACTTTTCAGTCATGTGATCTGTGACTGTTCTGTTTTCAGTCACAATGATGCAGTGATGGGACAGGGCACAGACACAAAAACGTTTTTTTTTTTTTTTTATTAAAATAACAAACATCTTATACTTACCTCCTCTGTGTAGTGGTTTTGCACAAGGCAGCTCGGATCCTCCTTCTTGGGTCCCTGACTGGAGCTCCTGGCCCCTCCCTCCTGTCGAGTGCCCCCACAGCAAGCAGCTTGCTATGGGGGCACCTAAGCCGAGCTTCAGCTCCGTGTATCCGTTCGGCCCTGCCCCCTCTCATTACTGATTGGCTAACTGAGTTTGACAGCAGCGGGAGGCATTGGCGCCACTGCTGTGTCTCAGCCAATCAGGAGAGAGAGTCTTGGGCGGTTGAGTCATTCGTAGACATCACTGGATATAGAGGGGGCTCAGGTAAGTGTTAGGGGGGCTGAGGGGAGCTGCTACACACAGAAGGCTTTTTATCTTAATGCATTAAGAATTGGATTAAAAACCTTCTAACTTTATAACCCCTTTAAATGTCCTGCTTTGTATTCAGCCAGAAACCCTTTAACCACTTGCCTTCTGGGGCAATTTTGTAATTTTTCACATACATGCTAAAATCTGCATTTCTTTGCTGGATAATTACAATCATTTATATATTTTCTGAAAGAAGAGGCCTTGTAGAATAAAATGGTGGCTGTTGCAGTTTTTGATGTCACTGAGCAGTCATTTATCAAACGTAATTTTATTTAGTCAAAAATACAAATAAAGTGGTGATTACAGAGCTGAAACAAATCCTTCTACATGAGTCGTACCTGTTTATTTTATAAATAGGGAATTCTGCGCTTATGGAGATGTTTTATGGCTGCAGCCTACCTCAAGAAATATAGCCTGTGTAGTTTATATTCGAAAAAAGATGTAGGAATGGTGAGGTGGAGGCGCTGCCTAAAAGTGTTGGGGTATATTTATGTGAGAATGGTACCAATTTGGATTTCTAACAGCACAGTAACTATAATACAATCATATGACAAAGGCAATCAACAGTATAAAAAATAGCATATAGTGCAATAAGTGATAGTGGTGGTGGATATTGTGACACAATCAAAAGATATAAATGCTGGTATAAATATAAAGTGCTTAGTGAACAAAAAGTAACCAGACTGGATAAAATAATATCCAAAGGATATCAACCACTATTCAGTGAATAAATAGACAGTTGATAAGTGAAGTGAAGTGAATGATCAAATGAATATACAAAAGTAAGACCAATAAATAAAGTGTCTCAGTGTGAGGCCCCGTTCACATTGCCGCTATCCGACTTGGGGGGGGCGACCTCCAAGGTCGCGGTGCGAGCAGCGCGCCGCGACCTCGGAGCGGCCGCCACGGACTTCATAACATTGAAGTCTATGGCGGTCGCCTCCGGGTCACCCCAAAGAAGCTCCGGACCCTTTTTCTAAGTCGGAGCGACTTGTGTCGCTCCTATTAGAACGGGTCCGCAGCTTCCCTATGGAAGGCGACCTACGGCGACCTGTGAGGCGACCAGGTCGCCTTAGTGTGAACAGGGACTAAATGGATCCAATATATCCGTGCGTGATAATAAATTAAATTTATAAATAAAGGCTTAAAGTGGTCAAGTGCAAAATGTCATAAAAAATGTGGCAATATAAATAAACCAATTTATAAAAAATTATATATAAAAAATATATATATAGAAAAATAGGCAGAAAAGTCCATAAAGTGATTATATTGTGAATGAAGTATCAAGTAAACGTTGATGGGTGACACTCGAGGTGATCCACGTATTGGGTGCCAGGTTAGGAAACCAGTGCTCCCCTTTCAATATATCCCGCACTCACCAAAGCTCGGTACCCCCGCAGGGGTAACCAGCATGGTGTTAATATGGTAATGCCTCAGCCAGGTATATCCTGCGTACCGGTCTCATCAATGGTTAATCCTGGATCATCTCTCCCATATGTGCAATGTATTCAATAGACTCGATACATCCTCATGTATGGTTCATATCCATCAATTGTATAAAGTAAATACCAGGTCATATACAAGAAGATGAGCCTCATATAGTGAAGTACTGTATAAAATCCGCTTCTTTATTTAAATCAAAAAGGTACTCGCATTAAAATGCAGGTAAGACGAGCATACAATATATTAGGGACCGCAAATCCCTCGCTAGCGGTTACTTCCGGACGCTATGCGTTCCAGCCGCCGGATCTGCGTTCCAGTGGAGCGGAACTTCTTATATATGACCTGGGATTTACTTTATACAATTGACCTCTGTCTGTAGTCTAAGAACAGACAATTTATATGAGAAAACTACATTTCTCTTACGTCCTCCGACAGTCGCCGCCTCTTCATATTCGTCACATATGGGGTATTAGACTTTGCTCCGAAGGAGTAGCTAGGCAACAGAATATGTTAACAATAAAGCTTTTAACATATCCCACCCTCAAGGGGTGGTCCCCTCAGTCAATACCCTCCTACTTCCTGCAACCATATCTCAGTTTTAATGTCTAGCTTGTCAGGAGTGGCTGGCTCTCTCTGTGCTGGGACTTTCTGTCCCAGACTCTTTCTTCTTTTTAAAATTTTGTTTGAGTTTTCTCTCTACCTTTTACTTAGCTGTTATTTTGTCAGCGTTAGTTAGTTCTTCGGATGAAGAGGATCATGCGGACTGGGTCTCGGGCTGATCCCCCTGGTCGCAGGTCGTGGGTCAGTGGCTTCCCAGTCTGCCATCGAGCGTTCAGCCAGGTAACGCTCCTGGCGCAGTGAACGACCCATCCCTGTTCGGTGCAGGGATGATTGGTGAGGTGGCTACCTCACTGGACGCTGTGCGGTTTCTTAACCCCCATTGTGTGCGTCTTGAATGCGACTCTCCCTGCCTCATGTGCAGCGGTTTGTTCGCCTGTGCGGGTCCCCCACGCCATGTGAGGTAAGTGTATTTATGTGGGGACCTGTCTGTCTGGGGGGGGGTGTCAGTCTGGGACTGTGTATCCTGCCTCTATTCACACTGCTTGTCTCCCTATCTCTCGGCTGCATGCTGTGGGCTGCAAGGGGGGGGGGGGAGCTGTATGACACTGTGTGTGTCAGACTGGTCAGTGTGAGAAGCTGTGTGCTGTGGGGCATGTTTTTTTGGCATGTTTGGGCATATACAGCGATCGCTGCGGCGATCTGACATGTATTCTGATTTTGGAATGTAATGTGTGTTTTAATGCACTGTGGAGCGGCGGTTTCGGCGCCAAACGACGCCATTTTGCCTACACTCGCTCCGGCCGCATGTTTTACATGCATGGCGGCCATTTTCTTGTAGCCTCCATAGGCTTACATAGAGCGCCCTGGCAGCATCACTTCCTCTTTCCAGGAACACCGATCGAGGCAGCAGCAGCGGCGAGGGTCTCCTCAGGTTTTATCCTTCTGTTTCTTGCTATCCATTGCCTGTGTTCAGTTTGCATATTCCCTGTGGGGGTCTTATTGTGCTTGAGTGTGGTGCGGTGGGCTGCGCTTGCCGCGCTTGCTTAAAAGGGGCAGTTAACCCTTTGTTGTCTGGCATTACAGGGGCAATGGATTCTCAGGAGGGCAAATTTCCTACAGCTTTGGTGGAAAGCCAGGGGACCGCTGTTTCCCCCCCAGGGGGGGATTTAGCCACTATTGTGGCTGGCCTTGCTGCTCAGGTGCAGATGCTGGTGGCTGCTCAATCTACTAAAAGGCCCAGGGTTGCTCTTTCCTCTGATTCTGAGGGTGAAGGTGATGGGGCTGTTATGGCGGGGGCCTCCTTATCGGGGTCCCGCTCCTCTCTTGATCTAGTGGGGTCTGAGGTGGAGGCTGAAGTTGAGGGGGTTGATAATTCTCCCCCTGGCTCGCCTGAAGAGCTTGCAATCATGGATGAGTTGATTGCTTCCATTAAGCAAACTCTGCGTTTGCAGGACGAAGTGTGTCCCCCCGCTGCCTTGGCGGCTTATGGGACGCAGAGAAAACGCAGGACGCCGCAGGTTTTTCCCTGCAATGATGATTTTCAGCGCGCTGTTAAGGATCAATGGCGCAATCTGCGCAAACCTTTTGCGGTACCAAGTAGATTCAAGCTGCGTTATCCTTTTTCGCCTTCCACTGATGAAAGGTGGTGTGTGCCTCCCCCAGTGGATCACGCAATTTCGGTTTTGAACAAAGCCACTGCGATTCCTGCAGAGGATTCCCCTGTGTTCCGTGATGCCACGGATAGGAGACTGGAGTCTCTTGCCCGTCATACTTATTCTGTTACGGGTTCTATGCTTAAGGCTCTGTTTGCTTCTCTCATGGCGGCCCAGGCGATCGCAAGTTGGACGCAGATGCTTAGGCGCGTCCTAGTGGCCGACTCGGCCTCGCCGGTGACCCTGGATATGGTGGATCAAATCCACCAGGGTGTCATGTATCTGTGTGATGCGGACCTGGACCTGGTTCCGTTGGCTGCACGTGTGCACAGCGTGGCGGTGTTGTCTCGCCGCCTGGTTTGGTTAAAATGTTGGTCGGTGGACCAATCTTCACGTAAGACCTTAGCCAATCTACCTTATGATGGGTCTCGCCTTTTTGGGGAGTCCCTGGATGTGTTGATTAAGGGGATCTCCGGGGGTAAGAGCACTCTCTTGCCCCATTTCCCCAAGGCTAAGGGGGCTTCTGGGAAGAAGCATGCTAATTTTCGGCCCCCTCAGGGGTCCTTTCGTGCCTTACGGCCGCACTACAAGGGCAAACCGTTCAAAGGTCAAGGCTCTCAGAAGAAGCCCTGGTCTGGTAAACAGAAGTCCGGCCAATCCGGATCTGCAGCCCATAACAGTTCGGCCTGAAGGGGCGCCCTCACCCAGTTTTGGGGTGGGGGGGACGCTTGCTCGGTTTTCTTCAGCCCTGGTTGGCCCGTGTGCGGGACAGATGGGTTCAGGAAATCGTTCGATCTGGTTACAAGATCGAGTTTCTCTCTCGGCCGGAGAGCAGATTTTTTCCCTCAAATCTTCAACTGTCTCCAGAGCGCTTGCGGGACCTGCACCTGGCGGTGCGGGACCTGAGGGCTCCGGGAGTGGTGGTTCCGGTGCCTCATCGGGACAGGTTTCGGGGGTTTTATTCCAATCTGTTCACCGTGCCCAGAAAGGAGGGCAAGGTTCGTCCAATTCTGGACTTGAAGGCTCTGAACCGCTCTGTGCGGGTTCGCAAGTTCCGCATGGAATCCCTGCGGTCGGTGGTGGCTGCCCTGGTTCCGGGGGAATTCATGGCCTCCATCGATTTGAAGGATGCGTATCTTCACATCCCCATTTTCGAGGGTCACCAGAGATACCTTCGATTTGCCATTGCGGAGGATCACTACCAGTTCGTGGCGTTGCCCTTTGGTCTCGCCTCGGCTCCGCGGGTCTTCACCAAGGTGCTGGCACCGGTTCTGGCATTATTGAGGGCCCAGGGCGTTTCTGTCCTGGGCTATCTGGACGACATTCTGGTTCGGTCTGCGACCAGCCAGGGTCTGGAGAAGGACCTGTCTGTCACGATGCAAACTCTGCAGGAGTTTGGTTGGACGATAAATTTTCCAAAGTCGACACTGAGTCCGTCTGTTCGTCTTCCCTATCTGGGAATGATTCTGGACTCGGTGCAGGCGAAGGTCTTCCTGCCGGAAGACAAGCTCAGGACTCTCCAGGAGGAAGTCAGGTCCCTCAGGGACGTTCCGCACTCGTCTCTGCGGACGTGTATGAGATGTCTGGGATTGATGGTCTCGGCCTTCGAGGCGATTCCATTCGCCCAGTTTCACACGCGGGGTCTCCAAGCGGAGATCCTGTCCAGGTGGGACGGGCGACCTCAATCTCTGGATCTTCAAATCTCGTTGAGTCATCGCACCAGAGGAAACCTTCTGTGGTGGCTCCAGTCCCCGTTGGTGTCCGGGGGCAAGTCGTTTCGTCCGATCTCGTGGACAGTAATCACCACGGATGCCAGCCTGTCGGGCTGGGGTGGAGTTCTGGGCGTTCTGTCCGCCCAGGGGACTTGGTCGGAGGGGGAGTCTTCCCTTCCGATCAACATTCTGGAATTGCGTGCGATAAGTCTCTGTCTTCATCGCTGGACGGACCGGCTGCAGGGCTGCCCGGTTCGGGTGCAGACGGACAATGCCACGGCGGTGGCCTACATCAACCACCAAGGGGGCACCAGGAGTGCCCGAGCGGCTCGAGAAGTGGCCAACATTCTGTCTTGGGCCGAGACTCATGTCCCGGCGATAACGGCGGTTCACATTCCGGGGGTGGAGAACTGGCAGGCGGACTATCTGAGTCGCCAGACCCTGGATCAGGGGGAATGGTCTCTCCACCCGGCTGTCTTCCAGATGTTGTGTGCGAAGTGGGGTCTTCCAGATGTGGACCTGTTCGCGTCTCGTCTCACCAACAAGGTGAAGAGGTTCGTGGCAAGGACGCGCGACCCTCGGGCAGACGCGTCGGACGCGTTAGTGGCCCGTGGCATCAGTACAGGCTGATGTACGCGTTTCCACCGATTCAGTTGCTGTCCAGGTCCCTTCGCAGGTTACACTCGGAACGCAGCACGGTGGTTCTTGTGGCACCGGACTGGCCTCGCCGGTCCTGGTACGCAGACCTCGTGAATCTGGCGGTCGACGCCCCGTGGCGTCTGCCTCTTCGAGACGATCTACTGTCTCAAGGACCGATAAACCATCCTGCTTTACAGTCGCTGGCTTTGACGGCCTGGCTGTTGAGATCGAGGTCCTGAAGGAGAGGTGTCTCTCTCCAGAGGTCGTTCATACTTTACTCAACGCGAGGAAGTCTTCCTCCGGGAAGGTTTATTACCGTACTTGGAAGGCCTATTTTGCCTGGTGTGAGTCCAGGGGGTTTTCACCCCGCACGTACTCGGTTTCCCGTGTGCTGTCTTTCCTTCAAACGGGTGTTGATCAGCGTTTGGCGCTGGCTACGATAAAGGGTCAGGTGTCTGCACTGGCCGTTCTGTTTCAACGTCCCGTGGCTTCCAACTCCTTGGTTGGCACCTTTGTTCAGGGTGTGCGGCATCTGGTCCCCCCTAGGAGGGATCCTCTGCCCCCTTGGGACTTGAATCTCGTTCTATCTGTGTTACAACGTGCTCCTTTTGAACAGATCAGGGAGATCTCGTTGTCTATGTTGTCCAAAAAGGTCGCCTTTTTGGTGGCGATCACTTCGGCTCGCAGAGTGTCGGAGCTGGCGGCTTTGTCCTGCAAGTCTCCGTACCTGGTTATTCATTTGGATAAGGTGGTCTTGCGACCTAATCCTTTGTTTCTTCCGAAACGAGTTTCGGAATTCCATCTTAATGAGGATATTGTCTTGCCTTCGTTGTGCGCGAAGCCTAAACATCCAAAGGAGGTGAGATTGCATTCTCTGGATGTTGTTCGGGCGATAAGGGTTTACCTTAAATCGACTGAGTCTTTTCGAAAGACGGACTCCTTGTTTGTTCTTCCAGAGGGTCCTCGGAAGGGCATGGCGGCTTCGGCCTCTACCATCGCCAAATGGATCAGGCAGACCATTGAACAGGCCTATGCTTTGCAGGGGAAGGTTCCCCCTGTGCCTGTGAAGGCGCACTCTACTAGATCTCTGAGTACGTCTTGGGCCTGTCGTCATGGGGCTTCTGTAGCCCAGGTGTGTAAGGCGGCGACTTGGTCGACCGTGCACACTTTCACAAAATTCTACAAAGTAGATGTTCAGGCATCGGCGGATGCTTCCTTTGGCCGCAAGGTTCTTAGTGCGGCTGTTCCCTAGGGTCCCTTGTTGGGGACTCCTGGCTGTTGGGATAAGTTTTGTATCCCCTGGTTTTTTGTCTTTTCCTGGGTTGTTGCTCCTGTTGAGCACTTGTTTTTTGCTGTTACCCAGCTGGTTTCCTTCCTTTGGTAAGGTTCCTTTCTTTGATGCGGAGACTGCGTTGCCTTTCGGCGCGGATGCGTTTCCCACCCCTCATGTTTGCACTGCTTTGGGACGTCCCCATATGTGACGAATATGAAGAGGCGGCGACTGTCGGAGGACGTAAGAGAAAACTGAATTTTTGTAAAATCTTACCTGTAAAATTCCTTTCTCTGAGTCCTCCGACAGTCGCCGCCCCCGCCCCTCTTTTGGGGTTTGGTTGTATACTCTACTGCTATTCCACTAAAACTGAGATATGGTTGCAGGAAGTAGGAGGGTATTGACTGAGGGGACCACCCCTTGAGGGTGGGATATGTTAAAAGCTTTATTGTTAACATATTCTGTTGCCTAGCTACTCCTTCGGAGCAAAGTCTAATACCCCATATGTGACGAATATGAAGAGGCGGCGACTTTCGGAGAGAAAGGAATTTTACAGGTAAGATTTTACAAAAATTCCGTTATCCCACAATCTCTGGGTCTCTCAACCTAGTGTTCTTCAGGTGAAAACTAGTAATTACAACTGAAACAGGCACAAGCAAGCAGAGCTATGAAGGAAAGAGATGTGTTTTCATTACATTAGCACTCATACAACATAGAGTAAATAGTGAGGCATTTATTGGATGCTGAATACAAAAATGGTGCGTGAATTCAAAATGTGGTGTACATTTAAAAATGTGACAAACAAATATTGATATATAGAAAACCAACAAAGTGGTGAATGAATAATCAACATCAAATGTATATTAGTGACTTTGACACAAAAGCCAAATAAGCCAAAATAAATAGTCCAACAGTCCAAAATGCAAGAAAAGTGTGTTGTCTTCAGGGTCCATTCAGACTAGCGCGACTTGTCAGCCTGACAAGTCGCTCTCGGTCGCTCGCAATTGATTAGCACAGGACCTGTTCTAATAGGAGCGACACAAGTCGCTCTGACTTAGAAAAAGGGTCCTGTACTACTTTGGGGCGACCTGGAGGCGACTTGCATTGACTTCAATTATATGAAGTCCGTGCAAGTCGCGCCGAAGTCCACCACGACTTCACAGGTCGCCCCACAAAGTCGGATCGTGCCAGTCTGAATGGGCTGTAAATGCTGCTCAGGATTGTAGCAAATTAACCACTTAAGCCCCAGAAGATTTTACCCCCTTCCTGACCAGGGGGTATTTTGCGATTCGGCACTGCGTGACTTTAATGGACAATTGCGCGGTCGTGCGACGCTGTACCTAAACGAATTTGACGTCCTTTTTTTCCCACAAACAGAGCTTTCTTTTGGTGGTATTTGATCATCTATGCGATTTTTGATCATGCGTCAATTTTGCAGAAATAACAATATTTTTCACATTTTTTTTTATATGAAATTCCCCCCAAAAAAATGTAAAAATCAAAATTTTTTAACATTTTCGGCCAATTTGTTCTACATATGTTTTGGTAAAAAAAATCGCAAAAAGCGTATTTTGATTGGTTTGGGCAAAAGTTATCGCGTTTACTAACAAAGGGAAAGATTTTTGTCATTTTTGTTGTTTTTTTTTTAACGAGTAATGGCTGCGGCGATCTGCGATTTTTTTTTTTTTTTTTTTTTTTTTTTTTTTTTTTTCGGGACTGCGACATTGCGTCGGACAGATAGGACCCTTGACTGACATTTTTGACACTTTTGGGGTTACCAGTGACATTACTGCAGTAATCAGTGCTATACATATGCACTGTTACTGTAAAAATGACACTGGCAGGGAAGGAGTTAACTGTATTGGAGAGGGAGGGGTTAAGTGTGTCCTAGGGGCGTGTTTCTAACTGTGATTGGACATGGCTACTAGTGTAAAAACAGAGATCAACGGTCCTACATAGTAGAACCGTCTGATCTCCATTTTTACACAGGGGAGAATGACAGGCGGCTTTGTTTACATTAGCCGCCTGCCTTTCTCCCTTCCCGGCGAACGATCGCGAGTGACCGGCGGACATCGGGTCCGCCGGTCACACGCACTGACTTGTTAGGGAACGAGCCGGGGCGGGCGCGCGCTCGCCCGCTATTGGCTCACAAGCGAGTGACAGGCTAGTGACGTACCGATACGTCACTTTGCCTGGCCGGGGATGACCGCCGCAGTATATGTACTTGCGGCGGTCGGCAAGTGGTTAAGATGTGAAAGAAATCCAAGAAAATCAAAAGACAACTGTGATGTCCTCCTTACCCGGCGCAAAATAGGCAAGTGCAGTAAGTAAATTCCCTGTATTGCAAAATAAACACTTCACGTGATGTTCACCTCCAACCGTGTATAAACCACCGGTGCAAAAACAATATTGGCCTCTTACCAAATGGATATGAAAGGTGAGCTTGAAAATCACTACTTTGGAAAGAACGCTTATCCCTTCTCCTCCAAATGGGGATAGACGGCTTTGCCAGTTAGCCAGTGTAGATATTCAGTCCACGATATATACATGTGAATAAATGGAGGCTGATAGTGCATTACCCTTATAAAGTTTAATTTAAAAAAGACTTGCACTTACATGAAATGAAACGAAACAGGCTGGAAAATAAACTTCTGGCAGAGAGGATATTCTTAGGGTACTCGCGTCCGGCTGCAGCACGGACCGCGAGTGATGTAGTGACGGCACGCCGCCTCGCTGATGCATTTCCTCCAATAGGACTTCATAGGACTTGGACATTGTTTGATTATGAAGAGATGAGCATGACTAAACTAGGGGTTGGACCAGTAACATATGTCCTTCAATATCTGCTGCTTGCCCCTAATATTATGGGGTAGGAATGTCAGGATTGGAGTATTATATAAAGTAAAAAGATGTAGCACCCTGTTCCTTCCTGCAGCCTCAACATCCTTAAAGTGATTGTAAAGTATTGTTTGTTTGTTTTTTTTAAATAAACATGTTATACTTGCCTCTTGTGTGTGCAGTTGGTTTTGCACAGAGTGTCCTGGATTCTCCTCTTCTTGGGTCCCTCTTAAGCTCTCCTGGCCCCTCCCTCCTTTTGAGTCCCCCCACAGCAAGCAGCTTGATATAGGGGCACTCGAGCCGAGCTGCAGCTCCGTGTGTCCATTCAGACATGGAGCTGCCGTTCGCCCCCCTCTCTCTCCTGATTGGCTAACTGATTTTGACAGCAAGAGGGAGCCAATGGTGCCATTCTCGGCCATTCAAGAGGGAGAGTCTTGGACAGCCGAGGGACTCGTGGACATTGCTAGACAGAGAGGGGGTCAGGTAAATATTAGGGGGTGCTGGGGAGGCTGCTTCACACAGAAGGCTTTTTATCTTCTTGCATAGAATTCATTAAGATATAAAACCTTCTGCTTTTACAACTCCTTTAAATAATTCTGCCTAAATCAACTTTATATACATCGTATTTATTTGTTCAAATTGTTTTTGGCACTGAGCATAATAGAAATGTCAGAGAAACTTGTATACAAGACACGTGAGAAATAAACGTTGTCCGCTCTCAGCGTCTCTGACGTCTAGGAATATTATTGATCCCAAAGCAGATTTATTACCGGTGTCTTGTTCTCTTTGAACAGTGATGGATTCCAGTTTAATGATCTGAATTTCCTTCAGATAGAAGCAGAGCTTTGGACATCCTCCTGGATTTCAATGACACTGCTGGTTGAAAAACTAGTCCCTGTTAACACATCAGAATTGTTTGCCTGTAATTTGGAGTCACCGTACAAGATGTAATTGTATTTCTGAATGTTGCTTCCTGTTTTTACTTTTTTCAGATTTTCTTGGCACACATGTCAAAGGATGATTAGCTATATTTTAGCATTTCGTGGTTTCAGTGCTCCTCCAAAGTTCTGTGACTAACCCAAACCTGGCCCACGAAGAGCAAAACATTCTGCTCCTCGTGGGCTGTACCCGAGGGGGAGATAGTTGTCTTGTTTGTATGCTAGGGTGTTAATGTCACATCATCAATTGTTGAGAGAGCAGATGGTCAATATAATATGGAGTTTTTCTTAGAAAACGGGTGTGAAATCCGAAGGCTTTCTATGCAGTGGAATTAAATACTTGTCCTTGTAATAGTGATCCAAGCTCCCTCTTGACTTTGTTCACATGTAAAATGAAGATTTCTAGTTCTTAAAATGACAGTGTAGTGAGCCGCCTCTACAAATAATTTGGCTCCAATTCCATTCATCTAACCATGCCCCCCCCTCTACCCTCTATGGTCTCGCAATCAGCTGCATAAAACCATGTGCTAAATTGTGAGAATGGGGAATAATCGCACCTCTCAATACCCAGAAATATCAGAATATTGTACCAGCTCTGGTGGAGAATTGGGTGGAGGAGGAATTCTGAGACGGCAATGTGACATCTTATGTGATGTCGGCTTCCAAATTGCTTCCTTTGTTTTCTTAGTAATGGTTTAGCACTCAGCAGAGTGTTACTTTAAGTGCAGTAACCCACAGCGCCCATTCAGAATTCTCTTCAGCTGAAGTCAGAGCCCCTATAGATTCCTTATCTTCTGATTTGACTGCATCTTGAGAAAATTCACCCCCACTCTGTAATATCACTGCAACCCCCAACTTGCATTGGCGCATGGAATGATGGGTGTGCAGTATCACGTAACAGGAGGCTGCAGTTACATCAAGCCCCATTGTGAAAAGTCTGCTGAATCTGGCAGCAGTAAATATTTTTCAAAGCTTGGATTAATGTAATTCACAGTCAGTGTTAGCTGGGTAGCCTTGGATGGTCACTGATTTTGCTTGTTGTCTGCAGCTCTTCAGTATCCCTTAATACATGGGGCAGCAGTTTTAGAGGTGCACCCTGCTGCCAGGTGACACTGCTCCTGTTTTTCTCATTTTCTTCCTATGTTCCACCTCCCTTCTTCCCAAAGAGATGATTAATAACGCCTTAGCTGCCACTGGATTAATCAGTGTCTTGTGAGAATGGTTCTCTTTCCTTTTGGCCCTTTTAACTACATTAAACTCTCTCTGTCATGCAATATCTGCAGATTTTTTATGAATGGGCAGTGCCACTCCTGATGGATCTCTTTCTGTGATATGCATCTGGATTTGGATGACGGGGAATTAAAATGGCTCATAATTTATGATCAGCCCCCATAGGAGGGATCCAGCAGTATTGGTACAGATTACATTTAATCAGCTTTTCTGCTATTAGTCTATCAGTTAATCTGCTATCTGTCTCTGGGACATGCTCACCTGATTTATTTTCTTTTAGCATTTTAATTCCAGCACAGAGTGTGCTCTGTAAAAAATGACTTCTCTTCCTTTCAGCCATGCGGGAATATTCCTGACCTGGCAGCTGCCGAGGTGAATATTTTTTTTTCTCCTTGGAATTAATAATGTTGGGACTTCTAAGGAAAGCACATTACTTGCTTGACACAAAGACCCCAAAAAAACAGATGTCCCAACAGAGACTAACCTGCCTTTTTCTGTCTCCTTTAACACAGCATGATGTGTACATATACCAACTCTGTATCACGGAGCTGACCATCCCTTCTTCATGGTGCCACTCTATGGGTCAGAAACGTAATGTGCCTGTGCTCAGGGGTCTGAGGTGGTGGCTTTCATGACATACAAGTTCCTGTTTTCTGTTGTGTGTCCCTTTTTGTGGAAATTAACCATCAACATATGTTCTGGTAACCATTTTCACAGAATGGTATGTGAAATCCAAAATGTTACATTGGTCAGGGGCAGTGTGATATAAGGGATCTCTAGCAATGGGGGTATGTGTTATATTGGCAGCTATCAAGAATGGGATTTCCCCTCAGATCTGAGTGATTTCCTGTTAGACCTCTTGAAGAGGAAGTTAGGTGAAACATAACAAGGATTCCAATCACCCCTATATATAACAAAGACAATATTTTTTGGGGAATTTTAGATGCATTTTTTTTCTAAGCCTAAAGTCCAATTGTACTTTTAACTCAACTAAATGCACTCACTGGCCACTTTATAAAGTACATCTGTTCTGTTGCTTGGAAACAGGAATTGCTAATCAGCCAATCACATTGCAGCAACTCAATGCATTTAGGCATTTAGACATGGTGAAGATGACTTGCTGAAGTTCAAACCAAGCATTCAAATGGAGAAGAAAAGGGATTTAAGTGACTGTGAACGTGGCATGGTTGTTGGTGCCAGGCGGGCTGGTCTGAGTATTTCGAAAACTGCTGATCTAGTGGGATTTTCACGCACAACCATCTCTCGGATATACAGAGAATGGTATAAAAAAGGGAAAATATCCAGTGAGCGGAAGTTGCATGGACGAAAATGCCTTGTTGTTGTCAGAGTTCAGAGGAGAATGGGCAGACTGGTTTGAGATAATAGAAAGGCAACAGTAACTCAAATAACCACTCGTTATAACCAAGGTATGCAGAAGACCATCTCTGAACACACATTGAACCTTGAAGCAAATAGGTTACAGCAGCAGAGGACCACACCGGGTGCCACTCCTGTCAGCTAAGAACCGGAATCTGGGGCTACATTTTCGCAAATATGAACAATAGAAGACGGAAAAAAGGTCGCCTGGTCTGATTAGTCTCAATTTCAGCTGCAACAATCAGATGTTAGGGTCAGATTTGGCATAAACAATATGAAAGTGGCCTGTGATACCCTGGCTACTGAGCTTGACCTCCTTACCTCTGAGCAGGCTAAATAAATTCTATACAAGCGCTAACAAACCCGGACCCATGTTGGCCCGTAAACTTAAATCAGTGGGCTGTAAACACAAGCCTGTCCAGTTACGTGCCAGGGGTGGTGGTCTCACTTCCGACCCGATGAAGATTACGGCAGAGTTTGCTACCTTCTTGTCTGCCCTATACGGGAAACCAAACTTGTTTGACCTAGAATACGCTGAAAGCTTCTTTTTTTTTTTTAACACCTACATCTTCCTTCTTTATCCACAGCGGCCCGCAACACACTTCTTGGCCTGGATTACAGCCCCATACTTATCTCCCAATGCCTCTGTTAAATACGCTGGGTTTCTTTCCTCACCTTTCTCGATTTTTTTTTTTTTTTTTGGGGCACGAGGCAGGGCTGTTCACTCTCACCAGCGCTTTTTATTCTTGCACTGGAGCCGCTGGCCATGCTTTCCATGAAAAACCCAACATTTCTGGCGTTCCTACACAAATAACCATTATAAGGTAAATTTTCATGCGGATGACACCCTCCTGGTCCTCACAAATCCTATTGTTACTCTTCCAAACCTTCAGGTGACGCTAGATAACTTTTCCATTATCTCGGGCCTCCGTATAAATCTCTCTAAAAACACGGCACTGGACATCACCCTTCCTGATGACCTGGTCTTGCGACTACAGACCCAGTTCCCCTATCGATGGGCACCCCATTCCAAAGATTATTTGGGGATTAAACTCACTTCTTCCTACTCCATCGTGTTTGCAGCAAACTACTATCCTCTGCTGCGCTCACTGACCTCTCTTGTCTACTCCTGGCAATTTCTTTCTCTCTTGGATAGGTTGAATCCATGCTGTCAAAGTGACAGTCCTGCCCAAAGCCCTCTATTTCTTTCGGACCTTGCCCATACATGTTCCCTTCTTCTTTCTATGTCTTTTACAGAACAGAATCCTTCAGTTTATCTGGGCTCACAAACCCCCCAGTGTTCCCAGGTCAACGCTGTACACTCATAGATTACAAGGCGGCTTGGGAGCTCCTAATATGGCCAAGTATTATCTGGCAGCTCACATTTCTCAACTTTCCATGCTACATGCCACACCTGATGTCCCGTTATGGGTGCTTTTGAAATTACCTTATTGTGCCCCGATTTCTTTAGAAGCGTTGCTCTGGCTCCCTCATAGACTACGTCCTATAATTCAAGCCCTCTAATAATTCATAACCTGAAGCTGTGTGATTCTGTTAAGATATTCCTGGAAACTTGATGTCCCCTTTCTTGCCTCTTTTACCAATCGTTAATAATCCCCTTTTTGTACAGGGGTTGGAGCAATCTCGCTCCTTCTCCTGGTGGGCCCATGGCTTCACCAAGGTGCATCACTTTTTAACTGCACGTTCATTTCCATCGTGGGAATCCCTTGAGGAGGCGTACAAGATTCCCAGGCAGGAACACTTCCACTATTTGCAATTGCCAACTGGATTTTGTCTCTGTTGTACCTCCACTTTTCCTTTTCGCAAGACGTCTTTTGAGCATACTTGTCTACATTCCCGGGGTCCTCTGGTGTTATGTCATCGCTTTATGCCTCTCTTAATGGTAAGTCGTTTTTATCGACCTTTCCTATGTAACACAATGGGAGCGAGACCTTGGATCTGGTATTGAGGGGGAGGACTGGAGTAAGGCTTGGATCTGGTATTGAGGGGGAGGACTGGAGTAAGGCTTGGACAACATAGTGAAATGTTCACTCAACACTACCACTCTAGAGGCTGCTGATAAAGTGCTCCTGCGGTGGTACTGGGTCCCGGCTAGGCTTGCTCACGCTTATCCTGGCAGAAGTGACAGATGTTTTTCAAAAATTGTGGTCAACGTGGGGATGTCCTACATATGTGGTGGTCTTGCCCACGATTGATTGGCTTCTGGTCCAGGGCCTTTGGGCTTTTACAGATGTTATTTCATATAACGGTCTGCAGGGATGCCAGGCTGGCTCTTCTACATTGCCCTATACTGGGCCTCTTAGCACCCCAGCAGAAACCTTCTCAACAACATTGTCCCTTTACTTGTTTGGAGAGTTCCTTGGTCTTCATGGCAGTGTTTGGTTAGTAGTGCCTCTTGCTTAGGTGTTGCAGCCTCTGGGGCCTTTCCAAAAAGGTGTGGATATGTAATGACAGATCATGTGACACTTATGCCTTGTTTCCACTGAGCGGTATGGTTCGGTTCGATATGGTACACGATTTTTGCTGTTTCCATTGTCAAAAGTTGTAAATAGTACCCTAATTCCGAAACCGTACCGTACCACTTTTTTGGTACCCTTTAGTTGGGGTACCGAGCACATTAGTACCGTACCAACAGGGTGGAGCAATACTGTTGAGCTTAGGTACTGTTGGTGGTGGAAACGCAAGCCTGATCAAGGTGTACTGTACTGAACTGTACCAAACCGTACCGCTCAGTGAGAACGAGGCATTAGATTGCACACAGGTGGACATGTTGCACCAGAGCTTTTTATGGGCTTCATAACAAAGGGGGTAAATACATACGCACATGCCAATTTTCTGTTTTCTATTTCTAAAAAATAGTTGTATGTGTATATATTTTTCTCTTCACCAACTTAGACTATTGTGTTCTGATCCATCACATAAAATTCAGATTAACAAAACACTGAACTTAGGGCTGTAATGTAACAAAATAGGGAAAAAGACAAGGGGGTGAATACTTTTGCAAGGCACTGTATACCCAGTGAAGTGAGTAGCCTCAGATGAATTACAGAAATTAAACCCATCTTTCTACATCAGTTGTACCTGTTTATATACAGCCATTTTTCCCCTACAGTGATCCAAAGTGCAGAATTTACATAGGATCTCTCTGCTCAGCAGGGGGCGGAGAGCTGATTGGCGTGAAGGCACACGCCCACCTTTACACAGCACACATGAACAGAGCTGAGGCTGTCAATCAGCTGGAGATCCCTCTTCTCTCACCATCTTTTTCTGGGTGTCAGGAAAACTTGTCAGAAGTAACTCATGCTTATAGCAGAGGAAAGTGGCCATGGACAGAAATGACACTTCGTGCTCTGGATTGAGACAAGTACACACTATAAAAGGATATGTTTTGTTCATATTTCATGTCTGAGGTTTACAGCTACTTTTCTATTCTATTATCATTCTATTCTCTCTATTCTCTAGTTCTCATTCACATGTCTTAAAAGGCCATAGTGTGGCAAGTATACCAGCATCTGGGATCCCAGGTGTTCTGATTAGAGGCAGCTGCCCAGCCCATACAACTAAGTGACAGGCCGAAAACAGCCAGGGCTGTCCATGGCTCTAAGCTTGTTTCCCTTTTATATAGGCTGCACATCTAGTGGCTAGGAACAGATTGTCCAGGGACAAACATCCATTCCTAACCACAGGTAACCGATCGCGGTGCAGATACATGCTTACAGCTGCAGACAGCCCCAGCTCTTTTCAGCTTGCCATCTATTTGCACACTTCTGTTCTTGCTTTTATTGCTTCATAAGTCTTCCTGTGATAATGGGTTGTAGGTGTGTCTGGCATGGTGGCAGCAGATGGATATAATGACACTGGGGGTGGGGCAGTCATGGTTGTGGGGTGTGGCTTCATCTGGCAGTGGTGGTCTATTAGAAGAGAAAAGAATAGGAAGGGAGACAGAACTGACATTTTCTTGGTAAACTGTACACTACGAGATTGTACACAGTTTATACTTTACATACCACCATTTTAAACCGAAAAAAATACATAGTTGCATAGTAGTTGAGGTTGAATAAAGACAGTAGTCCATCCAGTTCAACCTGTGTAGGTGTTTGTGGCCATAATCACCTCCCATACCCCTGAATGTTTTCATCCTTGAGATGTACGTTCAAGAGTCTCTTAAACGTAGCCATACTCCCCGCAGTTACTACCTTTTGTGGCAGAGAATTCCACAGCCTTGTAGCCCTTACTGCAAAGAACCCCCTGCGTAGCCTGAGGTTAAAACATTTCTCCTCTAATCGCATTGAATGGCCTTGTGTCCTCATGCATTCCTTGGGAATGAATAGTTTTTTTTCTATGCTGAGATTACCTTTGAGGTATTTGTAAATCGCTATCATGTCCCCTCTCAGGCTTCTCTTCTCCAGGGAGAAAAAATCAAGCGCTTGTCCTCCAATCCCCTAATTAGTTTAGTTGCCCTTTCTCTGGACTCTCTCCAGCTCTGACACATCTCTTCTGAGGACTGATGACCAGAACTGGACAGAATACTCCAGATGTGGTCAGACAAGTGTTTTATACAGTGGTAGGATTAGAGTTTTATCTCTGGAATACATCCCCTTCCTTATGCATGCTAATATTCTGCCAGCTTTGGCAGCCGCAGATTGACATTGCATGCTATTGCTAAGTCTATCTTCTACTAAGACTCCCAGATCTTTCTCCATTTTTGATTCACCCAGAGGTCCCCCCCCCCCCCTAAAGTGTATTGTGCTTTTATGTTTTTAGTCCCCAAGTGCAAAACCTTACACTTCTCCACATTAAACCTCATTTGCCATGTAGTTGCCCACTCTGTTATTTTGTTCAGGTCATTCTGTAAGATTTCTACCTCACGATGTGAAGTTATTGCCCTGCCCAATTTTGTGTCATCTGCAAAAACTTGAGATTGAGCTAATAATCCCGTCCTCTATGCTATTTATGAATAAATTAAACAAAATTGGTCCCAGGACTGAGCCTTGGGAGACCCCACTTACCACCCCAGACCAGTCTGAGTATGCTTTATTTATTACCGCCCTTTGTACACGCCTCTTTAACCAGTTCCGTATCAAAGAGCAAACCTTGTGGTGGATGCCTGCAGACCTTATTTTATAAATTGAGCGTTTATGGGGAACTGTATCAAACACCATAGCAAAATCCAGGTACACCACATCCACAGGTATCCCCCTGTCTAGCTCACCTTCTCGTAGAATGTTGACAGATTGGTTTGACAAGAACGCCCTTTTGTAAACCCGTGTTGATTACTGCTGATGATGTAATTGTCTTTAGCAAACTCTTGGATATAGTCCCTTATCATCCCTTCCAGAAGTTTACATACTGTCGACATCAGGCTGGCCGGCCTATAATTTCTCGGAATATGCCTCTGCCTTTTTTTGAATATTGGTATCACGTTCGCTTTCCTCCAGTCCCCTGGTACATTTCCTGTCCTAATACTGTCAGCAAAGATCAGGAACAGTGGTCTGGATATAATCTTACTGAGTTCTTTAAGTACTCTCGGATGTACGCCATCTGGGCCTGGTGATTTATTTGTGTTAATTTTATCCAGCCTTTCCCTGATTTCACCCTCTGTTAGCCATAGCAGTAAGTCCTGTGTATTACTACTAACCATACAGTCATGGTCAGTGTACCCCTCCTTTTCCTGTGTAAAGACTTAGGAGAAGAAAGCATTTAGCACAGTTGCCTTTTCAGTGTCCTCTGTAACCATCCTCCCTTCATCGTAAATTATGTGTGCAACATGCTCTGACCTAGTTTTTTTGCTGTTGATATATTTAAAGAATCTCTTAAGGCCCGTACACACGTACCGATCGTCGGCATACAAACGTTGGCGGACGAAAGATCTGCCGATTGTACGCTTGTTAGTATGGTGCCGCCGTCAGCGCACATTCTGCCGACAAGAGTCTGTCTTGCAAGCATGAAAATTTTTGTATGCCGACACCAGAGCGGCCGATTGTTCGCCAGTCCGTACAGAATTCGGACGACAGACCGCAGATTTGCAAGACTGGGCATGCTCAGAAAAGAAAAAACACAGGGAAAGTTAACCATTACATGACATCACTTCTGCAGTCGGCTGTAGTCGGTGGACAAAATTCTTGTGCTGTCTTTGCACTTTTCAACAGACACCGACAGCCCAGGGACAAAAGACGGCCGATCATTCGCTGACGATCGGTACGTGTGTACGGGCCTTCAGGGTTCTTTTCACTATCCTTCGCTATTTGTCTCTCGAAGTTGATTTTAGCCATTTTGGTTTCATATTTACTTTTCTCATTAGATTCCTTGTATTGCTGGAAAGTCGATGATGTGCCCTCCGATTTATATTTCCCTAATAACTTTAGTTATATTACGGTTTAGCTAGCCAGGTTTGGCTTTGGCTCTTTCAAATGTATTTCCCATGGGAATGCACTGCGAGATGCATTTGTTTAATAGGTTGCTAAAGCATTCCCATTTTTCCTCTGTGGTCAGTGTTCCTAGGGTTTGATCCCAGTTTATTTCATCTATCATTGAGCACAGTTTGGGAAAGTTTGCCCTTCTGAAGTTAAGGGTTCTTATGTTCCCCTCTTGCCTTGCTATATTGTGATTTACGCTAAATGTGATCATCCTGTGATCGCTAGAACCCAGGTTGTCCTGGACTCCTACATCTGAGATTAGGTCTGGGTCATTAATTATTAATAGATCCAGCACTGCATTCATTCTAGTAGGAGAATCCACCAACTGAGACATGTAGTTGTCCTGTAAGGTTTCCATGAAGAAACGGGACTTTAGTGAGTGTCCCCTCTTCCCAGTCAATGTCGGGATTAATTGAAGTCCCCCAATATGATGACTGGCCCCAGCTTTGCAAAAAACCTTTTTGAAGTTTGAACCCCTAAAGATGTCAGTGGAACTTTATTCTCATGAATTGATAATTAAAAAACCTACTGGACAGAGGGTGAGCAGTCAATAAGTGTGTCCTGTTCTTAAAGTTACCTTGTATTTAATTAAATTAAACCAGTAAATATTCAGCCGAGCTTTCCCAGAGCTCGCCGGATACGTCTGTGAAATCTGCTATTATGATCTGGCATCGTACGAGAATAGATTTCATGCTTGTCTGATTAGATAATATCGGATGAAATGTAGTGATCGAATCTCAAAAACTGTGTACTAACAATCAGATTATCGTACGATCGCTTCAAAAGTTTTTTTTTTTTTTTTTTGTCCGATTTTTATTTAATCAGTACGGTTGTTCCGAACTACAATAGAAATACATTAAAACACATTACATCACTTGAAGGTCTATAAATAGGAAACGGTGCGCGATTCTAGCGAAGTGTTAGGACTTGTTTTGGACAGTTTTAATGTTAGGACATTAAAATTGGAAAGTGCAAATTCTGGTACAGCTCTGCATAGAAACCAATCGGCTTCCATTTGTTTGTCAAAGCTTAATTGAACAAGCTTAACTAAACCAGCTGAAGTTAGAAGCTGATTGGCTACCATGCAGAGCTGCACCAGATTTTGCACTCTCCAGTTTTAGTAAATCAACCCCTTTGAGCCTTAGTTCTAACAATCCGCTAGAATCGCTCACCGTTTCTTATTTGCCGACCTTCAGAAATGAAATCTATACAAATGATTTGGCTGTTGAGCGCAGCAGGCTGATGGTGGATTTCACAGACCTCTCCGGCGAGCTCTGGGAAGGCTCTGCTGAATATATACTGCTTTAATTTAATTAAACACAAGGCTTGGATCATTCTCTGACCTCCTCTGCAGATTGTGAAACAAATTGGAGCCGTAATATGCCACCTCACCCCTATAAATCCAGCAGAGAGTATGTCTGTATCCACTATCCTTCCCGCATATCAAATCCTGGGGACAGTTCACAATGTAACCCACCATAAATCCTACCCATCATTGTGAGAAACAAAGTGATGGCTATTAAAACTATTCAGCTTTGTAGTACCGCACAGGAGGTTATTTCTGTGTTATACAATCCTATTATATTGACGCTGGGTATTTGTGATTTCAACAAACAGGCCATACTATGTATTAAAGGAAAACTGTCATAAGAACAACACCTGGCTGCTGTTGCACTCCTGCTCCTGAAAATGCTAACAACGTGGCTGCCAAACTGATCTTCTAGACTCAATACTTTCTCAATCACTGTTCTGGAACAAGCATGCGGCATGTGAATTCATGTTCATAAACCTTGTAATATGACATCATACCATGTCCACATTGCTGAAATAGTTACGTGGCGTGGACTTCAGGGAGCACCCTCATATGTGTACCATATCTATAAAACAAAAACACACAATAGAGTGCTGTATGTAAAATACACTAATATATATATATATATACAGTGAGTACGGAAAGTATTCAGACCCCCTTAAATTTTTCACTCTTTGTTATATTGCAGCCATTTGCTAAAATCATTTAAGTTCATTCTTCTTCCTCATGAATGTACACATAGCACCCCATACTGACAGAAAAACACAGAATTGTTTTTTTTTTTTTATTTTAAAGGTTTTTTATTAAACAAACAAAACACAGTACACCAAAAGAAAAATGGCAGTGCAACATAACAGAGAGGATACAGAACATACAAAGCATCCTCTCCAATCATCTAACAAAATAAAACCACAGTACAGAGAATACCCAGTAATCGTGGTAAAAAAGGGGGGGTAACACATTATTATAAGCAATATATAACGACACATGCGGAGCAAAAGAAGGCACTGTAGACATCGCCTAGGAGGCGTCAGACACCGAGGAGGCAGTAAGATCAGAGTCTACCCAGAAGGACCAAATTTTATTGAATTTCTTCGGACATCCTCTGGCCTCATACGTCAGTTTATACAGAGGCAGAGCCTGATTAACAATAGAGACCCAAAATGGAACGTCAGGGGGTGTGGAAGATTTCCAACGGAGAGCAATAGCTTTCCTAGCATAGAAAAAGAGCAAACGCAGAAATAGTTTCGTGCGAGCCGGAGCATCCTCATCATCCACATATCCTAGGAGACAACGAAGGGGGTTACAGACATTGGACAATTGAGAGATATCAGTTATAAAGGCCGTCACCCCTGACCAAAAGGCACGGACAGGGGGACATTCCCAGAACATGTGAAAGAAGGATCCCACACCATCAGAGCACTTAGAGCAGAGAGGGGAGGATAATGTACCAATTTTATGAAGGAACAGGGGAGTGTAGTAAGCCCTATACAGGAATTTTAATTGTATGACTCTATCCCTGGAGGAAATTACAACCGGGATTTGTTCAGGAAGGACGTCATGCCAAACCTCCTCCGTCAAGTCCGGGACGTTTTCACGCCACTGGGACTCAACCACCGCCAAGCGCTTAGACTTAGAATGCAAAAGCCTACGATAATACGTGGAGACCAGTTTCTCATGTGAAGAGTCAGAGAGGAGATATTCCAAGGGGGATGGCTCCAGCGAGACATCCCGGAGGCCGAACTGCGCAGCCGCCGCATGTCTCAGCTGGAGGTAGCGAAAATGAGCCGTAGATGGTACAGCAAAAGTGGACTGCATGTCCGCAAAGGACCGGAAGGTTCCCCGGACATACAGGTGATCAACAGACTTCACCCCAAGACGGGCCCAAAAAATCCCGTCGTCCCGACCGAAAAACTCCCGAAACCGAGGATTGTGCCAAAGGGGGGCATTAGGGGAGTACGACCCCGGAGGGTCGGCCTCACCCAATGCGGTAGCCGCAAAAACCCGTAGAGTGACCGAGATAAGTGCAGTGTTCGGCCTGCCCATAGTAGATCTACGGTGCAGCAAATTTTGCAGAGAATCATAGGACGTGAAAATAGCCGCCTCCAAGGCCGCCGCAGCATGATTGTCCTCGGGATGGAACCACCAATGTGCGTGTGCCAACTGGGAGGCAAAATAATAAAGGCGTAGGTTGGGCGCTGCCAGTCCCCCCGCTAATACAGGTAACTGTAACGCATCTCTGGCCACACGTGCCGGCCGACCCCCCCAGATAAATGAAGTGAAGAGCGAATCGATGACCTGGAAACGACGTTTGGTAACATATATCGGGGAGTGACTCAACACATACAGAAATCGGGGAAGGAACATCATTTTAAAAATATTGATCCTACCCAAAACCGTGAGAGGAAGCTGGGACCAGAGCTGCAAAGAAGATTTAAGTCGGGCAACCAAGGGATCTAAATTATTGGGGAGGAAACGAGACAAGGGAAGTTGAATGTCAACCCCCAAGTATCGAAACCGATCTACCACCTGGAGAGGGCATAATGCGAGAGAAGGGGGCAGAACCTGGGGATCCAGGGGGAACAGAGTAGATTTACTCCAGTTCACCCGGAAACCCGAGAAGTGACCGAAGCGATCAATAATGGACAATAGAGTGGGGAGGGATTGATGTGGATCCGCTAGATATATCAACATATCATCCGCATACAAGGAAACCTTTTCCTCCAAGCCATTGATCACAAAGCCCGCAACAGCCGCACACTGGCGGATCTGCGCAGCCAAAGGCTCAATGGCCAGGGCGAAAAGCAACGGGGACAACGGGCACCCCTGCCTAGTACCCCGAAACACAGAATTGTTGACATTGTTGCAGATTTATTGAAAAAGAAAAACTGAAATATCACCTGGTCCTAAGTATTCAGACCCTTTGCTGTGACACTCGTATATTTAACTCAGGTGCTTTCCATTTCTTCTGATCATCCTTGAGATGGTTCTACACCTTCATTTGAGTCCAGCTGTGTTTGATTATACTGATTGGACTTGATTAGGAAAGCCACACACCTGTCTATATAAGACCTTCCAGATAACAATGCATGTCAGAGCAAATGAGAATCATGAGGTCAAAGGAACTGCCTGAAGAGCTCAGCGACAGAATTGTGGCAAGGCACAGATCTGGCCAAGGTTACAAAATGATTTCTGCTGCACTTAAGGTTCCTAAGAGCACAGTGGCCTCCATAATCCTCAAATCCTCAGAATGCTCAGAATGCTGGCCATCTGGCCAAACTGAGCTATCGGGGGAGAAGAGCCTTGGTGAGAGAGGTAATGAAGAACCCAAAGATCACTGTGGCTGAGCTCCAGAGATGCAGTCAGGAGATGGGAGAAAGTTGTAGAAAGTCAACCATCACTGCAGCCCTCCACCAGTCGGGGCTTTATGGCAGAGTGGCCCGACGGAAGCCTCTCCTCAGTGTAAGACACATGAAAGCCCGCATGGAGTTTGCTAAAAAACACCTGAAGGACTCCAAGATGGTGAGAAATAAGATTCTCTGGTCTGATGAGACCAAAATAGAACTTTTTGGCCTTAATTCTAAGCGGTATGTGTGGAGAAAACCAGGCACTGCTCATCACCTGTCCAATACAGTCCCAACAGTGAAGCATGGTGGTGGCAGCATCATGCTGTGGGAGTGTTTTTCAGCTGCAGGGACAGGACGACTGGTTGCAATCGAGGGAAAGATGAATGCGGCCAAGTACAGGGATATCCTGGACAAAAACCTTCTCCAGAGTGCTCTGGACCTCAGAGTGGGCCGAAGGTTTTACCTTCCAACAAGACAATGACCCTAAGCACACAGCTAAAATAACGAAGGAGTGGCTTCACAACAACTCCGTGACTGTTCTTGAATGGCCCAGCCAGAGCCCTGACTTAAACCCAATTGAGCATCTCTGGAGAGACCTAAAAATGGCTGTCCACCAACGTTTACCATCCAACCTGACAGAACTGGAGAGGATCTGCAAGGAGGAATGGCAGAGGATCCCCAAATCCAGGTGTGAAAGACTTGTTGCATCTTTCCCAAAAAGACTCCTGGCTGTATTAAATCAAAAGGGGGCTTCTACTAAATACTGAGCAAAAGGTCTGAATACTTGGGACCATGTGATATTTCAGTTTTTCTTTTTTAATAAATCTGCAACAATGTCAACAATTCTGTGTTTTTCTGTCAGTATGGGGTGCTATGTGTATATTCATGAGGAAGAAGAATGAACTTAAATGATTTTAGCAAATGGCTGCAATATAACAAAGCGTGAAAAATTTAAGGGGGTCTGAATACTTTCCGTACCCACTGTGTGTGTGTATGTGTGTGTGTGTGTGTATGTGTATATATATATATATATATATATATATATATATATATATATATATATATATATATATATATATATATATAATGTGTATATGTATGCCAGATGCAGATGACCCCAATCCAAAATGCATGCAAAAGCACCGAAAACACAGAATTTCATTAAAAAAAACACCTGTAAAAATCAGTGTAGCAACTGAAGATCTCAAATCTGATTACTTTTCCTCCTGTTTACAGAGAAGTATTTTTTGTAATTCACACCATGCTAATTTTTTTTTTTTTTTTTTTTTTACTGAAAGTTTTCGGAAGTTGATTGCTGTTGTAACAATTTTAAACTCTGTAATTGAGTTGGATTTTGACACTCGTGTTACTTTTCTTTGCATAGGGTCAAGCACAGTAATAGCAGGGATTGTGTGATGCTCCATATGCTTGCAAATATAAAGGTAGACGGTATTTACATCTGTTATGTTTTAGCCTTGTGTGGTCGATCCTTGCGATGGGTTAATAGCTTTGTATCTTGGTTACCGCTCACAGAGTCTTCTCTTCTTTTCTTCCCGTAGAATGACGCGTTCAGACAACAAGTCTGCCAGTAGCTGTTGGCATTTCGTTCTTGTTCTGATAATTCCCACTTTAGCTGAGTAATAAGAAAGGGGAGGCGTAATCTTTTGTTTTGGGTCTTATTTTTATCCGACTGGGAAGAGGCTGGGAGTAGGTGGGAGACAGCCAGAAAATTGTCTTGTAGGACCCGTGCAGCAGAGGCAATACTTGCCAGTGAAGAGCGGGTGCACCCTGGACTAAATGACTTGGGATCAGTGGTGGGATCAAATGTCTTGTGGTTCCAAGATATTGTGTAAGCAGTATTTCTACGTCAGTGTTTGTACTCGTTTATGGGTGCTCTTTTTGAATCAGAAAAGCTGGTGATGAAATGAAAGATCAAACAATCCCAGAGACTTTCCAGCATATCTTTGGATTTATTATAATACCTTGTTCCGTATGGGGGTCTATCTGTAGAAGCTCTTTACCTTGTCAGGCTGCTAGTTAGCGCTGAACTCTAGGAAAAATAAAATTCACTTTTGCTGTGCCTGCACTGCAAGGGTTACCTGCTTGCTTATATCGGAAGGGATCAGGTAAAGCAGTTTTACTTACCTGGTCCTCTGCTCCCAGAGGCTCCTGTGTGCTGCTACACTGGTCCTGGCAGTCTCCGTCCATTTTTCCCCCAGCATTCTTATGGTCTAAGGTTCTCTGACATCATCAAGACTGATGTAGGGTCTGCAGCCCTGTACTGCATATGAGAACACTGAGGGACACTCAGTCCACTACTGAAATGTCGGGGAGCAACGTTTAACGGGGAAGTGGCCTCACTGCAAGGGAGGAAATTGTATTTTTCCAAGAGTTGTACTTTCAATATATTTATGTGGAAATATCTGCACTCCAACGTGGAGGTCCCTGGGGTCAGTTTGTAACTAATAGTGCTCCATCTTCCTTCTACACAGGTAATGGCTTGCCAGGTTCAAACAATATAATCGGAACAAAGCCAGCCTTGGGGATGATAAACTGTACTGATATTGTTGTGTTTCTGTAAAGGGGCTGCCATGTTTAATCACAGAGGTCAGCCGGCAGTGCAGGCAATAATTACCATGCAGTCCTTACTATGTTTCCTTTCCTGTAAATAAGAGCTGTATTCAGTGTGAGGTGGAGATCCTTTACTCAGCGGGATTCTGGTTTCCGCTTTGTCTTCAGATGTGGCTGGATGGAGATTAAGAAGGAATACAAAGTTTCTGCAGTTAATCACCCTGAAGATATTATCAGTTAGGATGCTCCATGCATGTTTTCTGTAAAAAAGCAATTCTGATAATTATATTTCTGGACAAACTTCTGTTTATAAAGATTGTCAAAAATATTTCTTTGTTTTGCTAGGAAATTCATATTGCACAACTTCCGCTCCTGTTGCCGTTGTGCAGAAATGTTGGTACATACATCCTCATCACTTTGTCCATAGTTCCCTTGCTGCCACAGTGAAAGGCCTGCCATAGACTGAGCAAATTTCTTTCTTGGATCCACAGTTTGCAGGAAAAAAAATTGCATAATTCCCTAGAGAGTTGTTGTCCTTGCTCTCCTGGGGAGGGTGACGAGAGAACACAGTGATTATTGCTAGAGATTATAATTGCATGTAAAATCTGACAGGCTGGTTGTACCCAAGTTGATAGATCGATCGATTCCTTTTGAACCTTCTTCTATGGCCAGCTTAAGCATTGCATGTTATGGCTGGAATACACGATAAGAAAATCGGCTGAAAATTTCCGTTCAGCGAACGATCGGCCGATATTCTACTCGTTAACGCCCAGCCATCAATGACCGATATCGATATTGTGAACGAAAAATACCGTTTGAAAAAAACGAAAAATTCTGTCGACTCGTTTGCGAATGAACGATATTCTATACGTTGGTGTTAAGGTCGTTCATTTGAAATCTGTAGATCATCACACTGAACACTGTTTCGATGGTCGGTGGACAACGGTCGGGCGATATTCGGCCCGTGTATGTTGGCAACGTTTTCGACCAACGAACCCTTTTTCATTAGTCCGTGGTCGAACGATATTCTAATCGTGTATTCCGGCCATTAAGGGAGGTGACTATTTTAAAAAGCTGTATAGACACAAATGAGGAACATATATTACAAATGCAATACTCCTTTTTATTTTCTTTTTGCTCTAATAATAATAAATATACATAATAAACATTTTTTGGAAAGATTGAGAAAGGAGACTTTTTAGAGGAGTACAAATGAGGCTGGTGAGTTAAAGAGGTTGTAAACTCGATCAAAAATTATTTTTTTTTTTTACAACCTGCAAGAGAAAGACATAATGAGCTAGTATGCATCGCATACTAGCTCATTATGAAATACTTACCTTAGAACGAGCCCCCGCCGTGCCGCTCTCTTACCTGTATGACGAGCGACATGTTCAGTCGCCCGTCTTCCGGGATCGCGGCATCCGGCCATCTGATTGGCCGGAGCCGCGGTGACGTCACTCCCGCGCACGCGCGCGGGAGCCGACGGTCACGGCACGGGGCTCTGAAGGAATGGCACGATCAGCCGTTCCTTCAGAGCGCATGCGCCAGTGACGTCACTGGCTGCATTAAAGGTAAATATCTCCTAAACCGTACATGTTTAGGAGATATTTACAGTACCTATAGGTAAGCCTTATCATAGGCTTACCTATAGGTACAAGTGTCAGAGGAGGGTTTACTTCCTCTTTAAAATAGGATGAGGAAGAGTCGCCATTGGAGTCCCCAAAAGGTAAAAGAAAACTTTTGCTTTAAACCTTTGCTGCTGGGCCTCCTGCTCCACTTTAAAACTTGGGTGGCCAGACCATTTTTGCAATATTGTTTGTTTTTTTTTATTTTCACTTACAGCTTTCAGAGTTTGTGAAAGACCCCCCAAATGTTTATCAAATTTCTATTTTCACCAAAAATACAAATTTATTAGTGGATGCAAACACAACAAAATGTACAAAATGCCTGCTAAACTCCTACTAAGGCCTCGTTCACTTGGGACGTAGTATTGTGTATGCCCGTGGTGGTCCATTAAATTGGGTTGCAGGGGCTGCACAGACTGCTGCTCCCAATCTGTGTGGGTGTGGGTGCAAGGCCTAAATGCAGACAGTATGAGCTCAGGGACATAAACCTGGACCCGCACAGATTCCAAATTGGGAGCAGTGGCTTTGCCTTTGTGCAGTGGCTACATTCCTATTTACATCAATGGGACTGCCTGCACAGGGATGCACAGAACACCTGCGCATTCCTGTGTGGGGAAACATGGCCTTGCAGGGGCATGTGTTGTGTGTGAACGAGAAGGTCTTACTGTTTTTTTTTCTTTTGTTTCAAATTTTTTGTTTTTATAATTACATTTTCAATATTTTATGCATTTTATTTTTTGGGTGGGAATTTGGGGACTTTGGTGAGATATTTTGGGTCTAAAAAGACCCCTAATATCTTTTTGAGCAGGAGAAAGGGACTGAAGTCATAGAGCCCTCATTCTCTTTCCCTGTAGCCTCAGCTGCACTGCATACAAATGAAGCAAAGTCTCTGTATAGAGGCTCCTATTCATTCACAAACTGAATCATAGTAAACACCGTTTACTATGCTTCAGCGAGGAAAGGAAGGGGCTTGTAAATGCATGTCAGTCCATGTCACTGCAATATGTACAGTGTAGTGTATACTCAAGGTTCATGCTGCTATTTGGCAGGAGTTAATGGAATGCCTTCAAGCTTGTATTTAGGGTTGCACGTTTTTTACCAGCGACTACGAGAGCCAATACTTTGGAAGACAATCCCAATGAATAAGATTTTTTTTTTTTTTTAGATATTCTTGAATCAAAGAGTGAACAAAGAATGAAAATAAGAGGAGTACAGTTGATGAATTGTGCTGTGTGTACCCTGTCACCTGAGAGTGCAAGTACAGGCTGTTGATTGCTAGCTTCTGGTCAGTCTGGCAGGGAAAATGATGATTAAAAATGCAGACTCTGCTGAATATTCATGATAGGCTCATCGCTGTGTGCGATGGACAGACTGTTATGTCTGCAGTGTGTTAGCACTAAGTACAGCGAGATTTCCTTTCTCCCTGCTGCCAGTCATATTTACACAAGCGGCTGGTGGAGAGGAAGCTGGACTCAGCAGAAACACCAGCAGAAAGTTTATTTTACTTCTCTGCAGAAATGTCTGCTACTATCTGTACATCGTCCACATGACCACTGGTCACTATAGTTCGATGTACCCTGGGGAGTGGGGACAGCAGATACATGTCTTACGAGTTATATTCTCACTATCTTTCAATAAGTCAAGCAGAAGATTCCTGGCGTCAGGTCACCACCTGTGTGCATAGAAATTTTAAAATGCCCGCCTTTTTTCTTCCTTTTTTTTTTTTTTTTAAGTGAGCTCCAAACTTTTCAAGTCTTTACTGAAGCCCATGAAAACTCTTGAAGATTATCTTTAGACTGGACTGACAGGCGGACCTGATCAGACAGCCCATGTGAAAGGGGCCTTCGGCTGTGTGGCTGTGGCATGGCGATGATGAAAAAAAAAAAAATTATATATATATATATATATATATATATATATATATATATATATATATATATATATATATATATATATATATATATATATATATAAAATATATACAGTGGGTACAGAAAGTATTCAGACCCCCTTAAATTTTTCACTCTTTGTTATATTGCAGCCATTTGCTAAAATCATTTAGGTTCATTCTTCTTCCTCATGAATGTACACATAGCACCCCATACTGACAGAAAAACACAGAATTGTTGACATTGTTGCAGATTTATTAAAAAAGAAAAACTGAAATATCACATGGTCCTAAGTATTCAGACCCTTTGCTGTGACACTCATATATTTAACCACAGATCACTGTGGCTGAGCTCCAGAGATGGAGTCAGGAGATGGGAGAAAGTTGTAGAAAGTCAACCATCACTGCAGCCCTCCACCAGTCGGGGCTTTATGGCAGAGTGGCCCGACGGAAGCCTCTCCTCAGTGTAAGACACATGAAAGCCCGCATGGAGTTTGCTAAAAAAAACACCTGAAGGACTCCAAGATGGTAAGAAATAAGATTCTCTGGTCTGATGAGACCAAAATAGAACTTTTTGGCCTTAATTCTAAGCGGTATGTGTGGAGAAAACCAGACACTGCTCATCACCTGTCCAATACAGTCCCAACAGTGAAGCATGGTGGTGGCAGCATCATGCTGTGGGGGTGTTTTTCAGCTGCAGGGACAGGACGACTGGTTGCAATCGAGGGAAAGATGAATGCGGCCAATTACAGGGATATCCTGGACAAAAACCTCCAGAGTGCTCTGGACCTCAGACTGGGCCGAAGGTTTACCTTCCAACAAGACAATGACCCTAAGCACACAGCTAAAATAACGAAGGAGTGGCTTCACAACAACTCTGTGACTGTTCTTGAATGGCCCAGCCAGAGCCCTGACTTAAACCCAATTGAGCATCTCTGGAGAGACCTAAAAATGGCTGTCCACCAACGTTTAGCATCCAACCTGACAGAACTGGAGAGGATCTGCAAGGAGGAATGGCAGAGGATCCCCAAATCCAGGTGTGAAAGACTTGTTGCATCTTTCCCAAAAAGACTCCTGGCTGTATTAGATCAAAAGGGGGCTTCTACTAAATACTGAGCAAAGGGTCTGAATACTTAGGACCATGTGATATTTCAGTTTTTCTCTTTTAATAAATCTGCAACAATGTCAACAATTCTGTGTTTTTCTGTCAGTATGGGGTGCTATGTGTACATTCATGAGGAAGAAGAATGAACCTAAATGATTTTAGAAAATGGCTGCAATATAACAAAGAGTGAAAAATTTAAGGGAGTCTGAATACTTTCCGTACCCACTGTGTATGTGTGTGTGTGGTGTGTATATATATATATATATATATATATATATATATATATATATAATATATTTTTTTTATATATATATAAATATATTATTATTTTTTTTAATAATTTAAAACATATATGAATAATAACCACACTCCCTGTCCACTTACCTTTTTAAGCAAAAATAAGTGGACAGGGAGATGAAGCCTGCAAAAACATTCATCTCATCTCCTCTTGGGAAGAGGCAGGGGAAATAGAGCCATTAGTGACTGCTTGTCAAACTCCCGGCCACCACAAGAGGGCGCCAGTTCCCTGTTGGAAGTGTCTTTCACTGAAGAAGGCCGAAAAGCCACGGCCTCAATTATCGGATGGCGCGGTAGTCAGCGCACTCGGGGAGGGCGTGGGGGGAGCAGAAGGGATAGGACACCTCCTGCAGTGCATCCCTGGCGCCAGGTCGCTAATTCTAGTCGCCAATGCGACCTGGCGCCCGGGGTTTGTCGAGCCCTGGGTTAATGCACGTTAAGCTGTGTGTTCATGTGTTTTGCTCTGAGGCAGCCCATTGCAAAATTTGTCTCAAGAACAACATTCTCAAAGGTTCTGGGAAATGTTGGGCTTGTCAGTTTAGTCAGATGAAGGAAAACTTCAAACAAGCTCAGTAGCTCTGAAAAGGCAGCTCCAATACAGCAAGGCTTTCCTCAATGGGCACCCGCCAGTAGCTCAAATCATAGAACTAGTAATAGAGTAATAACCTGACAGCATTTTCTCCATTTCTGCTGAGCAGCTGCTGTCAAGTTGTTACTCCACAAGTGGTTCTAATATAGATGTGTGCAATCTGTTTCCAAAGGGGCCTTTCACACATGCTGTCCGTTTGTCCGTTTTTCATCCATCCGTTGACGGATGAAAAACGGACATCAGTGTATCTCTATGTAAAAACGGACGACAACGGATGATCATCAGTTAACATCCATTTTCATCCGCTTCCGTCAATGTCCGTCTTTTTGAACGGATGAATGCCCTATTTTTCATCCGTCAAAAAAACGGATCGGACGAAAAACGGATGACAACGGATGAAAAATGGATGTCAACTGATAAAACGGACGACAACGAATGAAAAACGGATAACAACTGACGAAAAAACGGATGAAAAATGGATGAAAAATGGATGGAAAACTGATACATTTGACGTGACTGAACTGATGAACTTTACGGATGGTATGTGTGAAAGGGGCCTAAGTCTATCAAAAGTTTAATCCTTTGCCCTGATGGAAGGGGAATAACATTGCCCCCGAAATGCAATGGCTATTTTTGTATGACTTTTTTATTTTTTAACTAACAATTAAAATTGCCTTGGACTCTTTCATCTGGTTTTTGTCTGTTGTTCCTTTCCTAATCTTAATGGCAATAGTTTTGCAGCCAATGTTCCAAAATGTCCCAAAAATCAGATGTGCCTCAGGTTTAGCAATGCAACCCACTACGGTGCATTGCAGAACGCTGCAACACATTTGTGTTACCTTTGAAAATAAATAGCACCGCACACATTTTGTCAATGAGCCCTTAATTAATAGCCTGTAGTTTTAATCCAGTTTGTAAATTCTGAAATTGCACGTTGACCACACAAAGAACCAATATAACTCCTTTACCAGTGTTTTTTTCCCATAATCTCCCTGGAGACACTACACTATGTGACTATTCTGCTGTAGGATGAAGCTGCTGAACCTTCATGTCTGCTGTCTCTACATTCTTTCCCATAACTAACTGTTTTTGGAAACATAGCGTTGGGAGCGCGCAGTCACACAAGTGAAAGTGTATCATCTTCATTATCTTTATCCATCGTCGCTACTTCAGTGACGCTTCCTCCTGGAATGGCCACATTAATATTTTTATGGTTGGAAGAGAACTTTATTTGCCGGATAGTTGATCTCACGTTGTGTCTGTTAGTTTTGATTTGGCCGCTCGGGGAAGCTTGCGGGAGATAATGAACACAGCGTGGTGTTGGCAGTTAGGCTCACTGACCTCTCTGAGTATTATCGAGGACGTGGCTGGTTGATTTTTAAGTAGTTGAAAGCCATAATGTCTGTCTGTGTAATCGCTCTCATCGAGGATAATTCTGGCTTGTTCAGAGTCGAAAAGTACATCTTACAGCTAATAATATGTTAGACAAGAAAACGTTCAGACTGTAACAGTCCTGGGGAAGTTCCTCCACTGCACCCAACAGAACTGATATGCCATATTCACAAGCTGGTGCTGTCTGTGTAATGTATATATTATATTGCGCATGTTATATTGCGCATGTTACTTTGTATAATTTTACATTGAAGACTTGGAGGCTATATTTACTTTGCCTGAACTCTGGGCAAATTTTTCTTTTAATCATGCAGTGGGGCTGTGCCCACACTGCATGGGGTAACTGCTTGTTGTTATCTAGGGAATTCGAGAATAAAAGGCAGGAGAAGCTCAATAGTGACCCCTGCCTATGGGAGGAAGGACTGACACAAATGGGGCAGGTAAAGTTAAATGGTTATGATTGGTCACTTGCCTGTTTGACTTTGTCAGGATTATTGGGGAGATTAAATAAAAGAAAAATGGAATTCTAAAGGCCATGTATATTCAGTCTTATACATAGAAATTTTGATGTTGCTGAAATGACGCCACGCGCCACAGACAGGGGGTCGAGGGACCCCTTCTAGCCACTAATACACGGAGGTAAGGCACCCCTACCATGACTTATGGACAGTCCAATCTCCTGCTCTTTTTGGGTGTTCCCCCTGCATCAGGTCCTGATTGTTTTGGCTATAAATAAAAAGCTATGCTTACTGTGGCATTCCCAGGCGCCACACCAGGAAGGACTCTAATCTCCTAACACTCAGGTAACCCACTCTACACTTGTGTAGTCCCTTGTTTTTTTTTTTTTTTTTTTTATCCAATGGCCTTGACTGCATTAATATAGGATTGCCAATTGAGAGCTCATTTTGCGTGTACCATGCTGGTGTCTTTGGGTCTCTTAGCTCTTTTCTAACTACTATGATTCAGTGCTAATTATTATTGGACCACTTAGGGTCCTTTTTTTTTTTCCCTCTGCCATTGTGGGATACACAAGTGTGATGAATATTTTCAAATTATGGCCCCTATTTACTATCTTTTTAGATTTATGCTTCATTTTGACAGTGTGGTGATCCTCCCGGTGTGACTGCTGTGAAGTTTTCTGGCTATGCCACGTTTGTTGCAGATCTCTATGGGCCACCTATACGAAATGGGGTTTACTCCCCTCATCGATGGGGGTTATTAAAGGTAGGCACACATAGCCCTGATGGGGTTCCCCCGCTATGTGCCCAGTCTAGTTATCTAGTTATTTGCTGTACCCCTTGTGGGCCCGGGGAGTGTTTGTGACATGGGTTCCCTCTGGGGTGGACTTTTAAGCCATAGGCTACGGCCAAACAACCAGTTCTGCATGCTTTTATCCTAGCGGTTATTCTCCATTGTTGCATGGCTTTAACTGGTCAGTATGATTTACGTAAGATACACTTATTTAGTTTGATGTAATATACTGATTGTATTTTGAATTTGACTACATCTTGTTTTTTCATACAACAGAATTAATGCACTATGTAGCCTTATACCCCTGAAGAAGAAAAAACTTTGATTTTTCGAAACCCATTGGGTGTATATCTCAACAATTTATATACAACCGCATTGTTTTTATTTGTTTATATATTGTAATTTTTTGTGTAAGATATATATGCGATAAAATTTGTACTTTTTTAACTGGCTTTGATTTACGCCCTAAAAAATCCCATTCGGCGGGGACCTGTACATAAATGTCAGTGATAATGTTTTACACAATTGTTTTATTGCTCCAACTATGCAGCCATTAAAAAATGGGGCTCAGGTTTCTTCTCTGTCTGACATGTTGTTTACTGATAATTGTGCTGTTTATCCCCCTGTAGTGTTTTCAGGTGCTGATTCAAGACAGGATGTCTCAGGTGACCAACATGGGTCCTCAGGTCCAATGGCACCTGCTACATCTGTGTCTCAGGACGCCCCTGGTGGTGAGTCTTATCGGCTGCCTTCCTTATTGATGTGGATGTCTTCTTTTGCTTCTTTAGAGGATAATTTTAAAAAATGTTTTCAAAACGGGGTCTATGGCCAATACACAATGTTCACTGCTTGTACCTGCCCTGCCGGTTGCAGATTCTAATGTTTGGTTGGTAGAACCTCTGATGCCCCATGCAGTACCTGAAAACTGTCTTAAGGAGGCCATGGCTTGCAAGCTTTCTCCTCTGTTTTCATTTGACAACCACTATTAACGAAAAGACTTGGAAAGGCGAATATTTAGATCATCTTTCTCTTTTGCCATCGCATAAAGATAACTGTTTAGAAAAAAGAGATTCTGACAAACATGAAGATGATAAACGTATAACTATTCCATGCAATTTTAACTATTGGCTTCAGGCCTTTTGTATGTTTGGGGAAAAACATCCGGAATTGTGCAGCGGTTTATCCCAACACCTTGAGATTATACTTGAGGCATATAAAAACTTTCCTGGTTTGTCGTGGGTTCTTTTATGGTGAGTCTTTTAGACAGAAATTTGCTGTACACAAACATCTCAAATGTGGTTCTAAGGACCTAGGTTTGTGGTTGAACCTCTTTATACCAAGAAAATCTCTTTTGCCTTTGCAGTCTTCAGAACCTGCCCCTTTGTTCTTTAGTTTTAATGAAGGGCAATGTAAATGGACAAAATCATGTCACTATAGACATGAGTGTGCTACTTGTGCCGGAGCGCACCCGGCCTCTCGTTGCTACAAGAAATTGATTTTGCATCGAGGATCACATTCCAAGGATACCTTTTGTCCGAGCGGCAACCCTGGTGAAGTTAGCCGCCATGCTGCCATTTCTTCACATTTGGCAAAACTGGCAGACAGCGGACTAGTTTAATGTTTTTTCTTCTGGCTTCCGGCTGCCACAATTTTCTAGCTAAGACTGTTTTTGTTGCAACAAACATGCCTCTGTTCGTCGTTTACTTACTGTTGTTGCCGAAAAAATTGTGAAAGAAGTATCTGAGGGCAGAGTGGTGGGCCCTTTCTTTTTTCCCCCTTTGTTATTTCAGGTTTTCTCAGTTTGGTCTAATCCCCAAGAAGCAACCCAACAGTTTTCGTCTTATCCACCACCTGTCCTTTCTCCCTTAATGACGATATTGACCCTCATTTAAGTTCTGTTTCTTACTGTAACGCTCCTGCGTTTCTTATATGGTGTGGATTTTCAGCTGCAGAAATAGTTCCACGTCAGTAGTCATGTAAGAGATATGCTGAGATACCATTCCCAACCTCAATGACTCATCATGTGTGGAAGCTCTTATTTCAGCCAGTAAATACACACAATTAGCAAGCTGGTTCCTAGAGTGACTTTATGTATGTGGTAACACAATGATGAAGGTTGAGGGATAGGTTGAGTGGAGGTGGTAGGTGATAGACACTTGAAGGTGAGACAGTAGCAGATGGATGCAGGAAGGTTTAGCAATGTTGTATGATAGCAGATGATAAAATAGCAGGTGGACATACAAAAGAGATCAACCCAGTGCAGAAAAGTAGCAGTAGTCTCAAGAGCTAGCAATCTAGTTATGCAGATGTGATAAACAGTCTTTACTATGCAGAGCTAGATAGTGTAAGCTTAGTATAAGTTTATATAGAATTCCCCTGCGGGGTACTTAGCACTATTAGCGATACAGCCGAAGGGTGGTTCAGGAGAGGCGGATGATCCAGTAGCGGGATACAGGGATCAGCGCAGCGAGGTTCCGTCAGCGAAGTAAGCTTGCAAGCATGGAAGCTTCAAGCAAGGTTAGCATCCAGGTAAGGGTGTTTGAACGAACACATGTGAGTGAGAACCGGCGCTTTAAATAGCCATCTAGTCCGGCGCTGGGTGATGACAGCTCCAGTCTTAAAGGTGTATGCGCACCTTTCCAAAAGTAAATGGTGGGGCGCATACACTTGTGGAAAGTGTAATTTAGGGTACCAAAGGTACCGGAACATTACACTTACGCATCCTTTGACGATGCAGTTGTTAATCTACGATGGTTGGGGTAGGTTTGCACTTATGGTCAAAGCTGATATTAAGGCAGCATTCCGTTTATTATCTATACACCCTTCGGCCTTCAACTCCTTAGGTTTTTGTTTTAATGGATGTTATTATGACAAATGCTTCCCTATGGGCTGTTCCTTATCCTATACTTATTTTGAGGCCTTTACAACATTTTTGGAATGGGCTGTGAGGTTCGAGACTGGATCTGATAACCTATTACACTAACTTGATGATTTTTTATTTTTTGCTCCAGCCAGTTCTGCAGATTGCCTGTATTTGTTCACTGACTTCTGCCTGACTTGTCAGCATTTTGGAATTCCGTTGGCCCATTATAAATCGGTGTGGCCAATGATGTATGATATGTTTTTATCCTTTCCAAACCAAAGGTGACGGTCCACACTTCACAGTCTTTGTTGGGCTTACTTGCCTTTTCCACCCTCATTATTTCCATTGGTTGTGTATTTTTTAAAAGACTTTACATTGCCATTTCTGGTTTCAGATCGCAAAGACCTTTTGTGCGCCTAACTTCACCCTTGGTTGCTGATTTGTTGGTCTGGAATGAATTCTTATTGTCCTACAATGGTTGCTCATTTTGGCAAACTCCTTTCCAAGTTGCTTCGGTTATTTCTTTGATCACCGATGCAGCAGAAAGTTTGGGCTATGGTGCATTTTACCAGGAACACTGGTCGGCAGCTCCATGGCCCTAATATTGGAAAGGTATGGGTTTAACAAAGAACATTGTCCTCCTTGAGCTATTCCTGATCTTAGTTGCCTTGGGGCTTTGGGGGGATCGTTTTCACAATTCCCTTCTCTTTTTCATTCAGATAACAAAGGGGTGGCATATGCAGTCAATTGTTTGTCTTCCAAGTCGTTACCTGTTTTAGTTGTTTTATGGCGTTTAGTTTTTAAATGTTTAGCCCTAATTTTATGGATTAAAGTCAAATATATTCCAGGTTATACAAATGTTGTTGCTGATTCCCTGTCCCCTTTTCAGCTGGATCGATTTTAGCAACTTAGCCCTAGATGCGGATCCCCATGGTTCCCCTTGCCTGGAGCATTTGTGGTCCATAATTTGTCAGCCGTGAACGCTGCTTTGCCTGATTCCCTAGCACCTTCCACTTGGGCGAACTACAACCCTGTGTAGTCATTGTGGTGTGCTTTTTGAACTCTAAGGGTATCCCTGCACATTGTTTTTTATGCAACGCTTTTATTCCTATTCACATAAGGTAAACATTTTGGCTGGAGATTCATTCGTTATGAAATTTCAGAGTTTACCTCGTGCAAAATTTTTCTTAGTAAAACAGGGTCTCAAATGTTAACGTAAGTGCTGTTTCCGCAGGGACACTCGAGTTCCAGTCACTTTAAATCTTTTACACCACCTAATGATAGCCTCTTCTTATGTTTGTTTTTCTTCAGAAGAAGTGTTCCTTTTTAAGGTCTTTCAGTGCCGGGTCACACTTGAGCGATGCGGGAAGGCTGCAAATTCGCAGCCTGTTCCTGCATCGCAAACGCACATCAGGCAGTTCACACTGCCATATGCGATACGCTGGGGGTGTCAATGAAATGTTAACGACACCCCCAGTTTGATCGCATATTGCAGTGCGATCTGACAGTTCGCACAGGATCGGATCGCACAAGTGTGAAACACTGTGCGATCCGATCCTGATGCGGCTGAACAAATGCCTCATGTGCGACTTTTGTGCGGGTGCAGTGCGAATTTAGCCATACAATGTGTGTATGGCTGAATTCGCACTGCACATCCGATCGCATGTAATGAAGGAGCAGTGCGCTCCGATATTACATGCGATCGCCGCACACGCGGAAGTGTGAACCGGCACTCAGCCTATGTTTTTTTGGGGCTTTTAGCATTTCAGAATTGCTACCTATATCCCCCTCTTCCTTAGGTCATTTGATGTTTTAGGTCTTGATTTTGTTAAAATTTTATTGCATTTTAGCAAAAATGATCAACTGGGTAAAGGATGATAGTTATTCGTCATTCACCAGGTTGTTCGGTCTGTGCCTTTTTTCTTTACTGTCCCAATATTTGCAAAACCGCCCTCTTTGCTCAGGACAGCTGTTACTGCTCAGATCTGGTCTTGCTCTTACACAATACCAATTTGCAGCTGTTCTTAAGAAATGCCTTTGTCATTTAGGTTTAGGGCATTTGCAGTGATGGACTGTATGGTCCAGTGTATGGTGGACTGTTTCTGACGTCATCATGCCCTTATACCTGCTCAACACGTGAAGACGTCAGGAACAGTCCACTGTTGCAATGTGGGGGAGCGCCGTTGCTGCTGGAGTGGAGGACCAGGTTAGTATAAGGCTTTCTGGTCACCCCTTGACAAAACTAGCAGTTAACCCATGCAGTGTAGGCACAGCCCCACTGCATGGGTAAAAAAATTGCCTGGAGTTCAGCTTTAAAAAAAAAATACAATTGTAAACAGTATCTTACTTGACTGCTGTTTACCAGCACAATTCATAAAGTCCCTGCACCTGATTTCTCTGAGATGAAGATTCAAAAGCAGCCCCCATGTTAGGTTTTATTTGGGGTGTTATGGTACCATCCAGAATAATACAAATATTCTCCCACCTGTATTCTACATGTTGTAAAATAGTTTTGAAGCAAATGTACAGTACTATGTTTTTGTATGGACTCCTGTAGGTGCTTCTCCCCCACAGGTGCCAACCTCAGTATGTGGCTTTTTCTCCTCCTCTTCTGTGATTCTCAGTTATTGATTCCCCTCCACTTTTGTTTCTTCTCTTCTGGCATCTTTGGTATTTGATTCCCCTCCAATGTGGCTGTGACACCTTCTTCTGTCCCTTTACTGTTCCCTCTTGGGTCCATCTACTGCCAATCTCATTTACACTTTTGGGCTCCCTTCAATTGTGTGTCCACTTTCCCCTGACGTTATTACGGTTCTGCTGCACGATAAATCGCTCTGTAATCGCAGCAACCCACATTGCGTGAAGCTTGTCGCCCAAAAAAGTTCAGGCGCTTCTTTTGGGCGCCATGCTTCACGCAATGCGCATTGCCGCAATTGCAGCATGATATATATTGTGACAATGGCAGGAAAACCACACAGCTATTATAGGTGCCATTCAAATGAATGATCTCACCAATGTGCGTTCTGCGATTTATCATTCACGCTTCGTCGCTTTGAAATCATGGGCAGAATCACAGCAAATCTGCTCAGGATTCAAGATGCTGAGGTGTGAATGCATCCTTAGTGTCATCCTTATTGTTGTACTTCTGTACACTGTGGCTCCTTTTCTTCCTTTGCTGCCTTCCTCCATAATGGACTCCTCTCCACTGTGGCCCCTCCTCTTAACATCGTTGTTATTCCAAGTATAAGACTACCTGCCAATGTGGCTCCTTCTTCCTCCAATGTTATCCTCAGCATTGGACTTCCCTTCACTGTCATCCTTATTATTGGACTCCCCTCCACTGTCATCCTCACCATTGAAGTCCCCTGCATTGTGGTTTCTTCCTCTTCCTTGGCATCCTTAGCATTGGAATTCCCTTCACTGTGGCTCTTTCATCCCTTCAACTTTGGCTTATTCTGTTGTCCTTTACTATTCTCCGTAATTGTCTCCCATCTACTGTTCTTTTTCCTCCTCTGCTCACATCCTAAGAGCTGTACTTGATTTTACTGTGACCCCTTTTAAAGAATGTTTATTCAGGGTAGGTTCACACCTATGCAGGTTGTAGTTGATCAGTGATACGCTTTCCCAGTGTGGTTTTTCTTTTTTCACAAACGCCTTTTGATGCATTTTGCTTTTTTGAGAGGTCTGTTTTTCATGTGGGGAAAACCAGCAAAAACGCAGAGAAGACACATCAAAAATGCATTTACATTGAAGTCTATGGAAACAAAAATGCAACCTGCTAGGGCAAAAAAGTCACCAACCCTTTCCAAAAATGCACCGGTTAAAAAACGCACGTGATCCATATGAGATCATGTTAACCCCTGTGCTATAGCTGAAAGGCGGCTTACTTTGCCAGGAGGTCCATGGACATCCTCCTGTGATTGCTCTGCCTGCGCCCCCTGCAGCGCACAGAGCTTACGGATTCAGCTGAGCACAGATCTGGGTAAAGGGACAATCACAGCGGCCCTTTACCCCTAAACACAAACTGGTTATTGGCTTTTCTTTCCACACGCTGGCATCGTGAGGAGACGAGAGCTGGTAACCAGCTTGTGTTAAAGGGACATCGACACTGATAATCAGGACACTGATTATCAGTACAGTCCCAACAGTGCCCACCAGTGCTGCCAATCTGTGCCCATTAGTTCCTCCTCATCAGTGTCACCTATCAGTGCCGCCTACCAGCGCACATCAGTGAAAGAGAAAAATTACCTTTTTGCTAAATTTTATAAAAACTATAAATTTATTTTTTTTGTTTTGTTTGTCAAAAAATAAAAAACCCAGTGGTTAATAAATACCACCAAAAGAAAGCTCTGTTTGTGTGAAAATAAATTATACAAATTTCATTTGGGTACAGCATTGCATGACTGCACAATTGTCATTCAAAATGCGACAGTGCTGAAAGCTGAAAATAGTCTGGAGCAGGAAGGGGGTGAAAGTGCCCAGTAGGTAAGTGGTGAAGTGGACTGTAGTGCATTTCTGCAAAACGTATAGGTGTGAACCTAGCCTCAGTCTGTATATGCACATCCTGACTATGAATAGTCTGAAGTACAGTGACTAATCCTGATATGACACTTACTGGGTTGAAGTGGAACTGCACTGTAGCATTTCTCCCAGTAGTAAAGCGGGCAGTTGTGTTTCTGTGCAGTCAGGAGTGACTGATAAAAAGCATATAATTGCCTGTGATTATAATCACCAGTAACAGGGTAGCGAAGGCTGATAGAGTTGATATTTGTTGGTTTTCTCTGTAATTTCTCCTTGAATGTGTCCTGCAGCAAGTTCGCAGTCAGACAATGGGGAATTGTGTGCAGCGTCCGATGCAGAGATTGGAGCTGATTGTATCTCCATTTTCTTCCTTTCTGTTTAGAGAATTAATGGGTTTTTTTCTTTAGTTTGTCCTTGAGAAGCTGTTGGGTCATTTTATATTAGAAGTTAAAATATATTCCTAGCACGATAAATCTCGGCATGTAATCAGAATATTGTGGCGTGATGTGGGGGAAATGTTAATAAAATCCCACTTCGAATACCCTAATTAATTATCAGATGTGCTGCTGTAGAGCAGGATGGCAGTGGCACTCCCTGAAGGTTATATGTTTCTTGTGTCTCCATTATTTTTTTTATCCCAATTATAAGGCTCTATGCCTGTGCTGCTGTTTTAAGCAGGATTCCATCCAATGTTCTGCATACTTTGACAGAACTCCCGGGATGCTAAGAAAAAGAGATATTGTGGCCCATCCCTAATCTACCCAAATCCCACCCGATTTAGATTTACTGTTATAATCTTCACCCATTTTACATTCCCCCTGCTCCCCTAAAGCCCAGCTGTAGGACTGTGTTGGGCGACTATTCCAGTGCAGTCCAACCTCATGAGATGGCAAAATGCCTTGTCCATAGTGTGCCTGGTTCAAACTACTGCCATGCAGTATTGTACTACACGCAGTACATTTTTCCAGCACATTGCGAGGAAATCCACTGCCTTACACTGCAGGGCTGGCGGTTGAACAGACTGAAATGTCTCTGTGACCCATATACAAATTGACGCACATTAGTAGGGGGTGCCCAGGGATGTATGATGAGGTTTGGCAGCCCTGGACGGATTGGTGATGGATCCCTGAGTGGGTTCTTGGCTACTTTGCCCTGGGTTGCATCGAGTGCCCTGTCGGGGGGCCTCCCCTCTATTGTGATGACGGTATATATTTTGCGTTTGTATAGGGAATCCACGCTACGGTTAATATATCTCCCTGGCTGCAGCCTACCTCTATATAATCTCAATCGAGAATATACTATCAATTTAAATCCAGGAGGTGAATGGCGCTGCCTGGAGCAAGAAATTATATACAGTAACTTGCAAAGGTTTTCACCCCCTTGACTTTTTACCTAATTTTGTTATTTTACAGCCTTAAGTTCAATGTTTTGTTAATCTGAATTTTATGTGATAGATCAGAACACCATAGTCTAAGTTGGTGAAGTGAAATGAGAAAAATATATACAAAAAAATATTTTTTAGAAATAGAAAACAGAAAATTGGCATGCACGTATGTATTCACCTCCTTTGTTATGAAGCCCATAAAAAGCTCTGGTGCAACCAATTACCTTCAGAGGTCACATAATTAGTGAAAAGATGTCCACCTGTGTGCAATCTAAGTGTCACATGATCTGTCATTACATATACACACCTTTTTTGAAAGGCCCCAGAGGCTGCAACACCTAAGCAAGAGGCACTACTAACCAAACACTGCCATGAAAACCAAGGAACTCTCCAAACAAGTAAGGGACAATGTTGTTGAGAAGTAGAAGTCAGGGTTAGGGTATAAAAATATATCCAAATCTTTGATGATCCCCAGGAGCACCATGAAATCTATCATAACCAAATGGAAAGAACATGGCACAACAGCAAACCTGCCAGGAGACGGCCGCCCACCAAAACTCAGACTGGGCAAGGAGGGCATTAATCAGAGAGGCAGCACAGAGCCCTAAGGTAACCCTGGAGGAGCTGCAGAGTTCCACAGCAGAGACTGGAGTATCTGTACATAGGACGACAATAAGCCATGCGCTCCACAGAGTTGGGCTTTATGGCAGAGTGGCCAGAAGAAAGCCATTACTTTCGACAAAAAACAAAATGGCACATTTTGAGTTTGTGAAAAGGCATGTGGGAGACTCCAAACATGTATGGAGAAAGGGGCTCTGGTCTGATTTGGCCATCAAAGAAAACGCTAGGTCTGGTGCAAACCCAGCACATCACATCACCCAAAGAACACCATCTCCACAGTGAAACATGGTGGTGGCAGCATCATATTGTGGGGATGTTTTTCAGCAGCCGGGACTGGGAAACTGGTCAGAGTTGAGGGAAAGATGGATGGTGCTAAACAGAGGGATATTCTTGAACAAACCTGTACCACTCTATGCATGATTTGAGGCTAGGACGGAGGTTCACCTCCAGCAGGACAATGACCCCAACCACACTGCTAAAGCAACGCTTGAGTGGTTTAAAGGGAAACATGTAAATATGTTGGAATGGCCTATTCAAAGCCCAGACCTCAATCCAATAGAAAATCTGTGGTCAGCCTAAAGCTGGATACACACTATACAACTTTTGTGCTTAGATTTCATTTAGATTTACCTTCAACTATGTAGTGCAAGGGCCTGCCTGATTGCATACAGATTAAAAGTGTTTAAATTTTACCTCCTATTATATGGATTTGGTAAATCTAAAACAATTTTATAGTGTGTATGGCCCATTAGATTGCTGCTCACAAGCGCAAACCATCCAACTTGAAGGAGCTGGAACAGTTTTGCCAAGATGTGGCAAGCTCATAGAGACTTATCCAAAGCGACTTGGAGCTGTGATTGCTGCAAAAGGTGGCCCTACAATGTATTGACTTTAGGGGGGAGAAAAGTTATGCACTTTGACTTTTTCTGTTATTTTGTCCTATTTGTTGTTTGCTTCACAATAGAAAAAAAAAAAATCTTCAAAGTTGTGTGGGCATGTTCTGTAAATTAAATTATGCAAATCCTCAAACAATGCATGTTAATTCCAGGTTGTGAGGCAACAAAACATGAAAAATGCCAAGGGGTGTGTGTGTGTGTGTGTGTGGGGGGGGGGGGGGTGAATACTTTTGCCATCGAAGAATTAATAATTTTATTCACAGTGTATATGGACATTTTTTGCACCTAGTCACCTCATAAGGAAATAATTTATGTGCAAGTTTTTTTATCACTTAACACCATTGAAGAATCAATAATTAATTTTATTCACAGTGTATATGGACATTTTTTTGCACTTAGTCACCTCATACTTGATGTGTGAGTGTATTTATTTATCTATATATTTTTCTGTGTGTTTATATTTTTTATGCACATGGTCTTGACTTTTTTATTTTATACATTGTACACATGGACACCGTTCTTTGCACTTAGTCACTTTATTTGGATTTAATCATTAGTATTATTTATGAAATTATTATTTCATGTACTTTAGAATTAATTGATTAACTGTTGATTTGCACTATAGCATCACTGAGATTTTAGGAAAAGTGGGATCTATTCACCTATCCCCATTTTAGATCATCTCAACTTATCTATTTATGTATAATTTCTTGCTCCAGACAGCGCCATTCATCTCCTGGTTTTATATTGGTATATATTTTGCATTTGTACTCCTCTCCTATATTCATAAAATGTATTTGCTGTACACTGTCAAATAATACCTCTTTAGATGTGCTGAATTGCTATGTAAACTGAACTTATTATACTATGCCATTTAAAAAAAAAAAAAAAAAGTGACATTTTAGTAAAGTTCATTTAAAAAAAAAAAAAGCTAACAGTTTGATGCACAGAGGTTGGCACGTCAGCCTTTTGGCAAATCCGCTAGACCACACCACACATCCGCCACTGCAATTTAATACAGAGTCTGATGTGAATTAGCCCTAAATGAAATGAAAGGGTGTTGGTGTTACTGGGAAAGGAAGACACAGAACAAAAATAGCGGAGTGAGATTCCAACCCTTCCACACTCTTCAAAAAAAGTCATGGTCCCCACTGGAGAGATTTCTCATCACTTCCTTCTTGTATCATTCAAACAGATAGTGAGTACAACAGGGGCACAGACTGCAATAAAAATCTGATAGACTATAACCCTTTTACCTCTGTACAAAACAAAAACAAAAAATAAAAAAATATTTTTTGGCTGATGTATATTGGAATTGTAAATAAAGTGAGATACACAACTGACTCTCCCAGGTACCTTTTCAGTTCAGTTTTTCCTGACATATCTCCAGAAATTGTAGAGGATATCTTCACCCCCCATACTTACAGTATTCTCTACTGCTTATCTAGTTCATTGAATGCCTCAAACTGACCTTTCTCCAAATTCAGTGATTTCAGCAGATAGGATTGAAGCCACCCACCCTTTTCCACAGGTATGGCCTGTAATCAGGAATGATAGAAGACAGTCTTTTATCATGCACTATTACGTGAGATTCTTTGGGATTTCTGATTTCACATTGCAGTATTCCCTATATAGTTGGACCCAGTGTTGACTTTGCACCCTATTTTGTATTTTTGAGCCAGAATCCAGCTGGTTCTTCAGGATTGTTCTCTGTGAAGGACACCATACCCACTACTGGCTGTCAGATTACAGACACACTGACAATAATCTACCTATTCTAAATGACATTTTTTCAAGTATTGCTAGGTTTGAGTGTTGAAATTTCTCCCTGCAGAGATGTATCCAATTCTCTCAGTAAAACTCAAGAGTTCAGCTGGAAGCTCCAAAAACCCTTGTCTCATTAATAATTCATTATATGGAAAGTGTAAGGTGAAGAGTTCGACTGTGTCTGCACAGAGCAGCCGCTATTGCCTGGAAGTTTGTCTTCAAATGTACATGAGTGATGGGGTCTGGACTTGCACTAGCTTAGATTTCTGTTTTTGCACTAGCTTGTGCATATGTGGGAGACTATGATGCACATTATTAAATGGATGAAATCTGTATTTCTCATTCTTTCATTGACGGACACAGCTTCTTATCTTCTTGACCTTTGGGTTATACTGCCCCCTACAGGAGTAGGACACTAGGCAGGAAAAAGCTTGACTATGCCTATGGGGCAGTCCCAGGGGAGTATACTTCCACTCTCTGCTATAGGCATTCAGTATTTTTCTGCCTAGTTAGGAGTAAGGACCTAGATCCTTGCTGGAATCTCTGGTCCTGGCAACTTTTTTCCTTTTTGAATAGAACTTTTTCCTGTCATTGTTGATTTGTTCCTGTGAGAGTCTACAATCAACTGCTGGACTGGGAGACGGACTGGATAATCTAGATCCAGAGGGTCCCGCCAGTCTGGCCAGTGATCGCGCACAGGCCTCAGCTCTGCGGTAAGTTGGCCGCGGCATATCCCCACTTTACGGGGGCTGGCCTGCGATTTAAACGTCTCGCGAGGGTGCATAGGACCTGGCCTCGGACTGAGTCGCAGCGTTTCTCCTGGCTGACGGCTCCCCCTCATTCCAATGGAGCGGTGGTCTGTCAGGAGCGGTGCCCACCCTGTTCCTGGTATGGTAAGTAGCTGTCCCCCCTCTACCCCTGGAGGGTTTTGGGGTGGACTTGGGCCCCTTCCTGGGACGGTCGGGCCTCCGGGTTCCCCTTTTTCCCATGCAGCGTCCCCCCACCTGCGTACTTGTTATCCCCTCATCTGCCCACGCCCCCCTTCCCTTCCGTGGGGTGGCCATATCTCTTGGGTCAGTCTAGGGTGACGAACAGGTGGTGGGGGTGGAGCGTGCCACCGGCAACCGGACGATCGACTTTTGGGAGGGGGCTGTACCTGATGGGGGCTCCTGCCAAGACTCCCCTTCCTGCTGGGATCATGTTCAGAGTTCCTGGGGTCCCCCTATTGACCCCTTGGAGCTGCGTGGTGCCGAGCAGGGCCACCATTTTCTTGTAGCCTTTTGTGCTTTAGATCAGTGGCCATGTTTGTGTAGCCTCAGCGGCCATTTTTTGTGGTTTTCTTATTAAAAAAAATAGCGGCAGCCATGTTTTTAAAGCTATATTGGTGGTGATTTTGGCGGTGGGAGCCCCTCTCCATCCCCTAGTGCTGACTCCTGGATCTTTTTCCTCCTGATTGCCGCATGGTGTGCAGTAGGGCTGCAACGACACGTCGATTACGAAAAATCGTCGACGTGCGTGAAAGGCGTCGACGCGTCAACACGTGACATCACACGCCCCCTGGCCGGCCGCAGCGCCGCTGTAAGCATTGCCGGCCGGGTGAAATCCCCCCCCCCCCCCCGGGCTCCGTCCTCACCGATGTCGGAGACAAGAGGACCATGAATACCTGAGGAGCTGTTCAGGGTGAGCGCTGACCGTCTCCAGCACCCCCGTACTCCGCCACAGCTTCTGCCGCAACACCTTCGCCATCCTCCCCGATCACCCAGGTACTCAGATGTCACATGTGCGGCGCTACACCGGATGTGGCTTGTAATGGTCTGTACTAGGTGGGAGGGCTTACTGAGGGGTCTGCACTGGGAGGGGGGCTTACTAAGTAGTCTGTACTAGGTGGGAGGGCTTACTGAGTGGTCTGCACTGTGAGGGGGGCTTACTAAGTGGTCTGTACTAGGTGGGAGGGCTTGCTGTGGGGTCTGTACTGGGAGGGGGCTTACTGAGGGATCTGTACTGGGAGAGGGGCTTACTGAGGGGTCTGTACTAGGTGGGAGGGCTTACTGAGGGGTCTGTACTGGGAGGGGGGCTTACTAAGTGGTCTGTACTAAGTGGGAGGGCTTACTGAGTGGTCTGTACTGGGAGGGGGGCTTACTATGTGGTCTGTACTAGGTGGGAGGGCTTACTGTGGGGTCTGTACTGGGAGGGGGCTTACTGAGGGGTCTGTGCTGGAAGGTGGCTTACTGAGGGGTCTGTACTGGGAGGGGGGCTTACTGAGGGGTCTGTACTGGGAGGGGGGCTTACTGAGGGGTCTGTACTGAGAGGGGGGCTTACTGAGGGGTCTGTATTAATTACAGGATTAATTAGCTAATCAAAAAAACACTCAATTAAGCAAAAAAAAATAAAAATAATCGTTAGATTAGTCGACTAATCGTAAAAATAATCGATAGATTAGTCGACAGACAAATTAATCGTTAGTTACAGCCCTAGTGTGCAGTTAGCTTGGGGCTGTAAGTACCTGATCAGTGGTGGGGAGTCTTTTTGTGGTGTTCTCTCTCTCCCTCTCTCTGCTATAGCAGCGGTAGTGCTCTGTGCTATGCCCTGTGGTGCCACCAGCGCGATGGGGTTGTCCCTAGCTGTGTTATACACTTTTTTTCACTAATGGAGTCCCTGGAGAACATTTTCCCACCTGATCCAACAGTCCCTGACTGCAATGATGCGGACACGGAGTCTACAAGGTGGATTTGGTCCTGGGAAAACGGGCTAGCAAAATAGTGTCCCCCGCCTTCACCTTCTTCAAACAAACCACACTCTACCCTATGAATAGTAGTTCTAATATTTGTGCAGGCAAGTGTGGGGAGTAGGTGTGGTGGGGGGTGAATCTGACCCCCGGTTTTGGAGGAGATGGTAGGTAAAATCCAGTTTGAAGAAGGGGCTGATAGAAACAATGTCATACAGGATAGAGAACAATTGCGTTCATTGTATAATTTAAAGGATATATATTAAAGAAAATCAAGAACATGGTGGAAAATACATTTTTTTTTTTTTTTTTTAAATACCATGAAGAGCAAATATATCCAAAAGGTTTGAGAATCCAGAATTTTCCTAGAATTAGAGAGATAGATCCAGATTTCAAAAAAAGATGGGAGGAGAATCTACAGCAACGTAGTAGAATTATGGTAATCTTATTGATGGACTACTATGAAAAGTAAATAATACAAAATTGATGAGGATCTACAAGGTGGCCCTGGATTCCTTATCCCCACATAGACAGAAACCACAGGTAACATCAAAAGAGAAGGAAATCTGTCAGGTGAGTGAAAGATTGAATAGGGACATATCAGGGGGGAAAAAATAAGAAATTAGAGAGGGACTGGATTGCTTACGCTACGAATCAGGCCTATAGATGGGGTGCCTTCTGAGGAGGGGGACCCTTCATGCCCAATTGGATGGGCTATCAGAGTTATGTGGAGAGTAGTCAGTCGGAAACCGAATCTGTAATCTCTATCAGGGAGACTTCATATGCGCCCAGGGGTAGAAACCATCAGAAACATGGTAATACTTACAAACGCAACAATTATGATTTAGGGGACGAATATTATTCTGGATCAAGTATGAGGAATGAACAGAGGAGAGAGGAACATAACCTTGCCCCCCCAAAAAAATGGGGAAGCACTCTTAAAAGGCGCAGAAGGAGGCGGTGGTATAAATCTAGAACCCCAGATGATCAGTATGTGAGTTCCCAATATGGTGAGAGCCCCCACACAGATGGGATTGACAACTCCGCTCCCCAAAAAATAGGACCTGGACAAATTCGCTCAAAACAGGGAGGGGGAAAGAAATTCAACGTAATCAATCTGTCAGATGTAGAGTTAACTAAGCCCCAATTATCCCTTCTAGAGAGGGGTCTCTCATTTTGCCCAACTCAGACTGGTGATGTGTTTGATATCATTAAAGACCTCTATTTATTTGCTCAGAAATACATTTTACGTACCATACACCACAAAAAGTCTAAGGAACATCCGTTGGGAGGTTTGGGGGATTAGAAAGACCTCACTAGAAGGGAGTATCATGTTTTAATGGACCTCACGGATTTGTGGGAAGAGGGCCACACTGATCTTGATGAGGAAATAGATGAGGTCTTTGTCAATTCAATGATAGAAGCAAGTGGGACACAGGAAGATTCCCCCACAATAGGGAACAAAAGGGTCTCCTTGAAGGAAACAGGACTATACAAAGATCGCAAACTTTCTCTCCCTTGGCGACAGTACCAGCAGTTTCCACGTTTGTAAAAGCAGTTACGGGTGAGATTAGACATCTTAAGAGGAGCTACATTGCCCATGATAACCTAAGCAATGAGGACAGAATGGGTCTCAGTGAATTATGACTGAACCCGGACTTGGTAATCAAGGGGGGGGGAATATTAAAGAGACAAAAAAATCAGCACTTATGGATAGTTGTCAGGCTGCAGCCTCCCTCCTAAATTTAACCCCATTTGGGGTATATACAGTGGGGATCGAAAGTTTGGGCACCCCAGGTAAAAATGTTGTTATAGAAAGGAGTAAGAACAATAACACTTAATACCCCAAAAAGGGAGTGTCAATAAATCTCACCCACTCGGCGCTATGGTGCTAATGCCACATATAATAGCATATAAATGAACAATTACACCATCAATACCAAAATTAATTAAAATTGATGTTCAAATCACCAATATTTGTAAACCTTTCGGATTTCAGCAGCTGTTATATATAAAAACATGTAAAAACAGGTGCATACATATAATAAATCACATGCATACACTAACAGCGCTATGATTAGTCACATAGTCCATCCTGTGACATATTAAATATAGTCCAGTTTGCTGGTATAATCTGCAATCTTAAAGTCCTTTGTGAGTATTCCAGTGCTCTGGCATAAAGGAAGTGTGAACCAGAAGGAGCCCCTTCACCACACCAGCATGCCCCCCAAGCAGTGCCCACGTACCTCACTGAGGGGTAATAAGCGCCCAACAAAGTATGCTCGGGATGGAAAGCCTCAATCTGCCAGACAAGGAATCTCTCAAGGATGACTGCTCACCACAGGAAATATACAGATCAAACCACTCAGATGTTTTTCCTAGCCCAACTCCGGACTTCTTTAGGGCTGCAGGCTGGATCACTCCATGTATGTCATTTCATGTATAAATAAAAAACGCTCATAGCATGATTCCATACACATGCAATTTAATAAAATAAAATAAACAATATGCACTCACAAAATAAAATAATTTCAATAGCATCAAGGATAAAACAGACTGTGGTCCCGGACCGGGCTACCTGCACGGCTCCCTCCGTCCCGTTGTGGAGCCGAAGTAGCGGCTGAGAACGACAAACGACTATCGGGTTCCGACTTCCGGGTTGGCGTGACCAAAAATGTTGTATTAATGTGCATAAAGAAGCCAAGGAAAGATTGAAAAATCTCCAAAAGGCATCAAATTACAGATTAGACATTCTTATAATATGTCAACAAAAGTTAGATTTTATTTCCATCATTGACACTTTCAAAATTACAGAAAACAAAAAAATGGCATCTGCAAAAGTTTGGGTACCCTGCAGAATTTATAGCATGCGCTGCCCCCTTTGAAAGGCTGAGACCTGCCAGTGTCATGGATTGTTCTCAATCATCGTCTGGGAAGACTAGGTGATCAATCTCAAAGGTTTTAAATGCCCAGACTCATCTGACCTTGCCCCAACAATCAGCACCATGGGATCTTCTAAGCCAGTTTTTCTCAACTCCGGTCCTCAGGGCACACCAACGGGCCAGGTTTGCAAGAAGACTGAAATACATCACAGGTGATATCATTTGCTGCTCAGTGATTGCAGTATTCTAGTCTGCATCTCCCCAAGGTAATACTTAAAATCTGGCCTGTTAGTGTGCCCTGAGGACCAGAGTTGAGAAACACTGTTCTAAGCAGTTGTCTAGAAAACTGAAACTGAAAATAGTTGACACTCACAAAGCTGGAAAAGGCTATAAGAAGATAGCAAAGTGTTTTTCAGATGTCAATATCCTCTGTTCGGAATGTAATTAAGAAATGGCAGTCATCAGGAACAGTGGAAGTTATAGCAAGATTTGGAAGACCAAGAAAAATATCAGACAGAACAGCTCGCAGGATTGTGAGAAAAACAATTCAAAACCCACGTTTGACTGCACGATCCCTCCAGAAAGATCTGGCAGACACTAGAGTTGTGGTACACTATTCCACTATAAAGATATACTTGTGCAAATATGGTCTTGATGGAAGAGTCATCAGAAGAAAACCTCTTCTACGTCCTCACCACAAAAATCAGCGTTTGAACTTTGCAAATGAACATATATACAAGCCTGATGCATTTTGGAAACAAGTTCTGTGGACCGATGAGGTTAAAATTGAACTTTTTATATGGGGTCCCTAGAGCTACACCCCCTTATATCAGGGTCCCCAGAGCAATCCCTTCCTTATATCAGGGTTCCCAGAACCTGCCTCCTTACATCAGGATCTACCGAGTCACCCCTCCTGCATCAGGGTACCCAGAGCACCCCCCCACAACATTAGGGTCCCCATTGTCACCTCATTATATATCAGGTTCCCCAGAGTCACCTCCCTTCCTTACATCAGGGTCCCCAGAGCTACCCCCTCCCCTTACATCAGTGTCTCTGGAGCCACCCCTTTCTTATATCAGGGTTCCCAGACCCCCTCCCTTCTTACACCAGGGTCCCTGTATTCATCCCTTTTGCATTAGGCTTCTCAGAGGCCCCCTAACATCAGGGTCCCCAGAATCACCCCCTCCTCTTCAGCAGAATCTCCAGAGTTCCTTTCCTTACATCCAGGTCCCCAGAGCCCCACTCCTTACATCAGGGGTCCTTGAGCCCCCCTCCTTACATCAGGGTCCCCAGAGTCACCCCTTACATCAGGGTCGCTAGGGGTACACCCCTATACATCAGGGTCCCCAGAACCACCCTTCTTTTTATTAGGGTTCCCAGACCCCCCTTCCCGACCTTACATCATGGTCTCCAGAGTTTCCCCTCTTAACATAGGGTCCCCAGAGCCCCCCTCCTTACATTACCGATCAGGGTCTCCAGTGTCATTCCCTCTTACATCAGGGTTCCTAGAGCCACCCCTATCTTATACCAGGGTTCCCAGACCTCCCCCCCCCCCACCTTACATCAGGGTCTCCAGAGGCCCACTTTTTACATCAGGATTCTTGCAGCCACGCCCCTTACATCAGGGTCTCCAGAGTCATCCCTCTTAACATCAGGGTCCGCAGAGTCTCCAACCTTTACATTAGGGTCCCCAGAGCTGCCCTCTCAACATTGAATCAGGGTCTGAAGAGTTTACTTACTTTTTTGCATCAGAGTTTACATTCACAGTGCAGCCAGCAGCTACAGGGGAAGGCTGGGGGGCAGGGAACTGGCAGCAGGTACGGAGGTGGAAGTTCGGTTGTCCTCCTCTGAAGTCTGGTGGTCGGAGCAAGCCTGCGGATTGGTTGCTAGGACACTGGGTCGTAGCAACCAACCACAGTTTATTATGGATATAGCTAGCGATGACAGCGGCATACTATTGTAAATTGTAAAATTAATTTGCATTGACAATGGGCAGGGTTGCTTTCTAATTACTGATAGTTTTCAGCTTGTGTCTTGGCTTTCCATGCCTTTTTGTACCTTCTTTTCTTCATGTGTTTAACACTTTTTTTCCCTGTGTCATTCCATTTTTTTTTTTACAGATAACCTAATTTCTGAACCTATTTGTTTTGGTTTCTTTGTATGTATGGATTGCATGGGTGGTTATTGACATGTGGTGAAATGTCAATAGCACCTTTTAGAAATATATTTACCTAGAAAAATGTTCCTGAGGCCAGTCTCAGTTGTGTGGAGTGCTGCCAGATGCAGATATGAGAGTCTTGGGTTTATGCTGGTTGAATTTGTTTTGTGTTGTCTTGTGATCCTCCTCTGGGATTGCACAGCCGATTTCACCGATTTTCTCTAAGAATTTCCCGTCAATCACTCTCTGCTTCTGCTGCATAGTTAGGATTTTTAAATCTTTTGGATTATCCGCTGGATTTACTGTAGCCGGTGCTGGTCTGATCCGACCGCCTGACCTGGAAAAATTTGTGTGCAGAGACAACTTAACCATTGCAGGGAATTGGTCAGTACTAGAGTACAATGAAAACTCAACTGGAACCATGCCAAGCTCTTTGCTTAGAATGTCTTTGCAGAACTAGAACACAAGATACTTAAAGGGTAACTCTACTAAACTTACGTGGGAAAAAATAGGAACAATATATCCATGCCAGACCCTTATCCGAGCAGGAAACTCAGCAGGTCTGGAAAAGGTGGGTCGTGTGAGCATCCGCCCCCCAGAACCATACCAGGCCACATGCCCTCAACGTTGGAGGGTTGCTTTGGAGCAGGATACCAAAGCACCTTGTCCCCATGTTGATGGTGATAAGTGCCCCTTCCCCACAATCCTGGCCGGTGGCTGTGGGGGTCTGCAGGTGGGCGGGAGTGGCTTATTGGAACCTGGAAGCCCCCTTAAACAAAGATCCTGGGCCTCCCCCTCATATGTGAATGAGAGTGGGCTACTCATTCACTCAAAAAAAAAAAAAAAAGTGTAGTGTAAATAAACACAGGAGGCAGTTTTTGACAAGTCTTTAATTAAAATAAATAAATAAAAAATAATTTTCCCCTAGTGTAGATCCAACATCAATCATGATAAACTCTTCTCTCGACGAAGATTCTCACCGAATGACCGCTCCGCTACCTTCTGTTGTTAAACTAAGGGGCAGGGCCACCTAGTGATGCCAGAGGAGCTTTTTTTTTTTTTTTTTTCTAGGTCAGCGGCTGGTGTTCTGCCGAAAACGTTAACTCGCCAAAATCTCCGACCACGTCACTTACGGTGACTGTACAGTAGGAATAATTAGAGATTTCGATGAGTTGCAGTTTTCACAGACCACCAGCAGCCAATACACTCTGGTACACGCCATAATGATTGCACACTGCTAGTAATGCCCGCAACTAACCAACAACCTGGCCACCTCCAAGGCGGCGACAAATATTTTACTCCTTACCCGGTGTTCTGTGAAAAGAGGCAACTGTTTGTGTACCGGAATGTAATTGGCTGCTGGTGGTCTGTGAAAACAGCAACTCATCAAAATCTCCAATTATTCCTGCTGTGGAGTCACCGAAAGTGACGTGTTTGGAGATTTAGGCGATTTTGGAGTTTTCGACAGAACACCTGCGCCTATCGTGATTGACGTTTGATCTACACCAGGGAACAATTCTTTTTTTTTTTTTTGTTAATAAAGGACTTGTCAAAAACTGCCACCTGTGTTTATTTACACTACATTTTTTTTTGAGTGAATGAGTAGCCCATACTCATTCACATATATGGGGTGGGGGGGGCTTGTGATCTTTGTTAAAGGGGGCTTCCAGGTTCAGATAAGACTCAATGAAACCTGCCTCCTGTGCTTATTTACACTACACTTTTTTTTTTGGTTTCCTAGGTATGGATTTTGCAGGGGACCCCACGCCATATTTTCTATTTTTTCATTGCCAGCAGTTTTTTAGATTTAGCTGTCAGTGGGTAATCCTGCTGACAGCTGGTGACTCAGCGTTTGTTAAGGCCGCCTGCTCCTTAACAACCAGCTATTTACACTGTTTGCTAAGGACATTGTCTGCCACCAGGGGTAAATTATTGCAGGCTTTCACTGCTAAAATACCGCATGACTTGATAAAATAGCGCATGCAGTATTTTGGTAGCATTTTTTAGTGAATGCCAAAAATTTTTTAAAAGATGCTGTGTCATCTTACTGCATACTCGGATATGCAGTAAGATCCTGCTTTGTTAAAGCAGCCCAATATCCTATAATTCCATGTGATGCTTGCCTGCTTTACTTCTGTCAGCACAAATGCAGTTTTAGAGGATTAAAATCTTCATTGATTAAATTTAGAGATGTCAGCAGCTCTTCATTTTAAGATTATGTTTTACATCTTGTTGTTATTTAGAGATCAGTTTGAATTGGAATATTAAATCAATCAGAAAATTCCTATCCAGCAAGTGTTGCAGCTGAAATAAAGATACAGAGTTCATTTTGTTTACCTTTTAATCTGAGTTCTCTGTAATCCACTGCAGAGAGTATCAAGTGAGTTTCTCATTTGCAGTGGATGGGACTGCTTAGTGAATCTGTGCAGTATAAATTGTTTTCTATGACGCTGATGTCAAGACAGTTTCAGGTACTTATTAGTTGTAAAACACAGTTTTATTTCTTACTGAATTCCAGGGTGGATTTGATTTAAATCAATTTGATTTCATTTATAATTTTTAAAGAGCAACTGTCATCTCCTCATTTAGGTCAACATTGGATCATTCAGAGATCCTCACTGAACTTCTGGAGAGAGTTTGCTGCACTGAAAGTAAAGGGGCTGAATAATTTTGCACGCCCAATTTTTCAGTTTTTTATTTGTTAACAAAGTTTGAAATATCCAATAAATTTCGTTCCACTTCATGATTGTGTCCCACTTGTTGATTCTTCACAAAAAATTACAGTTTTACATCTTTATGTTTGAAGCCTGAAGTGTGGCAAAAGGTCGCAAAGTTCAAGGGGGCCGAATATTTTCGCAAGGCACTGTGTGTATGTGTGTATATGTGTGTATGTATGTATATATATGTATATATATGTATATATATATATATATATATATATATATATATATATGTATATGTGTCTATGTATATATATATATATATATATATGTGTGTGTCTATGTGTGTATGTATATATATATATATATATATATATATATATATATACACTACATAACTAAGCTCCATTTCATGCTGAATAAACAAAATTATTAATGTGTCCTAAATGGAATACTATCTTTAGATAGATTTTTACTCCAAAGGTAATTTATAGATTTTTATCTACCCTGCTAAATTCATAACTGCATCAATTAAAATACAGCATTATTTTCTACTTCTGGACCGGAAGGTTTTACCCCCTTAATGACCATGCCATTTTTTGCGATACAGCACTGCGTTATTTTAACTAACAATTGCACGGTCGTGCGACGCTGTACCCAAGTAAAATAATGTCCTTTTTTTTGTACATATAGAGCTTTCTTTGGTGGTATTAGATCACCTCTGGAGTTATTTTTTGCGCTATAAACAAAAAAAGAGCAACATTTCTGAAAAAATAAAATAAAAAAATATATATATATATATATATATATATTTTTACTTTCTGCTATAAAACACAGCCAATAAAATTTTTTTAAAAAAATCTAAGTTTTTTTTTTTTTTTTTTATCAATTTAGGCCAATATGTATTCTGCCACATATTTTTGGTAAAAAAAAAAATCCCAATAAGTGTATATTGATTGGTTTTGTGCAAAAGTTATGGTGTCTACAAACTAGGGGATAGTTTTAAGACATTTTTATTTATTTTATTTTTTACTAGTAATGGTGGCAATCAGCGATTTTTAGACCCCTTACTGACACTTTTGAATGGGACCAGTGACATTATTACAGTCATCAGTGCTAAAAATTCTATGCAATGTTACTGTACTAATGACACTGGCAGGGAAGGGGTTGACATCGTGGGCGATCAAAGGGTTAAGTTTGTCCCTAGGGGATGTTTTCAAATTGTGTGGGGGATGGACTGACTAGATGAACATAGATATCTGTTTTCCTGAATAGCAGGAACACAGAATCCCTGTGTTCATCTGTGACAGAACGGAGGTCTGCCTTGTTTACATAGGCAGATCGCCGTTCTTTCTCTATGGGGAGCGATCACAGGTGGCCGGTGGACATTGCGTCTACCTGGACTCGCTGATTGGCTCCCCCTCTGGCTTTTGCATGACAGGACACATAGTATACGTACAGATACGTAGTTTTGTGCAATGGAGCCGGCGTGCCTTAGTAGATGTGTGGCGGCTGGTCGGCAAGTGGTTAAAGTTATACTTTTAGCCAAAATATGATACAGTCTGTCAGTGGAATTAACGCACCAACCTTTGTTTGGCTAAGTCCCTTCTGTAAACTTGTTTTATTACCTGGTGATCCAGCCACGAATTCTGTTGTTTTCCGCCTTCTATTAACAGACCAATCTGCCAAGCCAAGCGGCAGCTACAGGGAAGAAGGAGCCTGATGCTCCAGTGAGCCCTGAAGGGGCAGAGCAGAAAGCCTGTGACTGACAGTTACCAGCTCTCTGCTCCCTGAAGAACTGAGTGATCAGCGGTCTTTGATCGTTCAGTTCTTGGACTTAAAGGCGGTGGGGGACAGATGCAGCATCAGACCAACGCTGCATCCATCTAGGTCAGGGCTTGACAAATTTGCCTGAAACCTAGGAGCCTTTTTTTTGTTTTTTGTTTACGAACAACCAAGCTTTATTTTCAAAAAAATAACTGATACTAAATTTACACATAAAGATGACTAGGACCCCGCTCTCTATAGGGCAATCGGATGGGAACAGACTGTCTGTCTGTTTCCATCCGATGCCATCTGATCCGATCCACGGGATGGATAGAAAATAGAACCACCATCCGTCTGTTTTTGGCGGACAGGATAAGATGGTGGCAGATTACCGCTTCATAGAGGAGACTGAAGGGTCCCATCAGGCCTGCCTGAAAAACTGACAGGCGGACTTGATCAGACAGCCCGTGTGAAAGGGGCCTTTGGCTGTGGCATGGCAGGTAGATGATGAAGAAAAAAAAAAAAAAAAAAAAAAAATATATATATATATATATATATATATATATATATATATATATATAATATACATTTTTTTTTTAAATAATTAAAACAAAAAGAAAAATAATTATTTTTTTTTAAATAATTTAATAAATAATAATAACCACACTCCCTGTCCACTTACCTTTAAGCAAAGGTAAGTGAACAGGGAGATGAAGCCTGCAAAAACTTCCGTCTCATCTCCTCTTGGGAAGGAGATGGGCAGGCATTGAGAACAGGCAGGGCAAACAGAGCCATTAGTGACTGCTTGTCAAAGTCCCGGCCACCACAAGAGGGCGCCAGTTCCCCGTTGGAAGCGTCTCTCACTGAAGAAGGCCGAAAAGCCACGGCCTCAATTATTGGATGTCGCGGTAGTCCGTGCACTCGAGGAGGGGGTGGGCGCAAAAGGAACAGGACACCTCCTGCACTGCACCCCAGGCGCCAGGTCGCTAATTCTAGTCGCCAATGCGACCTGGCGCCCAGGGTTGTCGAGCCCTGACCTAGGTGAATATGAATGTTTGCTTTTATTTCAGTTCTATACTTCTCTTTTAACACTGACAGGGGTGCTCACAATGTTCAGCTTTTATTTATGTAAAACCTTTATCCCAAAAGGAAAAAATATTGCTTTAACCGCTTAATAAATGTTAGCATAAGTTAGTCTTAAAATTGTTCGTTCCATATGTAAAGTCCAATCTTAATCTATTAGTCCATTTAACAGCACCCTCTCCACTGACTGACAATGCTGCTGTTCAAAGGTGGCTACATTGTACTCCTTTATAGATAAATTTAGCCATAAATGTAGCCACCCTAAGGCTTCATGTACACTACAAGTCTCAAACTTGAGTTTATGAGCTTTTGGCGTTTTTTTTCCAAAGCTCCTAAACTCCACTCCATAAAAGTCTATGTGTCCATGTACACATAGGCTTTTACCAGAGTTTAGGAGCTGCTGCAGGTAGGTAAGCTTCAACTTCCCTCTCCTGAATGCAGAAGAATCACGTTCAGGATGGGAACCTTTTGACTGCTGGCCTGGCGAAAATGTAAAACGTGGCAAAACCGCGGTTTTGCTGCATTTCACATTTTCCTGCGGCAGCGGTAAATGTAGGCAGGACTTCATGTACACTAGCCTACACTGACAGCTCTTAAACTTAAGTTTGAGCTTTTGGTGTTTTTTTTGCCAAAGCTCCTAAACTCAACTCCATAAAAGCCTATGTGTCAATGTACACATAGGTTTTTAGCAGAGTTTGAGCTGCTGCATTTAGGTGAGTTTTAATCTCCCTCTCCTGAACGTGGAAGAACGGCATTCAGAATAGGAACCTTTTGACCGATGGCCGTGGGAAAACCCAGCAAAATCGCGCCAAAATGTTTTTTCCGCGCCTGCGGTAAATGTAGGCCAGTGTACATGAAGCCTTAGAAATGCTGGTAGGTCTCCTGTCTGAATTGGCCCTAGTATGTATGCATGTGGAATAGGGACCTTAGATTGTAAACTCTTTGAGGGTAGGAACTCATGTGAGTTTACAGTATGAGAAGCACCGCGTAAATTTTTGGCACTGTTTAAATACTTGTAATAAATTATTAAATATGCAGAACAGATCTGCACATTGCTATTGTTTTCCTTCCCCTGTTGAGCTATTCTCTTTGCGGCTTGAAATGCTCAGTGATGTTTCCTCTTGTTATCTTTCTTATATTCAGAGGGTGAACACAAGCAAAACACGTCAAGCAAACAAAACAGTGATAAGTCTTCAGCTGCTGCGCAAAGAAAATAATTTGGTACAACACGACGTTTATCACACCAATTCCCTATTAACACGGACATGTCAGCACCAACCACTTCACGGTTGTTTTTTCTTTGTGAAGCTTTTCTTTTGCGTGTTATCACCCATCTTTGCTGCGTGTTCTGAGATATCTGATCTCCTGCAATCACAATCTCTGCAATAATCCCCCTTACTAACCTTCTGCAGGTAACCTAATTTTCCCCCATTATATTCCACTATTCTGTGAAGGGGGAAAGTACTCTGCTATAAAACAATGCAATCCCAGCTGTCTATTCTGCAGTTTCTGCTTTTTTTTGTTTTTCTTTTTTTTTTGCTAATCATAAAGTAACAATTTTAACAATCTTCGTGGCTAATTTGATATTTTCATTTGCTGCAGGGATTTTCTAGCACCAATGTCTAAGTAAAAAATTTGGAGCATAAAGTGGAAACATTGGATTCAGAGATAATCACGTAAAAGGGCTGCATGGAGAGTTTGGACGATTTCATTTGATATTGTTATGTACACTCAAAAGTTTAAAGACAGTTGACAGAAAATGTCATTCTTCAGGTGACCTCTAATCCCTGACACTTAAAGAGGACCAGTCATGATTGAGCTTATGCACCAATTAGAATGTTGTTACCTTTTTAGTATATCCCTGATGTGGAAGTTTAAGATTTCCAGAAAGCATTTTCTTCCCACATTTCCGTGGTGAGCGTGCAAATATTGCTTTGTTTCGAAAAATGATTAGTCGCGGTGTTAAGATTTACACCTTGCTTGTGAAATTCCAGCGACGGTCGTTACTTCGACCCCACAGTCAGCGCTTGTTCATTCCAGGTAATTCATGAACACAAGACTTTATTGCTAATAAACAGAACCGTGATAAAGTGCGAGCCGGTGGATGGTTTGAGTTTGGACATTGAATCACTTTGATGATTCATCATTTGCCAAGTTGGATTATTACTTTAGTAAAACATATTTATTGGTTAACATTTGTAAAAGACTCAGCCTGTAACACAGTTGAGAGTGCTGATTACTGAAAAATGAGCAGCATTTAATGAGGGTTTTGGTGGTCCTATTTACCTTGTATAGCGCTGTGTAGTATGTAGGTGCTATATAAGCTACAGGAACCAGTGGTAAATAATGGTGACTTCTGGGTGGCCAGGGCTGACGAGCCTAATTTACAAATGATACTTATGCAGAAAAAAGTTTCCACATCAGCACCAAGCTTTAGAAATTGTATTTTTATGCAGCTCAGTCTTACCAAACATCTATATAAAGCTCCCAGAAAGGAATCATAAGTGGTAAGAAGTCATTGGGCTGCAGAAATGCCTGACATGACTGTCAAAAACAAGAAGATATATATAAAGGAACTAATGTTTATTGAAAAATCACAGATCATAAACAGAATGCCTGAAATGATCTCCTTTCCACCCAAGGGACTGGAACTTTTATCCGTTATATTCAGCTCTGGTAGAGTGGAGAGCCGTTTACCCAATAATGCTGGGTCTTAGAAATAGGACTGTAATGTAAACTGACATTTTGTGCGAGGGAGCACTGTTCATTCATATTGTGTTCTTGGCAGCATAAAATATTAATATTGTAGCAGAAGAGGGGAGTGGCATTTGTGAAGAGGGAAAAAGAAGTAAAACTATTTTGAGCTATGGACAACGTACTGGAGTGCGTTTCAAGTTTCTGCCCACATTGAAACTACCACCTTGGTGGAGTCTGCAATGCATACATTGAGAAAAATGGGTGTGGAGCTGCTTATTGGTGTATAACCCTTTACTTGTGCTCCAAAATAAATGTGTTTTTAAACCTAATAGTTTCCAGTATAAAACGAATCGATAGCTAAGTAAACAATACTTTTATAAATGTAAACAATACTTAAGACCCCATTCAGACTGGGGCGACACGACTTGGTGGGGCGACCTCGGCGCGACTTGCACAGACTTCATACAATTGAAGTCAATGCAAGTCGCCTCCAGGTCGCCCCAAAGTAGTACAGGACCCTTTTTCTAAGTCGGAGCGACTTGTGTCGCTCCTATTAGAATGGGTCCTGTACTATTCAATGGCGAGCGACCCACCGCGACTTGTCAGGCGGCCAAGTCGCCTGACAAGTCGCGCTAGTGTGAATGGACCCTTATAAATGTAAAAAGAGGGGAAGTTTGGGGTAGATGATGCTGTGTACCTCCATCCCTTTCATATAGAAAACGAGGGGGGGAATTAAATTGGGACTTTATATGAGGCGTGTCACTATACTGGTTGATAACGTATGCCAAGCATATATTGACTGTCAAAAACAAGAAGATAGATAGATATATAAAGGAACTAATGTTTATTGAAAATTAATCACAGAAAAAACAGTACAAGGCATTAATCACAAATTAAACAAAAATGACATCATAGTTGTAACCATACATAGGAAAAGCCATGGGTATATAGATGCAATCATAACCCACTTACATGGGAGTAATCATCAAGAGCTAAGTGCGAGCAGAGTCCCGTTGAGGTAGATATAAAAAAAAAACAACATGTATACCACACTTTGATAGCCGAGCAATTGCATCCTAAATGCTCAACGCGTTTCGTGAACTAATTACTTCCTCAGGAGCAGCGCAATCAATATATACTTCAGCTCACAATCTTGGCATTTGGTGTATAGGATTGACTAGGGGCGTCTCCACCGGGAACTGAGGGAGTAACCCATCAACATATGACAGAGAAAAACTTGCATAATCAGTGATATTAACTATGATGGAGTGGCCAAAAAATTGCAAAGAAGGTGCAGGAAGGTACAGTCTACAGAGGGGATGAAATGGGTACTCCTCAGACATAGATAGGGTGACTCCCAACATCACGCTGGCGTTTTCTGTGAGGGAAGGCATCCCCATCCGATCGGGCATGTCGAGCAGGTGTTGGCGCCAAAACAAAGCTTCCCCAAAGAAAGGATGCCAACAAGGGTTGGTTATCGGCGTCCTTTCTGCATTGCACTGCTCTGTCCTGAGGAAGTGATAATTAGTTCAAGAAACGCATTGAGCATTTAGGATGCAGTGGCTCAGCTATCAAATAGTGGTACACTTGTTGTTTTTATTTATTTAATATATCTACCTCAACGAGACTCTGCTCGCAATCAGCTCGTGGTGAGTACTCCCACGTGAGTGGGTTATGATTGCATCTATATACCCATGGCTTTTCCTATGTATGGTTCCAACTATGATGTCCTTTATGTTTAATTCTTGATTAATGCCTTGTACTGTTTCTACCATGATGTATTATCTATATTTATTATCTGTGATTCATTTTCAATAAACATTAGTTCCTTTATATATATCTTCTTGTTTTTGACAGTCCATATATGCTTGGCATACGTTATCAAACAGTATAGTGACACGCCTCATATAAAAGTCCCAATTTTAATTCCCCCCTCGACTTTTATAAATGTGCGATATGATTTGCCTAGTACATAAACAATAAAACACTATGTACATTAAAATACAATAAAGTGACTTCACTGTGCTTGCAATAAAATCTGTGAATAAAGTGATCTGCTGAGATCCAATGAAAAAAATCAATAAAGTGACGTGCTTTTAAATAAAAAAAACATTTTTTTTTTATTCCAGTGACAATTAGGATGCAAAAAAATGAAGAGAGGAGGAGATCATGGTAAAGGATAGGGGGGATGGGGGTGGGGCTGGGCAGGTCTAGGCATGCCTGTCTAAGAAAGACCAACAACCTTTTCAGGAAGTCAAAGACAGCTTGGCAAATTCAGATAAAGTATGCTAGCGTTGTTGGTGGAGAACAGGAAGAACCTGATTGCCTGGCTTAGATAAGACTTTCTAAGCTACACAAGTCGCTAGCCAGAAAATGAATAATATCAAAGATAAAGATATTTAACATACTATTAGTAGAAAATTTTCATTTTTGACCAGAGTTTCCTGTTAGGTATTTTCATTAATAGAATGTACATATATTGTTTGCACTGTTTTTTACCTTTTTTATGATTAAACAATTTTCTGAAGTGTTAATATTGTCTCTAATGCACTACTGCAGAACTTGAAAGTGATTCTAACCGTCAAAATTTTTTTTTTTCTTTAAAATGACAAACGTCATACTTACCTGCCCTGTGCAGTGGTTTTGCTCAGAGCATCCCTGATCCTCCTCCTTCTCGGTCCCCCCCCCGGCCGAGTGCCCCCATAAGCAAGCCTCTTGCTTATGAGGGCACTCCTGCTGGCTAGCTCCTGAGCCTTGCTGTCTGCGTCTATTGACACAGACAGCCGGATTTGGCCCTGTCCCCGATCCTCCTCACTGGCTGCGATTGATTTGAAGCAGGAGCTCCTGCGGCTATGTCTGGGCCAATGAAAAGGAAGACAGCAGAGAGAGCTTCTGCTCTCATGCACATCGCCGGTTGGGGGGGGGTGGAAACTACATGCAGAAGGTTTCTTTACACTCATGCAAGAAATGCATTACCTTCTGCCTTTATAACCACTTTAAAGAATCCCTGTCTCTTTGAAGAGTGCTACTATAGTGTTAATCTTTAGATATATCTGTGTGTGGTGACAATGTGTGTTACAGCTGTTTATTTTAAGTCATAAGTGTTATCGCTACTATTGTGAAGCTGAAAAATCTTGAGGCTGAGAGTAGCATTGTCACAGTGATGGCGCGGTGTCAGTTTGACCAGCCATTGAGGGTGGCCAGAGTCTGACATCATGTCTGTCACCCGCCAGACCAAAGGATAATTTGATAATTTTATACAAAAAAAACCTCCGCCTTCATCAGTTACATTGAAAACTTTGAATGGATTCTTAATAGAGTTTTCCTGTGTGCGCAATTAAGATAATTATTTCTCAGCAGATACTGCTGGCCAGTCAGACAGGCCAAACATGGTTTGAATCTCAGCAGGAACTGGCAGAGATTCAAACCGTGTATTTGCAGGCTATATGTTCCAAGTCGATCGATCAACTTGGGTACAACCAGCATGCCGGGGTTTACCTGGGATTATTGGTAACGGCTTCTATAGCTGCTAGCAATAATCGCTATCCTCTCCTGGTGGGGACAGCTTAGTTACAGCAAAGAAATGTGCTTCATGTATGGTCAGACCTAACTCTCCTGGTCCAGCACTTATCTTCCCTACATAGATTTACAAAGGAAAGCTCTATTTTGAGTCCATTCTAGTTTCTCATTTTAACTGAAACCCTGATGAGGGGGAGTTCTTTATGCTCCCTAAAAAGCGTTGGCTGTTTTTTTGAGGTTTTTTTTAATTATTTTACCTTTTTTTATTTTAATTTAAGTATTTTTTTATTTTTATTTGGCATGTTTTTATCATTGACATGAGCTGTCTGATCTGGCAATTTTCAGCTAGGTGACCCCGACTGGAAAATAACATCCATCAGGTTAGGGAATTTCCTTTGCACTGTCATAAACAGAAATGTTTGGCTGAGCTATGGAGTGTACAGCAGGTGGTGGTGGGCAGTCATATTGTGTGTCCTGAGCTAAATGTACTTCAGTGTTGGTGGACACAGGTTCTGGTGCCACCCATCCTGAGATGTTTTAGCTCTTCCTGATACATATTCTAGAAAAATGATAAAATAGGTAAAAATCCCTTTTAATGGCAGTTGTGCAGACCCGTGATGGGAGTGCAGAGATCTCGTCAACAGAGTTCTTGAGATATACTGTCAGGTGGTCTAAATCTCCAGAATCCACCAAACATTTAAACATCAGTTTTGGGTAGAGTGCCTCTTGAATCTTGGCATAGTTCTTTGTTGATCGTTTTAGGTCAGGATTTCATTGGTATGGCACATAGACGCACCACAGGATGTACACTGAGCCCTTGCTGCGTAGAAAATGTCAAAATTCCAAAACTCGCTCTTCTTCAGTCTTAGCCGCGTACATACAGCCCGCCCCCCACAGCTCACTTTGTATACAAACATGAAAGAATAATGAGAGTCCTGCAGGGATGACACAAAACATCAGCCGAGGATTCGGCAGGGGCTGAAAGGAGATAATTTTATTTCACAAAGAAGACTGTTCCCAGCCTGCTATATTCAAGACAAAAGAGGGGACAATTTAACGGCATTCGACCAGAAAGAGTGATGAGAGGGGGTGGTTCTGGTCACATGACCCTTCAGAATGCGTTACATTATTAGATAAATCGGCAGCCTTTTCTGATATTTTACTTTCATGGACTGACAAAGCTTGCACTGAGAATAGCACTGCACAGTATGACTTCTCTCATTCTTTATGCTGAGTAATTCTCAGTATCTGTACTTGTACTGTATGTATGGACACTGCACAGTATGACTTCTCTCATTCTTTATGCTGAGTAATTCTCAGTATCTGTACTTATACTGTATAAATGGACACTGCACAGTATGACTTCTCTCATTCTTTATGCTGAGTAATTCTCAGTATCTGTACTTATACTGTATAAATGGACACTGCACAGTATGACTTCTCTCATTCTTTATGCTGAGTAATTCTCGGTATCTGTACTTATACTGTATAAATGGACACTGCACAGTATGACTTCTCTCATTCTTTATGCTGAGTAATTCTCAGTGTCTACTTATACTGTATATATGGACACTGCACAGTATCACTTCTCTTATCTTGTATGCTGGGTGTAACTCCCAATGACCATCAGTATTCTGTATGTGTGGGTGCTGTACTGTAGCATGTCTCATCATTTGTATGCTGGTAGTAATTGTCAATTTTGTTAGTATCTGTTTCTATATGTACAGTAATGTAAAACGGTATTTGATCCCCTGCTGATTTTGTATGTTTGCCCACTGACAAAGAAATAATCAGTCTATAATTTTAATGGTAGGTTTATTTTAACAGTAAGAGACAGAATAATCAAAATATCCAGAAAAAAGCATTTAAAAAAACTATAAATTGATTTGCATTTTAACTACTCACTGACCACCCTAGGCAGATTTACTGCGGCAGTGCGGCTCGGCTGCGCATAATCATGTAGATCTACGTGATTATGTGCATGTGGCCTCGGCGATCGCCGCCGGCCTCTCGCAATCTTCAGGGAAACTAACAGGAGAGCCACCTGCCTATGTAAACAAGGCAGGTGGCTCTCCTGTCAGACAGGCACAATGAGATTGTGAGTCTCAGCTAAGCTGAAACATCGATCTCTGTGTGCCTGTCACAGAGTCCCCCCCCCACAGTTGGCAAGCAAAATTTAGGAGCACACTTAACCCCTTGATCACCCCCCAGTATTAACCCCCTTCCCTGCCAGTGTCAGTTATACAGTAACAGTGCATATTATTTAGCACTGATCACTGTATTCGTGTCCCAAAAAGTGTCACTTAGTGTCAGATTTGTCCGCCGCAATGTCGCAGTCCCACTAAAAACCACTGATTGCCGCCATTACTAATAAAAACAACAAAAAAATAAAAAGTCCAAAAATCTATCCCATAGTTTGCAAACGCTATAACTTTTGCACAAACCAATTAATATACACTTTTTGGGATTTTTTTTTCTTTTTTTTACCAAATATATGCAGCAGAATACAAATTCGCCTAAACTGATAAAACATTTTTTTTTTTTTTTTTTTTTATTGGGAATGTTTTAAAGCAGAAAGTAAAATATACTGTTTTTTTTTTTTTTTTCAAAATTGTCGCTTTTTTTTGTTTATAGTGCAAACTCTAAAAACCGCAGAGGTGATCAAATACCACCAAATTAAAGCTCTATTTGTGGGGCAAAAAGGACATCAATTGTATTTGGGTACAGCGTGGCACGACCGCGCAATTGTTAGTTAAAGCAACGCAGTGCCGAATCACAAAAAATGGCCTGGTCATTAAGGGGTAAAACCTTCTGGGTCTGAAGTGGTTAATGAGTGAAAAAGTATATGATTCCTTATCAGTCAGCAAGATTTCTGGCCCCCAGGTGTCCTCTATACAGGTAAAGAGCTGAGAGTAGGAGCACTCTCTTAAAGAGAATGCTCCTAATCCCAGCTTGTTACCTGTATAAAAGACACCTGTCCACACCTGTCCACAGAAACAATCAATCAGATTACAATCTCTCCACCATGGTCAAGACCAAAGAGCTGTCCAAGGTTTGTCAGGACAAGATTGTAGACCTACACAAAGTTGGAATGGGCTACAAGACCATCACCAAGCAGCATGGTGAGAGGGTGACAACAGTTGGTGTGATTATTGACAAATTAAAGAAACACAAATTAACTGTCAAACTCCCTCGGTCTGGAGCTCCATGCAAGATCTCACATCGTGGAGTTTCAGTGATCATGAGAACGGCGAGGAATCGGCCCAGAACTACATGGGAGAATCTTGGCATGCTGAAATTATACTCGCCAAGAAAACAATTGGTAAAACATTACGTTGGGAAGGACTGAAATCCTGCAGCGCCCACAAGGTCCCCCTGCTCAAGAAAGCACATGTACAGGCCCGTCTGGAGTTTGCTAATTAACATCTGAATGATTCAGAGGAGAACTGGGTGAAAGTGTTGTGCACAGATTAGACCAAAATCGAGCTCTTTGGCATCAACTCAGCTCGCCGTGTTTGAGGGAGGAGGAATGTTGCCTATGACCCCAAGAACACCATCCCCACCGTCAAACATGGAGGAGGAAACATTATGCTTTGGGGGTGTTTTTCTGCCAAAGGGGACAGGAAAGCTTCACCGCATCAAAGAGACGGTGGACGGGGCCCTCAGCCAGGGCATTGAAAAATGGATCATGGATTGGTATTCCAGCATGACAATGACCCAAAACAAACAGCCAAGGCAACAAAGGAGTGGCTAAAGAAGAAGCACATTAAGGTCCTGGAGTGGCCTAGCCAGTCCCCAGACCTTTATCCCATAGAAAATATGTGGCGGGAGCTGAAGGTTTAAGTTACCAAACGTCAGCCTCAAAACCCTAATGACTTGAAGAGGATCTGCAAAGAGGAGTGTGTGCAAACCTGCAAACTAAAGGAAACGTCTGACCTCTGTGATTGCCAACAAGGGTTTTGCCACCAAGTACTAAGTCATGTTTTCCAAAGGGGTCAAATACTTATTTTACTCATTAAAATGCAAATCAATGTTTAACTTTTTTGAAATTGTTTTTTCTGGATATTTTTGTTGTTCTGTCTCTCACTGTTAAAATAAACCTACCATTAAAATTATAGACTGATCATTTCTTTGTCAGTGAGCAAATGTACAGAATCAGCAGAGGATCAAATACTTTTTTCCCTCACTGTATACTTTTTCTCTTTCTAGTTCTCTAGTTTGCAGTTTGAAAAGTCATGTCAAGCAATGGTTGAGTTACCTTACAGATCAGTACACACGAGTTAAATCCTCGTTTCTATCCTTACCTACGCACTGTAGCGTTCAACCAGAAAATGACAGACAGACTATTTGCTAGTTTCCGGTCCTCGTTATTGTCAGATCTTCTCTTCTCATTTTCCTTCTGGCGCTCTGTCCATGGATTCATCTTTGTTTTGTCCATTTCATTTTGTTTGTTTTTTATATTTGGTTGTCGCGCTTGAGTAAACAGTTCGCTCTTAGCAATTTGGCTTTATTGACTGAGAGAATAAATTTGCTTTGTTTAATACCATGCGCGGAGCGTTGTGTGATTTCCAGACTTTTAATTGCACTATAAATTGCTGGAAGTTTGTGTCCTTTTAAAGCGTTAGTAAATTCATGCGGCAGGTGATGTGCGTATCTATAAAACTCCTAATAAATACAGATGATGCAAGAGGCAGAGGGAGGATGTGAATGGGGGTGTGGGGGGTGTGTGGGGGGGGGGGGGGGTCGTGTTTCTGCAGATAAAATTTACATTATTAAGAATCTCAGGTTTTGGCTCCTTTTTATCCCCTTTTTATTTACTCTTGAAATTCATCTGACTCCCTTATCCAAATGGGCGCTAAATTAGAATAGTAGTATTAAAGCGGAGTTCCGGCCTCAAATACCTTTTTTAAAGCGGAGTTCCGGGCACAAAATCGATATTTTTTTTTTTTTGTGCCCCTCCGCTAGCTAGACATCACCTGAAAAGGAATTGGATAGTTAGGTTTTTTTTTTTTTTGTTTACTCACCTTGTAATTGAAGATCGTAAATACTCACCTCAGAGTTCTTCCTCCATCAGTGCCGCGGCTCACCCGTCACTTCCTGTCTCGCGATGAATCCTGGGAGCTGAACGTCATCGCTCCCAGGAATCAATGCGATGGCACCGGCCCCGCTCGTCACTTCCGGGCGATGCCGCATTCCCCTGCTAAACAGCTTCTGGGCATGCCCAGAAGCTGTGGAGGAATGCAGCGCCGCACCGGAAGTGACGAGAGGGGCCGGTGCAGGCGCATTCTGGGACAAGAAGACGCGGAAGAAGACACAGAAGAGGACCGCGCCGGCTTCAGCTGCCCACAAGAGAGATGGAAACGCTGTGGAAGAAATTTTATAAGTAAGTATTTCTTCTAAAAGGCAAGTGCGAACCGGGACAGATCAGAGGCTAGCCATTGTGGAATGTGCTAGCCCTGACTGTCCCGGGGGTATGTTTATTGAAAAATTACTTCTGTGCCTGGAACTCCGCTTTAACTAAAAATACCCCTATAATACTAATCCATCGCCCTTTACAGAACTGCTATTCTCATACTTACAAGGTGTACAGTATTGGATTTTAGTCAAAATGTTACTTTTAAAAACGCTGTCTGAGCGTGGCCATCTTGGATGTGGGCATCTGAAGCCGCAGTGTAATCTGCTGTGTCCTTCTTCCTGATTCCAGGGAGTGTTCTGGGAGTTCTTCCTGATTCCAGCCTCCTGGGAGTGATGACAAACAGCTCCCAGGATGCAATGCAAAGGTGGAAGTGATGTTGGTGGCCTTGGCCACAGAGGGGGTAGAAGGAGGAAGTACAATCAAAAATGCCCTGAAAATAAGGTAAGGGACCCCCAAAAAAAATTGAAGATGCCCAATTGTTGATCAGCATAGCGAGCACTCCAGGAATCACTAAAGTTGCAAACTAGGCCGGAACTCCACTTTAAGTAATTATTTTAATGTTCAAGTTATAGAATTGCCACATTCTTCGTGTGATTGGTTTTAATTGCCAATGTGTCCATACTGTTGCTGCAGTTAACCACTTAAGCCCCGGAAGATTTTACCCCCTTCCTGACCAGGCCCTATTTTGCGATGTGGCACTGCATGACTTTAATGGACAATTGCACGGTCATGCTACGCTGTACCTAAACAAATTTGACGTCCTTTTTTTCCCCACAAATAGAGCTTTCTTTTGGTGGTATTTGATCACCTGTGCGATTTTTTTTTTTTTTTTTTGATCATGTGCTATAAACAAATAAAGAGCGTCAATTTTGCAAAAATAACAATATTTTTCACATTTTTTTTATATGTAATTCCCCAAAAAAATTTTTTAACATTTTTGGCCAATTTGTTTTCTGCTACCTATGTTTGGTAAAAAAAATCACAATAAGCGTATTTTGATTGGTTTGCGCAAAAGTTATTGCGTTTACTAAGGGAAAGATTTTTGTCATTTTTGTTGTTTTTTTTTTAATGAGTAATGGCGGCGATTTGCGATTTTTTTTTTTTTCTTTTTTTTTTGCGACATTGCGGCTGACAGATCGGACCCTTGACTGACATTTTTTACACTTTTGGGGGTACCAGTGACATTACTACAGTAATCCAGTGCTATACATATACACTGTTACTGTAAAAATTACACTGGCAGGGAAGGGGTTAACTTTATTGGGGAAGGAGGGGTTAAGTGTGTCCCTAGGGGCGTGTTTCTAATTGTGCAGGGATGTGGCTTTACATGTAACAGCAGAGATCTACGGTCCTACATAGCAGGACTGTTAGATCTCTGCTGTTACACAGGGAAGAATGACAGGCGGCTTTGTTTACATTAGCTGCCTGCCTTTCTTCCTTCACAGCGGACGATCGCGAGTGACCGGCGGACATCGGGTTCGCCGGTCACACGCGCAGACTTGTTAGGGAACGAGCCGGGGCGGGAGCCTGCTATTGGCTCACAGGCTAGTGACGTACCCATATGTCACTTTGCCTGGCCGGGGCTGACTGCCGCAGTATATGTACTTGCGGCGGTCGGCAAGCGGTTAATATTCTCTGGTCATTGCTGAAGGGTATGTGCTCATTTCATTGCTGTAGCAAACATACACAGGTTGCTATTGTCACATATTGTTGCTTTGGTGAATATACACTCATCAGCCACTTTAATGGGTACGCCAGTTCAATTCCTTAGTAACACAAATCGCTAATCAGCCAATGACATGGTAGCAACTCCATTCATTAACCTCTTATTAACACTGAATGCGGCTTTGAAATTGTGCGACTTCATCTGAAATCACATGATTTCAAAGCCGCATGTCAGTGTGACTTTGAATACCTCTCTGCAGCTTTTTGCACGGATGTCTATTCAAGTCGTACTGAAATCTGTAAAAGTAGTGCAGGAACTACTTTTTCAAATCAATGTGGCACCACAAAGTCGGTGTCGCATCGATTTGAACATGGCCATTGTCGACAATGGGTGCAACTTGTCAAATCGAATGACGAGTCACTCCAGTGTGATTGAGGGCTTGGGTATCTAGTCGTGGTGAAGACGACGTGCTGAAGTTCAAACCGAGCATCAGAATGGTAAAGAAAGGGGATTTAAAGCGGAGTTCCACCCAAAAGTGGAACTTCCGCTTTAGGGAGTCCTGACCCCCTGACATGCCACATTTGGCATGTCATTTTTTTAGGGGGGGAGCGGGTACCTAGTTTTGACAGGTACCCGCTCCCACTTCCACTCGGAGTGCCGCGGCGCCCTGAACGGAAGTTCTCCTCTCCCCCTCCCTCCCTGCAATCTTCTGGGACACGTCAGAGGTCCCAGAAGATTGCCGGCCAATCGAGACGCACAGCGCGACTCGCACATGCGCAGTGGGTACCCGGCTGTGAAGCCGCAAACTGTCACAGCCGGGTGCCCACAGCAGTGATGCCAGCGCCGAGGGAGAGGATCGAGGCTTCGGGCGGCCGCATCGCTGGACCGTTGGACAGGTGAGTGAATGGCTGGAACTCCGCTTTAAGTGACTTTGAACGTGGCATGGTTGTTGGTGCCAGACGGGTGGCCTGAGTATTTCAAAAACTGCTGATCTGCTGGTATTTTCATGCACAACCAGCTCTAGAGTTTACGTAGAATGGTCTGAAAAAGAGAAAATTGTGTAAAAGTCGTGTGGACGAAAATGCCTTGATGACTATGCTGAAAATCAATTCCAATTTTTCATCAACAAATGAAAATGGAACAAAAATGAGAAGGACATTTACCCACCTGAACTTCTGCTTTCCTCGGAGCTCCACAGCCCCCCAGACCAGTTCTCTGCCCTGTGTACTCCCTCACTCCCATTTACTTCCTCATCCCCACTACAGATTATTAGATTTTTACTCCAGGAGTATATAAGAAGTTTGGAAATTGTAGAAAAATGCTTAAATAATGCATCTTGTTGCACTAGTAAATATACATAGATCATTGCCATCATAAATGTGCTCATATTGTTGTTGCCGTGAATAAAATCAGGTCATTGCTACAGGGTATGTGCCCATTTTGTTTCTCTAGTAAATCTACCCAGGTTTTTGCCAAAGTATATTTTCTCTTCAGTGTCTCAAGAATGACCGTTTATTGCACCAGTAAATATGGTTACACAATAGCCGTGGTAAATTTTCCTATTTGTGCTGCCCTAAAGGTGTCCACAGGAAATATGGTTAGATCACTGCTGCAGTGAATAGTCCCATCATTGTACTTAGTGACAGTGACATAACCCTACCGGCCAATTCAGCTGTCGATCGTGAAAGTGAAGTTATTTGTGTTAAGGCTTTTTGCATTCACAAGCGGGACTGAAGTGTTAAATAGCAGAAAACGTCAGGGATTGAAGTTGTCAGTAATTATTTACATGAAGTTTTCCCACGTGTCGCGCTCATTAAAAACTTGTAATTAACTTGCAGAAAAAACAGCGTATAGGACAGCTTCCTTCATAACACGATTTCAGAGCGGTTTATTGCCTCTGTTGCTCAGGCGGCTTCATTATATATAAACCATGTACAAATGGATAAGCAACATTATAATTTCAGTGAGAAAAGAGGACCGGTGTCGCTTTGAAATAAAGGCAAGAACAAGACTTTGTGCCCAGATGTTCATCAAGAACTCCAAAGCTTGGATTATCAGAAGATCGGTCTCCCCGGAATTGACGACGCTGTGGCAGAAGACTGAAATTCTAGTGAAAGATGGAGAAAAAGATTCTGTAATCACCAAACCTTGATGGAATTGTGTGCTAAAAGTCAGCAATGATAAACTAGAATGTGCTTTAATATTAAAATTTGTGAACAAATCTGCAGTATTTTGCGAAGGCTGTGTGAATTAAGAGATATGATTGAGGAAGTTGTTGTTGATGAATTCCTGTCTAGGGATCCCATAAAGGAATTCTGCCAGAGTGCTATTAAGGTTTCCTTAATGTTAGAATTCTTCACCCTTACCCATGTATGAGGAATTTTCTGTCCTCATTTTTTAGGAATAATGCGTTTAGATTATTGGTTCTTCAAATCAGCCAATAGAGCTCACAGAGGAATCTATCATGCTGGTGCAGCACAGCTGCCCCTCTACTTAGGCTCTGCAGAGGGTTCTGCGTCTAGGTAAGCCCTCATATAAGGGAGGCAGAGCTTGCTTTTATTTCAGCAGTATCTCTACTTGGAAGGGATCTTATTTCCTTTTAGCCCCATGGCTATTTTCCATCTCGTTACGCTCCTAATTTTGGCCATACACTGCTTGAATCCGCCAAAATTTGAGTTTGTGGGTTCGCCCTGTCAGTACCACCCAGCTTGACAAACTTTAATATGAAAATTGAAGGACCCAGGGCAAAATGGTCAGCGGAACGGTGACCGCAGCCAATCAAATGCAATCATTGTTCAGGCATTCAGACAGCTGCAGGAGCGGCAGCTGTCAGAGTGCAGTGGTGGTCAGTGCAGAGTCCTCCATCCATGATTTCTTTATACAAGTGTATGTCTAGGTTGTTTCTCGCACTGATAGGTGATAAGCCGGTAACCACATTGAAAACAACTTATGCTAGCCATACAATTGTGGATGTTCCTTGTTCAGCCCCTTGGTCTGAACATAATTAATAGTTGAACAGTATGGATGAAGGAATCTGCCCTACTGACTTCTGTATTCTGATAGCCACAGCCCCCGTCTCTGTATGGATACCCACACAATGATTAAAGCCTCGTACACACACAACGATTATCGGCCGACCGATCATCCGTCTTTTGTCCAGAGTTGTGTTTTGTTGGTTGGAATGTGCCTAGACTGCACACAAATTTTCTCGGCCAACAAAAATCTACTTCAGAAGTGATGTCATGTGTTGGTTTGCTTTATTTGTGTTCTTTCTTCACTGAGCATGCCCAGACTTGCTCATTAGATTTTTCCCTGTCGAAATCTGTACTGACTGCATGAAAATCGGCCGTGTTTTGACGGCAGACAAAAATTGTATAGTCTGCACACCAGATTTTTTTCGGCCGAAAAGTCGCAGTCGGTTGTCGGAAGCATCATACTAACAAGCCGAAAATCGGCAGATCGGTCGTTGGACGAAAATTCCTTGCCAATTTTCGACGCGTGTGTACGAGGCTTTAGTCTGATTAGATGCAGTTCTGCCAACAATTTCCACCTGGCTTCTTTGATTTTTTGGCCGGAGTTTGGGGAGCCAGCTGGTGCAGAAATGTTAAAAGATAAGTTCACCTTAGGAAATGTTACATGTCTCACCCCTTTTTTAGGATGGAACATGTAACACTGCTGCAGTCGCTACCCAACCTGCCTCATCTAGTAATAGCGAGCCAGGGATTTTCTCCCCAAACCCGCTGTCACAATATTTTTTTTAAATGCTCCGCCTGCCCAGCACGTCATTCATTCACATAGTTCTGTGAATGGGAAAACTACAGCTGATGGCTTGTAGTTTTCAGTGAGAGCACTGGTGAACTCTAGGTAGTTCATTCATTGACTTACGAGGTACGAGCAGACAGTTTACACTGACAGTCTGCCAAAGCCCCGCATTGCACCCACGATTGGCTTTGCAGGCCTCCAGTAAAAAAAATAAATGCACATTTTTTTTTACATGCGTTTTCTTTTTTTACAAAGGTTACCTTATCCTTTAAGCACGGATTACATTATGCAGTATGAGGATAGCCACGAGAGGGCAACTCTTGTAACAAGTCTGTATATAAAAGTATGATATGAAGTGTAATGTTAAAGTCCTATTGAAAGCTACTTTCAGGAAGCCTGACAATATTATAACCAACAGTGTGTCCTGTGTGAAAATTTGTATACAGTTTCCCTAATCCTTATAAATATTCAGCTTGTCTGGTTGACAGCTGCATTATTCAGTGCGTCTGTTTCTGACAGATCTGTGTTTTCAGAAATTGTTTCAAAAGATGGTAAATATTTCTGCGGTCTTGGATTTGGATTTGGTCCTAGTTTTAGATTTTGTATTAAAAGCAAATATCTTGCGATGGAGATAAATTGGACGCTAGAGGCTGGTCGAATATCTGAAATCTTCTAGTATAATTGAAAGAAAGGACTTTAGTACTGCAGGTTGCTGAATACAAATCGCTTTTTAATGGTAATGCTGCTGGACAATCCGGTTGGTCTTATCTACAGTGTAAACATTAAATGCACATTTATATTATATTCTGCCAGATTAGTTTCGTAGTTAATTTGTTGCATTAGACTGATAAACTCTAATCATATGTTAACCACTAAAGGACTGCAAGGTTCTACCCCCTTAATGACCAGGCCGTTTTTTGCGATACCACACTGTGTTACTTGAACTGACAATTGCGCGGTCGTGCGACACTGTACCCAAATAAAATTGATGTCCTTTTTCCCCCCACAACTAGAGCTTTCTTTTGGTGGTATTTGATCACTTCTGTGATTTTTATATTTTTTGCGCTTTAAACAAAAAAAGAGCCACAGTTATGAAAAAAAAAAAACCAATATATTTTACTTTCTGCTATAAAACATTCCCAATAAAATGTTCATCAAAAATCATCATTTTAGGCCAATATGTATTCTGCTACATATTTTTGGTAGAAAAAAAAATCACAATAACTATATATTGATTGGTTTGCACAAAAGTTATCACGTCTACAAACTAGGGGAAAGATTTGTCATTTTTATTTATTTTTTTTTATTTTACTAGTAATGGCGGCGATCAGCGATTTTTACCAGGACTGTGACATTGCGGCGGAACAGATCGGACACCTGACACTTTTGGGGGGACCAGTGACATTACGAAAAATATACACTGTTACTGTACTAATGACACTGGCATGGAAGGGGTTAACACCAGGGGCAATCAAAGGGTTAAATGTGTGCCATGGGGATGCTTTCTAACAGTGTGGGGGTTTGGCTCACTGGATGAACACAGAGACCGGTGTTCCTAAATAGAAGGAATACAGGATCCCTGTGTTCATCACTGACAGAACATCAGTCTGCTGTGTTTACATTGGCAGACCGCCGTTCTGTCTCCATGGGGAGCGATCGCAGGTGCTCGGCGGACATCATGGCTGCCGGACCTGCTGATTGGCTTCCTTTTTAGCCAATTGGCACATGCATGCCCACACTAACTGCAACACGAAGCGACGTACATGTACTTTGTTTCGCGTAACAGAGCCAACCTGCCGCTGTTAAACTAGTCAGCAAGTGGTTAAACAGTATTTTGATTTGCCTTTACCTTCTTTTCCACTAATTAGAGACTCAGTGAGGTTGATTTACTGAAACTAGAGAGTGGAAAATCTGATGCAGCAAATAAATTGGAAAGTGATTGGTCTCAGTGCAGAGCTGCACCAGATTTTGCACTTTTCAGTTTTAGTAAATCAACCCCAGTGTTACTAGCTGAGTGTATGGTGCAGATCATGTGACCTGGCTTTCGTGTATGAACAGAGCTAATGAATACATATATAGCAGTTTACATATTTATAACCACAGAGGCTACCATAGCTGAAAATCTAATTTTGATTGGCTGTCATGCTGCTCCTCTGGCATCAATACAGAACTGGCTGCATAATTGTTCCAGTTAGAGACCCAGAAATCAGCATGACAGGAAACAAGCATCTGTTGTCGTATTTTTTACACAGTGTCAGAAGGTAGTGCCTGGTGCTTGCTCCCCATGTCGCTGAGCATCTCCTAGGGACTTGGTGCTGAAAAGGCGTACAAAGTCTAAATAGTTGATTATGTACAGCCACTGAGTGGTGCGTTTGCTTTGTACAATGGCATGTCCAAATGAAAATGTCTTGCAGTGCTGCACCACCACAGATGAATGCTTTTTTTTTCTTTACGTCATACCTCCCTCCTTCCTGCAGAGGGAGCTCTTCACAATGCAACCAGTGTAAGTATATTATGTAGAACCCCCATCCTTGCCATCTTGGTTTCGGGCAAATCTCAGTGAACACAGGAGCTATACAGCAGGAAAGATATGGAACATTATGTGGACATGACTAAATTGAAAATTTATATCTCTACTCAAGTCCCACTTCACCTCTTAAAAAAAACTTTTCTACGTCAGGCCTGCAAATTGCAGCGGTGGGGGACTCTGAGCAACTTGGGGAGCGATGATGATCTGTAAATAAATGCCATAATTGGGATTGATCACAGAAGGATCTTTGTGTAGACATCACACAACTGGACAGTATGTTTGAAAGCAATTTATAGCTTTCAGGGACCAGTTCTTTCTTTTAAACAAGTTGGAAGCCATTACACACAATGCAGTTCCACACACAAGTGATTTCTTCTTGCCAACATGACTTCTCTTCAGCTCCAGGAGGCATATACAGTATGTACGTTCTACCATCCAGTGCTAGAACCTTTTGGGCTCATTTTATATATTTGTATTTAGTAAGATTGTCACCTTCTGTCCTCACTGCTGCCCTCCTAGGCAGGTATATAGGTATAGGTTCATAGGTATTTGCACTATGTAGGGCATATAGGTAGAAGGAGAATGTGAGGTGGGGGCAGAACATGCTAAGATTTTTCATCTGCACATTAGAGCTTCATGGTTTACTAGTATTATCCTTTAAAAACATATTTTTGTGCCTGGAAATGTATTTGGTTGATATTAGCAGCACAGCCACTTTCCTTTTGGGCGGTCTGACTGCAGCAATCTTCTTCTGAATAATCGAGCGTGCTAAAACTTCTTCAACTTTCTTCAAAGTTTTGAGTAACTTTTGTCATCTCTCTTCTTCCTGCAGAGGGCAGCATTGTGCTGGAGATCAACCTATTTCCCAGGAATTAGCAGAGCAGTAAATCTTCATATTCTGTAAAATGTTAGGAAAATCTGCTTTTATTTCATGCCAATTGCATCTGCTGCGACCGCTACAGCGCTCTCTTGTCCCTTCTTTTCTGTGTCACAGCCAATTGGGGATATGAGAAAAAATAAATATCTAACAAGAGAGAAATAAAAATTTGTGACAAGAGGAAGCAGTGGAGATAAATTTATATACTTAATTCATATTTCTTTCCAAATATGAGCGTAGAAAGCGTCGCTGTAGCACTCAGCCAACTGGCCCTTCAGTAGTCACTGACTGCAATCTACAATCAGAAATCATAATAAAAGAGCAGAGATAATGAAGATCTATTCTCCGAGCTTACTTTCCAGGACCACAATAGGAAAAAAAAGTAGTAATGTGGCCAACAATGATGGCACAGATATCAGTTTTTATTTTCAAATTCCAGAAACTGTATCTTCCATGTGTGATTGTTTTTTTTGCCGGCTGTCCATGTATGTAAATACACATGGTACTCCATTTTCTTCTGTAAGAGGCGGTGGAGAATGATTGCAGTAGCATGATGTGTGTGTTGCCAGTTCTGGAGTCAAATGATATTGCTGTCTCTCAGAGCAGCTGGTTGCATGGAGAAGCTCCAACTAGTCACCGTGTCTTTTCTGCTAGACTGCCCCCACCACTCAGAGGGATGGTAAATGCATCACTTCCCCATATTAAATGATTTTCTTTGTATTACAAAATGTTTTGCTTGGTTTATTCTCATAAAAGCAAAAATCTGATCAGTAAAGTCCTGGGAAAGCCCCATCAGCGTCTCTGAAAATCCACGTACTGTACATACAATCTACTGACCGCACCAAAAAACATCGGAGCCCAAGGTTTTTGATTATAAAATTGATTCATAGCAGAATAAAGCCAACGCATTTTGGGGGCCAGAAAACACCTCCCCCTTAAACAGGGCTCTAAGACAAGTACTAATACCAAAGTCCTAAATATAAAAAGTCATGAATATAGAAAATTAATATACAAGTCAAAATAATGAATATAAAAGTCAAAGGGCATACATAGCCATTTGCATATAATATCGGATTCCAGTAAATAGCATAATATCCTACATACCAAAGATAACAAAACTTCATTAGCAAACCGTGAAACAAATAGATTGATAGGTAGGTAACACCGAATGGTTTGCTGTCTCCCTGGTGCCAGGGTTCGGCATGTGGTGGGCGGGGTTGATAAATTACTGGGAGGGGCTGGGCATGACCCAGCTGTCTTGGTCCACATTGGAACCAATGACCGAATATATGGAAGGTGGAGGCTCATTAAAAACCAATTTAAAAAACTAGGCTGCAAGTTGAAGAGAAGGACCTCTAAGGTGATATTCTCTGAAATATTTCATGCACAACACAGGAAAGACAGGGGGAGATTAGAGAACTGAATGCATGGCTAAAGACCTGGTATAAGGAGGGATTTGGGTTTTTAGAGCCCTGGGCTGACTTTTCATTGGAGTGCAACCTATATGCTAAAGATGGTTTGCACCTAAATGAAAGGGAATCTGCTGTGCTGAGAAGAGTTTTCTGGGAAGGCTGGAAAAGTATTAAACTAGGATTGAGGGAGGGAGGGGGGGGGTGAATTTGATTATAATGGTCAGACAGAGGTCAGCCCCTATATTAAATAATCAAAACAGCAACTCAAATGTTTGTCAAATGAGTTTCAGATGACGCTCAGTGGGGGGAGGCGAAACGCGTAAAGCGGGGAACTAGCCTCTGACGTCACTACCGGTGGTTGGAATGCACGCCGAGGCAGCGCTCACCACATGATATTAGAGGCTGATCAATCGTAAATTTTACCTGTAAGTGTATTTGATTCATATTTTAATAAAAGTCTACATTATTACACTATGGAGATCTTCTTTAATTGCATGAATACCCGTCCATTGGAGTCGCATGAATAGGAACCCTGTATTGGACTTGACCCACGCACAGGCATTCAGTATCACCAGGAAGACAACTAAATTATGCTTGTATAGCATTAGATGCCCGTTTCTTTATATGTTCCGGTGAGTGAGGACATGGGAGGGGAGCACAGAGTGACTCATGATTGCTTGGATTCCAGCACTGACACTTTCAATGAACTTATTCATTTGCATTGCTATTAATTATTATCACAAGGGCTTTTTTTGTGGCACTTTATTCATATATTTATTGAATATGATAAGCTGTTTGTAAATTATTTATTCCACATTATATCACAGGATTGTAATACCCTTTTTTTCACTAGCTAAATAATTATTTATTTTATATTTGCACTAACCACTTTATATTTTGTATAATATTATATACATCTCTAAAGGTTATTACCTTTGTCATCAGCAGAGCCCCTGGTACTTTGTATATCAATTGTATTATTTATTAATATATTTAATAGCTCACAGGATGGAGCAGTATTGACCCATGTTTCAAGGCACACACTCACTTTATTTGTAGCATTTCAGACACTTTTTTATTATTCCATCTATTTATTCCCAAGCGCGGGGACACCCATATTTATAAATCTCAGTAATAACATTAGATATCAAAAAAAAAAAAAGAACACAAGAAAGTGTCCTTCCACACCAGTCATTTTAACACCCGTGCAAACATTTTGAGTAACAAATAGTGTCCAAACACAATTCTCAAAAATGGATCTTCTCCGTGATAATTCCTTCCACCATCAAAATGTAATATCCCTACAAAAGCTAGATTGCCTGCTTACCAGAAATTAAGCAGGCGGCATCTACATCGGGAACATGTTCCCTGACTGAGCCAGTGAGCCTCTGCCCTCTGGGGACCATCCAAGGAGTGTCACTTCACAAGAGGTTTTGAAGTTGGACCAGTTGCCAGATGTTTGTAAAGGAGATCTAACCATCCCATTAATCTATGTGGAGACACAAGGCCCAGGCTGGGTTTAAGCCACAAATGGTGTTGACCTTTGTAAGAGGTCAAAATTTCTGGTAAGCAGGCAATGTAGGATATGATCAACATGTATAAATACATAAGGGGTCCATATAGTAAACTTGATGTTGAGTTATTCACTTTAAGTTCTTTACAGAAGACAAGGAGGCACTCTTTCCGTCTAGAGAAAAAGAGATTAAATCCCCAAATATGGAAAGGTTTCTTCACAGTAAGAGCTGTTAAAACATGGCTAGACTCCCTATAGAGGTGGCTCTTGTCAGCTCAGTAAGGTTGCTTTAAAAAAAGGCCTGGAATGTTTCCTAAATGTACATAATATAACTGGGTACTAACATTTAGGTAAAGTTGGAAGTTTTTCGCCTTCCTCTGGATCAACTGTGGGTAAAGGATTGTATGTATGGGATTGTATGATTTTTTTTTTCTGTTGGTTGAACTAGTTTTTTTTCAACCTGTCTAACTATGGAACTATCTCAATAAAAACAAGACAATATTGCAGTATGTTACCTAATATTGACCAGTGCTATTAAGACCCCACTCAGACTAGCACGACTTGTCAGCCTGACAAGTCGCGGACGGTCGCTCGCCATTGAGTAGTACAGGACCCGTTCTAATAGGAGCGACACAAGTCACTCCGAATTAGAAAAGGTGTCCTGTACTACTTTGGGGCGACCTGGGAGCGACTTGCATTGCATAGACTTCCATTATGTGAAGTCCCTGCAAGTCGCGCCGAAGTCGCGGTGCACACTGTGCACCGCGACTTCACAGGTCGCCCCTCAAAGTCAGATCGCCTCAGTGTGAACCGGCTCTAAATGAAATGCTGTGTCTAGAACATGAAACAAATATTATTTTTGTAACTATTGCATAGATACACCTGAGACCACAACTAAACCAGAGCCAGCGTGCTCAGCGACAATATCAGTGACCCTTAGAAAATCTTAATCCTGTGTCTCATTTGTTTGTTTAGTATTGAGGAGTCATCTTTATTCTGCAGTGGAATATGAGTTCCCCAGCAAATGTTTATTATTTACATCTCTCATACCTGCCATCCAATCATTATCTATAGATCTGCTGGAAGATTAACACTGGGACCCGTTGACAGCTTTATCGGACTCCTGTCTGAATTCTGTTATTGTCTCATTTTTCCCTGGAAGAGGAAACATTTACATGATTATCAGTCCTTGTCTTGGTTAGCGCCAATTTCTTAGGCTGGCCAGGGTCTGACACAAGCAGTTTATTCTAGATTCTACTTGTTTACAGAGCAGTTTATTCTAGATTCTACTTGTTTACAGAGCAGCCTGCGGAGTGTAGCGGAGTGTAGCATCTGGAGACGTATGTACATGGACTTTTTATGGACTCTTCTAATCCAATTTAATATCTTTAGGCTACTGTGTCATTTAAGTAGCATATGTCCGTATTGGAGCTTGTGGAAGTTTTTGGACACTCATTTCCCCAGTTGTGCGCCAGGTCTAACCCCCCTCTTTCTTTTCCAGTTTATTCTAGAAGGCACTTTCAATGATCAGAAGTGTTTGTCAAGGCACAAGGAAATTGGAAATGCATTTGGATATCTTTGTATCGGACAACCAAATGTTTTCTTTTCAGTGGAAGCTTTTGCCACACATGAGCCACTAACATCAGTGAACTGAATTGGGATGATTCTGGTGGGATCTGAGCAATATGTCAGTGTATGGGCAGCCTAGGTATCCAGCAACGCAGTGTAGCAGTTTGCAAAATAAGCATATACAAATACCCGGATTTATAATTTACTTCTGTGTGGAGGGGAATAAGCAGTTTAGCCATCACAGAACACAAGTTTCTATTTGAAGTTTTGACAACATACTTATACATTAGACATTGTGCACACATACTGTATATCCAGTGTGCCTAACCTCATAGACTTCCATTGTTTTACATGCAGCAATCCACTGTTTCTCTTTCTGCACTGTAAACATGAGCAGGGTCTTGCTCCTCAAAACTCTACCCTGGTTGGAAATGTATTGGTGAAGGAAAGAAAATGCACAAAGTTTTCCTATATTGGTAAAATCTACACAATAAATTAGGCAGGAATATACTCTCCTTTAACATGTGATGAAAGTCAGTAGAGGACATTTTCTGTGCTGTATATAATACTGAGGATATAAAACCGCTCCTGTGTGTTATGTGCTGAGCATTTGACAGTGTTTGGATTTTTGCTCATACTCCATATACTCTATTCCAGGCTGATGAGAGTCAGGAGTTGATATTGTAACTAAAAAACTAAGAAAAAGATGGGGCTTTATATGGGCAAATGGGAAGAGGAAAATCACAAATATCATACAATTATGATAAAATTACTCTCTTTTTATTGTACATACATATATATAAAAAATATATATCCTATAGACCCATATTGAGTGAAAAATAAAAGAAAATCGCTTGTGTAGAAATATATTCCCCTAGGGAATGCTGATACAGTGTATCTCAAAAGATGTTACGATCTCTATGTAGCATGGTCTAGGGTCCCCAGCAAGCCGACGCGTTTGGCAACAGGGCTTCCTCAGGGCCAGAGAGACCAAGGCAGACCGATATTTCAAACTGCGACAGAGACCTGAACGGACACATGCGCTGAGGAGCAAGTTAACAAGGATGGACATACAAAAGGTGATGTACACTAAAGCAACTGTGGCCATGCAGATTAAGAAGGCATTGCTGTTCAATATCCTTTTAGATATTATCATGGGACCACAAAATACAGATAAAGGACACGTTCCTGATATCCTACTACATCATTATTGATGGGGTCTCAATATAGACCACTGTATGCATGAGGCAGGTAATTCATAGGGTATATTGTATATCCACATACATTAGCAGCATCATGGACCTTGCCACCAGAATGAAGGACTCCTTCCGTCCACCATCATAGCATAGACCTGCCTTGATGATATTGATTTTTGTGGGAAAGATACCTATAGGAGCACAAAACAAGTCGTAAGAAGAGTCTGCACAAAAAAGTATGTGGGTGGTTTGATTGGTAGAGTCGCCTGTTGTGGTTATTCAAAAGATAGGCACGAGTGATCTGCTCGTTATAAGCTGGTAGTGTGCTCCACTTGAGAAATGTTCTTTATCAGCCAATAGGTGGAGTATAGGATTTGTGGCATGGATGTTGTGGCAGTGTTTTTCAACCTTATTTCAGTCAAAGCACCCTTTAGAATTTGGCACAATCCTGGGGCACACCAGTTTGAGGGCTTGTTCACATCAGGAGGTGCGTCCGAGTATACACGCTTTTATGCATGTTTTCGCAAGTCTCATTCTCTATTGGGCTGCTGTACGCATGAAACATGCAAAAAGGTGTCGGCATAATTTTTAAAATCGTGAAGTTTTAAAATCCATGGTACTGCGGTACCAAGCATTTTAACAGGCGTGAACATACATGCATCGAGAATTAATGGCACCCAATTTCATACTTGTTACCACACTGCACTTGATGTGAACAAGCCCTAAAATGTCTGTAAGGCAAAGTTCAGTAATCTGTAGGTTGTAAATCTTTTCCCTCTAAAACACACCCCCCCCCCCAGCACAACCTCCCCTTCAGCTCCCAAATCCCCCAACTCCTAGCATAACCCCCCAGATCCTCCCTCTTGGCACAACTTCCCCGCCAAATCCCCACTCCTAACACAACCCCCTCCCCAATTTTCACAACCTCCCTAAATCAACACATCTAACACCCCCACTCCAAAATTCCCCCTCATAGCACAAATCCACCTGCTAGTATCCCTCAATCCCCCCTTCTAGCACAAGCCCACCAGATCCCGCCTCCTAGCACAAGCCCCTCCCCCAACCCCTACTTCTAATCCTTCCCTTTGTCCCAAATCCCCCCTCCTCGCACAACCCCCTCCCCCAAATCTCCGCCCCTAGCACACTCAAACCTCCCCTCTCAGCTAATAGTAGTGGGAGTAGACACAGCAGCAGACAGGAGAAGAGAGCTGGGAGGAGGTGTGGGCTGTGGTCTCCCCCCCCCCCCACAGCTCCTCTCACTCCTCTCTCTGTATACAGGAGTTAGAAAGTGTTACTAAACCCACAACAGTTAAATCAGTCTGTATATGCAGTAAAGCATGCTTGTTATACTCACTGTGGAACGTAAGGGGTTAATCCTCCACCTTGTGTAAAAAGGCTGTCTTCTCTGATCCTCCCCTTTTTTTACTGTCCCCAATCCATCTGCTGATAGAACAGAGCCCTAGGAGGCATTTAGCATATGCTCAGTTTGGTGTGTATTGCTAGATTTGTTTTTGTTTTTTATGGGAGGGTGCATGTGATCAGCACAGGGCCAATCGGCACTGTTCAGACAGAAAGTAAGGGGTCAAACAGCCTCATGGGACAGTCAGAGGAGAATGAAAACTCTTCTTACAAGCTTTACCCAGCGCTTGGCCAGACACTGATAGAAGTCACATATTTAGTGGTTTATTTTTACTAAAATAATTGCATTTCCATATTCTGTATACTGTGGGAGACCAGATATAGCAAATGCAGAATCCTGGGCTTCGTAACAGTTTAACACAGGATTGCTCTCAGATCAGACTGTACAGGTTTTGATCATCTCCCTCCACCCACAATTTCTGCTGCCTAGACTATATCAGTGTGGGGAGGAGATAAAGGGCGGTAATCAAACTATGTATATTCTGAGCAATCATGTGTTACTCCTGTGTACAGAGAGGAGAGAGCACAGCCTGCACCTCCCCTCGGCTCTCTCCTGCTCCATGCCTATGTGTACAATTGCTGGCAAAACCGAAAGCTGAGCAGGCCGCCTAACATGTCATTAGCAACCGATAATGCATAAATATATCAACATCATAATATAAATTATAATAGCCAAGTTTATGGTGGGTGGTATACGGACACTTGGGGAGCCTAGAACACTGACACCCTGACAGTTGGAGGTCCAGGACAACGGCACACTGACACTTGAGGGCTCTAGAAAATTGACACAATGACACCTGAGGTTTCTAGGGAAATTACATTTTAAAGTCCCAGAATACTAACGCATGGAGATTTGAGGCTCCCAGACCAATGACGCACTGACACTTGGGGATTGAGAACAATGATACACTGACTCATAGGGGTCTAGAACAAAGTAAACTCACTTTCTGGAGTCACAAAACAATTGCAGACTGACTGTTGGGGGTTGCAGAACAGGGACGCACTGACAGTAGTGGATTCCAGGGCAGTGACACACTGATGCCTTGGGATCCCAGAACAATGACACACTAACACCCGAGGGTTCTAGAAGAAAACATAAAGTAATTTCAATTGAATGCTCTCACCTACAATTCCTTGTAATATTTTTATCATTGTCATTGCTGTTTGTATGTTTCTTTCACTGTAAGCAGCATTCTGTAAAGCCTGAAATATCCTGCAGTAATAAATGGGTACTGTAGATGATTTGATAAATTGCCAGCAGCCATTAAGAACTTTTAAAAATAATGCCAGTCTAGCGTGTAGAAAATATCATTGTCCAAACACTATGCATCTTTTTCATTTTTATGGCAGTTTTATAAAAGGTTTGATCGAAGTACTATTTTCTGAAGGTCAATGCACTTTTATTTATTTACGCCAAGAGTTGAACACTGATGAAGAGCTGATTGTGCTGACGTGGCATTTCTGGCAGTGTGGCACTAAGCCCGCCAAGATGTAAAGGGCAGCCAGACCTCTGGCAGCTGCTGTGAGTTCTTCTGTTTTGTACTTTTGTTGGCGGGCCGCACTGGGACTTCATGCAGGGCTTTGGTGCTTGCACTGTCACCTTCTGGTGCAATCTGGCCCTGTAAAACTGCTTGAACAGGCAGAGATCATCAGTAGGAATCATTGTATTTCTGTGGTCATTCCGGTCTTCAGCAGGGGAACAGCAGAATGAGGGACATTTGTCATGGAAATTACATTCGGCCTTGTGAGGCTGAAGCTTTTGGGCTTATATTCTATGTATTATATGAATATCTTTGCTGCTGCTTGACACAACATGTCTTAATAGGTGAGGCCTGTGCTCTGCTGTTCAGAATTTGGCCATGTGGAGATCGGTATATGAGAGACTGACTGCACTGGTGGTGGTAACATTAAGCGGCATTGGTTATTTCCTGTGTCAAATCTTCAACACAAACTGGCTTCAGTGATCTGTGGTAAAGAATAAGAATTGATCATGTGTAGCCAGTCTGTAAGGCAGATGTGTCCCTGCTGCTACTTCACCCTTGAAGGATATCAGATGCCTGAAAGGATATCCGGTATCTAGAAACAATATAGGCACCTGGAATAAAATCAGGTACCTGGATGGTTAGCAAACAACTGCAAGGTTATAATGTACTTGAAATGATATAAGCCACCTGGAAGGATTTCAGGCACCTAGAAAGAAATTGGGCACCCAAAGAGAGATTGGGCATGCAGAAGGATATCCGACATCTGTAGGGATATGATGGATACTGAGAACTTGGAAGGATATTGAGTACCTGGAAGGGGTATCAAGCACCAGAAAGGATAGCAGCCATTTAAAGGATACGGGGCACTTGGAAAGATCTTGGACACCTGGAAAGATATTGGGTACCTAAAGGGATGTCAGGAACCTGAAGGGAAATTGCAAACCTGGAGAAATTTTAAGAAGCTGGATTGTAAATCAGACATCCGGAGGGAAATGGAGGTGCCTAAAAGGATATTAGGCTCCTGGAAGAAAACTAGACACCTGAAAACTAAATCAGACACCTGAAATTATATTGAGCACACTGCTGCACACGGAAGGATATTTGTCAGCTTGAGGACTATCAGGAATCTGGAGGAAGTTCGGGCACCTGAAAGATATCGGGCATGTGGAAAAATATTGGATTAGATGCAAAATAGGATAGAGTCAGCGATTCAGTAATGTCCAGTTGGGGTTATATTTATTTATCTTGAAGACGATCTTGAAGACGAGTACAGCAGAAGTATGCTATGGGGCACTTGGAAGGAAATAAGACACCTGGAGTGATATCAGGCACCTGGAAGTATAAAAACTCTGCATTATTCTGGAACTGCTGTAAGTTCAGTGAAATAATGAGGCTTTGAAGGTGATCTGTCTGTCCCCCTGCAGCAGTAAGTTTATCCTTACACAGCTCATTGGAAGATTGGCAGTACTGTTTGAAGCATTTCCCTTTTTAGAATGTCAATTTCAGTGTCAGGACACTTTATACCCCCCTCCATCCCCGGGGCAGCTTCTCAATTCTCAGGTGGCCAGGGAGGAGGAGGAAGAAGAGATGGAATGCTGAAGGTTTTGCTTAGTAAATTTTCTAACTTGTAACTGGGACAGAGGACACATCTGAATGGACTTTGCTTGTGTGAAACCAAGGTGAGTTTTGCGTTTTTAATAATATTTCTGCCGCACCACATTCTAGATGTTATGAAATGTTTATAATGTATCTTAAGCCAAACTTTTTTTTTGCTTTTAATTTTGGATGAGATAGGAAATTTTTAGAAACCATCAGTTTTTAATTTAATTTTGCTGTGTCCCATTAATGGAGGAATACTCTTCACTTCCTGTAAAAGAGACAAAACAGAAAGGAAGAGGAAGACTTTACAAATCAAGGGGAAATCTCACCACGATTGTGAATGCGGGAACTGCAGGGAAATGGCATGGTCAAAAAGACCATGCCATTTCCCTTTGGCTGCCTTTTTGAAAAGGTGCTGAAACGTAGGCACAGCAGCCCATTTGTTTGAACGGGCTGCCCTGCTCCTGCAAACACGGCTGGAACTCTTCTTCTGTTTCTGGACTCTTCTGCTACAGCAGAGAAGTTTCCAGTCACCTTTGTTTGCCTGCTGTGCCATTCGGAATGTCTTTTGTCTCCAGGTAGGAATTTCACACGGTATGTTCAGAATCCTGAGATTTGCAGTGAAGAAGGGAATTGATTGTAGCATTTAGCAAACATGCTCCACTGGACACAAAGCAGCACAAAGTCAAACATCTACATTTACTGCCAGTAGAAATGGTAAACACGTTTGTGAAGTTTCTTCTGTCAGATACCATGTATACATCTCCTTCTGCAACTTTTATTGAACTGGTTTACTTTCTTTTGTAGTTACGATCTGTCAGTTTTCCTATATTTCTCTGTTTGTTTGCTGTCCAAAGTTGCAACTCTGCAGGAGAATCTATGGAATCCATCTGCCAAGACAACATAGATAAACCTCTGCTGGAGGGTAGAGAGACATCACTGAAAAGCACAGGAAACACCTGGAATGTGAAGCTAATCACAGTTTAGGTAAATCAAAGTTACATTAAGTCCACTTTCACGCAACAGTAAAGTAGAACTAAACCTTCCTCTCTTACAGCCCTGGAAGCTGTTGTCCTAACCTCTGTTTGATCTGCTGTTTCCATGGTGCTGCACATGTTATCAGTTATAACACCAGCTATCTGATTGCTTGACAGTTGAGAGCACAAGCAAATATGACAGTTACTATTCACAGCATGCCTTGATTGTAACTGTTTTGGAAACCAGTAAATCAATGGGTTTAGTTCTGCTTTATCCAGTTGTACCTTGACTGCTTCTTGGTGCTTTACAGCACCCTACAAAAGCAGTACTGACACCAGTTAGAAAGTTGGTGATGTCAGTGACAGTTAGTGATGTCTGTGGCAGTTAAGGATGTCTGACAGTTGTAGGTGCTAGGGATGTAAATGTAGGTGACAGTTCATGATGTTGGTGATAGTTTGCGATATTCCTAGTAGTTGGAAATGTCAGTTATAGCTATGCTCGTTAATTCCACTCGCATTTGGGAACATAAATTGTATCTAGCTCAGTGTTCAATAATAATGGATTCCAGTTCTACAGTCAGCAGATTTTGAGTGTTCACTGCCGGTTACAGCACGCAGTAACTGCCGCTGATCATTAATTAATTAAGATAATAAATTGGTGCTGTTCTCCTGAATTGCTCGCATTTTTAATTTATCCTTTGTTACCTGGCGGATGAGCTTCCCAGCTTGTCCATTTAGACCACATTGTTTAATCAACTATAGCAGTCATATTGTGTCACCTGTGAGGAGTGGGGAGGACAGCCAGTCAGATGTGTCGTCAGCCTTCCATGCTTCACCTCCTGCCTATCTGTCATGTCACCAATGATTAAACTCGTATGGTGGCGTTTTAACTGAAATAATCACAGAATCTTCTCAGTATGTGGCCCCATGGTTCCAATATGTCCGTGTTCCAATTTCAAATGATGGCTATGCTTCATTATAAACACCAGATTGGAAGGAACATATTTGAAATTTTGGAGCCACTTTCTCCCTCTTTTCTGTAGTCTTCATGTAGTGTTTTCTCTTCTTACAGAAGCATCCTTTCCACACCAGTTATTATTGTGAAAATTGTAACAAATATAAGTACATGATATTCTACAGTTATTATTCTATCATTGTAAACCTTAAAAGGTGCAACACTTCAATATGTAATTCTCTTCAACTTTGTAAAAACATTCTAAAAAAAACTGTTGAGAGCTAAATTTTTCCCAGAATCCTCAGGGGGAATGCAATCTGTGTTTATAATGTCAAGGAATAATCATCTATCTTTGTGAGTTGGAGACAGATTGATGAGAAATGCAACAGTGTTCCTGACTGGTGGACTGCTGAGGGTGCCATGGGAAGGGTTAAAACATGGGTCTCCAACCTTTTGGCTTCTCTGGACCACATTGAATGTAGAGAAATTTGCTCGGGCCGCATATAAGATATATACTATAGTTAAGGTATACAGTTGGGATCGAAAGTTTGGGCAACCCAGGTAAAAATGAGTATTAATGTGCATAAAGAAGCCACGGAAAGATGGAAAAATCTCCAAAAGGCATCAAATTACAGATTAGACATTCTTATAATATGTCAACAATAGTTAGATTTTATTTCCATCCTTTACACTTTCAAAATTACAGAAATGGTGTCTGCAAAAGTTTGGGCACCCTGCAGAATTTATAGCATGCACTGCCCCCTTTGCAAGACTGAGACCTGCCAGTGTCATGGATTGTTCTCAATCATCGTCTGGGAAGACCAGGTGATGTCAATCTCAAAGGTTTTAAATGCCCAGACTCATCTGATCTTGCCCCAACAATCAGCACCATGGGATCTTCTAAGAAGTTGTCTAGAAAACTGAAACTGAAAATAGTTGATGCTCACAAAGCTGGAGAAGGCTATAAGAAGATAGCAAAGCATTTTCAGATGTCAATATCCTCTGTTCGGAATGTAATTAAGGCAATGGCCACAGGCAATGGCCAGCAGAACCCACAGGCTATGGCCAGCAGGACTCACAGGCCATAGCCAGCTTCCAGCAGAACCCACAGGCCATGGCCAACTGCCAGCAGGACCCACAGGCAGTGGCCAGCAGGACCCACAGGCCATGGCCAGCAGGACCCACAGGCCATGGCCAGCAGGACCCACAGGCCATGGCCAGCAGGACCCACAAGCCATGGCCAGCAGGACCCACAGGCCATGGCCAGCTGCCAGCAGGACCCACGGGCCATGGCCAGCTCCCAGCAGGACCCACAGGCCATGGCCAGCAGGACCCACAGGCCATGGCCAGCTCCCAGCAGGACCCACAGGCAATGGCCTGCAGGACCCACAGGCAATGGCCAGCAGGACCCACAGAAAATGGCCAGCAGGACCCACAGGCCATGGCTAGCACTAGACAACCAGACAGTATTGAAGGTTATTTCCTATTTTAATGTTATTGGGTTGGCAGGGCACTGGCGCAGGGTAAATGGGTGTATGGGGGGGGGGGAGGGGATGTGGGGGTCAGGTGGGGTTGTCAGGGTCTCTCACCTCAGTGATGCCGATTGCAGCTCCTTGCACGGCCTCCTGGGGGGTGATGACATCTTTAAGTTGCAGCCAGCACCCAGCCCGAGCATCCCCTTGCAGGCTGGCATGCCCTACCTCTGCCTGCCTGCAGTCCAAAGACTCCAGGAGTTGTAAAAACGTAAGCTGTTCTCAAGAGTTCTTCAGGTTTCATTGCTGCAGCCATCCAGCGCACAGCCCCAGCTGGTCATGTGACATGTATGACCCATCCCCTCATGCCACATCACAGGTCCCAGATGACTGCCGGACAATTCAGGACTCGCACATACACAGTGCACACCCAGCTGTGAAGCCGCAAGCTGTCACAGCCCAATGCCCACAGTTGAAATGCTGGCATCGGAGAGAGAGAAGAGGGAGAAAAGCAAGGGGGGCTTGCAGATCGGCGATCGGTGGTGCGGTGTGTCACTCTGACACACCGCATCACCAATCCTGGTAAAGAGCCTATGACGTATCCAATCACAGCTGGTCATATTGTAAATAGGAAGTGCCGTTGATCGGCGAGTAAAGGAGAGTCGATCGGCGACTGAGGAAGGGGGGGGGGTGTCTGTGCTGTAATCAGTAATCAGAGCATTGATTACCAGTGCAGACCCTTGGGGGATGCCACTAGAGCCACCAGGGATTGCCCACCCATGGCCACCAGGGATGCCCACCCATGCCATCAGGGATACCAATCAGTGCTCAGGGAGCCTGTCAGTGCCCTCCTCATCAGTGCTGCCCATCATTGCCATCTATCAGTGCCGTCCACCAGTGCCGCCTATCAGTGCCCCATCAATGCTGCATATCCGTGCTACCTATCAGTGCCGCATATTAGTGTCTCATCATCAGTGCCACCTCATCAGGGCCTGCCCGTGCGGCCTCATCAGTGCTCAACAGTGCAGGAAAAAACATATTTATTTACAAAATTTTATAACATAAACAAAAAACCTTTTTTTTTTTTTTTTTCAAACTTTTCAGGCTTTTTTTATTTGTTTAGCAAAAAAGTATAAACCTTGCAGTGACCAAATACCACCAAAAGAAAGCTCTATTTGTGGGGAAAAAATGACATAAATTTGGTTTAGGTACAGTGTCGAATGACCGCGCAATTGTCATTCAAAATGCAACAGTGCTAAAAGCTGAAAATTGGCCTGGGCAGGAAGGGGGTGAAAGTGCCCTGTATTGAAGTGGTTAAAAGTCAGCAGGTACACTTTTTGTAGTTTCTGACTTTTAATAAACATAGAAACAACTGTAGCTCCTCTATAAAGTGTATGTAAATGCAATTCTTAAAGTCTCCTTATACATATGTAAATTCTTAAAGTCTTCTTATACATATTTGCAGTAATGTGCAAAAGCTTTGGGTACGTGTGAAAAAAAATGTAGTAAAATTGGGATGCTTTCTCAATTAACCTACAGAGTGCATAAACCGAAAGAACTAAATCAAACCAATATTTGGTGTGTCCACTCTTTGCCTTTAAAACAGCATTAAAGTGGTTGTAAAGTCACATGCCCTGCTGTCCTATCATGTCACCTCCCTCTGCTTGCATGCCCGAGTAAGTGAGTACGGTGGGAGGGGTTGGCACAGGGCCTGTGGGTGACTGGCTCGCTGATACAATGCCGGTGGCTGGCTGGCTGGTACAGGGCCTGTAGATGTGGGTGGCTGGCTGGCTGGCACCGGGCTGCTGTGGGTGGGTGTATGGCTGCGATACACTTCTGCAAGACTAGTCCTGACTCCAGACGAGGCTGTCCAAGGCGAGGGAGATGGCGTAAGAAGGCAGAATGACGTCACAAAAATATCGGCAATATTGACCAGTTCCGGGGTAGATACCGATATATCCGGGAAAGTGCATATCGGCCCCCAATATATCAGCCTTGCCGATAATTGGTCTATCCCTAGTATTTAGCATTATTATTTTAGGAAAACACACACACTGTACTGAACAGGGACATAAACAGACTGGATCAAAGTAATGAATACATGTTTCTTTACTTTACAAGCACTGGAGCAGCTGCAGGGAATAAAATTACACAGGCATGAGAGGAGAGGGGTGGGAAGGAGATTGGCTCTCGCACAGACTATGGAACTGACAGGGAGAGGGGGAGGGGGAGATGCAGAGATGCTGAGGAGAGAGCTGGATGACGGAGGCATGTAAAATGCCCATGCTATCAGAGATCAGCAGCCATGATGAACGTGGTCAGTTTACAGAAACAAGTAGGATCAGCCAGGTATTGCACATCATAGAAAGGGACAATTGACATGGCAAAAGAGCTATGCTATATCACGTTCCCTAAAGGGACAGAGGCATGTTTTTTTTTTTTAGGGTTACAACAACTTTAATTTTCCTATGTACACTTTCATTCTGTTAGGGTTCACATGAGTGGCCAGGGGGTGGTAAAAGGAGAAAGTTGAACTGCGGTTTTTACTGAATGGCCCAGCTACACTAGGGCATGCAGCCACTTAGGGCTGTACACATGTACACACATGTGGTGAAAATTTTATGGTATATTTTATTTGGCAGACTTTGCACATCCGAATGCAACCGATTCCAGTAAATGGATTTGCATCACCACCACCGTGCAATTGCATGCAATTTTGCACTGAGGATCGGCATTTTGAGGGTAAAAACAGGGTAAAAAAAAGATAATCCAATGCAGAACGATATTTACAGGGGTGGCAGTAAGAGCCCTTTCACACTTGTGTTCAATCTGGATCCTTCTGTCAGTTTTTTTAGACGCCTGCACACTAAACCACAACCTATGTCTGTAAGCAGGCAGATGTAAACAAATATACATCGCTTTAACTACTTCTGGACCGGAAGGATTTGCCCCCTTAATGACCAGGCCATTTTTTTGCGATTCGGCACGGCTTTACTTTAACGGAAAATTGCGCGAAGGTGCGACGCTGTACCCAAATATCATCAATGTCCTTTTTTTTCCCACAAATAGAGCTTTCTTGTAGTGGTATTTGATCACCTCTGCAATTTTTTTATTTTTTTCCACTATGAACAAAAAAAAGAGTGACATTCTGCTATAACATTCCCCCCCCCCCTCCCAAAAAAACTTAAAAATCACATTTTTTCATAGCTTTAGGCCAATTTGTTTTCTGCTACATATTTTTGGTAAAAAAAAAAATCGCAATAAGCGTATTTTGATTGGTTTGCGCAAAGGTTGCGTCTACAAACTAGGGGAAAGATTTATGTCATTTTTTTTTTCTTTTACTAGTAATGGCGGCGATCTGCGTTTTCTAGTGGGACTGCGACATTGCGGCGGACAGATCGGACCCCTAACTGACATTTTTGACCCTTTTGGGGGGACCAGTGACATTACTACAGTAATCAGTGCTAAAAATAGGCACCGGTATTGTAATAATGCCATTGGCAGGGAAGAGGTTAACACAGTGGGTGATCAAGGGGTTAAATGTAAGTCTAGGGAAGTGTTTCTAACTGTGGGGGTTGGGCTTTTGAAATGATCACAGAGACCTGTTATCCTATATGGAAGGATCACTTGCGCTCTGTGATCATTCCAGAGAGAAGAATGGTCAGCTGCTTTTTACAACAGCTGCCTGTCCTCCTCTCTCAGCGGGGAGCAATCGCGGGTGCCCAGCGGCAATTGGAGCTGCCGGCCCCGTGCATCGAAGTCCCCCGCTGCAGCAGGCGCGCGACTGATGTAGGGCTATGATAGTTCGCGCAGGAGGGGCTGCCTGCTGCAGTAAAACTGCGGTTGGCGGTCCTTAAGTTGTTAATTCTTCTTACATCTAAACCAGTTTATGTCCCCAGAAAAAAAACAAAAAGCCCCATGCACACTCGGTGTATAGACCCGGCGCATAAGGCTCTGGTGTTTAGGCGCAGGTGGAGGGCACAAGTCACAGGTGCAATCGGCTCTTGAAAGTTCTGTACTAACGATCAGATTATCGTACAAACCGCTTCTAAAGCTGTATTTTTAATGCGACTTTCTGATCGTGTGTACGGACTTTAAAGCGGGGAGTACAGCCAAAGCTCATTTGGCTGTACTTCCCTTGTGGATCACAGGAGTGCAATTATCTTTGCATTCCTGTGACCCGTTTTCATCAGACAGCGGGCTGAAGTCCGCTGTTGGCTGACTTCAAAGAGCTGGTCCAGGCTCGGGAAGGATTGTGAACATACCTACCAAACTAAGGAAGGTAGGTATGGATCATAAGGTGAGTACCTGGATAGAGACCTGGCTCCAGGGGAGAGTCCAGAGGGTGGTGATTAATGGGGAGTACTCGGATTGGGCGGGTGTGGAAAGTGGGGTCCCCCAGGGTTCTGTCCTGGGACCAATCCTGTTTAATTTATTCATAAATGATCTAGAGGAGGGGATATCTAGTACAATCTCAGTATTTGCAGATGATACTAAATTAGGCATGCCAATATCTTCTATGCAGGATGTGGAAATCTTGCAAGCAGACCTGAACAAAATAACGGGGTGGGCAACCACATGGCAGATGAGGTTTAATGTAGAAAAATGTAAAGTAATGCACTTGGGTGCCAGAAACCAGAAAGCAAGCTATTCACTAGGGGGTGAACCTCTGGGTGAGTCTAGGATGGAAAAGGACTTGGGGGTACTGGTAGACAACAGGCTTGGCAGTGGCATGCAATGCCAAGCCGCCGCAAGCAAAGCCAACAGAATACTGGGATGTATAAAAAGGGGGATTCACTCCAGAAATAAAGAGATTATTCTCCCGCTCTACAAGACTCTGGTCCGGCCACATCTGGAGTATGCTGTCCAGTTCTGGGCACCGGTCCGCAGGAAGGATGTGCTGGAACTGGAGAAAGTCCAGAGGAGGGCAACAAAAATAATTAGGGGAATGGAGGACATCGGCTATGAGGAAAGACTACAAGCACTGAACCTATTCTCTCTGGAGAAGAGACGATTGAGGGGGGATATGATATCAATGTACAAATACTGTACTGGCGACCCTAGCATAAGGAACAAACTATTCAGAGAAAGGGAATACAATAAGACACGTGGCCACTCACTAAAACTTGAGGAAAGGCGGTTTAACCTTAAAGTGCGTAAGGGGTTCTTCACTGTAAGAGCGGTAAGGATGTGGAATTCTCTTCCACAAGCAGTCGTATCAGCGGGGAGCATAGATAGTTTCAAAAAACTATTAGATGTACACCTTAAAGACCACAACATACAGGGGTACACAATGTACGGTTAAAAGCAAACACACACGCATCATGGGTTGAACTGGATGGACTTGTGTCTTTTTTCAACCTCACTAACTATGTAACTATGTAACTATGTAACATATGGGCAGGCTCTGCCCAGAACCTTGGACTGCCACCTGGCTCAGCCTCTGGTAAAGCCGCTGAGAGCCTGAGCCGGCCGCTCACGCCCCCTCCACAGCCCAGCGCTCCAGTGAGTGCATGGGAGGGGGAGGGGGGGCAGAGCAGACTGACAGTCATCAGCTCTCTGCTCAGGGAGCTTTGAGAACCGAGCGTTCGGTGGTGTTTGATCGCTTGGTTCTCAGTGTTGGAGCTGGTGGGGGAAGGATGCAGCATCGGACTGATGCTGTATTCAGCTAGGTAATTATGAATAAAAACAAACCCATACATCTATGTTAAGTCTGTCTGAGATTACATGAAGGATCAAATGCAATCAAGGCAGCCTAAATGCACAGGTGAACTGTGGTTAATTTTCATGAAATAATACCTAGTTATCCTACCAAGAAGACCCTTGTTCAGGCAATCGTATTAGAGTGACAGTGTTCTATCTCTGTCTCCCAATTCTGCTCCTGCATTGACACCCTGTCACATGGGCTTCTGATGGAGATTGCAGGTGACCATTTTAACACACTTTGGTCCATTGTTCTCACTCATCATGAGAAATGCCACGCTGCCATCAATGGAGTGCATGTATGTAGACAGAAATTGGCTGTAAAGTGACTGCAGGAGATCAGCAGTATTAACTAGCATCAAAGGATAAAAATCATTTCATTGACAATGTTATTTTGTTAGGGTTTATACCTTCTGTAAGAAAAAGGAAGACCTCTACCTAAAACATTAGCTCTAGGTAGACTGACCCTTCCCTCCCTGATATTACAGAGTGAGCCAGAGATACAAGCAGTGTTCTCAAAATGCTGCTGAAGCATGAAGGAACTCCCAGACTGAATTATCGTGTAGAACATTCTCCTTGTAATGAGCCCTTTTCTTACTCTCAGGGAGTACGCCGCATCCAAACCTAATAATTATTCTAATCCTTGCAGATTCAAAGTTAAATGTTTAATATCTAGAGCGGAGCTGAATTTAATCAGGAAAAGGAAACTCCTTTCCTGTTTCTGCACCTGTAAGTGAACATCTCTTTCCAACGTGTCGGGAGCAGCGGCAGTACTGGGTTTGCGGGAGAAATAACTGAGACCCTGGCTGCCTCACAACTGCTGTTCCTCATAGTCAGACCTTTCATCGCTCTGCACTGAAAACTGCTTCCTACAGATCTGGAAATTACCACCAGATTTGTGTTAAAAGCCGCCAGTATGTCTGTCATTTGTAGGGCTCTGTCCGTTGTTTGTGGCACTCCACCCCTTTGAAAGTTTTATTGAAATGTTCTGGAACTTGTCAGATAGTTTTTAATGAATAAAGAGGATTATAGCCTATTCACTTACTGTCCCTGTGTTCATGATTTCATCTCAGGATTTTCTTTTCAAAACATTCAATTCACAAAAGTAAATATCACCTTAGTACAAAACAGTTTTTGTTTCACACAAATTAATTATTGCTTATAATTTCTACCTGTATTGGCTTGTTTTCTGTTTTCTCTACAGACGCCTGAAATGAGCCTGGCATTATTGTAAGGAGTGTAAACCTGAGCGTTAATCTTTGTGGCTAGTACATACAAAATAATAGAAAAATACCTAAGAAAACATGGGTATAGCCTAGGATATAAATAAATATAAAGGTCAGTCTCCTCTTGTCTGCAGGAATTTCCATCCAGACCCTGTTATCTGGACTTACAACACTTCCTATTGTTAATAAAAAGAAAGCAGCATCATTCTGAGTACCACCAGCACTTCGACAGTGACAAGGCTGAACTGAACTATGACAAAACAGGACACAGACAATTCTGTTTCAGTCGTTTTTGTTAGTTTTACAAGAAAAAAAGTAGTACAACACAGTATGTGCTTTTACATTGCTGGAGCTGTCAAAGACGATGAAAGCAAACAGTAATGTTGAAATCGAGAGATAACAATATAGTCCCATGTTGTAATCTAGCAAAGCTATTAACGGTAGAGCTATCATGGAAGATTCTGCGGTTACGTTACCAACCAATCATGACTAGGACACAGACAATTCTATCTGCCAGTTATGAATGTATGCAACTTCCATATTGAATAAAATACATCTTTATATAATGCCTCTATATTTTAATGTCACATAATGGACTTTCCAGTCTTCAACTTGAATGTTCTTCCCTATCACACTCTTTCACCCTATCTCTACCCCTTTCTTTCTCTACAACCTCCCTTTCTCTCACTCCCCTCTCTTTCTTTTTCCCTCTTCTCCAACCTTGAAGCTGGGTTCACACTGATGTGGTGTGGGAACCACAGCGATTCCCGTGCTCTTTCCGCATCACATCAGAATTGCAGGCAGTTCACACTGTGCTCTGCAAACCGCCGGGGTGTCAAAATAATGTTAATGACACCCCCAAATTGGTTTACAGAACGCAGTGCAAACTGTGGAATCGGATGGAAGAGGATTGCATGGGTCTGAACTCCCATGCGATGCAATTCCAGTGCGGACAATAAAAAGGGTCCTGCACTTTTTTGCTGCGGATCCATTGCGAATGGATCTGTACATAATGCGTGGTTCCATTCACACCACACTAATTTCGCATGTCGTACGGACAGGAATCCGGTGCGATTCCTGTACACATGACATGCAATGCTGTAGACCACATAAGTGTGAACAGCCTGAGGGGTCTATTCACACCAGGTGCGGTGCGACTGCAATGTTGGTTATTCCAAGAGAAGATTTTTTTCAAAATGTCTAGTCTCCTATGTGCCCAGTTCACACGACCATGTTGCGTGTGTACGGGCGGTGGGTGCCGAAAAATAGTATGGCTAGCTGTACTTTTTTTATTTTTTATCCAGTGCACTGCAAGGTTATCCACTGCCTCGCACTGCATGGCGGCTGATGCAGTTTAACAAATGTCACTATGTGATCTTTCAATAAAAAAAAAGTGAGCAGTGAGATGTGCTGTGTTATGACGCAGTGGCTAGTATGAATGACCCTCAGTCTGTGTCTCTCTCATTCTCCCCATCTCTCTTTCTTCCCCTCTGCCCCACATCTTGCTTTCTATCCTTTCCCCCTTCTTTCTTCTCCCCACCTTCTCTGTATGTCTTCCCCACTCCTTATTCCCCTCTCCCCCCCTTCCCCCATCTATCTCCCCCCTCCTATGTTGGTGGAAATTCTCCAGCGGTTCTATTTCTGCTGACCGCATTAGATACAGTTCATTGTGTAACTGTTCTTATTGGATATTCTGAGTTATATTGTGTGTGATATAACCGATCTGTGTGCTGGGGGTCTCCCGGCAGAATATTGCAGTCAGTAATTCTCATATAATTGTAGCAATTAGATTTCCTCTTTAGAGTTTGCCTGGTTCCCTGTGTGCTCATTGTTGGCGGTGGATTGTGTGGGTGCAGATCTGCAAGTTCTTCCGTAATATACAGTATGTATGTTAAACACTGAGGCTTCTGCCCTGTGATTGGACTAGTGAGTGTGTATTATCCAGCCTAGTCTGTTAATCTCCCACCCCAATCTCTGACAGTTCCATCTGCAGTTATTTAAGCAATTTATACTTTTATGGCCTCTTTCACACTGCTGCCTGAAAACACCCAGTTTTCAGAAATGTGGGTTTTTTTTTTTTTTCACATAGTTACATAGTTAGTGAGGTTGAAAAAAGACATCAGTCCATCCAGTTCAACCTATGATGTGTGTGTGTGTTTGCTTTTAACCGTACATTGTATACCCCTGTATGTTGTGGTCTCTAAGGTGCCCATCTAACAGTTTTTTGAAACCATCAATGCTCCCTGCTGATACGACTGCTTTTGGAAGAGAATTCCACATCCTTACCGCTCTTACAGTGAAGAACCCCTTATGCATTTTAAGGTTAAACCGCCTTTCCTCTAGTTTTAGTGAGTGGCCACGTGTCTTATTGTATTCCCTTTCTCTGAATAGTTTGTTCCTTATGCTAGGGTCGCCAGTACAGTATTTGTACATTGATATCATATCCCCCCTCAATCGTCTCTTCTCCAGAGAGAATAGGTTCAGTGCTTGTAGTCTTTCCTCATAGCTGATGTCCTCCATTCCCCCTACATTTTTACTGTTCTAAATGTAGCTGATTGATTTCGATGTGCCTGTACACACAGACGCACAAACATGCGCTGCATGTTGATCAGTGGAAAAAATAAAAAAAATAAATCTAAGTTGCCGGTCAGTAATTTTGGGGGTATACTCACAAATACACACTTCCTGCTTGTGTATGGATACTCGCGAATCCACAGAAGTTATATACAGCTTACACTCAGTGTGCAAGAGGCCTAATGCTTGTCTTTTTTTTTTTTTTGTATTTAGGATTAAATATGCTTCAATAGTAAATATGTGGATTTATAGTTTCATTTAAGGTTATGCTACTTTTCTGGATTTTGGCTGAAGATGAATCTGAGATTCGCTGGACAAACTGAGTTTAGATTGCTTGATAGACACTTTGGTTGCAGTTGGACGCCGTGCATAGTGCAGCATACACACACGTGCATGCAAATCATTTGTAGGAACATGCTGGTTGCATGCTGTAGTCTTAGTGCAGCTTGTTTTCTCCTTGTTAGTGGATGGTCCATATTGTATAGAACTGCACAGCTGACATATACATGTAGAGACCAGAGTGTATGACCATGGTTACAGGCAGAACATTTCCAAACATCTGATTGATTATACAGGATAACGGTTTGTCAACATTATTTACAGTGTACAGTTATAAAGGTCTGTATTCTTTATGTTTTATATAGATTGTATTGACTGACCCCTATACAGCCCCCTCTCCAGCCACCAGCAAAAAGCATAGCTGGAGAAAACACTCTCACTGATATTGTTCATTTGGGAAAGGAAATCTGTTTCTTTCCCAGGAAATAGTTTTCTCAGAATAACTTATTCTAGACTTTTTTTTTCTTGCAGTTCATTGTGTGTGAAATATCAGTCGGGTTTCCAGCTATAGGCACTGGCACACAGGGCCAGTATGTTCTCACCATTCCTGGGAAATGCAGTTGAGATTGCATTAACAAGTTCAAATCGCAACGTGGGAATCAATGTCCCCTGAAATTATTTTCTGCTGTCCATCTGTCATGTGATTCTGTCCTGATTGGTCAAGGCACGTTGTGTGAAATCCTAACCCTGGCTATTTTATAGTCTCCACCTTTGCTTGTTAAAAAACAGATGTAGAACATGATGTGAGGGTCGGGCTGAGTCACTTTTCATCCCATTGTCTCTCCGCATACAACACAGCAAAGGACTTCCATCCAAATCCTGAGAGCTCTTACCACTTTGAAGCTGGATTTAGTTCCCAGCAGGCCCCGCCAGCCAGTCGTGTCTGTGTTTCTTTCCAGGGGCTACATTAAAATATCATCACGTTTCCTTAGAATTTCTGTCATAACAGATGTGATGGGGCAAAACTTTTTTCTGTGAAGTATAACAGGAGAGGTTATGGTGAGGTGGGCTAAAAGGAACCAAAAAGCCTCTACTTAACCAGTACAAAGTGTAAGCTCTGTCAGTGCAGAGTGCACCACCTGCTATAGTTGTCACCATATAGCAAAGTGGATTACGTTATGTTAGGTTCATCGTGTACACTGGATAATCACAATCACAGACTGGTTTGCACCTCATTTGCAAAGCTCAGAAATGTAAGAGGTTAAAATGGGATTCAAGCCTAACACTCAGCCCTTGTTCACACTATGAATCACACAGGAATGCCCTGCACATTCTTGTGTAAATCACATGTAATTCAGTGCAATGCAATTTGTGCCCATTTATTTTGAATGGCCACTGCATCGCACCAAAAGTGTACTACTTTTCTAAACGCACTGCAATTGTTTTGTACCATGCGATCCGAGGCAGGCAAACACACTTTTTTTGCAATCTGTGTTTAGGGTGTCAACTTAACATTGACACCTGCTGCTTTTCGCGTTTTGAACGTGAGTGGGAAACAAGCAGGGAACAACGATTTATTACATCACGTTCTAGTGGGAACCTAGCCTAACTATTCTTAAAAATTTCCCCTGTCTCCTCCTCCTACCTATTCTGCCTACCCTTTTTAATTTGTTCTGGTCCAGTCATATGATCCTGCAGATCTTGCTCCCCATATCATGGAGCGCTGGACAACACCTGGGAATTCCTGGAGCCTTGACGTCACCCATAGGCTCCCATAATTTAGTTGTCCCTTGCAGCAGCTGTTCATTGACACATGGAAGCCAGAACTGCAGAATCACGTGACTGGAGCAGAGCGGACTAAAAAAAGGTAAGTATACAGAGAAAGCGGAGGGAACATTTTTAAGAATGCTTAGTATTAGCCTTGAATTCAACTTTAATGCATAATGGTCCCTCCATAGCCACCCAGGAATTCCCAACATTGTAAAATAGTGGCAATGGTTTCCATGTTCTTATAGGACATGGACAGAGTTGTGTTTTTTTTTTTTTTTTTTTTAACGTGCCCTGCCAGGTATCATTGACTAGGTCAGGGTGACGAATTGGGGAGAATTAATTAAAAATAACAGACAATTCTACCTTAATAGGTGCTGTTGCTCATAGCAACCAAACATCTTCTATTTTTTTTTTTTTTTTTCCAAACAGCCTATTATTGGCTGCACTCTAGTTGAGATAATGTTTGTGAGCATGACCACAGTGTGTGTGACAGCCAGGTGCGCCAGCAAGGCCTTACAGTTCATTGTTCTCATGTTACCCCACTGCTGGCCATACACCTATCAATCTGGTTCATGTATTACAGTGAGGGAAAAAAGTATTTGAACCCCTGATGATTTTGTACGTTTTCCCACGGACAAAGAAATGATCAGTCTATAATTTAATGGTAGGTTTATTTTAACAGTGAGAGACAGAATAACAACAAAAATGTCCAGTAAAATGCATTTCAAAAAAGTTATAAATTGATTTGCATTATAATGAGTGAAATAAGTATTTGACCCCTTCGCAAAACATGACTTAGTACTTAGTGGCAAAACCCTTCTTGGCAATCACAGAGGTCAGACGTTTCCTTGTAGTTGGCCACCAGGTTTGCACACATCTCAGGAGGGATTTTGTCCCACTCCTCTTTGCAGATCCTCTCCAAGTCTTTAAGGTTTCAAGGCTGACGTTTGGTAACTCGTACCTTCAGCTCCCTCCACATATTTTCTATGGGATTTAGGGTCTAGAGACTGGCTAGGCCACTCCAGGACCTTAATGTACTTCTACTTGAGCCACACCTTTATTGCCTTGGTCGTGTGTTTTGGGTCATTGTCATGCTGGAATACCCATCCACAACTCATTTTCCATGCCCTGGCTGAGGAGAGGAGGTTTTCACCCAAGATTTGATGGTACATAGCCCTGTCCATCGTGCCTTTGATGCAGTGAAGTTGTCCTGTCCCCTTAACAGAAAAAGACCTCAAAGCATAATGTTTGCACCTCCATGTTTGACAGTGGGGATGGTGTTCTCTGGGTCATAGGCAGCATTCCTACTCCTCCAAACACGGCTAGTTGAGTTGATGCCAAATAACTCAATTTTGGTCTCATCTGATTCTGCTCACAACACTTTCACCCAGTTCTCTTCTGAATCATTCAGATGTTCATGAGCAAATTTCAGATGAGCCTGTACATGTGCTTTCTAAGCAGGAGGACCTTGCAGGCGTCGCAAGACTTCAGTCCTTCGCGGCGTAGTGTGTTATCAATTGTTTTATTGATGACTATGTTCCCGGCTGCCTTGAGATTAATGTCAAGATTCTCCCATGTAGTTCTGGACTGATTCCTTATGGTTCTCAGGATCCTTGAAACTCAAGGTGAGATCCTGCATGGAGCCCCAGGCCGAGGGAGATTGACAGTTACTTTGTGTTTCTTCCATTAGCGAATAATCGCACCAACTGTTGTCACCCTCTCACCAATCTGCTTGGCGATGGTCTTGTAGCCCATTCCAGCTTTGTGTAGGTCTACAATCTTGTCCCTGACATCCTTGGACAGCTCTTTGGTCTTGGCCATGGTGGAGAGATTGGAATCTGATTGATTGTTTCTGTAGACAGTTGTCTTTTATACAGGTAACAAGCTGAGATTAGGAGCACTCCCTTTAAGGGGACTTTCACACTGAACACTGGTTTGAAACTATTCAGCTGAACTCTCCCGATTTCAAACCCGCCTTTCAGTGCAACTTCGGGGGCAATTTGAATGACATCTGTGCAAAATTGGGACAATGCCAGCAATAGGCTGTGATTTGGCATGCCATTTGATATGTCAAATTGTGCCAATGTGAGCGGGGGGGGGGGGGGGGGGTTATAGAGTGCTCCTAATGATAGCTTGTTACCTGTATAGAAGACACCTGGGAGCCAGAAATCTTGCTGATAGGGGATAAAATACTTATTTCACGCATTAAAATTCAAATCAATTTATAACTTTTTTTAAATGCGTTTTTCTGGATATTTTTGTTGTAATTCTGTCTCTCACTGGTAAAATAAACCTACCAGTAAAATTAGACTGATCATTTCTTTGTCAGTTTGAAAACGTACAAAATTAGCAGGGGATTAAATACTTTTTTTCCTTCACTGTAATGAATGTAGCAGATGTCAATCGTTTTCATTTGTATTTCAATCAATTTCACCTAATTTGCATGTCATGGATTAAAAGGTATAAGCAGTTAGGTAGGTTGATAAATCAGATGGTGTATGACAGGGGTCAGCAACCCATAGATCGTGATCTACCATTATATAGCAGCCAGGTGTCTGGTAGATAGCTGGCTGGGTTTGCTGATCTGCCATCCCAGAGCATCAAAGAGTGCAATGAAGGGGGACTACTTGTAAATTTGGAGTTTAGTAGAGAGCAAAAGCCACTCAAGCCAATGTCTCCTCTGTAGTGCTGGCTCCTGTCGAATATGGAATGATACCAACTGCACTCCACCTCTTATCCCGGCTAGCAGTCTCCAGAGTGGTGGCAGCAGCAGGAAAAAAATGATTTTCAATGTCAGTGTGAAGCAATACACTGAGCATAAAAGTATTGGGCTGCATTCATACTGATGAGATATCAATAATTTCGCTTTGGGATTAAAGAGGAAGTAAACCCTCCTCTGCAACTTGTACCTATAGATAAGGCTTACCTATAGGTACTGTAAATATCTCCTAAACATGTACCGTTTAGGAGATATTTAGCTTGCATACAGCCAGTGACATCACTGGCATATGCGCTCTGAAGGAACGGCTGCCCGTGCCGTTCCTTCAGAGCCAAGTGCTGTGAAAGTCAGCTCCCGCGCGCATGCGCGGGAGTGATGTCACCGCAGCTCCTGCCAATCAGATGGCCGGATGCCACAAAGCAGGAAGAAGAGCGACCGAACATGTCGCCCGTGAGGGAGGTGAGCGAGCTCCACTGCGGAGCTTCGTTCTAAGGAAAGTATTTCATAATGAGCTAGTATGCGATGCAAACTAGCTCATTATGTGTTTCTCTTTCAGGTGTTTGTTTGTTTTTTTTTTTAATTCTGAGGTTTACAACCTCTTTAATAAAGTATTCTGTATTTGAATGAGCTGCAGTTTACCCACACCGAGGGTACATTGCAGTGTATCGGCAGCTTTCCTGTGGGCTTGTGGGGCATAGACATAGACTTCAATTATATCCTGCGGGTTTGGTACACTTTCTGAATGCAGGAGTTTTGGTGCCCTTTCAGAAAGTGCACCGCACCTGCAGGATATAATAGAAGTCTATAGCAAAGCGCAGCTAACCCAGGAAAGTTCAGATGCACTGTGCTGCAACTGCAGTGCAGATAAACCGCAGCACATCAGTGTGAAAGCAGTCTTCTAGGGGGCTCAGAACAGTAAGCATTCCTTTACATTTGTAGTTTGGGGTGTGGTAAAACCACATAGCTGAGACAGGTTTTTACCACCCCCTGCCTAAACCATACCCCCTTTAGCTGCAGTAGCCAGGGGTGTACATATGTCAGAGCCGCAGCAGAAGTTATATGCCCTGTCATGGTTGGTGTGTTTACCACCTGCCAAGCATGATCAGTTGACATGAATGAGGACGCTCTGCAAATGCCTTGCAACCTTGTGCAGTACAGCAAACAAGGGGTTAAAGCAGGCAGCATTGTATTGCTTTCTTATCACCTGCTTTAACCCCTTTGACCCTGCAGAAGCATGCAGTTGTGGGGTACTTGCAGAGTGGCTCTATTTACTTGGATGGGTTGCAATTGACATGCAGTAGCACCAACCAAAAGCAACAGGGGGTTTAATTCATGCTGTGGCATGTGTACAACTTTGGCTGCTGCCTCAGCAGCTAAAGGGGGGTAGGGGTAGTTACTTAACTGCATGGTTTTACCGCCCCAACTTTGTGTGAACGAGCCCTAAGAGTGCTGCCCCCTAATAATACAACTAGGGGTTCGTTCACACAAGTGCAGCAGGCACCGCTGCTCCTCTGAAAAGTGATCTGAGTGTGTTTGATAGGTGGTGAGGAGGCGATATACTGTATCCTCACCACCTGATTTAAACCCATGGTTGCCGTGCAGTGCACGTGATTGCGACATGGTAGTACAGCTATTAGCGTTTTAAATCCGGTGTGAGGAGGCGACACTGTACCTGGTGATCTACGACTTCTCCCATGTTGTTCAGATAGATCTCCACCTCTCTAAAGTGATTGTAAAGGCAGAAGGCTTTTTATCTTAATGCATTCTGCGCATTAAGATAAAAAGCTTTCTGTGTGCAGAAGCCCCCCTCAATTCCCCAATACTTTCCGAAGCCCATCTTGCTCCAGCGATATTGCAGGAGTGTCTCGGCTGCCCGGGACTCCCCTCCTCATTGGAGACGGCAGCACGGCACCATTGGCTCCCGCTGCTATCAATCAAGTTCAATGAGCCAATGAGGAGAGAGAGGGGGTGGGGCTGGGCTGCGGCTCTCTGTCTAAATGGACACAGGGAGCTGAGGCTCGGCTTGGGTGCCCCCATAACAAACTGATTGCCGTGGGGGCACTTAACAGGAGGGAGGGACCCGAGAAGAGGAGGATCCAGGCTGCTCTGTGCAAAACCATTACACAGAGCAGGTAAGCATAACATGTTTGTTATTTTTAACAAAAAATACTTTACAGAGGCTTCCTGCCCCTGGTCTATGAAGAGGCTGATTGCAAAATAAGTGTTTGTTTTTTAAATAATATTAATAATAAAACAAGTTTGGAGGAAAGCTTTATTTGTAAAATTCTCGATTGACAAATCAATCCAAGTAAAAATAAAAATCCTTTTTCACACTGACAGCAGCTGGCCCTAATGGCTGTTGGTGTCATTGATCGCAATCAGATGGATACAGAAGAACTTACAGTTGGTAGAATATTGAAAGACTTGTGACGGAATTAAAAGGCGATTATTTGAAAAAAGTCTATGTATGGCTGGCATAAGGATGATGTCACATGAGCAATCTGCCACACAGCCTTCCTGTTGGGCTGATACATACTATAAACAGTGAGGATAAATCCCTTTCCATGACATGTCTGTGGAGGCAGAGTGATCAGTCTAGTCCTAGAACGCCCCCTACCCCTCCTAAAGACCATCTATTCACTCGTAGAGGAGTGTTGGATAAGCCTCCATAGGAGAATTTTAATTGAACATTAAAGTCCATTTGTTGCAGAAGAGCTGATCATGCAGAAAGATGAACTCTCTCAAATATCAGCAAAAACTTCTCTTATAAGAAACCATTTCATCAGTAAATAGTTGCAGATATTGTGGCCCCTCATGGGTGCTTTGATCATTCATTGACCATTTGCTGCCCTAGGGCGTCTGCGAGCTTGTGGCAGGAGCAGTGAATAATGAGTACATGTGTTTTCCAGGAGTGTGCTACATGTTTGGAGCCCCCGAAAGAGCTAATGAGGGTCCTCACTGCAGAAGGGTCTGGCATGGAGTAACAAAATATTTTGTGTATATGTGAAGAAGAAGATGTATACATACTGTGCGGACACTCGACACTCCATTGTGGCCAAAGAAGAAAAATTCTCATCTGAATTTACAATAGTTATAAAAGTCACGAGGCTGTATAATATATTTCTCTTTATTGGCATCATATTGCTCTCACGTTTTCTCTGTGTTCTGCTGTTGGATAGTGATTACGGTTTGAGCCGCAGTTTCTAGACTTGTCTGTATTGATAAGATTGGATAGCGTATCTCTGTGACCCATCCTGTCACTTCATTGGAAAAATCACTGAAAATTCTCTGCAATTTGCTCTCTGCTGGTCATGTGTCCTAACGAAGATTCAGACTTTCCTTCTCTAAATCGTATTTATTCCTGTGCACAGTTAAATCTGAGTGGCTGCTGAAAAAAACAGTTTACAAACTTCAGTAAATGAAGTAAACTTTTCGGGATTGGATTTGACTGGCACAGACAGTCTCTCACTGCACTAGCCAAAAATGAGTGTATATGGCAAGTCATTTAAATGGCTGTAGTGTTACTGAGGAGCAGAATTAAAATCCTCTGAAGACCTGAAGACCTGATTTTACCCATACACGTTAGATAGCTCTCATCCTAACGAGGATTGGGCTGTTTTCATGATGCAAGGGGAATCATTATGCTGATTTTATCCCACATAGACATGGCCATCGATTGGATGTCTGTATGCTGTCCGGATTTAACTTGGAAGTGAGATAAGCAATCTGTGCGGTTGGCTTCTTTTTGCTGTGTAGAGTGTTTATGTAGCAGTAAGAGGGGAGGTCTCGCTGTGGGGTGTGAGTAGTTTCTCTCCAGCCCTCTCACATTACACTCGTCTCTTTCCCTGTCAACATGACTTCTACCTACAATGCTGTACAGAAAACCCTGTAGGGTCTCACTCTGCACTTCTGACATGTCGCTGTTTGGCTGGACCATTGTTCCGTGGTCACAGCCAGGCCCAGGACAGGTACCTCCACCCCAAAAACTTCCCATAACTTCCCCCAGCTTTTCCTGTCTTGTAAAGCACAGCAGATTATAAGTGACTCTTCGCAGCTGTGGGAGCCCCGGACGTGGCTGAACTGTCCCCAGTACTGAGCAAAAGGTGGAATCATTGAGGAGCAGGAATTCCCCTCTGTGGATCCTTAGCCAGGTCACCATGCCTGTGAGCAGGAAAAATTCAGGACGACGCTCCTATTACTACCGCTTTTTGGGGAGATCACAGCTTCAGAGGCAGCGCAGTCGGTCACGGAGTCGCAGCAGACCGCCCAGGAGGGGTAATCATTTTTTATAAAGTATGCTGTATGTAGCAGCTACACTGCATCAGATTCTTTGATTTCCTGGCATAAGTTCAGAAAAGATGGAATCTGATTGGTTGTTGCTTGGAAAAGCTTTAATTTCACTTATTATAACTTTTAACAAATTTTATATGTTTTTGAATCTGTCTTTTGTAAAGGAAATTTTAAATGGTTTGCTTCAGTGAATTGTCTTATGGAGAGATATTTTCTGAGAATAAAAATTAGTAGGGATGAGGGTGAGCTTGTAGAGGAGAGTTGGTGAGTATGAAAAGTTCAGCTTTTTGGCAGTTAAATGCAGAGACAAGGAAGTATGACTGGAGAACACCTGTATAACATTCCCTAATTTAAAGGTCTATGGCAACTAAAGAAAAAGACTACTTTGTGAGTTTGTGAGGAAGGGCCATTGGGACCATTCACACCCGTGTGTAAAAGTTCTCACGCTCAAGCCACAACGAATGTTTATGTCACTTTGCTGCTCCCTGCTACATAATTTGCATTTTTGTTATTCCTCATGGAATTATCAGACAGGACGTCGTCTACAACATTTATAACATGGGTTGGAATAGATTTCCTTCACTGTGAAAGTCTGTATTAAAATTATGTTCCCCTCCCCCTCCCCCTTCCCTTTCCCCTAAGATCACAATTATCAACTCTGATTTGTTTGCCTCAAGAATGGATAAAACTTTATTTTAAAGCCCATCCCCAGCTATCCAGCTTACATGTTTATTTCATTGTAGATAACATAGGGACTTTTAGAGCCTCTAACAGGTTTTTATTGACATTTGTGTTCATATTGGGGAGATTTTTCTTCATTTTCTATCATATTGGGGAGATTTTTCTTCATTTTCTATCATATTGGGGAGATTTTTCTTCATTTTCTATCAGGACAGGAAGTGGTGGCACATTTCTTCCAAAAGAGACAAAGACAAAATCACATTTTGAGTAGAGAAGGGTAGAACTTCTAACAATGCTTTTATTGTATTTTCTTATTTTTATACTTCATCCCCTTTTTTATATTGGTGTCAGAGACAGAAAGTATGGAAAAATATCCCCACTCTGTCCACAGCTAAAAAATGACTAGAGTGTATCTTTAAATTATTACTAAATGCAAACATTAGTTTTGGATAGAGTGGAGAGGGATTAGAATACCTGTCATATTTTATTGCTGTCTGTACCCCCATAAGGAAGATTCACCTTCTCTATTTGTCCTGTTTACCATTATCATTGAAAGTAAAAGTGGGTTGTCCACAGAAAATAATAGAGGAGAAACTCTGATGGGGACATTTGTTCTGGTGACCTGGGGATTCCCAAAGGATTCCCTAATTTGCAAGGATTCCCTCTCACTTCCTGTTTGGCTATGAGACAGGAAGTGAAGGGAAATCTCTGAAATGGGACACATATGGCAAAAAAAAAAATCTAAAAGGGGTTACAACCTTCCCTTACTCTGTCCAAAATGAAAATAACGTTTTGCCTATAGTTATACTTTAAAAGACTTACTTCTACTACAATTGACTTGAACTGGGCCATATACCTTCAGAATCTTGACGCTGGGTTCACACTGATGTGGCCGCGGGTCCCAGCAGGGGGTCCAGTGCATCCCTGTACACCGATTTAGGTGTAAATCAGGTCCGAATTTTTGCCTGAATTCGCACCTGAAACCAAAGATGCACAGGACCCTTCCAATGCGGACAGTGGCCGATCCGGAGGTGTGTGAACTGGCTCCATTGAGAGCCGATCACAGTCTCCTGTCAGGCAAATTTAATGCGGGGAAAACAGCATCTATTTCACAAAAGTGTGAACCCATCCTCAGTCTTATGTGGCCCAGTGCTGAAAAGATTTTCATCTGCTAGTCTGTAAACACTGAAGAGACTATAGATCTGGTGAGTTAGCAGCTGGGGATAGTGTGCTGGAGGAGGGAATAGTGCAGTTTGGCCTTGGGATGGATTTGGGGAAAATTGTAGTTATGGTAAACCTGTCCTTTAAATGTTTCTAAAAGTTCTAGAAACTTTACAGATTTCAGCTATGATAGATATACTGTTGCCATACAACAATATCACGAGAACCTGTCTCTGTACAGCAATGGTATGGGACCATGTCTCCATACAGAAATTGTATGAGGCCCTGTCTCCATATAGCAAATGTACGAGGCCCTGTCTCCATACAGCAATTGTATGAGGCCCTGTCTCCATATAGCAAATGTACGAGGCCCTGTCTCCATACAGCAATTGTACGAGGCCCTGTCTCCATACAGCAATTGTACAAGGCCCTGTCTCCATATAGCAAATATACGAGGCCCTGTCTCCATACAGCAATTGTATGAGGCCCTGTCTCCATATAGCAAATGTACGAGGCCCTGTCTCCATACAGCAATTGTACGAGGCCCTGTCTCCATACAGCAATTGTACGAGGCCCTGTCTCCATACAGCAATTGTACGAGGCCCTGTCTCCATACAGCAATTGTACGAGGCCCTGTCTCCATACAGCAATTGTACGAGGCCTTGTCTCCATACAACAATTGTACGAGGCCCTGTCTCCATACAGCAATTGTACGAGGCCCTGTCTCCATATAGCAATTGTACGAGGCCCTGTCTCCATATAGCAATTGTACGAGGCCTTGTCTCCATACAACAATTGTACGAGGCCCTGTCTCCATACAGCAATTGTACGAGGCCCTGTCTCCATGTAGCAAAGATATAATGATAGAAAAAAGATAACACTATACTAGTGTATCTCCCCGCTCCTCGGAAAAGGTTTTGTTTAAATATAAGATAAAAATATAAAATTGTGTGTGATTAGTGAGATATAAATATAAAAATATATATTGTGTGGCAGCAGCTGTAGATTTAAAATGGATGATAGAAAAATAGCCTAGGCTATATACAGCGCTTGCTGCAGAAAAACAATTAACTTAATGTATGTGAACAATGTTGAAAACGTATCTTTACAGTATAAGTGAAAATACAAATCAATTAAACACATGAAAATTAATAAAAAGTTCCAAGGAATTGATAAATAGATAAATAAGTCTTTTCCAGTGGTGATCAATATATGTGAATAAAATAAACTTCATGCTCAATAAATAAAAGTTTGTGACTTTCATGACGTGGATTCCTCTTTTCCTGTGGCTTGTGGTAGAAATAAATTACTTACCAGAATTGTTTGGTCCTATGTGCTGTATAGCACTAGGACCTACAGCGCTTGGAGGCCGTTCAGGCCGGATTGGGGATCCCCTTTGTGGATGATCCTGGTGGGATACAGGTTAGGTTCCTCCTTACCCGATCTCAATCCTCAGGATATGGGGTTAAAAGAAAGGCTCCAGATAGTGTATTATCGTTTTAAAAGTTTATTCATCAAATATTCATAAAAATCGGAGCGAAGAAAGACTCAAACTCCAAGTTTGCAGGCAAAGAAACCGCTTCCAAACACCTCCTAGCAGAGTGGCGAGCGGAGTGTTCCGGCTTGCGTTCCATGTGGTGCGTAGCGTGCTGACGTGCGTTCCACAACCTTGACGCGTTTCGTCACTTCCTGTGACGTTTTCAAAAGGTAGGGGGCCCGTACAGCAATTGTACGAAGCCCTGTCTCCATACAGTAATTGTAGGAGGCCCTGTCTCCATGTAGCAAAGATATAATGACCTGCCTCCATACAGAAATATTATGAAGACCTGTCTCTGTGCAATGATATTAAGAATAACTGTCCCCTCATGAAAATGGTACTTGCCCCCTATACAGCAATCGTATGAGGGCCTGTCTGCATACAGCAATGGTATGAGGATCTGTCTCAGTACAGCAGTGATATGAGGACCTGTCTGCATACAACAATGGTATGAGGATCTGTCTCACTACAGCAGTGATATGAGAACATGTCGCCATACAGCATTGGTTTGAGGATGTGTCCCAGTACAGCAGTGATATGAGAACCTGCCGCCATAAAGCATTGGTTTGAGGATGTGTCCCAGTACAGCAGTGATATGAGGACCTGTCTCCATACAGCATTGGTATGAGGACCTGTCTCCCTACAGCAAGCAGGGAATTCAGTGAAGTGTATGAATTTAGTGAAGTGTATGAAGTGAAGCATTGGTTAGGGATAATAGCAATGCCATGGGTTCTTTGCTTGGAAATACGTCTTTGCTGTGAAACCTAACACTGTGGCAATTTCTGGAGAACCAGTCAATAAATCACTTTATTATATATTGGAAATAAAAAGATGGTCCAGGGTCACTACAATGGGTACTGTGTGATTTGGTGTGTCCTTGTCCTCCCCTCCTGTTTAGTGCTAGTTATTTTATATTTAGCTAGACGCTGTTTCTTCTCTGTTCCCTCAGTCAGTGTTTGTTCTTTGTAGAGACAAGGCTTAAGAAAATCATTGTCTTCTTACACTTCAAAAGACTTGAAAAACATTGTCTGTCCTGCAATTATCCATAGTAAAGTTATGTTGGATTGAACTTCAGTGTCTCTCTGAAAAAGTAGGCTGCCGGGGATGATACCAGATCAGCAGTTGACCATACTGTCCAGACTTGGTCTATTGGGAGGTAAACAGAACTATGTTGTACAAGGGAGTAGTATTTATCAGCTGGCTAATTAGTTTCCTGCCTTGTGGGCTGACTCATGAACTTGTCGGACTCACATATATTGCTACAGTGTAGTTAGGATGCGACCTTGACAGTGGAATTGAGAATATGGTCATCCTTTTTCTATATTATAACATGTACGCCACATCTCTCTGTAAATTAGATTAGTTTGTGTGACTGGGTTTGCATGAATACACTTTTAATTTTGTCGTTCAATTAGCTAGTGAATGACGTAATGGCAAAAACTAAAAGAAATTAAAACTGTTCTTCAGGAAGTAATTTAGCTGTATGCAACCCACTTTCAGTCCTTTCAATCCTCAGAAGAATGCAGTTATTTTAGAGGTTCTTGCTGTCTAAAACCACCACTAGCAGAAAACCAAGGGTTCTGTTAGCCACACCGCAAATTTAACAACCATGTACTGTAACAACAGTGCCAAATATCTTACATTTAGGGTTATTGGTCTTCAAGGGCCCATTCACACTTTATTTTCAATGGGCTAAAATCGCACTGCACCACACCACACCAAAGTAGTGAATGCACTGCTTTTGGAAATGCACTGCAACCGGCTTGCATAGTACTTTTGTACATTGCGATCTGGTGTGGGCATGCTACCTGTGTTTGGGATGTCGTTAATTCTGCACTGATACCTGCTGCAGATCTCAAGGCAGTGTGATTTGAATATGGTGCAGGAAACCAAAACAGGCATGGAATATGGCATTCTAGCATGAATGGGCCCTAAAAAAATGTTAAAAATAAATATTGGTACTTAGGTGGATGCAGCATCGGTCCAATGATGCCTCTAAGACCAAGAAGAACTGAGCAATCAAAGATTGATGATTGCTCATTTCTCAGTCTTCAGTGAGCAGAGAGCAGGTGACTATCAGCCTTTACTCTGCCCCTCCAGCGCTCACTGCAGTTCTAGACTGTGGAAATGGCAGGAGCGGTTGGCTCATGCTCTAAGTGGCTTGCTGGGAGGCTGAGCTAGCTGCCCGTTCAGGCATCTGGGTAGATCCCAGCATTAAAATCAAGATCACTCCAGAGCCTGGATCAGCTGAGTGATTTCAGCCGACAGAGGACATTAGCCCATTGTCCACTGAATACGGGACACAGGAGTGCAGAGCGAAGTGCAGGAGAACTAGGACCAAAAGAGCTATGACCATACTTCTTTAAAAATGTGCCTATTTCATGGCAACAATGAATTTAATTAATTGGTATTCAGCCAATATACTGCTGAGGAACTAAAATTCTAGGCTGAATATATGCCCTCAACACAGTACTTCCCATGTGTGTTTACTCAAGGCAAAATGTTTTTTTCTGTGTGTTATGTGTGAGTTGCAGAGGTTTCTAAATTAAAGTTTAAGGCGTCACAGCCCCCAATTCCAATTGTCTCTGAGTTTACATGAAGCTTATTTTGGCACAGATCTCACTGTTTGCAGTGGCTGGTATAAACATGCACAGAAGCCTTCGTGTCACAGGCAGGGTAAACTCAAAGGTGAAATATTGTCCTTCTGCCAAACTGCACCTGAAAACAAAAGTCTAGTTATGCCTTCAATATGTGGATGCTGGAAGATATCTGGGCTCATGTCAAAGAGTCTTCTTTTCAAACACTGCAATTGCTATCCTAATGTAAACATGTGTTCAATTGACAACAGCAGTGTTTTACAAGAGGAGCCTGCATTTGACATGCTTTTATCTGCAGTTCAGCCGCACCTTAAAAGTACTTGATGTGTCCAGAGAAATGCAGCGTAATGCAAAGCAGGGTGAATGTAACCTCCAAACTACTATTTGTACTGCTCTGCTTGCCGTCATGAGCCCTTTATCTCTTTAGTCCTGGCAAGTCCTCCAGCTATGGTTCATCATTGTTCTGCAGTTTCCTCTGGGTGTTGTGACTCTCTCACACTTTAGGTGCTCAAAATTGGCAAAATCTCCCTTTGTGTTACATAGCTTGCATGTCAGAAGCCATCGGATAAGGAAACTTTTTTTTTTACTTTACATGAGTCTTGTGTGAGTTTGACTGACTCTCTGGGGTCCTTCACACGAACGCATTCATAAAGCAACGTGGGGAAGACTAGCCAGATACCATCAGGAAATTATGCTTCGATTCTAATCTCTTGGAGATATGGATAGAATACCGCTTTTATGGTCCTGTGTGTTACATAAAGATGAGTTTTTAGAACAGACCCAACAAGATTTTTTCCACTGGAACGGCAAACTATGAAAAAGTAAAAAGCTGCATATTGTTATTGGTGTACATTGTTACAGATGTACACTGTTAAAAGTATTGTGTAAGCAGCACTGTACTGTATGTCTGTGAAGGTGTGCTGAAACTGGGAAGAATTTAAGAGAACTAGTCCATTGTTATAGACATAAATTGTTTTTGGCATTCATCGCTATAGGTGTGCAGGCAAAAAGAGCAATAGGTGTGCAGGCAAAAAGAGCAAAGTGTTAAGACTAGAAAGTGTAGTGGGTGTATGAACATTTTGTTAAATGAAGAGATTTAACAACTCATATGAAGTAAAATCATGGTTGTCAAATAAATTCCCAGTTGGGTAGATCTCCAAAGGAATTGTCACAGTGGATACACTGGATATGAACTGGGGGTCACCAATCTAAGTGCAGCATGGGGGAGAGGTGGACACAACTAGATTGAAAAAGAGGTGTGGTCCTCGAAACTGGTTTCCACACCCTTTGGCGTCACTTCCCGTTTCTTCACATTCTACCCATTGCTGCGGCAGCACCATTTTGGGATCCTGGATGTCTCCTCCTCCCAGCTAAAAATGCACCAATGACTTCAATACATGAGATCATTCACACACACTGTGAGTTGCCAATTAGTGTGTGCTGTGTCCACCTCTCCACCTTGCTGTACTTAAATTGGCGCCCCCTTGCTGTCTCTCATAGCTATTGCAGGTGCCATCCAGACCATGTGTATATACCGTGACAGTTTCTTTGGTGTCCTTCCTAGCTGGGAATCTAAAAACCATGACAAACATAATTAGTTTTACTTCATGTGAGTTGCTAACTAATTTCCTTTTAATAAATGTTCATACACCCACTACAATTAGTCGGCGCACTTTGCTCTTTTTGTCTGTTTGCCACCTAGAGATCTCTTCAGTCTCTCTCAGAAGTGCTACATTAAGTGTGCTGGATTGGATTCTTTAGCAGGCCCCAAAGCCATAGGATTTGCCCTGAGGATTTAGGTCACACTGTGCTTTCCATCCATGTAGTTCGTCTTAAGACCAAGCTGCACCCATCACACCCTATTGACAGTTTTTTTTTTTTATCACTATAGGTGTTCATCTTTATTTCATCTATCTTTTGATTCAGTTAGAGGATGTGTCTTAAAAATGGTTATTCTCATCTTGGCTTTTCCAACTTCTTGCCATCAAGGAGCTAGTCACAAACAAGTAGAAATGAGCTTCTAGGGGACAGCAGCCTCTTTTCATGTAAATATTTTCTGTGCCAGATCCCTTTTGTCCTCTAGTGTGTGTGAAGGCTCATACTAAATATGATTTAAGATGATGAGGATACCAGCAGCCGTAGGGGTATTTACCTATCAGGGAAGGTGGGTACAGAAGATGAATGCTGGGATGGCAGTAAGAGCCACTTGACAGGAAGGCCACGTCTCCTGAACATTTTCAGTTCTGACTGTAGTATAGCTTTCACTGCTAAGAGGAATTTTCATGTCAGTTTTCCTTTGTACTGCTTATGGCAACCTTATAAGCACCTCACTAATCCCTTGTGAATGGAGAAATGGAGAGGAGGATTATTCCTGTCAGGAAACTGCTGCCGATTTAAAATTGAAGGAGCGCAGGCACTGCTTCTCTTTAAATGCCTCTGGTGACCCAGTTTAGAGGGAATTGTGTTAATTTCAGCAGTTTCTCCTCCATAAACAAACACGAGTCCCCGGGCACCTGTTTATACGTCCCCGGTGCATTTGCCAGAAAAACTGACTGCAATAATTGTTCCTAATCCAAGGTAATCCCTCTCCAGCTTCTTCATCTCCATGTCCAGGGGAGAGTCACTTCCACTTCCTTACATAAATTTTTTTGTACATAGATGTACCCAGGTAAGTACAGACAGTAAATGGACTGCTGCTGCGGTGGGCTGGGCTGTTATATGTGTTGCACTTGCATTGAGTCGTAGACAACAAAGTGAAAAATGTTGACTTTGTACTCTTTGTTTAACAAACTGCAAAATAAATTGATATTTGTATTTAGACGTTTTAGCCACTCCTAATTTCAAAACCATAGCCGTACTGGAGGTGACAGCAGATATCAATCAATAGGAATAATATATTTTCCTTCACTAGGCCATAGTGCTTATTTATTATGAAGTCAGCAGTCCAATGATCATATAGGGAATTTTTGCCATATTTTATTCTGGGAATGCAGCTCCTAAAGGCATAGCTTCCAACTGTCCCTGATTTTGAGGGACTGTCCCGGACTTAGAACAAAATCCCTCTGTCCCTCTTTCCCTCTTTCCTCTTCATTTGTCCCTCAATTTGGTCTGATCTATAGAGTTGTAGATAAAATGTATTATTTGTCTTTCAAAAAGTGTTTTGCAGTTCTAAACCTTTTACCTAATTTCTTATTTGCTGCATTTCTAAATTTCAAAAGCCAGTATAGTTACATAGTTAAGGTTGAAAAAAGACAATAGTCCATCCAGTTCAACATGTGTAGGTGAATGTGTGTATTAAAGAATAATCGTGGTAAAAAAAAACACTTGTGAGTTTAGCAATTTTTTATATATATAAATCTCCTTTAAGGGGGTGTGTCCTATGACCAAATACTTTTACTAAAAAAGTTCCTCGTTTTGCCATCCTAAAAAGTTGGAAGGTATGCCAAAGGGAACTGCAGAACCTCAGCCAAATTCTAAAATAATATTTAGCTTTTTTTTTCCTTAGTGAGAAACACCAATTGTAGCCATTTCATTTCTTCTTTTTTTTTTCCAATACTTTTTTATTGAAGTTTTCAACCATTCAAATAATAGAAACATTAGTAATCAGCTTCATCAGAAGGAATATAAATATTCGTTTTTACAGATCAGGGACATGGATTCATATGATCAATATCATATATATATGAATCATTCGTATAGAGGTGTTATGAATGCATCGAAAGGTTAATTTGGTATGGCCATGCCATATGGAAAGAGTTTTAACATTTTAATAATTATAAAACAATACAACTATTTTAGACTAATAGTTGTGCTAACCTTGTAATTAAAGATGTTTGAGGATGTTAAAGAACACCTCAAAGACAATATCTGCATGCCTCATCATCTGGAGCAATCTCATTAGAGACAGACGATTGGGCCGCAGCATTGTTAGTGAATTGTCTTGAAAAATATCACAAAAATAAACAGATCGACAAAACGCAAAATGTTCAAAGTGATCTACACATTCTCCTACCAGCTAGGCGTTCAGGTTGGGTATATAGAGCGCCAGGGACACCATTGATATTCGAAATGAGAATTCTTGCCCTCTCTGTATGCTAACACTTGTTCGTATTGATAGATTTCGTTCACTTGATGTAAAACTTCTCCTACATCAGGTGTTGCATTCGATTTCCAATTCCACAGTATGGCTGTTTTATCAGCAAACCAGATATGCATGGATATCATTCTTAAAGGGGTAGATATTTAGGACAGGGCTCAAAATTTAAAGTCCTGAGCTACTAGCCAGGCCTTAAGGGTTACTCGCCACCAGTTGCCCCACCCAACCCCTACCCTGCCCCGCCCCGCCCCTAATTCCGCCCCTAAACGCCCTCATAAATTATCTCAAAATTACACTGTTAAATGTTTTTGAATTAATGCAGAAGTTACAAAAATAAATATTAATAACAATGTTTTCAGTGCCCATCAGTGCAGCCTCATCAGTGCCCATCAAGGGTCTGGAGGGCGGAGGGCTGAAGAGCACTGGGGGGGGCTAAAGGGGGGGCTGAGAGCACTAAGGGGCTGGAGGGGTGGGCTGAAGAGCACTGGGGGGGCTGGAGGGGGGGCTGAATAGCACTGGGGGGGCTGGAGGGGGGACTGAAGAGCACTAAGGGGCTGGAGGGGGGGCTGAAGAGCACTAAGGGGCTGGAGGGGGGCTGAGAGCACTGGGGGGGCTGGAGGGGGGGCTGAAGAGCACTGGGGGGGGCTGGAGGGGGGGCTTAAGAGCACTGGGAGGGCTGAAGAGCATTGGGGGAGGGCTGGAGGGGGGGGGGCTGAAGAGCACTGGGAGGGCTGAAGAGGGGGGGGGGCTGTACAGCACTGGGGGGCCAGCAAAAGAAAAAAAGAAGTTGGATAGGAGGAGCGGTGGGGTGGCTGCAAGAGGAATTGATCTTTGCATAATCCTCCTGCAGCTGCTAAGTGCCTGCAGAGAGGAGAATCGGACATCCAGCTGGAAAGATCAATTCCTCTATATGCAGCCGCCCCACCGCTCCTCCTATCCAGTCACACAGGGAGGCTGCTAAATCCTTGGACACTCACCTGCTTCCAGCACCCGTGAGCAGCGCAGCACAGACTTAGGGAGCAGCTGCCTACACATGAGATGATCGGCGCGAGTACCGGTGTAGCTCTGGGAGATTGATTTTCACGCTACACCGGCTTGACACCCCCCATCGGTATGCCACTGCTGGCCGGATAATGTTAGAGCGGCGGATCATCCCGCTGTAACAGCTTCAATTGTAATTGCCGGGCGCTCGCTGACACACACAGTCCCGCCTCCTAGCCCGTCTCCTTTGATAGACGTCACACGTCCTGGTTGGCCAGGTGTTCTGTCTATCAAAGAAGTCGGGCTAGGAGGCGGGACTGTGTGTGTCGGCGAGCGCCCCGCAAATTACAATTGAAGCTATTACAGCGGGATGATCTGCCGCTCTGACATTATCCGGCTTTCCTCTCCTCTCTTCCCCAGAGCTCGCCCAACATAATTTTCCACTCGCAGAATGCGAGCAGGCGAGTGGAAAATTTGAGGGCTGATTTAGGACACATTGACACTAAGAATGGCTTGCTCAACATTAGGCCTGACCAGAAACCCTGTAACTTGGGAAATTAGTTTGAAAATTTCCACCCAGAAACTACGTAGGTGGATGCATGTTCAGAGCATGTGTGTCAGCGTGCCTATTGGGCTGCAGCCCCTCCAGCATTCATTGGTGTTATTTGGTTGGACTTTAGTGGTTATGTATGGTGTATAATACCATCAATGGATTTTTTGGGCCATCTCCCAATAGTTTGTACATTTAGAGTACTGGTAATTGCATTTAATCACTTTTAGCCATTGGGTATCATTAAAGGTTTTATTCAGCTCTGTTTCCCATTTGCACAAATGTGAAGCCATTTCATTTCTCTTCTATTATTTTCCTTTTCTGTTTATCTCCATATTCAGCCAAATCTATTTCTTAGGCACTATCATTACTGTGTAAATACTTTCCACCAATTATTTTTCTCTGTAAATTTCAGCAGTTGTTTACTCCAACCTTAACTGAACGTAGTCCTTTACTCCCAGTGGAGAGAAGCATTACAAGGGGTTTTCTGATGGCGTGTCATTCTCTTTTGTTATTGAATGTTTTTCCCATCATATCCTTCCCAATTCATCCTATGAAACAGTTCAACATCACAATTTTCCCAGACAAAAGTTTAAACATTAAATAAGCTGCAAAATATAGCAGAGGAAAGAGCGGGCTGATCTTTTTAAATAGTACACAGTGGGCTTAGTCTATGAATATATGACTTTCTGCAGATGGACCAGCTGGAAGACTCTAAAACGTTACTCTCCTTTTATGCTGGTTTGCTCCTCTATATACTGTACAGTAATTAAACATTCTGGGACTTATAGTTCCTTTATGTACACTACCAAAACATGCTGGAATTTGTAGTTCCTGTAAACATAGTTCCAAAACATGCTGGGAGTTGTAGTTTCTCTATATAAAGTAACAAAACAAATGCTGGGAATTGTGCTTCCTTTTTCTACAGATTATGTATCTTGCTGGAAAGTGTATTTCCCATATAATCAGTGACAAAGCTGCTGGAAGTTCCTCTATATACAATTACAGATTATGCTGAGATTTGTGGTACCTCTATAAAGTGATAAAAAAATGCTGGGAGTTGTGGTTCCTATATACAATAATAGAGCATCCTCTGGGGTGCAGTTCTTTATATACAGCTATGGAACATGCTAGTTGTTGTAGTTCTCTATATACAATGATTGAATACAGTACATTTGAAAAGTATTCACAGCGCTTAACATTTTACTCATTTTGTTATATTACAACCCTATTGCAAAATGGATTGAATTAATTATTTCCCTCAAAATTCTACAAACAATACCTCATAATGACAATGTGAAAGAGGTTTTTGTGAAATCTTTGCAAATTTATTAAAAATAAAAATAAAAATATCATGTACATAAGTATTCACAGCCTTTGCCTTGACACTCAAAATTTAGCTCAAGTGTATCCTGTTTCCACTGATCATCCTTGAGATGTTTCTACAACATGATTGAAGTCCACTTTTGGCAAATTACGTTGATTGGATATGATTTGGAAAGGCGCACACACCTCTCTATCTAAGGCCCCACATTTAACAGTGCATGCCAGAGCATAAACTAAGCCATGAAGTCCAAGGAATTGTCTGTAGTCCTCCAAGACAGAATTTTTTCGAAGCACAGATCTGAAGAAGGGTACAGAAAAATGTCTGCAGCATTGCAGGTCCCAATGAGCACAGTGGTCTCCATCATCCATACATGGAAGAAGTTTGAAACCACCAGGACTCTTCCTAGAGCAGGCTGACCAGCCAAACTCAACGATCAAGGGAGAAGGGCCTTAGTCAGGAAGGTGACCCAATACTCTCACTAAGAGTGGCCAGACAGAAGCTACTCCTCAGTAAAAGGAAAATGACAGCCCACCTGGAGATTGCCAAAGGGCACCTGGAGGACTCTCGGACCATGAGAAACAAAATTCTCTGATCTGATGAAAAAAAGATGGAACCTTTTTGCCTGAATAGAAAGCATCATGTCTGAAGGAAATCAAGCACTGCTCATCACCTGGCCAATACCATCCCTACAGTGAAGCATGGTGGTGGCAGTATCATACTGTGGGGATGTTTTTCAGTGGCAGGAACTGGGAGACTAGTCAGGATCGAGTGAAAGATGAATGCAGCAATGCACAGAGACATACTTGATGCAAACCTGCTTCAGAGCGCTCTGGACCTCAGACGGGTGCGAAGGTTCGTCTTCCAACAGAACAATGACCCTAAGCACACAGCCAAGATAACAAGAGTGGCTACGGGACAACTCTATGAATATCCTTGAGTGGCCCAACAAGAGCCCAGACTTGAACCCATTTGAACATCTCTAGAGAGATATGAAAATGGCTGTGCACCGACGCTCCCCATTCAACCTGATGGAGCTTGAGAGGTCTTGCAAAGAAGAATGGGAGAAACTGCCCAAAAATAAGTGTCCCAAGCTTGTAGAATCATACTCAAAAAGACTTAAGGGTGTAATTGGTGCCAAAGTATTGAGCAAAGGCTGTGAATACTTATGTACATGTGATTTTTTTCGCTTTTTGTTTTTAATAGTATTTTTTGTAGCATTTTGAGGAAACATTTAATTTAATTTAATTTTTTCCATTTTGGAATAAGGCTGTACAATAACAAAATGTAGAAAAAGTGTAGTGCTGTGAATACTTTCCGGATGTACTGTATGTTGGAAGTTGTATCCCCCTGTGCACTGTGATGGAACGTGCTGGAAGTTGTAGTATTTCTATATGCAGTGATGGAACATGCTGAGAGTTGTAGTCGTCTGGCAAAAGGTGATGGTGATGATACTAGGACTTCCAGGGATAGGCGAATGGTGTGTGCCTCTCAAGGTATAATGTTATAGCTCTGTGTGGTGGGATGAAATCATAGTTCTCCTGGGTGGGGGTATGATGTCATGGTTCTGTTTGGCAGGATGATGTCATAGTTCTTTTCCCCTACTGTCATTTATCATACATTGCCCCCATTACCCTCATCCAGGTGAATTGTACTACATTTATGGGTAGTGCAGGAGTAGCTCCAGGTCACAGGCAGGATTTGCTATCTGCTGCAGGCCCAGGACAGAAATCCAGGTAATTTTTTTTCTTGTAGACCTACCTAAAGAGCAAAACCAAATGTAAAAAGTCTTTCCCGCAGTCTGCATGCAACTCCAAATATATTGTTGTATTAATTACGGATACATTTCCACTTAAAAGTATAATTTCGGATATGGCTGGATGCTGATCAGTTGAATTACCTGCTGGCTTCTTGAATTTCTTGTCGAATCTCCTCAACAAAATGTGGCTCCGGTCCTCTTTCATCTGTTATAACACAAAGGAGTCCCACTCCTCCAGTTGCATTCTCAACAATAAAGAACAAATTCAGCAGAGATAGTGAAAGCCCCTCATAATGGTCAGGGTAGGTGTCTAACTCCGAGATCTTACCAATAGTGGTCCCGAGCACCTACCAAACACTGAAATGCCTATTCTGGGCATGGTGACAGTTCAGTATAGTGCTACTTCCATTTAACCCGAGAACATAACCCACAATGTAATGTCAGGAAACGTTAACTCCTTTGATGAATAGTGCTTTACTTTCAATGGGGTTACTATGGCCCTAACGGTCAGGAACATGTAAAAGAATTTAAATATATGGGACCAGTTTGTAGTCCTGTTTTAGTAATTTATTGATAAGCAGATCTGAACCAGGAAAAGCTCTGTTCTGACAATGCACTATGACATCATTTGATCTGTGAAAGTGTAATGATGTGAAAGTGGACAGAGCCTCATACTACATTTCCAGGGAGGTCCAGCACTGGACTTTAATAGCTGTTCTCATACTGGAAGATAACAAAAGAAAATCAGGTGATCTAGTAATTCAGTTGTAACATAATCTCTTCGTTTTCCAGAGTGGAATTAAAGGCCAACATGCAGGAAATTTTTTACTATGGATTAACTGATGGCAAAGCTTCACTGCCAAAGTCCCTGAAATGAGAACTGTCTGTATTTCTTGTTGCAGCCAGTCACATTGAAGATTTCATTCTCTGGCCATCATTTTTCCAGTGATTGGCAACACATACAGTTTCTCTTTCTGATAACAAAGAAGATATGGAATGTCTACCTGGAACTTAAACAGTGGGAACCACTGATTTTTCTCTCATGTTGGGACAAGCAATGTGCAGGGTATCAGTGTTTACTCTGCACCTCTGGCTGTTTACTCTCCACATTGAACTCTGATGACTGAGCGTGACAAGACATGTTAATCGCCTGACGTGTTGCTGGCTATGTCCGTAGTAGAGTGTCAGTCTGTTCTTGGCAGCCTTTGACATAAACGCTGAATTCCTTTACCTTATCTGTGTACACAAAGATTGGGGGAACAATGGGGCAAGGAATCCACAAATCCACCTTTTCCTTGAAGGAATTACAAACCTTCCTACCTTCATCTTGTATTTTTCATCTGCATAAGATGTACATTGCACCTGTACTTTCATGGTGTTATTGGTTGCTCTGTATGCACAGTCTACAGTAGAGTAAATCTTCATATTCCTGTGTCAAAGTTTGTTTGTGTTCAAATATGTGGCATGGCACTGCACAGGTTAATGCATGACATTTGTCTGTAGTCTAAGAACTGACATTTCCTGGGAGAAAACTATGTCCCACAATCCCTGAGTCTCTCAGTCTAGTATTCCAAAGGTGAGAGCTAGTCAGTAAGAGAATCTGACACAGACTAAGCAGACAAAGAAAATAAAAGGATAAGTAGTGCCAAAGCTCTATTGGCCTTTCTTTTCCTGCAGTTCACAGGAGTGCATTTTGTTCTGCACTCCTGTGATCCATATTCAGCTGACAGCGGGCTAAAGTCCTCTATCCGCTAATGTCACTCAGCTGGTCCAGGCTCTGGATGGATGCCAATTTTATAGCTGAATACTGCACCCAAGGACTAGAGAATACTAGCTTAAGTGCAGACTGGAACTGACTTTATTGTAAACTCGCACACAATATATGCCACACAAAATCAGGTAGTAGCCTGATCACATTACCTTAACAATGCAAACTGTAAACAGTAATCTCATTAGCACATCTAGGGAACAGCCACCGGTGATCTAATTAACAACTAGTTACCTAGACAAACCTAGGTGACTCAGTTTACTGCCCACCCAGACAATGCTTTGATTAATGAGGGATCCTAGACAGACCAGCAACAGTCTACAACCCTGAATACACAAAGTACACCGCAACAGTGACGTTTGGAGGTGGGAACATCATGGTATGGGGCTGTTTTTCAGCATTCATTGAAGGAAGGATAAATAGAAAAATGTACCAAGACATTCTTGATAAAAATCTGCTGCCATCTACCAGGACGATCAAGTGAGGAAGGTTAAGCGAGGGTGGACATTTCAGCAAGACAATGTTTCCAAACACAAAGCCAAGGAAACTCTCAATTGAAGAAACTCTCAAGAAAGAAAATAAAGCAGCTAGAATGGCCCAGCCAATCACCTGACCTAAATACAATAAAAAATCCATGGAAAGATCTAAAGATCAGAGTTAATAGAAGATGCCCACTGAACCTTCATAATTTGAAGACTGTGTGGAAGAATGGGCCAAAATCACACCTGTGCAATGCATATGACTAGTTTCTCCATACAGGAGGTGTCTTGAAGGTGTCATTACCATCAAAGGATTTTGTATGAAGTATCAAATACATTTCAGTTAGCATGTTCAATACTTTTTCCCTGTGTCATTCCATTTTATTACACATAAGTTAATTTCTGAACGTATTTGTTTTTTATTTTGTTTTTTTGTATGTATGAATTACATGGGTTGTTACCAACATGTAGTGAAAATTTCCTGTCAATATCACCTTTAGGCGGAATAACACTAGCCGTGGCTCGCAGCAGGGAGTCCGGCGCGTCCCTGTTCTGTTTCAGGTGCCCATCAGGTCCGAATGAATTGGGACCTGAAACTGAGCCAAAGAGGTACAGGATCCTTTTCCAGTGCAGACCGCGGCTGCCCTGGATGTGTGTGAACCGGCTCTATTGAGAGCCAGTCAAAATCTCCGGTCATGCTATTTGGATGCGGGAAAAACTGCATCCAATTTTCATTGGTGCGAACCCAGCCTTAGAAATATAATTACCTAGAAAAACGGTGACGTGTTCAATGCTTATTTTACCAAGTGTGTGTGTGTATATGTATGTATGTATATATATATATATATATATAATATATATCTCCATGTATCCATGCCCTTCAAAATCAAGTTATTCATAAAGTGCTCATACAGTACAATTCAAAGTGCTCTAGTGCAAATAAAAGTGCAAAATCATATGCTGCAATTCTTCTCAGAAGTAAAGTGATTTGTGCTCTGTTCAAACTTCACACTTCAGACTCCCCTATTCTGTGTCACCAGCAGGGACCAAACTCCCTGAAGGTTGTTAACCCCCTGAGCTTATACCGAAGAAGGTCAGAATGTGCTTCTGTCCCAGATCCACTGTGTATATTACACCATTATCCAAGGGCTCTGTACTCCCAGATTCACATCAAAAGTGGGGTGCCTCCTCTGGCAACTAGAATGATCTGACCGTGCTTGGTATGGAACTGCTGCTTCCGTGATTCCATACCAAGTACTGGCAGATTGTTCCGGGTGCTAGGGGAGGTACCCCACATTTAACCTCCCTAGCGGTATTCCCAAGTATGGCTCGGGGTTAATATACAGGGCCACACTCTGGATTACCCCACAATAAAGCTCACCTTCACCTGTGATCCCCCGCCATCCTCCCGCTGTCCTCCCGCTGTGTGCTCGGCCGATGCCAGCACCTGTCTTCCGGCTCCCTTCCCTGCGAGCGTTGCGACGCAGGGGGGGGGGTTGAACCGGCGGCAATTTCAAAAATGTAAATACATTAAATGACATGATACAAAGCTGTGATCTTAAAGGATTACACTGTATCATGCCTTTTCACCACAGGATTTCAGTCGGTGACCCGTTGGCTTTTTCAGTTCCCTGCCTGTGCTTTTCCAGTTCTTTGTGCCTGGAAAATTGAGAACAACCATGGCATCCAGCTGTGTACTCGGCCGATGCTGACACCTGTCTTCCGGTTCCCTTCCCTGCAAGCGCAAAATCGCTTTTAGAAGAACTGGAAAACAGCGACAGGAAAACGGAGTTACCTGAAGAACTGAGCGATAGCGATTTGTGGGAAAATTCGTCATCCGGTACGGAAAGTGACGACAGCAACGATTCTGATGTCTATTTCTGGCACATAGCTCCGTTAGAAATTCTGAAGAATGATTTGATATACTTCCCAAATTTTTTTTAGTTTTGGTGCAGGATGAGAAGTTTCATCAAATTCTTCATTATTTTCAAAGTGGAGATATTTCATTATGAGGGAAAATCAGTTCCTCTAAAAGCGGCTTTGTGCTTGCAGGGAAGGGAACCGGAAGACAGGTGGCCGGCATCGGCCGACCACACAGCGGGAGGATGGCTAGAGGACGGCGGGGGAAGGACGGTGGGGGATCGCAGAGGAAGGTGAGCTTTATTGTGGGGTAATCCTGAGTGTGGCTCGGGATTACCACTTTTGGTACTCTATTAACCCCAAGCCACACTCAGGAATATTATATTATTATAATTTACGATTTCGGGTTTCAAACTTTATCATACCCGGGATGTCTACTTTTAAACTCTTGTTTGGACAGATTTAAGTGGGTTATTCCTAAGAATTACAGGTCTAAAATCTAAATCAACATATTTCCATGCAAAACAATGTACCGCTTTTAGCACAAAAATTCTGACATAATCAGACCGCCAGGGAGGGTAATGTGAATCTGGGAGCATGGAGCCCTTTATATCTTATAAAAAACTAAGTAGCCTACCTTAAAATTTAGGTACAGTGAAAAACTCTGCATTCACTTTCATTCACAATTTTTTTCATGTCTGGGGAATAATTGGTTACCCCCACAAGGCTGATGCCGGAATTCATCATGCAAGCAGAACGTCTGTTACTGTAGGCTGATTTGTTTGACTAGTTTCAGGCCTGGCTATCTGTCCTGATTTCTGGCTAGTGTAAGTAGTATGTAGGGCAGCGTCCAGGGCTCAGTAGTAGGTAGAGCAGTGTACAGAGGTTAGTAGTAGGCAGGGCAGTGTACAGAGCTCAATAGCATAAAGAGAAGTGAACTGAAGTCAGCAGTATGAAGAGCAGTGTATAGAGATCAGTAGGGCAGAGGACAGGGGTAAGGAGGCCAGAGGTTAGCAGGGCAGAGAACAGGGGGTCAGGAGGGCCTGGTGCAGAGAGGACAACAGGGTACACTACGGGAGGGGGGGGGGTCAAAAGGGTACAGTACTGAGGGTTTAGGAGGGCATGGTGCAGGAAGAGTCAGTAGGGTACGGTGCAGAGGAGTCAGGAGGGCGCATTGCAGGGCTTCAGGAGGGCATGATATTGGGGGGTCAGGAAAGGGAACAGTACAGGGAGGACACGGGGCTGAGAGAGAGGTGCAGTGAGGACAGGAGGACACGGTGCTGAGAGAGTCAGGAGGGTACGATGTTGGGGGTTCAGGAGGGCACAGTACTGGGGTTCAGGAGGGTATGGTATTGGGGGGTCAGGAGGACATGGTACATGGGGGTCAGGAAGGATGGGGTGTCAGGAGGGCATAGATGTTCTTTCCTTATGCAGAGCGCATTGGATTTGGCGAGGAGGGTTGGTGTAGAAGCGCGCACTACACACATTGAAAACACTTGGAAGAGCCCGAACCCGCCTGAGCTATTTCAAAGCTTTTCCCTGCCCTGCAGCTGCGTGTATGAAAGCCTAGGGTTGTCTAACCTCTGCAGCAGTGAGGGAGAGAATAGGGTCGGCAGTGCAGGGCCGTGTTTGCAATCTACTCGTCATCTGCCCGCTGTCAACGGGTAGATTGTGATCGATGAGTTGCCGACCCCGATTTACACGCACACACAAATATTGTACGAACTCTATATGTACACCTACACACAGATATTATACAAGCTCTATATATGCACCCATCCCCAGATCATGTACCAGCTCTATAGGTGCATCCACACAGAGATATTGTACCAGCTTTATATGTACACCCATCCTCAGATATTGTATAAACTCTATATGTACACCTACACACAGATATTGTATGAACTTTATATTTGCACCCATACCCAGATATTGTATGAGCTCTATATGTACACGCACACACAGATATTGTATGAGCTCTATATGTTCACTCACACACAGATATTGTATGAGCTCTATATGTACACTCACACACAGATATTGTACAAGCTCTATATGTACACCCACACACAGATATTGTACAAGCTCTATATGTACTCGCACACACAGATATTGTATGAACTCTATATGTACACGCGCACACAGATATTGTACGAGCTCTATATGTACACTCGCACATAGATATTGTACGAGCTCTATATGTACACGCACACACAGATATTGTACGAGTTCTATATGTACACGCACACACAGATATTGTACGAGCTCTATATGTACTCGCACACACAGATATTGCACGAGCTCTATATGTACTCGCACACACAGATATTGCACGAGCTCTATATGTACTCGCACACACAGATATTGTATGAGCTCTATATGTACACGCGCACACAGATATTGTACGAGCTCTATATGTACACTCACACATAGATATTGTACGAGCTCTATATGTACACTCACACATAGATATTGTACGAGCTCTATATGTACACTCACACATAGATATTGTACGAGCTCTATATGTACACGCACACACACAGATATTGTATGAGCTCTATATGTACACGCACACACAGATATTGTACGAGTTCTATATGTACACGCACACACAGATATTGTACGCGCTCTATATGTACACTCGCACATAGATATTGTACGAGCTCTATATGTACACGCACACACAGATATTGTACGAGCTCTATATGTACACGCACACACAGATATTGTATGAGCTCTATATGTACACGCGCACATAGATATTGTACGAGCTCTATATGTACACTCACACATAGATATTGTACGAGCTCCATATGTACACTCACACACAGATATTGTACGAGCTCTATATGTACACGCACACACACAGATATTGTATGAGCTCTATATGTACACGCACACACAGATATTGTACGAGTTCTATATGTACACGCACACACAGATATTGTACGCGCTCTATATGTACTCGCACACACAGATATTGTACGAGCTCTATATGTACACGCACACACAGATATTGTACGAGTTCTATATGTACACGCACACACAGATATTGTACGAGCTCTATATGTACTCGCACACAGATATTGTACGAGCTCTATATGTACTCGCACACACAGATATTGTACGAGCTCTATATGTACACGCACACACAGATATTGTATGAGCTCTATATGTACACTCACACACAGATATTGTACGAGCTCTATATGTACATGCACACACAGATATTGTACAAGCTCTATATGTACTCGCACACACAGATATTGTATGAGCTCTATATGTACACGCGCACACAGATATTGTACGAGCTCTATATGTACACTCACACGTAGATATTGTACGAGCTCTATATGTACACTCACACATAGATATTGTACGAGCTCTATATGTACACTCACACATAGATATTGTACGAGCTCCATATGTACACTCACACACAGATATTGTACGAGCTCTATATGTACACGCACACACACAGATATTGTATGAGCTCTATATGTACACGCACACACAGATATTGTACGAGTTCTATATGTACACGCACACACAGATATTGTACGCGCTCTATATGTACTCGCACACACAGATATTGTATGAGCTCTATATGTACACTCACACACAGATATTGTAAGAGCTCTATATGTACATGCACACACAGATATTGTACGAGCTCTATATGTACACGCACACACAGATATTGTATGAGCTCTATATGTACACTCACACACAGATATTGTACGAACTCTATATGTACACTCACACATAGATATTGTACGAGCTCCATATGTACACTCACACACAGATATTGTACGAGCTCCATATGTACACTCACACACAGATATTGTATGAGCTCTATATGTACACGCACACACAGATATTGTACGAGCTCTAAATGTACACGCACACACAGATATTGTACGAGCTCTATATTTACACTCACACACAGGTATTGTATGAGCTCTATATGTACACGCACACACAGATATTGTACCAGCTCTATATGTACACCCACACACAGATATTGTACGAGCTCCATATGTACATGCACACACAGATATTGTACGAGCTCCATATGTACACTCACACACAGATATTGTATGAGCTCTATATGTACACGCACACACAGATATTGTACGAGCTCTAAATGTACACTCACACATAGATATTGTACGAGCTCCATATGTACATGCACACACAGATATTGTACGAGCTCCATATGTACACTCACACACAGATATTGTATGAGCTCTATATGTACACGCACACACAGATATTGTACGAGCTCTAAATGTACACGCACACACAGATATTGTACGAGCTCTATATGTACACGCACACACAGATATTGTATGAGCTCTATATGTACACGCACACACAGATATTGTACGAGATCTATATGTACACCCACACACAAATATTGTACGAGCTCTATATGTACACGCACACACAGATATTGTATGAGCTCTATATGTACACTCACACACAGATATTGTACGAGCTCTATATGTACATGCACACACAGATATTGTATGAGCTCTATATGTACTCGGACACACAGATATTGTACGAGCTCTATATGTACACGCGCACACAGATATTGTACGAGCTCTATGTGTACACTCACACACAGATATTGTACGAACTCTATATGTATACCCACACATAGATATTGTACAAGATTTATATATACACGCACACACATATATTGTACGAGATCTATGTATACACGCACACACAGATCTTGTACGAGATTTATATATACACGCACACACATATATTGTACGAGATCTATGTATACACGCACACACAGATATTGTACGAGATCTATGTATACACGCACACACAGATATTGTACGAGATCTAAATGTACACGCACACACAGATATTGTACGAGCTCTATATGTACACGCACACACAGATATTGTACGAGATCTATATGTACACCCACACACAAATATTGTACGAGCTCTATATGTACACCCACCCCCAGACTCTGTACTAGCTCTGTATGTACACCCAGCAACAGAAATTGTTCTGGGTCTATATGTACACCTACACACGGATATTGTGTTAGCTCTGTACATACACATACTCAGATATTGCATGATATCTTCTTATAGATATAGTTTGAGATCTGTTGCCACACATGCTCACAGATATCCTTTGAGAATTAGTTCTACATTTGTACACAGATAAACGCATGCATACTGATGTGCGTTGTGTAGGGGCAGTAGGATACCTTCTTACAATGTATCAGACTGTTTACTTTGTTTTTCCTTTTTTTTTTTTTGCTTTATTGAGGTGTCACTTTCTTCATCCATCTGCACTGTGTAAAAATGCAGCATTTTTATGCCATGTACACCCCGCACATCTATGGTGGGAACAGGGCACATAAATAGTTGTTTTCTGTGTGTCCTTATGCTGAGCCTAGATAACCACAGTTCAATGGACATGATGTGAATGAGCCCTAATGGCATCCATATTGGGGGAGGGGGGGCTCAGGTTATTTCAGTGCAAGGCATTGTCTATATTACATGATATAATTATATAAAAAGATTTTCTCTTGAAATAGATGCGTTTAGTTATCTCTGGGGACCAACGGCTCATAACGTTGTGTACATGTTTAATTATGGCAAATATTTATTTACCATTTCTTCAGGATTATTTCTCTCATATCTATTGTTTGTGACAGCGCGCCTCACCTTCCTAAACTCTATAATAGCAAATATTTACCATGTACTGTAAACAAATGTGAACTTCATTCCCACAATATGCTTAGCTTGCCGAAGGTGTTTATAAATTGGGCACGTCATTAACTGCTTTTGGAGAGCTGACCAGCTGGTTTTTGGGTACCGTGATCAATTATTTAAATTTAGAATCAACAGAAAACAAGATAACGTTTCGGTTATTGGCAGAAAATGAAGTCTAGAAAATCATGACTTCCTCTAGACATTACACACAATGTAGTGCAATCACTAGTGATGCCCTCCCCTTATACCCTAAACTACATATTAGATTGAAGCACTCAGCTGGCAGGAGCTCAGAGCATACAGATCACAGCTGTAAGAAGCTCCCCTCGTCTGAGATTATACAGATGCATCTCAAAAAATTAGAATATCAAAATGTTAAAGGGATTGTAAAATCTCAAAGTTTTTCACCCTAATGCATTCTATGCATTAACCCACTTCACGACGACATGAGGGCAAATATGCGGTCTCAGCTTCAGGGGGTTGTACAGGGGTGATGCCTGCAGCTAGAGGCATCACCCGGGGACCGTAGTTTAGAGCTGATAGTCGGCTGACTTAGGGCTGCACGATATTGGAAAAAAAAGTACATTGCGATATTTTTTTTTCAACAATATATTGCGATATTGAGAGGAAATCATGGAAGTATTGCAGCAGCACAGCCTTCTTCTGATTGTAATTGCAGATTGCACCATACAGCCAGGGCAGGCCAGGGTTAATATTATTGTAGGGATTGACAGTGACAGTCAGTGTGGATTAGGCACAGTCGGGACTCACAGTGGTGGCAGGAGGTAGAAGAACACAGCCTGACATGACATCCGTCCAGTCCCACACGTTCTACGGTGTACTGAACTACTCAGGGAACTGACTCAACTCTTCACTCTGAACTGTTACAATACAAGCTTGTTTCCAGTTCTTCAGTGTCATTGTGCTGGGAGCCGCTGATTGGTTACAGGGAGGAGCTGAGCTTGGTCTTAAAGCGGAGTTCCAGCCATTTACTCACCTGTCCAACGGTCCAGCGATGCGGCCGCCGGAAGCCTCGATCCTCTCCCTCGGCGCCGGCATCACTGCTGTGGGCACCCGGCTGTTACAGTTTGCGGCTTCACAGCCGGGTACCCACTGCGCATGCGCGAGTCGCGCTGCGCGCCGTGATTGGCCGGCAATCTTCTGGGACCTCTGACGTGTCCCAGAAGATTGCAGGGAGGGAGGGGGAGAGGAGAACTTCCGCTCAGGGCGCCGCGGCGCTCCGAGCGGAAGTGGGAGCGGGTACCTGTCAAAACTAGGTACCCGCTCCCCCCCCCAAAAAATGACATGCCAAATGTGGCATGTCGGGGGGTCAGGACTCCCTAAAGCGGAAGTTCCACTTTTGGGTGGAACTCCGCTTTAAGTAATATTCTAATTTTCTGAAATACTGAATATCACTCTGTGTATAATGAATCTATATAATATATGTTTCACTTTTTTGAATTACTGAAACTTTTTTTTAACTTTTTTAACTTTTTGATGATATTCAAATTTTGAGATGCACCTGTACACATCAGTTTGCCAGGTATATTACCACCCATTTGTTTTATGTCCTGGTATGGATACAAATATGTTGCCAGACTGCAGACATGGCACAGCTATGGATGGTAGGGAGAGGTGGCTCCAGAGCAAAATGGAAGATAAGGTGCCCAGTGAGTGCAGACAGACTCTCCCTGAAGTTATTGCGGGGAACCGTCAGTGATAATGGAATATTGTATTTTGCAGCGGTTGCGGAAGAATATCCATATCATCACTTAGCTTTACAGAACAAGATGATTATGACTCTCAGCTATGTAGTGGCAGGAAGCTGGTTTTCTATTTCCAGCGTCCCCGCTGTATCTTTTCAGAGAAATGCACAATTTTTATTTCCAGCCATGAGTTTACCACTTAAAGCTGCACTTTTCTTCCATTCTCAGCCCAGGGGGTTCTCTGTTCCCAGAATCCATTAGACAGAAATAATTCTCTCTGACAAAGACAATTCAGACCTGGGAACCTTCTGATTTCATCTTTACCAGATGTGGCATGAAGAAGTGGGAGAAATAAACTGCAAGCTCTGTGGCCTAGAGCTCCTTTTATCATATTAGACATACCCATGGAGGAATGGTCTGTGGTGGCACTCCTGATTCCAGGTTCCTGTTGATAAGAGATTCAGGGAAATCACACATAGTTGGCAGCCATGACGATTTAGCATTTTATCCCTGAGGTAGAGTCATGTGACTGCACAGCATGATGTTGCCAGTAGAAATGAATTGTGGGAAATAATGCTGAGATGACAGCCTTGGCAGTTAGCATTTATCTCCCTGCAAGACAGCCATGTGACTGCACAGTGCTATTGACATGTTCCCAGTAGCAGGGGATTATGGGTAATAAAAAATGGAGATGGCAGCTATGACAGTTCAGTGGCAATTTTTCCTTTTATTTCAAGTGTTTTGCTTTTGGCTGTTAAAGTTAAATATCTCATCTGGAGCTTCTTTGAAGCTCTGTGGAGCCCCCTTAGCAGGGAAGGCAGTGCACAGCGGGATTAATAGCGCACCTTCCCTCTACTAAATAATTTATCTGAAGATTCAGAAATAGTTGGATCTCCTCTGCTCCTCACTTAATAAATGTTGAATCTTTGTAGATGGCAGTACTGCACTGTAGATTATGTCAGTACTGTCAGTTTAAAAGAAGTATCTGAGACCGATGAGAAGGATTGGAGCTGTGGACATCTGAGTTCAGTAGACTGCCCTAGACTTGGTACTCTACGTGTCTATATAGATCTGTATAGACCTGTGCTCTGCATGTCTTAAGATCTATATAGACATGGTGGTTTAGGCGTCTGTAGAACTATATAGACATGGTGATCTACATGTCTGAAGATCTATATAGACACGGCTCAACCGCATGCTTTTACTGCCAACTGTGTGAGCGTGCCCCAGGAAGGCTCACTGCTACTAATGTAGGAGAGAACACTGACCACTGATGTAAATGGGGACAGTAGGCACTGACCACTAACATAAGTGGTTATACTGAGCACTGACCACCAATGTAAGGGGGCACTGTGACAGAACCCACTGTCACTGTGTGTTTTGGAAGGGACTGTGTGCAAGCCTCCTACCGACAGACTATGGGCCAGAAGATACTGGGAGAGCTGGGGACATGCTGGCATTGAGTTAATGTAATGTAATGCTACAGCCCTTCTCCCCCCCCACCCCCCACCTCCTCTTTTTGTGTCTAATTGTGTGGATTCATGACACAGACAATGGTCTGGACTGGAGACATCTCTCCGCAGGGGGTGTGTATTGACTGCCTGTTTCAATGTACAAATGTTCCGTTCCCATTGGCTGGTCCTTGTCCCCCCCCCCCCTTTGGCAAGGCTAAGGGGAGTTTCCCTAACTGTGTGTAAAACTGTATGTCTTGGAATTTAATAAACAGTTTCTTGCTTAGACTCACAACATAGAGTGTCATCTCATGTTTGTGGGAGAAGGCTATACCAGCTCTATCTCCCTTCGGCTTGGATCGCTAAATCCCTAGCTCTGGTAAGAGCAGTTCCTGCTTCACTCTAAAGCATCCCTCACACTAGGGAGGAAGAGAACATCTCTGGCGGCGAAACCCCTCTTTCCATCGGGGCGTCCGCTACAGGAACACTGGGCATCTAATGTTGTACGTAGTCCTGACACCTCCAAATTGCACACTCCTGACCCCCACATTCTATACGCTAAGTTGTATGTTACACAATAAAGGGGGAGCAGTGATCACATAATCCTGACTGCTATATGCCAAAAGTTCTGTTGTATGTTACATAGTCCTGACCATTGCACCACAAACTATATTTTGTCTGTTTTGACAGTTGCATTACATACACTATATTGTACATTAAATAGTACCGATCGCTCCATATTCTGTCTTGATTGTTACATAGTCCAAACGGCTGTGCTGTATATGTTACATAGTCCTGACCACTGCATTATTTACACTGTGTTGTACGGTACTGTCCTAACAGTTGCAATTTATATGCTTTGTTGATCATTTACATATTTCCTAGCAAGGAGTTTTTATTGTCTTAACAGTGAGTGGTTGCAAAGCAGTTCCCAACCAATTAAAAAAAAAACTCTTCTTTTAGCCAGAATCAGACATAGTGTTAGCTCTCTATATTCTGTGTTCAGCAAAGCATGTATGATAGAAGATTTTAAAGTAATAAAGGCAGATTTGTGGGTACACGGACTACAAAGTGTGCAATGTACATAGTAAGTGGGCTCAAATGTCATTTAACCTATTCCTCTTATGTTCAATCTGAGTTTATTGAAAATCTTACCATACAGTATACAATACGATAGAAGTTATGCTCATACAAAATAGGGCCAATATAAAAAACAAAATACAAACAAAAACTCAAAAAACAAAAAATAAATAATAGGGATACTCAGATCAACACAAACTATAAGGGGAGCGAAACCCGATAACCCTATTCCTCTTAAAGTGATTGTAAAGCTTTTTTTTAATTTTATTTTAATAAACATGTTATACTTACTTGCTCTGTGCAATGGTTTTGCACAAAGCAGCCTAAGGCCTCTTTCACACGGCCGCTCCGTATGTCCGTATATCACCCCATCCGTTTGCGGGTGATATAAGGACATAATGCATGTCAATGGAATTGCGGATGTCAGCGGATGACCATCTGCTGACATCCGATTTTCGTCCTTTCAGTTCTGTTCCGTTTTTTGGAATGGAATAGAACCCTATTTTTCTTCCGTTTAAAAAACGGAACGGATGCAAAATCGAAAGTCAGCGGTGTCATCCTCTGACATCCGCAATCCCCATACACATGCATTATGTCCGTATATCATCCGCAAACGGATGGGATGATATGCGGACATACGGACCAGATGACACAAGTGTCATCCGTGTCCATGAAAAAAAAAAAGTGCCGGAGCGGAGATAAAAAACGGAGCGGCCGTGTGAAAGAGGCCTTATTCTACTCTTCTCTGGTCTCCCATCGGCGTTCATGGCCCCCCCCCCCCCTCCGCTTAGTGCCCCCACATCAATGCTTTGGGGGCATTTGTGCATGCTTGCTCCTGAGCCCTGCTCTCTTGTGTTCATAAGCCCCACCCCCACTTATTCGTCACTAGCTCTGATTGACAGCAGGAGGAGCGAGATAGCTGAGAGAGCCTCGGCTCTTGCGCACATCGCTGGATTGAGATCAGGCTCAGGTATGTACTGAGGGGGGCTGGGGGGGAGCTGCACGCAGATTTTTTTTTTTTTTTTTTACCTATTGCATGGAATGCAGTAATGTAAAAAACGTTCTGCCTTTACAACCACTTTAAGCCACTCCCACTGTTAGGTGCTATCTGTACATGCCCACTGCTCACCTCGGCATGCTATGTGCTTTTTTGTTAGTGAGCCATTGGGTGTCTAAGGTCCTTCACAATCCTAGCAACACCCACGCACCATAGTGAGAGTTTGTATTTAACTTTTCCTAGCTAATAAGTAATGACCGGGTGATGTCAGGGACCTGTGGTCTGCAGCGTTATCCTGCACCTCCAGACATCTAGTCTATAGTACGCACAGGCTGCTGTGACTCAGGGCTCACATTATTTTCATTGTTGGTATAAGAAGAGGGGTTGCTTGTGGTGCAAAGGGGAAGTGGCCTGGAAGAGCTTGTGGTGTTCACATGGGACAGAGTGCTTGACTGCGTGGCCTGTTTTCAGTGGGTGACTGAGTCTTTAACCACTTCCATACAGAGCAGTTTGACACCCTTCCTGCCCAGACCAATTTTCAGCTTTCAGCACTCTCACACTTTGAATGACAATTGCTCAGTCATGCTACACTGTAACCAAACAAATTTTTTATCATTTTTTTCACACAAATAGAGCTTTCTTTTGGTGGTATTTGATCACAACTGGGTTTTTTTTTTTCGTGATATATGCAAAAAAAGAGCAAAAATTTTGAAAAAAAAACACTTTTTTTTAGTTTCAATTATAAAATTTTGCAAAAAATTAATTTTTCTTCATACATTTGGGCCAAAATGTATACTGCTACATGTCTCTGGTAAAATTAACCCAAATTAGTGTATATTATTTAGTCTGTGTGAAAGTTATTGAGTCTAGAAGCTATGGTACCAATTACTGAAAATTGATCACACCAGAAGTACTGACTGCCTATCTCCTTTCTTGAGGCCCTGAAATGTCAGGACAGTACAAATACCGCCCAAATGACCCCTTTTTGTAAAGTAGGCAGTCCAAGGTATTTAGTAAGAGGCATGGTGGGTATTTTGAAGTTGTAATTTTTTCCCACAATTCTTGGGAAAATGAAGAAAAAAAATTTTTTTTCTTTTTTTTCCCACAAAGTTGTCAATTTTTAAGCTATTTCTAACACATAGCATGTACACAGCAAAAATTACACCCAAAAATACATTCTGCTACTCCTTCCGAGTATGGCGATACCACATGTGTGAGACTTTTACACAGCCTGGCCACAAAAAGATACTCCACGTCCAAGAAGCACCTTCAGGCGTTCTAGGAGCATAAATACACATAAAACTTTCTTACTACCTATCACACAAATGACCCCATTTTGGAAAGAAAACACTCCAACGTATATTCTATGAGGCATTATGGGTCCTTTGAACATGTCATTTTTTTCCACAGGTTTTTGGAAAATGTGGGAAAAAAATGAAAACTTTTTTTTTTTACACAAAGTTGTCAATTTATAGTATATTCCTAACACATAGCATGTACACAGCAAAAATGACACCCCAAAATTCATTCTGCCACTCCTCCTGAGTATGGCAATACCACATGTGTGAGACTTTTTCACAGCCTAGCCATATAGAGGGGCCTAACATCCAAGGAGCATCATCATGCATCCTAGCCACTTGCCTAGGCCTATTTTTGACATTTGGTATTTACAAGCTAAAATCAGTTGTTTTGCTAGAAAACTGCTTAGAACCCCCAAACATTATATATTTTTTTTTAGCAGTGACCCTAGAGATTAAAATGGAGATTATTGCAATATTTTTTATCACACCGTATTTGCGCAGCGGTCTTCCAAACGCAATTTTTTTGGAAAAAATTCACTTTTTTTAATTAAAAAATAAGAAACCAGTAAAGTTAGCCCAATTTTTTTCCATAATGTGAAAGATAATGTTACGCCGAGTAAATAGATACCCAACATGTCATGTTTCAAAATTGCGCACGCTCACGGAATGGCGACAAACTTTGGCACTTAAAAATCCCCATAGGCGACAATTTAAAAATTTCTACAGGTTGCCATCCTTGAGTTACAGAGGAGGTCTAGGGCTCAAATTATTTCCCTTGCTCTAACGATCACGGTGATACCTCACATGTGTGGTTTGAACACCGTTTACATATGTGGGCGGGGTTTCCGTATGCGTCGCTTCTGCGCGCGAGCTAACGGGGACAGGGTGCTTTAATTTTTTTTTTTTTTTTTTACTATTTATTTTATTTATTATTTTTTATTTTTACACCGTTTAACAAAAAAAAAAAGGATCATTTTTATTTCTATTACAAGAAATGTAAACATTACTTGTAATAGAAAAAGACACGACAGGACCTCTTTTTTGTGAGATCTGGGGTCAAAAAGTCCTCAGATCTCACAAGTACACTAAAAGATAGAAAGAAAAAAAAAAAAAAAAAAAATTATTATATAAAATGAAAAAAAAAAAAAGGACCTTTAAACCGGTTGCTAGGCAACAACATTTTCCGTAGCCCCGGTCCTCCAAGACCATAGAGTCAAGTGAGGGCAAGCTTGCCCTCACTCGACATCCTGTCTGTGAGGATCCGGGACCGGATCGTTTTCCCCGCTGCCGGCGGGTCCGGTAAGCGGGGAAAAGGACCGGACGCGGCGGGAGGGGGGGGGGGCACCTCTTCCGCCATCCCAGAAGGGTGATCCCACGGCGAATCCGCCGCTGGGACCACCCTTATCGGAAAGCCAACCATCCACCGTTTAAAAAAATACCAGGGTTATGGCAGCTATCTGCTGCCATAACACCGGTATTTAGGTTTAAACGGAGGACGTATATAAACCTTTTTGGACTTAGACATGGTGGCTGTATGAAGGGCGACAGGTACTCGGGTACTTTGTTGGGCAGGTGACAGGTACTCTGGTACTGATGAGCAGGTGGCAGGTACTCGGGTACTCCGATAGGCAGGTGACAGGTACTCGGGTACTCTGATGGGCAGGTGACAGGCAGGTGATAGGTACTGATGAGTAGTACTGATACTGATAGGTGATACTGATACGTGATAGGTACTAATGAGTACTGATGAGTAGTGATGGGTACTGATGAGCAGGCGGCAAGTACTCGGGTACTTCAGGCGTCAGGTACTCTGATGAGCAGGTGGAAGGTACTCGGGTACTCTGATGGGTAGGTGACAGGTACTCAGGTACTCTGATGACGGGTACTCCGTTGACAGGTACTCAAAGTACCCGAGTATCCGTCATCAGAGTACCCGAGTACCCGTCATCAGAGTACCCGAGTACCCGTCATCAGAGTACCCGAGTACCCGTCATCAGAGTACCCGAGTACCCGTCATCAGAGTACCCGGGTACCTGTCATCAGAGTACCCGGGTACCTGTCATCAGAGTACCCGAGTACCTGTCATCAGAGTACCTGATGGGCTGGTGACAGGTACTCGGGTACTTTGATGGGCTAGTGACAGGTGCTCTTTATTGGGGGGGGGCAATCAGTGTGTTTGGGGTGCACTATGATTGGTAACTAGCTGTTACCACAATCTCCTCCTCACACAGGATCAGTGTGTGAGGAGGAGAACACGGTGACAGCTAGTTACCGTGTTCTCTGTTGACATTTGTGACCGGCTGTGATTGGACACAGTCGGTCACGTGGTAAAGAGCCAATTTCATTGGCTCTTTACCTAGATCGGGGATCGACTCTGTCCGAGGGACGAACCTCGTCCCCGATCGCTGCTCTGCGCGCCCCCGGGGCCGCGCATTACAGAGAGAACGAGCGGCTCGTGCTGGAGCCGCTCATGTGATCGGCTGTGATTGACACAGCTGATCACGTGGTAAACAGCCAATTTCTATTGGCTGTTTACCTTGATCAAGGATGGGCTATCTCCGAGGGACGAGCCTCACCCCCGATCGCCGCGCTGCGCGCCCCCGGGGGCGCGCAGTAGCAGCTGGAGCGGGCGGACGTCATATGACGCCCGCCCGGATCCGTACAACCACCATGCCGACGTCATATTACTATGACTCGGTATGGAAGTGGTTAAATGGTTCTCTGGCTTATTTGTGGCTGTTGAAGTACTATATTTAACTTCACCACTGACATGAGGTAATTGCTTGGCCTGATACCTTGCTAGGTGTTATCGCTGGCCCTGACCTATGCTGGGAGTTTTTATTACTGGCCCCAACACTTGCTGGGGGCTCTCATTGCTGGTCCCAGTGGAGCTTATTTTACTTTCACAATCTCTTTAGTGTATCTCCAGGCCCTATTTAGTCTATACAAAGGGGAAAAGGTGGCACACTATGTGCTATTGACCTGAAAGAAACACTCACTTTGGGCCACACCCACCTTTGGCCCCGCCCACACATGCAAAGTGGCCGTACGTGCGCAGCATCGGCTCCCTCACTCGTGATTCCAGCACCTGCACAGCACCTCCAAAAAATTGTGTGTGGGGTCAAGTTGCACAGTCTGGATCCCAATACTGTCTGGTTGCATAGTGGTTTATGCAGGGAGTGGTTACAATAAGAAGACACATTTTATTATACAATTTGGGAACCTCTGTAATTCCTAGGAAAGCAATTATTTTGTATCGGTAGAGGGAATTTCAGCTGGAGAAAGCTAGAGCGGTTTTGCTAAGGAGCCCCATCACATGCTGGCACTTGTAGTGCTATTTACTATCTTATTTCACACAGGAGAGTTTTTAGCTATTTCTGTTTTTGGGACGTCTGGCCCAGAGATTAGTGGTGCTGATGCTGAATACTGGGGAAAGCTCTGCCAGTAACCCCCACCATTCAGGGAGCCAGAATCCTATTATTGGTCACTGTGATCCCCATTGGCAGAATGGCGGTGTGAATACTTTTGCTCTGACACCTCACAATTTGTGTTTTTGCAGCATTCTTTCTGTGGGGCTCAATAACCCCTGCTGTGCCCCCTTTGATAAAGCTCAGGTGTCAGCTTCTCTTCCAGAAATCATATCCTCAGTGGTAGAAAAATGACGTGTGGCCTAAAATTACAGCATTACCTCAGGCCTTGCAGTTGCCGTGGTAACTGGCCCCCATCTTATAATGAATAAAGCGGCTGCTATGGTAACAGGGCTAATACCCATCCAGCCACTCACTTCCATTATCGTCATTTTAAACATCTTTTAGTTAACTTTCTGTGCTGGCGCCGGAGGAGGTGACTCTGAGACTGAAAGTCTTCACCGCGGGGGACTTTTCTACCAAATTTTGCATTGTAACTGTTTCACAGGCTGGCCCTGCCCACTGCGCTGCAGAAGGGACTAAAGCACAAATGCAGATCTGCGCCTTCCCACCGCTTTTCAATTTTAACTCTGCGAGTTCAGAAACATCCACTTATAGTTACATGATATCACTTAAAGGAAACTTACTGGGAAAGACCTGAAGGTTGCTATAACTGACCATTGAAAATTATAATTGCTTAGCTGTCATGGCAGTCATCTGGCTTTTGAATTCCTAAATCACAGATCTGAAAGAGGTCAGCGGGTCAGAATTTCATCAGTTGTCTTTCATTGGCTGCATGCTTATTCTGAGTCAGTAACAATAACAGCCAGATGACTAGCGTTTTCATAAGAGGATCAGCAGTGGCAGCCCCATATTTTTTTCACAGCAGGTTTCCTTAAAAGTGACACTAATGGAATTTTTTTTTTTTTTTTTAAGTTTTGGATAGAGTGGAGAGGGATTAAAACTTGTTAGGTTTTATTGCTGTCTTTGCCCCTGTTAGGGAGAATAACCCTATTTGTCATTTTTACTGTTATCATTGAAATTTGAAGTAAAATAATATTCTGGGTTGACGTGTCAAAGATGGCACCGGGAGCAGACATCAGACCAAGAGGCTCTACTATCTGGTCTACAGATCTCCTGACCTATTTGTGCAGGGTAACTTTGACTGGCCCGGTTTGGCTCTCCTTTCCTCTGTGGCGACGAGGGATATGACAAATTAATTAAGTGGCACCTGAGCCCGCTACGCTGTCGATCCCATGAGTGCCTAAGGACTTGTCGTAAGATCACTCCACTATTACAAGCAGATGGAGGTCTTAATACCTGTTCCTAATCTCCCGTTGTTGTTTGGCACTGGACAACCCTAGGAGCATCCTGGGGCATAAGTTAAAGCGGAAATACTCCCTCCTATCATTTGCAGCCAAGGAAGCTGCCATCTTGGCCTCTGTTGATCTTCAACTGCCATGAAGCTGCACATTTGATCAGTTATTACACTAGCCATTTGATGGTTTGACAGTTCGGTTGAGAGCACAACTGGTTGCACTTGCTAGGAATTTAACTGTTTTTTTTTTTTAATTGTTAATTCAATGAGTTTAGTTCTGCTTTAAGCTCTTGCTCCTTGCAATTGTCCATGGATTAGAGATCGACCGATTATCGGCAAAGCCGATATATCGAGGGCCGATATGCACTTTCCCCGATATATCGGAATAGGCCTTTGGATTTACTGATATTGCCAATATTTAGGGAAAGTGCTTGTACCAGAGTGATGCCTGCAGCTAGAGGCATCACCCTGGTACCGGTGTCCATAGCCGATGGTCAGCTGACTTGTAATGACAACCAATGCGGCTAACAGCTGCTCGGCTGTCATTACAAGGAGCGGGAGGGGACATCCCCCCCCCTCCCGCCGACTTCCGCGACTCGCCTGGGTCTCCCGTCCCACCGGGAGACCCGGGAATCCTACCTGCACCGCCGCCATCTTACCGGGTCTCCATTTTTTTTAATTCTGCACCACCGAGTACCCGGACTTCCAGGTACTGGCGGCACAGAATTAAAAAAACTTACAGCATTCAAAACAGCCAAACTTGGCGTTTTGAATGCTTTTAAGTGCAGAGGAGGGGTCTGGGGTCTTTTAGACCCTCAGATCCCTTCACCACAGTACCTGTAGACCAGGGGTGGGGAACCTTTTTTCTGCAAAGAGCCATTTGGGTATTTTTAAAATCATCCGGGGGCCATACAAAATTATCAACTTAAAAATGTGCCTGTTTTATTTGGTCAAACATTTAATTAACTCACCCCTAATGTGATGGCTGCAACTGCTTCTCTTTGGTGAGGTGTGTGATGTTAGCTGGTATTGATGATGTTGCTACTGGCAACTAGTTCTCCAGGTTTGCCCCCCTAAATGCAGAGTGATTAGTGCCCCCATCAATGCAGAGTGATGAGTGCCCCCATCAATGCAGAGTGATGAGTGCCCCCATCAATGCAGAGTGATGAGTGCCCCCATCAATGCAGAGTGATGAGTGCCACCATCAATGCAGAGTGATGAGTGCCCCCATCAATGCAGAGTGATGAGTGCCCCCATCAATGCAGAGTGATGAGTGCCCCCATCAATGCAGAGTGATGAGTGCCCCCATCAATGCAGAGTGATGAGTGCCCCCATCAATGCAGAGTGATGAGTGCCCCCATCAATGCAGAGTGATGAGTGCCCCCATCAATGCAGAGTGATGAGTGCCCCCATCAATGCAGAGTGATTAGTGCCCCAATCAATGCAGAGTGAATAGTGCCCCAATCAATGCAGAATGATTAATGCCCCCATCAATGCAGCGTGATTTGTACCACCATCAATGCAGAGCGCATGGGGATTAGAGCATCTCCTGATTACACACAGAGCAGGGTTCTTCTACTTACCCGGCACGTGCGCTCTCATACGAAGTCACGCCTCCTGGACCGACTCCTATGATAGACGTCACCACTGTGCTGTCTATCATAGGTAGGAGGCGTGACTTTGTATGACAGCAGCCACGCCGGGTAAGCAGAGGAACCCGCTCTGTGTGTAATCAGGAGGCGCTTCCCCTTCCCTATCCCTCCGGAGGCAGCCCAATAGCAGGGCCTGATCAGATGGCTTTGGGGGCCGCATAAGGCCCGCGGGCCGTAGGTTCCCCACCCCTGCTGTAGACATTAACATTTTTTTTTTTTTTAATGTCAGAAAATATCGGCCGATACCGCTATCCAATGATCAAAATATCGGTATCTGCGTTAAAAAAGCGATATCGGTCGATCACTACCATGGATACCCAGGACTGTAATGTTTGCCGTAAGTACTGATCTACTTAAGTTCTGAATTTGTTTGCCTGACCCAGGAGTTTATATGTGTCTTTTGTTTGTTCTTTCTTTTGACGCTCTTGCCTGTACAGTTGGGTCTCCTCTTGGGTTTTCCCGAGAATTCATGACCTGCATTGCAGTTACATTTGGTTGCAACCATTTCTTACTGCCTATGTATTAGTAACCCTAGTTTTTACTGGGTGACCTGCACAACACTTATTCTCCAGATAAAATGTGCCTATTTTTTTTATAATCAATCTGCATGCTTCTTGCACACTGTACCCCCTACAGGCCGCTCTCAGTTTTAAGGGGGGTTGGTGAAGGGGTTCTAAAGTGTTTTTTATTTTTTGTTGTTTTCTATTTTAATCTGCTACAGCTCAATCAGTATGGACTTTTATCTCTTTCCTTGCAGTTGATATGCTGTGTACCATGCTGTTCCATTTGGGTCTGCTGCTTCTTGTGCAGATATTATTAAATAATGCCTATGACTCATTACGGGTCACGAGAGGAGTAAAACTTTAAAGCTGGATACATAATATACAATTTTCTTAAGACTTTTAAACTTACCAAAATCATATAATATGAGGTCAGACCTAAACACTTTCTATTTGTATGCAATCAGACAGGCCCTTGCACTACATAGTTGAAGGTAAGTCTAAAGGAAATCTACCAACAAAAGTTGTATAGTGTGTATCTAGCTTTAAGTCTCAAGAAACCCAGAGTAGGTTATCATTACCATTTTAGCTATTGTAATTTTGCCAGGGTGTGAGTGTTCTGATGCACAAGTACCTGCCTTTATGGTTATTAAACCTGGTATTGAACCCAGATGGGCAGTATTTAGTCACATATGCCTTAATTGAATGTATGAAAACTGTCCTGGTAGGTCTCTACCTACCTTCCCCTGCTTCACTTAACCACTTAAGCCTCGGAGGATTTGGCTGCTCAAAGACCAGACCCCTTTTTTCAACTTGGCACTGCGTGACTTTAGCTGACAATTGCGCGGTCATGCAATGTTGTACCCAAACGAAATTTATGTCCTTTTTATTTTCCACAAACAGAGCTTTCTTTTGGTGGTATTTGATCACCTTTGCGCTTTTTATTTTTTGCGATATTAATAAAAAAAGAGTTAAAATTTTGAGAAAAAATTACATTTTCAACTTTGTCTTTTAAAAAATATCCAATATACTCAATTCATGTCATATATTTTGGCCAAAATGTATTTAGCTACATGTCTTTGACAAAAAAAATCTCAATGAGCGTATTTTTATTGGTTTGCGCAAAAGTATAGCGTCTACAGACTATGGTGTGAATACTGGAATTTACACAGCTTTAATTTCTGACTGCCTATCTCATTTCATGATGTGCTAAAATGGCAGGGAAGTACAACCCCCCCTCCCCCAAATTACCACTTTTTGGAAAGTAGACATCCTAAGGAATGTCCTGAGAGGCATGTTGAGCTCATTGATTATTTCATTTTTTTGTCACAGGTGTTTGAATAATGACTAAAAAAGTTGTCATTGAAATGATATATTGCTCACACATGCCATGGGTATATGTGTAATTACACTCCAAAATATATTCTGCTGCTTCTCCTGAGTACAGAGATACCACATATGTGAGACTTTTTGGGAGCCTAGTTGTGTACGGGACCCCGAAAACGAATCACCACCATCAGAATTTCAAAGGGCGTACATTTTTCATTGCATTTTCTTACTACCTATAACGGTTTCGGAGGCCCTGAAATGTCAAGATACCACAAAACCCCCCAAATTACCCCATTTTGGAAAGTAGACACCCATAGCTGTTTGCTTAGAGGCATGGTGAGTCCATGGAATATTTTATATTTTGCCACAAGTTTTGGGAAAATTACAATTTTATTTTTAACACAAAGTTGTCACTAAAAGATACATTTCTCACACATGACATGGGTATATGTGGAATGACACCCCACACTACATTCTGCTTCTTCTCCTGAGTATGGAGATACCCCATGTGTGAGACTTTTTGGGAGCCTAGCTGTGTACGGGACCCCAAAAATCAATCACCATCTTCAGGTTTTCTAATGGCGTAAATTTTTGATTTTACTCCTCACTACCCATCACAGTTTCGGAGGCCCTGAAATTTCAAGATGGCACAAAACTTCCCCAAATGACCCCATTTTGGAAAGTAGACACCCCAAGCTATTTGCTGAAAGGCATGGTGAATCCATGGAATATTTTATATTTTGCCATAAGTTTCGGGAAAATTATTATTTTTTTTTTATTTTTTTAACACAAAGTTGTCACTTAAACATAAATTGCTCACACATACCATGGGTATATGTGGAATGACACCCCAAAATACATTCTGCTGCTTCTCTTGACTACAGGGATACCACATGTGTGAGACTTTTTGGGAGCCTAGCTGTGTACAGGACCTCCAAAACCAATCATCACTTTCAGGTTTTCTAATGGCGTAAATTGTGCATTTCACCTCTGCGCTACCTGTCACAGTTTCGGAGGCCCTAAAATTTCAAGATAGCACAAACCCCCCCCCCCCCCCAAATGACCCCATTTTGCAAAGTAGACACCCCAAGCTATTTGCTGAGAGGCATGGAGAGTCCATGGAATATTTTATATTTTGCCACAAGTTCCGGGAAATATATATATATTTTTTTTGTTTTTTTACACAAAGTTTTCCAGAGAGTCCAGAAACGTACCAGTACATTGCTGGTCCTTGTTTGGCATATAGTGTAGGTTTTTTTTTTTTTTCATGCAGCCTGTGGGCTGAACGAAAAAAAAAGAGAACCTAACAGAAATCACCACAGGAATATTGTGTAGTATACACACCATTAACCGCCCAACAACCAAACCTACTGATTTAATGGTGGGTATACATGACAATATTCCACATATACCTAAAGGTATTCTAACTGCAGTGGTGAAATCAACCTACCACAGCTGCTGCCATCAGAGGTATCCATATATGCTGAGCGCAAACGCTGTTTGTGTCAGAATATATAAAATCAGTGTGGCAGCCGACGGGTCCCTGCAAGAGAAACAGATTAACAAAAGAATGAAAAACAAAGAACAGTAAAAGTACAGTAGGAAGAGTAGAAGAACATAAACATAACTGACTCGACAACTGTTTTTGGCTTTTTTATTTTATTTTATTTTTTTACACTTTTTTTTGTGAACTGCAACTTTCCAGCTTAGGGCCTCTCAAAATGTCGATAGCCATCTAACATCTTTCGAGACTCTGTTTTTGTGTGCCCTACACTATGTCGTGTTGTACCCTACACTAAAACTCCACTAGTGTGTGGTAGCGACGGAAACATTCCCCAATGCAGAGACCAGGTTGGTTAGGACAGTCGGGACAATAATAACGGGTGTCACGCCTTAATCCGCGCCTGCTATAGACACGACATCTTCTTTGGGGGTGTGTTTGGGTAGGGGTACGCGGAAGGACATGTGGAAAAGGCCTCTCATGCAGCCGGCTCACTGCATCTGGAAGGGGAAGTTGGACAGGAACACCTCCTGGGTACAGGTAGGCATTGATGATCTCTTCCTGGAATTCTCGGAAGGATCCGGTTCGTCCCGACGCCCTGTATAGGACAAAGGCGTTCAGCATAGCCAACTGGAATAAATAAACAGACACTTTTTTGTACCAGCGTCTGGCTTTACGGGCAACTAAATAACCCCTCCCATATTAAGGTTGTAGTCGTGGACACAGAGGGGTTTCTCCATAACGCCAGTTGCCGTAGTAATTTGGATCGTCGTGTCTGGGTAAATGGAGGACAGAACGAAAACATCCCGTGTATCCCTCCACTTCACTGCAAGCAATTTGTCCATTTTCAAGCAGGCTCTCTCCCCCCGATTTAAGATGGGAATTTACATGCCGTTGGGGGAAGCCCCGGCGATTAGGTCGCACAGTGCCACATGCGCCAAATTGTAATTCACGAAGGTGACTAAATAGTGGCACGCTTGTGTAAAAGTTGTCCACGTACAAATGGTACCCCTTTCCGGATAAGGGTGACACCAAGTACCAAACTATCTTGCCGCTGCTCCCTATGTATTCTGGGCAGTTGGGGGGGCTCCACAGTGCTATCTTTTCCCTCATAGACCCGGAAACTAACTGTATAGCCTGTGGCCCTGTCACAAAGCTTATACAGCTTGACCCCGGATCTGGCACGCTTGCTGGGGAGGTACTGTTTCATAGCAAGGCGGCCAGTAAACTTAATCTGGGACTCGTCAACGCAGACAACTTGTTCGGGGGTAAACAAGGCTGCAAACCGCTGATTGAAGTGGTCTATGAGGGGCCGAATTTTGTGGAGCCGATCATATTCAGGGTCTCCCCGAGGACGAAAGATTTTATTGTCGTTGAAATGCATAAATCGCAGAATTTGCTCCTATCTCGCCCTGGACATGGAGGCAGAGTACACGCGCATATAGTGAATTGGGCTAGTGGACCAATATAGCCGCAATTCACTCTTTTTGGTTATGCCCATGTTGAGGGAAAGGCCCTGAAAGATTTTAAAATCTGAACCATTATAGGTTTCCAGGCGAATTGTCTGGCAAGGGGCGAATTTGGGTTGGTTGCGATGAATTGGCGTGCATATAAATTTGATTGATCCACAATAGATCTGAAAAGATCTTCCGTGAAGAACAGCTCAAACAAATTCAGGGGCATAAAACTAGCTGTTTCCACATGGATTCCAGGTTGGGCAGTGAATGGGGGAAGTACTGGTGCTTTAGAATCAGTGGGTTGCCAATTGGGATATGCCAGCGCATCAGGGAGGGCACTATGTGCTCTACGGGTCTGTTTTCGAATACGCGGTAGCTGCGGGCCACTACTTGTGCTAGCCACGGCACCAGCTTCAACTGCACTTATGGGACTTGCCACATCACCAAGTGTTACTGCAGTGCTGGTTGTACTAGGTCCAGGGTGTACTAGGCCGCTGGCGCTTGCCAGGCCACCAGAAGGATGAGCGGCACTAGTACAGACACTCTGCTCCATACGAGCACCCTGCGATTCCTGCATCTCAGCAACTCCAGAATGGGGTCGGGTACGCCTGGGTCTAACAGGGACCCATCCGTCGTAGGAGCTATCTGTCAGGGAGCCGCTTCAGGTTCGTATACTGACCCTGATTCTGCCAGTGAGGCTTCCCCATCGCTCTCATCTGACATGGTCAGCATACTGTAAGCCTCTGCACTACTGTACCAACGTTTGGTCATTTTAGTAACTAAATTTACTGGTACAGTAGTGTGACTCACAGGTAAAAAAAGCACCTGGTTGTCAAGGACTATTTCAAGCGCTACCAAAAAAACTGCTAATGCTAGCAGGGATCAGGCCTGACTCTGCTAACACAGCGGTTTTGTGTGTTGTGTTTTTTTGTAAGTGACAGTAATCTATTGATTACTACACTTGCCTGGGTGGGGTGGGCTGGACGGAGGGGTTAAAGCGGAGTTCCGGGCACAAAATCGATGTTTTTTTTTTGTGCCCGTCCGCTAGTTCTGGATAACCTGAAAAGGAATTGGATAGTTAGGTTTTTTTTTTTTTTAAAACTCACCTTGTAATTGTAGATCGTAAATACTCACCTCAGGGTACTTCCTCCCTCGGAGCCGCGGCTCTCCCCGTCACTTCCTGCCTCGCGATGATTCCTGGGAGCTGAACATCACCGGCCCCGCACGTCATTTCCGGGCGAAGCCGCATTCCCCTGCTAAACAGCTTCTGGGCATGCCCAGAAGCTGTTTAGGAATGCGGCGCCACACCGGAAGTGACGAGAGGGGCCGGTGCGGCGCATTCTGGGAGAAGAAGACGCGGAAGAAGACGCGGAAGAAGACGCAGAAGAGGACCGCGCCGGCTTCAGCTGCCCACAAGAGAGATGTAAACGCTGTGGAAGAAATTTTATAAGTAAGTATTTCTTCTAAAAGGTAAGTGCGAACCGGGACAGATCAGAGGCTAGCCATTGTGGAATGTGCTAGCCCTGACTGTCCCGGGGGTATGCTTATTGAAAAATCACATCTGTGCCCGGAACTCCGCTTTAAATGCAGGTGCTGGCAGGAATCAGTGCTGATCATGCAAACACCGCGTTTTGGGAACCCTAAACTATGGGGACGCTAGTAAAGTTCTGATCAGATATTGATCTGTTCAAACCTTATACTAGTAATGGAAGTGTATTTGTGTGTGTGTGTGTGGTAATGAAGGGGTTATTTCTAACTATGCGCCGGGGATCTGCGTTTTCTTAGACTGACGCTAACATTAGCTAATGTCACTAATAATCGTGATCAGAAAAAAAACTGCACACTATAAAAGTGACACTGTGACAGGGCAATGAAGGGGTTAACTGGGGGTGATCAGGGGGGGGGGGATCAGGGGGTTAAATCTTTATTGGGGGGGTAGCTGGGACCCTAAACCTACTTGGGACAGAAAATAATTCGCTAGCGCTAACTCAAGTCACAATCACACTAATACAAAATACAGTAAAACACTATATTACCTGTTTATTAGTGTGCAATGTGACAGGGGGATGGGGTTAACTGGGGGTGATCAGGGGGGGATCAGGGGGTAAATCTTTATTTGGGGGAGTGGCGGGTATCCTAAGTGTAAAAAGAAGGGCCGCAAGCGCTAAACCTGGTCACAAGTCACACTTATACGGGGATATAGGAAAATGCTATATACAGTATACAGTGTGTGTTGTGACAGGGGGTGTAGGGGATAACTTGGGGGGGGGGGGTGATCGGGGGGTTAAATGTGCCTATCTAAGTGTGTGTGGGTGTGCTGGTGCAGTACTCGCAGTTTAGATCTGCTCTCTCCTCTCAATGAATCTAAAAAGGATCATGGGAGGGGAGAGCAGGTCTTTTCTGTGCCTGTGTTTACATTTCACAGGCACAGATCAGTATCTGATTGGGCAGGACCGATCAACAGGTCCAGACCAAAAATCATTGGCCTGGACCTGATGACTGATTGGTTCTGAACCAAATCAGGCCATCAGCGGGGGCGTGCGGGTGAGCGCCCCCAGAGCAGCAGGAATGAGCGACGTAGCCCTAAGTAAATAGTCGTGCGGCGGTCGGCAAGTGGTTAAACTGCTGCATAAATTGATTACAATTCTTGCCGGCTATTCCACAGATATGCAAAAAGAGGCACACTCAAATCCCCCTTGGTACAGCTCCACCATCTGTTTGGTTGATCTGTAACCCCCCTCTTTTTGCACATGCAAACTACATAGGGGAAGGTGCCACTATATTACCTTGATTTTTGTAGGCCTCAACCTCCCCCTCCACAATTTACCTATTCCACAGATAATATGATCATTATGAGAGACTTTAATATGGTTCCTGACCCAGACTAGAGACTCACAGATATATAGTAGGCTTCAAGGATTGACCAGAGAAATTCTCTTCCTATGCATGACGCAGACTAGAAAGAGTTTACTCCATCAATCCCAGCAAATATTTGAGCAAGGTAAGTGGAATGGGCAATTGCTGGCCTGGCTTGCCAGGGAGCAATCTGCATATGTGACTATTCCCTAGATTATCAGTTTGACAGGTAACCTATCCACAGACACTGTGGCGATAAATGACTTCTTTGCTTTCTATTATTGCGAACTTTATACTTCCTAGGTAAATTATGCTATTAGTGACCTTAAGACTTAGCTAACTACTGTGGACTTCCCTGTTCCTACATCAACTTACAGGGATCAGTTGGACTCCCCTATCACACTCGAAGATGTACAGAGGGCCATTTCCTCCCTTTAACCCAGGAAGACTCCTGGCCCAGGTAGGTTCCCAGCGAAATTCTTAATTGCTTGCACGTTCTCTTCTGTGTTCAGCTGTCGATGTGGAGGCATTTCCTCACAGCTGAAACTTTGGAATTTTTTTTTATATTGATCTCTTCTGGGCTCCTCTAGCATGTGTAGATGTTTGGCTTTGGAACAGTGGGATTGATCATGCTAGCTGATAATGACACTTTTTTCCTTTAAAAGATTAAGTATTACCACAACATAAAAAATCCTACTACACATAATTCAGCAAAGCTCTGGGGCCTCACACCCCTTCCAAAGAGTAAACTCAGCCTTATTGTTTAGCATAGGCACACAACTTGCTCTATGATTAAGCCCCAGTAAAGGGACAAACCAATATTAGACGGAGGATCCATTCTTCCTGCCTTCCAGGTGTCATTGTGATCCTTCCTATCTGCCTTCCATGTGCCATAGTGATCCCTTCTTCCTGCCTTCCACATGCCATAGTGATCCTTCCTGCCTTCCAGGTGTCATTGTGATCCTTCCTGCCTTCCATGTGCCATAGTGATCAAAGCATACTTTATAGGTACAAGGAATCCTAGGTTTGTTTAACCACGGCACTTAAGCCCTTCCCACTATCATGTTTGGCCATGTGCCATATAGTGATCCTTCTTTCCTGCTTTCCATGTGCCATAGTGATCCCTCATCCCTGCTTTCCATGTGCCATAGTGATCCATTCTTCCTGCCTTCCAGGTGTCATTGTGATCCTTCCTATCTGCCTTTCATGTGCCATAGTGATCCTTCCTGTCTGCCTTTCATGTGCCATAGTGATCCCCCTGCCTTCCATGTGCCATTGTGATCCTTCCTGCCTTCCAGGTGTCATTGTGATCCTTCCTGCCTTCCAGGTGTCATTGTGATCCTTCCTACCTTCCAAGTGTAAGTGTGATCCTTCCTGCCTTCCATGTGTCAGTGATCCTTCCTGCCTTTCATGTGTCATAGTGATCCTTCCTTCCTGCCTTCCATGTGCCATAGTGATCAAAGCATACTTTATAGGTACAAGGAATGCTAGGTTTTGTTTAACCACGGCACTTAAGCCCTTCCCACTATCATGTTTGGCCATGTGCCACAGGTCACGGTCTCCATGAAATGTCCCTCATTTTCAAATTCAGAAGTTGGGAGGTATGCAGACCTCTGAAGTTTGAGCAACTGGCGCTGATGATTACAGCTGTCCTAGGAGCTGCTTCATCCTTTGTGGGTAACATAAAAAATCCTTTTTGACTCCCCCAGGGGACCAAGTGCATGCAGTAAATGGTCCAATTTTTATCCATGGTCTTTTGGGTGTTAAATGATCATTTTTATTACTGTCTGTGCTGGCCGTAGGTGCACTCCAGGCTGAAACCCAAACTTGTGGGTGTTTCTATGGAGGAACCACAGGAAGCACTATAGTCACCTTACCCTGCCCCTGTTAAAATAGATTGCTAAAGTGTGCCAGCTTACCCTGCCAGCACCGACTAAATACTCGCAAGGTGTGGTACAAGCTGTCTGTCCATACTGCTCAGCAGTGAGGCCACAGATCAGAACAATGCCAAGTGCTCCATGCACTTGGTCCCCAGTGAAATTATTAAGGATTTTTAATATGTAGTGATACTTCTTCTCCAAAGAAGTTGTAAAGTCAGAAGGTTTTTTTATCTTAATGCATTAAGATAAAAATCCATCTGTGTGAAGCAGTCTCTCCAGCACCCCTAATACTTACCTGAGCCCCATCTCTGTCCAGCGATGTTCATGAGTCCCTTGGTCGTCCAAGACTCTCCCTCCTGATTGGCTAAGACACAGCCACGGCGCCATTGGCGCCAGCGGCTGTCAATGAACGACAGTTAGCCAATCAGGAGAGAGAAGGTGCGGGGCTGAGCCACAACTCTGTGTCTGAATGGATACAGGGAGCTGTAGCTCGGCTTGAGTGCCCCCTTAACAAGCTGCTTCCTGTGGGGGCACTCGACAGGCTCAGGAGCAGAGAAGAGGGACCGGAAAAGAGGAGGATTTGGGCTGCTCTGTGCAAAACCAACTGCACATAGAAGGTAAGTATAACATGTTTGTTATTTAAAAAAAAAAAAAAAAAAACATGACTTTACAATCGCTTTAAGGCCACATATTTAAGTGACTCCATATTTGGAAATGATCTGAAAGGCTTCTAGAATAAACTGAAAATTGCTGTATAGTGTGGAGCTGCCAAGATCACTAAATACAACCAGTTATCGCCAGATGTTCTGTTTATACAGCTAAGGGTTTCTTTTGGAACATTATAATGCTAGGAATATTTCCTGATCAAAATTCTCTGCTAATAACTAGAAGGTGAAGTTTCCGGGACGTTCCTCTTCTGTGCGGAAAGCAGTTAAGAACTTTATCTGCCACATCCCCCATTCACAGCCATCTCTGCCTTGAACCGGATGGGCCACCAGCGGCTGCCTGCTAAAATATTCATAGAATTAGGCAGACATATTTAAAATCGCAACGAGAATCTCCTCGAAGTGACACTCAGAATAGATGAGCGTCATTTACATTGCCTGCCGAGCTGACATTTCCTCTTCTATATTTTATTTCATAAGTAGAGAGGATTTGTCATGTACTGTATACTATACAACCTCCACCTTCAATGTATGTTATAGCTTATACCAGTGGTGATCAACTCACTTGATCTCTAGTCCAGGGCTGCATTTGAGACCCACATCACCTAAGAGACACATTTAGGCTCTGTTTACACCTGGCGTTTTTCAATGCTTTTTGCAGAAACACACTACAGTCCATTTACCATGGTTTCCTATGGGACACGTTCACATCTATGCTTTTTTTAGCTGCTGTGTTTTTGGAAAGGGTCAGGGACTTTTTTAAAAGCAAAATGGTGTGTTTTTGGTTCAATGGACTTAAATGGAGAAGCTTCAAAAAAGCATTAATGCATTTTTGCTGTGATTTTGCTGTGATTTGCATTTTGCGTTTTTTTAATCCACCCATTCCTCACATCTGAATGGGTATTCTTTGCAAAATGAAGATTCATTTCATTGTCTTAACTCTGGAGCAAATGCAATTGCAAAGTGCAGTCTTTGCCTTTAGTAAATCCACCCCAATACATGACACTGCTAGTTATCATGTCTATTGCAGCCCCTTTACAAACTATGCTTCCTATGTTTGCAAACTACAGCCCCCTTTTGATATCTCTCACAGATTTAGGCTAGATGAACACCTGTGCGGGCGGTGCGGCTGCGGGACCCGCACCAATTCCCGCAGCTGCATCAACCCCCACACAAAAACGCAGGACCTTCCAGCGGGTGCCATTAATCATAACACACTGGAAATTGCACTCGCACAGGGAACTGCACTGTACCTAAATTAAAATGAATGGGTTGTCATGCCCTAACAAACGCCAACCGCATGGCCCGCACAAGTGTGAACCTAGCCTTAATTAGATCAGAGAAAAAAAACATAAAAGAAATTGGATGGACATCACTGATGGACATCACTGAAAAAGTTAAGATATTGTGAAAGAAATAAATCAAACTATTTATTTATCCTCTAGAAGCCAGTCCAAACAAAAATTGTTTTTATTTCCTTGAGTAAGCACCAAAACACAAACTGCTGTCTTCAGGGAACAGGACGTGGTCAGTGACCATGTACGTACTACAAGAGATGGTCAGAGACTTCAAATATGACATAGGTGTTGGTGAAGACTGAGGACATATGTCAAAAGACAATCCTAATCCGGAGAAACTTTAAACGAGACTGCTAGTGATCATTGCCATTGCAGTCCCTTTGCAAACTATGGTTCCACATTTGTCCTCCTTACACACTCCCTTTTGATATTTCTCCCAACATTCTATAAAGATCAGAGGAGAAAAAAAAAAGAGAAAAGAGATAGACATCATCTGTGTAATCTATGAGGATGAATTACTCCAATGTACCGGCAGGTACAGAGGTCAGTGAAGGTTTGTTGAAATACTCTACTGCTTGTTAAAAATATTTAGGTATGGTAAAGTCTGGGCACAGGTGTACTTTAACATATTCTTGTAAAAAATAATACAAACAAAACTGGTTGAACTAGATGGAATTGTATCTTTTTTAAACCTGACTATGTAAAATGGCATACACATAATGTAAGTATTGGAACCCTTAACCTAATACCGATATCTTATTAGGACACTGCTGTAGTATTGTCTAGCTGCAAAAAGATAGAATAGCCTACTGTCAAATGAAACACTGATGAGATGTACAGGACACTGAGATTGTGTCCTGGACGGCAGGTATATTCCCCTAGTATTTCAGTTGTGGTCCCTTTAAGGGGGACAGTTTGAAGACATTGTTGAGCACTCATGGGTTTTCGCCCTTGCAGGGTAGGGAGTTCAGGGGTAGTCTGGCTGGAGAGGAGAGGACTGGTTTTTGAGTGAGAGAGTGAGCTGGACACCTGTAAACTGAGTTTAGGATTGAGAAATAGTGACTAAGCTGTGAAAACCTCCTTCTTCGGACCCCTGATGCCAATAGCAGACCCCAAAACCAGAGAGTGGAACTGCACCTTCAAGTAGTTTGGCAATTTTGAGCCAGAGTATGGACTATTTGTGTTCTTTGTTTGCTAAAGATGAGCTATTTTTTCTGTTTGCCTATTTTTTTTAAAAAAGGACTGTTTGTTTTTACAAAACATGGCTGGCTGATGATCTCATGCTACCTCATATCACAGAGAGCAAAAGGCTTCCCTGAGTTTCAGGATGTTTAAGACTACACCTTGAACAAAGAAGTTCCATTGACCTTGCTCCACTTCTGTTTGGCAGGGTTCCCACCCCCAACCTTCCCACCGTTGCAGCTGGCATCATGATTCATGATATGGGGATGAGGGTAGGGCAGGTAAGAAGAATTTTCTGTAGAGTCCAGCAATGAAAATCTCTTCATTATCTGTGAGATATAAATAGTCTGGTGCATGTCACTTAATGAGCATTGTTGGAAAAAATCCTTATGGAGGGGGCACATCCAACGCTGTGAACACTTTATCATAGGGGCAGTGAAGACTATGATCCCTGTGATCTTCAGGCACTTAGATATTGACAGGTCTGAACTTATGGGAAACTGACATATAATAGCAGGCCAACAGCCCAATCAACTGTGGCCGTGGAATGCCCCATAGCCGCACATTACAAGGGAACAAGGATGCTGAAGACCTCATTGATCTAATATGACCACAAATATTTGGGCTGGTGGTCTGCCCTCAAGTGACAGTTTTTAGTGACTTTGGGCTGAACTGAGCTTGGCTTTTATTGAGATAAGAAAGGCATAGGTCCTCTAAAATTGTTTTTTTTTTTTGGAAACTTTTTATTACATTTTTAATGCTACATGGGAAAACAGGTGATCTATCACGCGCAGGAGCAGACCACCTAGACAACGTACAGAACGTATAAACAGTGTAGAAAAAAAAAGAAACCAAAAGGGGGCCAAAACACCTCAATACAATTGTTTGTGTGGCTCGTGCTAAGACTACAGAGATTCAAGCAAATATATAACCAAAACGCAACAGGAGCTGAGGGTTTATTCCAGTGGAGCATAAGTGCTTTTCTGGCATAGAATTCTGAAATTGCTTTTATTGCTTTCTATCCAGTCCCCAAAAATTGGCTGAAATTAGTTCCCAGCTCTGCCCACCTTCTGCAGTCGTTGTTCTCCCATATACTGTATTTCACACTGCATAAAGTGCAGCAGGTAGAGGGAGTTATCATTTGTTCAGAGACCTTGTCCTTTAGGTATTAAAAGCCAGGTGGAGACCCAGCCCAGCAGACTTTACTATTAATTGAAAATCAGTGTTGGATGGTCTTACCCTTTAAATTTGCACCCCTCCCCTACCTCAGTGTGAGCAGCGTCTATAAAGAGTGTTTTATAATCAGCCAGATAACAGCCATTAATCAATAGGTGTGTGAGTGCCGCCACTGTTCTCTGTCCCCAGGATCGATGCTGAGAAAGAGGAGAAAAAATGAATTCTATAGCGGACTGCCACCGTGAAGTTTACAGGAATTTCTTCAGCTGGAAGCGGATGACCTTTATCACGCAGAGTTAATTATCAAGGGAATATATACGCTCTGGATTTAATCAGACTACCATGCCATAGCCAAAATATGTTCACAGATATGCCCGGCACCCATCCTCTTACTCAGGACAATTACCGAACAGTGTGAAAGAAGTAGGTCATTACTCTTGTTGCTAATGTGCGGCCTTCAGAGTCTGACCACACACATTTACTGAGGCTGCATTGGAGAACTGGGTAACTAAGGGGATTAAAAAATCTGTTTTTTTTTTCTTAAGCTTTGACCTCCATGTACAGGACTTGTACAGGACTTGTCACTGAATAGAGAACAGAGCAAGTGCAAGTTGGCACTGGATGCAGGTAAGTCGCAGTGACATAGCTGTACATCTGGTGCTGCTGTAGTGCATCCTTCAGTAATTTGAATGGATTACCCCTCTCACCATAATGGCAGACAACATGTCACACACCAGCTGAGAGTTGAAGTCAGGCTTACAGAGAAAGTGACATCTCTGTAAGCAGATAAGCAGGAGGGAAAGGTACTTAGAGAGAAAACTCAGAGGATGTCACTAGTGTGGGGTGTTCACTAGTTATCCTAGCGCAGGCAGAAGAAGGCGCAGTGGCAGGACTGCAGGAACTTAAAAATATTGTAATATTGTCACTATAAATATACAGTGGGGATCGAAAGTTTGGGCACCCCAGGTAAAAATTTGTATTAATGTGCATAAAGAAGCCAAGGAAAGATGGAAAAAATCTCCAAAAGGCATCAAATTCCAGATTAGACATTCTTATAATATGTCAACAAAAGTTAGATTTTATTTCCATCATTGACACTTTCAAGATTACAGAAAACAAAAAAATGGAGTCTGCAAAAGTTTGGGCAGCCTGCAGAATTTATAGCATCCACTGCCCCCTTTGCAAGGCTGAGATCTGCCAGTGTCATGGATTGTTCTCAATCATCATCTGGGAAGACCAGGTGATGTCAATCTCAAAGGTTTTAAATGCCCAGACTCATCTGACCTTGCCCCAACAATCAGCACCATGAGATCTTCTAAGCAGTTGTCTAGAAAACTGAAACTGAAAATAGTTGATGCTCAGAAAGCTGGAGAAGGCTATAAGAAGATAGAAAAGCATTTTCAGATGTCAATATCCTCTGTTCGGAATGTAATTAAGAAATGGCAGTCATCAGGAACAGTGGAAGTTAAAGCAAGATCTGGAAGACCAAGAAAAATATCAGACAGAACAGCTCGCAGGATTGTGAGAAAAACAATTCAAAACCCACGTTTGACTGCACGATCCCTCCAGAAAGATCTGGCAGACACTGGAGTTTTGGTACACTATTCCACTATAAAGAGATACTTGTACAAATATGGTCTTCATGGAAGAGTCATCAGAAGAAAACCTCTTCTACGTCCTCACCACAAAAATCAGCGTTTGAACTTTGCAAATGAACATATAGACAAGCCTGTTGCATTTTGGAAACAAGTTCTGTGGACCGATGAGGTTAAATTTGATATTTTTGGCCGAAATGAGCAAAGGTACGTTTGGAGAAGAAGGGGCACAGAATTTAACGAAAAGAACCTCTGTCCAACTGGGGGTGGATCAATCGTGCTTTGGGGTTGTATTGCAGCCAGTGGCACAGGGAACATCTCACGAGTAGAAGGAAATATGGATTCAATAAAATTTCAGCAAATTTTGGATGGTAACTTGATGCCATCTGTGAAAAAGCTGAAGTTAAAGAGAGGATGGCTTCTACAAATGGATAATGATCCTAAACACACCTCGAAATCCACGGGGGATTACATCAAGAGGCGTAAACTGAAGATTTTGCCATGGCCTTCACAATCTCCTGACCTCAACATAATTGAAAATCTATGGATAGACCTTAAAAGAGCAGTGCATGACAGACAGCCCAGAAATCTCAAAGAACTGGAAGACTTTTGTAAGGAAGAATGTGCAAAGATACCTCAAACAAGAATTAAAAGACTCTTGGCTGGCTACAAAAAGCGTTTACAAGCTGTGATACTTGCCAAAGGGGGCAGTACAAGATATTAACTCTGCAGGGTGCCCAAACTTTTCCAGACGCAATTTTTTTGTTTTCTGTTATTTTGAAAGTGTAAATGATGGAAATAAAATCTAACTTTTGTTGACATATTATAAGAATGTCTAATCTGTAATGTGATGCCTTTTGGAGATTTTGCCATCTTTCCTTGGCTTCTTTATGCACATTAATACTAATTTTTACCTGGGGGGCCCAAACTTTCGATCCCCACTGTAGCGCAGTAGGGCGGAGAAATTTGTGACCGAGCTAGTGCTGACCAAGTATTTTTATTTTATTTTATTCTCCAAAGCTTAAAGGAAACCTCTCTGATATTGTTCATTTTTTATTTATCGTATAAGATATGTATTATTCATAACATTGATCCTTTCAGCCGAAGCTCATAAAGGTATTTCACCACTTCTGCGTGAGTCTCGTGTGTCTAATGTGTATTGCTTGCTCAGGCGGTCAGAAAACAGAACAAAGAAGTCACTCAGTAGTTTTGGTTTGATCTGCATTTTTGATTCCAGATGAGACCATAATGTAATTGTCAGTGTCACTTACCCCCTGTGACCAAAGATGCAGCAGATTTTGCAGACGGAGAATATTTTACACTAAAAACCTCAAAATGTAGAAATGTTTTTGGGTGAGTTGCAGTGGCTTTCACAAATTAAAAAATACAAAAAAAAAGACAGAAGCAATACTTGCTCCTTTTTTTTACAGAGTAAATCAATCTGTAAACCAAATGACCTACAAACCTGAAGAGCTTAACAATTGTGCTGTATAGAAGACAGAAAGTGCACATGAGTGGCCATATACATCACTGATTGTGTGCAGTAACACTTTAGCCTTTTTTCATTCAGGCATGAGACACCTTGAATTAGACCATACATTTTACACTTCCATTCTACAATCTCTGTACATTTTTCTTTAGATTTACTAAATCTCTGAAACAGAATGGGCCTTCCTATACAATCCATTCAGGCAGGCCCTTGTACTAAATAACTGTTCTTTGGTATAAATCAGATAAATTAAAATTGCAGTAATTATGATTCGTTTGAGGGTTAATAATCCACCAATAAGGCTGGCCATAGAGGAATCATTTTTCCAATCAAGGTGGATAGTGGAATCTTCCCTGCTGAGACATTGTATTCTAATAGTGGGGACCCTCTTCTGTCAGAATATAGTTACCGTATACTGACCAGCAGCAGCAGCCAATTGGTTGAAACTGCTGATGTAGAAAATGTTTCCAACAAGCAGGTTGGACAGAAGTTGATTGTTAGATCCCATTCTGTCTAGTGGCAGTGGCCACACCTGCTGAACCGGCCGAATTTCTGTCAGTGTATAGGCCAGCCTAATGGCCTATACACGTTATGAGAAAAACGGGAGAAGGTTTTTGTCCGAGGAACATTCGTACGATTTTCTGTGTGCAGTGTGTACCAACTTTGAACAGCTGATTCCTGACATTCTGAACGGAAATTTCCGAAGGAACAAATGCCAAAATTTTTCTCGTATGGGACCAGAACGGACAATTTTTGTAAGAGAATTAGCAGATACCAAAGACTGCTCATGATCAAAAACCACAAATAACAAAAAAAAAAGCCTTTGTCGTAATTTTCGCACATTATTTCTATCCTTGGTTCTGACTTGCTGTGAAACCTCAAGGAAAACTGGTCCTCCCCTTCTCCACCATCTTTCACCCACACCCCAACACTGATACTAATAGCTGCTATTCTTCAATTTAGCTAAACAGAACATAATTTTGCTTGTGATACTCATCAGAAGCTTCACATTTTAGGCATTTTTTTTATTTTCAGTTCCAGTGTGTGGTCTGGTGTCTCCTATCCAAGTTTTTCAATCTAAAATAACTTCAGAACTTTTTTCTCATTACAGAGGCCTTTAAAATACTCCCTTCTTTTCTCAGACTCCCTGCGGTATGACCATTAGAACCATTTTCATGTTAATAGTGGCTGCACCATCTCATGTCTCTTTCAGCAGAAAATTAATCATCAGCAGAGGGTTCTGTGTATCCCAGGTAAAGCAATGTAACATTTTGCAGCTAATGGTGAGATTATGATTATTAACTTTGTATAATAAGAAGAGTTTGTACAAGATGCAGGTGCTTCCTAGATCCAACTTCTCTTTCAATACAATGTTTGCCAACATATATTTAGAGTTTTGGGTGGAGAATATCTAATACATCTAGCTAGGGATGCACCGAAATGAAAATTTTGGGCCGAAACCGAAACCGAAAATGCAGGATGCCCTTGGCCGAAAACCGAAACCGAAACCGAAAATGACTTTTTCCCCAAAAAAAATTTGAAATGGATAGAACAGGGACATAAACCAAAAACAGGCAGCGACGTACACCTACACCTGTCGCTGCCACCCTGTCACAGTATATGTACTGTGATGGGTTGGCAAGAGGTTAATTTAATTACCAATGGTATTTGTATTATGAGGCATGAGGGGTTAATGTATTGTCACTGCTGGTCACTCATCTATTAGTGACTGACCAGTGGCAGGTAATTAACCCCTTTGTGCTGCATTAGTGCAACCAGTGTTAATTAACACTGACACTGGTTGCACTAATGCAGCACAAAAGGGGTTAATTAACTGCCACTGGTCAGTCACTAATAGATGAGTGACCAGCAGTGACAATACATTAACCCCTCATGCCTCATAATACTAATAGCATTGGTAAGCTGCCTCAGCTCCCCTCCCCCTTCCCCCACTGCCTCAGCGTCCTCCTCCTCGGGTGTCCTCTCCTGCATTCAAAAGTCCCGCCTCTGGCCGGCGGCACCGCCTCTCAATGATGTCCCTACTACTCTGTGCATTATGAATGGACATACTAGGCGGGGGGCGGGGCGAGCGGCCGCTATAGAGAGAACTATTGTGATCCTTCACTGTCAGCTCCTCACGTCTATGTATGAATGAGAACTGAACTGAGCTGACACCGGGCGGGGGGGGCGGGCGGAGCGGCCGCTATTAGCTGTGACTATGTGAGAGCTTCTCTTCCTTGTCAGCGGAGATACGTGCCTGTCAGGGAAGTGAAACTCTCACATAGTCACAGCTAATAGCGGCCGCTCCGCCCGCCCCCCCGCCCGGTGTCAGCTCAGTTCAGTTCTCATTCATACATAGACGTGAGGAGCTGACAGTGAAGGATCACAATAGTTCTCTCTATAGCGGCCGCTCGCCCCGCCCCCCGCCTAGTATGTCCATTCATAATGCACAGAGTAGTAGGGACATTATTAAGAGGCGGACGGCCGGCCAGAGGCGGGACTTTTGAAACCTGCCCTGCGCTGCGCTGCGCCCTCCTCCTTCCCCACGGCGGCCATTTTTATTTTCGGCACTGTTAACCCATTATCGGCCGAAATGAGAGAGGCTCATTTTCGGCCGATAATTTCGGTGGCCGAAATTTCGGTGCATCCCTACATCTAGCCCACCTCAGGCTTTAAGAAAGGAATGAAGACTGAGGATTGGTGAAATGGAGAGTTTGAGCTTCACGGAAATGCCTGTATAAACCAGACTCGTGCAGCCATATACTTACTGGCTGTAATGCAGTTTTTTTTTTCAAGCAAATTTTGCCAAAGCAGTTCACATGTCAAAATGTGAGGGTTCCTTAAGAACTCAAAATTTTGGTGAATGCAAAATCGGTATTTTCTGCAAAATCACTCTGGTCTTTCATATTCGGTAAGAGTTTTTGAAAATGATTTTTTTTACTCTGTAATGTTTGTTACCTGGAGTTTGCACAGTTGAAGGTTGCACGGGTTTATATAACTGTGTTCTTGTTCATAACGTGTCCGCACACACACTGAGCAATATTCCTTTTTCAATGATTCTGCATTTATAACAAAGTACTTTTCTAAATAATCAGCATTGTCAATAATCAGCATAGCTGCAATAGAAAGCTCTGGGTCTGGGTTCCTGGGCTTTTCGGATTCTTAGTTTACTAAAAGGTGGCCAGTTACCTGTAGCAGACATGTTTGTAAGGGTCTGTGTGGACCTCCTTTAGGCTTTTGTCAATGGCATCAGTTTGACGTCAGCTTGAATAATTACGCATTCCTTGTCAGATGCATCTAACCTGCAGTTCATCTCCTTCTGATCTGCATTTCACCTGCTTTAGTGGAGATTTGTATTCCCATAGACTTCCCATAGCTCTCTGACACAGGTCCTTAATCTGCCCCAGAGAAAACTCACTGTTGCTTATTCCAGACACTGTTTTTGATGCTTATGGCTAAATGTCAGACATTTACCATTATGCTGACCTGCAGTTTTGTCACTGCTTTGTACTAATTATTGCTTCCTTTCCTGCACTTTTCAGTTCTTAGACAAGATCCCCAGGTTTGTAGATGTTGGGATTATGGCTTTTTTTTTTGTTTCATTGAAATAAGTGAGATTTTTTTTTTTTTTGGCATATCTATTGGAAATTGTTTAAGAAAGTCATGACAGCATTGTCCTTATCACATGGTGGCAGCAAGTTCCAGAAAACTCAATAGTAAAAAAAAAGAATAATAAAGATCCAGCTCACATCATAGAGATACACCCCCCCCCCCCATTCATCAATTACTGTCTCACCCCCTCCTCTCTCCCACCCTCCTCTCCTCGTCTATTCGTGCCTCTTACTCTTCTTACTCCTCCTCCTCGCTCTTTCTTTTTTCCAAGTTCTTTTTCTTCTCTCCCCTCCTCCATTCTGTCTTTACATTCATTCCCTCCCCCTACCACTAGCTGGATATATGGAGAGACAGGGAAGTCTCATTGGCTTCTACATCTTGCATAATTAAAATGACTAGCTACCAAACTCTTCACAACAATGAAATGTGCAGAGTGTGTTTGTCGTTGCTATGGCAACTGCCACAAAGAACTGAAAAAATACTATGTATTAATTGCTAGATGCTAAATAGAGGCTCGTGTCACTTTTTTACTTAATTTTATGGAGATTTCTGGTTTAAGAAAAACAAATCCATTAATTCAATCAACAAGGCACATCAATCAATATAAAATGAACTCCGAGTCGGAAATTGCTACATTTATTTGTGCACCAATGTGATGATGAATTTCCAAAGCACAGTGACGGGTGTGGGGGACAAGGCGTATGCCGTTTACCTGGCCGGGATTGTGAATAGCAAGTGCATATTATTTCATCTCTTCATATATTCTCTTCCTGCTTTGTTACGCATGCAAAAATCCGTTATGCTGTTTGAATAAATGAACTATGAAATTGTGGCTATTGTCAGCAGCTTGGAGTCCTGATATCGTTTTTCTAGTTGGGCTTTTGGAACCAAGGGGGAGGAGGGACAGACAGGTGGCTTTTCTGTTTTGTGAGGGGAAGTATTCCAGGAAGCCTTTATATGTACCTGATCATCTTTGAAGGAGACATTTGATGGAAGTAAGCCCATCATAATGAATGCCAGTTTAGTTCTTTAATATTTTTTAGTGTGGTGTAGCCCTCTGCCTAAGGACATGCAGGCAACTTTGCCGGGTATGTGAAGGATTGGAAACAAAGTGAACCAATCATCCTGTTGCACACATCAAGCGAAGCTGAACACAACACCTAATGCACTTAGCACTAGATCACTGTCCCAACTGCTCTGCATGCCTCTGTACCCAGGAGGAGGAGGCTCCCTTGTCTAAGCTGTGTGTATGCTTTTGCAGCGAATATTTGGAAAGTCATTGGCAGTTTAGCTTGCATTCAAATTTTCCTGGAATTCTAGCCCTGGGGTTACCCTCCCAGGTAAAGGGGTGCACAGTGTCCAATTGACCTACCTAGACACATGTTTTTATGAGACAAATAACTTGGTGAAATGTTTTTTTTTTTTTTTTTTCAAGATCATACATTTTTAATAAGCGCCGGTTCACATTACCGCGACGCTACTTGCAGGGACGACCTCCGAGATTGCGGTGCGAGCAGCGCGCCGCGACCTCGGAGCGGCCGCCACGGACTTCATAACATTGAAGTCTATGGCGATCGCCTCCTGGTCGCCCCAAAGAAGCTCCGGACCCTTTTTCTAGGTCGGAGCGACTTGTGTCGCTCCTATTAGAACGGGTCCGCAGCTTCCCTATGGGAGGCGACCTGCGGCGACCTGTGAGGCGACCAGGTCGCCTCACAGGTCGCCCTAGTGTGATAAAGTGGTAATAAACGAATAAACCCAAAACAAAAAATGTAGATTTAGATGTGGTGGCTGTATTATAATTTTTTTTTTTGTAGGCTTTTTCCTCTGTTTTCGCCTGGTGATCTGCCCAGTAACACATGTATTATGGTGCCTCCACTCTAGATAACGGTGCAACAGAGACACCTTTGGACAGCAGCGTTGTCAATCTGGGGGGGAGGAGAGTGTTTAAGGTACTAGCAGTTTTAGATACACTTACTAAGACAAGCTTTAGCTATCACCCTTTAACCACTTCCATACCGCCAGCCATCATATGACGTCCTTAGTGGGGATTGACCGATTATCGGCAACACCGATATATCGGGGGCCGATATGCACTTTCCCTGATCTATCGGAATTGACCCTGGAAAATACCGATATTGCCGATATTCTCGTGACGTCATTGCGTATTTTGCACTACTCACATTCTGCCTTCTAAGACCTCCTCCCACGCATGCGTTGCGCACACATGAGGTCATTCTCCGCGCGCTGCACATGTTCTGCCTTCTAAGACCACCTCCCACGCCTCGGACAGCCTCCTGTGCAGCCAGCTGCAGTCCGGTCACGGTGCCAGCCAGCCACCCACAGGGTGCAAGCCATCCAGCCACAGCAGGGTGCCAGCCGCCAGCCATCCGACCCAGAAAGGGGTGCCAGGCCAGCATCCAGCCACCTACCCCACAACAGGGTGCCAGCAGCCAGCCACCCACACCACAACAGGGTTACAGCAAGCCAGCCACCCACAGGGACACCAAGCCAGCCACCTACCACCACACAGTGTTCCAGCAAGCCAGCCACCCACAACAGGCCAGGGTGAGTGACACCAAGCCAGCCAACCACAGTTGGGTGACGCCAAGCCAGCCACCCACCACAGTGTTCCAGCAAGCCAGGCACTGCCACCCACAACAGGGTGACACCAAGCCAGCCACCCACCACAGTGTTCCAGCAAGCCAGCCACCCACCACAGTGTTCCAGCAAGCCAGCCACCCACAACAGGGCGACACCAAGCCAGTCACCCACAACAGGGTGACACCAATCCAGCCACCCACCACAGTGCTCCAGCAAGCCAGCTACCCACCACAGTGTTCCAGCAAGCCAGCCACCCACCACTGTGTTCCAGCAAGCCAGGCAGCCACCCACAACAGGGTGACACCATGCCAGCTACCCACCACAGTGTTCCAGCAAGCCAGCCACCTACAACAGGTTGACACAAAGCCAGCCACCCACCACAGTGTTCCAGCAAGCCAGCCACCCACAACATGGTGACACCAAGCCAGTCACCCACCACAGTGTTACAGCAGGCCAGCCACCCAACACAGTGTTCCAGCAAGCCAGCCACCCACAACAGGGTGACACCAAACCAGCCACCCACCCACCACAGTGTTCCAACAAGCCAGCCACCCAAAAGAGGGTGACACCAAGCCACCCACACTGCCAAGCGTCAGCCACCAATCCAAAACAGGGTGCCAGCAAGCCACCCACACTGCCAGGCTTCAGCCACCGACCCAAAACAGGGTGCAAGCAAGCCACCCACACTGCCAGGCGTCAGCCACCGACCCAAAAACAGGGTGCCAGCCAGCCACCCACACTGCCAGGTGTCAGCCACCAACCAACAACAGGGTGCCAGCCAGCCATCCACACTGCCAGTCGTCAGTCACCAACCCACAACAGGGTTACAGCAGCCAGCCACCCCAGAACAGGGTGCCAGCCAGCCACCCACACTGCCAGGTGTCAGCCACCAACCGACCCACAACAGGGTGCCAGCAAGCCACCCACAGCAGGGCAGAGTGCGAGCAGCCAGCCAGCCATTTTTTTAAACTTTAATGTCTCTTTCAAATTGCAGTGGAGATGGATGAGAACAGAAAAAGTAAGTGTGGTCTGGGACTATTTCTCGTCTCCACCTTCTCCAGGAAAAGCAGCAGTGTGCAACACATGCACAAACAATATAAGCATGGCATCAGTAATTGCAAAAAACAAAAATACATCAAATCTTTGGGCCCATCTAAGAGTTCATCATATTCAATTATTCATTTCGTTTTTTCTGTGCTGCATGTAATATCAATGTGATTTTGAAATACCTCCTCCACTATCCCAGGCAACAATAACAGAGATGTTTGTGAAAAAAAACAGGTGTCACTGTCTAGATTCAGATGGAAGATTCTAACTGCTGGAAAGAGTAATCACAGAGATGATGGTCACTGATAACCAGCCACAATGGTGTCTGACTCAGGATTTAAGTGGTTGATGTCCATACTTGAGCCAAGGTACACACTGAAGAGTACACACAGAAGAGTGAGAAGTATTATCGAACTGAAATGCTGGGAAAGATTCACCAAAAGGTCATTGAGAAAGTAAAGGCTATGCTGCAACCAGAGAATGCTGGCAACTCGCTCTCATTCACAAATGACTGCTGGTCAGAACAAACAGAGTCACTAATGATTCTTACATGCCACTTCGTTGACAGCGGATGGACAAAAAGGCAATTGGTATTGAATACAAAAGTGATGGAAGGATCCCACACTGAGTACAGTAGAGAAATGTTTCTAGGCATGCTTGAAGACTGGGGAATCAACAAAGACCGAGTGATGCTTGTGCTACTTTGATACAGTGGAGCAAACATGCGGAAAGGAATGAGGCATGCTGATATGTCAGACCTCCGTGTCATGACGCACAACGCCCTCCAACTTTCAAATGATGGTCTGTCAAGCCAAAGAGCTTTTGATTGATATATGTTTTGAGAAACATGGAGATTAAAAATATTGTGCTTGCAAGTCTTTTGAATCCTCGATACAAGAACCATGCTTTCTCTTCTGATGATGTATTGGCCAAGGCAAAACAATGGCTGCCAGAAGATATTAAACAGGCAGTGCAGGAGGTTCCTGCAGAAAAGACAAGTCCAGAACAGCATTTTTATAATCTGAAAGAGCAGCATGCTGCAAAAACAGAAAAATGTCCACAAATACTACAATGAACAGAACAGAATCATCTTCATCGTGGTCGAATTGATCAGGACATTTTCAGTGTTTTATTGGGGGCCTCAGGCGGAGGATTCAATTTCTTCTGAATCTACAATAATGAGCCTGGATGATGAACTTCATCTCTATTTGAAGGGACCAGTAATTGACAGAAGAAGTGGTGATCCTTTTCAGTGGTGGAAAGAAAATGAGGCACGCTACAAAAGACTTGCTTCCCAAGCTAGAAGATACCTGTCTCTCCCAAGCTAGAAGATACCTGTCTCTCTCTGCTCCTCTGTCCTTCTCTCCTCTTTTACTAAGTGAGCATGTTAATGAAGTGGCAGCATTATATGAACAAAACAGAAGCCGTTTAACAGATGACCATGGACATGCTGAAATGTTATGCTTTCTGCAGTATAATATTGTTCTACTTAACTGGAAGTATTGAAAGTGTAGTAGTACTAGTCCACTCCAATCCACTGTCTAGCTTTTTTCTAGCAGTTTTGCACTGACTGCAGTAGTTGCAGTGAGTGCACTACTGCAGCAGTAGTCCACGAACTCCAGCCCAATCCACTGTCTAGCTGTGCTGTTGCCTAGCTTTTTTTTTCTAGCAGTTTTGCACTGACTGCAGTACTGATTTAAAATCATTTCAGTGAGTGCACTACTGCAGCGGTAGTCCACTGACTCAATCCACTGTCTAGCTGTTTGTCTAGCTTTTTTTTTTTTTAGCAGTTTTGCACTGACTGCACTGCAGTAGTGATTTAAAATGATTGCAATGAGTGAGTGCACTACTGCAGCAGTTTATGCATCTTTCACAATTAGACAATGTGAAACTGATGTCCCTGCAAGTACAGTTTTCCTATCAGTTTTCATGCAGTTAAAGAGGTTGTAAACCCATACAAAAATGTTTTATTTTTTTTTTCAACCTGAAAGAGAAACACATAATGAGCTAGTATGCATTGCATACTAGCTCATTATGAAATACTTACCTTAGAACGAGTCCCCGCCGTGCCGCCCGCTTACCTGTATGATGGGCGACATGTTCAGTCGCCCGTCTTCCGGGATCGCGGCATCCGGCCATCTGATTGGCCGGAGCAGCGGTGACGTCACTCCCGCACACGCGCGCGGGAGCCGACGGTCGCGCCACGGGGCTCTGAAGGAAGGGCACCAGCGGCCGTTCCTTAAGAGCGCATGCGCCAGTGATGTCACTGGCTGCATATAAGGTAAATATCTCCTAAACGGTACATGTTTAGGAGATATTTACAGTACCTATAGGTAAGCCTTATCATAGACTTACCTACAGGTAAAAGTTGCAGAGGAGGGTTTACTTCCTCTTTAAGGTGTAAAGAACGAGCCCTTAATGTTAAACATGTTAATAAATAAAAATTAACATGTTCAGTAACAGATTTGTGTCAAAATTTGTGTTTATTTTGCAAAATTTTAAATGTACAAAAATATGGGCCAATATCGGCCGATACCGATATGCGATCGCCAAAATATCGGTCTCGGCAACGAAAAACCGATATCGGTCGATCGCTAGTCCTTAGGTTTGAGTGGAGATATCTGAATGATGCCTGGAGATTTTTTTTTTCTGCCAGCAATTCCCTGCACAGTAATAAAATTCATAGTGGCTGTTCAGCTGCTTGATTGTTTTTACAGGCAGCAGGAGAGGGGGCGTACTTCTACCAGGTCGACAGTGCGATCAGGGGGAAGCAGAATGAATCCGCCAGTGGCGAAAGTTTACCATAGAGCTGACCAATCTCTATGACCTTCGGAGACCGGGCGCAATGTTATGACGTCACATCCAGCCTTGGCAGATGTAAACACTGCCATTTCTTTTGCTGGGAAGCCGAGATCATGTTTCTTTTTTTTTTTGTTTGATCTCAGGCTTTCCAGCCTAGAGGCGAGATCTGGGGCCTTATAGACCCCCAGATTTTGCTGTAAAGAGGACCTGTCATGCCCTATTCCTATTACAAGGAATGTTTACATTTTTACATTCCTTGTAATAAGAATAAAAGTAATTAAAAAAAAAGAAAAATTGAAGGGAAAGTGTAATAATAAAAAATAAATAAAAATGTAAGCGCCCTCTTCCCATCACACTCGCGCGCAGAAGAGAACGCATACGTAGGTCACGTCTGCATATGTAAATGACATTCAAATCACACATGTGAGGTATTATCACGATCGTTAGAGCCAGAGCAATAATTCTAGCACAAGACCTCCTCTGTAAAAAAATGTAAACGAGTCGCCTATGGAGTTTTGTAAGCACTGAAATTTGGCACCATGCCATGAGTGTGCGCAACTTTAGGCCTGTTGCACACTGCAGCTTGAAAAAGCTCAGTACAGCTTTTTTTGTTTTGATAAAATACAGCCCATTAAAGTGTGATGTGCTGGGTATCTATTTCCTCGGCGTAACATCATCTTTCACATTATACAAACAAATTGGGCTAACTGTACTGTTTTGCTTTTTTTAACCACTTGCCAACCGCTCACTGGAACTCTACTGCGGCAAAGTGGCTCGTTCCCATCCAGCGACGTAGACCTACGTTGCTGGACTCCTCCCCTTGTGGGCGGCGCACGCACGTGCGCCGCTGGAGGCTCGCTCCCGCTGTATTCAGTCACAGCGGGAGTCGGGCCAGGGGAGGAGCGGCGGTGATCACCGCCGCTCGTCCCCGATCGTCGGGGAATCGAGTTTGGAGATCCGCTCGCTTGTGTAAACAAAGCGGGCGGATCTCCTAAGTGGCAGACAGTGACAGATTGCAGGGTTCAGCATAGCTGAACCTGCGATCTGTCCCTGTGTCACTCAGTCACCTCCTCCCACACACGTTAGTAAGCACCAGGCATACATAAACCCTTCCCTCTCCAATAAAATTAACCCCTTCCCTGCCAGTGTCATTTTTACAGTAACAGTGCATATTTATAGCACGGATTACTATAGTAATGTCACTGGTACCCCCAAAAGTGTAAAAAATGTGAGTCAAGGGTCCAATCTGTCCGCCGCAATGTCGCAGTCCCGCAAAAAAAATCGCAGATCGCCGCCATTACTCGTTAAAAAAAACCCACCAAGAATGACAGAAATCTTTCCCTTAGTAAACGCAATAACTTTTGTGCAAACCAATCAAAATACGCTTATTGTGATTTTTTTTGTTACCAAACATAGGTAGCAGAAAACAAATTGGCCAAAAATTTAAAAAAATTTTGATTTTTACTTTTTTTTTGGGGGGTGGGGAATTTCATATAAAAAAAATGTGAAAATATAATTTTTTCAAAATTTACGCTCTTTTTTTTTTTGTTTATAGCGCAAAAGGTAAAAATTGCACAGATCAAATACCACCAAAAGAAAGCTCTGTTTGTGGAAAAAAAAGGACGTAAATTTCGTTTGGATACGGCGTTGCACGACCGTGCAATTGTCAGTTAAAGTCGCAAAGTGCCGAATCGCAAAAAGTGGCCTGGACGTAAGACAGCAAAATCCTCCAGTGGTAAAGTGGTTAATACCTGAAAGTTCCTCCCCCCCCCCCCCCCCCCAAAAAAAAAGTGCGTTTGAAAATTTGCTGCGCAAATACTGTGTGACATAACATATTGCAATGACTACCATTTTATTCCCTAGGGTCTCTGCTAAATAAATTAATATATATATATATATATATATATATATATATATATATATATATATATATATATATATGTGTGTGTGTGTTTAATGTTTGGGGGTTCTAAGTAATTTTCTAGCAAAAAAACAATTATATTTATATGTAGGAGGGGAATGCCCAGGATTGGAAGCGGTTAAGCAGTTACAGCAACCGTTTTTTCTTTTTGGGATAAAAGTTTTACATAAAGAAAATGGTCATTGTAAGTTCCCCTGTCAGTGGTAATTGGTTTGGCTTATCCCACTGCTACATCTGAAGGACAGCTTGTTTTGTTGAAAAACAACAGACTAAGACCCCGTTCACACTGGGGCGACCTGGTCGCCTGACAAGTCGCCGTGGGTCGCCTGCCATAGAGCAGCACAGGACCCGTTCTAATAGGAGCGACACAAGTCGCTCCGACTTAGAAAAAGGGTCCTGAGCTTCTTTGGGGCGACCTGGAGCGACCTGCATTGACTTCAATGATATGAAGTCCGTGCCGGCCGCTCCGAGGTCGCGGTGCCTTCACAGGTCGCCCCAGCAAGTCGGGTCGCCCCAGTGTGAACGGGGTCTTACTGACCTGATCACCTGGTTAAAAGAAAGGAATATAATCCCAAAAAAGAAAACTAATGCAGACATCACATGTAAGAATTGGTAGGCTGGATTATAATAAATGTTTGCTTTTGGTTTAATACTGCTTTAACTTTGAACTGGCAGAAAGTTGAATTCTCAGGGTACACCAGTAGAAAGGGAAAAAGGTGAAAGGCCAAGAGGGTAAACCAACTTGATTTGCCCAAGTACTGTATTTAATGTAGATTTGTGTAAAATGAGGGAAAGTATGCAACAAAGATAAATATATCTTTTGGTGTGTTTTTATTTGCAAAAAATGTTTATTTACAAAAATCTGGATATGTTTCTCTCTCAGTTTCTGCTTGTATACAATTAAGTTGCTTTCATCCTTTTAACTTCTACAAGTAAATATTCACATACTTTTGCCTCAAGCTCTGGCATAGAAATCTTTCCTTGCCACAGAATAAAGTTATGTTGAAAGATCTCCTGCCGCCAGGATAGTCCAACATTCATACGATCAGTGATAATTCACAGAACATGTTAATGGCGGCACAGTATTGTATGCCTGGCGGCCTTGATTCTGGTGTCCTAGCAGTGATTTCTATCACTCCTGAGGGGACTTTATAAAGACGCCAGTTACCATGGCAATTTTGTCTTTCACAACGTAGGGCAATGATTGGCTCTCACCCAGAGCGATGTCAGGTTTGTGACAGCAAATTAGTTGGGTAACGCAGGTCTGAATTGTGTGTTTTTTTAGCAGTACAAGGGCTTTTGTGCTTAGTGAGCTCCGTAGCTTTGTTTTGAGAGCTGAATGCAATCTGTTTGTTATAGAACGGAGAAAAACCATCTAATAACAGGCTGAATTTTCTTCTATTTTTGTACGAAGGATAAGTGCTGTGTAGGCAGATTATCTGTGATGGTTTAGTTACATAGTAAAGCACGCAATGTATAACTGTATGGAACATTCACTTTGCTATCCAATATGCAGAGTACCATGCAGGTGAGAAAAACAGAGTAGCTGCTGGCGAACTACAAGTTCAAGCATATTTGGAAAAATTTGGAGCACCATCAAATCCTTAGCTTTCAAACACATTAAATGTTGGCAGCACTAAAATGCGCAAGAGAAAGCACTGGGAATGCAGTCTTCCTTTCAAATGGAAAATAGATCGAGAATGCAGCCTATGCAATCACTGGAAGATGTACTTATAATCCACCCTATCCATTCACTAATGTCAGCAATAATATTATATCCTATCCATTTAGTAGAGGCAGTGGTACGAATAAAGTCTGTAATACGGCACTGAAGAAGAAGAAAGCCTATGGGGGATTTGCTAAAACAGGTGCACACAGAATCCAGTGCAGCTGTGCATAATAACCAATCAGCTTCTATGTTTTAGGCTGGCCATACACTATACAATTTTCTTGTTCAACTTTCCTTTAGATTTACCAAAACCATGTAATATAGGGTCAAACCTAAACACTTTCAATTTGTGTGCAGTCAGGCAGGCCCATGCACTACATAGTTTAAGGTAAATCTAAAGGAAATTGAATAAGAAAATTGTATAGTGTATGGCCAGCCTTAGGCCCCTTTCACACAGGCGGACCGTTCAGATCCGCCTGTCCGTTTTTTTTGGCGGATCTGAAGGGTCCCCCCATGCATCCCTATGGGGCATCGGATGTCAGCGGAGACATGTCCGCTGACATCCGATCCATCAAATCCGGACGGATGGAAACCCTATTTTCCATCCGTCCAGCGGATGGGATCGGATGAGAACGGACCGACGGTCCGTTCCCATCCGATTCCCCCATAGAGATGTATGGGGATCTGACAGCTGTGTCTCCGCACACAGCACGGAGAACAGCTGTCATTCTCCTGCTCAGCGGGGGATCGGCGGATCGATCCCCCGCTGAGATAAACAGAGCCCGTCCGACAGACGGATAGTGTGAAAGGGGCCTTATTGTCAAAGTTTATTTGAACAAGCTTAAATTAGAAGCTGATTGGTTACTATGCACAGCTGCACCAGATTCTGTTTGCACCAGTTTTAGTAAATCTACTCCTATACAGTATCTCTTCACCAGAGACTGCAGAATGTAGACTATCCATTTATTTAAGACCGCACAGAATTTGCAGCCTTTAAATTCACTAGACACAGCACTGTGAATGCAGCCTATCCATTCATTAGAGACAGCGCTGTGAATGCAGCCTATCCATTCATTAGAGACAGCGCTGTGAATGCAGCCTTTCCATTCATTACAGACAGCGCTGTGAATGCAGCCTATCCATTCATTAGAGACAGCGCTGTGAATGCAGCCTATCCATTCATTAGAGACAGCGCTGTGAATGCAGCCTATCCATTCATTAGAGACAGCGCTGTGAATGCAGCCTATCCATTCATTAGAGACAGCGCTGTGAATGCAGCCTATTGATAGTCATTAGAGAGAGCTCGTAGAACGCAGCCTATCTATTCACTAGATACAGAGCTGTGAATGCAGCCTTTCCATATTCATTTGAGAGAGCACCAAGAATACATCTGTTTACTAGAAACAACACTGGAAATGCAGCCTATTCATTTGCTAGAAGCAGTGGTAAGACTAAAGCCTATATATATTCAATAAATGGAGCACTCAAAAAAAAGCATGTATCTTTTCACCAGAGAACACACAGAGATTGTATCTTTTTCATTTACTAGATACAGCACTGATAATTCAGCCTATCCATTGGCTAGAGTCCTGGTGTCCAACCTTTTTGTGCAGCCCTCAGGGCCTCCTCAGACACTAATTGTTGTTTCCCTATTGCCATCTTATAGCAATGATTTCTATCCTTCTCATGTGTCACCTGTCTATGACTGTCTCCTTAAAGCGGAGTTCCGGGCACGAAAACTATTTTTCAGTGAACATACCGCCGGGACAGTCAGGGCTAGTACATTCCACAATGGCTAGCCTCTGATCTGTCCCGGTTCGCACTTACCTACAAGAAGAAATACTCACTTTTAAAATTTCTTCTCCAGCGTTGCCATCTCTGTTGTGGGCAGCTGAAGCCAGCGCGATCCTCTTCTGCATCCTCTTCCGCGTCTTCTTCTCCCAGAATGCGCCTGAATCGGCCCCTCTCGTCACTTCCGGTGCGGGGCCGCACTCCTCCACAGCTTCTGGGCATGCCCAGAAGCTGTTTAGCAGGGAATGCGGCGTCGCCCCGGAAGTGAAGAGCTGGGCCGGTGCCGTCGCATTGATTCCTGGGAGCGATGACGTTCAACTCCCAGGAATCATCGCAAGACAGGAAGTGACGGCGGAGCCAAGGCACAGAGGGAGGAAGTACAGAATAGGTGAGTATTTTCAATCTACAATTACAAGGTGAGTGAAAAAAAAAATGGCTAACTATCCAATTCCTTTTCAGGTGAAGGAGACCAAGCGGATGGGCACAAAAAAAAGGTTGATTTTGTGCCCGGAACTCCGCTTTAAGCATGTCTCTAACAACTCCTAAAGCGTGTTCACAGCTTCTGAAGGTCTCCTGCAGCATGTCCACAGTCTCTGACCATCTCCTGTACCATGTCCGCAGTCTCTGACCATCTCTTCTATTATGTGCGCAGTCTTTGACCATCTCCTATATTATTTCTGCAGTCTGTGACCATCTCATGTACCACGTCTGCAATGTCTAACCATCTCTTAGATTGTAAGCTCTTCTGAGCAGGACTGTCTTAATCCTCTTGTATTTTACTGTGTCTGTATTGTCTCCCTGTTATATTGTAAAGAGCTGTGTAAACTGTTGGCGTTATATAAATCCTGTATAATAATAATAATCTCTTGTATTATGAGCACGGTGCTTGAAAATCTGTATGAAGTCGAAAGTCTCTGACAATCTCTCCTGTTGTGTGCCTGCTGCATCTTACACTAAATATTCACTACATTTTATGTGTTGCTCTTTAGTGATGTTGAGGGCCACACTTGAGGCCATATATATATATAATATATATATATATATATATATATATATATATATATATATATATATATATATATATATTATATAGTGAAAGTGTATAGCCTCAAGATAGGGGCAACCTATAGCACTTGCTAATTAATTGTCTATATATACACACATTAAAAATGTAGCCTATCCACTAGCGAGCATTGAGAATGCAGAGTCTATCCAACTATCCAATCGCTAGAGACAGTGCTGAGAATGAATCCTATTCAATCACTAGAGACAGTGCTGAGAATAAAGCCTATCCAATCACTACTACAGCACTGAGAATGCAGCCTATCCATTTGCTATAGACATCACTGAGAATTCAGCCTATCCATTTACTATAGACAGCACTGAGAATGCAGCCTATCCATTTACTATAGACAGCACTGAGAATGCAGCCTATCCATTTGCTATAGACAGCACTGAGAATGCAGCCTATCCATTTGCTATAGACAGCAGCAAGAATGCAGCCTATCCATTTACTATAGACAGCACTGAGAATGCAGCCTATTCATTTACTATAGACAGCACTGAGAATGCAGCCTATCCATTTACTATAGACAGCACTGAGAATGCAGCCTATTCATTTACTATAGACAGCACTGAGAATGCAGCCTATCCATTTACTATAGACAGCACTGAGAATGCAGCCTATTCATTTACTATAGACAGCAGTGAGAATGCAGCCTATCCATTTACTATAAACAGCGAGCATGCAGCCTATCCATTTACTATAGACAGCGGTGGAAATGCAGCCTATCCATTTACTATAGACAGCACTGGGAATGCAGCTTATTCATTTACTATAGACAGCACTGGGAATGCAGCCTATCCATTTACTATAGACAGCAGAGAGAATGCAGTCTATTAATTTACTATAAACAGCACTGAGAATGCAGCCTATCCATTTACTGTAGACAGCACTGAGAATGCAGCCTATCCATTTACTATAGACAGCAGGGAGAATGCAGCCTGTCCATTTACTATAGACAGCGCTGAGAATGCAGCTTATCCATTTACTATAGACAGCAGCGAGAATGCAGTCTATTCATTTACTATAAACATCGCTGGGAATGCAGCCTATTCATTTACTATAGACAGCACTGAGAATGCAGCCTATACACTTCCTATAGACAGCACTGAGAATGCAGCTTATTCATTTACTATAGACAGCACTGAGAATGCAGCCAATTCATTTACTATAGGCAGCACTTAGAATGCAGCCTATTCATTTACTATAGACAGCACTGAGAATGCAGCCTATCCATTTACTATAGACAGCACTGGGAATGCAGCCTATCCATTTACTATAGACAGCACTTAGAATGGAGCCTATCCATTTACAATAAGACAGCAGTGGGAACACAGCTTATCCATTTACAATAGACAGCAGTGGGAATGCAGCCTATCCATTTACAGTAGCCGGCACTGAGAATGCAGCCTATCCATTTACTATAGACAGCAGAGAGAATGCAGTCTATTAATTTACTATAAACAGCACTGAGAATGCAGCCTATCCATTTACTGTAGACAGCACTGAGAATGCAGCCTATCCATTTACTATAGACAGCAGGGAGAATGCAGCCTGTCCATTTACTATAGACAGCGCTGAGAATGCAGCTTATCCATTTACTATAGACAACAGCGAGAATGCAGTCTATTAATTTACTATAAACATCGCTGGGAATGCAGCCTATTCATTTACTATAGACAGCACTGAGAATGCAGCCTATACACTTCCTATAGACAGCACTGAGAATGCAGCTTATTCATTTACTATAGACAGCACTGAGAATGCAGCCAATTCATTTACTATAGACAGCACTTAGAATGCAGCCTATTCATTTACTATAGACCGCACTCAGAATGCAGCCTATCCATTTACTATAGACAGCACTGGGAATGCAGCCTATCCATTTACTATGGACAGCACTGGGAATGCAGCCTATCCATTTACTATAGACAGCAGCGAGAATGCAGTCTATTAATTTACTCTAAACAGCGCTGGGAATGCAGCCTATCCATTTACTATAGACAGCGCTGAGAATGCAGCCTATTCATTTACTATAGACAGCACTGAGAATGCAGCCTATCCATTTATTATAGACAGCAGCGAGAATGCAGCCTATTCATTTACTATAAACAGCACTGGGAATGCAGCCTATCCATTTACTATAGACAGCAGTGAGAATGCAGCCTATTCATTTACTATAGACAACAGTGAGCATGCAGCCTATACATTTACTATAGACAGCAGTGGAAATGCAGCCTATCCATTTACCATTGACAGCACTGGGAATGCAGCTTATTCATTTACTATAGACAGCACTGAGAATGCAGCCTATCCATTTACTATAGACAGCAGCGAGAATGCAGTCTATTAATTTACTATAAACATCGCTGGGAATGCAGCCTATTCATTTACTATAGACAGCACTGAGAATGCAGCCTATACATTTCCTATAGACAGCACTGAGAATGCAGCCTATCCATTTACTATAGACAGCAGAGAGAATGCAGTCTATTAATTTACTGTATAAACAGCACTGAGAATGCAGCCTATCCATTTACTATAGACAGCAGTGAGAATGCAGCCTATCCATTTACTATAGACAGCAATGAGAATGCAGCCTATCCATTTACTATAGACAGCACTGAGAATGAAGCCTGTCCATTTACTATAGACAGCAGGGAGAATGCAGCCTATTAATTTACTATAAACATCGCTGGGAATGCAGCCTATTCATTTTCTATAGACAGCACTAAGAATGCAGCCTATACACTTCCTATAGACAGCACTGAGAATGCAGCCTATCCATTTACTATAGACAGCACTGAGAATGCAGCCTATCCAGTTACTATAGACAGCACTGGGAATGCAGCCTATCCATTTACTATAGACAGCACTGAGAATGGAGCCTATCCATTTACAATAGACAGCAGTGGGAATGCAGCCTATCCATTTACAGTAGCCGGCACTGAGAATGCAGCCTATCCATTTACTATAGACAGCACTCAGAATGCAGCCTATCCATTTACTATAGACAGCACTGGGAATGCAGCCTATCCATTTACTATAGAAAGCACTGGGAATGCAGCCTATCCATTTACTATAGACAGCAGCGAGAATGCAGTCTATTAATTTACTCTAAACAGCGCTGGGAATGCAGCCTATCCATTTACTATAGACAGCGCTGAGAATGCAGCCTATTCATTTACTATAGACAGCACTGAGAATGCAGCCTATCCATTTACTATAGACAGCAGCGAGAATGCAGTCTATTAATTTACTATAAACATCGCTGGGAATGCAGCCTATTCATTTACTATAGACAGCACTGAGAATGCAGCCTATACATTTCCTATAGACAGCACTGAGAATGCAGCCTATCCATTTACTATAGACAGCAGAGAGAATGCAGTCTATTAATTTACTGTATAAACAGCACTGAGAATGCAGCCTATCCATTTACTATAGACAGCAGTGAGAATGCAGCCTATCCATTTACTATAGACAGCAATGAGAATGCAGCCTATCCATTTACTATAGACAGCACTGAGAATGAAGCCTGTCCATTTACTATAGACAGCAGGGAGAATGCAGCCTATTAATTTACTATAAACATCGCTGGGAATGCAGCCTATTCATTTTCTATAGACAGCACTAAGAATGCAGCCTATACACTTCCTATAGCCAGCACTGAGAATGCAGCCTATCCATTTACTATAGACAGCACTGAGAATGCAGCCTATCCAGTTACTATAGACAGCACTGGGAATGCAGCCTATCCATTTACTATAGACAGCACTGAGAATGGAGCCTATCCATTTACAATAGACAGCAGTGGGAATGCAGCCTATCCATTTACAGTAGCCGGCACTGAGAATGCAGCCTATCCATTTACTATAGACAGCACTCAGAATGCAGCCTATCCATTTACTATAGACAGCACTGGGAATGCAGCCTATCCATTTACTATAGAAAGCACTGGGAATGCAGCCTATCCATTTACTATAGACAGCAGCGAGAATGCAGTCTATTAATTTACTCTAAACAGCGCTGGGAATGCAGCCTATCCATTTACTATAGACAGCGCTGAGAATGCAGCCTATTCATTTACTATAGACAGCACTGAGAATGCAGTCTATCCATTTATTATAGACAGCAGCGAGAATGCAGCCTATTCATTTACTATAAACAGCACTGGGAATGCAGCCTATCCATTTACTATAGACAGCAGTGAGAATGCAGCCTATCCATTTACTATAGACAACAGCGAGCATGCAGCCTATCCATTTACTATAAACAGCACTGGGAATGCAGCCTATCCATTTACTATAGACAGCAGTGACAATGCAGCCTATCCATTTATTATAGACAGCACTGAGAATGCAGCCTATCCATTTACTATAGACAGCACTGAGAATGAAGCCTGTCCATTTACTATAGACAGCAGGGAGAATGCAGCCTATCCATTTACTATAGACAGCACTGGGAATGCAGCTTATCCATTTACTATAGACAGCACTGAGAATGTAGCCTATCCATTTACTATAGACAGCACTGAGAATGCAGCCTATCCATTTACTATAGACAGCACTGGGAATGCAGCTTATCCATTTACTATAGACAGCACTGGGAATGTAGCCTATCCATTTACTATAGACAGCAGTGAGAATGCAGCCTATCCATTTACTATGGACAGCACTGAGAATGCAGCCTATCCATTTACTATAGACAGCACTGGGAATGCAGCCTATCCATTTACTATAGACAGCAGTGAGAATGCAGCCTATCCATTTGCTATAGACAGCACTGAGAATGCAGCCTATCCATTTACTATAGACAGCACTGAGAATGCAGCCTATCCATTTACTATAGACAGCAGTGAGAATGCAGCCTATCCATTTACTATAGACAGCACTGAGAATGCAGCCTATCCATTTACTATAGACAGCACTGAGAATGAAGCCTGTCCATTTACTATAGACAGCAGGGAGAATGCAGCCTATCCATTTACTATAGACAGCACTGGGAATGCAGCTTATCCATTTACTATAGACAGCACTGGGAATGTAGCCTATCCATTTACTATAGACAGCACTGAGAATGCAGCCTATCCATTTACTATAGACAGCACTGGGAATGCAGCTTATCCATTTACTATAGACAGCACTGGGAATGTAGCCTATCCATTTACTATAGACAGCAGGGAGAATGCAGCCTATCCATTTACTATAGACAGCACTGGGAATGCAGCCTATCCATTTACTATAGACAGCAGTGATAGGAGTAGTAGGATTGGGAAATATTTTTGCAGCATGTTACAGTGCCTGTGGTGGATTGCGGGAAATAATGTGACATATTCTGTGGTGCTTATAATTAAAGCTTCTTATACGACTTACAAAATGTGTTGAGGGAACAGGTGATTTACATAGCACAGTGTCTCCGGAAATTATTATATCAACGCATTCGTTTTGCCAGTTGCAGCCTTTTCATCTGCCCTTCACAGCTATAGAGCCGTTTGTTCCAGGTGAGGATGTTCTGCTTCTTATTCGTTGCACATCTGATGCTCTGGTGAAGAGACGTCACAAATCAGCACTTCACAATATCCAGATGTAGGAGAAGAAGAGGAAGAATTTTGCTGACTAAATCTTTTACCTTTTGTCGCATCTGTTGCACAGTGCAAATCATCCACCCATAAATATTTTCTCTTTATACTGGACACAAATAATCCTGTCACATGGAATTTTTTTGATCGTGGTTTCAATAAAAAAAATAAGCAGAAAATATTGTCAGTTTAGAACAACTGCAGCTTTTTCATACAATTTTAGATGCTTCCATTCTGACAGATTCCTTGTACATGAGTCTTTGGAAGGAAGAAGAGCTGTGGGACAAAGGCCATGTCTGTTGCACTGACAGTGGAAAGATGCAGACAGATGCAATGGCGTTGAGGAATATTATCCATAGAAGGTCGGCAGCTGCTGGGGTGACACACTATCTATACCTACAGAGACTTTAGTTAGGAGAATAGTAGGTGAAAGAAGGGAGCTCTGGGGGTGTGGTCTGGAATTTGGGTGTGCTTTCTACTAATTCATACACATATTTGATGGCTGGCAGGCTGGAAAGGGCTGTTTCCATGCATTTAGACAAGTTGCATGTTTTTTTGCTCGTCAGCTTCTCTCCTAAATGCGCTTTTGATTTAGATTTTTATTTTTTTCAACCTTTAAATGCTGCTTTTCCTGACAGACTCCACGGCAGCATACGTATGGGTAGCCCCGCCTCCTCTCCTACCCCATAGGGCCTAGCTCCCATAAATCGGTGCTCCAAGACAGGAGCCATGTTCCTTTTTTTGTCCTCCTCCTACAAGTTTAAATGCTTTTCCCTATGGGACAAATTCCTGTCGGCCTGATGGAGTGTCAGCGTGAGGAAGTGACGGTGCTTCATAGTGAGGATGGTCCAGCAATCCAAGCGATTAAGGGGGTGGAAATGGGCAGTATAACTGGTGCAAGGAAGAAGCTGTAAATCCTGAATGAGCTCTTTGGTCATTCGTCCCAGCTACTAGCGGGAGGCCCTGATGCCCAGCGTGCACGCCGGTTGCATGGTGGTGGGGAGAGGTCAGGTCTCATCTACAGAAAGTGGTATTGTACTGTTTCTCATTCCTCCTGTGTTCATTATGTGTTCTGTGTTGTTATTTTACCTGTGTTTCCCCGCAGTATAGGTCCGTAATGGCGGCTGGAACGTTCCTGTGTCCCAGACCGCCGCTCTGGGCTCCTCCCTCCACTCGTCTGCCTGATGCTGAGTGGCAGACGAAAATTAAGCTTGGGGCACATGGCGGTTCACGCATGCGCATTCCGCTCATCAGGCCGCTCACGTCAGAGGGGGCCAGTCAAGCTGTATAGCACTGGGATTTCTGCGGGATCAGCGGAGGCTTCCCTGTGCTCTGTCCAGTGAATGGCTCAGTAAGTCGTGACTCTAGAGGTGGAGGAGGGGGAGGGAGCAGTGAGGAGAGGGGGGGGGGGGGAAACTGTGTATTACTGGACTCACTCTCTCCCCATTGCAGGCTATTCACTGAAGCCGCAATGGATCCTTCACTGCCCCATGGTGGCCAGTCCCCTCTAGGTCTGGTTTTCGTTCTTTTGTATATGGAGCCAGGGATCAGTCACCACCTAAACATCATCACTCCTCCTCCAGGTCCCGTCGCCATAGGTCCAGATCAAGGTCCAGGCATCATGAGGATAACTCTGGTCCGCCCCGTCCTCAGCCAGTCCGCCATTTCTGGGACAATTCCTGTTGGGGCTTTGGGTCCCCTGTTACAGAGGGCAGGTCTCTATGCGACATTAGCTATTCCTGGGCCATCAGAGAGAGACAAGGTGGAGATCAACCGGTTGAGTCGCTAGTCAGACGGATAGTCCAGGAGTCCCTCAGGGACTGGGACTCGAGTCGGGCTTCCGGCCAATTGCCCGAGGCTACAGGCGCACTTCCAAGGGAAGAATCTGAGCCAGCTGCTATTCAGGAGGTTCTTCAGATAGCGAGGATGACTTGGAAAATCAGGGCATGGGTTTTGACTTCACCATGGTGCCTCCGTTAGTCAAAGCGGTTAAGCAGTCATTGAAATAGGAAGACCAAGTAGAATCGCCGGCAAAGCAAAATAAATATTTCAAACATCTGAAAAAGGAGCGTCCATATTTCCTGTTCTTAGAGGAACTCGGGGAAATATTTACAGATGAATGGGGTGGAGTTGAAAGAAAGAACTCCCTTTCGTCCAAGTTTTCAAGGATGTATCCCTTCAAAAGTGAGAAGGTAAAACATCTTGAGTCAGCTCCTATGGTTGATGCGGCCTTGATTAGACTAGTCAAGCACGTCACCTTGCCGCTGGAAGACTCTGTGTCATTTAACGACAGTCTGGATAGGCCAATTGACACGGACCTTAACCACTTTACCACCGGAGGATTTTGCTCTCTTACGTCCAGGTCACTTTTTGCGATTCGGCACTGTGCGACTTTAACTGACAATTGCGCGGTCATGCAATGCCGTACCCAAACAAAATTTACGTCCTTTTTTTCCCACAAACAGAGCTTTCTTTTGGTGGTATTTGATCACCTGTGCGATTTTCATTTTTTGCGATATTAATAAAAAAAGCGACAATTTTGAAAAAATAACAATATTTTTCTACTTTGACAGTTAAAAAATATCCAATATATTCAATTTTTGTCATATATTTAGGCCAAAATGTATTTAGCTACATGTCTTTGACAAAAAAATTCTCAATGAGTGTATTTTTAACCGCTTTATGACCGGAAGGTTTTACCCCATTCCTGACCAGGCCATAGTTTGCGATTCGGCACTGTGTTAGTTTAACGGACAATTGCGCGGTCGTGCAACGCTGTACCCAAATTACATTTGTCCTTTTTTTCCCATAAATAGAGCTTTCTTTTGGTAGTATTTGATCACCTGTGCCATTTTTACTTTTTGCGCTATAAACAAAAAAAGAGCGAAAATTTTGAAAAAATAACAATATTTTTCATATTTTTTTATATGAAATTCCCCCCCAAAAAAATGTAAAAATCAAAATTTTTTATCATTTTAGGCCAATTTGTTTTCTGCTACATATTTTTGGTAAAAAAAAATCACAATAAGCGTATTTTGATTGGTTTGTGCAAAAGTTATTGCGTTTACTAAGGGAAAGATTTCTTTCATTTTTGGTGTTTGTTTTTTTTTAACGAGTAATGGCGGCAATCTGCAATTTTTTTTGCGGGATTGCGACATTGCGGCGGACAGATCGGACCCTTGACTGACATTTTTGACACTTTTGGGGGTACCAGTGACATTACTACAGTAATCAGTGCTATACATATGCACTGTTACTGTAAAAATGACACTGGCAGGGAAGGGGTTAATTTTTATTGGAGAGGGAGGGGTTAATGTATGCCTGGTGCTTACTAACGTGTGTGGGGGGAGGTGACTGAGTGACACAGGGACAGATCGCAGGTTCAGCTATGCTGAACCCTGCAATCTGACCCTGCCTGTCACTTAGGAGATCCGCCCGCTTTGTTTACACAAGCGGGCGGATTTCCACACTAGATCCCCGACGATCGGGGAAGAGCAGAGGTGATCAACGCCCCTCCCCTGGCCCGACTCCCGCTGTAACTGAATACAGCGGGAGCGAGCCTCCGACGGGGCACGCGCGCCGCCGAGAGAGGGGAATGCCTGGTGACGTAGGTCTACGTCGTCAGATGATAACGAGCCACTTTGCCGCAGTACAGTCAACGTGACTGGTCGGCAAGTGGTTAAGAAGATATACACCTCGGCCGGTATGGTCTGTAAACCTGCCTTGGCCCTAGCAGCAATGTTCAAAGCCATGGCGGCATTGACGGACAATGTGGATGCCACGTTGAGAAGCGTCTCAGAAGAGGTGGCCAGAGGTTCCTCTATTCAGGAGCTCAGACTGGCGTCAGCGTTTCTGGGGGAGGCGTCCATTGATATTATCCGCCTAGCGGCTAGGGTCATGCTGTCATCCGTAACTGCCAAGCGTGTCCTGTGGCTGCGCCCCTGGTTGGCTGACCCTGCCTCTAAACAGACATGGTGCAGAAAGAATTCCTTTTGAGGGTTCTTCACTATTTGGAAACAAGCTGGACAGCGCCATCACCCGTGCCACAGGCGGTAATTTGGGCTTCCTTCCCCAGGATCGCCGGTTGCTGGATCATAGAAGAACTAAATGCCAGAGCTCGAACAAAGCCAGGGAAGCACTTATCTACAGGCCTGGGCGTGAATTCAGAAAAAATTGGAAACGCAATCAGTTAGCAGGCCAGAAGTTCTCAAAAGGGGCATCCTCAGGTGGCCATGAGGCCACAAAAGCAGGTAGGCGCCCGCTTACTCCGGTTCTCGCACGTCTGGGCAGCCTCGATCAAGGATCGCTGAACTATAAGAACCATCTCTCACGGCCATGTCTGGACTTTAGACAGCCCTCCCATTTTACGGTTTGTCCCTACAACCCTTTCTCGATCAGTGGAAAAAAGGATAATTCTTCTCTCATACGTGGACTCACTGGTCGCCCAGGGCGCAGCTGTACAGTTTCCAGCCGAAGAGAAATTTCAAGGTCTTTACTCCCCTCTCTTTATGGTCTAAAGAAAAACGGCTCCTGGAGGCAAGTTAGTTCAGGCTCGGGGGGCGCACTGTCTGTCGGAGGTGGCCCAGGGCAGTTGGGACTTCCCTTCTTGCGGGGGGGGGGGGTTTCGAATGTCCAACAGCTTTGGGCAGCCTTCTGCGCCCTTCAGGCCTTTCATCACCTTGTAGTCAGAACTTCAGTCCTCCCTAAGACTGGGCAGTCGCATATATAAAAAGACAAGGGGGGACGCGCAGTCCTTCCCTGATGGCAGAAGTCAAACCAGTGATGTCTTGGGCTCAACGGAATTTATCCAACCTCACCGCTGTCTACCTTCCGGGAGATCAGAACGTCCAGGCAGATTTCCTCTCGAGGACTCCCCTGGACAACAACCAATGGTCCCTTCATCCCGAAGTCTTCAACTGGATCATCCCTCTGGAGATCCTCCCAGAAGTGGACCTGTTCGCCTCCCCATGCAATGTCAAACTGAAGTGGTTCTATTTGAGATGGCATTGTCCCCAGGCTTACGGAATAGATGCCCTGATGGATCGGTGGGAATTCCACACAGCTTACGCCTTTCCCCCAGTCTCGGTCATCTTCAAATTCCAGCAGAGACTCAGGATGGAGAAAGTAGGGATTGTGGAGGTCATTCCTTTCTGGCCGAAGAGGCCGTGGTTTCCCCTACTGCTACAATTGAGTCTTCGAGACCCGGTACCTCTGCCCGACAGGCCGGATCTCCTATCTCGGGGCCCCGTGTTACATCCCTGTCCAGCACAGCTGCACCTGATGGCTTGGTTCTTGAGAGGGAAAGATTGGAGGCACTAGGTTGCCCAGCTGGAGCTGTTTCTACACTTCAAAATGCCAGACGTCCTAGTACTAACAAGGTCTATGAAAGAATCTGGTCCAGGTTCACGAATTATGTGGCCAATACAGTCTGCTTCTTTACCGACCCTAAAATTCAAGATGTTCTTGACTTCCTCCAGTCAGGTCTAGAATTACGTTTGACGATGAGCTCCCTCCGAGTCCAAGTCTCGGCTATCTCCGCCTTTACAGGTACTTCCTGGGCCAAGCATCCCCTTATTCGCCAGTTCTTCAGAGGGGCTACTAAACTTAGACCTCCTAGGAAACGCAGGTTCCCCAAGTGGGACCTCCTGTTTGTCTTGGAATTTCTTTCGCTGGCCAATTTGGAGCAAGGAGATCCGCTCTTTGTCAAAAATCTCTCCCTGAAAGTGGCCTTTCTGGTGGCTATCTCATCAGCCAAACGGGTGTCAGAGATCAGTGCTCTAGGTTGTAAGGAACCATTCTTGACGTTCTTTCCTGACTGAGTAGTACTGGTCCCAATGCTGGGTTCAAACCCGAAGGTATCATCGGTTTTCCACGTCAACCTTCAGATCTCCAGACGATCTCAGTGCCCATCCACTGGATATAGGCGAAGTACTGCAACTATACTTGAAAGTAATGGCTCCTTTCTGTCAGTCCGATTATCTATTTGTACTCTTCTATGGAGGGAACAAGGGCAAGCGTGCGTTTTCAAGGTCAATTGAATCTTGGATAGTCCAGACCATCCAGTGGGCTTATAAAGCCAGGGGCTTGGCACCTCCAGAGGCGGTGACTGCTCATTCCACCAGAAGGATCTCTACGTCTTGGGCGGCCTCTCGTCATGTGGCATCTGAAGTGATCTGCAAAGCGTCCTCGTGGTCCTTGATCAACACCTTTATGACACACTATTGTGTTGAACCTGCTTCCTTGTCCTCTGTTAATTTTGGTTTAAAAGTTTTGTCAGTTGATGGTGCAAATTAAACCTTTTTATGTTTGACCAGCAGTTGCTCACCCGGGATTGTATGGCTAGTTATTTCCCATATGTATGCTGCCATGGAGTCTGTCAGGAAAACTGAAAATTTCCTATCAAATACTTACCGTATTTTTCCTTTCCTGATGGACTCCATGGCAGCAGGCGTTTCCTCCCATCTGCTGTAGTCTAGTCCTGTCTTGGAGCAAAGATTTATGGGAGTGGGGTCCTATTGGTTAGGAGAGGAGGCGGAGCTACCCATACGTATGCTGCCATGGAGTCTATCAGGAAAGGAAAATTACGGTAAGTATTTGATAGGAAATTTTCTGTTTTCTAATATGCCTGTAAAAAGCCTAAGTGTGCATGGACACCTAGGCTAACATATAGTTGCTTTACAGGGTAAAATAAAAAAAATGCATGATGCCTAAAAGTAGAACTATAGGAATTTTTTTTTTTGTTTTGTTTTTTTCCATTTCAGGTACAATAAAGGAGGGTCATAACCTCTGTTTCATCCATATACGTATGCCATTGGGGAGATTTTCCTTCACTTCCTGTTGCAAAGCCAAAATAGGAAGGGAGAGGAAATTACTCCAAAGTGAGTAACTCCTTGGTTGTCACCAAGGTCACCAGAACTAGTGAAAGATTCCCCTCTATTACAGTTCAGGGGACCACCCAAAATTAGGGATTTCCTTTTACTTTCGCTTACAGAAAAAACTAATTGGGAGGGTTAACCTCCCCAGTAAGAGCACAGACAGCACTAAAAACCTGACAGGTGTTCTAATCTCACTCCACTCTTAAAAAGAAAAAAAAAATCCTTTAGTTATACTTTAAAGTGACTCTAAAGCTAAAACATTTTTACATTAAAGTGATATTAAAGGCACAGTTAAAAAATAAATACATAAACATACCTATCTGCTCTATGCAGTGGTTTTGCACAGAGCAGGCTGGATCCCCCTCTTCTCTGGTCCCCCTGCTGGCGCCCCTGGCCCCTCCCTCCTATCGAGTGCCTCCAAAGCAAGCAGCTTGCAATGGGGGCACCTGCTTGGCGTATCCAGTTAGACACTGAGCCACTGTTCGACCCCATGCCCTCTCTCTCCTCATGTTTTTTCAGCCAAATGAGAAGGAAGAGTCTCCGGAGAGCTGAGCCACTTGTGCACATCACTGGATCGTGATGGGGCTCAGGTGAGTATTTGGGGGGGGCTGCTGCACACAGAATGTTTTTTACCTTTATGCATAGAATACATGAAGGTAAAAAACAACCCTCAGCCTTTGGAACCATTTTAATGCAAGAAAGAGAGCCTTGGATGCAGATATTGTTTACCACTTCTGGACCGGGAGGTTTTACCCCCTTAAAGCGGAGTTCCAGCCTTTTCACTCACCTGTCCCACGGTCCAGCGATGCGGCCGCCCTGAAGCCTCGATCCTCTTCCCTCTGGTCTCGGCGGCGCCGTCATCACTGGTGTGGGCACCCGGCTGTGACAGTTTGCGGCTTCACAGCCGGGTACGCACTGCGCATGCGCGAGTTGTGCTTAGCGTCTTGATTGGCCGGCAATCTTCTGGGACTTCTGACATGTCCCAGAAGATTGCAGGGAGGGAGGGGGGGAGAGGAGAACTTCCGTTCAGGGCGCCGCGGCGCTCCGAGCAGAAGTGGGAGCGGGTACCTGTCAAAACTAGGTACCCGCTAGCCACTCAAAAAAATGACATGCCAAATGTGGAATGTCAGGGGGTTATTACTACCTAAAACGGAAGTTCCTCTTTTGGGTGGAACTCCGCTTTAATGACCAGACCATTTTTTGTGATACGGCACTGCGTTATTTTAACTGACAATTATGTGGTTGTGCGACCCTGTACCCAATTAAAAGTGATATCCTTTTTATCCCACAAGTAGAGCTTTCTTTTGGTGGTATTTGATCACCTCTGCGGTTTTTAATTTTTTGCGCTATAAACAAAAACAGAGCAACAATTTTGAAAAAAATATATATATTTTTTTTACGTTCTGCTATAAAACACAGCCAATAAAAAAATGTAAATTATCAATTTTTTTTTCATTATTTTAGGCCAATATGAAGTCTGCTACAAATTTTTGGTAATAAAAAAATCCCAAGAAGTATATATTGATTGGTTTGCACAAGCGTTATCGCGTTTACAAACTAGGGGATAAATTTATGTAATTTTTATTTATTTTTTTTACCAGTAATAGAGGCGATCAGAGATTTTCAGCGGGACTGCAACATTACGACAGACAGATCGGACACCTAACTGACACTTTTGACACTTTTGAGGGGATCAGTGACATTACTACAGTAATCAGTGCCTAAAATATGCACTGTTACTGTACTAATGACACTTGCAGGGAAGGGGTTATCACTAAAGGGTTAAGTGTGTCCCTAGGGAATGATTTCTAACTGTGTGGGAATGGACTGACTAGATGAACAGAGTTCCGTGTTCCTAAATAGCAGGAACACAGGATCCCTGTGTTCATCTCTGACTGAACGTTGGTCTGCCTTGTTTACATCGGCAGACCACCGTTTTGTCTCCCTGGGGAGCGATCGTGGGTGTCCGGCGGACATCGTGTCCGCCCAACCTGCTGTTTGGCGCCCCCACTGGCTTTTGCACAAAACAAAGTACAGGTACTTCATTTTGCGCAAAAGAGCCGACTTTCCACAGTATATGTACTGCTGGCGGTTAGCAACTGGTTAAACAAAATAAAAGCTAGTGTCAGTCATCGCTGACTGTCTACACCATATTCAAGCACAAACATACACATTTTATGTTCAATAAAGATTTATAGGGAGCTATAAACCGTTTTCGATAATTTTAAGCTAAGGCCCCTTTTACAGGATCGGGTCCGCTTGTCCATTTTTCAGGCAGGCCTGATCGCTATCCATTGGCCCTTATGGGGAGGCACCAGGGCCGGTGCTAGACTATTTTGCACCCTAGGCAAGACAAGCTACTTGCGCCCCCCCCCAAAAAAAACCAAAAAACTTTAAAACATTTTTAAAACACTGTCACTGCACTATGGGTGAGATGGGTTTTAGGTAGAAATGCACCTGTGGTGTCATTGGAAAAAAGATTGTCCCTGCATCCTTGGTGTCACTGAAATAAAAAATTCCCTGCATTGGTGGATTCACTGGAAGGAGAAATGTCCTTGTGTCCGTGTTGTCACAGGAAGAAAAACATTTTCCCTGCGTCCATCATATATGATGTGCACCAGTAAATTTAAGGGGCTTTGGTGGTAGGAAGCTGGCAGTGGGGTACGGGGGGGGGGGGTGAAGATGACAGGGGGTGGGATGGAAGGAAGATGACAGTGGGGAACGGGGGGGGGGGGGGGTTGAAGATGACATGGGGTGGGGTGGTAGGAAGATTACATACATCCCACCCATCTCCATACATCCCACCCATCTCCATACATCCCACCCATCTCCATACATCCCCCATCTCCATACATCCCCCATCTCCATACATCCCCCATCTCCATACATCCCACATCTCTATACATCCCCTATCTCAATACATCCCCCCCTAGCTACATACATCCCCCCCAGCTCCATACATCCCCCCCCCCAGCTCCATACAATCCCCCTATCTCCATACACCCCTCCCTCCATACATCCTCCCCCTCTCCATACATCCCCCTCCCTCTCCATGCTTCCTCCCCCTCTCCATACATCCTCCCCCTCTCCATACATCCACCCCTCTCCATACATCCTCCCCCTCTCCATACACCCCACCCTCTCCATACATCCTCCCCCTCTCCATACATCCCCCCCCTCCATACATCCCCCCCCTCTCCATACATCCTCCCCCCTCTCCATACATCCCCCCCCTCTCCATACATCCCCCCTCTCCATACATCCCCCTTTCTCCATACATCCTCCCCCTCTCCATACATCCTCCCCCTCTCCATACATCCCCCCCCTCTCCATACATCCCCCCCCTCTCCATACATCCTCCCCCTCTCCATACATCCTCCCCCTCTCCATACATACTCCCCCTCTCCATACATCATCCCCCTCTCCATACATCCCCCCCTCTCCATACATCCCCCCCTCTCCATACATCCACCCCCCCTCTCCATACACCCCCCCCTCTCCATACATCCTCCCCCCTCTCCATACATCCCCCTCTCCATACATCCCCCCCCCCAGCTCCATACAATCCCCCTATCTCCATACATGCCCCCCCTCTCCATACTCCCCCCCCCCCCCTCTCCATACATCCTCCCCATCTCCATACATCCCCCCTCTCCATACACCCCCCCCCATCTCCATACACCCCCCCTCTCCATACATCCTCCCCCTCTCCATACATCCTCCCCCTTTCTTTACATCCCCCCATCTCCATACATCCCCCCATCTCCGTACATCCCCCCCCCCAGTTCGATCTCCATTTACCCTCCCAGCAAGTTAGTATTAGATGTAAAAATCACAGTCACAGACCTCAGATCAGAGCGACGATGTAACAGAGAGTGGTATGCTGCTCCCGCCTCCTCTGTGTACAGGAAACACAGGAAGGGGGAGGGGCGGGTTCAGTGCTCTCCGCTCTCTGCACTGACACAACACGGGCAGGCTGCAGCCAGGGAGAGAGACCGGCTGCCATGTGTCACTCGCGGTGTGCGGGAACCAAGCCGCCCACACCGCCGCGCCCGCAAGCATTCCTATACTCAGCCCTGATTCGCTGGGGACGATCCCGGCGAATCAGGGACACTTGAGAGGTAAGGCTGCGCCCTAGGCAGCAGTGCACCCTAGGCGACTGCCTGTTTCGCCTAGTGGGAGCGCCGGCCCTGGGAGGCACCCGTCTGGCATCCGATCCCACAAGATCCACTGAAGACAGACATAGGGTGATACGTTTGCCATCTGTCCAGCAGATGGGATCGGATGAAAATGGACAGACTGTCCATTTTCATCCGATCTCCCCATAGAGGAGAATGGGACTCTGACAGGTCCATCAACGGAGCTATCCCCGCTGATCCAAATGGATCTGCCCCATGTAAAAAAGGGAACTAAATTGAATTGTTATTTTACAATTTTTTTTTTTTTTTAGTTATGTGACTGGCAAAGGACAAATCAGGGCTGGCCAAACACAGACTCACACTTTAGAGAGCATACATCAACAAAGTAATTGAAATCCCTCTCAAATATCTTTCCCTGCAGATGCCAAAGAACAGGGAGAGATTAACCTTTTCTCAGCCAAGGCACCCTTTAAAATTCTTCACAATCTCGAGGCCCCCATTCTAAAATGTAAAACACTAAACGAATTGTTTAACATTCACACATGTAGAACACCCAACATTACCGGTGATGTATCCCTCCAAGGCAAACACACCTTTGTACACTGGTACTGACTAGTATTCAGTTTATCTCCCTCACTCAGCTAATGTGACCCCAGTGCTGATGGAGAGGGGCAGGGGAGGAGCAAACAAGGATGCTCTGGAGGGGCTCCCTATCCTCCTTATCAATTGATGATGTCATTGGTTGTTAGAGTGCTAGCGTCTAGGAGATTTTAGTGGTGTACAATGCAAACCTGTGATTTTGTGCAACTAAAAGTTAGGCTTGATCCACTTGCTGTTAAGTATACACTTTTTGGGCAATTTTTGAGGCATTTTGCCAAGGCACCCCTGAGGAAACCTGATGGCACCCTGGTTAAAAAAGGCTGATCTATACGACTTGTATAATTGAATTATGGTAATTAACACTTTTTTTTTTTTTTTTTAGTATCACTTCAATGTTCTTTAACCACCTTCTGCCTGGCCTATTCTAATAATAGCATTATCCTGGGTGGACATCACATGACATCCTCCCACTCATGTCCCTTGTGTATGTCCTAGGGGGCCACACAGTGGCGCTGTCTGCAACCCACGGTGTCCACCGGAACACACATTGTTGTGTCGGGTTGGCCCTGGTACCATGCGATTGCTGCGACCATTTACAGAGATCATATGTCAATTGTACACAATGGATTTCATTTATAGCAATTCATTGTGTACTATTGTGATCTCTGTGATTGGTCACAGTGATCACATGGTACAGCGCCAGCCAGAGTGGACTGGTACCATGTGATAGCTATGGCCAATCACAGCGATCACAATTGTACACAATGGCACATAAATGTTGACTGCATGACAGTATATGAGAGATACAAGTGTGACCCACTGTCATTTCGATGAGTGTGGGTTTCCTCTCCATGTCATGATTACAGACCGCATAGACTCGCACAACAAGAGTTATTTAAAAATGAATACGTTTTTATTATACATAGTTCAAATTCCGCCCAGTGAACATAGCATAACGTTGAACAATGCATTATACTGGTTCACTATGGGCATCCATTGAATGAAATGAAACCTTAATTAGTCTCAATACAGATAAAATAAAATCAAAGACACAAAGTCCATCTAGTTCAACCTATAAAAAAGGGGAAAATAACATTTTTTTTACATTCCTTCATACACAATCCCATACCCACATTTGATCCAGAGGAAGGCAAAAAACACCAGCAAAGCATGAACCAATTTGTTACAGCAGGGGAAAAAATTACTTCCTGATCCCCCAAGAGGCAATCGGATGATCCCTGGATCAATTTTACATATAAATGTTAGTATCCAGTTATGTTCTGTACATTTAGGAAATAATCCAGGCTTTTTTTAAAGCAATCTACTGAGCTGGACAGAACCAGCTCTTGAGGGAGTCTATTCCACATTTTCACATCTCTTACTGTGAAGAAGCCTTTCCATGTCTGGAGATTAAATCTCTTTTTCTCTAGATGTAAAGAGTGCCCCTTGTCTTTTGGGATGACCTTAAAAGGAATAACTCACTATATGAATCACTTATGTATTTACTGTATACATGTTGATCATATCCCCCCCCCCCCCCACTCTTCTCTTCTCAAGAGTGAATGAATTCAGTTCCTCTAATCCAGTGTTTCTCAACTCCGGTCCTCAGGGCACACTAACAGGCCAGATTTTAATTATTACCTTGGGGAGATGCAGACTAGAATACTGCAATCACTGAGCAGCAAATTATATCACCTGTGATGTATTTCAGTTTTCTTGCAAACCTGGCCTGTTAGTGTGCCCTGAGGACCGGAGTTGAGAAACAGTGCTCTAATCTAACCTCGTAGCTGAGCTCCTCCTTGCCTCTTGTCAGTTTGGTTGCCCTTCTCTGCACTTTCTCCAGTTCTCCAATATCCTTTTGGTGAACTGATGCCCAAAACTGAACTGAATGTTCCAGATAAGGTCCTACTACTGATTTGTAAAGGGGCAAAATTATGTTTCGTTCATTGACGGACACAGTTCTTCAGTACTCTAAACCATTGGGTTATATTGCCCCCTACGAGAGTAGGACACTAGGCAGAAAAAAGACCTGGCTATGCCTATGAGCAGTCCTAGGTGGTATACTCCCTCTGTGATATAGGCCTTCAGTTTTTTTTCTGTCTAGTCAGGACTAAGAACCTAGTCCCCTGTCGGGATCTCTGGTCCTGGCAATTTTTTCTTTTTAAATTGTTTTTTTTTCTCCTGTTTTTTTTTTTTCCTGTGAGATCTACAATCAACAGCTAGACTGAGCGACAGGATGGATAAGCTGGATCCAGTGGTCACCCAGTCTGGGCAGTGCACGAAGACCACAGCTCTGCGCTAGGTTGGCTGTGGCATAGCCCCACTGGATGGGGACTGGCCTGCGAGTTAAACGTCTCGCGAGGTCGTACAGAGTCAGTGTTTCTCCTCCTGGCCGACAGCCCCCATTTTGATGGCGATGAGGTTCTGTCTGGAGCAGTGCCTGCCTGTTTCCTGGTTATGGTGAGTAACTGTCCCCCCTTCCCCCCTGGGGGGTTTTGGGGTGGACGTTGGCCCCTTCCTGGGATGGTCGAGCCTGTGGGTTCACCTCAGACCTCAATGAATGTTGGGGGTCCCTGTGAGTCATCTCTTCCCCCCCTCCCCCCATTTGGGGTAGCGTGGTGGTTTGGCATAGTGTCTGGGGCTGGTGTGCTGTGCTGTACTGTACTGATGGGGGGCGCATCACCAGCAACTGGGCTTTTGGCTGGGGAGGGGGGGGGGGGAACTGCCTGCTATGGGGGTCCTGGACTTTGTTGTTACAGCCAGGCCTCCAGGGATCCCTCCTGGGCCCATTGGAGCCGTGTGCGGTGGCCATTTTGCCATGGCCTATGTGTTTCAATGGCTGGCGGCAATGTTTGTGTAGTCCGGCGGCCATTATTCAATGGTTTGGCCTGCTAATAGAGCAGCAGCCATAACAGAGGAGCCTTTAGGCGGCAGTTTCGGCTGTGGGAGCTCCTTCTTTTTCCCCCTAGTGCTGGCTTCGCCTGGCTTTCCCTTTGGATGCCGCACGTGGAGCAAGTGCAGACGGTGCTACTCTGGTGGGATGGTGAGTCTGCTGGAGTCCCTCTCTCTCTGCTGCAGGTTGTGGGGTGTCTGCTTGCTGGCAACCTGGAAGTGCTATCAGTGCGATAGGAGCATCCCTTAGCCGTGCTAGCCACTTTTTGTGGGGGTTCTCCTCTTTACTGATGGAGTCTCTAGGGCATGATTCCCCACCTGACCCCCTTTAGAGGCTGCAGGTCCTTCGGGGTCCCAGCCATCCATTGATGCACTGACAGCGGTCCTGGAGTCATTTGTGTCCTGGAGGGAGGTGGCTTTTAGGCAGTGGGCTTGCAAAAAACATCCCCGCCTTTCCCGCCTCATCTGTCTCCTCAGATCCTGAATCTGACTCTGATGTGGCCAACCCTTCGGGGTCTGCGGCCACGCTCCCTGAATTATCAGATAGTGAGGAGGATTCCTCCATGCTTGTAGTGGCGCACGAGAAGGAGCTGGTTGACGCACTGATTCTGTGCGTGAAACTTTAAAAATGGAGGATGCAGCTAAAGCTGCGGCGGAGGTGGCTGTCCCGTTTGACACACACAAGCTGCCTCGCACGGCAAAAGTGTTTCCTTATCCGTCCTACTTTGACAGATTAGTTGCAAAAGAGTGGAAGCGTCCAAAACATCCCTTTTGTGGTTCCTAAGTCCTCAAGAAGTGGACTGTCCCAACAGTGGTGGACCTTCCCCCCCCCCCCCCCCGGTTTCCAGGTTGAACAAGGCAATGTTGAGGAACTTTTAAAGATCCGACTGACAGGAAGGCGGAGTCTCTGGCCCGCAATATGTTCACTGTTGCTGGGTCGGCGCTTAGGCCAGTCCTGACCATTGCCCTGTTGTCTCCAACTCTGGCGGAATGGGCTAAACTTTTGCACCGTGACCTAGAGGGTGAGCAGCTTCCCCCTGCATTTGCTGAATTGGCAGACCAGTTGGTCCAGAGGCTGCAGTTTGTCTTCAAAGCCTCTTTGGATTCGACACCTCTGTTTTCTAGGATGTCTGTTTTTGGCAGTGTTGGTCTGCGGACCAGACTTCTAAAAAAGCTCTAAATAATTTACCTTTTTAGAGCGATCACTTGTTTGGGGCTACACTGGATGACATCATTTAGAGTCTCACAGGGGGGTAGAGTACTTTACTTTTCTTCCACAGTCCAGGAAGGGTAAAGAGCCTTGTCGCAGACGTGGCCCGTCCTTCAGGGTCCTCTGACAAGGGCTCAAAACCTTTCAAGTCCACCTTGGAGGTTCCAAGTGGCCCTGGTCTGGCAAGCCAGACCAGGATTATCTAGACCCACGGTCAAGGCTCCTTCAGCATGAAGGTGCGCCCTCACCAATGCCTGGGTTGGGGGGACGTCTTCGCTGGTTTCCTGCGGCCTGTGGACCGCTTTGATAAACGACAAGTGGGTCCACAAAGTGATACTGTCCGGTTACAGATATTTTCATACTTGCCCTCCAGGAAAGGTTCTTCCTTTCCAATGTGTGTTTGTCCTCTGACCGATTGCAAGCTCTCTTTTGGGGAGGGGTACAAGACCTACTGCTTCAGGGTGTGTTTGTCCCGGTTCCTGTATAGAAATGGTTTCAGGGTTTTTATTCCACCCTGTTCATGGTCCCAAAAAAGAGGGCAAGGTACGACCGATTCTGGACCCTAAGGCCCTGAACTGCTTTGTGCGGGTATAGAAGTTCAGAATGGAGTTCATTCGCATGGTGGTGGCATGCCTACATCAGGGATTTTCTTGCCTCTATCAACATCAAGGATGCTTACCTGCACATTCCAATATGTGCCCGACAGCAGCGCTTCCTCTGTTTTGCTGCAGGAGAAGAGCATTATTAGTTCATGGCATTACCCTTTAATCTCGCCTCCACTCCTTGGGTCTTCACAAAATTGTTGGCTCCGGTTCTGGCGTTGCTACATCAGCGGGGGGGATTGCGGTACTGGGCTATCTGGACAACTTCCTCTTGCGAACGGAGTCCTCTGCTGCCTTGATAAACAACGTGGAGATCCCTCTACAGACCCTGAAGGAGTTTGGCTTCTAAATTTCCAAAAGTTTGCTCTGATTCCATCCAGAAAACTGAATTCTCTGGGTCTGACTCTGGATTCAGCTCTAGGCAGAGTGTTCCTTCCTCTGCACAAACAAAAGTTGCATGCTACAATTCATCTCTTGCTGTCCAGCAGATGGTCATCCCTCTGGGCTTGCACGTGTGTGCTGAGCCTGATAGTATCTATCTTCAAGGCATTTCTGTTTGCACAGTTCCATACAAGGTCCCTTTAAAGGGAGATCCTGGTAAAATGGGACAAGTGTCCGAAGTCTCTGGGCAATCTGATCTGGTTGAGCTGGGAAACCAAGGGGTCTCTGGTCTGGTGGCTTCGCTCTGGCTCTTTGGCAGGGCAAATCCTTTCTCCCCTTGTATTGGACAGTGGTCACCAGGGATACAAGGCTGTCCAGGGGCGGGGAGGTGTCCCGGGACTAAGCTGCACTCAGGGTTTTTGGACACTGGAAAAGTCCAGTGTGCTGATCAATGTCTTGCAACTCCGGGGCGATCGGCTTGGATCACTGGACAGATCGACTTCGGGGGCTTCCAATGCAGATTCAGTCAGACAATGCCACAGCAGTTGCTTATGTCAATTACCAGGGCGGAACAAAGAGTCGGTTGGCAGCTCTGGAAATAGCCGGCATTCTCCGGTGGGCAGAACAGTTAGTTCCAGCCCTCTCCGCCGTACACATTCCATGAGCAGAAAACTGGCAGGCAGACTATCTAAATTGGCTGGTGTTGGACCAAGGGGAGTGATCCCCTCAACCGAAATTGTTTCAGTAGATATCTCTCCAGTGGGGCACCCCCGAGATGGATCTGTTGGTGTCCTGGCTTAACAGAAAGGTACCGAGGTTTGTGGCAAGACCGTGGGATCCTCTGGCCGGCGCCACAGACGCTCTGGTGGCCCCCGGGGGGCCAGTATTGTCTGATCTACGCCTTCCTCTCAAGCTTCTGCCATGGCTTTTGCGCAGAATCGTGGCCAAGGGGATTCCAGTCATTCTAGTGTCCCCAGACTGGCCTCGCCGGTCTTGGTACGCTGACCTGGTGCGGCTGCTCACCAATGTCCTTTGAAGACTGCCTCTCAGGGAGGATCTCTTGTCTAAAAGGGCAAATATTTCATCCTGCCTTTACATTCGCTGGCTTTGACGGCCTGGCTGTTGAAAGTCAGGTGCTGAAGGATAGAGGTTTGCCTGGATCGTTGATTCCGAAACTGCTGAAAGTCTGCCTTTTGTAAAATCTACCATCGTACCTGGAAAGCTTATTTTGCGCTGTGAGTTGATTTGTTTTTGCTTTGTTCTTTTCGGTGGTTCTGTGTTTAGACCTTCCTTCACTTAGGTGTCGAGCAGAAATTGGCCTTGAGTACCATCAAGGGCCAGATGTTGGCCTTGGCAGTCTTCTTTCACCGACCCCTGTGCACGGCCTCTCTGGTTCGTACCTTTATTCAAGGTGTTCGACATCTGACTCCACCGGCGTGGTCTCCTTTAGCGCCGTGGGATCTGGACTTGGTACTTTCAGTTCTCCAGAAGCCTCCCTTTGAGAATATTCGGGAGATTTTTCTGCTTAAAGAGGAAGTAAACCCTCCTCTGCAAGTTATACCTATAGGTAAGCCTATGATAAGGCTTACCTATAGGTACTGTAAATATCTCCTAAACATGTACCGTTTAGGAGATATTTACCTTCGATGCATCCAGTGACGTCACTGGCGCATGCGCTATGAAGGAACAGCCGCTCGTGCCGTTCCTTCAGAGCCCCGTGCCGTGACTGTCGGCTCCCGCGCGCGTGCGCGGGAGTGACGCCACCGCGGCGCCGGCCAATCAGATGGCCGGATCCCGCGATCCCGGAAGACGGGCGACTAGACATGTCGCCCATCATAGAGGTGAGCGGACGGCACGGCAGGGGCTCGTTCTAAGGTAAGTATTTCATAATGAGCTAGTATGCGATGCATACTAGCTTATTATGTATTTCTCTTTCAGGTTGTAAAAAAAAAAAAAAAAATTTTTTTTTACAGAGTTTACAACCTCTTTAAGCTGTCCCAGAAGGTAGCCTTTTTGGTGGCTATCACTTCTGCTTGCTGGGTGTTGGAGCTGGCGGCGTTATCTTGTCGTACCCCCTACTTGGTTGTACACAAATATAAGGTTGTTCTTCGCCCATGCCCGTCAATCCTTCCTAAGATAGTCTCTGATTTCCATTTCAATGAAGACATTGTGCAGCCTTCCCTGTGTCCAAGGCCCAAGCATCCTAAGGAATTTGCTTTGCATGCCTTGGATGTGGTTCGGGCGATTCGGGTGCATTTGGCAGCCACGGAGTCTTTTCAGAAGTCAGACTCACTGTTTGTGATCACGGGTTGGCCAAGAAAAGGGCTGTCCGCTTCTTCTGTGACCATTTTCAGATGGATCAGACAAACGAATACTCAGGCCTATTTGATTAGAGGTCAAGTTCCTCCTTTCCCTGGAACAGTGGACTCTACTCGGGCGCTTAGTGCTTCTTGGCTCTTCCTTCATCAGGCGTCAGTGGCGCAGGCCACTTGGTTGTTGGTACACACTTTCACTAAATTATAAAAAGTGGATGTGTTGGCATCTGCGGATGCTTCCTTTGGCCACAAAGATTTGCAGACTGCTGTTTAGAGATTCTGTTCCCTCTTTGGGGGTGAAGTGTTCAGGTTGGGCGCCAGTTGTTTTTTTGTTGAGTTCCTGGTTACCCGGTTGGCTATTTTGTTGGGATTTTTGTTGTCCCACCCCTAATGTTTAGTTCTGCTTGGGGACGTCCCAATGGTTCAGAATACTGGAGAGCTGTGTCCGTCAATGAACTCAGAGAAAATGGGATTTTTTACTTACCGTAAAATTCATTTCTCTGAGTTCATTGATGGACACAGCACCCACCCCTCTATGGAATTGTAATACTTCCGACACTGCTTGTTACAAAACTGAAGGTCTATAGCAGAGAGGGGGAGTATACCACTGCCCATAGGCATAGCCAAGTCTTTTCTTCTGCCTAGTGTTCTTCTTCTGTAGGGGGCAATATAACCCAGTGGTTCAGAATACTTGAGAGCTGTGTCCGTCAATGAACTCTGAGAAATTGATTTTACGGTAACTCCCTGGAGTCTATATCTCTCAATACAAGAAAGGACTTTGCTGGCTTTGTAAACCGCAGCTTGACACTGCATGCTATTTTTAGGCTTATGATCTACCAGAACACCCAGATTTTTCTCCACCATTGATTCCCCCAGTTGTTCTCTCCTAGTATGTATGATGCATGCATTTTCTTAGCCCCCATGTGCATAACTTTACATTGATCAACATTAAACCTAATTTGCCACATAGTTGCCAAATTAGATTGGCTTGTAAGCTGTAGACATCCTGTAAGAATATTCCACTGCATAGCTTGGGTCATCTGCAAAGACTGAAATGGTACTTTTAGTCCCAGACGCTATATCATTTATAAAGGTATTAAAAAGTAAGGGTCCCAACACTGAACTTTGGGGTACACTGCTAATAACCTCTTAGACCATTCAGAGTATGAATCATTAACCAGTACATTCTTTTAGCCCGTATTCTATCCATTTGCAAACAAAATATTCCAAACCTGTAGATTTTACGTTGCACATTAGCTGTGTGGGGGAACTGTGTCAAATGCTTTTGTGAAATCCAAGTACAGTACTGTATACTGCATCCACAACCACTCCTTTGTCTAAGGTTTTACTTGCCTTCTCATAAAAAGAAATCAGATTTGCCTGACAACTTCTGTATTTCATGAATCCATGCTGTCTGTTGCTTAAAATATTTTTTTTCCAGCAACAACTCATCTATGTGGTCTTTTATTAAACTCTCCAGCATCTTCCCAACTATAGAGAACAAGCTAACTGATCTATAGTTACTTGGTAAAGACTTTGATCCCTTTTTAACTACTTAAGGACCAAGCCTATTTCTGACACATGTTGTATACAAGTTAAAATCAGTATTTTTCTTACATCCTCCGACAGTCGCAGCCCCTCGTACAGCCTTCACGAGTGGGTAATGGTGCCCTCTGCAGGAGAAAGCTAGGCAGTTTGAAATGTTAATAAAAAAACTTACTACACTTAGGCACACCTCCAGGGGGCCGTCCCCCAGCCATTATTCTGAACCAGATACCACTGTCCTTCAGTTTTTATGCTGCCGCGTGTCAGGAGTAGGCTACGTTTCCCTGCTGGGACCTAGTGTCTCAGTTTCTTTATATTTTTTTTCTTGAAAAGTGTTTTTTTCTTTGAAAATAGCTTTTTTATGTCACCCACTATCGCTAGTTATTCAGGAAATTCTTGGAGGACTACAAGCGACAGCAGAACTGGGTCTCGCACTGGATAATATAGAGTCCCAGCCTGCCACTGAGCGTTGCAGGTCATTGGTGTGCCCTGGCCTCGCAACGTCAGTGCCCCTTGAGATGGGGACGAGCCTGCGGAGTCCCTTCTTCGCCGGGATGTCTCAACTCCGAAAATGCCCGTAAGTTGCTAGCATCCTTCCTGGCTGATGGCATCCCTGCTCAGAGCGGTGCCCGCGTTCGCTGGATTGGTGAGTGCTACTACCCCTGGGTCCCTAATAGGGGGCTATTGTCTGTGGGGGTGTACCGTGGGCCCACTCTTAGGGGATGGCAGTACATGGTGGCTTCTGTGGTATCCCCTTCCTGGCCGTGTGGTGCAGCCCCCCTTCCTCCCTGCCCCTGTTGGGGGCGCTCTGCGGTGCTAACTGCTATGACTGGTGGTGTGGGGGCTTCATACATCCTAGGGGTGCTCTCTGGGGTTCCCTGTGAGGGCCAGCATGTGTATTTTGTGCCCTATTTGGGGTTGCTCGCACGACCACAATTTTGGGTGTGGGCAGGCTGTTTAGGCCTCTTTGTGTGGGAACCATCTTAACTCATTCTGGCGCTGGTTTGGGCGCCATCTTGGATGAGGGCGACCTCCTAGTAAGGGCGGTGGCCATTTTGCCAGTGCTTCCTCTCACTTAATTTATATCAGGCACCATATTTTTAGTGAGTGAGGTCCCTTCCTCCTTTCTCTCTCACTGCAGCAGCGTGTGTGTGGCAAGTACACTGGGACACTGTGGGGTGATTTTAACCATTCTATTTGGGCATTTTCCTGCAAAAACAGTTTTCTTCTTGTACCTGTAGCTGTTTCCAAGGGTCTCCGCGAGCGGTGCAGTTTTGCGGTGGGGGACCGAGGGAACCGCCGTTTTAAAGGGCCAGCAATCCAAAACTTTTTTAATTCAAAATGGAGTCCCAGGATAACAAATTCCACACAGACCTGGTTGGTGCTTCAAGGACCCTTGAATCCTCTTCCATGGCCTCATTATCTGCTGCTCTTGCGACTTTGGCATCCAAAGTGGATCTGCTGATGTCTGAACACACTTCTCTTTTGACTCAGAGCCTGATTTGGTTGCCACGGACAATGTCCCCCTGGAGGGGTCCCTGTCCTAACATTCCAAGGGGGAGGAGGAGGAGTCTTCCTCCACAGCAGCGCGGGAACCCTTTGCGGGTCCTGTGGACATGCGTTGGACGGTGTCACCTAAGGTGGCCCACACTGTTTCTAGGTTGAATAAATCCATGTTGATGCCGGTGTTTACCGGGGGTAAGAGTACCCTTTTGCCCCAGGCCTCTAAGGGAAAAGCACCCCACGCTAGGCAGGGTCCTTCCTTTAAGGTTCATCCTGGGTCCTTTCGTGCCTTTGGGGCATAGGATAAAGGAACATTTTTCAAGACCTCGGGGAGTCAAAAGAAACCATGGTCCGGTAAGCCTAAGACCGGTTCGGCGGCCCAGTCCACCTCTTCCTGAAGGGACGCCCTCTCCCATTTCCGGGGTGGGGGGATGTCTGTGTTACTTTGAGGAACCCCGGTTGTCCCGAATTCAGGACCGGTGGGTTCACAAACTGATTCATTCTGGGTACAAGATCAAGTTTCGCTCTCGCCCCGCAGACAGGTTCTTTCCATCAAATCTCCATCTGACTCCCGATCGTTTTAGAGATCTCACGAGGACGGTGCAAGATCTTCTCGCCCAGGGAGTAGTTGTGCCAGTCCCTCCGCGGGACAGGTTTCGTGGTTTTTATTCCAATTTGTTCACGGTGCCAAGAAAGGAGGGCAAAGTGCGTCTGATTCTGGACCAAAAGTCTCTGAACTTAAACTGAAAGTTCCGGATGGAATCCATCTGGTCGATGGTAGAATCGTTGAGTACAGGGGATTTCTTGGCCTCCATCGACCTAAAGGATAAGTATCTTCACGTTCCTATCTACGAAGGTCATCAGCAGCATCTTCGCTTCGCAGTGGCAGAAGAGCATTATCAGTTTGTGGCGTTACTTTTTGGTCTCGTTTCGACTCCCAGGGTATTCACCAAAGTTTTGGCTCCGGTGCAGGCTTTGCTGCGTTTAAAGGGGATTGCGGTCCTCGGTTATCTGGACTACCTCCTATTAAGGGCGAGCTCGTGTGCCACCTTAACGAGTGACCTGGCGGTCACAGTTCAGACGCTCCAGGAGTTCAGGTGGACCATCAATTTTCAGAAGTCAGCTCTGACCCCTTCTGTTTGCCTCAAATACCTGGGGATGGTCCTGGACTCCGCTCAAGCGAAAGTCTTTCTTTCGGAGGACAAATTTCGGACCCTACAGGGTGGGATCAGGTCCCTCGGGGACAGAGATCTCTCCTCTCTGCGGGCCTGTATGCAGGCTCTGGGTTTGATGGTTTCGGCCTTCGAGGCCATCCCATTTGCTGAGTTTCACATGAGGACTCTGCAAGCAGAAATTCTTTCCAGGTGGGACAGAACACCTCAGTCGTTGGACAGGAGGATTTCTTTGAGCCTCCTCGCAAGATCGGATCTTGTGTGGTGGCTCCTGTCGCCAACTCTATCACAAGGCAAGTCATTTCGACCTCTGCTGTGGATGGTGATCAACACAGATGCCAGCCTGTCGGGCTGGGGTGGAGTTCTGGACTTGCTTTGTGTCCAGGGGTCGTGGTCGACGTAGGAGGCCTCCTCTTGGGGCTATGAGCGATCTAGCTCTCCTTGTTCCATTGGACAACTCCTCTTCGGGTTCAGACGGACAGCTCCGCGGCGTTGGCTTACATCAATCACCGAGGGGGCACCAAGAGTGTCCTGGCGGCCAAGGAAGTGGCCGAGATTCTGTCTTGTGCCGAGGCGCAGGTTCCGGAGATTTCAGCTGTGTACATTCCGGGTGTGGAAAACTGGCAGGCGGACTACCTGAGTTGCCAGACCCTGGACCAGGGAGAATGGTCCCTGCATCTGGAGGTATTTTGCCTCCTGTGCACCTGGTGTGGAACTCTGGACGTGGATCTGTTCGCATCCCGTCTCAACAAAATAGTGGGAAGGTTCTTGGGCAGAACCTGCGATCCTCTGGCGGACACAACGGACGCGTTGGTGGTGGCCGGGCACCGGTATCGGCTGATTTATGCCTTCCCTCCGATTCAACTGTTATCCAGGTTCCTCCGCAGGTTGGCACCGGAATGGGGGCTGGTCTTTCTGTAGCCCCAGACTGGCTGCATCGGTCTTGGTACGCAGACATTGGGCAGATGGTCGTCGAGCCTCCCTGGCGACTTCCGCTGAGAGACGATCTACTGTCTCAGGGGCCGATCTTCCATCCTGCTTTACAGTCTCTGGCTTTGACGGCATGGCTGTTGAAAGCCAGGTCCTGAGAGACAAGGGAATCTCAAAGACTGTCATTCCTACCTTTATTGAAGGCCCGGACAGCTACCTCTAGGAAAATTTACCATCGCACCTGGAAGGCGTATGTTGCCTGGTGCGAGTCGCATGGGTTTTTCTCCCTGCTCTTTTTCGGTGGCAAGGGTCTTGGCCTTCCTACAGGAAGGCGTGGATCAGCGTTTGGCGCTGGCCACGATTAAAGGTCAGTTGTCGGCCTTGACCATTTTTTCCAGCGTCCCTTGGCGGATAATTCCTTGATTTGCACCTTTATTCAGGGGGTGCGACATCTGGCTCCCCTGAGGAAAGCTCCTTTACCTCCATGGGACCTGAATTTGGTTTTGTCCGTTTTGCAACGGCCTCCCTTTGAGAACATCAGAGACATTCCTCTGCCTGTGTTGTCCTGTTGGTGGCCCTGTCTTGCCGCTCGCCTTATCTGGTTGTTCATAGGGACAAAGTGGTCTTGAGACCCAATCCCTCCTTTCTTCCCAAGGTGATATCTGCTTTCCACCTCAACGAAGATGTTGTCTTGCCTTGGCTTTGTGCGAAACCCAAGTATCCTAAGGAATTTGCCTTGCATTCCTTGGATGTGGCTCGGGCGGTCAGGGTTTACCTGTCCGCCACGGAGTCTTTTTGGAAGTCTGACTCCCTGTTTTTCCTTCCTGAGGGACCTCGGAAGCGTTCCGCCATGTCCGCGGCAACCATTTCTAAATGGATCAGACAGAGCATTGTTCAGGCCTATTCAATCAAGGGTCAGGTTCCTCCTTTCCCTGTTAGGGCTCATTCTACTAGAGCTGTCAGTGCCTCTTGGGCATTTCGCCATCAGGCTTCTGTGGCTCAGGTGTGCAAAGCGGTGACCTGGTCACCTGTGCACGCTTTCACAAGATTTTACAAACTGGATGTGATGGCATCCTCGGATGCTTCCTTTGGCCGCAAGGTTTTGTGTGCGGCGGTTGTTTGAAGAGACGTGTTTTTTCCTGTCTCTTCCTGGGGTGTTTTTTTCTTATTCTGGATTAGCTCTGGTTTGAGCTTTTGTTGCCCTGATTTTGTTGCCCTGTTGGTTCAGTTGTTTTTTCTGGCCTGGTTGATAAGTTTCCTTTTCGGTAGGTTCCGTCTTTCCACTTCTCACACCTGCACTGCTTTGGGACATCCCACTCGTGAAGGCTGTATGATGGGCTGCAAATGTCGGAGGACGTAAGAGAAAATAGAGTTTTTGTAAAAACTTACCGTAAAACTCTTTTCTCTGAGTCCTCCGACAGTCGCAGCCCCCGCCCCTCTGGTTTTTTGGATCTTGGGGTTGTTGCCTTCCGGTACTGCTTGCTACAAAACTGAAGGACAGTGGTAACTGGTTCAGGATAATGGCTGGGGGACGGCCCCCTGGAGGTGTGCCTAAGTGTAGAAAGTTTTTTTTTTATTAACATTTCAAACTGCCTAGCTTGCTCCTGCCGAGGGCGCCATTACCCACTCGTGAAGGCTGTATGAGGGGCTGCCACTGTCGGAGGACTCGGGAGAAAAGAGTTTTATGGTAAGTTCTTACAAAAACTCTATTTTTTTGCGAAACAATTACTTAGAACCCCCAAACATTATATATTTTTTTTTTAGCAAAGACTCTGCAGAATAAAATGGTGGTCGTTGCAATATATTTTGTCACGTGGTATTTGCTCATCGGTCTTTCAAACGCAATTTTTTTGGCAAAAATACATTTCACTGCATGGAAAAAAAAAACTAAAAAGTAAAGTTAGCCCAATTTTTTTGGAGATTATTGAAAAACGATGTCTCAGCGAGTAATTAGATACCTAACATGTTACGGTTTAACCACTTGCCTACCAGTCACGTTGACTGTACTGCGGCAAAGTGGCTCGATTCCGTCCAGCGACGTAGACCCACGTCGCTGGACTCCTCCACCTGTAGGCGGCGCTACCGCTGTTTTCAGTCACAGCGGGAGTCGGGCCAGGGGAGGAGCAGCGGCGATCGCCGCTGCTCTTCCCCGATCGTCGGGGAATCAAGTTTGGAGATCCGCCCGCTTGTGTAAACAGACCCCAGACCCCCCCACTGCACTTCAAAGTGCCAAAATCTGCATTTTTGAATACTGACGGATTTTTAAAATCGGCACCGTTAGCAGCCAAGTAAACTGGAAGTGACATTGTGACGAATCCTGGCTTTTTTCGGGACTCCAACCAGCCGGCAGACGTGCCGGCTGGTTGCTCGGGTCTCCCAGTGGGACGGGAGACCCAGGCAGAGCTGCGTAAGGCGGCAGGAGGGGGGTTGGACGTCCCCTCACACTCATAACGGCCGAGTAGCTCCTGAGCCGCAGCTGCAGGCATCATCCCTGTACAACCACTTCTGCAAGCCGGCGCACTGGTACATCAGTTTGCAGGAAGTGGTTAAATATAGGCACTGCATTGGCCTTACGCCAATCCAGTGGTACTGTTACCACTTTATGACAGCCCTATAGCAGATTTACAGCTACAGGGCGGCCGCTCTGTGCAGAATCACTTACAGTGGGGATCGAAAGTTTGGGCACCCCAGGTAAAAATTTGTATTAATGTGCATAAAGAAGACAAGGAAAGATGGAAAAATCTCCAAAAGGCATCAAATTAAAGATTAGACATTCTTATAATATGTCAACAAAAGTTAGATTTATTTACATCATTTACACTTTCAAAATAACAGAAAACAAAAAAATGGCATCTGCAAAAGTTTGGGCACCGTGCAGAGTTAGTATCTTGTACTGCCCCCTTTGGCAAGTATCACAGCTTGTAAACGCTTTTTGTAGCCAGCCAAGAGTCTTTCAATTCTTGTTTGAGGTATTTTTGCCCATTCTTCCTTACAAAAGTCTTCCAGTTGTTTGAGATTTCTGGGCTGTGTGTCACGCACTGCTCTTTTAAGGTCTATCCATAGATTTTCAATTATGTTGAGGTCAGAAGATTGTGAAGGCCATGGCAAAACCTTCAGTTTACGCCTCTTGATGTAATCCCCCGTGGATTTTGAGGTGTGTTTAGGATCATTATCCATTTGTAGAAGCCATCCTCTCTTTAACTTCAGCGTTTTCACAGATGGCATCAAGTTACCATCCAAAATTTGCTGAAATTTTATTGAATCCATTTTTCCTTCTACTCGTGAGATGTTCCCTGTGCCACTGGCTGCAATACAACCCCAAAGCATGAGTGATCCACCCCCATGCTTAACAGTTGGACAGAGGTTCTTTTCATTAAATTCTGTGCCCCTTCTTCTCCAAGCGTACCTTTGCTCATTCTGGCCAAAAAGTTCAATTTTAACCTCATCGGTCCACAGAACTTGTTTCCAAAATGCATCAGGCTTGTCTATATGTTAATTTGCAAAGTTCAAACGCTGATTTTTGTGGTGAGGACGTAGAAGAGGTTTTCTTCGGATGACTCTTCAATGAAGACCATATTTGTACAAGTATCTCTTTATAGTGGAATAGTGTACCACAACTCCAGTGTCTGCAAGATCTTTCTGGAGGGATCGTGCAGGCAAACGTGGGTTTTGAATTGTTTTTCTCACAATCCTGCGAGCTGCTCTGTCTGATATTTTTCTTGGTCTTCCAGATCTTGCTTTAACTTCCACTGTTCCTGATGACTGCCATTTCTTAATTACATTCCGAACAGAGGATATTGACATTTGAAAACGCTTTTCTATCTTCTTATAGCCTTCTCCAGCTTTGTGAGCGTCAACTATTTTCAGTTTCAGTTTTCTAGACAACTGCTTAGAAGACCCCATGGTGCTGATTGTTGGGACAAGGTCAGATGAGTCTGGGCATTTAAAACCTTTGAGATTGACATCACCTGGTCTTCCCAGACAATGATTGAGAACAATCCATGACACTGGCAGGTCTCAGCCTTGCAAAGGGGGCAGTGCATGCTATAAATTCTGCAGGGTGCCCAAACTTTTGCAGACGCCATTTTTTTGTTTTCCTGTAATTTTGAAAGTGTCAATGATGGAAATAAAATCTATCTTTTGTTGACATATTATAAGAATGTCTAATCTGTAATTTAATGCCTTTTGGAGATTTTTCCATCTTTTCTTGGCTTCTTTATGCACATTGATACAAATTTTTACCTGGGGTGCCCAAACTTTCGATCCCCACTGTATATATTCCTAGTCGGGGCCTCTATGAACTGGACCATTCAATTGTCTTGTAATAGGTTAATACATTTTTGACCTTTAACTGTTCCAGTTGTGCCATTACTCCAGTTAATTTTCGGGCAGCTAAAATGCCCCATTATTATTACCCTCCTAGCCCTTGCAGCCCTTTCTATCTGTGCATGAAGCTGAGTTTCCACCTCCTCATTCACATTGGTTGGCCTATAACGAACTCCAGTGATAAACTTTGAAGTACACACACTCACGTAGAGACAGAGAGACAGACACCACCACCACTCTGTTTTATCCTGTCTTTCCAGGAAAGAGAGCATAGCCAGGAATATAATTAGCCCAGTCATGTGAAGAATGAAGCCAAGATTCAGCAATACCAATTAAATCATAGTTCTCTTCATGCACGAAAGCTTCCAACTCACCTATTTTATTTGGCAGACTTCTGGCATTGGTGAACGAGCACTTTAATTCATTGACACATTTTGCACGTTTTTTGATTATTTTTTATTTTAGTGCAAATAGTACCTTATCTATTGGTTGTTTGTAACATGGGAACCTTTGTATTATCTGCTATAGACCTCCCCCATCTTCCCCATTTTTAATTATTCCACCCATCAATAGGGACTGGCCCCTGTCTGACCTGTTTGCCCCATTATAATCAAATTCACCCTCCCCCCCCCCCCCTCAATCCTAGTTTAAATACTCCTTCAGCCTTCCCATTAACCTCACCCCCAGCACAGCAGACCCCTTCCATTTAGGTGCAAACCATCTTTAGCATATAGGTTGTACCCCAATGAAAAGACAGCCCAGTGCTCTAGAAACCAAAATCCTTCCCTCATACACTGGGTTTTTAGCCATACATTCAGCTCTCTAATCTCCCACTGTCTTTCCTGTGTTGCGGATGGCACAGGCAATATTTTAGAGAACTTTACCTTTTGAGGTCCTTACCTTCACAAACAGAATCCCGGGACGCATGACGCCCAAAAAAGGTACAAGAGCTTCTTTTGTGCGTCATGCATCCCGCAATTCTGTTTGCGCGATGTTACCGCGATTCGGCAGGCGGAAATCGCAGCAACATCGCACAATGTTTGGGGTGCCATTGCAAATCATAGGCATCGCACAGGCATCCCGCGATTTGCAATGATTTCCGGATCGCGGGCAGAATCGCGGTGATTCTGCCCACGATCCACTACGCCCACATGTGAATGTAGCCTAAGAGCCTCAGCTCGGCGCTCCAGTGACAGTAACTGGCTCTATGCAGACTGGAAACTGAGTGCCAGGCGATCAACTGTGTTTGATGATGTGTGTTTGCTGAGTTCTCGGGCTTAGGGCCGGCGGGGAACAGATGAGTAGGAATATTTATTTTTTTTCTTTACTTCCCAAACTTCACTTTTTATATTTTTTTTCAAGAAGTAACACTGTTCACTGCGCTGCGGCGTGCTGATATGTGGAAGCATCCAGTGTGATGCAGAAAAATGCAGCATGTCTCCATTTTACTTCACCACACTATAAATAAAGCCAGTCTTAGTGTAAGAACAAGGCACCTACTGTAGAAAACAATTGTTTTCTATGTGTCCTAGTGGTAACCTGTGTTTTTCCTGTAAAGAAAAATGTGAATGTACCCTTAGCATTAGAGAAAAATGTAGTGTCACTATTGGTATCAATCTGTTTTTAGGTAGAGAAAAAGGTTTAGCGTGAGTGTAAATGTGTATTGGCTAAAAAAATTTTTTTTATTTTGTGTACGTTTTAATGTTTTAGGATAGGATAAAAATGCACACTATTGTTTCTGGGCCCAACTACTAGTAAAAGCAATAGAAAAAGCACATTTGTGTGTGTGTGTGTGTGAATGTCAGGAGGTTTCATCACTCCTTGGCAAATAGAAGGAGAAGTAATAGAAAAAGTGACAGATTTTATCTTCCCAGGCTCCAAGATCACTGGAGACAGAGACTGCAGCCATGAAGTTAAGAGACTCTTGCTTCTTGGGAGGAAAGCAATGGCAAACCTAGACAACATTATAAAAGCATATCATCTTACCAACAAAGTGCCGTATAGTCAAAGCTATGGTTCTCCCAGTAGTAACCTATTACAATGAAAGCTGGACCATAAGGACGGCTGAACGCTGGAGAATTGATGCTTTTGAACTATGGTGTTGAAGACTCTTGAAAGTCCCTTGGACCTCAAGAAGATCAAACCAGTCAATCTTGAAGAAAATCAACCCTGAATATTCACTGGAAGGACAGATCCTGAAGCTGAAACTCAAATACTTTGGCCACCTAATACGAAGTGGGGACTCATTGGAAAAGACCCTGATGCTGGGAAACATGGAAGGAAAAAGGAGAAGAGGATGACAGAAAACAGGATGGATAGATAGCATCATCAAAACAATTAACATGAAGTTAGGCAAGCTCCAGGAGGCAGTGAAGGACAGAAAAGCCTGGCACACTATATTCCAGGAGGTCACAAAAAGTCGGACACGACTAAACGCCTGAACAACAAAAACACGTCAGGAGTTGGATAATTTATTTATTTTTTATTTTTTTTGGTAGTTGGTCATAATAATGCCGTAAAGACATAAAGCTAAAGTTAAACATGTATATTTTTATTGTTTTGGGCTAGTTTTCCTTTGATAATAAAAAAACAGAAGCTATCCATTAAGATTTACCACCAAATTAAGGCCCAATTTGTGATGAGAAATCAAGGAAACTGAAAAAACTGGAGAAACATTACTCTAGAGTAAACAGTGCAATTAAATTGTATCCAATCATACAGGCCTTTGTATTACATAGTCGTTTATAGATCTGAAGAAAAAAGTTCAATCATATGTACCATATGTGCTCAACTAATTCTGATTAATGATTGTGACATGTGACACACGAATCTGGCTTTGAGTTGGTAGATATGTAGTGATATTTATTTATTTGTGACAAAAGAAACATACATATCTCCAGATATTGTGGCGTGAAATTGGTGCATAAAAAAAGTTTAATTTCATCTCGGAATAATGAGCTTTGTGGCCGAGTTCATGTCTTGAGTCTCTGAGTTTCATTTATAGCTATAACTGGTGTGAGGATTGCGCTGTGATTGCTGCACTACTTGTGTTTTATTATTCTGATTCATCATGTTCAATACATTCTTACCTGACTTTCTTCATTTCTGTTTTAAAGCAGAATCACCTTCTGAGAAGTCAGGAAGGAGGCGGAGCATGCCGGGGAGCACAGCAGAAAAAAGCCCTACTATGGAGCCTGCTGCCACCACACCATTCCGAGTGACGGTACGATGACTTCTTGTGAATCAGCCTTTATTGCTTGGAACTCAGTAGTTATGTGACTCATTTTCACAGCAATGTGAAAATAATGTTACAATTATGTTGTAGTCTAACATAGTGTTATTGTTTATAATTCTAGGATGGTGAAAACTTTTCTGCAGTCACAGTTAAAACAGAACTTATGCTTATTTTTCTTTTGCATTTTAATTTATTTATTCAAGTTTGACAAAGATTGTTGCACAATTTTCAAGACTAAAACATATGATAACATCTTAAACATGCACATTATATCGTTCTATTGTAAACCTGGTATTTTTCACCTAAAACATGTATGTAATTAGCGATTGAAAATAAGTATAAGCATAATAAAGAGATATTTAGTCTTATCGGCCAAAACTGAAGATTGCCAGTAAAGAGCTATTCAAACTAGTCTAGTGTAAAATGATGACAACTGTATGTGAAATTTGGTTAAAGCTTATACAAGTGTTCTATAATACCAATACATTTTAGCAAGAATTTGAGGTTCTAGAATGTTACCTTGTATTGCTATAGACTAAAAAACAAATCATTCACATTTTTAGTATTTATCATTGCATATTAGAACACTCTATAGCAGTCTTTTTAAACCAGGTGCCTCGCTGCCATCTGGGTTCTTCACAGGTGCCATGGCAAAATGCCTTTAAATTGCCAATAAAGCGGATGGATCAAGCTTACCTATTTCATTACGCAAAACCACTGTTTTTTATTGTGCAGCATTACAACCTTCAGGACTGTATGGGGCTGCCACCCTTCGGCATTCTACCAACTGATGATGTGATCAGTTGATAAGGAGAATGTCTGGCACCTGCAGAGAATGCTTGTTTGACCCTCTCCTGCTTCTCTCCATCAACACTGGGGTCATGTTAGCTGCGTGAGAGAGAAGAGAAACACTGGAATACTAGTCAGTAGCAGTGTGTAAAGGTATATTTGTTTTGAAAAAAATCAAAACCATCTCTAATGCAGGGTGTCCTATATTTGTGGATACTGCAGTGTTATGTAAAACTATTAGTGTTGATTTTTACATTTTAGAATGGGGTGCCCTGAGATTGTGCATATTTTAAAAGGTGCCTTGACTAAAAAAAATCCCTCTCGTTCGTTCTCTTTACTGGTCACTCAACAGAATTGCATTATATCCATGGTTGCTAGTTACCAGATTAGCTTCAGTTTACCTTTAACTTCATTTGGAATACTTGATAATTCATCATTGTTCCATCATCCAGTTGAGCTTTGTTTGGCTGTTTCAGTGGAGACTGTTATTTTTTTCCAGTTCCGAGAAAAAGCTATCCCGAATGCTAAGAAAATGTCTGCCATCAGTCACATCAGGGAAATCAGACCTCACTATTGAATCTACAGGTGATATTTTAGGGTTAATGAAGGTCAAAGTGTTACCCAGTGAAAACACTTTGATCCAAAATCTTTCCTTTTGACATCATTGTCCCTTCCTCTGAACATTTCCTAAATCACTTAGAAGAAGCTGATTGAGCGAATTTTGCAATCCTAGTAGAGACTAAGCACCATCTTAATAGCACATTATAGTTCGCTTCTACCAAGGATGTGTTTATAGATGTTTTAGAGATGATAGCAGGCCTGTTCTGCCACTCATGAATTTCATGCTTAATCTAGTAAAGTAAGGCGCTGTTCTATACCAAAACACATGTGCTATTTTAATGCGTGTCCCTCCAAAAAAACAAAATGTATATTTCTCTTTCATTCATTGAAGGACACAGCTCCTGATTCTTCTTAACCATCGGGTTATACTGCCCCCTACAGAAGTAGGACACCCAGGAGGTATACACGCACTCTTAGCTATAGGCACTCCATTTTTTTCTGTCTAGTCAGGAGTAAGGACTTATTTGCTTGCTGGGATCTCTGGTCCTGGCAATTTTTTTATTTTGTAAATTCATTTTTTTTTCCTCTTTTCTTGTTTTGTTCCTGTGAGAAATACAATCAAGTGCCAGCGAGCTCGTACAGACCACAGCTCCGCGCTAGGTCGGCCATGACATAGCCCAACTGGACGAGGGCTGGCCTGCAAGTTAACCACTTACTGACCGCCCGCCGCAGTTGTACGTCGGTATTTTGACGCTAAATTCCGGGGTTATGGCAGCAGATAGCTGCCATAACCCCAGTATTTTTTAAAACGGCGGACGATCGGCTTTCAGGTAAGGGTGTTCCCAGCGGCGGATTCACCGCAGGATCACCCTTACAGTGCGGTGGAAGAGGTGCCCCCCCTCCCGTCGCGTTCCGGTTGTTTTCCCTGCTTACCGGACCCGCCGGCAGCGGGGAAAACAATCCGGTCCTCTCTCCACACAGACAGGAAGTCGATTGAGGGCAAGATGGCCCTCACTCGATTCTATGGTCTTTGAGGACTGGAGCGACGTCATACGTTGTTGCCTAGCAACCGGCTTAAAGAGCTGATTATTTTTAAACCCTTTTTTTTTTTTTTTTAGTGTCCTTGTGAGATCTGAGGACTTTTTGACCCCAGATCTCACAATAAAGAGGTCCTGTCATGGCTATTTCTATTACAAGGAATGTTTACATTCCTTGTAATAGGAATAAAAATGATCTATTTTTTTTTTTTTAAACTGTGTAAAAATCAAAAATTATAAATAAAATAAATAGGGGAAAAAAAAATTAAAGCGCCCTGTCCCCGTTAGCTCGCACGCAGAAGCGAACGAATACGCAAGTCCTGCCCACATATGTAAACGGTGTTCAAACCACACATGTGAGGTATCGCCACGATCGTTGGAGCGAGAGCAATAATTTGAGCCCTAGACCTCCTCTGTAACTTTAAGCTGGTAACCTATAGAAATTTTTAAAATGTCGCCTAATGGATTTTTAAGTACCAAAGTTTGTCGCCATTCCGCGAGCGGGCGCAATTTTGAAGCATGACATGTTGGGTATCTATTTACTCGGGGTAACATTATCTTTCACATTATGGAAAAAATTGGGCTAACTTTACTGTTTTCTTATTTTTTGATTAAAAAAAGTAAATTTTTTCCAAAAAAATTGCGTTTGGAAGACCGCTGCAAATACGGTGTGATAAGAAATATTGCAACGATCTCCATTTTATTCTATAGGGTCTCTGAAAAAAAAAAATAACGTTTGGGGGTTCTAAGTAGTTTTCTAGCAAAAAAAAAAATGATTTTAGCTTGTAAACACCAAGTGTCAAAAATAGGCCTGGTGGGTAAGTGGTTAAATGTTTCGCGAGGGCGCATACGAACTGGCTTCCACCTGAGACGCATCGTTTCCTTGTGGCCGATAGCACCCACATTACAATGGGCGGCCTCCCCTGATTATGTTTTTGGGGTGAACTCAGTATATAGCGACACTACTGGGTCTCTGTCCACGCACCCTGAGTGCTCAGATAGTGAGGATGATCCCTCTGCTCCTCTAGCTACGCTTAAATAGGCGCTGGTGGATGCACTGTTTGTGTCAGTTCGTGAAACTTTAAAAATGGAAGTTGCTGATGCCGCGTCGGAGGCACCGGTTTCTTTTGGTACCCACAGGCCCTCCAAAGCAGCGAGGGTGTTCCTCTTTCCTCTTACCTTGATGATATCGTTCCAAACAGTGGGGTTGTCCAAAACGCAGTGGTTGCTAGGCGTTTTTTGCTTGCAGGATTCTTATGAGGATTTACTGCGTAAAAGGTGGATGGTCCCCCCTGTAGTGGACTCGCCGGTTACCAGGTCAAATTGAGTTACCTTTATCCCAGTTGAGGAGTCTCTGACCTCTACAGGTCCAGCTAATAAGAGTGGTAAAAGGGAGACAGCGCTCAAAATAAATACTAAGTGATAAATATTAATTAATTATAAACATTATTCCCTCTCATTTTATAATTAATTAATATTTTATAATAATGTTTATAATTAATTAATATTTATCACGTAGTATTCATTTTGAGCGCTGTCTCCCTTTTACCACATTTATCACAACCCGCTGTTGTTTTTGACTAGCAGCTCAAACCTTTGTTTTAATATTTGCTTCACCTTTAAAATTTGCTTCACGATTCAATATACAATATTTATTTTTAATTATTTATTAATATCTTGGCGCGATCACGTGAGTATTTTATACTCCTATAGTTTCCAGATAATAAGAGGGCTGATGCTCTGGCCTGCCATATGTGCACTGTGGCTGGTTCGGCAATTAGGCCAGTAATTACTATTGCCCCGGTGCCACGAACTCTGACGGAGTGGGCTAAGGTGTTACGCCAGGACATGGAGGGAGAATAGTTTCCCCCTGTCTTTGCTGAGCTGGTGGACCAGACCAGTTGGTCCAGGGGCTACAGTTTGTCTGTGATGTCTCTTTGAATGCGAGTCCTGTGATTCTAGGCTGTCTGTATCAGCAGTGGTCCTTCGGCGTATTGTCTGGCTGAAATGCTGGTCTGCGGACTAGACTTCTAATAAGGCCTTATCTGATCTCCTCTTGTAGGGGGTTACCTGTTTGGAGCTACCTTGACATTGTTAAGGTCTCACGGGGGGGGGGGGAGAGTACTCTTCTTTTGCAGGCTATCAATGGAAAAGAGCCCCGTCGTAGACATGGGCCGTTCTGCTCGGCTCCTAAGGGGCCTCTTCGTCTCTCAGGATCTCAAGATTAGGGATCAAAAGTCAGGGCCTCCACCAGAGGTTCCCAGAGGGCCTGGTCTGGCAAGCCATGAGCGGGCTCTTCCAGACCTGCGGACAAGGCTGCCTCTGCATGAAGGGGCACCCTCACCCGTATCTGGGGTGGGGGGACGTCTTCGCTGGTTTCTGTATGCATGGACCTCCCCTGTACAGGTCAAGTGAATCTACAAAGTTGTTCGGTCAGGCTACGAGATTGAGTTTGGTCTTGTCCTCCGCAAAGGCTTTTTCCCTTCCAACTTGCATTTGTCCCCAGATCACTTACAGGGTCTCTTTGGGGCAGTGCAAGACTTGTTATTTCAAGGTGTGATTGTTTCGGGTTCCAACTTCATAAAATTTTTAAGGGTTTTTTTTACTCAAAACTCTTTACAGTGCCCAGGAAGGAAGGCAATGTACGTCCAATTCTGGATCTCAGGGTTCTAAGCTGCTTTGTGCGAGTACAGAAGTTCCGCTTGGAGTCCATTCACATGGTTGTGGCGTCCCTGCATCAGGGGGATTTCTGCTCACACCTTTTGACATCAAGGCCGCCTACCTGCACATTCTAATATGTGCTGGTCGCCAGCGCTTCCACCGTTTTGCCGTGGACGAAGAGCATTATCAGTTTGTGGCGCTGACCTTTGGTCTCACTTCCGCACCTCGGATCTACACATGATTGTTGGCCCCCGCTGCTGACATTTTTTGAGTCAGCAGGGGGTCGCAGTACTGGGGTACTTGGATGATTTTCTTCTGCGAGTGAAGTCTCCGACTGCTCTGATGGACTACTGGAGATTGCTCTGCTAACTCTGAGGGAGTTCGGTGGGATCCTGAACATTCAGGAGTCTGCTTTGTTCTGTCCGCAAAAAATAGAATATCTGGGTCTGACTCTGGACTTGGCCTCAGCCTGGGTGTTTTTATCCTCAGGAAAAATTCCAGGGCTTGCATGTGCGTGCTGGGCCTGATGGTGTCCACCCTCGAGGCGGTCTGTTTGCACAGTTCCACACAAGATCTCTGCTAAAGAGATTCTGGTGAAATGGGTCAAGGAGCCACGGTCTCGAGAGGTGGCTTCACACTCTGACACTTCAACAGGGAAAATCCTTCTCCTCCTGTACTGCACGGTTGTCCCCAAAGATGCCAGCCTGTCCCGGTGGGGAGACGTCCTCAGCACAGACGAGCTCAAGAGGTCTGGGGGCACAGGCTGTCCGGGGGTGCAGGCTGCGGGGAGGGCGCAACAATCACTGCTAACGCTTCCAATTTTGTGCCCCCCCCTCGGCCTGCGCCCCTGGCGGGGGCGCCAATCTGGCTAGCCCCGTGGTACGCCCCTGGATTCAGGCCTATTACATCAGGTGTCAGGTTCCTCCTTTCCCTGTTTAGGCGCACTCTACAAGAGTGCTTGGCATCTCCTGGGCTTCCCTTTTTCAAGCATCAGTGACGCAGGTTCTACAAGGCCTGGTCGTTGGTGCACACTTTTACAACATTTTTTGTTTGGAGGACCTAGTCCTCTTTGAGGGTGTATTGTTTTTCAGGTGAGCACCAGTTGTTTATGGTTGAGCTCTATATTACCTGGTTGGTTATGGTTAGCCTTGGGAATTTTTTTCTGATGTGTTCCCACCCCTTATATTTAACACTGATGTGGGACGTCCCAATGGTTAAGAAGAATCAGGAGCTGTGTCTGTCAAATTCCATTCGGGAGGTGATCTGTTTCGGAGTGGTGCCTGCCTTGTACAGTGGTATGGTGAGTAGCATGTCCCCCCAAAACCCATGGAGGTCACGGGGGGCGCCCCCTTTCCTGGAATGGTCGGACCTTAGGGACTTCCTTGGTTCCCAAGCACCCCAGATGTCTACTCTGGAGAAGGTGCAGAGATTCGTAGCCTAGTCTCAAGAACCTCTGGCCAAAGCCACAGATGCCCTGGTGGCTCCTTGGGGGATCAGTATCGGCTGATTTATGCATTTCCCCCGTCTAAACTTCTGCCGCGTCTTCTGCGCAAGATAGAGGTGGAAAACATTTTGGTGGCTCCAGACTGGCCTTGTTGGTCTTAGTACGCAGACCTAATAAGATTGGCCACCGGTACCCCTTGAAGACTTTTTCTCAGGGAAGATCTGTTGTCACAAGGTCCGATCTTCCATCCTGCTTTACAGTCTCTGGCTTTAATGGCATGGCCGTTGAACATCAGGTGTTGAGAGATGGGGGTCTCTCTGAGTCTGTAATTCTCTTGAAGGTTAGGAAGTCGACTTCTCGAAAAATCTATCATTTGTACGTGGAAATCGTACATTTCATGGTGTGAATCGCTGAAAGTGCACCCTCATTTGTTTTCTATCACCAAGGTTTTGGCTTTTCTGCAGAAAGGGGTTGAACAGCGGTTGGCCTTGGATACTATCAAAGGCCACGTTTCGGCCTTGGCTATCTTTTTTCAACGCCCGTTAGCCACGCATGCCCTTACCTGGACGCTCATTCAAGGTGTGCACCATTTGGCCCCTTCTGCGGCGATCCCCGTTACCACCATGGGATCTCAATTTGGTGCTGTCTGTTCTTCAAAAGCTTCCTTTTGAGAAAATTCGGGAGATTTCACTGCTTGCTTTGTCTCAGAAGGTTGCCTTCTTGGTGGTCATCACTTCTGCCCACAGAGTATCTGAATTGGTGGCGTTATCTTGCCGCTCACCTTATCTGGTGGTTCAGAGATAAGGTGGTACTTCGACCTAATCAGTCGTTCCTTCCTAAGGTGAATTCTGATTTTCAATTAAATGAAAACATTGTACTGCCTTCCCCATGTCTTAAACCTCAGCATCCTAAGGAGTATGCCTTACATTCTTTGGATGTGGTCTGGGCTATCAGGGTTTACTTAGAGACCACTGCATCCTTCAGAAAATCTGACTTGCTTTTTGCTTTTTGTCCTTACGGATGACCTTGTAAGGCATTGGCTGCATCTGCTGCAGCCATTTCCAGATGGATCAGACAGATGGTGGTACAGGCCTATTCACTGAAGGGTCAGGTTTCTCCTTTTCCAGTGAAGGCACATTCTACTAGAGTGCTGAGTGCCTCCTTGGTTTTTTGCCATCAGGCGTCAGTGCAACAAGTTTGCAAGGCGGCAACTTGGTCATCTGTGCATACATTCACTAAATTCTACAAGGTAGACGTGTTGGCATCAGCGGATGCTTATTTTGGCCGCAAAATTTTGCAGGCTGCAAAAGAGAGAACTTTCTTTTTTTAATTTCTCTTTGAGAATTTGTTGTTTCTGGTTGAGGTCTGTTTTACCTGGTTGGCTATGTTGGCCATTAGGGCATTCAGGTTTTTTGTTCCTGTCTTGTTCCCACCCCTCATGTTTTTACTGCTTTGGGGCATCCCTATAGTGTATGATTAAGCAGAGCTGCATCTGTTGAACAATAAACTGGATTTTTGTAAGAACTTACCATAAAACCCTTTTCTCTGAAGTTCGACAGATGCAGCACCCGCCCCTCTACTTTTTGAGTTATGGGGTCTTTTTCTGTCACTGCTTGTAATACAACTGTTGAGTATAGCAGAGCCTGAGGGGTTATGCCTTCTGGGATAGCCCCTGTAGGCGTGGACAATTTTTTTTCCTGCCTAGTGCCTATCCCTAATGGGAGGAGCATAACCCCATAGTCTATGATTAAGCAGAGCTGCGTCTGTTGATGAACTTCAGAGAAAAGGATTTTACGGTAAGTTCTTACAAAAACCCATATTTCCTTATTTCTTAATTTTCCAAAATAAATGAGAGCTGCAAAATACTCATCATGCATCTTAGCAAATACCTTGGGGTGTCTACTTTCCGAAAATAAGTCATTTGGGGGGTTTTGTGCTATCTTGACATTTTATGGCCTCCAAAACTGTGATAGGTAGTGAGGAGTGAAATCAACAATTTACGCCCTTAGAAAGCCTGAAGGCGGTGATTGGTTTTCGGGGTCCTGTACGCGGCTAGACTGCCAAAAAGTCTCACACATGTGGTATCTCTGTACTCAGGAGAAGCAGTAGAATGTATTTTGGGGTGTCATTTCACATATATTCATGGCATGTGTGATCATAATATCATTTAGTGACAACTTTGTGTAAAAAAACAAAAACAAATTGTAATTTCTCTTACGTCCTCTGACAGTCGCCGCCTGATGGTATTAGCCTTCACTAATGGGTAATGGCGCCCTCTGCAGGAGCAAGGCTAGGCAGATAATTGATTATTAGGTTAATACAAAAAACTTTTTATACCTCGGCACGCCACTAGGGGGCCATCCCTCAGCCATTATCCTGAACCCAATCTGATATTACCTCAGTTTTACGCTGCCTAGCTTAGGAGCAGGTTAGGTCTTCCTGGCCGGGACCTTGTGTCTCGGTTTTCTTTATATTTTTTTCTGAAATCATACGTTTGTTCTTTGCACAATAGATTTTTATTTCTCTCACTATCACTAGTTAGTCAGGGATTCTTTTCCTGGAGGACTACAAGTGACTGCAGAGCTGGGCCTCGTACTGGGTAATATAGATCCTTATGGAATCCCAGCCTGCCAACGAGCGTCGCAGGTTACTGGTACGCCCAGGCCTTGCAACGACAGTGCCCCTCGGAATGGGGACGAGCCTGCGGAGCTGCGTCTTCGCTGAGGGTGTCTCAACCCGGAACTCCCGCGTGTTGCCAGCATCCCTCCTTGGCTGGCGGCACCCCCACTTAGGGTGGGAAGTGTCTCGTGTCAGAGCAGTGCCCACTTCCTGGACTGGTGAGTACTGATACCCCCTTGTCCCTGGGGACTTTTGGGGGGTTGTGGGCCCACTCTTAGGGGATAGCAGGGCTAGTGGTCTCTGTGGGTTTCCCCTTCTGGCCGGCTTTGGGTTATTTCCCTCCCTCCCTGTTCCCACTGAGGGCGCTGTATGGGGTACTTGTAGTACTTGGGGGGGGGGGGTGCTCCATAGCTCTGGGGGTCTCACTGAGGTCCCCTGTGGTAGCCAGAATGTGTGTATGCGCTTTTTTTGCTGCCGTTTGGAGCGGCCGCCATGTTTATTGTGGGCAGATTCCTGGGCTCTGTGTAAGGGCAGCAGCCATTTTAGGATACTGCATAAGGCTCCCGATCTGGCGCCATCTAGGATGTGGGCACATGCTAATTAAGGGCAAGCATCCATTTTCCCTGTGTCCTTTTACATAGAGTTTCAATAGGCACCTTTTGTCTGGGCTGGGCCTCTAACGGCATGAGGTCACTTCCTCCTTCACACATCTCCTGTGAGAGAACGCTCGTGGCAAGTACTGACAGGCTGGGGGATTTTTGATCATCCTTCTGACATTTTTCTACCAAAACAATATTTACTTGTGACTAGTGTGTTTTCTGAAGAGGCTCTTTCAGTTAGTGCAGATTGCGGGGGGGGTTTGAGAAGGGGATCCGCGGGAACCACCGATTTAAAGGGCCAGCGTCCCTTTTTAATTTTTATGGCAAAAATGGACTCCCAGGACAGCAAATTCCCTGCAGATCTGATGGGGGCTTCGGGTCCCCCTGAAACCTCTTCCATGGCCTCTATATCTGCTGCTCTTGCGACTTTGGCGTCCGAGGTGGATCTGCTGATGTCGAAACGCTCCTCCAAAAAAAAAATAAAAGAACGGCCTGTGCCCTCCCAGTCCCCTGACTCTGAGCCCGAATTGGTTGCCATGGACGATGGCCCTCCTGAGGGGTCCCGGTCCTATGCTTAGGATGAGGAGGAGGCATCTTCCTCCTTGGTAGCGCGGGAACGCGCTACGATGGATGCTCTCATTAGCGCTATTTAAGAAACTCTCAATCTTGACGATGAGCCATCTCAGTCAAGTTAGCAGTCCGCCTTCGGGTTCCGAATGCCCCATGAGTAAGGTCAGGTTTTTATCCCTGCCCTGAGGTATTTCACGAGATTGTGAATGACCAGTGGCGGCGCAGTAAGCACATGTTGGCGGTGCCTAATCGTTTTTTCCCTCCGCTATCCATTTTTGGAGGTGGTGGACAAACGTTGGACGGTGTCCCAAAAGTGGATCACACTGTGTCTAGGCTGAATAAGTCCACCTTGATGCCAGTAGAAGATTCCCCCGGTATTCAGGGATCTGGCAGATAGGCGTGTGGAGGCGCTCACCCGCCACATTTATCTGGCGGCGGGTTCCCTGTTATAACCTGTGTTTGCCTCGGTGATGGCCTCTCAGGCTCTCACGGCATGATCCAAGGTGCTTCGCTGCACTCTGTGGCGGAGTCAGTCTCCGACTGCCCTTGCCATGGTGGATCAGATCACCCAGACTGGGATGTTCTTGTGTGACGCGGCCTTAGAAGAGGCCCCCGTTGGTCGCCCGGTTGTCTGCGGTCGGGGGCCGCGATCAGCCGCTTTACCTGGGTGAAGAGCTGATCGGCTGACCACGTGTCCAAAAAGACGGTATCTGAGGTCCCCTATGTGGGGGGTCATCTTTTTGAGGATACTCTGGATGAGTTGATTACGAGGCTCACAGAAGGTAAGAGTATTCTGTTGCCCCAGGTCGCTAAGGGAAGCCCTTCCGCACGCAGCGGTGGCCCTCCTTCAAGACTTAGCATAATTCCTTTCGTGCCTTCGGGACGCAGGAGAAGGGTAGACCCTTCCGGCCATCCGGTAGCCACAAGTGACAGTGATTGGGTAAGCCACAAGCCAGTCAGTCTGGCTCGGCGACCCAGTCCAGCTCTTCCTGAAGGGACACCCTCACCCGTTATCAGGAACACTGATTGTCCGGCATTCAGGACAGGTGGGCTCACGAGCTGATTCGTCAGGGTACAAGATCGAGTTTCGATCTCGCCCTGCAGACGGGTTCTTCCCGTCCAATCTCCAGCTGTCCCCCGATCGTCTCAGAGATCTCATGGGGGCAGTGCACGATTTGCTTGCCCAAGGAGTCATTGTACCCGTTTCCTCACAGAAAAGGTTTCGCCGGATTTACTCCAACCTGTTCACGGTGCCTAGAAAAGAGGGCAAGGTGCGTCCGATTCTGGATTTAACGTTTCTGAACCGCTTTGTGCGGATACAGAAGTTCAGGATGGAATCCATCCGGTCGGTGGCGGCACCGTTGAGGCACAGGGACTTCCTGGCCTCCATCGACCTTGAAGGATGTGTATCTGCACATCCCTATTTTCCAGGGTCATCAGAGATATCTCCGCTTCACGGTGGCTGGGGAGCACTACCAGTTTGTGGCGTTTCCTTTCGGTTTCGCATCGGCTCCCAGGGTTTTCACCAAGTGGCTCCGGTTCTAGCTTTGCTCCGTTTACGGGGCATTGCTGTACTCGGTTACCTGGACGATCTTTTGTTAAGGTCAAGCTCATGTGTGACATTGGTGAGTGATCTGGCCGTGTCGGTTCAGACACTCCAGGAGTTCGGGTGGACCATCAATTTTCGGAAGTCGGCACTGACTCCATCAACTCGTCTTCGGTACCTGGGGATGGTCCTGAACTCTGCTCAGGCTCGAGTCTTTCTTCCGGAGGCAAAAACTCGGGACTCTGCGGGACGAGATCAGGTCTCTCAGGAACAACGATCTCTCCTCCTTGTGGACCTGCATGCAGGCTCTGGGCCTGATGGTTTCGGCTTTCGAAGCAGGTCCGTTTGCTCAATTTCACACCAGGACTCGGCAAGCAGAGATCCTGGACTGGTGGGACAGGATGCCTCTGTCCTTGGTCAGGAGGATTTCTCTGAGTCGTCAGGTTCGGTCGGATCTCTTGTGGTGGCTCCAGTCGCCGTCCTTGATGCAGGGCCAGACCTTTCGGCCTCTGTTGTGGACGATTCTCACCACGGATGCCAGCCTATGGGGCTGGGGAGGAGTTCTGGGCGCGCTTTGTGCCCAGGGGACGTGGTCGGCGGTGGAGACTTCATTGCCGATAAACGTCTTGGAGCTCCGAGCGATCAAGCTTTGTCTCTTCTTCTTCTTCTCTTCGTCTCTGCTTCAGGGGTGTCCGGTCCGGGTACAGATGGACGATGCCATGGCTGTGGCTTATCTCAATCATCAAGGGGGCACCAGGAGTGCCCGGGCAGCCCAGGAATTGGCCGAGATCCTGTCTTGGGCCCAATCGCATGTACCTGCGATCTCGGCTGTTCGCATTCCAGGTGTGGAAAACTGGCAGGGGGACTATTTGAGTCGCCAGGGGGAATGGTCCCTGCATCCGGAGGTATTTCGCCTACTGTGTGCCCGGTGGGGGACTCTGGAAGTGGATCTGTTCGCTTCCCGTCTCAAAAAAAGGTGGAAAGATTCATGGCCGAAACTTGCGATCCTCTGGCGGCCGCAGCGGATGCGTTGGTGGCGCTTTGGCACCGCTATCGGCTGCTGTATGCCTTTCCTCCGATTCGACTGTTGTCCAGGTTCCTCCGCAGGTTGGCGCCGGAATGGATGTCAGTCATTCTGGTTGCCCCGGACTGACCTCGGCGGTCCTGGTACGCGGACATCGTTCAGATGGTCGTCAAACCTCCCTGGCGGCTTCCGCTGCGAGACGATCTTTTGTCTCAAGGACCGATCTTCTTCCATCAGGCTTTACAGTCTCTGGCATGGCTGTTGAAAGCCAAGTCTTGAGGGATAGAGGTATTCCACAGGCGGTCATCCCTACCTTGTTAAAGGCTCGTACAGCTACCTCTAGGACGGTTTATCACTGCACCTGAAAGTGTATATCGCCTGGTGTGCAGCGCATGGTTTTCATCCTCATTTTTTCTCGGTGGCGAAGGTCTTGGCCTTCCTGCGTGGATCAGCGCTTGGCGCTGACTATGGTCAAGGATCAGTTGTCGGCCTTGGACATCTTTTTTCAATGTCCTTTGGCGTCGCATTCCTTGGTTCGCACCTTCATCGTTCACACCTTCATTCAAGGGGTGCGGCATTTGGCTCCCCCGAGGAGAGATCCCTTACCTCCCTGGGATCTGAATTTGGTTTTGTCTGTGTTACAACAACCTCCCTTCGAGAACATCAGAGAGATTCCTCTGTCTGTGTTGTCCCAGAAAGTTGCCTTTCTGGTGGCCATCACGTCGGCTCACAGAGTGTCTGAGTCGGCGGCCTTATCTTGCCGTTCTCCTTATCTGGTACTTCATAGTGATAAGGTGGTTCTGCGACCCGATCAGTCTTTTCTTCCTAGGGTGGTTTCTTCATTCCATTTCAATGAAGATATCATGTTGCCCGAGCATCCCAAGGAACTTGCCTTGCGTTCCCTGGATGTGGTCCGGGCGGTCAAGATTTACCTGTTCACCACGGAATCTGTTCGGCAGTCTGAGTGGAGCAGACAGACGATTGTTCAAGCCTATTCTTTTAAGGGTCAGATTCCTCCTTTTCCTGTAAATGCCCTTTCTACTCGAGCCGTCAGCGCCTCTTAATTTTTTCGCCATCAGACTTCTGTGGCTCAGGCGTGCTAGGCGGCGACTTGGTTGCCCATGCACGCTTTCACAAAGTTCTACAAACTTGATGTTTTTGGCATCTTAGGATGCCTCCTTTGGCCGCAAAGTTTTGAGTGCCGCCCCCACCCCTCTGGTTTTTTGGATCTGGGGGTTGTTGCCTTCCGGTACTGCTTGCTACAAACTGAGCTAATATCAGATTGGGTTCAGGATAATGGCTGAGGGATGGCCCCCTAGTGGCGTACCGAGATATAAAAAGTTTTTTGTATTAACCTAATAATCAGTTATCTGCCTAGCCTTGCTCCTGCAGAGGGCGCCATTACCCATTAGTGGAGGCTAATACCATCGGGCGGCAACTGTCAGAGGACTCAGAGAAAATAATTTTACGGTAAGTTCTTACAAAAATTATATTTTTCCCAAAACTTGTGGTAAAATATGAAATATTCCATGGACTCCACATGCCTCTCAGCAAATAGCTTGGGGTGTCTACTTTCCAAAAAGGGGTAATTTGGGGGGTGTTTGAACTGTCCTGGCATTTTATGCTCAATCTTAGAAACTTATGCCACACATCACCCACTCTTCTAACCACTTGAAGACCAAGCCTTTTCTGTGACTTTTTGTTTACATCAAAAAATATTTTTTTTTACTAGAAAATTACTTTGAACCCCCAAACTTTATATATATTTTTTAAAGCAGAGGCCCTACAGAACAAAATTTCGGGTGTTGAAATTTTTTTTGACACACGGTATTTGCGCAGAGATTTTCCAAACGCAATTTTTCCAAAAAAAAACCCACTTTTTTTTTTTTTATTTAATGCACAATATATTTCCCCTCCCACTGCTTGTAAAAGCAGTCTAACGGCTAATTGTCTACTAGGATCACTTTTACATGTAAGCCAACTGTTGGCTTTAAAAAAACAATACCAAGATGATGACTAAATCTGCAGGCATCATCCTGGTATGACCACTCAAATTCCAGTGATGTACCAGTACTGTTGTTGGTCCTTGTTGGGTATATATGTGGATGAAGAAATCTCTGCCAGAAAATGTGTGGTATGCCCACCATTAGACCTCACAACATCCACCCACTTCTAATGATGGGCATACATGAAATCTCTGCCAAAAAAGTGTTAAAAATATATGGCGAAGCATAGGGGAGATCCTCCCTCTGTGTCCACCCCATCCCCTATGCTTGCCATATATGCTCTTTTTTTAACTGCAGTGGTGAAATCACCTCCTTCAGCGCTGCCATCATAGATTTCCATATATGCTGAGAGCAAATGCTGTTGCTGTCAGAATATATAAATCAGTGTGGCAGCGGATGGGGGCGTACTTGCAAGGCAAACAACGGTTAACAATAAAACAATGACAATAAAACATTACATTATAATAGCATAGAATGGTGGTATCTGAAAAGCAAAAAATGGTTAACAATGAAAAACAGTAACATTAAAACATTACAGTATAACACTATATTCTAAAGTACAGTAAAAGTAGAAAGAGTAGAAAAATAGAGTAAGAACAGAAAATTAACTCGATAAAATGACAACTATTTTTGGCTTTTTTATTTTATTTTTTTTTTTTTGCAACTTTTTTTTAAACTTTTTTTTTTTTTTTTTGTAACCTTAAAACGTTCCAGGTTAGGGTCTCTCAAAATGCGATCGTCATCTAACATCTTTCGAGACCCTGTGTAAGTGTGCCCTAGACTGTGCCGTGCTGTATCCTATGGTAATAATCTACTAGTGTGTGGTAGCGACAGAAACAGTTCCTGATGTGGAGACCAGGCTGGCTAGGACAGGTTTGCACAGGTAGTGGTAGCCACTAGATCTCCGGCTAAATTGGATAAAAGATATATTTATCACAAATTGTAAATACCATATCTTGCAGGAGTATGGCACTAGGCCTTAGATATTGACCAGTGGAACAGTAAATTGAGCTCAAGTCAAGAGCGTAACTTTGTAGCATGTAACAAGACAAGAGGCTGCAGCAGGGGAGGATCTGTGTTAGCCTTTTTTTTTTTTTTTAACACAGCCAAGAACTGCACAGGGGTTAGGATTTGCACGTGTCCTATCTAAAACAATGTCTCAGTCCTAAAAGTAGCTACCTGAATGATGCCTCAACAAAATTGCTGTCATCCTGGAATAAAACAAAACAGAAAAAGTCATTACCAAGGAGAATTCTGTGACCTTAGTAAAAAAGGAATAAATAACTCAAAGTGTTACAGGGCTTGTCCGTGCTATGTGCAGCGACCTGCGTTTTTCTCTACTGGATAAATTCGGGTCACCCCTAGAGCACATAGAAAACAATTGTTTTCTGGTGTCCCATTCACACTACAACGCTGTTGCAATGTGTGGTGGGTTGCAGTGCAGAAAAATGCAGCATGTCTGCATTCATCTGCACTGCACTGGATTTGGCACCACATGTCACTACACTGCAGGGCAGCCGACACTGCACTAGCCTTCACGGTAAAATGCTGTGTTTTACTATGCAGGCTGCTAATGTGAACCTAGCCTTACACATTGTTGAGCCTGCATGTAACAGGGAGAACATATATCAGACATTAAGTACAATTTGATGTGGTTTGTATAAATGGTTCACTTTAGACCTTTGTAAATTGTTTCCCATCTGGCTTACTGGTGTGTGTATTGTGCTATCATGATTATAGAAACATATGTACAATGTCTGCAGTGATAGGAGTGTTTTTCTTCTGTAGCTCTTGGTAAATCGTACAATAATAGGATTTAGTGACTATAGATTCATAGACCCTGTGGCTTCTACATGTGTATATATTGATTTGGAGTGTCACCAACATACATTTCACTCCCTGTCTGTGTCAGGCGTCTGTGGGGACATGCTCTAGTGAAGTCTATTACCCTACACTGTATTGTTACAGTATCCCCTGTGGCCAGACCTCCAACCCTGCAGTATAACCGTAAAGGATGTGTGAATAATGTGCTTTAAAGGACAGTAATCACTTCAGTCTGACATTTGCACCATATTTATTGATTCAATTAAATATATATGGCAAAAGTATCTGTGCGAATGAGTACAATTAAAGTGGTATTAAACCCAAACACATTATATTGCAACTCACTAATTCTTAGATGTGGTGGCTGGGTTCACTTTCTTTTTTAGGCTGTCTTTTTTTCTATTTTCATCTGGTGTGGCCTGTAAGTCTTATATTTTCAAAAGAAACAAGCTCTTCAGCACAATGTATCAGTTGCAGAGATGAGACAAGCTATTTAACACTAGCAGGGGCTCATACAATAATTTGCTTTTATTCCTATTTGTAAAACCTTTATCTCGAGACTAGCAATGCTGCTGCCAAAGGTGCCCCCGTGCTCATTCATCCAGAGTGTGGGCACTGTAATACAGGAGGTGTGGTACTGGCCAGATCACCTGGTTAAGACAGATGGGAAAAAGCCTAGGAAAAAAAAACTGATGTACCCACAACATCTAATGAATAATCAATTGCAATATATCACATTTTTGGTTTTGGTTTAATACAGCTTTAATTGTTAGCAGTTGTGTAAATTCTAATTTGGGGGATTGTGTGTTTGGGGAAGGCAGGGCTAGCATTTTCCTGGCTCAGCCCCATGCCACCATGACCTTGGGTCATCCCACCCCTTGACCCCATGTAGGACATCCCTTACTAGAACATAAAACTCTGTCAGTACCTGGAGTACCTGTTCTTTTTCTGTCCTGGCTCCGGACGAGGCACGAAGACTACTGAAAGGTAGTGGATGCCCGATGGATCTGCTGTTCCTTTTATTTTTTTTTTCATGAACTTTTAATGATTCCTCTTTATTGCAGGGGGGAGAGGTCCTTCTCACAGAAGTCACAAAAGGGCAATTTCATCATTGAGCGATAAGATTCCTTATTCCAAAGCAAGGTACAAACGACACCATATTCAGCCAAGCCCTTCCTCAGCCTCTGCAGGCCCATCTTTAAGATTATCCTGACATGTACCAACTAGCCAAGATCTGTCTCTTCCTATGGATATGATCTCCAGTACATGCTGGGCTTGTGGCGCTGTGCCGTTGCCATCTAAACGCCTACGTGAGTTGTGCTTCAAATAAGCTTCCCAAAGCAGTCAAGCCATCGATGAGGATATCAAGTCTTATATTAAGAAGGCGGTGGAGGAGGGAGTAAAAGCTCTCTTGCCTGGGCCTTCTGGTGGAAGAAGTTCCGCTCGTTTGAAGAAACGTGACGAAATTTCGCCGGAGCCGGGGGCCATAAATTCAGGCTCAGAGGTGGAGTCAGATTATGGTCAGGAGGAATTGGAGGCCTATTCTTTTGAGTTTTTCCTTAGTGTCCATTTTCATATCTGCTGTTAAGCAGGCCATTGATTGGTAAGAGGCTGTTCCAAGTACTCAGGAGCCGAGAAAGTATTACCCCAATCTTAGGAAAGATGGAATTAATGGAGGACGAATGGTCCAAGCCAGACTAGAAGCCGGGGCTACAAAACAGGGTGAACAAATTATATCCATTTCGCTTGTCATTTAGGCGTGGAGGCTTGGGATGTTTCTCCAAAGGTGGATGCATCTTTACAGCGCCTCGCGAGACATATCATCTTGCCGCTGTAGGAGACGGTGTCCTTTCGGCATGCTATGGAGAGGAAGGTGGACTCGGAGCTTTAAAATGTCTTCACTGTGGCTGGAGCAGCATGCAGGCCGGCGATGGCTCTGACCTCTATTGCTAAAACGATTAAAGCTTGGTCCTCAAATTTAGAATCAGCCTTAGTTTGGAGGATGATTAATTTTCAAGTCTTCAAGCCCTTAAGCTATCCGCTGATTATATTGCAGAAGCAGCATTGGACCTTGTTAGATTTACATCCCACATCATGGCTCACTCAGTCACGGCTAGGCGTGCTCTGTGCCTTAAGTATTGATCTGCAGATTGAGCCCCAAAGCAGGCTCTTTTTTCTATTCCTGTCACGATTCTCCGGGTGTGAGCCCACAGGCAAGCAGGTGACACGGGATCCCCCGGGGAGTGGAATCTCAGGGCCAGCTGGTGTTCTGCCAGGGACCCCCTCACGGGAGTTTGGACTAAGCTGCGTGCTGGCCCCAATTCACGACCCCCAGGTTCACCCTGCTCATGGGGAAAGTTCACAAAGACACAGTGCAGGTACGGATGGATGGATGGAGCAAAAGGAGAACTTAATCAGGAGAACTAGCCGAGTCAGTACACAAGAGATAAGTCCACGAGACGTCAGGTTAGGAATAATTGCACTGAAGGGGCTCAGGAACAAGTGTTGTCAAGCAACCAGAAACTGGTCTGAGTGGGATTTAAATAGGGAGCCACATGGGAGGCTGGACAGGAAGTAGCAGGAAGGAAGGTCTATTAACCAACAGGTGGAGCAGGCGACACCCATAGCTGCTTAGTCAGTGCAGCAAGATCAAAGCACAAGCTTGTGGAACCACAGGTGCCAGCAGGCCTACAGCAGCAAAAGGTAAAAAACATATGCAAACAGTAAGACACAGATCAGCCCTGCAGCTGATCCGTGACCATTCCCTTTTCAGGCAATACTCTCTTTGACAAGCAAGACTCTCGAGGAAGCAATTCGCTGGGTGACTGGAGGGAAATCTGGCTTTCTTCCCCAGGATCGGAAGCGTCGTTCCCAGCCCTTTTGTCCCAGTAGAAGGTTTTGAGACCAGTCCAAGGACAGCCGATCCTATAGGCCCGGCAGGAAGTTCTCCAACTTCGCATGGCAGCCTTGTGGATCCTACTCAGATCAGTCCAAAGCCAAAGGTTCCCAGGCTTCCAAAGCTACAGCCAAATCCTTCTGCAAGTCGGCCCGCCCAGGAATGGCCAGTAGAAGCGAGCTGGTCTCTCTTCGGTGATGTCTGGGCAGAGAAGATAAAGGATTCCTTGGTCTTGCAGGTGGTTTGTTGCAGCCTGCGGCTCTGTTTTCAAAGTTCCCGCCAAGAAGCTTCTTCTTCTTCTTCTTCAAAGTTTCCGCTTCAGCAGAGAAGCGAACATCGCTGAGTTCATTCATTTGGGAATTGCTCGAGCTTCGAGCCATTGTGCCGGTGCCGGAGTTAGAACAGGGCCAGGTATTCCCCCCTCCTTCTCATTCGAAAAGTCTCTGGCAAGTGGCGCCCAGTCTTTGATCTAAAAGGCCTAAATGTTTATCTAAAGCCCCAGTGCTTTCGGATGGAATTCCACAAGACCATCACAATGGTGATCTGTCGAGAAGACTGGATGATTTCCATCGACCTTGAGAATGCTTATTTTCATGTGTTGGTGAACGAAGCCCATCAACGTTTTTTAGGATTATTCTTTGCAGGCAACCATAAACAGTTCAAATGTCTTCCCTTTGGCCTCAGTTCCGCCCAAGGACCTTCTTGAAGTTTTTGTTGCAGTGGTCGCATACCTGCGGAGTAAAGGCTTTCGGATTTTTCACTACTTGGATGATGTTCTGGTTCTAGATTGGACCAGGGATCTTTTGTTACAGCACAGAGAGCAGGTCCTGCATACCTTGGCAAAGTTCAGATGGATGGCAATTCTGGAGAAAAATCAGAGGAGGCGGGGCGGAGGCGGGGCAGAGCACGTCCTGAATACAGTGCATACAGTACAACTCACTGAGAGGAGGCGGGGCGTAGGCGGGGCAGGTCACGGCCTGAATACACTCTTGGGCTCTTGGGTAATACTGCAAGATTTCTGGAATGGAATACATCCCAGCACACACTGCGAATCGCAGAATGACGTCATCGCCGATCGGACTCGGAAGTGAGGAGAGGAGGAATAAAGCAGAAATTAAGGTATTTACTAGCAAAAAAAAAAGTTTTCCATAGGTAAAAGCCGTTTTAAAGGGGATTACATAGATCTAAAGTTACGAAAATGGGTGGAACTCCACTTTAACTTCATCAGAAGATTACCTTGCCATTGTTCATTCGCAACGATCTTCGATGGTGGGGCAGAGCAGACCTGTCTGTAGGCAAGCCCATCAACCCCGGAGGCTGGGTAAATATTACTTCTGATGCAAGTCCCCAGGGTTGGGGGGCCCATTGCAAGGGATTGAACGCGCAAGGAGTTTGGCACCCTCAAGTTCCCTGGTCTTCCAACCTGTTAGAGCTCAGTGCAGCCAGGGAAGCTTTGAAAAAATGCCTTCCAGTCTTCCAGGGCAAGAGAATCAGACTTCTGAAGGACAACAGAATGGCAGTCTCTTATGTGATGAGGAAGGGAGGTACGAGGAGTTTGTGCCTTCACCAAGTCACATCTGAGATTTTCGAGTTGGCTGCGCTTCGCCTATTAGACCTGTCGGGGGCATATATTCCAGGCTCTCAATATTCTATGGCAGACCAGTTAAGCCACAAATTCTCCAATCACACGGAGTGGATGTTATACCCAAAATATCTTGAAGAGATTTTCTCCCGAGGGGGGCTACCCAAGGGGGACCTTATGGCATCCTCAAGAAATTGCCAGGTTCCTCGGTTCTTCTCCTGTTTTTTTTTCTGCCTGCAAGCCCTGGGCCAGGATGCCCTCTCCCAGAGGTGGAACTTCCGTTGAGTTTACATATTTCCACCGACTGCCTTAATACCTAGATCCTTAATGATGATTGTGGAGGAGCAGCCCCTGGCGAAAAATGATCGCTCCATTCTGGCTGAGGAGGCCGTGGTTTCCTCTCCTTTGTCACCGGGCGACTTGCCCACCACTCAGTTTACTTCAGGCCCGGGACTTAATGCTCCAGAAAGGTCAGTTCCACCCCGATCCAGCCCACCCAGCCTTGTCTACGTGGCTTTTGAAAGGGACAGGCTAAGAGATCTCAACCTCTCTGAGTCAGTCATGTCAACCCTGTTGTCAGCCAGGAAACCATCAACCATGTCTACCTATCACCTGGTGTGGCAAAGATTTGAGCACGTTTCTTCTCAGCAAGGATTTTCCTTCCAGGCCCCTTCAGTAGCCAATGTTCTTGGCTTTCTTCAGTCTGGGCTGAATGCAGGCCTAAGTTACAACACTCTTAAAGTCCAGTTCTTGGCACTGACAGCGTTAACAGATATTTCATGGACCAAAGAACCACTGGTGATCAGGTTTCTTAAAGCAGCAATTAAGATTTGACCTCCAATTCATCCTTTTTTCAGAAATGGGAGCTTACCATTAGTCCTGAAGGGACTATTAAGATCGCCCTTTTTTCCAGATACGACAAGTTCATTATTTCATCTTACCCTGAAGATTGTTTTCCTTACAGCAGTGGTCTCAGCTAGATGGGTCTCAGACATCGCCGTGTTCTGCTATTAAGAGCCATATTGCACCTTTTTCCTGGATGGAGTGGTGCTACACCCTTCTCCACGTTTCCTACCTAAAGGTATCCTCGGAGTTCCACTTTAACTGGCATTCAGTCCTCCCAACTTTTTCACCTTCAGAGCCGGGTGTTAAGGAATCAGAATTGTGCAAGTTGGATCTGAAGTTAATTCTGCAAACATAGTTAGAGAGAACAGAGCCATTTTGCAAGTCTGAAGCTCTTTTTGTGTATCCAAAAGGTCCCAGGATGGACATGCCGGCTTCCCCGAGGGTCATCACAACATGGGTTGTGAAGGCAATCCAGATGGCTCACTCGCTAGAAGGCCCCCCCCCCCCCCAGGAGGTTTGTGCGCACTCTATCAAGGCACTTTCTTCTTCATGGGCAGCCTGGTCTAAGGTATTGGCAGACGTGGTTTGTAGGGCAGCGAGTTGGAGCTCCCTGTATACTTTTATTTGACATTACAAGCTTGATTTAATCTCTTCTCAATCCAAAGAAATGGGATCTTCTCTTCTGTCGTCTGCTTTGTCTTCTTGTTAATAAACTTACTTTAGCAGCATCTGGTGTTGGGTTTTTGTCCCCCCCCCCCGTTAGTTATTGGTCTAGTTAATTTCCGAGGTCATGGTGGCATGGGGCTGAGCCAGGAAAATAAAAATGTTATCAATACTTACCGTAATTTTCCTTTCCTGGCTCTGCCCCATGCCAGCAGACACCCTCCCTGGTCCGTCGCAGACTAGTTATAGAACAGGTACTCCAGGTACTGACAGTGTTTTATATTCTAATAAAGGATGTCCTACATGGGGTCAAGGGGCGGGACGACCCAAGGTCATGGTGGCATGGAGCAGAGCCAGGAAAGGAAAATTATGGTAGGTATTGATAACAATTTTCCATTTTTGGTTTTGGGTTTAATACATTATTAATTGTTGGCAGTTGTGTAAATTCTGATTTGGGGATTGTGTGGTTGAGTGAGGCAGGGCTAGCAAACTGTATAATGTGCACTGACTTTTTTGTTTTCTGAAATCATGGAATCTCAGTGGAGTTTTCAGGATTTAAGCAGGAAGCTGATGATTTTGGGGGTCCTCTGCTTCTAACAGTTGGCAGTGGTCGGTCTCATTGTTCTGACAGATTCCCTTTACTTTTGCATAACTAAACCCTTACTTCAGTTGTCATTTTTCATTTCTCTTTAAAGTTATGTATGTGTGAGAGTGTAGGGAGGGTCATGTCCTTCCAGGTCACTCCCTGCACGGTCCTTCCTGGTCCCTCTCCTTTGTCTTATAACACCTTCCACGTAGCAGTCTGAGGAGTTGGCTTTGTCGCTGTCAGGATTATGGATTTTGTGTGGGCTGCCATGATAGGAAGTTGAATTGTCCACTATTACAATCAATACAAGATGGCGGATTTGAATGCATATTGTCATGCAGCTGTTCCGATCTTAGCTGCTCACACTTAATGCTGGTAGACTGGTGACACAAAAACACTCTCGCAAACCTTCCCTGACTATCAGTTGCCAAATTTTGATGCAAGTTTGTAATTTAGGTGTTGACTCAAGACTTTAGGTGGAATCTATCAACAGACTGACATTACACTACACAGTACAGAGTCATATAACAGAAAGCTGCAGTTAGCCAGGTATTTAAGTAAAAAACGTGGTGAATATGGCTGCAGTGTATTTATTAGATAGGATATAATTTTCAGTTTGCTTGTTGGCTGAGCTTCTCTTAAGGAAAAAACTATTTTCTGGTGGTCACTTAACATCTCTGCGAAATGTTTGACTTTCTGCACAGAAAGAAAATTGTAAAGACAAAAGAACACATTTGAAGGAAACTAAAACATTGTTTCTCTAAATTGAAAGCTGTGAGGTCAGCGAGGTCAGTACTGATTCTAATTATCCACGAGTTCTCCCCTGCTTCCCGGATAGACAATGATTTCACGCCATTATTGTCACCGCTAAATGAAATGTATGTCACTGTATTAATGTGCAATTAGAAGCGATTTAATTAATATCTGGGATTAATAAAAGGAGCAGGTTTTAGGTTCACGGCTGTCAGGGAGTTACCAGAGTTTTTGTGACGAGCGATCAATGATTAATAAAAGAGAGGTAAACTAATTAAAAGGGAAATTTGTGCAAGTTCACGCCTTGCAATGAGATTTTCTGCTGGTTACTGTATGACGAATTCCCAGACATGTCTTATCTATCGCATGTCAGAAAAATCTCTGGGCTAAGTGAATAATTTACCGCCAGATGCTCCATGTTCTCTGTAGAATTGAATTCAATGCTGTCTTTCCTTCTTTCGCTGCTTGTAAAGTCCTTTTCCATAGAGTCCTAGCAGTTTATTTTCTTAATCCAAACTCCCACTCCCTTCCTTTGCCTTTATTGTAATCCCCCTCTGGCATACCCCAATCCCCCCTCTGACCTTCAATTGTTCCCCAATTACCCCCGCTTTCTCTCTTTTGTACCTAAACCTTCCCATTGCACCCCTGTCTCCTTCTGTTCCACTATTTTACCCTTTGTCCTTAAGATACTATGGAGGGATGTCCCTGCCTCCCTCCATAGTATCTTAGTCCCCCTTCTGACTCTTTTCTTGTATCCCAGTTGCCCTTTATACTTTTTATGTACCCCTATATCTCCCAATCCTCTCTTTGTTCCTCTCTTGTACCCCAACCCTTTCCATCTGTTTTTCCTTGATTCTGTCCCATTTTTAGGTCCGATTAATAGTTTAATAGAAACTATATTACCAAAAGTATTGGGATGCCTGCCTTTACACACAAATAAACTTTAATAGCATCCCAGTCTTAGTCCGTAGGGTTCAATAATGAGTTGGCCCACTCTTTGCAGCTATAACAGCTTCAACTCTTCCGGGAAGGCAGTCCACAAGGTTTAGGAGTGTGTCTTTGGGAATGTTTGACCATAAGCCTATTTGTGAGGTCAGGCACTGATGTTGAACGAGAAGGCCTGGCTCGCAGTTTCCGCATTAATTCATCCCAAAAGTGTTCTATTAGGTTAAGGTCAGGAGGAGCTCTGTGCACTCCAGTCAAGTTCCTCCACCCCAAATCAGTGGAGGGGGGATTTTGGTGTGGGGTTGTTTTTCCGGGCTTGGGCCTGGCCTCTTAGTTCCAGTGAAGAGAACTCTTAAGGCGTTCATGCTCCCAACTTTGTGGGAAAAGTTTGGGGAAGGCCCCTTCCTGTTCCAACATGACTGTGCACAAAGCAAAGACATAACCACATATAAACACGTGGATGAGTGAGTTTGGGGTAGAGGAACTTGACTGGCCCACCTGGTCCTGGCCTTAACTCAATAGAACACCTTTGGGATGACTTAGAGCAGAGACCGCGAGCCAGGCCTTCTCGTCCACATTAGTGCCTGACCTCACAAATGCGCTTCTGGAAGAATGGTCAAACATTCCCATAGATGAACTCCTAAACCTTGTGGACAGCCTTCCTAGAATAGTTGAAGCAAAGGGTGGGCCAACTCAATATTAAACCCTACAGACTAAGACTACGATGCCATTAAATGGATTGTAAGTCTCTAAGTTTTTCACCTCAATGCATTCTTTGCCTTTAGGTAAAAAACCTTCTTTGCTGCAGCGCCCCCCCCAGACCCCCTCTTTTTCTTACCTTAGCCCATTCGTTCCAGTGCCGTGCATAAGCCTAGTGGCTCCAGCCACTGGCTCTTATCCCATTGAACAGATCGATAGCAGTGGGAGCCAATGGCTCCCACTGCTGTCAATCAAATCTAGTGACATGGGAGCTTGGGGCAGGGCCAAGTCCCACTGTTTGTGTCAATGGATGCAGCAGCAAGACTCGGGAATGCGCCTGCACGGGTGCCCCTATGGAAAGCAGCTTTCTGTGGGGGCACCCGATGAAGAGGAGGAACCAGTAGTGGGGCACCCCAGAAGAGGAAGATCAGGGCTGCTCTGTGAAAAACCCTTGCACAGCGCAGGTAAGTATAACATGTTTGTTTTTTTTATTTTAAAAAATCCGAACCTTTTACAACCCTTTTGAAGTTCATTTGGGTGTAAAGGCAGGCAATACTTTCGGTAATATAGTGTGTATGTGTGTGTATATGTATATATATATATATATATATATTTATATATATATATATATATATACAGTATCTCACAAAAGTGAGTACACCCCCCACATTTTTGTAAATATTTATTTATATATTTTCATGTGACAGCACTGAAAAAATTAGACTTTGCTGCAATGTAAAGTAGTGAGTGTACAGCTTGTATAACAGTGTAAATTTGCTGTCCCCTCAAAATAACTCAACACACCAATAATGTCTGAACCGTAAAAAAATGAAAAATGAGTACACACCTAAGTAAAAATGTCCAAATTGGGCCAAATTAGCCATTTTCGACTACCTGGTGTCATGTGACTCGTTAGTGTTACAAGGTCACAGGTGTGAATGGGGGAGCGGCTGTGTTAAATTTGGTGTTATCGCTAAAAATGTTTAAATTGGGCCCAAAGTGTCAATATTTTGTGTGGCCACCATAATTTTCCAGCATTGCATTAACCCTCTTGGGCATGGAGTTCACCAGAGCTTCACGGGTTGCCACTGGAGTCCTCTTCCACTCCTCTATGACCACATCACGGAGCTGGGGGATGTTAAGAGACCTTGCGCTCCTCCACCTTCCGTTTGAGGATGCCCCACAGATGCTCAATGGGGTTTAGTTCTGGAGACATGCTTGGCCAGTCCATCACCTTTACCCTCAGCTTCTGTAGCAAGGCAGTGGTCGTCTTGGAGGTGTGTTTGGGTTCGTTATCATGTTGGAATACTGCCCCGTGGCCCAGTCTCTGAAGGGAGGAGATCATGCTCTGCTTCACTATGTCACAGTACATGTTGGCATTCATGGTTCCCTCAATGAACTGTAGCTCCCCAGTGACGGCAGCACTCATGCAGCCCCATACTATGACACTCCCACCACCATGCTTGACTGTAGGCAAGACGCAATATTTGTACTCACCTGGTTTCCGCCACACACGCTTGACATCATCTGAATCAAATACGTTTATCTTGGTCTCATCAGATTACAGGACATGGTTCCAGTAGTCCATGTCCATAGTCTGCTTGTGTTCAGCAAACTGTTTGCGGGCTTTCTTGTGCATCATCTTTATAAGAGGCTTCCTTCTGGGATGACAGCCATGCAGACCAATTTGATGCAGTGTGCACTGTATGGTCTGAGCACTGACAGGCTGACCCCCCCACCACTTCAACCTCTGCAGCAATGCTGGCAGCACTCATACGTCTATTTCCCAAAGACAACCTCTGGATATGATGCTGAGCACGTGCACTCTGCTGCTTTGTTCGACCATGGCGAGGCCTGTTCTGAGTGGAACCTGTCCTGTTAAACTGCTGTATTGTCTTGGCCACCATCCTGCAGCTCAGTTTCAGGGTCTTTACAGTCTTCTTATAGCCTAGGCCATCTTTATGTAGAGGAACAATTCTTTTTTCAGATCCTCAGAGAGTTTTTTGCCACGAGGTGCCACGTTGAACTTCCAGTGACCAGTATGAGAGAGTGAGAGCGATAACTGCAAATTTAACACACCTGGGACCTTGTACACACATGGCACTAGGGAGGGAAAATGGCTAATTGGGCCTAATTTGGACATGTTCACTTAGGGGTGTACTCACTTTTGTTGCCAGTGGTTAGGACAATAATGGCTGTGTTGAGTTATTTTGAGGGGGCAGCAAATTGACACTGTTATACAAGCTGCACACTCACTACTTAACATTGTAGCAAAGTGTAATTTCTTCAGTGTTTCACATGAAAAGATATAATACAGTATTTACAAAAATGTGAGGGGTGTACTCACTTTTGTGAGATACTGTGTGTGTGTGTATGTATGTATATATATATATATATATATATATATATATATATATATATATATATATATATATATATATATATATACACACACACACACTGTTCACAAAAACAAAGGAACACTTTGAAAACACATCAGATCTCAATGGGGAAAAATATCATGCTGGATAACTATACTGATATGGATTGGGTAATGTGTTAGGATCAAAAGGATGCCACATCGTTTAATGGAAATTAAAATTATCAACCTACAGAGGGCTGAATTCAAGGACATCCCGAAAATCAAACTGAAATAATGATGCAGCAGGCTAGTCCATTTTGCTGAAATTTAATTGCAGCAACTCAAAATGTATTCAGTAATTTGTATGGCCCCCACGTGATTGTATGCATGCGTGACAACTTTTGGGCATGCTCCTAATGAGATGATGGATGGTGTCCTGGGGTATTTCCTCCCAGATCTGAACCAGGGCATCTTTGATCTCCTGAACAGACTGAAGTGCAACCTGGTGGCATCGTATGGACCAAAACATAATGTCCCAGAGGTGTTCTATTGGATTTAGGTCAGACGAGTGTGAAGGCCATTCAATGGTAGCAATTCCATCATCCTCCAGGAACTGTCTGCATACTCTCGCCACTTGAGGCCAGGCATTGACGTGCACCAGGAGGAACCTAGGACCCACTGCACCAGCGTAGGTTCTGACAATGGCACCAAAGATTTCATCCAGATATTTAATGGCAGTCAGGGTGCCATTGTCTAGCCTGTGGGGATCTGTGCACCACTCCATGGATATGCCTCCCCAGACCACCACTGACCCAACACCAGACCGGTCATGCTGAACGATGTTACAGGTAGCATAACGTTCTCCATGGCTTCTCCAAACCCTTTCACGTCTGTCACGTGAATCTGGGGTGAGCCTACGCTCATCTGTGAAAAGCACAGGGTGCCAGTTGCGGACCAGCCCATTCGTGTGTTTAATGGCAAATGCCAATCGAGCTTCATGGTGCCGGGCAGTAAGCACAGGGCCCACTAGAGGACGTTGGGTCCTCAGGCCACCCTTATAAAGTCGGTTTCTGATTGTTTGGTCAGAGACATTTACTCCAGTGACCTGCTGGAGGTCATTTTGTAGGGCTCTGGCAATGCTCATCCTCACCCTCCTTGCACAAAGACGCAGATACCAGTCCTGCTGATGGGTTAAGAACCTTCTACCGCCCTGTCCAGCTCTCCTAGAGTAACTGCCTGTCTCCTGGAATCTCCTCCCTGCTCTTGGGACTGTGCTGGGAGAAACCGCAAACCTTCTAGCAGTTGCTTGTATTGATGTACCATCCTGGAGGAGTTGGACTGCCTGTGCAACCTCTATAGGATCCAGGTATCATGCTACCAGTAGTGACATTAACTGTCATGTACCTGGTAGGCAGAGTCGAATGTGCGGAGGAAGGCCTCTCTTACACCTCTGACTCAGAGCCCCTCATATAGTAAACAGGTGGCGCAGAGTCGCACGAGTGCCGGTGGACGTGCAGGCTGCAGGACTGCTGGTAGCGTAGAGTTCCAGAAGGAGGCAGGTGTCCTGCGAGTAGTTGGACCAATGCAGCAACTAGGAAGCCTCGGGGAATACTGGAAGGTAAGCAGAGTCAGAGAAGCTGGGTCTTACACAGAGAGGTCAGATCAGGTACAAGTGGAGAGACTGGAGAATGACCAAAAAACAAGCTGGGGTCAGTGCAGGCAGAGAACTGAAGTAGTCAGAGGCAAGCCGGGTCAAGATTTCAGGAACAACACAGGTAACAGGAAGCAGGACTGGCACAGAATGCTGTAGACGAGACAGCACTGATCCTGGGAGCAGATCCAGCTTAAGTAGCCCTTTTGGCGCCTAAACTTTCATGAGGTGCGCCGTTCACATTGGCGTGCGCATACGCACTCAAATTTGCATCCCAGCACTTCTGCATTAACCAATGCTTCAATTAGCCAATTAACGCGCGCTAACGTGTTGGCGTTAGCTAAGTTCACTTCTTCTTTAGGAGATCCGAAGGGCAGGACCTTGCCTGCAGTTGACAACTTGTCTTCTGGCAGGACCTTCCTGACATGGCCCCCTCCCAATGGGCAGCCTCCGGATGCCCAACTGGGCCATCTTATCCAGATGGGACTGTTTAATTGTCTGAAGGAGTCTTCTGGCATGGATGTTGTTTTCGGGTTCCCAAGAATTGTCCTCGGGGCCATATCCCTTCCATTTGATCAAGAACTGGATTTGGTTACCTCTTTTCCTGCAGTCCATAATTGCCTCAATTTCATATTCCACTTCTCCCCCTACTATTGTTGGCTCAGGTGGGCCAGAGTTTCATTCCGGGAAGGGGTTTGGAGAGGTTTCAGTAGGGTCACATGAAAGACCGAGTGGATCCTAAAGGAGGCTGGTAATTCCAATTCGTAGGCCACATTATTGATCCTTCTCTTTACAGGGAATGGACCCACAATCTTAGGTCCCAGTTTCCTTGATGGACATGCTAATTTTAAGTTGGTGGTGGATAACCACATTTGATCGCCAGGCTCCAGAATTAATTCCCCACGCTTTTTCCCATCAAACATTTTTTTGTTGTACTCCTGTGCCTTGGTTATTGTTGCCTGTAGCAGCTTGTTGGTTTCCAGGAAGGTTACTGTTTCTAGCACAGCTGGAACAGGGCATTCCGGGATAGCGCTGGGTAGAAATGATGGGTGGAAGCCGTAGTTGGCAAAGAATGGGGATTGTTTGGTAGCAGAGTGGTTGGGATTGTTGTAGGCAAATTCAGATAGAGGAAGTAATGATATCCAGTCATTTTGGGAAAAGGAAGAAAAGCAGCGCAGGTATTGCTCTAGGGTTTGGTTGGTCCTTTTCGTCTGACCGTTAGTTTGGGGGTGATATGCCGAAGAGAAGAATAGTTCAATTTCTTGAGGTGAATTGAACCCCTCGATCGGATACAATGTTAGCTGGGATTCCATGGAGCCTCATTATTTCCTTGATAAAAATCCGTACTGTCTCTAGAGCAGATAGTGTGCCTTTCATAGGAAGAGAATGTGCCATTTTGGACAGCCTATCAACGACTATATAGATGGTTGCGTACCCTTCTGAAGGAGGGAGTTCCACGATGAAATCCATTGAGATCATTCTCCATGGTCTGTCCGGGATTGGCAGTGGTTGAAGCAGACTCCATGCTTTGGTCCTGTTACCCTTGCTTCGGGCACACGTGGTGCATGTCTCCACATACTTTCTGCGGTCCTTATCCAGATGAGGCCACCAGAAAGTACGCTTGATCAGCTCAATTGTTTTACTGGCTCCGAAGTGACCTGCTAAGGCATGGTCGTGGCATAAGCTTAAGACAGGGACACGTACTTCTTCTGGGACAAAGATTTTGTCTTGATGCCCATTCCTTACTTGCAAGGATGTTTTCGGAAGAAGCGGAGACTCCTACCGAAGCCTGCCTGATTTGGGAGAAGATGTCCTCTTGCAATAAGAGAAAGAATGATGTCAGGAAGCTCTGTTTCCTCAGGTTCACCAAACATGCGGGAAAGAGCGTCCGGTTTAGTATTCTTCGACCCAGGCCTGAAGGTTATGTGGAAGGAAAAGCTTGAAAAGAACTATGACCACTGAGCTTGACGTGGTCTCAGGCGTTTTGCTGTCCTCAAGTATTTAAGATTTTTATGGTCTGTAAAAAGGAGTATAGGGTGAGCCGCCCCTTCCAAGAGATAACCCCATTCCTCTAGTGCAGCTTTTATTGCAAGAAATTATTTTCTGCCGATTAAAGTTTATGAGAAAAGAATGCAACTGGGTGTAGAAGGCCTTTGGCCCCCCGGCGTTGAGAGAGTACTGCTCTTACTGACGATTCTGATGTGTCAACCTCCAACACGTATGGTAAGGTTGGATCGGGATGTTTAAGAATAGGTGTAGATGTGAACAGCTGCTTAAGAGTCTCGAAAGCGGATTAGGCTTCGGGAGTCAAGCAAAACCGGTTGCTATGCTTGGTCAACTGTGTGATGGGAGAAATGATGGCAGAGAACCCCTTCATGAATTTTCTGTAGAAGTTTGCGAATCCTACAAAGCGTTGTACTCCCTTCTTATCCGTGGGAGCTGGCCAATCCAGAATGGCTGGCTGTGACTTTTTGGGGATCCATCTTTATACCCTCTGTAGAGATTATTAATCCCAGGAACTGGATGCTTTGGCCCTCAAACTCACATTTTTCTGGTTTGGCGTATAGGCCATATTGTCGAAGGCGGGTGAGCACTTTTCTTACGTGTCCTTGGTGTATTTCTAAAGAAGGGGAAAAGATCAAAATATCGTCCAGGTAGACAATGACAAAGAGATCCAGAAAGTCCCTAAAAATTTCATTGATAAAATGCTGGAATGTGGCAGGGGCAATACATAGGCCAAAAGGCATCACCAGGTACTCAAAATGTCAGAATCGGGTACGAAATGCCGTTTTACACTCATCCCCAGCTCGTATGGGGACCAGATTGTATGCCCCTCGAAGATCCAGTTTTGCAAAGATTGTTGCTGACCTGAGTCTTTGAAAAAGTTTGGGTACCAATGGTAGGGGGTACCTGTTCTTGACCGTGACTTTGTTAAGCTCATGATAGTCGACACAAGGTCGGAGGGAATGATCCTTTTTTTCCACAAAAAATAAGCCTGCTCCAGCTGGAGAGGTTGATGGGCGAATTAACCCTTTCTTCAGGCTCTCGTCAATGTAGTCCTTGAGAGCTACGAGTTCCAGTTCAGATAAGGGGAAGATTCGTCCGAAAGGCAACTCGGCCCCTGGGAGCAGTTCAATAGGGCAATCATAGGATCTATAAGGAGGGAAGGTTTCTGCTCCTTTTTTACAAAACGTCCGAAAAGTCCAGGTACGTGGTAGGGACAAATTTGCAAACCTCAGGGTCAGCATCCATATATAACAAGGCTGATGGGGAACATGGTGGTCCTGGTATGCAATGTTGTTTGCAGTAGGGTGATTTGAACTGGATCTCCCGTGTGACCCAATCAATGTGAGGGTTGTGTGCCTGCAGCCAAGGCATGCCAAGGATAATTGGGAACAAAGGTGAGGCTATGACATCCAAACGTAAAACTTCCTGGTGGTTGTAAGTGGTGGTGACAGGTAAAGGGGTGGTCTCTTGAGAAACAAGTCCAGATTTAATGGTGGATCCATCTGCCAGATGAACTGAAAGCTTCCAGGCCTTGGACTGTAAGGGTATCCGGTGTACAGCGGCAAAGGATAAGTCTATGAAGCAGCTGCAGGCCCCAGAATCAATTATAGCCGGCACTTGAATAGTTCCTCCTGGAAGCTGTAACAGAACAGAGAGAACCAGATGAGAAGAACCATTTGGCAGGGCTGGGGACTTGGGAGAAGAGATAGACAAGCACTTACGGAGTTTGGCTGGGCAATTTCTCACATAGTGGCCTGGTTCCCTGCAGTAAAGGCACAGATTGTTCTTGTGCCTGCGTTGTCGTTCCCCGTTGGTAAGGGAAGGACGGAGTAGGCCAAGCTGCTTGGGTTCAGGCACATCCTGAGCAGGTGCTGAGGGTTCAAAAGAAGCCAAGGCTGGTGAGTTAGCTACTCGAGGCAACATTCACACAGGGCGATCTGGTCCAGCAGATCTCTCCGCCCTGCGTTCTATCAATCTCCGGTCAATCTGGATGAATAACTTTTATGAGATCGTCCAGCGAGTGTGGGACCCAAACTCACTAGCTCATCCTTTAGGGCTTCTGAAAGGCCCATACGGAATTGGTAGCGGAGTGCCGCATCATTCCAATTTGTGTCTGTACTCAACTGCCGGAAATCGGAAACTTATTCCTTGACCGCTCTGCGGCCTTGCTGGAGGGAATGGAGTGCGGCTTTTGCAGTGGTAGTTCGCTGAGGATCGTCATAGATATGGGCCATGTCGCTAAAGAAGGAGGACAGGGTGTCCAGTGAAGAGGATTTCTGCTCCAAAAGACGATGAGCCCATGCATGGGGTTCCCCCTGCAGCAGGGAGATGGCAAAACCGACTTTTGTGGTCTCCAAAGAGAAGGTGCGGGGCTGTAAGGCAAAATAAAGTTCGCAAGCAGTGCAGAAAGCCCTGAACTTGCTGCGATCACCCGAGAATCTTTCGGGGGTAGGTACTCTGGGTTCCAGTGGGAGCATCACAACTGTGGATGGTGCAGAGTTCCCAGCAGAAGGTGAGGACGCAGCATTAGAAGCTGTGGATGGTGTTGACAGCGTCTGAACATGTTCCTCCAACCGTGTATAACCTTTCTGCAGGTTCTTGACGGCCTGTGTGAGGCTGGCCAGGTGTTGGCATAATTCATCCAGGGGAGAGGTTCCTCGCTCAGGCTCAGACATGGTTGTCTCGTACTGTCACGTACCTGGTAGGTAGAGCCTGCTTTTGCGGAGGAAGGCCTCTCTTACACCTCTGACTCAGAGTCCCTGATAGAGTAAACAGGAGGCGCATAGGGCAGAGTCGCACGGGTGCCGGTGGATGTGCAGGCTGCAGGACTGCTGGTAGCGTAGAGTTCCAGAAGGAGGCAGGTGTCCTGGGAGTAGTTGGACCAATGCAGCAACTAGGAAGCCTCGGGGAATACTGGAAGGTAAGCAGAGTCAGAGAAGTCGGGTCATACACAGAGAAGTCAGATCAGGTACAAGTGGAGAGACTGGAGAATGGTCAAAGAACAGGCTGGGGTCGGTGCAGGCAGAGAACTGGAGTAGTCAGAGGCAAGCCCGGTCAAGATTTCAGGAACAACACAGGTAACAGAAAGCAGGACTGACACTGAACGCTGTAGACGAGACAGCACTGATCCTGGGAGCAGATCCAGCTTAAATAGCCCTTTTGGCGCCTAAACTTCCGCAATTAACCAATTAACGCACGCTAACGCGTTGGCGTTAGCTAAGTGCACTTCTTCCTTTGGAGATTCGAGGGGCAGGACCTTGCCTGCGGTTGCCAACTTGTCTTCTGGCAGGACCTTCCTGACACTAACATCTAGTGCACCTGTTGGTAATTTCATTACCACCAAAGAAGCTGAAACTGATTGACAACCCCTCTGCAAGTTAACTGACCATATCAATATCCCAGGAGTTTTCTTGACTTGATGCTGTATTCTGATTAAAAACTGTTCCTTTTCATCTCTTTTGAGCAGTGTATATATACAGTATGTCACAAAAGTGAGTACACCCCTCACATTTTTGTAAATATTTTATTATACCTTTTTATGTTACAACACTGAGGAAATTACACTTTGCTACAATGTAAAGTAGTGAGTGTACAGCTTGTATAACAGTGTAAATTTGCTGTCCCTTCAAAATAACTCAACACACAGCCATTATTGTCGAAACTGCTGGCAACAAAAGTGAGTACACCCCCAATTTAAAAAGTCCAAATTGGGCCATTTTCCCTCTCCAGGGTCATGTGTCTCCTTAGTGTTACAAGGCCTCAGGTGTGGTAAATTTGGAGCAGGTGTTGTAAATTTGGTGTTATCACTCTCACTCTCTCGTACTGGTCACTGGAAGTTAGACTTGGCACCTCATGGCAAAGAACTCTCTGAGGATTTAAAAAAAAAGAATTGTTGCTCTGTATAAGATGGCCTAGGCTATAAGAAGATTGCCAAGACCCTGAAACTGAGCTGCAGCACGGTGGCCAAGACCATACAGCGGTTTAACAGGACAGGTTACACTCAGATAAGGCCTTGCCATGGTCGACCAAAGAAGTTGAGTGCACATGCTCAGGGTCATATCCAGAGGTTTTCTTTAGGAAATAGGCGTATGAGTGCTGCCAGCATTGCTGCAGAGGGCGAAGGGGTGGGGGGTCAGCCTGTCATTGCCCAGACCATACGCTGCACACTGCATCATGTGACAACACTGAAGAAATTACACTCTGCTACAATTTAAAGTAGTGAGTGTACAGCTTGTATAACAATGTAAATTTGTTGTCCCCTCAAAATAACTCAACACACAGCCGTTAATGTTTAAACTGCTGGCAACAAAAGTTAGTACACCCCTAAGTTGAAATTTACAAATTGGGCTCAAAGTGTCAATGTTTTGTGTGGCCACCATTATTTTCTGTCACTGCCTCAACCCTCTTGGGCATGGAGTTCACCAGAGCTTCACAGGTTGCCACTTGGGTCCTCTTCCCCTCCTCCATGACAACATCACGGAGCTGGTGGATGTTAGAGACCTTGCGCTCCTCCACCTTCTGTTTGAGGATGCCCCACAGATGCTCAATAGGGTTTAGGTCTGGAGACATGCTTGGCCAGTCCATCACCTTTACCCTCGGCTTCTTTAGCAAGGCAGTGGTCATCTTGGAGGTGTGTTTGGGGTCGTTATCATGTTGGAATATTTCCCTGCGGCCCAGTCTCTGAAGGAAGGGAATCATTCTCTGCTTTAGTATGTCGAAGTACAGTGCTTTGCGAAAGTATTCTGCCCCCTTGAACTTTGTGACCTTTTGCCACATTTCAGGCTTCAAACATAAAGATATAAAACTGTAATTTTTCGTTTAGAATCAACAACAAGTGGGACACAATCATGAAGTGGAATGAAATTTATTGGATATTTCAAACTTTTTTAACAAATAAAAAACTGAAAAATTGGGCGTGCAAAATTATTCAGCCCCCTTAGTTAATACTTTGTAGCGCCACCTTTTGCTGCGATTACAGCTGTAAGTCGCTTGGGGTATGTCTCTATCAGTTTTGCACATCGAGAGACTGAAATTTTTGCCCATTCCTCCTTGCAAAACAGCTCGAGCTCAGTGAGGTTGGATGGAGAGCATTTGTGAACAGCAGTTTTCAATTCTTTCCACAGATTCTCGATTGGATTCATGTCTGGACTTTGACCTGGCCACTCTAACACCTGGATAAGTTTATTTGTGAACCATTCCATTGTAGATTTTGCTTTATGTTTTGGATCATTGTCTTGTTGGAAGACAAATCTCCGTCCCAGTCTCAGGTCTTTTGCAGACTCCATCAGGTTTTCTTCCAGAATGGTCGTGTATTTGGCTCCATCCATCTTCCCATCAATTTTAACCATCTTCCCTGTCCCTGCTGAAGAAAACCAGGCCCAAACCATGATGCTACCACCATGTTTGACAGTGGGGATGGTGTGTTCAGGGTGATGAGCTGTGTTGCTTTTACGCCAAACATTTTGGTTTAATCTGACCAGAACACCTTCTTCCACATGTTTGGTGTGTCTCCCAGGTGGCTTGTGGCAAGCTTTAAACGACACTTTTTATGGATATCTGAAGAGTGCACATATCTGGCCACTCTTCCATAAAGGCCAGATATGTGCAGTATACGACTGATTGTTGTCCTACGGACAGAGTCTCCCACCTCAGCTTTAGATCTCTGCAGTTCATCCAGAGTGATCATGGGCCTCTTGGCTGCATCTCTGATCAGTCTTCTCCTTGTATGAGCTGAAAGTTTAGAGGGACGGCCAGGTCTTCGTAAATTTGCAGTGGTCTGATACTCCTTCCATTTCAATATTATCGCTTGCACAGTGCTCCTTGGGATGTTTAAAGCTTGGGAAATCTTTTTGTAACCAAATCTGGCTTTAAACTTCTCCACAACAGTATCTCGGACCTGCCTGGTGTGTTCCATGTTCTTTATGATGCTCTCTGCGCTTTAAACAGACCTCTGAGACTATCACAGTGCAGGTGCATTTATACGGAGACTTGATTACACACAGGTGGATTCTATTTATCATCATTAGCCCCCGTTCACATTAGGGCACTCAGACTTTGGGGGCGACTTGCACGGACTTCACATAATGGAAGTCAATGTAAGTCGCCTCCAGGTCGCCCCGAAATAGTATAGGACCCTTTTTCTAAGTCGGAGCGACTTGTGTCGCTCCTATTAGAACGGCTCCTGTACTACACAGTGGGGGCGGGAGGACCACGACTTGTCAGGCTGACAAGTCGCCTGACAAGTCGCGGCAGTGTGAATGGACTCTTAGTCATTTAGGTCAACATTGGATCATTCAGAAATCCTCACTGAACTTCTGGAGAGAGCTTGCTGCACTGAAAGTAAAGGGGCTGAATAATTTTGCACGCCCAATTTTTGAAATATCCAATAAATTTAGTTCCACCTCATGATTGTGTCCCACTTGTTGTTGATTCTTCACAAAAAATTACAGTTTTATATCTTTATGTTTGAAGCCTGAAATGTGGCAAAAGGTTGCAAAGTTCAAGGGGGCTGAATACTTTCGCAAGACACTGTACATGTTGGCATTCATAGTTCCCTTAATGAACTGTAGCTCCCCAGTGTTAAACCGCTGTAGGGTCTTGGCCACCGTGCTGCAACTCAGTTTCAGGGTCTTGGCAATCTTCTTATAGCCTAGGCCAGTAATGGCAAACCTTGGCACCCCAGATGTTTTGGAACTACATTTCCCATGATGCTCCATTATACTGAAGAGTGCATGAGCATCATGGGAAATGTAGTTCCAAAACATCTGGGTTGCCAAGATTCGCCATCACTGGCCTAGGCCATCTTTATGTAGAGCAACAAAGCTTTTGAAAACTCAAATAAAATTCTTGGAAAAGAAGAAAGAAAAAATATTTTGATACCATATTGTGGCAATACAGTTTTTTGCACTATGTAAATGGGATTTAAAGAAACGTTTTTTTCAAATGGGTAGAAGCGTTATATTCATCCCCTACTGCCTCAATTCGATATTTCGGTTTTCAGTATTTTTCGTTCCCCGTTCCCCATCTGCAGCTGCACATGGCAAGGTTGTCCCTTATTGCCTATTCTATTTATATTGGTTCTGGAGCCCCTAGCACTTTCATTACATACAACTTAGGCACTATGCGAACACGCTCCTGTTGCACACGGACGCACACGGACAATCTGGTGGTTCTCCCATGGTTTGAGTGTAAATGTAGCTCTGATCCTCACAATCTGGGTTTCATTTCACTTTTTTATGGATCCATAAACTTCTCTAAACTTAGTCTAAAAGTCAAATACATGTTGTGCTAGAAGGAAGAGCTAGGTGTTATTCTGGAAAAGGACTAGACTAGAGGGATATTTGGTCTTCTACGGCTACCAGCTCTAGAACTGGTCTTAGCTGTGGAAAATTCTTGGAAAGGGTCTTTATGCGTTTTTACCTAAACCCCTGCTCGCATTTCCAAATATTTCACAGGACATTCTCCTCTCTGCTTCAGGGGGTATGGAAGGGAGGGAACAATAGTACATTTAGGCTCCATGTACACGGGATGCTGGAAATGGCCGTTTAGGAGCAGTTGGGCGTTTTTTTCAGAAGCCCCTGAACGCAGCTCCATGTTATCTTATCTGTCCATGTACACATGGTCGTTTACAGTCATTTGCAGGCAGTTGCGTTCAGGGATGTTTTTTAGAACGCAATTATTTGCGTTCGAACGTGTGTTTCCCGGCGTTTCAAACGCGAAAACGCGACCGAACGCGTCCGAACGTGACCAAACGCGATGACCCGCGTTTAGCGTTCGTGTTTTTCCATTTTAGAGGGGAATCATTTTTTTGACCTCCTAGGAACGGTTCTAAACGCAAACGCCCACTAAACGCGGGTACAAACGCGACCGAACAGACGTTTCAAACGTCCTAAAAATTCCAGCATTCAAAGGGACTTTTAACAACGTCCCCTGTATATGGAGCCTTATAGTTGACATGTCTGATAGCAAAGGGGGTTTACCCCCCCCCCCCCCCCCCCGCCATCATTGTGGTGTAGTATTCCAGGTGGGTGGTTTTCCCCATTTATTCTCCTTTCCCTCTCTATTCTTACCCCCTTTTGTATGCTCTACAGTCACCCCCTTTCCAACCTTTTCTACCCCCCTCTTTGTTGCCTGACTTTAAACGCCCAATAAAGTTTCAGATCTCTGTTTTTGTGTACATCCCATTTTCCCCTTCCCCCTTTGAATGACTTTTAAGCAAACGTCATTTATGTATACTATTCTGTTTCTATGAGCCTCTACCGCACTTTTTCGGTTTCAATGGTTTTTATTGAAAATTTTACAAAGAACATGAAAAAAAAAATACAAGAATATAACAAACTGTAGCACTTTTTTCCCCCAATTGTCCTTCAAGTATGGAAGAATGTAAACCGCAGAAAATATTTGTGGTCTATTAGTTCCTAGTACGTATTCATCATTTACCGAGACATCATGAGAGTTATGCAAGCTAATAAATACTAATCAAAATTAAGGATTGGTTTGATCACTAGGCAAACAGCAACGTTCAATGTTCACAAAAAAAAAAAATATAATAAGGCACCACTAACTTCCATTGTTGAACAAGAATCAAGTCGCTTCGCTGCCTGCCGTACCTAATTACTAAGACAGGAAGTGCTGGCCCATGTAAGTTCGGCAATTGGGAGTACCCAATAAGGATAACTATTGAGTAGTTGAGTAAGGAAAAGAAGGAAGAGGAAAGATTGAAGAAGAAGAAAGTGGACCTGACCCCACCCCGCACCCCATGTTCCCAGGGCCCTTACAGCTGGCAACAAGCTTATGAGTTACCAGTAAGATAACGGAGCCATGGGTCCCACACCTTATCAAACATCTTCATTTTATTGTTTAATATGGCAGACATGCATTCATTCAACATAATCCATGTGAGTTTATGCCTGAGCTGGTCGAATGACAGGACAGGAGATCTCCAAGATCTTGCAATCGTAATTTTTGCAGCTGTAAATATAAAAGTGATTAATCGTCTTTGGGCCCTCATGGCTGTCTCCACCTTGAGACCCAATAAGGCCTGCTGTGGGGATTTAGTTAAATTAATTTGGGTGAGGGTGTAAATAAAATTATACACCCTTATCCAATGTCAATGATCAGGGGAGGTTAACAGGATTTTTTCTTCACTATGATTGCTTATTTACATTTTTGTAAATTGCATCCATTAAGGTTCCATTGTATACTATTGTGATTGATGTAATTGGCCACAGCTATCAAATGGTACAGGTGATTGGCCCCTGTACCATGTGATCACTGTGACCAATCACAGAGATCACAATAGTACCAATAGTACACAATGGAACATGAATGGATGCCATTTACAAAAATTATTGATTTTAACAGTGATCAGATCATACACTGTATGTCTGAACACAGTATGTCAAAAAAAAGTGTAAAAAAGAAAACAAATGTAAAAAAAAAAAAGATTCCTATTTACATACTGTTATCAATCAGTGTCCCTGATCATTTGATGAGATTGTACTGCTCTGGTGACAGCATATAAGAAAAACATTGTGAAAAACAAAATGTATTTAATTTCCTAATATACCACACCATCCTGACAAAAAGGGGATATTTGTACTACCCTGGCATTTTAGGGCCTAGAAAAATGAGGCAGGCAGTCAGTACATCAGGACTGATCAATTTTCAAATATATATATATATATATATATATATACACACAGTCAGGTCCATAAATATTGGGACATCAACACAATTCTAATCGTTTTAGCTCTATACACCATCACAATGGATTTGAAATGAAACAAACAAGATGTGCTTTAACTGCAGACGTTCAGCTTTATTTTGAGAGTCTTTACATCCAAATCAGGTGAAAGGTGTGGGAATTAAAACAGTTTGTATATGTGCCTCTAACTTTTTAAGGGACCAAAAGTGATTGGACGGATTAACAATCATAAATAAAACTTTCACTTTTTAATACTTGGTTGCAAATCCTTTGCAGTCAATTACAGCCTGAAGTCTGGAATGCTTAGACATCACCAGACGCTGGGTTTCATCCCTGGTGATGTTCTGCCAGGCCTCTACTGCAACTGTCTTCAGTTCCTGCTTGTTCTTGGGGCATTTTCCCTTCAGTTTTGTCTTCAGCAAGTGAAATGCATGCTCAATCAGATTCAGATCAGGTTACTGACTTGGCCATTGCATAACATTCCACTTCTTTCCCTTAAAAAACTCTTTGGTTGCTTTCGCAGTATGCTTCGGTTCATTGTCCATCTGCACTGTGAAGCGCCGTCCAATGAGTTCTGAAGCATTTGGCTGAATATGAGCAGATAATATTGCCCAAAACATTTCAGAATTCATCCTGCTGCTTTTGTCAGCAGTCACATCATCAATAAATACAAGAGAACCAGTTCCATTGGCAGCCATACATGACCACGCCATGACACTACCACCACCATGCTTCACTGATGAGGTGGTATGCCTTGGATCATGAGCAGTTCCTTTCCTTCTCCATACTCTTCTCTTCCCATCACTCTGGTACAAGTTGATCTTGGTCTCATCTGTCCATAGGATGTTGTTCCAGAACTGTGAAGGCTTTTTTAGATGTTGTTTGGCACACTCTAATCTGGCCTTCCTGTTTTTGAGGCTCACCAATGGTTTACATCTTGTGGTGAATCCTCTGTATTCACTCTGGTGAAGTCTTCTCTTGATTGTTGACTTTGACACACATACACCTACCTCCTGGAGAGTGTTCTTGATCTGGCCAACTGTCGTGAAGGGTATTTTCTTCAAGAATTATTCGGTCATCCACCTCCGTTGTTTTCCGTGGTCTTCTGGGTCTTTTGGTGTTGCTGAGCTCACCAGTGCGTTCTTTCTTTTTAAGGAAGTTCCAAACAGTTGATCTGGTCACACCTAATTGTTTTTTCAGCCTAATGATGGCTTACTTCACTGATAGTGACAGCTCTTTGGATGTCATTTTGAGAGTTGACAGCAACAGATTCCAAATGCAAATAGCACACTTGAAATTAACTCTGGACCTTTTATCTGCTCCTTGTATCTGGGATAGTAAGGGAATAACACACACCTGGCCATGGAACAGCTGAGCAGCCATTTGTCCCATTACTTTTGGTCCCTTTAAAAAAGTGGGAGGCACATATACAAACTGTTGTAATTCCTACACCTTTCACCTGATTTGGATGTAAATACCCTCAAATTAAAGCTGGAAGTCTGCAGTTAAAGCACATCTTGTTTGTTTCATTTCAAATCCATTGTGGTGGTGTATAGAGCCAAAAAGATTAGAATTGTGTCGATGTCCCAATATTTATGGACCTGACTATATATATATATATATATATATATATATATATATATATATATATATATATATATATATATCTCATAGTTTTAGAATTTTCACACAGACTAAAATATTATACACGGATTTGGGTTATATTGTATTTTACCAAAGAAATGTAGCAGAATACATTTTGGCCTAAATCTATAAAGAAAGATTATTTATTTTATTATTCGGTAATTTCTTTGTTTATTTAGCAACAAAAAAAACAGTGATTAAAAATGTAATTTGGGTAGAGTGTTGCATGATTGAGTAATTGGTATTCAAAGTGACATAGCTGCAAGCTGAAAATTGACAAATTGGTTAAACTTTGATTTTTCAAGTGTGAGGTTTCTCATTTTGTATCACTCTGTTAGATCCTACTTATTATGCCTTTGACTCATCCATTCCTCTTCTTATATCGTGGCCCTCCAAACTGTTATGAAGTGTGTTCATTTTCCTCTCCAACACAGCATCTTGTTGGCATGGAACAAACATGCCCTTTCTCTCAACCTGCCTTATAGGCTTCTCCTATCCAGCCAAGCAAGGAAATCCCTAGCCTGATGCATTTCCAACCCAGCTTTCAAAGTGGAAGCCATTTCTACCATACCATTGGAAGATGATACTAACAGTTGTCAATCTTTCAAAGAAGAGTAGTCCAAACTCTCACAGTTCTGGTCACTTAAGGAAGCCAAGCTCCCCATCAACATATTGGAACTCAGAACTGTAAAGATGGGTCTGCACCACTGAATCCCCCTTTTTTAGGGACCCCCAGATGAGAGTGCAATAAGACAACGCTATGGCTGTGGCCTAAATCAATCACCAAGGAGTCATCAAGCCTTGAAGGAAGCAAGCACGATCATCTCATGGACAGAGAAACACCATCTAGCGATTTCTCTTCTTGGCATCCCAGGTGAGGACAATTGGATATGGTTGTCAGAGATCTTGGTCTCCAGACATAGATTTCCTATGTTCAACAACAACCCTGTGGCCTGGGCCAAGGATCCTTAAGTACTGGCATGGGCTGCTCTGATAGTTCCTTAGTTCCTGGGAATCAGTTCCTGGGAATCAGGCTAACCTTTGCCTTTTATATTGGGCAGACTAGATGGGCCAAATGGTTCTTATCTGCCGACACATTCTATGTTTTTATGTTTCTATGTTTCTTTTCCTATGAATTCTGCCTTGAATGCCCAACATAGAGCAAGAGAAGAAGACAGTGATTCCTATTGCACCAAATTGACCCAGAAGAACCTGGCACACATACTTGCTCAGACTTATCCTTGCTGCTTCAAACAGGACAGGTCTGCTATCGCAAGGCCTCTTGTCCTCAAAAGCTTTGCCAGTGTCAAATCACCTGAAAGTACCAGCCTATAATGCAGGGTCTATAAATATCAAGCCTGTGTCCCGTAGTGTACTCCAAGATTATTAGGTTTTTAGCTGCACCATATCCATTGTTTTTCTCTTTCTGCAGGTTTCCGGATTAGTTGACTATGTGTGAAGAAAATTATGGAGCTTGCCTGTAAGTCACTTTGGGCACAAGATCTTACGTGGGTGCTCACCTTGTCTTGTGGTGCATTGTGTTGAGTTAACTGCAGGCTGTTATACAGGTCCAGGGCTGTGGTTTGCCTATGGAGGAGCCCTGTCCCTGAGGGGCCCTGTCCCTGATGGGTCTGTAACATGGACTCCAAAACATTGCCGAATTTTTGGTAAAAAAGCCTTAACTAGAGCATAGTTCAAAGCCTGATGCTTTGGTGGACTCCCTGAACCAACGTTGTTGCCTGGCTCTTATGTCAGTTCAGATGCACAGAATTATCTAGCTGCAAAATTGATCTGGGGATATAGTCAGTCTATAAGAAGCATATGAAAATGATCAAACTTTTTAGACACCTTTTATCAAGAAATTCACTGGCAGAAAATAGCACAAAAAGAAGAGGGAGGAAAGCTGTGTAGTACAGACTGTCAGAAAGTAGGCAGTAATTAATCTTGTGGTGTAGTACACAAAAAAGTTTATTGAAACTAGTTAAAAAGATATTGCGGAATTACATCCACATGGGACAGCCCCAACCTTCCAAAAATGAAGCAACAACACACATGCAAACAACAATGTTAACAACAATCCAGATTGTTGCTCAGTGTACTAGAGCAGTGCTCCCCAACCTTTTTATCGATGCGGACCGGTCAATGTTTGATAATTTTTCCGTGGCCCGCTGAGAAGGGGGTCGTCAATGCAGAGTGACCAGCGTGCCCCCAATCAATGCAGAGCGCCACTGCGTTCCCCCCTCAATGCACAGTGACCACAGCGTGCCCCAATCAATGCACAGTGACCACAATGTTCCCCCAATCAATGCACAGTGACCACAGCATGCCCCCAATCAATGCACAGTGACCACAGTGTGCCCCCAATCAATGCACAGTGACCACAGCATGCCCCCAATCAATGCACAGTGCCACATCATGCCCCCAATCAATGCACAGTGCCACAGCATGCCCACAATCAATGCACAGTGCCACAGCATGCCCCCAAGAAATGCACAGTGACCAGTGCACTTACCTGATTTGCACCAGCGGCTTCTCCTCAGTCTCCCCGTGTCTCCTTGAATCTTCCCTCCTTCTCCTTGGCCAATGGCATGGGTTCGCTATTCGGCCAATCAGGAAACGCGTCTCAGACCCGCTTCCTGATTGGCCAGGAGGAGGATCCGTGTGACAATAGCGAATATTCATTCGCTATTGTCACACAAATGGGTGGGCTCAGGGCGCACTTCTCTGCGCCCCGGGTCCACCCTTTTTTTTTTCTAAAATGGAAATAATGCAATGTTCTTTGGGCGGACCGGTGCTGTTTGATCCACGGATCGGTACCGGTCCACGGCCCGGGGGTTGGGGAACACTGTACTAGAGGGAATTTAAAGAACCATCTTGAATTGTAACTAACAATCAGGGGCATTTGTGTATTAAAGCATCCAGTGTTGCTGGTATTCCAGCCTGTAAGTAGAGAATTATCCATTTAAATGAAAAAGAGACACTGGAGGAATCTATTTCTTGCTCAATGCTGTGTCTACATTTGGCATTTTGCCTCAAGGTCTGTAAATTCTGCTCTACCGGGACTTCTGTCATTTATTTCTATTTTTCTCAGTTGTGCACACTGTGGTTAGATGACCCCTCCTGGCTGCAAACAAAGGAGCCTGAATATTATTTCACAGATAGCAATTAGACTGCAAATTCTTCCTGAATTCTGGTCACTGTCATTTTTAGGAAATTGTGGGTGCAATGACGAGGATTCAGCATGTAGAATGGCGTTATACTTTGTGTTAAAATGACAGAAAATTATTAAGAAACCTTTTCAATTAGGTTTAAAGGTTTTTAAAAAACAAAAAAACACAAAAAACTATATACTAATGACATGGGGAATGTTTAGCTCAGTGGTAGATGCAAATAAGTTCACGTCAGTCATGGACTATTAGGGCTTGGTAGCCCTTTTTATTTAAAAGAAAGCAAAAGTCCACAAACAAATGACTTCCCACGCAGATGATCTTCTTCAGCTTCAGCAGAATACAAACACTGGGAAATGCCGTGCCACCTGGCTCATAAGCTCAGTCAGCTTCAATTGCACTACCACGCTGTTCTTCTTACCAGTCTCTCGGCTGGGACCTCTGACCGCTTGATGAGACCTCTGGCTCCCCCAATAGGAGTGGTCTCCAAACTGAGAGTGCTGAGCTATCCTCAGACCTGAGCATACAAGGACATTGTACACCTGTGTACTCAGACAGGTTTCAGGTGTCTAACAAAACCCCGGACACAGGATTGAATTTTCCAATCTAGAACTGCAGGATCCTGAGAAAGTCAAATCCTAAGCTTTCTCTTCCCAGAAACACTAGTCCGGAATGTTGCATTTACCCTATAGGCGAATCCTGTGTCATTCTTATATGTATGAGTGGTTCCTGCGCTATCCGAGGTCGTATATGTTTCCCTTCCTGCTGCTGCACCACAGTACTGGCACCAGGAACCAATCCTGTGTCATATTTTCCTATCTTCTCACAATGACAGAGTCTCGTCCTGTCACCTTATATACAGTACCTTGAAAAAGTATTTATACCCCTTGAAATCTTTCACGTTTTGTCATGTTACAACCAAAAACTTAAATGTATTTTATTGGGATTTTATGTAAAACGCCAACACAAAGTGCCACATAATTGTGAAGTGGCAGAAAAATGATAAACGGTTGTCAATATTTTTGACAAATAAATATCTAAAAAGTGTGGCATGCATTTGTATTCAGCCCCTTTTACTCTGATACCCCTAACTAAAATCTAGTGGAACCAATTGCCCTCAGAAGTCACCTAATTAGTAAATAGAGTCCACCTGTGTGTAATTTAATCTCAGTATAAATACAGCTGTTCTGTGAAGCCCTCAGAGGTTTGTTAGAGAACGTTAGTGAACAAACCGCATTATGAAGGCCAAGGAACACACCAGACAGATCAGGGAAAACATTGTGGGGAAATTTAAAGCAGGTTATCAAAATATATCCCAAGCTTTTGAACATCTCACGGAGCACTGTTCAATCCATCATCCGAAAATGGAAAGAGTATGGCACAACTGCAAACCTACCACGACATGGCCACCTTAACTGACTTTGAACTTGATAAAACGCAGTGCACCAACACTAGCAGATGACATGGCTCTCCAAATCATCACTGACTGTGGGAACTTCAAACTGGACCTCATGTAACTTGGTTTCTGTGCCTCTCCACTCTTCCTCCAGACTCTGGGACCTTGATTTCCAAATTATATGCAAAAATGTCCACAGTCCGTGATTATTTGGGCAGTCATGTCATCTGGTGTTGGGCCATTGTGTTTTATTAAGTCAGCACAGCCCTCTAGCAGGAAATTCTAGAGCACTTAATGCTTTCCTCTGCTGACCAGCTTTATAGAGATGCTGTACCAATACCTGGTTTAATGATCATGGTATTACTGTGCTTGTAGGCCGCCGAGGCCTCCGCTCCGAGTCCGGGCGCATGATGATGTGGAGTGTCCGGCCGACAGCCGTTGCCGCTGCTGGCCTCTCCGCGGCCGATTCCGCGAGTCTGAGGGCGAGTCTGAGGGCCGCCGCATTACCGCAATCTGGCCACCCGCCCGCCCCGCCGCTGTCCCCGACTGCCCGGGCCCCGCATTACCGCAAATTCTGCAATGGTCTATCATCTGGCCGTGGCCGGCCGCCGGCCTCCGCTGTCCCCGACTCCCCACTCCTAACTTGGCTCAGCTGGCAGCCAGCTCCGCAGCGGCATCCAGCGTAGCTCAGGAGGAGGAAGTGGAGTCGGTCGGTGGACCGTGTGACTGTGCTGTGGTGTGAAGTGAACCGTCAGGTGACTAAGGCCGGGGGTGGAGCTAGAGGCCGGCGGGGAACCCATGCTGCCTTGTTGTTGTCGGGAAGAAGCGGGAACAGCCGCTGGCGCCGCACCTCAGACACACTGACAGTCTGTCTGAGTGACTGAGTCAGTGTGGAGTGGAGTGGACTAGTCACTCACTAGTCTGTCTGTCACTAGTGCATGCCTGCCCAGTGCCCTGGAGCTGGAGTCACTGACTGCCTGAGACTGGAGTGGAGTCGACTGTGAGACACCAAAAACACCACCACCACCACACCCACGACCATGACAGGAGCCAAGGCCTGCTGCAACAGCAACAACAGGTAAGGAAAGGTCAGCACAGCAGCACACAATGTACAAACACACAACAGACCACACCACCGTCACCGCTAGGATTTGTGGTTCCGGGTGGCCTGCGGCAGAGCATTGTTCACTTCTGGCTTAGCAGCAGGCAGGCCGCAGGCGTAAAAAACAGAAAACCGCTACACACTGTCACTGCTAGAAAACATGTGCCATGCCAGTTTGCTTGTTACATGTGATGTGACAGCCAGGTGCACATTTTCAACTTGGAAAATGTGCACCTGGCTGTCACATTACATGTAACAAGCAAACTGGCATGCCGCATGGCACATGTTTTCTAGCAGCAGTGACAGTGTGTGTGTAGCCGTTTTCAAAACAGCTACACACTGTCACTGTTAGAACATGTGCCATGTAAGGAAAGGGCACAAAAACAAACACAACACCGCTGGGATTTGTAGTTCTGGCCTCCGGCAGAGCATTGTTCCCTTCTGGCTTAGCAGCAGGCAGGCAGGCCGCAGGCGTAAAAAAAAGAAAACAGCTACACACTGTCACTGCTAGAAAACATGTGCCATGCCAGTTTGCTTGTTACATGTGATGTGACAGCCAGGTGCACATTTTCAACTTGAAAATGTGCACCTGGCTGTCACATCACATGTAACAAGCAAACTGGCATGCCGCATGGCACATGTTTTCTAGCAGTGACTGATCTGAGGTTTGATAGTGCAGGAATTGGGACTGATCTGAGGTGTGAAGGTGCAGGAATTGGGACTGATCTGAGGTGTGATAGTGCAGGAATTGGGGTGATCTGAGGTGTGAAGGTGCAGGAATTGGGGTGATCTGAGGTGTGATGGTGCAGGAATTGGGGTGATCTGAGGTGTGAAGGTGCAGGAATTGGGACTGATCTGAGGTGTGAAGGTGCAGGAATTGGGGTGATCTGAGGTGTGATAGTGCAGGAATTGGGGCTGATCTGAGGTGTGAAGGTGCAGGAATTGGGGCTGATCTGAGGTGTGAAGGTGCAGGAATTGGGGCTGATCTGAGGTGTGAAGGTGCAGGAATTGGGGCTGATCTGATTTGTGAAGGTGCAGGAATTAGGGTGATCTGATGTGTGAAGGGTCAGGAATTGGGGTGACCTGATATGTGAAGGGGCAGGAATTGGGGTGATCTGAGGTGTGAAGGTGCAGGAATTGGGGTGATCTGAGGTGTGAAGGTGCAGGAATTGGGGTGATCTGAGGTGTGATGGTGCAGGAATTGGGGTGATCTGAGGTGTGAAGGTGCAGGAATTGGGACTGATCTGAGGTGTGAAGGTGCAGGAATTGGGACTGATCTGAGGTGTGATAGTGCAGGAATTGGGGTGATCTGAGGTTTGATAGTGCAGGAATTGGGACTGATCTGAGGTGTGAAGGTGCAGGAATTGGGACTGATCTGAGGTGTGATAGTGCAGGAATTGGGGTGATCTGAGGTGTGAAGGTGCAGGAATTGGGGTGATCTGAGGTGTGATGGTGCAGGAATTGGGGTGATCTGAGGTGTGAAGGTGCAGGAATTGGGACTGATCTGAGGTGTGAAGGTGCAGGAATTGGGGTGATCTGAGGTGTGATAGTGCAGGAATTGGGGCTGATCTGAGGTGTGAAGGTGCAGGAATTGGGGCTGATCTGAGGTGTGAAGGTGCAGGAATTGGGGCTGATCTGAGGTGTGAAGGTGCAGGAATTGGGGCTGATCTGATTTGTGAAGGTGCAGGAATTAGGGTGATCTGATGTGTGAAGGGTCAGGAATTGGGGTGACCTGATATGTGAAGGTGCAGGAATTGGGGTGATCTGAGGTGTGAAGGTGCAGGAATTGGGGCTGATCTGAGGGGTGAAGGTGCAGGAATAAGGGTGATCTGAGGTGTGATAGTGCAGGAATTGGGGCTGATCTGAGGTGTGATAGTGCAGGAATTGGGGGGATCTGAGGTGGGATAGTGCAGGAATTGGGGCTGATCTGAGGTGTGATAGTGCTGGAATTGGGGTGATCTGAGGTGTGAAGGTGCAGGAATTGGGGTGATCTGAGGTGTGAAGGTGCAGGAATTGGGGTGATCTGAGGTGTGAAGGTGCAGGAATTGGGGTGATCTGAGGTGTGAAGGTGCAGGAATTGGGGTGATCTGAGGTGTGAAGGTGCAGGAATTGGGACTGATCTGAGGTGTGAAGGTGCAGGAATTGGGGTGATCTGAGGTGTGAAGGTGCAGGAATTGGGGTGATCTAAGGTGTTAAGGTGCAGGAATTGTGGTGATCTGAGGTGTGAAGGTGCAGGAATTGGGACTGATCTGATATGTGAAGGTGCAGGAATTGGGGTGATCTGAGGTGTGAAGGTGCAGGAATTGGGGCTGATCTGAGGTGTGATAGTGCAGGAATTGGGGCTGATCTGAGGTGTGATAGTGCAGGAATTGGGGGGATCTGAGGTGTGATAGTGCAGGAATTGGGGGGATCTGAGGTGGGATAGTGCAGCAATTGGGGCTGGCATGCAGACTTCTGCGGCCATTTGATGAGATTACCAAACTGGTCAGACGCAGCCAGGGCACCATCAGTGACATCGTACCTTACGCCTTCTTTCTGGAGCGTGCATTGTGTTGTGTCATTGATCAAGCCGTCGAGGAGCAGGAAGATGAGGAAGTCGCAATGCTGGATTAATTCCCAGGGGGGGCTACTCCATCTGAGACAAGTCAACAACAGGAGTCTGAAGAGGAGTCAGAGGAAGATGGTGCCGGGGCAGATGAGGGGGAGCAAGAAGAGCATGCTTTAAACTATTCTGGGATCCCTGGTGTTGTCCGTGGATGGGGGGAGGAGAATGAGGACGACATTATCCTGCATGATGAGCAGGATCCAGGGCACTACACCGCTTCCAGTTTAGTGCAAATGGGGGGCCTTCATGCTCCAGTGTTTTAAGAGGGACCCCCGTATAAAAAGCATAAAGGGCAAGGACCAATACTGGGTGGCAACGTACTTAGACCCCCGGTACAAACAAAAAATGGCAGAAAGGTTCCCACCATCACAGAGTGCTGTCAGAATGCAGCACTTCCAGGCCTTGCTTTGAGAAATGCTGCATTCTGCTGGCAGAGGAATTTCCACTCACAGAGAAACAGTTGCGGGTACCAATCCAGCAGCGCCTGCAAGAAGAGGGCGGTTTGAAGATGTGTTGGTCACATCTGATATGAGATCATTCTTTCAGACGACCCATCGACAGCTGTCCTCGTGATCCAGCATCAGGGAACGCCTAGACCGACAGGTGTCCAACTACATCGGGTTAACGGACGATGTGGACATTCTGAGAAGTGATGAACCCCTGGACTACTGGGTGGGCAGGCTTGACCTCTGGCCAGAGCTTGCACAATTTGCTATTAAACTGTTGGCTTGTCCCTCGTCCAGTGTACTGCCTGAAAGGATGTTCAGCGCAGCAGGGGGGATCGTGACCGATTCGCGCACTTGCCTATCTCACGACAGTGTTGACTAGATCACATTTCTAAAAATGAATGAGGCATGGTTCTCGGAGGAATTCAACACATGTGACCAGTAGACCATGTTTGATTCAAATTCCTTATGACAGGCCACAAATATCCGCCACCACCCATAACAATTCATGGTCCTTGTCTTAGGTAAATACAGCGGCATAAAAGGCCTTTTATGCCCGTTGAATGCCTAATATTTGGGGCCTGTAATGGCCGACACCTATTTATCCTGTGAATGCCTAATGTACCTCCAGCCATAGAATACAAAGTTCTTTGCTGTCAGGTGAACGCCTGTCAGCTAATTTTTGGGGCCTGTAATGGCCGACACTTCTGTATCCTGTGAATGCCTAATTTTTCAGACAGGAATTGAAAATCAATGGGTCTGTAAACGTTGCGCTAAATTGTGGAACGGATGCGGACCTATTTTACAGACGTGTGAATGGACCCTATATATATTTGACATGTATTTACTGGCTTCTGTCAGTTCTGGCTGATTTAGGCCGAGCTATTACACTAAAACCAAGCAATATTACAAAAAACAAAATAAACGTTATAACTGTATAAACAATTTATATAACTTATAAAAAATTTTTTTTATGGCAACTTTTCCAATGGCAGGATCATCTCCTGCACCCCCTTCATAGCCTGGTGTTGCCTCTCCTCCGTGGCCTTCATGCGCTCCTGAATTGACGAAATTTCCCAGATAAAAAAAGAATGCTTGTCAATCGCAGATTCACTTAATACTTCTGGTATGTCAGTGTCCATGTTGTGGGACTATGTGTGCACAGCTAGTAAGTATTTTGTGGCTGCAAATATGACCTGGAGGTTTTTCATGTTCGCCTGCCATTAAAATGAATGGGACCCGCTGCGAACCTGCGGTTTGTGAACATTTGAGCGAGTTTGCGCGATCGATGTTCGTCCTTCACTATATATATATATATATATATATATATATACACACACACATTTTTTTTTTTTATTTCCTTATTATCTCTATGTGTTTGTAAATGAGAACTCAACCACATTATTATAATCTAACTTTGGTGTTCAATTTCTTCTGTCTGCTTGGTGTATGTGCGGAAGTTTAAATCTCAGCTCCTTTGTATCAGGGCTCTTCCTTCCCAACATGCCATTCATTGGTCAAAACAAGGTGTGAAGGCCAATTCCCATGATGTTGTTTGGGTATCCCTAATCTTCTACACTTACAGTTAAAGAAGAACTCCGGGATAGTTATACAATTTGCACATTGGCCCTGTGTAGCTGTAGTGTAAGTAAAGTTAGTAGTTAGTGTAGTGTAGTTAGTAGTGTAAAACTGCTAATGTGATTTCGATTAAAATCACACGCTACAAAATGCTGTACAAAACTCACTGTTTAAAAAATGTGTGACATCTCGTTACATAGAATTTTCTCTGTCCCTGGGTTCCTGGAGGAGGGATCTCTGAAGTGGTGACATCACTTCCTGCTAGTTTTTGTCACCACATACTAAGACTACAAATTCCATCATGCCTGGGGATTTAGAGTCTGGCTGTAGTTCTCCGTAAAGCAAGCTTTTGATGCAATGGGTGGACTAGATTGTCTCAGACTCCCGTCCCGGTCCACCCACAGTCTGAATGGTATTCAAGTGGGCAGGACTATTTGGGATGAATATGTGTATGGGATGAATCTGACTCCTGTTCTATGCTGTACAGTGGGAGGATCAGACCAGGAGTTGAAAATCATTGTATCTACTCTCTGTATCAAGCAGTGATGTAATCACCGCACCACTCACTGTACTTAGAACTATAGGGGGAATGTAGAAGGCCAGGGGGATAGAGAGCACAGAGGCCACTGGTCTTCTGAATAGGATATGAGGGGAAAAGAGGCCTCCTCACAGAATAGAAAAGGCTGGATTTCTGACTTCCAAAGGGACTGTGTGCTTAAACCCAAAGAATTGATTTAAAGGTATGTGAAAACATTGTAAAAAGCATTGGGACACCTGCCTTTACACGCACATGAACTTTAATGGCATCCCAGTCTTAAGGCCCGTACACACGATACGAAAATAAAATTTCGTTAGACGAACAATCTGCCGATTTTCGGATTGTTAGTATAGTGCTTTCGACAGCCGATTAGGAATTTTCGGACGACAAAAACTGGATATGCAGGCTATAAAATTTTTATCGCACGTCAACACAACATCTGATTTTCATTTAATTAGTACAGTTTTTGTCCGAAAAAGATCGTAAGAGCAAGACTAGGCATGCTCAGAAACGAAAGAACACATACAAAACAATTCAACACATGACATCACTTCTGAAGTTGAATTCTGTCATACGAGAATTTTCGTATGAAAGTAACCTCTTCACTTTCCATATGAGACTAGCATGCAACAAAAAACGGACGAAAGATCGTTCGATAATCTGATAGTGTGTACGAGGCTTTAGTCTGTAGGGTTCAATATTGAGTTGGCCCACCCTTTGCAGCTATAACAGCTTCAACTCTTTTGGGAAGGCTGTCCACAAGGTTTAGGAGTATGTCTATGGGAATGTTTGACCATTCTTTCAGAAGCGTATTTGTGAGGTCAGGCACTGATGTTGGACGAGAAGGCCTGGCTCGCAGTCTGCCCTCTAATTCATCCCAAAGGTGTTCTGTCGGGTTCAGGTCAGGACTTTGTGCAAACCAGTCAAGTTTCTCCACGCCAAACTCGCTCATACATGTCTTTATTGCCCTGGGGATGTAGCTGTGTTCAGAATTAAGCAATCACATTAAAACTCGTGTTAAATAGGAGTCCGAACGCACCTGTCCTCATTTTAAAGTTAAATGAATTGATTTCAGTAATTCAATGAAACTCATATAATATATAGATGTGTTACACACAGAGTGATAAATTCCAAGCATTTCTTTCTTTTAATTTTGATGATTATGGCTTACAGCTAGTGAAAACCTGAAATTCAGTATCTCAGAAAATTATAATATTACATAAGAACAATTAAAAGGATTTTTAATGCAGAAATATTAACTTACTGAAAAGTATGTACAGTATAGTATGTACTCAATACTTGGTCAGGGCTCCTTTTGCATGAATTACCGCATCAATGCGGCATGGCATGAAGGCGATCAGTCTGTGGCACTGCTGGGATGTTATGGAAGCCCAGATTGCTTTGATAGCGGCCTTCAGCTCATCTGTATTGTTGGGTCTGGTGTCTCTCATCAACCTCTTGACAATACCCCACAGATTCTCTATGGGGTTTAGGTCAGGCAAGTTAGCTGGCCAAACAAGCACAGTGATAATATGATCATTTAACCAGGTATTGGTACTTTTGGCAGTGTGGGCAGGTGCAAATCCTGCTGAAAAATTAAATCATCTTCTCCATAAATCTGGTCAGCAGACAGAAGCATGAAGTGCTCTAGAATTTCCTTGTAGAGGGCTGCGCTGACTTTGGACTTGATAAAACACTGTGGACCAACACCAGCAGATGACCTGGCTCCCTGAATTATCACTGACTGTGGAAGTGTCACACTGGAACTCATGCAACTTGAATTCAGTGCCTCTCCACTCTTTCTCCAGACTCTGTGATCTAGATTTCCAAATGAAATGTAACATTTTCCATAGTCCGTGATGATTTGGGGAGCCATGTCATCTGCTGGTGTTGGTCCACTATGTTCTATTAAGTCCAAAGTCAGCGCAGTCCTCTACCAGGGAATTATAGAGCACTTCTTCCTCCCCCCTGATATATATATATATATATATATATATATATATATATATATATATATATATATATATATATATATATACAGTATCTCACAAAAGTGAGTACACCCCTCGCATTTTTTTTTTAAAATATTTAATTTTATCTTTTCATGTGACAACACTGAAGAAATTACACTTTGCTACAATTTAAAGTAGTGAGTGTACAGCTTGTATAACAGTGTATATTTTCTGTCCCCTCAATATACCTCAACACACAACCATTAATGTCTAAAGCGCTGACAACAAAAGTGAGTACACCCCTAAGTTAAAATGTCCTAATTGGCCCAAAGTGTCAATATTTTGTGTGGCCACTCTTATTTTCCAGCACTGCCTTAACCCTCTTGGGCATGGAGTTCATCAGAGCTTCACAGGTTGCCACTGGAGCCCTATCCCACTCCTGCATGAGCTCCTCCACCTTCAATTTGAGGATGCCTCACAGATGCTCAATAGGGTCTAAGTCTGGAGACATGCTTGGCCAGTCCATCACCTTTACCCTCAGCTTCTTTAGCAAGTCAGTGGTCGTCTTGGAGGTGTGTTTGGGGTCGCTATCATGTTGAAATACTGCCCTGAGGCCCACTCTCTGAAGGGAGGGGATCATGCTCTGCTTCAGTTTGTCACAGTACATGTTGGCATTCATGGTTCCCTCAATGAACTGTAGCTCTCCAGTGCCGGCAGCACTCATGCAGCCCCAGACCATGACACTCCCATCACCATGCTTGACTGTAGGCAAGACACACTTGTCTTTGTACTCCTCACCTGGTTCCTGCCACACACACTTGACACCATCTGAACCAAATACATTTATCTTGGTCTCATCAGACCACAGGACATGGTTCCAGTAATCCATGTCCTTAGTCTGCTTGTCTTCAGCAATCTGTTTGCGGGCTTTCTTGTGCATCATCTTTAGAAGAGGCTTCCTTCTGGGACGACAGCCATGCAGAGCAATTTGATGCAGTGTGTGGCGTATGGTCTGAGCACTGGCAGGCAGGCTGACTCCCCACCCCTTCAAACTCTGCAACAATGTTGGCAGCACTCATATGTCTATTTCCCAAAGACAACCTTTGGATATGACGCTGAGCATGTGCACCTAACTTCTTTGGTCAACCATGGCGAGGCCTGTTCTAAGCAGAACCTGTCCTGTTAAGCCGCTGTATGGTCTTGGCCACTGTGCTGCAGCTCAGTTTCAGGGTCCTGGCAATCTTCTTATAGCCTAGGGCAGTGATGGCGAACCTTGGCACTCCAGAGGTTTTGGAACTACATTTCCCATGATGCTCAACTAAACTGCCTAGGGTATCTTTATTTAGAGCAACAATTCTTTTTTTTCAGATCCTCAGAGAATTCTTTGCCATGAGGCGCCATGTTGACCAGTATGAGAGAGTGATTTTATTATTATTATTATTATTATTATTATTATACAGGATTTATATAGCGCCAACAGCTTGCGCAGCGCTTTACAATGTGAGGGAAGACAATACAGTTACAATACAATTCAATACAGGAGGAACTAGAGGGCCCTGCTAGTTAGAACTTACAATCTAGAAGGGAGGGTCAAGTGAAACAAAAGGCAATAACCGTGGGGGATGGGCTGATGGAGAAAGTGGAGGTATATTTGTTAGGTGTGGGTAGGTTAGGCTTCTCTGAAAAGGAGGGTTTTCAGAGATCGCCTAAAAGCTAATAGAGTAGGAGATAATTTGACAGATAAGGGTAAGGAGTTCCATAGGATTGGAGAGGCTTTGGAAAAGTCCTGGAGGCGAGCATGGGAGGAGGTGACGAGGGAGCTAGAGAGCAGGAGGTTTTGAGAGGAACGAAGAGAGCAATGAGGTTGGTATTTTGAGACTAGGCTAGTGATGTACCTGGGGGCTAAGCTGTGGATTGCTTTGTAAGAGTTCAGAGTCCAGGACAACACCTAAGACCTTGGCATGCGGGTATGGGCTGATAGTAATGCCATCAATATTGACAGAGAGATCAGGGAAGGGGCACGTGGTGGAGGAAAAATGATAAGCTCGGTTTTGGATGGATTGAGTTTGAGGAAGTGGTGTGACATCCAGACCGATATATCTGATAGTAAATTAGTGATACGTGAGGAGACTGAGGGAGAGAGCTGAGGGGTGGATAAATAGATTTGGGTATCTTCATTGTAGAGATGGTATTGGAAGCTGTGGGAGGCTATCAACTGACCCAGAGATAACATTGGTGATGACACCAAATTTAACACACCTGCAACCCATTCACACCTAAGACCTTGTAACACTAAGGAGTCACATGACACCAGGGAGGAAAAATGGCTAATTTGGCCCTATTTGGACATTTTCACTTAGGGGTGTACTCACTTTTGTTGCCAGTGGTTTAGACATTAATGGCTGTGTGTTGAGTTATTTTGAGGGGACAGCAAATTTACACTGTTATACAAGCTGTACACTCACTACTTTACATTGTAGCAAAGTGTCATTTCTTCAGTGTTGTCACATGAAAAGATATAATAAAATACTTACAAAAATGTGAGGTGTACTCACTATTGTGAGATACTGTATATCTATATGTATATATCATAACATTTTTGCCCGAAGTTCAGCTTTAAGCTTTCTGTAGGACACAATGTTTTGGGGTTTTGGGCTCAGTTGAACACTAAATTATAGCATCTGTGCCAATGAATTTGTGATTGTTAAGTGTCATTGAAATATTGATTGATTGTCTTTTCAGATATCTATTAGGTAATTTCTGCAGTAAAATGCCTTGGCAATTCTGCCGCTTTAATAATTTTGTTCTTCTGAATCTGAACATCGGCATTAGAGTATTATGAATTTGTGGATTCTTATGTACATACAGAGCATCTCCATGGCAACCCTTCTCATCGCCGGCCTTTAGAAAAAATGCCAACCTTTTTTTTATTTTTCATTATTTTTCTCCTTATCTGACTTTATATAATATGAAGAAAAAGTCCCCAAGAATGTTCCTGCTTTCTCATTAATTCATTTGAGCCTCAAGAAAAACAAAGAGGGCTTTTATTAAAATGTATATTATTTAACCCCCTCTTTCCTGAGAAAATAGTTTGTCTCAAGAAAAAAATCCGCTCTAAAATTTTTTATTTTTTTTGTGGAATTTAATAAAAGTATTTATTACCGGCCACACCCTTGGTACATCCTTATGAGAATTTGATGCCATATAAGATGTGGTGTATCTCTTCACCTTCCTAGGAGATATTTGAGATTTCCTATATTTTGCTGTACTGTAGCATGTGGTTTGTTAGCTGCTTAAAAGAATACCTGTGACACCACTTTATTATAGGACAGAAAGTGGGCAATGTTTGAGAAAAGATCTTCCTCATACTAGACAGGCTGCATTCGAGATCTCTGACTACCAACGTTACATATTTATCCCTAATTGCTATGAAATCGAAACCGTATATTTAACATATAAAGCCGTTTATAAAGTACTTGCTTGTCACTAGGGCTGCAACTAACGATTAATTTGTCTGTTGACTAATCTATCGATTATTTTTACGATTAGTCGACTAATCTAACGATTTTTATTTTATTTTTATTGCTTAATTTAGTGTTTTTTTGATTAGCTAATTTATCCTGTAATTAATACTGACCCCTCAGTAAGCCCCCATCTCAGTACAGACCCCTCAGTAAGCCCCCTCTCAGTACAGACCCCTCAGTAAGCCCCCTCCCAGTACAGACCCCTCAGTAAACCCCCCTTCCATTTCAGACCCCTCAGTAAGCCCCCCTCTCAGTACAGACCCCTCAATAAGCCCCCCTCCCAGCACAGACCCCTCAGTAAGCCCCCTTCCAGCACAGACCCCTCAGTAAGCCCCCTGCCAGTACAGACCCCACAGTAAGCCCTCCCACCTATTACAGACCACTTAGTAAGCCCCCCTCCCAGTACCGACCCCTCAGTAAGCCCCCTTCCAGCACAGACCCCTCAGTAAGCCCCCTTCCAGCACAGACCCCTCAGTAAGCCCCCCCACCTAGTACAGACCACTTAGCCCCCTCCCAGTGCAGACCCCTCAGTAAGCCCTCCCACCTAGTACAGACCACTTGGTAAGCCCCCTACCATTACAGGCCCCACAGTAAGCCCTCCCACCTAGTACAGACCACTTAGTAAGCCCCCTCCCAGTGCAGACCCCTCAGTAAGCCCTCCCACCTAGTACAGACCACTTAGTAAGCCCCCTCCCAGTACAGACCCCACAGAAAGCCTTCCCACCTAGTACAGACCACTTAGTAAGCCCCCCTCCCAGTGCAGACCCCTCAGTAAGCCTTCCCACCTAGTACAGACCACTTGTAAGCCCCCCTCCCAGTGCAGACCTCTCAGTAAGCCCTCCCACCTAGTACAGACCACTTAGTAAGCCCCCCTCCCAGTGCAGACCCCTCAGGCTCACCTGCGATCACATGCTACTGCTGGAGTGGCGCGTAACATCTCGTCTGTGTGGGACAGTGGGAGGGATCAGCCTGCAGCGGCCCCAATCAATGCAGCGGCCCGGCCAGCAATGCTTAAAGCGGCGCTGCGGGCTGGCCGTATCTTGGTATCCCGGTAGGCGAGTCCGGCCAGGGGGCGTGTGACGTCACATGTTGACGCGTCGACGCCTAATTTTCGTAGTTGACGTAATCGATTACGTCGACGTGTCGTTGCAGCCCTACTTGTCACAGAATGTAAATAAGTAAAGCAGAGATAATTAGTAGGTTAGAGAGGAGTCCCTGGCAGTCCGACAACTTGGAGATAAATATCTGCTCATCTTCCAAATAACACATGTGAGGTGTTTTTGTTTTTCTTTAGAGTGGCTACCTTTCTCTATCGTTCATTGACGGATGCAGTCTTCTTATCTTGATATCAGTAGGGTTATGCTGCCCCCTACAGGAGTAGGACACTAGGCAGAAAAAAGTTATACCCTCTCTCTCCCTGCTATAGGATGTCAGTTTTAATCTGCCTAGTCAGGAGTAAGGACCTAGTTTCTTGCTGGGATCTCTGGTCCTGGCAAAGTTTTTTTTCTAGATAGTTTTTTTTACTTCGCTTTTTCTCTGGATTTTTTACAAGCAACTATGCTGGATGTGGGTACTGGGCTGAATGTATAGATCCAGTGGTCACCCCAGCCGGCCAATGGGCACGCCCAGACCTTAGCTCTGCGCTGGGTCAGCCGCAACATAGTCCCACTGGAAGTTAAATGTCTCGCCAAGTCGCATACGACCGGATCTAGGCCCGAGTCGCAGCGTTCCTATTTGGCCGACAGCCCCCTCACTTCGACGGAGAGGGGTTCTGTCAGGAGATGGTACCCGCCTGTTCCGGTATGGTGAGTAAATGTTCCCCCCTCTTTCCCTGGCAGATTTTGGGGTGGACGCGGGCCCCTCCCTGGGATGGTCGGAACCTCACAATCCCAGGTTCCCCTCTGTCCTGTCACGCACCCCTGCCTACCTCCCCCCCCTCACTACTGGGGATGTTGGGACGTTGGTGACTACTCCCGGGGGCTGAGTCCAAGCTTCAGGCCGCAGATGGGGTCGGTGGGTGCACCACCGGTGACGGACGAACGATCGTGCGGGTGGGGGGGAGGTGTGTTTTTCTACCTGTCACTCCAGGGCCCACCTTCCAATCTATTCCATTCAGTAGGCTGGGGGGTTCCCCTGAGGGTCCCCAGTAACTTTGCAAACCGTGCAGGGCTGCTATTTTCTTGTAGCCACATGTATTCTGCATGCAGCGGCGGCGATCTTCGTATACCCGACGCCATTTTTCAGTGGATTTCTTATAGGAATCACTGAATAGGAGTTCCTGGAGGCGTTTCTGTGGGTGTAGCCCCTCCCTATACCCTGGTGCTGATCTCCAGATCTTTCTTTTGGGATTGAGATTGCTGCTGATACGTGTGTGCAGACGTTCTGGGCCTCCTGGTGCATCTTTACTGTACAGTGGTGAGTCTGGGGGTTCTCTCTCTCTCTCTGCTGGGGGGCGCTGTAGCACGGTGGGACGTTTTTTACATTTTTTGCTGACGAGTTCCCCTGGTGCAACATGGACCCTGCAAAACATGTGTCCCCACCTGACCCCCTCTCAGAGGCTGCAGGGCCCTCCGGATCCCTGCTGTCAATAGATGCACTTTCGGCGGTCCTGGAATCGTTTGTGTCCCGTGTGTAGGTGGCCTTTAAAGGGCGAGGTGCTAAAAAACGCCCTCCGCCTACCCCTGCCTCATCTGATGTCTCAGATTCTGAGCCTGACTCAGCCCTGCCGGGCCTACTACCTCGGGCCCTGTCTCCTCCAATAGTGAGGATGACATTTCTAACGCTGCCGCGCAAGACAAGGAGTTGGTGGGCGCACTGGTTGTATCTGTGTGTGAGACCCTAAAAATGGAGGACACAGCTGCGACTGAGGCGCAGGTTATATTTGGCACTCACAAGCAATCCAGAGGGGCAAAGGTTTTTCCTTTTCCCTCTGTATTTTGACAGCATGCCCAAAAAAGAATGGGACTGCCCAAAGCATTCACCTGGGGTTCCTAAGTGGATTGCTAGACGCTATCCTTTTAAGTAGTCCCTAAATAAATAGTGGACTGTGCCACCTACGGTGGACCCTAAGGTCTCAAGACTGAATAAAGCTACCATGATCCCAGTGGAGGATTCCCCAGCCTTTAAGGATGCGGTGGATAGAAAGGCGGAGTCTGTGACCCGCAATATGTACTCCCTGGCGGTGTCTGCACTAAGACCGGTGATTACGGTTGCACTTGTCTCACAAACATTGATTGAATGGGCTAAGTTACTACGCCGTGACCTGGAGGGGAGACAAATCCCTCCTTCCTCCAGGCCTGAGAACAAGGCCACTTCGGCCTGAAGGTGCGACCTCACCCGTATCTGGGGTGGGGGGGGACATCTTTGCCGGTTCCTGGACCTGTGGCTATCCCAAGTACAAGACAAATGGGTTCAAGAGGTCATACGGTTCGGTTACAAGATTGAGTTTAGATCCGTCCCACCGGTAAGGTTTTTCCCTTCCAATGTGCGATTGTCCCTGGATCGCTTACAGGTTCTCTTTGGGGAAGTTTAGGACCTGGTACAACAGGGAGTAATGGTTCCGGTTCTGTGCGGAATGTTTTCAGAGTTTTTCTTCAAACCTGTTTATGGTTCCCAGGAAGGAAGGCAAGGTGCGTCTAATCCTTGACCTAAAGGCACTGAATTGCTTTGTGCAAGTTTAAAAATTCAAGATGGAATCAGTTTGCAGGGTGGTGGCTTCCCTACATCCGAGGGATTTTCTGGCCTCCATAAACATCACTGATGGTGTCATTCTTGAGTCTGTCCCCTTCGCTCAATTCCATACGAGGATCCTCCAGAAGGAAATCCTTCTCAAATGGAACAGAAATCTGAATTTCCTGGACAATCAGATCCAGCTGAGCCAGGTGTCCAGGGAGTCCCTGATATGGTGGCTTCGGTCCCCGATGCTCAAGCAAGGGAAATCACTCCTCCTTGTATATTGGACGATTGTCACCACGGATACCAGTCTGTCCGGGTGGGGAGGAGTTATCTGCTCAAGGAGTCTTGACCCTGAAAGAATCCAGGTTACCGATTAATCCTCTGGAGCTGAGAGCGATCAGGCTTTGCCTAGTCCAGTAGACCTAGCACCTGCAGGGTTGTCCAGTGCGCATTCAATCGGACAATGCCACGGCCGTTGCTTAGGTCAATCACCAAGGAGGCACCAAAAGTATCCTTGCGGCCTTGTAAGTGGCAGGCATCCTTCAGTGGGCGGAACGCTTTGTTCCAGCTCTCTCCGCTGTTCACATTGCAGGAGTAGAAAATTGGCACGTGGATTACCTCGGTCGACAGGCCTTGGATTCAGTGGAATGGTCTCTCCATCTGGAGGTATTCCAGCAGTTGTGCCTTTGTTGGGGAACTCCAGATGTAGATTGTTGGCATCTCGGATCAACAGGAAAGTGCAGAGGTTTGTGGCCCGTTCCCGGGATCCTCTGGCAGAGGCCGCAGAGCGCTGGTGACCCCGTGGGGTCAGTATCAGCTGATGTATGCCTTTCCTCCTCTCAAGTTGCTGCCAAGACTTCTTCGCAGGATTGGGGTGGAAGGGATTAAGGTCATTCTTGTGGTGCCGGACTGGCCTTGCCGAAGCTCCTTTAAGACTTCCTCTCAGGGAGCACTTGCTGTCTCAGGGGCCAATCTTCCATCCTGCTTTACGGTCGCTGGCTTTGATGGCTTGGCTGTTGAAAGCCAGGTACTGAAGGACAGGGGGTTGTCTGCTTCAGTGATTCCTGCTCTGCTTAAAGCAAGGAAAGCGACTTCTAGAAAGATCTATCATTGTACGTGGAAGCCGTATATTGCGTGGTGTGTGTGTCCCCCTCGTTCTTACTCGGTGGCTCAGATCTTGGCTTTTCTTCAACGGGGAGTCGATCAAAAGTTGGCCTTGAGTACTATCAAGGGTCAGGTCTCGGCCTTGGCAATTTTCTTTCAAAGGCCATTAGCCACCCATTCCCTAAAGCGTAACTTCATCCAGGGGGCGCGACACCTGGTTCCTCCGGTGCGACCTCCCTTGCCACCTCGGGACCTTAATTTGGTGCTGTCGGATTTCCAGAAACCTCCTTTTGAAAGTATTCAGGAGATTCCCCTGCCTACCCTATCCCAGAAAATGGCCTTCTTGGTGGCTATTACTTCTGCGCGCAGGGTGTCGGAACTTGTGGCGTTGTCCTGTTGTTCCCCCTATCTGGTAGTTCACAGGGGATAAAGTGGTACTTCGTCTGGATCTGTCCTTCCTTCCGAAGGTGGTTTCCAGTTTTCACTAAGACATTGTGTTACCCTCTTTGTGTCCTAAGCCAAAACATCCTAAGGAATTTGCACTGCATACTTTGGATGTGGTTCGGGCAATTAGGGTGTACTTGGCGACTACTACGAGTCTTTTCGGAAGTCAGATTCGCTCTTGTGATTACGGATGGCCCTAAGAAAGGGCTGCCTGCATCTGCTGTGACTATTTCCAGATAGATCAGACAGACAGTGTTGCAGGCTTATTCAATTTAGGGTCAGGTTCCTCCTTTCCCTGTGAAGGCGCACTCTACTTGGGCGCTTAGTGGTTTCTGGGCTTTTCGCCATCAGGCATCTGTGCTTCAGGTTTGCAAGGCAGCTACCTGGTTGTCTGTTCATACCTTTACAAAATTATATAAGGTGGATGTGCTAGCATCTACAGATGCCTCTTTTGGCTGCAACGTTTTGCAGGCTGATGTTTAAGGGGGCTCTTAGTCTCCCTTGAGGGTTTTATGGTTTTTTCAGGTGGGTCTCATCTTGTTGTTCTGATGAGTCCTAGGTTGCCTGGTTGGCTATGGTTTAGCCTTGAGGACTTATTTTTCTGCTATCTCACCCCTCATTTTATGGCACTGCTTTGGAATGTCCCTGCTGATATTAAGATAAGAAGACTGCGTCCGTCAATGAACGATAGAAAAAATTGGATTTTTTTCTTACCGTAAAATCCTTTTCTCTTAAGTTCATTGACGGACGCAGTACCCGCCCCTCTATTTTTGAGTTGGGTTGTATTATTTTCTCTGACACTGCTTTGATACATAACTGACATCCTATAGCAGGGTGAGAGAGAGGTTATACCCCCTGGGACTTCCCATAGGCATAGCCAGAACTTTTTTCTGCCTAGTGTCCTACTCATGTAGGGGGCAGCATAACGCTAATGATATCAAGATAAGAAGACTGCGTCTATCAATGAACCTTAGAGAAAAGAATTTTACGGTAAGACAAAAATTCAATTTTTTCATAGGTACCTGCTACCACTTCCTCTAATGATGTCTGCTTGGGACACCTTTCACCTACATGTCCCAAGTGGCTGCAGAACCAGTCCCATAATGCGCTGTGCCTCGCACATGCGCAGTGGGGAGCTGGCTGAGACATCAGGAAGTCACAGTTGGCTCCCACATCCAAGATAGTGATGCTGGAGAGTGGAAGCCCTGTGAAGATTTACTTTTTTTTTTAAAAAGGGATGAAGTTTCTTAAGTGTTATCAAACCCTCCTTCAAAAAAATACATGAATAAATGTATACCTTAGGTCACCATTGCTTCCTCTCCCGTTTTGTGCAGTTTTTTACAGCATTACCAGCTTATGAAAGTTTCCTCTGTTGCGTTTGTAACTATAGGGTATCTTCCAGTGTCGTCTTTGGTTCTCCCACCTAGTGCCATGTTCATGGGATGCATGCACAGTAGAGGCTGCTGGCTCTGTGCTTTCTGCCACATGCACAGTACAACTGCCGGCGTTGTGTTTAGTCTGTGTATGCACGTTTAGTGCCGGTTCACACTGAAGCGGCACGACTTTCGAGGGGGACCTGTGAAGTCGCGTGCACCGCGACTTCGGCATGACTTGTACGGACTTCATAAAATGAATGTCTATGCAAGTCACTCCAGGTCGCCCCGAAGTAGTACAGGACCCTTTTTCTAAGTCGGAGCGACTTGTGTCGCTCCTATTAGAACCGTTCCTGTACTACACTATGGCACGCGACGGTGCATGACTTATCAGGCTGACCAAGTCGCCTGACAAGTCGTACTAGTGTGAATAGACACTAAGGGCTGCTAGGTTTCTGTACTCTGGCACTGTGCCCAGATAGCGCATGCACCATACAGGATGCACTGCCGAGGTAAAAAGACAATAAAAAAGTAAGGATTTGATGAACAAATAAAAACATAATTTCATGTTTTTTTTCTGCAGAGCTTAAAGTGATTGTAAAGTCTCGTTTAAAAAAATAAAATAAAAATAACAAACATGTTATATTTACCTGCTCTGTGCAGTTGGTTTTGCACAGAGTGGCCCGGACCCTCCACTTCTTGGGTCCCTCTTTGGTGCCCCCTCCTGTTGAGTGCCCCCATAGCAAGCAGCTTGCTGTGGGGCACCCAAGCCGAGACACGGCTCCCTGTTTCCATTCAGGCATGGAGCCATGACCCAGGCCCCCCCCCCTCTCTCCTGATTGGCTGACTGATTTTGATTAACAGCAGCGGGAGCCAATCGCACTGCGCTGCTGCTGTCTCAGCCAACGAGGAGCTGATCTGCAAAACTCCTTCAACATCGCTGGATAAAGATGGGCTTAGGTAAGTGCTGCTGTACACAGAAGGTTATTTTGTCTCAATGCTTAGAATGCATTAAGATAAAAAAAACCTTCTGCCTTTATATTTGCATTGAAATAGAGAAGTCGAAGAGTATTTTTAAAGATCTCCTACCTCCCACTGCTGCACCTGTCACATGGTGACCTGAGAGCCCTGTGGCCTGTACACACAGGGACAGTTGTTCCGCTTTTTGGTGTGCCATGGCAAAAAGTTATACCCTCTGTCGCATTTGGAGGGCAGACATGACCCATTCAAGTGAATGAGGCTGCATGGCAACCATGAGCCTAGCCTAGGTTGCAGTGCAGTATTCCTGCAGCAAAAACACATTCAGTTATCAAACAAGTATTGAGAAAACACCCCCTGAATGCCTGTCAGCAGCTTCTATACAGCTCTCTGAAAAGCGATCCACCAAGGATGAGTTTTTCAGAGGCTGTCACAAGTGTAAACAATACCTTAGGATTTAATACTAGTTTAAATACTGATTTTGACCAGACTGAAGCTCATTTAGCTCACCTGAAGCACTGTGGCACTGTCAAAGTTGTTGTACTGTATATAAAATATCCAAAGAGACTTCAGTTAGACCAGTAATAGAAACCCCCAGATTTCTCAGATGTGAGCTTCTTCAAACATTTGGGGCTCTTCAGGTGGAAGCACTGTCCCCAGCATACAGCTCCAGGTACTGCAGAGAGAGCAGTGTGTGTGTGTGTGTATGTGGCTAGTCGTAATATGGTTATGGAGAAGTACAGTCATAATCTATCATCACATTTTTATTTTGCTACTGAAGAAAGACAATAACATGTAAGAAATGGAGATTCCTACCTCAAGAGGGTATCCAGGGAAAATGGAAAATCTCTGGACATGTTTTCCAATACTGTGATTGTCTGCCGTAAATCAGATATTGTTGCTGTTCCATCAGATATTTGGTGACAGAAGTAATTTTTTCATGCCAGATGTGGACTGATGCTGATCACAAACTTGGACTCTTTTGGTTTTTGGCCATTTTGGGTCTAAGTCCAGCATCTTCTAGACCACTCCTGAGCCCTGCAGTAGGTAGGTTTCCCTTTATATTGTGCTTGCTATATAAATCATTTTGTTGCATTGTACAGCTGTAACTCAGTATAATGTTTGGCAGACCCAAAAGCCAGCTCCAGCATCAGAATTATAAAATTATAAAACCAAAACATGCACCAGAATTTCACAGCAAGTTATTGTTGTCTAAGTTTCTGAACATATTGCATATATTGTGCTGATGCTGAAACCAGCAAAAATGATGTTTTAGATAGTGAGAAATGAATCTTGAGCTGGGTTATAGGATAATTTATACCCAAAAGAAAGCTGGGTGTTCCGACAAGCTGGAAGTAGCTCTGTGCCTGGAACATCAGGTTACTTTGTAGAAGTCTGATCAGTGAGAGCGCAATAAATGTGTTTCCAATATTTGTATATATTGGTGTCACTTGCATGAAGGGCTTTAAAAAAGGCTGCAGTACCAATGATAGCCAGTGGTAGGAAACATAGGCCTTCTACAGACAGACTGAGTTAACTAAAGTTTGTAAACTGTGTTAGGGCACTATTCAATTTTACACTATTAAGATTATACTGTATTTTGTAAAGCAGTTCAAAGAGCAGTGATGATGAGCAAAGGGCAGCAATCCCATGCAACCAATTTTGGCTGTAGCAAAAATGTTTTCTAACCGTTTTGTCTCCTTGCTTTGCCTGAGAATGAAGAGAAAGGAGAGCAGCGCCATCTAAGTGCAGTATTAAGGGTACGTTTATTTCCAAAGGATAGATGTAAATTCGCATGATTTAAAAGCATATACTGGCTTCATCCACTCCAGTGGGAGGACGAGCAGCTGGGATCCGGGGAATCTCAGCTGTTCCGACTGTGCTGGTGGCTCCCAGCACTTCCGGATGCACGGGGTCCCTCAAAAAAAAAAGCCGCTGGCGTCACTTTCGGGTAGAAGGTGAAGTGGGAGGTGCTCACGTCTGAAGCATGCATGCTTCTTCCTTGGCAATGAATTTGGTCATCGGGGAGGAGTTATAAATAGAAAGTACGTGTCGCGGTGATGCCATGGTAACCGGTTCACAGTAAACAAGTACTGCACAGAGCTGATAGGAACAAGTACAGCCCTAGAAGGCTGGCGCAGGAGTTCACGGTACCCTTATCTGGGTATATGTATAAACACATTGGACTCTACTTGAATAATTGCTAAAATGCATAATAGATTCAATAATAAAAATATTGGTAATAACAGAAAACTAAGAGTCAGAAAAAAACTGGAAAAAATAACAGAAAAAGGATAAAACATAAATGCAAATATATATATATATATATATATATATATATATATATATATATATATATATATATATGAAAAAATATATAAAAATATATTTAAAAATGAATGATCAACAGAATGAAAGTGAGTAATGTGTACTAATGTAGAAATATCTGGCTTAGTGGGGGGGTTTGTCCTATGATAGTAGTTAGAGCAGGGGACTGATCTCTAGCTCCCCGTTTAACCCACCAGGTGCCACAGTATCCAACCTGTAGATCCAGTAGGACTCTCGTGCACACAGACGCCTGAAGCGTTCTGCCACAGAGAGGTTGTATATATGTTATAGGCATATATGTTTCCATTGTTATAGGAGAGAAGAAGGTCAAGAAAGGCTAACGAATGGTCATTTTTATAATTTTATATTTTTGTTATTATTTTTTCAATCTTTCATTTTTGATTCTCAGTTTTATGGTATTACCAAATGTTTTTATTATTTTATTTAATATGCATTTTAGTAATTATTCAAGTAGAATCCAATGTGTTTATACATATGCCCAGGTAATGGTACTGTAAACTCCTGCACCAGCCTGCTAGGTCTGTCCTTGTTCCTATCAGCGTTGTGCAGTACTTGTAAATTGTAGCGCTTAAGGTTAATGATAAAAAGTCCGTATCAATAAAAGGAAAAGTCCTTTAAAATCAATCCAAGCAATGGATAACCACGTGTGGATGGAAAAATAGTAGTATATTGTCCGCTCTCCCTTGAAAGACCACGTGACATAGACCACCACCAAGAGAGGTATCTTAAATACCCTTACCAGATTTCACCATGTTATGAGCAGTATACAGATACAGACATCAATGGGCATAAAGCTGGCTCTCAGTAGATATCCACGATACACTAAGTCTCATGCGCTGGTATCCTCTCGTAACTTTGTCTCAGAAAAGATATGAGGAGCCTCTCATAGGGTAATACGTCTTAACCAAACTTTATTTAGGCATAAAACATATTAATTTGCACTCACATTATTGCAGAGTGGCAGCAGCGTTCAATGTACATTCCTCTAGATGTTTCCAACCAAAAAGATGGCCGCCGTCGTCCTCCACTGCGCATGCGCCCGCCTCCACCAATGGGAACGCCCGACGTACGTTTCGTCATACGAAATGACATCAGGGGGCGTGGCCTCATGGCGGAGGGACACAGGAGCAGGACGAGATGGATTGGATGGATTTAAAACCGGAAATAGGAGCTATGCACTCCACTAACCGGAAACTGCAAGTAGGAAATCGGCAAAAAATCGGCAGTAACATGTAATTTGCCCAAAAGGGTGTATTACACCAGAAAGGGGGAAATAAATCCCGCTATAATACCACACAGAATTATATTAATAGATGTATAATCCAATTTAGTAATACATATCTTATTATAGATAGGCATGCACAGTATCGGGACGGCGCCATCTAGTGGACAAACGAAACAACTACACCCTGCTGCCACTTACATCAATATGACAATTTAAAACAGACAACAATAAAGATAAAAATACATCAATCATCAAAATATGGTGCAGCTAATCATAGTAAAAAATAAAAAATTTTCACATTAATAATTAAGACTTTCATGATTCTATTTAAAATGGTGATCAATAGAGAAGAAACGACAAGAGGTATACCTTCTTACGAGAAGAATATTATATAGATAAATGGGTAAATCATGCGTTATTTATAAACGCATTCAAGTCCCACTCGACATTGAGTCCATGGGGGCATAAGCTTTAATACGGTAAATCCAGGAAGTTTCCAACCTGGAAACAACCCGCGTGAGGTTACTTCCCCGTCAATTCCCCACATACCTATCAATTCCTAAGAAAAGAGTACCTGCTGGGTTCCTATTATGATGTGTGTCATAATGGCGGGAAACACTATGCTTAGGAAACCCATTACTTATATTGGTAATGTGCTCATTCAGGCGGACCCTAAGCATCCTAGTGGTCCGCCCGATGTATTCTAAACCACATGGGCACCTAATGAGATACACCACGTGTCTGGACGCACAGGTGATGAAGGTATTAATTTTGTGTACCTTTTTAGTAGTCCTCGCTTCAAACTCCTCACATTTTTTTCTACCTCCCGTGTTAACCTTACATACAGCACAGGATCTACAGGGAAAAAATCCAACTTTGTCCTGAAAAAAGGACACCCGTTTAGGGGGATTGATGATATTGGGGGCTACTTGTAACCTCAGGGGTGGTACACCCCTAAAGACCACCTGTGGTGCTTCTGGTAAGACCGGACCCAAAATCCCGTCATTCCTCAGCACCGGCCAATGTTTTCTCAAAATTTTTTTGATAGAATAGTGTTGCGTGGAGTATGAGGAAAAGAAAGCATGTTTGTACGTATCATCCGTTTGCCTACATCTGGGTTGTAATAATTCCTATCTGTCTCTCTGATATGCAGTGCATAGTGATATAGCCAGTGTTCCTCTAAATAGCAATGAGTATCAATCAAAGTAATACATTGTAGCAACCCATTGCTGTATTGAGAACAATACAATACAAACACCGGTGTGCACATGCTTTCTCATGGACTGAATTTCCTATATAGTGTTTTAAAACCACAAAAAATCTCTCTCTAAGGCTCCGTTCACATCTAGGCGTTTTGGGGCGTTTTTGGGGCGTTTTTCTGCTCTAGGATCAGCTCTCAAAACGCCCAACAAGACAAATCCTATTCATTTCAATGGCCCCTGTTCACATCTGAGCGTTTTGACGCTGTATACAAAACGCCCAACGCTCAAAAAAGTACATGAGCTTCTTTTTGGGCAGATTACAGGCGTTTTCCATTGATCTCTATTCAATCTAAAAACGCCTGCACAAAAATCGCGGTAAAATCGCGGTAAAAAACGCCGCAAAAATCGCGGTAAAAACGCGCGAAAAACGCTACGCTCAGGTGTGAATGTAGTCTAAAGAAAACCCTCGAAGGAGGCTCTCAAAAAAGAATTGTTTGGGAAGAAAAAAGAAATACAAAAACAAAGCAAAATCGGGTGTGGTTCACTATACATCTGTTGGCTAAACTTGGCTAAACATAGCTCTCCATTTGTATTTAGGATAGTCAACCATTGTTGTAGGAAACCCGATGTGTTAAAATCGGCCAGTCTATGGGTGAAGGTGGGAATTTATCTTATCCAAATCAGTCTGAGCAAAAAGATAGATACTTTATCATTGCTATAAATATTGGCATCACCCACAGATCCCAGAAAGAAGAAAGTTTGGAAATGAACCTCCAATATGATGTTATAATTGTGTATTTTAATATTTTGATACTGAGGATCTATGGCAATAAAGATGACTTCAGGACATATGGTCGAATATATCAAATATTATGTCACTTGTATGTACATATACTATACGAGCATATATAGTCCGGAGTCACTTCCTTAATTGTCATTGATCCTGAGAAAAACTTTTTATAAGTATCATTAAAGCTCTTATGTGTGTGTAAACACATCCTGGCTGAATAGAAAAAAGCTCAGATATTCCTATGTAAAAAATTTGTTATTACAAAATATCTGATATGATATTACCAAAACATGGAAATATATATATTTTAATGGTAATTTTTCTGGACAAAATTTAATGCTAATAGATATTTAGGTGTAAAAGTGTGCCATGTCCCACTCAAAATTCATACCTTTAGGTAATCTTGTGTGGAGTTTAAATATCCAGAAAACTTCACGTTTGCAAAGTATCTGGAAAATATCTGCTCCTCTTTTAGGTTTTAAGATTTTTTCAATGACCTGAACCATGACCAGAGAAATATCTCCTTCATGTAGGTCATTGAAGTGACGAGCGACATTCGTTGACTTGAGACAACGTATGTCACTTAGATGTTCTCTAAATCTGTCCTTGAGTCTCCTAGTTGTTCTGCCCACATATTGGGTTAAACACTTTTTGCAGGTGATCAAATATATGATATATTCAGAGTTACAATTAAAAAACTTTTCTATTTTGTAGATCCTGCCACTAACAGTGGATTGAAAATGGGGACTTTTTAGATTATGGGGACAGGTGACACAGTCCTGTGCCCCACATCTGTAATTTCCTCTACAGTGTAGCCACGTTGGCGATGGAACGATTTTTTTAGTTTGATACATGCTCGGGGACAATACATTTCCCAAGGTGGGATATACATATATACCATTATATTGTTTCAGATATGATTATTGGGCAGAAAATACAGACTGGAGTTTTTTCTATATTGCTCTTATTCTGAAATACACTCTATTGCTTTTTGAAGCCGGTCAAAATGATTTTTTAGAAATCAAGAATTTTTTCGTGACACTTTATACAATTTTTTAACAATATATTTTTATTATTTCACAACAATAAATTTTTGCACTTCAAAGTCACTTTTACAAGGTTTTCTACACATATTCTTTTCATTTATACCAGATATATATATGTCTTTATCAAATATATGACATATGACAAAATGCACTACAAATATTGAATATGTTTTTTATTCTTGATTGTTTTTCACTTTAACACTCATCACTAGGATATTTATCTGACTTATATTTATGTTAAAATGTACAATGTTTTTTGCACTAGTGTGTTTAAGTTTGAATTTGTTGGGGTCATTCTGTCTGTGCAATCTGGCCATAGATTCCCAACAGCTGACCGATGGGAGGAACAACTAGCTTGATGACTCTAATCGTTGCCAGCTGCATGTATGGGGTGTATATATGGCCGGTGCACATCCAGAGTGAACTTGGTGATGAATAAGCGACATATCCAGTCGTGAAACGCGTCCACCGATTGTCCTGCATTCACAGTGTGTACCTGTACCTGCCATTTGATTGATGTGGAATAAAGATACTCCTTTCTTTGAAAATCCATCGGAAGTGCGGTCATTCCTTTTTGTTTAAGGGTATTTAAGATACCTCTCTTGGTGGTGGTCTATGTCACGTGGTCTTTCAAGGGAGAGCGGACAATATACTACTATTTTTCCATCCACATGTGGTTATCCATTGCTTGGATTGATTTTAAAGGACTTTTCCTTTTATTGATACGGACTTTTTATCATTAATCTTAAGCGCTACAATTTTATACTTTTTATGTCTTATGATTTTTTCAGGATCTTTTTTTGTAGCTGCTTTTTATATATTTTATGTAATCTATTCAATCATTTGCTATTTTGATTTTTAGCTAAGTGGTGCATAGCGCAGCTGTTTTACACTGTTTTATATCCTCCCACTGGAGTAGATTAACCCAGTATATGCTTTTATATCGCACACATCCTGTGAGTTTACATTTATGGAAATAAAGTACCCTTAATACTGCACTTAGATGGCACTGCTCTCCTTTCTCTTCCTTCGCATATTTCCACAAAGTTCCTTCTAGCACTTATTAGAGCCTGCAGCCTTCTACAGCCAGTATTTCCCCCTTCTTTCAGCGATCATCCCACGCCTGAACTCTCATGGACTTTTATACCTGAAATTTTTCCTGCATATGCTCTCCTCTTCTCAGCCTACAGTGCACACATGTTTTTGTTGTTTTTATGTTATTTTCTTTTCCTGAGAATGTTTGTGTTTGAAAGAACCATCTCACCGAATTCTAATATCTAGTCAGCCTTCTCATTATGACATATAGGATAGATCAAAAGAACAATCTGTGGCCAACATTACTTTTCTCAGACCCTTTAAGAATACTGTTGCCATGCAGGGATGTACATTGTTAGCAACAAAGTTTAGATAGGTGGTGCGTGTCAAGTAACATCCACATGAATGGCAGCACCTAAGGTTTCCCAGCAGAATATTGCCCAAAGCATCACACTACCTCTGCTAGCTTGCCTACTTTCCATAGTGCATCCTGGTGTCATCTCTTCCCTAGGTAAGCGACACACATACTCAACCGTCCACATGATTTAAAGGAAAACTTGATTCATCAGACCAGGCCACCTTCTTCCATTGCTCCGTGGTCCAGTTCAGATGCTCACATGCCATTGTAGGTGCTTATGGCTGTGGACAGGGATCAGCATGGGCACCCTGACGGGTCTATGACTATGTAGCCCCATACACAACAAACTGCGATGCCCATTATTTCTGCTTTAAACACAACTTTATGGACAACATGTTTTCTTGCTGCCTAAAATATCCCATGGCTTTCAGATGCCATTGTAATGAGATAATCAATGTTATTCACTCACCCTGTCAGTGGTGATAAAGTTATGGCATATCAGTGCATGTTTTTTTATGTCTGTCTTTGTATGGTTAGTATAAAAACATTTATGTAGGTGAGCTGCAATAGGATTTGTAGAAATCTAATATGCCGCATACATCCCCTTTCCAATTATATTTAAGTTCATAACCTCCTTTATTGGTCATTAGTTGTTAGAAAATCCCAATATCCTCTGCACGCTGTGATCCATCTACAGTATATATACCTAAATGTTTCTTACACAATTGTGAAGGAAAAATGAATTGTCAAGAATTTTTGTAATGCGTGTTACATCTCTGCCAATACACATCACGTGTTGTAATAAGTAGTCTTCTATTATTACGTCACCAACTAATTATCACTCAGAAAGTGCTGAGCTCACCCAGCAGTGCCTATAATGCAGATCAGTGACTGCTTTTGCTGGCTGCACCTCATCCCCCAGGCACCCCCCCCCCTTCCCCCTTTACACTGTCTGCTCCAGAGCCCTATAAATTCTCCTCCCGAATGGCTGGTAAAATTGCTGTCATCATTCGGCAGGAGGTCGTGCAAAATTTACAGTGGTCACTGAGAGGCTAAGTCATTATTGTGCTGCAGAAAAATCTAAAGTGTCATATTTATAGGAGTTGGAATAATTTCCATCCATCCGGGGATTATCCCTTTTAATCTAGAAAGTCGTCGCTCTCTATGTGGCTACGCTTTAAACAAATCACGACCAAAAGCGGGATGGATGACTCTCTGTAGGCCTATAAAGAGCGGGCAGTGCGCAGGACACTTGGCAGTTCTGAAATTGATAGCCAGTTCAATTGATCGCCATGTTTTCCTCCTCTTATGCTAAAAGTTATGGCCATCACCTGCTGTTCCTGTGTAAACAGATTACATATCTACAGAATGCACTTTTTCCCACTGCTTTAGAATCTCCAAGATGAATTTACCATCCAAGCCATTGAGGTGGTTGTAAGGCCACTGTTGCTAAAGGGGCTGCACAGAAAAAAAATTCATGCTGATTTGGCTGTTTTCTCAAACAGCCGATCATTTAAATAAGACTTTTGACCTCACTAACTTGGCTTCTGGATACATTGGGCATTTTGTTTTCCATTTTAGATAAATCGCTTTTAGATTTTAAACACACTTTAAATTCAATGTTTTTTTTTTGTTTTGTTTAAAGTGTTTTTCCATTCACTGGAATAAAAGATTTTTTTCCATTTCATTGGAATAAAATTTTTTAGATATTAGTTATTATTAGCACAGGGTGTCTTATTTTAGCCAGTAAGGGTTTTTTTCACCCATTGAAAAATCGTGTTTATCTTTTTCTTGTTGCCATGGATGATCTGTATCTTCTTCCGGGTTTCATAGAGCTCAGGGCATCACGGTTGTCATGGTTACAATTGTTCAGTACAACAGCCAATCATCACTTCAATCTATCTTCTTATGCGGGTGTCGTCTTCTCCTCCGCTGATGAAGTCCCTCCCCTTGAGACATAACGCGTATGGAGGGTAGGAGGAGTGTCTCAGGGAAGGAGGGTAGGAGGAGCGTCTCAGGGAACTTCACTAACAAGCTGTCTGTACCCCGCACTTGTTTTAGTGCTTTTTCAAGTAAGAGGCGCATTTTTTTTCTAATATAATGGTGTTTTATCAATAATACACTATGGTCTCCTTATATATTCTTCCTGGGCTGATCGTATGGGCTGATTGATATTATGAGAAGTACTCTGTTTGGGCTTTCTGATCTGGGTCTGAGGATAAGGAAGTGGGAAGCAGGACGGAGTTCCAGTGATCTATTTATCCTTCTCTGGAGAGATGAAGAAAAAACGTTTGTGACTTGCTGTTAGTTCAGGGGTCCACTAGCAAGGTGAGAGGCCGGCATATATGGTAGAGGATGTGCACGTTGTATCGCATCCATTCATCAGATATACCAGATGATTTATGTTTCAGAGCACCTTCTCTGCACTGGCTTTTTTTGCTTGCATTGACTTTGACACAGCCATTAATCTCTAAACCACTGGCAACAAAAGTGAGTACAGCCCTAAGTTAAAATGTCCAATTTGGGCCCCAAGTGTCAATATTTTGTGTGGCCACCAATATTTTCTAGCATTGCTTTACCCTCCAGGGCATGGAGTTCACCAAAGCTTCACAGATTGCCACTGGAGTCCTCTTCTACTCCTCCATGACGACATCATGAAGCTGGTGGATGTTAGAGACCTTGTGCTCCTCTACCTTCCTTTTGAGGATGCCCTACAGATGCTCAATATGGTTTAGGTCTGGAGACCTGCTTGGTCAGTACATTACCTTTACTTTCAGCTTCTTTAGCAAGGCAGTGGTCGTCTTGGAGGTGTGTTTGGGGTCGTTATCATGTTGCAATACTACCCTGCTGCCCAGTCTCCGAAAGAAGGGGATCAAGCTCTGCTTCAGTATGTCACAGAACATGTTGGCAATCAATGAACTGTAGCTCTCCAGTGTCGGCAGCACTCATGCAGCCCCAGATCATGACACTCCCACCACCATGCTTGACTGTAGGCAAGACACACTTGTCTTTGTACTCCTCACTTGGTTGCTGCCACACATGCTTGACACCATCTGAACCAAATAAGTTTATCTTGGTCTCATCAGACCACAGGACATGGTTCCTTTATTGGGCCCAATTTGGACATTTTTACTTAGGGGTGTACTCCCTTTTGTTTCCAGTGGTTTAGACAGTAATGGCTGTGTGTTGAGTTATTTTGAGGGGACAGCAAATTTGCACTGTTATACAAAAGCTGTACAATAACTACTTTACATTGTAGCAAAGTGTCATTTCTTCAGGGTTATCACATGAAAAGATATAATAAAATATTTACAAAGATGGGAGGGGTGTACTCACTTTTGTGAGATACTGTGTATATATATATATATATATCACCAATTAATTACAAAATTAGGTCCTATTTTTCCCTACTGTTTAATCCATTGTGAGGGTTCCCTCTCCCTCTTCCTACCGAGCGATGTATTGAAGATTTGATAATCTGAGTCCTCTTCCTCTTTGGGAGGCAAACATTGGCATGTTCGCAGTATGTTTCCTGGCACATGGTTGAAGGTTAATTGGTGAGTAGTTCCCAGAACTTCACTCATATGTTATTGTTTCTCCCTATCTGATTTCTCTGTGTTTCAGGAAATGATTGCAGCGGTGGATAGGACTGAAATTCACTCAGAAAGCAAGTTGGGTGTCTTAATCTGCTTACTAAATAGCGGACCCCATTTATAGAGCACTAACATTGTAGTAAACTTAGACGTAATGAATTCAGTGTAATGTATGTAAGTAACTACATATTATGGAGAGGTTATTTTTTATAAGTATAATGCATGTGGTAAAGTAGATGTATCTAACACATTTACAATCTACGTGCTCATCCTGTACACTTAATTAGGCACATCACATGCAGGGACAGAAAAGGAAAAACATGGCCATTGCTTCCTAAGGTTTTTTTGTTCACCTTTTCTGAAATTACAAGGTCACATTTTAGTTAGAGCATCTTGCATATCTAAGTCCTTTTCTGTGCAGATTAGACATTGATCTCCACCTTCTCTAAAGATTTGGTAAGTAACTACACTGTGACCAATATCTCCCACACCACCTTTTGTGTAAGTCTGCATGTGAGTTCCTGCACATTCCTTTTATGTGTCACCACAGATCCATCCCCTTTGCTTCTCTGCACCTCCTTTTGTATCTGTCTTCAGCCAAGATCTCCTTCCCTTCTCCACACCCCCTTTTTGTGTCAGTCTTTAGCTCAGATCTCCTTAACTCTTTTACATCCGTTTCTGTTTAAGTCTACAGCTTTCTCCCTTCTACTGTACTTTCCTTTTTATGGCAGACTTCACCCTGGATCCTCTTCTCCATGTTTCCCCTCTGTGTCATTCTTCAGCCAAAATCTGCTACCCAACTCCACATCCATTTCTGTCTCAGTCTTCACCCTAGATCCCTTCTGTCCAAACATTTCACTCGGGGCCTAATTCACTATAAGTTGGGAGCAGAGCTGCTCACTTCTCCAGAAATAACTCCAGCCTAAACTCATTAGAATCCTAATTAGGTAAGTGGCTGGAGTTAAACCTTCAACTAGGTGCTTTAGTGAATTCGGAGTTGGAGTTAACCAAGATTGAATTCGGGTTTGGAGTTAACCAAATTCCCTTTGTGTTTTTCATAAAAGCAAATTTGTCTATTCTGAATCAATATTACACAGCAATGTCATTTATTATGGTTTAGTTTAATTTTAAGGTATAGTTATGTATCTTATGTGTTTTAACCTTTAGATTTACTAATAGCAGACTACACAGCTGTCTAATTAGCAATCTTCATTCTTTTTTCATCTGAAACTTTCAGGCATGTCTGATTGTATTCAGCACTTTGGTGTAGTGGTCTATGCTCATAGACAAAGATTGCTAGGTCATGAGTTCAAAGCCCAACCATGATAACACCCTGTGTGCTCACAGTTGTGTGTTATTATTTTTTTTTGCCACATAGTAATACATTGGCTACATCACCTAAAATTGCATGTCAATGGCCATGTATATTCAAGAAACAGACATGCATATGTGCAGGGTGCAATTATGCATTTGCCAAGTTTCTGTATTTATTTACAGTTGTCTAAAATTTAAGGAGGTGATGGCACATTTGGGATTTGAACACATGCTCGCAGTGTTTATAGACGGGAACACTAACCACTAAACCATTGAGCTGAGCATGATTACCCATGGAATATTTATTCCCATGTTTCAATAGTTAACCACTTCCTTACACGGCAGTTACACCCCTTCCTGCCCAGGCCAATTTTCAGCTTTTAATGCTGTTGCATTTTGAATGACAATTGCGCGGTCATGCAACTCTGTATCTAACACAAATGTATGACATTATTTTCACACAAATATTGCTTTCTTTTGGTGGTATTTGATCACTGCAAGGTTTTTTTTTTTATTGGCAAAAAGAAGACCTAAATGTTTGACCCCCTAAAAAAATTTGTTTATGTAATAAAATTTGGTAAATCAATATGTTTTTGGTTGCACTGACGAGTATTGATGAGGCTGCGCTGGCAGGCACTGATGAGACACTAATATGCAGCACTGATGGACACTGATAGGCGGCACTGATATGCAGCATTGATGGGCATTGATAGGTGGCACTGATGGGCAATGATTGGCACTGGTGGGCAGCACTGATAGATGGTAATGATGGGCAGCACTGATGAGGAGGGCACTAACAGGTTCCCTGAGCACTGATTGGCATCAATGGTGGCATGGGTGGGCATCCCTGGTGGCCATGGGTCAGCAATCCCTGGTGGCTCTAGTGGCATCCCCCAAGGGTCTGCACTGGTAGTCAATGCTCTGATTACAAGCACAGACCCCCCCCCCCACACACACACACACACTTACTTTGCATATGAATGCCATTTCTTCACAGCTGAAAGTGGCCCTCACCATGATTAGCCAGTTGATTGTGACCACTTGCTGGAATGTGTGCAACCCAATTTGGTTTAATTTCTGGTCCAGGGCGAACGCCAATGTGCCATTTGCAGTTTTTTGTAAAGAGATTTTGCTTTATTTTAAAAATGGTGCACACAGACAACTAAAATGTATTGGAAATGTTTTACCTAGGCCAGTGATGGTAACCCTTAACCCCCCCCCCCCCTAGATGTTTTTGCCCTACATTTCCTATAATGCTCATGTACTCTGCAGTGTAGGTGAGCATCATGGGAAATGTTACAAACACCTGTGTTGCCAAGGTTCATCATCACTGACCTAGGCCAACTAAAAAGGTGAGTGAGCGCTGTAGCAATCTTTTATTTAGTAATCATTTTTAGTGATTTTTTTATTAAATGTTTTGGTTACATTCATCCACAGAGGCTGAATGGAAATTTTGTATTATTCCCTAATTTATATATATTTTTAGCTAAATATATACATACACACTTTTTTATTAATTCTTACAATTTACCTCCCCCCACACACACACATACTCCTCCCCCCACACATACACACACTCCTCCCCCCCCCACACACACACTCCTCCCCCCCCACACACACAAACTCCTCCCCCCCACACACAAACTCCTCCCCCCACACACACACACTCCCCCCCTCACACACACACTCCCTCCCCCACCCCACACACACTCCTTCGCCCCCCCCCCCCACACACACAATCCTCCCCCCCACACACACACACACTCCCCCCCACACACACACTCCTCCCCCCCACACACACACTCCTCCCCCCCCCCACACACACACACACTTCCCCCCCCCCCACACACACACACATTCCTCCCCACACACACTCCTCCCCCCACACACACACTCCTCCCTCCACACAAAGACACACACACTCCTCCCCCCCCCACACCTCATTCCCCCCGCCATACACACCCACACACCCAAGCCACACTTCGCTGGAGTAAAGGGAGAGACCCTACCCATGTTCATACTGTACTGCCATTGCACACACACAAAAAATACAAGAAATGGATTACATTCAATATACACAAAAGATATCTGAATTACATCCAGACAAATATGAAGAAAAGAAAAAAAAACAGGAGCTGTGTATGTGTGTGTGTGTGTGTGTATATATATATATTTGAGAAAATATGTGATCAAGCTCCTTGGATATTATCTTTGGAAAAAAGTAAGGACTATGCACACACATATATATATATATATTGCACTATAGTTAGTTTATATTTTGTCACACCACTGCCATGTAGTGGTCAGATTATTTAATCAAGCTCAATTTCTAATAGTTGTATTTTGGGTGCATAATTGCAACATTTTGCAAAACACAATTTACACAAACATAATCACTTTGTTACATTTAATTCATAATATATGCCACTGATAGTTTCTTAGCCTATCAATTTATATTTAAAATACTAATTTTTCACAGAAATAAATGTTTTAAACACCTATATATAATTTCCAGCACACAGGATTATTTTTATAAATTTGTTGATTTTATACAGTTTCACTAAACTAGGTTAATTATTTGGGAATTGTGGTCTCTGAGGTTTTTTTTTTTTGTGTTTTTTGTTATCTATATACCAAACATACATGCACTGGCACCTTAAAAATTAATATAGTTTGATTCGATTAGTCCATCAAAAAATTATAATAAATAAAAATTATTTGAGCTTGAATTTGGTCTAAATAAAAAAAAATATATATATTTTTTTTAAAGCACAAATCACACATGCTTTGAAAAAATTACATTAGCACCAGGTAGCTAAGTGGTTAGCACATCTGCTGTGCAACAGTGTATTTGGGTGTTTAAATCCCTGAACTACCTACAACTGTCTGTTGTTATATATGACAAGCAACACTAATATGGCTTCTCCCCAAAAATATATTAATTTCACACATATACAATATTTTATTTTTGGGTTGGTTAGATATAGGAAGTAACAATAGTATATTGTTTTTTGCATATTTATATATATATATATATAATATATATGCATAAGGAAAAAACAATATATTATTGTTTCTATATCTAATCAACCCAAAAATATATTAATTTCACACATGTACAATGTTTTATTTTTGGGCAGAAGCCATATTAGTGTTGCTTTTCAATGTGGGGTCCCACACATTTCCTCTTTTCTATTCCCTTTTTGTCAGTTTTTATTCCAAACCCCCTTCTGTGCCAGGCTTGCCTATATTTACTTCTCTCCTCCACTTCCCATTTTGTGTCAGTCTTCAACCCAGATCCCCCCCCCCCCTCATCCTCCTCATCCCCTCTCTACATCCTCCTCATCCGCTTCCTTCATCTTTCTCATCCCCTTCATTCATCCTCTTTATTCCCTTCCTTCATCCTCCTCATCCCCTTCCTTTATCCTCCTCAAACCCTTACTCTATCCTCTTCATCCCCTTCTTTGTCACTCCTCAGCCTAGATCCCATTATCTCCTCCACATCCCTGTCTATATAAGTTTTCCGCCCTTCTTACCTTCAATATTCCACATCTCCAATCTCTAAGTAGATTATAATTATGGATAATTGCTCTCTGTATTTTGTATGCCGTGCTGTTTTACAGTCAGAAAACAAATCCAGCAGCAGATCCCAGCCATGGCAGTTGGCAATTTTTCCAGATTCTTAGCAGCTACCTGTAGACATCTAAGAGTCCCCAAGATTGTTCTGGGCTGAATATTGTTTTATTTCTTTGTTGAGCGTAGATAATCCCTCTGAACTCAGGGGATATTTAACCCAGTGAGGACAGTTGTATCCTTCCTCCAGCTGTTTCTTTCCTTCCAAGTAAATAATAATCAATAATTATAACCCACATGTCCCATGTTGTGTTTGCTGTGACTGGCTGCTGAAAATATTTCTATAATATCCACCTGCTTTTCCCTAGCTTGGAGTGTGATAAAAAATTCTTCATGTGATGATTCTCATTTTCTTTCTGCTTATTCATGGAACTGGCCTGACTTCTCTTTGTCCCTTCGAGTTTACAGTTTAGCAGAAAAAATCCCTGCAGGGTGTTCTGGGCAAGCCCCAGCTGAATATTTCTGGTGCAGCCGGGGGACATCTCTGGGAACATTAAAGTGATTGTAAAAAGTTTTTTGTTTTAAGACCCCATTCACACTTGCAGATTTGGAATCGTGAGCAGAATCACTGCAAATCTGCCCACTATTCCAAATCATGTGGCAGTCGGTGCAGAACAAATATGCGGACAAATATGGGGACCTTTTTTATGCTTTGTATCCTTACATGATAATGGACAATTTGAGCTTATGTGTTTGGAGTCAGTTGTATCTGGCTATATTTCATCTAATCTGGAAAGCTCAGAGTGAAGGGTATATTGGGATCATCCTTGGTTCCTAATGGAGATTTTTTGTAATTACAATAACCGTGTTTTGACCTATTGTTTTAAGATGGTCATGTTTTTCTGGTATGCGATTGGTCTCGCTGTATGTGGGTGGAAGTATTCACAAGCGGTTGCTGTGGATCACCAAGTGGATTGAAGAAGCACATAGAAGACTGGGTCACGTGGATATTTGGTCATGTAGAAATTTATTACTCTTGTTTTGCTTTGCATGGACTTTTTATGCACAATCTTTTTTTATGTTTATAAGCACATTTAATTTATACACATACAGGTGGATATTTTGTCATATGGATATTTATGATTTTTGTTTTGCTTTACGTGGACTTTGTATGCACAGTTTTGGGTTTTTATGTTTATAAGCTTATTTAGTGCATATACATATCCCCGTACACACTATGAGAAAATCAGACGAACGATCGGCCGGTTTTCCTTGATTTTTCACAGCAAGTCGGAACCGAGGAAAGAAATAATGTACAAAAATTCTCATACGACAAAGGCTTTTTTTGTTATTTATTGTTTCTGATCATGTACAGTCTTTCGTTTCTGCTATTTCTCGTATGAAACCTTACAAAAATGGTACACAAAATAAACGAAAATTGTTTGTTCTGTTCCCATACGAGAAAAATGTTGGCGTTTATCCCTTCTGAAAATTTTGTTCGGAATCGGCTTTTGAAATTTGTATACGCATTATCAGAAAATCATACAACTGTTCCTTGGAGTAAAATGTTGGCCTGACTTTCTTAGGCTACATTTGCGTTTTCACGTATTTTTTACTGCGCTTTTACCGTGCTTTTTACTGTGATTTTTACCGCGATTTACAGACGTTTTTTGTGCAGGCGTTTTTAGATTGAATAGAGGCCAATGGAAAACGCCTGTAATCTGCCCAAAAAGAAGCTCATGTACTTTTTTGAGCTTTGGGCGTTTTGCTCACAGCATCAAAACGCTCAGATGTGAACAGGGGCCATTGAAATGAATAGGATTTGTCTTGTTGGGCGTTTTGAGAGCTGATCCTAGAGCAGAAAAACTCCCCAAAAACGCCCCAAAACGCCTACATGTGAACGGAGCCTTATAGTGTGTACGGGCTAAGACAGAAAAATTTGCTATATTTGTTTTGATTTTTATTGTTTGTATATAAATATAGCACTACACTCTTTATAGTACACACTTTATATCTGGTAGCAGCTACATATATAAGTCCCGGTTCACACTTCTGCGATGCGGGAACGCTGCGAATATGCAGCGTGTTCCCGCATCGCATCCGCACCCCTGGCAGTTCACACTGCCATATGCGATACGCAGGGGGTGTCAATTAAAAGTTAACGACACCCCCAGTTGAGATCACATATCGCAGTGCGATCTGCAAGTTTGCACAGAATCGGATCGCCCTAGTGTGAACCACCATGCGATCCGATTCTGCTGCGGATATAAAAAAGGGTCATGTGCGTGTTTAATGGGATTGCAGTGCGAATTCAGCCATACAAACTGTATGGCTGAAATTTGCACCGCACAGAGATCGCATGTAATTTAGGAGCAGTGCGCTCCGAATTACATGCAATCTCTGTGATCGCACAAATGTGAACTGGCCCTAAAGGTGTTTTTCCCAAATGTGGATTCTTTTTTATCACATTTTGATATTTCAACTCAGGCAACTAGTCTCTTGAAACCATTGTGAGTGTGGGAGTATGATCACATGAGCGGTCTGCTTGTTTTTCAGGCGGTATTGATCGGACCCTCTATTCTCCTCTATGGACAGTTGGATGTAAACGGCTACCTCAGATCCGATCTGGCAAAAACAAATGGAAGGGGTTCTGTACCCCTCCGTCTGGCCGGATTAGATTGGAGGGCAGTTGGGGCCGCCGGTCCATTTACATCAAACTGCCCATAGAGCAGAGTTGCCTGTGTCCGTGTCTGCTCTGCATAAGCGGAGCAGACACAGACCTGTCATCCGGCCGCTCCGTTCAGCTCAGCTTAGCAGGGGATCAGCAGATGGATCCCCCAGCTGAGAAAAACCATATTCCGCTCATGTGAAAGGGGCCTTACTATCAACAGTGAGCAGAGCTTTCGGATGGCTTCTGGGTGGGGCAAGATAATCTTCTACAGTGTTTTCTGAAGAGTGTTAGTGGGTCAATGATTTCTTGTTTTCTGATGCCCATTTAAGATGCCCTAAGAAAGACTTGTTGTTTCAAGGCTATCTATAGTGTACAATTCTACATCTGACCCTACCTAGATCTCTCCTCCAATAAAGTGGGAGGAAGACCAGAATAACCTCGAATTTGGTTTCTCTGCAAATATAAAAAAGCTTTTTAGTCCCAAACACAGAAGTGTTAAGAATTACGATGCAGCAAAACTGTTAATTGCTCAATTGGAAGCAGAAAACCATATTGCAATTAAGCCAAATGGAGTAGAAGAGGAAAGATTGCACAGAAGGAGATAAAAATCTGCTTATCGAATGATAAATATTTATGCATCTGGCAGATTTTAGGCGTTTGTCTAATAGAGGTATGGAGATAATTACTTGCTGCAGCAGAGGTGCTGAACCCTTTTATGACAGCACCCCAAATGTCAGTGGCCTACTTCCAGGCCCAGCTGTCAATTTACAGAGCTAAGTATTGCAATAGAATCCTAATGAGTATTTTTCTCGTTCAAAATATTTTATTAGTTTAAGAGCATATAACAAATAGATAAGGATAACAATCGCATAATGCCACCAAGTATGTAGGTGTGTGCCTAATTCTGTACAGCTGTGAAAGCAGAGTCCCGAATGGTCAGGAGCAAATTTGGCAATCCTGGCAGGAACCAAATAACAGCGCATGAGGACCTTATAGGAGGCTTCAACTGCAACAGTGTTGGTGGAGGAGGATTTGGTATTAGTCCAGATGTCCAACATATTGTGTCATTTAAGGTACAACCTAAATTGGATTCCCATTTTGCCACATATGTTGGGGGACCAATATCAGGTTTGGCAAGTAATTTCAGGTACAATTTTGAAATTAAGCCTCTGGCATGAGGCTCTGTATAGCACACAGTGCCTTGCGAAAGTATTCAGCCCCCTTGAACTTTGCGATCTTTTGCCACATTTCAGGCTTCAAACATAAAGATATAAAACTGTAATTTTTTTTGTGAAGAATCAACAACAAGTGGGACACAATCATGAAGTGGAACGAAATTTATTGGATATTTCAAACTTTTTTAACAAATAAAAAACTGAAAAATTGGGCGTGCAAAATTATTCAGCCCCCTTAAGTTAATACTTTGTAGCGCCACCTTTTGCTGCGATTACAGCTGTAAGTCGCTTGGGGTATGTCTCTATCAGTTTTGCACATCGAGAGACTGAATTTTTTGCCCATTCCTCCTTGCAAAACAGCTCGAGCTCAGTGTTGTTGGATGGAGAGCGTTTGTGAACAGCAGTTTACAGTTCTTTCCACAGATTCTCGATTGGATTCAGGTCTGGACTTTGACTTGGCCATTCTAACACCTGGATATGTTTATTTGTGAACCATTCCATTGTAGATTTTGCTTTATGTTTTGGATCATTGTCTTGTTGGAAGACAAATCTCCGTGCCAGTCTCAGGTCTTTTGCAGACTCCATCAGGTTTTCTTCCAGAATGGTCCTGTATTTGGCTCCATCTATCTTCTCATCAATTTTAACCATCCTCCCTGTCCCTGCTGAAGAAAAGCAGGCCCAAACCACGATGCTGCCACCACCATGTTTGACAATGGGGATGGTGTGTTCAGGGTGCATTGTTGCCAAGTTCGATTTTGGTTTCATCTGACCAGAGCACCTTCTTCCACATGTTTGGTGTGTCTCCCAGGTGGCTTGTGGCAAACTTTAAACTACACTTTTTATGGATATCTTTAAGAAATGGCTTTCTTCTTGCCACTCTTCCATAAAGACCAGATTTGTGCAGTATACGACTGATTGTTGTCCTATGGACAGAGTCTCCCACCTCAGCTGTAGATCTCTGCAGTTCATCCAGAGTGATCATGGGCCTCTTGGCTGCATCTCTGATCAGTCTTCTCATTGTATTAGCTGAAAGTTTAGAGGGACGGCCAGGTCTTCGTAGATTTGCAGTGGTCGGATTCTCCTTCCATTTCAATATTATCGCTTGCACAGTGCTCCTTGGGATGTTTAAAGCTTGGGAAATCTTTTTGTATCCAAATCCGGCTCTAAACTTCTCCACAACAGTATCTCGGACCTGCCTGGTGTGTTCCTTGTTCTTCATGATGCTCTCTGTGCTTTAAACGGACCTCTGAGATTATCACAGTGCAGGTGTTTTAATACGGAGACTTGATTACAAACAGGTGGATTCTATTTATCATCATTAGTCATTTAGGTCAACATTGGATCATTCAGAGATCCTCACTGAACTTCTGGAGAGAGTTTGCTGCACTGAAAGTAAAGGGGCTGAATAATTTTGCATGCCCAATCTTTCAGTTTTATATTTGTTAACAAAGTTTGAAATATCCAATAAATTTCGTTCCACTTCATGATTGTGTCCCACTTGTTGTTGATTCTTCACAAAAAAATACAGTTTTATATCTTTATGTTTGAAGCCTGAAATGTGGCAAAAGGTTGCAAAGTTCAAGGGGGCCGAATACTTTCGCAAGGCACTGTATATGTCCGAAGGGCGATAGCTGATTCAAAGGGACATCTCTAGACATGTGCGTAGAATAAAAATTTTTTGATTTGCAAATAACGGAATATTTCAGAGTTGGGCACGTGAAAAGTTTCACATAGACCCGGGAATGGTAATAGGCCTGAGGGAGAGGCCATGTTATACAAGTGAGTTAGACCAGTGGTGGTCCAATTGTGGCAAGATCTTAGGGAAACCCAGGCAGGATAGAATAATGGATTTTGTAAGAAGGAAAGAAGGGGGTTGTGTGCAGACTGAAGTCCATATGTGGTTTTCACATTATCCTAGATTGAAAGGGTATGTTTAGTAATTGGGCTCAGAGCAGGTGGACGAGATTTAGGATTCAACCAGAGGAGGTTGGATACTGAATAGGGATCAAGTTCGGTAGATTCAATAGCTACCTAAAGTGGAATTTCTTTAGTGGCATGATATTTGGTAATGGGGGCAATCTGGGCAGCCCTGTAATACGAAACAAAGTTAGGAAAACCTAGTCCGCCGTGGACCTTGGAAAGAAACAAGGTAGACCTGGGAAATCGTGGCCGGGTGCAATCCTATGTAGACGAGAGCTCTACGCTGTAAGACGCAGAAAAAGTGGGCCGGTACTGAGATCGGGAGGACTCTAAACAAATAAAGGAGTTTGGGAAGAATTGGCATTTTAATAGCGCTAATCTTTCCAATCCAAGAAAAAGGGAGAGAGGCCCAGAAATTCAAAAGGTCAGTTATTTTCTTCAACAAAGGGGTGTAATTGGCTGAAAATGAGGTAGAAATGTTAGCTATGAGTTTAATGCCAAGATTCGAAAGGTGGTGTGGGGACCAGTGCTGGGACAAGGTCATTCGGTGCCCAGGGCGAAGATGGCAAACTGCGCCCCCCCCCCAATGTAAAGAGAGTCAGACCCCGTTCACACAGGGGCGACCCGACTTGCTGGGGCAACCTGTGACACCGCGACCTCGGCGCGACTTGCACGGACTTCATATAATTGAAGTCAATGCAAGTCGCCTCCAGGTCGCCCCAAAGTAGTACAGGACACTTTTTCTAAGTCGGAGCGACTTGTGTCGCTCCTATTAGAACGGGTCCTGTGCTAATCAATGGCAGGCGACCGACCGCGACTTGTCAGGCGACCAAGTCGCCTGACAAGTCACGCTAGTGTGAATGGGGTCTCAGTGTCATTTCAAAACAAGTAAATACTTAAAACAAATTAAATTAGGTCTAATTCAATAGAAACTGAGTTTTAATTATATGTATTTTTATTAGAGGCAATTAGAGTGCTTTGAAAACATAATGCAGCAAATGTGGGGTGGGGGGGCCTTATTAACCACTTGAGCTCTGGAAGATTTTACCCCTTCCTGACCAGTCCATTCTTTGCTAATTAGAACTGCGTTACTTTAACTGGTATTTGCGTGGTCATGCAACACTGTACCCAAACAAATTTTATATCATTTTTTTTACACACAAATAAAGCTTTCTGTTGGTGGTATTTGCACACCACTTTTTACTTTCTGCTAAAAAAACATCAAATAAGAAAAAATGTTTTTCTGCTGTCTTTGGTAAAAAAAATAAAATAAGTGTATATCAATTGGTTTGTGTGAATGCTATGGTGCCTACAAACAATGGGATATGTACAGGATTTTTTTTTCTTTTTCTTATACTAATAATGGCGGAGATTAGCAATCTATAGTGGGACTGAGTAACACTAACCCCAGATACCCCCTGCACTGTAACCTCTCTACCTCAGGTACCCCCTGCACTGTCACCTCTCTACCCCTGATACCCCCTGCACTGTCACCTCTCTACCCCTGCACTGTCACCTCTCTACCCCTGATACCCCCTGCACTGTCACCTCTCTACCCCTGCACTGTCACCTCTCTACCCCTGGTACCCCCTGCACTGTCACCTCTCTACCCCTGGTACCCCCTGCACTGTCACCTCTCTACCCCTGGTACCCCTGCACTGTCACCTCTCTACCCCTGGTACCCCCTTCACTGCCACCTCTCTACCCCAGGTACCCCCTGCACTGTCACCTCTCTACCCCTGGTACCCCTGCACTGTCACCTCTCTATGCCTGGTACCCCCTGCACTGCCACCTCTCTATCCCTGGTACCCCTGCACTGTCACCTCTCTACCCCTGGTACCCCCTGCACTGTCACCTCTCTACCCCTGGTACCCCCTTCACTGCCACCTCTCTACCCCAGGTACCCCCTGCACTGTCACCTCTCTACCCCTGGTACCCCCTGCACTGTCACCTCTCTACCCCTGGTACCCCCTTCACTGCCACCTCTCTACCCCTGGTACCCCCTTCACTGCCACCTCTCTACCCCAGGTACCCCCTGCACTGTCACCTCTCTACCCCTGGTACCCCCTGCACTGTCACCTCTCTACCCCTGGTACCCCTGCACTGTCACCTCTCTACCCCTGGTACCCCCTTCACTGCCACCTCTCTACCCCAGGTACCCCCTGCACTGTCACCTCTCTACCCCTGGTACCCCTGCACTGTCACCTCTCTATGCCTGGTACCCCCTGCACTGCCACCTCTCTATCCCTGGTACCCCTGCACTGTCACCTCTCTACCCCTGGTACCCCCTGCACTGTCACCTCTCTACCCCTGGTACCCCCTTCACTGCCACCTCTCTACCCCAGGTACCCCCTGCACTGTCACCTCTCTACCCCTGGTACCCCCTGCACTGTCACCTCTCTACCCCTGGTACCCCCTTCACTGCCACCTCTCTACCCCTGGTACCCCCTTCACTGCCACCTCTCTACCCCAGGTACCCCCTGCACTGTCACCTCTCTACCCCTGGTACCCTTGCACTGTCACCTCTCTATGCCTGGTACCCCCTGCACTGCCACCTCTCTATCCCTGGTACCCCTGCACTGTCACCTCTCTACCCCTGGTACCCCCTGCACTGTCACTTCTCTACCCCTGGTACCCCCTTCACTGCCACCTCTCTACCCCAGGTACCCCCTGCACTGTCACCTCTCTACCCCTGCACTGTCACCTCTCTATGCCTGGTACCCCTGCACTGTCACCTCTCTACCCCTGGTACCCCCTGCACTGCCACCTCTCTATCCCTGGTACCCCTGCACTGTCACCTCTCTACCCCTGGTACCCCCTGCACTGTCACCTCTCTACCCCTGGTACCCCTGCACTGTCACCTCTCTACCCCTGGTACCCCCTGCACTGTCACTTCTCTACCCCTGGTACCCCCTTCACTGCCACCTCTCTACCCCAGGTACCCCCTGCACTGTCACCTCTCTACCCCTGCACTGTCACCTCTCTATGCCTGGTACCCCTGCACTGTCACCTCTCTACCCCTGGTACCCCCTGCACTGCCACCTCTCTATCCCTGGTACCCCTGCACTGTCACCTCTCTACCCCTGGTACCCCCTGCACTGTCACCTCTCTACCCCTGGTACCCCTGCACTGTCACCTCTCTAACCCTGGTACTCCTGCACTGTCACCTCTCTATGCCTGGTACCCCCTTCACTGTCACTTCTCTACCCCTGGTACCCCTGCACTGTCACCTCTCTACCCCTGGTACCCCCTGCCTGCACTGTCACCTCTCTACCCCTGCACTGCCACCTCTCTATGCCTGGTACCCTCTGCACTGTCACCTCTCTACAGTTGTGTAAAGTTTTGCTTATGTGCTCCCCTCTAGCACTGTAATAAGGACTAACCTTTGTACCATGTCCTGTAGGCAGAAGGTGGTCCCAAACTCAGCAACATCCACAGCCCAGCCCCAGTCACAGTTCTCACTGGCAAGACAGACTGCTCTCTGGATCCTCCATGCACTTCCTGCTTTTCAAATAGCCCGCCCACAAAGTCTTCTTCACAGGCATAGCAGCATAGGTTGCAGGGTGGGCGGACAGAGGGATATGGACGGGGGTGGAGCAACCTCCCTCCTCTTTCATATACTGTACATGGCAAGTGAGGGGGAGCTGTGCTGTGCTGTCTGCCAGACTCAAATCACAGCCAGCCACCAGCGTGTGTCTGCTAGGCAGGCTCTTCTCTCTGCAAGGAGCCTCTCCGTCTATGCAGGGAAGAAAGGGGCGGAGTCCCGCATAACGGCCCCGCCCACACCCGACATCAATGCTTAATTCTGACAGCTTCACTCACTCTCCTGCCCCCATCGCCCACCAATCCCTCTCCTGCCTCAGATCGGCCACCAATCCCTCTCCTGCCTCAGATCGGCCACCAATCCCTCTCCTGCCTCAGATTGCCCACCAATCACTCTTCTGCCCAGCCAGATTGTAGCAGAACACTGCCACCACTTCACCTATCACTGCGCCCCCCTTCCTCCAGCAATTTGTTCCGCCCAGGGCACCCGCCCCTTCTGCCCCCCCCTTGTACCGGCCCTGGTGGGGACCATGAAAAAGGCAAAGCTGATTGAGCAAGACTGAGCTCACTGTCAGATAATGAGATGTTCAAAGCTGTAGATTTGTGAAAATTTACCTGTAGGCCTAAAATGTGGGCAAACTCTTTAAGAGTCTTAATAAGATTGGGTGCAGAAATGTGTGGGGAGGAGAGACATACAAGCACATCGTCAGCAAATAGACATAATTTGTAGTGGTGATGACCCCCCCCAGCTTAATACCTTTGACTAATTAATTAGTATTTTTCAGACAGTATGAAAACTCTGAAAATATTTTACAGGACCCCCTATGGGTTTTCTATAGGGTTCTCAGGCACTGCTGTATAGAGTTTGTAAATGGGAAAGTTCTGATTATGACATAATTGCAGACATAATATGATTCATTTTTTGTTGTTGTTGTTGCTAAGAGTTTTGGGCCTCATTCACATTGGATGTTTTTTTCAGCTGCTCCTAGGGGCGTCTGGCGTTTTTTTCCTACCTCTAAACACCCCTGCATGTTAGCCCATGTGTCCATCTACACATAGACTTTTAAAGGAGTTTAGAGGCAGAAATAAAATCCATTGCAAGGGTGTCCTGGAGCAGTGGCATTTCGACAGAAAAGACGTTTGACGCATGTAAACGTGCATTAGCACTTGAGCATTAATTTATATCGATAGCCAGAATAAATGATCATTCTGGCTAGTTAAATTAATTACCCTGCAAACGCCTAACACGGCTAAATGCGCCTAAACGCATTTACAAGCATCAAGCTTTTTTTTTTTTTTCTGCAAAAGTGCCCCTGCCAGGAGAGCTAGAGAAATGTCCTGTGTGTATGAGGCTTTACAGAGTGTCTTCCCAATATAATGTGTTTAATAGAAATAAGAAACTGCAAAAATAATAAGTCTTTAACTTTGCCACCATTTTGGAGTTTAGAAATGTTGTCAGAATTTGACACTGTGAAGATGTGTGCTGACTCCAGACAGAAAAGTTTGTGGATTCATTGTTTCTTACAACAACTTCTTCTCTCTGTGGTGGGGTCGTTTTTCCATTGTTTTCGGTGCAGTTCACATTGTGTAATCCATGAGAAACACATTAACCTTTCAATTTATTGTTCGTCGATAGAAAATTGATCGGCAGAAAATTTTCAAACTTGTCCTTTGTTTTTTCAGCTCAAAAACGTCACAACTGATTACCGATTTGTGTCCATTAACTGGCCGAAAAACGAAAAAACTGTCCAAATAACCAAATTTCAGCTGATTTTTCGTATAGTGTAGTATGGCCATCATTAGTCTAACCTGGTATAGGATTATTCATTAAAGGTGTCAGTTGGTTATAGTTGTAAATCGATAATCGTGTGTGTGGCTCTCTATTCACTATTAATGAGAGGACCCTGCAGGCCTTTGCCACTTTTTGCTGCGCAATCAACGCTTATTACTTGCTTAGCTTGGATGATACAGGGTTAATGATCACTAACATAGTAATCCATAATATATCTTCAAAGAAAGTGCATTGGAGTGGAGGGGGGGGGGGGGGTTCTTAAGAGTAAAATTTTTTTTTTTTTTTTTGCAGTAATTTGCTTCTGTATAACAGCAAAGAAAAACAAAAAACAGAGGAGACATTTTAATATTGCTGCACATTAATCAATGGCAGTTATCGGAATAAAGAAATACTGAGCAAATGAATGATGCAGTGAGCACCCGAATGCTACTACATGGTCTGTGCAGCACACGTATTGAGGCCATGTGTACCACAGCTGGATTCATAATAAATATACAATGAGCCTAAAGTCACCAGGATGGGTGTTGGTGTGCTATACACAGGCTATTGTATTAGGAAATGCACCCCAAAGCCTACTACACACTATAAGATTATTGGACAAGTTATGGTCTGTTTTTTTGCATGCTAGTCTCCATATCAAAATCGAATAGGTTACTAAAGTATGAAAATTTTCTTACCACAGAATACAAATTTGGAAGTGATATAATGTATTTGTATCTTTGGACGAAAAGAAGGAAACCATCGCAATGGGACACAGATGGCGGAAAAAAGCCTGTCAGTGGTTTTAACCCTCCCATACTCTATCTATCCAAACTGAAAAAAAAAAAGTTTCTCTATCGTTTATTGACAGACGCAGCTTTATATCTTTTTGACCATTGGGTTATGCTGCCCCCTACAGGAGTAGGACACTAGGCAGGAAAAAAACTTCATCACGCCTATAGGGCAAGTCCCTACAGGCAAAACCCCATACACTTTGCTACAGCCCTCAGTTTGTTTCTGCCTAGTTTAAGAGTAGGACCAATTCCCTGCTGGGACTTCTGTCTTAGCTGTTATTTTTTTGGGGAACCTTTTTTGTAATTTATGTCTTTTAGTTAGAGTTCCTGGAGAACTACAAGCAACAGCCGGATGGGAGGTAATCTGTTCGGAGCGGTGCCCACCTGATATCGTGGTATGGTAAGTGTCCCCCAATTCTCTGGCGGTCTCGGGGTGGACGTGGGCCCCCTCCATGGAATAGTCGGACACTCGGGTATCTTGTCGGTTCCCCTGGCCTCTCGGGTATACCAGGCCCCCCTCCCATGGCAGGTTCCTACCTCTGGGGGGTGGATATATTGTGGCTGCTGCGGCGGTTCTGTGGGCCGGGGGGGCGTTTCTCTGGTGGTGTCTTCTTCCGGGGACCCTCCGATGCCTTTGGTCTGCTGACCCCATTTTGCTGTAGACCCCATAGGAATGCAATGGGCGGCCATTTTCTTGTAGTCCACGATTGCTGGACAGTAAAGGGAGAAACCAAACACTAAGAATCGACTGATATCAGTTTTTCGTTGCCCATACCGATATTTTGGCCATTGCATATCGGCCGATATGGGCCGATATTTTGAACATTTAAAGTTTTGCAAAATAAACACAATTTTCAACACAAATCTGTTACTGAACATGTTAATGTTTGTTTATTCACATTTTTAACATTAAGGGCTCGTTCTTCGCACCTTAACTGCTTGAAAACTATTAGGAAAACTGCACTTGCAGGGACATCAGTTTCACATCATCTGATTGTGAATGATGCATAAACTGCTGCAGTAGTGCACTCACTCACTGCAATAATTTTAAATCACTACTGCAGTGCAGTGCAGTCAGTGAAAAACTGCTAGAAAAAAAGGTAGACAAACAGCTAGACAGTGGATTGAGTCAGTGGACTACCGCTGCAGTAGTGCACTCACTGCAATGATTTTAAATCACTACTGCAGTCAGTGCAAACTAAACTGCTAGAAAAAAGGGTAGACAACAACAAACAGCTAGACAATGGATTGGAGTAGTCAGTGGACTACTGCTGCAGTAGTGCACTCACTGCAATTATTTTAAATCACTAACTGCAGTCAGTGAAAAACTGCTAGAAACAAAACTAGACAGTGGGGAGTCAGTGGACTACTGCTGCAGTAGTTACACTCACTCGCTGCAATCATTTGTGACTGCAGTATTGATATAAAATTATTGCAGCAGTGAGTGACACACTACTGCAGCAGTAGTCCACTGACTCCAATCCACTGTCTAGCTTTTTTTCTAGCAGTTTTGCACTGACTGCAGCACAGCGCAGTCAGTGCAAAACTGCTAAAAAAAAAAGCTAGGCAAAAGCTAGACAGTGGAATGTATTGGAGTGGAGTGGACACTAGTACTATACTATTACACTTTCAATACTCCCAGTTAAGTAGAACAATATTATAGTGCAGAAAGCAGAACATTTCAGCATGTCCATGGTCACCTGTTAAACGGCTTCTGTTTTGTTCATATAATGCTGCCACTTCATTAACATGCTCAGAAGGAGAGGAGGAAAGAGGAGCAGAGAGAAAGAGAGGTATCTTCTAGCATGGGAAGCAAGTCTTTTGTAGCGTGCCTCATTTTCTTTCCACCACTGAAGAGGATCACCACTTCTTCTGCCAATTACTGGTTCCTTCCAATAGAGATGAAGTTCATCATCCAGGCTCATTATTGCAGATTCAGAAGAATCTTTTATTGAGGCCCCAATAAAACGCTGAAAATGTCATGATCAATTCGACCTTGATGAAAAAGATTCTCTTCTCTTCGTTGTTGTCTTTTTGGACATTTTTCTGTTTTTGCAGCGTGCTGCTCTTTCAGATTATAAAAATGCTGTTCTGGACTTGTCTTTTCGGCAGGAACCTCCTGCACCTCCTGTTGAATATCTTCTGTCAACCATTGTTTTGCCTTGACCAATACATCATCAGAAGAGAAAGCATGGTTCTTGTATTGAGGACTCAGAAGACTTGCCAGCACTACATTTTTAATCTCTTCATGCTTCTCAAAACATATATCAATCAAAGCTCTCTGGCTTGACAGACCATCATTTGAAAGTTGGAGGATGTTGTGTGCCATGACACTGAGGTCTGACATATCAGCAAGCCTCATTCCTTTCCGCATGTTGGCTTCGCTGTCTCGAAGGAGCACAAGCATCACTCAGTCTTTGGTGATTGCCCATTCTTCAAGCATGCCTAGAAACATTTCTCTACTGTACTCCCCAGTATGGTATCCTTGCATCACTTTTGTATTCAAGACCAATTGCCTTTTTGTCCATCGGCTGTCAATGAAGTGGCATGTGAGATGCATTCTCTGTTTGCAGCATAGCCTTTTCTTCACAACGACCTTTTGGTGAATCTTTCCCAGCATTTCAGTTCAATAATTTTTCTCACTCTTCAGTGTGTACCTTGGCTCAAGTATGGACATCAACCGCCTAAATCCTGAGTCAGACACCATTGTAAATGGCTGGTTATCAGTGACCATCATCTCTGTGATTACTCTGTCCAGCAGTTGGGATCTTCCATCTGAATCTAGACAGTGACACCTGTTTTTATTCTGAAACATATCTGTTATTGTTGGGTAGATGTATAGATGCGCTAAACCCGGATGATAAAAGCAGCACCTGAATTCCTGAACCTTTGGAATAGAAAATAAACTGATATATGAAGGTGCGCTAATAGAAAAGGTGATTAAATACATAGACTATATAGTATATAGTGACACAAAAATTAGTCATAAATTGCTACAAAGCAAAATAAAAAAATATATACAAATAAGAGAAAAGTGTGGCAAAAACAACATATTTTCAATTAAACCAAAAATGGTAAATGAATGAAGTGCCGAGTGAGGTGAAAAAATGTAAGAAGCCTCTTAGAATGTGAAATCTTCAGGCAAGTCCATAGGATTTTAGACTGCAATCAGGGTAAAGGTGGTTCACTTATTTAACCCCTCGAGTTCTGCATGCAGATCCCCTGTGTGCACACAATAAGGTGGCTCCTTACCCGATACATAGTATCAATGGGCTCATAGAAATATAGCCTCGATAGCCAAGCTATGGGATGTTCATCAATACGGCAAGTATCGCTCAGAACTGCAGGACAAAAACGCCACTCCTACACCACGCCCGGATCCGGCAGTAGCTTCCAGCGTCAGCCACAGACTCTCCGCAATAACACCAGGAAAACCACAAAAACTGGCATCCACTGTGATTGGAGTCCGCTCCTCCTGGAGTACCAGGAGGTATTTCAAAATCACATTTATATGCATTTTGTTTTTTCTGTGCTGCATGATATAACTGAATATGATGAACTCTTAGATGGGCCCAAAGATTTTACATATTTTTGTTTTTTTGCAGTTACTGATCCCTTATATTGTTTGTGCCTGTGTGGCACACTGCTGTTTTTCCTGGAGATGGTTGAGACGAGAAATAGTCCCAGACCACATTTTTACTTTCTCTTACATTCTCTGACAGTCGCCGCCTACGCATACAATCTGCACGTCTGGGTATTGGTCTTATCCACAGGAGTAAGCTAGGCAGAAGATTTTGTTAGAATATACACAAAAACTTTGTATAGACACACCTACAGGGGGCTTTCCCTTTGGTCCAGCAAGCTGCATTCCCAATTCAGTTTGTCTCTGCCTAGCATAGGAGTAGGCTGTAGTATCCATGTAGTGTATTGGCTGTATAGGCTGTAGTAGTGTATAGGCTGCATGTAGTGTATTGGCTGTATAGGCTGTAGTATCCATGTAGTATAGTGTAATGTAGTATCCATCTCCATTGCAATTTGAAAGAGACAATAAGGTTAAAAAAATGGCTGGCTGGCTGCTCGCACCCTGTTGTGGGTTGGCTGGCTGCTGTCACCCTGTTGTGGGTCTGTGGCTGATGCCTGGCAGTGTGGATGGCTGGCTGGCACCCTGTTTTGGTTCCGTGGCTGACGCCTGGCAGTGTGGGTGGCTTGCTGGCACTCTGTTGTGGGTCAGTGGCTGACGCCTGGCAGTGTGGGTGGCTTGCTGGCACCCTGTTGTGGGTGGCTGGCTTGGTATCACTCATCCTGGCCTGTTGTGGGTGGCTGGCTTGCTGGAACACTGTGGTCAGGGGCTGGCTTGCTTGGAACCCTGTTGTGGGGTGGAAGGCTGGCTGCTGGCACCCTGTTGTGGGGTGGGTGGGTGACTGGCTGGCACCCTGTGTGCTGGGTGGCTGGCTGGTACAGGCCCAGGGGCTGTAGCTGGCTAGCTGGTACAGGCAGGCCTGTGGCTGGCTGGCTGGTACAGGCCTGTGGGTGTGTGTGTGGCTGGCTGGCACCGGGCAGCTGTAGGTGGGTGTATGTATGCGGCGGCTTTGTTAAACACACTGTGTGCACTCACTGTACACTCACTGTCCCGTGACTCCCGACTCCAGACGAGGCTGAGGAAGGCGGCCTAAGAAGGCAGAAGCTGTCCCAGTGCGGGGGGGCGCGTGGCGTCAAGACAATATCGGAAATATCGGTAACCTCCGGGGCCGATTCCGATATATCGTGAAAAGTGCATATCGGCCCTCGATATATCGGCCTTGCCGATAATCAGTCGTTCACCTACTAAACACTCTAGGCATAACCCAGGTGCTTTTCTATTACCTGTGTTAAATCGATCTTTCTGCTGCACAGAACGTTCCTGGAAGCCTCCTTCTCGATTTGGTAATGTTTTTGGGATCCCTTGTTGGTATTCTTCACTCACACTGTGTGAATGTGTTAGGCTGCGACTTGCTATACCGCTAGTTCTGCGGTCCGATTGCGTTTTTTTACAACTTTTTTTAAAGTGACACTGCATCTTTTTAATTTCAGTGTAAATGGAGTTCCAGGACAAAGTTTCACCTACAGACCCCCTCAGTGCAGCGGCGGAACCCTCGGAGTCGCAGCCCTTGTCGGCTTTTACAGCAGTTTTGGAAAGGCTGGTGTTAAAAATGGATTTAGTGTTGAAAAGTACCTTTGCCTTCACCTCCCTCTGTAGTATCTTCAGATTCTGAGGCAGATATGGCCGCGCAGACGCATCCCACCTTGGTGGCTCTGTGTCATCACATTCTGATGACGAATCGGACATGTCCTCGTCAGCCACCGCGCGGGAAAGCGCATTGGTGGAAGCACTTATAGTTTCAGTGCGAAAAACTTTAAAAATGGTGGATGAGTCTACAGTGTCAGGAATGCAGGTGTCTTTTAGCACCCGCAAATCCCAGAAATCGGGCAAGGTGTTTCCCTGCCCGGAAGTTTTGGATAATATTGTCAATGAACAGGAGGGGTGCATCAGGCACATGCTAGTGGTGGCCAAGCGTTTCAAACGCCGCTATCCCTTCGCCGATGCGGTTTCCACTCCAAAGGTGGATCATCCGGTTTCCAGACTGAATAAGTCTACTGTGGTCCCGGTGGAAGATTCTCCGACCTTTATGGACCCCATTGATAGACGGATTGAGTCTCTGTCCCGCCATTTACATGTTAGCAGGCTCAATATTGAAACCAATATTTGTGACCACCCTGGTGTCACAGATAGGCTTGTGACGGTATCAGATTTTCATGCTGCGATTAATTGATTAAGGTTTTGCCACGGTATACGGTATTATCACGGTATTCTATTATTAAATTTAAATTATTAAATTTCCACCTCACTTCAATTTCATTGCTGAATTTAGGGGCTTTGGTTCACTTATGCACATTATTATATAGTCAGTCAGTACAGACTCTGTGAACCAGGCCTAAAATAGGTCATCAAGCAGTGTCTGGCCTAACTGGTGATAACTGGTCCTGTGGCTCGGCTCCGATCCGATGGCCTGGTCATTAAGAGGGCAAATCCTTGTGGTCAAGATGTGGTTAAACCTGAAGGAGGTGTTGTTTATAAATTACTTTACTATTGCTTTAGGCCTGGTTCACATGTATGCGGGTTGGTGGTTCACATGTATGCGGGTTGGCGGTTCACATGTATGCGGGTTGGCGGCCCACATTTGCACAGGCATAGCAGCCCATTGATTTTGAACGGGCTGCCATGCCCTCATTTTCCGCAGAAAAAAGGTGCATGCAGCATTTTTTTTAAAATTCAGTGGCCTTGAAATCCATCCTGCTTTTGCACCATGCGACTAACCTGTAGTTCCTGCTCTGGCAAGCTTTCTGCATTTTTTGTATACGTGGGCACGGCATTTAAAAACAGTTTGCGTGTGCAGCAACGGCAGGTAAGTCGCATGGTGCAAAAGAAGGATGGATTTCATGGCCACTGCATTTTTTTAAATTCTGCATGCACCTTTTTTCAGCTGAAAACGCAGGCATAGCAGCTCAAGCCCATTCACATCAATGGGCTGCTATGTCTGTGCAAATGTGGGCCCCCAACCCGCATACATGTGAACCGCCAACCCGCATACATGTGAACCACCAACCCGCATACATGTGAACCACCAACTCTCATACATGTGAACCACCAACCCGCATACATGTGAACCAGGCCTAAAGCAATAGTAAAGTCATTAATAGATAAACACACCGGTCCTCCTGCAGGTTTAACCACTTCTGGATCGCAAGGATTTGCCCCTTTAAAGACCAGGCCATCGGATCAGAGCGCCAGGACCAGTCATCACCAGGTAGGCCAGACACTGCTTGATGGCTATATAATAATGTAATGTGGGCTGCTATGCGTGTGTGTGTGTATATATATGTGTATATATATATATATATATATATATATATATATATATATTAGAGCTGCACGATTCTGGCCAAAATGAGAATCACGATTTTTTAGCTTGGAATAAAGATAAAGATCGCGATTCTCTGTGTAACAAAAAAAAAATTGGGATAACTTTACTGTTCCGTTTTTTTTTTTTTTTTTTATTCATTAAAGTCTATTAATTGCGTTTGAAAGACTGCTGCTCAAATACAGTGTGACATAAAATATTACAACAATCACCATTTTATTCTGTAGGGTCTCTGCTAAAAAAATATATAAAATGTTTGGGGGTTCTAAGTACTTTTCTAGCAAAAAAAAACTGATTTTAACTTGCAAGCAACAAGTGTCAGAAAAAGATCCAGTCTTTAAGAGGTTAAACCTTCATTTCTCCCTGGCAGAGGGAAGGAAAAAATACAATGTAATCATTTTTGTTTATAGTTAGGAGACTTAATGCTGAAAGGCATTAGCTGTGTGAGTGAATGAGTCATCCAGCTCACTGAAATGTATCAATTCACAAGTCAGGCAGACTTGACAGAGAAACTCGGTATTTTAAAAATGCCACAATAACAATACCGTGGCTATGCAATACCGCGATATATCGAATTACCGAAAACCGGCATATGTCTAGTCACAGACCATCACTGAATGAGTGAAGTTACTTAAAGGTCACTTGGAAACGGAACCGCTTTCTCCGGGGCTGATTGAGCTCATGGATCAAATGGCTCAAGCCCTGCTGTATATATGTGATGCATCGCTGGATGCGGCTTCCCTGGTGGCCAGAGTGTCTGCGGTGGGGATTGCTATTAGACGCATGGTGTGGTTAAAGAGCTGGTCTGCGGACCAGGCTTCCAAAAAGGCTCTTTCTGACCTTCCCTTTACGGGGCAGCGGTTGTTTGGATCCTCCCTGGATGAGTTGATCAAAAGCCTTATGGGTGCCCTCAATCCTCTAAGGGCAAGGCACCACGTACTAGACGGGGGCCTTCTTTTACTGCTCATAAGCGGCTTTTTCGTGCCTCCGGGTCGCAGGAAAAAGGAAAGCTTTTCAGGTCTTCTGGGGGTTCCAAAAAAACATGGTCAGGTAAAATTGAAGACAGGCCAATCCGTATCTGCAGGCTAATCCTCGTTTTCATGAAGGGACGCCCTCACTCGTTTCTGGGGTCGGGTGGGGTGGGGGGACGTCTTTGCATCTTTCCAGAGACTTCCTTGTTTCAGGACAGATTGGTTCAGGTAACCGATCCGATCAGGGTACAAGGTCGAATTCCAGTCTTGACCGTCGGACAGGTTCTTCCCGTCCAATCTTCACCTATCTCCAGACCGGTTAAGGGATCTTCGAGAGGCGGTACAAGATCTGCTGTGGCAAGGGGTGATTGTGCCGGTTCCTTCTCAGGAACTCTTTCAAGGGTTTTATTCAAACCTGTTTACTATGCCCAGGAAGGAAGGCAAAGTGCATCCAATCCTGGACCTCAAGTGAAGTTTTGAATGGAGTCCATTCACACAGTAGTGGTGTCCCTACACCAGGGAGACTTTTTGGCCTCCATAGATATCAAGAAAGCATATCTACACATTCCTAAATACGCTGGACACCAGCGTTTTCTTCGCTTCACTATAGGAGAGGAGCATTATCAATTTGCGGCATTACCCTTTGGTCTCGCCTCATTGGACAATGCGTCTGCAAGGTTGTCCGGTCCAGATTCAATCGGACAATGCCACGGTCGTAGCGTACATCAGTCATCAAGGGGGCACCAAGAGTGTCTTGGCGGCCCAGGAGGTGGCCGAGATTTTGGATTGGGCGGAGAAGTTTATTCCGTCATTCTCTGCTGTGCACATCCCAGGGGTGGACAACTGGCAAGCGGATTACCCAAGTCACCAGGTGTTGGATCAGGGGGAGTGGTCCCTGCATCCGAAGGCGTTTCACCTCCTGTGTGTCTGATGGGGGACACCCGATGTCGACCTGTTTGCTTCTCGACTCAACAAGAAGGTTCAGAGGTTTGTAGCCAGGTCAGGGGATCCTCTGGCCGACGCCATAGACGCAATGGTGGCTTCTTGGGATCAGTATTGGCTGATCTATGCGTTCCTTCCGCTGAAACTCCTGCCGAGGCTTCTGCGCAGAATAGAGGTGAAAGGGATTCCGGTCATTCTGGTGGCCACAGACTGGCCTTGCCGTTCTTGGTTCGCGGACCTGGTAAGGTTGGTTGCGGATGCTCCTTGGAAACTTCCTCTCAGGGAAGATCTGCTGTCTCAAGGGCCGATCTTCCATCCTGCTTTACAGTCGACGCCTTTAACTGCGTGGCTGTTGAAAGCCAGGTATTGAAGGATAGGGGTCTTTTTGACTCCGTGATTCCTACACTACGCTGGCCATTGAAGGCCAGGAAGTCTACTTCCAGGAAAATCTATCATCGTACGTGGAAATCATACATTTCATGGTGTGAATCGCTGAAAGTGCACCCTCGCTTGTTTTCGATAGCTAGGGTTTTGACCTTTCTTCAAAAAGGGGTTGAACAGCATTTGGCTTTGGGCACTATCAAAGGCCAAGTGTCGGCTTTGGCTATTTTTTTCCAACGTCCTTTAGATGCGCATGCCCTGATTCGCACTTTTATTCAGGGGGTGCGTCATATGGCTTTCCGAGGCGATCCCCTCTCCCTTCTGGGGATCTGAATTTGGTATGATCTGTTCTTCAAAAACCTACTTTTGAGAACATTAGGGAGATTCCTCTGCTTACTTTATCTCAGAAGGTTGCCTTTATGGTGGCTATCACTTCTGGCCGCAGGTTGTCTGAATAAGCGGCGTTGTCCTGCCGTTCCCCTTATCTGGTGGTCCACAGAGATAAGGTGGTACTTCGACCTAATCAGTCCTTTCTTCCTAAGGTGGTTTCTGACTTCCATTTGAATGAAGACATTGTGCTGCTTTCACCCTGTCCTAAGCCCAAGCATCCCAAGGAAATTGCTTTGCATTCTTTGGATGTGGTTCGGGTAATTAGAGTTTACCTGGCGGCTACTGAATCTTTCAGGAAATCTGACTCTCTTTTTGTCCTTACCGAAGGACCTCGTAAAGGATTGGCTGCATCTGCTGTGACCATATCCAGGTGGTTCAGGCTTATTCACTCAGGGGCGTAGATAATTTTTTTTTCCTGGGGGGGGGGGGGGATCAGCCTTGAGTACCCAGAGAACAATAATTGGCACGTTTGCTATGCTGTGACAAAGTGTGGTGTGTATATATACAGTATATACAGCGCCCCCAGCAGGCACATCTGTTAGTGAATCAAATAGTAAGCATGGCTTCAATGTCAGCCGGGCCCTGCCTGTCAGCCTCGAGGATAAGACAGGTGGTCTTCCCAGTAGCAGTGCGGCTCCCGCAGCTGATAGGGTACACTAGCCTAGCTGCTGTGAAATTGATCGATGCTCGGGGGGGGGGTTTGGACCCCCCCTTATCCACGCCTCTGTATTCACTAAAGGGTCAGGTTCCTCCTTTTCCGGTGAAGGCGCATTCTGCTCGAGCGCTTAATGCTTCTTGGTCTTTTTGCCATTAGGCGTCAGTGATGCAAGTTTGCAAGGCGGCAACTTGGTCGTCGATGCACACGTTCACAAAATTCTAGGGATGCACCGAAATTTCGGCAACCTAAATTTTTGGCCGAAAATGGGCTTATTCCATTTCGGCCGAAAATGGGTTAAAGATGCCGATATTAAAGATGGCCGCCGCGGGCCCAGTGCAGGTTTCAAAAGACCCGCCTCTGGCCGGCGGCCTGCCTCCCAGTGATGTCACTACTACTGCGATCTGTGCATGAATGAACTAACACACCGAGCGGGTGGGCGAGCGGCCGCTAAAAGCTAAAACGATGTGAGCGCTTCACTTCCCTGTCAGGCATGTATCTCCTCTGACAGGGAAGTGAAGCGCTCACATAGTTTTAGCTATTAGTGGCCGCTCGCCCGCCCGCCCGGTGTGTTAGTTCATTCATGGACAGATCGTAGTAGTAGTGACATCACCGGGAGGCGGGCCGCCGGCCAGAGGCGCGTCTTTTGAAAGGAAGGACACCGGAGGAGCAGAGTAAGGAGATTGCATCCTTGGGATGGGGAGGGACGCTGTACTGCCGAGAGGGACGCTGAGGCGGGGGGGGGGGGAGGGTGTACTGCCGAGAGGGACGCTCAGGCAGGGGGTGGGAGCTGAGGTGAGCTTACCAATGGTATCTAGTAGTATGCAGCATGAGGGGGTTAATGTATTGCCACTGCTGGTCACTGATGCATTAGTGACCGACCAGTGGCAGTTAATTAACCCCTTTGTGCTGCATTAGTACAACCAGTATCAGTGCAACCAGTGTTAATTAACACTGATAATGGTTGCACTAATGCAGCACAAAGGGGTTAATTAACTGCCACTGGTCGGTCACTAGTGCATCAGTGACCAGCAGTGGCAATTGATTAACCCCCTCATGCTGCATAATACAAATACCATTGGTAATTAAATTAACCACTTGCCAACCCGTCACAGTACATATACTGTGACAGAGTGGCAGCGACAGGTGTACGTTGCTGCCTGTTTTGGTGTATGCCCCTGTTCTATCTATTTTAAAATTATTTGGGGGAAAAAGTCATTTTCGGTTTCGGTTTTCGGCCAAGGGCATCCTGCATTTTCGGTTTCGGTTTCGGCCCAGAATTTAAATTTCGGTGCATCCCTACAAAATTCTACAAGGTAGATGTGTCGGGGCAACTTCAGATGCCTCTTTTGGCTGCAAGGTTTTACAGGCTGCTGTCTAAAAGAGAACTTTTTTCTGTTTGAGGGTGTATGTTTTTTCTAGGTGAGCTCCAGTTGTTCCTGGTTGAGCTTCTTGTTACCTGGTTGGCTACGTTTAGCCTTGGGAAATTCCGTTTTTCTTTAAATTTTTTTCTCCCACCCTTCATGCAAATACTGCTTTGGGACGTCCCAATGATCAAGAAGATACGAAGATGCGTCTGTCAATGAACGATAGAGAAAACTGGATTTTGGACTTACCGTAAAATCCTTTTCTCTGAAGTTCATTGACAGACACAGCACCCGCCCCTCTAATTTTGAGTGGAATGGGGTTGTTGCCTTCTAAACACTGCTTGCTCAGAAACTGAGGCCTGTAGCAGAGTGTGTGGGGTTATGCCCCCATAGGCGTGGTGACGTTTTTTTTTTTTTTGCCTAGTTTCCTAGTCCTGTAGGAAATAGCATAACCCAATGGTCAAGATATGAAGCTGCGTCAGTCAATGAACTTCAAGATAGAAGAATTTTATGGTAAGTCAAAAATCCATTTTTTTCCTATAGTTCTAGTTTAAAGTAAATGAAAAATCCAGCAGCAAGGATAGTGAACTCCCCAATTACTATGACAGATATGCAGAGGAAGGAAGGTGTCCGGAGATCTCACCACACCAAAGGTCAATTACTTTTCCATATTCATTGTTGGTGGGGTTTTCCCAACACCAATATCCCAGATATGCTGTCCAGTGAAATTTCTTTGTTCAGGAGTAGAATTGGCTATCCATTAGGGTTTTGGGAATGATAAATCTCTGACACTCGCCACTGTATTCATTATTGTGGCACATTGTGGGACGTGCTGGAAATAGGAATTTGTGATCACTATGCCGCTTTTCCGTGTGCTGCATTATGAAAACACGGGGAAGATGTGACTCGACAGGGCAATTTCCAGTCCCTGTGCTTGGCCTCTTATCAGATGTGACACAGATTGAATCAGTCACAGATAAAGGCGCTCTTCAATTCAAGAGATTCACAAAAAGTTAACAGACAAATCATTCCACTCTAGAAAAATGGAAAGGCCCCTCAGCCCTCTCGCTGCTGCTGTGAAGCTGCTGCTAATGCCGCATGATATTACTTAATATTTTCTTTTCTCCCGATGAGAAATATTTTGCTGGAGTAATTTTTGGGGATATGTCAGGCAATGCAAGTTTTTTTTTTTTTTTTTGTTAAATTGGCTGTGAGCTGATCAATATCCTGCCAGGGACGAGAATTGTTAAAGAAAGAAGAAATGGAAAACGCACTTCTCTTATACAGTTTATTGCAGTGTACTGATCTGGGCTGTACAGAGACAAACACAAAATGTACCAGCAGCATGTAAGCAGAAAAAGAAGAATTTCTGGTCAGTGGCAGACTCCTAGTCCTGATCTTCATCCTCCTTGTTAGCCTCACTTAGCACCGGTTCACATATGTATGATGACAGACATTGCATGTGATTCGCAGCGCACTGCTCTGCCAATCACATGCAATGTCTGTGCGATGCAAATTCAGCCATACAGGTTGTGTGGCTGAATTTGCATCGGATTCAAACACAACTCGCACAGGACCCTTTTTTGGGTCCACACTAGAATCAGATTGCATGGGTGTTCATGCGATCCGATTCATGTCCGCATCAACAGTTCGCACTGCGATATGCGAACTGATCTATGGGTGTCATTAACTTTGTATTGACACCCCCCAGCGATTCGCATATGGCAGTGTGAGCTGCCTGTGAGTTGAGTGTGATGTGGGAACCCGCAGTGGATTCGCAGGGTTCCCGCATCGCATATGTGTTAACCGGGACTTAGTGCCAGACAGAGATCGCATGTAATTCGGAGCGCACTGCTCCTAAAATGACATGCGATCTCTGTGCGGTGCAAATTCAGCCATACAGTTTGTATGGCCGAATTTGAACTGCAATCGCACTAAAAGACGCACAGGACCCTTTTTTTGGTCCACAGCAGTATCGGATCGCATGGTGGTTCACACTAGTGCGATCTGATTCTGTGCGAACTTACAGATCGCACTGTGATATGCGATCTTATCTGGGAGTGTCGTTAACTTTTAATTGACACCCCAGCGTATCGCATATGGCAGTGTGAACTGCCAGGGGTGCGGATGCAATGCGGGAACACGCTGTATATTCGCAGCATTCCCGCATCGCAAAAAATTTGAACCGACACTTACACTGTATCATTTCCAGCAGTGAGCTTGCAGAAAAATTAGTTTAGTGAAGGCCAGAAATGGGGAGCAATTTAAAATTTTACAGAAGCTGCTTAATATGAGGCACCTTTCACACTTGTGCGACCTGAAATTCAAGTGAATTTGACACGACTTGAACACCGGTTCACATTTGTGCGATGCGGGAACGCTGCGAATATACGGCGTGTTCCTGCATCGCATCCGCACCCCTGGCAGTTCACACTGCCATATGCAATACGCTGGGGGTGTCAATTAAAAGTTGACACCCCCAGATAAGATTGCATATCGCAGTGCGATCTGTAAGTTCGCACAGAATCGGATCACACTAGTGTGAACCACCATGCGATCCGATTCTGCTGCGGACCAAAAAAAGGGTCCTGTGCGTCTTTTAGTGCGATTGCGGTGCAAATTCAGCCATACAAACTGTATGACTGAATTTGCACCGCACAGAGATCGCATGTAATTTTAGGAGCAGTGGGCTCTGAATTAAATGCGATCTCTGTGATCGCACTAATGTGAACCGGCACTGAAGCAATGTCTGTGTAATCTTGAGGTCTGTGGACCTCAAGTCGCATGAATGTCAGATCAAAGTAGTGCCGGGACTACTTGGAAGTTGCTGCAACTTGAAGTTGCACAGATATGAACTTATTCATTGGAAATCAGGTCGCAGGACAAGTCGCACAAGTGTGAAAGGGACCTAACACAGACCTGTTCTTGACTTGTAACCTCCATAGCAGTTGAGCTTGTCAAGACGATTTTTTAAATTTTGACTGTACAATAAAGATGCGTAATGATCTGTTTTGCTATTTAAAGCTGGCCGGAATCACGTGAATTATTCAAAGCAAACTGGCAGTGAGGACAATGGGCAGTTTCCCTTTCACATTATATATATGTACAGTATATTTATTATAATACATACAGAAATACATTGTACAGTATGTGCTTGATTGATAGGACTAGAAATGATGATAAGAAATAGAAAAAAACAGCTGCTGTAGTTATACTGCGGCTGGTCGGCTCTGTTATATAAAACGACGTACCTGTATTTGTTTAGTGTAGCAGTTAGTGGGGGCACGGCGAGATCGCTCCCCATGGAGACAGAACGTCGGTCTGCCAAAGTAAACATGGCACACCGCTGTTCTGTCAGCAATGAACACAGGGATCCTATGTTCATCCAGTAAGTACATCCCCCCACACAGTTAGAAAGCATCCCCTAGGCACACATATAACCCTTTGATCACCCCTGGTAAGTAACCCCTACCCTGCCAGTGTCATTAGTACAGTAACAGTGCATATTTTTAGCACTGATTACTGTAGTAATGTCACTGGTCCCCCCAAAAGTGGCACTTAGGTGTTCGATCTGTCCACCACAGTCCTGCTAAGAATTGCTGATCGCCGCCATTACTAGTAAAATAAATAAATAAATAAAAGTGACATAAATCTTTCCCCTAGTTTGTAGATGACTTTTGCACCAACCAATCAATATACACTTATTGGGATTTTTTTTACCAAAAATATGTAGCAGAATACATATTGGCCTAAACTGATGAAAAAAATTGATTTTTTTTTTATTTTTTTTATTTTATTGGGAATGTTCTATAGCAGAAAGTAAATAATATTGTTTTTTTTTTTGTTTGTAGCGCAAAAAAATAAAAACCGCAGAGGTGATCAAATACCATCAAAAGAAAGCTCTATTGTTGTATTCTATTGCAGCTTATCAATCATTAGATAAGGTGGCTAGACCAGTTTTCTTTTCTTTGGATTTTTTCCCTCTGTTTTGGTGATTTGGCCAAAAACACACCTCCTGTATTAGCGAGACACAGCTCTGGATGAATGAGCAGAGGAGACACAGCAGACAACAACATTGGCAGTCTTGGGGGGTTGAGTGTTAGGCCTCATACACACTGGACGTTTTTACAGCTGCTGTTTTTGGCATTAGACGTTTTTTTTCTGCAGCCAGTAAACTCCCCTGCATGTTATCCTAACCACACATAGGCTGTTATGAGCAGTTTTTGGCAGGGGCGTTTTCTGGCTGAAAAAAAATCCCAGAACTAGTAGGTTTTAAGAGGCGTTTTTAAGCTGTAAAAATGCTCTAACTCTGATGAAAGCTTAAAAAAGCTGAAAAACGCGGCTATTCGGCGTTTATCAACGCTTTTGAGCCATAAGCTTTTGTGGGAGTGTAGTTTTGCTAAAAAAAAAAAAAAAAAAGGAAAAAAGAATGCTACAGCTGAAAAAAAGCTAAGAAACGCTGAAAAACACTGCTGCAAAAAGCTGAAAAACTCCTTCTCCAGCTACAGCTTGCTACTAACAGTCTCTAGCATACCAAACTGAACATGTGCGTAGTTCCTCCAAGGCTCTGTACTATCAGGAGATGGATTGGGGACTGTGGAAGAAGTGAAGAATCAGAGAAGACAGGATTTTTTTTTATTAGTCTTCTGTAATATTCTAATTTTCTGAGATGCTGAATTTTGGGTTTTCACTAGCTGTAAGCCACAATCTTCAAAATTTAAAGAATGAAATGCTTGAAATATATCACTCTGTGTGTAACACATCTATATAAAATAAGAGCTTCACTTTTAGAATTGAATTACTGAATTAAATTCGTTTTTTGATATTCTAAATTTATGAGATGCACCTGTATAACTGTGTAAGCATGCTTTACTGCATATACAGACTGATTTTACTGTTGTGGGTTTAGTAACACTTTAAGTCTCGGTTCACACTGGGGCGACTTCAAAGTCGCCAGACTCTGAAGCCGCCCCGTACAGCGCGACTTTAGCGTGGCTTGCAAACGACTACTCTCATAGAAGTCAATGCAAGCCGCTCCAAAGTCGCCCCCAAGTAGTGCAGGAACCTTTTTCCAAGTTGGAGCTACTCGAGTCGCTCCGATTAGAACGGTTCCATTGCACTGCATGGAGCACGACTTGTCAGGCGACTAAGTCAAGTCGCCCCAGTGTGAACTGGGACTAAGTGGTTTGTCTCATCCATGTAAACTGATACAATCTGCTGGAGAGCTTGTGCTGTAAAAAATAATAGATTTGCTGGCTGGATTACCATATAAAAATAGAAGAAAGAAAGCCTAAAAAAAGGAAACAAATGCAGCCATCACATCTAAGAGATGGTAAACTGCAATAAAATAAATGTTTGCTTTTGGGTTTAGAGCTGCTTTAAGGAAAATAGCACTTACTGATCATGTTTATAGATATTTACTGATATTATTATTATTCATAATTTATGAAGAACTATTTAGGGAGCAGTTTAGTAAAAATGCCACAAAATGTGTAAAAGTTTATGTAAACCTAAACTTTTTTTAGTATTAAATCAAGTAAGCTATTTTTTTTGCTGTCTGTGTTAAGCAGGGGGGATGTCTCTTTACATTATATCCCAGGTACACAACAAGAAGGGTCCTTTAAGGGCTAATTCAAACAGACAATTAAGCCCTTCCTCCGTGCAGAACCACTGGCAGATGCGTGTGCATCCACCTCAGAGCTGCGTGCAGGCAGCCCATAGAAGTGGATGCACACGCAGAACCTGCACTTACACAATCACATGTCAAAGATTAACCTGTAAGCAGGAGTGGGTTCACAGATCCAAATGCAAAGGCTCTGTGTTCAGATCTGTGCTCCTGTCTGCATGTCAAACTTTCAGATACAATTGTGCCCATGCCGGTGCCACGTGTGCTTCAATTTCTGTGGGCTGCTTGCATGCAGCTCTGAGGTGGATGCACATGCATCTGTCACCAGCTCTGCACAGAAGACAGGCTTAAGCCCCGTACACACGTGCAGATTGTCGGCCAAAAAGATTCTGCCGACGACCGATCGGCCGATTTTCGGCTTGTTAGTATAATGCTTACGACAGCCGACAGCGCACTTTCGGCCGAACAGAATCTGTCGTGCAAGCATTAAAATTTTTGTATGCCGACACCAGAACGGCCGATTGTTTGCCAGTCAGTACAGATTTCGGCCGACAGACAGCAGATTTGCAAGACTGGGCATGCTCAGAAAAGAAAAAAGACAGGGAAAGTTAACTATCCCATGACATCACTTCTGCAGTCGGCGGACAAAATTTGTGTGAAGTCTTTTGCACTTTTCAGCGGACACGACAGCCCGGGGACAAAAGACGGCCGATCGTTCGGCCGACGATCGGTACGTGTGTACGGGGCTTTATTCTCCCAGCTGAATAAGTCCTTACACAGGCTCTCTGACCAGGTCCACCTGTCAGTTTTCAGGCAGACCTGATCAGAAGCTCCATGCAGGTCTATAGGTAGGCAGATGTTAAACGTACTTGTGTCAGTTCACATTGGCCTATCTCTGAGTGCATCCTTTTTGGATTTTCCAGACCTAAATGGAACTGATGAAAACTGGTACATCCAGCAGCCTATAGAACTCAAGGGTCTACCACAAAGCAAAGTCAAAATGCGGACAAACAGTGAACGGCAGGATGTCACAAAATCGACATCTATCTTGTACAGTTCTAGTTCAGCAGGGGATCTGCTTGCGGAATCCCTGCTGAATTGAGCATAGAGGTCTGCTTGAATCACTTAAAATCTCTTGCAAAGTGAAAAGAATTCCCAACTTCAGCTGGCCATACACTACTCAATCTGATCGTACAATCTCCTTTAGATCTACTATCATGTATGCAGTACAAGGGCCTGCCTGATTGGATACTACTTGCTTGGATTTTTAGTCTTTGTTATATTACATACTTTGATGTAACCATGCTAACCACAAGCATTACAGTTTGATAGTACAATCTCATTTAGATCTATTATTAACAAATGTGTAGTATAAGGGCCTTGCTGATTGATTACAAAATCCCAACTCTATTGACAACTAAAATAAAGCATTTTGCTTTTATATACCTTTTATAACTAAGTAGAAGTTTTAGTATTTTTTCAGAAGTAAAAATCGCTGACCGTTCCCTACAAACAGCTGACTAACTGCCCTGCTACATAAGGACACAACAGGCAGCCACTGCTGGGCTTAGTGCCATCACAGAGCAATATGCTGCACAATGAAGGTCACTACATTGTGAAATGGCAACCCCTGGTGGCATTTGTGCCTTATTTATATGTCCTTATTATTATTACAGGTATTAACCCAATGCCAATAATTTACGCAGCAATTTCACATCAGTCCCTATCTTACATGCATACACTCACACGTTCATACTAAGACCAATTATTATATATGCATGTCTTTGGAGTTTGGGAGGAAACCAGAGTACCCCGAAAAAACCCACAAAAGCCCTTTTAGAACATACAAACTCCATGCAGATAGTGTCCTATACTGAAATTTGAATCGGGGACCACAGTGCTGCAAAGCAGAAGTGCTAACCACTAAGTTTTTCTGCTGCCATCTCGTATGTAGTTGTAATGAGCAAATTCCTTTACAGATCAGAATTACAAGGTTGGCGATTCTTTCTCTCCAGTCTGCAGAGAATTGTACAATACAACAATGACTACTGTCTGTATTCATATGATCAGCAGAAAAAATTCAACAAGTAATTAATTTTAGGCAGCAACAGCCACATAGAATGTGTCTGCAGTCCAGGGCTGCTGGCCGGTCGTAGCTGGATTTATTCCAGGGGGATTGGATATGTATGTACATGTCATTATGGCGCTGTGTTGTTGCGCAGAGTAAGTGAATGCCGAGCTCTTTGTATGAGAGGGATTATTAGCATCACTCCTCACTGTGGAAATGTTTGCCCTTCACTTTTTCCCCTACTGTATCTCCTGGTGAGTTTCTGTAAGAGGCAATAAATATAGAACTGTTTTGTTCTTTTGGGACTTGTGACCCGAACTAATACTGTGACCACACACCAAGGTGACCCATCCTGGCACCTTGGTGTGCAGTCAAAATTTTTGATCAAATCAGGTTATGATGCTGCTGAGGCAATCTGAGAATGCCCCTCGCTGTATTGTGGATCTGTAATTCCTAATTATAATTTGTTTAACAAATTGAATTTGAGTCATTTAAAATCAAAGTTGAGTTGGGTATACGTGTCTTTTTTTTTTTTTTTCATTCGACAAGCAGGTTCAAGAAAAAAAAAGCTGGCAGGTACCCACACCAGCACAAGCAATGTTAATGCAGGGATCCTCCCCAAAAAAGACAGTTGAAAAGACAGCGGTACACATGTTCCAACATTCACCCAGTTCCTGCAGCGAATCCACATAAATGATATAACTGAAATCACGTGTATGAAGATCAGCAGTTTTTGATGTAGCTGCAACATTTTTGGGGCAAGTTGTCTGAATGCAGAACTCTGTGAGCCATTTGTCTATTGAATAGAGATGTATTCTGTATGAAACTTACTACGGAGGCCATCGTTTTCCCCTTAGGTGTTGATCCACTGGTTTTAGCCACAGTTGTGTCAGTGCCTGCCTTTATTTATTTATTTATTACAGGTATTTATATAACACTGACAATTTATGCAACACTTTTACATATTTAGGCTCCTTTCACACGGCCGCTCCGTGTGTCCGCAAATCATCCAATCCGTTTGCGGATGATTTGCGGACATAATGTAAGTGAATGGCACTGCGGGTGTCAGCGGAATACCATCCGCTGACACCCGATTTTCCTCCTGTCAGTTCTGTTCCGTTTTTACGAATGGAACAGAACCCCATTTTTGCTTCCGTGTAAAAAACGGAAAGGAAGGAAAATCGGATGTCATCGGTGTCATCCGCTGACATCCGCAGTGCCATATACTTACATTATGTCCGCATATCATCCACAAACGGATGGGATGATATGCGGGCACACGGAGCGGATGACAGAAATGTCATCCGCTCCGTGGAAAAAAAAAAAAAAAAAGTCCCGCAGCGGACCTTTCACACGGAGCGGCCGTGTGAAAGGAGCCTAAGACTCCGTTCACACTGGGGCGACCTGTCAGGCGACCATGTCACCTGACAGGTCGCCTGACAGGTCGCCTGCCATAGAGTAGCTGTGGACCCGTTCTAATAGGAGCGACACAAGTCGCTCCGACTTAGAAAAAGGGTCCGGAGCTTCTTTGGGGCGACCTGGAGCGACCTGCATTGACTTCAATGATATGAAGTCCGTGCGGGCCGCTCCGAGGTCGCGGTGCGAGCTGTGCACCGCGACCTGTGAGGTCGCCCCAGCAAGTAGCGTCGCCCCAGTGTGAACGGGGTCTTATTGTACATTCACATCAGTCCCTGCCTCCAAGGAGCTTACAATCTAAGGTCCCTAACTCACATTCATACATACACATACTGGGGCCAATTTAGACTGGACAATGAACCGACCAGCATGACTTTGGAGTGTAGGAGGAAACTCACGTAGGCACAGGGAGAACACGCAAACTCCAGGCAGGTAGTATTGGGGTTAGGATTTGAACCAACAACCCTAATGCTGCCAGATCCTCAGCATTTAGCCCCTGTGCCTTCATCCCCCCCCCCTCCCCCAACAGGGTGTCAGAAAAAAAAATTCTCAATATTTTCTGTGTAGGTCTTGACACCTTGTTCTAATCAGCTACTGCTCAGCATCCTTACCGGTTCCCGTTCAGATTTTCTTGCTGCCGATAGATTCATTGTCAGATGTTTAATATTCTCTAAAGAATGGTATTTTCTGCGGGAGGGAGTGGAAAAATAGGGATTTAACACGTCTGCTTCCGGGAGCATCAGGATTCATGTGTGAGTTGCTGGTGCTAAAACATTTTGTCATATTTACCTCTACAATTCTCAGCTCCCTGCTGGAGATCTCTGTATAGACATCACGTAGCAGCTTCGCTGCAGTAAATGACACTACCCAGAATCCTTTTCCCTGTCTTTAGTGGCTTATTTACATATTTACTTTACTAAGAGCAGCTTGATGATGTGGGCTTATTCACTAAAGTGCAAAGTGCAGTAACCTAGCAACAAGATTTCTTCCTATATCACTAGAATTCATAAATTATGGTTTTTATTACTGCACTCTGCACTTATGAAAATAGAAATATGACAGTTGACATTGTTAGGTTGTTTCATGTTTTGGGGTTGTGCATCCTTATCCTTTCTTCAAAATAACTAAACAAGTATGCAGAATGACATTTGTGACATTTTTAGCCTTTACTGGCTATAAGCCTAATCCCCAGGCAGTGACTTGCTAGGTATTGAAGCCATGATGGGAATGAAAGTCTTAAAAGCTACACCTCTAGGGCAGGGTTTACTCTGTCACAGTACGTTATTTCATGTGTCAATGTGTGTTGAATACAGCTCTTTTATTTCAACACGGGCTGCCAATGCATACCAGTGTGGCCAAAACTGCACCTGACCCTGACCCTAAACTCCCAGTAGTGTTGCAACGTGCTGCAGCACATGTACATTGCCTTGTACATTGGGTTGTCTTTCAAAATAATGCCACTGCAGTGCACCAATGCATGCATACTGCAGCATTGTGCAGCTCAATATTGTGAACCCAGCCTCAAACTAAATCAGCAACGGTAGCTCCATATTTATGTCTTTTTTTCCCCCCTTACTTTCTTTGGACATTACAGGGAGTAGAAATGACATCTGTGATTAATACCAAGAAATAGCCGCTCAATGTTATCGATCTTCTATCAACAATCACATTTTGGTTGATTGGAAACTATTGTCTCACGTAGAAATTGCATCAAAGTGATTTGCTGCAGCGACTGTTTCTTCCTTTGAAGCGCAGGTGTTTAGATGAGAATAATAGGTAGCAAGACATTGTCTGTCTTCAAAACTGTCAGATCTGTCCACCACTTGCTTGGCAGACACACACAGTGTTCACCAATCCTCCGTCGACTCTATAGAACAGCTCAGAATCATTGATCATATCAGAGATTTTTCAACAAGATGATGGTAAAAAATGCTTATTATCGCCCTACCTGGCCCAGTCATTGCGACATGGAGGTAGTCTATTTCTACATGATGGTTCAGCAATGAGAGGATTCTCTGACTATGAAGGGAGGATTTGAATAATGTTATGTTTTCCCCCCCTCTGTGAAAAGTCAATGGACCCTTCATTGCACACCTGCTACCGTTGTTGGGTGGATTGGGATGAAAAGTCTCGGCAAGTTACAGTGTTGTGCTGTTCTGATGGACATATGCCTGATGAAATAGAGGGTGCTGAAAATTAAGCATTCAGGTAGATCCAAAATGGCTGGAAACAATGCAGCACATTGTAAACATTCTGGAAACTGCCAAATACTTCTTCTATCACTTTTGCCTCTGTTATCATTATTGGGTAACCTGCAATTATCTGCTGTGATGGAGTCACCCAGATCCTTCCACTGGTGTAAGTTTATGAATTCAATACATATATTTCTTTAGCAATAGCAACTCTATTTATAACTGGTCAGCAATTATAGAGAAATTCCAAGCGTCGTTCTAAGGACTTTTTCACTATATGGAAATCAACCTTGGTGCTCACTAGCCATCTGCTATCATACACCTCACTCTCCTAAGCTGATCTTGGTTATATTTTCCCAGTTTAACTGCTCAGCTAAACATGCTAACCAAACCTATGTTTCCATGTTTCTATGGGGCAGACTGGCAACAGGTTAGGTCCCAAATTACCTCTCGCCCTATAAACATACCAGCAGCTGAATTGACATTTAAAACTGTAACCAGGTTGTATATGGTTCCATCTTGTTTGGCACATCTCCACCCTTTACTCCCCAATACCTGCTTTTGAGGCTGCGATGCAATAGCAGAAGCAATGAACACCTAGTGGGCTGGTCCTATGCTTAGCAGAATCTCAACCACAGTCCTCAACCTTTTAAAAACCCTATGTAACTGCCCTTTCCCAAGAGGATTCTGGTATGTGCATCTCTATCTTAAACCTCACGCCCTCCAAAACCCATTTCAAATTTGGCAATTATGTACTACTAGCTGCCAAACAAACTATAGCAAGAGTTTTCAATAAGCAATTCACACATTTCATGGAAGTCTGACAGCGCATTGATGCTTTTTTTTTATCAATGAGAAATGTATTAGTATTTCAAAATGCCCACAAAATATTTCTTGCAGTAGGGTTCCTATAGGTATGTGATGCTTGCCCTTCATGACCAATGGCAAGGTATACCTCACTATACAGTACAGTAGGTGGTATGCTTTAGAGGAGTATATGGGGAAAGCCCCGATTCTCCCCACCCTTCCCTATGCTTCCAAATCGCACCTTTTCTCCTTTCTCAAGCTCTATTCACCTCCTCTCCATACCCCCTTTTGTAATACCTTTACTGTATTCTCTTTTTCTCTTTTCTTGCCTTGTAAGTTTTTTTGTGTACCTCTTTTTGAAAAGACCAAACTCATCCAATTGCCCCAAGCTCTCTCTGAAACGAATACTTAGCCCAGTGGTGTATTTAGGTTTTGTGCTGCCCTAGGCCTGACTAATCTCGTGCACTAATTTAACTATGATCCACCCCTTCCTGTCAAGGCCACACCCCTTCCTGTTTAAGACCCGCCCTGTCATCTGCAAACCACACCCATTCCTGTTTAGGCCCAACCTCTTCCTCTCTGTACATTACGTCAAATCTGGACGGATGGAAATCCTATTTTCCATCCGTCCAGCGGATCGGATGGGATCGGATGAGAACGGACAGACTGTCCATTCCCATCTGATTTCCCCCATATAGATGCATGGGGAACTGACAGCTGTGTCTCCGCACACAGCGCGGAGACACAGCTGCCCTCCTGCTGCTCAAAAAAAACGACGGACGGATAGTGTGAAAGGGGCCTAATAATTTCACAGCATGTAAAATAAAATTCACCAAAAAAGAACTGGCTCTTTAACTGGAATTTCAGTAGCGCAGGGATGGTGATGACCTCCCAGTATAACACACTGCCAAGTGCCAATACAATGTGATTACTCAAAATAACTGGATCTGATAAGATGCATAAATATGAGATAAATAAATAAAATCACATCCATAAGAGTCCATAAAGTCCATTAATAAAGTGCATAGAGCATTTCAAGGTGCATTCATGAGGAGTCCAAAGTGCAATTATGCAGGATCAATGGTGTGAATTATAGGACCACCCTTGCTTGCCACCACCTTCAGTGCCGCAACAGGTGGTGGCAAGCAAGGGTGGTCCTATAATTCACACCATTGATCCTGCATGATTGCACTTTGGACTCCTCATGAATGCACCTTGAAATGCTCTATGCACTTTATTAATGGACTTTATGGATGTGATTTTATGTGATTTTAATTATCTCATATTTATGCATCTTATCAGATACAGTTATTTTGAGTAATGTGGAGCCTGTGGCTGTGGGAGGCAGCATGGGACAGGTCAGGGAGGGCGGGGGCTTTTTTGTGCAAAAAATCCCTAGAATATCCATAGGCCTGGGCCTTGTCGGCCTAGGCCAAGATACAGGCAGCGTAGTAATTAGAGCATATTTTGCAGTACATTTTTTTTTTTTTTTTTTTTTAGATTTAATATTTTTTTACATTTTTTTTAACACTACATGAACCTTAACAGAATGTAAACTGTTTAATGATTTTTCATTGATTTCAGCATGCATGAAACACTTGATTAAATCACAAAGCAACGTCATTAAACAGTTTACATTCTGTTAAAATGTACTGCAGTCAATGCACAGCTGCAGCACAGTTACATTTTAATTTTATTGTACCTGCTCGCTGCTCCTGCTGTCCTGGCCTGGGGGTACCCGGGTTCTCCTCTGAAGCTGCTCCGTGCTCTGAGACTGCTCTCAGACTCTATCCCCTGCAGTGCTGTCTCTCTCTCTCCTCGTCCTCTCGTCTCGGGATGTGCAGGGATGGCGGCCGCGCGGAGGAGGGTGGGCGGAGAATTAGGCTCCGCCCCACCACCTAAATTAGGAGAAGCATCTATGGGGACCGTGACACGGTCCCTCCCCTCCCTCCCTCCCCCCTGGCAAAGTACGTCGCCGCGACGCCGCCCCTTCAGCAGCTGCAGACTGCAGTGAAACAAGCCGCAAATGTGTTTACTTCCTCAAGCCGCCGGCCGCCTGGGACTGTCACTGCTTGTGTGCGGCGGAGGGCGGCCGCGGGAAGGAAGGATGCAGAACATTGCCGGTACCCGGGTCCCAGGAGGACGGGTTGGGGGGGGTTCGTGCAGGGGGGGGCGGCTTTTTTGCCGCCCCCCCGCAAAGTGCCGCCCTAGGCCTGGGCCTTGTCGGCCTAGGCCTAGATACAGCGCTGACTTAGCCAGAAGCCAGATACCCCTTAAGATGCAAAAATGTTTGACCTTTCCATGCAAATATTCTTCCCCCATTATTTTGGTTGAGACAAGTTTGTTTTGTTATCAACCCTCAATCTAGATCCTTAAAGTGATTCTAAAGAGAGTAGTGTTAAAGCGGAGTTCCGGGCACAAAAACGATATTTTTTTTTGTGCCCCTCCGCTAGTTCGACATTACCTGAAAAGGAATTGGATAGTTATTTTTTTTTTTTTGTTTACTCACCTTGTAATTGAAGATCGTAAATACTCACCTCAAAGTACTTCCTCCCTCAGCGCTGCAGCTCACCCCGTCACTTCCTGTCTCGCGATGATTCCTGGGAGCTGAACGTCATCGCTCCCAGGAATCAATGCGACGGCACCGGCCCCGCTCGTCACTTCTGGGCGACGCCGCATTCCCCTGCTAAACAGCTTCTGGGCATCCCCAGAAGCTGTGGAGGAATGCGGCGCCGCACCGGAAGTGACGAGAGGGGCCGGTGCAGCCGCATTCTGGGACAGGAAGACGCGGAAGAAGACACAGAAGAGGACCGCGCCGGCTTCACCTGCCCACAAGAGAGATGGAAACGCTGTGGAAGAAATTTTATAAATAAGTATTTCTTCTAAAAGGTAAGTGCGAACCGGGACAGATCAGAGGCTAGCCATTGTGGAATGTGCTAGCCCTGACTGTCCCGGGGGTATGTCTATTAAAAAATGACTTCTGTGCCGCTTTAATTGCCATAATTCATTCACATAAATCATGTACATCATGCCCCACTGTATGTTTTTTTTTTTTTTTTTTAAAGCCTCTAAGTACCTTCTTCCTGCAGTGCTGTTGTGTGGTCACATGATCTCTCCCTGTTCTTTGGCATCTGAAGGGAGGGGCTTCTATTACTCTGCTGATGTATGCTCTCTACATTAGGAGTCTGTGCTTGGCCAGCTATGAATGGTGCTGTGCCAGTCAATATTAAAAAAAAAAAGATAATAATTTTAAGAGCAATTTACATTTTGAACACTTTTGTATGCACACAACAAGCCCTATAGTCCCTATTTAATCACTGGAGTGAGCAAGAGGGGTGACTATGCTCCTTCGTACAGTGGGACCATAAAGAAAGAACTTAGCCACCCTCTAACAGGATGTCAAATCACAACAGCAAAAAAAGGAATTTGGAGGAGGCTTAGAGCTATAGTGCTACCTTTTTTTAGTTAGGAATATATACTTAAAGTGATTGTAAAGTTAAGATAAAAAACCTTCTGCCTTTACAATGCCTTTGAAGTGGAACAAGTTGATAAAAGTATGTTCTTTAGCAAGGAAAATACATTTCACATTAATAATTATGCTGTCAAAATGAGTGTGTGCTGCAAATTACCTCTGACATTGCTCCTTTTTCTTTTTGCTGGAGGCTGCCATTTTGCTGAAGCCCAAAGCCCCTGAACAGCAGTAAATCATAAGGCGGAACTAAACCCACCAATTTATCGGTTTCAAAAAAAGTTACATTCCTGGAATGCCTGGATTGCTTACTGTCACATTTGCTTGTGTCCTCAACCAAACTGTTAAACCATCAAATGGCTGGTGTCATAACTGATTACATGTGCAGCACCATGGCAGTTGCACATCAAACAGAAGCAGCTTCCTTGGCTGTAAAAGATAGGAGGGTTTAATTCCACTTTAAGAGTCCATTCACACTTGTGTGACTTAAAAATCGCTTAATTTCCATTATAATTTTACAGTGCGACTTGATGCGACTTTTTTGCGACTCTGGCTTTGACAAATGTAATAGTTTTTGCTCTACAAAGTCACAGACAAGTTGCATGTATATCTTACAAGTGCACTTTTATTGAAGTCAGAACAAAGTAGTGCAGGAACTACTTAAAGTCGCTGATATGAACGGTACTCATTGGGAAACATGGGGTGTGACATGTCGTGCGACTCTGGGGTCCAAAGTCGAGTGACAAGTCGCACAAGTGTGAATTGGGCCTAAGGCTGTCAGTATCTTGGCTAAGGCTGTCAGTAGATAAAGGACAAAATGCTTAAGATGAAATCTAGTGCAGCCACCACATTTAACCACTTCCCACTCGCATGATGTCATATGACAACATGAGCTTGAAGTGGTTATATCTGAATGATGCCTGCTGCTACAGGCATCCTAAGAGATATCTTTCTTTTATTCCCTGTAATGTAAAAACCATCTTAGCAGATGATTAGCTTATACAAGCAGACATGTTGAGCCCATTGAATATTTAATTTTTTTGTCACAGATGTTTGAAAAAAATATATATATATTTTTTTTACACAAAGTTGTTATTGAAATTATATATTGCTCACACATGCCATGGGTATGTGGAATTACATTCCAAATTATATTCTGCTGCTTCTTCTGAGTATGTGGATACCCCATGTGTGAGACTTTTTGGCAGTCTAGCCGTGTACAGGACCCTGAAAACAAATCACTGCCTTCAGACTTTCTAAGGGCGTAAATTGTTGATTTCACTCCTCACTACCTATCATAGTTTTGGAGGCCATGAAATGCCAAGACCGCACAAAACCCCCCCCCAACCCCCCCAAATGACCTCTTTTAGACCAAATTCTGCAGGCTCCTGTATGACCACTCAAATTCCAACGAAATACCAGTGTGGGCTGAACGAAAAAAGAGAACCTACTAGATGCCTCCATTCACATCGATCGATGTGGATGAAGAAATCCAGAAAGTGTGTGGTATGCCCACCTTTAGGCCTCCCAGCATCCACCCACTTCAAATGATGGGCACAGATGCAATGTTATTTTTTTTTTCGTTCAGCCCATGGGCTGAACAAAAAAACAGAACATAGATTCCTCCATTTGCATCGATCGATGTGGATGAAGAAATCTTTGCCAAGAAAAGTGTTAAAAAATATATGGCGAATCATAGGTGAGATCAGCCCTCTGTGTCCACCCCATGCCCTATGCTTCGCCATATATGCTCTTTTTCAGTGGTGAAATCACCTCCTACAGCACTGTAATCATTGATTTACGTATATGCTGAGAGCAAACGCTGTTGCTGTCAGAATAACAAATCAGTGCTGCAGTTGATGGACGTACCTGCAAAGAAAACAATGGTTAACAATAAAACATTACAATATAATAGTATACAGTGCAGTAAAACAGTAGAGTGGTGGTATCTGCAAAGAAAACTCTGGTTAACAATGAAAAACACAGCAACAATAAAACATTACATTATAATACCATACAGTACAGTAGAATGGTGGTATCTGCAAAGCAAACTATGGTTAACAATGAAAAACAGTAACCATAAAACATTACAGTGTAACAGTATATTATAAAGTACAGAAAATTAACTCAATAAAACGACAACTATTTTTGGCTTTTTTATTTTTTAATGTTTTTTACTTTTTTTTTGTTTTTAACTTTTTTTTACACTTTTTTTGTAATTGTAAAAAAACTAAAAACGATTCAGGCTAGGGTCTCTCAAGATGCAATAGCCATCTAATATCTTTCGAGACCCTGTGTGAAAGTGTGCCCTAGACTGTGCCGTGCTGTACCCTATACTAATACTCTAGTAGTGTGTGGTAGAGACGAAAACAGTCCCCGATGCAGAGACCAGGTTGGCCAGGACAGGAGGGACAAAAAAAGTGGGTGACACGCCTATATCTGTGTTTTCTACAGATACAACATCTTCTTTTGGGTCCTCTTTGGGTAGGGGTACCAGGTAGAACATCCAGAAAATGCCTCTTTCTGGATACAGAAGGGCTGTGATGATCTCTTCCTGGAATTTTAGAACGATCCACTTCTTCCTGACGCTTTGTATAGCACATAAGCGTTCAGCAGAGTCAATTGGAATGAGTATAGAGAAACTTTTTTGTACTAGCGTCTGGCCTTACAGGCAATTAATTACGGCTCCATCATCTGGTCGTTGAAGTCCACCCCTCCCATGTTAAGGTTGTATTCATAGACACAGAGGGGCTTCTCAACAACACCAGTGGCAGTTGCAATTTGAACTCTCCCCTGTGAGACCTTTATTGATGTCATCCAGGGCAGCTCCAAACAGGTGATCTCCTTGGACAGGAAGATCAGTCAAGGCCTTTTTTGAAGTCTGATCCGCAGACCAGCACTTGAGCCAAAAGAAACACCGAAGGACCCCCACTGGTGGCACAGTCCTCTTGTTAAGAAGGGTCAACCCCACTATAATTTCTGTCAAGATAGGCAGGAAAAAGAAACACCTTTGCCGCTCTGGATGGCTTGTGAGTGCCAAAGAATACCTGCGCCTCCGTTGCAGCTTCAGCTTAAGCTGCGTCCTCAATCTTTATGGTCTCATGCACATATAAAATCAGTGCATCCACCAATGCCTTTTCGTGCGTGGTCACAGACATGGAGGAATCATGCTTACTATCAGCGGATTCCAGGTGCATGTTTGCAGACCCAGCAGGGTGCCCTACGTCCACGGCAGCCAAATTAGATTCAGGGTCTGATTAAACAGACGAGACAGGGGAAGGCAGGGGGCGCTTTTTGCTATCTCGTCGCCCGAAAGCAACCTCCACCCGAGGACACAAGAGACTCCAGGACCGCCGTCAGTGCATGGATGGATGGTTGGGAACCGGAGGGACCCGCAGCCTCAGAGAGGGGATCAGGTGGGAAAATGTGTTTCAAAGACTCCATGAGTCACCAGGGGGATCCCACAAAAGGTGTAAAACGCTTCTAAGGGACAACCCCCACCGCGCTGTCAGCACCACCCGGTCGCCAGGCACAAAGCACTAAGTGATCCTTAGCAGAGAGGGAGAGGACCCCACAAGACTCACCACCCGTAGAAACAAGCGCCTGCAGCCTCCAGGATAATGCACTACACATGTGGAGATCAGGAAGTAAAATCATCCAGGAGTCAGCACCAGGGGATGAGGAGGGGCTTCCACCGATGAAATCGTCCCCACAGGGCTCCACTGTCACTGCCGCCACAGTTTGCAATAGCAAAGCACATCAAAACGGCCGCTGGACTACACAAACATGGCCACCGTGTATACGAACGCACAGGCTACAACAAAATGGCAGCCCCACGCGGCACCATGAGCAAACAGGGACCCAGAAGGGAGACCAGGCCTCAAGGACAGATCCAGGCAGGATGGGGGGGGCCCCTGGCAGGAGCCCCCACCAGGTACAACCCACCTCCGCACAGTCAATCGTCTGGTCACCGGCGGCGCACCCCTCCAGCCCCCCATCGCTAATAAGCCCCCTGCCTTCACCCCAGGAACAGTGGAAAGACCACCTAAACAGCCCCAGCATATGTGGAGGGGGGAGCAGGTGAGGGACTTGGCAAGGGGGGGGGATGCCTGCAGGAAGGAGGGGAACCCGGGGGTTTGACCGTCCCAAGGGGGGCCCACGTCTACCCCAACACCCTGCAGGGGGAGAGGGGGACAGCTACTCACCACACAAGCAACAAGGTGGGCACCTCTCCGACAGAACCCCTATCCATCGAAATGGGAGGGGCTGTTGGCCAGGAGGAACGCTGCGACCCGGTCGTATGGGACCTCGCGAGGCATTTAACTCGCAGGCCAGCCACCGTCCAGTGGGGCTGTGTTGCGGCCGACCTAGGGCGGAGCTGAGGTCTGCGTGCGCTCGCTGGCCAGACTGGGGTGACCACTGGATCTAGATTATCCAGCCCATTGCCCAGGCCGGCAGTTGATTGTAGATCTCACAGGAAATTAGCTCCTTACTCCTGACTAGGCAGAAAAAAACTGAGAGGCTATAGCAAAGAGAGGGAGTATACCCCCTGGGACTGCCCATGGGTGTAGCCAGAATTATTTTCTGCCTAGCGTCCTACTCCTGTAGGGGGCAATATAACCCAATGGTTATGAATACCAAGAGCTTAGTCCGTCAATGAACGAAAGAGAAACAACTGATTCATATAATATTGAATCGTTAGGTAATCATTTATCAGAGCACTTCTTGGAAATGCAAAGCACTTTGTTTCTGAAGAAGGGCAAATGGCAAAAAATGTGTACCCATATTTCAGCTTTAAGTATAAAATATAAAATAACGTAATATACACACAGGGGTCCCAAAGTGGGGATGGGGAGACTGGAGTTAATCTTTATTCAATGTTAGTTTATAAAACAATTTGTGTTGTCAAATTTAATAATTCTTTCACTTCTATCACTCTTTCACATCAAGCGAAACAAATACAAGATTGAACATATTATGTGTGCCCAACATAACAGAAAATACTTTGAGAAACATTGCTAATACCATAAAAGCACCCAACTCAATGGATCCGCTGCGGCTCGCCATTAACACAAATGATACAATCTAAGAAAAGGTATTTATTCCCTTCAGTGCTGAAACTAACCATTCTGCGCCTTAGTGTTCTGCTCCAGAATAGCATGACTGGGCCCTATTCAATCTGAACAGATAAACAATGAGGCCCAATAATGATCAGCAGGTGACTTTCAAAACACAAGCCGAGCCACAACAACACAATTTATTACCACCACCGACGACCATCATTACTCACTGCTAGCCACACGCCGGGCTGAAACAAGAGCTGCTGCAGTTTACAAATATCTCATTAACAATGTCATTAATACAAACTGCTCACTCCAGCGCAATTATCTGTGGTGGACGAAGAACGACTCCTTTCTTCCAGGAAAAAAAAGAATCTGATACAATACAAGTCTGATTTCAAAGATTATTTGAGACACATAAAACAAATCAGCTTTGAGTCATTTCACTAAAATGCAATACGTTCAGCTTAGCGCTTTTCATACACACATGCTGCAGTTTCCCAAATTGTATAATTTCTCTTATTTAATAATTTGTCTTCAGACAATCACATGCCTACTTCGTCAAAAATGAATCCAGGACTAATGCAGATAGTATCAGCTTCTAATTGCTGTTGCTTACATCACCTATATAGCACTGTACATGTGTAAACTGATGCACTCAATATTCCTTTGGATGTGCTCTAATTTTCTAAGGCTAAGCTTTACATTTTGATGATAATAATCACTGCAGCTGATATAAATTTAGAAAACAAAATATTTTTTGAAAAATGTAAAGTTGTTTCTGAAATAGGGCTATTTGGAGCCCATCTACAAACATGGACTAGGATATAGGACTATACTGTATACTGGTATGCAAGCAGATTTGACATCCTTTTTTCCTGACAGACTCCATGGCAGCATACGTTTGGGTAGTCCCGCCTCCACTCCTACCCCATAGGACCCCACTCCCATAAATCCTTGCTCCCTTTCCAGTGCTGAGACTTGTAGTTAGGGCTTTATTACAGATGTCACAGGGGGTCGCCTGCTCCGCACCCCCTCCATGCAATAAACGCTTTTAATTTATTTCAGTGACTGCAACGCATTATGTGATTGGGGGAGGTGCAGATGAACACCACATTCTCCACTCCAATCACATAACACCTTGCTAGGCTTGCAAGAATGCAAGGCTTTAATGAATGGAGAAGATGCCGAGCGAGTGTCCACAGTGATCAGTGTACTGGAGCCAGAACTACAAGTCTCAGCACAAGACAGGAGGCTGGTGCCTGAGTAAAAGTAGGATATGTAAAAATAATGTGGAGCACACACTACATCTGTGATGGTCATGGTCATGCCCTATCATTTGTTCATTTTCGAAGACTATTTTTAAAATAAGCCACATAGGTAAAAATAAACAATGGCCAGAATGTGCTTCTCTCCATGATCTCAGGTTCTATTAAAAATAATAGTCTTTTCCAATTTTTTATTCTGGCTGGTAGAACCCTGATCCCTAGATATTATAAAAAGTTCTATACCCCCTACTATTAGAGATTGGGTCACTGAACTGATTTATCTCATAAGAATGGAGAGGTTTTGGAAAAAAAAAAAGAATGGAGAGGAATTAATTGCCATGACTAATGATAACTATGTTTCTTTTTACGGACTATGGTACGCATTGATGGAATTTGTAACTTCACCTTAAATGTTGCCCTTTCTTACTTCATTTTAGTTATCTAATTATTTCCTACTTTCGGTACACCCTTTTCCTAACATTCAGTGCCAGTTCACACTTATGCGATGCGGGAAGGCTGCAAATTCGCAGCCTGTTCCCGCATCGCACACGCACCCCTGGCAGTTCACACTGCCATATCCGATACGCTGGGGGTGTCAATGAAATGTTAACGACACCCCCAGTTTGATCGCATATCGCAGTGCGATCTTTACAGTTCGCACAGGATCGGATCGCACAAGTGTGAACCACTGTGCGATCCGATCCTGATGCGGCTGCAAAAAAGGGTCCTGTGCGTCTTTGCTGCAGGTGCAGTGCGAATTTAGCCATACAAAGTGTATGGCTGAACTCTCACCGCACAGCCGATCGCATGTAATGAAGGAGCAGTGCGCTCCGACATTACATGCGATCGCCGCAGCCGCACATATGTGAACCGGCACTCATTCCTCTCTGACTCCAACTTTCTAATTTTCTTTCTCTTGTCTTTTTTCTTTATTTATTTGTACTTTATTTGATTTTTCAGATTATCCTTTTGTATTCATTACTTTTTCCTTTTTCATTATATTTTTTATATACAGTATATCCAATATATCCCATGTTTTTATTTATTTATTCATTATTATTTTTTATTTGTATTTTGTTTTTGATACACTTTATTTATGCATTAAAGTATCGTTATAAATGATAACTAAGATTTTGTTTGCGCTATACAATACACATTTACTGTAAGTGATAATTTATTTGTTGATGCTTGTAGCTTCTATTTTCACAGGATATTGTATTATTGTTTATGCCCTATTATCCTACCATACTTGACTTTATTACCACTTCCCACTGGGAGGACGTCTATGGACATCCTCGGGTTTCTGTGGTCATACCAGGATAATGCCTGCACCTTGAGGCATCATCCCAGTATAAAAATTCTCAGCCGGTGATTCTGTTTCCAGCAGAAATGATTATAGTGGCTGAATAGCCACTCAATCACTTCTGCGGGTGGCGGAAGGGGCTCCCACTCCCCTGCCTCCGCTGCCTCTCCCATCATGGAGCGATCTGTGACGGTGGCTGCCCAGAACAGGGAGAAAGGAACTGACATTGTTCCTCTCTCTCTCTCTCTGTGACCCTGGAAACAGGAGGCTACGAGTATGTCGTCACTTCTGGTTCCATCTCTTTGTTAACCTGGCCCTTAGCGGCGAATAAAGCAACAGATCAGACCAATCTGTTTCTGATCGGCTGCACTGGAGGCCAGAGGAGAGATTTGTGGTTTAATGGACCCCAGATCTCTCCATAAAGATCACCTTTCACGGTGGTGTGTCATGTTGTTCATCCCTTGTGATAGCAAAAAGTTATTTAAAAAAAAAAGTGTAAAAAAAAAAAGTTTTGTATAAAATAAATATTAAAAATAAATCGCTCTCGTGCTTACGCGCTAATGCGAGCGCATATGTTACTCCCCCACACATATGTAAACTGTGATTGAACCACACGCGTGAGGTATTGTTACAAATGTCAGTGTAAGAGCAATAATTCTAGCACCAGACCTCCAGTGTATCTCTAAACTGGTAACCTGTAAAGGCATTTAAAGCATTGCCTATGGATATTTGTAAGCACTGTAGTTTGTAGGGCTGCGCATCTTCACTTACCTCACGATTCGATGCGCTTACGATTATTAGGGTCACGATTCGATACGATTCGATTCCGCGATGCATCACGATGCATCACGATTACTGCCCAATGCCCATGCACAGCCCACTGCCCAATGGTTTTCAAAACTTTATAAAAAAAACAAACAAACAATCAAGTAGGCACAAATTAAAGAATCATTTTTATTTTCATTTGCTTTTAAAGGACACTTCCCTGGACCCTGTCATCGCCTGCAAGCCCTGAATACTCATAGTGCACTTGCACTGCAAACATATGGGAAGGTCTGAAAATGAAAATAGCATAGCAGAGACAGACAACAACACGAGTATTTACTAGAAGTAACAGTAAAATTAGTAAAAACTGTAGTAGTGCAGTTTACTGCTTCATAAAAGAAAATATTAATATAAGGTCTACCTTTTAAAGTACAACTAAAGGCAAAACTTTTTTGATTTTGGATAGAGGAGAGGAGGAGATGTATTAGAACAGGGGTGTCCAAACTATGGCCTTGGCCTCCAGCTGTTCAGGAACTACAATTCCCATGAGGCATCTATGACATTCACATCACACAGTCAGACTAGGCATGATTGGAATTGTAGTTCCTGAACATCTGCCAGCTGGAGGGCCATAGTTTGGACATAAAACACTGACAGATGTTCTAATACAGCTGCCTCTGTTGTTCCACGCTGGAGAGATTCACCCACTCTATTTGTCCTGTGTTGTTATGATTATCATTGCAAGTACCCCCAAATTTTGTGGGATTTCCATTTTCCTCTCACTTTCAGTTTGGGACAAAAAGTGAGGGTAAATTTCTACAATGGGGGCAACATGGCAAAAATAAACCTTACAGGTGTAATAATTAAAGAACCTTCCCTTGCTCTATCCAAAATTAAAAAAGTTTTGCCTATAGTTGTACTTTAAAGCCAAGATAGAAGCCAGCCAGCCAGCCAAGCTAATATTCTTGTGAAAATGGTCATTATAAATTCCCACAAAAATTTATATAAATCCTTTTATGTGAATATATGCATTGCAAGAAATTCCAGGTGTGCCATAACCTGTCCTCTACAAAACAGAGCACTTCCTGACTAGTAGCAAACATCAAGGTGAACCTGGCAATAGTGCACTGCTAGAGGGGAGTTATAAATATAAGCTTTAAGCTTATCAATACAATTATGTCACTTTTTATGTCACTTTACAGAAAACGTTACCTGTCCTGCAGACAGTCTCTGTCTCTACCACTATTAAACCCAACTGAAGCCAAGCCAAGCCACCATTAGAGGAAGGAAAACCCTTGACAGAGTAAATCATCAACTTAAGTTTAAACCTTGAGTAAATCTTTATGGGATCACAAAACACACAACACGATTGTCTGCATCAGAATCATGAGAAAGGTTTGGCATTGGCACTGGTACAACTCAAGGCATATGGTTAGGTCAGGTTTGTGTGTATTTGTGATCCAGTAAAGATTTAATCAAGGTTTTACGCTTCAATGTATGATTTAATCTTTCAAGGATGTTCCTTCCTGTACCGTGACTGGCTTGCCTAGAATAGATACACTTTTACCTTTTAGTATTTGTTTGGTTGAGGGAACCCCTACACTTGCTATTGCTACAGAGTACAACAGACAGACATGCGTTGCAATAAATTCCAGGTGTGCCATAACATGTCCTCTACAAATCAGAGCACTTCCTGACTAGTAGCAAACATCAAGGTGAACCTGGCAATAGTGCACTGCTGCATAACTTCCATGTTCACCGTGATGTTTGTTTCCCCCTGCAACTTCCAGTCAACTCAAGTGAGTTGATGGCTGCTAGAGGGGAGTTATATAAATAAAAGCTTTAAGCTTATCAATTCACTTATGTGAATGGACCATTTTTTAAAACAAGTCATTCTCCATCTCTCCAGTGCCAGAAAAGCTGTAAAAAATATAAAATGTTCCAGGTTCACTGTGATTGTGTTTACCCCTGCCATTGCCAGTCAACTAAACACACAGTGTGTGTGTGTGTGTGTGTGTGGTGACAACTCAAAAGCTTATACGCAGCTCTAGCATGAACTCAACACACACTGTGTGTGTGTGTGTTGAGTTAATGCTAGAGCTGCGTTATAAGCTCTTGAGTTGTCACGACACTCAGTCGGTCATGTTACAGAAAGAAAACTTTACCTGCACTGCACTCTACCACGTCGTCGATTACATCTGTAACTGAAGCCAAGCTAGCCAACAAGCCACTATTAGAGGAAGGAAAATCCTTGAGAGAATAAATTGTCAACTGAAGCTTTACCTTGAGGAAATCCTTATGGGGTCACATTCACAAACTCACAAATATAGTAATATTACACAAGAATCCAAAATGGTGTATTTATTTGTGATCCAATAAGATAAGATTTACTCGAGGTTAAGCTTCAATGTACAAGTTATTTCTCTCAATGATTTTCCTTCCTATAATGCTGCACCGTGGCTTGGTGTCAGTTGTCTAGAACAGTGTTTCTCAACCTTTTAACAGTCAAGGCACCCTTTAAAAATTAAGGACAATCTCAAGGCACCCTTTAAAAATTGTGGACAGTCTCGAGGCACCCTTTAAAAAATGTGGACAGTCTCGAGGCACCCTTATTCGAATAGTTTTACATAATTCAGCAATATCCACACGTACATTTATAAACTGGTTCTGACTAGTATTCCGATGTTTTTCTTCTTCTTCTTGACTTCTTGATGACTTCTTGACTTGGCCTTCATCCACACGCCGCCTTGTATACAATTTTTGGACAATTTTTAGGCATTTTTCCAAGGCACACCTGAAGAAACCTCAAGGCACCCCGGGGTGCCTGGGCACCCTGGTTGAAAAAGGCTGGTCTAGAAGAAAATACACTTTAATATTATTTATTTGGTTGAGGGTTAAATGAACCCCTAGACACTTTTAGTGTGAAGCAACGGATTTTGGATTGGCAATGGACATTGGACAGGACAATCTTCAGAAACAAACCATCAGTGCTATAAAGCTATAAAACAACACTGGTGACTGGCAGACTAAATTAGTAATTACTAATTCATTAAAAACATGAATTAGTAATTATTGCAGTGCATAGCATTTGGGAACCTGTAGGTTTTTCTGTTAGAACACTAGCTGATCCACATGCTCAGGTTTCCGACTGCTTCTTTTTGCAGTTATAACATCTCCTGCAGTAGAGAAAACCCGCTCTGCAGATACACTTGTACCTGGGATACACAAGTATTGCTTTGACAGCTGAGAGAGGAGGGGAAATATGACCTCATGCTCACGCCACCATTTCAAAGGGTCCTCAGTGAGAGGCAGAGGTGGGGCTTTACAATATTTTTCCATTTCGTCTTCTGCTTTGGCATAGGAGGTCTTAGGTTCTATTGCACCATCAGTGAAAGACTGCCCCAGCAAAGTCATGAGCAGCGATGTTGTGGCCTTTTTTTTGGGAGGAGAATGGCTGTCCTCATTGGATGTTTCTTCTTCCACAGTTGCTTTTTCCCTAGGCACTTCATCCACATTTGTCCTTCTATTAGATGTAAGCTGTGTTTGAACAAAAGATAACAGTATAAGAAGAGCTGAGTGATTAATTCTGATGAGGTGTGGGAAACCGCACGGTAATCCATACAGTTCCACTTCCCACACCGCATCAGTGAATCAGGGCTTATTACACAACACAATATAGCTGAGCTTCTAGCTGTCTGTGAGGAAGCATGATGAAATTCTAATTACCTCCAAAGATGCAGCCTCCTCAGTCACTCCTCTGTATATCTCCGATCTCTCCTCCTCTGTGAGAATAAACGGCAGTCCTTTAAAGCAAGGATCCAGTGCAGAGGCTGTATGAAGGATCTTCTTCTCTGCTTCAGTGCTGTACCTCTTCTGGAGATCTGTTTTGATGGCATTCTTGATCTCATGGGTGTGTCTCCCATGGTGTCTGTCATGCTCTGGAGCAGTTGTGCATTTAGAGGGGCAATGAGAGACACTGTTGGGTTGCGCTCTTCTGACATCAGCAAGGTTGCATCCTTCATTGGCTTTAATGCACTCCCAGCGTCCTCTGCATTTGACACATCTGTTTCATTGAGAGTGCAGAGATCAGACTCTCCTTTTCTGACTTCTGGAGACAGCAAGGTGGCACAAACTGCAGGTTGTTGTTCTAAGAACCTCTCGACCATGTCATATGCGCTGTTCCATCTTGTTGGCACATCAGTTATTAGCTTATGATTCTTCAGGCCCAGACATTTCTGTTTCTCTTTTAGACAGTGGCTTGCTCTAGTGCTGCAATGAAAGAATGTGGATATTCGTCGCACTCTGCCGAGAAGCCTAGAGAGCGTGGCCCCTTTCAGTGCCCGCTGACATGCAAGATTGATTGTATGGGCGAAACATTTAACATGAGGAAACTTACCAACTTGAGCTGCAACTATCATGTTCGCCGCGTTGTCGGTCACAAGCACTACAGATTTATCAGACAGCTGCCATTCTTCCACGACATGAGACAGTAGCTCTGCCAGATGAGCACCTGTGTGAGACACATAAATGGCTCTTGTTTGTAACACATGTGACAAGACCTGCCAGTCCTTAGTAACGTAATGTGCTGTTATTGTAACATAGGACTCCGTTGTGACTGAAGTCCATGAATCGCACGTTATTGCGACTGGACTGGCTTGGTTCATTGACGCAAGTACCTGAGCTTTGGTGTCGTGGTAGAGTGCAGGTATAACGTTTTCTGTAAAGTGACTGCGTGACAGGATCTTATAACATGGTTCTAGCGTCTTCAAAAGGTAGCGAAACCCGGGGTTGTCCACAACAGAGTAAGGCCGTAGGTCCTTGGCGATGAAAGCTGCCACAGCTTTAGTTAGTTTCTTCCCTTTTTCAGAGTTGGGCGGATAAGTTGACATTATGGCATAATTTCTTGGCTGATCTGGGTCTAGTAGTCTTTCCTTGGCAGTGGTGGCACTGCTGGTGGCGACAGGTGTTACTTACTCAGAGTGAAAACGGCTAACATGTTTCTCAAGTTCGTAGTATTCCCTAGGTATTTTATTTTTGTGTGACAGGCTTTACACACAGCGTGTGTCTTGTCCAACTCACGCTTCCCTGTGTGTTCGTAAAATCCGAAATGTGCCCAGATTTTTGCTCTTAAAATGCTAGGTGCATTTTTTATCTCTCGATCTTTTTCTCCTTCTGCCATTACCATACTAACACGTATGTGACGGAGACGGATGACGTAAGTTTTTAAACTCTGTCAGTGCTTTTAAAAAAAAAAAAAAGCACTTGTAAACTAAGCCGCAACAAGCAAGCAACATCTTTCATAAAATATTACTGTGTGTCTGTCTGTCTGTCAGTCCCTTTTATGCATGCACTGAGCCAGAGACCCCCCTTACCCCACAGCTGCCTGCCTGACTGACACTGACAGTCAGAGAGACCCCCCTTCACCGACAGCTGAGCTGCCTGACAGTGACACTGACAGAGACCCCCTACAGCTGAGCTGACACACTGACAGAGACCTTCCCACACCTTCCCCAATCCCCCACAGCACTGACAGAGACCCCCCACCCTTCCCCTGACCCCCACAGCTGACACTGACAGAGACCCCCCTCCCCCCACAGCTGAGCTGACACACTGACAGAGACCTTCCTTCCCACATCTTCAACAATCCCCCACAGCACTGACAGAGACCCCCCCTTCCCCAGACCCCCAAAGCTGACACTGACAGAGACCCCAACCCCACTAACACTGACAGTTTGAGATGCCCCCTGCCACCGCAGAACACTACCCCCCACCGACCGTCCCCTGTCTCGGGTCCCCCCATCACAGACATCCCCCCCAGAGATACAGAGAGACCCCCATGATTAATACAATTATTCGTTCGGACTTACCATACCTGCTGTGTGACTGTGTGGGTTGTTGTGCACTGCATTGCAGAGGAGGACAGGTGCTCTGCTCTCTGGGCTCCAGTGGCTGGCTGGCGTGTGGCGGCTGGGCGTGGGATGACCACGGTGAGGCGGGCGGTGCTGGCTGGCTGGCTGCGATGGGGATGCTTGGGGCTCCAGGTCCTAGATGGCTGCAACACTCTGGGCTCCTGTGTGGACTGGAGTGTGGACTGGCTTCTTGGCTGCAAGGCCGCAGGTGGGACGCCGATACACGCGGGGGATGTTCTTGCTGCGCCTCGACCCGGGTCAAAGAGAGGGAAGAGGAGGGGCGGAGCCTTTTTATTAAGCTCCCACACCAATCCACCAATCAGCTGTGTTCTTGTGACTTCCTGCACTAATCCACCAATCAGCTGTGTTCTTGTGACTTTTTTCTCCCAGGCGCGACAGGGCGTGGCCGCGGCTGATGTCGTCATTTCCTAATCGATGTTGACGGCACCCCGAATCGATGCAGAATTGCGAAGGTTCGCACCGCGATACATCGATTCGCCGATTATATTCCGCAGGCCTAGTAGTTTTCCACCATTCCACAGGAGGATACAATTTTACAGCATGGCATGTGAGGTTTCTATTTCCTTGCCGTATAACATAATCTTTTGTATTTTACAAAAAAAAGGCATTATATTGTGTTTGTGCAATAAAATTCAATAGTGCAATAAAATTCAATACAGAGTATTTTTTCCAAACAAAATTGCGTTTAAAAAACTGCTGCGCAAATACCGTGTGACATAAAAAATTGCAACACCCATCATTTTATTCTTTAGTGTAAAAAATATACAGTATCTCAAAAAGTGAGTACACCCCTGTGTCAGAAGGAAAATCCTTCCGTCCGTTGCTGTGGACGGTGATTACCACGGATGCCAGCCTGTCGGGCTGGGGTGGAGTCCTGGGCAACCCTTCCCTTCCGATCAACATATTGGAATTGAGAGCGATCAAACTCTGTCTCTTCCAGTGGTCGGATCAACTTCGGGGCCGTCCGGTTCGGGTACAGACGGACAATGCTACCGCGGTGGCTTACATCAACCACCAAGGGGGCACCAGAAGTGCCCGGGCGGCCCGGGAGGTGACCGACATTCTGTCTTGGGCCGAGACTCATGTCCCGGCAATCTCAGCAGTTCACATTCCGGGTGTGGAGAATTGGCAGCCCGACTATCTGAGCTGCCAGACCCTGGACCAGGGGGAATGGTCCCTGCACCCGGAGGTCTTCCAAATGCTGTGTGCGAAGTGGGGATCCCCGGACGTGGATCTGTACGCGTCTCGGCTAAACCACAAGGTGGAAAGATTTGTGGCAAGAACGCGCGATCCGTGGGCGGATGCCTCGGATGCGTTGGTGGCCCCTTGGCATCAGTATCGCCTGATGTATGCCTTTCCTCCGATTCAGTTGTTGTCCAGGTTCCTTCGCAGGTTAGCCTCGGAACCGCACTTGGTGATTCTGGTGGCCCTGGACTGGCCGCGTCGGTCCTGGTACGCCGACGTTGTTCACCTGGCAGTGGCGCCTCCTTGGCGGCTGCCAATGCGGGAAGATCTACTGTCTCAGGGACCGATCTTCCATCCTGCTTTACAGTCGCTGGCTTTAACGGCCTGGCTGTTGAGACCCAGGTCCTGAGAGACAGGGGTCTCTCCCCAGAGGTCATTCCTACTCTAATCAAGGCTAGGAAGACCTCCTCTGGAAAAATCTATTACCGTACCTGGAAAGCCTATTTCACCTGGTGTGAGTCCAGGGGGTTCTCCCCTCGCTCGTACTCGGTGTCGAGAGTGTTGGCTTTAATCCAGACTGGTGTGGACCAGCGCCTGGCGCTGGCCACGATTAAGGGCCAGGTTTCTGCACTGGCTATTCTTTTCCAACGCCCTGTGGCGTCTCATTCCTTGATTCGCACCTTTATTCAAGGTGTGCGACATTTGGCTCCTCCCCGGAGGGAGCCTTTGCCTCCATGGGACTTGAACTTAGTTCTGTCCACGTTGCAGTGTTCTCCCTTTGAAAACATCCGGGAGATATCGTTGCCTCTACTGTCTAAGAAGGTTGCTTTTTTAGTGGCGATCACTTTGGCTCGCAGAGTGTCGGAGTTGGCGGCGTTGTCTTGCCGCTCTCCTTACCTGGTGATTCACAAGGATAAGGTGGTCTTGCGACCTCATTCGTCTTTTCTTCCTAAGGTGGTCTCTGAGTTTCACCTTAATGAGGACATTGTCCTGCCTTCGCTCTGTGCGAAGCCTAAGCATCCTAAGGAGGTTGCATTGCATTCCTTGGATGTTGTCAGGCCAATCAGGGTTTACCTGTCGTCCACTGAATCCTTTCGGAAAATGGATTCCCTCTTTGTCCTTCCTGAGGGACCTCGGAAGGGCATGGCTGCGTCTGCAGCGACCATTGCCAAATGGATCAGACAGACCATTGAACAGGCCTATGCTTTGAAGGAACGGGTTCCACCCCACCCACTGGACGCCTTCGTAAGGGGAACGCGTCGGTTGGAGAAGCCGCGCTATCACTACTTGCGGACCCCGCTGCAGAGCGTCCGCGAACATCTGCCTCCTGTCCAAATTTTTTCCATTCATTGGTTTCCGGTCTGATATTTGATCCTATACTTGTGAGATCCTCATCTGAGAAGTGGAATGGGATGGCGACCCTTTGACTGTTACCTGCAGTTTGCCATGGCTATTGCTTAAATGCTTGTTCATTACATCTGTCTGGTAAGCGTGTTTTGGCATTTCACTTGGTGGCGGATCTGTTGCACCCTCCTACTCAGTTTTGGTTGCTGTGTGATTACACTCTTCCACGAGGATCTCTGGATGTCTCTTCTTTTATGGACTATTTATGGACTTTCATTTAAAATTTGATTAAGCGCTACATATTTATATTTATCTTGTTTTTATATTATCAGTATATGACCAGTGTAGCTGCTATATGATATTTTGATATATTTTTATATATATATATGGTTGGAACTTTTTACTCAGTGCAGTTACCTATACATAATCCTAAAGAAATTGCTTTGCATTCTTTGGATGTGGTTCAGGCAATTAGGGTTTACCTGGCGGCTACTGAGTTTTTCAGGAAATCAGACTCTCTTTTTGTCCTTACGGAAGGACCTCGGAAGGGATTGGCTGTGTCTGCTGCAACCATATCCAGATGGATCAGGCAGATGGTGGTATTGGCCTTTTTCACTTAAGGGTCAGGTTCCACCTTTACCTGTTAAGGCGCATTCTACCAGGCCACTGAGTGCTTCTTGGGCTTTTCGCCGTCAGGCGTCAGTAATACAAGTTTTCAAGGCGGCACCTTGGTCGTAAGTGCACACGTTCACAAAATTCTACAAAGTAGATGTGTTGGCATCCTCGGATGCTTCTTTTGGCCGCAGGGTTTTGCAGGCTGCTGTTTAAGAGATAATTTAGTCTCTTTGAGGGTGTATGTTTTTTCTAGGTGAGCTCCAGTTGTTCCTGGTTGAGCTTCATGTTACCTGGTTGGCTAAGTTTAGCCTTGTTGGGAATTACGTTCCTTTCTGAGTTGTTTTCCCACCCCTCATGCTTTGGGACGTTTCAATGGTTAAGAAGAATATGGAGCTGTGTCTGTCAATCAGAGATGTATAGTAACGAAGTAGAACTACTTAAGTACTGTACTTAAGTACCGAAATGCGGTATCTGTACTTTCCTAGAGTAGAATTTTTTTCTCCTACTTCTACTTTTACTTCACTACATTTTTTCGATGATTTCGATACTTCTACTCAAGTATTTTTTTTTTGTGCTGCATAGTTACTCGTTACTTTTAAAAAAATTACCACTGCCAGAACAGTAGATGGCAGGTTGCATAAAGCTCAAAAAAATGTGTATAATGTCATTTGTAAATCAGAGCATACGAAAATAAAGGCTGTGTATAATAAAAGCTGCTATACCAAATCTTTCCAATAAAAAGAAAAAATGAAACAAACAAATAAATGATGCTACAGCGCTTAAAGTGCATCAAGAAACTACTAACAAACACAGGTTAATCATTTGAATAAATCATTTGAAATAATAAAAAACAATATGATGTTCAAACTTTTGACTTCTTTCTTTAATAACTACATAACACAGTACTTGTACTTCTACTTTCAGTACTTGAGTAGAATTTTTTTTTCAAAACTACTGGTACTTTTTACTTTTAGTACTTAAGTAGCAAATTTTTTGAAAAAACTACTTGCAATACTTAAGTAAAAAAAATGTTGAATACTTTAGTACTTCTACTTAAGTAACTTTTTCTGCGAGCACTTCCACTTCTACTCAAGTCACTTTTTGATCGAGCACTTGTACTTTTACTCAAGTAGAAATTTCGAGTACTTTATACAAGTCTGCTGTCAATAAACGATAGAGAAAACTGGATTTTTAACTTACCGTAAAATCCTTTTCTCTTTCACTGACAGATGCAGCAACCGCCCCTCTATATAGGAGTTGGGTTAGGGTTTTTTTCTTCTGACACTGCTTGCACCAAAACTGAATGCCTATAGCCAAGTGAGTGGGTGTATACCCCCAGGGACTGCCCTATAGGCGTGGTAAAGACTTTTCCTGCCTAGTGTCCTACTCCTGTAGGGGGCAGCATAACCCAATGGTTAAGAAGAATATGGAGCTGCGTCTGTCAATGAACTTCAGAGAAAAGGATTTTACGGTAAGTAAAAAATCAATTTTTTTACATGTAGGAGTGAAGTGTGTGAATTGGCCCGAGTGGCAAGTATTTAATCTGTATGCTTACAGTCTTAATAAAAAGTTTAATTTGAAAACTTATCTTTACTGTGCAAATGGCCAAAAATCTCTTTTGGCCATACTGCAGCTTTCATTTTTTCAGATGTCTTCAGGCCGGTCATTTGATATGCTGGGTCTTCTTTCTCTTTGGATTTTGTCCAGGGCTATATAGTAACACCCTATTCAGGGGTTGGATCATGATGCCCAACACTACCAGTAGGACCTCGGTCAACTGGATTGAAGGGCACTGGGTGTCCTTTAACCCAGAATGCTGAGGACATCTTGTGGCAGAAAGCAATTATTGCAAGGAACAGCAATACATTTTTTTTTTTTTAAACCTACACAGTGTCTTTAACCACTTGCCGACCGCTCACTGAGCTGGTACTGCGGCAAAGTGGCTCGCGCGCCGCCGGAGGCTCGCTCCCACTGTATTCAGACACAGCGGGAGTCGGGCCAGGAGAGGAGAGGCGGTGATCACCGCCGCTCTTCCTCGATTGTCGGTAGTCGAGTGAGGAAATCTGCCCACTTGTGTAAACAAAGCGGGCGGATCTCCTATGTGACAGACAGTGACAGATTACAGGATTCAGCATAGCTGAATCTGCGAATCTGTGTCTGTGTCACACAATCCCCTCCCCTTATACACGTCAGTAAGCATGAGGCATACATTTAACCCCTTGATCACCAATAAAGTGAACCCCTTCCCTGCCAGTGTCATTATTACATTAACAGTGCATATTTATAGCACTGATTACTGTAGTAATGTCACTGGTACCCCCAAAAGTGTCAAAAATGTCAGTTAGGGGTCCGATCTCTCTGCCGCAATGTCGCAGTCCCGCAAAAAAAATTGCAGATCCCCGCAAGTAAAATAAAATAAACAATAAAAATGACACATCTTTCCCGTAGTTAATAAACGCGATAACTTTTGCGCAAACCAACCAAATACGCTTATTGTGATTTTTTTTACCAAAAATATGTAGCAGAAAACAAATTGGCCTAAAATGTTTAAAAAAATTTGATTTTTAATTTTTTTGGGGAATTTTATATATCAGAATGTAAAAAATATTGTTTTTTTTTTTCAAAAGTGTCGCTATTTTTTTCAAAAAATAAAAATCGCACAGGTGATCAAATACCACCAAAAGAAAGCTCTATTTGTGGGGGAAAAAAGGACATAAATTGAATTTGGGTACAGCGTCTCACGACCGTGCAATTGTCCGTTAAAATAACGCAGTGCCCAATCGCAAAATATAGCCTGGTCAGGAATGGGGTAAAATCTTCCGGTCTTAAAGCGGTTAAAAATACTCATTGAGAATTTTTTTTGTCAAAGACATGTAGATAAATACATTTTGGCCTAAATATATGACAAAAATTTAATATATTGGATATTTTTTAACTGTCAAAATAAAAAATGTCAATTTTTTCGCAAAAGTTTTGCTTTTTTTTTTATTAATATCGCAAAAAATGAAAAGCGCAGAGGTGATCAAATACCACCAAAAGAAAGCTCTGTTCGTGGGAAAAAAAGGACGTAAATTTAGTTTAGGTACAGGGTTGCATGACCGCGCAATTGTCAGTTAAATTCGCGCAGTGCCAAGTTGCAAAAAGTGGCCTTTACCGGTGGTGAAGTGGTTAAAAAAAAAAAAAAAACCTTGAGTTGGGCTATACCTGTAATCAAGAAAAGATCACTATTATATGCAGTAGTTTGTGCTGTGCCTGTCACCGAGTAATGCCAAATTCACTTTAGGGAGATATTGGGAATAATTTTTTTGTAGCACAGTGGCTTGTTAGTTAGTACTTCTACCTTGCAGAACAAAGGTCCTTGGTTCAAATCCCAGCAGGTTTCCTCCCCACTATGAAGACATGTTGGTAGCTTAATGAGCTTCTGTCTGAATTGGCCCTTGTATGTATTCACCTGAGGTAAGGACCTTGGATTGAAAGCTCCAGGGGCTTATGTGCAGTATGTATAGCGCTGCGTAAATTGTTGATGCTATTAAAGTACCTGAAATAAATACATTTGCAGCAAATCAGCAACCAACCCCAGGCAAATTGTCACTGTTGTGTTGGATATTTAATGGTTAAGTTCACCTTTTCTGGCAGAATTTAACTTTTCATAATGAATCCTTTTGTAATATAATTTCTGACCCAACTGATGTTTTTTATTGGTTGGGCCAGATGGACTTGTGTCTTTTTTCAACCTAACTATGTACCCATGTAACAATCCCAATGTTCACATCTCTCACTTGAAATTTTATGTTTCTGTCTCAATTTTAAAAAAATCGTTCTGCTTGCATCACTTCCTATAGGTCATTTCCAATCATTCACTGTGTTGTTGCAAATCAGAAAAGGGTTTGATAGGTGTATTACCAGTCTGGACCACACATCCTTCTTTGGTATACCACTACCAATAAAATCTGATTGTACAAGCTCCTTTAGATCTACCATCAGCTATGTAGTGCAAGGAACTTCCTAATTTGATACAGATCGAATAGATTGTTCAGGTGGGTTATCCTATTCCATAGTTCTGGTAAATCTAAAGGAAGTTACATAGAGATTTTGCAATCAGATTGCATAGTGTATGGCCATCTTCATAGAAGTACATAGGAGGGTGGAGACAATCAGCAGTCAGGCCCCATTTACATCTTAACATAGCGGGAACTCATGTTCCCACACACGTTTTTCTTTTTCCACTTAAATGGGCAACCCTACGCCCAACAATTGCCCCAAAGAAGCTCTAGAAGTTTTTTTTTAGAGAGGAGTGTTGTGTGTTTTTCCCGTGCTATTTGGTGGTTTGCACAGCAAAGCATGCATTTTCTGTGCAGTTTTCCATGCATTCGGAAACACACAGATGTGTATAGAGCCTCATTGTTCTCATGTAAACACACCAATTTCACTTTCAGGCCTCAGTCACACCTAGCATAGTGGGGACTTACGGTTTTTGGCTTCTTTTTTCAATCACACATGAGGCAAAGTAGCTCGTGGGACATTTTGGCATGTTGCAGGTTGCACGTTTTCTTACTGTGCAGTTTGCTGCGCTTGCGGCTCATTTTTTTCACGTTGCAAAATGTGTGTTTGCTTCTGTGTTTGGTGTACCATTAACAATTAATGCCACTGTTTTTGTGTATTAAGGTGGCCATATACTATACAATCCGATTGTACAATCTCTGTATGATCTCCTTTAGATTTACTAAAGCTATATAATAGGAGGAGGTACTCTATATCATAGTTGATGGTAGATCAAAAGGAGATTGTACAATCAGATTGTGTAGTGTATGGTGAGCTTTACAGTGTTCCAGGACATACTTCTCCTGTTTTCAATACTACAGCTCTATTCACATAGGCTGTTATCTGATTGCTCTGCTCCTGCACACTCTGCCAAATGAATTATCACTGCCTGTGTGTTTAAACTGTTACTAAACCCAGGACCCTGCATTCACTATATCTGGTCTCCACCAGAACATATAAGTGCAATTATTTTAGTAAATATAAACTGCTAAATACCTTTTCTCATCAGCATTATAAAGCAGTCTTGTGACTTCTATCATTGTCTGGCAAGCACTGGTTAAAGCTAGTAGGAGGCATTTCCTTCTCTTTTGACTGTCCTATGAGGCTGCTTGACCTCTGACCCTCTGTCTGGACAGTGCTGATTGGCCCTGCGCTTATCACATTCACCCTCCCAATAAAAAAGCTTTTCTAGTAATACACACCAAATGGAGCATATACAGAGTGCCTCCAAAGCTGTGTACTATCAGGAGTTGGATTGGGGACAGTAAATGAAGGGGAGGATCAGAGAAGACAGGATCAAACAGCCTTTTTACACGATGTGGAAGATTAACTACCTAAGTTAGGTTCCATGGTAAGTATAACAAGCATGCTTTACTGCACATTCAGACTGATTTTACTATTGTAGGTTTATTAACACTTTAGAGGGAATGGTATTCACTGATTGCATTGGAAAATTGTGTACCTGAGGAAGTAGTGGGTGGTAGTGATCTGCTGGAAGGTGGGAGGGCAGATGCAGGGTGTGTGCTAATGAGGTCATCTGGTGAACTCCTTCCTGTGTCACATCCCAGGAGGTCCAGGAAGTAATGGAGACATTTTTTTTTTATACAGCCAGCTGAACACCAAGGTAAGGAGTGTGAAAGATAAATAAAAAGCTTTTTTATCTCTGCAAAAGAATTACGTTAATGCTATATTGGTACATAGGGATGCTGGAATTTAGAAGAAAAAGTGAACTTATTATATCCTTTAAATAGGAAAGTCCTCTCCTTTTCCAATGGCAGCCTAAATGTGAAATGTTCCATTCCAAAGTATTACACAGGCTACCACATAACAATTGTACCAGCTCTTGAAGTTGTCCATGTCCTTGTTCAGCAGGTATTCATGTTGTTTAAATATAATTGTCTGCAGGACATACAGTTCAATGATGTGTGTCTACAATTCCTGCAGGGATGATTCAGATACTTTTAGAGTCTGTTATTCATCTGATAGAAGTTTTCTGGATGGGATTGCTCTGTATTCTGCTTAATATCTCATCTTTCCTCCTAGTCTCAGTGTTCTCCTGGAAGGTAAACTGCTACGGGAACAGAGCTTCTCCTCTATATTCCAGCCTGTTTTCTCCCTCTCATGGTCTGTTATGTCACTTTATCTTCACAGTGTCCGTCTACCCTCAATTTGTGATTCAGTTCTGAAATGTTGTGTGGTATTTGAGTCGCCCTCTGATGTCTCATACCTGGAACTGTAGTGGTTCCTGGCTATGTCCAGTTTCCATTATAAGGGTGTATTGGGCTTTCTAGTGAAGTTTTGGCTTGTTTGTTATGCATATGGAAACTGCAGAGATGGGAGTACTGGAAAAGAGGGACATAAAGGACTGGTGGGGGGTTTAACCTATCAGTTTACTTCTATGCCAAAATTTTACTGTGGGTAGACTGTCCTTTTACTAAGCCATATACAAAGCTTGCAGGAAATGTTTGCATTGCCTGTAGCAACCAGCCGAATCATTCCCATAGTTGTTTTCCCTGTACTGAATTAATGACAGCTGGAATTCAGTTGCTATAAGCGACACCATTTCTGGTGTTTTAACACTGACCCCTTCAGGAATTGCATAGTAAAAGTGGTGCAAAGAATAGCAGTGTTGTTACTCTTCACAACCAATCATCTAGCAGGATATGTCTGGTCGTTTTAGGCTCCTGGTTTTGTCCAAAGACTCAGTACATGTGATTCGGGAAGATGGCGGAAGAACCGCATCCGCCATTTTTCCCGGTTTACTAAGGGGGTTGATTGAGCTGTTGATCTGTGAACGAGCCGTGCAGTATGCCAGCCTGGCTTGTCTGACAGCATTTCAGAGTGAGCGGATGGTTGCCATGGTAACAGAGGCTCAGGGAGGTCTCGTGGTGACGTTGCTGGCCCTTCGCAGACTCTGGGAGCAGCAGATGTGAGATGGATGCTTGTGTGCTACCCTGACAACATACAGCATCCCTTCCCCTGGCTTGGAGTTCACAGTACGCAGCCCTATCTAATAGCAATTAAAACTGGGAAGGGAAGGTGACTGTGTTCTGTCTGATGTGCCACCCTTTTTCATCCCCCAGGGCTTTCTCAGCCGTCGCCTTAAAGGCTCCATCAAACGGACAAAGAGCCAGCCGAAGCTCGACCGAAACAGCAGCTTCCGCCACATCATCCCAGGCTTCCGAAGCATCGACAATGATCGGTAAGGTGATTGATTCTTCCTTGTGTGAATGAATACAATGTAACTGCGTAGGGAGACATATTTCCTCCAATAGCTTGTCACATTGTATCAGTTCCTGTCACCTGCTGCCTGGATCCATGGCTTGGGGATGACAGAGAAGTGCCAGTATATCTGGCTGAGGTCCCCACTGATCCTTTTCTCTGAGCATCCCATTACCCTTTCACCATTACCTGTAGAAGCCTACAGTCACTGCCCATAAAACTGATGCCTCCCTGTATAATAACTGTGAATGTCATTTGTGTGACGGCAACTTTTCAGGGGTGGGAGGGGTGACAGATTGGCGATGTACAGGAATGTCAAACCAAAATGTATCCAGTGCCATAAGACAGGTAAGTACGGTCAGGGGGTGACCCAAAACTTCAAGTCTAAAGAAAAATTCCCATCAGATTTCCAGGGAGTTATTCAACTAAAGGGAACATTGATTTTTTTTTTTTTTTTTTTGTTAGTGTGGGAAAATCAGATTTTAACTTTCAGTAGAAAAGACTCCAATGTGATGTTAAATGAATCCTGCGTGCTAAAATGTTGTGTCTTATTGCAGCAGCTAGAGGCAAATGTTTGATTCTCTGTGTTGTTAAGATTTAATGGAAATGATGAAAACATTTTATTTTACTATAGAATCTGTCTATACTTGCTATATCTTTCATTGATCCATTTACAAGATTTTATAGCTCTAAAATGTAAAACTTTCATCTCAGTGTTGGGTTTCCTCTGGCTTTAATTCTCTGCGTTTGTCCCTTGTTGTGTTATTGTCATGGTTTGGTGTGGATTGTCAGCTCTCTGGACAAGCGAAGAATTTGCTGTGTTGGTGATTACAGAGAATAGCCAGATTGAAGCTTATTTAGTAGAGCAGCATCCTATAGCAACTAGTCATATATCGCTATACTATATTCAAGTCAGTGAAAACATTATTTTGGATTGTCACACTTTGTGGTGCTTTATTGAGTTAGATGGTGAGATATGTCATTGTGGATTTCCTGGGACAGTCATTAGAGTAAATAACCTGTTCACTTCTGACTTAGATCTCCCCTCTGGCATATGTAGTCATTTCATGCAACAGTTTTTGTTCTCTTTCTCTGTTCACAATAACAGACTGACTTTCAATGTTGTTTTTAATTTAATAGTATGAGCAAGGTGCTGTAAACCTTAGTAACTGTCTGTCATGTTTTATGACATTGGTAAGGTAAATTCTGATTCCTATGAGTTACCACATATTACAGTCATTGCTGTTCTTATCGAATTAAAGATTCTGTGTGACCCAGCTGTGTAGCTCTGGGGCCAGAATATTTGAATTTAAAATCCCCGTCTCCCCCACTAGCTCTAATTAATGTCTTCACGATTGCGCTTTCTGTCACCTGCGCATTTCTAATCAGAGGTCCGGTCAGCTGCCAGGTAATTGGTTGTGGCGTATTGAAGCAGTTCTGTGTTGCTGGTGTACATGTTGAATATTCATTTGAACAAGAGGACAGGATGATGTTGGCACTAATAGCTGCTTCTGCTAACCACAGACAGCTCTACAAAGGCTGCGCATGGTCCAGGAGCCAGCCTACTGCTGCTGACTAGCACAAAGGGTTAAATCCTCCAGAGATTACCAGTTCTCTTTGGTGTACAGTAACCAACAGCAACTAGCCCAGTGTCTGCTGTTATTGGCCCTGCCACAGCCACTATAACTTCACTTTTAAATCTGTCATTAAAAAGAGATGCTGTATGTTAGCTGAAAGCTGAAATAGGTCTTCTAGTGGGAGTGACTGCTATGTAATGTTGATTGGCTGAAAAGGCAGACTTAGAGAGAGAGCACAGGTTAGGGGCCCACGGATTCAATGTGGAAATCTAATGAGTAAGTAGTACATCTAATTTACAGAATCGCAGATTGTTAGAAGAGTTGTCACTCATTGTGTTATGTAGCCATACAGCAAAGCATGCAGGATCACAGGAAGATGAACACAAATTTATAGGTCTTTTGGCAGGTACAAAAAACTGTACCAATATATGTGTTTTTTTCTGTGGCTTTACCTAGCTGTCCTGGGAGATATACAGAGGTTGCCATTGCTGACCTGAAAATGTTAGTTCCCTGCGTGTCATACTGATCTTTGAGAATCTTTGAAACATGCATGAACTGCAGAACTGGTAATGCACAGATAAATAATAAAAGTAAGTAAAGATGCGCTAGCCCACAATCTATAAAGGCTGCTGCACCTGAGACTTCCTGAATACCAGGAGATAAAGTGAAAAAATATATATAGAAAGTGCACTGTCATAAAAAACAAAAATCCCAGTTGACGCCTTCTGAGGAGAAACGCGTCGGCTAGCAACAGCGGTGATGTCAGCGCACACGGACCACACTGCAGGTTTCCGTGCAACCATGAGTATCAGTGCTTTTATCCCTATGACTTTTTGTACGTGAGTTTGTTTTTTAATAAACACTACCTTTTAGCTATAATGCACTATTAGTCCTCCTTTTATTCCCTATATCCATCTGTGATCCCGGAGACGGAGTCTGTTCGCAGTATCACTGATCGATCCCTAAGCTGAGAACAGCTTACATGCCTGTTGACCGTTTTGGATCTGGTAAGCAGCCATTTCATTATTAGAGCACGGTGGTGATGCATGCAGCACTTTGAAGGATAAGAACTTAAGCACCATTGAAAACTTTCCACAATCAGATTATTTGGACTGTTGTTGGAATACAGATATTTTTGACATTCACTTGGAACTTTTTTCTATTATGTTTTATTTTTATTTTTTTATATTTGTTTGCAATTCATGCACTTATAGTATGTTACTAAACACAGCAATGTGATATGTTTCCATGATTTTATGCACTATATTCTTATATACATTTTCCCTTTGGGATTTTTGTTTTTATAACAGCACACTTTCTATATATATTAATGCACACATTTGGTCTGCATCACCAACTCAGAGGCTATAAGAAAGCTAGAGGATTACCATGATTCCCAAGCATTGTTGGTTATATGTTCCCTTGGACCCTGAGCTCTTTTCAATTCATAGACCCTTCATCAGCATAATGGAATTATGCTTAAAGTGGAGCTCCACCCTAAAGGGTAAGTTCCGCCTTAAGCATTCCTCCCCCCTCCTATGCCACATTTGAAGGTAACTAATGTGAAAAAACAAGCGTCATACGAAGTGCAGCATATGTGGGCTTTATCCACAGGGATGATTTGTTGCAGTGCCAACTATACACACTACATGCCTTTGATGCTTACACTTTTGTGAGTAACCTTCTTGTGTGTTTTTTAAAAAATCCCACATATGCTGCACTTAGTATGGCACTTGTGTTTTCTCCTTAGTTACCTTCAAGTCCCTTTTTGCTTGCACAGAGAGCTGCCTTCCAAGTGAGCTTATTCATGGACTTTTTATGTATGAACTCCATACAGAGTGTGTCCAACCCTCTGACTGTCAGCAGAACTAGTTGGGCCCATCAGTACTCCCAATTTTTCACCAATATCCTTGTTATCTATGCCACATTTGGTATGTAATTTTTTTTTTTTTTTGGGGGGGGGGGGGGGAGTGGGTACCTAGTTTTAACAGATATTCACCGCCACTTCTGCTCAGGTCTCTCCCCTTTCCTACCTGCAATCTTCTGGGACACGTCACAGGTCCAAAAAGTTTGCCCGACCATGGAGGAAGCGCAGCGCAGTGCAAACCTGGCTGTGAAGCCGCAAGCTGTCACAGCCGGGTGCCCACAGTTGTAATGCAGGGGAGAGGAGAGGGAGAGAGTCGATTGTTCGGGCGGCCACATCGCTGGATCCTGGGACAGGTGAGTGTGAGTTTATTAAAAGTCAGCAGCTACACTTTTTTTACTGGAACTCCGCTTCAAGTGTGAGAGTACATAGTTATCTATGTTTGTTTCTGACGTATACAGTACATGAAAAATTTCTGAAGGGTTTGGACCACCATGTTTGAACTTTGAATTGGTCACATATGATAGTGGTAGATAATATGTGAACAATGCATCCAACTACCAGAAAGGTGTATTGAATGTGATTATTCTTTTACCTTGACCACTTGAGTGCTAGTCTGTATGTACCCCTTCATTACCAGGACATTTTTTACGTTCTCCTGAAAATTGTGCATCACTGAACCCAAATTCATTTTATATAATTTCTTGTGACAGAAAGAGCTGTATATTGATGGTGTTTAATAACCCGTATTAAAGTGGTCTTTAGTGAAAAATGACCCCTTTTTGGGAAGACACTTCAAGATGATCTTTTATTTGCCACAACTTTTTGGAAATAAAGAAACCTGCTGGTATTGAGGTGGTTAAAGGATAAGTTCACCTTTTAAACATATTTGTTACACCTGTATTTAGGACGTAACTTGTAACATGTTTCAACAGCTCCACTGAGCCCCCTTCCCTGTGACAGCAGGTGAGGCTTCCTCTGTGATTAAATGAACTACAAGTCCAGTCTCCCATTGCAGCAGACAGCTTGTAGTTCTTAATGGAGGACAAGTATGCAAATAAGTACGCTCGTAGTCCATTCACTCTGGCTTTCAATCTGAAAGCTCTTAAAGCATAACTCCACTTTTGTTGAGAAAAAACATTCCCCTCTGGCTGATTTCTGTACATTGCAGGGATTTTAACAAACTTTGTTGCAGATTCCTTCTCTTTGGTATTCTGAAGAAATCATTATTTGTTCCTCCATGTCTCTGTACTGAGTGGGTCAAATGGGAGTGGTTTCATAATTATCAGCTGTGGCAGCTTCAGGGCTCTAATGAGGAAAGCTGGTGGGCCTGCATCCCTTTAGACGTGTTCCTATTGGGAGTATATCACCAAAAATGACATTTTTGTTGTAGGGGAAGCCAGGAATCTGACTTGTATTGCATATCTGACTTGGCAGACTTCTGGGAAAATTGGATAGCTAATCACACAAGCAAGAAATTATGTTTCTGGGGTGTGTACAGAACACCTCCTTGTAGCCATATTGCATTGCATTTTCAGAATATTACAACAGCTGCAGATTAAAAAGGAAAGGTACATTTTTTTAACATTCAATCACAACATGATTTGTGTCGCAATTGTATACGCTATATTGTTTTTTCTTTATTTGCTGATTTTTTTTTTCACCACGAAAGTAGGGTTACCCTTTAAGGAGGTACGGGCAGAAAACTGGAGAGAAAGTGTGCAGGAGCCTGACATCGCATCTGTTATTCACTGATCGCAGGTGCAATGCTTTGCAGGCTATTGTGTAAAAAAAATGCAAAACATGAAAAAAGATGTGCCTTTATTATTTTGTAGTTAATGGTGAACTTATTTTTAAAACATGCAGCTTGGTAGTGGCGCACTAGATTCATCTCCATAATGAATGTACAAATCAATCAAACAGAGGGAGGAGAAGGTGAAGGGATTAATGTACAGGTCACATAAAGTGGGAGGATTAATACAGTGGGGGAAAAAATCTGATAAACCAAAAATCCAGAAAAGAACACAATACAAATGGTATAAATTGAGTTGCAGTTCAGTCAGTAAAAGGAGTATTTGATCCCCAAGCAAAACATGACTTAGTACTTGGTCAGACTAGGTAAGACACTATTTGTAGTTGGTTACCAGGTTTGCACACATCTCAGGAGGGATTTTGGTGCACTCTTCTTTACAGATATTCTCTAAATCCTTAAGGTTATTTGGTTGTCGCTTGGCAACTCAAATTTTCAGCTCCCTCCATAAATTTTCTATAGGATTATAGTCTGGAGACTGGATAGGCCACTCCATGACCTTAATGTGCTTCTTCTTGAGCCACTCCTATGTTGCCTTGGTGGTATGTTTTGGGTCATTGTCATGCTGGAAGATTGTTCTGGCTGAAGGAAGAAGGTTCTCATCCAAGATTTTACAATACATGGCCCCCTCCATTGGCCCCTCAATACAGCAAAGTCGCCATGTACCTTTTAGCAGAGAAACAACCCCAAAGCATAATGTTTCCACCTCCGTGCTTGACTGTAAGGATGGTGTTCTCAGGGTCATAGTCAGCATTTTTCTTCCTCCAAACCCGGCGAGTCGAGTTAATGCCAGAGAGCTAAATTTTGGTCTCATCTGACCACAGCACTTTCTCCCAATCCTTCTCTGAATCATTTAGAAGTTCAGTGGCAAACTTCAGATGGGCCTGTACATGTGCCTTCTTGAGGAGGGGGACCTTGCGGGCGCTGCAGGATTTCAATCCATGGTGGCTTATTGTGTCACCAATGGTTTGTTTAGGGACTGTGGTCCCAACTGCCTTGAGATCCTTCACAAGCTCCTCCCGTGTAGTTCTGGGCTGATCCCTCACTTTTCTCATGATTATCCTTACCCCATGAGGCAAAATCTTGCATGGAACTCCAGATCGAGGGCGATTGATGCTTATTGTATATTTCTTCCATTTGCAAACAATCGCTCCAACAGTGTTCACCTTCTCACCAAACTTGCTGATGGTCTTGTAGCCCATTCCAGCTTTGTGCAGGTCTACAATCTTGTCCCGGATGTCCTTTGACAACCCTTTGGTCTTGCCCATAATGGTGAGGTTTGAATGGAAGAAAGAGATTCTGTGGACAGCTGTCTTTTATACACATAACGAGTTGTTGTTTGGAGCACCTTTATAAATTGACAAGACTAAAATGTGTACCACATGAGCACATACTGTAGCTAGTCTGTGGAAGGCAGAATTATTGTTGGTTGGGAGGGGATCAAATACTTATTTTACTTACTGAACTGCAACTCAATTGATAGCATTTGTATCATGTTTTTTCTAGATATTTGGTTGATATTCTGTCTCTTTTATTTAAAATACACGTATGATAACAATTATATACCCTTAATTTCTTTGTAAGTGGGCAAACTTGCAAAATCTGCAAGGGATCAATAAATATTTTTGCCACTGTAAGAAGGGCTTGAAGTTAGGAACAAGGGAGGTTTAGGTGTTAATATACAGTCACTACAGAGACAGCATGGGGATGAGAAAAAACAATCCCACAATTACCTTTATTAAATGCCCCACTATTTATCTACTAATGCTATTCCTATCCTCCTCCCGCTACTCCCTGGAATCCCTTTGTTTAATAAATCCTCCTCCTTCGCCTTCTCTATAGTAAGAGGAAGTGGGGAGCCCTCCAATGTAAACAATAATAGAGTGCACTTTGTAATTGATGTGATTGGCTCTGTACATTTTGCGAGTGATCTATGCTGACTAATGACAGCGTGATCCCAGGCATTGTATAACCAATGGATGCACACACAAGTAGTACAGAGTGAATGGCACCCCAGAATATCATGTCCTCTTTACCACTGTTTTAAAATTGTACGGTGGTATGCAAAGTGTTAAAGGAAACCTTGACACCCCCTTTCACACATTCAAGCATTTTCAGTTGACTTTGAAGCATTTGTTTTGTGCATTTGTACATGTTATTTTCAGGCTTACATTTATTGTTTTAGCCATTGAAAAGCTAGTCAGGAGGAGAGGCAAGAAATTGCATACAAAAAGTGTTTTTAAGGAACTTTCATCGAAGTCTGTAGAGGCCAAAAATGAGTGATTCTGGCCCAAGGAAGCTTGTGTACTTTTCAAGCTTTGGGACAAAAGTTTCAAACAAAGATATAAGCGGCCATCTTTGAAAGAAAAGCTCCTTCATCGATTATACTGCCTGTAACAGGATTTCTGAATGTGAGAGGGTATGATCAATCGCATCATTCGCTCCCATATTCACAGATTGCGTTACAAGCAATGTAATCAATAAAAAACATTTTTTATCAGTGGAGGAGGAGGAGACATGTCCCATCTGTACTGCTGTTCTGAAGGCCTGAAGCTGTTAACCATTGCAGCACCAGAGGTTTAGAGACAAGAGTATAGGCATCCCTGTAGTGAGGATTTCGCAAGGATTCAGCTGCATGCACATCTTCATTGCCGGTAAGTGATGTAACTAAAACTGAAGGACTTTTTTCTTCAGCTTTAAAACTAAACTGCAGGGAAATAAAATTTCCTCCCTTGCAGTAGGGCTGTCCCACTACTGCAGAGGTTAAAGGTTTAGTATAGGGGAGGTTTTCATTTACCCAATCCTTTGCTCCTGCAGGCTGTAAGACTACTGTCTGCAGCCTATGTTCTGGTAGTTGCAGGTCTCCTGATATCACCAGTTCAGAGCCAATAAGCACTGCATTGAACATGAGAACACTGAGGGACAGTCCACTGCATAAGATAGAAGAGGAGAGCGCCAGCTGCCAGGGGAGTGGAGAATCAGGTAAAACTGCTTTTTGGCCCTCTAAACCTAAACAAGCAATTAACCTTTGCAGTGTAAGGGCAGCTTGGGCTCACTGCAAGGGAGGATTTTTCCCTACTTGCCTGGAAATGGCCTTTTACATTTACAAATTATGACTTTTTCCCTATTGCATTTTCCTCTTCTGACTACCTCTGGGCATTTGAGTCAGAAGGCTGGGGTAGTTTGGTGTAGTCTTTACCTTGTCAAGTATCTTGAATTTTAATAGATTTTATAAAAACAAAATTTTATTAAAAACACAAACGCACACCTTAATTATATTAGCCACACCTCTTATTAGACTAGTCACACCCACTTTATGTAGTATTGTGTGAAATACATTGCTACTGGATCACCCTTCTAAGCTTCTTCCTGCGTCGACATCTCTGTACATGAGTGTCCCCAGTATTTGTGTCTGCTTCAGAAAACTAAAATCACTTCAAAATAATATTCATGTTTAGTAAGTAACTTTGTTCAAAGCATTGACCTGCTACAGTATTAATCCATCCACATGTTCCTGGTTTCTTGAATTGCCTTCCCTGGGGAGGTCTCTCAACCGGGAGCAAGGTAGAAGGGATTCAGAGTTCCATTATCAGACCTATTTAAATATTCTGTCCATGTATGGAAATAGGGGAGATGTGGTAAAGTGTGGTGAATGGCATGAAGGTTTATCTACAACTAACCATGGAGGAGAGGAGAGCGGATACGGGATAGGGTATAGAATCACTTGCTGAAGCCGTATATCTTTGCCCATCGGGGAACAAGAAAAGAGTATCAGCATGATTCAAAAGGATTGGTCTGTCCACTACTGCCACTACTGGAGGAGTAATGATGAAATCATATTCTGTGAAAAAAAAACACTGTCACCTTGCCAATGCAGTGAAAAGGGACAGTGCCTTTGTAAAGCCCCTCCAACTCCAGTTATACTCTATGTACCAGCACTTCCTTGCAGTTTCTGCCTCTGCTGCAGCCAGTCCTGAAATCCAAGATGTCGGCAGGTGTCAGATGTTAATGGGTTATGGCATCACTCCCTCATGTGACATGTGAATAGACCAACATTACATCTGGACATCTATGTCTATTTGCATTTGTGAAGGCCACCACTACACCTTAAACAATATCATACAGAGGAGGAAAATAGGCTTCTGGTTCAATGTTTCCTACCTAGCCAGGCTTGCCTGATCAAACCACATCTAACATTCGTTGGCTCCCTAAAATGCAAAGTATTTAATATTAAGCATTTTCTGTGTTACGGAGGTGAAACGTCTGGCAGATTGGTGTCCTTGCTAATGTATTGTTGTGTTTACCTGGGAAGGATTCACTGATTATATACGGACTATATCTGCTTATTTTTAGGTAAATCTGGTAAAAAATGTTTCATTCTGGCTCCTTGTTTTATATGGATTCATGTTCTAATCAGAACTCACAAAATTGAAACCAGGTCAAATTCTGCTTTTTTTGGCTGTTTGGTGATGGATGAGCAGCTCTGCCATAGAAATCGATGTCAAATCATCAAAAAATAAAAATATAATAAATTGTTTAGGGTAATGCAATACTGGGTCTTATTATCTTGGATTTTGTACCTCTGGTGGAGAGCAGGATAATGCAGGCATCAGTGCATTTAAAAAGAGTGCTTTTCAAAATATGTGCCACAGTCAAGTGCAGAGAGATCCATGCTGATTTTTTGGATGTTTGGCTCTATTGGTGCCATTCAAAGAGTTGAATGGGATGTCTTTTATAAAGGAGGCAAACCTAGGAGATGTTGTAAAACAATAAAAAAACTGTCAATTTAATTTGCAAATCATGTGTTAATAAATATGCTCTTTAAAGGACCTATGTGAAACAGATATGATCTATCATTTTTTTAGTTTGATAATTTTGCCATCATGCCACCATGTAGTATTTTACTGGGAAGACAAAGTGTTATGCCTTCATTTACTGGCTTTATCCTGCTTTGTCTCTGTGGAATTTGTGGCTGTTTTCTGGAACAATTAAGTGAATGATAAATGACCTCGTCCTCCAATCATATGTGATTCCTCTGTTCTGTCAATATGAGTGTTTTCTTGATACTCATTTCTGTATAATGAAACTCCCAGGAGACTGGTAATGTACGTCCTATTCCTTCAGCTCATCATTGTGGTCGATGGCTGCCAGTTTTCCCAATGTAAAGTAGATTGGCGCAGTGCCATTTGTCCATACGCCTTATCTCCCAGCTGCATTACTTAATTCTACAATAATGCCAATGGATTGATTGCTTTGGGTTCTGCTGCTTATTGGACCGCTGTAGAAGTTTTAGAAGCTAAGATATTGGATAAATGTAGAAACATTTTAAGTTTCTCTCTCTGTTCTGTGTGCAGATTCTATGAGTTTGTGGTGTGGTGCAGTGACCTCTCTATTGAATTTCTAAATGGATTGCCTGTGAAGCGCATTTGACCAGCTCTTGGGTGCTTTGACAGGTGTATGAATGTGTGTGTTATTATATGGGGACTAAAAATTACATTTAAAGAAATACAGACATTAATAAAGCAGCTTTTCAAACCATAAAATACTACCAAAATAATACATTTATTAACTTGGCCTTAACGTGATTGTAAACTTTCACCTTGTAATACAACCTATTTAGTTTAAAATAAAAATGAAAGACAAAACATTTGTGTATAGATATAAAAACATTATAAATGTATTTTCTTTCCCTTTTTTATAAGTGATCATATTCTCGGTTGTCAGCTGCATAAGAGCTGTGGGAGAAGAAATAGCAGCACAATGATCTTCCCAGTGAATGGCTGTGTGTGGGGGTTTCAACTTTCCACACAAGTCTGATCATTTAGAGGAGAGGGGGGGGGGGGTGAGTTCCCAGCATAGCTAGAGAACTGAAAACAGTGTGTCCTCCTGCTTAGTGTGGTCAGTTTTTATTAGGAAAGCAGAGGGACTAGCAGGATCATTAGGGATTTCACACAAAGGAAGCAATACAAAGAGAATGGGATACTTTTTTTTATAGAAGTACATGGTACCGTAGAAACATCAGGAATATGAAATTTTGGGTTTATATATTCTTTAACTAACATAGATCAGGAAATGACCATGTGTATGGGCAGTGTAACTGATGTCCCACTTATTAATACATTGGAAGTTATTTCACAATGATGTGGCTCACATACTATTGATGATGCATCACTCCTGTATATTGGGGATTAGACATAGGTGCACCAAGCCCAGCCACTGTTGATCCTTTCTATGTATTGGTGATGGTACATCTGGCCCTCGGGCTGGCTTACTCTTTTCATCACCGTCCATTTAAGGTTTCTGGAAGGACTTTTGGACCTAATTCACATTTGACGATGGCTGATCTAGCCCGGATTACGACATTAGAAGCGAGCGCATGAAATGTCCGGTCTCTCCATTTCTCACCTCTCTTCTGGAGTGGAACATGTCGGTGAAATTGGATGATCAGCGGCGCGTTCCAGAGTCTTTATCTCTCCATCAGATGGCGGCTCTCTGCAGATAACGTACAAATACCTCTACAATGTCGGGTTACTCCGGCGGAATGATAAGCATGAAATAAGTCGATGCTGCTGAAACAGCAGCGGAATATAATGTGTGTCTGCATTATTCATCGCTTGTAAACAATCTCTGGCTGTGTTCCTTCTTATTTGGCCCAGATTTCTCCTGAAGACTCTCATCTTCACAGTCCCAACTGCCCTTTATTGACCCATTGCTGGGTCTGTGAGTTCTGGGGTGGTGGGTGTTTGGGGGGGGGGGGGATCTACTGTTGTACTTCTCAATTATTTATCACAATGGAAAACACATTCGTTTATGTATTTTATTTGTATATCGTTGCTCCTGCCACTTGGCATGCCCGGCCCTCTTTGTTTAGCAATCTTACAAAGTCACGTAGGAAGCACAGAATAAATATTTCTCTACATAGAAGTGGGAGGCAGCAGATGTTGTTGGCTTTTAAATCCTTTCCCTGAAATCTTCACATTAGCACACAAGATTTGCTTACCTATATATTGGCCTGGCAGAAACGGTTGCTCATATATTTGTCTTCCTTTCACATTGGCGCATCCTTCAGCAGCTCCTTGTTCTATGGCAGTGATAGTCATAGGACAGAAGATTCACAATGATGTTTTTAAAGAAGAGAAACTTTTTATATATTCGAGTTTTATTTTTACTCACTGCTTAAATATAGTATACTTGGAGAGTTGTGGTATCAGAGGTGGAGCTTGGTATCTGCCCTTGGTGGTTTGACCTACAAGTCCCTGCTTGTCTATGGAGTGGGTGGAGTTTGTCCTGCACCTAGATGCTGAGATGGCTTATTATTTCAACAAATGATCAACCCCTTAAAAAATCTATCTTCTCTTAAAACTGAACTGGCAAACAGTTAAAAACACAGATGAAATACATATAAGGGAGCTGTTTTACCTGGCAAGAGATTTGTATTTCTATCCAACCAGCCCTAAGACCTACACAGCTCTGCTACAAAGCACAGCCCTGTCCGGCAGGGCAAAATACCTGGTTTTTCTCTGCTGCTGTCAAGTAACACGCACAGGTCTTGTCCCTGCCGCAGCCTGTGAATGGACAATGAAAAGAGAAGCAACAGACTGTCCAGCTTATATATTTGTCACTCTGCTTGCTCCTGCTATCAGCATGTTCTTTGCTCTGCAGCACACCCAAATTCCTCCTTGTGCTGCTTTTTCCCCGCCTTTGAGCTCTGCTGTACAGGGATTGCAAGAGGCTTATAGTAGGTCACATTCAGGTACTTCAACTTCTTGCATATAAAAATACATTTAGCATATTCTTGAATACAGAGCTGCATTATTTTTTGTCTAAATCTGCCTGGTGATCAGCTTTAGACCCCTTTCACACATACAGACCATTTATTTCATCAGTTCAGTCACGTCAAAATGGATAAGGAATTCATCAGTTCTTCATCCGTTTTTCATCCATTTTTTTTATCTGTTTTTCATCAGTTTTGTTTACATCCACTACCAATACAAAAACGAATGAAAAACAGACAGTTTGTCAGTTTACATCCGTTCTTCGTTCGATCTGAGAAAAATAGAACTTTGATCAGTTTAAAAAAAACAGATGATGACGGATGCGGATGTAAACTGATGTAAATGGATGATCATCCATTTAAATCTGTTTTTAGGCATTTTTTTTTTGTTTTTTTTTTATTTTACACCGGCTATATCTGTATCAGTTGTGCCTTGATTTATATTATGGGATGTTATGCTATCTTTGAGATATATGATTAAGCCTTATGGGTGTAAATTGCACTGTTGTACACTTTGTTTACTTTTTGCAAAACTTTAATAAAAAATATTGGAATTTAAATCTGTTTTTAGAGATGCATTGATGTCCGTTTTTCATCCGTCAACAGATGGATGAAAAACGGACAAACGGACAGCATGTGTGAAAGGGCCTAGTCCAGTTTGTAACAGACAATGTAAAGTTAAATCTTCCAGTAGGGAGACTTGGACACAGAAAGTAAGCCATGTAAAGGAATAAGTCTCCGCCATAGTGAATACTGTATTACAATCTCCTCTACCAATAATCTTGCCAAGCATTCACCCTGTAGATCTTCTTGTGGCAAAATCTGCAGTTTAATTTTATGTCCGCCCCTTAAGGCTGATCTCTTCGTAGTTACATTTTTTCCCAGCTCCGTCTGCGATTTTTATTTATTCAGAGTATCAGCAGTAATGCAGATGTTTCCCATTTCTTGTGTTTGTTGAAGATTAGCTCCGCTGATAGGAAATGAAATGAACTTTTAAATGAGTGTTATGAGAAGGCATGCAAATGGGTATTGAAAGACGCAGAATACAAACCGCACATGACAACGGCATCTTGTGTGTCCAGGCTGGGATTATTGCACAGCAGCAGATAGGACAGGCTCATTTCAGAGGGAAGAGGAGAAAATTAAATATTCTAACTTGTAAGACACATTTAAGCAGAACCTTTTTTTTCTATAGTTCCCGTGCAACAATCAGTAATTCTTATCATGAAAAAGAGTAATATTCGATTACCCCCTTTTTTATGTAGTGTATGTATTGTAATGATAACAATTTTATAATATTACACAAGGAATTAGACAGGTTAGATAACGGTTTTATTCTCTTTTGACACTACCAGCAACAATGATCCCCATCAATGCTTTTGGCAGGCGGTACCGTTCGTTGAACGTGACCTATTCAACTGAATGGGTTCACCCTGCAATCGCTTGCAATGGGAATAAAACAGGCAGTGAGGAGGTGACATAACACCTCCTCATCCTCTGCCTGACGTTTGATTTGAACATGGATCACTCATCAGAGGGCACCACATATATAAGCAAGGGCTAGCACTTCAAAATAACGTGACAGAAGTTTTTCCCCCACAGAGGCAGTCTTGTATGGAGTGGCCTGTGATCATGCCACCCTATTTGTTCTTTTTCATAGCCTTTTCACAAATTAGCAGAAGCCCTGCTCACATCGCTTATCCAATCATGTGCAAGAAAAAATGCTGTTTCTCTTTCGTTCATTGACAGACACAGCTCCTGATTCTTCTTAACCATCGGGTTATACTGCCCCCTACAGGAGTAGGACAGTAGGCAGGAAAAAGCTTGACTACGCCTAGGGGGTATACACCCACACTCAGCTATAGGCACTTTTTCTGCCTAGTCCGGAGTAAGGCCTTGCTGGGATTCCTGGTCATAGCAATTTTTTTCCTTTTTAGATGGATTTTTTCCTATCTTTATTTTGTTTCTGTGAGAATCTACTATCAACTGCCGGATGGACTGGATAATCTAAATCCAGAGGGTCCCCCCAGTCTGGCCAGCGAGCGCACGCAGGCCTCAGCTCCGGGCTTGACCGGCCACGACATAGCCCCACTGGACGAGGGCTGGCCTGCAAGTTAAACATCTCGCTAGGGCGCATACGCATACGGCCTTGGCCTGATTCGCAGCGTTCCTCCTGGCCGACAGCAACCCACATCCCGATGGAGCAGTGGTCTGTCAGGAGTGGTTCCCACCCTGTTCCTGGTATGGTAAGTAGCTATTCCCCCTCTACCCCTGGAGGGTTTTGGGGTGGATGTGGGCCCCTCTCTGGGATGGTGGGACCCCGAGATCCCCTCCCCCCAGCCCTCTAAAAATTCAGTAGTCACTGTGGGTCTTCAGGCCCCACCCCCCGGGTGAGGTTTTGAGCTGGCTCTTGCCACATGCTTTTAAGGGGGCCTCTGTTTGGGCATCTGCCCTCCCCTCTGCCCCTTGGTGGTCGGCTCCACTGAGGCTCGTGCCCAGGCGATTGAGCCTTCACAAAAATTTAGGCCGCCCCTTGTGGCCTACTTGGTCATGAGGCCGAGTCGGCCTCCATTGGGGTGGCGGCCCCAGTGAGCCTGGCTGGGAGGAGTGCACTTTTGACTGGGCCTCAACACAAATTGAGGCCACGGCTTGCGGCCTAACAGGTCGCGCAGCCAGCTTGGCACCTCCCTTGGAAGGGGTAGTGCGTTTTAAATTTTTAAGGCAACAATGCCGCCATTATGGTGGAGGGCACCTGCCTTTTTAGCATTGCGAGACCATTAGGATACCCTGCCTGCACATCACAACGGCCAGCCCCCTTTTAAGGGGGCTATTTCCTATTGGCTGGGCCTCTATGTTTTTTGCGGGGTCCAGTAGGTGGTACATTTGTGGACCTTGGGTCGGCGTCCCCCTTGCGGGATCGCAGTCGGCGGCCCTCCCCTGTTTGGTATGTTTTTCTGGGGGACCTTAGTATATAGCGTCCACCACCCTCCCCTGCCTCATCTGTCCATCAGATCCTGAATCTGTTTCGGTCGCCGCAGCACGAGTCAACCTATTGGGTCTGGTGTCCACGCACCCTAAGTGCTGAGACAGTGAGGATGTTTCCTCTGCTCCTCCAGCCGTGCATGAAAAGGCCTTGGTGGATGCACTGATTGTGTCAGAGCAAAAAATTTTAAACATGGCGGAGATGCTGCGTCGGAGGCGCTGGTCCCTTTTGGCACCACAGGTCCTCCACTGTGGCGGGGATGTTCCCCTTTCCCAAATGTGAAAAAACTATCAGCGCTATGGATATAATGTGCAAAAAGGTGTGCAAAAATATATATGCAAAGGAATAGAATAATATATATATATATATATATATATATAGTGATCAGCTGCAGACACTAATGTGATTACACTCCACAAACAAATGACTCAATAAAACAAATGTGTTGCGCTAAATCATACAAGTGCACATAAGGTCAAAAAAAAGAATAAGCAACAAAAGTCCATGTGATAAGAATAGTGCTATATAAATCAATATATTCTTGGGAAAATAATATATGCAAAATCCCCGTGTGCAAACAGTGCTGTGATAACTTGATTCAAAACTTCTCCAACCAAAATGTGACAAGGACTGCTCCGTGAGTGTGAAAAAAACAGACTTCTAAGAAGGCCTTATCTGATCTCCCTTTTGCCTGCTTGGAGCTTCCTGGGATGACATCATTAATAGACATGGGCCTTTCTTCGCCGGCTCATAAGAGGCCTTTTTTCATCCCTGAAGGGATAAAAGTCCTTCAGGGCCTCCCCCGGAGGTTCTAAGAGGACCTGGTCTGGCAAGCCACGAGGGGCTCTTCCAGACCTGCGGACAAGGCTTCCTCTGCATCAAGGGGTGCCCTCAACCGTATCTGGGGTGGGGGGATGTCTTCGTTGATTTCTGAATCCGGGGACCTATTTGGTACAGGTCAAGTGGGTCCACAAAGTAATTCGGTTCCGCTACAAGATCGAGTTTTGGTCTTTTCCTCCGGAAAGGTTCTTTCCTTCCAACCTACACTTGCCCCAGATCGCTTACGGGGGTCACTTTGGGGCAGTGGAAGACTTTTTACTTCATGGGGTGATTGTCCCGGTTCCGGCTTCGGAATGTTTTCAGGGGTTTTACTTACACCTGTTTACGGTTCCCTGGAAGGAAGGCAAGGTATGTCCAATTCTGGACCTCAAGGCGTAAAGAAGTTCCGAATTGTGTCCATCCGCACGGTAGTGGCGTCCCTACATCTGGGGGATTTTCTCGCTTCTTTCTACATCAAGGATGCCTACCTTCACATTCAAATATGTGCCGGTGACCACTTTGCTGTGGGTGAGGAGCTATATCAGTTTGTGCCATTTACCTTTGGTCATGCCTCCACTCCTCGGGTCTTCACAAAGTGTTGGCCCCGGTTCTAACATTGTTGCATCAGCGGGGGATTGCGGTACTGGGGTACTTGGACAATCTTCTTCTGCGAGCAGAGTCTCTGACTGCTCTGGTGGACGCCTTGAACATTACTCTGCGATCTCTGAGGGAGTTTGATTAGATTCTGAGCCTTCAGAAGTCTGCTCTGGTTCCGTCAACAAAACTGGACTATCTGGGAGGATTTGGCCTCAGCCAGAGTGTTGCTTCTTCGGAAATTCTCCAGAAATGTCAGGAGGCAATTCAGCTTCTGTTGTCCAGCAGGGGGTCATCCCTCTGGGCTTGCATGCGGGTGCTGGGCTTTATGGCGTCTACCTTCGAGGCGGTTCCGTTTGCATAGTTCCTCACTAGATCTGTGCAAAAAGAGATTCTAGTGAAATGGGACAAGAATCCACAGTCTCTAGAGGTGGCTTCGTTCTTCGGCACTTTGACCGGGAAATCCTTCTCCCCCTGTACTGGGCGGTTGTCACCACAGATGCCAGCCTGTCCGGGTGGGGAGGCATCCTTGCACAGCTTGTGCTCAGGGAGTCCGGACTAGAGAAGAGTCCAGACTACCCATCAACAGTGTTCCCTTTAAGGTGCGCGCGTGCGCGGTCGCGCAGTGGAAATTACGTCCCGCGCAAGCACCTAGTTAGACGGCGCAGCCGCAGACGGAGCGGCCAGGGAGCAGAGCGTGCACCCCGAGAGCACGCCCATCGTGTGACAATAGCGAATGAAAATTCGCTATTGTCATACGGATCCTCCTCCTGGCCAATCAGGGAGCGGGTCCTCCCGCTTCCTGATTGGCCGAAAGGCCAACTTCATGCCATTGGCCGAGGAGGAGGCGCCGGGACTCGGGAGGATGGAGACGCGGGAAGCTGGAAGCCGGGGACTGAAGACAGAGTGCCGTGACCGTCCGTGAGGTAAGTGCACGGGGTCGCGGGGGGGCATTGCTGTGGCACTCTGCAGTTTATTGGGGGCATTGCTGTGGCACTCTGCATTTTATTGGGGGCATTGCTGTGGCACTCTGCATTTTATTGGGGGCATTGCTGTGGCACTCTGCATTTTATTGGGGGCATTGCTGTGGCACTCTGCATTTTATTGGGGGCATTGCTGTGGCACTCTGCATTTTATTGGGGGCATTGCTGTGGCACTCTGCATTTTATTGGGGGCATTGCTGTGGCACTCTGCATTTTATTGGGGGCATTGCTGTGGCACTCTGCATTTTATTGGGGGCAATGCTGTGGCACTCTGCATTTTATTGGGGGCAATGCTGTGGCACTCTGCATTTTATTGGGGGCAATGCTGTGGCACTCTGCATTTTATTGGGGGCAATGCTGTGGCACTCTGCAGTTTATTGGGGGCAATGCTGTGGCACTCTGCAGTTTATTGGGGGCAATGCTGTGGCACTCTGCAGTTTATTGGGGGCAATGCTGTGGCACTCTGCAGTTTATTGGGGGCAATGCTGTGGCACTCTGCAGTTTATTGGGGGCATTGCTGTGGCACTCTGCAATTTATTGGGGGCATTGCTGTGGCACTCTGCAATTTATTGGGGGCAATGCTGTGGCACTCTGCAATTTATTGGGGGCAATGCTGTGGCACTCTGCAATTTATTGGGGGCATTGCTGTGGCACTCTGCATTTTATTGGGGGCAATGCTGTGGCACTCTGCAGTTTATTGGGGGCAATGCTGTGGCACTCTGCAGTTTATTGGGGGCAATGCTGTGGCACTCTGCAGTTTATTGGGGGCAATGCTGTGGCACTCTGCAGTTTATTGGGGGCAATGCTGTGGCACTCTGCAGTTTATTGGGGGCAATGCTGTGGCACTCTGCAGTTTATTGGGGGCAATGCTGTGGCACTCTGCAGTTTATTGGGGGCAATGCTGTGGCACTCTGCAGTTTATTGGGGGCAATGCTGTGGCACTCTGCAGTTTATTGGGGGCAATGCTGTGGCACTCTGCAGTTTATTGGGGGCAATGCTGTGGCACTCTGCAGTTTATTGGGGGCATTGCTGTGGCACTCTGCAGTTTATTGGGGGCAATGCTGTGGCACTCTGCAATGTATTGGGGGCATTGCTGTGGCACTCTGCAATGTATTGGGGGCATTGCTGTGGCACTCTGCAATGTATTGGGGGCATTGCTGTGGCACTCTGCAATGTATTGGGGGCATTGCTGTGGCACTCTGCAGTTTATTGGGGGCATTGCTGTGGCACTCTGCAATGTATTGGGGGCATTGCTGTGGCACTCTGCAATGTATTGGGGGCATTGCTGTGACACTCTGCAATGTATTGGGGGCATTGCTGTGACACTCTGCAATGTATTGGGGGCATTGCTGTGACACTCTGCAATTTATTGGGGGCATTGCTGTGGCACTCTGCAGTTTATTGGGGGCATTGCTGTGGCACTCTGCAGTTTATTGGGGGCATTGCTGTGGCACTCTGCAGTTGATTGGGGCAAGCTGGTCACTCTGCATTGACGTCCCCCCCCCCCCCCCCATTGCTCAATCTAAAGGTTTGCGCTCAGAAATTTTTTTATTTGCTCAGCTCAGTAAAAAATTAGAGGGAACATTGCCCATCAATGTACTGGAACTCTGAACGATCAGTCTTTGTCTGGATGATTGGATAATTCATTTTCAGGGGTATCGGGTACAAATTCAATCGGACATTGCCACGGCCGGGTCCTATGTCAACCACCCTGGGGCACAAGAAATGTCCTGCCAGAACGGGAAGTAGCCGGCATTCTAAGGTGGGCAGAACAATTGCTCCAGCCCTCTTTGCTGTACACATTCCATGGAAGGTACAGAGGTTTGTGGCATGGTCACAGGATCCTCTGGCCGACGCCGCAGACGTATTAGTGGCTCCTTGACGTCAGTATCATCATGATTTATGCCTTTGCCCCTCTCAAACTTCTGCCAAGACTCCTGTGCAGAATCTAGGCAGCAGGGGATTCCGGTCTTTTTAGTGGCTCCAGACTGGTCTCGCTGGTCTTGGTACTCTGATCTGGTACGGCCGGTCACCGATGCTTGGGGACTTCCTCTCAGGGAAGATCTGCTGTCCCAAGGGTCAATCTTCCATTCTGCTTTACAGTCGCTGGTTTTAATGGCTTGGCCGTTGAAAGCCAGGTGCTGAAGGATGGAGGTTTGTCTGAATCGGTGATTCCTGCTCTGTTAAAGGTTAGAAAATCTACCTCTAGGAAGATCTACAGTCATACTTGGAAGACATACGTTGCGTGGTGTGAGTCTTTTGGGGTTCTCCCTCACTCCTTTCGGTGGCTCAGATCTTGGCTTTCCTCTAACGGGGTGTTGAGCAGCGCCTGGCCTTGAGTACCATCAATAGCCAGGTTTCGGCCTTGGCTGTTTTCTTTCCTTGGTGCGTATCTTTATCCAGGGAGCTTGACACTTGGTTCCTCCAGTGTGGTCTCCATTATCGCCATGGGTCCTCAAATTGGTGTTGTCAGTTATCCAGGAATCTCCCTTCGAAATATTGGGAGGTTCTCCTGCTTACATTGTCCCAGAAAGTGGCCTTTTTGGTGGCTTTTACTTCTGCATACAGGGTGTCAGAGCTGGCGGCGTTGTCTTGTCGTTCACCTTACCTGTTGGACCTAAGGTGGTTCTTTGTCCCTGTCTGTTGTTCCTTCCAAAGGTCGTCCCTGATTTCCATTTGAATTAAGACATTGTGTTGCCTTACCTATGTCCCACGCCTAAACATCCTAAGGAAATTGTTTTGCATTCCCTGGATGTGGTTCAGGCAATCAGGGTGTACCTGGCAGCTACTGAGTCTTTTAGGGAGTCAGACTCATTATTTGTACTCACAGTTGGACCTCGAAAAGGGTTGGCTGCTTCTGCTGCGATCTTTTCCAGATGGATCAGACAGACAGTGATTCAGGCCTATTCAATTAAGGGTCAGGTTCCTTCATTCCCTGTTACGGCACACTCTACTTGGGTGCTTAGTGCCTCCTGGACCTTCCGTTATCAGGCATCAGTGATACAGGTTTGCAGGCGGTCATCTGGTCGTCTGTGCACACTTTTACAAAGTTTTATAAAATGGATGTGATGTATCTGCAGATGCTTCTTTTGGCCGCAAAGTTTTCAGGCTGCTGTTTAGAGGACCTGGTCCTCTTTGAGGGTGTATTGTTTTGTTTTTTTTCAAGTGAGCTCCAGTTGTTATGGTTGAGCGCCATGTTACCTGGTTGGCTATGGTTAGCCTTGGGAATTTTTATATGCTATTTTCCCACCCCTCATGTTTGACACTGCTTTGGGACATCCCAATGGTTAAGAAGAATCAGGAGCTGTGTCCATCAATGAACGAAAGAGAAAATTGGATTTTTGACTTACTGTAAAATCCATTTCTCTGATGTTCATTGACAGACACAGCACCCACCCCTCTGTGGAGTTGGTTTTCTTCTGACACTGCTTGTAACAAAAGTGAGTACCTATAGCTGAGTGTGGGTGTATACCCCTGGAACTGCCCAAAGGCGTAGTCAAGCTTTTTCCTGCCTAGTAGTGTCCTACTCCTGTAGGGGGCAGTATAATCCAATGATTAAGAAGAATCAGGATCTGTGTTGGTCAATGAACATCAGAGAAATGGATTTTATGGTAAGTCAAAAATCCCATTTTTTTTTTTTTTTTGTTTCATTTTCCTTGCACTTGATTGGGTATTCTTTGCAGAGTGAAGGTTTACCTCATTTACTAAGCTCTGGAGTAACTGCATTTGCCCTTAGTAAATTAACTAGTAAATTAACTAGTGTGACTTAGGGCCTAATTCACTATAAGTTTGGAGTAGAGCTGCTCACTTCTCCAGAAATAACTCCAGCCTAAACTCATTAGCATCCTAATTAGGTAAGTGGCTGGAGTTAAACCTTCAACTAGGTGCTTTAGTGAATTCGGAGTTGGAGTTTACTAAGACTGAATTCGGGTTTGGAATTAACCAAAATCCCATTGTGTTTTTAATAAAAGGAAATTTGTCTATTCTGAATCACTATTACACAGCAATGTCATCTATTATGGTTTATTTTAATTTTAAGGTATATTTATGTATCTTATTTTAACCTTTAGTTTTACTAATAGCAGACTACACAGCTGTCTAATTAGCAATCTTCATTCTTTATTCATCTGAAACTTTCAGGCATATCTGATTGTATTCAGCACTTTGGTGTAGTGGGCTATGCTCATAGACAAAGATTGCTAGGTCATGAGTTCAAGGCCCAACCATGATAACACCCTGTGTGCTCACAGTTGTGTGTCATTATTTTTTTTGGCCACATAGTAATACATTGGCTACATCACCTAAAATTGCATGCCAATGGCCATGTATATTCAAGAAACAGAAATGCATATGTGCAGGGTGCAATTATGCATTTGCCAAGTTTCAGTATTTATTTACAGTTGTCTAAAATTTAAGGAGGTGATGGCACACTTAGGATTTGAACTCATGCTCTCAGTGTTTATAGACAGGAACACTAACCACTAAACCATTGAGCTGAGCATGATTACCCATGGAATATTTATTCCAATGTTTCAATAGTTAACCACTTCCTTACAGGGCAGTTACACCCCTTCCTGCCCAGGCCAATTTTCAGCTTTTTATACTGTTGCATTTTGAATGACAATTGCGCGGTCATGCAACCCTGTACCTAACACAAATGTATGACATTATTTTCACACAAATATTGCTTTCTTTTGCTGGTATTTGATCACTGCAATGTTTTTTTTTTATTGGCAAAAAGAAGACCTAAATGTTTGACCCCTAAAAAAATGTGTTTTTGTTTATGTAATAAAATTTGGTAAATCAATATGTTTTTGGTTGCACTGACGAGCATTGATGAGGCTGTGCTGGCAGGCACTGATGAGACACTAATATGCAGCACTGATGGACACTGATAGGCGGCACTGATATGCAGCATTGATGGGCATTGATAGGTGGCACTGATGGGCAATGATTGGCACTGGTGGGCAGCACTGATAGATGGTAATGATGGGCAGCACTGATGAGGAGGGCACTAACAGGTTCCCTGAGCACTGATTGGCATGGGTGGGCATCCCTGGTGGCCATGGGTCAGCAATCCCTGGTGGCTCTAGTGGCATCTCCAAAGGGTCTGCACTGGTAATCAATGCTCTGATTACAAGCACAGACCCCCCCCCCCCCCCACACACACTTACTTTGCATATAAATGCCATTTCTTCACATCTGAAAGTGGCCCTCACCATGATTAGCCAGTTGATTGTGACCACTTGCTGGAATGTGTGCAAGCCAATTTGGTGTCATTTCTGGTCCAGGGCGAACGCCAATGTGCCATTTGAAATTTATTGTAAAGAGATTTCGCTTTATTTTAAAAATGGTGCACACAGACAACTAAAATGTATTGGAAATGTTTTACCTAGGCCAGTGATGGTAATCCCTAACCCCCCCCTAGATGTTTTTGCCCTACATTTCCCATAATGCTCACGTACTCTGCAGTGTAGGTGAGCATCATGGGAAATGTTACAAAACACCTGTGTTGCCGAGGTTCATCATCACTGACCTAGGCCAAATAAAAAGGTGAGTGAGCGCTGTAGCAATCTTTTATTTAGTAATCATTTTTAGTGATTTTTTTATTAAATGTTTTGGTTACATTCATCCACAGAGGCTGAATGGAAATGTTGTATTATTCCTTAATTTATATATATTTTTAGCTAAATATATACATACACACTTTAATTATTTCTTACAATTTAGCCCACCCACACACTCCTCCCCCACACACACACACACACTCACACTCCCCCCCACACACTCACAATCCTCCCCCCCCCACACACACACTCACACTCCCCCCCCCCACACACACTCCTCCCCCCCACACCCACACACACACTCCTCCCGCACACACTCCTCTCCCCCCCCCACACACACACTCCTCTCCCCCCCACACCCACTCCTCTCCCCCCCACACCCACACACACTCCTCTCCCCCCCCCAAACCCACACACACACTCCTCTCCCCCCCAAACCCACACACACACTCCTCTCCCCCCCACACTCCTCCCCCCCCCACACACACACACTCCTCTTCCCCCCCCCCCCACACTCCTCTCCCCCACCCCCACATACACACACTCCTCCCCCCCATACACACACAATCCTCCCCCCCACACACACACTCCTCCCCCCCCCACACACACCCATACACACTTCGCTGGAGTAAAGGGAGAAACCCTACCCATGTCCATACTGTACTGCCATTGCACACACACAAAAAATACAAGAAATGGGTTACATTCAATAGACACAAAAGATATCTGAATTACATCCAGACAAATATGAAGACAAGAAAACAAAAAACCAGGAGCTGTGTACAAATGAATAAGCTTTATTGAACATGTATAAAACATCAGTAATCACTCAAGCAGGCATGTGAAATGTGAAATGCCCCCCCCACCCCAAAAAAAAAAACCCAAATCAAGTAATCTTTATTCAAATTACATTGCAAAGATACAACATATGATGGATAGAGCTTACAATATCCAAAAACCAAGCAAAATAAGTTGTAGACACCCTAGTATTAAGCATAAAACATACCCAACATACTTTTATGTTTATTGTTTGCACGAGCCTACCTTTCCATTTAAATACCATCAAATCAGTAGTACATACAGCTACACAGAGGCATGAAAACACATGTAAAGAGTACATAAAGACACACTTTGCAAAAACTATACAAAACATTTAGAGCATGAAAAGTATTCATCCAACAAAATACACTTACTGCAATATGGGTCCTTAGGCATGCCAGCAAAGCCCCCACCCCCAAAAGCAAATTCGGACATAAAGACATGTGGCCCTGCTGCCAGAAGCCAAATGAGCTGCTCTTAATCATCCCTTTATATAACCTTGGTTAAACTACACCCACCCGGTATAGGAAACGCCCAGCAAAGTAATTAATTGGGTCTGTTGGTTCCTAAACCAAAATCACCAGTTCACTAATGAATGAGTGTTTGGCTGGCCATACATGATCCAAGTTTCTTACAAGTCAACACACATATGAAATGCTTTCAATAATCTCAGCATGAGCACAAAGTGGCTTTTTCATTTAGACTAAGGCTGGCCATACATGATCCAATTTTCTTACAATTTTCTGTCCAATTTTCTTGAAATGTACCTTCAAGTATGTAGTACGAAGGCCTGCCTAATTAGATACAAGTGAAAGTGTTGTTTAGCTTTGACCTCACATTATGTGGTAGATCTACCAGAAATTTGTACAACAAAAGTTGAACATGTATGGCCAGCCTAATGGGCCATACACACTAAGATTTTCTGAAGAAAAAAAAAAAAATATGTGCATTTCTCTCATTAGCGCCGGAATAGCGCCGTTTTACCGCAAATTTGAGGCGGTATTTGCCGCAAATTCACTATAACTCCCACTAACGTTTTCAAAAACGTTATTTTCAGCCTAATTTTTGGTATGGAGCATGCGCACATGGGCTATCTACCAGAAATTGACTCTGGAGCTATTTTTGCATTTTACACTTTTATTAATATCTTTTTTTCTACTTAACTTTTTCACACAGTTTAAAAGCAGTTTAGCTCAAAATCATATAGCACATCTTCCCCACACATTTTTTTCCTGCCATATTTTGTGATTTAGAAAAAATTTGTGAATTTGACACTGCTCATAACGTTTCTGATGGTGTTATAGTGAATTGCATTTGCACCTAAAAATAGTCAAAATGGAGGTATAATAGAACAAAATAAGCGTTGGAGGTACAGTGAATTTGGCCCTTAGTGTCTCAGAAGTAAAGATGGGAAAAGGTTCATCAATCTGTGAAAAGTGGCATCTAAAAATTGTAGAACAATTTCAGAAAAATGTTCCAGGGTATAGGACAGGAGAAGTATACCAGAAAACCCATCTTGCTACACTTACCTTTCCTCCTTTTTTGGGCAGTCAGCTCATTCCTCTTGGTTTAGACTCCCTGGAAGCTTTTAATTGCTAACCCTAACTCCGTTGGGCTCCACAACAAGTTTTTCTACTGCTTGCAAATAAGGAACTAGATTATTTCTCTGATAAAGAAAAAAGACCTTACTAATTAACTACTTTTGAATACATTTATTTCTATGACCCACTTTCTACTAGACCCATCTGTATTGTATACTGCCATCTTAATACACCAAATTATCTTAATATTCTATCACTTATGTCTCCAGATGTGTAAGAAACCAACAGACCACTGTGAGAAACAGTTTATGTAATATGATTACTGAAGTCCACCCACATGTTGCACAGCTCCATTTTTTCCCACTCCTCAACTAATCTAGCATGTCCTTGTCACTGGCAGTCTGCTACATATTCTGTGTGACAGTACTGTGCACACTCTGTGACCTCATCATCCAGTCCCTGGCTGACCTTCTACATGTTTTCAACTCCTTTAACCTACTTGCTTTTACTGGAACCCGGCTTTAGGAACTTGACTCTTCCCTCCAGCTGCCCTCCCTCGTGATCACCTCCACTGTACTTACACACCCAGACTTATAGGACAAAACAAACGTGGGGTTGGAAACCTTCTACCCTCCCAAAGAACCTTCTTTCCCCCCTCTTTGCGCCTTTCCTCTTTTAAAGCTCACGATATTCGTCTCTTTTACCCGGTTTCTCTGAGGATTATTGTGATCTATTGGCCTCCTGAACCAGTATCAAGCTTCCTTGACCACTTCTCTGACTTCTCTCTCCAGAAATATCCACAACTATTCTTGGTGACTTCAATATCCCTGGAATATGTTAGCACTCTAGCTACCTCTCAACTCCTCAACCTGACTTCCTCTTTTGACACAATACAACAAATACACACTTCTATTCAGTCTAATGGCATCACCCTTGACCTTGCATTCTCCTACTTCTGCGCTGCTTTCAACCTCTCCAACACTTCCTCTCTCTTTCTAAAACCTTATTAACTTCATGCTTTCCCTGTCTTCTAACTCCTATCCGTACAACCAACAAACAATTACTCATAGAAACCTTTGCAGGACTGTGGGACCTAGCGCTTATGGTGTGTAAAATCTGAGTGATTAAAGTGCTAAGTGTTTAATTTTGTGCAAAATATAATAATTTAAATAAATACTTGTGTAAGCTGCTTGCTGCAGTGAAAAGTGCTAGTGCTCTTTTAAAGTATAATGGTCAGTGATTGCAGCGCTGCTTTGAGATATCTGTGCAAATATGCTTAACCACTTCCATACCGAGTCATGTAAAATGACGTCGGCAAAGTGGTTGTCTAGATCCGGGCCGCCGTCATATGACGTCGGCCCGTTCTGGCAGCCAGTGCGCGCCCCCGGCGGCGCGCAGCGGCGCGATCAGGGATGAGGCTCGTCCCTCGGACATAGCCCATCCCTGATCAAGGTAAACAGCCAATAGAAATTGGCTGTTTACCACGTGATCGGCTGTGTCAATCACAGCCGATCACATGAGCGGCTCCAGCACGAGCCGCTCGTTCTCTCTACAATGCGCGCCCCCGGGGGCGCGCAGAGCAGCGATCGGGGACGAGGCTCGTCCCTCGGACAGAGTTGATCCCCGATCTAGGTAAAGAGCCAATGAAATTGGCTCTTTACCACGTGACCGGCTGTGTCCAATCACAGCCGGTCACAAATGTCAACAGAGAACACGGTAACTAGCTGTCACCGTGTTCTCCTCCTCACACACTGATCCTGTGTGAGGAGGAGATTGTGGTAACAGCTAATTACCAACTACAGTGCACCCTAAACACACTGATTGCCCCCCCCCAATAAAGAGCACCTGTCACTAGCCCATCAAAGCACCTGTCACTAGCCCATCAAAGTACCCGAGTACCTGTCACCAGCCCATCAGGTACTCAGATGACAGGTACTTGGGTACTCTGATGGGCTGGTGACAGGTACTCGGGTACTCTGATGACGGATACTCTGATGACAGGTACTCGGGTACTCTGATGACGGGTACTCGGGTACTCTGATGACGGGTACTCGGGTGCTCTGATGACGGGTACTCGGATACTCTGATGACGGGTACTCGGGTACTCTGATGACGGGTACGCAGGTACTCTGATGACGGGTACTCGGATACTCTGATGACGGGTACTCGGGTACTCTGATGACGGGTACTCGGGTACTCTGATGACAGGTACTCGGGTACTCTGATGACAGGTACTCGGGTACTCTGATGACAGGTACTCGGGTACTCTGATGACAGGTACTCGGGTACTTTGAGTACCTGTCAACGGAGTACCCATCATCAGAGTACCTGAGTACCTGTCACCTACCCATCAGAGTACCCGAGTACCTTCCACCTGCTCAGCAGAGTACCTGACGCCTGAAGTACCCGAGTACTTGCCGCCTGTTCATCAGTACCCATCACTACTCATCAGTACTCATCAGTACCTATCACGTATCAGTACTGATCATCAGTACCCATCAGTACAGTATCACCTATCAGTATCAGTACCTATCACCTGCCTGTCACCTGCCCATCAGAGTACCCGAGTACCTGTCACCTGCCTATCGGAGTACCCGAGTACCTGCCACCTGCCCAACAAAGTACCCGAGTACCTGTCACCCTTCATACAGCCACCATGTCCAAGTCCAAAAAGGTTTATATACGTCCTCCGTTTAAACCTAAATACCGGTGTTATGGTAGCAGATAGCTGCCATAACCCTGGTATTTTTTTAAACGGTGGACGGTTGGCTTTCCGATAAGGGTGGTCCCAGCGGCGGATTCGCCGTGGGATCACCCTTCCGGGATGGCGGAAGAGGCGCCCCCCCCCTCCCGCCGCGTTCCGGTCCTTTTCCCTGCTTACCGGACCCGCCGGCAGCGGGGAAAATGATCCGGTCCCGGATCCTCACAGACAGGATGTCGAGTGAGGGCAAGCTTGCCCTCACTTGACTCTATGGTCTTGGAGGACCGGAGCTACGGAAAATGTTGTTGCCTAGCAACCGGTTTAAAGGTCCTTTTTTTTTTTTCATTTTATATAATAATTTTTTTTTTTTTTTTTCTATCTTTTAGTGTACTTGTGAGATCTGAGAACTTTTTGACCCCAGATCTCACAAAAAAGAGGTCCTGTCGTACCTATTTCTATTACGAGGAATATTTACATTTCTTTTAATAGAAATAAAAATGATCAATTTTTTTTTTTTTTAAACGGTGTAAAAATAAAAAATAATAAATAAAATAAATAGTAAAAAAAAAAAATTAAAGCGCCCTGTCCCCGTGAGCTCGCGCGCAGAAGCGAACGCATACAGAAACCCCTCCCACATATGTAAACAGTGTTCAAACCACACATGTGAGGTATCACCGCGATCGTTAGAGCAAGGGGAATAATTTGAGCCCTAGACCTCCTCTGTAACTCAAAGATGGCAACCTGTAGAAATTTTTAAATTGTCGCCTATGGGGATTTTTAAGTACCAAAGTTTGTCGCCATTCCGTGAGCGTGCGCAATTTTGAAACATGACATGTTGGGTATCTATTTACTCGGCGTAACCTTATCTTTCATATTATGGAAAAAATTTGGCTAACTTTACTGGTTTCTTATTTTTTTATTAAAAAAAGTGAATTTTTTCCAAAAAAATTGCGTTTGGAAGACCGCTGCGCAAATACGGTGTGATAAAAAATATTGCAATAATCTCCATTTTATTCTCTAGGGTCTCTGCTAGAAAAAAATATATAATGTTTGGGGGTTCTAAGCAGTTTTCTAGCAAAACAACTGATTTTAGCTTGTAAACACCAAATGTCAAAAATAGGCCTAGGCAAGTGGCTAGGATGCATGATGATGCTCCTTGGATGTTAGGCCCCTCTATATGGCTAGGCTGTGAAAAAGTCTCACACATGTGGTATTGCCATACTCAGGAGGAGTGGCAGAATGTATTTTGGGGTGTCATTTTTGCTGTGTACATGCTATGTGTTAGGAATATCCTATAAATTGACAACTTTGTGTAAAAAAAAAAGGTTTTCATTTTTTTCCCACATTTTCCAAAAACCTGTGGAAAAAAATGATATGTTCAAACGACCCATAATGCCTCATAGAATATACGTTGGAGTGTTTGCTTTCCAAAATGGGGTCATTTTGTGGACTTTTCCATTGTATTGGTGCTCTAGGGCCTTGAAAAGTGTGATAGGTAGTAAGAAAGTTTTATGTGTATTTATGCTCCTAGAACGCCTGAATGTGCTTCTTGGACGTGGAGTCTCTTTTTGTGGCCAGGCTATGTAAAAGTCTCACACGTGGTATCGCCATACTCGGAAGGAGTAGCAGAATGTATTTTTGGGTGTAATTTTTGCTGTGTACATGCTATTTGTTAGAAATAGCTTATAAATTGACAACTTTGTGGGAAAAAAAAGAAAAAACATTTTTTTCTTCATTTTCCCAAGAATTGTGGGAAAAAATTACAACTTCAAAAAACCCACCATGCCTCTTACTAAATACCTTGGACTGTCTACTTTACAAAAAGGGGTCATTTGGTCGGTATTTGTACTGTCCTGACATTTCAGGGCCTCAAGAAAGGAGATAGGCCGTCAGTACATCTGGTGTGATCAATTTTCAGTAATTGGTACCATAGCTTCTAGACTCAATAACTTTCACACAGACTAAATAATATACACTAATTTTGGTTAATTTTACCAGAGACATGTAGCAGTATACATTTTGGCCCAAATGTATGAAGAAAAATTAATTTTTTGCAAAATTTTATAATTGAAACAAAAAAAAGTGTTTTTTTTTCAAAATGTTTGCTCTTTTTTTGCATATATCACGAAAAAAAAAAAACCCCAGTTGTGATCAAATACCACCAAAAGAAAGCTCTATTTGTGTGAAAAAAAATGATAAAAATTTTGTTTGGTTACAGTGTAGCATGACTGAGCAATTGTTATTCAAAGTGTGAGAGTGCTGAAAGCTGAAAATTGGTCTGGGCAGGAAGGGTGTCTAACTGCTCTGTATGGAAGCGGTTAAGCCAACATAGTGACAACATTCATGAAATTAATAAAATGCAAAAAATATTCATATAAAGTGCTTAAACAATAGTGCATATCACAAATAAATATATATAATGTCCATATATCAATCCTCCCGAATATTAAAGTGCTTTAGTGCTTGATCCGTGCTGTATGAGGGGTTGCCCCCTTTGGTTATCTACTTACCACAATGTGGTTAATAGCAGGCATGGAATACTGGTAAACTTTACACACAGCTTCTTAGATGCTGTTGGGAAGATTGTTGCTGGTAAGATCCTCAAATATAGTGATGAATCCCGAGTGTCCTCATAAAAAGAAAACTGATCATAGTGAAGATCGTTTCAACAAGGAATTTATTGAGGTAAACAGGGGTATACTCACAAACATAGTTAAAAACATGCATGAATACAAAGCACGGCTCGGTGGTTAGCTACTCCCGCAGCGTGCGCTCACCGGCCGGAAATCACGTGGCTGTCCGCTCGACCAATCGCTAGACGCGTTTCGCTGTCAATCACAGCGTCATCTGTAGCTCCACCGGCCGGAAATCACGCAGCTGTCCGCTCGACCAATCGCTAGACGCGTTTCGCTGTCAATCACAGCGTCATCTGTAGCTCCAGAGCTACAGATGACGCTGTGATTGACAGCGAAATGCGTCTAGCGATTGGTCGAGCGGACAGCCACGTGATTTTCGGCCGGTGGAGCGCACGCTGCGGGAGCAGCTAACCACCGAGCCGTGCTTTGTATTCATGCATGTTTTTAACTATGTTTGTGAGTATACCCCTTTTTACCTCAATAAATTCCTTGTTGAAACGATCTTCACTATGATCAGTTTTCTTTTTATGAGGACACTTGGGATTCATCACTATATTTGAGGATCTTACCAGCAACAATCTTCCCAACAGCATCTAAGAAGCTGTGTGTAAAGTTTACCAGTATTCCATGCCTGCTATTAACTACATTGTGGTAAGTAGATAACCAAAGGGGGCAACCCCTCATACAGCACGGATCAAGCACTTTAATATTCGGGAGGATTGATATATGGACATTATATATATTTATTTGTGATATGCACTATTGTTTAAGCACTTTATATGAATATTTTTTGCATTTTATTAATTTCATGAATGTTGTCACTATGTTGGCTTAAGCATATTTGCACAGATATCTCAAAGCAGCGCTGCAATCACTGACCATAGAAACCTTTGCCACTTTAAAAGTCTATGTTCCACCAGTTCCATAAAATACACATATATATTTTCAAAATAATAAATGCACATATATTTTCATGCAATCGAGCATACAAACCATGGCAACCATGATTAGTGGATCATGGGTGCAATTCCAGGCTCCATCAGACTCTTCCTCCATTTCTCTGTCTGTACCAAGGTATAGACTGTCAGTTATATAACTGGAGGAAGTGTCAGTTCAGGAGCAAGGTACAGACTGTCGAAGAACTGGAGGAAGTGTAAGTTCACTAATTACCACACTTGTGTTCTATTGAGAATTACAAGTTCTTCTGCAGCAGTGGGACTTGTAGTTTATTCATTCACAAATCACTGTGAATGAATGAAACCCCCACAGCTACACCAAGTCTGACAGCTTCTGCAGGGACATTTTTAGAGTGGGGGTCTCGGCACCAGGTTTCATGTTACACCCTAAATATGGGTGCAACATGTAACATGGTCTTAAAGGTGGGCTTAGCCTGTAACCCTTCTCATCTCTATTCTGCAGTAGACCACCCCTATAACAAAATATCCCCCTATTCTGACCTGACCTGGCCACTTCTGTCTACAACAGCACTCTCTTTTCCTCCCTGAACATACTCACTCTCCTCACTACACACAGAAGCAGACTCTGACTGCTGAGAAGCCGCTCGGTTGTCATTCCAAGGAGGGGAAGTCCTCTCCCGTCCCACCGGGCCATCCTACCTTCACTGCTGCTGTCTGACCCGGATCTCCATTTCTTTGAATTCTGTGCTGCCGCGTACCCGGAAGTGATGTCTTGACGTGACATCACTTCCGGGTACTGGCGGCGCCAAATTAAAAAAACTTACAGCATTCAAAGCAGCCAAACTTGGCGTTTTGAATGCTTAAGTGCAGAGGAGGGGTTTGGGGTCTTTTAGACCCCCAGATCCCTCCACCATACTACCTGTAGACATTAAAAAAAATAATTTTTCAGTTTCCAAAAATATCGTCAGATATCGGCCAAAAGTATTGGTATCGGCTGTAAAAAACGATATTGGTCAATCACTAATATAGACAACACCAGAAGTCTCAAAAAATAGCCGTACTCTTGAGCAACTGTGGCAAAAAAAAAAAAACTCCCAGCAAGACCTCACCCTGTATAAGCCAGCCCTCCCAATTACAATTCCTTGCTTTGTACTGCCAAACAGATCTATTTTATCACTCTTTAACACCCTCTCATTCAACTCATCATTCACAAACTTACTCACTGTACAGGAGAATATTTAAAAAATGAGATTAAAACTTAACACCCACCTAATTGCCTGCCCTCTGGACCTTATTCCCTCAAAACTACTATGGTCACCTTCTTGCTCTGTTCTACTCTCTTTAACTCTCAAACTCTGTCTGGCATCTTCCCCAACCCTCAAAAAATGCATTGGTTACATCCATGCTTAAAAAGCCCTTGCTGGATCCCACCCTGTCTGAACAACCTAAAAGTCAAACTCTTATCACCCCTATTCTGCAACTGCAACCTAACTGGTAACAACCTCCTTGACCCCTTTAAAGCTGGCCATACATTGATCAAAATTCAGTCTGTTCAGCATGGACCGGCCAAATTTCGGGAGAATGTGGCCGACTCTGCTCGACAGAAGTCAATTGTCTTTTAAAGGGATATGCTTGAAAACGTTTGTTGACCAACTAATTATCTGCCGTCACTGATCATTGTTTACTGACAGAGGCAGGTCCCATGAATACAGTATCCTGGCAGAGGATATTCATCCATCCATCTCATTTTTGTGGATGGAGGAATCATTTTTTTTTTTTCTTTTTATTCAGCTCGCTGGCTGAGCAAAAAAAAAAAAAATAGCCATCTGTGGCCAGCTTTAGTCTGGCTTTCCCCAAAACACTGCTCAAAAACACACTAATTGCATACCTACTATCTTCTAAAATCAACTCTTTACTCTTACTCTTAAATATTTCTGCTACCTTTAATACAGTTTACCACCTGATCCTCCTCAAAAAACTACACTGCTTTGGCTCTTTGCTAGGTTTTCTCTTACCTTTTCACTGCACCTTCGGTGTTACTTTTACATTAAACCACTACAAAATCTATATGACTGCACTGTGACATCACAGTAATTACAGAATGAAAATAGGATTGAGTTATTCTGGTGCAGACAGTCTCGGTATATTCTATAGAGACTACTGAAATATAGGCACCATCTAATTCTGCCTGCATCTGTCACGTTGAGGAATGAGCCAGTAATAGTTGCATATTTTATATTCTATATTTGTGAGGCTGTGCACTCTTTATTCATGAATTAAACACTTGTTTCCACACATCACTATTGTTATTTTCTTTTAGCAAGCTATAAGCTAATTAACCATCTGCTGCCACATAACAAATGTCAGAGTGAAGAGAGAAAAAAGCAAACCTCATTTAAAGGGACAGCAAGGAATACAGCAGTAGGTTCAGAAGATAATTGATTGCTTTGGATTTAATAAGCTGCTGAATTCTAAAATAAAAGCTAATTATAGGAGTCTCAGCTCTGACTTGTTCGGCAGTGAGAATAATAAACAAATGTATACAAAAACACCATGGAGTACATTCCCTTTAGGGAATTGCTTGTCATGCCACTTTTTTTCCCATAAATGCACCACCCTTTAAACCTCTTTAACTGAATTCAGGTTCTTGCTGAGATTATGTTCCCTTTTCAGTTTTAAGCACACAGTAAGTCAACTGTTTTTGAGATTTTTACTGTTCAGGGGAAAAAACTGAACAGACCTGAGTTGTAATGGCCCCAGAGCGGCAGTGATCAAGCCTCCTATTGTTATGTGATACTACAGCAACCACAAATAAATGGGAGCAGGATGACGTCAGATTACAGTATTAAATACTGTAAATCTTTATGTCATGGGAAATTATTTTACTAATGGCTAATGGGGTGCTGGTACAGGGAATGCAGCTGTCCCTGGGGCCCTGAAATCAGAGGATCTACACATTATTGCTCCCTCCCTTATTTCTTCACCCTACACTTCCCAGCTTTGAGTTTACATTACATCCTGTGCAGTAGAAATCCAAACCTCTTGTAGAATTGTTCACTTTATTGAAGTTGACCCTGGTTTATTATAAATGAGCCGCTGGCTAGCCCTGTGGCTTTGAGACTCCCTCTTTTTCAGAGGTTCTCTACTTTAATTGTTTTGGACCTCTGATGTCCATCTCTCACATAGGGCTTTGTGGGTCCTAGAGTCTTGAAATATATAAACAATATATTTTTCCTTTGGATAGCAAGCTGATCATTGTGAGGCATTCCTGTGCCATAAGGTCTTAGAACCCCCAAGCATTATATATCGCAACCATATTGCATTAATGAATTTTACTGCACAAAAACACAATATAATACCTATTTTTTGGTAATATTTTTGTAGAGTAAATAGATACCAAGCATGTCAACATTTGCAAGTGTGCATGTCTATGAAATGGTGTCAAACTACAGTACCAAGAATTGTCCATAGGAAATGCTTTAATAGCATTTAGAGATGACCAGTTTTTAGGTAACGTGAGCTCTGGTGCTAGAATTATTGCTTCACATGTGTGCGGCAACCACTGTTTATATATGTGTGCAGGGAATAATCAACTTTATTGCTATCACAAGGGATGAACAACATCCCTTGTGATAGCTTGGGCAGTAATAGGTCCTCTTTATAGAGAGATCGACAGGGGAGGACTGATTGACTTTTGAGCCTTGTAAAAGTGATTGAACAGCTATATAGCCACTTAGATCACATTTACATGAAAGAGCATCACTTTTACTAAAAATTGATACCATGGATGATACCATGATCCTGATATGACCTTTTCCAGTCCAGAACATATATGTACACTGGAGGGAAGCGGTTAAAAGTGACCTTCTTGATCAGTGTTTCTAAACATTTTAACCTTCGAGGAGCCCTTAGCAAAAAGTTTGAGATCTCGAGGATCCCTTGAAATATTGTTCACATTTACAGCTCACAGAACATTGGTGTGATCAGCGAGCTGTTGATAATACCGATTATTCTAAGAAATAGCATTAGAAAAATAAATATTACAATGTACTTATTTAATGTGAAACTTGTGGTTTCTTTTTCTGCTGAGATGCTCCATTCGTAGGAGCAGGGCACATTACGTGGGAGTAGGGCACATTACATGGGAACAGAGCACATTACATGAGGGCAGGGCATATCACGTGGAGGCAGGGCACACTACATGAGTGCAGGGTACCTTATGTGGAGGCAGGGCACATTACATGAGGGAAGGGCACATTACTGGGGGTGAAGCACATTACGTGGGAGCAGGGCACAATACATAAGGGTAGGGCACATCACATGGAGGCAGGGCACTTTAGTGCGGGCAGGGCACATTACAAGAGGGCAGGGCACATCACGTGGAGGCAGGGCACATTACATGAGGGTAAGGCACATCACATGAAGGCAGGTCAAATCACGTGGAGGCAGGGCATATTACAAGAGGGCAGGGCAGATCATGTGGAGGCAGGGCACATTACATGAGATAAGGGCACATCAGGTAGAGGCAGGGCACATTACATAAGGTTAGGGCATATCACATTGAGGCAGGGCACATTACATGAGGTCAGGGAACATTGCATGAGGGCAGGGCATGTCACGTGGAGGCAGGGCACATTACTGGGGGCAGGACAAATTACGTGGGAGCAGTGAACATTACATGGGAGCAGGGAACATTACATGGAGACAGGGCACATAACGTGGAGGCAGGACACATTACGTGAGGACAGGGCACATTAAGTGGGAGCAGGGTGCATTACAGGGGACAAAGCACAGGGCACATTACAAGGGACAGAGCACATACCATGGGACAGAGCACATACCATGGGACAGAGCACATACCATGGGACAGAGCACATACCATGGGACAGGGTACATTACATGGGACAGACTAGAATGCTTTCTTTTTCTTCTTCTGGCTTCAGAGGTGGCTTTCATAACTCCTCCAGTGGCGTGCTGTTTGCTGCGTCCCCTCCTACCCACCTCCTATCCTGTCTATTCCAGATGATGACACATACAAGCACCCGGGATGGACAGGAGGTAAGGAAGGGCCAGCGGGGAATAGCGTGATTCAGCAAATAGTATGCCAGCCGCTTCCCTGTCTAATCCGTACATTTGTCCATGCAAACTACCTGTCAGCTGCCTGCGTTTGACAGATGGCGCAGAACCCCTGAGGTCCTCTCACGGAACCCAGATGAAATACACTGTTCTAGATAGTGAACAGCAAAGCTGGGATCCACAAAAGGGGGATGTTAAAGTATAGATAGTAGATTTTGAAGAGGGGGAATGTTCCAAGGTCTTATCTCCAAATCTGCCCTGGGAATTGCTGGTATATGGAATGATGCTCTTAGTATCAGATTAGGTATGTGACTGCAGAGGTACCAGACTGTATTTCCTGATATTAAAGTATTATTCTATAGCTGATGATAAGCTGAGAAATTTATTTTCTTTCTGGATTTCTCTTTGCTGTCCCTCTCCCTGGATACGTTGCAGATGCTCAGGGAATTCTGTGCTCCCCTCACTGTTAAACCAGCCAGTTTTTCATCTTTTGTGGGAAAATGACCTTTATCTGGGCTGAACTGAAAACATCTATTCAGTCTTAGGAAGTCAGGAAAAATGTTACCATTTTTAGCTCAGAGTCCATCTGACAGACCAAACATTTCACTTCATTGCTGTGGAGACTAATAGAGAATTTGTGAGCTGGAGTCACAGGAGGAGAAGAGATCGTCACTTTATTCCACAAGATGAAAGGCAATTCAGAGACGGACCTGAAATTCATCCAAACGTTTGATTCTGATTTAGAAGAATTTTGTATGTGATGGAGCGGATGGCAGGGACGCCCTGACATTCGCTCTTTTCAGCCTCTTCAGACATTTGATTCTGGTAAAAGCTTCTGTTCAGAAACTTTCAGAGACAAGTACACAATTCCTCCTCATACAGGGGGCAAGTCTTTCTCTACATTATTTCAGGCAGTAATGAGGTTGAACCCTCTAATGTGAACAAATCAATAGATGCTTTGTAGATATGTAGAATAAAAGACCAGAAACGTGGCAAAATACAGCGCAGTTATCCAGACATGTACGTTTTTATTTTTTCCCTTCAATTTTGTCTTCAGCAAGTGAAATGCATGCTCAATCGGATTCAGGTCAGGTTATTGACCTGGCCATTGCATAACATTCCACTTCTTTCACTTAAAAAACTCTTTGGTGTCTTTCGCAGTATGCTTCGGGTCATTGTCCATCTGCACTGTGAAGCGCCGTCCAATGAGTTCTGAAGCATTTGGCTGAATATGAGCAGATAATATTGCCCGAAACACTTCAGAATTCATCCTGCTGCTTTTGTCAGCAGTCACATCATCAATAAATACAAGAGAACCAGTTCTATTGGCAGCCATACATGACCACGCCATGACACTACCACCACCATGCTTCACTGATGAGGTGGTATGCTTTGAATCATGAGCAGTTCCTTTCCTTCTCCATACTCTTCTCATCACTCTGGTACAAGTTGATCTTGGTCTCATCTGTCCATAGGATGTTGTTCCAGAACTGTAAAGGCTTTTTTAGATGTTGTTTGGCAAACTCTAATATCGCCTTCCTCTTTTGAGGCTCACCAATGGTTTACATCTTGTGGTGAACACTCTGTATTCACCCTTCTGAAGTCTTCTCTTGATTGTTGACTTTGACACACATACACCTACCTCCTAGAGTGTTATTGATATGGCCAACTGTTGTGAAGAGTGTTATCTTCACCAGGGAAAGAATTCTTCGGTCATCCACCACAGTTGTTTTCCATGGTCTTCCGGGTCTTTAGGTGTTGCTGAGCTCACCGGTGCGTTCTTTCTTTTTAAGGATGTTCCAAACAGTTGATTTGGCCACACCTAATGTTTTTGCTATCTCTCTGATGGGTTTGTTTTGTTTTTTTTCAGCCTAATGATGGCTTGCTTCACTGATAGTGGCAGCTCTTTGGATCTCATATTGAGAGTTGACAGCAACAGATTCCAAATGCAAATAGCACACTTGAAATTAACTCTGGACCTTTTATCTGCTCCTTGTAAATGAGATAATGAGGGAATAACACATACCTGGCCATGAAACAGCTGAGCAGCCAATTGCCCAATTACTTTTGGTCCCTTTAAAAAGTGGAAGGCTCATATACAAACTGTTGTAATTCCTACACCGTTCACCTGATTTGGATGTAAATACCCTCAAATTAAAGCTGAAAGTCTGCAGTTAAAGCACGCATTGCTTGTTTAATTTCAAATCCATTGTGGTGGTGTATAGAGCCAAAAAGATTAGAATTGTGTCGATGTCCCAATATTTATGGACCTGATTGTATGTGTGCATGCTACACAAATATACCAGTTTTTTCCTAGAAACTTATCAAAAAGATATGAATTCTTACATCAGGATCAAAAACAATTTTCATTATTCTCAATGATAGCCTGAGTGTAACACATAAGGGCAGGTGGTTCATAAACACTCACCATATGCAAATATCGTAATCACTCTGTTAAGCACTAGTAGGAATCCTAGAGTTGATATAGAGAGGTGCGCCAGCACCTGCGGTGACAATAGATCGTGGGGAGAGCACGCCTAGGCAGGGTAGCTGAAAAAAAGTTTGAATATATATACAATTGAATTGAATTGAATCCAATTCAGTTGAACTCAATCTCATCAATGAAAACACCACCTATCTACATGTATCATAAAAAACTTTAAATACTTTAAACTGCTGTCACATAATCCAAGGGTCCCCATAGAGAAGCCCAGATATGTCTATCCAGAGTTGGATAAGTTGTTACAAAGATAACAGATGAAAGCAAAAACAGTCAATAAAGCACTCCCAGATGATTAAAGATGTCCCATCTAAGGTAAATAAAGATCACAAGAGATGCAATTTGTGAAGTGTTCACAAAAATTTTTTGTGCAAAAACAACGCATATCCAAATCATCTACTACTCACCAAGGCACCAAGCATGGAGACGTAACAGCACCCTCCGGTTCCAGGCAGGTGATGTGGCGTTTACCAACATTCCTGCCTTTATATGCTTCCCCAATCAGCTGGCGTCTGATGTCACTGGCAGATCGTAGACATGCCTCCTCCTTCGCGCACATGTGAATGCCATCAGGCGATGATGTCACATGCGTGCGCCGCGAGTCCCCTGCCACCATCTTGGAACATCTACCCGAAAGGGGGTGGTCACTTACCAAATGGGACGGTCAGAACTAGAACAGCCCAGGGAAAGGTAAACAAACCAAGGCAGACATTTCCTGCCAAACAGGTCTACAACCCGACCACAGCCATGGACCATAGGGGGACCAGCAATGACAGCACGATGGGCAATGGTGCCCACCTCTGACAGGGATAAGATTAAACCCCTTGGGACCACAATCATCCTGTGATGAGAAACACCCCACATGCTGTTTTGCTTGCGTCTTATCTAGCAAGGTTACTTTGCGGTATAATCAAGGAAGCTCAGACCTCTGCAGTGTATAAATGTGCTTTTACTATACAAACATACTGTACATACAAAACTATTACAATATTAGGAACATAATAAAAGACTGGCAGATATAACAATGCCTAACAAATGAACAGCCTATGGTCTGTAAACAGCAGAAATACGCTTAAAGTTACTTAACTTATTAGGAACAGTGTGTTCGTGATCTCAGATGACAACGAGGACTCAGGTTCTTAAGCAGTTGCTGGAGAATCAGGTGAAAGCATCTTGGTTGCAGGGGTCTCTGGTGTTCACTGCATCATGGAGTCCTCCTTGTCTCATTTGCCTGACAACCTTTTATATATAAGGTTTGTTTACCTTATCTACCGAACAACAGAAATAAACAGCTTATCTTAACGACAAGCTATTTCCTATTTGAGAGGTTTTCTCAAATTCTACCTCAAGGTGGCACTCTGGTCTTTTTGACCAGGTTACTTGTTTAGTGTATCTATAGAGACAATAGACTGTTTAAATTGTCAACTGAATACAACAATGGCATCTAAGTTCCCATTGTATCCAACAGCATTTATTTGACAATTTCAAACACAAACTGATTTTGTGTGTCTGTGAACATGTAATGTCTGATTAATATAAAAAAATCATATTTTTTATCAAACACAACACACATGCCCGTACGATCAGTGATCCACCTACCAGGTGATGGCTCCAGAGAATAAATTAAAAAATAAGAACAAATATAGCAAATTGTCAATGGCCAAAACCTTCTGACAATCAATATGATAATGGTCAAACAATGTTTCATTAATGAAAGAAAAGTAATCACAATAGTGATACCTATAGCGCTTGCTGTTTTCTCCCTAGTGGAAATTAATAAATTACACTATTGCTAAAAGTACATTGCCAAAAATAAATAAATACACTGATAAATATAAATAGTGTATAAATAAATTAATAAATTACTAAACCACTCATAAATAAATGTCCATCCAGTGTATGGTGATAAATTGATCAATTAATAAAAATAAGTCCAAACACAACTTAGGTGACTAAAGTGCTGGTGCTTCTTCCTTGACTTCTTTGGTGCTTCCTTCACCGTGAAAAATAAATGAAATGCCCACTCACCAGATACTGTGGGTCCTATATGTCTTATGACATTAGAACCAACCGTGCTTATTAGAAGATCCTTTCCAGGTTCGGATTCCCTCTCCCTGGATGTAGACAGCCGCTGCGGTTAGACTTCCACCATGGGATGTGTCTCCTCCAGCCCCGATCCACTTTATAGGATGTGCTTCCCCTGTAAATCACCTCCAATCACAAGCCATATGGGGGAATAAACGGATAGTGCGGTATTGTTTTTCCAGTAAATTTATTTCACACACCCCGCACACTTCAACGGTACAAATCCATATAAAATTCCAATAGGTGAGTACAATCAGGTGTCATGCACATCCAAAGTTCAAATTTGCAGCAAAAGGTGAGGTAAAACGTGATCAATCCAAGCAGTGACAAACAAACGGACAGGACCGTCATACACGTGAGCTCAGGCAGTGGAGAGCGGTAATTCCGGCTTGCGTTCCACTCGAGCACGTATGACGTCACGGCGTGCGTTTCGTCATTGGTTAGACGTCTTCAGAGGTGGAGTCACACGTCTAGCCCAGATCTTATATGCCGGAGCTGCCGCTCTGCATTCCGCCCATCTCCGCCCATAGGCTCTACCCGAAACCCGGAAGTGACTCCGTGTCCCCGCAATGTTATTGTGCTTAACAAGCCATAAAAAATATCTGTGCGAAACTCAAGTTTTTTTCTAAAAGACATTCTCTCCTAGCTTAATATCGGTTAGCTTCTCATAACGTGTGTTAACACTATATGCTATATTTATTGGAAATCATGTACATATGTAAATAGTTTAATACTTTCTCGATAATAAATAACTGTTTATTAAATTAAGTTTTTAAAATTATTTAGGGTTGCGTTACTATACAATTTTTATTGTTTGCATCTTAAAAATCTTTATTATTTATATATTAATATAAAAATTTATTTTATTAAAATTAACTTTTATTATTAAAAATAATTACTATTTTTATTTATAAAATACGTGGATTTACAAAAACACTTTTACTGATATTATATATTTCTGTATTATGTGTTTAAAATTGTGAGTATAAAAACATTATTTATAAGTAATTTCAAAAACATTATTTTATATTTTAAAATTTTAAAATACTCTGGCTGAACAGAAAGAATTGAATTTAATAAAATTTATGGATTTGAAATAAAACAATTCATGTCCATGTCGATGTTCATACCCTTGGGCTGTAGGGTGGAGAGTTCGTAAATCCACCGAGACTCATTCTGAGAAACGGTGATTCGCATATTGTTACCCCTCCAATTTTGTTCAATCCTATCAATGCCCAAGATGGTAAGGAAGGTAGGGTCCCTATTATGTACCATTCTAAAATGTAGGGAAAGACTATGCTTTTTAAATCCTTTCTTGATATTGGCAATGTGCTCACCCATACACACCCTGAGTTCTCTCGTGGTGCGGCCCACATATTGTAGCCCACATGGGCAGTTGAGGAGATAAGTGACATGGGTACTTCGGCATGTAATTCGTTTCTTTATGTTATACTTCTTTTTTGTCACATTTGATTGGAACTCAAGTACTTGTCGTTTTCTAGTTTTCACAGTTCTGCATGATTTGCATCTTCCACATGAGTAAAAACCTTTGTAATCTAAAAAAGTTAAAAGTTTCCTTGGGGGGATCTGGAACATTCTTCACCAGTTTGTCTCTGAGGTTAGGTCCTCTCCGGTATATGAACTTCGGCCAATTCGGAATAACCTCCCTCAGTTTTTCATCTCTCAGAAGAAGGTGCCAGTGCTTTTTTATGATGTCTTCCACTTCCTTATATCTTACATTGTACTGTGTGATGAAGTTCAAAGAGTAATCCTTATTTTCTTTTTTCTTATCTTTTAGAAGTGATTCTCTATCCATGCTTTTTACATCTTCTCTAATTTTTTCCAGTGTATTTCTCTTATATCCTTTTTCATGGAACCTATCTAGAATCATATCCGATTGAGTTATAAAGTCCTGTTCATTGCTGCAATTCCTCTTTAAGCGCATAAGTTGTCCCTTGGGGATTCCTTTTATCCAGCGTTTATAAAAGCGTTTTTGTGCAGAGTCCTCTTTCTCCCTTAAATATAGTAAGGTCCAGGTAATGTATCTCATTCCTATCCCATGTCCCGCTGAATTTAATTTTGTAACGGTTGTTGTTCATGTCTTCTATGTATTCCCTCAGTGTTTCTTCCGATCCTTTCCAGACGATGATCACGTCATCTATATACCTTCGGTACATTTCCAGTTCATCTCGTTTTTTTCCCCAGATTTCCTCGTTTTCCCACTTACTTAAAAAAAGGTTGGCTACACTGGGTGCATAGCGGGCACCCATGGCAACTCGGGTACATAGAAAAGAAGAGGAGGCGCAAACACCTAGTGCATTACCCGTGGTCACTGTTGCAAATTGTTTAATTAAAAAATGCCAAATGCATACTCACAGACGCAGAGATAAAAACATGTTACAAGAATCCACCATGTGTGAACTGGAACAAGTCCTTCAGTCAGGACCGCTAACGCGTTTCGGGGGTCAGGCCCCCTTCCTCAGAGCTGGTCAGAGCTGGACGTGGTAAGACCAGCACTGAGGAAGGGGGCCTGACCCCCGAAACGCGTTAGCGGTCCTGACTGAAGGACTTGTTCCAGTTCACACATGGTGGATTCTTGTAACATGTTTTTATCTCTGCGTCTGTGAGTATGCATTTGGCATTTTTTAATTAAACAATTTGCAACAGTGACCACGGGTAATGCACTAGGTGTTTGCGCCTCCTCTTCTTTTCTTTTCTATGTACCCGTTTTGGAGTTCCCTGCCTGAGGAGAGCAGCACACCAGTCTTCCCATTCGGAATGAGCGCTGGGCTGAATTTTTGTACCCATGGCAACTCCTTTATGTTGACGATAGTATTCTCCCTGGTGCCAAAAATAATTACTTTTCATTGCCATCTTCAAGAGTTTTAGAATAAATTATTTTTGTTCCGGTTCCAACTGTAGTTGATCCTCTATGGCCCACTTGATGGCTGATAAGGCATCCTCTTGTTCAATGTTCGTATATAACGATTCAACATCTATGGTGGCTAAGATGATATCATCATCTTCCCATGTATGTGAATCGATAAGATTAATGAGATGTTTGCTATCTCTGAGATGTGATGGGTAATGTGTAACCAGAGGTTTCAAGTAGGTATCTAAGTATTCTCCTATGCGTGAGAAGAGGGAATCTATCCCACTAATTATGGGCCTGCCCGGCGGTTTTTCAGGGTTCTTATGGACCTGGTGGGACCCTAAATAATTTTAAAAACTTCATTTAATAAACAGTTATTTATTATTGAGAAAGTATTAAACTATTTACATATGTACATGATTTCCAATAAATATAGCATATAGTGTTAACACACGTTATGAGAAGCTAACCGATATTAAGCTAGGGGAGAATGTCTTTTAGAAAAAAACTTGAGTTTCGCACAGATATTTTTTATGGCTTGTTAAGCACAATAACATTGCGGGGACACGGAGTCACTTCCGGTTAGTATCTCCTATGGGCGGAGATGGGCGGAGTGCAGAGCGGCAGCTCCGGCATATAAGATCTGGGCTAGACGCGTGACTCCACCTCTGAAGACGTCTAACCAATGACGAAACGCGTTAGGTGGAACGCACGCCGTGACGTCATACGTGCTCGAGTGGAACGCAAGCCGGAATTACCGCTCTCCACTGCCTGAGCTCACGTGTATGACGGTCCTGTCCGTTTGTTTGTCACTGCTTGGATCGATCACGTTTTACCTCACCTTTTGCTGCAAATTTGAACTTTGGATGTGCATGACACCTGATTGTACTCACCTATTGGAATTTTATATGGATTTGTACCGTTGAAGTGTGCGGGGTGTGTGAAATAAATTTACTGGAAAAACAATACCACACTATCCGTTTATTCCCCCATCACGGCTTGTGATTGGAGGTGATTTACAGGGGAAGCACATCCTATAAAGTGGATCGGGGCTGGAGGAGACATATCCCATGGTGGAAGTCTAACCGCAGCGGCTGTCTACATCCAGGGAGAGGGAATCCGAACCTGGAAAGGATCTTCTAATAAGCACGGTTGGTTCTAATGTCATAAGACATATAGGACCCACAGTATCTGGTGAGTGGGCATTTCATTTATTTTTCACGGTGAAGGAAGCACCAAAGAAATCAAGGAAGAAGCACCAGCACTTTAGTCACCTAAGTTGTGTTTGGACTTATTTTTATTAATTGATCAATTTATCGCCATACATTGGATGGACATTTATTTATTAGTGGTTTAGTAATTTATTAATTTATTTATACACTATTTATATTTATCAGTGTATTTGATTTATTTATTTTTGGCAATGTACTTTTAGCAATAGTGTAATTTATTAATTTCCACTAGGGAGAAAACAGCAAGCGCTATAGGTATCACTATTGTGATTACTTTTCTTTCATCATTGGCACCCGCACTTTATATAGCAGCTGCTATTAATATAATAATCACAGAAAATATTTTTTACACACTATTTATTCATACCAGGTTTCTGAAACAATGTAAGGTTCTGGCACTCTCAGTGCCTCCTATCACATTTATTCCGGGTGATTTCCATCTACCTAGACAGAAGAAACACATATAGGTGTGTTTCCCTTTAAGGCTGAAGCTGTCATCACCCAGCGCCGGACTAGATGGCTATTTAGGGCGTCGGTTCTCACTCACATGTGTTCGTTCAAACACCAGTACCTGGATACTAATCTTGCTTGAAGCTTCCATGCTTGCAAGCTCTCCTCGCTGACGAACCTCGCTGCGCTGATCCCTGCATCCTGCTACTGGATCATCCGCATCTCCTGAGCGATCCTTCGGCTATCGCTATTAGTGCTAAGTACCCCACAGGGGAAATCTCTATAGACTTGTACTAGGCTTACACTATTTAGCTCTGCATAGCAAAGACTCTCTTTTACATCTGCATAACTAGATTGCTAGCACTTGAGGCTACTGCTACTATTTCCTGCACTGGGTTGATCTCTCCTGTATGCACCTGCTACTCTGTCATCATACATGATCGCTAACCCTTCCTGCATCCATCTGTACTGTCTCACCTCAAGTGTCTGTCACCTACCACTTCCACTCAAACCTATCCCTAAGACCTTTATCATTGTCTCACCACATGTATATAAAGTCACACTAGGAACCAGCTTAATTACTGTGTGTATTTACTGGCTGAAATAAGACCTTCCATACATGATGAGTCATTGAGGTTGGGATTGGTATCTCAGCATATCTCCTACATGACTACTGACGTGGAACTACTTCTGCAGCTGAAAATCCACACCTTATAAGAAACGCAAGGAGCGTCTACAGATTGAACGAACCCAAAAAATGGATTCAGCAGAAGTAGCCACTCAGGTGACACAATTAAAACAGCAGGTATCTGCGTTAATACACGCACTTGCTGAATTGAAAAACGACAATCAGGCTCTGTCGCAGCAGGTAATTAGACTGACACAACTTACCTCTGCACAGTCTCCTGAACCCAAGATAAATCCCCCTTTGGTATTTACAGGCGATCGCAAAAAATTTTGCGAATTTAAAAACGCATGTGAGTTACTTTTTTTGCTAAAACCTCGTACCTACCTTACTGATCACATTAAGGTTTGTACTATTATTTCTTACCTATCAGGCGATCCTCGAGCCTGGGCAGATTCTCTTTTTGAAAAAAACGACCAGCTTCTCAACTCCTATGCCTTGTTCCTGGCAGAGCTCACTTGCCTATATGATGACCCCAATAGGCAGAGTACTGCCGATCTTCAGTTAAGATCCTTGACACAAGGAAAAAGGCCTGTAGAAGACTTTGTCGCAGAATTCAAGAGATGGACCCTTGATTCAGGATGGAATGATGCATCTCTGAAAACCCAATTTAGGCTTGGCCTATCAGAAGCCGTCAAGGACGAGCTCGCCCAAGCAGAGATGCCAAAAACCCTGGATACATTGATACAACTCAGTATCACCATAGAGAGAAGACTACGAGAAAGGAAGTCTGAAAAAATGGAAATGCCATTATCCAGTTCTTCTCAGAATTCAGCTATTGACCCCACTCCTAAACCCGCTCCAGGTAACCACAGACCCCGGCTACCTAAGGAAAAAAGGAGACCTAGTAGATATGGTGATCCTGCCTGGTCATGGTCCGAGCCTGCCTCAAACAGTCGACCTTGTCACTCTGACACATCCCATTTGGACCCTGATCCTACAGAGATGGATGAGGAGCCTATGGAGATTGGTGCCATACATGCTAGGTTGTCCTCACAAGAAAAAAGAGATCACAGGAGAATCTGTGGCCTTTGTTTTTATTGTGGTGAAGGGGGACATTTCATTACATTCTGCCCAACCAGACCCCATAGGCCTAAGGCTCTCCCAATGGAGGCCAGGCGAATCCGAAGGGTCTTCCCTGAAAAACAGCCTGGAAATTATCAAGGCTGTTGCCAGCCCTGTCCCCGTTCTATATCAGTGAAGGACACCCAGAAATTAACAAATATTGGAATAGATATTCCTTCAACTCCAGTGAACTTTATACCACGTTCAAAAAACCCTCCTGTACCACCTCCTGAGTATACTCCTATTTTTGCAAGCACATTTCTGGCTTCCGATGAAAATACAGAGATTCTTGCACCTGACTGCGTACGTGCTTCTAATGGCACGGTGGTATGTAGGAAGGATCTGAGGATGTTTGAAGAAGCATTGGTTGCTAGGTCTACTAGGATTACTTCGGATGGTTATGCGTCCGATTCTAGTGAGGGGTCCATGTAGCAGACACCCTAACAACAAGTGATCCGATTCTCATCGGTTACCAACCTGATCCGATTTTTATATCGGCAACAAGGGATCCGATTCTCATCGGCTACCAACCTTTTCCGATTTTCATATCGGAGACCAGTCTTATCCGATTCTCGTATCGGCAACCAGTATTATCCGATTTTCATATCGGCAACCAGTCTTATCCGATTCTCGCATCGGAGACCAGTCTCATTCCGATTCTCATATCGGCGACAAAAAAAAAAAAAAAAAGAGAAAAATTTTTTTTTTTTCCTTCCGATTTTCGCATCGGCAACCAGTCTCATGTGATTCTTATATCAACAACCAGCCTTAGAGGCCTTCCGGAGCCGGCCTTACGGGGGGGGGTAATGTAAGGTTCTGGCACTCTCAGTGCCTCCTATCACATTTATTCCGGGTGATTTCCATCTACCTAGACAGAAGAAACACATATAGGTGTGTTTCCCTTTAAGGCTGAAGATGTCATCACCCAGCGCCGGACTAGATGGCTATTTAGGGCGTCGGTTCTCACTCACATGTGTTCGTTCAAACACCAGTACCTGGATACTAATCTTGCTTGAAGCTTCCATGCTTGCAAGCTCTCCTCGCTGACGAACCTCGCTGCGCTGATCCCTGCATCCTGCTACTGGATCATCCGCATCTCCTGAGCGATCCTTCGGCTATCGCTATTAGTGCTAAGTACCCCACAGGGGAAATCTCTATAGACTTGTACTAGGCTTACACTATTTAGCTTTGCATAGCAAGGACTGTCTTTTACATCTGCATAACTAGATTGCTAGCACTTGAGGCTACTGCTACTATTTCCTGCACTGGGTTGATCTCTCCTGTATGCACCTGCTACTCTGTCATCATACATGATCGCTAACCCTTCCTGCATCCATCTGCACTGTCTCACCTCAAGTGTCTGTCACCTACCACTTCCACTCAAACCTATCCCTAAGACCTTTATCATTGTCTCACCACATGTATATAAAGTCACACTAGGAACCAGCTTAATTACTGTGTGTATTTACTGGCTGAAATAAGACCTTCCATACATGATGAGTCATTGAGGTTGGGATTGGTATCTCAGCATATCTCCTACATGACTACTGACGTGGAACTACTTCTGCAGCTGAAAATCCACACCTTATAAGAAACGCAAGGAGCGTTACAAACAACCTCTTTGGCGCGCTAATATACATAGTATATTTCTTCTATAATGTTTCATTAATACCTCCAATGAAAGCCCTTCAAATAAATACACAGTCAGACAATTATTGAGAACAATTCTACAAATACATAGTAATGTGCATTCTCATAGGCATGGCATGGAAAAAAAGCGTCAGAGGATAAGTCAATATAGAGAAAATATACAAGCATGTATATATAGGGGGATCACTACTATAAGTAAGGCTTGAAGTTCATTGCCTCATTCAAACCCAGGAATTTAGTGGCAGACAGTTTATAGATGCATCTTGCCTCACTCTGTAAAAGTTTTTTGTCAACATCTCCTCCCCTTTCTTGAGGAGGGACATGATCTTATGCAAAGAAATTGACATTTGACAAATCAAATCCATGGTACAATCCTATATGTCTACTAATGGGAGTTTCCATTTTCTTTTTGGAGATTAGGGAAACATGGTCCCCAATGCAATGAAAAAAGGGTCTCTTTTGATAAGTGTCTTGGAAAATACTGGTATATTTGTATAGCATGCACACATATATGTAAACGTATATTAGCAATGAATGAGAACTGTAAATATTTTTACTCTGTTGATTTTATCTGTTCCTTGTAATTACACATGCTTTACAGCTCCTGAAAAACAGGAAAGCGAAACATGTTGAGCAACAAGCATTGTGACTGACAGTTTGTCTATGTATATGCAGATGTGTATTGAATGAAAAAGTTTTTAAATACGGTACTTCATTGGGGAGCAATTGTGTATACCCCATATCTTTTTAAATTTTGATTTAAATTGAAATTGTTTTTACCAATTTATGTGTTGTGGCACCAATAAAATCACTTTATCCATATTTGTACAAAAATTCTATCTCTCTGGGATGAAGGTGCCTTTGATCAATGGATGAATGTGGCTTATACAGAGATTAAAATAGGTGCCTCTACTATTTAAAATCCACTAATACACCGTGTCACCCTGCTCTGCACATGCTCAGTTGCTCTCTATTTTTTGGCACTGTGCTGAACTTTTAGAGGCTGATCTACTGACAGCCTAAAGATTTATTTCTTCTCTGGGCTTCAGCAAAATGGCAGCCTCCAGGAAGACCAAACAGAAACCATGCTGGAGGCAATTTTCAGCACACACTAAATTTGTTAGCATAATTCTAAATGTGTAATGTAAGTTCCTTGCTAAAGCACATTATTTTTAATCAAGTTTTTATGGGCAAATTTCCGCTTTAAGGAGACCTGTAATGGCAGAAATACAAGGGCTGCCACTGCTGACCTCCACCAGAAGATGCTAGTGGCCTGGCTGTCTAGTAGCATCAGCAAATCTTACTCAAAATATCATGAGACTAGCAGTCAGAGGCAGCTTTGCAGATACTTAGCTATAAGGCTGTAGGCACAGTAGTGCAAAGATACCCTCATATACCAGGAATTGCTCTGCTATCAGAAATACCAGACAACAGATAGATTTTCTGGGGTGTTGCCAAGGCACAAATGACATTTAACACATAACATATTATCACTTTATTAGTTCGGGTCCACTTTAACGAGAGCCTATTGTTTCTTTTAGGCCTGTTCACACCAGTGCATTTGTGGTAATAGATGTTACATGTGTTGGCGCACTATAGATGGCACCCCAGTGCACCTGCACTGCTCACATGATCAGACACAGGTTTGATTTTTGCTCCACTGTGGTGTTTTAGGCTTCCTATTCAAATAAAGTGGCCATCCTAATGCAGTTGGGAGGGCCTAAAATTAAATCAAACTGCAGACCCCATATTGAGGCTTTCCAGAATAGGGTCAACAAAACACACTGGTAAATAGGGACAGCTTGGCTTTTTGATACATTTCTACAGTACTTCAGAATATTCTGTTTTCAAGGAGTTCTTTATGAGCAGTGAGGTGGCATTAGAAAGAGGCAATCTGCAACAAAGAGGAGAAAAACAGCTTATAAAAGAATATAGTCATTTAAAGGAGATCTCTGCTATAAATAAATTAAATTTACAGTCTTTATGGTGCTCTTAAGATCAGAAATCCACACAAAACCTAAACAAAAAACTTTAGAAAAAAAAGATGAAATAAAAGAAACTGCTTTTGTTGCAATACTCGCCTTCAATCCAGAACTGTCCCCACTAGTACTACTTTTTTGCCATTAGATGTCCTGAGTGTTACAGGTTGAATGACATCTAATATCAATCAACCCACTTTCTCTAAACCTAGGCTGATATGGAACCTCTTTCCACCTGTGACTGGATGTTGGAAGAGAAGCAGCATAGTGAATAAATCAACTTTGTCACTCAGCTTTCTCCTCCTATCAGTATGATCCTTGTTAGCACGTGTACTGATTGGCTCCTTGTGCTGCTTCTTCCTATTACAATTTGTGCTCTGCTGTACAGGAACTGCAAGGGGCTGATTTGAAACAAACAAAAAAAAAACACATTTAATAATGTACTAATGAGTACAGAGCTGCAATTTCTGTGACCTTTATATCTGCCTTGAGTTCTGCTTTAAATATGAAGCATTAAGTTGCTGATCTCCTAAATCATACCCAGAAAAAGGTGGTGTCTCCCCCACCCTGCTCTGAGTTCCAACTCCTGTTGACAGCCTTTTCATACTGGGAAGGGGAGTGACTTCACATGGCTCCCATAGACTTTTGCACATGGACAGGGTTTCTGTTCACACAAAGGGCTGTTCTGAAATGAAATGAAATTCTGAGTTATTTCCAGTTAATTGTAAGTAGTGAAAACCTTTAAGGTTTTCAGGGCATGCTGGGACTTGTAGTATCTTGGTATAGGTGTTAGCCTATGCTCACAGCTGGGCTGTCTCAGACTTTTTAATGAGCTTGTGATCCGTGTACAGTATGTGAACTGTGCACTTGTATCACAGTCATCAGTGCTGCATTCATTAAATCCGTTTAAAAAAATAAAAGTCTGTGTCTGCCGGCTGCAGCTTGCAAAGACCAGGTCTGTGAAGGCCATGACTCTTTCCCACCCGCACCTTGCCCCTAGACCCTTGGCCTGCCTAATTACAGAGCACAGCTTTCTCTACAGCGGGCCCGCCACCCTGCAGTCATTACAGCTAATTTGACGAGACGTCATAATGCAGCATTTCCTGATAGAGGGCTGCGAGTCGCTGGGCCGTGAAGTCTCATTTCTAAGTGGCCACTAATAAGGCACAGTTAATTTCACGCTCGATCTTTGTGACATTTATAATCAGTGCGCGGGAATGAGAGACGCCATAAGCCCGATGCAATATTTATTACATGCGTTTCATTAAAGGTATTTCTGCTGTGTTTAACAAATTGCCCAATTTGTCCGTAAGATACTTAATAAGCACCGTTACTGGAAACTGCCTTGACATGACCCATGGAAATCTGTCCCGGATTGGTCATCTGGTCAGCGTAAGCAGCAAGGGTTATTACCAGCCATATTTCTTTTGGGATTTTATTTATAATTCCCATAAAACAAACATCCTGAATATCTAAACATTTCACAATTTTTTACCGCTGCGTCGTTTGTTTTGTGTGTAATTACTGCCTAGAGGTCATTGCTGGGGCTTTGCTGAGAAACGGGGCAAATCCAGTATGTAAAAATGTCAAATCTTTAAGGCTTAATTAGTGGCTGGCTATAAATAGGAAAACACAGCAAAGCAGCTATATCACTGCATTTATTGGTCCTCTGTACTTCCCTCGTTGAAGAGAACCAATCATGCACACACAGCAGCACTTTCAAAGGCCGTTGATACATACACATAACAGTATGGTAGCGTAACAAAATTTCATTAGGCAACAACATTATGAACCCCTTTTTTTAATAAATAGACTTCCTATGACATCAGATCTAAACCAGGAAAATAAACCTCTGCTCCCACAATTCAATAAAATCTGGTCTGTAAGAGCTGTGTGCTAGTGAAAGGAATGGAAGCATGGTTTGATGGTATTGGATTACATGTTGGTTAAAGTCTAAAATTACATTTAAATAGTTAATTGTGCATCGATGAACTAACGCCTTAGTCTTGATTCCCAATACCTCTTCCTAAGCCATCCTACAGGGTAATGAAAGTCACAGCATCCTCTATGAGAAAAGCTAATTTCCTGCCCTAGGTACCAGACATTTTTCCTCGCTCATTGCCTTCTTTGGCATTGGTCCTTTCCCTGCCCCCATGAGTTCTGCCTCTGTAGCCTATGAGATAGGACCCAGATCCTGGAAGTCTTGCCTCCATTAGTATGTGTGCACATCACGTATGCATTGATTTAGACACCCGAAGAAGGAAGTAAATAGAAGTAAAAGGATCAGCATGTAACCCTGGTTTCAGTTATGTAAAATGGGCCTTTGGAAGGGGGGGGGGGGGCTGCTATTTTTGGAGTTGGGCTTTAATCTCCTATAGCAAGAAAAAAGGGTAAACATGAGAAGTGATTAAATCTAATGGTTTTGGAGAGTTTCTTTGAAAACCTTCTGTGTTTTCTATTCATTCATAAACCCTCATAAAATATAAAAAAACAATAAATGACTGCGCTTAATCTAATTCTATAAGTAAAGGTGGTTTTGACACAATTAGCAGCCAGCACATAAAGTTGTTGAATCTCAACCAGACACTGCGAAAACTGACAAGGTGTGCAGAGCTCCATATACAAAACCAAGAAAAGTTCATTAAGCTTAAATGACTTTCACATATACATAAGATCCCATTCTGAAATAAATCCGCCTGAATATGAATGATAGATATCCATAAGCGATGAACCCCTCAGAGAGAAAGTCCCATTGGTGTATGCTGGTTGGATAACAGAGAAGCCTCCACCGAACACCCAAAAGTGTGGCAGCTTACCAGAATGTGTAGATCCCCATAACAGAGATCCACACCAGCTCCAATGATAATAAGCCCCAGGGCGTAATGATCAACAGCATTGGATGGTGTCTCTTCTCCTCAGACCAACTCACTCTCCAGGTATGTCAGTGATTAAATCCTCTTAAGTTTCCACACTTTCCCAGGTATGTCAGTATTGACCCTAATAAGTTGTCACACCAGGTACATTTTTTTTTCTTTCTTTCTTTTCTTTAAAGGTGTCCTCCCTCCGGACACCTTCAAAAAAAGAAAGAAAGAAAGAAAAAAAACATTTTTTTACCTTTCCTTGTGGCCTTCCGAGGTTCAGCCTCTCCTCGGCAAGAAGACCCCCTCTTATGGGCTGTAAATCTCCCTCGATGGTGGGTTCCCCTTGGTGCTGGGGGTTTCCTTTCTTTTTTTGACATCACCTCTGGTAAACGTGATCTGCCCTGGTGTGACAACTTATTAGGGTCAATACTGACATAGCTCGGAAAGTGTGGAAACTTAGGAGGATTTAATCACTGACATACCTGGAGAGTGATTTGGTCTGAGGAGAAGAGACACCATTCATGCTGTTGATCATTACACCCTAGGGCTTATTATCATTGGAGCTGGTGTGGACCTCTATTATGGGGTTCTACATATTCTGGTAAGCTGCCACACTTTTGGGTGTTCGGTGGAGGCTTCTCTGTTATCCAACCAGCATACACTAATGGGACTTTATCTCTGAGGGGTTCATCGCTTATGGATATCTATCATTCATATTCAGGCGGATTTATTTCAGAATGGGATCTTATGTATATGTGATTTGAAAGTAATTTAAGCCTCATAAAATATACTTTAAATAGGTAGATACCTGCCAAATTACTTCTGATACAAGATAAGATATTATAACCGAACCATAAAATAATGAGACTCTAATTTGTGCCTCAGAATGGAAAGCCACACAAATAAAAATGATCAAGCTTTATTCCACCATATTAAAATACCACCTATATGGTGATCACTTAAAAACAATTCACAAAAACTTATCATTGCACAGGTCACTGCATCAGACAATTATCGTGTACAAAGCATAAAAGCCAGTTAATGTCAGGGTCATTTATTATTATTATTATTCAGGATTTCTATAGCGCCAGCCTTTACAATGTTAGAGGGAGACAATACAGTTACAATACAATAAAATACAAGAGGATTAAGAGGGCCCTGCTCAGAAGAGCTTACAATCTAATGGGGTGGGGCAGGTGTTACAAGAGGTTGTAACAGTAGGGAATGAGCTGATGGAAGATTAGTTGGCGGTGTGATAGGCTTCCCTGAAGAGATGAGTTTTCAGGGATCGCCTGAAAGCAGCTAGAGTAGGAGATAGCCGTACAGGTTGAGGTAGAGCATTCCAGAGGATGGGAAAGGCCCTGGAGAAATCCTGGAGACGAGCATGGGAGGAGGAGACATCGCCTTTCGTAAGATTCCCCACTTTCTCAGGACCAAATTGCCCCAGCTGATAATACAGATTTCTGAAAGCTACAAATACAAAACATAAAAATATAATTACATATTCTACAGACTGTAATTAAATATACAACTAAAGAATACTGAAATCTTTTATAGTAATGTGTTCTATCTACCTTAGGGAGGAGCAAAGCAGGAAAACAGACAGAAAAAAAAAGAATTTTATATATATATATATATATATATACATACAGTGTGTATATACAGTGCCTTGCGAAAGTATTTGGCCCCCTTGAACTTTGTGACCTTTTCCCACATTTCAGGCTTCAAACATAAAGATATAAAACTGTAATTTTTTGTGACGAATCAACAACAAGTGGGACACCAGCATGAAGTGGAACAAAATTTATTGGATATTTCAAACTTTGTTAACAAATAAAAAACTGAAAAATTGGGAGTGCAAAATTATTCAGCCCCCTTAAAGTAATACTTTGTAGCGCCACCTTTTGCTGCGATTACAGCTGTATGTCGCTTGGGGTATGTCTCTATCAGTTTTGCACATCGAGAGACTGAAATTTTTGCCCATTCCTCCTTGCAAAACAGCTCGAGCTCAGTGAGGTTGGATGGAGAGCGTTTGTGAACAGCAGTTTTCAGTTCTTTCCACAGATTCTCGATTGGATTCAGGTCTGGACTTTGACTTGGCCATTCTAACACCTGGATATGTTTATTTGTGAACCATTCCATTGTAGATTTTGCTTTCTGTTTTGGATCATTGTCTTGTTGGAAGACAAATCTCCGTCCCAGTCTCAGGTCTTTTGCAGACTCCATAAGGTTTTCTTCCAGAATGGTCCTGTATCCTCCCAGGTGGCTTGTGGCAAAACTTTAAACGACACTTTTTATGGATATCTTTAAGAAATGGCTTTCTTCTTGCCACTCTTCCATAAAGGCCAGATTTGTGCAGTATACGACTGATTGTTGTCCTATGGACAGTCTCCCACCTCAGTTGTCGATCTCTGCAGTTCATCCAGAGTGATCATGGGCCTCTTGGCTGCATCTCTGATCAGTCTTCTCCTTGTATGAACTGAAAGTTTAGAGGGACGGCCAGGTCTTCGTAGATTTGCAGTGGTCTGATACTCCTTGCATTTCAATATTATCGCTTGCACACTGCTCCTTGGGATGTTTAAAGCTTGGGAAATCTTTTTGTATCCAAATCCGACTTTAAACTTCTCCACAACAGTATCTCGGACCTGCCTGGTGTGTTCCTTGTTCTTCATGATGCTCTCTACACTTTAAACGGACCTCTACTATCACAGTGCAGGTGCACTTATACGGAGACTTGATTACACACAGGTGGATTCTATTTATCATCATTAGTCATTTAGGTCAACATTGGATCATTCAGAGATCTTCACTGAACTTCTGGAGAGAGTTTGCTGCACTGAAAGTAAAGGGGCTGAATAATTTTGCACGCCCAATTTTTCAGTTTTTTATTTGTTAACAAAGTTTGAAGTATCCAATAAATTTCGTTCCACTTCATGATTGTGTCCCACTTGTTGTCGATTCTTCATAAAAAATTACAGTTTTATATCTTCATGTTTGAAGCCTGAAATGTGGCAAAAGGTCGCAAAGTTCAAGGGGGCCCGAATACTTTCGCAAGGCACTGTGTGTATATACATATATATATATATATATATGTATATATATATATATATATATATATACATACAGTGTGTGTATATATATATATATATATATATATATATACCATATTTTCCAGCGTATAAGACGACTGGGCGTATAAGACGACCCCCCTATTACATGATCTACTGGTAATACTTATACTTAGGTTACCTTGGAGATATTATACTCGGCGTATAAGACGACCTCCCATTTTTGGGGGATTTTTTTGAGGTTAAAAAGCAGTCTTATACGCCATAAAATACAGTATATATATATATATATATATATATATATATATATATATATTAAATCGATTTAGCTACATAGACTAATGTTTTCAGTCAGACCTGACTCATAGACCTGCACTGAAAATGAGAAACAGTAAAGAAGCACATGCACTGTTCAGCATTATAAAGCAGGAAGCAGGGGCTGAACAAATATGGCCACACCCTTCTATGTATATACTTACTATATATATATATATATATATATATATATATATATATATATAGAAACAAGGTTTCAAAAACCATAATGAACATTGTCATGCTGATAAAACTATTTAGAAAAAGCTAATCTCATTTTCAGGCATATTAGAAGATGACAGATTTTCTCCAATGATCTCCTATTTGTACGTCACTAAAGTGCACCACAGATCTCTGATATGATTTCTACCAGTTACGTAAAGGGAATGGCCCTGGCAGTCAGCTGTGCATTGTGAGCAAAACAAAGAAAAAAATCTGCAGCCATTTTTGTTGGAGGTCTTTAAGCAATACAACAATTCTCAGCATTCATTTTTGCAGTTTGGTTTTCTTTAGTCCTCTTAATAGTTTTCAAGCATCTATAGTTAGTGGCACTAAATACCTTTAATAGGGAAAAATTTTACAATATGATGGAAGTTTCTAGTCTTCTTGATTATTATTTGTTTTTTTTTGCATTTAGAGTGACAGATGAAATGTGACATTAATAAGGAAAGAAAAATAATCATCTCAGCAGTATCTGGTGAGCACAGTTCATGGCTGACGCCGCACACAATTGTAAATCAATTAAAACTTCCCAGAACCGGAATACATTTCCAGAAGACTTGAAGTAGAAAGTCAGAAGAATGGAAATGAGAGGCGACTCCTACGCAGGTTCCGTCAGGCTGCGCCACTCATTGTTCGGCTCCAGAAGCGTCTTTATATTTTATGGAAAATACTATGTTGGGGCGAATCAGGATTTGCTGATTACTGCTCCAAGGCAGATATTTTTCATAAAGGACCCCATGTATCATCGCGTCAGTATTAGGAACAGTCATATTTCTCAATGCCAGCCTAATTCACACATCGGATCCCAGCCGTTGTTCGGATGTTTTATTGGTGCTGAGATTCTGACTTATCAGACTGATTCTTTTTGTAGCTTTTATGATATACAATATACAGTACATGAGCAATACCACTATTGTGTCTTGTCCAACCACTCTTTTCTGCTCTATCGTTTATTCTGTAAACTCCATAATTGCACATCTAACGGGTGATCCCTGCTCATTTCACAAAGCCGCTTAATACAGACCTTTTAATAAAAATTACATCTGCGTGCAGCTCTGCATGCTGAAAATATACAGTGGTTTGTTTAACAAGCATTTTTTGCTTTTACTTACAATTACTGTTTTTCCACACCCTGGTTGAGTGGGGCACTGATGATGTAACCTGGGAAATATGTAACCCATGCATCCTGGGAAAGTTACAGCAGTAGTGCTTTCCTGCAAAATCTCATCTGTAAATTGGAATCTCGCGAGATCTTGTGGGAAAGGCATTTTTTCCCCCTCAGATGATGTGCACTTTCGCATGTTCCAGGAGGCAGAACCACAGTTCCAGGAAGTAAAACAGATTGATTAATCTGCCCTTAGTAAAAATGGCCAAAATGAGTAGAATGGGAGGAAAGAGAAAGTAAGGTATGCAAAGAAGAATAGATAAGCCCACAAATATCTATAACAATCTGTTTATAGATTACCATTACTAAATATTTCTAGAGGTACCTTTGTTTTCATTTTTAAGACTGTCAGAATAGAAATATGATTGCAGGCATTGCTTTCTGGTTTGTCCCTACAAATAGTCCCAATTTAACAGTGACGTGTCATTATTTGTGTTACCAAGGCCATTTTTAAGATACACAAGGTGGGGACCTTCTGTCGGTGGCGCTCACTAGTTTGTCCCTGTAAGAGTAAGTAATGTATAGCTGTAAGGCTACCAAGTAAGGAGCAGTCTGTGTAAACTGAGTGGAGCAAGGGGTTAAAGCGGTGTCTCAGCTCGCCACTGCGTGCAGATGACAGTTCCAGTTCCACATGCTGGGCAGTTAGCAATCTAGCTGGCAGGTTCCAGAGGCTCTCAATGCTGAATGACACACACGTGGTCTCTGGCAGCCTCAGCAGCAGGTCTGTCCTCCCTCTAATGTAGACAGTAAGGCACCAGCAGCAAGACCTCTCTATGCAGCACTCTTTCTCTCATGCAACGGTGTCACATCCCGCATCAGTGTCTTCTCAGCTGGCCAGGTCTGTCCTCGTAACTCTCTTCCTGTGACAGCCTCAGTTGCTCTTAGTTCACCCGGGAAAACAGTGAAGCTTTTCCTACTCTCAGAACAGGAATTATGTCTCCTTCCTCCATAAATATAATGTAGACGTTAGCCAAGATGTGGGTTGTACACAGAAATGTACTAATAACTGGCAACCACCCAAATCTGTAACTAGCCTTTGCAGTAAGGTGCACATTGAAGGGCAACGCACATCACAAACAAATAAAAATTTTCCAGCACACTTACCAGTTATCCTGCAAAAAAACAAAAGCAAATTGTCCATCTCTAACAGTTCATGTTAAAAATAGAGGGTTTAGTTTGCACACATTTGCAAATATATGTAAAGCAAGGCTCCTCTGTATACTGCGGTCTTCTGTATATAGGCACGGTATATGCCATCCTCCGGCCTACTATAACCTGTTTTAAGAGTCTCCAAGTTGTAGCATATTGCAGCAGATAGATTAAGGGCAGGTATGTATAGTTAGGGTCTGTAGATATCAGGGTGCCTTGCCGTGGCCTGCAGCTTACGCATGTATTTGTAAATGTGTGCAACTAAAGCCTTGTTTTTAATGCATACTGTTAGACAGGTTAATTTGGTTGGTGGCTGGCTGGCTGGTTGGTAAGTAGTGACTGGAAATTCTTTGGCTTTTTTTGACATGCGTTTGCCCTTCCAGTGCTCCTTGCTTATAAAGTGGAGTTCCGGCCACAAAAATCGCACCGGAAGGGGCCAGTGCCATCGCATTGATTCCTGGGAGTGATGACGTTCAGCTCCCAGGAATCATTGCCAACCTGAATTGATGGTGCAGGCCGTGCCCGCCGAGGGAGGAAGTGGAAGAAAGGCGAGTATATTTTTCTACAATAACAAGGTAAGTAAAAAAAAAAATCGTAACTATCCATTTCCTTTTCAGGTGATGAAAAGCAAGCGGATGGCCACAAAATCGATTTTGTTGATTTTGTGTCCAGAACTCCGCTTTAAGACCAATTATAGATGGGGGAGGTGACCACTTTTTGTATTAAGGGCAGGTTTGCCTGGAGGGAGCCCACCCCTCCAGGAAGGTAAATGGTCTGCCGAGCAAGAGCACAATGGCAGCTGAAGGCATCCAATGCGTCCCCGCAACATTGTACAGAGAAATACAAGGTAAAATAAAAAGAATAAAGCATGAAAAAAGTAAAACAAATGCAGCGACCACTTCTAAGGTCTGGTATTCAGCAATGTATTACATTTTGTTCTTGAGTTTAGTTATACTTTAAGTCTGTAAGCATGCAAGCTGTTTGTTCCCTGCTTCAGCTTCTGCCCCTACAGTTCACTGTAGCCCTGCCCACACATACTGCAGCATAAATAGAATCATGTAATAAGAAGCTGAAGTCCTAGCTGGAATTCCAGCGAAAAAACAGTGGTGAATTTTGTGAAGGTCACATGAAGGTAAATGGAGGGGACTTTTGTACTTGAGCACAGCTGCACTGTCTACTCAATAGAATAGGGTGATTTGCTGATTAACAGGACATTTTTCCTGAAATTGGTCTTTGAGAAAATGTAAACCTTCCACTTAGACTGTGTTCTCTCTTTAAATCATTTTGTCTCGGTTTGCAGCATCTGCTGGTGTTGCTGTGTCACCCTTTTTCATGATTGCTGCATCTTACAGTCTTATTAGCTCTGTAATATTAATTTGGATAGTAAATATTTTTAGATATTGACTGAACTCCATTATATGAGCGCTCCAGTGTAATGTGAGCTCAGCGCGGTATATGCCATCCTCCGGCCTATTATATATTCCATTAATACAGCCAGAAATAGCGGCAGGCAGGAAGCGGCCTGGCGATAAATCTCCCATTGTAAATGGCATTTAATATCTTCTATTTATAAATGTCATTGGAAGTTATTTTACCGCTAACCTCCTGCTACATTAACTTCTTCTTATTAGAGCTTTTTGTAGCGGCCCGAATGTTTCCTTCAGGCGTTTTGTCTTTTCATCAGTTATTCCTCATGGCGGTATTGATCCAATGAAAGAAATATATTTTGTGTTTATTCTGTACAGGTCCAGAATATGTGCCAATATTTAATGTTTCTGAAAAGCTCTCTAATCACACTGCAATGTCTAATATGTGATTTATCCATGCAGCTTCCTGCATGCCATCATGGTTACTTTGCTGCATCGCACACATGGAATGATGGATAATAAGATCATTTTCAATTGTTGCCTCTCCACCTCAATGCCTGGTACCCATAGGCAGTTTTTTTTTTTTTCCTCAACCTAGCCAACTGCATGAAACAAAAATAAAGCACACATAAGGAGCGTTCTCTACAAACAGTGTTCTCCCTGCTGAGCTATTGTGTTCTGGCAGGGGGACTGCCTCCCCACCAGAACACACCGGTCAGCTCTCACAGTCATTGGCTGCCAGCACTGATCGGATGCTGCTCAGCTGCTGCTTTTCCAGCATGCCCATTCAACAGAAGCCGAACGTTAGGCCAGCTTCTGTCGGACAGGCTGCTGTACACACTGGCCAAATGTTGGACGGTTTCTGTTGAACCTATTATTCAGCCAGTGTGTACCAGCCTTTAGAAAAGTGGAATATGTGTCTTATTTAAATAAAGTCTGTTCATCTGTTTTTTGTTTTAAACTCATTTCCAGCACAGTTGCTGTTGCTTTGATATGTGGGAGTTTGTTGTGTAGAATGTTGTCACATAGCGTCTGAGAACAGAGTTTATATCCAACAAGGCTTTAAAAAGGTATTTTCTGAACATGGCGCACACAATAGACAGGGATTCTACGTCTTAAGCAAGCTGCGGAGGCCAGGGCACGCCTTCTTCCCCTTATTAACATAGATTTAATGGATACACCAGATAAACATAATACAATTTGATGGGTGGATAGGGATGACATTTACAAACTAATTTTTCACATTTTCCTCTTTGCTTTCTTTACAGAGTAGGAATTTCCAAATGTGAAGTCTTCTCTCCCACAGTGAGCACTCAAAAATCCTCTTTCCTTGTTCTGAATCCTTTTAGCTCAAGAAAGCATAAGGCTTCATTCACATTTGAGCGACTCCAAAGTCACAAGATTTCCAGTGCGACTGTGATCCAACTTTACACTCACTGGTACTAAGTTGCATCAAAAGTCACATAAAGTAGTGCAGGCACCTTTTCAAATTCGTTGTGATTTTAAGTCGCACCAATCTGAACAGGTGCCATTAAAAACAATGGGCTGCGGCTTGTCATGTGACTGTGTTCAAAGTCGCACAAATGTGAATGGAGCTTAAATCTGATTAGTGGTTTATTCTGGCGTTCAGATCTTGGCACAGCTTAATCCTGGAGTGTGCAGCAGAATAAGGTAACTAATGTGAAGTTGGCCATACATTGTATGATTTCTATTCCCCGATAACAGTGCAGATGGACGTATTTTCCTGCAGGCCAATATGTTGTGTGAGCTGGCCCCTGCAGCTGTCTAAATACCCAAATGGTGTCTGCAACTAATTGGATGTAGCTGCTGTATCAATGACAAATTTCTGCCAGGTTCCTTCGATTTTCAGGTCAAAGGATTTCAAGTGAGCAAGTGCCAATAAGGCCACCCAAGGTTCAAAGTTTGGTCGCTCAGCGTATAACCAGCTTAAGGGCTTGATTTGGGAATTAGGTTAGTGTTGGACTAAGGCTGGGTTCACATATATGTGAATTGGATGTGGGTTTCCCTGCATCCAATTCGCATGACATGCGAGTGTGACCGACTCTCAATGGAGCCGATTCACACAGGTCTGGGGCGGCTGCGGAGCAGATTGCAAAAGGGTCCTGTGCATGTTTGGGTCCAGTTCAGGTGCAAATTCAGGCAACACCTGAGTCGCACCTTAACCAGTGAACAGACACACACTGGATCCGAGGCACAAACCCACAGCCACACACATGTGAACCCGGCCTAAGGGTTTAAAGCTGGGAGTATGGAGTGCTAGGATTAGGGTGGGGCTGGCTAGGGGTTAAAGTGAATAAATTGTTGATATTTAAACAAAAATGCAGCAAAATACATTTTGAAGAAAAAGCTGTACCTTGCTAGAAAGCAATTCTTAGCTCTAATCAAGTGATCTTATACAGAATGAGATGATGTTTACAATCTGCTACAGGCAGGAGAAGACATTTCTTCAGTCTAGACTCTCCTAATAATCACTCAGACTGTACACTGTAAGTTTGTAGCAAGTCACAAGGTTGCAGCAGAGGGTGATCTGTGTCAGACATTTGTGAACATACCCGAGAGCTCTACAGACATTTGCATTTAAGTGTTGGTGCCATCTTTCTGAGACAGCATAGCAGTCCACGAAGTAGATGTTCACCTGGGTGATCTAAACAAAAATGTAGCTGTCATTCTGGGGAGGAAAGCAGATGAAGTCATTGCGAGGGGAAGTAATGGGAGAGGTAATATATATCTTTATTACACATTACTTGGCATGCATGCCCTTAACATGAAAAAAATATGTGATGCTAGGTCCAATTCAAGTGTGCTGTCTCCTAGGTCAGTTGTTAAGGTTGGGGTGCAGATAAAGGATGGCTAGGTGTTGGGGGGTGCCTTATTGTAGTGAAGCTTTAATAGTGAAAAACAAAACAGGTTTATTATTCTCACTGGTTTCTGGTGAAAGGAAGCTCTCCAATAAGTGCTGGACTAATGGCACTGGGAACAAACATATGGTTCCTGCCCTTTCCTCTGATTTAATAAAATGTATTTCCAACCAAAATGTTCTGTTCTAGTTTGGATAGCATGGGTAAGGATTAGAACTGGGGTTAGAGAGATATCTCTTTGCTTTCTGTCAGTGGACAGTGATGGGAAATCTGAAAGAGGGACTGCAGGGACAGACTGCAAACAAAAGCTAGAAGTCCAATCTACCTATAACCATCCCCTTGCTACCACAAAATGTGCTCAGATTACAGTGATGCGGTGTTAAACTCCGGTAAGAAAAAGCCACCAGAAAACCTGAATGACTTACTCAGGTCATATTGCATAAAATAAAAGATAAAAGAGTGTGCTACACATAGCCTGTACAGAGAGCAGAACTGTGGGAGGGTCTCAGCAGGCCCAACCCACTACAAGTCACCTGAGGAAAACCAGAAGGGGACAGAGACCAGACCAGCCATCCTGCACAAAGGAGAGAGCAGCACTGACTGGTCTTTATTTCAGGAAACTCCTGCATAGAGGCAAAGTTTAACACTGGATTACTGCACAGATCTGGAAGAAATCCGCTCAGCACACCAAGATTCAGGTAAGAATACACGTTTCTCATACAGTGTTTATAAACTCCTTGCCTATCCTGGAGTTGAGCTTTAAAGATTTTACCTTGCTTCCTTGTTATCAGCTGCACAGTAAAGTGGGGTACAAACTAGTAGAAAATCTGCCGAAAATTCCCATCCGAGGTAAAATCGTACGATTTTCGGCTAGTGTGTACACAACTTTCAGCAGCCGATGCCGACATTTTCAACTGAGAAAAACGGAGGGACAAACACCAACATTTTTTTCGTCCGTCCCCAGACGATCAACTTTTGTTTAATGTGTATGCAGTACGTCCTTGAAAAATCGGATACCAAAGACCGCCCATGAGCTGAAGTTGCTGACGACTCAGAAGTCTAGGAACAAATGTCCCAAAAAAAAAAATCGGACGAGAAATTTCGTGAACATTATGCACTGTCAACTAAAAACAGTTATGACCGCTGAGCATGAGAGAGAAAAATCAGAGGATATTTCTTACCCTCCTGCACTCTATCCCAAAAAAATTTTTGACAGCACATAGACTTTAAATACCAGTGTCCGATGGCAGATCCTTGTTACATTGCAGAACACAGCTAAAGAGTTTACACTAAAGTTTTACCACTGCAGCAGACACAACTTCAGGGATGCCTGTGTATTTAGGCTGTGATGGAAGCATTAACTCCCAGCTCATGTTTAACATTCTAGTTCTCAGGTAGTGACTTAATAAATAAGTTAAAGTGTCCGTTTATAAAATTGAGATAAGCTGTGATTATGATGATCGCGGCTCATCTCAAACCTTTAGCGGTTTATGTAACAGATGATCAGCAGAGAAGATGTACTCCGCAGATCATCTTAGAGTCATCACACAATGCTTCCCTCATTCATTGTTACACAAAGGGCCAGTTTATGAAAGTTAGATCTGAGTATCTTACTGGCTGTTAGTGTGAAATATTTCCATCCCGCTATATATATATATATATAGATATAAATACACAATGGATATAAAAAGTCTACACACCCCTGTTAAAAGTCAGGTTTCTGTGATGTAAAACAATGAGTCAAAGATAAATAATTTCAGAACTTTTTCCATGTTTAATGTGACCTATAAACTGTACATTCTAATTGAAAAACAGACTGAAATCTATTAGGGGGGAAGTAAAAATAAAGAAATAAAATAATGTTGTTGCATAGGTGTGCACACCCTCTAATGACTTGGGATGTAGCTGTGTTCAGAATTAAGCAATCACATTTAAACTCATGGTAAATAGGAGTCAGTACACACCTGCCATCACTTAAAGTGCCTCTGATTAACCCAAAATAAAGTTCAACTATTCTAGTAGGTCTTTCCTGACATTTTCTTAGTCGCATCTTACAGCAAAAGCCATGTTCTGCAGAGAGCTTTCAGAGCTTAAGAGGGATCTCATTGTTAAAAGGTATCAGTCAAGAGAAGGGTACAAAAGAATTTCCAAGGCATTAGATATACCGTGGAACACAGTAAATAAAGACCATCATCATCAAGTGGAGAAAATATGGCACAACAGTGACATTACTGAGAACTAGATGTCCCTCCAAAATTGATGAAAAGACAAGAAGAAAACTGGTCAGGGAGGATGCCAAGAGGCCAACACTAACATTAAAGGAGCTGCAGGAATATCTGGCAAGTACTGGCTGTGTGGTACATGTGGCAACAATCTCCTGTATTCTTCATATGTCTGGGCTATGGGGTAGAGTGGCAAGACGGAAGCCTTTTCTTACAAAGAAAAACATCCAGGCCTGGCTAAATATTGCAAAAACACATCTGAAGTCTCCCAAAAGCATGTGGGAAAATGTGTTATGGTCTGATGAAACCAAGGTTGAACTTTTTGGCCATTATTCCAAAACATATGTTTGATGCAAAAACAACACTGCACATCACCACAAGAACACCATACCCACAGTGAAGCATGGTGGTGGGAGCATCATGCTTTTGAGCTGTTTTTCTTCAGCTGGAACAGGGTCAAAGTAAAGCTGAACATGAAGAGGAACCTTATCTGTCAGCATGACAATGACCCAAAACATACATCCAAATCAACAAAGGAATGGCTTCACCAGAGGAAGAATAAAGTTTTGAAATGGCCCAGCCAGAGCCCAGACCTAAATCCGATTTAAAATCTGTGGGTAGATCTGCCCTCTTAATCTGACAGATTTGAAGTGTTTTTTTCAAAGAAGAGTGGGCAAATGTTGGCAAGTCAAGAGGTGCCGTGCTGATAGACTCATACCCAAAAAGACTAAGTGCTGTATTAAAATCAAAAGGGGCTTCAACAAAGTATTAGTTTAAGGGTGGGCACACTTATGCAACCATATTATTTTAGTTTTCTTTTTTTAGCTTCCCTCCACCTAAAAGATTTCCGTTTATTGTTCAACTGAGTTGTACAGTTTATAGGTTACATTAAAGGTGGAAAAAGGTTGCCTCAAATTCTTCTGTCTCTCTCTCTCTCTTTATATATATATTAAAGCCTTGGATTGCAAGCATGATTCGTTCCGTAAACAGGGCCTTAATTTTACAGCTGTGTTATTTGAATGATATATTTGGATATATTTATTTTTCAGTTTTATGAATGGTGTACAGTATAGCTGCATGGTAGATGCAGTTTCAACCATTTCTCTATACACCATTCACATGAAAAAGCATGCCTGATTATTTTTGAAAAATAATACGTATGTTTCCTACTTAGGGGGTGTCTGTTTTTGTTAATGGGGGGACTTTATCTTTATTTTATTTTTATCAGGTAGTGTATTATTTACATTCATAAAACTGTGGTTGTGAGATGTCAGCCTGCATTGACAGTTCTCCAGTGTTCTTAGCGTTTATAGATTGTTTCACTTGTCCTTAGGAGAAGTGATCTACAATTCTTCATAAGCCGGCACTCAGAGAACTTGTTACTCTGTCAATGCCGGCAACTTTAACAGCAAGGATTTACCGCTGATTAATAAACATACATCTTAGTGCTAGTTCTTTAGAAAAAGTATGTAGCATAAATGGAAGAATTACTGCTTCCAGCAAAGCTTAAAATGTTACTAAACCCACAAAAGTAAAATCAGTCTGTATATGCAGTAAAGCATGCTTGTTATGCTCACGGTGGAACCTAAGGGGTAATCCTCTGCATTGTGTAAAAAGGCTGCTTGATCCTGTCTTCTCTGATCCTTCAATTTTTCCACAGTCCCCAAACCATCTCCTGATAGAACAGAGCCTTGGAGGCAAGCTGCACATGCTCAGTTTGATGTATATTGCTAGAGAGTTTTTTTCTTGGGAAAGTGCATGTGATCAGCACAGGGGCAATCTGCACTGTCCAGATAGAGGATCAAGGGTCCTGTAGCCTTATAGGACAGTCTTTGCAGAATAAAAACTCCTCCTACAAGCTTTAACCAGACACTGATAGAAGTCATCAGACTGCTATATACTGCTAATAAGAAAAGGTATTTAGCAGTTTATATTTATTAAACCTATTGCATTTGGGAGGCCAGATATAGTGAATTCAGGGTCCTGGGTTTATTAACACTTTAATCACACAGGTATCCCACTCTTTGACAGAATCACTTTACTGGCGCTCAGATGGGAGAGCAAGATCAAAAGATATTAAAAATATACTTGATGAAATATTCCATGATGAATCTGCTTTTTGATCAAATAATAGACTTCTTCCTTTGATGCCTCTGGTGTGAATTGAATATTCTGAGGCAGTGTAGACAGGTAATATTATCTTTCATCTTCAGGAATTTTCCTCCTTTCATACCATTTTATACCGTGTTGCTGATATTTTACTGTACACAGTCTCCCCCTGTGCTATATTGCACTGACACTGAGAACCTATAGACTTGGCTGGTTTAGGGCAGCAGACACCAAGGTCTTCATCCAGCACCAGTACAAACCTCCAATATGCTGTTCTCATCTGCGGTAGGTAAACCAGAACTCCAGAAATCACGACTGTATGTGTCCTGGTCCTGTGACATGACTGACGCACACAAACGCGGGTAAATGCTAGTCGCTTTTAGCGTTTGAGTGTTCATTCATTTACAATTCCATTTTTAATGGCTAGAATAAATTAAATGATTATTTTAGCAAATGGAATGAATGAATGAATGCCTAAACATGTTTGAATAACACAGCTTTAGTTTTGTTTTTTATGCTGCTTTTCTCCGCCCAGGAGAAAAGGTGTTCAGGTGATCTGGACAAATGCCAAGTGTACAGGGTTCTTAGAGCCCTTTCACACTGAGGTGCTTTTTAGGCACTTTGGCACTAAATAAAGTGTCTGAATAGCTCACGTAAACCTATTCCTATTGAAATCAATGAATGCTTTCACACTAGTGGGATGGTGAAAAAAAATCCTGCATGCAGCATCTTTGGAGCGCGTTTAAAAAAGCGCCTCAAAAAAGCCCCTCTCTATTGAAATGAATGGAAAGCGCCTCAAAAGCGACTCAAAATGGTTCTTGAAGCAGTTTTTAAATCACGTCTCCTTAAAAAAAAGCGCACCACTAACGCCTCAAAAGCGCTGCTATAGCGCTCGCCGTTTTATGGGCAGTTTTCAAGTGCATCAGTGTGAAAGGGTTCTTGAAGTGATATGAAAGGCAGAATTTTTTAATTTCTTTTAATTTGCTAAATTAACCATTAATAGAAGAATTTACATGCCCTTTCAATTTTCTTCCTCATACTGCTTTTCAGCCACACTGCCCAACTACAGGTATGTGGGTGCCCCTGTGCCTACCAGGACCAATGGAATCTCCACTATTTGCATGCTTCTATTTAGGACTTCAACCTTACTTGCATCCATTCCCAAAACAAAGAGCCAATGCCATATTGACTCTGGAGCAGCTGTCCATTACTGCCATGGAGGAGGAGGGGTGACATGGCTTTGGCTCCGTGTCGTCTCGCTCTGCCTGTGTGTATAGTGATGGGAATATCTGCATGTAAGATTGTAGTGTGGGCAGTATGAGAAGAAAGATGAAAAAAACTGCAGGAGCATGGTAAGTTCTGCTATTTGCAGCTCATTCAGCAAACATAAAAAACTGACTGTAATATCACTTGAATAAAATGATTTTGTTATTTATAATGTATTGTGTCTAAAAAAAGCCTTGTATTTCTTTCAATGATTCCAAGGCACTCTCTAGTTGTAGGAGGTACTGATGACAGTCACAATTTCCTCTCTTTCAATAACCGAATACTTTGCATTCATTAAAAAGAATGCAGGGATTTTTATGAATGGAGGAGTTACAAAGTGACTGACTCACAGTGCTCAGTATACAGGCAGTCCCCGGGTTACAAACAAGATCTGTAGATTTGTTCTTAAAGTGGAGTTTCACCCTAAATTTATACTTGCCTCCATCTTCTCGCTCCGGGTCACCTGAAAAACAAATGGATAATCGCAATTTTTTTTTTTTACTTACCTTGTAGAGAAAATATACTTACCTTACTTCCTTCTTCCTCCCCTCGGCGGCCACGGCGATTCGTCACTTCCTGGCTTTTGCAATGATTCCTGGGAGCTGAACGTCATCGCTCCCAGGAATCAATGCGCCTGCACTGGCCCCGATGTCACTTCCGGGGCGCGCGCGTCATTCCCTTCTAAACAGCTTCTGGGCATGCCCAGAAGCTGTGGAGGGATGACGCGCGCGCACCGGAAGTGACGGCGGGGCCGGTGCAGTGCATCGTGGGACCGAAGAAGGAAGAGGACGCAGAAGAGGATCGCGCTGGCTTCAAGCTGCCCACACCTGAGATGGCAGCGCTGGAGAATACTTTTTCAAGGTAAATATTTCTCCTAAAAGGTAAGTGCAACCCGGGACAGATCAGAGGCTAGCCATTGTGGAATGTACTAGCCCTGACTGTCCCGGGGGTATTTTTATTAAAAAAAGTTGGAACAGGTACATTTTTTAAGTGTAACTCCAGCCATAAAATTATTTTTAGGTTTTGGATAGCATACAGAAGGGTTAACACCCCTGTAAGGTTTGTTTTGCTGTCTGTGCCCCTGTTCAGAAGATTTTACTTTGCTTTCTGTCCCTGTGACAATTGGATTTTGAAAAATTTGGGATGTCGTGGAAACAAGGATTGGTGATAAAGTTTCAGTAGAGACACCTTTTTCCCATGAGAACTCTTACAGGAGAGAATTTCCCTTCCTAGGAGTAGATTTCCCCTCACTTCCTGTTGTCTCCCTCCGTTTGTTAGTAGGAGTCATATGTAAGGTGGATGTATTTAACTCGGTGGCTGCCTGTACTGTGGCTGGAACCACACACAAGTCTCAGTGTGGGACGTTTTGGCTCCAGCAGACGTCTACAGCCAGAGATGGACACAACATTAGAAATAACTTATTTTACAGTGCAAATAGCCCAGAATTCTTTTGGCCATACTATAGCTTTAAGGGTAACACTGGGAAAATTCTGAGCCTGATTTGATTTGCAGAGTTCTCTGTCAGCAGTGTGATGGTGGAGCCTCTGATGCTGATTGCCAGGCGATTTATTACAGCATAGGATTGCGATTTTTTTAAAATAAACCCTTCCTTCCTGTTGTGTTTGAGATTAGGTCTTTGCCCGGGCTTTGTTTGGAGGCCAAAAGAAACAAAATGGCACTCCAAACAGCATTATTTCTTCCCCTTTTAATGTTTTCAGACTTCATAAAAATTAACAGTCTTTTTGTTTAATCTAATTATCTACCTCCTTCCCTGTATCTTTAATTAAGCAGTGGCAGTATAATTAGCCCAAACAAAATAAATGAACGTTAAGTTGGTGGAAAGATTTACCTGTTTATGAAACCTTTTCATAAGCAACTGTCTGTATTTCAGTTTAAATCACATTTGGGAAGTCAGGAATAAACTGACATTGCAGAGTGCATTTTGGACGTTGCATAATAAGAGATGTCAGCTGTATTACCCCTAATGTTGTTTTCTGTTGGATAATAAGTGTAAATTTCAGCTGTAGATTGCGCTAATTGGGGAATGATCGCCAGCTAATTAACAGACTGTGTATGCAACGACCCATCAAAATATCATAAATGCTGCCAGTGGAGTGCCAACTCTGGGAAAGTTTTCTGCAATAAAAGCAGCATTATCAAAATATCATTCCCACATTTTAATTGTCTTTATTTTTGTATTTTTCAAAAGCAATTTACAAGTTCGGATTCTATCAGCAGAGTGCTGTATTACTGGTAGACCTGCCTACTTTGTTCTTATGTCTACAAACTATACCAGTCCTCACAATCCCATTCCGTTCCCTTCTCTAGCATTCATTGCTTATGACTGTCACTGAGCAACTGCACACTTGACATGAGTTAAACAAATGCATTTTAATATTTATTAACTCCATTTCAAATTTCTAGACTGTAAAGGGTCTTGCACACTGCAGCTCAAAAAAAGCTGCTTTCGGTATCTTTCATCGACAGATGCAGCTCCATCTAGTTGGAAACTATAGGTTATGCTCCTCCTATCAGGGATAGGCACTAGGCAGGAAAAAAGCTTAACCACACCTTGCTATCATCAAGCAGTTTGTTTCTGCCTAGTGTAAGGAATAGGACCTAGCTTACTGCTGAGACTTCGATCTTAGCTATTACGGGAAAGTTTTGTTAGTTTGTCATTTTTTTATTTTCATTAGTTAGTTCCTGAGGACCAAGATCCAGAGGAACTACAAGCAACAGCCGGGTGAGGTTTCACACTGGATAATCTAGATCCTTAAGGTCTCCCTGCCTGGCCAGCAAGCGTGAGCAGGTTATAGTCCAGAACTAGGCCTGGCCACGACAGTGATCCGACAGATGGGGACGAGCCTGCGAGTGGACCGTCTCGCTGGGATGCACACAACCTGGAACGCCCTGAGTCACAGCTTCCCCTTAACTGACAGCACCCCCATCCCGGGTGGGAGGTGATCTGTTTCGGAATGGCGCCCACCTGGTACCGAGGTATGGTGAGTAAATTGTCCCTCAAAAAAACCTCTGGTGGTCTCAGGGGCAGACGTGGGCCCTTCCCTGGAATAGTCGGACCTTAGGGGTTCGCCTGACACCTCGGAGGACTAGTCCCGTGTACCCCTCGGCATTCCCCTACCCCTAGCAGGTTTTTACCTTGGGGGGGCAATAATAATGTGGCCGTTGTGGTGCTTATTTGAGGTGGGTGACTTCTCCTGTGTGGGTCCCTGGTCAGGGACCTTCTGATGGCAATTGTTCTGGGCCCTCTTTTGGGGGTCCTGGAGACCGCATGGCACGCCGTGGGGGCCGCCATTTTGCTGTGGATCATGGTTTATATATTCCCATTAGATTATATGGGCAGCCATTTTCTATGATTCCCCATTGAGAATGCATGAGCGGCCATTTTCCTTAGGTCCATAGGCTGGACAGGCATGCGGCATGGCTTTTTAAATATAGAGGCTGAGTTTTCTCTTCTTCCTGTACAGTCAGTGTCAGTTTCATTTTTGCACAGATCATGCTGGAAGTCTCCTCTGTGGTCCGGTAACGTTTTCCTGGGGTTACCTGTGGCTTTTTCCTCATTCACTACATATCTTATAATAACCAGGGATTGTGAGCCCGCACTTATAGCGGTGGAGCCGCGTTTTTGGCAGTTTTAAAGAGACACTGTCCAAATATTTAAAAAGTGTAACATGGAGTCCCAGGATAATATTTCACCTGCAGACCCCCTGGGAGCAATTGCGGGACCTTCTGGTTCACAGTCTCAGCCAGAGATTGCAGCTTTTTTGCAAAATCTGATGTCTTAGGTAGATTTTGTCATTGCTAGTGCTGCTAGCCACAAACGCCCTCCGCCCTCACCTCCTTCAGCAAGGTCTTCGGACTCTGAGATAGACATGGCCGCCACAGACGCAGACAACCCTGAGGGGTCAATCTCCTCACATTCTGGCGGTGAAGAGGACTTGTCCTCCTCAGCCGTCGCGCGGGAACACGCTTTGGTGGAAGCTCTGATAGTTTCAGTGCGGAAAACTTTCAAATTGGCTGATGAGCCCACAGCACTGGGTACGCAGGTGTCTTTTGGCAACCGCACATCCCGTAAATCGGGCAAGGTGTTACCTTGTCCAGAATTGTTTCATGCTATTGTGGATGAACATTGGCGGCGCATTAAGCACATGTTACCGGTGCCTAAGCGTTGTGCATACCGTTACCTCTTTGCTGAGGCAGGGTCCACTAGATGGACTGTACCACCAAAAGTGGATCCCCTGGTGTCCAGGTTGAATAATGCGACTCTGGTACCAGTGCAAGAGTCTCCAACTTTTTCGGACCCCGTGGATAGACGGGAGAAATCTTTGTCCCGCTATTTACACGTGGTAGCAGGTCACATGTTAAAGACTACCTTTGTGAATGTTTTAGTAGCGCAGACTGCTATGGAATGGGTGAAGTTATTTAAAAGTAACTTGGAAGCTGAACAGCTCCCCCTGTGGTGTTGGAACTACTGGACCAGTTGACTCAAGCCCTGGTGTTCATGTGTGATAAGTCCCTGGATTCAGCCCCATTGTTGGCCAGGGCGTCAGCAGTGGGGATTGCTATTAGGCGCATGTGGTGGCTAAAAAGCTGGTCGGCGGACCAAGCTTCTACAAAGGCCTTGACTGATCTTCCCTACCCAGGGGAGAGGCTGTTTGGATCTGCTCTGGACGAGTTGATCAAAGGTATCATGGGGGGTAAGAGCCCTCATCTCCCCCAATCCTCTAAGGGCAAGGCACCACGTCCTAGGTGGGGGCCTTCCTTTAATGCTCATCTTTTTCGTGCCTCCGGGTCGCAAGAAAAAGGTAAATCATTCAGGTCTTCTGGGGGTTCCAAGAAGCTGTGGTCGGGAAAAGCAAAGACTGGACCTGCAGACAAGTCCTCGTCTGCATGAAGGGGCGCCCTCACCCGATTCTGGGGTGGGGAGGATGTCTTTGTTTCTTTCTGGAACCCTGGACCTCCTTGATTCAGGACAAATGGGTTCACAAACTGATCCGATCTGGGTACAAGATCGAATTCCAGTCTCGCCCGTCGGACAGGTTCTTCCTGTCCAATCTTCAACTATTCCCAGTCCGGTTAAGGGACTTGCCAGGGGCAGTACACAATTTGCTGTTGCAAGGTGTGATTGTACCGGTTCCTTTTCAGGAACGTTTTCAAGGGTTTTATTCAAACCTCTTCACCGTGCCCAGGAAGGAAGGCAAGGTGTGTCCCATCCTGGATCTCAAGACCCTGAACCGCTTTGTGCCAGAACAGAAGTTTCAGATGGAATCCATCCGCACAGTAGTGACGTCACTACACCAGGGAGATTTCTTAGCCTCCATAGATATCAAGGACGCATACAGTGCATTGCGAAAGTATTCGGCCCCCTTGAACTTTTCGACCTTTTGCCACATTTCAGGCTTCAAACATAAAGATAGAAAACTGTAATTTTTTTTGAAGAATCAACAAGTGGGACACAATCATGAAGTGGAACGAAATTTATTGGATATTTCAAACTTTTTTAATAAATAAAAAACTGAAAAATTGGGCGTGCAAAATTATTCAGCCCCTTTAAGTTAATACTTTGTAGCGCCACCTTTTGCTGCGATTACAGCTGTAAGTCAGTTGGGGTATGTCTCTATCAGTTTTGCACATCGAGAGACTGAAATTTTTGCCCATTCCTCCTTGCAAAACAGCTCGAGCTCAGTGAGCTTGGATGGAGAGCGTTTGTGAACAGCAGTTTTCAGTTCTTTCCACAGATTCTCGATTGGATTCAGGTCTGGACTTTGACTTGGCCATTCTAACACCTGGATATGTTTATTTGTGAACCATTCCATTGTAGATTTTGCTTTATATTTTGGATCATTGTTCTTGTTGGAAGACAAATCTCCGTCCCAGGCTCAGGTCTTTTGCAGACTCCATCAGGTTTTCTTCCAGAATGGTCTGGTATTTGGCTCTATCCATTTTAGCATCAATTTTAACCATCTTCCCTGTCCCTGCTGAAGAAAAGCAGGCCCAAACCATGATGCTGCTACCACCATGTTTGACAGTGGGGATGGTGTGTTCAGGGTGATGAGCTGTGTTGCTTTTACGCCAAACATAACGTTTAGCATTGTTGCCAAAAAGTTCGATTTTGGTTTTATCTGACCAGAGCATCTTCTTCCACATGTTTGGTGTGTCTCCCAGGTGGCTTGTGGCAAACTTTAAACAACACTTTTTATGGATATCTTTAAGAAATGGCTTTCTTCTTGCCACTCTTCCATAAAGGCCAGATTTGTGCAGTATACGACTGATTGTTGTCCTATGGACAGAGTCTCCCACCTCAGCTGTAGATCTCTGCAGTTCATCCAGAGTGATCATGGGCCTCTTGGCTCCATCTCTAATCAGTCTTCTTCTTGTATGAGCTGAAAGCTTAGAGGGACAGCCAGGTCTTCGTAGATTTGCAGTGGTCTGATACTCCTTCCATTTCAATATTATCGCTTGCACAGTGCTCCTTGGGATGTTCAAAGCTTGGGAATTTTTGTATCCAAATCCGGCTTTAAACTTCTCCACAACAGTATCTCGGACCTGCCTGGTGTGTTCCTTGTTCTTCATGATGCTCTCTGCGCTTTAAACGGACCTCTACTATCACAGTGCAGGTGCATTTATACGGAGACGTAGATAAAGTAAGTCATATCAAGCTCAATTGCTCAAACGTCCGGGTGTAGTCCATACAATCGTTCATAACTGATGAGTTGACGGCTGACGCGTTTCGAGGCCCAGCCTCTTCCTCAGAGCCACTGTGTCATGGCTTTCTCCTTGGTTTATGTAGTGATGTACTGATCCAGTCCCTACCCCTAAGTGGGAGTGTCTCTTCCCCCGGGGGAATGGCTAGAGTACTACAGCTCTTCCTCTCATGACCTCACTGTTATTAGTGGTATATAGTGACATAAATCAATCATGCTGATACAAAACAATGCTAAACATATATGCTAAAAATGTATATGTATACGTATAGTTAAAATCATGTACATGAAAATAGGATTAAAATGTAATATAGTAAAAGGACTGACTACGAAGAACAAGGTACAATCCTTAAAGAAAGATTTGTCGAGAAGGGCTATAAAGCAGAACATATCGAGGAGGCATATGTTAAATATTGGTTAATGTATGGGAGTGACCTCTCGGCCGAACACCCATCTCCGATAGATAGTCTCCAGCATACCAGCAACTCCAAGAAAAAGCCCCCCAAGGTTACTAGCACAGGGTCAGTCAGGTTCAGTACTGTCTACAGTAACAAAGCCTTTGACATCCAACGCGTGATACAGCGCAATTGGAAAATTCTTAAACAAGATCCAGTTTTGGGAAGTGTATTGCCACAAAGACCAGAAATAGTGTTTAGGAAGCCAAAGGACTTGAGGAGCCAAATCGCACCCAGTAGGGTTCGTAAACCTAAAATCTCTCGAGGGGTACCTACATCTAACCCGTGGTTCTCAGCCTTTGACCAGAAGGGAAACTTTAGGTGTGGGGTCAAAAATTGTGGGGCCTGCTCCTTCATGTGGCATCGGAAGAAGGAAGTAGCTGGCACAGACGGGCGAAGCCACGTGATCAAACAATTCATTAATTGTGGCACAAGCTACCTTATATATGCCCTAATCTGCCCATGTGGTCTACTATACATCGGACGTACCATACGACCCCTGAGAGTAAGATTCGGGGAGCACAAGTGTAGCATACTCAACAAAAAGACCAAGGAGGGACCGAGAGATCGTAACAACTACTCGGTACCCCGCCACTTTTGCCAGTTCCATGATGGAGACCCTACAGGGCTAAGGGTGTTTGGGATCGAAGCCATCAGTAAGGACCAGGATGATGGGGTGAGATTCCAGAAACTCTGCAAGAGAGAAACATACTGGATCTTCTCTCTGGGGGCTTTAGCACCAGGGGGCATTAATGAGGATCTAGAGATCCATGGGGTTCTGTAAGGACAATGGGTACACTGAGTCTGTTAGCTCCATTGATCCCCATACACATTTCCACATGTTCAGGTCGGATGCCGGGCCCGTTGGATAGCCTGTGCCGTGGGCACCCTACATTCGGTCTGTTCCTTCTCTGCTTTTTGATATTGGTTCTAAGGATAAAAAAACATGATCTAGATTCAATTTTCTAAGTTGAATCTGGATCATGTTCTAGTTCGAGTCTCCGGAGCGGCATCCATGGATGTTGTTCTGGAGTCTCGGAACTATATTGTAAAACATGGTCCCATCCAGTTTGCAAACAGCCGTGTAGTCGCAGGTTTAGCGGGAACCTGTGACTATCAGTGAATGATGATATCGGTTCACCCAGACTTGAGGACGGGTCTTTTCCCCTGGAGAGACGGAAAAGTCAATCCTCGGGTCAACCCTCAAAAGGAAGGTATATATGTACACCTACACATTCCCCTCAGCTATCAATTATTCTCTATATTGATTTTAATTGTCGGTTTTATATTGTGACCATATTGAGCATTTATCTAGATATACAGTGCAGCATATTCTTATACACGTGTTCATATCAACGGTTTTTGGACTCGGATTAACGTAGAGAAGGGCTCTGTCCATCTTATATGCATATTGTGCATATGTGGTGCTGCGTGCATGCGTGTGTGCATATGGGCATGTGATCACATGCCCGGTGTGGGTCCTTGTACGTATGTATCATGCGCGCCACCACATGTATGCACTAGGACCACAATAGTACTAATAGTAAGAGGAAGCAAGTAAAAAATATACATATATCCATATACAATCCTCTCAAGTCCATTAGAGACGCATTGTGGTTTCAAATGGTTCCAAATTAAGGGTGGAGGTCCTACAATAAGGGACAGTGCTACAATTGAGGCTAAAATATATGATTACTGGAATCGTCCATATGTAATCAATTAGGATATGGTGCTGTGCAGTAGGGGCGGTGCTGGTGCTCGTTGGACCAATGGAGGGCCAGGGAGGGTCACCATGGAGACGAACTACCTCGCTGTACGTAGCATCTCTATTCATGGGAAGTGACGTCAGCGGAAGTGATGTTAGCGGAAGTGACGACAGCTGGAACGCATCGCGGTAACCCGGAAGCCATGTAACGGCGTGCGTTCCACGGAGCCGGTGATCGGCATGTAATGACCGATCGGCTCCATATTCCGCATGAGTCCTCCCTCTATTGGCATTCTACGGAGCCGGGAGCCGGTGTATAATGATCGATCGGCTCCCCACCCCCGTTTTGACTCCCCCTGTTTGGTGCAGATCTTCTCCACGCCCCCCCTCCCTCTCCTGTATGATGAAAGAATTTGGGGATTGTATGGAGAGGAGTGGGTGAGACTATGGCCCAGACCACAGCAGACCGGCAAAGGTAAAAAAGGAAAATTATGGGGAGTATTACCAATAGTGATCACATTAGCTGCCCTCCATTGTCAGTTCAGGGAGCCCCTACAGTGTCTCTATATGCACTCAGCAAGCAACTCCATCAGTCTGTGATATCTGCTCATGGTAGTTTTTATGTATATGGTTTTTACTTTTACTATATTACATTTTAATCCTATTTTCATGTACATGATTTTAACTATACGTATACATATACATTTTTAGCATATATGTTTAGCATTGTTTTGTATCAGCATGATTGATTTATGTCACTATATACCACTAATAACAGTGAGGTCATGAGAGGAAGAGCTGTAGTACTCTAGCCATTCCCCCGGGGGAAGAGACACTCCCACTTAGGGGTAGGGACTGGATCAGTACATCACTACATAAACCAAGGAGAAAGCCATGACACAGTGGCTCTGAGGAAGAGGCTGGGCCTCGAAACGCGTCAGCCGTCAACTCATCAGTTATGAACGATTGTATGGACTACACCCGGACGTTTGAGCAATTGAGCTTGATATGACTTACTTTATCTACGTCTGTGAGTAGCCATTTTTTAATGTTACTTCAATAAAGCCTTCTATTGAGGATAATGCGCTAGGTCGGTGCGCCCTTTTTTGTTTCTTTGCTTTCAGTACCGGTGGACTACCCCAGTCCGTTATGGGCAGCAAGACCTAAGCCATCTAAGAAGCCAGTTGTGAGTCCCGGGAGGAGTGTGGTCGAGGGGCTTGGATACCAAGCGCAGGAGGAGGGTGGTCACACCTTATTGTTTTTTGGAGCATTTATACGGAGACTTGATTACACACAGGTGGATTCTATTTATCATCACTAGTCATTTAGGTCAACATTGGATCATTCAGAGATCCTCACTGAACTTCTGGAGAGAGTTTGCTGCACTGAAAGTAAAGGGGCTGAATAATTTTGCACGCCCAATTTTTTAGTTTTTTATTTGTTAAAAAAGTTTGAAATATCCAATAAATTTCGTTCCACTTCATGATTGTGTCCCTCTTGTTGTTGATTCTTCAAAAAAAATTACAGTTTTATATCTTTATGTTTGAAGTCTGAAATGTGGCAAAAGGTCAAAAAGTTCAAGGGGGCCGAATACTTTCACAATGCACTGTATCTACACATTCCTATTCACGCTTGACACCAGCGGTTTCTTCGTTTTGCGGTCGCAGAGGAGCATTATCAATTTGTGGCGTTACCCTTTGGTCTTGCCTCAGCTCCCAGAGTGTTTACCAAGGTTTTAGCAACGGTATTGGCATTGCTGCGCCAGCGGGGGAATTGCGGTACCGGGGTACCTAGACAATCTCCTGTTGAGCGGACTCTCCTTCAGTCTTGTTGGGGGATCTGATGGTCACTGTCAGAACTCTGCAGGATTTCGGTTGGAATATCAATCTCAAGAAATCCACGCTGACATCTGTCTTGAGACTGGATTATCTGGGCTTGAGTCTGGATTCAGCCTTGGCCAAGGTGTTACTTTCCCTGGACAGGCTGCAAAATTTTCAGGAGGCGATGCGGTTGTTGTTGGCAAACAATCTGTCCTCTCTTTGAGTTTGCATGCGGGCCTTGGGTCTGATGGTATCAACCTTCGAGGCGGTTCCGCGTGCTCAGTTCCATACCAGACCTTTGCAAAGGGAGATTCTTGTCAAATGGAACAAGGATCCAAAGTACTTGATTTCTTTGATTCAGTTAAGCTACAACGCAAAGTCTGCTCTGTTGTGGTGAATTCCGTCTCCAGCACTATGCCAGGGCAAGTCCTTCCTTCCGTTGTTTTGGACAGTGGTGACCACGGACGCCAGCCTATCGAGCTGGGGCAGGGTGCTGGGGAAGCTCTGTGCCCAGAGTACCTGGACGATGGAAGAGTCAAAACTACCGATAAATGTTTTGGAGCTCAGAGCAATAAAGCTTTGTCTGAGCCTTTGGACGACTTGTCTGCAAGATTGTCCGGTTCGGATTAAATCCGTCAACGCCACGGCTGTGGTTTACATCAATCACCAGGGGGGCACCAAGAGTGTCTTGGCGGCCAAGGAGGTGGCCGAGATTCTGGCCTAAGCAAAGAATTTCCAGCCCTCTCTGCTGTACACATTCCAGGTGTGGAGAACTGGCATGCGGATTACCTGAGTCGCAGGTTTTGGATCAATGGGAGTAGTCCTTGCACCCGGAGGTGTTTCATCTCCTGTGTGTTCGGTGGGGAACTTCCAAGGTCGATCTGTTTGCTTCTCACTTTAACAAGAAGGTACAGAGATTTGTAGCCAGGTCTCGAGATCCTCTGGCAGAAGCCACAGACGCTTTGGTGGCTCCTTGGGTTCAGGGTGGGCTAATTTACGCCTTTCATCCCTTGAAACTCCTGCCGAGGCTTCTGCGCAGGATAGAGGTTTCCGGTTATTCTGGTGACTCCGAACTGGCCTCACTGGTCTTGATACGCATACCTAGTGAGGTTGGTCCCTGATGCTCCTTGGAGACTTCCTCTCAGCGAAGATCTGCTGTCTCAAGGTCCGATCTTCCATCCTGATTTACAGTCGCTGGCTTTAACGGCATGGCTGTTGAAAGCCAGGTGTTGAGAGATAGAGGTCTTTCTGCCTCTGTGATTCCTACGCTATTGAAGGCTAGGAAGTTGACTCATAGGAAGATATATCATCGTACGTGGAAATCGTATATTTCATAGTGTGAATCACTGAAGGTGCACCCTCGCTTGTTTTTCGATAGCTAGGGTCTTAGCCTTTCTGCAGAAAGGAGTTAATCAGCAGTTGGCTTTGGGCACTATCAAAGGCCAAGTGTCGGCTTTGGCTATATATTTCCAACGCCGTTAGCTACGCATGCTTTGATTCATACTTTTATACAAGGAGTGCGCCATATGGCTCCTCCGAGAAGGTCCCCACTACCTCCGTTCTTCAAAAGCCTCCTTTTGAGAACATTCGGGAGATTTCTCTTGTTGTCCCAGAAGGTTGCCTTCTCGTGGCTATCACTTCTGCTCTGAGAGTATCTGAACTGGCGGCGTTGTCCTGCCACTCACCTTATCTGGTGATACACAGAGATAAAGTGGTACTTCGACCTAATCAGTCGTTTCTTCCTAAGGTTGTTTATGATTTTCATCTGAATGAAGACACTGTGTTGCCTTCACTCTGCCCTAAGCCAAAACATTCTAAGGAATTTGCGTTGCACTCTTTGGATGTGGTTTGGGTGATCAGGGTCTATCTGGAGACCACAGAGTCTTTTAGAAAATCAGACGCTCTTTTTATCCTTACCGAAGGATCTCGTAAGGGATTGGCTGCATCTGCAGCGACCATATCCAGATGGATCAGGCAGGCAGTAGTTCAGGCTTATTCACTGAAGGGTCAGGTTCCTCCTTTCCCAGTGAAGGCACATTCTACGAGAGCGCTGAGTGTCTCTTGGGCTTTTCGCCATCTTGCGTCGGTGCTGCAAGTTTGCAAGGCGGCAACTTGGTAGTCTGTACATACGTTTACAAAATTCTACAAAGTAGAATCTTCGGATTCTTCCTTTGGCCGCAAGGATTTGCAGGCTGCTGTTTAAAGAGAACTTATTTTTTTTTTCTCTTTTAGGGTGTATTGTGTTTTCAGGGTGAGCTCCAGTTGTTCCTGGTTGAGCTCCATGTTACCTGGTTGGCTAAGTTTAGCCTTTGGGGAGTTACGTTTGGGGAGTTACGTTTCCGTTTGCGTTGTCTTCCCACCCATCATGTATATACTTCTTTGGGACATCCCTATAGTCTCTGAATAGATGGAGCTGCGTCTGTCGATGAACGATAGAGAAAACTGGATTTTTGTAAGAACTTACTGTAAAATCCTTTTCCCTAAAGTTCATTGACAGACGCAGCACCCATCCCTCTACTTCTGAGTGAATGTTTTTTTTTTCTATTTAAAATACTGCTTGCAGCTAAACTGCTTGATGATAGCAGGGTGTGTGCGGTTATAAGCCCCCATAGGTGGTGTTAAGCTTTTTTCCTGCCTAGTGCCTATACCTGATAGGAGGAGCATAACCGATAGTCTCTGACTAGATGGAGCTGCATCTGTCGATGAACTTCAAAGAAAAGTTTTTTTTGGTAAGTTCTTACAAAAATCCAGTTTTTACAGGCATTTGGGCTTTTATTTCTCTGCCTAAAAGCTGGAAGAAGCTTAAGCTTTTTTGTGCTCTTTCACGTGTTTTTATTGCACATTTTTTCGAGCATTTGTAAACATAAGCGTTTTTTTCACAAACCCTCCCCTCAGCTAATTTTTCAATTTTTTTGTGCTTTTTCCACTTTTTCATGTTTTTTTTAAATGCGTGTTTTTGGCTTTTAGGTGTCTTTTATGCTGGAAAGCTTCTCAAAAACGCGAGTTTTTGCCTGTAAGCTCATATGCCTGTAAATTCCTGGAAACGCTATAGTGCTATAGTGTGCATGGACACATTGGCTAACATGGAGAGGAGTTTCCAGGCAGAAAAAAATGAGAGCTCAAAAGCCTGTTGGAGCTGCTTATTTGAGCTGCAGTGTGCATGAGTCCTAAGAGGCAGCCTGGCTGCTGATATGTTGTACGAAGTGAGGTCAAAATAATGGGGACTTTGTGTGTGCTTGTATGAGTTTGTATTGTGCTACCCATATTGAAAATATGGGAAAACCAAAAAAAACTTCCCAGTATGCCAAAGAATCTCAGGAAACAGTAGCAAAGATACAATACTAGAGAATTCTTTCTTGGTCCTCATAGCAGTACAATGTTAGAAAATCTCTCCAATGGAAGCTAAACATATAATTTTGCAACTGTAGCTCACTATTGTTTACGAGCCTCCAACTGGTCCATACCATACACCAACAATCTTGTCACCTTATTTACCATAAAATGCTCTCCTGCTTACTTCACTGGCGTTCATATAATTTACTTGACACTAGAAATTATTTCAGAGCATTCCCTGTCCCCCCCCCCCCAAAGTGGCGACAATTCAGTTTCAGCTTTTCTCATTTTCCCATTACTAGTGTCGCATATTAAAGTGATTGTAAAGTCTTGTTTTTTTTTTTTTAAATAAACATGTTCTACTTACCTCCTCTGTGCAGTGGTTTTGCACAGAGCAGCCCCAAACCTCCTTTTCTCAGGTCCCTCGCTGGCGCTCCTGGCTCCTCCCCCCTATTGACTGCCCCCACAGCAAGCAGCTTGCTATGGGGGCACCTGAGCCGAGCTGCAGCTCTGTGTGTCCATTCACACACAGAGCTGCTGTTCACCCTGCCCCCTCTTTCTCCTGATTGGCTCACTGACTTTAATTGACAGCCGCGGCTGTATCTCAGCCAATCAGGAGGGAGAGTCTCAGATGGCCGAGGGACTCGTCGACATCACTGGACAGAGAGGGGGCTCAGGTAAGTATTAGGGGGTGCTGGGGAGGCTGCTGCACACAGAAGGCTTTTTATCTTAATGCGTAGAATGCATTAAGATAAAAAAAAACCTTCCTGCCCTTACAGCTCCTTTAATTACCAGCCCTTTGCTAGCACATAAAATCAGTGATGGCGACAGAAAGACCATTCTTATTTTGGATGGTAGTAAAATGATGTGTGTAATTGTTTCTTTATTCGTCAACTGCTATAAAAGAAAGTGTCAATATTCCAGCACAAATACATCTAAAGAAATATATGCACATAAAGAAATGCACATAAAGAAAATATGTACATAGAAATCTAAATTTTTATGAAAAATTACAAAAGACAGGAGACTGGAAAAAGCATAGTCCTCCAAACAATATAGAATATTTGAGGGCAGAAAAGTTGAATAGTGTAAGGGGTCGAATCCTCAAGCAGTGCAGAGTGTTTCAGGAGAATAGAGTTAGTGAAAGGAGTTCTCCAAGAGCGCAGACTTTTGCAATCTGGAAATGAGCTGAATCCTGCAGCAGCACAATTTATATTAAAAGAGGATAGTTAGATAAAATAAGGAACAGTTTATCTAGCAGCACAGAGTGCTTCAGAAAAGGTGCATAAAATAATGGCAAGAGAAGAGCCATCAAGCAGCTCAGAGTGTTTTGGAAGAGGAGATAGTGGAAGAAGCAGAGTCCTCCAGAGTTTTGTACGTACATTACTTGTGAGCTCTTTGCACATTTCAGGTCGATGAATCCCCCCACCCTTCCTTCGCTGATGGTGTGTGCCATAATATTTTTGACACTAGAAAGGTTTTTTGAACACATATGAGCTCCTGACAAAGTATATTTTTTCTGTGTGAATTAAGGATAAACAGGCGAGGACGAGACAATTCACAGTCACGTCCTTGGGATTATTCAGGCAGTACAGTAAATCCAGGAGAGACACAGAACATTAGAGCGCAAGACACTGTGTGGAATATAGAAGAGGATGCAGAGAAATGAGAATGATTGAAATACCAACAGAAATGATGGGGATGACAGACGTTATATGTAACAGATAGAAACACTCTCCCAACATGTCATTTATAAGTTTATTATCGATGAAGAAGCAGTTTTCTCCTTCATCTTTCACTTCCTGAATGTGGAGTGTGGAAAGCACAACTCCAACCTTCCAGTAAATTGATATCTTCAGATATTGTGCCATAATGAAAACATTGTACACAGTATACAGTGTAATAGTATTTTGGAGACTTTTGTCATCTGTTTTGATTTGTGCAGGAAACACCGTGTTATACATATAAGAAAATCTAGGAGGTATATATATATATATATATATATATATATATATATATATATATATTTTTTTTTTTTTTGTGAATTCTTTTCATGAAGAAAATAATACAGAAACAGAGCCTCTGGGCTTACAAAGGCTTGAAAAAAACAAAAAAGTACAAGAGAAAAAGAACAATAACGAAAAAAAAAAACCCCCAAAGCTTGCTGCATTAAGGAGGAATATTGTGTGCTCCATAAGGTGTATACATATCATTTTATGAATAACCTATGGTTAGAGACCTGTGGTCTGCGGCTAGTCATCCCCTCTGTTATATTAAAGGACAGGATACTCTAGGGTGGAACCTTCACAGGATCCTCTTGTCCAACAGTGGTGTTATCTGTCTCCAACCAAATATTCCAGACTTCCTCTATTGGTATAAGCTATTTTATATAATGGGATTACGGAATTAACCAGTGACTTCCACATGTTAAGGGTGGGAACATTGTTTGCTCTCCATTAAAGCACAATCAATTTTCTGGCATAGAAGAGGAGAAGACCCAACATTGTACGGTCCACTCTAGTGTGAGCCAAAGCATTTACAAGCCCCAAAATGCAGACATCTATTTTTTGTGGTATAGGCATGGTGGTTAAATTAGTGATGAAATTCACAATACTTGACCAGTAAGCTTGAAGGGAAGGGCAGTGCCATATCATGTGTTAGGAGGTATATTTATAAAGCAAATATATTTATAAAGCAAATAATTAATAAACATTGCCTGCAGGTATATCTTCCTAGGGCATGTGTTTTAAAGCAGAACTAAAGGTAGGATACTCCCCTTCCCAAAGCTCCCTCGCTGGCATCTTCTTCTATGTGCAGAGTTTCAGCCATCTTTATTAGCCGGCCCGGGATGACTTTACTCCTGATTATGTGCCTGATCTAGTCTTCTCAGTACACAATATTGGCCTGGTGCGCTCATGAAGCTCAGTTTTCAGTTCTCGGATCACTGTGAGTAGGTAGGCAGGAAGGTGTTTTTTTTTTTTTAGAAGAGACCTTTCCAAAGGTCCCTTGTCAATGCCGGCATCCTCTCCTGTGTGATATCACTTCTGTGTATGTGCCAGAGCCACTCATCCTAGCACATAGGGAAGGAATTGGCCTTGTGCTGTAAGCAGAGTGCCTGTCTCTGTATGCAGTATAGCAGTGCAGCATATTTGCCGCAACTACCCTCTCCCTGTCATTAGTTGTTAAGGATGCTGCCAGCTTCACGGACAACAGCCTCCTAGCAACCAGTGGTACTGCAGTGGGTGGAGATTGATAGGGAAGCTTAGACACCAGTTCCCCATTAGGTCAGCTCTAGCCTTGTAATTGTCATCAGGCAGTGGGCAGATTATTTCGCCAATAGCAGGTTTTCTATTCGCTGAGGATCTGCCTGCTGTCAATCACAAGGAAGCAGAGCTGATGAGGAGCTAGCATCTGTAAATTGCAATGAGGGTCTGCCCCCCCCAGGCACCCCAACGCTGCGCTATCTGACAGGTGCAGCGGCAGGGAAGAAGCACAGTTGCACTGAGGGCAAAGCGTCTGTATGGACACTCTGGCCTCAGTATGCCTCCACACTTGGTGCGTGCCCCAGATTTATATACGTGTCTTCAACAGGCACTTGGGTCTGTATGTTTGACATTTGTTGTGTGGAGGCATGTCAGAATTCTAAAAAGTGTCTTTGAATTCCCCTGATTGAGTCATCTGCTCCCAGGTCTCTGTAACACTATCTTCCTCTCTGTATCTGTGTGCAATAAAGCTCATTATCCTGATACTGCACCATTAAATGCTGGATCAGCAGCTGTTGAAAGAGATGCCACCTGCGATGGCCTTTTTTATGAACCCTTATAACCTATTGCTGAAGAACGATAAAACACATTTTCTCCTTTTTTAAGCATTTCTGGAAAAGGTTCTTCATTCATTTATAAAGTACCGTACGATATTTATAGCTCAACATAGCAAAGAGCTTTGTGATTCTTAGCTTCTGATAGGGCATATTTAAAAGAAATTGGATTTTTGGCAGAGTTAAAAAAAAAATTGCCTAGTTGAGGTGGTGACATCTAAACCTTCTATTCACAGCATCTGGAGAGTATTGTATATGAAAGGAGATTCTCATCTCGGCAAATGGAAGAACAATATTTTACTGCAGAGTAGATCACCAATCAATTAGAAATGTCTGCCTCCTGTGTTCAGATGAGGCATCAGTAAAAGATAGAATAATTGTAAACAGAAATTAGCGGTGATGATATTGAGGTATCAAGTTATCGTTGACCATGCACATTACAAATTGATTAGTCACTCAGAACCAGTGCAGTTGAAGCTGGTGGTTAGATGATAATGCAATTACCTAGAGCCAATGTTTTGAAAACTGGCCATGTAACAATGTCATGTAATCATTCAGAGTCAATGTAGTGAAAGCTGGCCATGTATTGGTGTGATGCCATGTGATAACTTAGGGCCAATATAATAAAAGCTGGCCATGTATTGCTGTGATGTCATGCAAAAGCTTAGGGCCAAATATAGTGAAAGCTGTCCTTATGATGACATCATGTGATAACTCAAAGCCAATGTAATGAAACCTGGTGCTGTATTATCATCAAGTGATTACTCAGGAACAATTAAAGCCAAAATAGTAAAAGCTGGTGTAATGTGATCATTCAGAGCCAATGAATCATTATATTGCAGAGTGCCCATGTCACAACCTCCTTGTATATAGAGTGAATACTTAAAAGATTTGAACCGATGTGAACATTTGATAACATCATGCATAAACCCCTAGATTGTCATCTTGCCATCTGTAGATACAGTATCTCACAAAAGTGAGTACACCCCTCACATTTTTGTAAATATTTTATTATATCTTTTCATGTGACAACACTGAAGATATGACACTTTGCTACAATGTAAAATAGTGAGTGTACATCTTGTATAACAGTGTATATTTGCTGTCCCCTCAAAATAACTTGACACACAGCCATTAACATCGAAACCGCTGGCAACAAAAGTGAGTACACCCGTAAGTCAAAAAAAATGGGCCCAAAGTGTCAATATGTTGTGTGGTCACCATTATTGTCCAGCACTGCCGTAACCCTCTTGGGCATGGAGTTTACCAGAGCTTCACAGGTTGCTACTGGAGTCCTCTTCCACTACTCCATGACGACATCACGGAGCTGGTGGATGTTAGAGACCTTGCGCCTCTCCAACTTCTGTTTAAGAATGCCCCACAGATGCTCAATAGGGTTTAGGTCTGGGGACATGCTTAGCCAGTCCATCACCTTTACCCTCAGCATCTTTAGTAAGGCAATGGTTGTCTTAGAGGTGTGTTTTGGGTCGTTATCATGTTGGAATACTGCCCTGGAGCCCAGTCTCCAAATGGAGGGGGATCATGCTCTACTTTAGTATGACACAGTACATGTTGGCATTCATGGTTCCCTCAATGAACTGTAGCTCCCCAGTGCCGGAAGCACTCATGCAGCCCCAGACCATGACACTCCCACCACATTGCTTGACTGTAGGCAAGAAACACTTGTCTTTGTACTCCTCACCTGGTTGCCGCCAGGTGACTGACAGGCTGAACCCCCACCCCTTCAACCTCTGCAGCAATTCTGGCTGCACTCATACATCTATTTCCCAAAGACAACCTCTGGATATGACGCTGAGTACGTGCACTCAACCTCTTTAGTCGACCATGGCGAGGCCTGTTCTGTGTGGAACCTTTCCTGTTAAACCACTGTATGGTCTTGGCTACCATGCTGCAGCTCAGTTTTAGGTCTTGGCAATCTTCTTATAGCCTAGGCCATCTTGTGTAGAGCAATAATTCTTTTTTACACACCTGCTTCCCATTCACACCTGAGACCTTGTAACACTAGGGAGTCACATGACACCGGGGAGGGGAAATGGCTAATTGGGCCCAATTTGGACATTTGCACTTAGGGGTGTACTCACTTTTGTTGCCAGCGGTTTAGACATTAATGATTGAGTGTTGAGTTATTTTGAGGGGACAGCAAATTTACACTGTTAAACAAGCTGTACACTCACTACTTTACATTGTAGCAAAGTGTCATTTATTCAGTGTTGTCACATGAAAAGATATAATAAAATATTTACAAAAATGTGAGGGTAGTACTCACTTTTGTGAAATACTGTAACTGAAGTGTTGGTAGGGCAATGGATACAAAGGTAAATATAATCTGGCAAAAAATCCAGCTTTTGGAGGCTGCTCTCTGTCAGCTGGGGTGTTTGCAGGGATCCCTGGATCAGTCTGAAGAGTATAATAAAGAATGAGAGCTCTAGATCAAGCCCAGTAAAGATTCATTCTTTCCAAGCAAGAGGTCAAAGAGTGTAGTCAACACATTTTGGGGGGCTGAAAAATCCCCCTTCATCAGGCATTTACAGGTGATTGGAGATCATACTGAAGAGGTAATACCAAAACATGAAGATTAAAGTAATAGCAGTAAGAGTTACCTTTCATATATCCTATATTATGGGCGATAACCAAGGAATAAACTGCTGAGTGTATAGTGAATTCTGATCAGTGATTTATTTTCCTAGGAAAACTGAGAATTACCCTTTCCCAAGGCTTCCCCAAGGTGCTGAACTGCAGGGCCAGAAGCAATTGCTCTCACCAAATATCATGACCTATATTTTCTCAAAAAGCTCTTTCTGATTTCAATTTAAAGTTCCCCTTATCCAATTTAATGAGCGGAAGCAATTACTAAGCTGTAAAATGAGACCGCGTTATCTTGCCTGGTTTCTAGGCGATCGCTTGGCGCACTGCAAAATACCAGAGATGTATAGTAACGAAGTAGAACTACTTAAGTACTGTACTTAAGTACCGAAATGCGGTATCTGTACTTTCCTAGAGTAGAATTTTTTTCTCCTACTTCTACTTTTACTTCACTACATTTTTTCGATGATTTCGATACTTCTACTCAAGTATTTTTTTTTTGTGCTGCATAGTTACTCGTTACTATTATAAAAATACCACTGCCAGAACAGTAGATGGCAGGTTGCATAAAGCTCAAAAAAATGTGTATAATGTAATTTGTAAATCAGCGCATACGAAAATAAAGGCTGTGTATAATAAAAGCTGCTATAGCAAATCTTTCCAATAAAAAGAAAATATGAAACAAACAAATAAATGGTGCTACAGCGCTTAAAGTGCATCAAGAAACTACTAACAAACACAGGTTAATCATTTGAATAAATCATTTGAAATAATAAAAACAATATGATGTTCATACTTTTGACTTCTTTCTTTAATAACTACATAACACAGTACTTGTACTTCTACTTTCAGTACTTGAGTAGAATTTTTTTTTCAAAACTACTGGTACTTTTTACTTTTAGTACTTAAGTAGCAAATTTTTTGAAAAAACTACTTGCAATACTTAAGTAAAAAAAATGTTGAATACTTTAGTACTTCTACTTAAGTAACTTTTTCTGCGAGCACTTCCACTTCTACTCAAGTAATTTTTTGATCGAGCACTTGTACTTTTACTCAAGTAGAAATTTCGAGTACTTTATACAAGTCTGCAAAATACTGCTACAAATTGAGGTTTACAGCTCCTGGTTATGAGATTATATGAACATTTGAGAAGTAGGACAGCGAAGTCCTAGGTGCCCCATCCAGAAAGTCCTTTTATACTTGTCAAGTGGACAGAAACTGTATTTTATATGGTTGCCATGCATCTGAAAGTTACCTGAATGTCTGTGAGACATGGTTGGAGGCAGCGGGATGGGTAATCAGCCAAAAACCATGAGGGTTCAACAGAGTGCAATCTCCGCCAGATGTTTCGAGAATGGCTCCTTCAGAGGCTCATACCATCATTTTTGGGTAATATGCTGCTGTACAACTATGTTTATTGTCAGCTGTGAGTTATATTACCTTCGTTGCACTATTTTCATGTATGGTGCCGCTTTCTCACACATATCTGTATGTAGAAATTTTCTTTAACCACTTTAGGACCGGAAGATTTTACCCCCTAATGACTAGGCCATTATTTGCAATTTGGGACTGTGTGACTTTAACTGGTAATTGCACAGTCATGCAATGCTGTACCCAAACGAATAGTATGTCCTTTTTTTCCCCCACAAATAGAGATTTCTTTTGGTGGTATTTAATTGCCACTGGGATTTTCATTTTTTGCGATATAAACAAAAAAAGACTGAAAATTTTGAGAAAAATTATATTTTCCACTTTTTCTTATAAAAGAAATATCCAATAAACTCAATTTTTGTCATACATTTAGGCCAAAATGTATTTAGCTACATGTCTTTGATAAAAAAATCTCAATAAGCGTATATTTATTGGTTTGCGCAAAAGTTATACCGTCTACAAACTATGGTGTATATACTAGAATTTACGCAGCTTTTACTTTATGACTGCCTATCTCATTTCTTGATGTGCTAAAATGGCAGGGCAGTAGAGCTGCACGATTTTGGATAAAATGAGAATCACGATTTTTTTGCTTAGAATAAAGATCGCAATTCTCTCACGATTCTTGGCGTAACATCATCTTTTACATTATACAAAAAAAAATTGGGCTTACTTTACTGTTTAGGTTTTTTTAAATTCAATAAAGTTTATTTTTTTTTAAAGTGGTTGTATCCTTAAAAAACAAGAAACAAACCCTGCAGGACAGAGGCATAATGAGCTAGCTCATTAGGAAATACTTACCTTAGAATGAAGCCCCGACATGGTCGCCCGGACACCGCTGAGGCAGCTGACATCTTCCCTCGGCGTCTCTTACGAGTTAGGTGGCTCCGGCGCTGTGAGTGGCCAGAGCCGCGATGACGTCACTCCCGCGCATGTACGCAGGAGTTCACTTTCCGGCAAGGAGCTCTGAAGGTCCGCTGGACCTACAGAGCGCATGCGCCGCTGGTGTCAGTGGCTGCATGCAGGGCGAATAGCTCCTAAACCGTGCAGGTTTAGGAGATATTAATTTTACCTACAGGTAAGCCTTATTATAGGCTTACCTGTAGGCAAATGTTAAAAAGCGGAGTATACTACTGCTTTAACTTGTAAGCAACAAGTGTCAGAAAAAGGCTAGTCTTAGGGAGGTTAAACTGCCCTCTCTTAGAGCCCATTCACACTGCAGCGGCACGACTCTGTACTACTTCGGGGGCGACTTGTGAAGTCCCGTGCACCGCGACTTCGGCGCGACTTGCACGGACTTCATATAATGAATGTGTATGCAAGTCGCTCCGAGGTCGCCCCAAAGTAGTACAGGACCCTTTTTCTAAGTCGGAGCGACTTGTGTTGCTCCTATTAGAACGGGTCCTGTAGCAGTCAATGGACTGCGAGGGACCGCGACTTGTCAGGCTGACAAGTCGCCTGACAAGTCGCGGTAGTGTGGATGGAGCCTTACAGACGGTAGTTCATTCCTTTGATCTAAAATAAGGAAATGATACATTGGAAAGCATTGTGTTTATAGTTATCTAGCAACCTTAACAATGTTGATAAACATTTTCCGGAGTTTTTTTTTTTTTCTTTGACAGCTGTGAGTGAGCAGAGATTGGCTCTGTAAGAATCGAGTAAATGGCGTTTTAAGATCGTGAGGGGGGGGGTGAATCGAGATTGCATTTTTTTAATGATTAATCGTGCAGCTCCACAGGGCAGCATGAAAGCGCCCCCCTTCCCCCCAAATTATCCCTTTTTGGAAAGTAGACATCTCAAGGAATTTGCTAAGAAGCATGTTGAGCCCATTATATATTTATTTTTTTTTGTTGCAAGTGTTGCAAAAAAAAATGACAAAAAAAAAAAAACCACACACACACAAAGTTGTCATTAAAATCCTATAGTGTTCAGACATGCTATGGGTATATGTGGAATTACACCCCAAATACATTCTGCTGCTTCTCCTGAGTATGGGGATACCCCATGTGAGAGACTTTTTGGCAGTCTAGATGCATACAGGACCCCGAAAACCAATCACTGCCTTTAGGCTTTCTAAGGGTGTAAATGGCTAATTTCACTTCCTCACTACCTATCACATTTTCGGAAGCCATGAAATGCCAAGATAGCACAAACCCCCCCTCCCCCCAAATTACCCCTTCCCAGAAAGTAGACACCCAAAGCTATTTGTTGAGAAGCATGTGGAGTATTTTGCAGATCTTGCTTTTTGTCACAAAGTTTTTAAAATGTAAAAAAAAAAAAAAAAAAAAAAAATGTTCTATTTCTTTCTTTTTTTTTTCTATTTTCCAAAACAAAAAAGGGCTGCAAAATACTCACCATGCCTCTTAGCAAATACTTTGGGGTGTCTACTTTCCAAAATAGGGTCATTTGGGGGGATGGGTGTGCTATTTTGACATCTCAGGGCCCCTGAAACTGTGATAGGTAGTGAGGAAGTAAAATGAGCAATTTACGCCCTTAGAAAGCCTGAAGGCCTTGATTGGTTTCCGGGGTCCTATACACGGCTAGGATCCCAAAAAGTCCCACACATGTGGTATCCCTGTACTCGAGAGAAGGAGCACAATTTATTTTGGGGTGTAATTCCACATATACCAATAGCATGTGTGAGCAATATATCATTGAGTGACAAATTTGTGTAGAAAAAAAAAAAAATAGTAATTTCTCTTTCGTTCATTGACAGACATAGCTCCATATCTTCTTGATCCTTGGGTTTATGCTGCCCCCTACAGAAGTAGGACACTAAGTGAAAAAGAAGCTTGACTACTCCTATAGGGCAGTCCTATGGAGTGTATTACCACTTCCTGCTATAGGTCTTCAGTTTTTTTCTGCCTAGTCAGGAGTAAGGACCTAGTTCACTGCTGGGATCTCTGGTACTAGCATTTTTGCCCTTTTGAGTGGAATTTTTTGCTTCTTTTATTATTTTATGTTTCTGTGAGAACTACAATCAATTCTGTTCCTGTGAGAACTGCAATCAACTGCCGAACTGGGCGACAGACTGGATTTTCTAGATCCTTATGGTCTCCCCAGTTCTAGCAAGAGAGCACTAGGTCGGCCGCGACATAGCCTCACTGGACGAGGGCTGGTTGACATGGATGCATAGCCCTGGTCATGACCTGAGTTGCAGTGTGTCTCTGGCCCACAGCACCCCCATTTCAAGGTGGTGCAGTGGTCTGCCTGGAGCAGTGCCTGTCTGGTCCCAAGGTGTGGTGAGTAGAGTCCCCCCTCCCTTCTGGTGGTTTTTCAGGGTGAAGGTGGGCCCCTCCCTGGGTTGGCCCCTCCCCTTTTGCTGTCCAAATTTACCTGGGGGTCCTCTGAGGGTCCTGGGAGCCGCATGGGCACCGCGTGGAGCCACCATTTTGCCATGGATGGCTGTGCTATCTACCGGTGGCCATGTTTGTGTAGTCCGGCGGCCATTTTCTTGTAGTTTCTGGTTGCCATCACACGGCAGCCATGTTTTTAAAGCCTATAGAGCCGTGAATCGGCAGTGGGCCTCTAGTGTCAATTCCTGAACCTTTTCTTTCTCTCTGATCGCCACACGGCATGCAGCCTGGCACTCTGTCTCTGTGCCTGAGTAGGGGGTGGGGAGTCCCTGTGGGTGCTAAATGGCTCCCTCTTTCTGCTATAGCGGTAACTTGGTGTGCTGGGACTTGTGGTGCCGCTGGTGCAGCAGTGGGGGGTACTTTACAGCAATTTTCTAAATTTTTGTTGCGGTCCCCAGGTTAGTTCCTGGAGTGCGTATAACCACCTGACCCCCTTTCAGAGGCTGCACGGCCCTCTGGGTCCCAGTCCTCTTTGTCTGCTATGACGGTGATCTTGCAGTCACTAGTGTCCAAAGTAGATATGGCCCTCCAAAATAGGATGAGCAGAAAGCGTCCTCTACCTTCACCTGCATCCTCTGTCTCCTCAGATTCTGAGGTTGATTTGGCCATCGCGGACGGTCACCATACTGGGTCTGCGTCCAAGCACCCGGAGTCCTCTGATAGTGAGGACGAAGCCTCTTCCACTACAGCCACGCATAAAAGGGCGCTAGTGGATGCACTGATTGTATCAGTTCGGGAAACTTTAAAATTAGAGGACACAGCTACAGCTTTTTTCGGCTGCGCAGGTGCACTTTGATACCCACAGAGCCTCAAAGGCAGCAAAGGTATTCCCATTTTCACAGCATTGTCACAAGTCAGTGGGGTTCCCCAAAATGCACTGTTGTGGTACCTAAGCATTTCGCTAGAAGGTATACTTTTGAAGAGTCCCTGTTAAAGAAACTGACAGTACTATTTGTGGTGGACTCTCAGGTCTCCAGGTTGAAAAAAGCCACCCTTCTCCCAGTGGAGGACTCTCCTTCCTTTAAGCACCCTTTTGACAAGAGAGCTGAATCTCTGGTCTGATACCTTTTTACCATGGCCGGTTCCATTCTGCGGCCGGTGTTTGCCATTACCTTGGTTTCCCAGACCTTAACGGAATGGGCTAAGCTCCTGTGCCAGGATTTGGAAGGGGGACACCCTCCTCCTGCCCTGGCAGACCAGTTGGTACAGGGGTTGCAGTATATCTGTGATGCCTCTTTGGATGCGGCCCCCTTAGCTTGCAGGGTGTCCATGACAGTGGTGACCCTTCGCCACATGATATGACTGAAATTACCAGGCTTCCAGGCAGGTACTCACTGATCTCCCCTTTGTAGGAGACTGCCTGTTCAGAGCTTCCATGGAGGAGGTCATTAAGGGTCTTACGGGAGGTAATAGTATTCTGCTTCCTCAGAATACCATGGGGCAAAGAGTCTCGTTGCAAACGTTCCCCTTTCTTCTCGGCCCATAAGTGGTCCTTTCGTCCCTCCGGATCTAAGGACCAGGGGTGAAAATCCACCCATAACCCTGCAGGGGGTTCCAAGAGGCCCTGGCCTGGTAAGCTGAGAGCTGGTTCCTCAGGGACTGCAGACATGCCCACTTCTGCCTGAATGGGCGTCCTCACCCGTATCTGGGGTGGGGGGACATCTTCGCTTCTTTCCGGATCCGTGGACCTCCTTGATTCAAGAGAAATGGGACCACGAGTTGATTCGGTCCGGTTACTAAATCAAGTTTCGGTCCTTGCCTCCGGGAAGGTTCATCCCTTCCAACCTGTGCTTGTCCCCAGATGGCCTACGAGGTCTTCTTGGGGCGGTACAGGATCTGCTCTCATAAGGGGTCATGGTACCGGTTCCAGAATCCGAACGTTTTCAGGGGTTTTATTCGAACCCTTTTTACTGTTCCCTCGCTTCAACAGGGAAAATCGTTTCTCCCCCTGTACTGGACGGTGGTCACCACGGATGCCAGCTTGTCTGGGTGGGGAGGTGTCTTGGGCATGGATTGTGCTCAGGGGGTTTGGACTCTGAAGGAGTCCAGCCTGCCGATGAATATCCTGAAAATTCGGGTGATCAGGTTTTGCCTGACCCAATGGATGGATCATCTGCAGGGGCGCCCGGTAAGGATTCAATCTGACAATGCCACAGCCATGGCATATGTCAATCATCAAGGGGGCACCAAAAGTGCCCTAGAAACCTGGGAAATAGCCAGCATTCTAAGGGTGGCAGAACACTTTGTTCCAGCCATCTCTGCTGTGCATATTTTAGGGGTGGAAAATTGGCAGGCAAGACTGCCTCAGTCGGCAGACGTTGGATCAGGGAGAATGGTCTCTCCACCCGGAGGTGTTTCATCAACTGTGTCTCCAGTGGGGGATTCCTGATGTGGACCTGTTGGCCTCTCGTCTCAACAGGAAGGTGCAGAGGTTCGTAGTTCCGGATCGCCACGGACAAGCTGTGGGAGGGTCCATCAGCAGCGGTGAGCTGGCCAGAACGCCGTGGTTGCCTTTCTTATGATTACATTGCCTTATCTTTATATTTTTGATGTAAGCAGATTGGATTAGGGGGGTTACTTTGGTGTGTGTACATTGATTTATGGAATCAAAATAGAAAACAGTATTACACTATTGTGCCTCCTATCCTATCTTTTATTGGTACGGTCCGGTCTCTGGTCATCCATTAGGAGCTTTCCTGTTTGAGGTTATCAAGGGTGCAAGCAACCTATGCTTACAGGCGAATGATCATTGATTTTCTGGTGAGTGCCCATTCTTAAGGGGAGCACTTATGGTGTGGTGAAGGCGGACGCCAGATCTGTGTGTGGAGCACTGGGAGTACCAACGCTTATTGTGGAATCCTGTTTTTTCAGCAAAAAGACTGAACTTTCATAGATTCATTTATTTCATGAGAATGTTTTATGATTAACAATATGCTATTACATATTGAGCGCTGCTGAATGCTATTGGTGCTAAATTATTTATTTATAGTATTTATTGCATTTTATTGAGAGTAAAATATCTGTACACTGTATATAGTGATACTGTGGCAGGGAGTGAAAGGGTTAACTGGGGGGTGATCAGGGGGTGAAATATGTGCCTATGTGTATTGGTGTCAATGTAGTGCTTGTGTACTCACAGTAGATGCTCTCTCCTCGCTCGCTGGAACCGAAAAGGGCTCCAGGAGGGGAGATTGCATCATTTCCTGTGCCTGTGTTAACATTACACAGGCACAGGTCGTTCTGTGATTCGCCAGAACCGATCAGCAAATCCAAGCCATAAATCCTTGGCATGGACCTGACGAGTGATCGGTTCTGGAAGAATCAGATTATTGCCGTGTCGGAGTGCATGCATGCGCGCCACCTGCTCGCGGGCACGAGCGATGTACAGGTTCGTTAATTCGTGCAACCGAGCTATCTTGCCACAGTAAATCTGCGGCGGGTGGTCGGCAAGTGGTTAAATAAAGATTACATTTAAACAAAAACAGTGCGATCCACCAACTACTTTAGTGAGTGCTATTAAAGTATAACTAAAGGCAAAACTGTCTTTCTTTGTTTTGGACAGAGTGTGGAGGGATTAGAACCCCTGTCAGTTTTTATTGCTGTCTCTGCCCCCGTTAAGGAGATGTATCCCCTCTATTAGTTCTGTTTATCATTATGAAAGTAAAAGAAACATTTGGGGTTTTGGGTTGTCCCCAAAAAAGTAATAGGAAATCTTCAAATGAGGACACTAGTTCTGGTGACCTCGGGGTCCCCAAGGAATTCCCTTAATCTGCAGGGATTTCCTCTCGCTTCCTGTTTATCAGATGCAAATATACCAGAAAATATTGCCATTTTGTAGATGCAGAAAAAAAGTTGTATTATTCATTAAAAAAGTCAGTCAGTATAAACTATGTAAAAACTCAAACTGCCTTGTACTACAGCATTCACAAAGTGTGTGCTGCTGCTTAGTGGTGTACTAAGGCTTGGCAGGTAATAATGAGCATTAGGAATATTGCTCAGAGTAGAGGCCTTTGACCCTCAGCATAGCTTTGGTATAACTGGGTGCCTGAGCCCTCAAAGCCCCACGCCACCCCCTCTTCGCTGTTGGTCGGGTCATTTTCTGTGCTTTGTTCTTGAGAAGCTCCAGCGTCTGATTATCTTTTCAAATGGGAGTCAGCGCTCTGCCGGAATGATCTCTGCGGTTTTAATGACACTCCGCAACTCTTCTCATCTGCAGTTATGGCTGTGGTAAAGTGCTTTGTCCTTGAATATTAAAATCATTTTTATCTGAGCAGCAAATTAATAATTGGCTCTTCACTTCAATCAAACTTCTGTGAACAGACGATTGTTTCCTCTCTAACCTTGAAGCCCCACAGCAGATGGCTTCTCCGCTGTATACCTATACGATGTGATAAAAGGGGACATTATTCCCTTTTTTTTTGGATGCGGTCAATTTCCCTGAAGCATGAGGCTCTGAGAACCTGACATTTTTCCATCAATGCCATTTAGTACCAGTGTTGGCATTAAGGTAAAGGAGACCTCTGCTCAGTGTTGTTCACATGAATTAGCTACATGATTATTACAGAGAATTTACCTGAGTGAAACTTTTATAATCTCCTCATAGCAAAATATTGTGAAGACTTTCCCTGCATCGCCCCTGTATTCTTTTTGCTAGCACTTAGCACAATGTAACGAAGGATTTGAGCACAAACTCTTATGAGAAAATTTACTAAAACCTATGAACACAGAATCTGGTGCATCTGTGCACAGTAAACAATCAGATTATAGGTTTTATAACACAACAGCTGCACCAGATTCTGTGTGCAGCAGTTTTAATAAATCCCCCCCATCCTTAGTAAAGGTGTCAGGCACTGGGTTTTGCACATTTGCTGATCTTCCCCTACAGCAAAGTGGTGCTCTGATGCTAGCATTCTAGTATTCGCTTCACTTACTAGTGAGTCACTGACCTGCAGCCAGTAAAGTGTGAACTCCAATCTTGCATGTTTGCACCAGGGCTTTCCGTTCAGGTCTGCCTGCCAGTTTTTCAGACGGACCTGATCGGACACTCCATGCACCCCTATGGAGCAGCGGATGTCAGCAGTGACATGTCCACTGACACCCGCTGCTATCTGATCTGGTCCTGTCCATGAAATCCAGACGGAGGGTAACCCTATTTTCCATGCGTCTGGAGGATCAGATTGGATGAAAACAAACAGGCAATCCATTTTCATCCAATCTCCCATAGAGGTCCATCTCCGCACAGTGAGCGGAGACTGATTTTGTCATCCGCCTGCTCAGAGGGGATCAATCCCCAACTGAGCAAAGCAGAGTCCGCCGACCGGAAAGCAGGGGAAATTGCTGTACTAACGTCGGATAGTTAGTACAGCGGCTCCTCCTGAGCTGTCAGATTTTTTGCCCTATAGGCAAATGACGGCGGGAAGGGGGTCACATTATCCTGACCGGACGTCATATGACGGCGGCAGGATAATGCGCAGGGGCGCGCATAGAGGCGATCAGTGATGCGGCATGTCACTCTGACACAGACTTGTATAAAGTACTCGAAATTTCTACTTGAGTAAAAGTACAAGTGCTCGATCAAAAAGTTACTTAAGTAGAAGTGGAAGTGCTCGCAGAAAAAGTTACTTAAGTAGAAGTACTAAAGTATTCAACATTTTTTTTACTTAAGTATTGCAAGTAGTTTTTTCAAAAAATTTGCTACTTAAGTACTAAAAGTAAAAAGTACCAGTAGTTTTGAAAAAAAATTTCTACTCAAGTACTGAAAGTAGAAGTACAAGTACTGTGTTATGTAGTTATTAAAGAAAGAAGTCAAAAGTTTGAACATGATATTTTTTATTATTTCAAATGATTTATTCAAATGATTAACCTGTGTTTGTTAGTAGTTTCTTGATGCACTTTAAGCGCTGTAGCACCATTTATTTGTTTGTTTCATATTTTCTTTTTATTGGAAAGATTTGGTATAGCAGCTTTTATTATACACAGCCTTTATTTTCGTATGCGCTGATTTACAAATGACATTATACACATTTTTTTGAGCTTTATGCAACCTGCCATCTACTGTTCTGGCAGTGGTAATTTTTTTAAAAGTAACGAGTAACTATGCAGCACAAAAAAAAAATACTTGAGTAGAAGTATCGAAATCATCTAAAAAATGTAGTGAAGTAAAAGTAGAAGTAGGAGAAAAAAATTATACTCTAGGAAAGTACAGATACCGCATTTCGGTACTTAAGTACAGTACTTAAGTAGTTCTACTTCGTTACTATACATCTCTGCTCTGACACATCGCATCTCCGATCTGACGTAGGCTCTTTACCATGTGACCAGCTGTGTCCAATCACAGCTGGTCACATAGTAAATAGGAAGTGCTGTTGATCGGCTTTCCTCAGTTCATGCCTCACAGGCATCAGAGCATTGATTACCAGTGCAGACCCTTGGGGGGGGGGGGTGCCACTAGAACCACCAGGGATGCCCACCCATGACCCCAGGGATGCCCACCATGGCCACCCCATCAGTGCTGCCCGCCAGTGCCCTCCCCATCAGTGCTGCCCACCAGTGCCCATCATTGCCATCTATCAGTGCCGCCCACCAGTACCCATTATTGCCCACCAGTGCTGCCTATCAGTGCTCATCAGTGCCCATCAATGCCGCCTATCAGTGCCCATCAGTGCCGCCTGTCAGTGCCCACCAATGCTACATACCAGTGCTACCTATCAGTGCCGCATATTAGTGCCACCCTATCAGTGCCGCATATTAGTGCCACCCCTCAGTGCCTCCTCATCAGTGCCTGCCAGTGTGGCCTCATCAGTGCAGGAAAAAACGTATCCATTTACAACATTTTATAACATAAACAAAAAAACTTTTTTTTTTTTTCAAACTTTTCGGTCTTTTTTTATTTGTTTACCAAAAAAGAAAAAACCTTGCGGTGATCAAATACCACCAAAAGAAAGCTCTATTTGTGGGGAAAAAATGACATAAATTTGGTTTAGGCCTGGGCAGGAAGGGGGGAAAGTGCCTGGTATTGAAGTGGTTAAGTTAAAAAAAAGTCTGTGTGAAGCAACCCCCCCAAAATTACCTGAGCCCATCTTTATCCACCGATGTTGCAGGAGTGTCTCAGCTGCCCAAGACTCCCCTCCTCATTTGCTAAGACAGCAGTGTGGCGCGACTAGCTCCCACTGCTGTCAATCAAAGGCAGTCAGCCAATCAGGAGAGAGGGGGCGGGGCCAATCGCGGCTCCATGTCTGATTGGACACAGGGAGCTGTGACTCAGCTCAGGGCCCCCACAGCAAGCTGCTTGCTGTGGGGGCACTCAATTGGAGGGAGGGGCCAGGAGCACAGAAGAGGTACCTGAGAAGAAGAGGATCGGGACCACTGTGCAAAACCAACTGCACAGAGCTGGTAAGTATACCATGTTTGTTATTTAAAAAAAAAAAAAAAAAATATGGGACTTTACCATCACTTTAGGGGTGTATATGAGCTGAGCCCTTATCTGAGATCATCCAAAAATGGGACCGACTGTTAGCGGAGGTTCTGTCATAGCTGCTCTTAGAACTGAATAGGCAACTAAGGCATTGTCTTTCATACCAATCAATCTATTCCAGTATTAGATGATTTCAGATAAGGGCCAGACATTACATAGCTCTAAGTTCTTTTGTGCCAAGGGCTATATAACAGTGAACAGACTCCTCTGTGCCAAGGGCTATATAACAGTGAACAGACTCCTCTGTGCAAAGGGCTATATAACAGTGAACAGACTCCTCTGTGCCAAGGGCTATATAACAGTGAACAGACTCCTCTGTGCCAAGGGCTATAAAACAGTGAACATACTCCTCTGTGCCAAGTGCTATACAACAGTGAACAGACTCCTCTATGCCAAGGGCTATATAACAGTGAACAGACTCCTCTGTGCCAAGGGCTATATAACAGTGAACAGACTCCTCTGTGCCAAGTGCTAAACAACAGTGAACAGACTCCTCTATGCCAAGGGCTATATAACAGTGAACAGACTCCTCTGTGCCAAGGGCTATATAACAGTGAACAGACTCCTCTGTGCCAAGTGCTATACAACAGTGAACAGACTCCTCTATGCCAAGGGCTATATAACAGTGAACAGACTCCTCTGTGCCAAGGGCTATATAACAGTGAACAGACTCCTCTGTGCCAAGGGCTATATAACAGTGAACAGACTCCTCTGTACCAAGGGCTATATAATAGTGAACAGACACCTCTGTGCCAAGGGCCATATAATAGTGAACAGACTCCTCTGTGCCAAGGGCTATATAATAGTGAACAGACTCCTCTGTGCCAAGGGCTATAAAACAGTGAACAGACACCTCTGTGAACAATTGCAGAATGGAACCCCTTCCTGGAGAACCGTTGTACTGAATTTTTGCTCTTCCTCTAGTTTCTGCTAATAATGCTCATAGTCAGTTGGGTTTGTGCTTTCCTATTTTCAAGAAATTTTTTTGGGGTCTTTAAACAAGGTGACACCCCCCCCCTCTCTTTTTCCCTTCTTTAGAATAGCACAGCATTTTCCTTACTATCGCTGTGTGTGCGCACTTCATAGTTACTATGAATGCATTGTAGATCTTCTATCTGGACATAGAGGTTTCTAATAAAATGGAAAGCGGTAGTGAGCATTTCAGAAACGAAGAATTAACCTCCTGGGCGCGATTTGCAAATTTGTTGCATACTGAGTTTCTTTCAAATCTGAGACATGCAGATTTACTGACACTCTAAATAAAAATTCTGCGTGAGAAGGCCATGTCACGTTCTTGCATACTCTCGCATTATTATGTATCAGTGTTGTAATGCCCGGGGCCTCATGGAATAGGCAGTTGGGGGGGGGGGTAGGCGTACGTGCCCTCCCCCCTCTTCCCGCCAGTTCGTATCCCATTATTCTACGGGAGTTAATTACTTGCAGTGTTTGTTTTGGGCTGATTAAGTTTAATTACCTTTTTCTGCTTTGTGTGAGGATGGAAGTGACGGCGGCATTGAAAGAAGTGTAATTAAATCTCTATTATATCACTTGGTGTGTATCAGTGTGTGTTTACCGTGACCTCCGCCTGCCGCTGACATTCTTCCCACTGACACCTGTCTACAAAGGAGGAAGATGATTAGAAAGATGGATACAAATTACAGGCCACTAATGAGCTATTAATAACCCCTAAAAAGCGCTATCAGAAGCGATTGAAAAACTTGCCTCAGTTATCTGCCAGTATTGAGGAGTGTTGGTCTTGATATGACACTTTCGACAAAGATTCACAATTTTGTCTGATGTAGGGCCATGCATGTCCGTCTGCGCTGCTGATGTGTGTGACATGTGGCCACAATTCTCATCTGTTCATTGGATATTGCTTAATGACAGGTTCTCTTCAGCAAGCTGGAATAGCTGTGCAGGAAAAGAACTTCCGGTGATCATAACTACTTAATATGGCTCTAAAAAGCTTGGTCCTCCCCTGATGAACCTGTGCCTAGAATGGACACCATGTTATCTGTCTGTGTGTTGTTCTGATCTTGTGCAGATACCGTATTACGGATGATTGCCCCCTAGTGCCTCTGTACAGCGACAGCAAAAATATCTGCCATAATTCTTTATAAGGGCTGATTCACACCACAAAAAAGCATTCCAGATCCGTTCCGGATGTGTTTCTGCATGCACCTTTTGGATGCATTTTTGAAGAATTGCTGTATGCATTCCAGGTGCTTTTTTTCTTCTTTTTTTTTTTTTTGCACTATACTGGGGTCCGGTGAATTTTTTAAGTGTTCCAGTGCATTCCGGTGCGGTTTTGATGCATTTTCCTGTGTTCCAGTACAGTCCACTGCAGGAAAAATGCAGCATGTTCTACTTTTTTTTTCTGAAACTGAAACACACTAGAACTGAGTGCACTGGTGTGAACTATGCCATTGGAATTCATATACCCTACTTTCCATGTGTTTTTGATGCAGAAAAAAACGCATTGGACTGCATGTGATGTGAACTAGCCCTAAATCCATGTAAGTGTTATTCATACACATTACTTATCATGCATGCACTTCACGTGAAAAATATATCTGATACTGTGGATAAATTCTGAACAAGTGAAATGTCGGCCTCTACTTTTACTAACGATGTGTGTCTAATTACTTTGAGTAAAAAGTGCACAGTTCAGTGGAGAAGCTTTAATTGTCCTCTGCTATTAACATTTACTGAACTTTGGCCTCATCACGTAACTCTAGATTGACTTCTCTAAATGTCCAAAATGTCACCCTGGGTGAGCAGCGCGTGCTGAGCGGCATTTGTGCTGGGGAATGTTGACTTACCTGCCGTCTGTTGTGCCGTGTGCACCAGCACATAAAGAGGAAGGTTGTCCTGGCAACAGATGACAGCAGCATGAACTTTGGACAGGAGTAAGGGAATTTACACTTTTACAGTGTCTTTTGGCTGGCAAACAACCGTTTTTTGTCAGTGAACTGGCATTCTCCACCTCCTGCGCCACCTTTCTGACCAGACAGAGCTTATTGCAGAGTGTCTTTTAGACAGTATAGGGTCAGAGTGACGAGCCAGAGGAATCATCTCTCTTTTTAGTACTGTGCTTCACATTGTTTTGTGTCACTTTTTCTTATCTGTGGCAAGCAGATATTGCACAAAAACATCATCTCTAGCCAGCACCCCAAGTTAGCAGTTGAGAGTGGAGGCACACAGGAATAATCATTTCAGCTTAAAGTACAACTGTAGCCAGACTGTAGACATTAAAGGGGAACTGAACTCCAAAAGCCCTGCTTAAAAAAAAGGTCATCATTACAGGCTTACTGTGCCTTGTCCCAGAGTGGAGGTGGCTATCTTGGTAAAGGCCGAGCTTTGCTTTCTTATGTTAGAGATTCCAGCAAGGAGAATAGTGAGCATCGCAGTAGTGACATCACCAAATCTCACTCCAAATCAGCTGAGAATAGCAGTCAGAAGCAGCAGTATCTTAAATCTCACACATATACTGTATACCATTACATACCTCCCAACAGTCCCAGATTCTGTGGGACTAACCTGCATTTTCACATTAGTCTCATTGTCCCATATATAGAGCTGTTGTTCCTCATTACCATGCTTGCTGTTTAGGTACAACCTCCTCATCTGTCACAATTCTCTCCTCCTGTGTAGCATCTTGCTGTAGTCACTCCTGCCCCAGTAGTTACATTATGCCCACAACAGATTTACATATGAATGAGAGGTGCCAGATTTATATATGAAAGAACACATTGGGACTTGCATATAAATGTGACAGGACCACTTACTGAAAGGAGAAAAGGAGAGGAGGGGGTGGGATAGTGCCTCTTTAGGGAGAAATCTGGGTCTTGGTCTGAAACTGGAGAAGAGGAACCAATGAATGAGCTAGTGAGAGGGAGAGATACAAGATGCTGTGCACCTACACTACCCACACTGTGCACCTACAGTCCTGGCCAAAAATTTTAGAAATGACAAAATTATTAATTTTCACAAAGTCTGCTACTTCAGTGTTTTTTAGATCTTTTTGTCAGATGTTACTATGGTATACTGAAGTATAATTAAAAGCATTTCATAAGTGTCAAAGGCTTTTATTGACAATTACATTAATTTTATGCAAAGAGTCAATATTTGCAGTGTTGACCCTTCTTTTTTAAGACCTCTGCAATTCGCCTTGGCATGCTGTCAATCAACTTCTGGGCCACATCCTGACTGATGGCAGCCCATTCTTGCATAATCAGTGCTTGGAGTTTGTCAGAATTTGTGGGAGTTATTTTTTGTTCACCCGCCTCTTGAGGATTAACCACAAGTTCTCAATGGGATTAAGGTCTGGGGAGTATCCTGGCCATGGACCCAAAAGGTAGATGTTTTGTTCCCCAAGCCACTTAAGTTATCACATTTGCTTAATGGCAAGGTACTCCTTAATGCTGAAAAAGGCATTGTTCGTCACCAAACCTTGGATGGTTGGGAAAATTTGCTCTCGGAGGATGTTTTTGACCCATTCTTTATTCATGGCTGTGTTCTTAGGCAAAATTGTGAGTGAGCCCACTTGGCTTGGCTGAGAAGCAACTTGAATGAATGGTCTCAGGATGCTTTACTGTTGGCATTACACAGGATTGATGGTAGCACTCACCTTTTCTTCTTCAGACAAGGTTTTTTCCGGATGCCCTAAACAATCAAGGGGATTCATCAGTGAAAATTACTTTACCCAAGTCCTCAGCAGTCCAACCCCTGTACATTTTGCAGAATCAGTCTGCCCCAAATGTTTTTCCGGGAGAGAAGTGTCTTCTTTACTTACCTTCTTGACACCAGACCATCCTCCAAAAGTTTTTGCCTCACTGTGCGTGCAGATGTACTCACACCCGCCTGCTGTCATTCCTGAGCAAGCTCTGCACTGATGGTGCCTCGATTCTGCAGCTCAATCAACTGTAGGAGACGGTCCTGGCGCTTGCCGAACTTTCTTAGCTGCCTCGAAGCCTTCTTCACAGATGCAGTGTAGACGTTTTTATGGGATTTGTAATTTTCATGGCAAAGAGGGACTTTGCAATTAATTGAAATTCATCTGATCACTCTTCATAACATTCTGGAGTATATGCTAGTTGCCATCATAAAAAACTGAGGCAGCAGACTTTGTGGAAATTAAAATTTTTTGTCATTCCTTAAACTTTTGGTCACTGTTGTACACGATAGACACTCTGTGCACCCACACTATCCACACTGCACCCACACTATCCACACTGTGCACCTACTCTACCCACACTGTGCACACACACAGACACCCAGGCAACAGAGGTCTTCTGTAGGTGGAGGCAAAGAGGAGCTAGCCATTTTAGGATTGAGGTGGGGTGGTATATTACTATGCATTCTTTCACCACCTTTGAGGCATACAGTATGGTGACAAGCAGTAAGGGGCTTATAATAATGACCACTGCATTCTGTGCACAGTGCTGTTAATTATAGTCATGGCCCCTGGACTGCATTCACTATGTTGTACCTTATACTCCTGACCCCTGCACTATATGTGTTGTACATTATGCTCCTGACCCCTTTACTGTATATGCTGTGTTGTAAATTAGTTACATATTTAGTCAGGTTGAAAAAAGATACCAGTCCATCTAGCTCAACCAATAAAAAACAGTAAAAAGAAAACAACCATACAATCCCATATACACAATCCTATACCTGCAGTTGATCCAGAGGAAGGCGAAACCCCCCAGCAAAACATGATCCAATTTGCTACAGCAGGGGAAAACATTCCTTCCTGATCCCCTGAGGGGCAATCGGATATTCCCTGGATTAACTCTACCTATAAATATTAGTACCCATTTATATTATGTACACCCAGGAAAGAATCCAGGCCTTTTTTAAAGCAATCTAGTGAGCTAGCCAGAACCACCTCTGGAGGGAGTCTATTCCACATTTTCACAGCTCTTACGGTGAAGAAACCTTTCCGTATTTGGAGACTAAAATCTGTTTTCCTCTAGACGTAAAGAGTGCCACCTTGTCCTCTGTGTTGACCTTAAAGTTATTAACTCAACAACAAGTTTACTATATGAACCCCTTATGTATTTATCCATGTTGATCATATCTCCCCTTAATCTCCTCTTCGCAAGAGAGAATAAATTCAGTTCCTCTAATCTTTTCTCATAGCTGAACTCCTCCATGCTTCTTATCAGTTTGGTTGCCCTTCTCTGCACTTTCTGTAGTTCCCCGATATCCTTTTTAAGATTTGGTGCCCAAAACTGAACTGCATATTGCAGACGAGGTCTTACTAATAATTTGTACAGGGGCAAAATTATATCTCTCTCTCTGAAGTCATTGCCTCTATTAATACAAGAAAGGACGATGCTTGCTTTGAAAACCGCAGTTTGGCATTGCATGCTATTATTAAGCTTAGGATCTACCAGCACACCTAGATCCTTCTCCGCTATGGTTTCCCCCAGTTCTACTTCCCCTAGTATGTATGATGCATGCATATTCTTAGCCCCCAAGTGCATAACTTTACATTTATCAACATTAAACCTCATTGCCACATAGTTGCCCAATGAAACAGTGCATTGAGGTCAGCTTGTAAATTGGAGACATCCTGTAAAGAAATTATTCCACTGCAAAGCTTGGTGTCATCTGCAAAGACTGAAATGGTACTTTCAATCCCAGACCCTATATAGTTTATAAAGATTTTAAAAAGTAAGGTTTCCAGCACTGAACCTTGGGTAACACCACTGATAACCTTAGACCATTCAGAGTAATAATCATTAACCACTACTCTCTGAATTCTATCTTTTAGCCAATTTTCTACCCATTTACAAACTGATCTTTTCAAGCCTGTAGACTTTACCTTACACATTAGCCGTGTGTGAGGAACTGGGTCAAACAGTTTTGCGAAATCCAAGTATACTACGTCCACAGCCACACCTCTGTCCAAGGTTTTACTTACCTCCTCATAAAAAGAAATCAGGATTGTTTGACAACTTCATTCTTTCATGAATCCATACTGTCTGTTGCTTAAAATATTTTTTTGCAGCAAGAACTCATCTATGTGGTCTTTTATTAAACTCTCCAGTATCTTCATGACTATAGAAGTTAAACTAACAGGTCTATAGTTACTTGGCAAAGACTTTGATCCCTTTTTAAATATAGGCACCATATTGGCCCTACACCAATTCAGTGGTACTATTCCAGTCCTTAACGAGTCCCTAAAAATTAGAAACAAAGGCTTTTAAATTACAGCGCTCAATTCTTTTAGGATGCGTGGGTGGATGCCATCTGGTCCAGGTGCTTTTTCCACCCTTATTCTGTCTAAATATTTCTGGACCATTTCACCTTTGAGCCATTGTGGATCATTTAGGGCTGTGTCAATACCATCCTCTCTATGGTCATGAGCTCCCCCATGCTCCTTTGTACACACAGAGCTGAAGAAAGTATTTAATAAATTTGCCTTCTCTTTGTCCCCAGTCACCCACTCCTGATTATTTTGTAAAGGGCCTACATGCTCACACCTAACCTTTTTACTATTAATATATTTGAAGAATTGTTTGGGGTTTGTTTTGCAATCTGTCCATTTTGAATTGTTGTGTCCTGGATTTCCTTTTTACATATTCTGTTACATTGTTTACAATAATTAAACAATGATAGTGTTCCTTCATTTTTATATTTTTTAAAAGCTCTTTTCTTATTATTATATTTCCTGTATGCATTTTTGCTTACAGCTAACATTAAATTAAATTATATTATGGTCACTGCTACCCAGATGTTCTTTTATATGAACAATATTAATTAGCTCTGCATGGTTTGAGATTACCAGGTCCAACAGAGCATCATTTCTAGTGGGGGCCTCAATAAACTGTACCATAAAATTGTCTTGTAATAGGTTTATAAATGTTTGCCCTTTAACTGTTCCAGCAGTGCCATTACCCCAGTCAATGCCTGGGTAGTTAAAATTCCCCATTATTAACACTGTCCCAGCCCTTGCAGCCCTATCTATCTGCTCCAGGAGCTGAGTCTCCACCTCCTCATTAATACTGGGAGGTCTATAACAAACTCCAATGATAATCTTTGTATTACACACACCCATGTACATTTCCACCCATACTGCTTCAGACTCAGCACACTCTCCAGCAACTAGGTCCTCTTTCACACTCACTTTGAGATTACTTCTCACATTGAGACAGACACCACCACCCCTCCGTTTTACCCTGTCTTTCCGAAAGAGAGCTTAGCCAGGAATATTAATAGCCCAGTCATGTGAAGAATGAAGCCAAGACTCATCAATACCAATTAAATCATAGTTCTCCTCCTGCACCAGAGCTTCCAACTCACCTATTTTGCTTGGCAGACTTCTGGCATTGGTGAACGAACACTTTAATGCATTGTCACATTTTGCACACTTATTTTGCATATTTTTAGTTTTGGTACAAATAGTACCATTTCCAATGGTTGTTTGTAACATGGGAACCTACTTATCCTCTGCCATAACTCTCCCCCCGTCTTTCCCCATTTCACCCACCAATAGGGGCTGACCCTGTCTGATCTGTCTGCCCCATAATAATCTAATTCACCCTCCCCCCTCAATTCTATTTTAAAAACTCCTCCAGCCTTCCCATAAACCTCTCCCCTAGCACAAAAGACCCCCTTCCATTTAGGTGCAAACCATCTTTAGCATATAGGTTGCACCCCAATAAAAAAGTGAGCCCAGTGCTCTAAAAACCCAAATCCCTCCTTCTTACACCAGGTCTTTAGCCATGCATTTAGCTCTCTAATCTCCCCCTGTCTTTCCTGTGTTGCGTGTGGCACAAGCAATATTTCAGAGAATATCACCCTGGAGGTCCTTCCCTTCAACTTGCAGCCTAGTTCATTAAATTGGTTTTTCAGGAGCCTCCACCTTCCATATATTCTGTCATTGGTTCCAATGTGGACCAAGACAAGCTGGGTCATGCCCAGCCCCTCCCAGTAATTTATCAAACCGGTCCACCACATGCCGAACCCTGGCACCACGGAGACAGCAAACCATTTGTGTTAAGTGATCCTGGCGAAAAAATTATTCTATTAGTCCTTCTGATTATAGAATCCCCAATTACCTGCAACTGTCTAGGCCTACCTACAGTCTGCTCACCACCTTTACTAGACGGACTGCTCTCCCGGCTGTTAGGGATAGCAGTGACATTTAGTGCTGCCACCTCTGAGCTTGCCCCCCCACATCTTCACCGAACATGGCAAATCTGTTAGGGCGCTCAAACCCAGGGCTGGCCTTTCTTTTCTGTGAGCCCCTACCACTCCATCTGACTGTATTAACCCATCTTCCTACCTGATAATCCTGACTTACCCCTCCACCCTGCCCATTAACCCCGCTATCCAACTGCTCAGCGAGCAGAGGACCCCTTTCAAGGTTGTCAGTTTTGCAATTTGCTCCTCCAGATCTCTTATGTGAGCTTCCAGAAGGGCCAACCCACTCACATCTGTCGCAGCGGTATCCATCCTGGAGTGGTTGCTCCGTTATTGTATACATGTGGCACACTGTGCACTGCACAAAATCTTCAATCTTGCTAGCACAAATTTTCCCAGTTACAACAATAATAAAACCAATAGAAAATTTCAGAAATGTTAGTCCTAAATATGTAGTACCTAATACATGTGAACACTGCGCCGTATATATACTATGTTGTATGTTATAAATCCTGACCCCTGCACTGTATACACTATGTTGTATTTTATATTCCTGACCCCTGCATTTTATAGTCTATGTTGTATGTTTTAGTTCTGACCTTGCACTGTTTACAATACGTTGTAGATTATATTGCTGACCCCTGCGCGGTTTATGCAATGTTGCAATGTTGTGGATTATACTCCGGACCCCTGCACTGCATTCACTATGTTGTACATTATACTCCTGACTCATGCACTGTATGCACTATGTTATGCAATGTACTTCTGACTCTTTTATACACTATGTTCTACATTACATTTAGCTGGGTGACATCGGCGTAAATAGTTTTATTACACAGGATTTTCGCCATTTACAAAAACCTTCAGCCCATTAGATTCTTTATATGATCTTGGGACTTTTATTGGACTTTTAGATATTGGATGAGAAGTAGCACTTTATGGTTACTTTGCTTGCACAATTAGTTTCCTGTATATTGTTATCTAAGGCCATATATTGATGCACTTTAATGTTTTATGTTCATGTATTGATATTTTTTTTTTATTTATATCATATTTTGATGCGCTTTACATTATAGTGCTGCACATTTTTGTTTGGTTTATTTTTACTATAAGGTTGGTGTGTCCCCATTTTGTGTGAGCCGGTTCTGCCTCTGAATGCTCACTTGTGGGTTTTTTATTGAAGCAACCTTTTCAAAGTCGCATAGATGATAATAATGAGTGCCATTAAAAACAATGGGAGGCAAATTATCATGCAACTTTATGTGCCCAAAGTCGCATGACAAGCCACACAAGTGTAAGCAGAGCCTTAAAGCGGTATTGAACCCAAACCCAAAAATTCACAAGAAGTGAATGGAATGATCAGTCCCAGCATATATCATACCTTTGTACCATGTTGATCTGTTGTCTGTAGATCCCCTGATATTCTGGGTTTAGTTGTCGCTTTGTGTCATGTGACATTCTGACTATCCTGCTGTTAGACTCCGTCCCTTCCACAGCCACTTCCTGCAATTAGTATTCAATTCCACCCAGGAAACACCTACAGGAAGAGTCCAAACCTCCCAATTCCTACATTATTCAAGAAAGAAGCACCTTTATACACAGTCTGTTCTGACAGCTAGCTGTGCTGCTGCTGGGCAGGATTGAATTGATCACAATTAGAATTCAATCCTGTCCAGTTAAATATGCTGACCAGTGTAAACAGGGAGAGTCCCACCCCTCAGCTCCTGTCCTCCCAGAGTCCTGTGATCTGATTCATTTACATATGAAGAAAACACCTTCATAAAAACCTCTCATAGCCCCTCCTCTGTGGTCTTTCAGTAAGTCATTACTCTTTGGCATGCTGCAAGATAGGAATGACACAGAAGGAGGTATGACACATTTACTCCTTTCACCACCCAAATGAAGGCCCAGAAACACCCACAGTAACCCTAGGACCCACCCACATCAACTCCCAGAACTGCTACAAACGATTCCCATAGCTCACCCTGAAGCTACAGAAGGTCAAAGGATCATGGGATATGTAGTATCAGGACTGGAAAAGGAAGGAAACAGGAAGTCTGAGAACTTTGAAATTCAGCCAGGAGGAGAAGTGATATCAGAGACACAGAAAACTGCTGTATATAGCTAAAGGAGGTAAGTTACACACAATCTGACACTGGGGTTGTGATTCATTTACATGCACAATATATCTGTTGTTTTGGTTGAGGAAGAGCTGGAGTTCTTCTTGAGAAAAATCCTTAGATGTGGTGGTTGTTAGAGCCTGATTGTCAGCCGCAATAGCACAGTCCCGCTATAGGTCACTGATCACTGCCATTACTAGTACAAAAAATGAATAAAAACTTCATAAAATACTGTATATACCATAGTATGCAGACGCTATAATGTTCATGTATACCAATCAATATATGCTTATTGGGATTTATTTTTTTTTTTACCGAAAACATGTAGCAGAATATATATTGACCTAAATTGATGAAGATATTTGGTTTTTTAACATTTTTATTGGATATGTTTTATAGCAGAAAGTAAAATATATATATATTTTTTTAAATTGTCAGCCTTTTTTTGTTTATAGTGCAAAAAATAAAAAATGTAGTCGTGGTCAAATACAACTAAGAGAAAGCTCTATTTGTGGGGAAAAAAATGACATAAAGTTTATTTGTGTACACCATTGCATGACCGCCCAATTGTCAGTTAATGTAATATAGTGCCGTATTACAAAAAATGGCCTGGTCATAAAGAGGCGTAAATCTTCCGGAGGTCAAGTGGTTAAAATAAGCGAATACCATGTTTATTATTTTAATAGAACAAAAAAATTGCCTTTAATAACATTTTAATACATAGCGTTTGTGTATATGTTTGTATATACTGCATTGTATGTCTTTGTGTGTGTGTTTATGTACATATACACACACATACATACATCACTGTGTCTCCTATATCGTCTATTTCCAGTTCCATCCAATATAGTTTCTGCAGATGAAGGCAGGATTTGCATGTTACTGCATGTTTGCGGCAGCGATGGTATTCCAGATTTCTGCCATTGGTGTCATAGATGAGACTTTTACAGTTTTCTGTCATGTTAATTGTTAGCGAGTTGTCAGGTTTGAGACAAAGACATATCAGTGTTACATCAGACTGTCACTTCCTTGAAATAAAAACTTCCAGTTTAGACATCTTGAGGCCCATGCAGTAAAATCCTTGAGGGTTTCTAGGTGACAGCAATAATAATTTTAATCTTGTTAAATATTGTCAAGAGGCCAAAAAGGTAGTCATGGGTGGGCAATTCAATTCAAATTAAAATCTTCAAATAACAGCTTTAAACACAGCTGACCCTGATCATTGCCTCCACACCATAGACAGCAAATGGTCAACTCACCATTCTATCAGCATCCCACAGGGTGCTGTGTGTGTGATCCTCAGTGACAAACAGGAAATGCAAGTGTGTCATCGTCATATGTCCCATCAACATCTAAGAAAAAAAAAAATTTGTGCTGCATTCAAAAGTCTCTTAAGGCCCGTACACACGATAAGAAAATCTGAAGGGAAATTTCGTCCGACAACCGATCTGCCGATTTTCGGATTGTTAGTATGGTGCTTTCGACAGCCAACTCCGACTTTTCAGCCTACAAAATCCTGATGTGCAGGCTTTAACATTTTTGTCGTCCGTCAAAACAGCGTCTGATTTTCGTCTCATTAGTACAGATTTCGACGGAAATCTTAAGAGCAAGACTAGGCATGCTCAGAGACGAAAGAACACATACAAAGCAATCCAACACATGACATCACTTCTGAAGTAGAATTCTGTCATACGGGAAAATTCGTATGAAAATAATAACCTCTTCACTTTCCACATCAGACTAGCATGCCACAGAAAACAGACGACAGATCGTTTGATAATCTGATCATGTGTACGGGCTTTAGGGAAAGACATTTTCCTGCACACAGCTGACTTCCTGTCTAGTTTATGTTCTGGCGACCCTCCTTTTTTTGTCACAGAGCAATGTTATTTTAAATTTCCTTTGGGTGTCATCATTTTGAATATTTACCTACTGCACCCAGTGCTTGCAACTACATGTAACTTTCTGCATAAGAGATTAAAAGAAAAAGTAGCAAAACCATCTGATTTTCCACTGCTGGTTACTGGGCAATGGAAGCATCATAAAAACAATTGTTTAGAATCAATGCTCTCCCTGTGTGGCTGATATCCTGTCTGTGTTTATTAAAGCCACACTCCAAACACAATGTAGTTTCTCATTTTGTTTGAAAAATGAGAAAGGTTTAGATCCTGTAGCAAGCTTTATTGCTGTCTGAGTCCTTTAGGTCTCATGCACAAAGATGCTTAGAAGCCTTTGTGTGCTGAAGCATAAAATTCCCAGCACTTTCTGGTACCCAGCAAGGTTTATGTGCGCATACAGCCACCAATACAAGTAAATGGCTGCACTGTATATGCCCATGCTTGAAGGAAAAAAAAAAAGGGAAATTTCTGCAGCAATAACATGGGAAAGAGTTAAAATGCTTGAAAATGTTTTTTCTATTGCCACCTTTGCCTTCCTCTCTGGTGCCAATTGTTGTATAGGTGTCACAGAGACAGGAAGCAACGGAAAATATATATATTTTTTTTTAGCTGAGAGCGAGGCGAGTGATTAAAATGAAATAGAGAATTTATTAGGTAATCTAGAAATGTCAGTTCATTAAAAGTCTGTAAACTCCTATGCCAGAGCAATGTCAGTGAAATCTTATACTTCAAATCGCATTACCACCGCCTGGGTGCTACAATGCACCTCCACATTTGACTCCGCCGCGGCCAGTGCTCACTCCTTACCATAGATTGGGAACCTCCAAACTATAAGAGGTTAAAAGCAGCACAAGGAAAGGGTCTCCTGGTCCCAGAAGCAATAACCTGACTCCATGACAACAGCAGCCTGATTCCCCATTACGTGGCTCACACAATGGCTCTACAGCTTCAGTATACAGCCACCCAAAAGTGCATGTGTCACTCAAAGAAATAATAAACATACTCCATGGCCCAGTCATTCAATGGGCAGGATTTATTAAAAAGCAGACTACTCACAAAGGTCTTGGTGCATCAGAAACTCACATACAGCACCTGCTACTATTGTGATCATGCTGTCTTCCGGGTCCCGGTCTGAGCCGCTGCCCTGCAACTTAGTGAATACAGGAGCCTGCACGCATTGAGAAAATGTAAAGGGTACCCTACATGGTGCCCATGCCTCATGTGATCACTAAGCAGCAGGGCAACCACTCAGCACAGTACACAGAAACTAGAGGTGATCACCATAGTAACGGTTCCTACTATAACGATTGCTAGGTATGACACATGCATACTTGAATTGGGCCAAGCTGGACCAATGTAACTAAGTAAAATATGCATACATAGACTTCAGCTTCTAGGGCTCATTCAGACAGCAGATTAGTGCCTTTCTCCATCTCCATGCAGAGCTACTGGCAGATACGTGTGCATCCACCGCAAGAGCTGCATGCAGGCAAACCATAGAAGTGGGTACACACGCAGTGCTGGCACGGACCCATAGAAGTGGGTACACAATGCAGCGCTGGCAGGAACCCATTGAAGTGGGTACACACGTAGTGCTGGCACAGACCTGTAGAAGTGGATACACACGCAGTGCTGGCATGGACCTGTAAAAGTGGGTGTACACACAGTTCTGGCATGGACCTATAAAAGTGGGTACACACGCAGTGCTGGCATGGACCTGTAAAAGTGGGTACACATGCAGTGCTGGCATGGACTTGTAGAAGTGGGTACACATGCAGTGCTGGCATGGACCTGTAAAAGTGGGTACACACGCAGTGCTGGCATGGACCCATAGAAGTGGGTACACACGCAGTGCTGGCATGAACCCGTTGAAATGGGTGTACACGCAGTGCTGGCACAGACCCATAGAAGGGAGTACACATGCAGTGCTGGCACGGACCCATAGAAGTGGGTACACACACTGTGCTGGCATGGACCTGCAGAAGTGGGTACATATGCAGGGCTGGCATGGACCTGTAGAAATGGCTACACATGCAGTGCTGGCACAGACCCATTGAAGTGGCTACACACGCAGTGCTGGCACAGACCCATTGAAGTGGGTACACATGCAGTGCTGGTACGGATCCATAGAAGTGGGCACACATGCAGTTCTGGCACTGACCCGTAGAAGTGGGTACACACAGTGCTGGCACAGACCCATAAAAGTGGGTACAGACGCAGTGCTGGCACAGACCTGTAGAAGTGGGTGTACACGCAGTGCTGGCACGGACCCATAGAACTGAGTACACACGCAGTGCTGGCACTGACCCATAGAAGTGGGTACAAATGCAGTGAGTGCTGGCACAGACCCATTGAAGTGGGTACACATGCAGTGCTGGCACAGACCCATTGAAGTGGGCACACACACAGTGCTGGCACAGACCCATAGTAGTGGGTACACAAGCAGGGCTGGCACAGACACAACTGGAGGTCAAAGTTTTACATGCGGGCAGAAATGCTGCAGAGCGTTCAGATCATTGTAACCACTCCTGCACCCATGTCAAACTTTGCCATGCTGTGTCCTTGCTGGGGCGTGTGGATCCAGTTTTATGGGTTGCCTGCACGCAACTCCCAAGGTGGATGCACAGACCTCTGCCAGCAGCTCTGTATGGAGGATGACACTACTTCGTACTGTGCTTTTAAATGATGATGTCACCATTTGACCTTTAATTTCTTGTCTGCAGCAAAACCGGAGCTACACCTTGTTTTTATTTTTCATTTATAAAAGATCTTTTATAATATTTTCCGACTCCTAGAGAATGAGAGGCGTGTCGGAATGGGAAGCCGCAGATTGTCCCAAGGGCTGGTTGATGTTAATATTCCTGTGTTCACATGTCAGGGCGACAATAACGGTATTTTATTACATTGTTTTCTTGGCGTCCAGCTGTTAACTCTTGAGTAGGTGTCGTCTTCTGCTGTTGTCAGGCGCTATGTGGAATACTATGTAAGAGGTGATACATCGATTTCCTGCATCTGTTATCTTTGTTCAAGCACAGCTGGCTTGTCTTGAGGAAGGAAAACAACTGTAACATGTTCTGCAACCAATTAGGTGTTTCCTTTCATTATTTAGCCTGCAGTGGAAGAGTTGGATCTTGAATCTGATTGGCTGTTACAGACAGCACACTCTGTATTCTATTCCAGATTTCACAGACTGGCCATGCTCAGTAGGGTTCCTCCTCTGATATGAAAGAGCTGCCTTTTTTTTTTTTTTTTTAAATAGACTTTGTCTCTCATGTCCTTCAGTATTTGTTCTTCCACGATAAGTATTATTTATTAACGGCGCCCAGTGAACTTCGCTGATGGGGGAGTTTATTCCACAGAAGCTGTTTATGCTTCGGAAATAGTTGCACGCCTAATTCTACCAGTTAAAAAGCATTAAATTACCTGGCTTTTCTCTGAGATCTGCATTTCCATAATATGGTGATCTCTGCTGCGGAAATTCACCCTCCAGTGCTGATCTGGCAGAAATCGGTCAAGGTAGCTACTTGCCAAAAAAAAAAAAGGTTGCGTCATCATTTGCAGTATCTTGTTATGTAAGCATGTACTATTTTCTACCAAATGTAAAATACCACCACAACCCATTTTATTACCTAACCGCATAAGCCAAACAGGAAATCTCAGTTAGTGGGGACAGAGGTTTTCTAGCACTCTGCCAACCTCTTACCCAATAGACCCACAAGTAAATGAGGACAGTGGAAAGTGAAAATGTGTCCTTGGCTATTGTTAGGTAGGTTTATTGCTGCTAATACTGGCAAGGACCAAGCCTGTCATGAGAGAAACTTGGTGGCTGCCATGGCCAACATCTGCTTCTGAAAATTCCAGTTTCCTGGCTCTCACTCTTACCTTCGGGCTTCAATGCATTGAGCAAGTAGACAGGCATGCAGATAAGAACTTCTTGCTTTGTCTCAATGTCTTTATTCACACAATGAAGGAAAATGACTCACTAGGGGGCGCTAGGTTGAGCAGCTTAGGATCTTGAGGCTGTGCAGACGCTGGCAGTTACGCTGAGATGCACTCAAAGCTTGGCTTCCTTACAGGTGACAATAATTTCAGATGCTGGGCAGTACAGACGTGATACTGTTACCATAGACATGATGTATTGCAGCCCCCCTCCCCACCTAACAATCCCTACTTTCCAGACTGTGACAAGACCGTGGCATTTAAGGATAAGCTCCAGCAAAGTACATGTGGCGGCCACTCATCTTCAAACAAACCTGGAGAGTGCGCGGCTGTAGCGCGTTCAGATGTACATCCCCCATGCTGGGAGATAATCAGGATAAATGTCGCCATCCGCTGATTAAACATGATCTATTCCGCATCTTAATCAGCCCCTTAGTGGGAGGAGAGGAGATGGCACCATGGCTGCAGTCTGAACCATAGCCTGCCTGGAATTTCATAGAGGACAATATTAACATTATTATTTCTGTAAGGCTAACATATTCAAAATTTCTGTGTAATAGAGGGTTAAATTATTTATACAGTTACCCGGTGCTCAAATCCATCTTGTTCACGAAGCTCTTTTTTTCTGGGCTAAAATACTGACTGTATGATCGATTTAGATTTTAAGAACATCAGCGACAAGTGCAATTTTCCCCAGCCAGGAAGCCACTCTGTGTGTTCAGCATAAATTATTAGCACAGGTTACTTTGGTGTACTGCATTTGAGTACAGACATATTTCTTTGCAGGTTAGCAGTTTGGTTAGGACTATACTGAGGGTTAGTGGCTGGGGTAGAAGTGGGGTTTGGACTAGGTTGAAGGCAAGGGCCTAAGTTGAGGGTTAGCAGCTGGCTTTTGACTAAACCAGGGGGAGTATGAGTATAGATTAGGCTGAAGGTTGGAAGTACACTATATTAGGAATAAAGTTTAAGGGTACGTTCACACTGAACGCAGGTTTGAAATCGTGGGAGTTTGGGGGCGATTTGAAAGATATCTGTGCAGGTTCATGCACAGATGTCTATTGAAATCACCCCCAAAGTCGCCAAAAAGTAATGCAGGAACTACAGTGCCTTGCCAAAGTATTCGGCCCCCATAAACTTTTCGACCTTTTGCCACATTTCAGGCTTCAAACATAAATATATAAAACTGTAATTTTTGTGAAGAATCAACAACATGTGGGACACAATAATGAAGTGGAATCAAATTTATTGGATATTTCAAACTTTTTTAATAAATAAAAAACTGAAAAATTGGGCGTACAAAATTATTCAGCCCCCTTAAGTTAATACTTTGTAGTGCCACCTTTTGCTGCGATTACAGCTGTAAGTCACTTGGGGTATGTCTCTATCAGTTTTGCATAGAGAGACTGAAATTTTTGCCCATTCCTCCTTGCAAAACCGCTCGAACTCAGTGAGGTTGGATGGAGAGCGTTTGTGAACAGCAGTTTTCAGTTCTTTCCACAGATTCTTGATTAGATTCAGGTCTGGACTTTGACTTGGCCATTCTAACACCTGGATATGTTTATTTGTGAACCATTCCATTGTAGATTTTGCTTTATGTTTTGGATCATTGTCTTGTTGGAAGACAAATCTCCATCCCAGTCTCAGGTCTTTTGCAGACTCCATCAGGTTTTCTTCCAGAATGCTCCTGTATTTGGCTCCATGCATCTTCCCATCAATTTTAACCATCTTCCCTGTCCCTGCTGAAGAAAAGCAGGCCCAAACCATGATGCATAAGGGTGATGAATAAGCGACATATCCAGTCGTGAAACGCGTCCACCTATTGTCCTGCAATCACAGTGTGTACCTGTACCTGCCATTTGATTGATGTGGAATAAAGATACTCCTTTCCTTGAAAATCCATCAGAAGTGCGGTCATTCTTTTTTGTCTGAACCAAACCATGATGCCGCCACCACCATGTTTGACAGTGGGGATGGTGTGTTCAGGGTGATGAGCTGTGTTGCTTTTACGCCAAACATAACATTTTGCATTGTTGCCAAAAAGTTTGATTTTGGTTTCATCTGACCAGAGCACCTTCTTCCACATGTTTGGTGTGTCTCCCTGGTGGCTTGTGGCAAACTTTAAACGACACTTTTTATGGATATCTTTAAGAAATGGCTTTCTTCTTGCCACTCTTCCATAAAGGCCAGATTTGTGCAGTATACAACTGATTGTTGTCCTATGGACAGAGTCTCCCACCTCAGCTGTAGATCTCTGCAGTTCATCCAGAGTGATCATGGGCCTCTTGGCTGCATCTCTGATCAGTCTTCTCCTTGTATGAGCTGAAAGTTTAGAGGGACGGCCAGGTCTTCGTAGATTTGCAGTGGTCTGATACTCCTTCCATTTCAATATTATCGCTTGCACAGTGCTCCTTGGGATGTTTAAAGCTTGGGAAATCTTTTTGTATCCAAATCCGGCTTAATACTTCTCCACAATAGTATCTCAGGCCTGCCTGGTGTATTCCTTGTTCTTCATGATGCTCTCTGTGCTTTAAATGGACCTCTGAGACTATCACAGTGCAGGGGCATTTATACGGAGACTTGATTACACACAGGTGGATTCTATTTATCATCATTAGTCATTTAGGTCAACATTGGATCATTCAGAGATCCTCACTGAACTTCTGGAGAGAGTTTGCTGCACTGAAAGTAAAGGGGCTGAATAATTTTGCACGCCCAATTTTTCAGTTTATTATTTGTTAAAAAAGTTTGAAATATCCAATAAATTTTGTTCCACTTCATGATTGTGTCCCACTTGTTGTTGATTCTTCATAAAAAATTACAGTTTTATATCTTTATGTTTGAAGCCTGAAATGTGGCAAAAGGTCGAAAAGTTCAAGGGGGCCGAATACTTTCGCAAGGCACTGTACTTTTGGAAATTGGTGCTGCGCCGCAAAGTAGGCATTATACCGATTGGGACAGTGCTGTTGCCGGCAATAGGTCAAATCGGGTTAATATGAACGGGGGCCTAAAGTTGCGTTAAGTTAGACCAGTGTTTAGTTTTAGGTTAGATACACTGGTACTGACTAGTATTCCAATGTTTCTTACTCCCTCAGTTTCCTGTCCTCACTCAGCTAATGTGACACCAGTACTAATGGAGGGGGGAAGTAGAGGGGCAAACTGGGATGTTGTGCAGGCACCCGACATCCTCCTTGATGGCATAATTGGTTGTTTCTGGAAATCTGTAATAGTGTAACTAAAAAGCAGACTTGATCCAACCGCTGGCTTGTATACAAATTTTGGGCTATTTTTAGGCACCCCTGAGGAAAACTGGGCACCCTGGTTGAAATAGGTTGAGTTAGACTAAGTTCAGAGTTATAGGATGGGTCAGGGACTACTAGGTTGACAGTTAGTGATCAGGATAGCTCTGGAATGAGGGACTAAGCTAAGGGTTTGTAGTTGTTGTGTCCATGAGGCTCCATTGACACCTGAGCGTTTTGTTTCCAGGTGCGTTTTTTTTTGGGATTTTTCCATGCTTTTTTCAGGCGTTTTTTTCTGCCGTTTTTGTTGCAGGTGTTTGGAGGCAGGCATTGACATCTAACAAAAATGCTTGTAATCTGCCAAAAAAAGAAGCTCATGTACTTTTTTGAGCTTCAGACGTTTCGCTTCAGGTTACAAAAAGCTCAGATGTGAACAGGTGCCATTGAAATGAATGGGATTTTTTGCTTGTTGGGTGTTTTGAGACTTCAGAGATGAGCGTTTTATGAGCTGAAATACGCTCAGGTGGGAACAGGGCCTTACTTTCTCAGATCCCAGCACAAGGAGGCCAGTATGTGACATTTTGCACACTCTGTCTCCCCTTGTCCAGAATTTTCTTGCTCTGGGACAACTGACAGACAGCAAACTGAGAGTGATTATGAAAGGTCAGGTTAACGATGCAGTTAACCATTTACACACACAGCCACCACCACGTGTTTTAACTGAAATATACAAACAATATGTACTGTTACAGTTGTGACTGAAAAGAAATGGGTGTATTACTTGCTGCCATGTCTAGACAAGAATGTAACAGAGTTTACAATACAGCAGCTCTCTGAAGAGGCAACAATTCTTTCACTTTCCAATTAGGATATTCATAGTTTCAACCTAAATATTATTTTAAAGAAAATGTGACATGTAACACAGTAAAATAAAATGGATTAAAAGTGAAAAAATACTTTTAAATACTTTTTTATTTATTATTTATTTCTAATAATTACTTTTATTATAGAAAGCTCAGCTTAGCTGTTTCTAGACTAAGTAACTCCCATACAAATGTGCAGAAATGATATCATCCCGATCCAGCAAATCAATAGGCTTAAGACTTTCACCTGGAGGAAGACTGGTAGAGAAGATGGAAGTGCCAGCAATGGAAGGGAATGCTTGCAATGTAAATCTGCCATATCGTGCTAATATGCCATGCATACGGGAACATTATAGAAAACAGCTTTTTGGGTTCAAAATAATTTTTATGTTATGGTAGCTTACTGCTGCTTTAAGCACAGTTCGCCTGGTCTTTGGTTCCATGAAGAGTAAGACCAGTCTGAGTCACTGGCCCTCAGAAACGTTACTCACAATATCCTTGATAGCTTTGATGTCCAACATTAGCTGCAGTTGCCTAATGCAGCAGCATTTTGTTGTACACGGAAAGGGCATTGCACATCCAATTGCACCCAATCAAAGGGTCTGAGGAGTGTAGTATAGGGGTGTTGGAGATATTTTATCATGCTCAGCAGACACAACCCTAGCCTGTATTCACACCTGAGCAGAGCATAAGTGTATTCCTCGTGATTTTGAAGTCTTATTTTCAGGTGAATTAAAGGGGTTTTACATGTGTATCAAGCTTTAGGGCTGGGCAAGGGGAGGTGGGCAGTTCTATAGAAGAGGAATTCTTCTCCTATAGTGAAAACTAGCGCTAAAAATTCACATTTACAGCCGTTCCCATTGGGATCTATGGGATTAAAAAAAGGCCTTAATATATTCAAAAAAAGCTTGTACTTTTTGGAGTGTAAAAGAGTGGGACAATTGAGCTTAAAGCATACCTCCAATTTTGTTGAGAAAAAAACATTCCCCTCTGGGAGATATATGTACGTTACAAGGATTTTCTGAAGAAATCACTGATTATTTCTCTGTGCCCCTGTACTGAGTGGGTCTAATGGGAGTAGTTTCATATTTATGAACCAGCTGCTGCAGAATCAGGGCTCTAATTAGAAAAGTTTCAGGGTCTGCATCCCTTTAGACGTTATTTCCTATTGGGAGTATTCACCAAAAATTACATTTTTGTTGTGGGGGATGCCAAAAATCAGACTTGTATCTTAGTGTAGACTTCTGGGAAAATCAGTGAGCCAATCAAACAAGCAGATGTTTCTGGGGGGTGTTCTGTACACATTCTGTGTACAGAACACGTCCAGGTAGCCGTATTGCATTGCATTTTACAGAAAATTACAGTGCTGACGATTGAAAAGGAAAGGTCATTTTTTTTTCAAATATTTTTATTTAACATTTTTCATTTACATAAACTTACAGGTTGCAAAAAAAAGGAGGAAGTTATAGATATACTTGTGTTGCCCACGAGAGAAACAACTGATGTCACTGAAAATCTCGAGATTATGTGTGATGCGGCCCGAACATATCATTATTTTCCGGACCTAAACATGGAACAAAGGACAGTAGTGCATGTTATAAACGAACACTCCAGTGGGAAACCCAACCAGCGAGGGATTAGTAGCAGGTACTCTGTCATGGTTTCGTAACACCCACGGGATACACTACGATGTGGCAGTTGAGGGATCCTTCAGCCTCTATTTACTCTATATATGTGTCCTTGTACAGTGGGAGACTGTTATTGACTATGGTTCTCCAGAAGACAATAGATGGAGGGGCCTGTTTTGTCCAGTATAGCACAATAGCCTTCCTAGCATAGAAAAGCAGGAGGCCCGCCAGTGTCCTCTCTGCTATTGATGGGATCAAGCTTTCCACCAAGCCCAATTTCTCCATTTTTAATGGGATTTTAGTTACTGACACACTGTTAATAACCCCCAACACCTGCGTCCAATAAGCCCCAATAACCGGACAGGGCCAGAAAATATGGCAGAAATCACCGGGGGCATGGCTACATCTCCAGCACTCCGAGGGACGAGATTGATTCATAGGATGAAGCCTCAATGGTGTGGTCCTAGATATCGTCCCAATCCTCTTCATCTACATGCCAGGAGTCACACTGCCATTTAGAACACAGGGCAGACAATGTGGGGAGAGCAACCGACACCAGATGGGCATAGATTCTGGATGTCTGTTTTTCCACACAACCCACCCAGACCACCCACTCCAGAGCAGGCTGGACCAAAGCTATGGACACCCATAGGAAATGAGTGGAGAAGGCATGGGAGAGCTGCATGTACCAAAAAAAAAAAAAAAATGAGGTGGAAGGTTGAACTCCGAGGATAATTGTTGCCATGACTTCAGGGTGGTACTGTCAGTAATCTGGGAGATGTTTTTTATATTATATTTAGCCCAGGCAAACAGATGGGTCATACAGGGGTTAAGCCAGAGAGGTTTAGAGGGAGAAATAGCCCCCTCTGGGATGCGCTCAAAAATGAGGCTCGACCTCCAAGCTGTGATGGTAGTGAGCATCAGTGGGATGAGTGGGTATGGGGCCCTGGAGCCCCTAAATACAAGAAGTCACAATGCCTCGAATGAGGAGACCACTGCAGCCTCCAGCACCGAGGAGGCATTGGTGCAGTCACTGGATAGCCACCTAACCGTTGTCACTAGTTGCGTGGCGCACAAAATATTTGACAATCAGGGAAAGCGAGGCCCCCCTAATTTATCGGACGCATCAGGGTGGACAATTTGAAATGGGGAGAATTGGGTTCCCAAAGAAAAGAAAATATCTGGTTAAAACGATTAAAAAAGGATTTCGGGATCCAAGATGGGGAGTGACGGAATAGATATATGAGATTAGAGAGAATTTTCATTTTAATTAGGTTTACATGACCTATGAGCGATAACGGCAGCGACTCCCATGCCCTCAAACTCGCCTTGGTGTCCTGCAATATGGGAATGAGATTTAGGGGGAGGTAATCTGAAGCCCTGCGAGAAACAACAACCCCTAAGTACTTAAAGCTTTCTACCCACTGGAGTCGTAAATCAGGAGGGGCTAAGCTACGGGCTTCTGTGTCGATTGGGAATAGCAGGGACTTAGACCAATTTACTCTGAGACCGGTGACCTCCGAGTAGGTATTCAATAACGGCAATGCCCCTTTAAGGGAGTAGCCTGGGTCGTTGAGAAACAGCAGTATATCATCCGCAAATAATGCAACTCTCTCTTCCAGCCAGCCGACTCGCAACTCCTTAATAGCAGGTGTGGTGCGAAGTTCCTCCTCCACCGGCTCGAGAGCCAGTGCGAAAAGGGCCGCAGAAAGAGGGTATCCCTCGTGGGTACCTCTATGGAGCTGAAACGGGGCTGACAACCCACCACCCAACTTGACAGACGCTGTGGGAATGAAATAATATAAATATGTGCTGTGCGAACCTGTGTAGCTTGTATTAATAATAAATTAATTTAAACAAATACTGAATTTGTAGTGAAAAATTTGTATCACTCTGTGTAGAAAAAAAAATATATATATGTGTATATATCAACAGTTATGCACTGATTAAATCCAATTTAAACACAATTAATAATTCTCTATATGCAATATAACCATACAATGAATATTCAAACACATATAAATAATGCAAAGTGACGTAGTGAATTAGCGTCCAATAATTTTTAAAAGGTAACTCTACTTTCATGGGGAAAATAAAAGCAAAATAATAAATAATAAAATAGCGACACAAGTCTATAATATATAATATTAAATAAAAATATAATATAAAATGTAATATAGTGATACAATTGTGACGCAAGTCATATTGTAACTGAATGTTATTAAAAATGACCTTTCCTTGATCCTTTTTTGAACAGGGTGACAAGAATGGTCGCCTTCTAGCCCTGCTGGCCCAAAATGATAAGCCTCTTATCCAAGATCCAGCTTCCTGGGGGGAGGAAGTGTCTCCTCACGTGACGACATCTTAGAGACCTTTGCCCACTATTATCATATCCTAAATACCTTTACTCTCCCGCAGAATATTAATCTCCGGTCACTAGCTCCCCTGTTTGATCAGGTGGCCCTGATCAAACAGGGCCACCTGATCAAACCTGATGAATTTTTCATTTTCCCCTGATGAGGACACCCCTGTGTCAATACGCGTGGGGGAGGGGCCATACGTCGGGGTATGAGTACGGCTGAGAGCATTTTCACAGCTCACTGAGTGGATAAACCAGAACAGTTAGACCCCCGCCTGAGCTTCTGGGCCACTATTTGCAAAATAGCTATTATAGTGAGGTGCGCTGCAAGCACCAATTAAATGTAAGTGCAATACATTTATTTTTAATAAAGTCTGTTTACAAGACGTTACTTGCACCATGTACATCTTTCTTCGTATCCATATGAGCCATCCGTGAGGGATAGGAGCACCCTGACAGCATTTAAGAAAAAGCAACCCCGCATCCATATCTATTGGATTGAGCACAAGGCCATTACTGACCAAGCTTAAGTGCAAGGTCACAGGCATTAAGGTGAGGCACCCACCTGAAGGGGGGGGGGGGCACAGAGATTGGAGGTGAAATCAAGTTTGCTCACGACCATATTTGAGCACTGGTGATTGTGATTTAATCTCCATACAGAGAAGCATACTTTGTTTGGACACTTATAATTTGGATACCAGGCATAAGGAATTGGACACTAATTCACTATATCACTTTGCATGATTTATGTGTTTAAATATTCATTGTACGATTATATTGCATATAGGGGATTATTAATTGTGTTTAAATTGGATTTAATCAGTGCACAACTGTTGATATATACCCTTTTTTTTTTTTCTACACAGGAGTGATAAAAAATTTTCACTACAAATTCATTATTTGTTTAAATTAATTTATAATTTATACAAGCTATACCGGTTCGTGCAGCACATATTTGTATTATTTCATTCACAACACACTCACAGCAAGCGAGTGATCAGTGCTAGCGGCATCCTAAAATTTACACCACCATAGATTGCTCGCAGTCCCATTTAAATTTATTAGATGCTGTGGGACTATTGTACAGGACCTGAAGCCACCTAATAAATAGCAACGGGAAGCCAATACGCCTGAGTACCTCCCACAAGAAAGGCCACTTGATGGTATCAAAAGACTTCTCGATGTCTAGAGATGCCACCACACTCTAACCCATATTTAAAAGCTGCACATGAATGTTGGTGTGTAATCTACGTAGATTAATGTCTGTGGCTTTATTAGCCATGAAACCTGTTTGGTCAGGATCAGTTACCACGGGGAGTGTCCACTGGGGTCTCAGGGCCAAGAGTTTGGTCAATATTTTGAAATGGATTGTTCAGCAATGTAATTTGTCTATATGAGGCGCATAAGGAGGGATCTTTTGGCTACTTGTGGATAAGTATTATATGTGCATGGCACGTGGAAGGGGGAGAGCCCCCTCAAACAAGCATTGAGTGAAAAGGTCAGCTAAAATAGGGGCCAAAAATTTACTGTAGGTCTTGTAAAATTCAATTGGGAGACCATCTGGCCTGGGGGCCTTCCCGGCCAGGGATGACTGAACGGCCAGTGTTATTTCCTCCGCAGTGATGGGACGCACCAAGGCCTGCCACTTATCAGTCAACCAGCCCAGGGCCACCTGATCAAACAGGGGAGCTAGCGAGCGGGGATTAATATTCTACGGGAGAGTAAAGGTATTTAGGGTATGATAATAGTGGGCAAAGGTCTCTAAGATGTCGTCACGTGAGGAGACACTCCCTCCCCCAGGAAGCTGGATCTCGGTTAAGGGGCTTATTGTTTTGGGCCAGCAGGGCTAGAAAGCGACCATTCTTTTCACCCTGTTCAAAAAAGAATCAAGGAAAGGTAATTTTTAATAACATTTAATTACAATATGACTTGTGTCACAATTGTATCGCTATATTACATTTTATATTATATTTTATATTATATTTTTATTTAATATTATAGACTTGTGTCACTATATTATTATTTTTTTTTTAATTTGCTATTTTTTCCCTTGAAAGTAGAGTTACTTTTTAAAAATTATTTCTTACCATTTAGATATTTATAAGGCCCCCTGCACACAGGGTGTCCAATCCCTGCATTTTAGTGTGCCCGAGAATCACAGGCGCAGTGTCCCTCCCTGCAACCTTATAAAGTCTATGGCAGGCTGAAATACTCTGAGGTTGAATGCTGTACCAAGTAGTTCTCGCGTTAGGGCACTATGCATTATGGCTGACTGGAAGCCTTTCTCAAGAACTTCAGTGTTACTGTGCCAATAGAAAGGCTTGGGATGGTCTGAATTTAGTTCCTATTAACATACAATACAATACTTCTAAACATTTACCCCTTTGCTAGGACAGACAGTGTTCGAAATTAATTTGCAACTGAAGAGTGATTTTCCTGCACAGTACAGATAGGGTTAGTTTAACACACCTTCTCAATCCATTCATAAACAAAGAGAAGCAGTATTTTTCATTGCTGGTTTCTAGAAAAAAATAAAAAATAAAATAAAGCATTTACAAAGGTAAGCGTCAGTTTTCAAATAATTAAATAAATAAATAATAACAAACATAAAGAACCCATGCACACTAGCACGACTTGTGAGGCGACTTGTGTAGCCCCAGGTCGCCCCAGGTAGCTTGACATAACAAAAGCAATGTTAATCAATCAGTGCCGTCTTAATTGGCACTACTGAAGTCGCTCCAACTTCAGAAAAGGGTCCTGTACTACTTTGAGGCGACCTGTGATCCGACTGTCCCATATACTTCAATGGGAGTCGCCTCCTTATCTTAATTGACACGACTTGTTATCAGACTTTCCAGGAAGAAGAAAGAGATTAGCCAGGCATTCCCCACAGAAAAAGTCGCCTGTCTCTTCAAAGTAGTGCACAAGTCTCTTCCAAGTCTCTTCCAAGTCTCTTCCAAGTCTCTAAATAAGTCTCTTCAAGTCACAGGGCGACTTTCTGGTCGTGGTAGTGTGAACCGGCTCAAAAAGTAGGTGTTATCCAATTTGGCTGAAAAAGCAGATACACTTTAATACCAATTATTCCCAATACATCCATATTTCCATCTTATAAGGTTTCGCAAACCGACAACCAACATATTATTGAACAGACTTAAACTATGATTCGTTAGAGACTAAATATGATATTGATCTTTTGGTCGCAGTGTTTTTCAACCTTTTTTGTGCAAAGGCACACTTTTTTCATGAAAAAAATCACGAGGCACACCACCATTAGAAAATGTTAAAAAAAATTAACTCTGTGCCTATATTGACTATATATAAAGTAATTCTCTTGAATAGGAATCAAATAAACACAAAGAAATTATTTTATAATCACTTTATTATGAATGCGTGGTGGTGGGGACAAGGTGCCTTCCAAGGGGGAGGCTGCGCAGAGAGCATGGGGTGGCAGCATACCCCCTCCTTCTGAATCATACCAGGCCACATCCCTTTTAACACTGCGAGGGTACCTTTCAAAATGAAGCCCCCCCCTCTTTGTAAGGGAACTTGTTCCCAGGTTGAGGAGACAAAAATGTAATTTCTACATCTTGCTCCCAGAAGGGATCATGTGACTCACAGGCATGTGTCGGGGGCCTATTAGAGTGGAAGCCCCTTTATAGTAAAGGTGCCCCCCAAATATCTGATCCCCAATAACCTCCAAAATTGAATAAACACACACAAATCGTTGAAAAAGTATTTTGCTAAAAATTCCATAAATAAAAAACAATGTCACCTGCTGTACAGTAAATTCATCATCAATTTCCAACATCAGGGCAGGCAACAATGTAGAGCCAGCCTCAATCCTGAAGACCCAGCACCACACCACAATGTCCTCCTACCTAATAATGTTGCCCAGGCTGCCTGTCACCACCACGACGTGCTGTCTGACACAGTCTTCTTCTTCTCCAGGTTCTGTGACAGTGAGTCCCACGCTGCGCACCTGCAGACAGTGCAGTGCGCGCTGAAAGTGGGTGGAGGCAGAGCCAAATTGTAAAAGGCGGGGACTGGGGGGCGGCGGCCTGGAGGAGAAGAGGCTCAGAAGGGGTGACGTCACTGGTTGCTAGAAGCTAAGCGGCCTCTAGCCTAACAACCAGTGCTCCCCGCAGAGAGAGAGCGCCGCCGCCACAGGACAGAGGCAGAGAGAGCAGCGCCTCTGCCGCAGCCACAGGACACGAGCGGATGATAGATGGTCAGTAAAGCGGTTCTGCGAACTGCCAAAGCTTCGGATGAAATTGGAATTTTTTCCACGGCACACCAGGCAATATCTCACGGCACACTAGTGTGCCGCGGCACAGTGGTTGAAAAACACTGGCATAGACAACTTAGGATATTTAATGTTTTATTAGCCTTCTGGACCAGTGTAGTATGGCCATACTTGGGGTCTACCCGATTGGTATCTTCTCATACATTATTGTTACCACTTTTTACAAAGGTAACTCCATCACAGACAGAATTATTGAATATGAATAAAGTTTGATTCTAGATGTATGACAATTCGGCTCCAATTCAATATAGGTCACCAATTCCAGTTAGAGATGTGTATGCTTCACTAGACTGTATATGACGGAGCAAGTAGGAGTCTTCTGCAGAACCTGGGCTGTAAATACTGTTTATAATACTGCTGTATTCCTGGCCTGTGTTTTATAAGAGGTGCTTTAAGCTGCTTGGTGGCCTTTTAACCACTTGCCGACTCCCTAACGACGATTTACGTCGGCAGTCAGCCCCTCACAGGCAAAGTGACGTAGATCTACGTCGCTAGCCTGTGAGGGTCTAGGGAGCAAGCACGTGCCGCCGGAGGCACGCTCCCGCGTGGTCACGGGCCCCCCCCCCCCCCCGCGCTTCTGACCGGCAGACTCTGCGATCGCCGCTGCAGAGGGAGAAAGTCAGGCGGCTAGTGTAAACAAGCCGCCTGTCATTCTCCCCTGTGTAGAAACTGTGATCACACGGTTCTACTATGTAGGACCGTTGGTCACTGTTTCTACAGCTCAACCCACAGCCAATCACAGTTAGAATCACGCCCCTAGGGACGCACACAGCCCCTCCCTCTCAAATAAAGTTAACCCCTTCACTACCAGTGTAATTTTGCAGTAACAGTGCATATGTATAGCACTGATTACTGCAGTAATGTCACTGGTAACCCCAAAAGTGTCAAAAATGTCAGTCAAGGGTCCGATCTGTCCGCCGCAATGTCGCAGTACCGCAAAAAAATCGCAGATCGCCACCATTACGCGTTAAAAAAAAACAACAAAAATGACAAAAATCTTTCCCTTTGTTAGTAAACGCGATAACTTTTGCGCAAACCAATCAAAATACGCTTTTTGCGATTTTTTTTTTTTTTTTTTACCAAACATAGGTAGCAGAAAACAAATTGGCCGAAAATGTTAAATTTTGATTTTTACATTTTTTGGGGGGAATTTCATATAAAAAATTTGAAAAATATTGCTATTTTTGCAAAATTGAAGCTCTTTTTTTGTTTATAGCGCATGATCAAAAAATCGCACAGGTGATCAAATACCACCAAAAGAAAGCTCTGTTTGTGGGAAAAAAAGGACGTCAAATTCGTTTAGGTACATCATCGCACAACCGCGCAATTGTCCGTTAAAGCCACGCAGTGCAGAATCGCAAAATACCCCCTGGTCAGGAAGGGGGTAAAATCTTCCGGGGCTTAAGTGGTTAAATACATCACCTTCTCTGGCTGCTGACCACAAACTTGAATCTGTTTTTGTCACCAACTTGAACATTTTTGAGAAATGAGGATGGTGCTGTGTTCAGTATGTTTTTCCCATTCTCTCCACACAATTTGGGGTTTGTCAGATCTTAATTGCATTGCATTAGTTAGGACTAGGTTGCAAATTAGTGGGTTTGAGAAAGGATTAGGAACTTGGTTGAGGGTTAATGATTGGGTTTGGTCATGGAAAGCTATTAACACATTATATACACTGTAAGCATTGGTATAATGCACACATGGGCTTTAGTTCTATCAAATGAAAACTATACATTTATTTATGAATGTTTTTTTTTTTCCTGAGATTAAAAATGTTTTAGTCTAATGTATTTTGTGCTTTGAAGGTTTTGATGCTGAGCCAACAACATGGCTTACAGCAGAGAACTATAAATGTAGATACAGTGTTAAATTCCTTTTATTCTGTCGAGATGCAGGACATTTTACAGACAGTGCTAGTGAGTTGGTGGTTGGGACTTGTTTTTTTTTTTTGGTAAGACAAAGGTGGTATGTGGTATTGTGGTACACGGAAAATGATGGAGGTCTTAATGTATTCTAGTGCATAGAATGCCAGACACATAGAATATAATGTGTTTGGCAGTGCAGATCACAGGCATATCTGTACAGATCTTTGCCATGTGACTCAATTATACACTGGTCAGTTTATATGTCCAACTATCAGAATAGCAGATACATGAATCCCTGGCACTTGTTTATACAAAGTGGGGAAGTTTATATTTTACTCTAGAAGTGGGGGATGAAAATCCGCGAAATAGAAAAACCCTATTAAAATGCATTGTAGGCATGTTTTTTTTTTTACTGTCACTGTACATGTAAAAGCATTTTAAGGTCTTTAAACACACTTTTAAAACAATAGAAACTCATTTAAACACATAAAAGATACTGAGAGACATAGCAAGAGCTATAGAAAACACAAAAATATTTCATTTTTAATTATTTATATAGTAAAATAACATTACAAAAAAAAAAAACGCAATATACCGGGACCACAAAAACTGAACCGCGATGGAGCGGGGGTTTACTGTATATATATATAGTGCCTTGCGAAAGTATTCGCCCCCCTTGAACTTTGCAACCTTTTGCCACATTTCAGGCTTCAAACATAAAGATATAAAACTGTAATTTTTTGTGAAGAATCAACAAGTGGGACACAATCATGAAGTGGAACGAAATTTATTGGATATTTCAAACTTTTTTAACAAATAAAAAACTGAAAAATTGGGCGTGCAAAATTATTCAGCCCCCTTAAGTTAATACTTTGTAGCGCCACCTTATGCTGCGATTACAGCTGTAAGTCGCTTGGGTATGTCTCTATCAGTTTTGCACATCGAGAGACTGAAATTTTTGCCCATTCCTCCTTGCAAAACAGCTCGAGCTCAGTGAGGTTGGATGGAGAGCGTTTGTGAACAGCAGTTTTCAGTTCTTTCCACAGATTCTCGATTGGATTCAGGTCTGGACTTTGACTTGGCCATTCTAACACCTGGATATGTTTATTTGTGAACCATTTCATTGTAGATTTTGCTTTATGTTTTGGATCATTGTCTTGTTGGAAAACAAATCTCTGTCCCAGTCTCAGGTCTTTTGCAGACTCCCATCAGGTTTTCTTCCAGAATGGTCCTGTATTTGGCTCCATCCATCTTCCCATCAATTTTAACCATCTTCCCTGTCCCTGCTGAAGAAAAGCAGGCCTAAACCATGTGGCTGCCACCACCATGTTTGACAGTGGGGATGGTGTGTTCAGCGTGATGAGCTGTGTTGCTTTTACGCCAAACATAACGTTTTGCATTTTTGCCAAAAAGTTTGATTTTGGTTTCATCTGACCAGAGCGCCTTCTTCCACATGTTTGGCGTGTCTCCCAGGTGGCTTGTGGCAAACTTTAAACGACACTTTTTATGGATATCTTTAAGAAATGGCTTTCTTCTTGCCACTCTTCCATAAAGGCCAGATTTGTGCAGTATACGACTGATTGTTGTCCTATGGACAGAGTCTCCCACCTCAGCTGTAGATCTCTGCAGTTCATCCAGAGTGATCATGGGTCTCTTGGCTGCATCTCTGATCAGTCTTCTCCTTGTATGAGCTGAAAGTTTAGAGGGACGGCCAGGTCTTCGTAGATTTGCAGTGGTCTGATACTCCTTCCATTTCAATATTATCGCTTGCACAGTGCTCCTTGGGAAGTTTAAAGCTTGGGAAATCTTTTTGTGTCTAAATCCGGCTTTAACTTCTCCACAACAGTATCTCGGACCTGCCTGGTGTTTTCATTGTTCTTTATGATGCTCTCTGCGCTTTAAACGGACCTCTGAGACTATCACAGTGCAGGTGCATTTATACGGAGACTTGATTACACACAGGTGGATTCTATTTATCATCATTAGTCATTTAGGTCAACATTGGATCATTCAGAGATCCTCACTGAACTTCTGGAGAGAGTTTGCTGCACTGAAAGTAAAGGGGCTGAATAATTTTGCACGCCCAATTTTTCAGTTTTTATTTGTTAACAAAGTTTGAAATATCCAATGAATTTCGTTCCACTTCATGATTGTGTCCCACTTGTTGTTGTTGATTCTTCACAAAACATTTTATAGCTTTATGTTTGAAGCCTGAAATGTGGCAAAAGGTCGCAAAGTTCAAGGGGGCCGAATACTTTCGTAAGGCACTGTGTGTATATATATATATGTATATATATATATATATTTTTTTTTTTTCAAAAAGGTCATTAATGGTAAACTAACCCTTTAAAGGAGTTGTAAAGTCAGAAGGTTTTTTTATCTTAATGCATTTTTTGCATTAAGACAAGGCTTGACAAACCCCAGGCGCCAGGTCGCTATGGCGACCAGAAACCGGGTCCTGGTGCCCGAGCTTCCGCCAGCCTACTCACCACAGGCACTCCTATTGCTCTCACGTATGCTGCTAAAGTCTGCCATCTGCCCTGATGCCTAACAATTTATGCCCGAGCAGCAGATCCTGCAACCAGCACAAGAAGCCTGAAAGCCGTACTGCTTGTCAGGCCAAATTATCTCTCGGAGAGTTGAATGTCAGTGCCGCCCCGCCCCTCTAAGATGATGTCATTGCCAGGCCAGTGAGCTATAGCGCCGCAGTAGCTGAGTGCTGACTGCGCCCTTTGTGCAATCCTGCACTGGGTGCAAGAAGAAGCCTAAAAGCTGTACTACTCATCAGGCAGAGCTATCTCCGCCCAACAGGTGAGTGCCCATTCCAGCCTGCCTCTCTAAGGTGATATTCCTGGGCCAGAGCGAGAGCAGTGCGTTGTGGGAGTGGATTGTATTGGATGTAAGGTACAAATAAGTTGCTATATTTACTGTTTCGTGCACAAATGCTCAGCTAGTGTTTATGGGTTGACACTTTTTTCCTGCAAAAGATTGCAAGTCATATACAACCTAGAGCTGTTTTGTTCCTAGGGAAGTTCTGGGCAGACTGGGCAAGATGCTAAAACGGAAGCATGAAGGATTTTTTGAGGGTGCAGCTAAACCTATCGTGGCTCTGAAACATAAACCCACATGGTCTGGATTTTAGGTAAAGTTTATGATGTACAACAAATGCTTAGGATTGGGGTGGCCCAGTTGGGTATTTTCACCCAGGGCACCAAATGAGCTTGTCACAGCACTGCAGCAGAGCCAAAGTTTTTCTCCACACACTGGCACCCCCGTGCACCCTCCGCCCCCTCAACCAGCAGACCCGCCACCACTGTGCAGAAAAGCCCCCCCCCCCACACTCCCCTCTTCACCAGCCAATCAGCGCGCACCGTGGCCCACACCTCCTCCTTCCCACCGGTCCCCATGCATTTGCTATAGGCAAGCAGGGAGGTGAGCAGAGCTCAGGCTACGCAGCATGCCACACACCACAACACACACGTTAAAAACCTCAGCCGCAACAACTTCAAGTGTCTACACCCCAAGATACCCAAAGGGACACACATCCCCTTAAATCACCCAGTGTGAAAAACCGCCCCACCCAGAAGCATGCCCAGCTCCAGTCCCAGTCCCCTCCATGTGCAAATTCAAGACCTGATATCTCTGTCGTTGAAAAAAAAGTCCTGTTAGTTAAAAAAAAAACTGGCTCCTAATTTTTTTAGCTGGCTCCTAGATTTAAAGCAAATTTGTCAAGCCCTGTATTAAGATAAAAAGCCTTCTGGATGTAGCAGCCTCCCCAGCACCCCTTAATACTTACCTGAGCCACCTCTCTGTCCAGCGATGTCCACGAGTCCCTCGGCTGTCCGGGACTCTCTCCTGATTGACTGCGACACATTGGGTTCCGCAGCTGTCAATCAAAGTCAGTTAGCCAATCAGGAGAGAGAGGGGGCAGGTCCGAACAGCAGCTTTGTGTCTGAATGGACACACGGTGCTGCAGTTTGGCTCGGGTGCCCCTCATAGCAAGCTGCTTGCTGTGGGGGCACTTGATAGGCGGGAGGGGCCAGGAGCGCCAGTGGGGGACTCGAGAAGACGAGGATCCAGGCTGCTCTGTGCAAAACCAACTGCACAGAGGAGGTAAGTATAACATGTTTGTTATTTAAAAATACAAAAAAAAAAAAAAAAAAACGAGACTTTACAATCACTTAAATTACGCCAACTGAATGCTTTGCCCTAAGGCTGCATTCACACCTGTGCATAGCGTCTTGAAGCATTTTTACAGCGTTTTTTTCCATGTTTTCATATGTGATTTTGGCATGTTTTTATGTGTGACTTGTGCAGTTTTATACAGCGTTTTTGAGCTTTGGCATTTTTTTTATCATCCAGTAGAGAAAACTATCATCCTTTGCATCGTTTGTTGCTAGGTTTTTCAGCATTTTTAGCTTTTGCATCAGCTTTTATTTCTTTTATATAATTATTATTAATTTATGATATATATATATATATATATTTTTTTTTGTTAGGTTCTCATATGTGCTAATTGGATGCACATCTAATCTGCATTCCAAGGGTCTTGTGCATGTTTGGGTCTGGTTCAGGGTGCGAATTTGGCCAACAATTTGGACCTGATTTGTACCTGAGCTGGTGAACAGCAATGGACCGGACCCTGTGATGGGAACCACAGCCGCACATATGTGAACCCAGTCTTAGGCTAAGGGGTTAGAGTTAAGGTTAGGTTAGAATTGAAATGAATAAATAAATCCCAAAGGGAATTGGGATTCAATAGTGTTTGCTAGTAGGAAATGAGGATATTAAATGAACGATAAATATTCATATAGACTAAAATATCACTAAAAATTACATTAAAAATTAATAAATTCATAAATAGTATACCCAATAAATAACATACAATATTAAATCAAATGGGTGTCATAAAAGTGCATATTAGTGCCAAAAAGTAGTCCAATAAAAGTTCATATGTGACTTGGTGAAAGTAGATTGCACTTCAGTGCAAAACAAAGTGCAGAGTGCTCAGTGCTGGATCTTCCAATGGTCCGTTAACCAGTTGAGTGAAGTGACTTTTAAGATAAATAAGATGTAAGCTTACCAGAAGTAATGGGTCTAAATTACCTTACGGTAAAAAGACCAATCGTGCTTAGTGGCCCTCCTGGCCTCAGATCCGGTACCTGTTGGGCTTATCCCCCACCGACCGAGGTCCCTTCCTGGGCAGGCGATATCCTCCAGGTCCGGTTAGGGAGAGATAAAATAATTTGTTCCAGATGGTGTAGTACCGTTTAACAAGGGTTTTGTTGGAGTTCAGAAGTAAAATATACACGCAAAGTGAGTTTAAAATATAAATTGCGCCCGCTAGCCTGAAGTCTGTAGCGTGGAGAGCGGTAGCTACCGAGCTGCGTTCCAGCTAACTTCCGGGTAGGCGGCGTGCGTTCCACCTGACGCGCGTTTCGTCAGGGCTCTTAATATCCTCATTTCCTACTAGCAAGCGCTATTGAATCCCAATTCCCTTTGGGATTTATTCATCATTTCAATCCACACATACTATAGCTGCTGCTCCCCCTTAGAGTTTAACCCCATCCCACCCTTTAGCTGCTCCTAGGCACGAAGAATACACTCCACAGAGTGTATATACTATAGGTTAGAATTGGATTAGGGGTCCGGGTTATTTAATCATTTTTTTTTTTTTGGTTTTGTTAAGGTTAAGGTGTTAATTTTACTACAACTACTACTAATAATAATGCTAATGATAATAAAAAATAAATGAATACATGTAAAATACATACACAGATAAATATAGATAATCATAAATAAATACAATAAGACCCGGTCCACAGTAGCGCGACTTGTCAGGCGACTTGTCAGCCTGACAAGTCGCGCTCCCTTGCGGTCCATTGACCGCTACAGGACCCGTTCTAATAGGAGCGACACAAGTCGCTCCGACTATTGGCACTTTTCCACTGCAAGTACCGGCTCGGCTCTACTTGGCCCTGCTTGGCCCGGTTTGCTTTTCCACTGCTGGTACCATATGGTACGGTGTTGGAACGGTTCGGTACGGTACGGTATGGTTTGCTTTTCCACTAAAGTAGTACTAAAGTTAAGTGGGTGGGATAACAACGGGATGGGTGGGATTCTCTGACCAATCAGTGGCTAGTAGTGACTCCATGCAAAGGATTGTGGGATATGGTACCGGGTATGGTACCTCTTGGAACCACAATCGAGGTGGTACTGTTATAGAGAGCCGTACCGTTCGGTTCCATGCAGTGGAAAAACGCCGCCATACCATACCGTACCATACCGTACCGAACCGTTCCTACACCATACCATGCGGTACCAGCAGTGGAAAGCACAAAAGCGAGCCGAACCGTTCGGTTCCATGCAGTGGAAAAACGCCATTAGAAAAAGGGTCCTGTACTACTTCAAGGCGACCTCGGAGCGACTTGCATAAACTTCCATTATTCCATAAGTCCATGCAAGTCGCTCCGAAGTCGTGGTGCATGGCAATGCACAAGTCACCCCCGAAGTAGTACAGAGTCGTGTCGCCTTAGTGTATACCGACTCTAATTGTAAACTATGTAATAATAAATAATGTAACCCCTAGCCCTTATATAAAAAAAAAATAATAATCATAATAAAATAATAGCTTAACACCCTTACACAAAATAAATACATTATTTTTATTAATAATAAATTATTATTATTTTTTGTTCAGGTTTGGGTGGTATTATTTTATTGTTGTTATTATTATTATTAATGTATTTAATATATTTTTTTAAGGTTAGGGGTTAATTTTTATTTATGTATTGTTACATATTATTAATTTCATATATTGTTGCTATTTTTAATTTTTTTATTTGAGCAGATAATTGCTCAAAAACGTGCGACAAAACACACAAATGGCTTGTTTCCATTAATTTCTTTGGGAATAAAAATGCGCAAATCTGCCCAGTTTGAGCTATGAAGAAAAGCTCCAGTTTTTCGAGCTTCAGGCATTTGGCTTCAGGCGACTTGAAGTGGAGATGTGAACCAACTCCGTAGAGAATAATCTTGGGGCCTAAAGAATTTACTCTGTCTTTAATTTAAAAAAAGCAGTGCACTTTCTGGGCCTTATACTTGTATATCTGCAGTGTAAGATCTAGGGCAATGCGACCTCTGACTGCAAGTCTCAGAAGATTTGTAGCAAGATTTGGTAATATGTTGTTTACTGTTCTCCTTGCTGGAAAGGAAGCTGCTTCGGATGACTTTCATTGCCAGGAACTCACTGCTTCTTCAAGATTCTGTGGATCTTTGGTTTCTCAACCTCTCCTGCTGCTCTTTGTTACCCTTCCATTCACCAGATCAACAGTAATCAAGGGGGACATCAGTGACATGAGCAAGCACAGCTTTGCTCCTACTAATATAGCTGCATTCACAAAAAGAAAACGTTTGAAACAAAACATGGTAAATCAAAAACAGGAAATGGATCAACTGCATTTGTCCAAAGGTCAGGTCTACTTTAAACAATGTAATGAAATTATTCTAGCAGTATTAAAGCCCAAATGTTTGTTATGTCTAGAGGTGAGATGAAGAGGCTCTAATACTTACCTTACACCTTGCTCCAGCACTCTCCTTCTCTGTTCGAAGCGCTGGTCTGTGGGAGGAGCCTCAGCTTTAAAATCTACATTACAAGGACATTAACCCTGTACGGTAGGCTGAGAAGTCTGGAGTGTGACCAGAGGCTTTTTCTCCAGTCACAGCACTGGAGACACCCTGCTGAAGTGAAGAGTAAGGTAAGTATTTAATAGTTAATCCTCGGACCTTAACCACTTTACCACTAGAGCATTTTGCTGTCTTACGTCTGGGCCACTTTTTGCGATTCGGCGCTGTGCAACTTTAACTGACAATTGCGCGGTCATGCGACGCCGTACCCAAAGGAAATTTACGTCCTTTTTTTCCTACAAACAGAGCTTTCTTTTGCTGGTATTTGATCACCTGTGCGATTTTTACTTTTTGCGCTATAAACAAAAAAAGAGCGTTTATTTTGAAAAAATAACAATATTTTTAACATTTTTTTATATGAAATTCCCCCCAAAAAAGATGTAAAAACCAATTTTTTTTCTAAATTTTTGGCCAATTTGTTTTCTGCTACCCATGTTTGGTAAAAAAAATCGCAATAAGTGTATTTTGATTGGTTTGCGCATAAGTTATTGCGTTTACTAACAAAGGGAAAGATTTATGTAATTTTTGGTGTTTTTTTTTTAACGAGTAATGGCGGCCATCTGCGATTTTTTTTGCGGGACTGCGACATTGCAGCGGACAGATCGGACCCTTGACTGACATTTTTGACACTTTTGGGGGTACCAGTGACATTACTGCAGTAATCAGTGCTATAAATATGCACTGTTACTGTAAAAATGACACTGGCAGGGAAGGGATTAATTTTATTGGAGAGGGAGGGGTTAATGTATGCCTGGTGCTTACTGACGTGTGGGGGGGAGGTGACTGTGTGAGACAGGGACAGATCGGATGTCCAGCTATGCTGAACACTCCGATCTGTCACTCCCTGTCACTGAGGAGATCCGCCCGCTCTGTTTACACAGGTGGGCGGATCTCCAAACTGGATTCCCCGACGATCGGGGCAGAGCAGCGGCGATCGCCGCCGCTCCTCCCCTGGCCCGACTCCCGCTGTGAATGAAAACAGCAGGAGCGCGCCACCGGCAGCGCGCGAGCGCCGCCTACAGGGGGAGGAGTCTGGCGACGTAGGTCTACGTCGTCAGACGGGATCGTGCCACTTTGCCGCAGTAGTACTCCGGTACATAGCGGTAAAGTGGCTAGACTAAATGGGCATTTAAAGTGGAACTCTCCCCCTCTCCCCAAAATTAAAAGTCAGCATCTACAAATACTGTAACTGCTGACTTCTAATATAAGGAAACTTACCTGTCCAGGGATCCAGCGCTGTCCTCACCCGAGCAGATTTGGGCTTTGGGTCCAGGCACTGACATCTTAAGGGAAACAGCGGCTTCACAGCTGTCCTCCCCCCTTTGTGAATGTCTCGCAGTCTTCTGGGGCCTACGATGTGTCCCAAAATGCTGCAGGGGAATTAGTGTGGGGGGGGCGACCGTCCACTTCTGATCTGACTGGAAATGGGAGCGGGTACCTGTCAAAACCAGGTACCCACTCTCCCCACCCCAAAATCTTCCAAATGTTAAAGAGGAGTGGATGCAAACAAACAAAACTTCCCCTTTTTGGTGAAATTCCCCTTTAACCCTTACATTGCGGTGGTCATTGCAAAGTTGGATTTTTTAAAATTTTACTGGAGTGGGGCTTTAAACCTGAAAACAAAAATTGAACGTGTTGCAGCCTACCAATACTTAGATGTGGTGGCTTCATTAGGCCTAGTGTACACTTGAAATAGAGTGATTAAAGCAGGACTTCACCCAAAAGGGAAGCTCCGCTTTTCTGTCTGTCTTTTTTGTTTTTTTGGGGTGCAGTTACATGATTTGGCAGGTACCTTCCCCCACTCGGATCATCTAGCCGATTTAAACAGAAATTCACCCCCCCCCCACCCCATTTGCCCACAGCCTTCTGGGAGGCGTCACAGGTCTCCGGAGGCTGCAGGACCATTCAAAAAACGCAGTACGGCAGTCGGGGGGGGGGGGGTGGTGGTTAAAAACACAGATCTACTGCCTGTTTCAATAGCTCCCCTCTTCCTGGCTGATACTGATCAGCAGATGTGCAGCAGCCCACAGTATGGCCCATTAGTACTTGTGAGCTCACCCTAGGTAATGCCAGTGTTGTCAGAAAAAAGGGATACCAGTGGTCCTTGTGAAGTCACTTTTCCTTGTAATAGGTGATACCAGTGCTCCATGTGAGAGAACAGGAAGTGATGGAAGCTGTTCTGACCAATGAGGATTGATGATGTGTGGCATGGAACCTAGGAAAAATTGGGCAGCTATACCTATCAATCAAGTCTTCTACAAATGCTCTTTGATTATTGTCAGACTCCAGTCACTGGTTGAAAATGCTGGGTTGGGAATGAGCATTTTAACAACAAACTGTACTGTCCCCCCGCAGGTGTTGAAGCAGTGTTGTTGCATCTCTTGGTAGAGAATAATTGCAGTAATTTCCTGAGCTGCCAACTTACGATCGATGCTGGTTCTATTATTTACCTCACCTAGTAAGGACAGAATGGGATGAAATATGGCTGACATTTAATTTTACCTCCCCTCCGGGCAACATTCTCAATCAGCAACTCGCTACCTGCCATACAGCATCAGATATGGAAGAACATGTACAGCACAGTCTTCAGTGCTATAATATCCGATTGCTATTTACAGAAGAAAAGTCACAAACTGTAAACATTATACATTTTTATATATAGTAGCACTGCCATATTCAGTGGTGTTGAAAACCAATCCATTCAAATATGTCTGCAACAAAAGAGTTTACATTTTATTATGTCTTCCACAGTCACACACCAATATTATACATTGATATGATATAACTCTGTCATATTCTACAGTGCTGTATAGAGAACACTGAGCCATTCACATCGGTCACTGAACCAGATGAGCTTACACTCCCCGTCACACACTGTATTCATTTATATAGCTTTGACTCACTGTGTTGTACGGAGTGCAGACTTTGTGCATCTGTGCCCAGCACTGGGAATTCATTCCCACCATTGAACCTGTAAAGCTTTTCTCATCTTCACACTCTTATACCACTGAAAGCAATTAAAAAGAAAACAATAAGGGCCAGCAGCTGTGGTTGTTGGGGGTGTCAGTAAGCATGGCCAGGTGAGAGCGTTTATGAGACAGCTAGATCTATCGCAGCATTTCTCACACCTGACACTGGAGTAATAAATATATATCTATATTTTTGCTCTTTCTAGCTGCTCCCAAGTGGGTTACGTCAGACGGTGGATGATCTCTTTGTGAAGTTCCAGCGACTCTACGGGATCTATTTAGAAAGATTGGCCACATAATTGCTTTTTGCTTTGCCGCTCTTCCTTCTGTTGGCTGCTAATTTTCACTTGTTTTTATTCTGTTTATCAACAATGTGCCTGAAAAGCTGCATTGTCAGATTGCACTGTAAGGATTACACCAATTAGATTGGTTAAAGAAAAATAAAAAATAAACATTCCAGCGCCTCTAAGGCTACATTCACACCTGAGCGTAGCGTTTTCGCGCGTATTTTACCGCGATTTTACCGCGATTTTTACCGCGATTTTTGTGCAGGCGTTTTTAGATTGGATAGAAACCAATGGAAAACGCCTGTAATCTGCCCATAAAGAAGCTCATGTACTTTTTTGAGTGTTGGGCGTTTTGCTCACAGCGTCAAAACGTTCAGATGTGAACAGGGGCCATTGAAATGAATAGGATTTGTCTTGTTTGGCATTTTGAGAGCTGATCCTAGAGCAGAAAAACTCCCCAAAAACGCCCCAAAACGCCTACATGTGAACGGAGCCTAAGAGGGTTTCATCTCTGGCTTTTTTTTTTTACTAGAAATGGGTTTAGGGTAATTGATCAGCAGTACTTTTTAGTAATAAAGGTCAGTTTCATAAACTGACAATGTTACCTGGAAGATTTAGCAGGAATTCTCTAGAATATTTGCCCATGTATTGAATATCCAAAAATATTGGATTTCACCACTCTCTTCAATGCCCTATTCTCCTTCAGGACTGCAGACACTAAAAATGAAAGCAGTATTAAACACAAAATCAAAAATATAATGTAGCGCTATCCTCGTAGGAGCCGCTAGTTACAATGGGTCCTCTGTTGCTGGCCTCAACCTTTTCAAAGACCTCAGCCCCTCTGACATACCAGACTTCCCAAACACAATTTCATAGAAAAATCACTGATAGTGACATTAGTACCCAGCTAATATGCTATTTTAAAGAACACAAACACCAGACCAATTAGTAAGACAAATATAATATATTGTCATAAAATAAAGTAGGTAAAGGTAAGCAAGAATAAAAGGTGAAATAAATAACAATGGTAGTGATACATGTAAAATGCAGCTTGGTATGAGTAACTGGGCCCTAAGCTGTAACCGTGTGTTCCATTCACAAAAGCAGATCGCAGGCGATCCTGAAAATGTCAATTCACTACTGCTTTATGCGGTATTTACCGCATAAAGCAAAAGCGCTCAGTAAATACCACATAAAACAAGAGTTTAAGTCAATTCATTAAAGGAAATAAAAAAAATGAATGCATTCAGTAAATAAGAAGTGGTCCTGGCATGCAATACTTAAGGAAACAAGATGGTTGTTAAGGAGCGGGTGGCAGTCACGTCCTTAACAACCGATTAGACATCAGCTGACAGCAGGGTTCCCCACTTACAGCTGAATGTAAAAAAAAGAATTGCTGTCATTTGAAAATTGCTGACAAAAATGGCATGGGGTCTACCCCCAATCCATACCAAGCTCTTCGGGTCTGCTATTAATTCAAAGGGGAACCCCACACCAAAAAACAGCATGGGGTACCGCAAAATCCAGACCTTTATTCGAACATGTAGCCTGGCAGGTCAGAAAAGGGGGCTGGTGAGTGAGCTCCCCCCCCTCCTCCCCCAAACTATACCAGGCAACATGCCCTCAACATGGGGTGAGTGCCTTGGGGCAGGGACCCTCCCAAAGCATCTTGTCCCCATGTTGATAAAGACGAGGGCCTCTTCCCCACAACCCTGGCCAGTGGCTGTGGAGGTCTGAGGGCGGGGGGGCTAATTGTAATCTGGAAGCCCTCTTTAAGAAGGGGGCCCCAATGTGAATAAGTATGGGGTACATAGTATTCACCAAGAAAAAAGTATAGTGTAAATAAACACAGGAGGCAGATTTTGACAAAAACAAAAATAAAAAAAACTGTCCCTCGGTGTAGATCCAGCGGTAATCACAATGAATGTCACTGGGTGGCCCCGCCCCCTTAGTTTATTTATTTGGTATATGACAACCATCTCATCAATCCTAAGTTTCAGCTGTGGATACCAATGGCGGAGGGGCCCGCTGTGGAATGGTGGCACGAGCTCCAGTGAACCCACTCGGTATGGCTGCAGCCAAAGATAATTACCAGCGTACCCTTTCTGCATGGCTGTGGGTGTAGATGATGACCTGCTAACCCACTCTGTAAGGCTGTGAGTGTAGATGATGACTGACTAACCTGCTCTGTAAGGCTGTGGGTGTAGAAAATGACCGGCTAACCCATTCTGTAAAGCTTTGGGTGCAGGCAAGTAGGCCACACTGAAGGGTGAATGCCTTGGGGCTCCGCAGTCTCCCTGGATGTCCACTTTCTTCCCTGGTCTGGCACCAAGTCCTACATTTTTCCAGGACAGACAGTAAAGAGAATCATCCCCTCCTTGAGACACAAGTCTTTTTGGATCTTTAGTTCTGAAGCCAACCCACATATTGTAACAGTCTCTCCAAGAGACTACATGTCCCAGTGGGCTTTGCAGCAGTCTTGTGTCCTCTTCTTCCTGCTTTTCCTGAGCCTGAGTCTATCTGGATTTTTAGTTCAGAAAGTCAATTACTACATTATAGAGATGCCTCTTTGGACCATATCTCCCATTATCCCAAGCACACTGCATTACAGTCTATGAGATTGATTGGCTAGCTCTTCTGCTCCCTGATTGCTCCTTTGCTGTCAGGAAGGGTAGGGTGAGCTGGGCAGAGAAGTTTCACACAGAGCATGAGAAGAGAACACAGGATGCTCTGTCTCCCAGCATAAAATGTAGGCAAGGGAAGGTAGAAGAATCGGCAGCTACATGGAAAAGCCGTCAGCCAACTACTGTAATATATTGCCACGTACCAATCATTCGATATGGTGGCTGCATTTATTTTCTTTTTTTTTTTAGCTTTTTCTCCTTTTTTTTACCTGATGATCCGGCCAGTAAACTACCTCTTGTATTAGAATGCCCCGACTTTGGATGAAGGAGCACAGTTTCACCTTTGGACAGCAGCATTTTCAGTCTGGGGGAAGGGGGATGTTAGATGTACTATCAGATTTAGATACACTAGAGAATAGAAGCTAGAAAATGAGTTGGGACAGGTATATACAGATAATAATTGGAGCCAAGCCTTACATAAAAGTCTTGGAGCATCTCATTGTGTAGCCCATTGGGAAAATATATTTAAAATTTGGTATAGATGGTAACTAACTGTGGTAAGATTAAGAAGGATGTCTCCTAATGTGTCTCCAGACTGCTGGAGAGGATGTGAGAGATCGGGCACTTTGTTGCACATTCTTTGGCAATGTAAATCAATAACGAGCTTCTGGAATTCGGTATTCAAACTGATAGCCTCTACTACTGGATGCATTATAAGGCTTTCTGCTGCCCTAGCACTCCTTGGTCTTACGATTGAACATATACCTAAACAATTTAGGATCTTAATCCTTCACATTCTAATTGCAGCACGACCAACGATCATAAAGCAATGGAAAAAGGATGTTGCAATTGCAGAGGTTATATCTCGGGTTCATGTGCAATGCTTGTATGAACACTCATGCATTTATACACAATAGGAAAGCATGGTCCCTGCATAATTGGGAAACATGGATAACAAAATACCAGTTACCCAATATAAAATAATTATATTTATGACAGAAAGCTCGGGATCTCCATATGATAAGTGAGGATATATTGTTGTTTATGGTTTGTTTACCTGTGTAGTCAATTTGTCACTATGTACTGGTGTATACTGAATACTACGGGGTTATGCATTTGCAGGAAAGCATGTTCTGTTGAAAAACTTACTGACCAGATAACCAAATTAAAATAAAAGAAAGAAAGCCTATAAAAGAAAACAAATGCAGTTATCACATCTATAAATTGGTAAGCTGCAATAAAATACATGGTTTAATAACAGCTTTAATAACATCTGACATTCTATACAGTTTATAAAATGCCTCCTGTGTGACGGTGCGTAAATCAGCATAGGATTGCCATTGTTTGGTGCTTAGTTATAGAGTGTATTGTTGCAGCTGATTCAGCTTGGGTTAATTTTTGTTGCACAAATTAATCTGCCATCCTCACCACCTCAAATCGAACGGAAGGACACGTCCAGTCTTGGTCGTCTGTTAATCAAGGAGATCTTATCTGTCAGGCTTTAATGGAAACACAAATGTCAGCATTTTGATTGGGTGGAAAAGATTGGCGGATTTTTCTGACGTGGCTGTTTGTTTGGGATTCAAGACATCAATCATACCCCTTTCTCACCTCTCTGGGGAAGCTGTGTATTGGCAGCTATCGTGCTGCTTGACTGCTATCTTCCTGAAATCTTGGTGAACATTTGTAATCTGGAGCAACACTCTGCAATCTAATCACTTTGTGCTGATGGTCCAGAGAAGAGCTACTAAACTAGTACATGGATTGCAGGAAAAAACTTACCAGGAAAGGTTAAAGGACCTTAACATGTATAGCTTGGAAGAAAGAAGAGACAGAGGGGATATGATAGAAACTTTTAAATACATAAAGGGAATCAACTCGGAGGAGAGCATATTTAAAAGAAGAAAAACTACCACAAGAGGACACAGTTTTAAACTAGAGGGGCAAAGGTTTAAAAGTAATATGAGGAAGTATTACTTTACTGAGAGAGTAGTGGATGCATGGAATAACCTTCCTGCAGAAGTGGTAGCTGCAAATACAGTGAAGGAGTTTAAGCATGCATGGGATAGGCATAAGGCTATCCTTCATACAAGATAGGGCCAGGGACTATTCATAGGATTCAGATATATTGGGCAGACTAGATGGGCCAAATGGTTCTTATCTGCTGACACATTCTATGTTTCTATGGTCAAAGATGGTGTCCACGTATATGCTAACTGCAAGCTATTGGGACCTTTTTAGCATCGGATTATAATCACAGTTATAGATTTAGAATCCCCATCTCTTCCTCAGTCATGGGTAATATTCTATGTCCTGCTACTGCGGGCACTTTCAGGTTGTTGCCAAAGTGTCATGTGCATGTCATGTGATGCAACTGTATTCTCTGTTTAACCCTTTCACTGCAAGAGCCATTTTTTCATTTTTTAGAACACATTTTAGGCTCGAATAATACTTAAAAAGGTTGTAAAGGCTGTAAAGATAAAAAAACCTGTTCGCAGCATTCCTCCCAGCCCCCTCTCCCCCACTACTTACCTGAGCCCCATCACGAACCAGCATTGTGCACAAGAGCAGGGGCTCTCTATCCCCATTGGCTGAGACACAGCAGCAGAAATTGTCTCCTACTGCTGTCAATCACAGGTAGTAAGGAGAGAGCGGGGTGCGGGGTGTGTTGAAGACACACACAGGTGGCTCGGGAAGGGAGCACGCACGTGTGTCCCCATAGCAAGTGCCTTGCTATGTCGACACTCAGCAAGGGGGAGGGGCCCAGAGTGTCGGCGAGGGACCTGAGAGAAGGAGGATTAGAGCTGTTCTGTGCAAAACCACTGCACAGAGCATGTAAGTATAGCATGTTTGTTATTTTACTTTTATAAAAAGTTAGCCTTTAATATCACTTTTAGGCTGCATTCACCCCTCTGCGTTTGGAATCGTGGGCAGATTTGCTGAGATTCTGCCCGCATGAGATGCTATTCATTTGAATGGCACTTAAAATTGCGGTACGGTTCTGCCACAATTGTCACGCTATAAGTTGCTCTGCAATTGCGGCATCCCACATTGCGTGAAGCATGTTGGCCAAAAGTAGCTCCGGAACTTTTTTTTGGGCGACATGCTTCATGCACTGATTTATCTGCGACAGTCATGGCAGAACTGCACTGTGATTTTAGGTGCCATTCAAATGAATGGTATCTCAAATGTGTGTTCTGCGATTTGTTATTCACACCTCGCCACTTTGAAATTACGGGCAGATTCGCAGCAAACCTGCCCGCGATTCAAAACGCTGAGGTATGAATGCAGTCTGATCCCTTAAAACATTATGAGGTTAACTCTTTAAAACTGGAGCAGCCAGAATCTTAATCAGCTGTGAAAAGCAACCAATCCGCTTCTATCTTCAGCTTGTTCAGTTAAGCTTTATTAACGACAGATAGAAGCTGATTGGTTTGCTATGCACAACTACTCCAGATTCTAAATGCTCCAGTTTTGATAAATTCCCCTGTATATATTTTCTAAAAAATATAATGGTGGCAATTGCAGTTTTTATGTCCCACAGTAATTACACTGCTGTTTATCAAATCTACATTTTCAGTAACCAATACACATAAATTAATTTTGGTGCACAAAAAAAAACAATATAAAACCCTTTTTTTTTTTTGCGGTTGTGTAGAGTAAGTAGATAGTTACTATGTCAAGTCTTATTTTGCATGCCCATGAAATCTAGATCCAGTAGATTTGCTGAGTTCCCAGCTCCACTCACTAGTTACATTGTTGTACCAGTCTTCCCAGCTACACTCAGTAGACTTCTACATCAGAGCTTCCAGCTCCAACCAGTATACTGTGAGTTCCTTGCTCCACCAACCAGAGAGCAATAGAATAGTGTTGTACTTGATATCCCAGCTCTGCCCACTAGCTACAGTTCTGCACCATAGTTCCCAGCACTGGGCACACCAGACCCTAGATATCTGAGTGTTGGAATTACAGGTTGGGTAGGTGTTGGAGTTATATGGGAAGAATAGTGCTGAATAGGATTACAGGGATTACTGTGAGGGGCACGTCTGGGTAGGGCATCACTCTCTGCACCCTGAGACTACCTGAATCAGATCTTAAGAGCTTAAAGCCAACATAACACTGATTATATAGTGTGCTTCATCATTATAACAATACAAGTTTCATTTCCACGCACAGACAAGTCAGACAGTGTTAAAATCTCAAGAAACAAGATGGCTGCTGACATCCGCCTGCTGAGAGCTCTGGTTGCTGTGGTAACAGTAATGCCGCCGAGTCAAGGAAGAGATAATATATATTTTTAGCCATGGAAAAGATTGATGTTACATGGAAGAGATTTCAGTGACACGCATGAATCGGGACACTGTATAAGGCAAGATTTTCTTGTATTATTACAGAGAGAGATGAATCTTTGGCCCGGAGGAAAGGTCTCTCTCCCCTGACTTTGTGGGTGTTGATTTGGAGGTGCTGCATCTGGTTGAAGTGGGGAAATCATCCACTGGGTTGGTGACCTCTATGGACAGGAGGAAGAAATCAAAATACTGTTCATATACAATAGGAACTCATTTAAAATATGCAACAGGTTCTCTTTGGATGTGTGTGATAGTTTCTGATTTACCCCCTTATGTATTTAAACATCTAAAGTAATTAATAGAGGTTCAGCTGTAACTGGCTGATAAACTCGATTGAAAAGCATAAAATATCAGTAAGCCACTTTCAGTCATGGATGGAGATGACAGGATACATTGTCCCTGCAATTGAATGTTGCATGCTCAAGGTGACATTACAAAACAGTCTCACTTGTTGCTTCATTATTGAAAATTCAACAGAATGAGTGAGACGCCTTCACTTGGCTACACTTTGGCTGCAGGAACAGAGTGCTATGGAATAAAGATTTCAGTACTAGAGCATCTGAAATATAAAAGAAGGCACTGAGTGGCTTGACCTGTCCACCTCCAACAATACATTATACTGTACATTTTGGCTGCCTCCTAGCCAATGGGTATGAGCTATAGTACCCCGACAGCTTTGGATACATCAGGTGGGAGGTGCTGTGATTTGTATTGCCACCTGATTCTGATTGCCTGCCTCCTTTTGTGCTTTCCCTCCCAATAAATCTCCTTATTTCTGGCGCCTCCTCACTGGGGGGGTTCTGGGAAGTTTCTGCCACCATCAGATAGCACATTAGGTTTGTTTTCTATGCCAGAGGCTGCAGTCATCCTGCATTCATTTAAATTCAATTATTGGGAAGTTACAGAACGTATAGAAGTGGGTCAGTGTTTTCCCACTGCCTCCCGCCGCCCTGCGCTGCTCATCCCCAGGCTGTAGACTCTTGTCAATCGCCCATTAATTGCTGCGGGGTGTCTCTTTAGCAGGGTATTGTGGGTAAACATGGTATCAAGGCGAGCAGCGCGCTCTAGAGATGTTGCCGGGGGAAACACAATCTGTCTATGTCTTATATTTGTTCTCCGTTTATAATGGGGGGAGTGTGAGGGATCTGGGCCGCAGCATTGTAGGTTTTAATGCAGATTTAAGTAGCTGCTTTACATAGAGCAATCGCTGACGGGAGATTGATGGCGTACCTGGAGGATAAATCAGACGCTGAACATTTACAGAGCTTGTAGACAGAGATTTTAACCAGCTGTACTAACCAATCATTAACTGTAATCAGGCAAGTTGTAAAGGTGAAAATATAATTTATACTGGAGCATGAAAGATTATCTACAAACAGGCTGTGACAACATTTTTGAATGGCCATGTTACAGCTTCAGACTATAGAGACATTGGGACGATGCAGAGGGGGTTAGGGAGGGGAGGGACAATACCCAACGCACAAACAGCTTTCTTACTAGAAATGCATTATAAGAAAAGTACTGACAGTCAGCCTAACAAAAGTGAATAGGCCACACAGCAAGGTAACATGAGTGCGAAATATCTTTTTGTGTGAATCAGATACTTTACATATGTAGTTGTGAATATTATTGGTAGCACTTTCACACTTTGTTTTGTTTGGATGAAATACAGTGCCTTGAAAAAGTATTCCACATTTTGTCATATTACAACCAAAAACATAATTCTATTGTATTGGGATTTTACGTGATCGACCAACACAAAGTGGCACATAATTGTGAAGTGGAAGAAAAATGATAAATGGTTTTCAAACATTTTTTTCCAAAATAAATACCTGAAAAAAGTGGTGTGCATTAGTATTCATCCCCCTTTAGCCCGCGTTCACATCGGGCCTATGTGACATGCGATTTGACATGTGAAATCGCATGCCAAATTGGAGCCTATTGTCCGCAACAGCACCATCCAAATCAGCGCGACCCCGACTTTGTGGCTACGCACCGATTCCCACTAGTAGTTTATGCACTACTTTTGGTGACTTTGGGGGTGATTTCAATAGACCTCTGTGAAGGATGTCTGTCCTCCCCCCCCCCCCTTTTTTTTTTTTACCTGAACCTGATTCGATCCAGCGATGTGCAGGAGCGCAGCGTCTCAAGCCGCTGTCTCTCTCCTCATTGGACAGATTGATAGCAGCAGGAGCCACTGGCTTCGGCTGCTGTCAATCAAATCCCTAACATGGGAGCAGGGGGCGTGGACGAGTCCCACTGTCTGTGTCAATGGACGCAGTAGCGGGACCCAGGAGCGAGCCCGCATGTGTGCCCCCATGGAAGCGTCTACCTAAGAGGAGCTTCTAGTTCTCTACTGCTAATCACATGTTCAAAAAAAAGGCTTTGGAATACAGACTAAAAATAAAAAAATAATATAAATAAACGGTTTTAAACTGTCATAAAAATATATATTTGAAATCCAATCTTTATTATTATTTGCTGGTAACATGGTGTGGGCGGATTTCTGCCTGTTTTAATGTGAAGCCTCCATCAATCTACATGTATTATCCCAACCCCATTGTGCTTAGCTGGTTAGTGGGCATGGAGGAGGGAAGGAGTGGGCTGTCATTTACCACGGTGTATACTCCCACATGTTTGACTCCATAGTCACGTGGGCTGCTCAGATGTGATAGAGAAGAAATGCTCAGAATAGAAACTCACTGAAAACTGAGCATGTGCAGAGCTGCCAGCATTGCTCTGCAAAATCCCCAACTGCATTGGGTACCTGAACAGAAGGGAGAGTAAACAGCAGGATCAACCAGGTTTTTTGCAGAATGCAGAAAATGAATCTCATAGTGTCAGTGGGTATGAACAGCATTTAAGTTGTTTTACAGCATCTATTGATAGTTTTTTATGATGTTGGTTTAGTGATACTTTAATATTGATAAATGTAAGGTAATATACTTGGAGACTAAAAATATGAATGCAGGTTACATGCTATGGGGGGAAACTCTGGGGGAATTCAGGATGGAAAAGGATATGGTAGACCACAGGCTTATCAATAGTAGGCAGTGCCAAGCTGCAGCAAGCAAAGTTAGCATGTATTAAGAAGAGATAAGACTATAATTCTAATACAGTACAAAACTCTGGTTTGCCCACATCATGAATTTGCCATCCAGTTCTGGTCACCAGTCCACAGGAGGGATATGCTGGAGCGAGTCCAGAGAAGGGCAACAAAGCTGATAAAGGGGGCTGGAGGACCTAAGTTATGAGGAGTGGCTGCAAACATTAAACTTATTCTACCTGGAAAAGAGATGATTAAGAGGAGATATGATTGCAATATATAAATATCTAAATGGTGATTCTAGCATAGAGAAAAAAAACTATCAAGTCTCAGGTCACTTAAGAAGACATGTGGCCACTTAATGAAGCTGGATGAGAAGCAGTTAGCCTTAAAGTGTTACATGTTTACATTAATAAAGAGGAAATCCATGAGTTTCCTGCACTAGACACATTGTCAGCCTGATGCAGAATGACTGCATATTTAGCAAACATTCTAGCTGACTTGAGTATGACTGGCCTCTGTTATTGTAGCTATGAGTTCCTGCTGTTGTTATTGTCTGGACTTCCAAGATGCAGAGCCACCGCTGGTGGATGCAGCACATTATCTGGGACCGACAGGACAGACAAGACTGCAAATACATCTAAAGCTAGCCATACACTATTTTGCTTTATCTCATCATAAATAGCCCTGTAGCATAGTTACATAGTTAGTGAGGCTGAAAAAAGACACCAGTCCATCCAGTTCAACCTATGATGAGTGTGTGTGTGTATTTATGTCAATAGTACATTGTATACCCCTGTATGTTGTGGTTGTTAAGGTGCCCATCTAATAGTTTTTTTAAACTATCAATGCTCCTCACTGATATCACTGCTTGTGGAAGAGAGTTCCACATCCTTACTGCTCTGACGGTATAGAACCCTTTAAGCAGTTTAAGGTTAAACTGCGTCTCTTCTATTTTTAGCGAATGGTCGCGAGTCTTTTTGTATTCCCTTTAACTGAATAGTTTGTTCCCTTACTAGAGTCACCAGTACGGTATTTTTACATTGATATCATATCCCCTCTCAAGCGTCTCTTCTCCACAGAGAATAAGTTCAATGCTTGTAGTCATTCCTCATAGCGGAGATCCTCAAGTCCCTTTATTAGCTTTGTTGCCCTTCTCTGGACTCTCTCCAGTTCCAGCACATCCTTCCTGAGGACCGACGGCATACCACCGGGAGACCCGGGCAACCAGCCTGCACGGCCGCCAAAGACCCGATCAAAGCCACATTCGGCTCTGATCGGGTCTCCATGCAAAAACCCAGAAGTGATGTCATGACATCACTTCTGGGTACTGGCGACAGATTAAAAAAAATGACAGCATTCAAAACAGCCAAACTTGGCGTTTTGAATGCTTTTAAGTGCAGAGGAGGGGTTTGGAGTCTTTTAGACCCCCAGATCCCTCCACACGAGTACCTGTCAAGTAAAAAAATAATGACCAAAATATCGGTATAGGCAATGAAAAAACTATATCAGTCGATCACTACTCCAAATGCAGCCGGACCAGAGTTTTGTAGAGTGGGAGAATTATTGTTTTATCTCTGGAGTAAATCCCCTTTTTAATACATGCCAATATTCAGTTGGCTTTGCTTGCAGCAGCTTGGCATTGCATGCCATTGCTGAGCTTGTCGTCTACTAGGACCCCAGATACTTTTCCATCTTTGATTTCCCCAAAGGCTCTCCCCCTAGTGAGTAAGTTGCGTTTGTATTTCTTGCGCCCAAAGGCATTACCTTACATTTTCAACATGAACCCTCATTTACCATGTAGATGCCCACCCCATTATTTTGTTCAGGTCATCCTGTAAAATTACCACATCCTGCATAGAAGTTATTGCCCTGCTTAATTTAGTATCTTCTGCAAATACAGAGATTGAGCTGTTTATCCCATTCTCTTGGTCGTGTATGAATAAATTAAATAGGATTGGTCCCAGGACCGATCCTTGGGGACCCCAATTTCCACAACAGACCATTCCGAGTACTCCCCATTTATCACCACCCTTTGGACTCGCCCCTGCAGAGTTTTTAATCCAGGTACTCACTCTATGGTCCATACCTACGTACCTTAGTTTGTACAGTAAACGTTTGTGGGGAACTGTATTAAATGCCTTTGCAAAATCCACATACACCACATCCACAGGCCTTCCTTTATCTAGATGGCAGCACACATAGAAGGTTAACAGATTGGTCTGGCAAGAGCGATTTTTCATGAATCCATGCTGATTACTACTAACAATACTGTTTTCATTACTAAAGTCCTGTATATAGTCCCTTATCATCCCCTCCAATATGTTACAGACTATTGCCCGGGATAATATCTTGCCCCTTTTTCAAATATTGTTACCGCAAGACAATTGCGCGGTCGTGCGACGCTGTACCTAAACGAATTTGACGTCCTTTTTTTCCCACAAACAAAGCTTTCTTTTGGTGGTATTTGATCACCTGTGCGATTTTTTGATCATGCGCTATAAACAAAAAAAGAGCGTCAATTCTGCAAAAATAGCAATATTTTTCACATTTTTTATATGAAATTCCCCCCAAAAAAATTGTAAAAATCAAAAATTTTTAACATTTTCGGCCAATTTGTTTTATGCAACCTATGTTTGGTAAAAAAAATCGCAAAAAGCGTATTTTGATTGGTTTGCGCAAAAGTTATTGCGTTTACTAACAAAGGGAAAGATTTTTGGCATTTTTGTTGTTTTTTTTTGTAACGCGTAATGGCGGTGATCTGCGATTTTTTTTTTTGCGGTACTGCGGCATTGCGGCGGACAGATCGGACCCTTGACTGACATTTTGACACTTTTGGGGTTACCAGTGACATTACTACAGTAATCAGTGCTATACATATGCACTGTTACTGTAAAATTACACTGGCAGTGAAGGGGTTAACTTTATTTGAGAGGGAGGGGCTGTGTGTGTCCCTAGGGGCGTGATTCTAACTGTGATTGGCTGTGGGTTGAACCGTAGAAACAGTGATCAACGGTCCTACATAGTAGAACCGTGTGATCAGTTTCTACACAGGGGAGAATGACAGGCGGCTTGTTTACACTAGCCGCCTGACTTTCTCCCTCTGCAGTGGCGATCGCAGAGTGACCGGTGGACATCGGGTCCGCCGGTCACACGCGCGGGGGGGTCCGTGACCACACGGGAGCGCGCCTCCGGCGGCGCACGCTCGCTCCCTAGACCCTCACAGGCTAGCGACGTAGATCTACGTCACTTTGCCTGTGAGGGGCTGACTGCCGACGTAAATCATCGTTAGGCAGTCGGCAAGTGGTTAAAGAACCTCGGGTGCAAGCCATCTGGTCCTGGTGACTTATTTATGTTAAGTTTTTCAAGTATAGTTCTGAGCATCTCAGGCCTTCAGTAACTGTATAGTAAACTTTGGTAAACCTCTCTGTATCAGGATCTCGCTCCTCTAACTTTGCCATTCTTGCTTCAATGAGATGAAAAGCTTCAGCTAACTGCTTTTTCAATTTTGAAGTTTCTAGGTCCTGATTTTCTTCCCTAAATGCTATCATCTGCTGCTCTAGTTCAATAAGGTCTTCATTGGTTAATTCTTTGCCATGGGAGTCCAGTAACTCAGTGATATCCTTTTCACTGATTTCCAACTGCAGTTGATTACCAATAGCAACCACAGCTTGCCTGGTTTTGGCGATTTCTTCATCTGTAAACCCCAGAAATTCTTGTGTGAATTGGGGGCACAATTTGTTACAAACTCCTCTTAGATTTGTTTCTTTCACTTCATCCCAAGCATCAGCAATATTTTTGATGGCATCATAAATGTTATAATTCTTCCAGAACTCTCTTAAGGTCATCTCATCCTTTTGAGTAGCCCTGCCAGCTTGTGAGAATGTCCTCTGTAAATAATAGGCCTTAAAGGAGGCTATGACTCCTTGATCCATTGGCTGAAGTAATGATGTGGTGTTGGGGGGTAGAAATACCACCTTAACATTGGGGTACATGTCAACTAAAGTGTATGGATGTCCAGGGGCATTGTCAAGGAGAAGAAGAATTTTAAAGGGAATGTTTTTGCTAAAGCAATAACGTTCAACAGCAGGGACAAAGTTGTTCAAAAACCATTCTTCAAAGAGTGTAACTGTAGCCCAAGCCTTTGAATTTGCCCTCCAAATAACAGGAAGCGATGCCTTAGTGACATTTCATAGTGCCCTCGGATTTAAGAAGTGATGCACTAGCAAAGGCTTGAGCTTTTAATCCCCAGATGCATTGCCCCCAAGTAATATAGTCAGCCTGTCCTTTGATGCCTAATGTCCTGGTGCACTTTTTTTCCTCTTTTGAAATGTAGGTCCTCTCTGGCATTTTTTTTCCAAGATCAGCCAGTTTCGTCTACAATAAAAATTTGTTCTGGCAAATAACCTCGGTCATCAATAATATCTTCCAATATCTTGGGCAAATCATTTGCAGCACTTACAACGGCACTCGCTGCTTCATCTTGAACTTTAATATTATGAAAATTAGCTCTTTCTTTTAAGCGATTAGCCCCGTACGCACGTAGCGATTTTCGGCCGCAAATATTCGGCCACCGACCGATCGGCCGATTGTCGGCTTGTTAGTATGATGCTTCCGACAACCGACTGCGACTTTTCGGCCGAACAGAATCTGGCGTGCAGACTTTAAAATTTTTGTTGGCCAACACCAGAACGGCCGATTGTTCCTCAGTCAGTACAGAATTCGGCCGACAAACAGCAGATGAGCAAGACTGGGCATGCTCAGAGAAGAAAAAACACACGGAATGTAAACCATCACATTACATCACCTCTGCAGTCGGCTGTTGTTGGCCGACAAAATTAGTGTGCAGTCTTTATCACTTTTCAACCGACAGGACAGCACCGGACAAAAGACGGCCGAAGTGAACAAGAAGAAAAAGAAAAGCGTAGCAGCCAGCCAATTTATTACCAATTTATTGGTATTTATAATGTAAAACAGGTACTATACTGTATAAAAACACTCACTGTCTATAAGGCTCATCAGTTGGATATGCCCGCTTGTTGTGCCTCTTCAGCCTGCAGCAGCAGTGGTCCCTGACCCTCAGAGCCGTCCAGCAGTGCGGGATCCAGTACAAGGGCTAAAAGAGACCCAGAAGGATAGTTACATTCAAGACCAAGCAGTAAAAATTCCAAAAAAGGCTATATTGATCAATTTCTGTTTAACCACTTGCCGTCTGCCTACAGTAATAATACTGCGGCAAAGTGGCTCGTTATCGTCTGACGACGTAGATCCCCGAATTTCGTTTGGATATGGCGTCGCACGGCCGCGCAATTGTCAGTTAAATTCGCACAGCGCCGAATCGCAAAAAGTGGCCCAGACGTAAGACAGCAAAATCCTCTAGTGCTAAAGTGGTTAAACAATGAAAAATGGTTTAAAAACGCACACAATTGAATGGGATCTCCACATTGGCAAATTACATGAGCTCATGCTGGGACACAGAGATAATTCTGTACTGTAACACAGTCCTGCTATCCTAGAAGTTACAGGTACAAGTACAGGGCATACTCCGAATAGTAATAAGCACAGAGTACAGAACTGTAATCTCACCAGCTCCACAGGTTCCAGATGCTTCTGGCCATGCAGTCCTGTATGTGGGGCATACAGTACATGTAGTACTGCAGTGTGTGATGTGTCTGGAGCTGCAGGATGGCTGCTCGGCGGTATCCAGGACCAGCGTGGAGCGCAAGCAGCCGGCAGTAACGTTCGTAAGTAGGAGTCGTTCGCAAATCTAATGTTCGTAATTCGGGGACTGCCTACACTGCTGATGCAATGCACCGCACTGGATTAGGTGTGAAGGTGTGTGTGCGTTAACACAATGCACCAGTGTCAAAGTGTTATTGGTAAAGGTGCACCAAATAGAAATTTTGGTGCTGGAACGGAAAATATATACAAACCCAAATCCAAAAAAGTTGGGACACTGTACAAATTGTGAGTAAAAAAGGAATGGACTAATTTACAAATCTCATAAACTTATATTTTATTCACAATATAATATAGATAATATATCAAATGTTGAAAGTGAGACATTTTGAAATATCATGCCAAATATTGGTTCATTTTGGATTTCATGAGAGCTACACATTCCAAAAAAGTTGGGACAGGTAGCAATAAGAGGCCGGAAAAGTTAAATGTACGTTTAAGGAATAGCTAGAGGACCAATTTGCAACTTATTAGGTCAATTGGCAACATGATTGGGTAAAAAAAGAGCCTCTCAGAGTGGCAGTGTCTCTCAGAAATCAAGATGGGCAGAGGATCACCAATTCCCCCAATGCTGCGGCGAAAAATAGTGGAGCAATATCAGAAAGGAGTTTCTCAGAGAAAAATTTGAAAGAGTTTGGAGTTATCATCATCTACAGTACATAATATCATCCAAAGATTCAGAGAATCTGGAACAATCTCTGTGTATAAGGGTCAAGGCCAGAAAACCATACTGGATGCCCGTGATCTTCGGTCCCTTAGACGGCACTGCATCACATACAGGAATGCTACTGTAATGGAAAACACAACATGGGCTCAGGAATACTTCCAGAAAACATTGTCGGTGAACACAATCCACCATGCCATTCGTTATTGCCATCTAAAACTCGATAGGCCAAAAAAGAAGCCATATCTAAACATGATCCAGAGAAGCACATGCGTTTTCTCTGGGCCAAGGCTCATTTAAAATGGTCTGTGGCAAAGTGGAAAACTGTTCTGTGGTCAGACGAATCAAAATTTGAAGTTCTTTTTGGAAAACTGGAACGCCATGTCATCCGGACTAAAGAGGACAAGGACAACCCAAGTTGTTATCAGCGCTCAGTTCAGAAGCCTGCATCTCTGATGGTATGGGGTTGCATGAGTGCGTGTGGCATGGGCAGGTTACACATCTGGAAAGGCATCATCAATGCTGAAATCTATATCCAAGTTCTAGAACAACATATGCTCCCATCCAGACGTTGTCTCTTTCAGGGAAGACCTTGCATTTTCCAACATGACAATGCCAGACCACATACTGCATCAATTACAACATCATGGCTGCGTAGAAGAAGGATCCGGGTACTGAAATGGCCAGCCTGCAGTCCAGATTTTTCACCTATAGAAAACATTGGCGCATCATAAAGAGGAAGATGCGACAAAGAAGACCTAAGGCAGTTGAGCAACTGGAAACCTGTATTAGATAAGAATGGGACAAAATTCCTATTCCTAAACTTGAGAAACTTGTCTCCTCAGTCCCCAGATGTTTGCAGACTGTTATAAAAAGAAGAGGGGATGCCACACAGTGGTAAACATGGCCTTGTCCCAACTTTTTTGAGATGTGTTGATGCCATGAAATTTAAAATCAACTTATTTTTCCTGTAAAATGATACATTTTCTCAGTTTAAACATTTGATATGTCATCTATGTTGTATTCTGAATAAAATATTGAAATTTGAAACTTCCCCATCATTGCATTGTTTTTATTCACAATTTGTACAGTGTCCCAACTTTTTTGGAATCGGGTTTGTATATTTATATATATAATTTTATTATATTTACCTTTTAAATTATCAGGAATTTAAATGAATAGGAATTCATTTTCAGCCATTATCGGTACCTTTAGTGCAAGAAAAGCGCATCCCTTTAAATTCCATGTATGTTTTCACACTGGTCTGTTGCGCTTCCATTGTAGTTTTGAAAATTTAGCTTGCTGCATTTTTTGTCAGTTAAAAAAACACACCAAAAATGCACCTCCCTGTTGAAATGCATTGAAAATGCTGCAAGAACGTATCAATAACATACCCATTTTATGTTTTTGATGCAGTTTTTGAGACACATGACCTGTGATAAACACAGTAAAGTATTTTTGGGGCAGCTTTTTCTCTATCGGAAAAATGCTGAAAACATAATTTTCAGCTGTTCTAGTTCACCAAAATTTTGGTGCATCTCTAGTTATTGAGCCTTTAGACTGCAGTGACCCAACAGCTCTGCGATTGGTCCAAAATAATTATTATTTTTATTATTGCAGGAATATCCATAGTGCCAACAATTTACGCAGCGCTTTACATACTGTACATTCACATCAGTCCCTGCCCTCAAGGAGCTTACACCCTAAGGTCCCTACATCATACGCATACATACACATACTAGTGTCAATAAAGACAGGAGTGTCTGGGGTACCCAGGGGAAACCCACAAAAGTCGGGAGTAGAACATGCAAACTCCATACAGGTAGTATCTTGGATAGGATTTGAACCAAGGACACTAGTGCTACAAGGGAGAAGTGCTAACTTCAATTTTCAGTAATTTTCAGTAATGCTTTGTAACTTGTTATCTGCCAGGAGTTAGGCTTGGTTCACACCTATGCATTTTTATTGCTTTTATTGCAGAAAACGCACTACAGTCCATTTAACATGGTTTCCTCTAAGACACATTTACATCTATGCTTTTTTTTCAGCCACTGCATTTTTTGTCAAGTGTTAGGGACTTTTTTAAAAGCAAACCGGTGCGTTTTGTTCAGTAGACTTCAATGGAGAAACTGCAGAAAAGCATTAGTGTGTTGTGTTTTTTAATTTACTCAACAACAAATTAGCCAAAAAGTTAAAAAAAAAGCATAAGGCTGCATTCAAATGTCAGCGTATTGATTGCGGGCAGAATTGCCGCTATTCCGCCCGCGATCCGGAAATCATTGCAAATCGCGGGACGCCTGTGCATTGCCCGTGATTTGCAATAGCACCCCAAATGCTGTGTGATGTTGCCGCGATTTCCTCCTGCCGAATCGCAGTAACATCGCGCAAAAAAAAATCACGGGACGCATTACGCCCAAAAAAGTACAAGAGCTTCTTTGGAGCGTAATGCGTCCCGTGATTTTTTTTGCGCGAGTCCACTTGGTTCACTTTTTCATGCGATTTTTTTTATGTGTTTTTCATTTTTTAGGCTGCATTCACATGTCAGCGTATTGATCGCGGGCAGAATCGCCGAGATTCCGCCCGCGATCAATACGCTGACATGTGAATGCAGCCTAAAAAATGAAAAACACATAAAAAAAAAACGCATGAAAAAGTGAACCAAGCCTTAACCCTCATTCACATTGAACGCGGCTTTGTAATTGTGTGGTTTCATCTGGACTCGCGTGATTTCAAAGCTGCATTTCAGTCCAACTTTGGGAGGCGACTTGAAAGACATCTGTGCGGGTTCATGTATAGATGTCTATTGAAGTCACCCCCGAAGTCACCAAAAGTAGTGCAGGAACTGCTTTTGGAAATCAGTGCAGCACCGATTGGGGCGGTGCTATTGCCGGCAATAGGCTGCGATTTGACCCGTCAAATCGCGCTGATGTGAACAGGGGTTTAGGGAGATTTCATGTGCTCCTTGCCAGGACAGCGCTGGAAGTGGAGGTGGAAGATTTAACTGTGTACATGGCCTGAGTTGACAGTTCACACTCAATGTCCTCATTCTTGTGTCCAGTCAGCTTGGTTTGCTCTGGTACTGCTCAGGGCAGCCCCTCATAAATGAGGAGGGGCCCCTGTGCTGGCAATGTGGGGCCCCAGAATAAAGTCATCCTGGTAAATGCAGCACCTGATCCACTCTACTGGACAAAGAGCAATGTGCAGGATGGGGAGGAATCTGCCAGAGCCCATCCCAGATCCCTGTGGGGGGGGGGGGGGGGTATTGTGCTGTGAGCTTGTAGAGGGCAGCACTCCGCCCCACACACTGTGATACATAGATACATTGTAACACCGACTTCACCCTGATACAATCAGCTACAATGTAACAGCAGCATATCCAGCTGCACTGACTGCACACTGCTCTACACTGGCACTCTGTGCAGGGAGGAGACGCTGGGGGATGTGAGCTCAGTTCCCAAGCTGGAGACACACACAATATGATACTGCTGCTGCTGATCTGTTCTCCTAGATCTGAGCCCCTGGAGGGGGAGCGGGGTAAGTGTAGGGGACTCTGATGGATGGGGGGGGGGTCGGATACTGAAAATGTATTGATTGTACAACTCCAGAATAGTCTGAGCTGTGCATGGCTCATTGTTCTGTGTGCACCATTGTCTGGATTGTGTGCTGGCTGTGCACTGTGTACTCTGGAACACACAGAATGTCAGCTGGGTGTTAGCTCTGTATAATACAGATATTGTTTCTGTTATATAGCCTGTCCTCTATGTGCTCTCGTATACTGGCTGTGTATTGTGTACCGTGTCCTGTAGATCTTCCTGTGCTGTTCACTGTACAGTATAATGTGGATGGTATACAAAATACATTGTGCTGATGGTATATAGTGTATACAGTGAGCTGGGTCTGAGGTCAGCAAAGTTGGTGCAGCAGCTGTGGATGGTTAGGCTCATAGCTGACATGTCTTTGTAGCTCTCATTAACCCCTTACTATCCCCACCGCAGAAGCTGAGGGTCAGGATGGGGTGTATGGTATTAGAGCAGCCAGTGACTCTGCGTCACCCTCTGTATATGGAGAAGATGCTAAGCTGTGTTCTGTATATGGAAGGATGGTATAAAGATGCAGGCTGTGCTCTGTATATGGGGGGGGGGGGGGTGGCATAGAGATGGTGCTAGGCTGTGCTCTGTATATGGGGGGATGGCACAGAGATAGTGTCAGGCTGTGCTCTGTATATAGGAGATGGCATAGAGATGGTGCCGGGCTGAGCTCTGTGTATAGGGGGATGGCACAGAGAGGTTGCAGGACTGTGCTCTGTATATGGGGGTTGGCACTGAGATGGTGTTAATCTGTGCTCTGTATATGGGGGGATGGCACAGAGATGGTGTTAGGCTGTGCTCTGTATATGGGGGGATGGCACAGAGATGGTGCTGGACTGTGCTCTTTACATGGGGGGGTGGCACAGAGATGGTGCTGGGCTGTGCTCTGTATATGGGGGGGGGGGGTTATATGAAAGATGGTGCTGGGCTGTGCTCTGTATAGGGGGGGAGTGGCACAGAGATAGTTCTGGGCTGTGCTCTGTATATGGGGGGGGGGGGGGCTCAGAGATGATGCTGGGCTGAGCTCTGTATATGGGGAGATGGCACAGAGACGGTGCTGAGCTGTAATCTGTAAATTGAGGGATGGCACAGAGATGGTGGTGAGCTGTGCTCTAAATAGGGAGGGATGGCATAGCGGGTGCTAGGCTGTGTTCTGTATATTGAGGGGTGGCACAGAAATGGTGCTGGGCTGTACTCTGTATATGGGGGGATGGCACATGAATAGTGATGGGCTGTGCTCTGTATATGGGGGTTGGCACATGGTTAGTGCTGGGTTATGCTCTGAATTTGGAGGGATGGCACATGGATAGTGCTGGGTTGGGCTCTGTATATAGGGGATGGCACATGGTTGGTGCTGGGTTATGCTCAGACTATGGAGGGATGGTGCCCGGTATATGGAGGGGATGACAGAGAGATGGTGCCAAGCAGTGTTCTGTAAAATAAGTGATGGCGCTGAGCTTTGCTCTGTATGTGGAGGGACAGCACAGAGAAGGAGCTGGGCTGTGCGCTTCATATAGGGGCATGGCATAGAGATGATGCCGGGCTGTGTTCTGTATATAGGGGGATAGCACAGGGATGGTGGCGGGCTTAACTCTGTATATGAAGGGACAGCACAGAAATGGTGTTGGGCTGTGCGCTGTATATAAGGGATGGCACAGAGATGGTGCCGGGCTGTGCTCTGTATCTTAGGGGATGGCATAGAGATGGTGCCGGAATGTGTTCTGTATACAGGGGGGACATTTCTTTGTTTATGGGGGGATGGCAGAGGTACGATGGGCTGTGCCCTGTAAATTGAGGGATGGTACAGAGATGGTGTCGGACTGTGCTCTGTATTTAGGGGGATGGCACAGAGATGGTGCCTGGGCTGTGCTCTGTATTAAGGGGTGGCACAGCGATGGTGCCGAGCTGTGCTCTTTATATAGGGGGATGGCACAGAGATGGTGTTGGGCTGTGTTCTGTTTATGAAGGGATGGCGCAGAGATGGTTCTGGGGTGTGCTCTGTATATAGGGGAGGGCACAGAGATGGTGTCGGACTGTGTTCTGAATAGGGGGATGGCACAGAGATGGTGCCGGGCTGTGTTCCATATATAGGGGATGCCACAGAGATGGTGCCGGGCTGTGTTCTGTATATAGGGGGATGGCACAGAGATGGTGTCGGGCTGTGTCCTGTATATAGGGAGATAGCACAGAGATGGTACAGGGCTGTGTTCTGTATTTAGGGGGATGGTACAGAGATGGTGGGGGGCTTTGCTGTGTATATGGAGGGACAGCACAGAGATGGTGCTGGGCTGTGCTCTATATATAAGTAATGGCACAGAGATGATGTTGGGCTGTGTTCTCTATAAAGGGGGAAGGCACATATATGGTGTCGGGCTGTGTTCTGTATATAGGGGGTGGCACAGAGATGGTGCCGGGCTGTGCTCTGTATATGGAGGGATGGCACAAAGATGGTGCTGGGCTGTGCTCTGTATATAAGGGGGTGGGATAGAGATGGTGCCGGGATGTGTTCTATATATAGGGGGATGGCACAGAATTGGTTCTGGACTTTTCTCTGTATATGGGGGGGATGGCAGAGATACGATGGGCTGTGCCTTGTATATTGAGGTATGGTACAGAGATGGTACTGAGCTGTGCTCTGTATATATGGGATGGTGCTGGGCTGTGTTCTGTATATAAGGGATGGCACAGAGATGGTGCCGGGCTGTGTTTTGTATATAGGGGGATAGTACAGAGATGGTGTTGGGCTGTACTATGTATATAGGGGATGGCACAGAGATGGTGCCGGGCTGTGCTCTGTATATAGGGGGTGGCACAGAGATGGTACCGGACTATGCTCTGTATATAGGGGGATAGCACAGACATGGTGTTGGGCTGTGCTCTGTATATAGGGGATGGCACAGAGATGGTACCGGGCTATGCTCTGTATATAGGGGATGACAAAGAGATGATGTCGGGCTGTGCTCTGTATATAGGGGGATGGCACAGAGATGGTACCGGACTATGCTCTGTATATAGGGGATGGCACAGAGATGATGTCGGGCTGTGCTCTGTATATAGGGGGTGGCACAGAGATGGTACCGGACTATGCTCTGTATATAGGGGGATAGCACAGACATGGTGTTGGGCTGTGTTCTGTATATAGGGGATGGCACAGAGATGGTACCGGGCTATGCTCTGTATATAGGGGATGGCACAGAGATGATGTCAGGCTGTGCTCTGTATATAGGGGGATGGCACAGAGATGGTGCCAGGCTGTGTTCTGTATATAGGGGGATGGCACAGAGATGGTACTCAGCTGTGTTCTGTATATAGGGGGATAGCACAGAGATGGTGCCAGGCTGTGCTCTTTATATGGGGGGATGGCACAGAAATGATGCTGGGCTTTGCTCTGTATATGGGGGGGGGGGGGGGGTGGTAGAGATTCGGTCATGGGCTGTGCCCTGCATATTGAAAGATGGTACAGAGATAGTGCCTGGCTGTGCTCATCATATGGAGGAATGTCTGTATATGTTGTAGTGATACCATTGAATTCAGTTCTTTCAGTGTTCCACTGTAATGGCATTTTGCTGTCTCGTTTCTCACTGTTGTGTGATATACTGTAAGCGTGCCACGAGCGATTAATACTTTTTAGGGTGGAGTATTATATGGTTCTACAGAAGAGGCCTCGGTGCTCACCAGACTTGTACATTTAGTCTATTTATCCAATGGGAGGCCTGGCTTAGCCTGTTGGTGATATCACATGCAGTACACAGGTGACAGGAAATTCCTGGACCTGGCTTATCAGTGAATGTTGAAGGTTAATCATTAAACTCGATTGTATGAATATAATGCGTATATACAGAGGTGTGCAAAGCGGCCCACAGGAGGATGACCCATGTTGGAGCCTTTATACAGAGCATTACCATTCTAAAGCTTAAAGTCACTTCCATGAGAATACGTTATATTTTTTTCTTGTCATCATTGTCAGTAGTTTAGGGCCCAGCAGATGGACATAATGACACAATGAAATGGCATTGGACATATACAGACAGATGAACATGAACAACCGGCTCACTGCCCATTGTGCTTTTAGTGAAACGGGAGGAAAGTAGAGATTCTACACACAGAGATCAATCAAATTGTGGCTGCCATTTTATTTATTTTTAGAGGGCAGAGTAGACAGTGAAAAAAAACCTCTAATTGGCTGTTACTTTACCCTCAATATTTTTAATCTTCTCAGACAGTGTTATATTAACAACAGTGGTACTGTTGCCTCCCTGCTACAAATTTATTCTGATATCCCAGTAGCTAATAGTAGTAGGTACAAGAGTGTCTGGTTGTAACTGGAATTTCAGTGTCCATTAAGGCTTTCAAGCCATAATAGAGACTGCCATCCTGGGAAGGTGAATAGAATAGTCTGTTATCTAGTGGGGGTCATTGGAGTAAATATAGAAACGATTCCTCATCAGCATGACAGACAGGTACCCAGTAACATATAGATATAATATATTTCTATACACATTGTTCTCATTATGCTTATGTTACCCCTGGTATGATGGCCTTCTGTACTGTGTCTGTCCTGCAGACTTTTTCTCATTCAACATTTCCTCCCATCCAAAGCAGCAGATGGCTTTTCTTGCTGGCCATAAAATCGTTTCCTGTTTCCTCTGAAATACTTTTGTGGCCCCTTAAATGTACAAGCAATATCAGTACTAGAAGCTGTGGAGGATGACAGGAAAAACATTCCTACAGCAACTCATTGCATTCATGCCAGAATTATAATGCATTGATCACTTTATAGACTCTCCTAAAATATTGCAATAAACACCAAGCCCACCCTCAACTAATATATCCATCATGAATGCATGCTGGAAGGTTAGATTGTTTACTTCTCTTGAAGTGTCTTTTGGCAATACTGTCCTGATATGGCAGGAAGTCTTACTCTTCTTGCTGCATTTCCTTCCTTTGCTTTACCCTAATATTATTATTTTCTTATGCTTCACTTTGTATTATCCCACTTCTCTGCTTTAGCCTGGTGTTATCCCATTCCTCTGCCTTACCCTGGTGTCATCCCATTCCTCTGCCTTACCCTGGTGTCATCCCATTCCTCTACCTTACCCAGGTGTCATCCCATTCCTCTGCCTTACCCTGTTGTCATCACATTTCTCTACCTTACCCTGGTGTCATCCCATTCCTCTGCCTTACCCTGGTGTCATCCCATTCCTCTGCCTTACCCAGGTGTCATCCCATTCCTCTACCTTACCCTGGTGTCATCCCATTCCTCTGCCTTACCCAGGTGTCATCCCATTCCTCTGCCTTACCCAGGTGTCATCCCATTCCTCTACCTTACCCTGGTGTCATCCCATTCCTCTACCTTACCCTGGTGTCATCCCATTCCTCTGCCTTACCCTGTTGTCATCCCATTTCTCTACCTTACCCTGGTGTCATCCCATTCCTCTGCCTTACCCAGGTGTCATCCCATTCCTCTACCTTACCCAGGTGTCATCCCATTCCTCTACCTTACCCTGGTGTCATCCCATTCCTCTACCTTACCCTGGTGTCATCCCATTCCTCTGCCTTACCCTGGTGTCATCCCATTCCTCTGCCTTACCCTGGTGTCATCCCATTCCTCTGCCTTACCCTGGTGTCATCCCTTCCCCCTGCTTTACCTTTTCATCATGCAGCTTCACTTTATTATCATACCTGTCCTCTACTTCTTGCTTGCACTTCTCCTGGGCTGACAGTGCGTGCGTTTGGGACCAGTTACTTGGCAGCAGAGTTTTAGTCTATGTTATTCTCTGACTGTGACAGGTTCTCTTTTTTTTTCAGAAAAATAAATTTCCTCCATAAGTGATATAATCTTGTGGACGAGAGGTGTAATCTTTATTTGTGCATTGTCTTTGTCAACCATATCGATATGATCCCTTTCAGCAGTGTCTTCCACTGCTTATGACAAATAGAAAAAGTGATTTTCAATAATCCTCTTTAGCACAGAGAGTTGTCATGACCACAGTTACAGAGCTCAAGTATGTGTTGGATAGACGGAGTAAAATATTGGTGCTTTGAGGGCTGTGTCTGTGCTGTGTCTGGTTGTTATGGGCTACTGCCTGCAGTGTTGGCCAATAAAGGATTATATATCCTGCTGAATGGCAGTTGATAATGTTCAATGTGTTTTGTCAGATCACTATATAATCTTCTATTGTATCATTTCTAATCTCATTTCATTATAGGATGTAGATTGACAGCGTAGAAGATGCTTCTTTCACACAAGCCACTCCGAGTGTGCTGTCCCTGAACACCCATTTGGCACTTTATGAAGTCCTGTGTCTCCGGCCCTCTGAATTATGGCTTATCAGTTTATTAACACAACCATAAATTTCCCACAGTAGAAGGAAAACAAGTTGTATACAGTAAAGGGTGAGACTTGCATACAGCATTTCTGTTGTTTTACAAGACGCGTGGCTTTATGGGAAGCTAATGACTCTGTAGGTGGCTTGTAAAACAAGAAGAGAAACGCCCACTATGCCACCAACCTTAAAGGAATGAGAAGACTGTCATTTCTTTTATACATTGAGGAGATTTTATCAGAGCTGGAGGAGCCAAAATCTGGAGCAGATGTGCATAGCAACTAGTTTGCTTCTATCTTTCATTTTCAAAGCCTAAAGATTTTGTTCACCTTTACCAAAAACAGCCTATGCAGATATGGGGCGTCTGTAGATAAAAACAATCTGTGCATCTCTAACTAAAGTTGAATAATGCTCTTGCTATATGTGTTGGCCATTTACGTACCTCCTGAAGCCTTAATGAAATACTCCCAGGACGTTGCTAAGTGAGGACTAGTAGTTATTGCTCAACTTCTCCTTTACAGCAGTAAGCTCTCAAACACTGAATTCATTGCTACAGCATTAGGGGAGGGAAAGGGCATGAGAGGGGGTTTGAATCAGAGAAAAAACTCACTCCTGTGATGGTGGAGATGACCAATAGGGAATAGGCCTTGCTTAGCAATGTCTGGGGAGTATTCCAGTCAGGCTTTGGGAGGTATGTAAACAGCCTACACCTATTTCAAGGGTATTATTAAACTTTAGTCAGAGCTGCACAGTTTGTTATTATCTACAATCACCCCTTACCTACATAGGGGCTTTTTCCGTGCCACAGCGAGTCTACTCACTGTGATGACGACACGCTCCTCCTTTCTTACGTGTTGCATTCCTTTGGACTGTAGACTCACTTTGGGATGGAAAAAGCTTGTGATCTGTTTATCATTGCGAATTGGAGTATTTTAATCTAATGCACAAGTTTTTCATACCAATGTGAGTGCAATTTTAAGGCCTCAGGCACACTGGATGTTTTTGCAGCTGCTTCTAGGGGTGTCAAATGTTTTTTGTTCCTGCCTCTAAGGTCAGAAAAAACCTCCACTGTCAGTGCATCCAGGAGCAGTAGTGTTTTGGCATAAAAAAAAAAAATTGACACTTGTAAACGTGTCTAAACGCTTGTTAATGCTAGGAGCGTTTAGCACTTGAGTGCTATTTCATTTCATTGGTCAGAATAAATGATTATTCTGGCCAATTAAATCAATTAATGTCCAAGTGCTTGACACCTGTAATTGTGCCTAAACGTGGCTTAAAGCATTGCACGCTTTTACAAGCGTCAGGCTTTTTTCTGCCGAAACGCTGCTGCCAGGAGGAATGGCTTTTAGGAGAGTTTCCAAAACAGCCTGTGCGCATGAGGCCAAAAAGCCTTGTTTTCATAAATATTCAGTGAGCACTATGGAGTTTCTCTATATTTTCCTTATGAGCATATGAGTTCCTAAGTGTTTCTTGGAAGCAGATCCAGACTGCGAAGGAGACCGGTCGAGCCTGTGATATAATGCTGTTTATGACTTCCTTTTAACTCTGACAACTTCAGATCATGCTCCTAATGAGATGATGGACGGGGTCCTGGGGTATTTCCTCCAAGATCTGGACCAGGGCATCTCGAAGCTCCTGAACAGACTGAGGTGAAACCTGGCTGTGTTGGATGGACCGAAACATAATGTCCCAGAGGTGTTCTATTGAATTTAGAACAGGCGAGTGTGGGGGCCATTTAGTGGTATCAAGTCCTTCATCCTCCAGGAACTGGCTGAATGCTTTCACTACATGAGGCCGGGCATTGTCATGCACCAGGAGGAGCCTAGGACTCACTGCCGAGGGTCTGGCAAAGGGTCAAAGGCCTTCAACCTGATACCTAATGGCAGTTAGGGTGCTATTGTCTAGCCTGTAGAGGTCTGTGCGTCCCTCTATGAATATGCCTCCCCAGACCATCACTGACCTACCACCAAACCGGTAATGCTGAACGATGTTATAGACAGCATAACGTTCTCCACAGCTTCTCCGGACCTTTTCACATCTGTCACATGTGCTCAGGGTAAACCTGCTCTCATCTGTGAAAAGCACAGGGCGCCAGTAGAGGACCTGCCAATTCTAGTGTTCAATGGCAAATGCCAATCAAGCTCCACGGTGCCAGGCAGTGACCATAGGGCCCACTAGTGGACGTCTAGCCCTCAGGCCACCCTCAAAAAATCTGTTTCTGATTGTTTGGTCAGAGACATTCACACCAATGGCTTGCTAGCGGTCATTTTGTAGGGCTCTGGCAGTGGTTATCCTGTTCCTCCTTGCACAAAGGAGCAGATACCGGTCCTGCTGATGGGTTAAAGCGGAGTTCCGGCTACAAAATCGATATAGTCGATTTTGGGCCATCCGCTTGCTTTTGGTCACCTGTAAAATAAATGGATAGTTACGATTTTTGTTTTTGTTTACTTACCTTGTTATTGAAGAAAAATATACTCTCCTTTCTTCCACTTCCTCCCTCTGCGGCCGCGGCCCACGCCGTCACTTCCTCTTTGCATTGATTCCTGGTAGCTGAACGTCATCGCTCCCAGGAATCAATGCGCCTGCACCGGCCCCGCTTGTCATTCCCTGCTAAACAGTTTCTGGGCATGCCCAGAAGCTGTGGAGGGATGCTCCTGTACTGCTTTAGCTCCCTGGCCTGGGAATGACATCATCTTAGAGGGGCGAGCAAGTACTGACGTTCGCCTCTCTGGTGGAGATAATTTGGCCTGAGAAGCAGTACGGCTTTCAGGCTTCTTGTGCTGGTTGCAGGATCTGCTGCTCAGGCATAAAGTGTTAGGCATCAGGGCAGATGGCAGACTTTAGCAGCATACGTGACAGCAATAGGAGTGCCGGCGGTGAGTGGGCTGGCGGAAGGCAGGACCCGGGTTCTGGTCATCATGGTGGCCTGGGGTTTGTCAAGCCCTGAGCTACACCATGATGCAATAATGTGTGTGGCTGTACCATAAGTAGAAAAAAAGCACCAAGCTGAAATTTCCATGCTGATTGCACATGACATCGCTGCCTTATTGCACATACGCTTGATTTCAAAATGAACCGTCTTTAGCTGAACTGTTCCGGCAGGATTATTCCTGGCCAATGCATCTTTGTGTTACCGAGTGTAATGTTATTAGTAATCCTCATCATCCCTCTCCGCTATTAAACTGCTGCACCAACCAATGTATGTATGGAGGATTGTAAGAGCTATTAGGGCTCATTCATATGGGTGCAGAGGGCCGTACACCATGAAAAACAAGCCTATCTCTGCACCCAGGAGTGACAAGTGTTTGTGTACAGGTGCCTGTATTAATGACAGGCTGCAGCTGTACGCTGATAACTACACATCTGATTGTTTACTTGTGTACAGTGCAGACAGCTTACATCCAGACCAACGCGTCAGTCCTGGTCTGCAGGTAAACGCTCAGATGTGCAGTTACCAGCGTACAGCCGCAGCCTCTCATTGATCCATACAGGCTGCTGCAGGCAAACACCTGTCTTTTCTGGGCGCAGAGATACACTCGCTTTTCACAGCATACAATTCTCTGTGCCCCTGTATATGAACCCCTATATTATATGCTTTTCCAAAAGTAAAAATATATTATAATCGTAATTCTTATCATTTTCGTTCATATTATTAGTAAAATGTATTACTTTAATAAAAGGGCAATTACCATATACTTGTCAGGAGAGTAGTAGGGAGTCTGCCATTGCTGATCTGCTAATGAATGCTGTGAGGATCATTCTTCAGGTCTGAGGACAAGCATGCAGTGAAAAGACATACCTCCTAATACGCTTATTTGTTCTAGGTCAGGGACTCAGGAAGCATTGAAGCCAGAGGATGTATATGGCCGCCAGGCAGCATCCCCTGAAAGAGGCCAGCAAAGGCAGATTATATATATTTCCTTTTACTTAAAGGATCACAAGATTCACAAATGTTCAGTGATGTGCTAGGTGATTACAGAGAAATAAACTCTCCAGTGTTCTCCTATATGGGCAGTATGCAAGGAACCAAATCTTCGAATATGAGAGACCAGCATCTGTCCTTCTGTGTATATTACGTATTCCTTTCCTAAACTCAGTTTTTATAATTTTCGACAGGTCTGGTGGTTTTTAGGTGAACCGTATTTGCTTTTTTTTTTAATGGCTCATTGATTTGGATTCAGAGACCTGGCTGAGATTTGGCCAAATACATTGTGTGCCCTACCAACCTTACCAGCTGACATTTTCTGGGATAAAGGGCAGTATTGGGTAGACAGTATCCTTGTTACATCCATTGTTATAGGATTGCAGACATTATGGAGGTGCTGTGTGCCTCATACCTCAGTGACCGCTGCAAATGTTTATCATCTTCCTCCTCTGTGTTCTTTCTCTTGGGCCTGGCACACAAGGGGTGTCATAGCAGCTCTTCATTCTCTTGGCTGAGTCACAGACTTATCCTCCTCTTTGTGTAATAAAGGCTCAGTGTGTTTGCATTCTTCTTCTCATGAGTTGGAACATGTCGGTGACTTCCAGCTGCCGGGGCCACACTTAAATTCATGGCCTGGGGCCACACATTTCGCACAAGTCCAGAAAGGAAAAGCTGAAGCACCTCCCGCTCTCTTTATAGCTTACTGTGCATTATGACACCCAGGGAAAGTTGTGCATTGTTTCAGGTTTTCACTGTAATCCACCCATCCGCCTAGTTGGAGAGATAATGTTGGCTGACTGATTTTCTACAACAATGAAACCAACCAAAATCTTTTGCATCAGATGCAGACATTTTCAGCTACAAAGTTTCTGCCCTTGTTTTATAACTGCAGCAGAAAAATAATAGGAAGCCCATGTACAGGGCAATTACGTAGGCTCACAGATTTTCATAGACGCCATTCAAAATGTTTTTTATTTTTATATATTGAAGAACAGCATGTGTAACAAAATAAGGTTGGCCTCAGTCCATCATACATTTCTTCCAATGCAGTGTCTGCTTCCCAGCAATGGATACAGAATGGGAAAAGTAGAGGTTATTTCTACATTGTCTCCTGTGCTGTACAACACTCACCTCATATGACAGGTTCACTTTTCCACTTCCAAACATTCCAGGGTCAGCAGTGAGGGCAGGCGACAGTGGAGTTTTGGAAAGTTTTAGCTTCAGGCTAATAGTTAGGACACTTAAAATATTAATCTTTTGGCTTTTTCTGCTCCGGAAGTGAAGGGGGGGGGGGGGTAGGAGTAGGGTCAGGGAACCTTGTGACACCTCATTCTTCCCCATAAGGGGTCATTTTCTGTCTCTTGAGGTCCTTCTCCTGTAGGAAGTCATAGCTCCGGGCGTCTGATTCTTGTTTTTAGGAGTGTTGAGGTTTGTCCCTGAAGAGGCTCCATTGGCAGATGCTGAACAATTTTATGATAGATCAGAAATACCTTGGCCTTGTTTGATATCCTCTTCCTGGAATTATTTTGTGATTGGGAGTAAAAATGAATGGTGGTTGGACCAAATCTCTTGTTTGAGGGAGATGCTCTTTACATGTGATTTTACATATCACATTCACAGACTGTTAGTTGTGTGATGGATGCCATAGGCAGGCAGATTATCTGCTCTGGAAAACGCACACCCCTTGGTTCACATGTGATGCAGTGTGGGGAAAGCACAGCCTTGCACAATGCCTTAGGTCCAATTCGTTCAGTTCACACTACTATGCTGCAGTGGTGTGCGTTGAAAAAAGTAGGACATTCTGCAAAAAGAAAAAAAAGCAAAGGGGGCTGAGCTTTGTAGCAACACACTGTATTGCACCTTCACAGCGTGCAAAGCAGCTGTATATATGGTATCACACGCTGCAGGTGTGCAGTCACCCTAATTTTATTTGTGAGTTTGGGGGGACAGTTGCAGTTCTGGTTTCCGGGAATTTCCTGGAATATTGGCGTTTTCTCTCTGTCCTCTTGCTGAACTCTCCATCTCTCGCTCTCTCTGTGTCAGGGACTTTTCTAGTCGGGTAATTCAGTTTATTGCTCTGCGCCTCGGGGAGGAAAGTTTGTGGTGGGTGACGTCCTGGGCACAGCGAGGAATCCGAATTGCTTTTCTGTAGATATTGATGCTGTGGGAGTCGCAATGAAGCGATCACAATGGAAAAAGCAAAAATATATTTCTATCACAATTACTGTCTTAGCTGGAGACCGGCTGGATAGATATGCTGTTTATACAGATGTATATGAATAGAGGGTCTAACCATATTCATTCCTTCTATCTGATGCCAGCAACTACTGATGAAAGTGAAAGGTAATGCTGGGACTTCTAGTTCCACAGCAGCCGTAGGCCTGCCAGCTGCCCCCACTGCTTCACTGTGGCACAGATTGTTTTATTAGCTGACCGTGATATTGTCAATTCATTATTCCACACCTGTGATTGCTAGTATTCCAAGATGGCAGGAAGGACAATGATTATCATGGATTATGAAGCCAAGGTCTACACTGATTTATGGCTCTTCCATATTTTCATTTCTGTAATGATATATGATTCAAAGCTGAATATTGTAGGGAAGGGTTAGAAGGTTTTTATTGCTGCCTGTGTTTCTCTAATTTTTGTCCCCTCGCTTTTTTCCTGTTGACGGGTGTCAGGGCCAGGAAATAAAGGGCCAAAAGTCCTCCAAGGTGATGCAGACCGCAACAAAACACTTTTTAGGGGAGTGAGGAAAGAACATCTGTGAGCTGTCATTGCAGTCTGCCTTCCCGTCCTCATGTCCCCAGTGAACACCATTTCTTGACCTGCAGCCACTGGGATGAAACATGAAAGGAAATCTCTCTGACAGAATTAGTAACCCTTCCCAATAATAGTCAGATTTAAAAAAAAAAGGTTTTGTCGAGACTCTATGGTAGAATTTTAGAAAGATACACAAATGAGATTTTCCAATGTTCATCACACATGAAATTCTGGGCCTGTTGTAGAACATGAGACTTTCCTGTGACACACGGCTGCTCCTATGTGATCATAACTCCTTCTAGTCATTACATGTAATGCAAGATTGAGCAGGGAACAGGTAGGTATGCTCCTTGGGGTGAGCAGCCTATTAAGGCACTGAGACCACACCAGTGGCTTCTTGCAAACGGTGATGCATTTTTTGGTGGCATTTACAAAGGTGCTGTGCAGTGCTCCACATAAACAACAAAAACTTCAAAACCCACCTGTATACCTGGGATAAACTCTGCATACTGAACAAGCCTAATTCTGGTCAGACACAAAAATGCACACTTTTCCCATTTCCAATATTGACAAAACTTATCTCTAGCAGCTTCACCTTCCCTGCTCCCCAGGATACAGGACCAGACCCTCAGCATGCCCAGGTCTTTAAATTCACCAGGAATTCACCTGGCTGCTTAATTGCAGCCAGAGACAGGTGCATTGCTGTGATGGATCAGATGCTCCTGGATTGGATTTGTATGAAAGAAGCTTGATTCATGTATAAACCCCAGAGAGGACTTCTCTAGGCTCTCTGTGGGACATTCTCGGCACACAAGACATGTATTCTATCAGCTCCCAAATTGTCTCCTGTAGTAAATGACTGAAATAAAACTAAAATGTTATGAATTATTAATTGCTTTTGCAGGCAGTCCAGAAATCTATCCTTGGGTACAAAGGGTAGACATATAAAGGCTTTTGGTTTAGGTATTTAAAGCAGTATTAAACCAAAAACCAAAAATGTAATATATTGCAGCTTATCAATCCTTAGATTTGTTTTCATTTTTTAGACTTCTTTTTATTTTATTTTCACTGATGATTTGGTTACCCTATCCTAGAATGTCTCTAATCTGGATGGAAGAGCAGCAGAACCACCATTGGACATCAGCCCTGTCAGTCTAGGGAGAAAGTAGTGTTAAATGCACAGCCAATTAAAAGCCAAACTCAAGCTAGCACTTAAAAGCAGATATAGCAATGTTTTTATTTTCTTTAAGGATAAAGGGTTACATTAACAAAAGATGACCATTGTAAGCATCCCTTTCTATGTAAATGGTTTGGCTCATCCCTCTGACACTTTCGCTGAAAAGCTTTGTCTGTTAAAAGAAGATGAAAAATAACAGACTTACTGGTTGGATCACCAGTTAAAAAAAAAAAAAAAAGCCTAGAAAATAAAGGATTAGTAAGCTGCAATATAATACATTTTTGCTTTTGAGTTTATTACCGCTTTAGGAACAGGAAATGCAGGTCATCTTTAGACATAGTAAGGTCATTCACAGCAGTGAAAAGAGTAATAGTTATGTGAAAAGTGCTGTAATCCACAACAGCCAATCAGAAACCTTAGCTAGTTGTTGGTTGCAGAGGGTCTGCATACATGTTTAGTCACCCCACATATGTAGTGAATGACCCCTTTATGGGCCTTCGCTCCTCAATGGTGGTCAAAGTATAGTAGGAGGGCTCCAGGGGTGTCTGACTGCATTTTCCAGCCTGCCCCAATTATCTTTCTAGCAATGGTGACCAGATAATTATAAATCCCTGCAGTCTTTCTGAACCGTTTCCTCTCTGATTTTAGGTTGGTGGTGCGATGTATTTGCAGTTATAGCAGATTGCACAGACCTAGATCTTTGCTCATGTCTACACTCCATTGAGCCCAGACAAGAAGTGTTTAGCCTGGCCCAACATCTGTATTCCAATCTGAGTTCTCCAGCTCTCCCAGGTAATTGGACTTTACTTTCCAGAGAAATATTTTGTGAACCTCTATCTGAGTGTCTAGTGTATGGCTCCTCCGGTATGGCCAATAGGGAGCAGGGGATTCTGGGTTGAGCTATGGAAGTCATTGTTGTGTTTTGCTTCCTTGGTCACTCAGATTAGTCCGCTGTCTGCCAGCATTCCGACAAATGCTTCCAGATGTTGGTTCTCTGTGAAGAGGCCTTTTCCCACAGTTCCACTGCACTCTTCTGGCCCCACACAGGAAGTTCTTATTTTCAGGCAACAAAGGGCAATTCATTATATGATCATTTGTATAACTCTCCTATCTGATATGTGACTTTTATATGTGATGGTAGGGTTTATTTCTCACTATAGCTAAGGAAAGTGATGGCTGACATTGGAAGGGAAAGTATCCAGCATGCTGGAAATCTGTACAGCTCAATATAGACACCAAACAGACTGTCTTCTCCAATGTGTGCAATAGATATGACCTGACTTTTGTTCAGAATATCGCAGTCAGTTATGGACAAGACCAGCACAAAGTGGATGGATGTCCTCTGGTCACACAGACGTGTTATGAATTAACAGTATTCACAATTCTGCTTTTTTTCTTTGGTTGCCAATTACTAAGTGGAGTTCTAAAGCTGAGGGTCAACGTGGTGACGTCATGCATCAAAGTGTTTGTAAGATGGGGTTTATACTTAGCACAAAGAGGAAACCACTACATGCAGAGTGCTTTACCGGCAATCAGTAAGAGCCCATTGTGGACTGGGTTGGCCTAAGGAGTAAATTTCATGGGTCACTGCACTCTGAAATATTTATTGAAGATAGTCTGCTGTGAGCGCTTTTCTGTTATCTTAGCCAGGTTTAATGTGAAGTAAAATGGTAAACTGCTTTTTTTTTTTTTTTCATCCTTCAGCTTTAATAGCTAAAAACTGATTGGTGGATGTGGGAGGCAGCTCTGTTTATGTTCACAAAGCTATAAACCTTGTTAATTGCCATAGTGGTCATTCTATTTTCAGCCATGTGGCTTTCATTTTAATCTGCCGTTGACTCTCATTGCTAAGATAAAGATCACTACAGGTTAGCGAATTGAGCCCCCAGCCTGTATAAAGGAGTCACAGATATTGTCGCTGCAAACAATCACACCCCGAGCTCCACTTACTACTCTTTTGCCTCTGTGAGCCAACGATAAGTTCTCACCATCATCTGCCATTCATTCACCCGCTGACATCACAGCAATGTGCCCATAAATTAATGGAAAGATTTTTTTTCCATCTTTTACAGCAACAAGCAGATGAATATTTTCCCTCAGAGGATCGTTTAGTCGATAAGTGATTTTCTGGATTTTTTTTTCTCTCCATTGCCTGAAGCAGTCAAAACCACAGATCACCAGTGAAATTGAGGATGCTGCCGTGAAGCTGCCTGACTGATACATTTCTGTGAATGACCACATCCCGGGGATGGGAACACAATGAGCCAATACAAAGACATGAGAAGGAAATCATAGATCACCATCTGCAGGTTAGGACTCATCATGGCAGGCTGTAGGGCTTATTTGCAGGCAATGTCTTCTTCTGCAGAGGATGATGGTCTGCAGTCCTTATTTCTGAGCAGAAGGCTTTGGCACACATACTGTATACACAAGCACACTGCAGTGTTCATTTTACTGTGACTCCTTGAGATATACTGCTTAGCCTAGCCCACCCCTGTACCCAGATCAAGGAGTGTAAATCAGGCATACACTGCAGGACTCAGCCCTGAAGTTGAAGGACCCCTAAGCTTTGGAAGTATTTTGGCATTATGGTTCTTTAGTACTTGGACCATGTGACTTGTAGCACAAGTAGCCCTAGGTCCATTTCCTAGCAGAACTATATGTTCAACGTTTGTAATCTGTACTGAAGTATGTATTCGCTATATTTAATACGCAAAAATAAATGCAAATTTAAAGAGGAGACCTGCAGAGGCCATTACACAACAGAAAAATTTTCTTTTTTGCCGATTACCATTGATATCTGGACTCTGATTGGCTGTTGGCAGTGCAGACATTTCCCTGCCTGGTGTAAATGTGTGTACGTTTTTTACAGTCCCTGAAGCTGGGTGGCACCTGTGCCCAACCACTGAACTGTGATCAGTTTGGCAACAACTTTTTCCTTCTTTTGGCTTTCTGATGTTTGGATATTGGATACTCTCCAGATGGGAAAGAATTCCCCATTTCTGTCTCCACAGATTCATAGTTTCCTGTTCAGCTTTAAGGAAATGAGTGCTTTGAGAGAGCTGAGTCACCAGACCTCGGGTGCAGAAGGGGGCGGGGGGGGGGGGGGTCTCAGGCTCAGCACACAAGAAAGAAGAGGTTTTGCTGTAAGGTGATACAGCTCTCAGCATCTCAGCAGTGAATTGGTTGGTCTGATCACTCTTCATGTTTTGCTAAATACAAGCATGCTGCAAGTGAAATAACTGCCAGCAGTGCCTTACTCCACTGATAAAATATTAACCGCAAATCAAGGAGCTGCATGTTCCATCAGTGAACTCCATCATGAACATTTCTCCCCACCATAAACTTTCCAACATGCTGGCAAATGTCTAAAATATTAATATTGCTTTTTATTGCTACAAGGCACTCCGTAAGTGTTCTTTCTTGAGGCTCTGTACACAGAGAGAACTTTTAATATGTATCTTTTAACAAAAAAACAGTTTTTGAATGGAGTGGGAAAAGAAAACAAATTATTCCTGTACAAGTTTTAAACAAGTATTAGTTTCAATGCAGTACATAGTTTAAAGGGTAACTCCACTTTCGAGGGGGGAAAAAAATTAGCAAATAAAGAAAAAACAATATAGCGTATACAATTTAGACACAAATCATATTGTAATTGAATGTTATAAAAAATGACCTTTCCTTTTCAATCTGCAGCTTTTGTAATTTTCTGAAAATACAAAGCAATATGGCTACCCGGAGGTGTTCTGACCACACCCCAGAAACATAATTTTCCACTTGTGTGATTGACTCACCAATTTTACCAGAAGTCTGCCTAAGATACAAGTCAGATTTCTGCCATCCCCTGCAACAAATTTTTTTTGGTGAAATACTCCCAATAGGAACACATCTAAAGGGATGCAGGCCCAGCAGCTTTCCTCATTAGAGCCCTGCAGCTGCCACAGCTGATAGTTAATTATGAAAACCACTCCCATTTGACCCACCCAGCACAGAGGCACAAATAATGATTTCTTCGGAATAACAAAAGGTAGGAATCTGCAACAAAGTTTGTTAAAATCCCTGCAATATATATAGATCACCCAGAGGGGAATGTTTTTATCCCAACAAAAGTGGAGTTACGCTTTAACTTGGAACACATGTTAAGCAATTTACTAATAGTCAACAGTAGACTTAAGCCTTACAACTATTTGCACGCCCACATTAAAAAATATAAAGACCACCTTTCCCCACGAGGTGGGTAGTAGAAATATGAGCTGCACACTAAGGGATTACAATTTGTAATGGGACAGGACCCCTCAAAAAGGCTCTATATGACTTCATGGTAGGTGTCTCCCAGCTTGGAGAAGGTTAGTAAGAACCCCATACTGTTTAAATAACAATTGTAAAATTGTAGCATTAACATACATTTTTTTAAATTCATTTTGTCATGTAAAATAGCAGACCATTTTTTATTGACCTAGATACCACAACATCTTTTGTTTGACCTGTACTGTAGTTTGGATCCATGATTTCCAAGCTCTAGCCAAGAATTGTTTAGCTTCCATGACTATGAAAAATATCTATTTCAATTGGTTAGAAGTACATGAAGAAGCTTTGAGATTAAGCAAAGCTTTATAGGGATTTTTGGGTATATTGTCTCCTAGGACTGTATATATCCGTTGGTATGCCCTTGTCAAAAATCTTTCAGTTATTGGGCAGTTCCACCCATGCACCAAAATGCCAGCTGAACCATAGCCCCAAAAGCAATGATTTGAGGCACCCAGCACAAATTTAGCTATTCCAGAAGGTACCATTTACCATCAAAGTAAGAGCATATAAATGACCTCTAAAAAAAATAGAATTTACTGTCCCACGTGGTAGTGTCCCATATTTGAGACTATTGATGTGTCTCCAGCAGAGTCCCTGAGTCATTTTCCCATTGGACGGTCTAAAACAGAAGGTCCAACATATGGCTAGACAGTATAGATTTGCAGATAAAGGACAGTGTGCCTTTAGTCAAGGAGTCACTATTGCATACGTGCTCAAAAGGGAAAAGAGTGAATGTGTATTTCTATCAGTAAAAGTGCACTGTCCCTTTTATATTTACAACTATATGTGACTAAATATTCATAATTATATTAGATGATGCAAGTTGATACTTATACTTAATAAAAACATAATCATGTGCTTAAATAAATCAATATTTAAAAGGTGTACAATTTATAATCAGAATTAAAATGTGTCACAAAATCAAAAGTTTATATATATGCAGTCCAATGTGACTCCGTGCAGTCAATGTGCTGCATGCTCTAAAGAAGGGGTCTTCAAACTTTGACCCTCCAGTTGTTCAGGAACTACAATTCCCATCATGCCTAGTCATGTCTGTGAATGTCAAAATTTTTTCAATGCCTCATGGGTAGTTCTGCAACAGCTGGAGGGCCGTAGTTTGAGGATTCCTGCTCTAAAGCTTCCTCTATAAAGGTGCTCCAGTGCTTAAAAGTACTTCTCAAATAATGGGGCCTCTTACCAGACCAACATGATCTTGAGTTACAGAGATCATAAGCGTATTCTCACTCCACAGATGGTAATCGCTTTCACTATCGGTTCTCCAAGTAACTCTGCAAACCCCCCCACTGGGATACAGCAAGGGTGTCCCCACCACAAGAAAGCATGCCTTCTTTCTTGCTCCAAGAAGCACTCGCCAACAATCATATATTCCAAGCTCAAAAAAATAAAACCTTCATGGTGTAGTAAAATTAAAATCCTCTTTAGTGTAAAAAGTATTGATCTTATATTTAAAACGATAGGAACATGCAGAATACACAAGCCAAAAGCACGGCTGGGGGACCAGCCAGCACGTCCGTACATGATGACGTCACACTCTAGCTCTGGTCGATGCGTTTATCCATAATAGGTGTCCTCTGGGATTGGAGCCTTAGACCGGCTGCTGTACACACAGGCCGAATAAACCAGCCAATGCCTCCTGATATTGTACAACCAGTAAGGGAGTTAAGGTAGGTGTATTTTAGACAGGAACCTATCTATTCATGCATGATTAAAGGGGTAGAAGTTAACCTGTACAGTGCTCCCAAGTGTTTATGAAAATTACATTTATTTACTATATTAGATGGATTACTAGTGGGCCCGATTACCATTATTAGGGCGATTGGGTATAAACAAGGTCCCTGAATTCCGCAAACAATTAGCCAACATCAAGTCCGGTTTTTTATACTTAAGGTAAAATGTAATCTTATATCAGCTAATCTGCTTCTCAGCTTTATCTGTCAAAAGAAGGTCAAGTTGTTGTGACACTTGTTCCAGTTGTTTAGATCGGTGGTCTCCAAACTGTGGCCTGGGGGCCAGATGCTGCCTTTTGCTTTCTTTTATCTTGCCCTTGGGGCGTCATTTCATCCACTGATACCAACAATGGGGCATAATTGCTACCACTGACACCAACGATGGGTCACATTTCCACCCAATGACACCAACAATGGGTCACAATTTCTCCCAATGACACCAACAATAGGGCAACAATGAAGGGACACACTTTCTCTCAGTGACACCGATAGGGCACAATTGCACCCAGTGACGCTAATGATGGGGCACAGTTTCTTTCAATGACACCAACAAGACCAACAATGGGGGTCCAATGACACCAATGATGGGGCACAATTACTCCCACTGAAATAAACAATTAGGCATTATTTTTTCCCACTGACGTCAGGACTTTTTCTACTCACACTGACCATTGTCCGACCCCTGTAAAGTCTGAAGAACAGTAAACTGTCCCTTTGTTTACAACGTTTGGAGACCCCTGGTTTGAATGTTGGAGTAGGGTGCTTTTTTTTTTTTTTTTATTGAGCCGTAATTTGAAGATGCTGTGACTCCAAATCTGCCAATTGGGCCACCCTTTGTTTATTCTCCAGCCAGATTTTTATTGCTGTCCGTGTCCAACTTGGGGGGCACTTTCCCTCACTTTCTTTTGGGGCACTTTCCCTCACTTTCTTTTGGGGCACTTTCCCTCACTTTCTGTTCTTGTTAGAACATCATTTTTGGGGCAAAATTCTCTTGTCTGGGGAAAAATTAGACCAGAGTTAAACCAGGGAGTGGGGAAAAGGACACACACACAAAATAGAACTGAGGTTAGGCTTTAAGTAGACTAGAGCATCAGTGTGTTCCATTAGATGTTGCCTCTAGCAAGCCAACCCAGCACTGTGAGAAAAATATAAAAAATGTTTGCTGCTGCTCATGGGAGCCCAAATATGTGTGCTGTCAAGCTATTGTCTGCATATAATTTGATCAATATAACTTTTACAGTTCGCATCCCTGTGATGTCACCAGCAGCAGCGGTGGTAGAGGAGACTGCGGCAGTCTGTGTTCAACATGCCTGAATGATACCAACTCCCATTTTGTAGATGAATATCTAATGTTTATCACCTTCACATGGAAGAAATTGTCTTATTCTGAAATCTACCTTCATTTTCTATTTTAGCACTTCACATCAGCTGCAACTCTTCTAAACAACAAGATGGCTTTCATATTGCGCTAATGATGGGCACATTTTCTGCTCCAGGGAAGAATATTTAATTGGTTTCTGAGGGATTTTGTCTGGGAGGAGGATCTGCATACAACTTGCTCTGTTTTGGCTTTGATTCAAACTGATTTGCCACTTTTTGTTGCTGATCTGCTGCTGTTTGTCTTTGTTTCTGGAGATTATTTGGTTGCTTGAAGTGTTTAACATAGTCGTTTGGCCTCCGAGGGGCGCTGCGTGTGTGTTTATGCTTTGCATTAATTTAATAGTTTTCTTTAAAGCTGAACTTTAGTTAGACATGGAAGTTTAAATGCACACCTGGGACACAGGCCACCTCGAATGCTCATCTGAGATTGGCTGGATTGAATTGGCACCTCAAATGTTCATCTGGGATTGGCTACCCTGCACATTATATCCCTATGATTACCGCTATCCCTATCTTCTGATTGAGACCGTTAACAGCAGCCTGGTTCAAGCCTCCTTTTTGAACCCACGCTAGTATAAAATGGAGATTGCACAGAATCATGTGACATGAGGCTGTGGAGGGAAGAGCCTGTTGTGGATTGTATTACATTAAGGTAAGGAGCGAACAGTTTGCCAGTTGCAGGGCTTGCTAGATTTAGTGTTTTTCTAACAGGATCCACATGTTGAGTCCAACTCCAAATCCTGTCCTCCTGTGTCACACACTTCACCAGTTTTCCCACCTGCAGTCAGCAGAAGGGTTTTGGGTTATTGTATGCTGAAATTTTGGCTTTTCTTTTCTGAAAGGACAAATTGTAATTAATGTAGAAATTAGCCCCATCTGCATATTGTTAGGTTTCCTGTCTGCTACGATCTGAGTAATTAGGTGTATCGGATGTGCTGATTAGCGCGTCCTCTGTGTCCTCCTTGGAAGTGACACAAACTCCCTCTGACTCTATAAAACAGCAGCTGAAATAAAAGATAATTGTAGATGGCTGCTAGTTGAATTAAATGGCAACCACTGTGGTCATTGGTTTTGTTCTTGTGCCAAAATGATAACATTGATACAAGAGTCATGTGTATTTTTTTTTTTTCTTGAATCCTGGTGTGCTTGGTGTATTTCTTCCACTTCTGTGCAGTGATCCTCCAGTGTGAAACCTTCATCTGTGCAGGAACTTCATGTCACCGTTGCTCTCTCCTGGTGGAGGGTGACCTGTCTTGTCCCCGCCCCCCTCCTGTAATGTTCTGCAGGCAACCTCTACTGGGTTTGACCAACTGGATCCCTCGCACAGCTCTTCTCAGACTATGTACAGCACAGTGATTATGCCACTGCCAATTTTACAATGTAATATCTGGGTATGTAAAGGCATTTGATGCACACAAAGTTGATTTATACGTTTTGTGGCAATTGAGAAATATATTCACAAGTTTTTTGTCCTGAATTCAGCTTTAAGCCATGTACACGTGAGCACCAAAATATGGGCATTCTGCAGGCATTATTGGTATACAAGCGGTCCTTAACACTTGGGACACAGATGATGTCCTGAGTAAAAAAGGCTCCTCAAATTAGTGGTGCGCTGAACTGAAAATTCTGGATGCACTGGGCCAAAAAACGAAACTGAAAGGGACAGCTTTAAAAAATAAATAATATATATATATATATATATATATATATATAGTAGTATAGTATAATTGTATTATATTCAACTTTTAATTTAATAGTTTTTGAAGCACTTTTACTCTTCACACTAGTCCGTTGTGCTTCCATTGTGGTGGTAAAATTCCTGCTTGTTGCATTTTAGTGGATATTTGGTCAGTTACAAAAACACACCTTCCCATTGAAATGCATCTTTGTTGCATTTTTGATGCGCTTTTTTGAGTCACATGCCCTGAGAAAAATGCGCCATAAACTCGGTAAAATCACATGAAAATCGTGCTGGTTTTCCGAAGGCTGTTATTGGCACTTTTTTTCTATTGGCAAAACGCAGATAACCCTATTTTCAGCCGATTATTTTTGGCAGCTGATATATCGGTGCATACCTACCTCAAAAGAAAAGCACATTAGCTAGATGGTCACACATTGGGCCAAAATAATATGTAAACACCATCTCCTCCTATAATACTGTTACAGCAAGGTATAGGAATACATATGCAGCTATAATGATACATAGTACAGAAAGCCTTCCCCTCCAGTAAGCTACAGCATGGTGCTACATTGCTATAATGATACGCAATATAAGATATCTGCTTTTATATGATACTGCTACAGTGGGGTGTAGGAATACAGATACATTGCTGTAATAATACATAATAGTGCATAGTGCATGGTCTATTCTTGTAGAATACAATTAAAACAGGGTTCATAAATACAGATAGTGTGACATACATTAGAGGATGCTGTGGTCTCCTATAATATTGTTATAGTGGGATGTATGCATTCAGATATATTGTTCTAATAATACATGATATGGGTTAGTTTATTCTTGTATAATACCATTACAGTGTGGTGTATGAATTTATATACTGCTACAACAATACACAATGTTGCTTACTCCATTCTATGATACAAGCACAGTGTGATATAGAAATACTACTATAAAATATATATTTTTATAGAATGCCCTCCTGTCCTATAATACACTTACAAAATTTGGTGTATGTATATAGATAGGCTGGAATATTTTAGTCTCGTATGACACCATTATGGCAGAGTCTCCGAATGCAAATTCTGAATTAATCTCTTGTGTAATATATGGAGGGACAGGAATGTATTAAATATGAGCCTGTCCTCTAGGAACTCCCCAGTGTAGACATACTATATTTACAGTACAGAGGATGTCTGCTGCAAGGCGGGTGGAGCTGCCTCTTTTATGATAGTGGTTCTTGCTGTTAGATTCATCATATGTAGATTTAGAAAGTGACAGTCTTGAAATGTGGATATTTTCTGCTTAGTAAACTGTAAAGTACATTAGTCCCCTGCATATATAAAAAGGTCTGATTTTCTGAGTTACCCACTGTACTTCAGTGGTGAGATGTCACCGCTGTAGGGACTGTCAGTGAGCAAAAATATGCCCCACTGTTCGTGTCAATGGAAAGAATGGTGCCTCATTGATGGTGTCAGTAGAATAAGTAATGCAATGACAGGAATAGTGCCCAAGGACCTGATAAAGGCAGGCAAAGGATGCAGTTTGGAGACCACTGCCATACACAATGCAATATGAGTGAACAATCACTGTACAGTCTTGTTTAAACCTTATAATAGGAGGACAAAACTAAACAATCCTTTCACTTAATATCCTTTTAGTGCCCACCCTATAGATTACATAGCTGTTGGCAAATCTAAAGGAGGGTGATAGATCTAAAGGAGATTGTATAGTGTATGGTTAACCTAAAGCTGGCCACATATTACAATCACATTGTGCAATTGTCCTAGAAGTACCAGATACCATAAAGTACAAGGGCCTGTCTGATTGTATAGCCAGGGCCTGTCTGATTGTATAGCATATAAAATTCCACCCAAAAGGGGAAGTTTTGCTTTAAGCCCCCCCCCCCTTTACTAAACTGCATTTTTTTTTTTTTGCGGGGGGGGGGGGGCGGGGTGTGTACCTGGAAGTTCTCCTTTCCCCTTCAGTCCCTGCAGTCTTCGGGGACATATCACAGGTCCCAGAAGACTTCGGGACCATTCAAAATGTGCAGCACGGCTTGCACATGTTCAGTGGGTACTCCACTGTGAAACCGCAAGCTGTAACAGCTGGGTGCCCACAGTTAAGATGCCGGTGGCGGGGACAGAGCAGCAAGGGAAGCAATGGCTTGGATGTGCACAAAACGCTGGGAGGTGGGACAGGTGGGTGACTGTTTATTAAAAGTCAGCAGCTACAGTTTTTGTAGCTGCTGATTTTTAATAAATACGAAATTGACTGGAGCTCCTCTTTAGGTGGATTGTTTAGGTAGGCCCTTGTGTTTACAAAGATTGGGCACTTTCTGACACTATACAATTTGATTGTACAAACTCGTCAACTATGTAGTGTAAGGACCTGTTTGATTTGATAAATTGAATGAATTGTTTAGATATGTGCTCGTATTATACAGTTATAATAAGTCTGAAAGGGATTGTACAATGACGTTGTATAATGTATGGCCAGCTTTTACAAAGATTGTGCAATTGGGTTGTAACCTGTTTGGTTCAACTGGTGTTGCCAGAGCTGTTTGGATTTGTCCCAGAACAATGATCCGATGGTAGTTTGCTTTTCCTTGCCTGGCTAACAATGCAGTTTATGGCTGGTTGCTTTTTCTCCACAGAAAATGGAATGTTTGGTGATTTTTTTTTTATGTGTATCGATCATGAACACTGTAGACACTCGATCATACTCATTACGGCTTTATATTTTCCTCCAATCACCTCAACTATTACTGAAATCTAACTGTGTTATTTACGGCTGTTGGCCTAAATGGTCTCTGTGAATTGACTGTGATGAGCCTTCTATTCATTGTGGTCCAATGAGCTTTCTTTACATAATAGTGCAATGAGCCTTGTATCCATGTCTGTAAAATGAGCCTTCTATTCATTGTAGTCCAATGAGCTTTCTTTACATAATAGTGCAATGAGCCTTTTATCCATGTCGGTAAAATGAGCCTTCTATCCATGGTAGTGCAATGAGCCTTCTATCCATGGTAGTGCAATGAGCCTTCTATCCATGGTAGTGCAATAAGCCTTCTATCCATGGTAGTGCAATAAGCCTTCTATCCAAGGTAGTGAAATGAGCATTCTTTACATACTACTGCAATGAGCCTTCTATCCATGGTAGTGCAATGAGCCTTCTGTCCATGGTAGTGCAATGAGCCTTCTGTCCATGGTAGTGTAATGAGCGTTCTTTACATAGTAGCGCAATGAGCCTTTTATCCCTGTCGGTACAATGAGCCTTTTACCTATATCTGTACAATAAGCCTTCAATCAATGCTCGTACAATGAGCCTTCTATCAATGCTGGTGCAGTGAGACGTCTATCCATGTTGGTACACTGAGCCTTCTATCCATGGTAGTGCAATGAGCCTTCTCTCCATTGTAGTGCAATGAGCCCTCTGCTCATTTGTGTGTGCCATTACTGGGGCTGTGATGTAATTGGCTGCAGTATAGCAGAAACCAAGAGAAGCAGCAGCAGACATAAATTTGACTATAATCTGTAGACAAGTGGAGCATAAAACTTTGTGCAGTGTATTCATCATACCTAGGAAGGGAATTTTTTCGGCCTTCATGTCCTTTTAAATGAAACCTTTATACATCTGCAATTTTCTTCTCATTATCATGCAGAAAACAAAATGCCATTTTGCTGCTGCAATGTCAGATGCTCCACCTTAGCGGCCTGGGCTGTGTGAAGACAAAGGCCTGTGATTTAGAAGTATGAGCCATTGTGTCCGTAGCGGATTGTACATTGTGTTGCTGTTGTTTATGTCATGTTAATGATAAAAAAGCAGAAAGCTTTGGGGAGGAAGGTGGCTAATTTTGGTTTCTAGAGTTGTGTATACCCCAGCAAGGAAATTAATTAATTTATTTTTTGTTAATTGTATAACACAATTCCACAACGGAACATTTTTCATTGTGAGAAGGTTCTGCTGGTCGGAGGTAATAAAGGTATTGTGGCTTCTCCTCTAGTGGCTGTGCGCAGGGCCAGGAACTGGTTTGTTGTTTGCCCAACCCATCATCTTGTTTTCTCACTTTGATTGGTTTATTGCTCTCATACTGATTCCTCTGATGTTTTGCTTTTAAAAGTGTTATAAATTCTACAGAAAGCAAAATGTTTTCTTGTATGAGACCCCTTTATACCTGATCTAGAGGGAGCTGACAATATGCTCCAAATAGGTGACATATAGGATTGCCAGCAAATAACCCATATAGGGGATCTTCGGATGATATGACATATGGGTGCTATAAGGATCCTCAACTTAGATCATTTATAGGTTCTTCGGGGTATACCCACTATAAGTAATGTATGGTCATCACAATATATCTCCATATACTGTATGAGATGTGTACGATCCTCACAATATGCTTCATATAGGTCATGTGTAGGATCCTCACAATATATCCCCATATAGTACTGTATGTGATGTGTAGGATCTTCCTATTATGCCTCATATTCAGTTCGGTCCATATATATTTGGACACAGACACAATTTTAGATTTTTTTTAGGTATTTACCAAAGCATTTTCAAGCTATAGTTTTCTGATATGGGCTTAAAGTGCACACTTTCAGGTTTAATTTGAGGGTATGTACATCCAAATCGGAGGAAGAGTTTAGGAATTACAGCTCTTAGGAATAGCCATCCCCCCTTTTTCAAGGGATCAAAAGTAATTGGACAATTGAATCGAAAGCGGTTTCATGGCAAGGTGAGGGCTACTCCTTTATTTCTTCATCAGTTAAGCAGGTAAAAGGTCTGGAGTTGATTCTAAGTGTGGTATTTGCATTTAGAATCTATTGCTGTGAACCTACATCAAACGTTCAGAGAAGCTGTCCATGCAAGTGAAACAGGCCATTGTAAGGCTTCAAAAAGGAAACAAATCCATCAGAGAGATAGCAGCAACATTAAGAGTGGCCAAATCAACAGTTTGGTACACTCTAAAGGAAAGAAGAAGAAAAGCACTGGTGAGCTCAGCAACCTAAAAAGGCCTGGACGTCCACAGAAGCCAACAGTGGTGGATTATCGCAGGATCCTCTCTATGGTAAGGGAAAACCCATTCACTACACCCATACAAGTGAAGGACACTCTCCAGGAGGTGGGCATATCATTGTCAAAGTCTACAATCAAGAAAAGACTTCACGAGAGCAAATATAGAGGGTTCACCACAAGGTGAAAACCATTCATAAGCCTAAAGAATAGAAAAGCCAGATTAGACTTTGCCAAAAAAAAAAAATTAAAAAGCCAGACCAGTTCTGGAAAAGAATTCTTTTGATGGATGAAACTAAGATTAATCTGTAGCAGAATGACGGGAAGAAAAAAGTGTGGAGAAGGCTTGGGCATGCATGGCTTCAAGTGACACTCAGTCATTGGTCTTTATTGATGATGTGACAGAAGACAGAAGCAGCCAGATTAATTCTGCAGTGTTTAGAGATAAACTGTCAGCCCAGATTCAGCCAAATATAGCAAAGGTGATTGGATGGTGCTTCACAGTACAGATGGACAATGATCCAAAACACATTGCAGAAGTATCCCTGTAGCATTTGAAGGATAAGAAGTGGAATATTCTGCAATGGCCGAGTCAATCACCTGATCTCAACCCAACTGAGCATGCATTTTACTTGCTGAAGGCAAAACTAAAGGCAGAAAGACCCACAAACAAAGAACAACTGAGGACAACTGCATTTAGAGCCTGGCAAAGCATCAGAAAGGAGAAACCCAGTCTTTGGTAATGTCAATGGGTTCCAGACTTCTGGTAGTCATTACCATTAAAGAATTATCAACATAGTATTAAAAATGAACATTTTATGATTTATATTCATTTGTCCAATTACATTTGAGACCCTGAAAATGGGGGGGGACTAAATGGTTGCAGTTCCTAAAATTTGTACTTGATATTTATGTTCAACCCCTAAAATTAAAGCTGAAAGTCTGCAATTCAAATTCATTTGGATTGTTTCATTTTAATTGTATTCTGGTGGCATAGAGACCCAGAAGTATGAAAATTGTGCCTGTGTCCAAATATATATGGACCTAACTGTAGGTCATGTTTAGGATCCTCACAATATGCCTCATACATGTAATTTATAGGATCCTCACAATACATCATATACATCATATATATGTGATGTGTATAATCCTCACAATATACCTCATAGAGTTGTTGAGTAGGATACTCACAATACACATTGTATAAGAGATGTATAGGATCCTTACAATTTACCTCATATATGTGATGAGTAAGATCCTCACAATACACTCCATTTATGTGATAAGTAGGATCTTCACAATACACTTCATATAGCTAATGAGTAGGATCCTCATAATAAATCACATGTGTAGTTTGTAGGATCATCACAATTTACCTCATATAGGTAATGAGTAGGATCTACAGCATATACCTCATATAGGAGATGTGAGAGTTCCTCAACATATACCCAATATAGGAGATGTGTAGGTTCCTCAGCATATACCCTATATAGGAGATGTGTAGGTTCCTCAGCATATACCCCAGGTATGGGCTATATAGAATCATCACAATATACTGCATACCATCAGTTTGACTTTCGAGATGCTTCTGTGTACAGTGTGTAGTATTTCCTTGGCACTTGTGCACTTATTGTGTCATGTTTGTTGACTCACATCCTGTGGTTAGCAGTAGAGCTGTAATTCATATTGTCAGAACTTTAATCCTGTGTCATCCTCTGGATCCCTTTTCTCTGAGGAGGTTTCCAAGTCAGGATGAGGTCATTATTTATTGTGACTCTCTGATTCACGTCAACATTACAGGTAATAAAACCTCCCAGTAGAACCCTTGGTAGTACTCAGATCTCACAGGACATCCTGCAACATCAGATTGGACATAAAGCTGTGGATCCCCAGAGCAGGAAAGTTCAGGGTTAGGAGGCCCTTTTTCACGTATCATGGTTGGAGGCAAGAGGGCTTCCTTTGTGGCTGTGATCCAAGCACCTCTGAATGTGGTGACAGAGGTACAAGGCTAAAAGAATTATGAGTGCCAGTAGCTTGGTAGCCGGTGATTGCCACAGATAGAGATGTAGTCAAGGTGAGCCAGGGTCATACACGGAGAGACAGCAGCATGGACAGGAAGCAGATAGAGCAAGGTCCAGGAAAAGGCTGGGGTCAGCACCAGGAAAGCAGGCAGAGAATAGTCAGAGGCAAGTCAGGGTCGGTATCCAGAATCCACAGAGCAAGGTCAGGAACAAGCCAGGTTAGCAATGGAAGATCAGTCAGCAAGCAGGAACACTGATCATAGGAAAGCTTAAGAACATCCAGCAATTAGCACATACCAGAATCTCCTTTAAATGGGCAGCTTGGAGCCTATGCACGTGGATGTGGGTGCTGGGGCACAGAAATTCACCTACGTGTCAGTGCACACTGGATATTAGCCCAAGTTTGTCTGTTTGTTGGTACAAGTGCACGAGAACTAGCTGCATGGGAAAAAGCAGTGGCTGCATGGGAGCATTAGCTGCGCAAATACGAGAATTAGCCGCACAAGAATAACAATTAGCTGTATTAACTTCCTGACACCCTTATACTCATGATGGTGGATGTATATTCTTTTTCTAAGCTATAGCTCTCATTGGAGCCAGATATCCCTTTGTGCTGAACAAAGGGTCTGGGACAGCATATAACATACATTACAAGTCACGCCATACTTACATACATACAGGGACAAAGAAATGTTCTCAGCCTGAGAACGTTTTACTCTATGTAGTCCTGACATCTATAGATGTATATAACCAATATATACCATTATGTAGTTTGTTTTGTAGGGTATAATGTCTCCAACACAAGGTCCTGAAAAATCTTAGGTGATATGCAATGTATGTATAACAGGTATTCACTATTCTGTAGACTCATACAGTGTGTACCATGAGTTACCTCTCCTACACAAGGTCTAGAGAAGTACTATATGTCCTACCTGTAATGTATGTTTTAGGGGCTATTTACAATTCTTTACACAGTTCCCACACAAGGTTAAAGGGTAACTCTACTTGCGTGGGAAAAAAATAGCAAAAATTATTTTAAAAAAATAATCTGAAATATACAATTGCAATGCAAGACTGTGTGCTAATAAAACTATCTTTCCTTTTTAGTCTGAAGAGCTGTGCTTTTCTGTAAAATGCAATGCAATATGGCTACCTAGAGGCCACATTGCATAGTGAGAAATGTATTTTCTGCTTGTGTGATTGGCTCACTGACTTTCCCAGAAGTCTACGCTAAGATGCAATTCAAATTTTGGGCATCCCCTGCAGCAAAAACATCCTTTCTCTTTCGTTCATTGACAGACACAGCTCCTGATCTTCTTAACCATTGGCTTATACTGCCCCCTACAAGAGTATGACTATAGGCAGAAAAAAAGTCTGGCTACACCTATGGGTAGTCCCAGGGGGTATACTCCCGCTCTCTGTTATAGGTACTCAGTTTTTTTCTGCCTAGTCAGGAGTAAGGACCTAGTTCCTTGCTGGGATCTCTGGTCCTGGCAGTTTTTTCTTTTTAGATAGAATTTTTTTTCTTCAGTTTTTTCCTGTGAGATCTACAATCAACTGCCGGACGGGGCGATGGGCTAGATCCAGTGGTCACCCTAGTCTGGCCAGCGAGCGCATGCAGACCTCAGCTCTGCGTTAGGTTTGCCGTGACATAGCCCCACACCGGACGGGGGATTGCCTGCGAGTTAAATGCCCCAAGAGGTCTACAACTGCGCTTGAAAAGGCACTGGTGGATGCACTGATTGTATCTGTGTTTGAGACTTAAAGCTGGAGGACGCAGCTGCAACGGAGGCGCAGGTTCCCTTTGGCACTCACAAGCTATTCAGAGCGGCAAAGGAGTTCCCTTTTCCCTCCTATTTTGACAGAATTGTCACTGAAGAGTGGGGACAACCAAAGCGTCCCCTTGGGGTCCCTAAGCCAGTTGCTAGTCGATGCCCCTATAAGGAGTCTCTTCTGAGGAAGTAGACTGTTCCACCGGTGGTGGACCCTCCGTTTTCCAGATTAAACAAGGCAAACATGATTCCGGCTAAAGAGTCCCCGGCCTTTAAGGACCTGCCTGAAGGGAGGGCGGAAGCTGTGGCCCGCAGTTTGCACATCCTGGCTGGTTCGGCACTGAGGCCGATTGGACTAAGCTTTAACGCTGTGACCTTGAGGGGGAGTAGCTTCCCCCAGCCTTTGCTGAGCTGGCGGAACAGCTGGTCCAGGGGCTGCAGTTTATCTGTGATGCCTCTTTAGATGCTGCTCCCCTAGTGGCTCGGCTCTCTGTTTCAGCAGTAGTCCTTCGGCTTGTCTTTTGGCTCAAATGCTGGTCTGCGGGTCAGACTTCTAAAAAAAGGCCTTGACTGATCTTCCCTTTCAAGGTGATCGCCTGTTTGTTGCTACCCTGGATGACATTATTAAAGGTCCCATGGGGGGGAAGAGTACCTTTCTTCCACAGGCTACTAAGGGCAAGGACCCTCGTCGTAGACGTGGGCCCTCCTTCTCAGCTCATCGAGGCCTCTTCTGGAGGATCCAAGCAAACTTGGTCTGGCAAGTTAAGTGCGGGCTTCTCTAGACCCGCGGACAAGGCCCCTTCAGCAGGAAGGTGCGCTCTCACCCATATTTGGGATGGGGGAACGTCTTTGCTGGTTACTGGACCCGTGGACTCCACTGGTACAAGAACAAGTGGGTTCACAAGGTCATTCGGTCCGGCTACAAAATCGAGTTTCATTCTTCCTTCCGACGTGCGACTTTCCCCGGTCCGCTTACAGGCTCTTTTTTGTGGCAGTGCAAGACCTTTCACTTTATGGGTGATGGTCCCGATTCAGACTTCAGGGCATTTTCAGGGGTTTTACTCAAACCTGTTTACAGTCCCCAGAAAGGAAGGCAAGGTGCATCCAATTCTGGACCTCAAGGTGCTGAACTGCTTTGTGTAGTTGCAGAAGTTCAGAATGGAGTCCGTTCGCACGGTGGTGGCTTCCCTGCATTAGGGGGATTTTCTTGCCTCCATTGACATCAAGGACGCTTACCTTCACATTCCAAAATGTCTCCAGCGCTTCCTCCCCTTTGCCGTGGGAGAGGAGCATTATCAGTTTGTGGCGTTACCTTTTGGTCTCGCCTCTGCTCCTCGAGTATTCACGAAAGTGTTGGCCCCCGGTGTCAGCATTGTTATGCCAATTGGGGATTGCAGTACTGGGCTACTTGGACGTCCTCCTTCTGCGAGCGGGCTCTCCTACTGCTCTGGTAGAAAACCTGGAATTCACCATACGAGCTTGAGATATTTGGCTGCATTCTGAATTTTCAGAAGTCTGCTCTGGTTCCGTCCCCAAGCTGCACTATCTGGGTCTGGCTCTGGACTCTTCAAACAAAATAAGGTGAAAGACACACCTTTCTCCTGCGCTCAGAAAACGAGGCTCCCCGACTGATCTTCCCACAGGACTTTGCAAAAGGTGTCTCAGATGGCTATGGTCTTGCTGCCCTAAAGGACTGGGGCAGTCCAACAGTACTGCAAACAAAAAAACACAAAAAGGGCGCACCGACCTAGCGCATTATCCTCAATCCTCAATCCATGGGCTCTGAGGAAGAGACGTAGGCCTCGAAACGCGTCAGCCGTCATCCTAATGGGATAATGGACTTTTTCGTATGGACTACTTCTGACACTCAAGTTTCTGAGTCCGATATGATTGATTTCATCTGTGTTTGTGAGTAGCCATTTTTATGTTACAACAATAAAACCATTATTGAGGATAATGCGTTAGGTCGGTGCGCCCTTTTTGTGTTTTTTTGTTGGCTCTGGACTCTGCCTTAGCCTGGGTGCTCGTTCCTCTGGACAAACTCCAGAAACTACAGGCTGCAACTCATCTCCTGCTGTCCAGCAGATGGTCATCCCTCCGGACTTGCATGCGGGTGCTGGCCCTGATGGTGTCTACCTTTTGAGGCTATTCAGTTTTCACAGTTCCATACGAGGTTCCTGCAAGGGAAATTCTTGCCAAATGGGACAAGAATCCGCAGTCTCTGTACAATCAGACCCGGCTGAGCCAGGAAACGAAAGAGTCTCTGATATGGTGGCTTTGTTCTTCGGCGCTTCAGCTGAGCAAATCCTTCTTCTCCTTGTATTGGACAGTGGACACCCTGAATGCCAGCCTGTCCAGTTGGGGAGGCGTCCTTGGGAAATATTCTGCTCAGGGGATCTGGACACTGGAAGAGTCCGGACTACTGATCGATGTCTTGGAACTCTGAGCGATTAGACTGTGCCTGGGACATTGGACGGATCGTCTTCAGGGATGTACAGTGCGTATGCAATGTGACAATGCCATGGCTTATGTCAGTCACCAGGGGGGGCACAAGAAGTGTCCTGGCGGCTCTGGAGGTAGCCGGCGGTCTAAGGTGGGGAGAACGGTTCGTTCCAGCCCTATCCGCCGTACACATGGGGGGTGGAAAACTGGCAGACGGATGTGTTTCATCAGTTGAATCTCCAGTGGGGCAACCCGAGGAGGATCTGTTGGCTTCCCGGCTCAACAGAAAGGTGCAGAGGTTTGTGGCTCAGTCACAGGATCCTCTGGCGGATGCCACAGATGCGCTAGTGGCCCTGTGGGGTCAGTAGCGTCTGATTTACGCCTCCCTCTTCTCAAGCTTCTGCCAAGACTTCTACGCAGGATCGAGGCAGAAGGGATTCCGGTCATCTTAGTGGCCTTGGACTGGCCTCGCTGGGCTTGGTACGCCGATCTGGTGCGGCTGGTCGCCGACAGTCCTTGGAGATTTCCTCTCAGGGAGGATCTGCTGTCCCAAGGATCAATCTTCCATCCTGCTTTACAGTCGTGAGTCGGTGTTTCCAACGCTGTTAAAAGCTAGGAAACCTACTTCTAGGAAGATCTACCGTCGTACGTGGAAGACGTACATTGCGTGGTGTGTGTCTTTTGGTGGTTTATCCTCGCTCTTGTTCGATGTCTGGGATCTTGACTTTCCTTCAACGGGGGGTTGAGAAGAAACTGGCCTTGAGTACTATCAAGGGTCAGGTGTCGGCCTTAGGGGTCTTATTTCAATGGCCCTTGGCCACATACTCCCTGGTGCGTACTTTTCTTCAGGGAATTAGGCACTTGGTACCTCCAGTGCGGTCTCTGTTGCCGCCTTGGGGCCTCAATTTAGTGCTCTCAGTCCTCCAGAAGCCTCTTTTTGAGAATCTTTGGGAGATTCCCCTGCTTGCACTGTCCCAGAAGGTGGCTTTCACTTTTGCGTGCAGGGTGTCAGAATTGGCGGCGTTATCCTTTCGTTCTCCTTACTGGTGGTTCACAGTGATTAGGTGGTTCTTCATCCCTGTCCGTCATTCCTTCCTCAGGTTGTCTCTGATTTTTCATTTGAATGAAGACATTTTGTTGCCTTGCCCTGTGTCCCAGGCCAACACATCCGAAGAAAACTGCTTTGCATGCCTTGGATGTGGACCGGGCAATTAGGGTGTACCTGACAGTTAGGGAGTCTTTTAGGAAGTCAGACTCACTATTTGTGCTCACGGATGGGCCTCGGAAAGTGTTGTCTGTTTCCTCTGCGACCATTTCCACATGGATCAGACAGACGGTGTTTCCCTGTCAAGGTGCATTGTACTCGGGCACTTAGTGCCTCCTGGGCTTCATGTCATCAGGCATCAGTGACGCAGGTTTGCAAGGCAGCCTCCTGGTCATCGGTAACCTCCTGTTTACCTGGTTGGCTATAGTTAGCCTTGGGAATTTATTTTTCACTGTTCCCAACCCTCATGTTTAACACTGCTTCGGGATGTCCTAATGGTTAGGAAGATCAGGAGCTGTGTCCCTCAATGAATGAAAGAGAAAATTGGATTTTTGATTTACCGTAAAATCCATTTCTCTAAAGTTCATTGACTGACACAGCACCCACCCCTCTGTTTAGTTGTAATTTTACTGACACTGCTTGTAACAAAATTAAGTACCCATAGCAGGGAGAGGGAGACTGCCCATAGGCATAGCCAGACTTTTTTCTGCCTAATGTCCTACTCCTGTAGGGGGCAGTATAACCCAATGGTTAAGAAGATCAGGAGCTGTATCCGTCAATGAACATTAGAGAGAAGGATTTTATGGTAAATCAAAAGTCCCATTTTTTTGGTGAGATACACCCAAAGTAAAATCGCATCTAAAAGGATGCAGAATGCAGACCCTGCCACTTTTCTCACTAGAACCCTGCAGATGCAGCAGCTGATTGATAATTATAAAACCACTCCCATACAGATTCACATTGACACCGAAAAACAAAGAGCTTTTTCTTCAGAATAACAAAAGGTAGGAAACTGCAACAAAGTTTGTTAAAATCCCTTTAATGTACATTAATCAACCAGAGGGGAATGTTATTTTGTCAACAAAAGTAGAGTTACTCTTTAAAGAATTCCTATATGTCCTAAGTGACATGCAATGTATGTACTCTATATTAAGTATTTAACATTCTATGCATACACACAATATGTACAGTGTGATACTTCACCAACACATGGCCCAAAAAAGTCCTATATATCCTAGTTCACTTGTAATGTATATGTGTACACTTGTAATGTATATGTGTGTATATATATATATATATATATATATATATATATATATATATATAAGGGGTACAGTATATGCCATTCTATATATTCACACACTATGTATGGTGTGATACCTTCCATTTGATCTGGAGAAGCCCTATATGTCTTAGGTGTCCTGTAATGTATGAAGGAAAGGTATTTACCTTTCTATACAGTAATACAGTGTGTAGGTGATCACGGTAAAGTGAAATCGGATTCTGTAGCATAATTGTGCTCAGCTCTGGTTAGGGATGGCAGCGGCTGTAGTGCCAGCTGTACACTATATAAAGAGTCAGTTTTTTTTTTTCCCCCTAGAGGACTGCGTTGAGATTTTCCCAGAGGCCCCAGGGGACTTGGGCAGGGGGCCAAGATCCAGACTGCAGGAGACCTGGCCATACAAGGAGGAGGAAACCCTGCAGCCAGGAAAGGGCTTCCAGAGTTAATAGTGGCCCGGTGCCCTCTTCTTTCTGTTGGGATAAAGCTGACAGCTCACTGATTTCCAGGTACAACTCAGCCTGCTCATGGTTTGTCCCTGGAAATATTTTGTTACACTACCGCCCCCCTTCCCACCCCCTACTTTTCTTGCTTCTCATTTTTCTCTATGTTCTGGGCTGTGTTTTCTCAGTATGCAGTGGAAGTATGTATTTATTTCAGATACTTGTATAGCGCCATCAATTTCCACAGCGCTTTGCCTATGTATTATACATTCACATCAGTCCCTGTCCTCAAGGAGCTTACAGTCTAAGGTCCCTAACTCAAATACATATACTGGGGCCAATTTTGACAGGAGCCAGTTAACCTTCCAGCATGTCATACATTATACAATTTTCTTATTCAATTTTCATTTACCTATAACTATGTAGTGCAAGGGCCTGCCTGATTGCATACAAATTGAAAGTGTTTAGGTTTAACCTCATATTATATGGTTTTGGTAAATCTAAAGGAAAATTGTATAATGTATGGCCAGCCTAAATCTCCTAAATGTATGCTTGTGGATATTTCCAGCGAATTGTCATTCTGCGACATTACAGACTTAAAATGTACCTGGTAATAGTCCAAATCATATATTCATTTCTACATTGTTCTTCAGTTTATTCTAGCATACTCCTATTAATCTGAACAATCTTGAAATTTGTAAACTTACTATGTGAAGATCCCCCACACATTTACTTTGCTGAATTCCGTGACATGTATTCACTATGCCCTGTGCATAGGCACTGCTGTGTCACACATTTCACAGAGCCTGACCTCTGACCTACAGAGGTGCTGAGAGGAGGAGTTTCAGCAGGCAGAGTCAGTACAGGGATCACAGCTTGCAGGCAGCAAGGCATCATGGGATATGTAGTCCTTAGAAATTGAAAGTAAACAGCAGAGGAGAAGCTGCAAAGCATGCAGGGAATCCAGGAAATTGTGTAAAGAGATGGCCAGAAGGCAGACAGAATTTGTAGCATGAAAGGAGATTTTTTGAGTAAGTTTTATATTGTATTGCAAAAACTAACTATTGTTTGTGTTGTTATTACAATGTTGGTGATATAAAAAGAATGTGTATACTGTGACCATAGCAGACATCCCAACCTGCAAAAACTCATTTCAGGGAGGTGGCAAAGTCATTTCAGGGAGGTGAGCCCCACCCCCCCCCCCCCCACGCACGCCTGCGCTGCACCCCCCCCCCCCCCTTTCCAATTTAACACTACCAGAGAATAATAAAATGAAATGTAATCAGTATACCTGGTACTGGACACTGGTGCTGGCACTGGTCACTGGTGCTTGTACTGGCCTGGTCACTGGTGCTCGTACTGGTCTCTGGTACTGGCCTGGTCACTGGTGCTGGTACTGGTCTCTGGTACTGGCCTGGTCACTGGTGCTGGTACTGGTCACTGGTGCTGGTACTGGCCTGGTCACTGGTGCTGGTTGCTGGTACTGGCCACTGGTGCTGGTACTGGTCACTGGTGCTGGTACTGGCCTGGTCACTGGTGCTGGTACTGGTCACTGATGCTGGTACTGGCCTGGTCACTGGTGTTGGTACTGGTGCTGGTCACTGGTGCTGGTACTGGTCACTGGTGCTGGTCACTGGTGCTGGTACTGGCCTGGTCACTGGTGCTGGTACTGGCCTGGTCACTGGTGCTGGTACTGGCCTGGTCACTGGTGCTGGTACTGGCCTGGTCACTGGTGCTGGTACTGGTGCTGGCCATTGGTGCTGGTACTGGCCATTGGTGCTGGTACTGGCCACTGGTGCTGGTACTGGTCACTGGTGCTGGTACTGGCCACTGGTGCTGGTACTGGCCTGGTCACTGGTGCTGGTTGCTGATACTGGCCACTGGTGCTTGTGCTGGTACTGGCCTGGTCACTGGTGCTGGTTGCTGGTACTGGCCACTGGCGCTGGTACTGGCCACTGGTGCTGGTACTGGTCACTGGTGCTGGTACTGGTCATTTGCTGGTACTGGTCTCAGGTGCTGGCTCTCTGGTGCTGCTCTCAGGTTAGGTCACTGTGTCTGTCACAGAGTGGGGTGTCACGATGATTGGTCCTGCGCCAAAATGCCTCCTGGAGTAGAAGATGTGGCTGTAGTAGAGAGCAAAGCCGCTGCTTGCTCTCTGCAGCTCCTCCCACAGGCGGAGTGCATGACTCATATCACTCCGCCTGTGAGCCGGATCTACTTCGGCTCCGACGGGATTTCTCTGTGCAGGCTCAGCTTGCTGACAGCTGACACACTCTTCTGCCTGCATCGATGAGTCATCTCATCTGACTCACTGTGACTGACTCACACACAGAGCCGGGATATTGCCCTGAGCTCGCGGGTGTCCGTGAGATCAGGGCGGAAAGCGGGAGTCTCCCGCGACTTGCGGGAGACTTGTTGCGGGAGACTTGAGATGTCTGCCATAGATTTCCTTTAAAGAAAACGTATGTTTCTGACTTCATTAATCTGGACCACTGACCCGAACAAAGTTGCAGATCAAGAGCTCCAAGTTTACTTGCTGAACACTAATTGTCCTAAAGCCAAGGGACCAGCATGACATTAAAGTGTTACTAAACCCACAACAGTAAAATCAGTCTGTATATGCAGTGAAGCGTGCTTGTTATACTCACTGTGGAACCTAAGGGGTTAATCCTCTGCATTGTGTAAAAAGGCTGTATGATTTTGTCTTCTCTGATCCTCCTTTTTTCCACTGTCCCCAATCCATTTTCTGATAGTACATAGTCTTGGAGGGACTCGGCACATGCTCAGTTTGGTGTGTATTGCTAGAGAGAATTTTTTTTATTTTTGGGGAGGGAGCATGCAATCAGCACAGAGCCAATCGGCACTCTCCAGACAGAGGGTCAGGGGTCATGCAGCCTCAGAGGACATTCAGAGGAGAATGAAAACTCCTTCTACAAGCTTTAACCAGTGCTCGGCTGGACACTGATAGAAGTCGCAAGACTGCTATATACTGCTGATGTGAAAAGGTATTTAGCAGTTTATATTTAAGAAAATAATTGTATTTCCATGTTCCGTGTACTGTGGGAGACCAGATATAGTGAATGCAGGGTCCTGGGTTTAGTAACACTTTTGTCTCTGGAATGGTGAGGGAGCTCAGCATTGTCAGCTGCCATGTTTATCTCAGCACAGATTTCCTTTCTATTAAATGCTGCTATGCAGACATGTGGGGATGAAGGATCGCAATATAGGCAGGAAACAAATCTTGCGTGTTTGAAGTACTCTGTAGAAATCGATTGTCACATCAGGTTAGAAATGTATGTCTCCTTCATGTGGCTGGTGTTTTCTCAGCTATGGAGGTCTCTTATGCTGCTCATGCATGGAATCAGATTGTTTTATTAACATTTTCAGTGCCTTCATTTGATTGTCTTCCTAGGCAAAACATGAACAAGCATATCAGAGCATTGGTTGGAAATTTTCACCATATGCTCCATTCTGCTGAACTGATAAAGCAGAGATGGATGCAGGAATTTGGAGATTGTGTAGAGCCCTGAATATGAAATGGAAGCTTTAGCTGAGCTTTTCAGAGGATCTTGTCATTTGTGTGGGGGGCAGCAGACTCCTCTGTGTCACATAATACAGCGCGGCCTGTTTTTATTGTGTCAGCTCGTTAGCTGTTTTCTCCCTGCTGGCAGCAAGGCTTCATTTGTTTCCAGTAATTATTTGCAGCGGTGGAGAGCCACGGAAGTGATGTGGACTGAGCCTGGCAGACTGACATTTCCCAATCTCTGCCTCCAGAACTGGAGCCGTGGCAGCTTCGCTCGGTGCCGCTGTCAGATCTAGGTCACTGCAATGCCGAATGTCACACAGTAAAGAGTGGCGGGCCTGGGAACAGAACTATGTACTGTACAAATCAATTCCTTGGCAACCAGGACACAGACTGAAATAAGACGGCAAAATGTCTGTGTTATTATTAGACGGTTATGAAGACACTTGCGATCTGGAATGACCTTAAAGTGTAAGTCCAGCCAAAACATTTTTTTTCCATTTTGGATTGAATGGGAAAGAGTTAAAACCTGTATCAGTTTTTTTTTATCTTTTGCCTGGGGTTCTGCTAGAGGAATTCTCTAACATAGGCCACTTTCACACAGGCCAGATCCATTTTGGCTCAGTGGGGATTCATCCGCTGATCCCCTGGTGAGCTGAGAGGAATGGGTAAGGACCTGTCACTTGTCTTATGCAGGGTGAACACGGACACAGCCCGCTCTGCCCTATGGGCAGCCTGATTTAACCACTTCAGCTCCAGAAGGTTTTTTCCCCCTTAATGACCAGGCCATTTTTTGCGATTTGGCACTGCGTTACTTTAAAAATTGCGTGGAAGTGTGACACTGTACCCAAGATGTTCGTTTTTTCCCACAAATAGAGCTTTCTTTTAGTGGTATTTGATCACCTCTGCGGTTTTTAGATTTTGCACTATAAACAAAAAAAGAGCGACAATTTTGAAAAAGACACAATATTTTTTACTTACTGCTATAAAACATTCCCAATAAAAAAAATGTAAAAATCAAATTTTTTATCACTTTAGGCCAATTTGAATTCTGCTCATATTTTTGGTAAAATAATCCCAGAAATAATTTTAATTGGTTTGCGCAAAAGTTATAGCGTTTACAAACTATGGTATAGATTTTTGGACTTTTTTTTATTAGTAATGGCGGCGATTAGTTCTATCTTCATATATTCTCTCTATTCTGTGCTTTACTCCTATGATAGTGCACTCTAGTTTGGTCCGAACTTGGGTTCGGACCAAAACCATAAGGCTGGCCTTAGATGGTGCAATTTGCAGGAAAGAAAATCTCTCAATTCCTCCATCAGCACAGTCAGTATTGATGGGGAGGAGTACCTTCCTAATGTGTTGTTCTTGCAGGGAGGTGCGGGGAGCCGTCCCTTCTGGGAGCACAGGGTGATTTTTGCTAGTGGCTAGAGTCGTTGCAATAATCGCATGCTGAAAATCTGACATGTTGGTTGTACCCAAGCCGATCAATGGATTAAATTGGGTACATTCAGCCTGCTCATAGATTATATGAATCTCAGCTGGTCCCCTATGGCCAACTTAAGAAAGCTGCCACTCCTGCCCACTGCGGCCTGTTCAACTGCAGTCAGGGCGTTTTCCACCCCACAGCTGCATGTACACAAAGGGGCGAGGATGCTTGTGACATTGTTGGCCAACAAATTTGTCTACATCTGTACATTAGTGTAGCAGAGTTTTTCAAAGCAACTAATGGTGATCAAACACTTGTGACATAATCCTAATAATGCACAGTGGCTGATCCCATTGATGGATCCTTTACCAATAGCACAACAGTGAATATCTGTGTCACTCCTGATGCTTCCGCTCTGCTGGAATTGGACTTCTCCCCTGGGTAGGAAGGTCACTTACTTTCATTTGGACTGCATGGAGGATATGCAATAATAAAGTTGCTCATCACATATTTATAAATTAATAGTAAAACAAAAAGTGTGTCAGCAATTGTATAAATAGAGTCGAGCTCTGCATGGCAGTTTCCTGGCATTGCAAAGGTTTCAGCATATGGATGCCTATTTCTAAATGATCTGAATCTCTCACTAGCCGCATTATTTAGCGATGGCCTCCTCTGGGACTGCGGCCTTTCATGGTACTCCACAATCTGTCTCCATTCCCAGCTGGCCATGGTTTATGGGGCAGATAATATACAGCGAGATGGTGGCAGTCCAGCGTATCATCTGCTCTGTCTCTCATGTAAGAATATAAAGAGCTATGTGCAGACTGCTGTAACCCAGAGCAACCAATCATCTTTCACCGTTCTGACTTCTCTGCTTCAATGAGCAGTATAATGTGTTCCAGCATCTTACAGGCCCTAGTGCTCCTATGAAATGTCATCATCCAGATCACATTAATAGGGCCAGTAAACAGGAAAGTGAAATCTCTGTGGGCCGGTCCTGAGCACAGTCTTCCTCATTAGACTGTAGCTGCAGCCACTTTAACTGCCATATGACCTACCTTGTATGGAGGCTAAAGTTTGTAGTGAACATTGCATGGGCAGCCTAATTTACCGACACCTTTAGCTTATGTCGCCTTAGCGCTGAGAATTTTTGTCTCTGCAAATGTATTTCAAATGTTGGCAGCCAAGATGAAGGGTGAAAGGAAAGGTGCAGGTATCTCATCCAAATTCAGCTCAGGAACTGCTGGGCTGTGATCTGGATTATTACATGCTATTTATTTCTATCAGGCAACTCTTCAGCGTGGAGCTTAGTATGTCGTTAGTCTGTCCAGGAAGATGTAAATATTTCCTTTTGTTTGCGGTGTCTCTGGGAAATTTTACACTGGCTTCTATATTTTAACAGACGGCCACACATCTGCGGTGATAAAAATCGCTCTGCCGCGTCAACGACTTTTATTTAAATGTATAAATTGTGAAAGAAAGCAAAAAGTAAATCCTGAAGCATATTGTTGGGGGAGATGGCGGATTTAGTATGTAATAAGATGACACACTGGAGAATTGTGCTTGGTGCAGCATTCATGAAGCCTTTGCTATCATCGCTCGTGTCAGCTTACAAAGTGTTGCAGAACTACAAGTCCCAGCATGCCTAGCCACCTAAAACTTTGTCTGCCTGTATAACTCCTGTATGACTCTGAAACCAGACCCATGTTTCCTACAGTCCTAACCTCTTCCACTCTCATTTAAACCTCTTTCTGCTTCTAATATTTTCTATTTCTGGTCATTCAGGGCTCGGAATATTTAGCATGGGAGGAGTTGGGGACTCCTGAATGACAGGCCCATGATTAGGAGTTCCCAGATCTCTAGGTCACTGGTAACCAGCAATTGAAGCAATGTCAGGAGTGGAAGGTTAGGCCTAGGCCAATCATGTTGTGTGTGTAATATAGGCTTTTTTCAGCTTAGTTAGTGTGCAGACCACTGATTGCTATTATATGAACTATTTTGATGAGGTTTCCTTATTGCCATAGCGGGAAATGAATATGGATCTGATTTGTTGGGAAGGACAATGCCACGGTCACATAACCAGCTCACAGTTCTTTTAATTTTATTAGTTTTATCACTTTTTATCTTCCATCCATCGCTCTCTGGCGGTAGAGGAGACAGCAGCCAATGAACCGTGACGGTATAAGTAGTTGCACGCTGCTTCTCAGAAAACTCGTTTTCTAACATGACAGAATCTAATCCGTCTGATCAGACACATCCCGTTCTTTATTCCCTACAAAACTCACTGACTTCCTCTTCTACCACACTTCAGCCCTGCTTAAATATCGCTTTACGCTCCTTGAGGTCTATGACAAATCTGACAGATATTGATTAAAACTCAGGAAATATGCAGATGCTCGGCGGCTGGGCGGATTAAACTTTTAGGATTTTAGCAACTCCCCTGCAAGCTCAGGGTAAAATTTGGATCAAAGTCACCAATTTATAAATCTCTCTACTTTTATTCTAAAATTCTCTCTCACTCTTTGCCCTTCTATCCCCTCTGTTACCTCTGTTGCTCTCATTCTCTTAATACCCTTTTCATCCTCTTTCTTTATATGCAGTGTATGTAATGTATGGATGTATACAGTATTTGTCAGGCAGAGTGAATTAGGATATATATGATTTCTTGGATGGATAGAATATGCCATGTGCTTTCCCAGCCATTTTCCCCGAATAGAATATATGTTTTTGCATATTGTAAAAAGAGATTTGCCACTTCAAAGCGGATTGGGTCACATTTATAGACAAACAGTAAAGAACAAAGAAGTGCAGAATTGGATCAGTGATCCCAGCACACAATGCCCCGGCCTGTATCCCTGTCTGTACAGGGCTTGCTGACATTGTGAATCTTTTGAAGTTCTGCTCAGCCACCAGTAGAATTCAGACTTTGATTGGTCACGTGTCAAAAAAAGAACTCGTCAGATGCTGGCACCTTACTACCTCTGCTTCAGTATTGGTTCCTGAGGACTGCTGATCAGAGGTTTATTGGCAGGGAGGGACAGCTTATTAATCATGATTTTATATCTGTTTCTGGTAGAAGTGTGCGCTCTTATTTCCCTGGTTTCTCTCTGTGGCGTCATGTAATCTAAACTAGGACACTAAACTAGGCATGCCATTATCTTCTATGCAGGATGTAGAAACCTTACAAACGGACCTGAACAAAATAACGGGGTGGGCAACTACATGGCAGATGAGGTTTGATGTTGAAAAATGTAAAGTAATGCACTTGGGGGCCAAAAACCAGAAAGCAAGCTACTTACTAGGGGGGGAACCTCTGGGTGAGTCTAGGATTGAAAAAGACTTGGGGGTACTGGTAGACAACAGGCTTGGCAGTGGCATGCAATGCCAAGCCGCTGCAAGTAAAGCCAACAGAATACTGGGATGTATAAAAAAGGGGATTCACTCCAGAAATAAAGAGATTATTCTCCCGCTCTACAAAACCCTGGTCCGGCCACATCTGGAGTATGCTGTCCAGTTCTGGGCACCGATCCTCAGGAAGGATGTGCTGGAACTGGAAAGAGTCCAGAGAAGGGCAACAAAAATAATTAGGGGAATGGAGGACATCAGCTATGAGGAGAGGCTACAGGCACTGAACCTGTTCTCTCTGGAGAAGAGAAGATTGAGGGGGGATATGATATCAATGTACAAATACTGTACTGGTGACCCTAGCATAAGGAAAAAACTATTCAGAGTAAGGGAATACAATAAGACACGTGGCCACTCACTAAAACTAGAAGAAAGGCGGTTTAACCTTAAAATGCGTAAGGGGTTCTTCACTGTAAGAGCTATAAGGATGTGGAATTCTCTTCCACAAGCAGTCGTATCAGCAGGGAGCATTGATAGTTTCAAAAAACTATTAGATGGGCACCTTAGAGACCACAACATACAGGGGTATACAATGTACGGTTAAAAGCGGACACACACACATCATAGGTTGAACTGGATGGACTGTTGTCTTTTTTTCAACCTCACTAACTATGTAACTATGTAAAAATCTGGGAGGTTCTTAGATGTGATGGCTGCATTCGTTTTTCTTTTTTTTTTTCATTTTCTTTCCCTGAATTTGGCACCTATTTAGGCTTGACTGTTAACGGACCAAGTCGGCCCTATTGCCGCTGGATGGAGTTCTTGACCCCCAGTTATATTCTTTCTGCCCAGTGCCTATAGTGGGGCAGTTCAGATATTTGGAAATCATAGTCTCGGCTGAGATTGTGGACTATTGCCGTTTGAACATATTTCCCCTGCTGTCAGAGTTAGGGATAAGGTGAAATTGTGGTCTAAACTACTGCTGTCAGTGGAGGGTAGAGCTAATTTATCAAAATAATTTTATTGCCCCAGCTGCTCTATTTCCTCCACAATACACCTGTGGTTATAGCCCTTGAAATATTTTGTGGTAAATTGCATATTTTGCTCGCTACTATAGAAATTGGGTCCTTCTAGGGTCAGGCTGGAGCAACTCCAGAGGTCCAAGGATACTGGGGGCCTAGCTTTCCTGATCCCCTGGCTCAACTACCTGGCAGCCCAGCTGCAGCAGCTGCTGAACTGCATGAATAATGTACCAGCCAAGGGGGAAACACACACTGATTCCACATTAGCTGTGGCGTTACACTGTGTAGAAGCTCAGACTCTCCCGGAAGCCCTTGAGGCCCAGCTCATCTTAACCACTTCCTGCAAAGTGGTTGTACCAGGGTGATGCCTGCAGCTAGAGGCATCATCCCGTGCCATTTTTTTAGAGCCGGTGGTCAGCTTTGTTCCGGACTCCAACCTCGGCCGGCTGGTTGGAGTCCGGAACAAAGCCGGAAGTGGCGTTCATGACATCCCGTCCGGGTTACTTGGCGGCTAAAGGTGCCAAATTTAAAAAAGTGAAAGTATTCAAAAATGCAGTTTTCGGCATTTTGAATACATTGAAGTGCAGTGGAGGGGTCTAGAGTCTTTTAGACCCCCGATCCCTCCATAAAGAGTACCTGTCACTGCATATTACTGTCACAAGGGATGTTTACATGGTTTGTGACAGCAATAAAAGTGATCAGATTTTTATTTTTTTTTTAAACCTGTGCTAAAATTAAAAAATGAATTAAAATAAATAGGAATTTTTTTTTTTAAAGCGCTGTAAGCTCGCGCACGAAAGGAAACGTTTACAGAATTTGCGCCCACAAATGAAAGCGCTGTTTAAACCACACGCGCGAGGTATCCCCGGGATTGCCAGAGCGAAAGCAATAATTAAAAGAAAAAAAAGAGCTTTTCTAGCTCTAAACTGGTAGCTGTTAAAAATTTTTAATGCGTTGCCTATGGAGATTGTTATTGACCGTAGTTTGCCGCCATTCCGCGGGTGTGTTTTTTAAACCGTAACATGTTAGGTATCTATTTACTCGGTGTGACATCATCTTTCACAATATATAAAAATGGGTTAACTTTACTGTTTAGTTTTCTTTAAATGCAGTGAAATGTATTTTTTCCCCCAAAAAAATGGCGTTTGAAAGACCGCTACACAAATACCGCGTGACAAAAAATATTGCAATGATGGCCATTTTATTCTCCAGAGTCTTTGCTAAAAAAATATATATAATGTTTGGGGGTTCTAAGTAATTTTCTAGCTAAAAATACTGATTTTAACTTGTAAACAACATGTGTCAGAAAAAGGTTTGGTCCAGAAGTGGTTAAAGTCCAACAAAAGGTACCCCACGCATAGGCTACTACATGAGATTTGGTTCAAAGCAAAACCACTACAAAGAGTTTCAAGATTTACTAGTTACAGCCCCATCTGGAATAACAATACTTACGCGGAACTAGCAAAGCTGCAGTGTGCAGCCCGGTGGCTAACATATGGTGTTCAATTGCAGCACGCCATTAAAGTGCAAGCATCCTTCGAGCAGGTGGTGTTATCTCCCACTCCTCTTTTCAATATGATGCAGCAATCCACATCCACTAAAGGCTTCATCTCCAGGTGCTATGCAATGCTGCTGCCAGAGTACCTGGAGAATTTTCCAAACAGGGCTATGGAAAAATGGGTGAAGGATGTAGGTGATATAGATGGGGATCAGTGGTTGGAGGCCCAGGAATCTGTCCATGGCTGTTCTTTAAATGTAACCCAAAGACGGTCCCAACTATATATATTATTGCGGGTTCATCATACTCCACTTAAATTGTTTACTCTTGGACTCCGTGCAGACCCATTGTGTCCGAGATGCAAGGGAGCTAATGGGGACCTGATACATCTCCTTTGGTGGTGCCCAAAGTTGCACCACTTTTGGACTGGCATAGTAAACCCCAATAACAATACTTTTCAAGTAACCGTCTTTCTTGACCCTAAACCTTGCTTATTGGGTATACTGGATGAGGTTATAACGGACATATATGTCAAAGAGACGGTGTCCGGAGCACTGTTCCAAGCTCAAAAGCTGATCTTTCAAACCTCTCCAACTTTAGAGATGTGGTTAGCCAACACTGGATTAACTTTGATATGAGCGCTTGATATATCAGCATAGAGGCAGCCCGACCTGGTTCAATAAGATCTGGGGATGTTTTATAGCTTTCCCTGGCTTGGCTCCATTGGACCTTATTCTTGATAGGCTATTAACTTAAAGTAGGGACTCAACCGCTCAGTGTACCTCACCCTTGGAATGCACTGGGGAAGAGATATGATGAGAATGTCTTCCTAAACCATATCTAGGGATGCATACACTTTGAGATATAACCGCTAATGCCATCTCCGGTTCAATTTGTTTTTTAAACCTGCTTTTGCTTTGTACAAGAACATTATTATATCTACTTTGTATTCTGCGAATGTATTGTATAATGTAATACTTTGGAATGTGCATTGTTTATTGTACTGTTAAAAGTTAATAAACTTTATTCTGATTTGAAAAAAAAAAAGCTTTCTTTCCTTTATTTTCACCTGGGGATCTAGCCAGAAAGCCTGTTATTTTTAAACAAAACAAGCCATCCTGCAGATGTAGCAGTTAGAGGGTTAGGACAAACCATTTACCACATACTCCATTGCCCTCTATTCCTCTCCTGCCATAGCTGGGAGGCTTGACTTTCTTTGTTGTAATTTGTATAACTTATGCTACAGACTTGAAAAGAGCCATGCCTTCCCTTTAGCCTATGTGTTTATTATGTAGAGAATATGGAAGGAATGTTAATCTTTCATTGAGCATGCTTTCATTGTGCTGTATTGCTGATGTTGCCAACTCCCTTTCCTGTACTATAAATATGATGGCCTGGATGCCCCCATGTCTGTACAAAAATGAAGAATATAAAGAATAAAACATTTAATACTGAAAGCAGTGCTTACAATGATCAACTTAAATAATTTATGTACAACCTTTAACCCAAAAGGAACAAAATTGTTGCTGTAACTGCTGCAAAAGTGTTAATTGGAGCTTTTCTTCAGTTTGTTTAGTGTATCTAAATCTGCTAGTCTAAAACTCCCCTCCCCCAGGCTGGCAATGCTGTTGTCCAAAGGTGTGTCCGTTGCTCCTTCGCCCAGAGTGGTGGCACTCTAATACAGGAGGTATAATAGAATAAAGATAACCAGGTGAAAATGGAGGGGAAAAATTGCAACCACCACATTTAATGATTGGTAAAGTTCAATATCTTACAGTTTTGGTTTTGGGTTTACTTCATTCTGTCTGCAATGATGAGAATTTCCATGACTCTCCATTGTTCTCCAAACTGAACCTCCAGCAGGCAGAGTGGGACACATTGAAATGGCAGTGGCAGTTGTGCAGATCTGGAAACCATCATAAACTGAAAAAGAAGTCATTTGTAGCGGAATTATCCTCTGAAACCAAAACATTTTTTTTATCTTGAAAACAGTAGGGAAGGGTGAAAACCTCTGTCGGGTTTTTATTGCTGTCTTAGTCTCTGCTAGAGAAGTTCACCCTCTTTGTGTCAATAGGATGGAAAGTGAGCGAGAATCCAAGAAATGTAGGTTGTCACCTAATCAGGAATAGACGAATCTTCCAAAAGGGACATTTACTCTGGTGACATTTGTCTGACAAGCGATCCCCCCTTTTTAAGGGAGATTTACAATTCTTTCCTTCCTGTGTGTCTATAGAACAGGAGAACAGAGTTGTGCTCCCCAACAGGAAATAAAAAAACGGACTAGTTTTAACCATTTCCTACTTAGGCCCCTTTCACACAGGCGGACCATTCAGATCTGCCTGCCCGTTTTTCAGATGGATCTGAATGGATGCCCCATATATCCCTATGGGGCATCAGATGTCAGCGGAGACATGTCCTCTGACATCGGATCCGATCTGTCAAATCTGGACGGATGGAAACCCTATTTTCCGTTCCCATCCAATTCCCCCATAGAGAACAGCAAGGACCTGACAGCTCTGTCTCCGCACACAGCGCAGAGACACAGCTGCCATCCGCCTGCTCAGCGGGGGATCGGCGGATCAATCCCCCGCTGAGATAAATGGAGTCCGCCGACGGACTCCCCTGTGTGAAAGGAGCCTTAGAGTCTTTACGTCTACACTGCGGTGTAATGCTGTTTGCAGTGTTCTTACCCCAGGGGACCTTTTGGATTTTTTATTTTATTCTGAATTTGGAAGTGTTGCTATCACCATCATGAGGGACAACACAGCAAGGACAGTTTTCCACACTTTGTTAATTCCACTAGTTTGAATATTAGGTGTGAAGCCAAGCGCCCTGAGCAGAGATATCACCAGAGATTCAGAGACGCAAGTCAGACTTATTTTGGATCCAGTGTATAGTGCCTTCTCCTCGGAGAGCACTTGAGAGCACCCCCTGTATCCTGGCAACACCTGTGCTTGGATCTGATTGGTGCTCAGCATCGGAGGACATAAACACACCTGTCCATGGGGCATAATACATGAAAACCTAGCAGGTGTTCCCACAGGGCATCTGTGAAATAAACAGACTGTTTATATCAAACACCTGGATTATTACTAGGCAGGGAAATCTAATAAAATATTACAGTTCTTGTTTTTTTACACAGATCCGGCTGACATAGAGTGTATAGATTAATGGCAATGTCTGTGGTCACTAAGCAGTGACACTGACATCATCCTGGGTCTCTGCTGCCCCTGTGCATTTGTCACTTTGCTGTGTTTTATTATTATTTTATGGTCACTCTGTAATATTTATACAGAGATTTGTATGCAATGTGCAGTTTGTGTTCAGTAAGCAGTTAGGCACCTCAGTCCTTGGTTCTGTTGATGCATGTACTATTGTTTTTCATTCCCACGGCTTTACACGGGGTACACACAATCGCCCGATTGTCCTCGTCCTTTACAGCAAATCGGAACCGATGAATGAAAATTTGTATTAAATTTCTCGTACGACAAAGGCTTTTTTTTGTTTACTGTTACTTATCATGCGCAGTCTTTCTTTTCTGATTTTTCTTGTATGAAAATCGTACAAAACGGTACACGATCATGAAAATCCTTCGTTCTGTTCCCGTATGAGAAAAATGTTGGAGTTTGCCCCTTCAGGAATTTTCGTACGAAAAGTCGGAATCAGCTGTTGAAAGTTGTGTACACACTATACGAAAATCGTACAAGAGTTTCTCAGACAAAAATGTTCGCCCGATCTTCTTGTAGTGTGTACGAGCCTTTATAGTTCTGTATTATTTCCTCCATCGCCTCCTCTTAGCCAAAAACAAAATAAACTGACAAATAAAAATGGCAAGCATACAAATAGAAACCTCAAAAACACTTTGAGTATTCAAACAGTCTTTGGGGGAGATTTACTAAAACTAAAGCTGAGTTCCACCCATTTAACAATGTACATGCACCCACATGCCCATCCACAGTGCATTTCTAAATACTTTATTTTGATGTCTTTGTGTGGACTTCTGGTTCGACCCCCCTAGGTGATGCCATCCTAAGGACTCATGGGATAATGGCGTCTACTATCCCTGGAGTCCATGGTGAGATGCGCCTAATACTCAAATCTCGCATAATTTGAAGACCGGAAATGACCGGGTTGTCCTATCAATGCTATGGTACCCTGTCATAAAGAAACTGCGTTGCACAGTGTCATTTCTGCACAGGCGGGAGATCAGGAGGTGCATGCTGGGTTACTATCCGCACCAAATCCCAGAAATAAAGATAAGCCGGCTTCAGATGCCCACAAAATCGATGGCCCCTGCCTGCTTCCGAGATTAGGTTCAATTTTATTGATTTTAAAGAAAGAAGAAGGAAAACATTCATAACATTATGCCAGTCTTAAATAAGAAGTGCTAACAATGACCGGGGGAGAATTTAAAATAAAAATGATTGTGGAGACTGGAGCTCCGCTTTAATCTTTGACAATAAATGCTAGAAGCTGATTGGTTACTATACACAGTTTACTAGATTCTGTGTGCACCAGTTTTGGGATTTCTTCCCCAGTCTGTGTCTCTGTAACACTTTTCCTTTCTAGTATTTTTACTTGTGAGCCACAGATCCTTAGTGCCCTGGGTCAAATATGCTAAATGTATACTTCTACTTCCTCGGGAAGTTTGGTATTTTAGTAGTAATATCATTCAGTGGCCTGTGGATAGTGTTCCGTCAGCAGTAATCCACCCCAGTCACAGGATTAATCTTCCCATCTCCAGAAAAAAAACATTTAAAGAAGATGTGGAATTTTTTCAAACTTATACATGCAATCAATTAGAGGGAAACTTGAAATAAGCCAAATAGCTCTGACTGGGCAGCTGTCACCCAGCAAGGCTTCCTCCAATGGGAACCGGACAATTGTCGCTCAAACTATAGAAATACAAAAAGGAGCAGCAGACCTAAGGACGGATAAAAGAATCCAAGGAAATTTTAATTGTTGGTAAATAGGTCATATAAAAACATCCCCCCCTTTTTGGGGGCCAAACTAGTTTCCTTTCATCAGCGTTTCAACACAGGAAAAAACACGAAGGGACTTAGAGGAAGAATGACTTCACAGTTCTATATTAGAACTGGAAATAACCTCTCCTTGTGGCTTAACAATTATAATGTATGCAATCAACACTCAGCAACTATTACATCCTATTCTAACAAGAGTTTATATGTATGTATATGGTTTGAGCAATACGTACATCTGTCAGTTTTTGCTTTTCATGTTTTTTACTTTTTTTATAGTGATCGTCCCTCGAGGCCCCCCAGTCATCTGCTCAGTCCCACCAGGCTCTGTACTGCTGTTAGTGTGTGGAATATGATATATCTCCCTCTGTTACATTGTGATACCTTTGCACTGTCTTTGTAGTGTGCATCTCCAATTTTGCCTATGCAGGTTTGAGAAAGTAACAAGGTTCAGGTACACTATATCACCAAAAGTATTGGGACACCTGCCTTTACATGCACATGATCTTTATTGGCATTCTTAGTCCAGAGGGTTTAATACTGAGTTGGCCCACCCTTTGCAGCTATAACAGCTTCAACTCTTCTGGGAAGGTTGTCCACAAGGTTTAGGAGTGTGTCTATGGGAATGCTTGACCATTCTTCCAGAAGCGCATTTGTGAGGTATTCTATGGGGTTGAGGTCAGGACTTTGTGCAGGCCAGTCATGTTTCTCCACCCCAAACTCGCTCATCCATGTCTTTATAGACCTTAATTTGTGCACTGGTAAATGCAGTTATTATTCTTTCTAGGGCCCATATACTCCCTACTTATTATAAACCTATTTCAGAAGGACACATAAAGCAATGTCAGATTGACAAAAAAGTATAATTACCTCTGCAGGCTGGAATAGGGAGCCTGGGTTGGGCTAAATGGCATTTTATAAGGTACCTTTGCTTCTGTATATTTGCAGATGATTGGCAACGGATGGGTCATCTGTATGGATATCGCACACAGAAGCTATTTTGTAAGCTATATTGCTGTTGAATACAGTTGGACTGTAATGGAATGGGACACTATAAGCCTCATACCTCTGAGATATCAGCAGTTCCTAGTGAAGAACATAATGCCTTTGTTGCAGTAATATCACAGGGAGATGTCTGCTACTACTGTACACAGCAGAGGTAGTATGTTGTGAAGAGTTAATGTCACCAATGCAGAAGAAGACGTGGATGTTTGACTTTACACACTTTACACAATCGGTATGTGACATCGCTAAATATGGCACTGCGGCATGAATTACAGACGCCACTTACTAAGCAGCAGCTGCCACATATGTATAGGGGGAAAATTCACCCCAGACTGGCTGTGTGTTATGGGGGTGCCTTACAATGGTCACCTGACCATGATCTGAGAATGGTGACACTTGGGAATGTCTGTGTTCCTCTGCGTGGTTCAGGCTGGCTCAGCAGTATTATGGTGAAGAGGAGAAGCTGCCACACACACAGGTCCTTTTCTATTCTTTTGCACAAGTTTGACTGTTCTACATTTCCAGAAATAAATGTTTACATTTTGTATGAACAGAACATTGGATGCACCTAGAGTTCCCTGTATTCGTATCTGTGAGCCATCTGATGTGGCAGAGAGCTTTGCAGGGAACGTGGATTTCACACTTATCTCAGATTAGAAATTGTGCTGCTGATTCTGCAAATCTCACACACGGTGTACAGGCAATGGAAGTCACCCAGCGTAACCAACTGCCACCAGGAAAAAAATGATAAAAAACCAATACAAGGAAATAAAAGAAAGAATTACATTCCTAAAATAAAATGCAGCATACTGATAGCTGTGTGCCTTATAGGAGACCTGGACCTGCCATTGTACTCCTATTACATTCCTAAAATAAAATGACGCATACTGATAGCTGTGTGCCTTATAGGAGACCTGGACCTGCCATTGTACTCCTATTACATTCCTAAAATAAAATGACGCATACTGATAGCTGTGTGCCTTATAGGAGACCTGGACCTGCCATTGTACTCCTATTACATTCCTAAAATAAAATGACGCATACTGATAGCTGTGTGCCTTATAGGAGACCTGGACCTGCCATTGTACTCCTATGCTTCACAAATCTGAGGGGGTGGATCTGGATAACCTCCTTCATCTTTTTTCTTTACATTTAAACTAGACCATGGATGTGTGTGCCTGGACATAGACAAATAGAGGTGTTCACATAGACCAGGGGTGTCAAACTCAATTTCATCAAAGGGCCGCATAAGCAGTATGATTGCCCTCAAAGGGCCAGTTGGATCTGGGGTGCGCTACATACAGAGTGCAGAGTTCAGGAGAGCATAATGTACAGAGTGCAGGCTTTAGGGGTGCATTATGCACAACATGCAAGTGCAACCCAACCCCCCAAAGCTTTCTTGCATTTCTCTCTCCTACCTGGCCCGGTTCTAGTATCTACCTGTGTAGAGTGCTCTGCCTCACCTTGCAAAGAGGTTGCTTTTTCACTCAAGATTCTTGAGATCTGTCCCTGCCATGAGTGTGTGCAGGGATCTGTTACTTCCGGGAGCCGCTGTGCTTGAAAGTGACAGCAGGGAAAGGAGGGCCAGAGCTGGAGGTGGTGGAATGGAGTTCCACCATGTTGGGAATGAAAAATAGGGTGCGAGGGCCACTTGAGAAGGCCTGGAGGGCCAGATTCGGCCCGCGGGCCTTGTGTTTGACATGGGTGACACAGACTGTTCACACCAACATTTTATTCCTCTGATGAACTGTTCAGGCTCTCTTTAGTTGCCAGGCAACTGCACAGATTCCAGCATCACCAATTCATCTGGAGAGTTATGCGGAACAATAGCAGGTTGTGGCAGAATTCAGTATATTGGAACAACAAACGTGTGTGTGTGTTTAGGATCAAGTGACCGTAGTGCAGCACTAGTGTCAAACTGGTGTGTGTGTTATCCCCGGTGGTCCAATTAGGTTGTGCCATGGGGCTCTTGGTTCATAGCTACATCTGTGATAAGAAGTCCACAGGGAATTTTAGCCCTGTCTTGGCTCCCTCTACATGCCCTGATATTTTGGTCTATTTCAGCAATGACCGTAAACTGATCTGGTCTACAAAGGCGAGACAGATATTTCTGTGAAAACATTTTTATTATTCCTGCCGCAAGAGACACTTGTGTATATTGTTATCCGGTATTGCGACATTGTTAGATGGGAAGTCTGACACTTATGAGGAAGTCTCATCCCAGGCGGTGTATTTTGGGCTTTCACCATCTTCTGTCACCTGCTCCCCTTAAATGAATAGTGCTAAGCTGGAGATGAGCGGAAACTCAGACAGATGGCTGTTCTGTTTTGGGCAGAACTTTCAACTTGACACCAAAGCCATTTCCTGCTCTGTGACCAAACTGTGCTGTCATATATAAACACCGACTGACTGTCTGCACCCAACCAAAATAATTCTGTGATGGACCGGCACCCTCCTGCAGGTTACTGCCTGTGCCTGCCCAGCAGACATCTAATACTCCATGCCAAGCAAAATGTATGGCGGAAAATACAAGCAGTCCAAATATGTTAAATTAGTGCTAACTATGGCGCTGGACTTCTTTTGTGTTTGTACTCACATGGCTGCAGAATTAGTGATTCTTTTTAATATGTAGATGCATTTGATTTGGTATTCTCTAACACTGTGCTTCATTCTGAATTCTTCTTGAATGATGTGAGTTGTAGCTTGATGCATCTAGCATGGAACAATAAGGGACACATTTATAATGGAGAGTGGCTATCGCTATCCGCCATCATACTCCACCTGATTGTTTCCCACTCCTACCATTCCCTCTCACAGTATGAGCTCCACTGTAGCAGAATTACAAGGGGCTGATGTCAGGTCAAACTCAGGTACACTGCTTATATTAAAAAATATATATTTAATGATGTGTTAATGATTTAAAACTGCATTAATTTGTGTACTTTATGCCTGCTCAGAGTTAATTTTAAATAGCGCTCTGCTGGCCTCAGGACTCTGAATTTAGCAAAGCGCTATTGAAAGCACTTGATAAATCTCCCTATTGTATTTTTAAAGAAGCATTAAGGTTGTACAGTGATTTCTGTGCAGTCTTCTCATTTTATCTACAGCAGATAATTTCCAATGTACATGTTCTGCTTCTTGGGAATCTTGAGTTTCTTTTGTTTTTTGCCATTTTCTTTCAAATTGCTTCATGCGGCTCTTTCACTGTTAAGTGAATTTTCTCTGATAGACTCGTCCGGTCTGCCGGACTCCGCGTTCTGAATTTTCTACAACAAGCCGAAGATGGATTCTGCCTAGCTGAGTAAATTGTTTTGTCTTTGAACGGTGTGGTGGCGGTGTTGTTGCAGAGAAAACAACACATGTAATGAGCCAGATGCCGCCTCAACAAAGTGCCTTTTTTTGCAAACCGTTTTTGCAAATAGCAATGAGCCGAGCTATCTACGCGGAGGGGCGAGGAGGTGTACAGTTCTTCTTCTATCCTTCAGGCTCTTAACTCTTTCATGCCTTTGATACCTGCTATACTGACACTCTCAACAATTTGCCGTATGTAGCTGGAAGTTGTCGCATAGATCATTGCAGTAATTGCTTGACTGGATTTCCTACCGTCTCTTCTGTCGCCATCTGTTGTGGGTTGGAAGCAGTGAAGATTTTAAGTTGGCGAAGCATTTGTCAGATGAACACAAATTCCTATATACTGCAGTCATTAGACAATTCATAACTGGTTACCATCCCAGGCCCCCTATTTCCCATTTACACACACACACACACACACACTCTTATTTTGAACTACTTCAACCCCTGCTGTCTCGTGTCACCCTGGAGCACCCCATCTCTTGACATCCACTTCTGCACAGCACCTTTTTCCCTAGGGTCCCCATGACCCCACAACACCAAATTTATTTCTGCCTCCTATCTACCCTAGAGCACCCCTGCCACCCTCCTCTACCCCAGAGTACTCATTCCTTGCATTCCCCATAACCTCTTTTTCTTTTGTCCCATCTACCCAAGAGCAAGCTATAGAAATAATGTCAGCTTACAGAAATTGACTATTGGTATCTTTAAAGCAGGGGCCTACAAATGTTTTAAACAAAGGGCCAGTTTACTGTCCTTCAGACTTTAGGGGGTCTGGACTGTGGTCAGTGGGAGTATAAAAAAATTACATAGCACCTGGTCAGTAGGAGTCGGAATTGTGCCTCATATTGGGTATTAGTGGTAGAAATAATGCCTTATCATTGGTGTCAGTGGGAGGAATAGTGCCCCATTGTCAGTATCAGTGGGAGGAATAGTGCCCCATAGTTGATGTCAGTGGAAGGAATAATGCCCATTATTGGTTTCAGGGGAAGAAATTGTGCCCCATCATTGGTGTCAGTAGAAGAAATAGTGCCCCATCATTGGTGTCAGTGGAAGGAATAGTGCCCCATCACTGGTGTCAGGCGAAGGAATAGTGCCCCATCTTTGGTGTCAGTGGAAGGAATAGTGCCCCATCTTTGGTGTCAGTGGAAGGAATAGTGCCCCATCATTGGTGTCAGTGTAAGAAATAGTGCCCCATCATTGGTGTCGGGGGAAGGAATAGTGCCCCATCTTTGGTGTCAGTGGAAGGAATAGTGCCCCATCTTTGGTGTCAGTGGAAGGCATAGTGCCCCATCTTTGGTGTCAGGGAAGGAATAGTGCCCATATCTTTGATGTCAGGGAAGGAATAGTGCCCCATTATTGGTGTCAAGGAAGGAATAGTGCCCCATCTTTGATGTCAGGGAAGGAATAGTGCCCCATTATTGGTGTCAGTGGAAGGAATAGTGCCCCATCACTCGTGTCAGTGGAAGGAATAGTGCCCCAGCACTCGTGTCAGTGGAAGGAATAGTGCCCCATCACAGGTGTCAGGGAAGGAATAGTGCCCCATTATTGGTGTCAGGGAAGGAATAGTGCCCCATCTTTGATGTCAGGGAAGGAATAGTGCCCCATTATTGGTGTCAGGGAAGGAATAGTGCCCCATCAGCTGTATCAGTGGGAGGAATTCCCAATCACCGGATAAAGGTATGCAAAGGGCCGCAGTTTGGAGACCACTCACTGCTCTAAAGAACAGAAAATAGGGGAGGTGTTCATAGAACAATTCACAGATATCTATATTCCCTTTTTTTTTACCAATGAGAACTGAAAGTCTAAGCTTCATGATGGCCAAGTCTGTTTTGTATTATGAAGGTCACAAAAACCCTTTCTTAGGTTTGCCTTGTGCCAATATTTGTAGATGTAATTCTCTACGTGGAGTGGTAGTGATTTGTGTGATAATCACCGGGCGCCACCCGCCCCCATCACAGTGGAGTCACGCTCCATCAGGTGAAGCAAATTGCACGCTTCTTCCACAGAACTTCCTTAGTATCATGCTGGGACATGTGCTGGATTTACCACGTTCAGGATAAATGTACAAAGTCCAAACTTGTCTGGAATTCTCTCCCATATACAGGAAATGCAACAAAGTGTTTGTGTGTACAGATTCTGCTGCATTTCATATGGGCAGTGTGTGATGTCTCAGCCAATCAGCAGAGTCTTCCATAAGTGGAGCGTTAGATAACAGAAGGGCCCTCAGTAACACAGAGTATTTTAGGAGAGATGGAGTGGTAGAGTCCACCAATAGTGGGAACATTTCAGAAATAAATATGTGATATAAACCATAGTGTACCTCCTAGAATACCTGCAAACAGCTTCTGGGGGGGGGGGGGGGGGGGGGGGGGGAGTGAGTCTTGTAAAAGTTTTAGGATTGACAATTTTGGCTTGTATGATGCATTAAGTGGGTGTTGGAGGTTATAAAGGGTCTGTACAGGGAGCACATCCTAAAGCACCATGTATTTTTCTAAGTGAAATATAAGACAATGACCTCATAGCGTGCTGCACAGCAAGTGCTGTACATGTTCCTGACAGTATTATTTGGTCAATGTTTATTTTTGGCATAAATAACATTTGTAAATAGCTATTGATATCTGTAAGCACATCTGCCATGTTCAGCGTTTCAGCGTTAGGTTCTCATCTGATTCTGAGTTCTACTGAGGGAAATCCAAATGTATCCACTTAATATTCCTGGTTAATGAAAGGACAGCACTGAAGATGGGTCACCCATGATAGCAGCCAGTTACTGACTGAGCAATGCTCTATATCTTGCCCGTCACGCCGCCATCAACCTTCATTCACTCTCTACAAGCACCACTGATAGGATGGAAATTGGATTTTTTTCCTGGGTACAAAACTGCCATTGTGTCTTTATTGCCTTCAAACTCAATAGACAATTTAATGTTCACGGCGATTGCAGCCCATTCCCCACAGAGGGACACCTTCCGTGTATACATTGCGCTGTCAGTGCAGGTTTGTCAGGAATCACTGATATACTCTGTGGCTGTCAGTGCAGCAGGTAATCTCATTGTGACTTTGCATTAGGAAGTTGAATGCGGATCTATGTAGCATTTCAGTGAAAGACTTCAGATCTGGTCGTGACTTTAACAAAAGCACTGTCAGTTCTTTCTCAGTTCTACAAACTTTACTTTTCCCTTGGGAAATGCAAACTTTTCCCAGCATGCTGAACCATACTTTTTCACTCTCGTGCAGTCATTTCTGAGCTGTACTTTTATTCATTGGCGAATGATCACACTCAGATCAGTCTTATCACTAGAGAAATTGCACAGCGTGTGACTGCTGTGAGTGTGGCTAGTGCGATCTGAGACGCTGTCATTTATGTAGTTACATGTAGATCTATACTGCCAGTATCAATGGCCTGGCAGCAGAATTGTTTAGTATTTAGGTAATTCAGAGACCTATTAGAAGATAGCTCAGGTGATGGTGGAACAGGTCACGGCGCTGTATCTCAGGGTGATGATATCAGACTTGCTCCAGGAAGCTAAAAAGCTGAGATTGCTTTAGTAAATAAAGGCAAGCGATGGATCTGTGACCACCAATCTAGTTATGAGTAACCAGATTTACAGTGCAAATTTGCAGTGAGAAAAATGTGATTGAACATCTAAATAAGAATCAGTGACAACTGTTGTGCTCCTGAAACCTCCCACTGCAGCTCAGTGATGTACGTATAACTGTAATGAATGACACTTCCACCTATAAATATTTTCCCTAGGTATCCTGTATCTACACAGACCTACCATGTTGTGTGAAGTGCCAATCCGTCTCAGACGTAACCTTTGAAAATCTCCTTCTAAATAAAATTCTTCTCTGCCTGTAGGGGGTGCTCTTCTCCATACATTTCCTGCCTGATGTTTTCATCAATAGGTCTATTGAGTCTAAACGATTCAGAATCATTATTGTTAAAGGGACATGGATCTGAGCCTGCATGCCAAACGGTGCCATAAAACCACCAACTATGTACATAATTCATTACCCATTTTATTCCTATACACTCATGCAGCCCCAACTGGCTGAGATAAAGAAAAATTGAGCTGTAAATGAGTCCCTTTTGTTTTACAAACCTTTAGTGGATAGTAAGTAACTATATATATATATATATATATATATATATATATATATATATATACAGGGAAGGCAACTAGTTGCAGGGAATAAGCTCAAGTCGCACAGAAGGTGACCAGCACAAGTCACGCAGAAGGTGACCAGCACAAGTCACACAGAAGGTTACCAGCACAAATCGCACAGAAGGTGACCAGTACAAGTCACACAGAAGGTGACCAGCACAAGTCACACAGAAGGTGACCAGCACAAGTCACACAGAAGGTGACAAGCACAAGTCGCACAGAAGGTGACCAGCACAAGTTGTATGGAAAGTAACCCAGCATAAGGCTCCATACACACTTGTATGACTCCAAAGTCCAACGAAGTGCAACTTTGATGCAACTTTGGATAGGTGCGACTTGGATGTGACTTGTCCCAAGTCGGATCCACTGTTCCACCACTGTTGCTTGTAATGCTTTTGGGTATGACTCTAATGCAACTTTTGAAGGTTAACATTAAAGTCTATGGCCTTCAGTTTGCATGAAAGTTGAACTAAAGTAGTGCATGAACTACTTTGAAGTTGCACATATATGAATGGTTATCATTGGAGTACGACTTGTACGACATGGAGTACGACTTGTCATGCAACTTTGATGTCCAAAGTCACATAGTTAGTCAGGTTGAAAATAGACATCTCCCTCAACCAATAAACGAAAAAAAACAGTAAAGAAAACCCACCCATACAATCCCGTATACAGTTGCAAGAAAAAGTATGTGAACCCTTTGGAATGATATGGATTTCTGCACAAATTGGTCATAAAATGTGATCTGATCATTATCTAAGTCACAACAATAGACAATCACAGTCTGCTTAAACTAATAACACACAAAGAATGAAATGTTGCCATGTTTTTATTGAACACACCATGTAAACATTCAGTGCAGGTGGAAAAAGTATGTGAACCCTTGGATTTAATAACTGGTTGAACCTCCTTTGGCAGCAATAACTTCAACCAAACGTTTCCTGTAGTTGCAGATCAGACGTGCACAATGGTCAGGAGTAATTCTTGACCATTCCTCTTTATAGAACTGTTTCAGTTCAGCAATATTCTTGGGATGTCTGGTGTGAATCGCTTTCTTGAGGTCATACCACAGGATCTCAATCGGGTTGAGGTCAGGACTCTGACTGGACCACTTCTGAAGGCGTATTTTCTTCTGTTTAAGCCATTCTGTTGTTGATTTACTTCTATGCTTTGGGTCATTGTCCTGTTGCAACACCCATCTTCTGTTGAGCTGTAGCTGGTAGACAGATGGCCTTAAGTTCTCCTGCAAAATGTCTTGATAAACTTGGGAATTCATTTTTCCTTCGATGATAGCAATCCGTCCAGGCCCTGACGCTGCAAACCAGCCCCAAACCATGATGCCCCTGTAAGGGTAATCCCAAAACTCACGGGTTTCAATAACATTTTGACTGTTGAAGCCAGATTGAAAATTATATTTATTTAGACAAACATGTAGATAGGAAGCCATGTTTGGAGAGCAAGTCAATCACATACATTCTGTTGGCTTAATGAACATTGCTCTACCTGGCTAGGGTTTGTAATACATTTTTATACACTACAGTGGGTGGCACCTAGCTATCTAATTTCTTTTGAAGTCACATCTCATTCTTTGATAACATTCTTTGAAATGCGAAATGGACATTTAACATAGACATGTCACTTCCAAAGCTTGTTGGCTAAACAGGTCTTCAAATGTTGAGATAGCAATCATTAACAGCTGGAGCTGTAAATTACTTTTGAATACAACAGCTGCTGTACAATAGGACTTCTCACACAGTATATATCCAATATTTCTGCTTAATCATAAATCCATAAGTAAATATTTGATAAACAAAATGGCTGCTTCCCTTTTCCTCATCACCCCCACCACCATACTTCACAGTTGGGATGAGGTTTTGATGTTGGTGTGCTGTGCTTCTTTTTCGCCACACATAGTGTTGTGTGTTTCTTGCAAACAACTCAAACTTTGGTTTCATCTGTCCACAGAATATTTTGCCAGTACTGCTGTGGAACATCCAGGTGCTCTTGTGCAAACTGTAAACGTGCAGTAATGTTTTGTTTGGACAGCAGTGGCTTCCTCTGTGGTATCCCCTCATGAAATCCATTCTTGTTTAGTGTTTTACGTATTGTAGATTCGCTAACAGGGATGTTAGCATTTGCCAGTGACTTTTGTAAGTCTTTAGCTGACACTCTAGGATTCTTCTTCACCTCATTGAGCAGTCTGCACTGTGCTCTTGCAGTCATCTTTACAGGACGGCCACTCCTAGGGAGAGTAGCAGCAGAGCTGAACTTTCTCCATTTATAGACAATTTGTCTTACCGTGGACTGATGAACAGCAAGGCTTTTGGAGATACTTTTATAACCCTTTCCAGCTTTATGCAAGTCAACAATTCTTAATCGTAGGTCTTCTGAGAGCTCTTTTGTGCGAGGCATCATTCACATCAGGCAATGCTTCTTGTGAAAAGCAAACCCAGAACTGGTGTGTGTTTTTTATAGGGCAGGGCAGCTGTAGCCAACACCTCCAATCTCATCTCATTGATTGGACTCCAGTTGGCTGACATCTCACTCCAATTAGCTCTTGGAGATGTCATTAGTCTAGGGGTTTACATACTTTTTCCACCTGCACTGTGAATGTTTACATGGTGTGTTTAATAAAAACATGGCAACATTTCATTCTTTGTGTGTTATTAGTTTAAACAGACTGTGATTGTCTATTGTTGTGACTTAGATGATGATCAGATCACATTTTATGACCAATTTGTGCAGAAATCCATATCATTCCAAAGGGTTCACATACTTTTTTCTTGCAGCTGTATACAATCCTTTACCCTCAGTTGATCCATGACTAGTCTCACATGTGTAAATGGTGTGCAAGTCAAAATCAATGTGACCAGCTTATGTTGTACAGAAGGTGACTTTGCAGCAGGTGTTAGGTGTTCAGAACAGGGCTGTCTGAAAAGACCGCACAACTTCCCTTTGCATAGTTGTGATTAAGCATTGTGTGCGCTGATGTATTAGTAAACCATATTCTATTCTCCTAGATGCCACCATAAACAATGCAGTTACCTAGCAGAAGAATGGACAGTGTGTTATTTTACATTTTTAAGCTGGATTCATATGCTCTGTGGCTGGGTCACCACTCATAAAAATAAAGTATATGTTGACAAGAACCTCCGGAGGAGAGAGATCAGCCGAGTGAAATCCACCATAATCCTTCCAGTGGTCTCTTCCTTCTGATTTTTATGCAAATGTGGCGGCTGGCTGAGTGCTCGCTATTCATCCTGCCGATCCCCAGGCGTTAAAAGGCCATTTATAAATTCCTTAAACATTTAGTCCTATCAGCAGCAGGCCGGCTCTCCACACACCATTCACAGAGCCTCTGCAAAATAGGATTAACGTCCCCAATGTGCACAAATGGTGTCCGTATCGCTGCAAAACGTGACTGCAATATGTGACTACTGCCTTATTTTTCACCATTTCCACTCTAACTTTTTTTTTTATATGAATTTCCTCCTGTTTGCATACCAGTTTGTGGTGTGGTTCACCTGATAGATTTGACATGTTAGCTGCACTGGTATTGTATAGAAAGAAATGAACACTGATAAGACTGCCATAAAATCTACCATTCCATCCAGGAATCTAGAATTGTTTCATCTTTCCTAATGATGAACATACAGTATAGTAACAACGTAAAAAAAAACAACTTTTCAAACAGCTGTAGTGGCCAGTTCTCATAGACAGCTGCTATACAGTACTGTAGCCATTAAAACTTCCACTTTCTATTCTCCTGCTCACTTCAGACCTTTTGTGCAACTGGCTCTCTCACATACCCCATATCTCTTACTCAGCCTAGATCGTTTGCTCACCCCACATCTCTTACCCACCCCTGCTCTCTCATTCACCCCAGATCTTTTGCTAACCCAGCTCTCAAACCGAGCTCTCTTACCCAGTATCTCTCATTCACATTTGCTTTCCTACTCCCCCCCAGACCTGTGGCTTACCTATGCTTTCCCACTTGCCCAGATCTTTCCCTCACCCCTGCTTTCCCACGCAGCCTCACCCTCTCACTCACCTGGTCATCTTACTCACCCAGTCAATTGCTCCTGTTCTCTCACCACAGCTCTCCTACTCACCTCATCCCACTCCACCCATGGTAATTTGGACATCAAATTTCAATTTGATTTTAGTTATAGTCTTTTGACTAAAATGCCCTTTTAGTTTTAGTCGTATTTTATTCATCTGAATTGTTTCAGTTTTAAGCATATTTTAATCGACTAAAATTTAATGAGTTTACTTAAATTGTAATGCAGTATTTAAGCATTTCTCTAGAATTTCCAAACTCATTATATACTCCTGGAATAAAAATCTAATAACATGTTGTTATTTATGGTATTAAGGTTTTACCATGCACTACAGATTTAGCCGTTGTGGTAACCAAAGTTAATTTTGACGTCAAATTTCAATTTACTTTTAGTCATATAGGTTTTATTTACTAAAGCTGGAGAGTAGAGTGCAAAATCAGACTCACTTCTACATAGAAACCAATCCGCTTCTAACCTCAGCTTCTTTAATTAAGCTTTGGCAAAAAAACCTGGAAGCTGATTTTGCACTCTCCAGCTTAAGTAAATAAACATGATAGTCTTCTGACTAAAATGCCCTTTTAGTTTGTCATATTTTAGTCATCGGAATTGTTTTGGCTTTAGTTGTATTTTAGTCACCTGAATTGTTTTACTTTTAGTTGTGTTCTACTCAGCTAAAATAGTGTTAAATTAGTTGACAAAATTAACCCTGCTGACTACAGCTATCACTCGCCTCTGCCTTTACTTACCCCAACTCTCTGTCATCCCAGCTCTCCTTCACCCCTGCCCTCCCAATGTCTCCCTCAGCCCTACCCTCCCGCCGTCTCCCTCAGCCCTGCCCTCCCACTGTCTCCCTCAGCCCTGCCCTCCCGCTGTCTCCCTCAGCCCTGCCCTCCCGCTGTCTCCCTCAGCCCTGCCCTCCTGCTGTCTCTCTCAGCCCTGCCCTCCTGCTGTCTCCCTCACCCCTGCCCTCCCGCTCTCTCCCTCACCCCTGCCCTCCCGCTCTCTCCCTCACCCCTGCCCTCCCCCTCTCTCCCTTACCCCAGCTATCACTTAACCCCAGCCTCACGCCGGCTCTCACTCACCCCAGTTCTCACTTAACCCCATCCTCACTCACACCGGCTCTTACCCCAGTTCTCACTTAACCCCATCCTCATGCCGGGTCTCACTTAACCCCATCCTCACTCACGCCGGCTCTTACCCCGGCTCTCACTTAACCCCAACCTCACTCACACCGGCTCTTACCCCAGCTCTCACTTAACCCCATCCTTACTCACGCCGGCTCTCTCACTTAACCCCATTCTCACTCACACCGGCTCTCTCACCCCTGTCTTCACTTGTGCTTGCTCGCTTACTCATGCTAGCTTTCACTTACCCCATCCTCAGGTTGGCTTTCTCACTCACCCCAGCTTTTACTTACGTCAGTTGTCTCTGTCCCCCCAGCTATCACTTACCCCTGCCTTCACTTACCCCCGGCTTTCTCAAGTCACTCCAGCTCTCACTCATCCCTGCCCTTGGACTCTCTCCCTTGCTCTCACTTAACCCCCTCATACTCACTCACGCTGGCTCTCCCCTTCGACCCAGCTGAGCTCTCACTTACATCCATCCTCACACACCCCAGCTCTCTCCCTCACTGAAGCTCCCTGCATTCTTTCATTTTAACAGCCCAGTATTAATAGTACATTTAGCAATTTCGAGCCACTACATTTATGTACATGAAGGTGTTATTGATCCAACGGAGTTGTCTTTGCAGTGAAAATCTCCTTTCCTCAGGTGGAAACTTTCTTGAGCCTAGTTTGTACCCAATTTAAATTCAGCATATGCACACCTGCCTGTTTTGTGTCAGAGCTTTTTTATAAGGATCCCCTGAAAGACCTCTTGTCGTTTGTGTAGTGAACATATGTTGGTGGTTGTTGTCAGGGTGACCTGCACCAGAAACTATGTCGCTTATCGGCAGAGTGTCAGCTGTGCTGTACAGGAGTGTGACATCCTCCGCCTGAATGCTGAACAAGTTTAAGCTGCTGACAGCGGCCGTCTCTCTATGACAAATGGCACCGCTCAGAGCTGTAACGCCAGTGGTTGCTAATTACCATCACCCAATCTAACAAGGAAAATCATACTCCGGAAACAAGCCTTTCCGAATTCCAAAGTTTCCTGAAAAGCATTTTCAGTATATTCCTTTAAAGTTGTGTGTTGTCAATGGAGAGGAAATGTTCATTATTTATGGGGTTCCGTGCCTCAACAGTTAGGAACATGTAGAAGATTTCTAAGTGAAAAACATTTAGGACCTGTGAATAATTCTCCTCCTCAGAATGCCATAGCTGTTTAGAATTGGAAACAATCAAAACACATTGTTTCCACCAACCAGTCGGATCTTTCTTTCCTGTGGTTTATGAGCCAGTGCTGATGATACAGCAGTGGGGGCTGACACTAGTACAAAATGATTCTGGGTCTTCTCAACCCTCAGTCTGTAGAGGTGACTGGAGGAATCCACACACCAGTTTTCTATGTGAATTAATGGGGGCGAAACTGACTCCCCGTCAATGTGGGAAGCAGTATTCATTAGTCCAGTGGTGATCACGCTGCATTCATTCCTAGCATCTTTTCTGTCACCTGGAGATGACAGTAGACATTTGTGATACACCTCTCACAGCCCCCTATGTAAATCACACACCCAAGCATCAAAACACCAAACCCAGAGCGGGGTGGGAATGGAGACCTATCGGTTGTGATGAGGGTGGGGAGTGGGAAAAAGTAGATAGAATACACACAGAGGTACAGATGAAAAATTGTCTTTCCTGATTTTGGCACAGACTTTCCTAGGATGTTATATGTATAATAGGCTGATCACGCCAAAAATTAGTTTGTCTCACCAGAAATAGTGAGTCACTTATGCCTCGTTTCCACTGAGCGGAACGGTTCGGGTCGGTACAGTTTGGAAGGGTTATAATGGTCCGGCCTATTCAGGTGAGCGTTTCCACTGCAAGTCGGGCCACCAGGGACCATGCGGGGTTTACACCAAATGAGGTGTTTGTTTTGCTCTTTCATTTGACGTGAGTATTGATGGTTTCCTGTCCGCCAATCAGTGGACTCTATCGTGTGACGCCAGTAGCTCCGCCCTAACCGTACCGTACCATTTCCTATGGCCCTACATCTGAAGCAGGACCAGGAATGGTGCGGTTTGGTTCGGTTGTATGGGCCACTTTCATAATGGAAACACTCAAATTAGCGTACCGTACCGAACCGATCCGCTCAGTGGAAACGAGGCATTACAGATCTTTAACCCCAACATAATCTTTAAATGTAGCCCAAACTTGGACCAAATCCCTTATGCAGATTACTATATGGGTATAGTATTATCTGGCAGATACAGTATACTGCAGTCAGCCAATGGGGTTAATTACAGTAACTGAGCTGGGTGTTTTGCGAGGTAGGAGGAGATCTGTTGAGTATTGGCAGCAGATGAGTCCCCTGTCCTATCTGCATTATTTTTTAATCTGTGCTATGTCTTCCTAGAGTCCATTCACACTCGCTTTAAAAAAATGCTGCTTCTACAGGAGTTTAGCGTTTTGCCTGTTGAAGCAGCTCAATGTTATCCTATGTGTCAGTGCACATTAGGACGATTAGAGGCCGGAAAAAGACCCCTTCAGGATTGCATTTTTGAGAGTAGTTTTCTGGCAGAAAAGAAAAACGCTAAAGACTCCTAAACGTTCCTAAATGCTTGGCTTGTACTAAAAAGGTGTATAAGCGTTTTTGTTTTTTTTTTGCCAAGGGAGCTGGCATTTTTTTAAGCCCAGTGTGCATGGGCCCTTTTAGGGCGACCTGTTAAACCTCTGCTCAAAGGCCACTTTCCAGAATTAAAATACAGTTGGTTGCATTCTGCATTTTTGCTCCTTTCGGTCTGTAGCAGTAATTATTTACTGCCTACTCTAGGTCTGTTCCCTTCCTTGTGCAGCCCTGTGGAATGATGTTTTCCTACCACAGATGGTTGCAGGACAATAGGAAAGGAACTGATTTCTGTGATGGGAGCTCAGATCACCTCCACAATGTGACAGTCCTTCCCTTCACTACTTTATCTACAATAATATGCATTAAAGAGGCCACTGGAGCAGAATGAACATGTCTTACAGTGCGTTATGTGTGGCAATGTGCTGTCAAGGTAGTCTGTGATTTTCATTATCCTTTAAAGTGTTACAAAACCCAGGACCCTGCATTCACTATATCTGGTCTCCCATAGTACACAGAACATAGAAATGCAATTTTCTCTTTCGTTTATTGAGGGACACAGCTCCAGATATTCTTAACCATTGGGTTATACTGTCCCCTGCAAGAGTAGGACACTAGGCAGAAAAAAAGTCTAGCTACGCCTATGGGCAGTCCCAGGGGATATACTCCCTCTCGCTGCTATAGGCACTCAGTTTTTTTCTGCCTAGTCAGGAGTAAGGACCGAGTTCCTTGCTTGGATCTATGGTCCTGGCAATTTTTTTCTTTTTAGATAGAAATTTTTTTCTCCTGGATTTCTCCTATGAGATCTACAATCAAATGCCAGACTGGGCGACGGGCTGGATAATATATATCCAGTGGTCACCCCAGTCTGGCCAGTGAGCGTGCGCAGACCTCAGCTCCGCACTAGGTCGTCCGCAACATAGCCCCACTGGACAGGGGCTGGCCTGCGAGTTAAACCTCTTGCAAGGTCGCATACGACCAGGTCTCCGCCTGAGTCGCAGCGTTGCCCCTGGCCAACAGCCCCCCATTTCGATGGAGAGGGGTTTTGTCTGGAGCGGTGCCTACCCGGTTCCTAATACGGTGAGTAGCTGTCCTCCTTCTTCTCCTGGAGGGTTTTGGGTTGGATGTGGGCCCCTCCTTGGGACAGTCAAAACCCCGGGTTCTCCTCCTTCCCCCTTTCATCTGTCCCCCATGCTACCCCCCCTCCACTTATGCTGAGGCTGTTTGGGTGGTCTGGTCCACCTCCTAGGCTGGGCGCGGGGTGGCATACTAGCGTTAGGGGCTGGGGTGGTGCTCTGCCGGTGACCGGACGGTCGGCTGTGCGGAGGTGGGGGGGGGTCGTACCTGGTGGGGGGATTCTGCCAGGGCCCCCTGTCCTGCCTGGGTCTGTTTCTGAGGCCTAGGAAACCCTCCTGGGTCTCTTGAAACCTCGTGGTGCCTCCAGTTCGTTGTAGCCTTTGTATTTCTCTGCTCCGCGGTCATGTTTGTGTAGTCCAGCGGCCATTTTGTGGTGGTTTGCCATTGAATTTAGCGGCAGCCATGACAGTGGAGCCCTGTGGGTGGCGATTTCGGCAGTGGGAGCCCCTCCTCATCCCCTAGTGCTTACTCCTGGATCCTTTTACTTCCTGATCGCCTCACGTGCAGTGCAGATTATCCTGGTGCCTGCAGGTGCCTGTCTGTGCTGGGTGGTGAGTCTGGTGGGGTTCTCCGCCTCTCTGATGAGGATCGCTTGGTGCTCTGTGCCTGGCGACTGGGTGATGCTGCCAGCACAGTGGGGTTGTCTCTTGCAGTGTTTTACCCCTGTTTTGTGGGGTTCCCCTGGTGACTCATGGTGTCTCTGGAGCACATCTCCCCACCTGATTCCCTCTCAGAGGCTGTGGGGCCCTCCGGGTCTCAACCATCCATCCATGCACTGGCGGTGGTCCTGGAGTCCTTGATGTCCCGGGTGGAGGTGGCTTTCGGGCGACAGCTAGCAAAAAGCTCCCCCTGCCTTCCCCCGCCTCATCTGTCTCATCAGATCCTGAATCTTATTCGGCCACCACAGACTTGGGTCAACCTCCTGCGTCTGCAACCACGTGCCTGGAATCTTCTGATAGTGAGGATGACTCCTCTACATCTGCAACCACGCATAAAAACCATGCAGGTTCCCTTTGGCACTCACAAGTCATCTATAGCGGTAAGGGTCTTTTCTTTTCCCTGCCTATTTTGACAGAATTTTCACTAAAGAGTGGGGACAACCAAAGCATTCCCTTGGGGTCCCTAAGTGCTTTACTAGGCGTTACCCCTATGAGGAGTCCCTTCTTAAGAAGTGGGCTGTTCCACCAGGGGTGGACACTCCGGTTTCCAGATTGGCCAAGGCAACCATGATTCCGGTTTAAGAGTCCCCGGGCTTAAAGGCCCTAGCTGACAGGAAGGTGGAGGCTGTGTCCCGCAATATGTACACTCTGGCTGATTCGGCACTGAGGCTGGTATTTACCATTGTCCCGGTGTCGCAAACTCTGACTAAGTGGATGAAGCTTTTACGCTGTGACCTGGAGGGTGAACAGCCTCCCCCTGCCTTTGCTGAGCTTGCGGACCAGCTGGTCCAGGGGCTGCAGTTTATCTCTGGTGCCTCTTTGGATGTGGCTCCCCTAGTGGCGCAGCTTTCTGTTTTGGCAGTGGCCCTTCAGCATGTCTTTTGGCTCAAATTGTGGTCTGCAGACCAGAATTTTAAAAAGGCCTCGACTGATCTTCCCTTTAAAGGAGATCGCCTTTCTTTCGCAGGCTACTAAGGGCAAGGAACCTCGTCATGGACGTGGGCTTTCCTTCTCGGCTCATAAGACATTTTCTCTGTCGCTCATTGACAGACGTAGTCCTCGTTGATTACTAACAACTCGGGTTATACTGCCCTCTACAGGAGTAGGACTAGACAGGAAAGAAAACGTTCTGGCCACACCCTAGGGGCAGTCCCAGAGGGTATATCCTCTCACTTCCTGCTACAGCAAATCTGTTTTTTTCTGTCTAGTTAGGAGTAAGGACCTAGATGCCTTGCTAGGATCTTCGGTCCTGGCAGGATTTTTTTCTTAGAAAGATTTTTTTTTAGACAGCTTTTTTCTCCAGTGTTCCTGTGAGATCTTCAAGTAAGCAAGCTGTAACTGGGCGACGGGCTGGATGTTGAGATCCAGTGGTCACCCCAGTTCAGCCTACGAGCGCATGCAGGCCATAGCTCCGCGCTGGGTCGGCCGCGACACAGTCCCACTGGACGGGGACTGACCCTGCGAGTTAAACGTCTCGCTTGAACGCCAATGACCAAGAGTCACGGCGTCCGTACTGGTCGTCAGCCCCCCCACCCCGGTGGAGAGGGGTTCTGTCAGGAGTGGCGCCCGCCTGGTTCCGGTATGGTGAGTAGTATGTTCCCCCTTTTCCCCTGACGGGTTTGTGGTGAACGCGGGCCCCTCTCTGGAATGGTAGGATGGGTTTCCCCTCTATCCTATAACAGGTCACAGATCCCCCAATTTGAGTGTGATTTTTGTGAACAGAAACCAGGAGGCTTGGTTTGGGAGCTGACTATCTAATGTCATTTTAAAACTGTAAAGGTGACTGAAGTCAGTGGCAGTACTAGAATGGGCATTACTAATGTAGCAAGAGGTATCTTACCCGTCAGAGGTGTTCACAGGGCGATGCCTATGCCTGAAGCACTGCAGTCCAGATCGCCATTCCTCCAGCAAGGGCAGAGAGCTGCCTTCCGACGGCCCACGGACTGCATGCGGCCCGCCAGGGTTCGGTACCGCCGGCCAGGCTTATCACCATCAGGGTGAAGGTTGTGGGGCCGAGATACTCCCGCAGGCGAACATAGAATCCTGTACAGGCCGCCGCCATTGTCTGGCAGATCACACGAGGCCGCCATATTGGCGTAGCTTCGTGTCTCCAGCATGGGGGTGGCCATGTTTGAGGTGACCAAACACCTCGTGGAGCCAGGGGGAGGTGCCGGAAGGCGTGTTAAGGGGCGGAACCGCCTCCTTTACCCAGGAAAAAGGGCCAAAGACTTCCTGTCTGTAACAGGACAGCACTGAGCAAGCTGATAGAAAACTTCTGTGCATCAGGGATGAGCCTTGGGGTCTCTCTCTCTCTCTCTCTGTGGGGTCCAAAGAGGCAGGTAACACTGAGGGGCGCTGTTGCGCTGGGGGATTACAAAAAAAAAAAAAAAAAGAAGTTTTTTACTTTGTCATTTTTTTGTCGCTGGCAAATGTCTTGTATAATCATTGACTCTGCCGCATAGGTATCCCCACCTGATCCCCTCAAGGTGGCCGCAGGACCCTCCAGTACCCCACTTGTTTTTAATGCATTTACGGCAGTTTTGGAGTCTTTGGTATCCCGGGTGGAGGTGGCCTGTCAGGGACGGGGGTCAAGAAGTGACCCCCGCCTACCCCCATTTTTTATCTGATACTTCAGATACGGATTCGAAGCTGGTTAATGCAGCTGCAGGTCCCTCTTATGGGGCTGTTGTCTCAGGTAATGTCTCCTCAGCAGTGAAGAGAACGTTTCTGCCTCCGCCATAGCACAAGAGTGGTGGATGCACTAGTTGTGTCCGTCCGGGAAACCTTTAGTCTTGAGGTTACACCGGCAGAGGTAGCTGAGACTGAGATTCCTTTTTGGTACTTGTTAGCCTACCAAAAGGGCGAAGGATTTTCCTTTACCCAAATGGGGTCGTTTTGAAACGAACCCCTGTTATTTCCAAACGCATGGTTAGGCGCTATCCGTTTGAGGAATCCCTCTTTAAAGGAAGGTCATACGGTCAGGATACAGGATCGAGTTTCGATCACTTCCACCGGTGCGATTCTTCCCTTCTAACATTGTACGGTTTCAGGGGTTCTATTCGAACCTGTTCACAATGTCCAGGAAAGAGGGCAGGGTGCGTCCAATTTCTGGACTTGGGGAAAGATGGAGCCCATCCGAACAGTGGTGACCTTCCTGCATCAGGGGGATTTCCTGGCTTCCATAGACATTTAGGATGCCTATCCTTATATCCCCATCATCGCAGGACATCAGCGTTTTCTTCGCCTTCCCAAAGATCATCCCTGGTTCCCACCAGGAGACTGAACTATCTGAGCCTAAGGTTGGATACATCCTGGGCAAGAAAGTTTCTCCTTGCGGAGAAACTCCAGAAGGTTCAGTCAACGATTCGGATGTTGCTGTCCGTCAATTGGCTGGGACTGATGGTGGCCTTCTTAGAGGCAGCACCGTATACCCAGTCTCATACCCAAATTCTCCTGAAGGAGATTTTTTTCTAATGGAATCAGAATTCCGATTTCCTGGACAATCGGATCCGGTTGAGCGAGCGGACCAGGAAGTCTCCGATGCTCAACCAGGGCAAGTAATTCCTTCCGATAGCATCCAGGTTACCAATAGGGTATCGGAACTGAGAGCGATCAGATTTTGTCTGATTTACTGGACCGAGCAGCTCTAGAGCAGCCCGATTCGGATCCAATCGCACTATGCCACGGTCGTGACTTATGTCAAGGAAGGGGCACTTAGAGTGTCCTGGTGGCCATCGAAACGACTAGCAACTTTCATTGGACGGAACGGTTTGTTCCGGATCTCCCCGCAGTGTTCACTCCGGGGGTGGGAAATCGGTAGGTAGATTATTTCAGCCATCAGATTCTGGATCAAGGGGTATGGCCTCTTCATCCAGAGGTTTTTCACTAGCTGTCCCTTCATTGGGGCACCCCGGATGTGGATCTGTTGGCACCTTGGCTCAACAGGAAGGTGCAGAGGTTTGTAGCTCGCACCCGCGATCCTCTAGCAGATGCAGCAGAAACGCTGATCGCCCCGTGGGGGCAGTATCAGCTACGGCATGCCTTCCATCCTCTCAAGTTACTGCAGGAACTTCTTCACAGGATAGAGGTGGAGGGAATTCCAGTTATTCTGGAAATTCCGGACTGACTTCGTCGAGCCTAGTACGCTGACTTGGTGAGGCTAGTCGCGGACGCTCCTTGGAGACTTCCTCTCAGGGAGGATTTGCGGTCTCAGGGACCGATCTTCCATCTTGTTTTACTATCGCTGGCTTAATGGCCTGGCCATTGAGACCCAGGTACTGAAGGACAAGGGAGTGTCAGCTTCAGTTATTCCTACCTCTAGTTAAAGCAAGGAAAGCGACTTCCAGCACAGGGAAGTCTTATATTGCGTGGGGTGAATCTCTTGGATTTCCCCCACATACCTATTCGGTGACCCGAATCTTGGTCTGTCTGCAACAAGGGGTTGAGCAGAAACTGTCCTTGAGCACATCAAGGGTCAGGTTTCAGCGTTAGCCATCTTCTTTCAGAAACTTTTGGCTAATCATTCCTTGGTGCGGAATTTCATCCAGGGGTTGCGACATCTGGCTCCCCCAGTGCGTGCACCCTTACCGCCTGGGATCTTAATTTAGTGTGGTCAGTTCTTCAGAAACTTCTCTTTGAAGATATTAGGGAGATTCCCTTGCTTACATTATCCCAGAAGGTGGCCTTCTTGGTGGCCATTACTTCTGCACGCAGGGTGTCAGAACTGGCCGCATTATCTTGTCGTTCCCCATATCTGATGGTTCATAGGGATAAGGTGGTTCTTCTTCCGAATCCATCCTTCCTTCCTAAAGTGGTTTTCAGAGTTTTCATCTGAATAAAAATATTGTGTTACCTTCCCCGTGTCCTAAGACTAGCCATCCTTGGGATTACACTCCTTGGATGGGGTTCAGACAATCAGGGTACACTTGACTACTACGAACTTGTTTCGTAAGACGAACTCACTTTTTGTGATCACGGATAGCCCTAGAAGGGGGTTGCCTATGTCTGCCGCGACCATATCTAGATGGACCAGTCAGACGGTGGTACAGGCTTATTCTATTAAGGGTCGTAATCCTCCGTTACCTGTTAAGGTGCACTCTACTCGGGCGCCTAGTGTTTCCTGGGTCTTCTGCCATCAGGCGTCAGCGATCCAGGTTTTCAAGGCGATGAATTGATCGTCGGTTCATACCTTTACATCATTTTATAAAGTTGATGTGATGGCATCGTCAGATGCCTCTTTTGGCCGCAAGGTTCTGCAGGCCGCAATCTGAGGAGACTGTTGGTCTATCTCAAGGGTTTGTTGGGTTTTTCACTTAGGTCTCATCTTTTTGCTCGATGAGTCCTTGATGCTTCTGGTTGGCTCCGGTTGGGCCTTCTGGATTTGGATTTCTGTTAGCCCACCCCTCATTTGTGGTACTGCTTTGGGACGTCCCGAGTTGTTAGTAATCAACGAGGACTACGTCTGTCAATGAGCGACAGAGAAAAATGGATTTTTGTAAAATCTTACCGTAAAATCCTTTTCTCTTAAGCTCATTGACAGACGTAGTACCCGCCCCTCTGTTTTTGAGTTGGGTTGGGTTAAATTCTCTAAACACTGCTTTGTGAGATAACTGATTTGCTGTAGCAGGAAGTGAGAGGATATACCCTCTGGGACTGCCCCTAGGGTGTGGCCAGAACGTTTTCTTTCCTGTCTAGTCCTACTCCTGTAGAGGGCAGTATAACCCGAGTTGTTAGTAATCAGCGAGGACTACGTCTGTCAATGAGCTTAAGAGAAAAGGATTTTACGGTAAGATTTTACAAAAATCCATTTTTTTCGTCCCTCAGGGTTGACTGACAAGGGTGCGAAGCCTTTCAGGACCTCCTTTGGAGGATCCAAACAAACCTGGTCTAGCAAACTGAGAGCAGGCATCTCAAGACCCAGGGAAGCGGTATCACCCAGGTGTCACTTACGGCACGTGGGTGAGAGACGGATAGGTATCGGGTGGGTGGGAGATGGAGCGGGTGAGAGACAGAGCAGTGTTGAGTGGATGCCAAACGGAGCAGTATCACCTGAGTATCGCTTACGGCAAGTTGGGGAGAGATACCCATCTGCCAGCAGATCTGCTAATGTAGAATTGCTTATATCTTTAATTTGTATATATGTGAGTGGCATATTCAGTAACATTTGTAAACGGAATTATGCTATGTGACATCATTTTACCCGTACTGTTGTGCATTTTGGTATAAAATTTGACTATTTTTAATTTATTACTAAAAGGCGGTGTCTGAACTATCAATGAAATTATGACGCAGTGCCTCCAGCCGATTACGGCAAATAATTTAATAACTAAAAACAAAACCCAATCAATTTTGTTCAGACACTCATAGTATACCACGCAATTTTCCCGAGTTCTTTTTTTTTTTATCAGTTAATTTCTTTTTAAAAGCATATACCAATCTTAGTGAAACAGTCTACAGTAGGGAATATATATATAAGAATATTTATTCGCAAGACATAATTTCACCATAAATGATCATACTTGAGTGACACAAAGAGATAACCTTACATAAAATACCAACTTAAAACGATAAATGCGATGTGATATTTAGCTAAACGATGAAAGTAAAATAAAGCAAGATTATGTATTTCCCAGGTGTAGTATGAACCATAAATTAATATTCTATATAATCAGACCACAATAGTCTGCGAATCACATGGCCGAAAGTCATTCCACTGCAGATGAAGTGAGAATAAGCCATGCAAAACGGAAGACGTAAAATCAAATAATGCGCTTAATCTGATATTAAAAATGTTATAAAAACAAAAATCATCTCTTTAGAGAAAAATCTACATATGGTTTATACGGCTGGGATTGTACTTTCGTTACCCTTTAAATACGAAATGTAAAACATTTAAGGAAGTACATAAACAATATTGAATAATAATCAAATAACAGCAAGGCATAATTACCATATTTAAAATGGTGCTAGCTTATAGAATAGTAGTTACCAGGTTCCTTAAGATGGCTGCATTTCCAAGATGGTGGCCAATTAGGGAGGAGTTTCGCTTGGCGTCCCTCAAAGGTTCAGATACATGGTGGACCAAGATGGCGTCTGTGTAGATGAGTCTATGCATGGCTGTTAGTAGTGTGTATGTTGTAAGTGTGATGTGTCTTGTGTCTTGTGTGTTGTGTTGTCTCCTATTACATCTCTGGTTTCTTTTTATTTTGTGTTGAACAAAAGGGCAGTAAAAATTATCATAAGCCAAACCCAGTGGGAGGAACATTATTCCTATTGGTTGGAACATCTTATTCATTAACTGGTGATGTCATAGGGTGACACCTCTTGGTTAACCAGTATATTAAAATTAATTAAAAATTCCTCCATTTAAGACTATTATAAAAAAAAAAACATAAAATGTAATCATGCTCTCATCTATGACGTCCATTTAATCCACCAGGTATCTGAATAAAGATTAATCTGGATAACACCATTCTCATATTTAATATATCTTATGTAATATATCTATATTGGATTTTACTTTTTAACCCAAGACTTCAATTAGTAGCAGTAAGAATTATATAGATAAATATATAGTTATATATATATATTGATACACAACAGCTTGTATATGTAACTTTTTCTACACATGGTTTGTTTCCAATTAGAGTATTATCCATTTAAGGGATTATTATGTTAACAACAGTACATTCATGATTTTGGGACTGGATGATAAAATATGGTCGAAATTTCTGACCATTTGACACTACTATATGATAGAATATAATGTACTTCTCAGTAGGAGGTTGTCATAACAACATAGTTCCATAACACCTTTTGTATATGATGGGGCAAAGATGTTGTATCAGTTTATGATTTTATGAAATTCATTTTGAGATTTGCAGTTCTCGTCATTCTAAGTGACAATGTTTATTTGACTCCGTGTAGATTTCAACAACTTTATCCCCCTGTTTGTGTTTAGGTAAATAAATGACAGATTCTAGTCTTTGTCCAGACAGTTTTGTTTGTCTTCTCAGGGTGGAAACAATAGTTTACTTGCATGGTAGATGGTTGAACACAGGTGTTATCCTGAAATTGAGTTTCGCCCATTGTGTGAGTCATGGCCTGAACATAAAGTTTTACGACCTCTCTGGTTTTTCGTGTTTCAAGACCAGGGGAAGGATGTCTTATGTAAACCTTTTCCCCCAAAGGCCGATCCACCTGTGATAAGCGATTTATTTATCTGTCTTTCTAAGTATTGTATTTAAAAGTTTGTCAAACACATTTTCCTTTCGGGGCAGATGACACAGCTTCTCATCTCAAAGTTCAGGCAAACAAAACCATGTCAAACAATGGACGCAATGTGTGTTTCAAACTGAAAGAGTTTTGACTCAATATGTAGCAAGGTCAATGGAGGCCTCAAAGTTCACAATTCTTGACCTGTAATAATAAAAATGTATTTCTATTTCGCACTGAAAGTTTAACAGTACATGAGCATCACCACCTAATGGTTGGAGGAGGAGAAGACTAGTCTCGGACTCTGACATAGGATGTACAAAATATCAGCCGATACCGATATGCGATGGCCAAAATATCAGTATCGACAATGCAAAACCGATATCGGTCGATCCCTACTATGGAGTCAGGCTGCACCTGCTCAGTTTGGAGTATATTGCTAGAGGTGTTTTTTTTTTTTCTTGGGAGAGTGCATGTGCTCAGCACAGGGCCAATCAGCACTGTCCAGTCAGGGGTCTTGCAGTCTCATACAGCAGTCAAAAAATTTCCTCTACAAGCTTTAACCAGTGCTTGGCTGGACACTGCTAGAAGTCACTGTTTTAACTGCTGATGAGAAAAGGTATTTAGCAGTTCATATTTACTAAAATAATTGCATTTCCATGTTCTGTGTATTGTGGGAGACCAGATATAGTGAATGAAGGGTCTTGGCTTTAGTAACACTTTAGGCCTAAAGATCAAACAACCAGAGAAGATGAACCACAGTGCTCAGTGCAAAAACTCCAAAAGTGGTAAAAAGTGACACCAAAAGAAAATCGTGCTCTTCCTCTCTATCAAATACACTGTCTGGCTAAAAAAAAAGTCGCCACCAAAAAAAAGAAGAAAAAAAAAGGTCACACACTCTAAAATTTAGCTGGCTTTGATTACGGTACGCATTCGCTGTGGCATTGTTTCAATAAGATTCTGCAATGTCACAAGATTTTTTTTCCGCCCAATGTTGCATTAATTTTTCACCAAGATCTTGTATTGATGATGGGAGAGTCAGACCACTGCGCAAAGCCTTCTCCAGGAACGTTCCAAAGATTCTCAATGGGGTTAAGTTCTGGACTCAGTGGTGGCCAATCCATGTGTGAAAATTATGTCTCATGCTCCCTGAACCACCCTTTCACAATTTGAGCACGATGAATCCTGGCATTGTCATTTTGGACTATGCCCGTGCCATCATAGAAGAAAAAATCCATTGATGGAATAACCTGGTAATTCAGTATATTCAGGTAGACAGCTGACCTCATTCTTTGGGCACATGCAGTAACTATCCAATAGGATATTTACTGCATGCTTAGTTTAGTTAGTTGCTTAGTTAATTCCAGGTGGCAACTTTTTTTTTGGCAAGGCAGTGTAAGTGCACAGGCTGGCACACTCATCAGAGACTTCTGTCCCCTTTTACTTAAAAGAAGTCTCAAAGCATTTTGTATATCTGAAACCGCTAGTCTCCCACACCAGGCCATGGAGTTTAGCTCTCTGTTCCATCCAGCATAGAGTCCCGTACATTTGGACAAATGGATACCAACATACATTTATTGGCACTCCTGTGCCGTTAAGGAACTCTACAAATATCTCAGTGAATTTAAAAGAAAGATAGAGGAGCCTCTCATATGGCACTTTTCCACTGGGTACCGACTCGGCTCTACTCGGCCCTGCTTGGCCCGGTTTGCTTTTCCACTGCGGTACCGCATGGTATAGTGTCGGAACGGTTCGGTACAGTACGGTATAGGTTTGCTTTTCCACTAAAGTAGTACTAAAGTTAAGTGGGTGGGATAACAACGGGGTGGGTGTGATTCTCTGACCAATCAGTGGCTAGTAGTGACTGCATGCAAAGGATTGTGGGATATGGTACCAGTTTGGTACCTGTTGGAACCACAATCGAGTAGGTACTGTTTTTTCAGAGCCGTACCGTACCGTACCGTTCGGTTCCATGCAGTGGAAAAGTAAACCTATACCGTACCGTACCGAACCGTTCCGACCCTATACCATGCGGTACCGCAGTGGAAAAGCACAAAAGCGTGCCGAGCCGGTACGGTTCTATGCAGTGGAAAAGCGCCAATAGTGTAGTACATTCAGTTTAACGAATATAAAACTACAGTTGCACTTACACCAATTAGAAATGGTTAGGTATTGAAAAAGAAACTAAAAACACCAGTTTGAGTTTCACCTGCGTTCCAAACACTGGAAGTGACGTGTTGCGGAAAGGCCCGCCCAACGCATTTCGTCAGCAGCTTCTGATCTCACCTGAGGTCACCCTGATGATGTCAGACGTTGCTGGCCAAACGCGTAACAAATACATTTTAGTTACTGTACATGTATATTTATGTTTTTATGGCACTATCTTCTTTGGTTGTTAGATTTTTTTTTTCATACTGATCTAAATGTAGCCGATTGTTTAAAATGAGTCAGTACACACTGGTTCATAAACTTGCGCTGCATAGAAATTGGTAAAAAAAAAAAAAAAGATCTGTGTTGCTGAACAAATATGCTCATATAAACGCTACACTGTCTTAAAAAAGATAGAAGAATGTTTATGCGTGTGAGCACATATGCACAATTACGAACATGTGCTATATGCCCCCTCGTGTTTTTTGTTCTAGGAATATCTGATGTTTTTACACCAGTACCGTGTGCAAGGTCCCTAACCTAGTATAACCGAACTCTTCACAGTGCCTGTAGTGTGCCATATTGGCTGATCATGTTATGTGTGTGTGTGTGTGTGTGTGTGTGTGTGTGTGTATAGTACAGTAGATCTACTCACAGTCCTCACTCATGTTATGTATGTATTAACTCCCTCTCTCCTCATTACATGGTTGAATATAGTACCAAGTGTGTTGCACATCGATAAACGTATGAGATTCAACGAAGTGTATCATTGTTATTTATTACCAATTAATAATAATTATTGGCTCTGGCTTACTTTACCATTTACATTCTGCCTAGTAACAAGTGTTTAACCTCCTGCTGCTGGCAGTGTGGAAATCATTTTCACAATACCGTTTCATTTCATGTGTTTCTTTCGTATATCTGCTGTAGTCACCACCTATTACCAAAAGTGCTCCGCGGGGAACCGGCTGCCATTTGTAAAGGTTAATGCCAGGTTGCAGCATTTGTTGGCTGAAATATATTGCTCTATTGGGCATTGTGCGTATTTTCCTCTAAAAAACGTTGTGCGCTGGGAGAAGATTGGTTCCAGGCTGTAAATATTTCCGTTAAGTGTTCGTCCACCATGTACGGCGGTGGAAAGTGAGGCAGAAAATAGATATTTGCCGCATGGCGAAAGGTCAGCGTCATTTAACTTGTTTTCCCAAAACATTCACCGTGATGAAGTTGTTGATGTTCTTCAGCAGAGAACAAAGTGTTGGATTTCTGTCAGCAACAAATTAGGTTATTTTCCAGTCGTTGATCTTTGTTTCTATGTGTTCAAGTTGTCTGCAGGCCGAACAGACGACATATTGTCCCTAGGTGAGGACGGTAAGACCTATGAATCTCTGGCTGGCCACAGCTCAGTAACCGATCCGAAGCAATGCAAATAATTAATCCTAAATGGTGCACACAATGGGGAGCAATGTCCTCCAACAGTGGGCCACTCCAAAGAATGTCACGACAATCGATCAATAGAATCATTTCCCAGCAGGGGAAGAGGTGGCGACCGGTGTGTTTATGAAATTAAATCCACCTTCTGCTGTAATACCTGAAGATGAGGTGGTTAGAAAATCAGCAACTGCTTTGCCATTCTTCTGGGTGCTGATTGAAAACCGACCGCTGCATTCTGGGCACCTGCGAAGTGCTCCTCTTTTTGTTTCCTATTTCTACAAATGTTCACACAGCACCATACACTGGGCGTTGTGAGGTAAAACTTCCATTGGCTTCTTTGTGTGATGTGCAGCACTGTGGGCAGCCTCTCCTTTCCATTCAAATGAACAAGAACAACTGCCTGAGTTGAGCGCATGTGTTTATGTTAAAGTGATTATGCCTAAGCAGGGTCAGATTGCTCCTCCATGTTCAAATGCACTATGATATCTCTTGCCGTCTTTTACCTTATTGTTCAATGTTTATTATTTGTAATGGGTTCTGTGAGCCTCTGGGTGATTTGTATTAATTGTAGCACAGCAGAGAAAACACAAAGGAGATTCTTATTTGTGTCTGCAGGCAACACAGGCAGTCCCACTTACATGAGTCACAGTGACAGCAGTGAAACTCCTAGGTTACCTCAATAAATGAAGTCACATGAGCTTCATCAAAAGAATTTGCTAAGACAGCTAATTGTTCCTGAGGAGATGCTTGTTCTTTTCTATTGTTGGCGTTATGAGAATGTTTCCACCGAGCGGGTGGGGTCAACGGCATTACAGTTGTCTGTGGGATACAGTGGTATGAGGATAGAGTAGGTGGATTTACAAAAGTCTCATCTATGTCTTCTCTCTCCACAGGTCACATCTAATGCCGAGATTGAAGGAATCACGCTCACACGAATCTTTGCTTAGTCCCAGCAGCGCGGTCGAAGCTCTAGATCTCAGCATGGAGGAAGAGGTGGTCATCAAGCCTGTCCATAGCAGCATTCTGGGCCAGGACTTTTGCTTTGAGGTGGGTTGTTTCCCTGAACTGTCCCCCCGTTCCTGGGGGTAGGAAGATAAAATTTCAAATCTCCCCCTTTCAGATAATTATAACTAAATAGGTTCAAGGTTGGATTTAAAAGTGTATCCCTAGCCAAAACTGCTTTTTATTTGGCTTTGGATGAAGAAACTCTGTCATGTTTTTTTGCTGACTGTCCAGTGGAGAGACTTACCCTTCCAATTTATAACTGTTGACCACTGTTACTTGGATGGAAAGTAATGGGACATTCAAAAATGTTATAAATGTCACCAGAACAGAAGGTGAGGGGATGTCTTCCTATAGGCTTCTCACATATTATCAGAGGCAGGGGGAATTTGCATGTGTGAATGCACCCTGAAGTCTCGTACACACTATTTTTTTGTTTTTGTTTTCATTTAGCATGCTAGTCTCACGACACTGATCCGACGCGGAAGCCGCACGACTTCTGACCCGACTTTACCCTGCGACTTCAGTTCCAACTTCCATGTGACTTCAATGAACGGGATCCAATTTTTATTAGACTCTGAGATGATTGCGACTTGTACTTTGACCTATCAAAACAAATCCTTTGGCTCTGCTATGGGTAAAATCTTATGCCAAATCCATACAAGGTCCTTCGGTCTGGATTTTAAGGGGAAAACCCATGCAAAAAAAAAAAACTACGGCGTGGGGTCCCCCCCCCCCCCCCAAAAGATTAAATTAGTTCTAAAAAGTTCTTTATCGATGGAGATGGAGAATATCCCCCATCGTAGCACCAACATCAATCACAATGTGTTCTTTCTCTGCTTCCTCCACCGATGCCTTCTTTTTCCAGTTCCTCCATCAATGTTTTCTTTCTTTGGTTTGTCCACCGATGTTTTCTCTCTCCGGTTCCTCATCCGATGTCTTCTTTCGCCGGTTTTCTTCACCGATGTCTTCTTTCTCTGGTTCCTTCACCAATGTCTTCTTTCTCCGGTTCCTCCACTGATGGTCTTCTTTCACCGCCCCCTGAAGCTTAAAAAAAAAAAAAACACTCCGATGCTGGCTTCCTTTGTTCTGTAAGCTCCAGGGTCTAACAGTTCTTGTATAGCTATGGGGCATAGCATTGCAGTGACATCACCCTGCGACCCCACCCTCTTGTGACGTCACAGACCCATCATGCCCAGGTCTGTGACGTCAAAAGGAGGTGGGGTCTCAGAGTGACGTCACCGCATGGCCATGCCTCATAGGACATGTCAGACACAGGAGCTCACAGAATGGCGTGCCGGCGGCGGAGAAAGAAGACATCGATGGAGGAATCAGAGAGAGAAGACATCAGGGGAGGAATCAAAGAAAGTAGACATCAGTGGAGGAGGTGAAGAAAGACATTGTGATTGATGTTGGAGCTACAGTACGACATGGGCCATTCTTCTTTTTTTTTTTTTTTTTTTTAAAGGATTTTTAAAGGACTTTTTAAAACCGTTTCTTTGTAATACTACACTGCTTTTTTTTTTTTTTTTTTTTTGGTGAATGGGTAGGGTTACAAAATACCCCATACTCATTCACATGGGGGGGGTGGCCGTGATCGGGGGCCCCTTTCTTAAAAGCGGCTTCCAGATTAATTGGGGAAGAGGCCATTGTACCTATCAACATGGGGTTCCCTCTCAAGATCCATACCAAAACTCAATTATTTTTGGGGGGGGCCATGCCATTTTTTATAGGGGGTTTTACATTGCTAACTTTGCATTCACTTGATCCCAGAGCATAGTCTAGAGTGGTGCAGGAACATTTTTCAAAGTCGGACCAACACAAGTTGAACCAGTTAAGACGGCTCTCGTAGAGAACCATTGATTTTGACATGTCATGCGACTTGTGCTTTCGAACTTGGAGCGCATGTCGGACTAGTGTGAACCGGCCGAAAACATCTTTGTCTTGGTCACTCAATTTTTTTTACATACGAATACTGTCTTGGTTGAACTAAAATAATTAGTTCTGTTATCGCACATTAAAAATTTCCCTGCCTGTCCCTTCGGATAATTTTCCCTTTGGATAATTACCACCAATGAGAGAGCGTTCGGCTTTCAAAAGCTGTGTACTAAAGATTATTGGACGATCACTTTGAAAGCAGTATCTTTTGTGCAATTTTTAATCGTGTGTACTAGGCTCTAGGGATTCTCATCTCTTTGAAAAGATTTGCTGTTGTGCTTGGGACAGAAGGTGAACATAAATCTCCTTAACAGGATACAGGCAACAAGAACATGGGCTCTGATTGATCTAATTGTTCCCTACAGTGTCCAAAATAAGGAGTATTTGCTTCAGATATAGTCAGAGCCGTCTTTAAGGCAGGGCAAAAGGGGAAGCTGCCCTGGGCCCCATCATTTTTGTGGGGCCCAAAGCAGCTGCCTCATACTTGTCAACTATCCCTGTTTAAATTCCCTTAAAGTTTTAGTCCCATAGCTGCCCAGCTCTGCCCTATTGCCATGTACAGATGACTCACCTGCAGACCCTGTGTTTACCTGTAAATAACCTGCAATGATATGTAAATTGTGTGGCATTAATATGTAAATAGCCGTGGACCAGCTGCATTGATATGTAAATAGAGGCAGCATTTATATGTATATCATGACACCCTGAGGTCATATCCACCTTCACTTCTGTTGAATGCTGCCCACTGGGGAGGTAAAGGGTTGAAAGTCCTGCCTACAACTGAGGTAATTAAGCCTACCATCAGCCTGTTGTGCAAAGGTAGGCAAATTGGAGGGGGAACCTTTTTTCAAAACACCATGGTGGCACAGCACCCTGAATTTTGGTGGGTGTGAATACACACATCTCAGCAGATGCGTGAAGGTGACGCTGTGTACCAGATGAAGCGCAACACATTTCTGTGGTATCAGGAAAGCAATTTTGCATGTTTTCCTGACACAAGAAATGTGAATGCAGTCTAAATGTCTCAGTTACATTGGTGGTCAGTGTAAATCTTCTCATTACATTGGGCTTGGTGAAAAATCCTTTCATTCACACTAGTGGTCAGTGTAAATGTCCCCCTTACTTTGGTTGTCAGTGTAACTTCTTCATTACATTGGTGATCAGTGTACATTTCCCTTTACAGTGGTGGTAAGTGCAGAATTGCCCTTACATTGGTGGTCAGTACAAATCTCTTCAACAATGGTTGTCAGTGTAAACTCCCGCTTACATGGAGGTCATTGTATATTCCCCCTTACACTGGTGGTTGGTAAAAATGCTCCTATTACATTGGTGTCAGTGTAGAAATCCCTCTTTATATTGTTGGGGGGGGGGGGGGGCGTAAAATCACCCATTGCATTGTGGTCAGTGCAAATTGCCCCTCACATTGGTGGTCAGTGTAGAATCTCCCCTCACATTGGTGGTCCGTGTAGAATCCCCCACTATATACTTGCCAAAGATTTCCTGCTTTGCTCTACATGATTAAGAATTTGCCACAGTGTACTGCCTCCTGACTAATCCCATCCCTCCACCACTGCCACTGATCCCATCTACCCCTCAGCATTGCCACTGATCACCCCCTTTCCCCAGCAATGCCACTGATCTCAGGAGTCCTAGTATCCCTAGGAGTTTTCTATCTATTGATGGGTCCCCTCACCTCCCCAGTCCATGGTGTGCACCAAGAAACCAATCAGTGGGCAGTAATGATGTGCACTAACCTCTTGCAACCAATTATTGATCGGTAAGGATGTGCAGTAACCTCTAGCAACCAATCAGTGAGTAGTAATAATGTGCAGTAACCTCTAGTAACCAATTAGTGAGTGGTAAGGATGTTCAGTAACCTCTAGCAACAAATCAGTGAGCAGTGTTATTGTACAGTAATCTCTAGAAACCAATCAACAAGCAGTAGTCATGTGCTGTAACCTCGAGCAAATAAACAGTGAGCCATAGTGTGTGCTGTAACCTCTAGCAGTCAGTCAGTGAGCAGTAATGATACACTGTAACCTCTGGCAACCAATTGCAATTGCTGCCTGATCTGATTAAGTAAACTGATTTTGAGTCTAGCTGCTGTTTATTGTATGTCTCAGAGAAGGTGGAGAGCGAAATTGCATGGGGGGGCCCAAGAAAATGTTTGCCCAGGGTCGAATCAATATTAAAGACGGCCCTGGATATAGTTTATTGAATAATATTTCTATGCCCGTAGCATAAACATCCTGGTGTGTGTTAATCAATATATCCTTCTATGTACATTATTAGGAGTTTCCACATTACAATGTTCTTTTTCTTATCTAATTTTAAAATCCAACAACACAGCACATAACCCACTATCTGCATCTATGACACACTGTCCCTATGTTGACAGGTATCTGCTTTTACTGCACCCCTTTCATTTAAATAATTTTTGTTTACATTCTTTAAAAAATTGAAGCTGAAAAAAAGTGAATGATGCAGGAAATGATTCTCCTATTGGCTCTGGTGATATGGTTTAGGATACCAAGCTCAGTGAAAAAAGCGACCAGTTCTATTTAGCTGAGATATTTCTGCAGATGGACAGAGCTGCCTGCTGTCTGTGTGCTGTTGACCACGACATTTCCTTTTCCACTGTGGATAGCAGGAATCCTGCACTGTAATCTGGCAGACGGAGAGATGAGGCCAGAAGTTTCCAGGTCACCGATTAAGTGACAGTTCCTCGAATAAACTAGATACAATCCGACAGCCGCAGCTACAGGCGGAGAGATGAGTGTCACTTGCTTTATCATAGAAATGTCCATCTATCACTTGCAAGGTCAAAACGGACAGACATCTAGGAAGAAGCAGAACTGGATACCTCACATAGTGAGACATTGGAGGAGATTTACTAAAATTGGTGCACACATAATCTGGGGCAACTGTGTGTAGCAAATAGTCAGCTTCTAACTTTAGCTTGTTCGATTAACCTTTGACAACAAGACCTAGAAGCTGATTGGTTACTATGCACAGCTGCACCAGATTCTGTGTGCACCAATTTTAGTAAATCCCCCCCCCTCCCCATTTAATCTTGCGATCTATACGGTAAATACCTGGCAATCCCCAGAAAGTGCTACAACTGACAGCAACCAATTCAGAGTTCAGCTTTAATGACGTAACTCAGCTAAAGATTAATCTAAATCATTTTTATTTGTTCCTAATGACTACTGTTCTAATGAGTGATCTGTATATATACACAGCGTTGATTATATGTAAAAAAATATAGGGTAAGTTGGCGCTGCCAAATAGTATAAATAAATCAATGGGAGAAATGTGTTCCTTATACACACTAGATAAATGTAGGCAATACAACACAGTCAAATACACAAATATAGGCAATTGCACTAGACCAAAAAATAGATAAAATACAAAATTATTAGCTGTGATAAAACGTTGATAAGTGGTGTAGTACAAAATTAAAGTGACTGGTGCTAATTATAAAAACATAAACCTGAGATAAAACCGTAGGTGAAAGTGGTGGTGCTGTGTGAATGCTTAAAAATTAAAATATGAAAATGTCCCAGGTGAGAGGATTAATAAATATATAATAGTTAATGCCAGGTGAATAAGAAATATAAATAAATAACTAATATAGGTGTATAAGAAAATTCCAAGTAGTGCTATACGATCTAAAAAAGCAAATAGCAATAAATGGGTGATATATGGTGAGTGAATAAATTAGTATGTGTATATAACTACACTAATATACGTGATCCAGTAAAAAAGTCCATAAAAAAATTGTTGTTTGATATCAAAAAGAGTCCATAAGTGAAGAATTTAAATTAGACTGTAAAAGTGCAATAAAAATCTTCTAAAAGGAGAGAAGTGAATCCCAGTAGTGACTTCAGAACGTGGGTGCTGGGTGAGGAAATCGTGCTCCCCTCTCAATAAATCCCGCACAATCTCCACTTCTCCTGGGATTAATCCTACTTCCTCTCTCCCATAAATGTGCATACAAGCGATAAGTAATCTCAAAGGCAGCTCTCCATACGGTATACAAGTGTCCGATGATGTAAAGATAAGAAGCACTATATAGTGATGTACCGTTTAATAATATGGCGTTTATTGACAAATATTAAAAGTACTCACATTTAAATGCAAGTAAAAATGTCCATAGGTGAGTAGGGACCGCAAACCCCTCGTTTAGCGGTACTTCCGGGACGCCGTGCGCCTCACCAACCGGATGTGCGTCTCACAAGTTCGATAGGGCGGAACTGACGTACCTACGCTCAAGCTTTTTTACTGGATCACGTATATTAGTTTAGTTATATACACATACTAATTTATTCACTCACCATATATCACCTATTTATTGCTATTTGCTTTTTTAGATCGTATAGCACTACTTGGAATTTTCTTGTACACCTCTATTAGTTATTTATTTATATTTCTTATTCACCTGGCATTAACTATTATATATTTATTAATCCTCTAACCTGGGACATTTTCATATTTTAATTTTTAAGCATTCACACAGCACCACCACTTTCACCTACTGTTTTATCTCAGGTTTATGTTTTTATAATTAGCACCAGTCACTTTAATTTTGTACTACACCACTTATCAACGTTTTATCACAGCTAATAATTTTGTATTTTATCTATTTTTTGGTCTAGTGCAATTGCCTATATTTGTGTATTTGACTGTGTTGTATTGAATACATTTATCTAGTGTGTATAAGGAACACATTTCTCCCATTGATTTATTTATACTATTTGGCAGCGCCAACTTACCCTATATTTTTTTACATTAACTGAATATAGCTTTACACTATATTTTTAGGGAGACTGCAGCCAACAAATTTTATTTAAATTTTATCCATTTGTGCGGAATTTTTTATACTAGCGTTGATTATATAATTTATGCACAGTGCAAGCTGTTGTTTTCTGATTTTATAGTAGTGTTATTTTCATCTATACCAGCCATATTATATGAAACTTGCAAAAATAACATCTCCCTTTATGTGAAAAATACACCATTTCTAGGGTGTATTCCTACAACAGTTAGGCATATATGATACAATTTAAAGAATCAGGATCTATATTTGACTCCTCCTTCTCTGCATATCATAACTGAGCAAGTCTGAACCAGGATAACAAACTGCTTCCTAGACATGATTAGTTGTGCTGACTTTCCTCTGTGTGCTGTCAGTCAGTATGATGTAGAGAAGATGGACTGAGTATAGGCACACCATTTGTGAGGGTGTGGTTGGTCCTGTTGGCAAAGTGATCATTTTTGTTAAGTAGAAGTATCAATGTTTTGTTTCAGGTGGAGATTTAGAATCATGTTTTTCTTAAGTAACACGTATCTTTTCCTGGCAGGTTACAGCATCCTCTGGAAGTAAATGTTTCTCCTGTCGCTCAGCAGCTGAACGCGACAAATGGATGGAAAACCTCCGTCGTGCTGTTCATCCCAATAAGGTAATGTGTGGTTCAATATCTTTATTCCCCTCCATCCACTCCCACCCACTGAATAGTCATGTGACAAATCCACTTTTGTCTAGAAATCGAATCAAGGGAAACATTAAAAGATGGCAGCCATATTGGCTCTGCTTTATCACACCACAGGACAGTCATGTGACAGCTCAGCATCATATGTCCAGTAATAGGGTTATGGGAAAGAAAAAAGGTTGACCGCTATAAGGGCTGTTTTATCTTGGCACAGGACAGATGTGTAATCACTTAGCATCATGTGTGCAGTAATGGTATTATGGGTAAAATAACAAGGTGGTGGCCCTAATGGCTAAGCTATATCCCCCCCCCCCCCCACCACAGAACAGTCATATGACCATGGGAGATTATGGGAAAAAATAAAGAGGTGACCGCCATGATGCAGCTTTTTTTCCCTACAGGAGCATTTATTGACTAGAGAGCTCTGTCCCTATATTGTATGTTAATTATACTGTATATGCACCTTAGTGGCCTATGTACACCATATCCTACTGAATCATATACAGCATCTGTAGGGTCTCTAGACCATCTCCCTCAAGAACTGAGTTATTTTTGTGTTTGTAGGACAATACTCGCAGAGTGGAGAATATGCTTAAATTGTGGATTATTGAAGCCAAGGACCTTCCTGCAAAGAAGAAATACCTATGTGAGCTGTTTTTGGATGATGTCCTTTATGCACGAACTACCTGCAAGCTGAAAACGGACAATGTCTTCTGGGGGGAGCATTTTGAGTTCAACAACCTGCCAGCACTAAAGAGCATAACGGTGCATTTATACAAGGAGACAGAAAAGAAGAAGAAGAAAGATAAGAACAACTACATGGGACTGGTCAATATCCCTATCGCTGCAGTGACAGGACGCCAGTTTGTGGAGAAATGGTACCCTGTGGTGTCCACAAACACTAGCAAAGGCAAATCAGCTGGCCCCATGATTCGAATCAAGAGCCGCTACCAGAGCATAAACATCCTTCCCATGGAGATGTACAAAGAGTTTGCGGAGTACATCACTAATAACTACATGAACTTGTGCTCCACCCTGGAGGGTGTCCTCAGCGTCAAGAACAAGGAGGAAATGGCATCCGCGTTGGTCCATATACTGCAGAGCACTGGGAAGGCCAAGGTGAGATTGATGCTGCCTGAAGGTGCTGCTTGTCTTTTTCCTTAAATATATCACACACTAGGTATTTTCCATGTTGTAATACATGTTACAAATGAAGTAGGCCCCATGGAAATTGGTGACTTTGCCAACATATTTGAACAGGCAAACATTAGATCTTTGTTAAAACCATACCTACAGATGAAGCTGATACTCTTGAATAGGAACACCAAAAATGCCTTTTAAAAAATGTATTCAACAGAATATCAATAGATGTAATACATGTACTGTGGAAAGATAAATACACCCTTGCCATCAAAAGCTGGCATTTTCCCTGTATTAGAAATAATTTCTTTTTGGTGTTTTTGTATAGCTGTCCACCAGTGACTGACATCATTAAAGTGACTGTAAAGGGTCATTTTTTTAGTAAATAAAAAAACGTTATACTTATCTGCTCTGTGCAGTGATTTTGCACAGAACAGCCCCAATCCTCCTCTTCTATGGTCCTTTGCTGGTCTCCTGGCTCTTCTCGGTGGCTCCCTTTGGTGGCACACCTGCGGGCTCGATCCCGAGCTGGGGTGCCTGTTCCACAGACACAAGCAGCATGGCTCGGCTCCAACCACACTCCCTCGTCACAGGATTGAATTGACCGCAGCAGGAGCCAGTGGTTCCCTCTGCTATTAATCTGCAAACTGTAATTTTTGCTGTTTTGTTCTCTTTTGGACAACAAAGTATTTTTCTTATACACTTTTCTCATGCAGGTTGAACTGGTACAACCTCTTTCTGGTTGTAGATGCATGCATTTTGATCCAATCTGTTGCAAGAGTTACCTGAACACCCTGCAATAAAAGTTTAGGATTCTTGTAGACTTCTTTTAGTATCACACAGTCAGCTCTTGGATTGAATTTGCTGGACCACTCGTTCCTGGACACATTTTTGCGATTATTTTGCTTACACTGGAATGCTGATTGCAAATAGTGTGCCGTTTGTTTTTTTTAAGTCCTTTTAAAGACTCAAAGGCATCCACAGCTTTCTTTCTGAAGACCTATTGATCTTGGCATGATGACACCACACATGTCAGTAGCAAAAAGAAGTTAAGTTATAAAGGGTTATTCCACTTTTTCTCTTAAAATATATATATATATTTTTAAATGTTAAAGGATAAATTCACTTTAAACAAAAATAAAAAAATTCAAATAGTTTTTGCGGAAAAAATGTGCATTTATTATTTTTTGTTGCAAGAGCCTGGAAAGCTTTGCACCAACGATCCGCAGATCGATGTTAGAGACCTTGTGCTCCATTACCTTCCATTTGAGGATGCCCCACAGATGCTCAATAGGGTTTAGGTCTGGAGTCATGGTTGGCATGGTTGGATGGCAGTCCCATCACCTTCACCCTCAGCTTCTTTAGCAAGGCAGTGGTCATCTTGGAGGTGTCTTTGGGGTCTGTATCATGTTGGAATACTGCCCTGCGGCCCAGTCTCCGAAGGGAGGGGATCATGCTTGATCCCATGCAGGTCTCCTGCACACTGTCAGTGTATCGGCTTTCCTGTAAATCCTGTACGGGTAAGCCAATACTCCCTGACAGGAAGACAGAATGAACTCCACAGCACCCTGGTGGGTAGTTCATTGATAAACAGCCAACAGCAGCTAAGAATGTTGGGGCTTGTAGTTCTTTCAGACACACAGAGCTGTGTGTCTAAATGATGCAGACGTGTGGGCGGAGTCCCGCATGGCCACCCTGTTTTTCAAACAGTGGCATCTAGTACAGGAAACTTCTCCCAATACTGTTACCACAAGGGGGGGGGGGGGCAGCACTGGGAACACGTTACATGTTCCACCTTAAATTCGGGGGAACATGTAACATGTTCCCAAAGGTGAACTTATCCTTTAAGGAATATAGTGTACAGCTGCGGTCAGACACAGGGATAAAAAAAATGTTTCATTAATGACTAGCAAGTCAGTTGCAGTTGTACATCAAATAGAGAAATTATGGCCAGTAACAAAACATTTAGCGAAACAAAAAGCACATTAATCATGTAGTGACAGAGGAACAATATGGATAACAGAAAATGGAATCTTTGTGCCTTTAACAGAAAACTGTAGGTTCACTATACAAGAAACAAAAGGATGCAGAAATGGAGATCATTTCTGCGGAAGAGCCCGAGTAAATAGAAGAAAGAGAACAGACAAGAAAAGGGGGAAAGAAAAAAAGGAACGTGAGGAAGAACACCAGGATTGCCCCAGCTAGAGCTTTTTTAGAAAAAATTAAAAAGTGAATGAACATTTTCCGCACCCGCCAGATCCACACTGCACTTACCTCCTTGGGTGATTAAGTTTTACTGTCCACGCAGTCTGGTGCAGTAGTCCTGGCGTTTTAAAACCACCCTGTTCTTCTCCTTTATTCCTAGAACGTGACCTTGTTGACGGATCAGAACCAATCTGATCTGTCCCAGTGTCCCTAGGGAAAAAAGAGAACAAACCGTTCAGTTTTTACCACATCCTGCCCGAAGGACGTCATATGATGTCTTTGATGGACTTTGAGTGCTGATATCTGAATGATGTCTGCAACTGCAGGCATCATTGATATCTTTCTTTTTCCGCCGGTGATTCCAGACACAGTAAAAACAGTTATAGCGGCAGTTCAGCCTTTCTGTATTTTTACCAGCTCACCCATGCAATCAGCGAGCTGGAGAATGAATTCACTGGCGATGGAAGTTTACCATAGAGCTGACCAAGCACTAGATGGTCCCTGGTCATCTCTATGACTCTCGAAGGCCGGACGCAACGTTATGACGTCACATCCGACATTGGTAGTTGTAAACACTGACGTGTATTTGGCTAAAAAAGCCTGAGATCATTTTTTTTCTGTTTGATTTTAGGCTTTCCAGCCTAGCGGAGAGATGTGGGGTCTTATAGTCCGTAAAGGGGACCTGTTATGCCTTTTTCCTTTTCAAGGTTTACATGCCTTGTAATAGAAATAAAAGTGATAAAAAAAAGTGTAAAAATAAAGAATTAAAGAAATAAAATTGAAAGCGCCCCCACGTACTCGCACGCAGAAGTGAACGCATATGTAAGTTTCACCCCCATATGTAAATGGTGTTCAAATCACATGTGAGGTATTGCCCTGAACGTTAGAGCGAGAGCAATAATTCTAGAACAAGATCTCCTCTGTAACTCTAAATAGGTAACCTGTAAACATTTTTAAAGTGTAGCCTATGGAGATTTTTAAGTACCAAAATTTGGCGCCATTGTACGAGTGTGTGCATTTTAAAGCTTTACATGTTAGGTATCTATTTACTCTGCGTAACATAATCTTTCACATGATACAAAAAAAAATAAAAAATCAGGTTAACTTTTGTGTTTTTTTTATTTTTTTTATTTAATTTAATTTGCTGATTAAATACCGTGTGACATAAAAAGTTGCAACGAACGCCATTTTATTCCCTAGGGTCTCTGCTAAAAAACATATGCAATGTTTGGGGATTCTGAGTAATTTTTTATTAAAAAAATGGTGGTTTTTACATGTAGGAGAGGAGTTTCAGAATTGGCCCGGTATAGAAAAGGTTAAATCCCAGGACCACTGCACCAGGCTGCGTGTACAGTGAAACTTTATCACCCATGGAGGTAGTTGCAGCTCGAACCAGGGAGTGGGAGGGTATGGAATTGTAATTCACCTTTTCATTTTTCTGAAAAGGTGAACTTACATTTTAATTTAATACATTCTGCCAGCATACCCTGTAAGAATGTCAAATCATTAACAGCTAGTTTGGATTACTAGATGCTAATTTCATGGATTTGATGTGGTGGTAAATGTGGGGCTGTACTTAGTGATTCCATATGACAAATCTGCATTTGTTATTATTTTAGATCATGAAAACTAATAAACCAAGACAATATTAGGTATCTCTGGTTCAAGTATGTCACCATTATCTGATGACACTATATAAATCAGGATCTAATGTGTACCTTTTCAAATATGTTGAAAAAGTCAACAATTTTTAGTAGGGTGTGCTTATTTCTTTACACGACTGTATATCATTACTCTGGGTATTTCTCATGTCCTTTATATCACATCGAATATTTTCCATGTTCTTGTATACTCTTTTCTAAATATTTCCCATGTCCTATATTCAGCACTGGATATATTTTCCATGAGCAATATGGATCCTCCTCTAAATATTTCCCTTTTCCTTACATAATATATGTTGGATATTTCCCAAGAATTTGTACATCCCACATTGTTTATTTGCCAAATCTTTATATATCCCATGCTGGTTATTTCCCATGCTCGAATACATCCACTGCAAGAGTCTGGAGTTTGTATAACCAGTATCAGGTCTATTGATTGCTTCAGTCATCAAATGCTGGGACTTGTAGTACCCCAGTAACTGGAAAGTGGAAATCTGGTTATCTTTGTTGTAGATACTTGGGTAATTTTTAGAGCATTCATTGTGACATTTTCCTTCCACGTTGTGTTTTACTAATACTGAGGTCCGGTTCACACTGATGCGATGCGGGAAGGCTGCGAATTCGCAACCTGTTCCCGCATCGCACACGCACCCCCGGCAGTTCACACTGCCATATGCGATACGCTGGGGGTGTCAATGTAATCTTAACGACACCCCCAGTTTGATCGCATATCGCAGTGCGATCGTGCAGTTCGCACAGGATCAGATCGCACAAGTGTGAACCGCTGTGCGATCCGATCCTGATGCGGCTTCCAAAAAGGGTCCCTGTGCGCGTTTGCTGCGGCTGCGGTGCGATTTAGCCATACAAAGTGTATGGCTAAACTCGCACCGCACAGCCGATCGCATGTAATGAAGGAGCAGTGCGCTCCGACATTACATGCGAACCCGGCACTCGCACAAGTGTGAACCGGGGCTCAACGCCCTTTTTTAGGAAATGAAAAGTTTGCACCAACCTGCTTATTTGTGAAGTATGGTATGTGGAAGGAAGTGTTTGGTTTGCAAACTCCTAGTTAGCAGAAACAATATTTGATGAAAGTTCATATATTTTCACATTAACCCTGATATAAGTGCAAGCACTATTGAGGTTTCCTGTTTGTGGCTGGCTCTGTCTATTTTTGGAAATTGGTAAACTTCCTCTTTATCTCTTCACATTATTAGGCCTCATGCACTTGGGGCTTGAAACGCCAATTATTCAGGCGTTTAGCGTTTTGTTTCAGCCTGTAAAAGAACCTCTATGTAAGCCATCTGTCCATGCACACATTGACGTTTACAGACTTATTAGATGAGAAGCATTTACAGGCAGAAAAAAAAGCCACCAAAACGTTCTTGAGAGGAGCTGAAAATGTGCTATACGTTTCCAAAATCGCATAGACGCCTAACGCATTTGCGTGTTAATGCATTACAATAGCTAGCATGAATGAATATTCTGGCCAGCAGAATGCATTTATGCTCAAATGCTATATGTGCCTAAACATTCATAAATTTGTTTGCAATATGGGTCTTTTAACAATGGTTCTTTTAATGATGCATTTTCCTGCCAGTAGTTCTTGCATTCAAAGAGGCTTTTACAGATGCCCCGTGTGCATGAAGCCTTGGAATAGCATGAAAATATGTTAATGGATTGCTCTGATCTGAAGTTTGTTGTAATTTGGTGTCATCTATGCATCTGGGTGTGTACATTGTCTTGAAAAAGTATTCATACCCCTTGAAATTTTCCACATTTTGTCATGTTACAACCAAAAAAGTAAATGTATTTTATTGGGATTTTATGTGATAAGACTAACACAAAGTGGCACATAATTGTTAAGTGGAAGGAAAATGATAAATGGTTTTCAAAATGTTTTACAAAGATCTGAAAAGTGTGGTGTACATTTGTATTCAGACAATACTTTGTATAACCTACTTTTGTTGCAATGACAGCTGCAAGTCTTTTTGGGTATGTCTCTACCAGCTTTGCACATCTAGAGAGTAAAGTCTTTGCCCATTTTTCTTTGCAAAATAGCTCAAGCTCTGTCAGATTGTATGGAGAGCATCTGTAAACAGCAATTTTCAAGGCTTGCTACATATTCTAAATTGGATTTAGGTCTTAAATTTGATTGGGCCATTCTAACACATGAATATGCTTTGATCTAAACCATTCTATTGTAGCTGTGGTGGTATGTTTAGGGTTGTCCTGCTGGAAGGTGAACCTCCACCCCAGTCTCAAGTCTTTTGCAGACTCTAACAGGTTTTCTTTTAAGATTGCCCTGTATTTGGCTTCATCCATCTTCTCATCAACCTTGAGAGTTAGAAAGACTACTGTAGAGGTTCAGTAGGTTCATTGACCAGCTTCCCTGTCCCTGCTGAAGAAAATCACCCCCACAACAATTTGTTGCCACCACTTTGTTTCACGGTGGGGATGGTGTGTTCAGGGTAATGTGAAGTGTTAGTTTTCAGCCACACATAGCGTTTTTCTTTTAGGCCTAAAAGTTCAACTTTATTCTCATCTGACCAGAGTACCTTCTGTCATGTTTGCTGTGTGGGGTCACTGTGCAAACTTCCACACACAAAAACAATCACTTTTTTGGTAATGTTTCATGCAGTCTTCTCTATTGACTATGTTATATTTATTCTATCATTCTTCTGGTGACTAGTGGGGCTGGTACAGAACAATTACTAAATATTCTTAAGCATTTATTATGAATACTTCCTCTTCCCCAAGGTAAACTAGCATTTACCAGTATATGTAGCACTGTTAAACTTTGATAATGATGGGAGGGTGGATATTATGATTCCAGCAAGGGAGAAGGGGTGAATCATAGGAGAGCCAATAGAAGTTACAAAGCTGGAGGGGGCTGGATGAGGGCGGAAATAACAGGAGACTGCAGAGATCCGTGAGTATTCATCAAGAGAGGAGAAATGTGCGGGCAAACAGTGGTGAGTTTCTGTCTGTGTGTGTATATAATATATATATATATATATGTGTATTTGTGTGTGTGTGTCTGTGTAAATCCAGGAAGTGAACAGGCATCAGCTTTAGGTGCCCACAGTTATAATGGCTGCAGCCAGACTTAGTGGAGGGAGATTTCTGCAGCATATTTGGCAAGTACAGAATCACAGTATATATAAAATAATATGCAAAGTGGTTGGAGGGAAGCTTCAGAATGGCAAATATGTTTTTATTACAAATGATGTGAACAGACTGCAGTTCTTTTTTTAAGTAATAAGAACAATGCACAATTTTGTTTGATATCGGCTCAGGACTATATACAGTACATATGTATATTCAAATTATTCCATTACTGCATGTATTTGCTATTATTCATCCAACTAGAAAGTTAACTATATAAACATTCATATACTCCAATCACTGCTTCTGCAAGGTAATATGAAGCCAAGATATACCTGAACTATATATACTTTAATATGGTCCTACTACTTCTTCCATGGCTTGTTACAGCCAATCAAAGAGGTCTACCATCTCTAGATGGTTCAGTCAACCAGAGGGGCCTAAATTATATACATAGGCATTTGGTCAGCCTCCATCACTGGATTTTCAATTTAGCATTTGTGTCTATCACACAACATGGAATTCTTTTCTGGCGAGCATTGGCAAAAGAAATTCCCACTAATGATCAGACATAAACAGGATCTGTGTGCAAACACACACGTGTTAATTGCCATCATTCCCGCATCCTCACCGCCTTCCCACTCCCTGTTCAGAGATTGTTGGCAGCATTGGGATGATCTGTGAATTGTATGATTCACAGAGTGCGTTTGCTGGCAGACACTCTGCTTTGCTCATTTTACAGGAATCCACTTTTATTGGACTGGCAGGAGCATGATATGGCCAGCAAATTCATTCCTGAGATAAAAACCGTAAATGTGCGGTGCAGACAGAAAACGCCATCCTCTTGTCAGTAATTAGAAGTGGGGAGACAATTTATCAGCACACACTATGCACAGAAACAAGCTTTATAAATCATTAGAGCACACTGAGAGGATCATTGACATCAAGCTGGTCTTCTTACATGTTTATCTAAAGCAAACCTAAGAACAGGCTATAAAAACTACTGCAGTTATATTCATTTCTCCCTGCTTCTTCTGTGTGTTACATGAATCTGTGCAAACTATCTGTTATACCCCAGTGTGTGGAGCCTTAAGCCTCGTACATACGCAACGAATTCCCGCCGACTGGTCGTCCGTCTTTTGTCTAGAGTGCGTGTCTGTTGGTTGGAATGTGCTCTAGACTGCACACAAATTTTCCCGCACGACAGAATTCTACTTCAGAAGTGATGTCATGTGTTGGATTGCTTTGTATGTGTTCTTTCTCTCTGAGCATGCCTAGTCTTGCTCATAAGATTTTTCCCCATCGTAATCTGTACTAATGAGACAAAAATCAGACGTGTTTTTTTTTTTTTTAAATCAAGAAAAAATTCACACCATTACATTCAATAAAAGAAACAGTTGGTCGAATTGGGGCCCTGTGCCTTTAAGGAGGGGTGGGCTCCCTCCGGGCATACCTGCCCTTAACCTGTCCATTGATATATGTGCTTCTACTATGAAGGCTCTGGAAATTTTACAGTTAGGACCTCAGCGGTTCCCTGACGTGGGCATTGCGGCTTACGCATATATTTGCAAATGTGTTCAAACAAAACCCTCTGTTATTAACACAAACTGTTAGACAGGGCTAATTAGGTTTTTTTGCAAGCTGGCTGGTAATTTTGCTATGTATGGTATATCCATTTGGTGAATGGCCTGTTTGCTTTGTATTATGTGGGTGCCTGGCAATGTTTATGTGTTGCAGGCTGCACTGGAAATCTCCTATTTGAAGTTGGAAGCAGAGAAAAGGCCTCTCTGGTTTTATGATGCCAGCCAGATTAAAATGACGCCACAGATATCCTCAGCCTGATGCTGAATTTTTTGTATGTCTGCTTTTCTTTGCTAACCATCAAAAGTCTAAACATTATAAAATTCCCCCTCCTTTCCCCCCCTTCTACTGCGCTCTGTTCCCGACCGCTCATGCGTTGACAATGAATGGATGTGATATCCGATAAATGCCTCACCTTTGCCGGTGAATTAATCTGCAGACATCTGTTGGATGAGCTGTTGGCTGGCGAGGAGGTTTGTAGAACTTGTGTCGCATTATTATTTTATCCTAATTAGCATAATGCTATGTAAAACATGGTTTTAAAGTTCGTTTTCCAAACATTTCACAAACGGATTTTAAATCTTGTTGCAATCAATCATATAACGTTACTTGTAATGGCTAGAGGATTGAAAATGTACAGGGCCCCTTTTTCAAGAAAAAGGAAAGTGCGAGCAACCAATCACATTGTCAGAGATGATCAGGGTGGATGCTCTGTGAGTTTTGTCATGGGTGTGTTTTATTTTTACTCAGAAAAAAAACTTTGTGCAGATCCCTTAATCCAGAATTAAAGTAGCGGAGGGATGTTCTCTAAACCCCTACATCTAGGATGGGGAGGGAAAAATATCCCCAGTGGAGACATAGACAATTATTGGTATCTGTTGTATCTGTGTTAACCCTTCACCATGCTATTCAATGTAAAAAAAACAAAAAAAATAATGTTGACAGAAGATCCACTTTGAGCAGCAATTCCTTTTCAGTAGGTTACAACAGGTAAACCTAGTCAATGAAGTGGTAGTGATCTCCAGCTAACACTGCAACTGTGCTAAGCAAGAAAAGTTCATTCGATTTACCTTCACCTGAGTGTTAATAATCCACTGTGAACAGATTTAGCAAGCCTTTTACAGCGCTTTTGTGAGAGCCTATTACTGCTTGTTTCCGGAGTTTCTATTGGGAAAGACCTCTCATGCTTTAATATGTGTATGGGTAGGACAACAGTGAGCTTAGAAAGAGGGCAGACCTGGAACTGGGGAACATAGTAGCTACATTTCCAATGTCCAGGAATTTTGCAACTATATTATATGTTAAAGCTTTAAAAAAAGACTGCTATGGAAGATGAATGGCGGGATTAAGCTACGCTCAGCAGGAAGGCCATGTTCCTTGGTCTGTATAAGTGCCACCCTCTAGCCTAATATTTTAAATCTGGCATCCCTAGTTTGTCCTTCCGAAAGATGTTGTGAAGTTAGATTTGTTGGAGAAATCACAATGTAGCCAATGAGGGATCCTAGCAGATTTGTTTCAAACTAGAACATTAGTAAATATTTATGAACTTCTCTATGAAGAGGGAAAGGAACTATATATAGTCTCCAACATCCTGCCACCTCCAGCAATCATCTCTGTGTTCTGCCCTGTATATATCTTTTTCCCACATAGATGACATCAACTTTGCACACCAGACACTCCGCAATCCTCTGTGTGCTCGCTGCTGCAGGAAAAATTTAGCTCTCCCCTTTTCCATAAACCCCTCCTGCACATTTCCTGACAAAGCTGCTGACCATTCTCTTCATTTGTTAAGTTCCTCCCGCTCTTCGTCATATGAGATTTCCCCAGCTGGTCACTTCCGATTTGTGAGGAGACATCAGATCCAGGAGCGGACTGGGCAGGGAGGCAGTTTCCCCCCGGGCCGATCTGATCCCTTCAGAAAAGACCGCCGCAGCAGTAGCTCAGTTTAATTTTTATGGTGACTGGCCGGCCCCCGAGACCCGTCTGTTCCTCCGCCAGCTATAGTCTGCACTAGACTGGTTGCTTGGATCACCAGCCGCCTTGCTTCTAGCAAGCAGTGATGTTACGGTTCCGAGGAGGAAAGCAAGGCCAAGGAGAGGACCCAGCATGCAGCCTCTTCCACGCCAATTACTGACTGTTTGGCTCCACTCACTTCCTCCCTCTATCTCCTACTGTGCGACCGCTGCAGAAGGGAAGAGGAACTGCCTGAATCATTTAATGTCACTGACTGACTGTGCCAGCAGGAATGCAGGACCAAACAGAGCAGAGCCAAAGCACCTCTCCAGGGTCAACCTGCTGCTTGAGGTGAGGTCTGAAGCAGAGCAGTGAGTGACAACATATGTGTCATGTGGAGCATTATTTCCCTTTGTCTGTTCTTTCTTTCTTTCTCCATCCCTCTTTCTCTATTACTCACTTTCTCTCGCCATTCCTCTTTCTTTCTCTCTCCCTCCATCCCTCTTTCCTTCTCTCTCCCTCCATCCCTCTTTCCTTCTCTCTCCCTCCATCCCTCTTTATTTTTCTCTCCCTCCATCCCTCTTTTTCTTTTGTTCTTTCTTTCATCCTTTCTTTCTCTTTCTCTCACCCTCCATCCCTCTTCTTTCTCTCTCCCTCCATCCCTCTTTCTTTCTCCAAGCCCTCCATCCCTCTTTCTTTCTCCAGCCCTCCATCCCTCTTTCTTTCTCCAGCCCTCCATCCCTCTTTCTTTCTCTGGCCCTCCATCCCTCTTTCTTTCTCTGGCCCTCCATCCCTCTTTCTTTCTCTGGCCCTCCATCCCTCTTTCTTTCTGTCGCCTTCCATCCATCTTTCTTTCATTCTCTCTCCATCCCTCTTTTTTCTTTCTCTCTCCCTCCATCCCTCTTTCTTTTCTCTCTCTCTTCGTCCATTTTTCTTTCTCTCTCTCTCTCCCCGTCCATTCCTCTTTATTATTCTCTCCCTCCATACCTTTTTCTTTCTCTCTCTCTCCATTCCTCTTTCTCTCTCTCTCCATCCATCTTTCTCTCTCTCTCTCTCTCTCTCTCTCTCCTCTATCCCTCTTTCTTTTTCTCTCCCTTCATCCCTTTTTCTTTTTCTTTCTCTCCATCCCTCTTTCTATCTCTCGCCCGTCATCCTTTTTTCTATCTCTCGCCATTTATCCTTCTTATCTCTCGCCATTCATCCTTCTTTCTTTTTCTCTCCCTCCATCCCTTTTTCTTTCTCTCTCTCTCCATCCCTTTTTCTTTCTCTTGCCCTCCATCCCTCTTTCTTTTTCTCTTCCTCCATCCCTCTTTCTTTCTTTCTTTCTCTCTGTCTCCATCCATCCCTCTCTCTCTCTCTTTCTCTCTAAACCCTTATTTCTCCATCTATTTCCTGCATCCCTCTTTCTCTCTCCATCCACCCCTCTCTCTCTCTCCATCCATCCCTCTTTCTTTCTCTCTCCCTCCATCCCTCTTTCTTTTCCTCTCCTTCCATCCCTCTTTCTCTTCTTCCATCCCTTTTTTTCTTTTATTCTTTCTTTCATCCTTTCTTTCTCCATTACTCTTTTTCTCTCTCCTTCCGTTCCACTTTCTTTCTCTCTCCCTCCATCCCTCGTTCTTTTTCTCTCCCTCCATCCCTCTTTCTCTCTCTCTCTCCATCCCTCTTTCTCCCTCCCTCTTTCTTTTTCTCTCCCTCCATCCCTTTTTCTTTCTCTCTCGCCATTTACCCCTCTTCTTTTTTTCTCCCCCCATCCCTTTTTCTTTCTCTCTCTCTCTCTCTCTCTCTCCATCCTTATTTCTTTCTCTCTCCCTCCTTCCCTCTTTCTTTGTCTCTCTATCCACCCCTCTTTCTATCAATCCCTCTTTCTTTCTCCCTCCATCCATCTTTATTTCTCAGTCTCTTTCTCTCTCCCTCTCCCTCCATCCCTCTTTATTTTTCTCTTCCTCCATCCCTCTTTCTTTCTTTCTCTGTCTCCATCCATCCCTCTTTCTCTCTCTCTCTCTCTCTCTCTCTCAATCCTTATTTCTTTCTCTCCCCCTCCATCCCTCTTTCTCTCTCCCTCCCTCTTTCTCTCTCCCTCCATCCCTCTTTCTTTCTCTCTCCATTCACCCCCTCTTTCTCTCTCTATCTCTCCCCATCCATCCCTCTTTCTTTCTCTCTCCATCCACCTCTTTCTCTCTCTCCATCCATCCCTCTTTCTTTCGCTCTCCCTCCATCCCTCTTTCTTTTTCTCTCCTTCCGTCCCTTTTTTCTTTTATTCTTTCTTTCATCCTTTCTTTCTCAATCCCTCTTTCTCTATTACTCTTTTTCTCTCTCCTTCCGTTCCTTTTTCTTTCTCTCTTCCTCCACCCCTCGTTCTTTTTCTCTCCCTCCATCCCTCTTTCTTTCTCTCTCCATCCCTTTTTTCCTCTCTCTCTCTCTCTCTCTCTCCATCCCCCTCTCTCTCTCTCTCTCTCTCTCTCTCTCTCTATCCCTCTTTCTCTCTCTCTCTCCCTCCCTCTTTCTTTTTCTCTCCCTCCATCCCTTTTTCTTTCTCTCGCCATTCATCCCTTTTCTTTCTTTTTCTCTCCCTCCATCCCTTTTTCTTTCTCTCTCTCTCTCTCTCCATCCTTATTTCTTTCTCTCTCCCTCCACCCCTCTTTCTCTCTCCCTCCATCCCTCTTTCTTTGTCTCTCTATCCACCCCTCTTTCTCTCTCCCTCCACCCCTCTTTCTTTCTCAGTCTCTCCCTCTCCCTCTATCCCTCTTTTTTTCCTCTCCCTCCCTCCCTCCATCCCTCTTTCTTTTTCTCTCCCTCCCTACATCCCTCTTTCTTTTTCTCTCCCTCCCTCCATCCCTCTTTCTTTTTCTCTCTCTCCCTCCCTCCATCCCTCTTTATTTTTCTCTCCCTCCATCCCTCTTTCTTATTCTCTCCCTCCATCCCTCTTTCTTATTCTCTCCCTCCATCCCTCTTTCTTTTTCTCTCCCTCCATCCCTCTTTCTTTTTCTCTCCCTCCATCCCTCTTTCTTTTTCTCTCCCTCCATCCCTCTCTTTATTTCTTTCTTACTCTCTCTCTCTCTCATCCATCCCTCTTTCCTTTTTTCTCTCCTTATCCCTCTGCCTAAAACCCTTTTTCTTCTCTCTCCCTCCATCCTGCTTTTTTTCTCTCCCTCCATCCCTATTTGTTTTTCTCTCCCTCCATCTTCTTTTGTTCTTTCTTTCAAACTTTCTTTCTCCATCCCTCTTTCTCTATTGCTTTCTTTCTCTCTCCCTCCCTCCATCCCTCTTTATTTCTCTCTCCCTCCATTCCTCTCTTTCTCTCTCCCTCCATCCCTCTTTCTTTCTCTCTCCCTCCATCCCTCTTTCTTTCTCTCTCCCTCCATCCCTCTTTCTTTCTCTCTCCCTCCATCCCTCTTCCTTCATCCCTTTTTCTTTTTCTCTCCCTCCATCCCTTTTTCTTTTTCTCTCCCTCCATCCCTTTTTTCTTTCTCTCTCTCTCTCTCTCTCTCTCTCTCTCTCTCTCTCTCTCCATCCCTCTTTATTTTTCTCTCTCGTCATCCATCCTTCTTTCTTTTCCTCTTCCTCCATCCCTTTTTTTTCTCTTCCTCCCTCTCTTTTTTTTCTCTCTCCTTTTCTCTTTCTATCTCTCTCTCGCCCTCCACCCCTCTCACTAAATCTCTTTTTTTTTCTCCCTCCATCCCTCTTTCTTTTTCTTTCTTCCTCCATCCCTCTTTCTTTTTTCTTTCTCCATCCCTTTTCTCTATTACTTGCTTTCTCTCTCCCTCCACCCCTCTTTTTCTCTTACTTTCTCTTTTCCTCCAGCACTCTTTTTCTCTGTTTTTCGTTCTCCCTCCTGCCCTCGTTTTCTCATTCATTTAATTTATTTATAAGGCCAGACAGAGGCTGATTCAAATTCCACCAGTTCCGCAGGAGATGGACAAATTTCAATCCATCTATGGGCAAACTGGTTGTACTAAAGTTGATCAACAGATCAACTTTAGTACAACCAGCCTGATTTTTATCAATGCAATCACTGTTAACTATAGCTGCCGGCAGTGATCATTTTATTTTAACGGCAGGGAAACCTCCCACTGTCAGAACACAGTATTTTCAGCATGGGGTGGGGGTTGGAAAGAGGCAGAGAAGAGGGAGACCGTGAGGGGGGCCGAAATGCTGCACCATGAGCCTCTAGGTTGTACTTGCCCCCTGGGTCAAAAATTGCCGGTCATCCCCTGAACAGATCTATTATTGAAGCAAATGTGCACCTACACCAAACATGATATGATGACCTCAGCTAATAGTGAGGCCAATTGATTTGTATGAGGAGCACATGCCATGTCACTTTTAACCTCTTCAGAGCTCTGTGAATTTGGGGTGACATTCCCAAGCCCTAATAACAACTTTCAGAAAGTCAGTATTTGTACTTTTCCAGCTTTCATCTGCTGAAAATAATGGAATGCCTTTTTTTGGGTGGAATAAATAAGTGTTGAAATGTTCTGTAATAATATAACAGAAGGCATTTAGGAATTGATTGAGAGTCAATTATTACCTTTACCTTTGTTGAAATCTGAACTAGCTGTATAAAAAAAAGCAGTCATGATCTTTTGGTATTCCCTGTGAAATCCTCATGTCAGCACTTTTCAATGTTTTTTTTTTTAAAAAAGGAGGTTCTGTGGTTCATCCACCATTAGACATCATGGCAACTTCCTATCAGTGCTGAGATTGGTTGTCTGCTTCATCACTGTGTGCATAGCATCATAACAAATTTTCAGATCCAGCAGCTTTTCACGATACAGAATGGCGACACCTTTGGTTTGCCGGTTCGGTTCCTTCACCATTCCTTCTGTTGTTTCATTGCAGAATTATGTGGATAATTTAGTGGCCGCATAAACTTTTTATAGGCCATTGTTTCTCTAATTTATGATCTTTTATGGCGTTGATGTCCAAAATTTTAATTATATTAAATGTCAAGAATTTTAATCTACAGTTGCACCAGTGAGGCATTCAGTAGTGTTTCAGCTACTGAAAAAAGTTTCAAATTTCCTGGATCTCATCACCTACTTCTGCCAGTATGATGAAGGAGCTGAAACTGCAGTTTGTGCACCTTACTACATTAATACAGTGGATATTTACCTTCTTTTTCTAGATTATACTTTCCGTAGCTCTCTTCTGGAATATATTCGTCTGTCTGTGTAGGAATATATACACTGCTCAAAGAATTAAAGGAACACTTTGAAAACACATCAGATTTCAATGGGGAAAAATATCATGCTGGATATCTATACTGATGAACTTGGTAATGTGTTAGGAACAAAAGGATGCCACATCATTTGATAGAAATGAAAATGATCAACTTGGAGAGGGCTGAACTCAAAAACACCCTGAAAATCCAAGTGAAAAAATGATGCAGCAGGCTAGTCCATTTTGCTGAAATTTTATTGCACCGACTCAAAATGACACTCCGTAGTTTTATATTTCCCCCACGTGCTTGTATGCATGCCTGACAATGTTACGCATGCTCCTAATGGGACGACAGATGGTGTCCTGTGGTATTTCCTCCCAGATCTGCACCAGGGCATCACTGAGCTCCTAAACAGACTGAGGTGCAACCTGGCGGCATCAAATGGAACATAATGTCCCAGAGGTGTTATATTGTATTTAGGTCAGGTGAGCGTGGGGGTATTCAATGGTATCAGTTCCTTCATCCTCCAGTAACTGGCTGTATACTCTCGCCACATGAGGTCAGGTATTGTTATGCACCAGGAGGAACCCAGGACCCACTGCACCTGCGTAGTGTCTGACAATGGGTCAGAGGATTTCATCCCGATACCTATTGGCAGTCAGGGTGCCATTGTCTAGCCTGTAGAGGTCTGTGCATCCCTCTATGGATATGCCTCCCCAGACCATCACTGACCCACCACCAAACCAGTCATGCTGAACGATGTTACAGGCAGCATAAAGTTTTCTACTGCTTCTCCAGACCCTTTCACATCCGTCACATGTGCACAGGGTGAATCTGCTCTCATCTGTGAAAAGCACAAGGCGCCATTAGCAGACCTGTCAAATCTTGTGTTCAATGACAAATGCCAATTGAGCTCCACAGTGCTGGGCAGTGAGCACAGGGCCCACTAGAGGACATTAGGCCTTCAGGCCACCCTCATGAAGTTGTTTCCAATTGTTTGGTCAGAGACATTCACACCAGTGGCCTGCTGGAGGTCATTTTGTAGGGATCTGGCAGTGCTCATCCTGTTCCTCCTTGCACAAAGGAGTAGATTCCAGTCCTGCTGATGGGTTAAGGATCTTCTACGGCCCTGTCCTGCTCGTCTAGAGTTACTGCCTGTCTCCTGAAATCTCCTCCAGGCTCTTGAGACTGGGCTGGGGGACACCGCAAACCTACTGACAATGGCACGTACTGATGTGCCATCCTGGAAGAGTTGGACTGCCTGCGCAACCTCTATAGGGTCTAGGTATTGCCTCATGCTATCAGTAGTGTCACCGACCCTAGTCAACTGCAAATCTAGTGATGCCTAAAAGGGGGCAAAAATAAAGACAGTAGGATGAAAGGAAAAGGGGTTTATTGAACAATTTGCATAACAGACTAGTCAGCTAAGTGTAAAAATGCGTGAGGCATCTCAACGTGTAAATCTGGGATATACCTGGACCTGGAGTAGCAGGATTAATTCCACCTACCTAACTTCTTAATGATGTTAAAGGGAACCCCTTGGCAAGAGGCTGTTGAAGCAGCTCCTATTTTAAAGGGGTGGCCAGAGTATAACTTAGGGTCTAAGCCTAGGTTCACTAGGAGGATGTGGCAATGTTTAATGAATTTTGCTGTAGTAAGCAGGGTACTTGGGAATAGTAGGAGCGGGCTATCCTTGGGTTTGTCTGCCAAATGCGCCATGAGTTGGTCTAGGACTGCTACCGGGCACCAAGCGGTATGGCTCTCAAAAAACGTAATATTGGTGCCGGCTCCAGTCTGAGGTGTGGTGCAGGCGTCTAGATGCAACCGTATATGGTCGGGGTATCTGATTAACTGTTTAAATAGGAGAATATGAGATTTAGTGCCGGTACATGTAAATTCGCCTGGTCTTAAGAACCCATAGAAGGCCAGATATATTGCTGCTTTGAGGACCATGTTCGGTAGTAGCCCAAAGGGGGACCTGTTAAGCATTTTGGACATGTTGCGGAATATATGCCTAGTAATAGGGAGCCTGCTGGTCAAGGCAGGGGGACTACTCTTCTGAATCCCCTTTAATTTTGCACCAGAAAAACAGAGGGCCTATCAGGGTGCAGTAAGGACGCAAAGTGCTGAATTCTTGCCAAATATGTCTTGTTATATGTATTATTGTTGTAACTAGGAAAATGTGTGCTAGCAAGATTGAAGGTTTTGTGCAGGGCACAGTGTACCGCATGTATACAATAACGGAGCAACCGCTCCAGGATGGATACTGCTGCGACAGATGTGAGCAGGTTGCCCTTCTGGAAGCTCACATTAGAGATCTGGAGGAGCAAATTGCAAAACTGCACAGAGCTGACAACCTTGAAAAAGGGGTCCTCTGCTCGCTGAGCAGGTGGCTAGTGGGGTTAATGGGGAGAGTGGAGGGGTAAGTCAGGTTTATCAGGTAGGAAGGTGGGTTAATACAGTCAGAGGGAGTGGTAGGGGCTCACAGAAAAAGAAGGTCAGCCCTGGGTTTGAGCACCCTAACAGATTTGCCATGTTGGGTGAAGATGTGGGGGTGGCAAGCTCAGAGGTGGCAGCCCTAGATGTTACTGCTATCCCTAACAGCCGGGAGACCAGTCCATCTAGTAGAGGTGGTGGGGGGACTGTAGGTAGGCCTAGACAGTTGGTGTTAATTAGGGATTCTATAATCAGAAGGACTGATAGAAGAACTTTTCGCCAGGATCACCTCAACCGAATGGTTTGCTGTCTCCCTGGTGCCAGGGTTCGGCATGTGGTGGACCGGGTTGATAAATTACTGGGAGGGGCTGGGCATGACCCAGCTGTCTTGGTCCACATTGGAACCAATGACAGAGTATATGGAAGGTGGAGGCTTCTTAAGAACCAATTTAATGAACTAAGCTGCATGTTGAAGGGAAGGACCTCCAAGGTGATATTCTCTGAAATATTGCCTGTGCCATGCGCAACACAGGAAAGACAGGGGGAGATTAGAGAGCTGAATGCATGGCTAAAGGCCTGGTGTAAGAAGGAGGGTTTTGGATTTTTAGAGCACTGGGCTCACTTTTCATTGGGGTGCAACATATATGCTAAAGATGATTTGCACCTAAATGGAGGGGGGTCTTTTGTGCTAGGGGAGAGGTTTATGGCAAGGGTGGAGGAGCTTTTAAACTAGGATTGAGGGGGGAGGGTGAATTAGATTATAATGGGGAAAATAGGTCAGACAGGGGTCAGCCCCTATTGGTGGGTGGAATGGGGAAAGATGGGGGAGTGTTATGGCAGAGGATAAGAAGATTCCCATGTTACAAACAACCATTGGAAATGGTACCATTTGTACCAAAATTAAAAATATGCAAAATAAGTGTGCAAAAAGTGACAATGAATTAAAGTGTTTGGTCACCAATGCCAGAAGTCTGCCAAGCAAAATAGGTGAGTTGGAAGTTCTGTTGCACGAGGAGAACTATGACTTAATTGATATTGCTGAATCTTGGCATTCTTCACATGACTGGGCTATTAATATTCCTGGCTATGCTCTCTTTCGGAAAGACAGGGTAAAACGGAGGGGTGGTGGTGTCTGTCTCTATGTGAGAAGTGATCTCAAAGTGAGTGTGAAATGACCTAGTTGATGGGAGAGTGTGCTGAGTCTTAAGCAGTATGGGTTGAAATGTACATGGGTGTGCGTAATACAAAGATTATCATTGGAGTTTGTTATAAATCTCCCAGTATTAATGAGGAGGTGGAGACTCAGCTCCTGGCACAGATAGAAAAGGCTGCAAGTGCTGGGACAGTGTTAATAATGGGGGATTTTAACTACCCAGACATTGACTGGGGTAATGGCACTGCTGGAACAGTAAGGCCCCTTTCACACAGGCGGACCGTTCAGATCCGCCTGTTCGTTTTTTTGGCGGATCTGAACGGTCCCCGGATCTGAACATGTCCGCTGACATCCGATCCGTCAAATCTGGACGGTTGGAAACCCTATTTTCCATCCGTCCAGAGGATCGGATCGGAAGAAAACGGACCGACGGTCCGTTCCCATCCGATTTCCCCCATAGAGATGCATGGGGAACTGACAGCTCCTAAGGCCCCTTTCACACATACGGTCCGTTCAGTTCATCAGTTCAGTCACGTCAAAATGTATCAGTTTTCCATCCGTTTTTCATCCGTTGTCATCCGTTTTTCATCAGTTGTCATCCGTTTTCATCCTTTGTCATCCGTTTTTCATCCGCTGTCATCCGTTTTTTGTCCGATCCGTTTTTTTGACGGATGAAAAATAGGGCATTAATCCATTCAAAAAAACGGACTTTGATGGAAGGGGATGAAAACGGATGTTAACTGATGATCATCCGTTGTCATCCGTTTTTACATAGAGATACATTGATGTCCGTTTTTCATCCGTCAATGTATGGATGACAAACGGAAAGCATGTGTGAAAGGGGCCTTAAAGGGCAAAAATTTATAAACCTATTACAAGACAATTTTTTGGTGCAGTTTATTGAGGCCCCCACTAGAATTGATGCTCTGTTGGACCTGTTAATATCAAACCATGCAGAGCTTATTAATAATGTTCATATAAAAGAACATCTGGGTATCAGTGACTATAACATGATTTCATTTAATGTTAGCTGTAAGCAAAAAACACATACAGGAAATACAAAAACACTTAACTTTAAGAGAGCAAATTTTCCAAGGATGAGGGCTGCTCTCCAGGATTTAGAATGGGAGGGAATATTGGCATTGATGAGCACAGAGCAGAAATGGGAAATTTTCAAAAAGACTTTATGCAAACTCACTGCAAAGTATATTCCCATGGGTAATAAGTTTAAAAGACTAAAAATAAAACCTATGTGGCTCACAGCCAAAGTTAAAAAAGCTATAAATAAAAAGAAAAGAGCTTTTAAAAAATATAAAAATGAACAGGTATAGGATTGTGTATATAGGATTGTATGGCTGGGTTTTTTTCAATAATGTTTTTTTTTTCATGGTTGAACCAGATGGACTTTTTTCAACCTAACTAACTATGTAACTATGTCTTAATGGTGTTGTGAGAAAGTTTAAACTGGGAGAGACAGTAGGCTACGAAAGCCAGCAGGTATTGAATGTCACAGTAATTTCGATTGGGATACTGAGACTGGAACGACTGGAAAGTTATCCAAGCCATATTGTATGCCTTTCTAGTGTTGGCTCATAGTGACTTGCGATCAGTGAGTATCTAATCCGTTGTTAACAGTGTGTAGTGCGGGGTCGGAGTGGCAATGGCATCTGCGTCTGGAAGCTGCTGGAAAAACAGTGGATAATAAATTGTGATAAAGTATCCGCGGCTGTATTATCTACACCGTTGAGGAATTTGCAGTGAAAATGGAATTGTATTGGAGGGACAGCTAAATGAACTTGCGTACAAAGGACATAAGTAATGAACTGGATCAACCTTTGTTAATGATTTCAGAGATGGCTTGATTGTCTGTGGAGGAAACTACAGTGTTACCCATCCACTGGTGAACCCACACTTGTGCTGCGGAAACTATTGGGAAAATTTCAAAAGCGATGACGTTTGTGCAAAACTGGGAATTGCCATAATTTTGCCTGGCCATGGTCCTGCTAACCAGTGAGTGCCAGAAATTGCTACATAGACTCAGGGAGATGACACTGCAGGAATGAACATGGCAATGCCGTTCCAACACTGAAGGAACTTGTCCCACATGTGTAAATCGGATAAGGCCACGGGATCTAGTTTTAATCCGAGAATCAGAGTTGGGAGCTGTGGGTAACAATGCCAGAAACCTAGAAATGAAGGACCTACCTTGGGGAATAATTCTCATAGCAAAATTTGCATTTCCAGCAGTGATTGCAGTTCCTTCCTGGTACTACGTATGGATATGGTATCTAGTTCTGGCTGATTTGTCAACAGGCAGACTAGCCTGCATGGACTGGGTGTCTAACGCAATCCTCAGAAAGGTGAGATTTGTGAGATTGATGTGGCAACCATGCGTAAGGTGACTTGCTCAACATTGGTGCCTGGTGTACTGGAGAATAATAGTCTCAAAAGTTTAGCTTTAGGAGCCGAAGCTGGGTACGAGATACCCCTGTGCTGCCGCTCGGTCATGCGCTATATTGTGAATATATATACATTTTTTTTTTTTTTTTTAAATGTGTACAAATGTTATGTGGTGCAACAAGCGAACTCACTATGGTGATAGTGGGTCAGTTAAGAAACGAAAACTCTTGTTGCACAGGACTTAAAGCATGTCATTCCTTGAGTGTGATAGAGGCCGAGTTACCTGAGGCCTACCAGGAAAATTAAACAATGTAAACTCTTTCAGGTAACTAAAGCCTTTTTAAGGCTTTAGTTACCTGAAAACGTGTCAGGTAAGAGGTATGAATGTTGCGGTATGTTGTAAATGTATGACGTTTGTGTTAACGGATGAGGAGACTTGCCACCAACAAGTCAATTAAAGAATGAACATCTCAATCCGTAGGTACCGTAAGCGTGACGGGTGACAACGGTAGTGTTGAAACGGCGTAAGCATCAGGATAAATTATATATGTACAACAAAACTGATGGGTATGTGATAAGCGAAAGTTTTGAATATATTATAATGTGTGACTATAAAGTTTGAGGAAATACCCACCTGTATTGACTGCACCAAAACTTGGACTTGTAAGTCCTGTGGATGTGTAGAAACAAGAACTATAGAAAATAAGAAACAAAATACAAGAAAACCACCGCCCGGTCAATATGTTACCTGGGCCCTAGGTTAAGTAACAAGATCTACCCACAGTGCAAGTGTCTAATCAACCAGACAATATACTGTATGTAAAGTATGACCAATATACAGTTTAAGTGAGAGTATTTATAACTGCCGCTGAATTTAACAAACAGTACCTTAAATATGTCACAAGGTGTAAATAGTATGTACTGAGGAACATATCAAAATGGAACCGATAGCACAATGGCTATGGATATAACAAAAACTAAGAGATAAGTGAGATGCAGATGTGTAAATATGATGTATGAATATCGTAAGTAACGAAAAATGAAATTGTACTAAAATATTGACGTGTTTGTAATTTGATAAACTTTTAGTAAAGAGTTCAGGGAGGTTGAAGCTAGAAAGTAAAGGAAGTAACGGTGATTTTGTTAGGCTTAACAATACTGTGTGTAGAACATTTGAATCGTATGCATGGATAGCATGAAAAGGCGGATGAGAAGAAATCCTTTTGCAAAAAAAGCACAATATTTTCGTACCATACTGATGCTGAAACCAAACCAGTGAAATGCAAGTGTACCAGGAATGAAGCAAACCGATAGCAGTAACCTGCGAAAAAATTGTGGCAAAACCGGTGCTCAATTCGGGGAAAATCCGAAAATTTTCCGTAGAAGAGTCGTGCGCACTACCGCGTTGAAGGAAACCTCGTGGCAGTGTTGGCTCCGGACGTCCAGAACCCGGGAGCGGAACCAGCAAGGTGAAAGGTAACGTCGACGAGATGAGAGGGTTGAGTGCATGTATTTATGGAGGGAGACGACTCCTACAAATTCAGGCTATATATATATTAGAGCTGCACGATTAATCGTAACAGAATCAAGATCGCGATTCACTCCCCCTGACGATCTTAACATGACACTTGCTCGATTCTTTACATAGCTCTGAGGGAGCAGCTATCAAAAAAAAAAAAAAAAAAAAAGAGCCTCCCGCAAAAGCCTATCAGCATTAGTCTCCCACTGAACTGTAAACACAAATGATTACATTGTATCTTTTCTTTCCCTCTGCCGGAGGAAGGAAGTTTAACCTCTTAAAGACTAAACCTTTTTCCTACACTTGTTGCTTGCAAGTTAAATCAGTTTATTTTTCCTAGAAAAGTAGTTAGAATCCCCAAACATTTATATATTTTTTTTTTTAGCAGAGACCCTGCAGAATAAAATGGTGATTGTTGTAAATTTTTATGTCACACTGTATTTGCGCAGCAGTCTTTCAAACGCAATTAATACACTTTAATGAATAAAAAAATTAAAAAATAAAACAAAACTGTAAAGTTATCCCAATTTTTTTTATAATGTAAAAGATGTTACACAGAGAATCGTGATCTTTATTCCAAGCAAAAAAATCGTGATTCTCATTTTGCCCAGAATCGTGCAGCTCTATCTTACAGTGCATGTTAGATTCAGCACCAAAATTTCAAAGCTTATACGCAACCTTCAAGCAGGAAAATGGCTTACAGAAGTGACTTCTTGGGCAGTTGTTTTGCTTTGTGACTGGTTCCCTTTGAGAGGAATTTGACATTAGGAGGAGATGCTTTAAAGGGTAACTCCACTTTCGTGGGGAAAAAATGGCAAATAAAGAAAAAATAATATAGCGTATACAATTAGGTCAAGTCCTATTGTAATTGAATGTTACTTAAAATTACCTTTCCTTTTGAATCTGCAGCCACTGTCGTTTTCTGAAAATGCAATACGGCTAGCTGGAGGTTTTCTGTACACAGAATGTGTACTGAAAACACCCCAGAAACATAATTTCCTGATTGCGTGATTGGCTCACTGATTTTCCCAGAAATTTGTACTTCAGGCATCCCCTGCTACAAAAATGTCATTTTTGGTAAGATACTTCCAATAGGAACACGTCTAAAGGTAAGAATCCAGACCCAGCAGATTTCCTCATTAGTGCTCTGCAGGTGCCACAGCTGATTGATAATTATGAAACCACTCCCATTGGATTCATTTTCCCAAAGGGGCACAGGGAAACACATGGATTTCTTCAGAATAACAAAAGGTAGGAATTTGCAACAAAGGTTCTTTTTTTGTAATGTACAGAGATCAACAAAAGTGGAGTTACGCTTTAACCACTTGCCGTCTGCTCACTAGAGCTGTACTGCGGCAAAGTGGCTCTTGTAGGTCTGACGACGTAGTACTACGTCGGCAGACACTCCCCCTTCTAGGCGGCGCGCTCCTGCTGTATTCAGTCACAGCGGGAGTCGGGCCAGGGGAGGAGCAGCGGCGATCGCCGCTGCTCTTCCCCGATCGTTGGGGAATCGAGTGTGAAGATCCGCCCGCTTGTGTAAACACAAGCGGGCGGATCTCCTAAGTGACAGGCAGGGTCAGATTGCAGGGTTCAGCATAGCTGAACCTGCGATCTGTCATTGTGTCACATAGTCACCTCCCCCCACACGTCAGTAAGCACCAGGCATACATTAATAAACCAATAAAATTAACCCCTTCCCTGCCAGTGTCATTTTTACAGTAACAGTGCATATTTATAGCACTGATTACTGTAGTAATGTCACTGGTACCCCCAAAAGTGTCAAAAATGTCAGTCAGGGGTCCGATCTGTCCGCCACAGTGTCGCAGTCCCACAAAAAAACCCGCAGATCGCCGCCATTACTCGTTAAAAAAAAACACCAAAAATGACATAAATCTTTCCCTTAGTTAGTAAACGCAATAACTTTTGCGCAAACCAATCAAAATACGCTTATTGCGATTTTTTTTTTACCAAACATAGGTAGCAGAAAACAATTTGGCCAAAAATTTAAAAAAATTTTGATTTTTATATTTTTTTGGGGGGGAATTTCATATAAAAAAATTTGAAAAATATTGTTATTTTTTTCAAAATTTATGCTCTTTTTTTGTTTATAGCGCAAAAAGTAAAAATCGCACAGGTGATCAAATACCACCAAAAGAAAGCTCTGTTTGTGGGGAAAAAAAGGACGTCAATTTCATTTGGGTACGGTGTCGCACGACCACGCAACTGTCGGTTAAATTCACGCAGTGCTGAATCGCAAAAAGTGGCCCAGACGTAAGACAGCAAAATCCTCCGGTGGTAAAGTGGTTAAAGATGTGCTAGTCTTAGCAGATGGCACAATGTCTCCTCTTTGTCCTTATTAATAGTAATACTCCCAGATTTGCCCATATTGTCTTGGCCCTCTGTGGCTCACTCTCCCATAGGTGACAGTAAACATTGCATAAATCAGAGTGATGAACATGCAGCACAGAGAGTGATGTGTTAGTGCAAGACCTTCTTACAACCAGATTGTACATTCCATCCTGGTCACATAGGACACCACTTTAAATTCCATGTTTGTAGCTGTAGTCTGGCTTACCAATAGACCACTTAAACTCACCGCCAGCAATGTTTTATATAGCCCTGGTGCCCAACCCGCAGACCTTTGCCTCTTTCTGTGTGGCCATCGTGGCCCCCTGAAACACTAATCTGTGTGTCACTATAGCCCGGTTATAGCAGTGATTTCTGACAGTCTCATATAATGTGTCTTCGGTCTTTGGCTGTCTCCTGAAGCAGGTCCAATGACTAAAGCATGTTCACAGTCGCTGACCATCCCCTATATCATCTCTGACCATCTCTTGTGTTATGTTTGCAGTCCCTGACCATCTTCTGTCATATGTCCACATTCACTGACCATCTTTTATCATGCCCATAGTCTTTGCCTATATCCTGTCTTGTGTCTGACAGTGAATATTCACTGAATTTTATGAATGTCTCTTTGGTGATCTTGTGGGCTGCACTTGAAGCCCTCCATATTAAGAAAGTTGACCACCACTGCTTTATAGTAATGTCACCTATTTTTTTTTGTCCCATTAGCTATTCTACTCAGTAGATACTTACGACCTTGTTTTTCCATCCTATCTAGTGAGTGTGGCCACCAGCGTACCAAAAATAGGGGTTTTTAACATAATAAAAAATAAGTCTTCATTGTAGAGTCATGTGACAAGAGGCTGTACCACTCATTACAGTAACAGAAAATCTGCTAAATTAGAGTTTAGTGGATTGTAAAAAAAGCTAGATAATGAAGTGAGTGGACTCCCTGATTTTAGCACAGCTACAGTATTTCCTGGGTAGCCTCAGGAGCCCTCTGATTGGAGTCGCTATCATTATTTTTTATTTCCAGAGGCAGGCCAGTCGGTATTATTAGCGATTTGTTTCAGGCCTCAGTTGAGAATATTACGTGTGATTTCATTAAATACGGGCACTCTGGAGGTTTCTGCATGAGAAGATTCCACTGATGATGAATAGAACTTTCTCTTGGCATAATAATAGGAGGTAGATATCATATATCACACCCGCCATCGCTGCTTTGCCTGACCAATTGTGTGTCATCCGCATGTGTGTGTTTGCCTCATCCATCTGCTGCAGGAGACCCTGTGTGAGGCAAGAAGATGGCCAGCAGCACAGAATATAAAATGTAATCTCCCCTGTATCAGAGGCAACCCCCCTCCCTTCTATATTATACCTTTTTCTCGGGTTTCAGTCTCCATTTTATTTCTTAGGCACCTCCATGTTCTATATGGTGAATTCACTCTGAAGACAGTAATGCCCTCTTACTTGGTACATCCTGGACAAAGTGGAACCAGAAAGGAATGTTTTACTTTCACTAAGGGACCCCCCTCTGAAGCCAGAAAATGGCAGTTCCTCCCCTGATACACCAGTGGAAGAAGAGGTGGAAGAAGAGATGCAAGAGAGTGACAGTGAGTGTCTCCTCATTATGTATCCGCACATATGAGAGCAGAGCTGAATGATTTATCACAGACCATACAGAAAACCTTACACTGGAAAATCCCATTCTTTACCTGTCCTTTCTTACACTGGACTGAAGGGATCCTGAACTCTGAAAAGATTTAAACCTGTCCTAGAACAAGTATAAAAATGGGGAAGACAAAGAAAAGTCAGATATTCTTCATACATACTTGCTCTAGCTAGAGGGTCAGAATTACAAGCGGGCAACAGCAGTTGTGGAAGGAGAGCTCAGTAATAGTATGTTCGGTGTTTGTCTTATGACAGGTACGGAGGGTCTGTATAGGAAGGTGTCTATATGCATCACATGTTATATATACAGGCCACCTCCGCCAGTTCTAAGTAGTGATATGCAAATGATGGGTGATTACATAACCTTCTACAGCAGAATGTTTATGAAAATGCACTATTTCTTTTTCATATTTCATAAGGCGCACACAGCCGGAGAGGAAATCTTACAGTTTGCTACAATTAAGAAGTGAAGTTCAGACAGCACAAGTCTCTGCGGAGGACCCTCCACTGCGTATTCTCTAAGATGAAGAATCTGCAGGCGTTTTCCACCACTAGAATCATGTCAGCTCAATAAGATTCCTCTACAGGAGGGTGAGAGGTGCTGGCAGAGCTAATCAATGTGCACGGAGTGTACTGTTGAGCTTGCTAACACATGCAGTACATGACCAGTGATACACAATCTGGGGGCACAGCTGCCACAGGTCTGCCATGCGAGAGAGTCCCGGTTGGCAAGGGAGAAAGAGGCTGCCAAGACTGAAACAAGAGTGGGCAGATCTCTAAATGTTCACCATTATTGGTCAGATTGATGGTTTCTGGTTCCCAATCTAAGACTCTTCCCCTGGATTTTATAAAAAAAATAAAAACCTCTCTGTGGCTGTGACAGATGGTGCCAGTATGAAGTTTGAAGTAAATGTTTCCTTGTGAAGTCTATTCTCTTCCTGGATGACCTCATATTTTGTGCATTTGGATTGCAGACAGAGTATTTTGCTCAGCTGGAGTAGTCCACTATGTTTGTGGTTGATGAGTTAATTCAGACACTTCCCTAGATCTAATGTGACACGAACTGACAGCTGGGTATACCACATCTGATTTGCCGCCTGAATACAAAGCGAAATTCGGGTCATAAAAGCCAATTAGTTATGGTTACAAATCTGAATAGAATACACAGAAATTACCTACCGTAAATCCTAAACCTAAAATGTTTATATTGTATGTTACTGTTGGCACCGTAGGAGCTGTGGTCATCTGATGAAAATCATATAGAGTGAATCTTATCACCATTCTCCTCTTTGTTCACACAGGTCTGAGTAAATCTCACTGCCCTCACAAATAACCTGCATTGTTTTTGTGGCCACCACCCTGCGTGCAATACGACTATACTGTTGACTGATAACCCAAAACGGCATGTCCTGTCCTGGATGACCAGTACAGCTCTGGACCTGGATGCTTATAATCAAGTTATAACCTTCTCATAAAACTGCTTTCATTTTAGGGCTGGACTGGCTAATGTCCGCACCGTAGGGCGACAACAAAATGTGATCTCTACAAAAAAAAAAAAAAAAAAAAACCTCTGATTAAATTTACCTTTATGTGAAAACATCCCTGTTTGGGGATTTATCATCCTGTAATCCAAAGACCTGCACACCTAATTTTGCTTTCCTTTGGATAAACTGGGGGTTTGGGATCTGAGGATGTTGGAGGGGGGGGTGTTTTTTCGTTCTCATCTCTCGCTTTCCATCCTCCTGCAGAATGTTATTGTCTTCTAATACCTCCTGAGTCTCCAGAACCCGTGCAGGTAGAGGCAGGGTCCTTTGATGTGCTGAAATCGCCACAGGCTCTAGAATAATTGACTGCAGGCAGAAAGATTGATGGATGAGATGGATGCTTCTTTCTGAGGATAATCTGTTTTTCTTCATCACCTTTTATTTAATTTGTCTTCGCTAAAATGTAATATCATATTCCGGGTCCCACTGACAAAACAAATCTACTTTTATAGATTGAGAGCCTGATGGATAAGCCTGATGAGGCAGAGTCAGCCAGATATGTCTGACACAGAAAATCAAGTATTGGCTCCATGGTATTACAAGCTGGACCTGCTGTAGAATTTAAAGAGAAACTCTGGGCACATGGGTAACTTTATACAGTTTTTTTTAGGTAGATACTTTATTAGGTACACTAGCTCATTACCGCAAATAACAAAATAGTCTCAGGGCTGCATCCTTATGCATAAAGCATGAAGACATGGCCAAGAAATTCAGCTGTTCAACCAAATCTTAAAATGCAGAGGATACATAATCTACTTCTTGTAGTATGCTGCAATTTGCAGATGTTGGGTCAGAATTTGGTGAACCCGCAGTGAATAAATCCACTCTAGTGACATCTGTTTGATGGCAATAATATACAGTACTGGTGCCGAGAACGATGTACCAGTACATACTGTGTAGAACCCCCTTAATATTCACAGATCATCACATGAAGGACTTGAGACCTCATAGCCTTCCAATGAGATAGTTGTATCTATCAAAGTGGCTGCTGGGTGTATACTGTATTTAAAGATACAGTATCTTGTCACCAAAAAGAATCTGACATAGCTTTAGTATACAGTTAATTTCAGTATTACAGAATAAGGGTCTCATTGGTCAAAGAAAAGTATCCAATACAGCATGGAGGACACTGATAAAATGCAGCAACTGTAGAAATCCTAGAGAAGATTGAAGCAGGGGGGATTGATCCTGAACTGGCTGCAGATACAGAAATGAAGAGGCACTGCACAAATAGGTTTTCTTACTTTTTTTTTATTCTGCGATTATTGAGGTGATGGCTAGACCCTGTACACTTTTATAACCAAAATGGTTTAAATACATCAAAGATAAAAACTGTGTTGGCTATAACAGCCATCCTCCACCATTCATTTTCTTTTCATGTGATAGGGTATATTTATTGTCATTGTTGGAAGAGAAATGATGTGCTGCCCTAAAACACTGGAGCCTTATCAGCTGCCCAGTTTGTCTACACAGCCCTTTCAGTAATGTTTCATTTATTTTTATTCCCCTTCCAATTCCAAGTGGAGAAGAGTTACTCCACTTGGCTGTGTATGTCTAATATTGCTGCTGATTTGAGGGGCTTGTTCACTATTGATCTGAGCGTGCACGTTACTCTTGTCCGCAGACCAGGGAATAAGAACACTTTAGAGACACAAAGTCTTGTTTTCTCAGTAATCAGAGGTGATGACGATCTATATATTCCTCAGGCTTATATAGTAAATTTTCTTTTATATGTGGAGTCTTCAGGGAAGCCGATATTGCTCATGAAAGACGCTCCGCTTTGTAATATTCAGCAGCGCTCAGTCTGTGCGGAAACATAAAGCATCACACAGAAATTCTCATTAAAATCCTATTCCGCCCAAATACTCACCGGAGATTTCCCATCCCACAAACTAATACATAAAGAATGCAATAAGCACTTCCCCCTCAGCCACCAGATGAAATGCAGTATGCTACCCAGTGCTAGGACGGTGATTTTATCGGGACATGTCATTTTCTTTGACAGCCTTTAGTCAAGGCATATACAGTATGTGCATTCAGGTAGGAGAGGACTTTTTGTCATCCTTATCCTCCGGATTTCCTGTAATGCACAGAATATTTTAAAAAAACCTTTAGAGAGAATCCTCTCTCTTTGTGAAAATTGTTCTTAAATATATACAGTATTAGTAAAATCACTTCAATGAATATAAAATGAGCAACGTGTTGTATTGTTTTATTAACTTTTATGTCTGTAGCTCCAGGTATAGAAGTGTCCGTCATATGCAAACTCGGCTTCCATTAGTGTTAAACAGTGACTGTGCTTTACTGCCCCTCTCTCTGTCATTGGAAATCTATAAACACCGCTTGTCAGCAGCCTGTAGGCGATACTTCCCTCAAGGTGTTTTACTTTGTAATGCATGGTCTTAAAAATCTAATAAGAGTCTCACGGGTAACATTACCTAGGACTTTCCCACGCCCTGGCAGCCAATGCACCTATAAAAATGGATTGCTCTATGCAGCCGTACATGTTTAAATGCCCATCACTTTTCCATTTACCTGTGCATGAATGTGTGGCATATTTCACCAAACATGAAAGTGTTACATTTAGGGGAATATACGTATGTGAATGTGTGGGTAAATACTGATGCAGAAGGGATCAACATTTACAGGAGTATGAACACATTCACTTGTAATGGCAGCTGTATGTATGCGGCACCTTTTACTCCCTGGGTGCCGGAAAGCACTGAGGATTTTACACTTGAAGAGTTTTAAGCTAATAAATGTCAGTGTGCATGAGGCCTATATATAAAATAGAAGTGTAAAACATGGAAGTTGCATTTGTTTATTCTTTTCAGGTACATGTTGTCAGACATGATTGAACTGCCAAAAAATAAATAAAAAATTGGCTGGGGATTCCTATAGTTTTCACGTTATGATCCCCTGGGTTCCACCTATAATTTCTAACTAACTTCTTTTAAATGCCTCCACTTTATTGCATCACTTCCTCTGCAGCTCCAATGAAGGTGTTTGTCTGTGTCCTTATAGAGCACACAGGTGGCATAGCTGTATACCCCTGGGGCCAGAAATGAGTCCAAGCCCCTAATCTTCTATTCTGCACCCACTTCTGTAGACCTAACTAATACCCAACTCCTTTAACTCCCTTCTCTACACTCCCTCACAGTTCCTCTAACCATACCTAAGAATTTGCTGGAGTTGAGCCAGCAATGCCAGAATCTTGATCTGGCTTCTAGGTTATTGATAAAATCGGTAAGATCTCCAGAACGGCCCGCCTGTTGGGAAATGTTTATAAACTACAGCTTGCATGATGTCAATCTCCATAGTCATGCTCAATGCACTGTCTGATGCCGCCACTCTTGCAACAGGCCCCATTGAGAGACAGAATTAACAAATATCGGAAGCAGCCCTTGTCTTCCAGAAGCAGTCAGCAGCCTGTTATCAATGATCAATCTGATACTATTAGCAAAGGGGGATGTCTGTTAAGCCTCGTAGACACTACTAAGTTTTTTTTTTTTTCATTCAAACAAAAAACTGACAGCTCAGGTCCGATGCCACTGTGCTAACAATCTGATGTTAATACATCAATCTCTCCTGCTGTGCTATTGTGTGTATGTGTGTGTGTGTACCGCCAAAACACTCCGGTCAGCGCTTTCAGCCATTGGCTGAGAGCGCTGACTGGAAGTCGGTAGGCAGAACTTTTTCGGTCATGACCCTGTAAGAATATTTAATAATAATATCTTGCGCTCGTACTTCATTATGTCAGAAATTTATACTGCTCTGAATATAGCAGTGTATTTATTTATGGTTAATAAGCAAAGATCTGTGCGGTAGGAGATCTATAATATTCGGTGCTGTTTTGTTAGATTCAAACACTATATATAATATATAGGTTAAATAGGTAAAACAGACTAATACTGTAGGCCAATGCTTGTGAAAAATAGATTTCATATCCTTATATTGTATATTATAATTGAAAACAAATGCATACACAAAAGATATTGGAGAGAGTCCAAAGAAGGGTAACTAATTAGAGTATTGGAGGACCTTAATTATGAGGAGCGATTACAAGCGCTTAATTTATTCTCCTTGGAGAGGAAACGCCTGAGAGGGGACATGATAGCGATCTACAATTACATCAATGGCGATCCTAGCATAGGTAGAAAACGATTTAGTCCCAAGGAGTGCAAGAAGACACGTGGCCACACAATGAGATTAGAGGAGAGGCGGTTTAACCGCATGCTGCGTAAGGGGTTCTTCACTGTAAGGGCGGTGAGAATGTGGAACTCTCTTTCACAAATGGTGGTAGCTGCAGGGAGCATGGCTACTTTTAAAAGACTTTTGGAAGTGCATCTCACAGATCATAGCATTCAGGGTTATGGGAAATGAGCAGGCCACTGACACACACACACCTATACAGGTTGAACTGGATGGACTGATGTCTTTATTCAACCTCATCTACTATATATATCATACTATATATGTAACTATATATTATTCTGGATAAAATGAGAATCACAATTTTTTTTGCTTAGAATAAAGATCACGATTCTCGGAGCAACATCATCTTTTACATTCTACAAAAAAATTGGGCTAACTTTACAGTTTAGTTTTCTTTTAATTCATTACGGTGTATTTTTTCCCAAAAAACTGCGTTTGAAAGACTACTGCGCAAATACAGTGTGACATGAAAGATTGCAACAATCGCCATTTTATTCTCTAGGGGTCTCTGCTAAAAAAAAAATATATATATATATTTATATATATATATATATATATATATATATATACATACATATATATATATAATGTTTGGGGGTTCAAAGTAGTTTTCTAGCAAAAAATATTGATTTTAACTTGTATGCAACAAGTGTCAGAAAAAGGCTTAGGGTCCTTTCACATGGTCAGTTCGGTTTTTTGTCCGTTCAGTCACTTTTGTATAGTCCGTCCCGTATGTCCATTTTTCATCCATCCGTTTGCTAATGAAAAACTGACATAATGTATGTCTATGGCAGGGCTTGACAAAACCGCATTTGCGACTAGAATTAGCGACCTGGCGCCTGGGGTGCCCTGCAGAAGGTGTCCTGTCATTTTTGCACGGACTTCCGCGCCGTCCGAAAATTGAGGCCCCGGCTGTTCGGCCTACTTGAGATGAGAGGCTTCCAATCGGGAACTGGCGCCCTCTTGTGGTGGCCGGGAGTAATGACTGTTGTAATGACTGTTTCCACTGCCTGTTTGTTCTCAATGCATTACCATCTCCCTGTCCAGTTAGTTACCTTTGACAGGGAGTGTGGTTATTATTATTAATTTAATTTATTTTTTAAATGTAAAAAAAAATAAATAATATTTTTTTCTTTTTTTTAATTATTAAAAAAAATTAAAAAAATATTTTTTTTTCCAGTTATTATTATTTAAAAAAAAATTATGTGTATGTATATTATATATATATATATATATATATATATATATATATATATATATATATATATATATATATATATAATCTTTCTTTTTTTTTCCTCATCGCCATGCCACAGTCGAAGGCCCCTTTCACACGGGCTGTCTGATCAGGTCCGCCTGTCAGTTTTTCAGGCAGACCTGATCGGACCCTTCATTCTCCTCTATGGAGCAGTAATCTGCCGCCATCTGATCCTGTCCGCCAAAAGCAGACGGATGGTGGTTCTATTTTCTATCCATCCCGTTGATCGGATCAGATGGCATCGGATGGAAAGAGACAGACAGTCTGTTTTCATCCAATTGCGCTATAGAGGAGAGTGGGGTTCTAGTCCTATTTATGTGTAAATTTAGTATCCGTTTTATTAAATAAAGCTTGGTTGTTAGTTTAAAAAAAAAAAAAAACTGGCTCCTAACTTTTTTAGCTGGCTCCTAGATTTCAGGAAAACTTGTCAAGCCCTGGTCTATGGGATTGTGGACGTTAGCGGATGACATCTGCTGACATCCAATTTTGCGTCCGTTCCGTTTTTTAAACAAAAGAAAAATAGGGTTCTCGTCCGTCTCAAAAAACGGAACTGAACGGAATGGACGCAAGACGGATGTCAGCGGATGGTCATCAGCTAACGTCCGCAATCCAATAGACATACATTATGTCCGTTTTTCATCCGCAAACGGATGGGAGGAAAAACGGACATACGGACCTCCGCCTGTATGAAAGGACCCTATGTCTTTAAGAAGTTAAACTGCCCTCACTTACAGACAGACGTTCATTCCTTTGATCTAAAAGAACGAAATGATACATTGTGTTTATAGTTATTTAGCAGCCTTAACAATGTTGATAAACATTTGCTGGAGGCTCCTTCTTTTTGACAGCTGTGAGGTGAGCAGAGAACAGCTCTGTAAGGCCTCATGCACAGGGGGCGTTTGAAAAAATGAGCTGCAAAGCCATTGCTGATGCCAGGAAAATGCAGCTGTAAAACGTGCTTTTAGAAGCATTTTGTATTGGAGTTAATGCACGTTTTAGCCACATTTAGCAGCCTTTCTCTGCCCTCTTCTATTTTCCAGCCTTAAATCCAACTACTACAGCTTAAAAATGTCTGACATAGCCTAATGCTATATGCGGCGTTAAGCAGCCTTTAGCAGCATCAGGCGGTTTTACAACCGAACGCTGTTGCTCCAGAACGCATTGGCCCTGGGTTTCTTTTACAGCTTGAAAAGGCCTATACCACTTACAGCTCCTAAAAGCCTATGTGTGCAGGAGGCCATAGCATAACATGGAGGGGCTTTTTTAAGCTTCAAAAAAAAGTCTGAATCTCCTAAAAGCAGCTGTAAAAACGCCCTGTGTGCATGGGGTCTTAGAATCGAGGACATGCCGTTTGAAGATCGTGCAGCTCCACTTTCTCCTTACTTTGAGTGTTTCCCTATCCATCTCTGCCATGGTTGTAATCTATTGTTCCAAGAATTCAGAATCCTACCAATTTTCGATAAATTGTAACTTTAAACGGATTAACTTTTGTATTTTTATTTTCCAAAAATCCTCATAAACAAAGATAAATGTGCATACAGCTCTGAGTGCTGAATAGAAAACACATTTGCATCATATGTGTAAAATATTGTTTAATTTATTTTTTATTTTTTTTGGAGATTTTGTGAGGTTTTTTTTTTTTTTTTTTTCCTTGCATAACTGCTATAACAAACTGACCCGGACCTTGTACAGCACATGCACGAGGCACTGACATAATTGGTGGCCTACACAGAGAACAAGTAAGAAGGAGTTAACCAAAATATATATTTTTTTTTTTTCATGGCTGTATGGGTTTTGGAGCAGGGGCAGGGCAGAACAGAGGGATTAGCGACAACTAGCTTTAAAGGACATGTATTTGTAAGTGACATTTCTGTATTCATATCTATTTTTTAGTTAATGCTTGTGGTTTATTAAAGAGGGGGAGGAGGAAAGCCTGCTTTCACACTTCCCAATTTTAAGTGCAATCCAACCATACCCTCTATTTGGCTCCCCTACTGCACCCCCATTCTCAGGAATTCCATTCTTCAAAAGTTCACAGGTACCCCTATAAAACATCCTCACACCCAACATTTCTCCCCACCCCTCAAATAAAAAAACAGTGCAGGGCTCACAAACTCAAAACCAAAATGATAAAAATTTATAGCAATGAAGAATAATCCTACGAATCACCAAGTTCTTACCTCCTATGTCTTCTTTCCAAGTGCTAACCAGGCCCAACTCTGCTTCGCTTCCAAGATCAGACAAGATCAGGCGCATTCAGTGTGGTGTGGCCATTTTCCTTTTCCCTGAAGTCTATTGTTAACAGCAATATGTGTAATCAAAATGCTTTACATAAACTGTGATTTCCTGGTAATAAACAACAACATAAATCAAAAAAGTGCTTAAATCTAAGAAATATAGGGGGCATATACAGCAGAAAATACACTAGGAAAGAAGAAAGAGTCCCAAAAGCTGTGATGAGAAAATAGGATGAGCTTCTCAGGCCATCACTATCAAACACTCGTAATGTCTCCCAGGTCTCATTGATCACACATAAGGCTTACCAAATAATGCGCCCCTCCATATTTGGGATCGGCCGATAACGTTTTATCTGGGCCTATACCAATACCCATTTTCGGGGCACCCTTCAGGCCAAAAGCTGATATTAGGTGCCGATATCCTGTACTATTAAAGTTTTTATTTTTACACTGTCCTTTTTAAATTTTAGTTTTTTTTAATCACTTTTATTGCTGTCACAAGAATGTAAACATCCCTTGTGACAGTAATAGGCAGTGACAGGCACTCTTTATGGAGGGATTTGGGGTCTATAAGACCCTAAACCCCTCCTCTGCACTTAAAAGCATTCAAAATGCCAAGTTTGGCTGTTTTGAATACTGTATTTTTAAAGAAAAATATCTGGTGCCTTTAAGGCTTCAGTAACCGGAAGTGATGTCATGACATCGCTCCTGGGTCATTACGGTTTTGTTTGGGTTCAGCCAGTGGGCAGAGCGGCTTGTAATAACAGCCAAGCGGCTGACTAGCCGCATCAGTTGTTATTACAAGAAAGCCAACCGTCGGCCCTAAAAACAGTACTGGGGTGATGCCCGTAGCGGCAGGCATCACTCCGGTACCACCACTTGAAGCAATATCGGCCATATTGGCAAGTTTGTGACTGATACTTAAAAAAAAGTGAATATCGCCCCCCAAAAATCGGTCAATCCCTACTCCATATGACAGTGGTCACATGTGCATAGTGAAATTTCCCCAGGAAATGGGCACTCTCTCCAGCCTCTACTCATTCACAGAGACACCAGGAATTTTGCTGTCAGATGTCCACAACTTGCAGGGAACCGCTGCACTGCTGGGAATTAGCTCAGCAAGACCGATGCACATGTGTCAAAAGAGACATTGCGTAAAACCACCAATAAAAATAATTTATTAAGTCTAAGCGCTTACAGACATCCAGAAGTAACACAGCATATCACATGGAGTTCAAGCATCAAAGATGGCCACCGTTCTTTCAGACATGCTCAGTAGCATGTATCTGGGTTTCGTCACAGATAACATCATTAGGGGCATGGATACACACCCATACTGAGCTGTTTAAAGTGGAACTACACTGTATCTGAGCACCATAAACCAAAAACCCTATTTAATTGATTTTTAATATTCAAAGCAAACTCCCCATCCATCTATGTCTCAATGCTTTGTTTTGCTGAGAAATCACTTTGAAAATCACCCCCTAGCATTTCTGTCTGTGGCCATTTTGAGTAAGGGCAGATGATTCAAGGAGCATTTACTTCCTGGAATCCATCTGCCCATGCATGCAGACAGGATGGTGTGCTTAGTTGATAAGATTTCTTCTCATTCCCTGAAGACTCCTGGGATGTAGGACATGTTTTCCTAGGCCAGAAATCAGGAAGTAACTGAAAAAACATTTAAAAAAAAGTTGATAAGTAAATTTGATATAATTTCCTATCTATTTCCTAATTCTATAGAAGCATAACAAATAAAAATAGTCAATTGTGATTGAGAGGGTGAAGTTCCACTTTAAATAGACTTATCTGGCGAAGGGGGATCACATCCCATTGGCTAAGAGAAACATCAATCAAATCGTTAAACCAATGCTATTTTCTCATCACAGCTTGTGGGACTCTTTTCTTTTTTTACTCTGTCCTAGTGTATTTTATGCTGTATATGCCTCTATGATAATGGAGTTGTAAAGGTGGAAGGTTTTTTTATTTTATTGTATTCTATGCATTAAGATAAAAAAACCTTCTGTGTGCAGCAGCCCCCCTAACACTTACCTGAGGTCCCTCTCTGTCCAGCAATGTCCACGAGTGTCTCAGCCGTCCTAGATTCTCCCTCCTGATTGTCTGAGGCACAGCAGTGGCGCCATTGGCTAACACTGCTGTCAATCAAAGTCAGCTAACCAATCAGGAGAGAGAGTGGGGCAGGGCTCTGTGTCTGAATGGACACAGGGAACTGTGACTTGGCTCGGGTGACCCCATAGCAAGCTGCTTGCTGTGGGGGCACTCAACAGGAGAAAGGAGCCAGGAGCACAGAAGAGGGACCCAAGAAGAGGAGGATCCAGGCTGCTCTGTGCAAATCCGCTGCAACAGAGAAGGTTTATGTAAAGCATTTAAATACACATGTATGTTGCTGTAACAATAGACATTGGAGGAAAGGCCTATGGCCACACCACCACCCTGAATGTGCCTGATCTTGTCTAAACTTAAGGCTTGAGAGACATTGGGGGTAAGATCTTGGCGATTCATAGAATTATTTTTCATTACTATTCATTAATATTTATTTTTGGTTTTGAGTTTGTAAATGCTGCACTTGTTATATACCTATATCTGTTGTGCCGAGCTTCTAGGCATAGTGTCGGCAGCTAATATATACATGGATTCACCCGAGTGGAGATATTTTACCTCTACTTTCATTTAAAACAGCATTGTTCCTTTTCCTCCTGTGATCACGATTCCATGAGAACATCTCATGCTAATTAGCACATTAAAGAACCATTATTTATAGTGTTTTATTTATCTCAGGAAGCAAACATGTAAAGTGATCTTTCTATATTTGCCCTTTTGGTTTCCCTTTAAAGTGATTTAGGATAACATCTCCACTCTGTGTACCCAGGTGCCAATTCTCTAGAAAGAATATCTGATTGTGTATCTGAAACTCTTGAGTAAGCTGTGATGAATATACAGGAATGACTTCTCACTAAGCTCCTCTTGTTGAGATGTGTGGCCTCTGGATCAGACTTCTACTTTCTAAACAAACTGGTGAGCTGATGACCATGCGTGGCCCATCACCCTCCATCCAGGAATGAGGGCACAGAAACTAGGTCACATCGCATCTGCTGTCAGTCTCAGTGTCAGTAGCATTTGAGCTGTAACTGTGGCCGTGACACTGTATATTAATAACTCCAATCCATATCTGCTGATCACACGGTCAAGCCCCCCCCCCATCCCACCGCATCCTGACACTTACCTGTCAAAGTAAAGGGAGGCTCTGTGGCTGGACAGATTTTCAACTCAGGAATTTCTTTTTAAATCATAGCTTTATATTTCTATTTCTCTGAATAATATAAATGTTAATATTAAACTCATGTATGAGTATATAGCTTTTCTGACACATTTATATGTAAGTGATTCGTAATGGGAACTTTGAGCGAGGACAAAAATCTTCACTGACCAGGAAGGTTATTTGCATTACATGCACATTTCTTTAATGTTAAATAAAAGGTACCTTTTGGGTAGTGAACAACTTAGCGGTATACTTAGATCGTCAGTGTAGAATTAACACATGAGCAGTATCCTGAGATGGTCTGCATGACATGGACACCAGAACAGCAAGTTGTAATGGTGTTTATGGAATGAACACAGGAGCAATATCCTGAGATGGTCTGTGTGGCATTAACACCAGAGAAATATGCTGGGATGGTGTTTATGAGCATTAACACCTGAAGGGATGGTGTGGGTGGAATGAAAACCTAAGCAGTATTCTGGGTGGAATGAAGGCTGGGGTGATGGGCAATAAGCTGGGATCCCCCTCAATTTATGGCCTGGACATAGGCCACATTGCCGGGTGGGTAGTACAGAACTGACCAGTGGCCTAGGTCGTATGGTGTGCATTGTAGATAGAAGTGCTATCCCCTGATTTCCAGCAGAGCTGGCTAGTAGCTTAGGTAGTCAAGTGAGAAACTCATGCTGACCTCAGTTGTAGTCTAGCTTTTATGGTAGCTAATGCATGACTAGAGGTAGAGTTGCTTGTTTCACGGAAAATCCATTATACTAGTGGCAGTTCAGACTGAGCACAGTGAAAACTGCAACATGTTGGTGCCTCTAGGATTTGTAAATTATGATGAATGACATTGAGGTGTGCAGTGAATGAGCACATTTTTATGATCTATGTCACTTATTAGCTATCAGCTGTACATTTTACAGTATAATGAGCCGGCTTTAGTCCTCTATCCATTATCCCTTCTGAAGTTAAGAGTCTAGGATCTCAGCCTGGCACCCCAGCAGCATTTTACTCATATAATCTTCTTCTTTTCCTTAGGACTTCCTCACTGATTTAATGATGTCTGAAGTGGATCGATGTGGAGATAATGAACACCTGATATTTCGGGAAAATACATTGGCCACCAAGGCCATCGAGGAGTACTTAAAGCTAGTGGGACAGAAATATCTACAGGATGCTCTAGGTAAAATTGTTACTTTCATGTTTTTATTGGCAGACAATCTGCACACTCATGGTGTTTAAAATTGCAAACCGTCCATAACAGAACTAGGGTGACATGCAATATTATAGCCGTTTTTCTTGTTTATACTATGCATGATTTTTTTTCTTCATTGTGGCTTGGATGTAGGTAGCGCTGCTGTATAGCAGTCAGGATGCTGTTTCATTTTCCCTCTTGCCCACCTGTTCTGCCTGTTAATAGTACTTTAATGGAAGAAGAGCAAAATAAGTGTCATTATTTAAATAGGAAATTTGCAGATGTCAAGGGACAGACCCTGTGTCAAATATTTGTCTCTAAAAGTGTTTGTCCTTGGAAAGGTCCCATCCAACACTTACTATAACATTGGTTCAGTTCTTCCCATCAATCAAAGTTAATTTTTTAATCATTGTATCTAATTACCAACATTGTGAATGCAAAAATAAATATACTATATCCTAAAAGTTGTTATTGGGTATATTGTAACATGATGAGTTTTCATAAACTGACTTGGCAGCTGAGTCTCTGGAGGAACTTTGATGCTGGAATCTTTTGAATATTTGTCATTCTACTCCTGTATAGTTGTTGACCGCACCTCACGCTCCATGAATTGACACATGGGCTCTGCACCATTCACCTCCACATCTAGTACATAGATCATGTGACGCAGCAATATTCTAAAGAAACTATCTCATATTTAAGGAAGGTCATACATTTTGTAATTTTCCTTCCTTCAACTGTGGATTGAAGGAAAAATAATTACTACATTCCCCCATCAACACAGGCCTTTCACACAGCACTATTGTGTTCTGCCAGCATAAAGCCTTCCCCACCGGGAGAATACAATGATTACTTCTGGTCTCTTTAGCCGTCAGCAGTGATCGGATGAAAAAAAAACCCAACAGGCTGATTTGTTGAAGTTGATCAATGGACCAACTTCAGTACAACCAGCCTGCCCATAGACGGATCAGTATTCGGTCAGTTCCTGCTGAATTTTGATCCATCTATGGCCTGCATAGATAAAGCAGCGACACTCACCTGCTTCATAAAAAGGGGAACTGAAGAATTTATTCAAGTTTGGGTTTGCAGAGAGCCTGGTCTTCCATTGCACAAATACATGTATCTGTATTCTGCATCAGCAAGATAGCTTGTTTACTGAAAACCTTTCACTGATGTGATGGCTTGCCTACTAGAAACAGTAATGTCTTGACTGTTTTATAGTTGCCAACAGTCACAGATTACCCGGGACATTCACATATATGGGATAGTACACTCTGCATTGTAAAACCCCCCACCTGCAGCGCCGGGGTAACACATAGGTTAACTTCAGAGCTTTTTTAGATCCTCCCCCGCCTCCTCCTTTCCAATAGATTAAGTATACAAAAGGGGGGGGGGGTGTTTGCTTCTCTCTGATTGGGCGGGAGTTGGAGAGGGGGCATGGGCAGCCTTGTAAAGGTGAAGATTGATATGGCAGGCCGCCTTGAGCTGAACTCTGCAGTATGTGTGAGGCTGGGGTGCATGGAAGCAGAGGTACGTTTCTACAGTGCAATTTGGGCTCTCTGCCGCTCCATCTCTGGGGTAAATGCAGATACCTGGGCTCTTTGTTGTTTTTTGTAAGGGAGAAGAGCGAGCAGCAGCCATTCTCAGGGACACACACACCTCTGCACTGACCTCCCTCCCCTTCCCCCCCCCATACACAGAACAGTGTACACATTCATGGCTGTGTGAGAAGCCTCTGCTGTCAGCTGTGTCCTTAGCCTTTGACCATCTCTATCATGTCAACAATCTCTGAACCCATCTCCTGTATCATGTCCTCACAGTCTCTGAACATCGTCTGTACCATGTCTGCAGTCTCTGACCATCTGCTGTACTATGTCTGCAGGGTCTGACCATCTGTTGTACTATGGCTTCAGTTTCTGACCATCTGCTTTACCATGTCTGCAGTCTCTGACCATCTCCTGTACCATGTCTGCAGTCTCTGACCGTCTCCTGTACCATTTCTGCAGTCTCTGACCGTCTCCTGTACTATGTCTGCAGTCTCTGACCGTCTCCTGTACTATGTCTGCAGTCTCTGACCGTCTCCTGTACTATGTCTGCAGTCTCTTACCATATCCTGTACTATGTCTGCAGTCTCTAACCATCTCCTATATCATGTCTGCAGTCTCTGACCTTCTCCTGTACTATTTCTGCAGTCTCTTACCATCTCCTGTAGTGTGTCTGCAGTCTTTTACCATCTCCTGTATTATGTCCTCACAGGCTCTGACCATTTCCTGTATCATGTCCTCACCGGCTCTGACCATCTCCTGTACTATGTCTGCAGTCTCTGACCTTCTCCTGTACTACGTCTGCAGTCTCTGACCTTCTCCTGTACTACGTCTACAGTCTCTGACCTTCTCCTGTACTACGTCTGCAGTCTCTGACCATCTCCTGTATCATGTTTTCACAGGCCCTGACCATCCTCTGTATCATTTCTGCAGTCTCTGACCATCTCCTGTAGTGTGTCTGCAGTCTTTGACCATCTCCTGTATCATGTCCTCACAGGCTCTGACCATTTCCTGTATCATGTCCTCACTGGCTCTGACTATTTCCTGTATCATATCCTCACAGGTTCTGACCATCTCCTGTATCATGTCCTCACAGGCTCTGACCATCTCCTGTTCTATGTCTGCAGTCTCTGACCATCTCCTGTATCATGTCTTCACAGGCTCTGACCATCCTCTGTATCATGTCTGCAGTTTCTGACCTTCTCCTGTATTGTGTCTGCAGTCTGTTCATTTCCTGTATGTGTCCTGTAATGTGTCTGTTCATCTCCTGTATCATATTCTCAGGCTCTGACCATCTCCTGTATCATGTCCTCAAAGGCTCTGACTATCCCCTGTATCAGGTCCTCACAGGCTCTGACCATCTCCTATATCATGTCCCCACAGGCTCTGAACATCTCCTGTATCATGTCCCCACAGGCTCTGACCATCTCCTGTATCATGTCCTCACAGGCTGTGACCATCTCCTGTATCATGTCCTCACAGGCTCTGACCATCTCCTGTATCATGTCTTCACAGGCTGTGACCACCTCCTGTATCATGTCCTCATGTCCTCACAGGCTGTGACCACCTCCTGTATCATGTCCTCACAGGCTGTGACCATCTCCTATATCATGTCCTCACAGGCTCTGATCATCTCCTTTAGCATGTCTGACCTCCTTTACCAATCTCTGACCTTCTCCTGTACTATGTCTGCAGTCTCTGACCGTCTACTGTAGTGTGTTTGCACTCTCTGTCCATCTCCTGTATCATGTCCTTACTGTCACACCTTGGCTGGGAATTTATATTGTGGTCTGGTGTGTTCTGGATAGTTTCCCTGCTGGCTGAGCCACTGGGTGATTCCTTTTCTGGGCTTGTTTCTCACTATCTCCTACCTTTTGGTATGAGACTCTTGCTCCACCCAGTGGCCAGCTGTAGTCAGTTACCTCGTCCCCTGACCTATATATACCCTCTTCTACTTCCTGCTAGTGCCTGAGTATAGGTTTTGCTTCCTGTTGTCTGCTGTGTATGTTTTGCTCTCGTTGTTGACCTTGACTTACCTCAATCTCGCTTTGGATAACCCCTTTTGGACTGTACCGGCTCTGGCTATTGATCTCGGCTCGCACTTGACCTCTCTTTGGATTACCCCTTTTAGATTGTACCGGCTCTGGCAAACGGACTTGGCCTGTTCCTGACTACTCTTCTGGTCTTCGCTCCCTTGGGGTCTGGCTCCCGACCTACTCCAAACCATGAGTCCTTTCTTATTAGTTGTTCCCTAGGTTTGCTGGTTGCACTTTAATTTGTGGTCCCGATATTTCGGCTGCAGGACCCTATCCGCTCCTCCACCTGATACCGGGATAACAAGACTACTGGTCAGGAAACCGGAGGAGCAGTAGGGGTCTCTGGCAGGCCTAACAGGATACTCAGGCCAAATGGACCTCAACGAATTGGTGCAGGCAGTCACACTTCAGGGACAACTTCTGGGTGTGCAGGCCAACCAAGTAAAGTCATTGGAGAAGAAATTAGAGTCCATCATGACTATGCTGTCCTCCAAGTCTATCATGCATGGTCCCAGTCCTACCGCTCCTCCGGTTTCAGTAACTATTTTCGGAAGTTCGTTAAAGAATTTTCCAAGATTCTAGCCCCCATCACAGCCCTCACTAAGAAGGGAGTTAATTGTTCTCAGTGGCCTCCAGAAGCTTTAGAAGCCTTTGACCACCTCAGATTGGCCTTCTGCTCCACTCCCATTCTTCGCTATCCGCAACCTTCAGCAAAATACTTCATGGAAGTGGATGCCTCTGAAGTGGGTGCTGGAGCGGTATTATCCCAACAAGACCACTCTACCAACAAGTTACACCCAGTCACCTTCTTTTCAAAAACAATTTCTGTCTCTGAACAAAATTATGATATTGGGAATCGTGAGCTTTTGGCCATCAAACTGGCATTTCTCTGTCGCTCATTGACAGACGTAGTCCTCCTTGATTAATATCAACTCGGGTTATACTGCCCTCTACAGGAGTAGGACTAGACAGGAAAGAAAACGTTCTGGCCACACCCTAGGGGCAGTCCCAGAGGGTATATCCTCTCACTTCCTGCTACAGCAAATCAGTTTTTTTCTGTCTAGTTAGGAGTAAGGACCTAGATTCCTTGCTAGGATCTTCGGTCCTGGCAGGATTTTTTTAGAAATACTTTTTTTAGACAGCTTTTTTTCTCCAGTGTTCCTGTGAGATCTTCAAGCAAGTACGCTGAAACTGGGCGACGGGCTGGATGTTGAGATCCAGTGGTCACCCCAGTTCAGCCTACGAGCGCGTGCAGGCCATAGCTCCGCGCTGGGACGGCCGCGACATAGTCCCACTGGACGGGGACTGACCCTGCGAGTTAAACGTCTCGCCTGGACGCCAATGACCAGCAGAGTCACGGCCTCCGTATTGGTCGACAGCCCCCCCACCCCGGTGGAGAGGGGTTCGGTCAGGAGTTGGCGCCCGCCTGGTTCCGGTATGGTGAGTAGAATGTTCCCCCTCTCCCCCTGTCGGGTTTGTTGGTGGACGCGGGCCCCTCTCTGGGATGGTCGGACACTCAGTTTCTGGGTCTCCCCTCTATACTATAACAGGTCACAGATCCCCCAATTTTGAGTGTGATTTTGTGAATAGAAACCAGGAGGCTTGGTTTGGGAGCTGACGATCTAAAGTCACTATATGACTGTAAGGGTGACTGAAGTCAGTGGCAGACTACTAAAAGGCATTACCATGAAGATAGAGGTATCCTACCTGTCATAGTGTGTACACAGGCCGATGCCTATGCCTGAGTACTGCAGCCACAGATCGCTATCCCTCCAGAAAGCCGGTCACTTCCACAGGCCGCACAGCCTCCCGCAGGCCGAGGACACCTCCCGCAGGCCGAGGCACTTCCGCAGGCCGCACAGGCCGAATGCACACCTCCTGCAGGCCACTGCTAGCTTGCAAGCCGCCGTTATCCTATACAGACCGCCGCCATTTTTTCTTGCAGATCGCACAAGGCCGCCATATTTGCGTAGCCTCGTGTCTCCAGCATGGGGGCGGCCATGTTTGAGGTGACCAAACACCTCGTGGAGTAATTGGGAGGCGCCGGAAGGCGTGTAAAGGGGCGGAGCCGCCTCCTTGGCCCAGGGAAAGCAAGCCAAAGACTTCCTGTCTGTAACAGACAGTGCTGGAAGCAAGTTGATAAGAAACTTCTGTGCATCAGGTGAGCCTTGGGGTCTCTCTCTCTCTCTTTCTGAGGGGTCCAAGCAGGTAGACTGAGGGGCGCTATTGCGCTGGGGGACCAAGTTAAAAAAAAAAAGAAAAATGTTTTTTTTTCTTGCAATTCATTTTTTTGTGTTTGCTGGCCAGTGTCTTGTTACATGAACCCTGCCACACATGTATCCCCACCTGATCCAGTCGGGGTGGCCGCAGGACCCTCCAGTACCCCATTTGTGATGATGCATTATCAGCAGTTTTGGAGTCTTTGGTATACCGGGTGGAGGTAGCCTGTCAGGGACGGGGGTCAAGAAGAGCGACCCCCGCCTACCCCTATGTCATCTGATACTTCAGATACGGATTCTGAGCTGGTCATTGCAGCCCCTTTTCTGGGGTTGTTGTCTCAGGTACGGTCTCCTCAGACAGTGAGGAGGACGCTTCTGCCTCCGCCATAGCACAAGAAGCGTTGGTGGAAGGTCGCCCGAGGGGGTCCCGACCCCGCGCCCACGGCCTCCCACCCGGCGGCGGTGCGCACATCGCCTGCAACTCCCGCGACACCACACTAGTTGTGTCTGTCCGGGAAACCTTAAATCTTGAGGTTACACCGGCAGAGGTAGCGGAGACTCATATTCCTTTTTTTGGTACTAGCAAGCCTACCAAAATGATGAAGGGTTTCCCTTGCTCAAATGGGGTCGTCCGTAAACGAGCCCCTGCTATTTCCAAACGCATTGCTAGGCGCTATCATTTTGAGGAATCCCTCATTACAAAGATGGACGGTACCACCAATAGTGGACTCACCGATTTCCAGACTAAATAAAGCCACTGTTATCCCGTTGGATTGACAGAATGGGCCCCACCCATCTCTAGGGTGGGGGGACGTCTTCACCGGTTTCCGGATCCAGGGCTTTCCAGAATCCCGGATAAAGGGGTTCGCAAGGTCATATGGTCGGGATACAAGATCGAGTTTCGATCACTTCCACCGGTGCGATTCTTCCCTTCCAATATTCGACATCCCCGGGTCGCTTAAAAAGCTTGGCGGGGGACAGCTTGATGCAACAAGCAGTGGTAGTTCCCATTCCTTGGAGGAGTTTTAGTCAAACCTGTTCACAATGCCCAGGAAAAAGGGCTAGGTGCGTCCAATTCTGGTCTTGAAAGAGATGGAGTCCATCCATACAGTGGTGGCCTCCCTGCATCAGGGGGATTTCCTGGCGTCCATAGACATTTAGGATGCCTATCTTCACATCCCCATCTTCGCAGGACATCAGCGTTTTTGTTGCTTTTCCCAAAGATCATCCCTGGTTCCCACCAGGAGACTCAACTATCTGGGCCTAATTTTGGATACATCCTTGGCAGGAGTGTTTCTCCATGCGGAGAAACTCCAGAAGATTCAGTCAATGATTCGGATGTTGCTGTCCGTCAACTGGCTGGGATTGATAGTCTCCTCTTTAGAGGCAGTACCGTTTGCCCAGTTTCATACCCGAATTCTCCAAAGAGGAGATTCTTCTCATATGGTATCGGAATCCCGATTCCCTGGACAATCGGATCCAATTGAGCGAGCGGACCAGGGAGGCTCTGGTCTGGTGGCTTCGGTCTCCGATGCTCAGCCAGGGGAAGTCATTTCTTCTGATAAATTCCAGGTTACCGATAAATGTGTTGGAACTGAGAGCGATTAGACTTTGTCTGATTTACTGGACCGAGCAGCTCCAGGGCAGCCCGGTTCGGATCCAATCGGACTATGCCTCGGTCATGACTTATGTCGATCACCAAGGGGCACCAAGAGTGCCCTGGAGGCCATAGAAGTGGCCAACATTCCTATTGGGGGAACAGTTGTTCCAGTTCTCTCGCGATATTTATCAAGGGGGTGGACAGGCAGATTATTTCAGCCGTCAGATTCTGGATCAAGAGGAATAGTCTCTTCATCCAGAGGTATTTCATCAGCTGTCCCTTCATTGGGGCACCCCGGATATGGATCTGTTGGCAGGTTGGCTCAACAGGGCTCGCGCCCGCGATCCTCTAGCGGACGCAGCAGACGCGCTGAGCGCCCCGTAGGGGAAGTATCAGCTACTGTATGTCTTCCCCCTTCTCAAGTTACTGCTGAGATTTCTCCGCAGGATAGAGGTGGAGGGAACTCCAGTTATCCCGGTATTCCGGGCTAGCCTCGTCAAGCCGGGTACGCTGACTTGGGCAAGACTAGTCGTGGACGCTCCTTGGAGACTTCTTCTCAGGGAGGATCTGCGGTCTCAAGGACCGATCTTCCATCGTGCTTTACAGTCGCTGGCTTTAACGGCCTGGCCATTGAGACCCAGGTACTGAAGGACAAGGAATTGTCAGCTTCAGTTATTCCTACTCGAATTAAAGCAAGAAAAGCGACTTCCAGCAAAGTCTATTATCGCACATGGAAGGCTTATATTGCGTGGTGTGAATCGTAGGAGTTTTCCCCCACGTACCTATTCGGTGACCCGAATCTTGGTTTTTTCTGCAAAAGGGGGTTGAGCAGAAACTATCCTTGAGCACTATCAAGGGTCAGGTTTCAGCGTTGGCAATCTTCTTCCAGAAGCATCTGGCTACTCATTCCTTGGTGCGGAATTTCATCCAGGAGGTGCAGCACTTGGCTTCGCCAGTGCGTGCGCCCTTACCACCCTGGGATCTTAATTTGGTGTTGTCGGTTCTTCAGAAACCTCCCTTTGAAAATATCAGGGAGATTCCCTTGCTTACATTATCCCAGAAGGTGGCCTTCTTGGTGGCTATCACTTCTGCACGCAGGGTGTCAGAACTGGCTGCATTATTGTGTCATTCCCCATATCTGGGGATTCATAGGGATAAGGTAGTTCTTCATCCGAAGTCATCTTTTTTTCCTAAGGTGGTTTTCAGACTTTCATCTGAATGAAGATATTGTGCTACCTTCCTTGTGTCCTAAGCCCAGTCATCCTCGGGAATGTGCGTTGCATTCCTTGGATGTGGTGCGGGCAATCAGGGTATACCTGAAGACTACGGAATCATTCCGTAAGACGGATTCACTTTTTGTGATCACGGATGGCCCCAGAAAGGGGTTGCCTGCATCTGCCGCGACTATCTCCAGATGGATTAGACAGACTGTGGTACAGGCTTATTCTATTAAGGGTCGGAATCCTCCGTTCCCTGTTAAGGCGCACTCCACTCGAGCGCTCAGTACTTCCTAGGCCTACCGCCATCAGGCGTCAGTGGTCCAGGTGTGCAAGGCGGCTACCTAGTAGTCGGTGCATACCTTTACAAAATTTTATAAAGTTGATGTGATGGCATCGGTGGATGCCTCATTTGGCCGCAAGGTTTTGCAGACCGCAATTTGAGGAGACCGGTGGTCTACCTCAAGGGTTTTTTTCCGTTGGAATTTCTGTTGAGTCTCATCTTTTGATTGATGAGCCTTTTAAACTTCTAGTTGGCACCGGTTGGGCCTTCTAGATTGGATTTTGATTTCCATTTTCCCACCCCTCATTTGTGGCACTGCTTTGGGACGTCCCGAGTTGATATTAATCAAGGAGGACTACGTCTGTCAATGAGCGACAGAGGAAAATGGATTTTTGTAAAATCTTACCGTAAAATCCTTTTCTCTTAAGCTCATTGACAGACGTAGTACCCGCCCCTCTGTTTTTGAGTTGGGTTGGGTTAAATTCTCTAAACACTGCTTTGTGACATAACTGATTTGCTGTAGCAGGAAGTGAGAGGATATACCCTCTGGGACTGCCCCTAGGGTGTGGCCAGAACGTTTTCTTTCCTGTCTAGTCCTACTCCTGTACAGGGCAGTATAACCCGAGTTGATATTAATCAAGGAGGACTACGTCTGTCAATGAGCTTAAGAGAAAAGGATTTTACGGTAAGATTTTACAAAAATCCATTTTTCCAAGTGGAGGCATTTGTTAGAAGGTACTAAGCTTCCAATTGTGGATCAAACTGATCATAAGAACTTGACATACCTTGAGAAAGCTCAAAGATTGAATCCCAGGCAAGCCTGCTGGGCACTGTTCTTCACTCGATTCAACTTCGTTGTGACCTACATCCCGGGTACCAAGAACATAAAAGCTGACGCTCTGTCTCGGCAGTTCCAAGAGAGGCTATTAGTTCCTATCTCCCTATCCTGGGAGGACCAGAGGTTTTCCACCATGGCCTTTATAGATTCTGGTGCTGGCGGTGTGTTCCTTGACGCAGCACTGGTTAAAAGACTGCAAATTCCTGACGTTCCTAAGAAGTTGCCACTTTGTGTAACCACCTTAGGAGGCGACCCTTTGGGAGACGGGCTTATTACCCATGAATCCAAACCTCTATCCGTTCTATTGGGCACATTACATCAAGAAATCCTAACATTTGACGTAGTTTCGTCCCCGAGACATCCAATCATTCTCGGGTTCCCATGGCTTTGTGTACACAACCAGTCTATAGACTGGTCCTCGGGTCAAATTTCCGCATGGAGCACTTCCTGTCTAGTTCACTGTCTCCCGAAGCTTGTACGCAATAATGTTTCTGTCCAATGAGGTTTCAGCTGACTACAGCTGGCCACTGGGTGGAGCAAGAGTCTCATACCAAAAGGTAGGAGATAGTGAGAAACAAGCCCAGAAAATGAATCACCCAGTGGCTCAGCCAGCAGGGAAACGATCCAGAACACACCAGACCACAATATCAATTCCCAGCCAAGGCGTGACTATCTCCTGTATCATGTCCTCACAGTCTCTGACCATCTCTTTTATCTGATGGGATCTGCCTGGGCAATGGTGTCTGGAGTATCTTTATCTGCTAATTGTTAAACTTTCTGGCATACACATAATTCTATTGTGGTATAGGATCTGGGCCTGCTGTCCCTCCATCCATCTTTCTTTCTCTCCCTCCCTAGCATTTTTTTTTTCTCTCTCTCTCTCCATCCCTTTCTCTTTTTCTCTCTCTCTTCCTTCTCCCTCTTTCACCTCAGACTCTATCCACACCCACTTTAAGCCATGTCCATTATTTAGCAAAGTTCAAACCACGCCTACTTTTCCACCTTCCACCAAGACCACACTTACACACAAATGCCCCGCCCCTAATTAAAATAAGATCCCGCCTACAGACAAAAAAGTTTCCCTATTAATTTTTTCAGAATGTTGGCAACTATGCTATTTGGAGGATTGAAATGTGATGTGTGTTTTGCACTATGGTTCTTTCCTCTTGCCTCCTATATGATTGACACCATGCTGAGAGCCACCGATTTGGAGTGTACAGCCAGTGAAAGCGGTGCCACTTATAACAATGCAAAGCGCATATAGACCTCCTTTAATTAGTGAGGTCCATTTAAGTAGGTGAGAAGACACTTATAGGTGGGGTGAAGGGCACTGTGGTGATCAGAGGCAATTACTGAAGAGTTTCTGGTGTGCTGGACTGCACTTTTTTTCACAGACATTGAATCATTTATTGATGAACTGTATATATATTTAAAGGAAAAGATGGACTCGCGTAAATGTATTATATATTGATGATTTTTACACTGTTTCAGATATTTATTTATGCACTATAATTTGAATACACTTTATTGAAGGAGAGCGCTGCACTTTTTTGTGACTAGCAATGATATAGGTTCCAGAAAAATGTAATCATATTTTCCTCTAAATAACGAACTTCAGCGACTTACCACATTGAGGAAAGAAAGAAATCTGACTCTGTTGTTTGTGTTGCTGGAGTACAGATCATGAAAAGCAAAGAAAATTCCCAACTTTCTGAGATGGGAAAGTGCCTTTCATGACCAGAACTGGTAAGATAGGGGTGCTTCCTGCCAAACCCCCTGAACACACTTTCATTATTGTAGATAAGAGAAAACAGACCATCAATACTTCATGTGATTAGACATTATCATGTATTTACAGACTCTGGCAACCATCAAATCTCTTCCACACACTGGTGATTAATTTATTTATATATTTTTTTAATTCTCTTTATTCATTTTCAAGAAAGGTTTACAGTGCAGCAAAAAGAACAATAAGCCCTGCTAAAACCAAGCAGGATATGCAGTCCCAAAATAAAGGGCAAAAAAAAAAAATACAAAAAAGTGCAATATACCAGACTATATGACCTTTGCAGCTGCAATCCAGGACAATACATTCTTAATAGGAGCATAAAACCTCTCCACACACAAAAGGCTTTATACTTATCCATGGGATAAGTAACATCCATCCTGCTCAGGCTTGCAACTAGTGATCAGTTTGTAACCACGACAGCTGTAGTGGCTGAATCTTTTATTGTTTCTACAATAAATTATATTTCTCTTTGTTCATCGATGGACACATTGGGTAATACTGCCCCTTACAGGAGTAGGACACTAGGCTGAAAATAATTCTGGCTACACCCAGGGGGTATACTCCCTCTCTGCTATAGCCACTCTGTTTTTTTTCTGCCTAGTCAGGAGTAAGGACCTATATCCTTGCTGGGATCTTTGGTCTAAATGTTTTTTTCCTGTGAGATCTACAATCAACTGCCAGACTGGTCGAAGGGCTGGATAATCTAGATCAATTGGACAATGCCATGGCTTATGTCAAATACCAAGGGGCACAAGAAGTGTCCTGGTGGCTCAGGAGGTAGCTGGCATTCTAAGGTGGGCAGAATGGTTCGTTCCAGCCCTCTCTGCTGTACACATTACTGGGGTGGAAAATTGTCAGGTGGATTACCTCAGTCGGCAGACGTTGGACCATGGGGAGTGGTCCCTTCATCTGGAGGTGTTACATCAGCTGTGTCTCCGGTGGGGCACCCCTGAGTTGGATCTGTTGGTGTCTCGGCTCAACAGAAAGGTGCAGAGGTTTGTGGCTTGGTCAAGGGATCCTCTGGCGGATTCCACAGGCACGTTGGTTGCCCCGTGGGGTCAGTATCATTTGATTTACACCTCCCTCCTCTCAAGCTTCTGCCAAGGATCAAAGCAGAAGGGATTCCGGTCCTCTTTAGTGGCTCCGGACTGGCCTCGCTGGGCTTGCTAGGCCGATCTGGTGCGGCTTGGCAGCTTCCTCTCAGGATCTGCTGTCCCAAGGACTGGTCTTCCATCCTGCTTTAGTCGCTGGCTTTGACGGCTTGGCTGTTGAATGCCAGGTGCTGAAGGATAGGGGGTTTATCTGAGTGGGTTATTCCTACACTGTCTGAGTCAGTGATTCCTACACATCTTCAAAGAAAATAAAAGGAAACATTTAAGTGGTTGCTATGGGTAACCCTACTTCATACACTTTATTCTGCATGTGAAATTTAGCTGCACATTATTTTTCAGGGTGGCTCCAACCTGCATGATGGGCAGTCGTGGAATAATGTTCTTATTGTCTGATGCTCCCAGGCTGGTGTGCTTCTATTACTTCACTGATGTATATTCATTTGTTAATATTTTATAACTCTGACTCTGACCTGCATGCTTTTCTTCCCAGGCGAATTCATCAAAGCACTATACGAATCAGATGAGAATTGTGAGGTCGACCCCAACAAGTGTTCTGCCTCTGACCTCCCCGAACATCAGGGCAACTTGAAGATGTGCTGCGAACTGGCTTTCTGCAAAATAATCAACTCCTACTGGTCAGTGTCATCAGTCAGGAATGGGGCACCTTTATACTTGAGTATCACCATCTTGGAATAGGAGGCATTTATACTTTAAGTGATGCTGGCTGAACAAAAATGAACCCAACCGATTCTCCCATCCACATGTTCAATTTGGATGGGGGAATCCTCCCCATTGTGTCAATGTATTCTGACAGTGGGACTTTCCTGCCATCAGAATACACTGATGAGAGCGTCAGCCAATTGAGTGAAAACTTACCAACAAGCTGGTTCATAAGAAGTCAATCGATAGGTCAACTGCTGAACCAACTGAATTTTGATCCATGTATGGCCAGCCTTTATACTAGAATGCTGGCAGCTTGGAACAAGGGGAGCTCATACTATGAGTGCCACCAGCTGGGAATGGGGGATGTTAATACTATGAGTGCTGCTAGCTGGGAACAGGGGGCTTTTATATTATTAGTGCAGCTACTATTGGTGGTTGGAAATTTTTACTATAACTGTGCAAGCTGGAACGAGAAAGGGCTTTTATACCATGCAGTGCCGCCATGCAGTGCTGCAGACTAGGAATGTGGGATGTTTATACTTTTAAGTGCCTTTAGGCTCCATTCACACCTGAGCGTTTTTGGGCATTTTTCAGGCTTTTTTGCAGGTGTTTGGAGGCAGGCATTGACATCTGACCAAAAACGCTTGTAATCTGCCAAAAAAGAAGCTCATGTACTTTTTTTGAGCTTCAGGCATTTTGCTTCAGGTGACAAAACGCTCATGTGAATAGGGGCCATTGAAATGAATGGTATTTTGTTTGTTGTGCTTTTTGGAACTTCAGAGATGAGTGTTTTACAAACTGAAAAATGCACAGGTGTAAACAGGGCCTTAGCTGGGAATGGGGAACATTTATACTTTGAGTGCTGCCAACCTAGAATTGGTGGTTAGGGGCAGTGGTGGGATTCAAAAATTTTAGTAACCAGTTCCGACTTTCCCAGCAGAATGACCAGCGTGCCCCCTTTCAATGCACAGTGACCAGCGTGCCCCCTTTCAATGCACAGTGACCAGCGTGCCCCTCTTTCAATGCACAGTGACCAGCGTGCCCCCCTTTCAATGCACAGTGACCAGCGTGCCCCCCTTTCAATGCACAGTGACCAGCATGCCCCCCTTTCAATGCACAGTGACCAGCGTGCCCCCCTTTCAATGCACAGTGACCAGCGTGCCCCCCTTTAATGCACAGTGACCAGCATGCCCCCCTTTCAATGCACAGTGACCAGCATGCCCCTCTTTCAATGCACAGTGACCTGCGTGCCCCCCTTTCAATGCACAGTGACCAGCATGCCCCCCTTTCAATGCAGAGACCAACGTGCCCCCTTTCAATGCACAGTGACCAGCGCTGCGTGCCCCCCTTTCAATGCACAGTGACCAGCGTGCCCCCCTTTTAATGCAGAGAGACCAGCGTGCCCCCTTTCAATGCACAGTGACCACAGCATTGCCCCCAATCATTGCAGAGTGCCACAGCATTGCCCCCAATGATTGCAGAGTGCCAGCCACAGCATTGCCCCCAATGATTGCAGAGTGCCAGCCACAGCATTGCCCCTAATGATTGCAGAGTGCCAGCCACAGCATTGCCCCCAATGATTGCGGAGTGCCAGCCACAGCATTGCCCCTAATGATTGCAGAGTGCCAGCCACAGCATTGCCCCTAATGATTGCAGAGTGCCAGCCACAGCATTGCCCCTAATGATTGCAGAGTGCCAGCCACAGCATTGCCCCCAATGATTGCAGAGTGCCAGCCACAGCATTGCCCCCAATGACTGCAGAGTGCCAGCCACAGCATTGCCCCCAATGATTGCAGAGTGCCAGCCACAGCATTGCCCCCAATGATTGCAGAGTGTCAGCCACAGCATTGCCCCCAATGATTGCAGAGTGCCAGCCACAGCATTGCCCCCAATGATTGCAGAGTGCCAGCCACAGCATTGCCCCCAATGATTGCAGAGTGCCAGCCACAGCATTGCCCCCAATGATTGCAGAGTGCCAGCCACAGCATTGCCCCCAATGATTGCAGAGTGCCAGCCACAGCATTGCCCCCAATGATTGCAGAGTGCCAGCCACAGCATTGCCCCCAATGATTGCAGAGTGCCAGCCACAGCATTGCCCCCAATGATTGCAGAGTGCCAGCCACAGCATTGCCCCCAATGATTGCAGAGTGCCAGCCACAGCATTGCCCCCAATGATTGCAGAGTGCCAGCCACAGCATTGCCCCCAGTTGCAGAGTGCCAGCCACAGCATTGCCCCCAATTGCAGAGTGCCAGCGATCCCCCCACGAGACCCATGCACTTACCTCACGGACGGTCTCGCAGCTTCTCTTCAGTCCCCGGCTCCCCGCGTCTCCGAGTCCTCAGTCCTCCCGCAGCGCCTCCTCCTTGTCCAATGGCACGGTGTTTGCCTTTCGGCCAATCGGGAAACGGGAGGACCCGCTCCCTGATTGGCCAGGAGGAGGATCCGTGTGACAATAGCGAATTCTCATTCACTATTGTCACAGAATGGGCGGGTCGGGCGCACTGCTCCGCTCTGCGGCTGCGTGGTCCGAGCGCGGGACATTCAATTGTACTGCGCGTCCTTAGACGCACAGAGGGATTCAGCCGGTTCTGCGAACTTGCAGAAAGTTAGTAACCGGTGCGAACCGGCTGAATCCCACCACTGGTTAGGGGGGATATTTATACCTTGGGGTGATTTACTAAAGACAAATATACTGTGAACTTTGCAAGTGCAGTTGCACAAATTTCCCCCAGGGCTTATGGAATGTGATGAATCTCTGCTGATTTCCATCATCCAATCTTTTGCAGGAAAAAATGCTGTTTTTTTTTTTTGTTTTGTTTTTTTCCTTGCACCTGATAGGGTATTCCTTTGAAAGTGGAGTTTCATCGCATTTACTAAACTCTGGGTAAGATAAGTGCAATTACCAGTGCAGTCTTTTTTGCCTTTGGTAAATCAACCCCTGTGAATCTTTGCAGCTAGGAATGTGAGAAGTATAGAACAGAATGGCTGCCAGCTATGAATATGGGACATTTTTATCATGCAGTGCCATCAGGCAGGCGTGGGGGGGCATATAAATGCCACCTCTCAGGAATAGTTTACATTTATACTTCAGTACAGCCAGCTGGGATTGGAGGACATGTATCCTATAAATGCTGCCAGCCAGGAGTGAGGGACATTCGGAAATTGAACACTGGCAACTTTGGCAAGTTTAGTAATTAATTGTCTCCTATTACCACCCTATTTGGCATTTAACAGTTTACATTCTCCAAAGTCTGCTCCAAATTTAAAATTGTGAATTCTTTTATTGCAGATAATATAATAATATTGCTGATTAGAACAGGTTAATATCAGCTAATATTGGGATTTTTACATCACTCAGGGAATGTAAAATGGGATAAATTAAACTAAAGGCCTCTGTGTCCCTTCAGAATGCTACAATATGAGGTGCTGAAAGGTGCTGGTTGAATTTGGCATTCTGGTTCCACCTCAGGAGTTTTATTGGCAATGATTTCTGCTCTCAAAAATTACAAAAAACTGCAACCCATCCACAAAAAATAACCCCAAAAAAACTGAGAGAAAATGGTCCATAAACCTAATGGTGGCATATTCTGCTGCTAAGAATTCTGCTGCTCTATCAGCAGAAATATTCGCTCCCATGTTTTGTTTCCCAGACCCCTTGATGGCCATATATTTAAGAGGGAATTGAATGGTGGTGATTATAGGACAATTTAGACATCTGGAATGTTCCGGAACATGTAGCCTGCTTTGCGCTTCGGAGACCATTAGCAGGGAATGATGAAAAAAGGGATTCGCCTTATCTCATCCATTCTGCTACATCATAATCTGATGCTTTCTATGCCTGGAGGGAGCTGGTGAAATGGAGCCACAAACTAGCTAAATATCGACATCTATGAACATCTGAAACATACTCTCAGGTGAGAATATCCCCCATAATGCACCAATTTATCTTGAGATAAAGACGAAGAAGAAAGGCTATATATTGTTCGGTTGAATCATTTTACCTTCCTAAGCTGTGTGGTATTAGAATTAGTTTTGAATGCACAGAAAATATTGGGGGTGTTAGCTATCAAATTAGGATAAACAAAAACTCTGAAGTTCTGAGCGCTGCCTATGATAAACAAATTGTTGCTGAGTATTTACCTGGTAATATAGTAAAATGATGTAACATACTTTCTGGGGGGGGGGGGGGATCAAGACAGGAGTCGCAAGGAGCATAAATTGCTGCTTTCCTCATTATAAACTTCAATTTTGGCTGCAGAGTGCAAACAAAATTCATCCCATATGTGCAAAATAAAACAGATTGGTGTTTTCTAAAAGCTGGGATTTGATCCGATTGGAAAAGAAGAAAGTCAGAGGACAGGAACAATGGTGTGCAGAATTAGGACACTTAGATTGTGGTTGTAAAATCGAGAGCAAAAGGTGTCTACCGCTTTCCAGAGGCAACAACAATGATGCAGAAAATTAAAGCAGAGCTCCATACAAAAGGGGAAACTACCTGTTTTTGACATGTACCCGTCTCCACTTCTGGGAGACCTCGCCGCAGGGAGGTTCCTCGGATGTTCGGCCCCCCTCCTCCTTCCTCCTCCGCTGGGCCAGTTAGAAAGCGCAGCACGCTTGCGCAGTAGGGATCCAGCTGTGAAGCTGAAAGGCTTGTGGCACGAATGGCGGTGGCAGCACCCGAGAGCCAATCAGAAAATTAGCTGGGGTACCAACAATGCGGGATCCCTGGACAGGTAAGTGTCCTAATAGAAATATACAGTATTTGTATCTGCTGACTGTTACATTTTTGGTGGGGGGCGGAACTCCTCTTTAATTAAAGCACTAATAACACTTCTCTGGCTGCATGGCCCTTAAATATGGCCTGCATCAGATTACAAAAAAACCCTGACATCAGTTTCAGTAACTTTGCAATACCTGCAGCTGATTCTTAACCACTTCCCATCCCTATGATGTACCACTACATCCTCAGCAAGAAGTAGTTAAATCATGATTATGACTGTGGCTGCAGCCATGATCCTGGTATCAAAATTTGCAGCCGCAATGGGCTTTCATGTAATAGTGATCTCTACAGCCACACGGTCACTTTTACAAGCCTCGGTAGGTGGCCCTCCATCTCCCACTATTTCTAGGCTCTTCCATTCCACTAGGGAGCCTGGGACTACTACACTTTGTCAGGCCAGCTGCAGACCGGACAGGGAGGAACATCTGTTCCTCCTCTTCACCTGTGATGACAGGCAGCCGTTCAAATCAATCTTGGTTTGATCGGCTGTCTTGGAGGGCAGAGTAGAAATCAAGGGTATAATAGACCCCAGATCACTCAATAAAAAGTACCTGTCACTGCCCATGATATTACAATGTTGTTCATCCCTTGAGATAGTAATGGGGTTGAACCGAAGAAAAAATTAAAGAAAGTGTAAAAAAGATACATTATAATAAAATAGAAATAAATGTAAGTGCCCCCATACTCCCCATTGCGCATGCACACATTTTAAACATACACATAGGACCCATATGTAAATGGTGATTGCAACACATGTGAGGTATTGCTGTGAGTGAGAGCAATAGTTCTAGCCCCATTTAACTCTAAACTGGTAACCTTTTCAAGTGTCGCCTGTGAAGATTTTTAGGTACCGTAGATTGTCACCATTTCAAGGGAATGCAAAATTTTGAATCTTGACCTGTTTGGTATCTATTAACTCGGCACAACGTCATCTTTTATATTTCACCCAAAAATTGGGTATTATATTGTATTTATTTTCACTAAACACAAATGCATGTAGGTGTATTTTTTACTGAAATTTTGCACTTGATAAACAGCTGTGCAAATATTGTGCAATATAAATAATTGCAACAACCACCATTTTATTCTCCAGGTTCTTTGCTTTCAGAAAATATAGAACGCTTGGGTGCTCTAAATAATTTTCTAACAAAAAAAAATGCAGATTTTTACGTATATATGTAAAAAATGTCAGAATTGTCCTGGAAGATAAGTGGTTAATAGTACTTCTTTGGCTAGCGAAGCGAAGACACTAGTTTCTCATTAGGTCTCTTTGTGATTGATAGTAGGCAGTGAGCAAATTCCATAACCAGTAGCAGGCTGTCTGTCGGCTATGGATCTGCCAAGTGCATACTGTCAATCACAAGGGGAGTGGACCGAATAGGGAACTAGTGTCTCTAAATCCCTATCAGGCTCCTCCCACCTAACTACAAAACTCCAAGGCCTCTGCTCTATCTGTGTGACAGCTGCAGCGGTGGGGAGGGATCTTAGCTGCATTGAAGATGGAGTGTTTGTATGATGCTTACCCCAACTTTTTGGTGTTTTTCTTTTTCTTGTTTTGCTAAGGTGCCTTTATTGCTGGCACAATAGAGTTCTAAAGCGTGTCATTGATTTGTTAAATCTGAAGGAACCAATCACAATCTTACTCTACCGCACACTAAAAACAAGAAACTGAGAATTTGATTTCTTGTTGTGGGTACCTATGACAGTTCATAAAGGTACCAGATATAGCCTTTTATTTCCTCATCCTAATTTCAAACCGTGTATTGTTGTCAGTGCTGTGTAATATCTCCCCAGTCTTTTTAACTAAAAGCACACCACTGGTCACTGACTGCCAATCTATTTATAACTGTCCTCAAAGCACACATCACCATGGAAATGAGGAGCTACAGTAAAATATGGGAAACCATGGCCTTCACTGCATCAGTTACTGTGTATAACCGCTTCCACTGTGGAAATGCGTCTGAACCTAAACACACTTTACAAGGAATTAACTAAGCTTCCTGAAGCATTATTATTGGTGCAGGAAACTGTCTGGAGTGGCGTGTACCATATTTTTTTTTTTAATGAATCTTTATTTAGTTTTAACAAGAAAACAGATAAAAGTGAGACAACAATGTCAAAAGTGTGGGGGAGGGTTGTTAGCAAAACAGTGCCACAACCCAGGGGGAACAAAAGTGCAACGTGGTACATAACACAATGAAAAAGGAGCAGCAAATATCAACATAGTACAATGTAAAAACCAACATTCAGCAGACAATAGAGGACGGCCTGCAGGAGGCCATGAGCCACAGTCAGCCTTAACATCCTCAAGTCTCCAGGAGGCGTGGGACGCAGCCCAGGGGAGCCCCAGGCCGAGGCACACCCCAGAGGGAGGGGGGCCAACAGCCTCCATCAGACCGCCCCCAGCGCGGCACCCCCACCCGTTGCCCCCCCCCCGGCACACCCAACCACCCAAAACGGGCTGAGGGGGTACATGGCAACAGAGCAGGACCTCACAGAAGAACAGCACGGCCCTCAGGCCAGCTCAATAGCCTAAAGGGGCCAGAGGAGAGGGAGGCGCAACATAGCTGACTCCAACAGTCCACCCAACGCATTCACAAAGTCACCCACCAGAGGTAGATTGGGCTGTATGTGGGGAGAGAACAAAGAGAAGGGGGAAACCGAGAAGGGAAAAGGAGAGTGGGGGGGGGGGGTAGGGGAGATACCTAGGGAAGGAAAAAAGGGGAAGAAGGTCGTACCTGTCGGAATCCGGAGCACCTCCAGCAGCACGCCTCCACGAGGTACTCCTGTCCATCTGAAAGTCAAAGACACCCTACGGAAAGGGGCCTAAGGGTTGGGCCAGGGGAGAGCTGCCACGGACGGGTCAGCCAACACTAACAGGGCATGATCAAGGCTCAAGGGTATCGCGGCCGGGTCACCCGAGTAATCGAGCCACGGTCTCCACCTTGAGTCATTGCGCTCCCTTGTCCCTCGACATCTAGCGACCCAGTCCTCTGCGTCTCTTATACTGTCCACCATCCGCCGCCACTCCGACCTGCCCGGGACCTGCGGCCGCTTCCAGTAAATTGGGATTAGTCTCCTAGCAGCGTTGAGGAGATGAGGCAGCAAGCTGCGTCTATAGCGGCTGAGCAGCATACAGGGCACATGCAGGAGAAAGTGGAGGGGGCTGAAGGGAACATCCAGGTCCAGGACGGACTTGACCTGTCCCTGGATGTCGCGCCAAAGGGGGTCAATTACCCGGCACTCCCACCACAAGTGAAGTAGGGTACCAACACCGCCACAGTTCCGCCAGCATGCAGAGGAGGCCGAGGGATAGATGCGGGCCAAGTCCGCTGGTACCCGGTACCAGCGCGTCAGGAGCTTATAATTCATTGCATCTTAGAGTTTACTGAGCTCGAGTGGGTTAGTTAGTAAAGACAAGAAAGCTGGGTGTCAGAAAGCTGTATTCCCAGATCCCACTCCCATAGCCGAAAACAGATGGGCACAGAAGCGAAGGATGCAGCACCCAATAATTGGTATAACTCAGAAACCATATGAGGGATGGGATCGTCCTGGATGAACAGACGTTCAAAAGGCTTAAGAGAGGCCTGGGGGCGGATGGTAGGGGCGTGAACAGCAAAGAAATGGTGGAGCTGCCTATATTTCTAAAAGTTCATAGGGGACCCGCCGTGGCGTGCTTTCAATGTATCGTAAGACAGGAGCTTACCGCGTTCCATCAATTTCCCGACTCTGGCGTTGCCATCGTCCACCCATGGGTCAAAAAAAAGCCATCTGGCACTGCAGAACAGAGAACTGATCACTCCGATTTAACAAAGGGGCTTGCCCCCCTTTTGTTAGTTAGGTTTAGCATCTGCTCTGATTTGTATGTTTGGAAGAGCAGTACAAGCATTATGCTTTCACCAATCTTTTAATTTCCCTCTTTGAAATGGATAAGCAAAGATATTGGCTAAGATATTGGCAAATAGATTACTCCCCCTTATCCCAGATATCATTTCGCTTGATCAAATTGGTTTTGTCCCGGGGAGAGAGGCTAGGGACAACACCCTCAAAGCATTGAACATTCATCATTGGCTGAACAATTCGAAGACTCAGGGGTTTTTCTTGTCGCTTGACGTGGAGAAGGCGTTCGACAGAGTGGCATGGGACTACATGTCCGAAGCACTAAAAGCAGTCGGAATTGGTGACCAAATGTTACAATTTATCATGGCCCTATATGCCGAACCCAAAGCCCGTGTTAGGGTAAATTACCACCTGTCGGATGCCTTCTCCGTGTCGAATGGCACTTGACAGGGATGCCCCCTTTCTCCACTTATTTTCATCATCACACTAGAACCATTTCTTCGTCGACTTCGTGCCCATCCCGACATCAAAGGAGTCACCATTGCCGATAAACAATATAAAGTAGCGGCATATGCGGACGATATTCTCCTCTTTCTCACGGAACCCCTTACCACAATCCCTAATTTGCGACCTTTCAAACAATCTCAAACCTCAAAATTAACTACACCAAATCTAATGCACTAAATATCTCCCTCCCAGAAAAAACCCTGAGTCTGTATAAAACAAATTTCCCATTCTTATGGTACCCCAACTTGATTACCTATCTAGGCATTCAAATCCCCACTTCTTTTAAGGAATAGTACTCCTTAAACCACGCAAAACTACTTCGCTCCATCAAACGTGACTTATTGGAGTGGAAGAACTGCCCCTTTTCTTGGTTTGGTAAAATTGCACTCATTAAAATGAACATCTTACCAAGACTGTTATATCTTCTACAGACAATCCCTATCAAGCTCCCTTCCTCCTTTTTTCTAGATTACAAGCGAATCTGCACTGATTTTGCCTGGTCCTCTAAACGCCCTAGGCTAAATTGGAGTAGACTCACTTCTCCAAAACTTCAAGGTGGAGTGGGCCTCCCAGACCTGCTTAAATATAACTGGTCCTGCCATCTCACTAGAGTAGTTGACTGGCATATTCATGCATTTTCTAAGGATTGGGTCAATCTTGAAAAGTCGATGTCAAAAATTCCAACTAAACAACTCCCTTGGATTGACCCTCTTTTAACGCACAAACCGCACACAAAACACCCATTAATCAATGCTTCCTTATTGGTATTTAGGCAGATGTGTAAGAACTTTGCTCTGGCGTCCGCCCCTGGACCATTGACCCCCCTCTCCAATAACCCCAACTTCCCACGGGGTCTTAAACTTCATAACAGCCCTATCATTGATGCAGAAAACCCGCAAAGAGCATAACACCTCTTTTCTCAACCACGATATACCCTTTTTCAACTATCTCCAAATCAGACAATTCCTGCTCGATCCCAAAAGAATCGCTTCATGGTCAAAACCTCAGTCCCGCTTTGAAATACTATGCCTACATACGGAACCTCAACGACATTTGATTTAAAAAATACATACACTCTTGTCCCCACAAAATGATGCCAGCCCAGATAAAATTTGTCAAAAGTGGGAGGAAGAGCTCTCAATCCACCTTTCCTATTCAGATTGGGAAAAAAAATTTTCTCACATACACAAAGGCTCTCTCAACGTATCTGTTCAGGAAAATGGTTTGAAAATTTTTACAAAATGGTATCTAACACCTGATAAATTGCACAAGATTAATGCAGCCAACTCTCCCCTTTGCTGGACATGTTGCGAAGAAAAAGGTACTTTACTACATATACTGTGGGAGTGCCATCTTATACAACCTTTCTGGAAAGCAGTACACGACACAATCTCGAAAATCACAACGTATACAATTATTCCCCTGCACAATACCTTCTTCATCACACATCACTTCCTCAATCTGTCTATAAAAAGTCACTCATGCTTCATCTTATTAAAGCAGCCAAAATGTGCATCCCCTGTCACTGGAAGACAACAACCCCTCCATCCATCAATGAATGGTTTTCTCGCATAACCAAAGTAGCTGAGATGGAAGAACTAATTCACCAGGCTAGGGATTCACCAGAAAAATATTACAAACAATGGGCGCCATGGATCGATTTTGCTAAGACTAACGTTCTCCAAGACCATACGAATACTTATATCGCACAAACAGTCCCAGCCTAAACACTTAAACTTCTGACCCGATTTATGCTCGGTTACATTGCTACCAAAAACTCTCCTACATATTACATCAAATTATATATACCTTTATACTATTTCCTTCACACTCCCTTGTTCCACCCCCTGTCCATTCACCCCCCCCCCCCACCATCCCCCCACAAAGACCTGATACGCCCATGTAAGGACTCTTAACAGGTTTAGGATTCCTAGAGCTTTCCCTATTCTAATCCACTCACTACCCACCTTCCTCCAACACAAAAAGAGGATCTTCCCCCCTCAACCAACGTTATATCTAAGAAAAAGACCTATCTCTCTACAGGGGAGTGCATCTATGGTCCGGACACAGCTTGATCCCTTAGGGCAGTGATGGCGAACCTTGGCACCCCAGATGTTTTGGAACTACATTTTCCATGATGCTCATGCACTCTGCAGTGTAGTTGAGCATTATGGGAAATGTAGTTCCAAAACATCTGGGGTGCCAAGGTTCGCCATCACTGCCTTAGGGGTTGCCCGGAACTCGGATCCAATCCTCCTGAATATGGAAAATCCTTTTCTATCGTGCCAATGTGACCGCACTAGGTCTATAATACAAACATCAAGTACTCACAGGGTACAGAGATTTTTGTTCTTCATAGTTTTGTATTTTGTATGCCTATTTTTCTATTTGGCTATGCTACGTGTTTAAATTGTACTCGGCTTTACCTAGAACAAAGTTCGATGTATGTCACTTACTTGTTTGCATTTATCAAAATCTAATAAAAAGATTTGAAAGAAATGGATAAGCAAAAATTGACACACAAAATCTTTGCTTATCCTGTTTCTAAATACCTGCTCAAAGAGGAGCTCCAGGCTCCTTCAGAAAAAAATAAAAGTCAGCAGCTATAAATACTGTGACTGCTGACGTTAAACATAAGGACACTTACCTATCCAGGGATCCTGCAAAGTCCTCACCCTCACAGCCTGTTTCCCACGCTACATGGATGAGTTGCGCTGTGCTATGTAAATGGTCCCGTAGTCTTCTGGAACCTGTGATGTGTCTCAGAAGACTGCCAGGGAAGGAAGGATGGCTAAACTTCCAACTCAGTTCACCGTGGCGATTTGGGAGCGACTCCCTGCAAATAAAAATAATAGCTCCACTTTAATTAGTGCTTCCTGCGACAAATAATAAAAGTGGCGCATGCAAATTAATTAGTGTGCTCTCAAATTTGAGTTTGGGGCCAGATTCAAGCGCCTTTACTCTGCGTGTGGAGCAAAACTGAAGATATGTTCAGTATTTAGAATATTCTGGTAATGGTGCTTACTTTAGAACTGTTTTATACATTAGCATACGGTGTAAGTCGATATTTTGGACGTTTATATAATGTCCATTACTTAAGTCCTGTAAATACTGTTGTAAACATAACTTAAATTTTGTGCCACAATTTTGGCACACACAGGGCAGAGTGATTTAATATGTTGCACATATGCAAGTCAAATGAAGAAATTGGTGTGCACCAATTTTATTACTTTTGTCATAAAAATTACTATTTCATAATATTGTTACTTCTAATCAATATTCTGGAACTGAGAGCCATCAGATTGTCTCTTCAATATTCAACTTCCCTTCTGCAGGGTCATCCAGTGAGACAAGTAGTAGTGGTCTACATAAATGATCAAGGGGACACCAGAAGTTAAGACTGCCCTAAAGTAAACAAATCTGATATTCTCTTGGGTGGAAACCTAAATTCCAGTACTCTCAGCCTTCCACATCCCTTGAGTGCAGTGTTGCCAACCGTCCGTATATTCACAGACAGCCCGTAAAATCGGGGCACTTTTCTCCTGCCCGTAGCAGGAAAAAAGTGCCCGTTAAAACGATGGCTGCGGCGAGACAATCTGACTGCGCATGCGCGGCGTGCGCCTTGGTCTCGTCGCCGGACACTCTCATCAGTCAGTCATTGAGTCTCGTCATCATCTCCTCCTCCCCCGCCTGACCGCCTCTGCCTGAGTGCCTGTGCCCTGCCCATGGCCCGCCCAGAATGTCCCCGCCGTGGCCGCTACCTCCCCCAGCCTGAGCCTATCCACGGTGAGAGTAGCTGTGGCTAGAGAAGAGGAGGACACTCATGGAACTTGTGAGAAGGGGGCAGACCCGGCAGAGCCAGAGAAGGACAGTGCCTGTGGGGACTAAAGGGGACAGGGATATTGGGAATGACAGTGTCTGTGGAACTTGTGAGAAGGGGGCAGACCCGGCAGAGCCAGAGAAGGACAGTGCCTGTGGGGACTAAAGGGGACAGGGAAATTGGGAATGACAGTGCCTGTGGGGACTAAAGGGGACAGGGAAATTGGAAATGACAGTGCCTGTGGGGACTAAAGGGGACAGGGAAATTGGGAATGACAGTGCCTGTGGGGACTAAAGGGGACATGGAATGACAGTGCCTGTTGGGGACTAAAGGGGACAGGGAATTTGGGAATGACAGTGCCTGTGGGGACTAAAGGGGCAGGGAATGACAGTGCCCGTGGGGACTAAAGGGGACAGGGAATGACAGTGCCTGTGGGGACTAAAGGGGACAGGGAATGACAGTGCCTGTGGGGACTAAAGGGGACGGAGAAATTGGAAATAACAGTGCCTGTGGGGACTAAAGGGGACAGGGAATGACAGTGCCTGTGGGGACTAAATGGGACAGGGAAATTGGGAATGACAGTGCCTGTGGGGACTAAAGGGGACAGGGAATGACAGTGCCTGTGGGGACTAAAGGGGACAGGGAAATTGGGAATGACAGTGCCTGTGGGGACTAAAGGGGACAGGGAATGACAGTGCCTGTGGGGACTAAAGGGGACAGGGAAATTGGAAATAACAGTGCCTGTGGGGACTAAAGGGGACAGGGAATGACAGTGCCTGTGGGGACTAAAGGGGAAAGGGAATGACAGTGCCTGTGGGGACTAAAGGGGACAGGGAAATTGGAAATAACAGTGCCTGTGGGGACTAAAGGGGACAGGGAATGACAGTGCCTGTGGGGACTAAATGGGACAGGGAAATTGGGAATGACAGTGCCTGTGGGGACTAAAGGGGACAGGGAATGACAGTGCCTGTGGGGACTAAAGAGGACAGGGAAATTGGGAATGACAGTGCCTGTGGGGACTAAAGGGGACATGGAATGACAGTGCCTGTGGGGACTAAAGGGGACAGGGAATTTGGGAATGACAGTGCCTGTGGGGACTAAAGGGGCAGGGAATGACAGTGCCTGTGGGGACTAAAGGGGACAGGGAATGACAGTGACTGTGGGGACTAAAGGGGACAGGGAATGACAGTGCCTGGGGGACTAAAGGGGACAGGGAAATTGGGAATGACATTGCCTGTGGGGACTAAAGGGGACAGGGAATGACAGTGCCTGTGGGGACTAAAGGGGACAGGGAAATTAGGAATGACAGTGCCTGTGGGGACAGGGAATGACAGTGCCTGTGGGGGCTGACGGGGACAGGGAATGACAGTGCTGTGGGGGCTGATTCTGAAGGGGACACAGAAGGACAGTACTATGGGGTCTGAAGGGGACACAGAAGGACAGTACTATGGGGTCTGAAGGGGGCACAGAAGGACAGTACTATGGGGTCTGAAGGGGGCACAGAAGGACAGTACTATGGGGTCTGAAGGGGACACAGAAGGACAGTACTATGGGGGCTGAAGGGGGCACAGAAGGACAGTACTATGGGGTCTGAAGGGGGCACAGAAGGACAGTACTATGGGGGCTGAAGGGGGCACAGAAGGACAGTACTATGGGGGCTGAAGGGGGCACAGAAGGACAGTGCTGTAGAGGGTATATGAAGGTGGGCAGAGGAGGACTCTGCTGTGGGAGGGTGATGTAAAAGGTGGCAGAGGTGGACACTGATGTGGAGGGTGAAGTGGGGCAGATTAGGACACTACTATTGGGGGGGAATGGGGGGTGTCTGCAGCCTCTAAATACCTCCTGTACCATGTCCGCGCAGCCTCTGACCATCTCCTGTAGAACGTCCGCAGTCTGACCTCCTCCGGTATCATGTTCGCAGCCTCTAACCACCTCCTGTATGATGTCCACAGCATCTGACCACCTCCCGTATCATTTCTGCAGCCTCTGACCACCCTCAGGTAAGTGACAGCGGTGCCAGGCCAGTCTAAGGGGGGGTCACTGATGCAAGGGCTGGGTGAATACAATAATGTAAGGGGGAACTGATATAAAGGTCCCCCCCTTACCTTAGTGTAATTAATCTGTGGAAGGTGGTCTCTGGTCACCAGAGTCCCCCCCCCCCATCAGAGTTCCTGATATTCCTCTCTACATCAGAGTCTGCAGGATTCTCCCCTTACAGTGCAAAGGGGGAACTCTGCGGACCCTGATGTAAAAGGGAACTCTGATGTAAAGGGGAATGCAGTGGACTCTGATATAAGGCGGTTTCTGGTCACCAGAGCACCCACTTAAATCAGAGTTCCCCCTTAAATCAAGATCTGCAGCATTCCTCTTTACGTCAGAGTTACACTGTAAGGGAAATCCTGCACACTCTGATATATGGGGGAACTCTGTGCTGGCTGGGTTATATTAATCTGATCTTCATGTAAATGGAGAAATATGGTTTTTGACTTTTGTTTAACCTAAACACATTGCTAATAGCACTATCTACATGTTTATAGTTTAAGTATTGATATTTGCCCGGTTTAGCACTGAAAACAGCCTGTTTATGTACATTTTTGCAATGCCAGTAAAAAATTTGTGCCGTCCGTAAATTTTGGACGTTCTGCCAGTAAATTTCCCTCCGGGGGGGTTGGCAACACTGCTTGAGTGGACAATTGAGAGGTGGACTTCCTAAGCCACCATCGTCTAGAGACCCAGGGGAGAGGTCTCTGCACCCAGAGTGCCCGTATTCCATCGTGCTTCTTAGTTGCTGCCTTGAACAGCATGGCTGGTAAAATGCAAGTCTAAAGAATTAGGGTATTTCTGACCCTGTTATTCCCAATGTACTCAGAGCAAGAAAATCCAACTCCTGAAAAATTTACCATTGTACATACTAGGCTTACTTTGCCTGGTGTGAGCACAAGAAGATAGATCCCAGGGAATACTTTATCATTCATATTTTGGCCTTTCTTCAGTCTTGTCTTGACCAAACTCAAGGTTCAGGTTTCTGCTTTATCTGTTTTTTTTTCCAAAAACCTCTTGCCTCACAATCCCTCATCAAAGGGATTGACTAAAAGATAGATACCAGAGGGTGGTTGTAAATGGGGTTCATTCAGAACAGAAACCAGTCACTAAAGGTTTTTCGGGCAAGATATGTCATGATTTGGCATTGCTGAAGGATTGATCAAAGCAGTGGAAACTGCAGTTCATTGTTTTTAAATGTAAAATAGTACACCTTGGGAAAAAAATCCCTTGAAAGAGTACAACATTGGGGGTACAGTGTTAGCGAGCACTACAGAGGAAAAAGAAATTACTTATTTCAGATGATTGCAAAATGAGCAAACAGTGTTACCAGGCAGTAGGGAAAGCGAATAGAATTCTAGGATGCATCATCACTAGAGGGATCACCAGCAGGGGGAATGCGGTTCTGATACCTCTATATAAATCTTGTGAGACCTCATTTGGAATACTGTGCCCAGTTCTAAAGATATTGATAAGATAAAACATATCCGGAGCAACTTTAGGAACTTAATATGCACAGTCTGGAGGAAAGAAGGGAAAGGGGAGACATGATTAAAATCTTTAAATACATCAAGGGGGTGAATAAGGTTAACCACTTTAATACAGGGCACTTCCCTCCCTTCCCGCCCAGGCCAATTTTCCCCTTTTAGCGCTGTTGCATTTTGAATGACAATTGCGCGGTCATTCAACACTGTACTTACACCAAATTTATATCATTTTCCCCCCACAAATAGAGCTTTCTTTTGGTGGTATTTGATCACCTGTGCAATTTTTACTTTTTGCTAAACAAATAAAAAAAGACAGAAAAGTTTGAAAAAAAAAAAAAGTTTTTTTGTTTATGTTATACAATTTTGTAAATAAATAATTTTTTTCCTGCACTGATGAGCACTGATGAGACTGCACTGACAGGCACTGATGAGGAGGCAATGATGGGGTGGCACTGATGGGGTGGCACTGATGGGGTGGCACTGATGGGGTGGCACTGATGGGGTGGCACTGATGGGGTGGCACTGATGGGGTGGCACTGATGGGTGGCACTGATAGGTGGCACTGATAGGCGGCACTGATAGGCACTGATATGTGGCACTGATAGGTAGCACTGATATGCAGCATTGGTGGGCACTGATAGGCGGCACTGCTGGGCACTGATAGGCGGCACTGCTGGGCACTGATAGGCGGCACTGACGGGCACTGATAGGCGGCACTGACGGGCACTGATAGGTGGCACTGACAGGCACTAATGGGCACTGATAGGCAGCACTGGTGGGCACTGATGGGCGGCACTGATCGGCACTGACGGGCGGCACTGATGGGCACTGATAGGCGGCACTGGTGGGCAATAATGGGCACTGGTGGGCGACACTAAAGGATGGCAATTATGGGCACTTGTGGGCAGCACTGATAGGGAGGACACTGGTGGGCATCACTGATGGGGAGGGCAATGGGGGGCTCCCTGAGCCCTGATTGCCATCCCTGGTGGCCATGGTGGGCATCCCTGGGGTCATAGTGGGCATCCCTGGGGTCATAGTGGGCATCCCTGATGGTTCTAGTGGCATCCCCCCCCCGAGGGTCTGCACTGGTAATCAATGATCTGATTACCAGTGCCGACCCCCCCCCCTGTCAGGGGAGCCGCCGATCGGCGCTCCTTTACTCGTGCCTGTCAGGAAAAGCGATCAACGGCTGTTCCTGTTTTACTATGTGACCAGCCGTGATTAGACACGGCTGATCACATGGTAAAGAGCCTCCGTCAGAGGCTCTTTACCGAGATCGGAGGTGCAGGGTGTCAGACTGACACCTCGCATCACCGATCGCCGCTCTGCGCGCCCCCGGGGGGCGCCCAGAGCGGTGTTATCCTGCCGCCATCATATGACGTCCGGTCAGGATAACTCAACCACATTCCCGCCGTCATTTTGTAATAGGGCGGGCGGGAAGTGGTTAAGGAGGGCAGTTTTTTTCAATATGAAACCAAAATCAAGAACACGGGGACATGACCTCAAACTAACTGGAGGAAAGTTCAAAACTAATCTTAGAGAGTATTATTCTACTGAAAGGGTAGTGGATGCTTGGAATAAACTTCCAGCAGATGTAGTAAGACAGTCAACAATAAGGGCTCATGCACACCGCAGCTCAAAAAAAAAAAAAAGGCGTCTTTTCATGTCTAAAGCTTCTCTCAAAAACGCGAGTTCTGTCTGTAAGAGCATATGCCTGAAAACTCCTGAAAAAGCCATAGTGTGCATGGACACTCAAGGCAGAAAAAATAGAGCTCAAAAGCCTGTAGGTGCAGCTTCCTTTGAGCTTTTTGGGCTCATGCACACTGCAGCTAAAAAAACAAAAAAAAGCTGCTTTCTCTTACGTCCTCTGACAGTCGCCGCCCGATGGTATTAGCCTTCACTAATGGGTAATGGCGCACTCTGCAGGAGCAGGCTAGGCAGATAATTAATTATCAGGTTAATACTAAAAAACTTTTGTACCTCAGCACGCCACTAGGGAGCCATCCCACAGCCATTACCAGAACCCAATCTGATATTACTTCAGTTTCAAGCTGCCTAGCTTCAGGAGCAGAGCTTTAGGTCTTTCCCGGCTAAGACCTAGCGTCTTGGCTTTCTTATATTTTTTTTCTGAATTTAAGTGTTTTCTCTTTACACACTAGATTTTTATTTCTTCTCACTATCACTAGTTAGTCAGGGATTCCTGTCCTGGAGGACTACAAGTGACTGCAGAGCTGGGCCTCGGACTGGGTATCATAGATCCTTATGGAGTCCCAGCCTGCCAACGAGCGTCGCAGGTTACTGGTACGCCCAGGCCTTGCAACGACAGTGCCCCTTCATATGGGGATGAGCCGGCGGAGCTGCGCTTCGCAGAGGATGTCTCAACCCGGATCGCCCGCGTGTTTCCAGCGTCTCTCCTTGACTGACGGCACCCCCACTTAGGGTGGGAGGTCTCCCGTTTTTGAGCGGTGCCCGCTGCTGGACTGGTGAGTACTGAAACCCCTTGTCCCTGGGGACGTTTGGGGAGTTGTGGGCCCACTTCTAGGGGATAGCAGGGCTGGCGGACTCTGTAGGATCCTTCTTCTGGCCGGGTTGGGGTTTTTTCCCTCCCTCCCTGCCCCCGCTGGGGGCACTGCATGGGAATGCTGTGGGGGTCTCCCTGGGGTCCCTGATAATAGCCAAAAATGTGTTTGGTGCATTTATTTTGGAGCGGCCGCCACTTTAGTGGTTTGCCGATTCCTAGCTCTGTGAAATACAGCAGCCATGTGAGATTTCTGCTCAGGTCCCCGTTCGGGCTCCATCTTGGATGTGGGCAACATGCCTAGTAAGGGCAAGTAGCCATTTTCCCTGTTACTTTTGTCATTGACTTTCAATAGGCACCTTTTCTCTGGGCTCGAGGGCTTGCCTCTAGTGATGTGAGGTCACTTCCTCCTCCTTCTCCATTTTTTTATCCTGTGTAACATGGGCTGACAGGCTGGGGATTTTTGCTTATATCGCGCCCATAATTCGAATTCCAAATAATTCTTTTTTTTGCTAGTTGGTTTTCTCAATGGGCTCTTTCAGTTGGTGCAGATCGCCGATTTAAAGGGCCAGTGTCCCTTTTTTCATTTAAGGCAAAAATGGTCTCCCGTGATAATAAATCCCCCACAGACCTGGTGGGGACTTTGGGTACACCTGAATTCTCTCCCCTGGCACCCATATCTGCTGCTCTGGCGACTTTGGCATCCCAGGTGAATCTGCCGATGTCGGCACGCTCCTCCATAAAAAACGACCTGTGCCCTCCCCGTCCTCTGACTCTGAGCCCGAATTGGTTGCCATGGACGATAGTCCCCCTGAGGGGTCCCAGTCCTCCACATTGAGGGAGAGGAGGAGGGGGAATCTTCCTCCTCGCGCTACGATGGATGCTCTTATGGGCGTCATAACAGAAACTCTATCTTAACGATGTTGGTGGTGCCTAAGCGTTTTTCCACCCGCTCTCGTTTTTCTGAGGCGGTAGACGATAGTTGGTCGGTGTCCCCAAGCAGGGGATCACACTGTGTCTAGGCTGAATAAGTCCACCTTACTTGCCGGTAGGGGATTCCCGGAATTCAGGGATCTGGCGTTTGGAAGCGCTTGCCCGCCACATTTATCTAGTGGCGGGTTCCCTGTTGCAGCCTGTGTTTTGCCTCAGGGTTGGCCTTCCGGGTGCTCATGACATGGTGCAAGGGGCTTCGCAGCAGGATCAGCTCGTCCACACTGCGAGCTTCCTGGGCGACGCGGCTTTGGAAGTGGCTCCGTTGGTCGCCCGGTTGTCGGCGGTGGGAATTGCGATCCACCGCATTACTTGGTTAAAGTGCTGGTTGGTTGGCCACGTGTCCTAAAAGATGGTGTCTGAGGTCCCCTATGAGGGGGGTTGTCTTTTTAGGGTAACTCTAGATGAGTTGATTACGGGGCTCCCGGGAGGTAAGAGTACTCGTCTACCCCAGGTCACCAAGGGAGAGCTCCCCCGTACACGGAGGTGGCCCCCCTTCAAGACTTAACATAATGGCCTTCGTGCCTTTGGGACGCAGGAGAAGGGTAAACTCTTCCGCCTTCCAGGTGGCCACGAGGAGCCGTGGTCGGGTAAGCAAAACACCGGTCAGTCTGGTTCGGCGGCCCAGTCCACCTCTCCCTAAAAGGGAAGCCCCCCACATTGTCGGGGTGGGGGGACGTCTGCTTTATTTTCAGGAACCCTGGTTGTCCGGCATTCAGGACAGGGGGGTTCACGAATCAATTCGTTCAGAGAGATCGAGTTGATCTCACCCCGCAGACAGGTTCCTCCCGTCCATTCTTCAGCTGCCCCCTGATCATCTCAGAGATCTCATGGGGGGCTGTGCACGGTTTGCTTGCACACGGAGTCATTGTATCGGTTCTTTTTCGGAAAAAGTTTTCGCGGTTTTGACTCCAACCTGTTCACGGTGCCCAGGAAAGAGGGCACGTGTGTCAGATTCTGGACTGGTAGTCCCTGAACCGCTTTGTACGGGACGTTAAGGATGGGATCTATCCGGTCCGTGATGGCCTCGTTGAGGCCTGGGGAATTACTGCATCCATCGCCTTGCAGGATGCGTATCTCCACATCCCTATTTTCGAGCATCATCAGAGCTGCTTCCACTTTGCGGTGGCTGGGGAGCATTACCAGTTTGTGGCGTTGCCTTTCGGTTTTGCTTCGGCTCCCAGGGTTTTCACCAAGGTGTTGGCTCCGGTCTAGCTTTGCTGCGTTTACGGGGCATTGCGGTCCTCGGTTGCCTGGACGACCTCTTGTAAGGTCGAACTCATGTAACCTTGGCAAAAGATCTGGCTGTGAAGGTTCAGACACTTCAGGAGTTTGGGCGGGCCGTCAATTTCAGAAGTCGGCACTGACTCCCTCTACTCCTTTCTGCCAACTAGATGGTCCTGGACTCTGCTCAATCTCGGGTCTTCCTTCCGGAGGAAAAAAAATCGGGTCTTTGCGGGAGGAGATCGGAGCTCTCAGAAACAACGATCTCTCCTCCTTTGGGGACCTGCATGCGGGTTCTGGGACGCTGGTCTCGGCCATCAAAGCAGTTCTGTTTTCTCAATTTCACACCAGGTCTCTGCAAGCAGAGATCCTGGACAGATGGGACAGGACACCTCAGTCCTTGGAAAGGAGTATTTCCTTGACTCATCCGGGTCGGATCTTCTGTGGTGGCGCTGGCCGCTGTCCTTGACACAGGGTCGGTCCTTCAGACCTCTATTATGGACGGTTGTCACCACAGATGCCAGCCTGTCGGGCTGGGGAGGAGTTCTGGGCACGTTTTGCGCCCAGGGGACTTGGTCGGCGGGGGAGACTTCGCTACCGATCAGCGTCTTGGAGCTCCGAGCGCTCAAGCTTAGTCTGTCCCGGTGGTCACCTCAGCTTCAGGGGTGTCCGGTGCGGGTACAGATGGACAATGCTATGGCTGTGGCTTATATCAATCACCAAGGGGGCACGTGGAGTGCCTGGGCGGCCATGGAAGTGGCCGAAATTCTGTCCTGGGCCGGATCGCAGGTACCTGCGTTCTCGGCCGTTCTCATTCCGGGTGTGGAACTCTGGCAGGCGGACTATCTACGTCGCCAGACTTTGGACCAAGGGGAATGGTCCCTACATCTGGAGGTGGTTAACCTCCTGTGCGCCCGGTAGGGGACCCCGGGCATGGATTTGTTTGTGTCCCTTCTCCACAAAGTGGTGGTAAGGTTCGTGGCCAGGGCTCGTGATCCTCTAGCAGACACCGCTGACGCGTTGGTGGTGCCTTGGCACCGCTATCAGCTACTGTATGCCTCTCCTCCAATTCCACTGTTATCCAGGTTCCTCCACAGGTTGGCGTCGGAACGGATGTCAGTCATTCTGGTGGCCCCGGACGGGCCTTGACCGTCCTGCTACGCGGCCGTCGTTCAGATGGTCGTCAAACCTCGATGGCGGCTTCCGCTGCAAGACGATCTGTCTCAAGGACCGATCTTCCATTCTGCTTTACAGTTGCTGGCTTTGTCAGCATGGCGGTTAAAAGCCAGGTCCTGAGGGATAGAGGTCTTTCTCAGGCAGTCATCCTTACCTTGTAAGGGGCTCGCAAAGCCACTTCAAGGAAGTTTTTTCGCAGCACCTGGAAAGCGTATATCGCTTGGTGCGAAGTGAATGGTTTTTACCCTCGTTCCTTCTCGGTGGCAAAGGTCTTGGCCTTTCTGCAGAAGGGCGTGGAGCAGCATCTCTGACAAAGGCATGCTGACAAAGGCAAAGGGTCCGTCGTTGGCCTTGGCGTCTTGTTTCAACGACCTTTGGCATCGCTTTGGTCCGCACATTCATTTAAGAGGTGTGGCATTTGGCTCACCCTGAGGGGAGCTCTCTTGCTTCCAGGGGACCTGAATTTGGTTTTTTACAATAAACCTCTCTTCGGTAACATCAGGGGGATGTCTCTGTCTGTGTTGTCACAGAAAGTTGCTTTTCTGGTGGCCATCACTTTGGCTTGCAGAGTGTCTGAATTGGCAGCCTTGTCCTGCCGCTCTCCTTATCTAGTACTTCATAGAGATAAGGTGGTTCTGCGACCGAGTCAATCTTTTCTTCCCACAGTGGTTTCTTCCTTCCACCTCAATGTGGATATTGTGTTGCCTTCGCTGTGCGCACTGCCCAAGCATCCTAAGGAGTTTGCTTTGCTTTCTCTGGATGTGGTCCGGGCGGTCAAGATCTACCTGTCCGCCACGGAGAAGATTCGGCAGTCTCATTCTCTATTTGTTCTTCCTGAGGGACCTCGGAAGGGATTGGCCGCCTGCGCGGCGACCATTTCTAAATGGATTAGACAGGCGATTGTTCAGGCCTATTCCATCAAGGGTCAGGTTCCTCCTTTCCCGGTAAAGGCTCATTCTACTCGAGCCGTTAGTGCCTCTTGGGTATTTTCGTCATCAGGCATCTGTGGCTCAGGTGTGCAAGATGGCGACATGGTCGTCAGTGCACACTTTCACAAAGTTTTACAAACTTGACGTTTTGGCAGCTTCGGATGCTTCTTTTGACTGCAAAGTTTTGAGTGCGGCAGTTGTTTGAGGGGACATTGTTTTTAATGTCTTTCCTTGTTGGGGTGTTTTTTCCGGGTTTGTTCCAGTTTTTTTACCGTGGGCTCAGATTGTTACTAGCCCGGTTATTTGCGTTACCTTCTTATCTGGTTGCGTTGCTTTCCCACCCCTCATACCTGCACTGCTTTGGGATGTCCCATTAGTGAAGGCTAATACCATCGGGCGGCAACTGTCAGAGGACGTAATAGAAAATATAATTTTTGTAAGAACTTACCGTAAAATTCTTTTCTCTGAGTTCTCTGACAGTCGCCGCTCCCACCCCTCTGGTTTTTGGATCTGGGGGTTGTTGCCTTCCGGTACTGCTTGCAACGAAACTGAAGTAATATCAGATTGGGTTCTGGTAATGTCTGTGGGATGGCCCCCTAGTGGCGTGCTGAGGTACAAAAGATTTTCTGATAATTAATTATCTGCTAGCCTGCTCCTGCAGAGTGCGCAATTACCCATTAGTGGAGGCTAATACCATCGGGCGGCGACTGTCAGAGGACTCAGAGAAAATAATTTTATGGTAATTTCTTACAAAAATTCTATTTTTACAGGCATTTGAACTTTTTTTCAGCTAAAGAAGCTTGTACTTTGTTGGGCTCTTTTGCACATTTGTATTGAGCTTCCTTAACCGCTTCCATACAGAGCAGTTAGACCCCCTTCCTGCCCAGACCAATTTTCAGCTTTCAGCACTCTCACACTTTGAATGACAATTGCTCAGTCATGCTACACTGTAACCAAACAAAATTTTTATCATTTTTTTCACACAAATAGAGCTTTCTTTTGGTGGTATTTGATCACAACTGGGGGGTTTTTTTTTCGTGATATAAGCAAAAAAAGAGCAAAAATTTTGCAAAAAAAACCCACTTTTTTTTAGTTACTATTATAAAATTTTGCAAAAAATTTATTTTTCTTCATACATTTGGGCCAAAATTTATACTGCTACATATCTCTGGTAAAAGTAACCCAAATTAGTGTATATTATTTAGTCTGTGTGAAAGCTATTGAGTCTAGAAGCTATGGTACCAATTACTGAAAATTGATCACACCAGATGTACTGCTGGCCTATCTCCTTTCTTGAGGCCCTGAAATGTCAGGACAGTACAAATAACCCCCAAATGACCCCTTTTTGTAAAGTAGACAGTCCAAGGTATTTAGTAAGAGGCATGGTGAGTTTTTTGAAGTTATATTTTTTTCCCACAATTCTTGGGAAAATGAAGAAAAATTTTTTTTTCTTTTTTTTTTCCCAAAACGTTGTCAATTAATAAGCTATTTCTAACACATAGCATGTACACAGCAAAAATGACACCCCAAAATTCATTCTGCTACTCCTTCTGAGTATGGTGATACCACATGTGTGAGACTTTTACACAGCCTGGCCACAAAAAGAGACTCCAAGTAGCACCATAAGGCGTTTTAGGAGCATAAATACACATAAAACTTTCTTACTACCTATCACACTTTTCAAGGCCCTAGAGCACCAATACAATGGAAAAGTCCACAAAATGACCCCATTTTGGAAAGCAAACACTCCAACGTATATTCTATGAGGCATTATGGGTCCTTTGAACATGTCATTTTTTTCCACAAGTTTTTGGAAAATGTGGGAAAAAAATCAAAACTTTTTTTTTTTACACAAAGTTGTCAATTTATAGGATATTCCTAACACATAGCATGTACATAGCAAAAATGACACCCCAAAATACATTCTGCCACTCCTCCTGAGTATGGCAATACCACATGTGTGAGACTTTTTCACAGCCTAGCCATATAGAGGGGCCCAACATCCAAGGAGCATCATCATGCATCCTAGCCACTTGCCTAGGCCTATTTTTGACATTTGGTGTTTACAAGCTAAAATCAGTTGTTTTTGCTAGAAAACTACTTAGAACCCCAAAACATTATATATTTTTTTTTAGCAGAGACCCTAGAGAATAAAATGGAGATTATTGCAATATTTTTTATCACACCGTATTTACGCATCGGTCTTCCAAACGCAATTTTTTGGGAAAAAATTCACTTTTTTGAATTAAAAAATAAGAAACCAGTAAAGTTAGCCCAATTGTTTTCCATAATGTGAAAGATAATGTTACGACGAGTAAATAGGTACCCAACATGTCATGCTTCAAAATTGAGCACGCTCACAGAATGGTGACAAACTTTGGTACTTAAAAATTCCCATAGGCGACACTTTAAAAATTTCTACAGGTTGCTATCTTAGAGTTACAGAGGAGGTCTAGGGCTCAAATTATTGCTCTTGCTCTAATGATCGCGACAATACCTCACATGTGTAGTTTGAACACTGTTTACATATGTGGGCAGGGTTTCCGTATGCGTTCGCTTCTGTGCGCGAGCTCGCGGGGACAGAGCGCTTTGTCTCTGTCTGTGAGGATCTGGGACCGGATCGTTTTCCCCGCTGCCGGCGGGTCCGGTAAGCGTGGAAAAGGACCAGAATGCGGCGGGAGGGGGGGGCACCTCTTCCGCCACCCCGGAAGGGTGATCCCGCGGCGAATCCGCCGCTGGAACCACCCTTATCGGAAAGCCAACCGTCCACCGTTTAAAAAAATACCAGGGTTATGGCAGCTATCTGCTGCCATAACACCGGTATTTAGGTTTAAACGGAGGACGTATATAAACCTTTTTGGACTTAGACATGGTGGCTGTATGAAGGGTGACAGGTACTCGGGTACTTTGCTGGGCAGGTGACAGGTACTCTGGTACTGATGAGCAAGTGGCAGGTACTCGAGTACTCCGATAGGCAGGTGACAGGTACTCGGGTACTCTTATGGACAGGTGACAGGTACTGATGAGTAGTACTGATACTGATAGGTGATACTGATACTGTACTGATGGGTACGGGTGATCAGTACTGATACTGATAGGTACTGATGGGTACTGATGAGTAGTGATGGGTACTGATGAGCAGGTGGCAAGTACTCGGGTACTTCAGGTGTCAGGTACTCTAATGAGCAGGTGGAAGGTACTCGGGTACTCTGATGTGTAGGTGACAGGTACTCGGGTACTCTGATGGGTAGGTGACAGGTACTCGGGTACTCCGATGACGGGTACTCGGGTACTCCGGTGACGGGTACTCAAAGTACCAGAGTACCTGTCATCAAAAGTACCCGAGTACCTGTCATCAGAGTACCTGATGGGCTGGTGACAGGTACTCGGGTACTTTGATGGGCTAGTGACAGGTGCTTTTTATTGGGGGGGGGGCAATCAGTGTGGTTGGGGTGCACTGTAGTTGGTAACTAGCTGTTACCACAATCTCCTCCTCACACAGGATCAGTGTGTGAGGAGGAGAACACGGTGACAGCTAGTTACCGTGTTCTCTGATGACATTTGTGACCGGCTGTGATTGGACACAGCCGGTCACGTGGTAAAGAGCCAATTTCATTGGCTCTTTACCTAGATCGGCGATGGGCTCTGTCCGAGGGACGAGCCTCGTCCCCGATCGCAGCGCTGCGCGCCCCCGGGGGGCGCGCATTAAGAAAGGAACTTTTTTTTCATCTCAAAAACGTGAGTTTGGTTGTTTTTTTCTTCTACCTGTAAGAGCATATGCCTGTAAACTACTGAAAAAGCCTTAGTGTGCATGGACACATTGGCTAACATGGAGGGGAGTTTCCAGGCAGAAAAAATAAGAGCTCAAAAAAAAAGCTCAGAAGCTTGTAGGAGCATCTTCTTTGAGATACAGTGTGCATAAGCCCTAAGGCTGCATTCACACTTGAGCGTAGCGTTTTTTACCGCGATTTTACCACGATTTTTACCGCAATTTTTTCAGGCGTTTTTCATTGACATCTATCAAAAACGCTGGTAATCAGCCCAAAAAGAAGCTCATGTACTTTTTTCAGCTACAGGCGTTTTGCAAAACGCTCAGATGTGAACAGGGGCCATTTAAATGAATGGGGTTTTACTTGTTGGGCGTTTTGGAAGCGTTTCTTTTGAGCGTTTTTGGAGCTGAAAACGCCCAGGTGTGAATGGAGCCTAATGGCTTCAAGCATGTTTGGACAAACATCTAGAGATCTAGACTCAAAAAAGTTAACGAAAAAGAAAAACAAACAAAAATAAAAACTGCCAGACTCAATGGACTACGCAGTCTTTTTTCTGACAACACTTTTCTTTGTTTCTGTTGTAAAGTGAAGTGTTACACCTACCTGCTCAGTGGCCCTGCACCTCCTCCTCTTGGGCCCCCCTCCAGCCCTCCTGGCTCCCCTTGTTTCTCAGCGTGCCCCCATAGGAAGCCGCTTGTTATGGGGCACAACTGCGGGCTTGATCCTGAGCTGCACTGCCTGTGTCTGTGTCCAAAAACACAGGCAGTGCAGCTCACCCCAAGGAATGCATTAATGTAAAAATTGTTAGGCTTTACAACCACTTTAAGTTTTTCCTTCGAGGAGTTGCTCATCTAGATCCTTCAATTCGACCCCGTGTCACCTTGCAATCTCAACTCTTCAAAGACCCTCCTTTGAAACAAGAGGTGTTTTGTTGAAACCTCACTTAGAAGGTTGCCTTCCTGGTATCCATTACATCTGTTAGTCATGTTTTTGATTTTTCAGCTGCCCTTTCTTGTTTTACACAAGGACAAAGTGGTTTTGAGACCAATACCTTCCTTACTATCCTTTCACCCCACTTCCATGAGGACATTGTTCTACCTTCATTTTGTCCTGAACCAAAACATGACTAAGAAATTGCCTTACATTATCTAGATGCAGTCAGTGCTGACAGCATCTACCTGATAGTCACAGCCTCTATTTGCAAGGCAGATTCCCTCTTTGTCCTGCATGTGGGCCCTCATAGAGGTGGATTAGGCAACTCATATCTAGGGCTTACACCCATAGGGACAGACTTACTGTTTTCCCTATTAAAGCCCATTCCACCAGGGCTCTTGGCACCTTCTGGGCTTTTCAAGCATCTGCTTCCTAGATTTGCAAGGCTCTCACCTGGTCCTCGGTTCACACAATTTCAAAGTTTTACCAGGTAAACTTTCAGGCCTCAGGCTCATGCAAGCTTCAGCTGCAAGGTGCTTCACGCTATCATCTGTGTATTTTTGTTTGGGTTCTTCACCCTTGTTTTCTTGTGGGCTTGCTGGCAGTCCAGTTTGCTATGTGGATGCACACCGCCCTTTTTTTTTTTTTTTGCTTGGGTACGTCCCATGGTCCATGAATTCAAGTTCTCTGTGCTGTACTGTAAAATGAATTTTGAAATAACTCGCAATTCCTTATCCTAGAGTGCAGTACAGGAAACAGGCCTGGTACATACTTAGTTTTACATAGTTACATAGTCTGGTTGAAAAAAAAGACACAAGTCCATCTAGTTAAACCAATAGAAGGAAAAAAATAAATACAAATTATACAATCCTATATATACAGTGCAAACCCACAGTTGATCCAGAGGAAGGCAAAAACCCCAATAAAGCATTATCCAATTTGCTCCAGCAGAGGAATTCCTTCCTGGTCCCCCAAGAGGCAATTGGATGTTTCCTGGATCAACTTTACCTATAAATATTAGTATCCAGTTATATTATGTGTATCTGGGAAAGAATCCAGGCCTTTCTTAAAACAAACTGAGCTGAACAGAACCAGCAATTTAGGTAGTCTATTCCACATTTTCACAGCTCTTACTGTGAAGAAGCCTTTCCATATTTGGAGATGAAATCTCTTTTCCTTCAGATGTAAAGAGTGCCCCCTTGTCCTCTGTGATGACCTTAAAGTGATTAACTCCAACAACTATACAGACCACTTATTGATTTATACATGTTGATCATATCCCCGCTAAATCTCCTCTTCTCAAGAGAGAATAAATTCAGTTCCTCTAATCTTTCCTCATAGCTGAGCTCCTCCATGCCTCTTATCAGTTTGGTTGCCCTTCTCTGCACTTTCTCCAGTTCCTCGAAATCCTTTTTGAAAACTGGTGCCCAATACCGAACTGCATATTCCAGATTTGTACAGGGGTAAAATAAAATTTCTGGTTATGGTTTATACTGCATATTTGTACATTAAATGTAGGGTAAGGTGAGGTAAATTGGCACTGCCTTACTGGATGAGAAAAAATGAATTATTATTATATATATATATATATGGAAGGGGTTAACTTAATTATTCACTGGATAAAGTGCTGATGTGCGTATATAAATATATACCGAGTGCAATAAACACTGTAAGTAAAAATATAAAAGTGTAAAAATGACAGAGATGTTCTAGATTAAAAATCACAGTGAATGTGAACACAAAGTGATATGTGCAATAAATAAAGATAAATAACATTAATCAATGTGCCAGTGAAGTAAAGTATGAATTAGAAATGTCAGGTAAGAACACCAGACTAAAATAAATTAAACATCAAAAAATCCACAAAATGTGTAATAAACAGTCCATAAAGTGCTACAAAGTGAAAATAGTGCTTCAGTAATATTGATAGGTGATATTCCGAGTGATCCGGGTGTTAGGTACTGGGTGAAAGAACAGTGCACCCCTCCAGTATATCCCGCACTCACCAGAGATATGCACCCCTGCAGGGGTAATAAGCCTTAGGGTAATAGCCTCTATCCAACGATTCCTGTGTAATGGACTCGTGGGTGAAGATATCCCTGGATCGTTCCTCTCAGCAGGGCAGTGTATGATCAATATGCTGGATAAAACCTGGTATTCCCTTTCATCTCACAGAATGTGGGTTTATTGCTTGCTAAAGTCGTAAAAGATCCTGTAATTACGTACTTTTTAGTTGGCTTAGGTCAGTGATGACCTAGGATCACTGACCTAAGCTAACTAAAAAGTACGTAATTACAGGATCTTTTAGGACTTTAGCAAGCAATAAACCCACATTCTGTGAGATGAAAGGGACTGAGAAAGGGAACGATCCAGGGATATCTTCACCCACGAGTCCATTACACAGGAATCGTTGGATAGAGGCTATTACCCTAAGGCTTATTACCCCTGCAGGGGTGCATATCTCTGGTGAGTGCGGGATATACTGGAGGGGTGCACTGTTCTTTCACCCAGTACCTAACACCCGGATCACTCGGAATATCACCTATCAATATTACCGAAGCACTATTTTCACTTTGTAGCACTTTATGGACTGTTTATTACACATTTTGTGGATTTTTTGATGTTTAATTTATTTTAGTCTGGTGTTCTTACCTGACATTTCTAATTCATACTTTACTTCACTGGCACATTGATTAATGTTATTTATCTTTATTTATTGCACATATCACTTTGTGTTCACATTCACTGTGATTTTTAATCTAGAACATCTCAGTCATTTTTACACTTTTATATTTTTACTTACAGTGTTTATTGCACTCTTGGTATATATTTATATACGCACATCAGCACTTTATCCAGTGAATAATTAAGTTAACCCCTTCCATATCTATATTAATAAAAGCCCTGTGTCCCTGCGTCCGTCCCTGTGTCCGTGGAAATGCGCTACTGCACATGTGCCGCACGAACAGCCGTTGGGACGCAGCCAGAGACACTTCGGGCGGCCGGCCAGCGCTGGGTGGGCGTGTTAGACAGGAGCGGATCCAATTAGAGCCAAGAGCCAAATCCGGATTGGACAAATCTGCCCTCTGCACCAGTCTCCCCTCCTCCTCTCTACCTGATCGCTGTGACTCCTTCTCTGCTCTTTCCCGTGCTGTACATGTGAGTGCAGAGCTGGCCGGCACTGTGCTCGGAGATCCCCCTTCCCGGTGTCTGCACTCCCCCATCTACCTGCATGCCAGGCTGGCTGTATCCTTCCTGAGGGCCGCTCATTTCTCCGACACAAAAACCATCTGACAGCAATGACCTCTCCTTCTTCCACAGGGATGTGTACACCAAGCACAACGGAAATCCTGTGTTCACCCGGAAATGATTCCCCCGTTCATTACAGTGTAATGCGGGCGTCGCTGGTGTGTGTAGTGCTATATATGGGTCAATTCCTAATAAAGCTCCTCAATATGTATATATGTGTTATATAAGGGCCTTTCCTGTTATGGCTCCTCTATAATGTACAATGCATTTTTTAAGGGCTCATTCCTGTTATGTGGAGGGGTACAGTAATGAGGAGGGGGTATGAAGCACTGAGTGGAGGGGCACAGTAATGAGGAGGTGGTATGAGGCACTGAGTGGAGGGGCCCAGTAATGAGGAGGGGTATGAGGCACTGAGTGGAGGGGCCCAGTAATGAGGAGGAGGTATGAGGCACTGAGTGGAGGGGCACAGTAATGAGGAGGAGGTATGAGGCACTGAGTGGAGGGGCCCAGTAATGAGGAGGGGTATGAGGCACTGAGTGGAGGGCCACAGTAATGAGGAGGGGTATGAGGCACTGAAAGGAGGGGCACAGTAATGAGGAGGAGGTTTGAGGCACTGAGTGGAGGGGCACAGTAATGAGGAGGAGGTATGAGGCACCGAGTGTAGGGGCCCAGTAATGAGGAGGAGGTTCAAGGCACAGAGTGGAAGGGTACAGTAATGAGGAGGAGGTACGAAGCACAGAGTGGAAGCATACAGTAATGAGGAGGAGGTATGAGGCACCGAGTGGAAGGGTACAGTAATGAGGAGGTACAAGGCACAGAGCGGAAGGGTACAGTAATGAGGAGGAGGTACTGAGTGGAAGGGTACAGTAATGAGGAGGTATGAGGCACAATGTGGAAGGGTACAGTAATGATGATGAGGTATGAGGCACAGAGTGGAAGGATACAGTAATGAGGAGGAGGTATGAGGCACAGAGCGGAAGGGTACAGTAATGAGGAGGAGGTATGAGGCACTGAGTGGAAGGGTATAGTAATGAGGAGGTACGAGGCACCGACTGGAAGGGTACAGTAATTAGGAGATATGAGGTACTGAGTGATGGGGGTAGAGCAATGAGGAGGAGGTATGAGGCACTGAGTGGATGGGAACAGAAATGAGGAGGAGGTATAAGGCACTGAGTGGAAGGGTACAGTAATGAGGAGGTATGAGGCACTGAGTGGAGGGGTACAGTAATGAGGAGGTATGAGGCACTGAGTTGGAGGGTTCAGTAATGAGGAGGCAGTATGAGGCACTGGGTGGATGGGGTACAGTAATGAGGAGGTAGGAGGCACTGAGTGAAGGGGCCAAGTACTGAGTAGGAGGCATGAGGCACTGAGTGGAAGGCTACAGTATTGAGGAGGAGGTATGAGGCACTGAGTGAATGGGGTACAGTAATGATGAAAAGGTATGAGGCACACAGTGAGGGAGGTATGAGGCACACATGGCACACAATACTTAATAAATACCAGTGCCTGGCAGTTGAAAATGTGGTGTGTATATACAGTGTATATATATATATATATATATATATATATATACATACATACACACACATATGTTCTAGCGCCCGTTAATTTAACGGGCTTAATGTCTAGTATATATATAATAATTAATTTTTTCTCATCCAGTAAGGCAGCCCCAATTTACCTCACCTTACCCTACATTTAATGATATAGCCCTTTGGACTATATTTTGAGGTAGGCTGCAGCCCAGTCCTTGTCCAAAAGCACGGAAATTTGCACATCTTCATATTTGTACATTGCTCTTTAAATATGACCTCATTAAAATGTTGAGGTTCATTGGTTGAGTGCTGGCTTTCTTTTAAAATGTTATTTAATGGTGTCAACATTGGCTGTGAACTCCCAACTAAAGAGGCAAAAGGGGTCTGGTGCTGTATGGATTTGGTTGTAATTGTTGTCTATGTCTACATTAGGGAGAATAACTTTCTGTAAGGACATATAAACAGGATGTGAAGAGAAATAATTACAGTGGGAGCACATGACAATGTAAAAACTGACAAAAACCATTTCCACTGTACAAAACAAAAACTTGCTTGCCTTAGTGTCGGTTCACACTGATCCGACTCGAAGTCGCCCCGACTTCGGACGACTAATGAAGTCGCCTGTGCACCATAATGGAAGTCAATGCAAGTCGCTCCGACTTTGCAAAAAAATAGTGCAGGAACCTTTTTCTAAGTTGGAGCGACTTGAGTCGCTCTGATTAGAACGGTTCCATTGCACATAATTGGAAGCTACTTGTCAGGCGACCAAGTCGCCTGACAAGTCGGATCAGTGTGGACCGCCACTCAGATCCAAATCAAAAGTAGATCTCCCACTGTTTAGATTTGCCCCTATTTTTTGTGGGCAGCATTCTCTTATATTAGTAATGTAATTATTATCATATTGTATATATTCACTTTGTACAGGTATGTTGAAGAGGTTAGCAATTTACATATCAGTAATGTTTAAAGGTTAATTTCTAAAAAAGTAAACCTCAATATACTAAGAAGAATTTTGATCTCTGTCTCATATCTTGGACTGTGTGCAGTCCTCAAGGAGCAGGATTGAACAGCCCTGATACATTTGCCATTCTTTTGAGATGTTACTGATGCTACCATCTGAGCAGGTTAACATAAGGATGGATAGGCAGGTGCGATCATTGTATAGTTTGAATCACATCTGCAATGCAGCTAATACACAAATTGTTGGCAATTTAATTTCTGTATTAGTGAACGTATTGATTCCCAAGGTCATTGCTGTATAAAGTAAAAATTAAAGTGTCATTAAGGCGTCATCTCTCGTTTAATGAGCAGTGTAAAAGAGATAATTGGTTCTCTGCTGTCGATTGATCTTAATTTATTTCCCATGGTTCTTTCTGCAGCGTCTTCCCTCGGGAGCTGAAGGAGGTCTTTGCATCGTGGAGACAAGAGTGTAACAGCCGCGGTCGTCCTGATATCAGCGAGAGGCTTATTAGCGCCTCCTTGTTTCTGCGCTTCTTGTGCCCCGCCATCATGTCCCCATCACTGTTCAACCTTCTCCAAGAATACCCGGATGACCGGACCGCCCGCACCCTGACGTTGATTGCCAAAGTCACCCAGAACCTCGCCAATTTTGCCAAGTAAGTATCTCCCAGAGGAGGCGGAGAGTGGTGGACCTATTCCCTGTTTTGGTGCACTTATCACAGGCCTCCAATTAGGCAGGAAAATCAATAGCCATTACTTGTATTGACTTTTGATTTCATCTTCAGCTGTGTCAATGGCTCTCCTCTATTGAATCAGTAAGAAGTGAGCACTGGAGCGCAACTTAATTAAAAGTGCTCTGAGACAGAATGCACTTCTGATGTTTACATAGGGGATAAACACAAAATAAAGTGCAGGCAATAATAAACAACGAGGTCACTCTCTCTGGGTGCACTTAATGACACAAATTAACACTGGTGAGATGGCAACATGTTACAGCGTCTTCTTAACACTAATAAATACATTTTACGAAAAGATTTCTGAATGCAAAATCAGAGATGTAGCTTGAAGGGGAAGGCAGGGGGCATATGACATTGGACAGATGAAGAACAAATTATCGATTAACGTCTGAATGTGATGCTTGCCGTAAGAGCCATTTCACAATAGCGATCTGTATAGCTTCACATCCTTACTGGCAGTGTTACTTTTGGCATCAAAGTTTGATTTAATTTTAGTTATAGTTTTTTGACTAAAATGGCATGTTAGTTTTAGTCACATTTTAGTAATCTGCAATTGTTTTAGTTTAAGTCAGTCTTGGAGCTAAAATGCCATTTTAGTTTTAATCCCATTCTAGTCATCTGCAATTGTTTTAGTCTTAGTCTTTGGACTAAAATGCCAAGTTTTAGTTTTCATCCCATTTTAGTCATCTGCGATTGTTTTAATTTTATTCATATTTTAGCCTAGTAAAATCTCCAGTAGATTTTAGTCAAATAAAACCATTTTAGTCAACTAAAATTTAATGTGTTCAGTTAAATTATAATGCATTATTTAAGCATTTCTTTAGCATTTCCAAACTCATTATATACTCCTGAAGTAAACAAAATCTAATATTATATTATTTATATTATTAAGGTTTGAACAAACTCACAGATACAGTTTTAGCCACTCTGGATGGTCTGAGGAGGCCTGTAATGCTGCACAGTGCTCTTGATGGTGGTCTTAGAGGAGGCCTGTAATGCACAGTGCTCTGGGATGTTGTTCTGAATCTGAGAGGCCTGTAATGCTGCGCAGTACTGGATGGTGGTCTCAGGTCTAAGGGATGGCCTGTAAAGTAGAGAGCTCTGGGTGCCGGTGGTCAGAGGAGGCCTGTAATGCACACAGTGCTCTGGACAGTGGTCTGACTCTGAGAGGTCTTTAATGCTCAGTGCTGGATGGTGGTCTGAGGGGAGGCCTGTAATTGTAATGTACACACTCACAGTGCTCTCTGCTCTGGATAGTCCTCGTCAGGAGTGGGACTCTCGCCAGGAGGCCTGTTGCATAGTGCTGCTCTGGACTCTGGGGCCTGTAATGCTGGCTGCACAGACTGCTAACTGCTGCTAAATGAATCACGCTACAGACTCGAGTCACTTGCTTGCTGGGAGCTGAAGCAGGCAGAGCTCTGAGGAAACCAGAAGTTCACAAGGGTAGATGTCCCTGCCTCACAATATAGTTTTTTTTCGTTCATTAGCAAAAATGGAAATGAGTTCCGTCAGTGGACAAAAATATCAGTTAAAAGGGTGGTTGAGGGGGGGGGGGGAAATCCTCTCTTTATGTTGGATAAATGTGGGTGGTGAGGGGCGTAAAATGGGGAAGGCTCACAAATCTGTGCTTCTACTCCCACTGCCGGCTGTTTAAAGCGGAACTAAACCCCTCCATTTAACCCTTTCAAAAAACAGTTACATTTATGACGTGTCGGGAATGTAAAACTCCCATCGGTTGTGCTTTCAAACAAACTGTCAAACCATCCAATCATGGCAGTTGTTAAACAGAGGCCAGGATGTTTGCTTCCTTGGCTGAAATTGATAGGAGGGTTTACTTCTACTGTAAGTTCAATGTTCAAACACTATAATTATGAAAGAACTGCATGCAGCCCTCGACTGTATATCAAGCCCTTTTTAACACTTTTTCCTGTATCCATGGTTCAGCAAATGTTAACCACTTTTTTTACCAAGGTAAGCTTATAAACAGAATGGTCAACAAGTGCCTACATTGAGCTCACAGCCACTGCTGCAGCTTTGAGCTTGATACCGCCTTTAAGAGGCGGTGAAAGGCTTTTCAAAAAAAAGTGATCAGGCAGCAGGTAAAAAATGATTACCTTTAGCAGAGTAGAGTAAGTCAACAATAAATCCCTAACAGATTTTAAATTTTTCCCTGTTTCGGACTGTTGTAAAAACATTCTCCGCAGGACAGAAAATAAAGATAAATCTTTCTAACAGAAACCCATTTAGCAGGAAAAAAATCTGACAAAAGTTTTCATCCTTTCCCACTCTATCTAAAGCAAAAACAAAAAACATTTCAGCCTAATATATTCTCTAAGATACCGGGAGGGGATTTTCCTAAGACCGAAACATACATAGTCTGAAGTAGCTGTGCAAGACCGCTATTCAGCTTCTAGCTTTCATTTTCAAACTTTAAGGTGTAGTTTACACTTGCAGTTGGGGGGGCAGCAAAAAATAGGAAGTTGAATGGCAATTTTACCACCTACTCCTAAACTGCAAAGGCAGTCAGACAGGGTTGTGCAAAAATGATCCTCCCTGTCAAATTAGATAGGCCGTACCCCTGCCAAACATGACCTATTCAAGTGAATGAAGCCATGGTGCAGCTGTGAGCTAGACTCAAAGTTTTCGGAGCAAATTCACTTTAAAAAAACATTTAAGCTATCAAAAACAGGTATTCAGGAGGCAGCAGTATTGCCACCCGAATGCCTGTCAGCTGCTCATGTACTGCTATCTAAAAAGCGATTTATTGCATTTCACTCAGACCAACTTCAGCGTAAACAAGTTCTAATTGAACAATCTGAATCTAGAAGATGATTGGTTACTATTCACAACTGTTCCAGATTCTTTTTCCTCTAGTTTTAGTGATTGCCCCAGGTCCCTTATATGCAACAGTGTTTCTAACCCCATTCACAAATATTTTTACATTGCATACATTGTTTACAGAACCCAAGACATTATGATTTGTGGAGTACAGCCTGTTCTCTGTTGCAACAGGATGCTTAGCAGAGGCAGGCAGTTAATGTCTTTCTGTGCCTGTAAGGAAAAGGAAGTCACTTGCGCATAGGAAAATGACTTTCCCAGAATCAGAACCATGTTTTGATTCATAAACTTAAAAAACTCATAAAACTTAAAAAATGTATGGCAATGTCATTTCTTGTTCTGTTATAGTAACCAGATTACCGTTCTAGCAGCCCAATCCTGAGGATAGCAAAGCTCATATGACTGACACCTGCTGTGATTCTGACCCGCCAGAACCCTGCCATGATGTGATAAGTAGAGCTGATCCATTGATCTAATGTTTTTCTTTTGCTGACAGGTTTGGCAGTAAAGAAGAGTATATGTCCTTTATGAATCAGTTCTTGGAACATGAGTGGACGAACATGCAGCGCTTCTTGTTGGAGATCTCCAACCCGGAGACCATTTCCAACACGGCTGGCTTTGAGGGCTACATTGACCTGGGTCGGGAGTTGTCCACACTGCACTCGCTGCTCTGGGAGGTCATCTCGATTGATCAGGTACATTAGCTAATGGCTTCCATGCTGTTTCCCTGTTCAGCCCATATGGCTGGTGCTTTTTGAAAATCATTCTGATAACACATCATTATCGTAGCTCTGTGGGGTCACAGGAGAGCAGAGGATGCAAGAAGATTCAGAAGAGAGCCGCATTGTGGCAGTTTAAAAAATGATTGTACCAACTGCATCATACAATTTGCACTATAAAATATACTTATATAAAGCCTCTAGATTTTTTTTTTATATCCTTTCTGCATGGGGTGTGGGTCAGATTTACTGGACTTAATTTACTGGCATCTAGTAAAGTATACTTTTGAGTGGGCTGGCCTTTTAAACCTCTGACATTTTATATTATTTGCCCCAGACACCGACGTGCTTACTGCATGTTTACTTAATGTTATTAAAAGCTCATTAAGATGGCAGATGAGTGCTGTCCTTTGCGCAGAGATGCTGGCAGATGCATGTGCATCCACCTCAGAGCTGTGTGCAGGCAGCCCTTAAAAGTGTATGGACACAATCGCATGTCAAAGTTTGCCTCTAAACCTAGTAAGTCTACTTTCTGCCCTATTATTGGATGTGGCTTCCACTGTAGGGATTTCTTTATCTCTCCCCTATTTCCTGAAGCTGAGCCTGGACCAGCATTTGGCTCTCAGTAGTATGAAGGGCCAAACTTTTCAGAATAAAGCAGCTGTTTCCCAGATTAGAAAGGCTGTCATCTGGTCTTCTGTTCTCACATTGGAAGGAAGGAGGGGTTTGGGTTCCTGGAGAACTGGGCTGACTTCTCAGTCGGCTAACTGGCTCTTTAGTAAGGATGGGCTGCACCTTAATGGGGATGGTACAGCTCTTTTGGGGAGAAAAATGGCCACCAAGTTGGAGGGGCTTTTAAACTAGGAGAGGGGGGGAGTGCTCAGAAGTAGAGTCAGTCAGGAGAGAGCAAAGGACAGAAGACCGTATTAGAGTCAGCAGCGACAGTTCCATAACGTCAATTGGGGGGTCTGTGCGGGAAAACCTCAGACCAAACAAGAATAAAAATAATCACCATTCACTATCAACCTCCACAAAACTAAGAGGGGTATATTCAAATGCCAGGAGCCTAGCTAATAAAATGGATGAGTTGGAATTGTTAGTACATGAGGAGGACATAGACCTTGTGGGAATAACGGAAACTTGGTTCGACCCCTCACATGACTGGCTGGCCAATATCCAAGGGTATTCGGTGTAGCGGAAGGACAGGGTAGGAAAAAGAGGGGAGGAGTATGTCTCTATGTCAAGAACCTGGGCTCTAGCGATCACAGGATGATCACATTTAGCGTAAATAACAATATAACAAGCCAAGTGGGGAACATAAGAACCCTAAACTTCAGAAGGGCAAACTTTCCCAAATTGTGCTCAATGATGGAAAGGGTAAACTGGGACCAAACCCTGGGAACACTGACCACGGAGGAAAAATGGGAATGCTTCAGGAACATATTAAACAAATGCATCTCGCAGTGCATTCCTATGGGAAATAAATTTGGAAGAGACAAAGCCAAACCTGGCTGGCTAAACCGTAATGTTAAAAAACGTATTAGGGGGAAAAAAATGGCCTTCAAGAAATATAAATCAGAGGGCATAGTATCGGCTTTCGAGCAATACAAGGAGGCAAATAAGAAAAGGAAATACGAAATCAAAATGGCCAAAATCAACTTTGAGAGACAAATAGCGGAGGATAGTAAAAATAACCCAAAGAAATTCTTTAAATATGTAAACAGCAAAAAAACTAGGGCAGAGCATATTGAACACATAATTAACAATGATGTGAGGATGGTTACAGAGGACACTGAAAAAGCAACCGTGCTGAATGCTTTTTTCTCGTCAGTCTTTACACAGGAAAAGGAGGGGTACACTGACCATGACTGTAGGGTTAGTAGTAATACACAGGACTTGCCGCTATGGCTAACAGAGGGTGAAATCAGGTAAAGGCTGGATAAAATTAACACAAATAAATCACCAGGCCTGGACGGCGTACATCCGAGTGTACTCAAAGAACTTCGTAAGATTATATCTAGACCACTGTTCCTGATCTTTGCTGACAGTATTATGACAGGAAATGTACCAGGGGATTGGAGGAAAGCTAACGTGATACCGATATTCAAAAAAGGGCAGAGGCCTGTCCCGGCAAATTATAGGCCTGTCAGTCTGTCAGTATGTAAACTTCTAGAGGGGATGATAAGGGACTATATCGTAGAGTTTGCTAAAGACAACAACATTATCAGCAGTAATCAGCACGGGTTTACAAATGGGCGTTTTTGTCAAACCAATCTCTATTGACATTCTACGAGGAGGTGAGCTGTGAGCTAGATAGGGGGAGACCAGTGGATGTGGTGTACCTGGATTTCGCTAAGGTGTTTGATACAGTTCCCCACAAGCGCTTAATTTATAAAATAAGGTCTGCAGGTATCGACCGCAAGGTTTGCTCTTGGATACGGAACTGGCTAAAAGGGCGTGTCCAAAGGGTGGTAATAGCGCATACTCAGACTGGTCTGAGGTGGTAAGTGGGGTTCCCCGAGGCTCAGTCCTGGCACCAACCTTGTTCAATTTATTCATAAACAGCATTGAGGACGGGATCAGTAGTTCTATATCAGTTTTTGCAGATGACACAAAATTGGGCAGGGCAATAACTGCACAGCATGAAGCAGATATCCTACAGAATGACCTGGACAAAATAACAGAGTGGGCAACGACATGGCAAATGAGGTTTAATGTGGAGAAGTGTAAGGTTTTGCACTTGGGGACTAAAAACATAAAAGCATAATACACTTTAGGGGGGGAACCTTTGGGGGTATAAAAAATGGAGAAAGATCTAGGAGTCTTGGTAGAGGATAGACTAGGCAATAGCATGCAATGTCAAGCGGCAGCTGCCAAAGCTGGCAGAATTGTAGCATGCATAAAGAAAGGGATGTATTCCAGAGATAAAACTATAATCCTTCCACTGTATAAAACTCTGGTCCATTCACATCTGGAGTATTCTGTCCAGTTCTGGTTGCCAGTCCTCAGGAGGGATGTGTTGGAGCTGGAGAGAGTCCAGAGAAGGGCAACTAAACTAATTAGGGGATTGGAGGACCTTAATTATGAAGAGCGTCTGCAATCGCTTGATTTATTCTCCCTGGAGAAGAGACGCCTGAGAGGGGACATGATAGCAATTTATAAATATCTCAATGGTGATCTCAGCATAGAAAAAAAGCTATTTAGTCGAAAGGATTGCATGAGGACTCGAGGGCATACAATGCGATTAGAGGAGAAGCGTTTTAACCTCTGGCAACGTGGGGGGTTCTTTACTGTTAGGGCTACAAGATTGTGGAATTCTCTACCACAAGCAGTGGTTTCTGCGGGAAGTATGGTGGCTTTCAAAAGACTCTTAGACGTACATCTCAAGGATCAGAACATTCAGGGGTATGAGAGATGATTACGGCAACAAACACCTACACAGGTTGAACTGGATGGACTATAGTCTTTATTCAACCTCACCTACTACATGCCTAACAGGTGGACACTGATGGCAGCATTGGGTGTAAGGTCCTTCAGGCAGCTTGCAGACAGTCCCTGGTTGTTTGTTGTTTTCTCTTTCGTTCATTGATGGACACAGCTCCTGATTCTCCTTAACCATTGGGTTATACTGCCCCCACAACAGGAGTAGGACACTAGGCAGCAAAAAGCTTGACTACGCCTATGGGCAGTCCCAGGGGGTATACACCCACTCTCAGCTATAGGCACTCAGTTTTTTTTCTGCCTAGTCAGGAGTAAGGACCTAGTTCCTTGCTGGGATTTCTGGTCCTGGCGATTTTTTTTCTTTTTAAGTCAAATTTTCTGCTATTGTTGTTATTTTGTTCCTGTGAGAATTTATAATCAATTGCCGGACTGGGTGGCAGACTGGATAATCTAGATCAAGAGTGTCCCCCCAGCCTGGCCAGCGAGCGCGCGCAGACCACAGCTTCGCGTCAGGTCGGCTGCGACATAGCCCCACTGGCCTGGGTTGGCCTGTAAGTTAAACGTCTCGCGAGGGCGCATATGACCTGGCCTCGGCCTGAGTTGCAGCACTTCTCCTGGCCAACAGCACCCACATTATGATGGAGCTGTAGTCTGTCCGGAGCAGTGCCCACCCTGTTCCTGGTATGGTAAGTAGCTGTTCCCCTCTACTCCTGGAGGGTTTTGGGATGGACGTGGGCCCCTCCCTGGGATGGTGGGACCCCCAGGTTCCCCTCCTTCCCCCAGCCCATCTAAAATTTTGGTGGGTCTTTCGCGCCCCCCCCCCCCCGGTGAGATTATGAGCTGGCTGTTGCCACATGCTCTTTAGGGGGGCTGGTTGCAGTTGCTGCTGACCGGGTTTTTCCTGGTGCGCACTGCGGGGTTGAGGAGGGTTTCCTGCCACCCTGGGGGTTGGTGACTGGGGCAGGGATGTCCTCTGGGCTCCTGCGACCAACTAGGCCATGTGGCCGAGTCGGGCGCCTCAGTTGGGGGGCGGCTACAGTGCGTTTACCTGAAGCCCCCACTCTTCCTTTGGGCATCTGCCGGGCTGGGATCCGTGCACTTGCACCTGGGCCTCCACAAAAATTTAGGCCGCGGTCTGCTAGGCCATGTGGTCAGCTTGGCGCTTCCCTTGGAAGGAGTGGCGCTGTGGGGGCGCTTCATTTTTTAATGACAGCCTTGCCATCACCTGCCCCTTTTAGCGATGCAGGACCATCAGGATACCCTGCCTGTATGTCCACTTCACGGCAGGGGGCCCCCTTTTAAGGGGGCTATTTACTATTATGCCCTTTATGGAGGGATCAGAGGGCAACCCCCTTGTTTTTTGCGGGGTCCAGTAGGTGGTCTATTCATGAGCCCTTGGTCGGCATCCCCTTTGCGGGATTGCAGTTGGTAGAGATTGCAGTTGGCAGGGATCGCAGTTGGCAGCCTCCCCTGGTTATGTTTTTCTGGGTGACCTTAGTATATAGCAACCCTACTGGGTCTGCATCCATGCACCCTGAGTGCTCAGATAGTGTGGATGATTCTAGCCACGCATGAAAATGCGCTGGTGGATGCACTGTTTGTGTTAGTGCGTGACACCTAAAAAATGGAGGTTGCGGCTGTGGCAGAGACGCCGGTCCCTTTTGGCACCCACAGGCCCTCCAAAGCGGCGAGGGTGTTCCCTTTTCCGCTTAGTTTGACAACATTGTCACAAAACAGTGGGGTTGTCCAAAACACAGTGGTTCCTAAGCGCTTTTTGCTTGTGGTGTCCTTATAAGGATTAACTGTGTTAAAGGTCGGCATTCCCACCTGTAGTGGACTCGTCGGTTTCCAGGGTAAATAAAGCTACCATCATTCCGGTTGAGGAGTCCCCGGCCTTTAAATATCCAGCTGATAGGAACTTAGGCCATTATTTACTATTGCCCTAGTTTCACAAGCTCTGATTGAGTGGGCTAAAGTTTTACAATGGGACCTGGAGGGGAAACCATTTTCCCCTGCCTTACAGGGCTGGTGAATCAGTTGGTCCAGGGGCTACAGTTTATCTGTGATGTCTCTTTGGATGCGGCTTCTTTGATTGAGTCGGTATTAGCAGTGGTCCTTCTGCGTATTATCTGGCTGAAATACTGGTCTGCGGACCAGACTTCTAAGAAGGCCTTTTCTGATCTCCCCCTTGTAGGGGAATGCCTGTATAGAGCTACCTTAGATATCATTGTTAATGGTCTCAGAGGGGGGAAGAGTACTCTTCTTCCTCAGGTTACCAAGGGCAAGGAGCCCTGTCGTAGACGTGGGCCATTCTTCTCGCGCCATAAGAGGTTTTTTTCATCCCGCAGGGTCTCAAGACAAGGGATCAAAAGTCAGGGCCTCCACCGGAGGTTCCAAGAGGACCTGGTCTGGCAAGCCAGGAGTGGGGCTGCCTCTGCATGAAGGGGCGCCCTCACCTATATCTGGGGTGGGGGGACGTCTTCGCTGGTTTCAGGATCCATGGACCTTCCTGGTATAAGACACGTGGGTCCACAAAGTTATTCGGTCAGGTCGAGGTCGAGTTCGGTCTTATCCTCCGGAAAGGTTCTTCCCCTCCAACCTGTACTTGTCCCAAGATCACGTTTTCAGGGGTTTTTACTCAAACCTCTTTACAGTTTCCAGGAAGGAAGGACATCCAATTCTGGACCTCAAGGCGCTAAACTGCTTGTGCGAGTACAGAAGTTCTGCGTGGCGTCCCTACGTCAAGGGGATTTCTTCTTGCTTCTATCAACATCAAGGGCACATTCTAATATGTGCTGGTCACCAACACTTCCTCCGTGTGAAGGAGCATTATCAGTTTGTGGCATGGACCTTTGGTCTCGCCACCGCTCCTCCGGTCTTCACAAAAGTGATGGTCCCGGTGCTGGCATTGTTTGAGTTTGCGGGGGATCGCAGTATTGGGGTACCTGGATGATCTTCTGCGAGCGGAGTCTCCGACTGCTCTGATGAATAACTGAAGATTGCTCTACGAACTCTGAGGGAGTTCGGTTGGATTCTGAACCTTCAGGAGTCTTCTTTGTTCTGTCCTCCAAAACTGGACTATCTGGGTCTGACTCTGGACTTGGCCTCGGTCAACGTTTTTTATTACTCTGGAAAAACTCCAGACATTGCATGAGGCAAATCAGCTTCTGTTGTTCAGCAGACGGTCATCCCTCCGGACTTGCATGCGTTTGCTGGGCCTAATGGTGTCCACCCTCGAGGCGGTCTGTTTGCACGGTTCCAAACAAGATCTCTGCTAAAGAGATTCTGGTGAAATGGGACAAGGATCCACGGTCTCTAGAGGTAGCTTCATTCTCTGGCACTTTACAGGGAAAATCCTTTCCCCACCTGTACTGGACGATTGTCACCACAGATGCCAGCCTGTCCGGGTGGGGAGGCATCCTCAGCACAGATGTTCTCAGGGGGTCTGGACACTGGCAGAGTCCAGACTGCTGATTAATGGTCTGGAAATCCGAGCTATCAGCCTTTGTCTGGCTCATTGGCCAATTCATCTTCAGGGGTGTCCGATACAAATTCATTTGGACAATGCCATGGCCGTGGTCTATGTCAAGCACCAAGGGGGCACAAGTAGCGTCCTTGTGGCTCGGTAAGTAGTCAGCATTCTAAGGTGGGCTGACCGATTCGTTCCAGCGCACTCAAATTTCTGCCACAACTCCTGTTCAGGATCAAAGCAGGGATTTCATCCAAGACTGACCTCGCCGGTCTTGGTACGCCGATCGGGTACGGCTGGTCGCCGATATTCCTTTTGGACTTCCTCTCAGTGGGGGATCTGCTGTCTCAAGGACCGATCTTCCATCTTGCTTTATAGTCGCTGGCTTTGACGGCTTGGCTGTTGAAAGACAGGTTCTGAAGGATGGAGGTTTGTCTGAGTCAGTGATTTCTACGCTGTAGAAAGCTAGGAAATCTGCTTCTCGGAAGATCTACCATCCTATGTGGAAGACGTACATTGCATGGTGTGAGTCTCTTTGGCTTCATCCTCACTCCTTCTCAGTGGAACAGATCTTAACCTTCCTTAAACAGGGGACTGAACAGATATTGGCCTTGAGTACCTTTAAGGGCCAGGTATAGGCTTTGGCGATCTTTTTCCAACAACTTTTGGCCACGCACTCCCTGGTGCATACCTTTCTTGAGGGTGCCTGACATTTGGTTCTTTCAGTGCAGGCTCCGTTGCCGCCCTGGGATTTTAATGCAATGCTTTCAGCGCTACAGAAACCTCCCTTTGAAAATATTCGGGAGGTTTCCCTGCTTGCACTGCCCTAGAAGGTGGCCTTTTTTGGTGGCCAGCATCTCTGCACACAGGGTGTCGGAACTGGCGGCGTTATCTTGACGTTCACCGTATTGGTGATTCACAAGGATAAGGTGGTTCTTCGCCCCTGTCCATCATTCCTTTCTAAAATGGTCTCTGACTGTCATTTGAATGAAGACATTGTGTTGCCTTCCCTGTGTCCCAGGCAAAACATCCAAAGGAAATTTCCTTGCATGCCTTGGATGGAATTCAGACAATTAGGATGTACCTGGCAGCTACAGAGTCTTTTAGGAATTCAGACTCTCTTTATTTGTGCTCATGGATGGACCTCACAAAGGGTTGTCTTCTTCTGTGACCATTTGCAGATGGATCAGACTAGTGATCGACCGATGACGTTTTTTCATTACCGATGCCGATATTTTGGCCATCGCATATCGCTAGCATCAGAGGTCAGGTTCCTCCTTTCCCTGTCAAAGAGCACTCTACTAGGGCGCCTAAGTGTCTCCTGGGAATCCGTCATCAAGTGTCAGTGACGCAGGTTTTGCAAGGCGGCCATCTGGTCGTAGGTGCACACTTTTACAAAATTTGGCATCTGTGGACGCTTCGTTTGGCCGAAAGGTTTTTCTGGCTGCCGTTTAGAGGACCTGGTCCTCTTTGAGGGTGTATTGTTTTTTTCAGGTGAGCTCCAGTTGTTTATGGTTGAGCTTCATGTTATCTGGTTGGCTATGGTTAGCCTTGGGAATTTTGTTTTGTTTTTTTTTCCACCCCTCATGTTTAACATTGCTTTGGGACGTCCTAATGGTTAAGAAGAATCAGAAGCTGTGTCCGCCAATGAATGAAAGAGAAAATTGGATTTTTGACTTACCGTAATATCCATTTCTCTGATATTCATTGACGGCACCCACCCCTCTGTGGAGTTGGCTTTCTTCTGACACTGCTTGTAACAAAACTGAGTGCCTATAGCTGAGAGTGGGTGTATACCCCTGGGACTGCCCATAGGTGTAGTCAAGCTTTTTCCTGCCTAGTGTCCTACTACTGTAGGGGGCAGTATAATCCAATGGTTAAGAAGAATCAGGAGCTGTGTCCGTCAATGAACATCAGAGAAATGGATTTTATGGTAAGTCAAAAATCACGTTTTTTCGTGGACCTGTTTGTTTGCTGTGTTCACCACCCCTTCATTTGGACTGCATTTGGTGGTCCAGAAGATGAAATACTTTCTGTGTCCCTCAAAGAACAAAAAGAAAACAGGGTTTTTGTACAAGCTGTAATATATTTTTCTTAGAGTCAATTAAGGGACAAAGTTTCCACCTCTTTGTGTTTTATGATCATGCTCTCTGTACTGCTTTGCTACAAACTGAGACATGCTGGTACCAAATCCTGGGCTGGCCCAATGTATTTTTGGTTGCCATTGTCTCCAGAATCGACAGTATAACCCAAAGGTGGAAGACTTCCTGTGTCCCTCAATGGACTCTAAAATATATATTTTTTTCAATGTGTTTATTTAATTTTTCAAGTTTTAAGGACAGTATATTAGACAGATGTGTCAGAACATAGCACCTGAGTACAGTAAGCGATACAACATCTGTCATTAACAGTGTCCTGTCATCAATCAAAACCTTTTAAAACATGGAAACAAAGAAAGTTATCTATCTGGTGCTCAACAGGGGTAGACCAGTCAAAGCTAAGGATATACAATATGCGACTAGGAGAAATTAACAAAAAAAGGAGAAAAGAAAAGGTGGGAGAAAAAAAGAAAAAGTGGATAGGTTGAAGTAGAAAGATGATGGGGGTGGGGGGGGGGGGAGTAGAAGAAATGAAAAAGAAAAGAGATGTAGGGAGGGGTGGGAAAAAGGGGGGCACGATACAGGGGAGTATCGTATATTATCAATGACTGGGTCAATTACGGCCTGGATTAGACAGCTAGATTTGGACGGCAGTGAGGGTGAGGAGAGGGAAGAAATGAGAAATAAGATGTAGGGAGGGGTAGGAAAAGGGGGGACACGATGCAGGGGAGTATCGTAAGTTATCAACAGCTGGGTCGATGACGGCCTGGATTAGACAGCTATATTTGGATGGCAGTATGTGATCCAGGGGTTCCAGATTTTGTGAAATTTGGTATTGTTATTTGTGAGGATGCTTGATAACTGTTCATTCATGAAAAAGCTGTCTATTCAGAATTTAATTTCCGAGAGGTGGGTGAGTTTTTTTCAATGCCTTGGCTATGGTCATTTTAGAGGCTAAAAGGATGAAATTAGTAAGTTTGAACTGTATTTTTGTAACACCAGGAGGTGTAAAAATGCAATATTGCTAGCCAGGGTTCTCTAGAAAGGCAAATCCTGAACAACGTATGAAGAAGGGAAAGAACTTTAGACCAGAAGCGATTTAGCATTGGGCAGGTCCACCATATATGGAGAACGTCGGCAGTAGCCTGGCATCCTCTGAAACATAGGCCCAAATGTCCAGGGAACATATGGGCCAATCTGAAAGCTACAAGATACCATATGGTAAGTACCTTGTAATCTGACTCCAATGTAGTAACGTTAATAGAGCAGGACACGATAGTGGACCATGCTTTCTGCCAGTTTTTTTCTAATTTTTGTGCCCTCAAATCCTCCTATTATCTGGCAACATAAGAATGTGTGGATGGAGAGGGCAGTCTGTTGAGGTGGGATTGGACCAAGAAAATAAGTTTGGATGCTAGGGGAGAGTAGTGACAAGTGTGTTCAAAGGTCATTATTGAGGTGAGTGGGTCTTCGTCCTGGAGAAACAATATGATCCAGTGCTGAATTTGGGCATACTGAAAGAGTTCTGAAGAGGGCGCCTTGAAGCTTTGGAGGGTCACCCAGGGTAAGAAAAACCCCTTCTCCACTAGACCATATACCATATTAAGTTTTACGCGAGAAATACTTTTTTTTTCATTCATGTTTTGCTGTGATGTAGTATTACCGTATTACAAATATAATCATCTCTATATAAATATCTCTTGCTTATATTTATCTTATTCCCTGGCAGGCCACAGTGACCAAGCTGGGTCCTCTTCCTCGTATCCTGCGCGATGTGAATACAGCGCTCAGCAATCCATCCAGTATACAGAGCTCTGTCACAAGCGATCACTCTGCCTCCACCCCAAATGCCAGCAACAATATCTCTGTCGGCCTCCAAAAGATGGTAATAGAGAACGACTTAACTGGGTAAGAAGAGAAGGGATAATTTCTTGAATAAGCAGGTTATGGGTGTTACCCAGAGTCTCCCAGACATAACATCACCCTGCTGTTCTCCAGCAGTATATATCAGAGAATTTATAGACAGTCCACACAAAACTGATATATTCCAGTTAAAGTTAACAAGATCTCTCCCCTCCTCCTAAGCTATGTTCCTCTCATAACATTTCTGTTCACCTGCTGCATTCTCTGTAAATGTAGAAAAATCGGAATATCCACCATTAAGAGTTTTTTTGTAGTGGTCCCTCCATACACCTCTTTTGTGACAAAAATTACCTCAACTCATTTTTTTTTTTTTTTTACTTCCCTTTGCAAAAAAAAAAAAAGTTTACATTTTGTTAAATAATTAGTCATGTACATTTTTGCTTGTAGTAATTGGTCACATTCAACTAGACTTGCACACCGTAGCATTTATATCCACACTCTGTCCGCTTGTCAGCTTGGTTGCATGTAATGTGTCATGGCAAATGTTGATTGTCCAAGAACATGAAGGTACTCTAGATGATTATGGAAATAGAATAGGGTGGTTTCAAAAACCTTATACCTACTGTTATGTTTTTGGACATGCAAGATCTGCTTTTACATAAATCTCATGGCACCATGGTCATTAGGTAAAGTTAACAGATTTGACTTTATAACTGTACATGCTCAGGGATGCTCCAGATGCTTATTTAAATTTAAAGTGATATTAAAGGCTTGGCTTTAAAAACAAAAACAAACATGTCATACTTACCTGCTCTGTGCAGTGGTTTTGCACAGAGCAGCCCTGATCCTTCTCTTCTCGGGTCCTGTTCTGGTGCACCTGGCTTCTCCTTACTGCCGAGTGCCCCTAGAGCAAACCGCTTGCTCTAGGAGCACCCGAGCAAGCTCGCTCCCAAGCCGCTGCTCTGTGTGTCCATTCACACACACACAGTTGCGGCTCCCCCCCTCCTCATTGGCTCACTGGCTGTGATTGACAGCAGCGGAAGCCAATGGTGTCCACTGCTGTGTCAGCCAATGAGGAGGAGTCCCTGGAGAGCCGAGGCTCTCACACACATTGCTGCATCGAGATGGGGTTCAGGTAAGTATTAAGGGGATTGGGGGTGCTGCTGCACACAGAAAGTTTTTTTTTTTTAACTTTAATGCATTGAATACAGTAAGGTAAAATACCTTCTGCCTTTAGAACCACTTTAACCACTTTAAGACCGGAAGGATTAGCCCCCTTAATGACCAGGCCCTATTTTGCAATTCGGCACTGTGTTACTTTAACGGACAATTGCGCGGTCGTGCGACACCCAAATAATATTGATGCCCTTTTTTTCCCATAAATAGAATTTATAGGTATTTGATCACCTGTGCGATTTTTATTTTTTGCACCATAAACAAAAAAATAGCGACAATTTTGAAAAAAAAGCAATATTTTTCACATTCTGCTACATGACATTCTCAAAAAAAAAAAAATCAAAATGTTTTAATCTTTTAAATTTGTTTTCTGCTTCATATTTTTGGTAAAAAAAAATTGCACTAAGTGTATTTTGATTGGTTTGTGCAAAAGTTATCGCGTCTACTAACTACGGGAAAGATTTATGTCATTTTTATTGGTTTTTTTTTGTTTTTTTTTTTTTAGTAGTAATGGCGGCGATCTGTTATTTTTTGCAGGACTGCGACATTACGGCGGACAGATCAGACACCTTACTGACATTTTTGACACTTTTGGGGGTACCAGTACAGGGACATTACTACAGTAATCAGTGCTAAAAATATGCACGGGTACTGTAATAATGACACTGGCAGGGAAGGGGTTAACCCTATGGGGGATCAATGTGTTAAATGTGAGCCTAGGGGAGTGATTCTAACTGTGGGGGGGGGGCTTGTGAAATGACCATAGAGACATGTGATCCTATATAGAAGGATCACATGAGCTCTGTGATCATTTCAGGGAGAAGAACAGTCAGCTGTGTTTACAACAGCCAACAGTCCTTCTCTCTCAGCGGTGAGGGATCGCGGGTGTCAGGCGGCAATCCGAGCTGCCTGACCCGGGCATCGGCTTCCCCACTGCCGAGTGGGGGCATGAGCGTGCTGGCGGAGGCGTGCACTCACCCTCTAGCTTCCCGTGCGCGACCGACGTAGATCTATGTCGTTTTGCGCAGGAGAGCCACCCTGCCGCAGTAAAAATGGTTAAAGGCTAAGTCTGTGTTTTACATAAAGTTTCATGTTATTTATATGAAGCCTGGTTGTACACACCATATTTAAAATCCAACGCCCCTTTCAGGGTGCATCTTCATGCAGAAGTTTGTGATCTTTTGAATTTATTTAGACTGTGTTGGCAAAGCCACGTCATCCAGGTCTACATGTCCCATCTGCCTCTCCCTTCTCTCTAGTTCAAGCCGCATTTCCTCCCTCAGGTCCATACCTCCATATATACTTAAGGTTGGGGGAAAACATTGCAAGAGCTCCAGCTCTCACCTCCTGCATGCTTTTCAGGCTTCATTGCAAATAATAGTACATGCATATTGATCATTATATCAGTGTTGCTGCATATACTGTACTACTTTTTGCTTAAAGAGGTTGTAAACCTCAGAATTTAAAAAAAAAAAACACCTGAAAGACAAACACATAATGAGCTAGTATGCATCGCATACTAGCTCATTATGAAATACTGCAGGCGCCTCCACCAGGAAGTCACCACCTTCCCTAATAAAATGTAATTATACTGATCAAAAGGACGATAGCGGTGGAATGTTAAACGCCAGTTACATTGTATTTAACAATTTAATTAGTAGAAAGCAGGGAATACAGAGGCGGAAGGCCTGTCTCTGTAATTACCACTTTTATCCCAAATTCTGCTCAGCATGTGGGGAAACTAAAAATCTATTTAAATTTACATGCTGCTTAAAGCCAGCAGATTGGGAATGCCAGACTTAGACACGCCTGCTTTCTGAGAGATGCTTTTCATCTGTCCAGGGCATTCCATAAACTCTTTCTGTTTAGAAAGTGTTTGAAGAACTGTAAAATGTAAACATTCAACCAACCTGAAGGAAGAACTGTCTGTTACTTATAGATACCTATCTGTTTTCTAAACAGACTGTAGACAAATAATAGCTGCAATCGTGCAGGGTGGAAAAAGAGATGGCCTTTCTTTCAGACATTGGAATTGATTTACTAAAACTGGAGAGTGCAAAATCTGGTGCAGGTCTGAATGGAAACCAATCCGCTTCCAGTTTTTTCTGTAAAAGCTTAAATGAACAAGCTTAAGCTAGAAGCTGATTGGCTATCATGCATAGCTGCACCAGATTTTGCACTCTCCAGTTTTAATAAATCAACCCCATTGTGTACCTCGTCCATCTGAGTGAAATAAAAACCAATTTAAATATTCAGTGTATTTGTGGATCTGGTTCCTGATGCAACACAGACAGGCATTATTTAAGAGAAGTGAGATCCAGCGCAATTTTGCTTTTCAGGACTATTTTCCCATACTCATGTCCCAGTTACAGCTGCAGAGCATTTTCTGAGTGTAGGGAGTTTGGCTGACTTGTGTTACTAGCAGGTCGTCTGGTGTGCAATAATATATATTAGCCAGACTTCACCTTCCATTACACTGTTGGATTAGGGAATGCTGAGTGATTGGTTTCAAGTGGGTTAAGCCGCGTCACACATCGACTTAGAGAGAAATATCTTCACCTTTAGCTGCACTTTGTTGAGTGACCTAAAATTAGGTCTTTGGTGTGTGAAAATTAGGCAGAACAAGTTGTGTTTTTGGTGAAAAGTTTAATGATATGGTAGTGAGGCAGCAAATGTAACATAATTTTACTTGATCCCTCAGATGGCTGGCCAAAGAGTGGCAAATATCTTCCTGAGTATGATAGCAGGAGGTAGCTGCCCATCCTTAATCAGGTAGTAATAACACTGTAGTACCTGCCCTATATTGACAGCTTCAAATTTTGTTTGCTCTATAGCAGAGGAAAGGGGGACTTCCAAGGTTCAATTCACGTTAAAAAAATCCCCTGTAAATAATGCCTTTGTCTGCATCAGTATTTATTATTTAAGGCAGGGGGTCTCCAAACTTTCTAAACAAAGGGCCCTTTAGACTTTAGGGGGGTGGACTGTGGTCAGCAAGAGTAGAAAATGGTATCCGTGGAAAGAATAGTGCCCCATCAATGGTGCTCGTGAGAAAAGTAATGTCCCCCATTCTTGGTGCCAGTGGAAAAAATAGAGTCTCATCATTTGTGTCAGTGGAAGGAATAGTTCCTCATTTTTGGTGTCAGTGTGAAAATTAGTGTCCCAAGGGCCAGATAAAGGCAAACAAAGGGCCACAGTTTGGAGACTACTCATCTTAGGTGATGTTCAAAACCAGAAGTATTCCTTCTGTCTGGCTGTCTATGGCCATGCATAAAATTGTCTGAAGGAAAACTTATTTTATCTTTCTTTCGTTCATTGACGGACACAGCTCCACATCTTCTTGACTCTTAGGTTTATGCTGCCCCCTACAGGAGTAGGACACTAGATGGAAAAAAGTTTGACTACGCCTATAGGGCAGTCCCAGGGGGGGTATACTCCCACTTCCTGCTATAGATCTTCGGTTTTTATCTGCCTAGTCAGGAGTAAGGACCTAGTTTCTTGCTGGGATCTCTGGTCCTAGTATTTTTTTCTTTTTAGCTTCATTTATTATTTTCTGTTCCTGTGAGAACTACAATCAATTCTGTTCCTGTGAGAACTATAATCAACTGCTGGACTGGGCGACGGACTAGATATTCTAGATCCTTACGGTCTTCCCTATCAGGCCAGCAGGCACAACCCGACCTCAGCTCCACGCTAGGTCGGCCGCGACATAGCCCCACTAGACGGGGGGCTGGCTGGCGAGTAAACTCCTTGCGAGGATGCATAGCCCTGGTCACGACCTGAGTTGCAGCATGCCTCTGGCCCGCAGCACCCCCATTCCAAGATGGTGCAGTGGTCTGCCTGGAGCGGTGCCCGTCCGGTCCCAAGGTGTGGTGAGTAGTGTCCCCCCCTCCCTTCTGGTGGGCTTTTCGGGGTGGACTTGGGGGGGGGGGTGATCCTGGTGGGGGGGGCGTACGTAGGGGTCCCGGAAGCCGCGTGGGTGCAGCCATTTTGTTCTCTCTATCAATGGCCATTTTTGTGTCTTCCAGCAGCCATTTTCTTGTAGTTTCCCATTGCTATCACACGGCAGCTATGTTTTTGAAGCCTTTGGAGTAGTGAATCGGCAGTGGGCCTCTAGTGTCAGTTCCTGAAATTTTTCTTTCTCTCTGATTGCCGCACGGTGTGCAGCCTTGCACTCTTTCTGCTATAGTGGTAACCTAGTGCGCTTGGACTTGTGGTGCCGCTGGTGCAGCGGTGGGGGGGTTCTTTACAGCAATTTCAGAATGTTGTTGCTAGTCTCCAGGTTAACCCATGGAGTCCCCTGAGCACGTGTAACCACCTGGCCCCCTCTCAGAAGATTCAGGGCCCTCTAGGTCCCAGTCCGCCTTGTCTGCAATGACGGCGGTCCTGTAGTCACTAGTGTCCAAGGTAGATATGGCCCTCAAAAATAGGATGAGCAAAAAGCGTCCTCTGCCTTCACCAGCATTCTCTGTTCCCTCAGATTCTAAAGGTTGATTTGGCCGCTGTGGACGCGAGTCACCTTACTGGGTCTGCGTCCACGCACCCAAAGTGCTCTGATAATTAGGATGAATCCTCTTCCACTACAGCCGTGCATTAAAAGGCGCTAGTGGATGCACTGATTGTATCAGTGCAGGAAAAATTTTAAAATTGGAGGACACAGCTACGGCAGCTTCAGCTGCGCAGGTGCAATTTGGTACCTGCAATGGCCGCATTTTCGAGCGCATTGTCGCAAGTCAGTGGGATTCCCCAAAACGCACTGTCGGGGTACCTAAGCGTTTCGCTAGAAGGTATCCTTTTGAAAAGTCCCTGTTAAAGAAACTGACAGTACCACCTGTGGTGGACTCTCAGGTTTCCAGGTTGAATAAAGCCACCCTTCTCCTGGTGGGGGACTCTCCATTCTTTAAGGACCCATTTAACAAGAGAGCTGAATCTCTGATCCGATGCCTTTTTACCATGGCTGATTCCATTTTGCGGGCCGGTGTTTGCCATAATCTTGGTTTCCCAGACCTTAACAGAATCGGCTACGCTTCTGCACCAGGATTTGGAAGGGGGGACAACCTCCTCATGACCTGGCGGAGCTGGCAGGCCAGTTGGTCCAGGGGTTGCAGTATATCTGTGATGCCTCTCTGGATGCAGCCCCCTTAGCTTGCAGGGTGTCCATGACAGCGGTGACTTTGTTGCATGATATGGCTGAAATACTGGTCTGCAGACGAGCCTTCCAATCAGGTACTGACTGAACTCCTCTTTGTAGGAGACCGCCCGTTTGGAGCTTCCATGGAGAAGATCATTAAGGGTCTTACAGGGGGTAAGAGTACTCTGCTTCCGCAGGCTACCAGGAGCAAAGAGTCTTGTCGCAAACATGGTCCTTTCTTCTCGGCCCATAGGCGGTCCTTTCGTCCCTTGGGATCTAAGAACCAGGGTTAAAATCCAATCTTAACCCCGCAGGGGGTTCAAAGAGGGCCTGGCCTGGTAAGAGCGGGTTCCTCCAGGACCACAGACAAGTCCACCTCTGCTTCAAAGGGTGTCCTCATCGTTTCTGGGGTGGGGACGATGACTTTGCTTCTTTCCAGATCCGTGTACCTCCTTGATTCAAGACAAATGCGTCCACGAGTAGATTTGGTCCGATTACAAGATCGAGTTCGGTCATTGCCTCCTGCATGGTTCTTCCCCTCCAATCTGCGCTTGTCCCAGATTGCCTACGAGGTCTTCTTGGGGCAGTACAGGATCTGCACCCACATGGGATCATTGTACCGGTTCCAGAATTGTAAAGCTTTTAGGGGTTTTATTCAAACCTATTTTACTGTTCCCAGGAAGGAAGGAAGGTCCGTCCAATCCTGGACCCCAAGGCCTTGAATTGCTTTGTGCGAGTTCAGAAATTTCCGGATGGAGTCCACTCCCATGGTAGTCGCATCCCTTTATCAAGGGGATTTTCTGGCCTCTATCGACATCAAGGATGCTTAACTTTATTTGCCAACCTATGTCGGGCATCAGCATTTCCTTCATTCAGCATTTCCTTCATTCAGAGGAGAAACTCCAGAAGTTGCAGGATGTGATTCGGCTCCTGTTGTCCAACTGACGGTCATCTCTCAGAACCTGCATGTAAGTGCTGGGCCTGATGGTCTCCACCTTTGAGGCTGTTCTGTTTGCTCAGCTTTGAGAAGCTGGTCCTGAATCACCTGACTGCGGGTCTACCACCTACACTGGACCCACACCAGTATGCCTATCGCCCGAACAGGTCAACTGAGGATGCAGTTTCTACAGCTCTTCATTCTGCTCTCACCCACCTGGATAAGAGTAACACATACGTCAGAATGCTGTTCATTGACTTTAGCTCTACATTCAATACAGTCCTCCCCACTGTATTGATCACTAAGCTCAGTGAACTGGGTATCTGCACCCCTATTTGCAGATGGATTCTGGACTTTCTCACCAACAGACCTCAATCTGTTAGGTTGGGAAACCAGGTATCCTCAACCCTCATTCTGAACACTGGCATACCACAGGGCTGTGTTCTGAGCCCACTGCTCTACTCCCTGTTCACCCACGATTGTGCTCCTCTGTATAAATCCAACATCTTTATCAAGTATGCAGATGACACCACCGTGGTCGGCCAGATCGAAAACAATGACGAATCGGCCTACAGGGAAGAGTTTCGTAATCTGGCAGTATGGTGTGCCACCAATAACCTGACTCAACGCCACAAAGACCAAAGAGCTTATTGTGGACTTCCGGAAATCCAACAGCGGGAGACATCTACCAGTCAACATCAATGGAACCGAGGTAGAGCGAGTCTCCAGCTTTAAGTTCCTGGGAGTTCACATCTCTGAGGATCTGTCCTGGCAGCAGAACACGTCAGCTCTGGTAAAAAAAGCACAACAACGCCTGTACTTCTTGAGATGTCTCAAGAAATCTCATCTGTCCCCGGGGATTTTAACGAGCTTCTACCGCTGCATCATTGAGAGCATCCTGACCTACTCCATCACTGTATGGTACGGAAGCTCCACTGTGTGTGAACGTAAAGCATTGCAAAGGGTGGTCAAAACCGCTCAACGCATCACTGGCACTCAACTACCTGCCATTGAGCACCTTCACCACAGTAGATGTCTGCGCAGAGCTCACAACATCATCAAGGACCCTTCGCATCCCAGTCATAAACTGTTTAACCTCCTTCCATCACGAAGGAGATACAGAAACTTGCGCACCAGAACCAGCAGGTTCAGGGACAGTTTTTTTCCATCCACCATCATACTACTGAACTCAACACTACACCGTTAATCCCTACAAAACAAACACAAACAAAAGACTGCGTATGCCCTCTGTACTATACGTGTACATACTACATAGTATATCTTTTCACTTCTCAGTACATCTGCACTATTTATATTTGTATGTATCTTTATCATTACGGTACATTCTGCCCAACATTTCACACTCATCTGTGTATGTAGTGTATGTGTATGTATGTATGTGTATATGTGTATATATATATGTATATGTATGTATGTATATATATATGTATATGTGTGTGTATATATATTTTTTAATTTGTAAATATGCTAGATGGTTATCTGCACTCTTGTACGACTGCTACATTTTGCATTTCTGGTAGATGCTAAACGGCATTTCGTTGCTGTGTACCTGTACTATGCAATGACAATAAAGTTGTATCTATCTATCTATCTATCTATCTATCTATCTATCTATCTATCTATCTATCTATCTATCTATCTATCTATCTATCTATCTATCTATCTATCTATCTATCTATCTATCTATCTATCTATCTATCTATCTATCTATCTATCTATCTATCTATCTATCTATATCAGATATCTTCAAAAGGAGATTCTTGCCAAATGGAACAAGAATCCACAGTCTCTAGATAATCTGATCCTGTTGAACCGGGGTGCGAGGGAGTCCCTGATCAGGTGGCTCCGCTCTCCGGCGATTCAACAGGGAAAATCCTTTCTCCCCCCTGTACTGGACAGTGTTTACCACGGATGCCAGCCTATCCGGGTGGGGAGGTGTCTTGGGCACAGATTGTGCTCAGTGGGTTTGGACTCTGAAGGAGTCCAGCCTACTGATCAATATCTTGGAAATTCAGGCGATCAGGCTTTTCCTGACCCAATGGACGGATCGATTTGGTGATGTTGGTTCTTCAGAAACCGCCTTTTGAACATTTTCGTGAGCTTTCTTTGCTTACTTTTGTCGCAGAAGGTGGATTTCTTGGTGGCTATTACATCTGCGCACAGGGTGTCGGAGTTGGCTGCACTGTCTTGTCGTTCTCCTTACCTGGTGGTTCATAGAGTGAAACAAAGTGGTGCTTCGTCCCTGCCAGTCGTTCCTTCCTAAGGTCGTCTCTGGTTTTGATTTAAATGAAGATATTGTGTTTCCTTTCTTGTGTCCTAAGCCTAAGCACCCTAAAGAGATTGTTTTGCATTCTTTGGATGTGGTTCGGGTGATCAGGGTAGACCTGGCAGCGACTGAGTCATTCCGGAAATCTGATTCCCTATTTGTGGTTTCCCTTGTGTGTATTTATGGATGAACCCCGTAAGGGGCTGGCTGCGTTTGATGCGACCATTTCCAGATGGATCAGACAGATGGTGGTGCAGGCCTTCACCAGCTCCATTCTCAGTTGACGACTCCTAAGTGGAAATGCGTCGGAGGGGGCTAGCTGCGACATCTCACGTCACGGACCGTTCTGCAGGCGGCCGTTCACATTCTTGAGCTTGATTTGCGTTTGTTTGTCCTGATTGATGTAAGTAGCCATCTTTTGTTTGAATAAAAGTATTGAAGGTAATGCACTATTAGTCCCTTTTACTTCTACTGGGTACCTGTGTTGTGGATCTTGCTCCTTACATTGCCGGAATTTCACTACTGCAAAGCGGACCAGCTTCCAGGCTTCCTCGCGGAACTCCCTGTTCTGTAGCAGTCCAAGCTCGAGTCTCCCTGCTTTCTGGTAAGCATCCATCTTTACCACCAATTGTCATCATATCAACATCAAATAAGTTCGGAAGCCTTTCTTAAAGGTTTTTTTGCGGTAAGGGGCCACCTTGACTAACATTAAGGACCGTATATAGGAATACGCTTACCCTCACAGAGTGGCACAGAACACTCGTTTTACTTTTGAAGTTTTTTACACTTCACAATTTTGAGAGACTTGTGTTTTTTAATTTTTTGTTTCATACCCACCAACACGGATTTATTCACAAGACTGTATATGTTTTTGCACCTATTTGGATATGTGCTAATCATGAAATGTTATGTTTATGATTTTTATTCATATATTAGGTTAGCGCACTACTTATTCTTTTCATTTATTATCACTTCATTTTTCTAGTGCTGCTTTCCGTTCCCAGCACTCATAATTTGCGCACCTTTCACTTTCACCACTACTCTATTAAGGCTCAGGATCCTCCTTTCCCTGTTAAAGTGCATTCTACAAGGGCACTTAGTGCCTCTTGGGCCTTCCATCATCAGACATCAGTGGTGCAGGTTTTCAAGGTGGCCACTTGTTTGTCAGTGCACACTTTCACAAAATTTTATAAGGTGGATGTGTTGGCATCTGCAGATGCTGCCTTTGACCGCAAGGTTTTGCAGGCCACTGTTGGAGAGGATTAGTCCTCTTTGAGGGTGTATTTTTTTGTCAGGTGAGCTCCAGTTGTTCCTGGTTGAGTTCCTGTTTTACCTGGTTGGCTACGTTTAGCCTTTAGGAAGTGTGTTTATTGCTGTGTTCTTCCCACCCCTTATGTTAACACTGCTTTGGGACATCCTAAGGGTCAAGAAGATGTGGAGCTGTGTCCGTCAATGAACGAAAGAGAAAACTGGATTTTTGTCTTACCGTAAAATCCTTTTCTCTGATGTTCATTGACTTACACAGCACTCACCCCTGTATTTAGTTGGGTTATGTTCTTCTAACACTGCTTGTTACAAAACTGAAGACCTATAGCAGGAGGTGGGAGTATACCCCCTGGGACTGCCCTATAGGCGTAGTCAAACTTTTTTTCCACCTAGTGTCCTACTCCTGTAGGGGGCAGCATAAACCCAAGGGTCAAGAAGATGTGGAGTTGTGTCCGTCAATGAACATCAGAGAAAAGGATTTTACGGTAAGACAAAAATTCTGTTTTTTTCTAAAGCAGCCAATCAGATTCTACCATTAGTTCCTTTACACTACACTGGGAACATGAAAGAGAGAGTCTCAAATAATTTTTCTTGTTTAGGCCCATTATGGCAGCACCTTGTTGTTTGATATGATGTAATGGTCCAGGGTCACATTGACACCTTGTCTCCCTTTGTTTATCTATCTCCCTGTAGTCTGATAGATTTCACCCGGTTACCCTCTCCAACACCTGAAAACAAGGACTTATTTTTTGTCACAAGGTCTGCTGGAGTCCAGCCCTCACCAGCACGAAGCTCCAGCTACTCGGAGGCCAATGAACCTGATGTGCAGATCACGAATGGCAGCAAGAGCCTGTCTATGGTGGACCTACAGGACAATCGGGTACTGGATGTTGGTACCAACACATCAGGGATTGGAGACTCTCTGAATGACAGTCAGACATCTTTTAGTCAGCTTCAGGCGATATGGACCGCACGGACACCACAGGGTAATATAATGACCATGACAACAGCCCGAAGAACAGGCCAAACACCAACCACTCCAAATGCAGATGCCACATTGGGTAGGCCACAGCTCCTGGCACCTCTATCATTCCAGAACCCTGTGTACCAAATGGCAGCAGGTTTGCCAGTATCACCACGGGGTTTGGGAGACTCTGGTTCCGAATGTCATAGTTCACTTAGCTCCCACAGTAACAGCGAGGACTTGGCAGGGAGCAAACATGGCTTTATTAACCCTGGAAGTAGCGAGGAATTCAGTAGGCGATCTGGGGACATGTCACGTAGGCAATTATCTTTGAATGAAAAAGCTGGACAGCCCACAATGCCACGGCAGAACAGTTCGGGTCCTCAAAGGAGAATAGACCAGCCACCTCCTCCACCACCCCCACCAATGACCAGAGGAAGGACACCACCAACGTTACTCAATACAGCACCTTACCCTAGGCCATCAAGTGGCAGTATGATGTCCTCGTCACCAGACTGGCCTGGCAGTGGAGCCCGAATGAGGCAGCAATCCTCGTCGTCTAAAGGGGATAGTCCAGAGATGAAGCAGAGAACAGTGCACAAACAGGTAGGTGCTTTGATATCCACGTTACTTATAAAATATTTGATTGATGCAAATATACTGTTTTAGAAAGGCTGTTGATTGCGACCATAGCCCAGCATAAATACTGACTGTTTTCATCAGGCTTGGTCATGTTGTGTCTGTCTAATATCTAGAAGTTTAAGCCTTCTGGGAAATGTAGTTCATCAGCAGCTCTGGGCCTGCCTGATCAAACATAATAGGAGCTATATTTCCTTAGCAGCTGAGGAGCCAAATTCCCAGTGTTTTTTAGTTGTAGCTTTTCAGCAGTCGGAGGGAAGCTGAGGCTTTGATCTTTATCCTATGTTCTGGTAGTCCTCAGAAGGCTGTCCATTGGTTTGATATTTATCTGGACTGGACCTCCAGTCTTTTGAGTTAGAGATTTCTTGTAGTAGGTCTGTAGGTATTTTCAATCGTAGTCTATTTCAGCAATACATGTGTGACCCACAGAAGCTTCCAAATCCAGTGATCCTTCTCAGTTAGCGTTCTCCAACTAGTGCCGGTGGTTCTTTGGGCCCTCTAATTTTGCACTTGTCAGCCTTTCAGCAGATGTTCATTATATATTATATACTTCACATTTTAAAGAAATCAAGAAGAGGCTTACCATGTACAGCACAAAATGGTTTAACATGAGTGAAGGGTATACCAGAGACCCTCAAATTGTACAAAAGCTGCAGGTGAAAACCTTATTTCCTTATTGCTTATAATATAATGGTAAGATTGGAGAATATACAGAAACCTTAAACTTCTAGGATCATTGAATGGTAGGAAAACAGAACAATTGCAGCATAATGTGTTAGTGTATAAAAAATTTATAAAATATCTGCGTCTAAATGCCGTTAAATTTCTGAGGGTAAAAATATAAATAAATCTTTTGGATATTAAATGACAACAATGTTACTGCTGGGACTGCACCATTGGAAAGTGGAAGCAGGGTAAATATTAGCCATTTACAGCTGTCATCACAAGCGGAGATGTTGTGCTTGTGGAGGTTGTTGCAGGATTTTGAGGGGCAAAATGTAAAGCAGTAGACCTGACACTGCAGTTGGGAAAGCGAAATAGTGCCAGATGACATCTTATCATTTTCAGCTGGCATCTTCTGGCCCTACTAAAGAAGTGACATCACTAGAGCGCTAGCCAGATAGGGATCCTGAGCTATCCATCAGTTTACAGACTGTGTTTTTTAAGTCAAGGAAGACCCATCAAATTCAGAAATTGATGATCAGTATGGCAGCTAGGAGTGGAGATGCTAAAGACTCACAACCCTATATGGTAATTTGGCAGCAAATTTTTGCGTTTCTTTTTCTATACGCTATATACATTTACTGATGGTTTTCTGTCTGAAATTATTTATTGAATTTTAAATAATCTGTCGATTTCCACTTTTTGCATAGGATGACCGCTGTTTTTTAAAATAAAGTTTTTCAGGGTGAGCAGAAATTACAGCATTGTCCCGGGAATGCAGAGATGTAGACTAATCTAGAGAGCTCAAGATACTTCTGGGTGTCTGCAATGTCATTACTTCTGCTGTAATTGTGTTGTGACATGATGACTATGTACAGCGACAAATCCTTCCCTGACCAAACACCTTTTACCCTTCCACTGTTCCAGCAGTTTTAATTGAGTAGGTGATAGAAGCGAAGTATCACCAATGAATCTTGCAAAGCCTGTTATAAGAGGACCATTATCTGCTTCTTAATGGATTTAAGTGCCATTTTATTTCTATTACAGTCTGTCAGAGTACAGATGATAACTATATAGGTGAGAAGCTGTTGTCAGAAAAGCAGCCGTTTCTCTGTCATTTCAATTGGATTTCAAGGTCATTCATGCAGAAAGGAGAAAGGCAAGAGCTTCCTTCACCTGGCTCAAAAATCTCCACCAGTATTGCAGTGCAACCTACAATATTCAATAGTGAACTGAATGTAACCAATTAGTGTACATGTCCTACAACACCAAACAGGAGAAAAACTATCTATATGCTTTGTTCTCAAAATCACCCTCCCCAGAAGGGCAACCATTGAAGCCATGTTAGGGGTACAGTCAGGGGCAGACTGACTATTAGGGCACTCGGACACTGCCCAAGGGCCCGGGACTGGTAGGGGGCTCCATCAGGGCTGCCAACCTCAGTAAATTCAGGGACAGCTAGTGCAGATTTTTACCTCTGTCCCTGAAAAGTTTGTTACAGTCATCAATTTTCTAAATCCAGAGGCAATAGCTCTCAACTTCCTGTTCAGCCAATGGGAATACAGTGTACTTGCCCCATTCCCCAGCGTGGCTTATTTGACTTTAGAATAATAGATGGCGGCAGCTGGAGGACAAGAGAGGGAGGAGGGTACACAGCCTGCAGTATGGGATGGGCTGCAGCCTGCTTGAAGGTAAGCTGGGGTGAGCTAAATGTAGTTTTGTCAGTGGCTTACTCTGGTGAGCAGGGGGGGGGGGGGGGGCGCAAGGCTGTGTTCCCTCTACAAGGGCTTCTGTCTCTGAGGCTGTAAGATCGATTTTCTGTGTGAGAAGTGCACTGCTTCTGGAGGAGGGAGATGTTCTGAACTTCTCCCCAAATCTCTGCTACACCTCCCTACTCATAACCTCCCCACCAGTACACAGGCACAGTCTCCTCCTCTCCTGCATTACCACCTAATGTGTCTGTGAGATGCTGGAGCACTACAAGTCACAGCATGCCAGGAGATGGGGCAGCAGGAGTGTGTTAGATCAGCCTGATTTTTAGATAAAAGGTGCTGGTGTGTGTCTGTGTGTGTATACTTTGCGTCTGTGTACAGTTGTGCTCATAAGTTTACATACCCTGGCAGAATTTATATTTTTCAGAGAATATGAATGATAACACCAAAACTTTTCTTTCACTCATGGTTAGTGTTTGGCTGAAGCCATTAATTATCAATCAACTGTATTTACTCTTTTTAACCTCCCTGGCGGTATGATTCTTTTTGATTTTAGGTGCTGAAAGCGGTACAATTATTTTGCATGTAATTCTTAAGAATGAGCAGCCCAAACCAACTATTTACATATGATTTTTTTTTACTGTGCGTTCTTCTTTATAACATCTCGGGTATGATAATGTTTGAAACACAAAATCATGAATTATAATATAATAAATGACTATAAATAAGTTAAAGTATGTATGTATATATATATATATATATATATATATACACATTTATATATATATATACAGTACAGACCAAAAGTTTGGACACACCTCATTCAAAGAGTTTTCTTTATTTTCATAACTATGAAAATTGTAGATTCACACTGAAGGCATCAAAACTATGAATTAACACTTGTGGAATTATATACATAACAAAAAAGTGTAAAACCACTGAAAATATGTCATATTCTAGGTTCTTCAAAGTAGCCACCTTTTGCTTTGATTACTGCTTTGCACACTCTTGGCATTCTCTTGATGAGCTTCAAGAGGTAGACACCTGAAATGGTCTTCTCAGTCTCCTGACCTTAATATCATTGAGGCACTCTGGGGAGATCTCAAGCATGCAGTTCATGGAAGACAGCCCAAGATTTTACAGGAACTGGAGGCTTTTTGCCAAGAAGAATGGGCAGCTTTACCATCTGAGAAGATAAAGAGCCTCAGCCACAAATACCACAAAAGACTTCAAGCTGTCATTGATGGTAAAGTGGGATATACACGGTATTAAGAACTGGGGTATGTAAACTTTTGATCAGGGTCATTTGGGTAGTTTCTGTTGTCATTATGATTTAAAAAGAGTAAACACAGTTGATTGATCATAAATGGCTTCAGCCAAACACTAACCATGAGTGAAAGAAAATTTTTGGTGTTATCATTCATATTCTCTGAAAAATGGCCAAGAAATCATAATTTCTGCCAGGACATGTAAACTTATGAGCACAACTGTATGTATACTGTGTCTGTGTATATGTATACTGTATGTGTGTGAATGTCTATGTATACTGTGTGTGTGTCTATTTATATGTATACTGTGTGTCTGTGTATATGTATACTGCGCGTGTATGTCTGTCTGTGTATATGTATACTGTGTGTGTGTCTGTCTGTGTATATGTATAATACTGTGCGTGTGTGTGTGTCTGTGTATAATGTATACTCTGCGTGTGTCTGTCTGTGTATATGAATAATACTGTGTGTGTGTCTGTGTATAATACTGTGTGTGTGTGTGTGTGTGTGTGTGTGTGTGTGTGTGTATACTGTATGATTCATGAGTACCCACTGCTGCTACCGAAATCTACCAATCGACTTCTATTGAACAGACATGCTGGATTAAGCCGCTCAATCAGCTGCTGTTTTGCCACCGTCCACAGAGAGGAGAAAAATGCCTGCAAAAATCCACTTGTTGCCATTTGGAGCCAGCTGACTGGTTAACTGCTGAGCTTGGCCACGGATCAGGCTGAAGGCAGGTCTGGATGCACACCTGTGCAGTAATATCATGGCACACATCAAACAGCTTTTATTCACCTGCCCCACTGCCCGATCTGAGGGCAACCACAGCAGTTCACCACTCAGCCGGCTGCACAACTGCACATGCAAGGTTCAGAGCCAGTAACAGGTGATTCTTTCCTGCCAGCCGCCTGCCACACTAAGGACAAAGGTGAAAAGGTGTGTGTAGGGGGACATTGATATAAGGTGGAACTCTGAACAGAATCACGGAGTTAGAAAAAGGATCACGCCCTTGTGTCAGTGTTTTGTTGAACCACCTTTGCTTTAATTGCAGCCTTTAGGCCCCTTTCACACAGGCGGACCGTTCAGATCCGCCTGTCCGTTTTTTTGGCGGTCCCCCCATGCATTCCTATGGGGCATCGGATGTCAGCGGATACATGTCTGCTGACATCCGACCCGATCCGATCCGTCAAATCTGGACGGATGGAAACCCTATTTTCCATCCGTCCAGCGGATCGGATGGGATCGGGTGAGAACGGACTGACGGTCCGTTGACATCCGATTTTCCCCATAGAGATGCATAGGGAACTAACAGCTGTGTCTCCTCACACAGCGCGGAGACACAGCTGTCCTCCTGCTGCTCAGCGGGGGATCGGCGGCTTGATCCCCCGCTGAGAAAAACGGATTCCGTCCAAAAGACGGAGTGTGTGAAAGGAGCCTTAGTCTGTTGGGAAATGTCCTTTGCACATCTAGACTTTGCAATAGTTGCCCACTCTTCTTTACAGAACTGCTCAAGTTCAGATAAGTTAAGTTTGATGATGATCATTTCAAAGATTTTCAATGTGGTTTAAAGCGGAAGTAAACCGCTGGATGTCTTTTTTTTTTTCTAACTTGCAAGGTAATGTCATAATGTGCTAGCATCGCATACTAGCACATTAGGTTAAACTTTCCTGAAAACAAAGCATTCCTGCGCCGTGCTGTCACTGTTGCAGGCACTTCCCATCTACACCCAGTCCTCCTTCCGTGTTCGTGGACAGCGGCCAGTCACAAAGTGGGAGCCTCCGTTTACGGCACAGGACTCTGAAGGTACCGCCCGGATGTACTTTCTTTCTGAGTGCATGTGCCAGTGATGTCACCGGCTGCATGTACAGTAATTATCTCCTTAACAGTGCACGTTTAGGAGATATTTACAGTACCTATAGGTAAAAGAGTTTACTCCCACCTTAAGTCTGGTCCCTAACTAAGCCATGCAAGGACATTCACCTTTTCCTCCTTCAACCACTGAGTGGTCATTTTTGCTGTGTGCTTTGGGTCATTGTCATGTTGGAAGGAAAACCTTCTTCCCATTGACAACTTTCTGGCAGAGGGCAGCAGATTTTCCTTAGAATTTGAAAGACATTTTGTCCCATCCATTATTCTTCTATCCTGACAAGTGCCCCAGTCCCTGCTGCAGAGAAACACCCCCATCACAGGATATTACCACCTCCATGCTTTACTGTAGGAATTTTAGTCTCATCTGACCAAAGCTCCTTTTTCCATGCGGCTTCAGAATCTTTCAGGTGCGTTTAAGGTGGTCATACGAGACTAAAATTGAATTATTTGGCCCCAACACAAAACGATTTCTGGCGGTAGTCCAATACAGCTCGCCATCCAAATAACACCAATCCTACAGTAAAGCTTGGAGGTGGTAATATCCTCTTATGAGGGTGTTTCTCTGCAGCAGGGACTGGATCACTTGTCAGGATAGAAGAAAATATGGATGGGGCAAAATACCCTCAAATTCCTGAGGGAAATTTGCTGCTCTCTGCCATAAAATTGTTAATGGGAAGAAGGCTTACCTTCCAATGTGACATTGACCCAAAGCACACAGCAAAAATGACCACACAACGGTTGAAGGAGAAAAAGGGGAATGACCTTGCATGGCCCAGTCAAAGCCCAGACTTAAACCCCATTGAAAATCTGTGGAATGACTTGAAGACTGCAGTCCACAAATGGTCACAATCAAAAATAACTGAACTTGAGCAGTTCTGCAAAGAAGAGTGGACAAATATTGCAAAGTCCAGATGTGCAAAGTTAGTTCAGACATATCCCAACAGACTAAGGATAGGAATTAAAGCAAAAGGTGGTTCAACAAAATACTGACTTAAGGGGCGTGATCCTTTTTCAACTCAGTGATTCTGTTTTTTATTTATTTTTATTTTTTTCTAACATGTTGGTGTTCTGTCTTTCACTTGGATGCTAAAAGTTGCACTAGTAAACACAGCAGAATAAAACAAAAATGATGTCTGTCTTCATTTCAGGCTGCAAAGCAACAAAATGTGAATATTTTAAAGGGGAGTGATTATTTTCTATACCCACTGTATAATGTACATAGACCTGACCAAGGTGTTCATTGTGTCAACAGTTGCTGGTTTTAATGAAGTTCCTCTGTAACCTTGGGGTACAAGGACTGTGGTATACAGTATGTTTGCATAGTATTGTATATAGCAGATGCAGATTCAGTTTAATCTCCCACTGGCCATTCCCATTGTTCACTGTGGTGCGCTTTGCGCACGACAGGTCATAATCTTTCTGATAGCGGCCCAGTGCATTATTTTTCCTAGGGGCCCATGATTATTATTATTATTATTATTAATATTATACATGATTTATACAGTGCCAACAGTTTGCGCAGCGCATTACAACATGAGGGCAGCCTGTACAGTTCCAATACAATTCAATACAGGAAGAAACAGAGAGTCCTTCTTGTTAGATGCTGTTAAGGTGACACTGCCAATTAGAGGCTCCTGGTGCCTTTACTGGGTCACCAGCTAGAAGTCTCCTGCCACTCTGTATGTCGCCAAACTCAGTGCCCCCTCTGCATGTCATAAATATAACTGCCGCGTGGCGGCCATCTGTAAGCCTGGGAGTTCCACAATCTTCCTTTGCCCAGGGGCCCCATGAGTTGTCAGTCCACCCCTGGATACAGTGTACTTTATAGACTGTACTAGAATTATTCTATGATCCTGTGCAGTGGTCGAACATGTTACTGAACCAATATTCTATGCATACAGCCCAATAGAATTGTATTGTATTATGGTCATGTACAGTGGTCAGTTATGTTTTGGGAGTAGTTGTATACAGTGTAATATAGGGTAGACAAACTGGCACTCCTTCTGTTTTTTTATCTATTGAACAAGCAGTGCAAGTTATCAGGTGCACAGCTCTGTTGACACAGTTCCCATAATTCCAAGGGTCCTCCTTTCACTGAGTGTATGGTATGGGTCTTTGAATCAAAAGACCGGGGATAAAGATAAGTGGGCGGTGATTACGCTCAGAGGAGGAATAAAGTGAAGATACGTGCTGCTGCTGCTGTGTGCATACATACATACAGTGCCTTGCGAAAGTATTCGGCCCCCTTGAACTTTTCAACCTTTTGCCACATTTCAGGCTTCAAACATAAAGATATAAAACTGTAATTTTTTTGTGAAGAATCAACAACAAGTGGGACACAATCATGAAGTGGAATGAAATTTATTGTATATTTTAAACTTTGTTAACAAAAAACTGAAAAATTGGGCGTGCAAAATTATTCAGCCCCTTTACTTTCAGTGCAGCAAACTCTCTCCAGAAGTTCAGTGAGGATGATCCAATGTTGACCTAAATGACTAATAATGATAAATAGAATCCACCTGTATGTAATCAAGTCTCCGTATAAATGCACCTGCACTGTGATAGTCTCAGAGGTCCGTTTAAAGTGCAGAGAGCATCATGAAGAACAAGGAACACACCAGGCAGGTCCGAGATACTGTTGTGGAGAAGTTTAAAGCCGTATTTGGATACAAAAAGATTTCCCAAGCTTTAAACGTCCCAAGGAGCACTGTGTAAGCGATAATATTGAAATGGAAGGAGTATCATCAGACCACTGCAAATCTACGAAGACCTGGCCGTCCCTCTAAACTTTCAGCTCATACAAGGAGAAGACTGATCAGAGATTCAGCCAAGAGGCCCATGATCACTCTGGATGAACTGCAGAGATCTACAGCTGAGGTGGGAGACTCTGTCCATAGGACAACAATCAGTCGTATACTGCACAAATCTGGCCTTTATGGAAGAGTGGCAAGAAGAAAGCCATTTCTTAAAGATATCCATAAAAAGTGTCGTTTAAAGCTAGCCACAAGCCACTTGGGAGACACACCAAACATGTGGAAGAAGGTACTCTGGTCAGATGAAACCAAAATTGAACTTTTTGGCAACAATGCAAAACGTTATGTTTGGCGTAAAAGCAACACAGTTCATCACCCTGAACACACCATCCCCACTGTCAAACATGGTGGTGGCAGCATCATGGTTTGGGCCTGCTTTCCTTCAGCAGGGAGAGGGGAAGATGGTTAAAATTGATGGGAAGATGGATGGAGCCAAATACAGGACCATTCTGGAAGAAAACCTGATGGAGTCTGCAAAAGACCTGAGACTGGGACGGAGATTTGTCTTCCAACAAGACAATGATCAAAACCTAAAGCAAAATCTACAATGGAATGGTTCACAAATAAACATATTCAGGTGTTAGAATGGCCAAGTCAAAGTCCAGACCTGAATCCAATAGGGAATCTGTGGAAAGAACTGAAAACTGCTGTTCACAAACGCTCTCCATCCAACCTCACTGAGCTCGAGCTGTTTTGCAAGGAGGAATGGGCAAAAATTTCAGTCTCTCGATGTGCAAAACTGATAGAGACATACCCCAAGCGACTTACAGCTGTAATCGCAGCAAAAGGTGGCGCTACAAAGTATTAACTTAAGGGGGCTGAATAATTTTGCACGCCCAATTTTTCAGTTTTTTATTTGTTAAAAAAGTTTGAAATATCCAATACATTTTGTTCCACTTCATGATTGTGTTCCACTTGTTGATTCTTCACAAAAAAATTACAGTTTTATATCTTTATGTTTGAAGCCTGAAATGTGGCAAAAGGTAGAAAAGTGCAAGGGGGCCGAATACTTTCGCAAGACACTGTACATACATTTGTTTATAAAGAGAGAGGGAATCGGCGCTTAATTTCTAAAAATGGTGGACCACAGATAAGACTGTAAATATATAATATTGGCCAACGTGGAATGAAGAACAACAATAAATGTAAAAAGGATGAGTATAAAAAGATATTATTGAAAAATCAATCCTAAGTAAGAAGTGTTGAAAGATATTAAAAGATAGTCCAATAAGTGTTAAATACAAATGTTGACCATAAATGATGATATAAGGCAATAAGAATAAAAAAACAATCCTGGTATAACAATGTGAACAATATATAAAGTGCTGAAGTGCTAATAAATAAATCAATTAAGTGATCAGTGCCAAATATAAATAATATAAGTGGTTGAAAACACTATTGATGATGACTGTGGGCAACAGATGGGTTGTACAATGCAGGTGATGAATAGAATCAATATCCTGTGCAAGTGAAAGTGCAAATAATGATCAATAGTGCAAAATATTGCTCAATAGTGCAAAATGTAGACCAGCAAAAATGCTGTGAGATGTCTAGAATGAGTAAACGCAAAAACAATTATAGCACAAAGTCCCAAATAAATATGTGCACAAACTAAGGTGCTATTAATAACAAGTGAAGATAATAAAAGTTCATTGGTGATCCAGTGGCTATGTTAAAAGAAACACTTCTGGTGACAGCCAAGTGCGATTTATTCGTGAGCTTTGAATCCAAATTAAGTGCAATGGCCGCTCACCTCCATTAACACTCAAATGAGCGTTTTGGTGTAATCAACCACCATAGGGGACCTCCAGATATTCTCCAATAATATAAGGGCTTACAGATGTGAAAAGGTCTTTAAAAATATAATGCCCTATAGATATTCCTTTCCCTTCTAAAGGATCATCACTCTGGCAGATGAGGATCAATATTCTTAGTAGATTCCTGGGACCATTTTTAGAAATTAAGAGCTGATTCCCTCTCTCTTTATATCCTTTTAGTATGTTGTGACACTACTGAATCAGCTGCTGATTTCTGGTGTTCCACCAATACTCCATTTTCTGACCCCACATTGTTCTGTACCTCATTGGTAGCGCATTGGTTCCCCTCTTCTTTTGTCTTTTTTCATACATTTTGATGTTTATCTCGAGAGGGAGCATTTAGAGGGTCTCCAACATACAGTGGGGCAATGGCGAATGAAAGTAGACACCTTGCTAGATTTCTTTAAACAATAGAAGATACTTTTAATGATGGGAAGAAGGACTAGAATTTTTAAAAAATCCTTAATCGTGAGTTTAGTATCACTTTAAGGGCTTCGTGCAGGTTGTCCCACTTATTGTTCCTCCTGTAAAATCCCTGTAGACACCATGGGACCTCAGTTCTGGTTCTCTTTAGAAGCCTCCCATTAAACCTTTTAGGTTATTTCCTTGTCTGATCTCCCTTTCATGGTGGCCTTTCTTGTTGCTATCACTTCTGCAAGCTTGTTCTCGGAGTTAGCAGCCTTATATTGTAAGCAACCTTTTCTAGTGATACACAAGAAAAAGATATCCCCGAGGCCTAGGGTTTCCTTTCTCCACAAGGTGATTTTCGCCTTCCACTTTAACCAGGATATTGTCTCCCCTCCCAATGACTTTCCCCAAAACATCCTAAAAAAATGTCTGTCCACTGGTCAAGATGTGGTATGTCTATCTCTCAACTACAGCCTCCATCAGCCAAACAGATTCACTCTTTCCTTATCCTGTTATTAGCATTTTCTGCTTTGTTGCCCACCCCCTCAGATGGACTGATTTGGGTTGTTTTATGGTTATGACTAAAGACCCTGTGTCGTGTACTTTACATTTAAGAAAAAAGGATTTTTACTAACCTGTAAAATTCTTTTATTGGATTACAGTAAAGAACATAGGTCCCTCCCCTTTATTATTTATGATCTTCCTGTTGCTTTGAAAGTCAAAAATCATGTTTTATGTACTGTAAATGATCTTTGCACCCATGACTGCTGACGCTCTGGAAGACCCTGATTCTTCTGGTTCATGTAACTTGTTTAAAGGTAAATGACCCAAGTTTATTTTGTATTGGTTCAACAATCTAAAATAATGCGTTAAGCCTGTTTTTATATGTGACTTGTGATACTAGGGCTTTTGAGATCAGTTAAATTTAAACTATATGCAATAGTTTCCTTGGGTAGAGAGTGTGGAACAGTTTTATAAACTACTTTCTGGTGGTAACTTTTTTTTCACTAGGACAGACAGTAAAGAGAAATCTACAATGTGAACATCTGTCACTGAAACAGAACATGAGTATAAATCTACCAATGGGGAAACCTGTTCGAATGACAATTGTCAAGGATGGTTTTTGCCCTCAAAGTTTCGAGATTTCCACTTCCTTTCTGTGAGGTATTTAAGAAGAAGACGAGGAGAAATCTCTCCAGTGGGCAAATAGTAACAGAAACTTGAAAGATGTTTTTCTCTTTTACCATAGAGAACTGGCTCCAGGGGCGAGTCCAGAGGGTGGTGATAAATGGGGAGTACTCGGATTGGGCAGGTGTGGAAAGTGGGGTCCCCCAAGGTTCTGTCCTGGGACCAATCCTGTTTAATTTATTCATAAATGACCTAGAGGAGGGGATATCTAGCACAATCTCGGTATTTGCGGATGATACTTAACTAAGCATGCCAATATCTTCTATGCAGGATGTGGAAACCTTATAAGCAGACCTGAACAAAATAATGGGGTGGGCAACTACATGGCAGATGAGGTTTAATGTTGAAAAATGTAAAGTAATGCACTTGGGCATCAGAAACCCGAAAGCAAGCTACTCACTAGGGGGGGGGGAACCTCTGGGTGAGTCTAAGATGGAAAAGGACCTGGGGGTACTAGTGGACAACAGGCTTGGCAGTGGCATGCACAAAATACTGGCATGTATAAAAAAGGGGATTCACTCCAGAAATAAAGAGATTATTCTCCCACTCTACAAGACTCTGGTCCGGCCACATCTGCAGTATTCCTTCCAGTTCTTGGCACCAGTCCTCAGAAAGGATGTGCTGGAACTGGAAAGAGTCCAGAGAAGGGCAACAAAAATAATTAGGGGAATGGAGGACATCAGCTATGAGGAAATACTACAAGCATTGAACTTATTCTCTCTGGAGAAGAGACGCTTGATGGGGGATATGATATCAATGTACAAATACTGTACTGGGGATGACCCTAGCATAAGGAACAAACTTTTTAGAGAAAGGGAATATAATAAGACACGTGGCAACTCACTAAAACTAGAGGAAAAACGGTTTAACCTTAAAATACGTAAGGGGTTCTTTACTATCAGAGCAGTAAGGATGTGGCATGCTCTCCCACAAGCAGTGGTATCAGCAGGGAGCATCGATAGTTTCAAAAAACTATTAGACACCTTAAAGACCACAACATACAGGGGTATGCAATGTACAGTTAACAGCAAACATACACACACACATAGGTTGAACTGGATGGACTGATGTCTTTTTTCAACCTCACAAACTATGTAACTATGTAACCATGCCATCTAAACCATCTTTTGATGTAACCCACTCGTTTACCAGTTTCCAAAAACCTAGTGGTCTGTCAAGTCTACCCCATGCTTTTTTAGATATCTATGTTTATCCCAAGCATGTATGAATCTGCTTACTGTTGGCTGGCTCACTACCTCTGCTGGAAGTCTATTCCAAGCATCAACCACCCTTTGGGTAACAAAATATTTTTAAGACTAGTTTCCTCCTGCTATTTTGTGGTCATATCCTTGCATTCTTGATCTTCAGCTGTGATTGATAACTGTCACAGTTGCTTGTTCTCAATTGAACTATCAAGCCATCAAATGGCCAGTGTCATCAATTATCATGATCTTCCGCTCCATGGCAACAGAGGCTAAGATCGCAGCTTCTTTGGCTGCAAAGGATGGCAGGGGGGTTTCGTTTTGCTTTATTTTAAGTACATGGTGGGCGTATCTCTAATGCCCATGTACTAACTAGCTCATAAAACAGCAGGATGGTTGTGCCCGGTAGTATTTGCCATGTTGGACACTGAGGCATTGTAGAATCTTTTTATGATGGCCGACCTGAGCCATCTGGATTGAGACACATAACCCACTCTGCCTTGTTTTCCAGCTCATCACGTCATCTATATTGCTGACCATCAATCACACTTGCAGGTTTTTTTGTTTACAGCTATTGATTTATGAGTAATAACGCTGCGAGTGTTGACATTAGGCGATGTAGCATGTATCAGCATGTGTACTGTAGTGATCAATACTCATTTTGAGGACAGGCTGGTGCTGTGTGTTCAGCTATATGGTAATGCGCTGAATGAGAATCAAAGGCAGTTCTAGCAGGCAAAATGAATCTGTAATTTTCCTTCCCTGGTCTCTTATTAAAACATTATCTGTGGCAGAGTCGGCACTTGCTACTTGTGATATCCGTGTACTGTCTGAATGTTTAATCCCCCACTTCTTTTTGAAGGGAAAGTGGTTTTTGAAATTACAACCTTTCCTTTCCACAAGAACAAATCGAGGGTAATTTTTCATTTGGGAATTTTCTCCTGAGCGCTGAGTACTTGTGAAATGTTTATTATTTTCTCCCTGACTTATACTGAAAATAAAAATTCATATAATTCTTACAAGTAAAAGGATTGGAGAAATCTGGAATTTAAATTGAACATATGTGAGTCGAAGTCTTTCAATGTCCAGGGGGTGCACAACTTTTCCCCCTTAAGTTTCACTGTGTACCAGATGGTGAAGTCTATATGATACCCCAGCAGAAACTGTCGGCAGAAACTACCAAGCATGACAATGGATGAGAGATCTCTCCCTGCGATCGGTAAAATCAATAAATTGCTGCTTTTAATTAAAGCTGAACTTTGGGCACAAAACTTTCATTTAAATATATTCCTCAGTAGCCACTTGGGATATAAATTCACTTGTGCACCCCAAATGTGTTTGCAAATTCAGTCATTACCTTCTAAAAGTAGCATTGATATTATCACAGTACTGTACAGAGAGCAGAGATGTGGCAGGAACCCAGTAGGTCTACAGACTTCCTGCAAAAAACAACTACAGGAGGGGAGAGGTACAAGACCAGTTATCTTGCACAAGGAGAGAGAGCAGCAATAACCGATCTTAAATTAATTGTAAAGTTATTTTTTTAAATAAAATTTTAAACATGCCAATCTTACCTACTGCCAGCCCGATCCTCCTTTTCTGGGGTCCGCCACTGGTACTCCTGGCTCCTTCACCCTGCTAAGTGCCCCCATAGGGAGCCGCTCTCCAGAGGGGCACTCTTGCATGCTCAATCCCGAGCCAGGCTGTTTACATCTATTCACACAGCCAGCTCAGTCTTGTTCCTCGCTCACAGGTTTTGACTGACAGCAGTGGAAGCCAATGGCTCCCAGTACTCTCCGCCAAGCCCGTGAGAGTGGGGAGAGTAAAAAGGAGCTGCTGCAGATGTGCATAGCGATGGATCGAGATTTGGCTCAGATGAGTTTTTAGGGGGAGCAGGGGAGGGAGCTACTATGAAAAGTGTTTTATCTTAATGCAGAAAATCCTTAAAGTGTAACTCCGCTTTTGTTGAAAAAACATCCCCCCCAGCGGTGGAAGTACACCATAGAGAATACCGAGGACCAGATGGTCCCTGGCAGATGGCCTTGATCTCGGCTTTCCAGCTGAGATTGTTTTTTTTTTTTTATCCTAGGCTTTCCAGCCTGTAGGAGAGAACTGAGGTCTTATTGACCCCAGATCTCACCATAAAGAGGACCTGCCATGCACTATTCCTATTACAAGGGGTTCACATTCCTTGTAATAGGAATAAAAGTGATCAAAAAAAATTTAAAAGAAAAGTGTAAAAAAAAGAAGAATTTAAAAAAAAAAAATGTAAAGTGTCCCCGTGTGCTCGCATGCTGAACGCATACGTACGTCGTGCGCACATATGTAACTGGCATTCAATACACACGTGCTGTAGCGCTACAAATGTTAGAGTGGGAGCAACAATTCTAGCCCAAGACCTCCTCCTTAACTCTATACATGTATCCTGTAAACATTTTTAAAGAGTTGCCTATGGAGATTTTTAAGTATCGAAGATTGGTGCCATTCCATGAGTGTGCACAATTTTAAAGCGTGACATGTTGGGTATCTATTTACTCGGCATAACATCATCTTTCACATTAAACAATCAGCTACAGCACCTGCATGACTCTAATGAGGAAAGCTGCTGGGCCTGCATCCCTTTAGATGTGATTTCCTATTGGAAGTTTCTCACCAAAAATGACATTTTTGTTGCAGGGGATGTCTGAAATCTGACTTGTATCTTAGGCAGGCTTCTGGGAAAATTGGTGAGCCAATCACACAAGTAGGAAATTGTTTCTGAGGGGGTTCTGTACACATTCTGTATACAGAACACCTCCAGGTAGCCATATTGCATTGCATTTTCAGAAAATTACAGCAGCTGCAGATTGAAAAGGAAAGGTAATTTTTAATAACAATCATCTACAATATGACTTGTGTCACAATTGTATACGCTATATTATTTTTCCTTTTATTTGATATTTTTTTCCCCACGAAACTGGAGTTACCGTTCACACTGTGGCATTTCGAATCGGCGCATTTCACAGGGCGCCCTTGTGATCCCTGTTATTTTCAATGGTGCTAAAATTGTTTAGCGATTTTGCCTTGATTGTCATCCAATGAATTGCTGTAAAAATCCAGCAAACAGAATCACGGGACGCTTGTCGCCCAAAAGAACTTCTTCTTTTGGGCAACAGGTGTCCCCCACTATTCTGTTTGCGCAAGTTTTACCGCAATTCATCGGACGAAATTGTTGCCATTGAAAAGAACAGGGATCGCAAGGGCCACCTGCTATCCGCAACACCATAGTGTAAACGAAGCCTTAAGGTAAAAAACCTTTAACTTTACTGCCACTTTAATACAGAAAGCTCCTGCAAAAAGGCGAAGTTTGCACTGGATTAGTGCGCAGATCTGGTAGAAACACACAAAGTGCACTAAAATTTAAATGAGAACATAAATGCCTCTTATGGTTACACTATTTTTGCTCATAAGTAAAGCTGGGCACACCTTACAGTCTTCTTTCGATTTACAAACAACTGTTAAGTGTGGTGGTGCCTGCCCATTTATTTTCTCCATAACTGGTCCTCTCCCTACGTAAGAGATTGTTCAAACAAATTGTAATGTGTGGCCATACAGCTTGTTTTGTGGTATAAAAAGTGACTTTGGTTGTCATGTTAAACTTTGGCTCTCTGTTATATATGGCTCACCATTACAGCCGGAGGAGTGGTAGCGATTTCTGCACCTTCCATTCTACTTTTGATGCTGGTAGTGACTGGTCAAAAACAAGGTTCAGGGTACACTGCAAGCTACTTCTCAGTTCTTGGCTCTAATTAAAAGTCTTCATCCACATCACGCATTAAATGTGTTTTAAACTTAACTGTATATGTAACCTTCTTCCTGCTAAAAGGTTAACATTCACGGTTTCTGTGGTCAGTAATGATAGAAACATAACCAATTATGACCATAATAAAGAGCTGACTCCCCCCTCAACTCACCCTTTAAAGTGGTGGAAGGGGTTTCTCCGCATAACAATATGATGGTAGAGTCCAAAATTAGGTATAGTGCAGAAGTGACTTCAGAAATGTGAGCAGATCACCTGACAATGGCTCAGCTGGGCAGGGATGACTACATTGTAGAGTTTGGCTCCAGTCCGGCCTGTGAGGGTCATTCAATGTCAGTGCTGCCTTCTTACTATGTATTGAAAAACTTCTTTTATCTGTAATGAATTTGTAGCTGCATTAATAATTCTGCAAATATTGATATAAAAATCAATTCTCCCTCCTTCCCTGTGCAGACGTGTTCAGAATAATTCACGCTACGGATTCAGGAGTTACAATCATATATATATTCTATTATACCAGTGCAGCATACAAATGGAGCATTCCTTAATAATTCTGCCTGTTTTATCTATTCCAGCTTGGGAAACAAGTAAGATTGATTTATGAAATTATGCTCTGATTCTTTTGTGTATAATGTGCTTGATGATTACCATTTTTGGTGAGAAAACACAAGGAAATGCATATTCGGAAACTCTGCACAAATTTCTTTGTGTCACAACTACTCCTACCATAGTTGGTCAAGCACTATAGCTTATCTGTGTTCTTCACCTATCCAACAAGCTCCCTTTCCCATAAGGCAAGCAGGCCTATTGGTACTTGGTTGCCCCCAGGTCTTACACACAATGCTACAGTGCCTGACTACTACACTGAGATAGGGGCAAGCCTAACACAGCAAATCGGTAATTGCGGTCGGCAGAGAGGTCTAAAAGGCAGTCCAGGTTCAGGGCAGGCAACTTTTAAAGAATAGTCGAGATCAAATCAGTGGTCAAAAGGCAGGCAGAGAGTATTCCAAAGTCCAATTTGAGAGATGCTAACATGGAAACCCTAACTAGCAGGCAGGGCAGGGATTGGTTGAAGGTAAAGGGTCAAGACACAGAAACAAGGCAGGCAAACAGGGAGCTTGAAGCACGTGTTGCAAACACTACCACCAGCATGACACCCACCATACAACTTTTGTTGTTTGATTTCCTTTAGATTTACCTTCAACTATGTAGTGCAAGGGCTGGCCTGATTTAATACAAATTGGAAGTTTTTAGGTTTGACCTTCATATTATATAATTTTGGTAAATCTAAAGGAAGAAATCTAAGGAAAATTGTATAGTGTGTATCCAGCTTAAGGGTCTCTACACCAATCAGCCTGCAGGTGACAGTCAGACAGGGAGAGTGCAGCTCAGCCAAAACCAGGATGCTGGATGAAACCAGCAGCTGCTATGAAACAGAAGTGTAATTATCAACACTCATTCTTTTATTCATCCTAAACTTTCAGGCATGTCTAATTGTACTCAGCACATTGGTGTAGTGGTCCATGCTCATGGACAAAGACTGCTAATTCATGAGTTCTAGTTCCAACCATGTTAACACCCTGCGTGCTCACCAATGTGTGATTATTATGTTGCCACATAGTAGTAATACCTTGGCTAAATCATTTATAGTTGCATGCACATGAGAAAAACATACATGTAGATGTGGCAGTGGCAATTAGGCGTTCGCAAATGTTTAGTATTCGCAGCTGACTAAAATTCATGTAGGTAATGCCTGGGATTCGAACCAAGGCAACAGCTACACAGTGGATTGGACTGGAGTCAGTGGACTACCGCTGCAGTAGGGCACTCACTCACTGCAATAATTTTGAATCACTACTGCAATAGTGATTTAAAATTATTGCAGCAGTGAGTGGTTCTCTACTGCAGCAGTAGTCCACTGGCACTCACTCCAATCCACTGTCTACTATGTCTATATATATATTTTTTAGCAGTTTTGCACTGACTGCAGCGCAGTCAGTGCAAAACTGCTAGACAAAATAGACACAAGCTAGACAGTGAATTGGACAGACTCAGTGGACTGGTGGACAGACACTACTACTACACTTTCAAATCAATACTTTCAGTTAAGTAGAACAATATTATAGTGCAGAAAGCATAACATTTTAGCATGTTCACCAGTTAAACGGCTTCTTTTCTTTTCATAAATTGCTGCCACTTCACTAAAAACACGCTCACTTGGTACTGAGGAAGGAGGATCAGAAAGGTATCTTCTAGCATGAGAAGCAAGTCTTTTGTAGCGTGCCTCATTTTCTTTCCACCACTGAAGAGGATCACTTCTTCTGTCAATTACTGGATCCTTCAAATAGAGATGAAGTTCATCATCCAGGCTCATTATTTCCGATTCTGATGAATCCTCTGCATGAGGCCCCAATAAAACGCTGAACATTGCATCTATTTGACCACGATGAATTTTCTCTTCTGTCCATTGTCTTTTGGGACATTTTTCTCCGGCATCCTGCTCTTCCACATCAGAAACCTTCTCTTCTTGTCCTTGACTTTTCTTTTCTTCAGGAGGAACCTCCTGCACCTTCTGTTGAATATCTTCTGTCTGCCGTTGCTTTGCCTTGGCCAATACATCATCAGAAAAGAAAGGATGGTTCTTGTATCGCATGGTAATAATGTCCAGCAAAGCTTTCTGGTTTGACAGACCATCATTTACCATCAGTTGGAGGGCATGTGCCATGCAACTGAGGTCTGACGCTTCAGCAAGTCTCATACCTTTAACCATGCGCTCCACTGTCTCGCAGCACAAGCATCACTCCCGTCTTTGGTGATTCCCCATTCTTCTAGCATGCCTAGAAACATTTCTTTAATGTACTCCCCAGTATGGGATGCTTGCATCACTTTTGTATTCAACACCAAATGCCTTTGCATTAGTGATTCTGTTTGTCCTGACCAGCAATTAGTCATGAATGAGAGTGAGTTGCCAGCATTCTCTGGTTGCAGCATAGTCTTTAATTTGTCAACAACCTTTTGGTGAATCTTTTGCAGCATAATTGGTTGATCTCTAATACGCACACACATAATATATATATATATATATATATACACACACACGCGTTTGTTCCTGCACATGCCATAAGCTACATACTGTGGCAGAACTGTGTATAATATGTGTGTATATATATTTCCAGGAACATGTTCACATGCAGGAAATGTAATGTGCCTAGAAATAGGAACTGATGTGTGTGGACAATTAGGAAATGAATGTGTGGTGAGGATCACTAAAAGCGCCCAGCAGCAGTACACTTCCGGGAATGTGTGCACCCAATCTTGTGCCATTTCCGGTTCACGAGGCGAGTGCATATGCGCCAGTTCGCGAGTACGCCATCGCAAACTTTTTTGTTTGTTTTTTTTTTGTTTTGTTTTGTAAAAATGTTGGTGTTCAGAAAGATTTATTTGACATCTTTCCTGTTTTACATAGGCCAACTAAAAAGTGAGTGAGCCATGCATGAATCCAGCACTGTAGCAGTGTTTTTTATTTTTTTTATGTTTTTGAAAATATTTGCAATTATCCCCCACCCCCCCATATTACATTCTGGCTACTTTATTAAAATTACTTGCACATGTGCCCAAGAAAATGAGTAGGTATGCAATTACATTTTAGAACACTTTGAAGAGGTGCAAATCGTTTACCCTTCTCAAACATTTATTTCTAGCCTGCAACAGTAAAACATAATACAATAAAACAACAATTTCTTATAAAAATAATAAATAATATCAACATTTGGAAGATTAATGTATTAATGTACAATTATGAAATAGCATTTTACAATATGGTTAGAAGGGCCCTACTCCAAAGAGCTCACAATCTACAACGGTAAGAAACATAATTGCACACACATTAACATTATAAAACAAGAATAAAAAAAAAAGTTTGCTAAGAACCAGCACAATCATTTTAGAAAATCAACATCTAAAGTTTAAGTGCAGGATAAATAAATAATAAATAAAAAAAGGAAGCAATGGAAAAAAATGCACATACATTTATGGTTAGGGTTAGCAGGAAGCTCCTTTTCCATCTAAACCATAACATTAACTAGATTAACATTAGGAATTGTAGGTCTAACGTGAGGTTTAGCAGTAACTAGAAAAAGATATGGCTCCAGAGGCTCGCAAACAAACACCTGTTCAGATTTAACAAAGACACACAATTTTGAAAGCATGCCCCCTCCAAAAAAAAACTTTTGGAGGGCCAAAAAGCAGAATGATTACAGCAAACAGATCAAAACACAGCCTTAGTGGGGTGTGGGTCAGTCATTATGCACGCTATCTCTGACATTCGTCATTCATCATCCGCATACAAAATTCAAATAGGAGTGCAGGATCACACATCCATATCTGCCCACAAACACACAGTTGTAAATTGGATGCAAAACCACAGTCGCTTTCTTTAGAATGTCATGTCTTGGTTTTCCATTATATGAAACCCATCAGAATATTGTGAAAATTAAACTAGAACAACAGAGAATCTTCTTGTTAGGTAGTGGAAGGTTTGTGATTTGAACCAACGACCTCAGTTAGCCACTGTCCTGCCACATGCATGGAGCCTCCATCTCTGTGGTGTTAAACAGCACTAAGTCCCTCGGGTCCCTAAAAGTTAATCAATGCACATGTACCCTGGAAGTCCTGAGTGCCATTGAGCAACCTGTTTCTGTGATATGCCATCTGGGCCCAATGCTGATTATGTCTGATTCTTGTCAGCATGCTCCTATAGGACCATCTCTAATTTTGAGGCTTTTTTTGTTGGCCTATTTTAGGACCATCTCTAATTTTGAGGCTTTTTTTGTTGGCCTATTTTTTACAGCCGCGTACTCGTATTCTTATTCACTAATTTCCAATTCACTATTCACTATAACGGCACCTTACAATTGCCAAGGCTAGGTTTGAAATTATTTTCATGGTCTGGGCATGCGCACATGTGCTGCTTCATAGTCGTAGGCTGTGGGAGAATTTTTTACTTCTCAGACATTCCTTGAAATGTCTTTTTATATATCACTTTTTGAAATACCTTAGATTGTAAGCTCCTTGAGGGCAGGGACTGATGCGAATGTGCAATAATATATGTAAAGCACTATGTATACTGACAGTGCTATATAAATACCTGAAATGAAATGAAATGAAAATGTTTCAAGGTAGATCATGCCCAAACATACCACATCTTTAAGAACCATTTCATCTATGCTATCATGCTCAAAAACATTATTTCCAGGACTATTGTAGAACTTTTAGCACGACTACTCCCTCGCTGCTGTACATTGCCGATAGTGAATTTGCATGTACGATTACGTTTTCTCGCGCGTTATAGTGAATTCAGTTTAGGAGTGTTTTTAGGGCACGTTCGTCGTAAATATGAAAGTACGCCCATACGCTTGCGTAGTGTTATAGTGAATTAGGCCCAATGTGTTGGCCTTGAACAGTAACCAATAGCAGGATCAGCTTACTGATTACAGATTGGTGAATGTTGATTTCTGATTGACAGTTATATTGTGCACATTGCTGTCCACACTGTCCCATTGAAGTAGGGTTTGTCTGCATAAATTATCTCCAGTCTAATCTATAGGAACTATGCTCACTGTTTGTCCAGCATGGGCTGGATTGAAATAAAGTGACGCAGCTTGAAGTATGCATTTACTGTGATATATTTGCAAAACACATCTATCTACATGTGCATGTACTGAAAAAGTGCAACCAATGAGTACTTAAGGCACTACAGAAAATAAATACTTCCTATAAGAGCAGGGTAGATTTCAGGGATAGCGACAAGTGCATCACTATATGGGGGTAACATATTTGCTGCTAGCCTTGCATTATGGCTCTACAAATTTTAGTAAAGAGCACTTCTCTAAAACACCAAGTGCAATGTGTTTATTATAGAACCAAAGCCCAAATCTGAGTCTTATTTGACTACGTCACATCCGCTGTCTGGTTTGGAACGCACTTCCGGGGTTTGAAGCGCACGGCGTCCCGGAAGCCCCGCTGTATACCTCAGAGGAGTCGCGGTTCCATGGTTTTTATGCTCGTTTTACATGTACAATTTGTGAGTGAGTACCTTGTCATTCATTTAATAATACGTTTACTTAGCAATACTTCACTATGTGAGGTTTTCTTTCTGTATATAGTCCGGCAATTCTCCTTTCCCCCTGATTCAACACTGATGCCCCTTGGAGTCCTTTCTTGAAAGTACCTATCTGGATAAGTGTCTCTGGCTTGGATACCCCATACTGAAGGTCTTATTGAGAGAGGTCCCCACTGTTTCCCCCAGGAAGGTACAACGCCTGTAGGGGTATGGATTTCTGGTGAGTGCGGGCTAGATTGTGAGGGGAACACATTTTATTCCTCACCTGCATCCCTGGAATCGGACCACCCTAAGATCGATCCAGTTTTTGGGAAACAACACCCATAGCACCGAATGGACTTTTACCTATCACTTCACCACTAAATTTATGATTTTAAATTTGGCCCATATAGCACCAATCACTTTACCCATGATTTACGTTGTTTATGGATGATCACCTAGCACCCTAATTTATAACTACAGTCACTGATCTTCAGTGTTTTTACTCACTTGTGTCACTTGGCTATGGGCACTGATTTGCCAATACACCAATTTGGTGTCCACTTTGTACCTTATATTTTCTTGCAATTTGCACTTTAATTACAAGTTTATCTGAGTACCACTAATGGATTTTTTATGATTTTCATCTACACCAGTCTCTTTAATTATTGGCACCCATTCGCCAAATACTAATTTCGGTATTCACTTTGCACTTCATATATATTTCTTTGCACCTTTTTTATGGTTTTATTTATTGTTGTGCAACTGTATACCTTGTATTGTACAATATTACTATTATTTGGTATTTTTCCATTATTACCTACTATTTACTACCATTCATAGACAAATTATACATTTTAGGCAGCACCATCTACCTCACCCTTACCCCATACTTACAGTGCCTTGCAAAAGTATTCGCCCCCTTGAACTTTTCAACCTTTTGCCACATTTCAGGCTTCAAACATAAAGATATAAAACTGTAATTTTTTGTGAAGAATCAACAAGTGGGACACAATCATGAAGTGGAACGAAATTTTTTGGATATTTCAAACTTTTTTAACAAATAAAAAACTGAAACATTGGGCGTGCAAAATTATTCAGCTCCCTTAAGTTAAAAATTTGTAGCGCCATCTTTTGCTGCGATTACAGCTGTAAGTCGCTTGGGGTATGTCTCTATCAGTTTTGCACATCGATAGACTGAAATTTTTGCCCATTCCTCCAGCAAAACAGCTCAAGCTCAGTGAGGTTGGATGGAGAGCGTTTGTGAACAGCAGTTTTCAGTTCTTTCCACAGATTCCCTATTGGATTCAGGTCTGGACTTTGACTTGGCCATTCTAACACCTGGATATGTTTATTTGTGAACCATTCCATTGTAGATTTTGCTTTATGTTTTGGATCATTGTCTTGTTGGAAGACAAATCTCCGTCCCAGTCTCAGGTCTTTTGCAGACTCCATCAGGTTTTCTTCCAAAATGCTCCTGTATTTGGCTCCATCCATCTTCCCATCAATTTTAACCATTTTCCCTGTCTCTGCTGACGAAAATCAGGCCCAAACCATGATGCTGCCACCACCATGTTTGACAGTGGGGATGGTGTGTTCAGGGTGATGAGCTGTGTTGCTTTTATGCCAAACATAACGTTTTGCATTGTTGCCAAAAAGTTAGATTTTGGTTTCATCTGACCAGAGCACCTTCTTCCACATGTTTGGTGTGTGTCACAGGTGGCTTGTGGCAAACTTTAAACGACACTTTTTATGGATATCTTTAAGAAATGGCTTTCTTCTTGCCACTCTTCCATAAAGGCCAGATTTGTGCAGTATACGACTGATTGTTGTCCTATGGACAGAGTCTCCCACCTCAGCTGTAGATCTCTGCAGTTCATCCAGAGTGATCATGGGCCTCTTGGCTGCATCTCTGATCAGTCTTCTCCTTGTATGAGCTGAAAGTTTAGAGGGACGGCCAGATCTTCGTAGATTTGCAGTGGTCTGATACTCCCATTTCAATATTATCGCTTGCACAGTGCTCCTTGGGATGTTTAAAGCTTGGAAAACCTTTTTGTATCCAAATCCGGCTTTAAACTTCTCCACAACAGTATCTCGGACCTGCCTGGTGTGTGCCTTGTTCTTCATGATGCTCTCTGCGCTTTAAACGGACCTCTGAGACTATAACAGTGCAGGTGCATTTATACGGAGACTTGATTACACACAAGTGGATTCTATTTATCATCATTAGTCATTTAGGTCAACATTGGATCATTCAGAGATCCTCACTGAACTTCTGGAGAGAGTTTGCTGCACTGAAAGTAAAGGGGCTGAATAATTTTGCACGCCCAATTTTTCAGTTTTTTATTTGTTAACAAAGTTTGAAATATCCAATAAATTTCGTTCCACTTCATGATTGTGTCCCACTTGTTGATTCTTCACAAACAATTACAGTTTTATATCTTTATGTTTGAAGCCTGAAATGTGGCAAAAGGTCGAAAAGTTCAAGGAGGCCGAATACTTTCGCAAGGCACTGTATTTGACCTTTGCTCTATACTATGGTCACACGTCAAAACATTTAAAAAAAAAAAGAGAAGATAAAGAAGGCACACAGCTAAAAAGTTTATTTTCTTTATTGCTTTGATTTTCTCTGTAATGGTTAAGTATTTTTACAATTACTGTAGCTAAATATTGGATGCATCTGCCAATGCATCAGTTTCTGAAAAAAGCCCTCCACCTTCTTGTTCATTCATATTGAACTGCACTAAACAATGTATGCTTTCCTGTGGTCTGAAATGTTCATGTTCATTCATATTAAGGGTCCATGCACACATTGTTTAAAAAAACGTCAGTGCCCTTGGCAGAAAAAAAAACACTAATTTTGTTTTGAGCATTTTTTTGGACCAACGTTTAATGTTTTTTCCTGACAGAAAATTGCTCTCAAAAACACAAAACAGAGAAGCTTTTTTCTGCCTCTAAATGGTAAGCCTACAATATGCCTCTAAACGTCCTGATGCACATGGACAGATAGGATAATGTTAGTGGCTTCTACAGGCAAAATGCAAAACTCCTCTAGGGGCAGCATAGCCTGCGTGCATGGACCTTCACAATGATGTCATGATTCTGCCATATATAATTGACACTGCAGTTTTTATTTCCCTTATGCTTGTTTTTTTACACGGGGTGACACTTGAGAATTTCTTGTGTAATGCTGGAGACTCAGCACCTCTAGAAGTTCACAGTCCCCTTTTAGCTCATCTGTCCCACCTTCAGCTTACAGATATATGAAAAATTATTGTCTGGCATCTCTTCATTAAACTGATCACCTTCACTGCTATGGTTAGGGCCTCAACGGCAATTGTGTGTTTCCAAAGTGAAGATAAAATCTCACTTTATGCAGATGACACCCTATTATATTTGGGAGATACTACAGGTTCACTGACAGCAGTGATGCAGCTTTTTGATCAGTTTGGAATGCTCTCAGGCTTTGCCATTAACTGGCATAAACCGGTTCTACTTTTACTGGATCCATTACCTACAGCCTTACCAGAGAGTGTAGCCCAAATACAGGTAGTCACATCTTTTAAGTATCTAGGCATAGTGGTGACCTGGAATTACACATCTTAAAATTTGAAACCAATTCTACAAAAATTAAAAACATATACCCGTCAGCTGATGTAAATTGCAACAGGCAGTGACAGGACGAGTCAATCTCATTAAGATGATTATATTATTTATCCTACATAATGCCCCAGTGTGGATACCAAATTACTGGTTCCTAGGCATAGACTCACAATTTAGAGCTCTTATTTGGAAAAACAGGGTGGCTCCTATAAAACAACAACAACACTTTACAGGCTGAGATTTACCTGCTGTAGTGGACTCATCCAGAGACCTACTAATATGCCCGAACACAGAATGCTCAGCTTTGTCCCATATGGAAATGCGTTTTCCTATAGTCCCATCCCATTGTCCCACAGCTGTTGATGAAAGTATTAAAAGATGTCAAACATAAACTGGGATTAACAGGTTTCCTGACTAGGACACCTATCTGGAATAATAGATTTTATAAGGAACTGGCTAAGATTGTCAGCCATTCGTTGTGGACAAAAGCTGGAGTTAACTATGTTTCTCAAGTGCTAACTGACTCTGGCCTGAAATCAAATGCCCAACTGATGATGAAATTTCCAAAGTTGAGGAATCATTAACCACATTACCACCGGAGGATTTTCCTGCTTTACGTCCAGGCCACTTTTTGCAACTTGGCACTGCGCGACTTTAACTGACAATTTTAGCTTTTAATTTTTTGTGATATTAATAAAAAATAGCGAAAATTTTGCAAAACATTTTCTACTTTGACAGGTAAAAAATATCCAATATATTCAATTTTTGTCATATATTTAGGCCAAAATGTATTTAGCTACATGTCTTTGACAAAAAAATCCTCAATGAGTGTATTTTTAACCGCTTTAAGACCGGAAGATTTTACCCCATTCCTGACCAGGCTATATTTTTTGCGATTCGGCACTGCGTTACTTTAACGGACAATTTGCGTGGTAATGCGACACTGTACCCAAATTAAATTGACGTCCTTTTTTTCCTACAAACAGAGCTTTCTTTTGGTGGTATTTGATCACCTGTGCGATTTTTACTTTTTGCGCTATAAACAAAAAAATTGACAATTTTGAAAAAATAACATTTTTCACATTTTTTTAGATGAAATTCCCCCAAAAAAATCAAAATTTTTTAACATTTTATGGCAATTTGTTTTTTGCTACATATTTTTGGTAAAAAAAATCATAAGCAGCGTATTTTGATTAGTTTGCGCAAACGTTATCGCGTTTATTAACTACAGGAAAGATTTGTCATTTTTATTGTTTATTTTTTTTTTACTAGTAATGGCGGAAATCTGCGATTTTTTTTTTTGCGGGATGTCGACATTGCGGCGGACAGTTTGGACCCCTAACTGACATTTTTGACACTTTTGGGGGTACCAGTGTCATTACTACAGTAATCAGTGCTATAAATATGCACTGTTACTGTAATATTGACACTGGTAGGGAAGGGGTTAACTTTATTGGTGATCAAGGGGTTAAATGTATGCCTCATGCTTACTGACGTGTGTGGGGGGGAGGGGACTGCGTGACACAGACAGATCGTAGGTTCAGCTATGCTGAATCCTGTAATCTGTGACTGTCTGTCACAGAGGAGATCCGCCTGCTTTGTTTACACAAGTAGGCAGATTTCCTCACTCGATCCCCGACGATCGGGGAAGAGCGGTGGTGATCACCGCCTCTCCTCCCCTGGCCTGACTGCCGCTGTGTCTGAATACAGCGGGAGCGAGCCTCCGGAGGCGCGCGTGCGCCGCCGAGAGGAGGTGTTGTCCAGCGACGTAGGTCTACGTCTCTGGACGATAACGAGCCACTTATACCGCAATACCAGCTCAGTGAGCGGTCGGCAAGTGGGTAATATCAAGAGATTCAGCTGCATCGTGCTGTTAGGTGCCAAGGTAGATACACCGTTATGAGATTAGTAGAATCCCCATTTCTGGAATCCATATTCACTGACATTAAAAATAAATGTATTATCTTTTGGTAAGAGTCCCCCATTTGCCCTAAATGTCTAGCCCACCCCTGGGGACCTCATTCACATGCTGTGGCGATGTCCCAAGCTTGTGAAATATTGGAACTGTGTTATTTCAACAATAAACAGCATATATCAGGTTCAACTGGCTGTGGATCCGCTGACGTGCTTGTTGGGTAGCCTTAACAAAGAGCAGTATCCTCCTCCTGTTTATATAGCTCCTACTAGACGTTTGTACTTAGCCAGAAAACTGATTGCTCGGTTTTGGCTCTTCACACACTCTCCAACAAGCATGCAGTGGATCCAGGCAGTAAATAGCATACTTGTTCGAGAAAGAAACACCTATTACCATAGAAAATCTCCAAAGAAATTTCGAAATATTAGGCAATGTTGGTAAATACTCCAGGAATAGCATCCTCACAACTGATCCTAGATAGACTGTTGCAGGGATAGATGGCTGGATACTTCAGGCTTAGTTCCGCTATCTCATGAGACTTATTACAAACTAATTTAAAAAATAACCGTCAAGGGCTGTTAACCCACGAAATAGAAATATTAGGAGTACCTTATTCCAGGTTGTTTAAATGTTGTGTAAAAGTTGCATTTGTTTTATTTGTTTTCTGATCATTATTTTTTTGTTTTCCTCCTCAGTCATAACTATGTGGCATTACATGTTGCATATACTTATTAAAATGTACCTGATACATAAGATGTAATTGAGCCATGTTGGCTCCTTGCGCACTGTTCAATCTTTCTTTCCAAAACTTCAATAAAAACATTGAAACATAAAATGTACCTGAATGGCTGTACAGTTGTTAAGGAACTACTTTTCATTTGATTTATTGATTCTTTGCTCTCAAAGATTGAATGCCTAGCTATCTGTACATTGTAATCCTGGTGTCTAAGTTCCAAAAATATTTTCTTTGATTAAAAAAAAAAAAAAAAAAAAATGATCACCTCTCCAATTTCATCCTCCCAAGAAGGAAAGAACCATAATTGATTTCTTACTTATCGCTTCTCTTCAGACTTCCACTTTTCTCCTTAAATATCTCCCCTGCACGCTGGAATACTGAGTGTAAAAATATTAATTCATTACAGTCTGGTAGTTAGAAAGTCCTTGTGACAGTCCAGACACGAGTTGTGGAATGCTGACTGTTTTATATTCTCCTTTTGGAATGACATCCATTTTTCCCTTCTAGACAATTGTTTCTTCTCTGTCTGTAACTTTTTAATGAGAAGCAGAATGATAATAGTAGATAGAATTCTCCAAGCTTTAGCTTAGATTGGCACCTGAGTATGCATGATTTGAACTGAATGTTTTTGGTCCTCAGAATTTGCACTGCTGGGATCTGTTTACAAGACATTGTGAGCTGATTTTTGTTTGCTAAATGTCTTTATTGGTTTGTCTTATATTTTGTCTAAATTGTGCTGGTCAGTTTCATATGTTTTGTAATGAATGTGGCTAACCCAGCTTTAGGAACCATTAATCTTCATTTACAATGTGTGTTTTTACAATTGCAGTTTGATGCTCAGGAATTACTAAGCTAACTTGTTGTATCTCAGTTAGGTAGATGTATCTTGTTTGTGTCCATATATAAAATATGCTGCTTAGAGTGTATGTTCACCATGGAGGGTAATGGATGAGCATGGGGGATGTTTCCCACCCAATAACCATCAATGGCACTAGTGATTTCCTGTTGTCAACATGTGACCTATGCTGGACAGCAGTTCAACTATAGATCATGTTAGCAAAACTGTAGCAAAGTGGCTGTAGGGAAAAAATCTGAACATTTTGGCTGTTTTCTTTTTGGAATCCTGAGGTTATTTTGTTGCCATTCTTTGCTTCATTGTCACTAGGAACAGCAAATGAAAATCAATGGTAATTCCATATCTATAGCTTTATTAGACAGTCTACTTTCATGTAAAATGCCTATTTTGTGTATAGCAGAGCAGTCAGCTCTACACAGCACACTGTTTATCTCCTAACCCTCAAATGTGGAGAATTGCTGGGGTACTGACAAGTTCCCCATGTGTTGTCCACAATATCCAATAATGAGAGAGAAGCTGAGTAAAAAAATAACAATAGCCTGGTGGGTAATGTTGCTATCTTTTCGCCCTCATGTACCATCATGTATGCCAGTGTCTGTGTGCTAGAGGTCAGTTTCTGGTGCCATGTCTGTCCGAGGATTGTTCCCAGGACATATACTATATTAGTATTGGGATGCCTGCCTTTACATGCACATGAACTTTCATGGCATCCCAGTCTTAGTTCGTAGGGTTCAATATTGAGTTGGTCCACCCTTTGTAGCTATAACAGCTTCAACCCTTCTGGGAAGGCTGTCCACAAGGTTTAGTAGTGTGTCTATGGGAATGTTTGACCATTCTTCCAGAAGCGCATTTGTGAGTTCAGGCGCTGATGTGGACGAGAAGGCCTGACTCACAGTCTCCGCTTTAATTCTTCCCAAAGGTGTTCTATGGGTATGAGGTCAGGGCTCTATGCAGGCCAGTCAGGTTGCTTCACCTCAAATTCACTCATTCATGTCTTTATGGATCTTGCCTTGTGCACTACAAATTCTGGATGAACACACTGCTACACCCTTTCCAGCAAGCTATGCGATGAAAAACAGCAATCTTTAGTTCACATATGTTGCAATACATGTTTAAGTTGACCAACTGCGTCAAAGTAATCCCTCTTCTGGCCAGTCCTAAACTGCAAATACTATGGTGGACAACATGCCAACATGGGAACTTTTCTCTTTGCCTTGTGCACTGGTCCAAATCATTTGGTGGAGGGTGAATTATGGTGTGAGGTTGCTTTTCAGGGGTTGGGCTTGGCCCCTTAGTTCCAGTCAAGGGAACTCTTAAGGCGTCAGCATACCAAGACATTTTGGACAATTTCATGCTCCCAACTTTGTGGGAACAGTTTGGGGATGGCCCTTCCTGTTCCAACATGACTGTGCACCAGTGCACAAATCAAGGTCCATAAAGACATGGATAAGCGAGTTTGGGGTGGAGGAACTTTACTGGCCTGCACAGAGTCCTGACCTCAACCCGATAGAACACCTTTGGGTTGAATTACAGTGCAGACTGCGAGCCAGGCCTTCTCAATCAACATCCGTGCCTGACCTCACAAATGCGCTTCTGAAAGAATGCCCAAACATTCCCATAGACACACTACTAAACCTTGTGGAGGGCCTTCCCAGAAGAGTTGAAGCTGGTATAGCTGCAAAGGGGTGGTACAACTTAATATTGAACCCTACGGACTAAGATTGGGTTGCCATTAAAGTTCATGTCTGTGTAAAGGCAGACGTCTCAATACTTTCGGTGATGTGTATATTGTTTCTCAGTTTCTTACTCTCCACAAGAGTTTCAAAAGGACAACCGTCACTAATCTGAAAATAAAGTGTAATATTACTAAGACAATGCTATGATATCCACCCCATTAATCCCAGGTGGAGCTAGCTATTTAGTGTATTGTAAATAGAGGTTTGATGAATATTTTTGTGGTATGTTGTCTCGTCATGAGTTGACTTTGGCTTTCAAGCTGTTGCAGAACTACAGTTCCTAGCAGGCCGCTAAACCTGTTCTGCAACTGTTGGAGAGCCTGAAGGCCCCAGAGTTTTACTGTGTGCATCCATGCCTTTTGACATGAGATCATTTCCATTTTTCTTTTGCTGCTCATGTTTTTGTTTTTTCAATTTCATTGCTTTCTTTTGTTCTGGTTGTATGTTTTGTTTTTAGGCCCCTTCACCTGTGAACCCCAATGCTCTGGACCGCACAGCCGCTTGGCTCTTGAATATGAATATGATGTTAGAAGATGAAAGCATTGAGCCAGATTTCAAGCACAGGGATAATATGAGGAATAAGGAGGAGATGACCCAAATAGAAAAGGTAACCTCAACTGGGTGGAACCTCAGAATTTCCCTCTATCAGATCTCCATCCCTCATCCCGCCACCCCTCTTGGGGAAGTAATGTCACAGCCAGCCTTAAAAAACTCATTGTAGATGCTCAAGGAGAAAAAGCACTATGAAGTAAGCCCAGTCAGGTGTATGTCCAGTCTGGCAAGATCCAGTAGATCTTTCCTGAAAATGATTACTTTTCTTAAATCTAAATGTCCTCTTATCCCAGCTGTATCTATCTGGTAAATAATCCTACAAAGGTGCCTTATTATGTGGGCTAGAACTGCCAGAGTCTACCTTTGCTGGGTGAGGTTTTGTTCCATTGACAGGTTATTAAAAGCAGTTAGTGCAGGTTTGAGAAAAACATGACATAGCCTAGGCATCAAACAATATTAATCAGTTGGGAATCTTTTTACCCCTTATGTGATATATAGTCCATCCAACCTTTTATTACTTTGACAATAGCCAGCTGGTGTATGGAGGAATACAAGCTATGCATGTGTTATTACGTTATGAGGAATACAAGCTATGCAGCACGGCTCTTTAGACTGCTGCATGATCTCTTGCAAACCAGTCTGTTTAAATCACCCATATATGGGTTGACTTACTAAAGGCAAATAGACTGTGCACTCTGCAAGAGCAGTTGCTCCAGGGCTTCGTTAATGAGCAGAAGCTTAGCTGACTTCCATTATCCAATTATGTGCAAGCAAAAATTCTGTTTTTTATTTTCCTTGCATGTTATTGGGTATTCTTTGTAAAGTGAAGCTTTACCTCATTTACTAAGCTCTGGAGCAACTGAACTATGCAAAGTGCACAGTCTTATTTGCCTTTAGTAACCACCAAGAATGTATTCCCAGTTCAGGGCCATAAGAGCGTTCGTACAGGTGTAATTATATTGCAGCCTTCCATTTTAATTTAGGCATATTCTTTAACCATGAGTATAGGAAAAGTAATTCTATTCAATGTAGCGTGATTATAAAACCAATACTAATATCACAGCCAATTCTGTTGAATGAACTTTTAACATCGATGCTTTAGGAGCTATCCAGTGCTAACCTTTTGTTACAGTCTGTTTACCTGTCAGCATGGAGGAGGAGGGTTGGGGTCTCTGCTTGGTCCTGGGGTTATTGTTGGAACAGGCCTTGATTATATAATGAAGGCCAGTAGCATAAGCCTGCTGTGATGAAAGGGTGTTTTTCGGTAAGAGAGCACGTCTGCAATTTCTGCTGTGTTCTTTTCTATAACAAAATAGCCTTCAATCTAGAATTCCATCTATCATTCTGTATGATTGTGCCATAGTAGTTGTTTACACCTGATAAAAACAGAAAGAAACGTTAACCGCCACAGTTTACTTTTTGACACATTTTTTTTTTTTTTTTCAAAGTTTCATGTTCACAGCACCAGAGAGACATTATGGAGGCTAGTAAGTAACAGGTGAAGATGTTTCTGTCATAAATGCCTGCACTGTGATGAATGAAGTGGTGTATAGCTGACATGGCGGCAGGTGATAATGTCTCCTGATTTCTGTAGGATATACTACAGCTGTTTAACGCATTAAGACTCTCACATCACTGTGATCTTTAATGAGCATCCTGCAGAAGGGACGATTTACCCATCCAGCCTAATCCTAAAATTCCTCCTGCCAGATACTGTGGCTCTGTAACTGACTGTATTGCAGTATAATTAAGCTAAAATCCATATGTTAGTGATGGCGGGAGGTTCTGCAAAGTCAGAGGATGGCAGGTTGAAGCTAAGAATCTCATGGTTTTGTCTGTGTGTAGCTGGTTCACCAGCTCTCATCACAAGCTGCAGACAGTAACACATCCTGAAGGGGCCCCTGCCTGGGCCCATCTTTGCACAAAAACCTCATTAGAAAAATGAAATCTTTCCAGGACTGAGCTTGTCCCTTAAAACTGCTATCCGTAGGCTACAAGACACTGCTGGATGGTTGCTCTGCAAGCAGCGGGCTGCACTGTCCTTTGAGAGATGCTGCTGCCTGAAGCACAGACACAGCAAGCAGCTTCTTCCAGTCTTACACAATGATTAGGAAGAACTCTTAGCTCCCCACTGAGCAAAATGTAAATACACAGAGCGCAGACTGAAATAATTGCCATTAATGGCCTGCTTGCCTTCTTTTCATAGACACCAATAACTGTCCGCTCTGAGGCAGCACTGTTTATTATCAACATGAAGGTGACTTATTAGAATCTGGATCTTCTCTGCAGCTCAAAGCTTCAATTAATACCTGAAAATAATCATCAGCTAATTAATGGTGTTAATTTAATAGACTAGATGGAGACGCTGGCAGGCGACCCTTGTATGGCAACATATCAGAGATGGCAGCACTTCAGCGGTGTCCTTTACAGTTTTGACCAAGTTAGGTAGGGAAGAAAAGACAAATCTGCACCACAAGTATAATAATTAATGTTCTGAAGAGTACTGTTTGTCAGACAGCAAGAGGAGTCTCTTTTTTTTTTTTCTTTAATGAATTGCAGGGTTTTAACTTAATGAGAAGTTTTGGCCAGATGTCAGTATTGGATGTGTGTGGCAGTAGTAATTATCCAAGGTAGAGCGTTCTCAACTTACCTAAAGGTTACATTCTGATTGACTGCAAACCCTTTTACTAATCTTAGCCTGTAAATGCACTTTTAGTCTGCCAGTTCAGTTCAATTCACTGTTTACAAAATGCCAAACAACTTTCTGAAAGCAGCCTTCAGCTGCAGTGCAGGGGTGCTGAATGTTTGTGGCAGTGCTGCTGGGAAGCATTTAGCAATCTGAAGACACTTTGTAAATGCCTACGTTCATGTTTAAAGTCACTGCCAATCATCAGCAGTAACAGAACCCCTTCCTATGTTTGCATGGCTGTTTACATGTTTTGTTGCTGTATATGCAGATTTCGACTTATTGTCATTGGCACTTTAACCACTTAAGCCCCGGAGGATTTGGCTGCTAAACGACCAGGGGCTATTTTGCGATTCGGCACTACGTGACTTTAACGGACAATTGCGCGGTCGTGCGACGCTGTACCTAAACGAATTTGGCGTCCTTTTTTTCCCACAAACAGAGCTTTCTTTTGGCGGTATTTGATCACCTGTGCGATTGTTTGATCACGCGCTATAAACAAAAAAAGAGCGTCAATTTTGCAAAAATAGCAATATTTTTCCCTTTTTTTTATATGAAATTCCCCCCCAAAAAAAATGTAAAAATCAAAATTTTTTTAAATTTTCGGCCAACTTGTTTTATGCTACCTATGTTTGGTAAAAAAAATCGCAAAAAGCGTATTTTGATTGGTTTGCGCAAAAGTTATTGCGTTTACTGACTAAGGGAAAGATTTTTGTCATTTTTGTTGTTTTTTTTTTTAACGCGTAATGGCGGCGATCTGCGATTTTTTTTGCGGTACTGCGACATTGGGGCGGACAGATCGGACCCTTGACTGACATTTTTGACACTTTTGGGGTTACCAGTGACATTTCTACAGTAATCAGTGCTATATATATGCACTGTTACTGTAAAAATACACTGGTAGTGAAGGGGTTAACTTTATTTGAGAGGGAGGGGCTGTGTGTGTCCCTAGGGGCGTGATTCTTACTGTGATTGGCTGTGGCTTCAGCTGTATGCAGAGTGATCAACGGATCTACATAGTAGATCCATATGATCAGCTCTCATACAGAGGGGAGAATGACAGGCAGCTTGTTTACACAAGCTGCCTGACTTTCTCCCTCTCCCCCGCCGATCGCAGAGTGGCCGGCGGACATCGGGTCCGCCGGTCACACGCGCGGGGGGGTCCGTGACCACGCGGGAGCGCGCCTCCGGCGGCGCGCGCTCGCTCCCTAGACCCTCACAAGCTAGTCACGTAGCCCTACGTCACTTTGCCTGTGAGGGGCTGACCGCCGACGTAGATCGGCGTGCGGTGGTCGGCAAGTGGTTAAAGGGCATATGCAACAAAAAAAAAACACACTAGCATCAGCACACAATGTATCACGTGCATTAAAGAGCACATGTGATGCCTTGTGTTGTGCTGGAAAAAAATGACAGGCTAGATTTTGGCCTGTGCCTTGAGGGCCCATTTAAAATAAACGCATGTACTTAATGTAATCTAGGTCAATGCGCCAAAAATGCAAGCATAAGTTTGCCTAAGAATATCAAAGCTGTTGGATAATCTTTTCGGATAATGATCTTATGACTATGAGAGATCCCAAGCCTGCAAGTCACGGTGAAAGGGTAGTTGCAATCTCACAGGTTGGAACAAGTATCCCAGTCACTGGCTGCATGAGGCAGGGGTCTCCAAACTTTCTATACAAAGGGCCAGGATACTGACTGACCACCCACCTATGGTGTCAGTTAAAGGAACTGTGCTCATTGTTCATGTCATTGGTAGGAATTGGGCCCCCACTGTTGGTCTCACGGGGAGGAATTGTGCCCTTTATTGGTGTCAGTAAATTAAATAATGCCCCAAGAGCCAGATAAAAGCAATCAAAAGATACGCAGTTTGGAGACCACTGGTCTAAGGGATAAGCCACTGGTACCTCTGGCTGCTAGCTTGGTTTTTACAAAATGAACCTACTTGTGATGAGCATAAGTCACAGGTTAGTATGTGGCATTCTGAGGTGATCTCACCTGAGAACAATTCAAACATTTACAGATATTATTCCTGTAAAGCCTACAGTATCTCACAAAAGTGAGTACACCCCTCACATTTTTGTAAATATTTTATATCTTTTCATGTGGAGGCACTGAAAAAATGGCACTTTACTACAATGTAAAGTAGTAAGTGTACAGCGTGTACAGCTTATATAACAGTGTAAATTTGCTGTCCTCTCTAAATAACTCAACACACAGCCATTAATATATAAATACAAGTTGCGCTAGAAAGTGAAAAACATATGTGATTATGTAAAAGTGTCCAAAATAAAGTCCATGTATGAGTAAACAGCACGTCTGGCGAAATTTTCTGTACAGGTACCGCTTACCAAAGGCAAATGATAAATAAGCCCAAAAACTCCAAGGGGTCCACAGGAACCAGATGTCAAACGGACTCCGTATTTCTGAGTGGATCTCCTCAGTGTTGGGTATTCATGTGAAATATAAATTGAAAAACGCCATAGCGTAAAACCACAAAAAATTGAACAAACACCCCAGGTGATAGGAATGTCAGAAAAGTGCTATAGTAGTGATGGTAGAAGACATAGACACCTCCAATCCTGTGAAAATACTCCTTACCAGAGTAATAGAAAGTGTTGCAGAAAAAATATATAAGAGAAGAAGGCCTCCCCTGATAGGACTGCAGCTTACCAAAAGGGAAATAAAATGAGCATATAGATCCCAACCGTGTCACCGAAGAGGGCTGACATACATATGCCCTTACCAGCTCCAAATGATGTAAGGCAGAGAAACTCCAAATCCAACTAAGCACTTCCACTGAGGGCACAGCTCCAGATGCTATATGAGTGAACACTCCAGACCAGACGCTTCCAATGGGAACGCTGATATAGGCTCAGCATACAGATGTTATCAGCCGTAAATTGAAAGAGAGGTAGACCATAGTGTAAACCCACGGACAATTTATTAAAAAACAAAGGGCAAACACTTACAAACATGAAGATCAGAATAGCCAAAGGAGAGAGATATGGAGCCGCCGGCCGGACGGCTCTGCTCGCCCGTTCCTTCGTAGGACTGTAGCGTATAGGTGACGTCAGCACGCCGTGATCTGACGCGTTTCATCAAAGATGATGTTCTCAAATGTACGGGCGGCGTGCTGACGCCACCTATAAATAGCCAATGAAACCGCCAAATCAATAACCGGAAGTTCCCTTACCGCCATATTGAGTGTGGTGCTCCGGAACCGGAAGTGACTACACAGCCCGGAACCAGAGAGTAGTAGGTTTCAATCAGAGAATGGACAACGTATGACGAAATACCGGATATCCGGAAGCGCGAGTTATGCAAATTACCTAAACTGGTAAACAGTGAGTGTCATTAGACAATACCGTAAACCAGAAAAAGGAACATAACTAAATAAATATTGGAACGAATATTCCCTGGCTTTAATTTAAGATAAGCCATACAAATTTAGTCTAGTCATGAAGGACCAAATTGGCATCTTATTATTGCATCATTTTATTGTGTTTAGTCATGAGGGCTGCACTGATTTAGTGTTGCAGGGCTGTACTTGTTAATCATTTGGTGCGAGTCCATCACCAGAATTTCCCGCTTAATTGGTCCGGCGTGTGTGCGGCGTGTGGTCTGAGCACTGGCAGGCTAACCCCCCACCCCTTTAACCTCTGCACCAATGCTGGCAGCACTTATACGTCTATTTTCCAAAGACAACCCCTGGATGTAACGCTGAGCACGTGCACTCAACTTCTTTGGTCGACCATGGCGAGGCCTGTTTGGAGTGGAACCTGTCCTGTTAAACTGCTGTATGGTCTTGGCCACCATGCTGCAGCTCAGTTTCAGGGTCTTGGCAATCTTCTTATAGCCTAGGCCGTCTTTATGTAGAGCAAGCATTCTTTTTTTCAGATCCTCAGAGAGTTCTTTGCCATGAGGTGCTATATTGAACTTCCAGTGACCAATATGAGAGTGAGAGCAATAACCCCAAATTTAACAAACTTGCTCCTCATTTACACATGGGACCTTGTAACCCTAATGTGTCACATGACACCAGGGAGGGAAAATGGCTAATTGGGCCCAGTTATGACATGTTCACTTAGGGGTATACTCACTTTTGTTGCCAGCGGTTTAGACATTAATGGCTGTTTGTTGAGCTATTTTGAGGGGACAGCAAATTTTCACTGTTATACAAGCTGTATACTCAGTGGCGTAGCGTGGGTTGTCAGCGCCCGGGGCAAGGCAAGTAATTTGCGCCCCCTAACCTGCGGACTTTTAGCACTCCCTGAGTCTCTTCCTACAATTGTACTGACCAGCCCGATTCCTATACTGACCTACCTGTCCACTACGCTAACCTACCTGATTCCTATACTGGCCACTACACTGACCTCTATACTGACCTACCTGTCCACGACACTGACCCTTACACTAACCTACCTGATTCCTACCTGACCACTATACTACACTATCCACTACACTACACTACACTGACCACTACACTACACTGTCCACTACACTACACTACACTTCCCACTACACTACACTGCACTACACTGCCCACTGCACTACCCACTACACTACGATACACTGCCCACTACACTACAATACACTGCCCACTATACTACACTGCCCACTACACTACACTACGATACACTGCCCACTACACTACACTGCCCACTACACTACAATACACTGCCCACTACACTACACTGCCCACTACACTACACTGCCCACTGCACTACGATACACTGCCCACTGCCCACTACACTACGATACACTGCCCACTACACTACACTGTCCACTACACTGCCCTGCCCACTACACTGCACTGCCCACTACACTACACTACACTGTCCACTACACTGCCCACTACACGACACTGCCCACTGCACTACACTACACTGTCCACCACACTGCCCACTACACTACACTGCCCACTGCACTACCCTACACTACGATACACTGCCCACTACACTGCCCGGCCCACTACACTGCACTGCCCACTACACTTCCCACTACACTACATCATTGCCCACTGCACTACTTTATACATAGTGAGGGCTCTCCACTCCAGTCCAGGCTGCTCCCCACCTCACCTCTCACAACGGCTGGCTGAGTGTCACGACAACAGGGAAAGATAGATAGATGAATGATTACTGACTCTGTGACAGTGCCAGGCTGCTGATTCACTCGCTGAGCTGACTGAACTCTTCTGAACATGCGGTCGATTGTGAGGAGTGGCGGCACAGGCGGGGCTTGGCTTCCAACATTTCCACATGCGCTGCAGCGCCACTCCACCCTACGCCAATGGACAGGTGAGGCACAGTCCAGCTCTGCCCCCCCACCATTTTCATCCATAGAGCGCCCGCTGGACATCTCCCAGCATAAACATGGCGGCAACCGCAGACAGTGTGTGATACTGTGTCAGACAGAGTGACACTGCGGGAATGCGCCCCCCCCCCCCCCCAGATGTTGCGCCCGGTGCGGCCGGCCCCCCCTGCACCCCCCACGCTACGCCACTGTGTATACTCACTACTTTACATTGTAGCAAAGTGTCATTTCTTTAGTGTTGTCACATGAAAAGATATAATAAAATATTTATAAAAATGTGAGGGGTGTACTCACTTTTGTGAGATACTGTATGTCCTGCTTAAAGTGCAGCTCTGGAACCAGAAAGAGGTTGAAATATGTATATTATGTCAAAGCTGTCAGTACATACTTTTCTTGTATGATCTACCCAAAGCTCTCGAAAATATGGCATGCAAATAAGACTGTCTATTGGTCGCTATTTGCTTAGCCATACGCGCGTCCCCTATGTCAGCGCTCAGACCTGTTGATTGGTTGTTGGGACTAGAGTATAGGACTGTGGGTGAGAGATTATGGCCCTTTTTCACAGCAACCTGGGTGCAAAGTTTTCCTGGTGAAGGTAAATGCAAGCAGTTTGGTCATACATACATTGTTATATCCGGCAAAATTGAAATCCTTGTGTGCGTATGGTGCGAGAGCTACCTGTTTTTTTTATCAGCTCTTCTGTCCGTCTTTACGCCATTTCTCTTCATATATCCTTTTCCTCACAGAGACTTCTGAATTACACCAAGTAAGTGAGCGCCTTCACCTGTGTGTAAACTTTTAATTACAAAAAGTTACAAGTTTAAGTAAATGAGTGTTATTCAGTTCCACTTATTGGAATCATCACTGAGATTATATTTCCGTTATCTCCCTGGAATCTCTCTCATAAAACTCAATTGCTATGTGCCACTGCTCACATCCTTTCTCATTTTTCCTGCACTGCATTACTGTCATGATAAAGAAAGCTAATTTCATCCATTTGTGTTTATATCTGTTAATGCAAAAAATGTCCAAAGTGATAATACGACAAACCATGGATGATTTGATTTTCTTTTTTGCAACCATGGATTGCCCCATCAACAGTCAGTGCCGAGGGGAGAATCACTCCCACACTATTGTGTTCTGCCTGCAGGGAGCCTACCCTGCAGGCAGAACACAATGATTATGGTTAGTGGCTATAGCCAAAGGTAGTAATTGTATGCAAAAAATCAGACAGGCTGGTTATACTTAAGTCGATCGATGGATCGACTTCAGTACATGCAGCCTGTCCATACAAGGATCAAATATTGGTCGGTCCCTGCTGAACTGGCCGAGATTAGATCCATCTATGGTCGGCTTTAGTAGGTCTGAAAAGTTTTCTCCAAGGAGAGGGGAAATAGGTTTGTTTAGTGATCCCATATCTGTATGTAAAGTTATCGTTCTGTTTCAGTTGTCAATGTTCTCTTTTTCCCTCTGAAGTTTTAGGCCTCATTCTAATTTACTGATCGATTATACACTTTTTTGTTAAAGTTTGGAGAATAATTAATGCCCGTTTCTCCCGGCAGTACCAGCAGGAGATCATGGTCCTCCAAGACAAGCTGCGCCTTTCCAACAAGAAACTGGAGGAATATGAGAACCGCTGCAAAAGCCAAGATGAGCAGACACAGAAGATTCTACTGGAATACCAAGCACGGCTGGAGGAGAGTGAAGAGCGCTTGCGCCGACAGCAGGAGGACAAAGAGATGCAGATGAAGGGCATTATAAGCAGGTAGAACCATCAGAATCCTCCTTTGTGTCTAACAATGAATGTGACTCCAAAAACCTGCCAACTGCCCACCAGTGTACAACCACCTTTTACCTGCTGCCACTTGTTGTATGACTGATTATTCATCTTGGTAATAACATGCTAGACCCAATACTGTTCTTGCTTATTCAAGCAAGGTTCTGGAAGCTACGGTTGTATTAAAAGTTGCATACTAGTTTCAAATTTGTCACCTCACACACTTAATATTGGCTTTAGTGCCCTAGTGACAGCACACAACTTGTGAATGAAATGAGGCTGCCTCCATTAAAAAGGTGCTTCAACAAGTTCTCTTTAAGGATATCTAGGCTTTTGTGGTTTACCACAGGATCGTGGTCACACATTTTGTAGACAGTTTGAAAGGTGCAAGTATCTTCATGGGGTGGGGAGAATTGCTAAAAGGCATACCTTTTGAGACTATCAGAGGACAAACATCTTGGTTGTAGGCTTGTGGAGATGAAAGTCACTGCATTTGTCCTAGTAAAGTTTTTGTTTTTTTTCCTTTATGTATTTTTTTCTGACATGAAAAACTTTCTGTGCCCAGAACTCACACGCAAGGGTTCCTAACAAGAACCAGCATTTAACATGGAACCTGAAAAAATTATTTCTTTTCCATTTTGGATGGATTAGGGGAAGGGTTATTGCTGTGTTGCCATTGGGAAATTTTCCCTAACTTCCTGTTCTGGTAACATTTTGTCATATCCTGCCCACAAGGCATCATCAGGACAGAAAATAAGGGAAAGTGTCTACTACAGGGTCACACTAATAAAAACCTGGGCAAGTTTTAACCTTTCCCTTAACCCTTCCCACACAGAAAAAACATTTAAGCTAGACTTGTTGATTATCCTCTGTTCCTCTTAGTATGTCAGGACTCTTATTTTCTAAGTAGTATGACCAGTACCTGTGTGACTTTAAAACTTTCAGCTTTCATTGGAGAGATGAAGCACTACTATCATGTCTGTGAGTATCCAGAGTAAGGAAGAGGTCTATCCTGCTGTACACCTAAATGGTGAAGATTGGCATAGACTGGAGAATTCAGGATCCAGTCAGTCCAGCCTAATAACCAGAAAGCATTTTTCTTTTTACAATACCGGACTTTACTGAAAAAGTATAAAAATAATACAAGTGTAAAGAAAAATTAAGCAAAAAACATTTGGCATGGTGAATGCCATGCTGATATACAGAGTAGACAAGCGCGAGATGGGCAAACATAAAGCAGCATAGACAACCAATTAGTCATGAGCAGTTAGGGGGGAGAGGGGTGGGAGAAAGGAAGGTTCCATCAGAGTAATATCTAATGACTTTGAGCCCAAAATACTAAAAAGAAATATTACACAGTGTTACCTAAACAGTAACCACACTAGTTGGATGTCCAGGGAAGCCTCGCTTTGTCATATTTACATGGATATCCTCTGCTCATGTAAGTTAGCTTATACATAGGAAGCAAAGCATCTACCATGGCTTTGCAGGGTGCCACCATAGGAGACAGTGGAAGCCCACTTCAGCAAGATCTCCTTTTTAGCATAAGACAGGAGGTAAGAGATCAACAACTTCAAAAGATGTGACTGCTGTGCGCAGGGCCGCTGATAGGGCAGTACAACCGGCCCTGTTGTACCGGGCCCAGCCCTATTAGCTACACAAGGGGGCCCGGGCAGCAGTCCAGTTATTTTCTCCATGATAAAAAAAAAAAGGATTTTGCAAACACTTTTACTGGGATGGCATGTGGGGGGTATAAATAAATTTTCCTGGGCCCCATTAAGCCAATAGAGGGGCTCAAGAGGTTAATGCAGTAGAAGGACTTTTTTCTTATTTTCGGGCGCATGCGTACAAAGCGCCGTAGCCCAGTGCTGATTTGCTGCCATATAGTTCCGGTGAGCCGGCGCCACTGCCCACTGTGTTCCCTGGCGGAGGGATATTACTTTGCTCTGCTCAGCTCGCGCCTCCCGTTCTCAGCCTCAGGTGCTGAGACTAGTGTGAGACTGTGAGTGAGATGACAAGCGGCTCAGCAGGTGACCGAGGAGCAGGAGAACAACGTGGCTGCATTGGACACAGTGAGTGCACAATAAAGTATGGAGTCCTCACTGTGTCCTATGATCTTCAACATGAAAATCACACAGGCTGCCCAGTCAGCACATGTCCTGTCAGTGTGTCACATGACTGTTAAGTGCTGACTTTGTTAACTTATGGCTGTACTGAGTGTTACAGACTGTAACACAGTACAGCTATAATAAAGTCAGCACCCCCAGCAGCCAAGTGACACACTGAGAGGGCATGTGCTGCATGTGTGATTTTCATGCTGAAGATTATAAAACACAATGGGATGCTACTTTAAACTTGCTGAGCTCTGTGTTTTTACTCCCCCCCCCCCCCAAACAATCCCCTTTAACTGCTTCCTGCTCAGCGATGTACAGGTGACGTAAGGGGGTCCCTCCCGCCAACACCTTTACCGGGTTCTCCTAAGCGATGGGGGAACCTGTTAATAAGGCGACCAGCAGCATTCGCTTGCTGGGACACAGTGAGAGGAACTGATGTTCCTCCCACGGTGTGACGTCAGAAAACGGAAGCAATGAGGATTTTATTATTTCTGGTTTCTGTTTCATGTAACCAAGCCATTACCGGCTTGAACAAGCATCTGATCAAACCGCTCCTGGTTTGATTGGATGCTTTGGAGGCCAGAGGAAAGATTTGGGGTCTAACAGAGCCCAGACCTCTCCATAACCTGTCATGGCCCATGCTATCACAAGGGATGTTGTTCATCCCTTCTGATAGCAATAAAAGAGATAAAAAAGAAATGTAAAGATACAGTGTGAAAAAAAAAAAAGAAAGTTAAATAAAATAAAATGTAAAACTTTTTGTTAAAGCTCCCGTTCCCCTGTGCTCATGCGCAATTGCGAACGCAAACGTTAGTCCCGCACGTATATGTAAATGGTGACAAACCTGCATTTTGTTTTAAGGTGGGGCCAGGGGTGGGTCGAGGGTGGAGTTGAAGGGGGCCCCGTCAGGTAGGTTGTACGGGGCCCCATCATTTCTAACAGCAGCCCTGGCTGTGCGTCACCATGAAGTCCTAGCAATGCTAAATCGAGCGAGACAGGTAATGTTAGTTGTAAATGAAGAGTAATCAACTCAAAACCTCAGACCAATAAGTAGTGAGCTTAGGACATTTCCAAAGCATAAGCAAAAAAGGATCCCGTGTGTCCGAAAGTGGGGACAAGAAGAGTCCTTCCCCAGTTACAGTATCTCACAAAAGTGAGCACACCCCTCACATTTTTGTAAATATTTCATTATACCTTTTCATGTAACAACACTGAAGAAATTACACTTCGCTACAATGTAAAAGTAGGGAGTGTACAGCTTTTATAACAGTGTAAATTTGCTGTCCCCTCAAAATAACTCAACACAGCCATTAATGTCTAAACTGCTGGCAACAAAGTCAAAATCTCCAACTTGGGCCCAAAGTGTCAATATTTTGTGTGGCCACCATTATTTTCCAGCACTGCCTTAACCCTCTTGGGCATGGAGTTCACCAGAGCTTCACAGGTTGCCACTGGAGTCCACTTGCACACCTCCATGATGACATCACGGAGCTGATGGATGTTAGAGACCTTGCACTCCTCCACCTTCCATTTGAGGATGCCCCACATATGCTCAATAGGGTTTAGGTCTGGAGAGCTGCTTGGCCAGTCCATCACATTTACCCTCAGATTCTTTAGCAAGGAAGTGGTCGTCTTGGAGGTGTGTTTGGGGTCGTTATGTTGGAATACTGCCCTACTGCCCTGCTGCCCTGTCTCCGAAGGGAGGGGATCATGCTCTGCTTCAGTATGTCACAGTACACGTTGGCTATCATGTTTCCCTCAATGAACTGTAGCTCCCCAGTGCAGGCAGCACTCATGCAGCCCCAGACCATGACACTCCCACCACCATGCTTGACTGTAGGCAAAACACACTTGTGTTTGTACTCCTCACCTGGTTGCCGCCACACATGCTTGACACCATCTGAACCAAATAAGTTTATCTTGGTCTCATCAGACTACAGGACATGGTTCCAGTAATCCATGTCCTTAGTCTGCTTGTCTTCAGCAAACTGTTTGCAGGCTTTCCTGTGCATCATCTTTAGAAGAGGCTTCCTTCTGGGATGACAGTCGTGCAGAGCAATTTGATGCAGTGTAAGCGTAGGGTCTGAGCACTGACAGGCTGACCCCCCCCACCCCTTTTAACCTCTGCAGCAATGCTGGCAGCACTCATACGTCTATTTCCCAAAGACAAGCTCTACATAGGACGCTGAGCACATGCACTCAACTTCCTTGGTCGACCATGGCGAGGCCTGTTCTGAGTGGAACCTGTCCTGTTAAACCGCTGTATGGTCTTGGCCACTGTGCTGCAGCTCAGTTTAAGGGTCTTGACATTCTTCTTATAGCCTAGGGCCATCTTTATGTAGAGCAACGATTCTTTTTTTCAGATCCTCAGAGAGTTCTTTGCCATGCAGTGCCATGTTGAACTTCCAGTGACCAGTAAGAGGGTGAGAGCGATAATGCCAAATTTAACACACCTGCTCCCATTCACACCTGAGATCTTGTACAGTAACACTAACGAGTCACATGACACCAGGGAGGGAAAATGGCTAATTGGGCCCAGATGGAACATTTTCACTTAGAGGCGTACTTACTTTTGTTGCCAGCGGTTTAGACAATGGCTGTGTGTTGAGTTATTTTGAGGGAACAGCAAATTTACACTGTTACAAGCTGTACACTCACTACTACATTGTAGCAAAGTGTCATTTCTTCAGTGTTGTCACATGAAAAGATATAAAAATATTTACAAAAATGTGAGGTGTACTCACTTTTGTGAGATATTGTACATCCGAGAAAGCCACAATGGAGAGTATATTAGACCCAATCCAGAAACCTAACCTTTATAAGTTTGTCTCTGGAGGAGATGACCAGCTTGGGACCCTGATCCAGGCAGTCCTCCCAGTCCTCTTTATCCAGAGAGGGAATATCCTCCTTCCAAATTTCCCACAAATTCTCTAAGGGGAGTTAACACACATTATCAGCACACCATACAGGGGGGACAAAGGTTGTTTAAGGTCTCCCTGGGCCAACAGCTCATCAATAGGATTAGCCTGGAGGATGGGTGGTTGTGCAAATTGTACCTTGACCGCGTGCCGCAGAGGAAAGTACCAACAAAAACATCTCCTGTGGCAAATGGAACCAATGCGAAAGCTGAGTGAAGGATATCAAGAAGACATGATATCAGCCAAAGTCTTGACACCATATCTTGCCCACAATTGAGGGTCAGGAATAGAACGAAAATGAGAGAGAGTAGGATTCCCTCAAGAGGTTGAGTCGGGAAAATATGACTAGTCTTCAGGAACTGGCGCCGAGCCATCATCCAAACTCTCAGCGTGGCCTGGGTTGGATCAGGCACTGTATCATAGAAAGCAAAATGAGACCAAATTCATGAGCTCTCATCTAGAAAGAGCAATTTTAGGTTACACTAGTGCTTGGGCGCCTTATAGGGTTTGGCCCATCTAGTTTAAAATTATTCTTCTAATTCATGACACTTAAGAACATTGCCCCATATGTATTTCCTATAGAGACACATTGAAATAGTCTTCTATAGCTTTGACATAAATGGAAAGCAGTGAAAAGCTTGTTTGCCAGTCTTTTTCCATCCCCCAGCCAGGATATTTATGACACATGGTCTGAGGTTATTTCATCTCTAATTTTGTGTGTGGTTTGCAGCAATGTTATTCTGCTGCTCTGTTCAAGGCACTTGATTATATTTGCAGGAGGTCAATCCATCATATTTTACCAGATGTCTCCCTAATCTAAATCAGATTTTCAGCCCACAGGAGTGTGGAATAGACATACAGGGTATTACAAAGGTTTAAGTGCAAAACTACTTTTTTCTCCCAGTCTGTATCAAACCCCTTAACTAATAATGCACAATAACATGGCACTGCAGACTGGGCTTGAAATACAACAGATCACGCAGCTGTCAGAGATTTTGAACCAAAACACGAGCATCATCTTAATAGGCCAGATATTGATTGGCACTTGTGAGGCACCAGAGATTGCAGAGCAACTTGCAATGACCCAGCGTCCTAGAACTGTCACAGCAAGAGAACTGATGATGTCTCATAGACCTGACGTTTCGTTTATAGGTCACATTGTTTACATAGATAAAATGATGTGCAGAACTACTACAGCTGTAGGTTATACATTCACAAAACCCATAGCAACCCAACCACATGCTGCTGAAAAAGGATTTATAATTGTTAGGCTATATATCATCCCCCCCCCCCCCCCCAAAAAAAAAAAAAAAAAACTGATCCTGTCAATACACACTAAAAACAGAGTTTAGTTGCACACATTTGCAAATATATATTAAGTACTAATGGGGGGGGGGGGGGGGGCAGGTAGTAAAAGTGAGGTGGAAGCAGGGATTAGTTACAATAAAAAGGGACCTGCGCCAGAGACCCTGGGGGTGGTAAGAAATTATTGTGGCATATTACACAGCTCAGAAAACACTGCCCTAATATAGAGCCAGTTCTTTCTAAATTCTCTGATTAACCAGGTTTCTTCTAGCTGTTCTTAGCATTTTTTTGCATTGTAGTAAAGCAGAAAATGTAGATTTAATGTGTGGTTTGTTTGGTACAGGTTGATGTCTGTGGAGGAGGAGCTGAAGAAAGACCACGCAGAGATGCAGGCAGCTGTGGACTCCAAACAGAAGATTATTGATGCACAGGTATGGATATGTTCTGATACAATAAGGCCCTGGGCAATTCTAGGAGGTAGAGAATAGAATCAGCTTGCCGTCTGTTATGGACACAGTGTCACTGCCTCCGGATGGCACTTTATACTTATTAGGCAAAAATATATTAATTCAGCAAAATGTTATTTAATTTCACAGGGAAAAGAGCAGACGGTGCCACTTATATATTTCCCTGAACAGCCACTTAACTGATAGCACATCGGGCCTTCAGACATCCCACATCTCATCCAGCAAAAATGAGGCCAGCTTCACTAATAACTATGAAATTATGAAGATGCCTTATCAATGTTTCTTGTCCTGAGTTAATTACAATTCATAATCAGAATTTGTAATCCCACAGAAGTTGGCTCTGCCTTCCCATCATTTCCTGACTGCATTTAGATTTTATTAAGCAGCTTTGTAATTCTTAGAATGTTCTCAATGTTCATATCTGTAATTATTACAAGGGAACATCCCCACCAGAAAGCAGCATTCCTCTTTGAAATCTTTGGCAGGATACATACACATCCATTTGTTCTTGTTGCTGTTCATTTCTCAGCACTGTAACTTACCTGGCACCACAGTTCTCAAATAGGACATTGTATCCAGTATCCTATTTCCGCCACCATATATCTATTCTAAGGCTGGCCATCCATGATCCAATTTTCTTACAATTTTCTGTCCAATTTTCTTGAAATTTACCTTCAAGTATGTAGTACAAAGGCCTGCCTAATTGGATACAAGTGAAAATGTTGTTTAGCTTTGACCTCATATTATGTGGTTTGTGGTAAATCCATCAGAAAATTGTACATGTATGGCCAGCCTAAGTTTATCTAAGCCCTTTCATTCAGGTTGAGAACAGATAACCAGCACCACTAATTTTGTAAATACATTTTCTCTTTCCTAATCACACATCACAGGAAACAGGAGACTTAATTCTTAGACAAGTAGGTTTCTTGGAGTTGCTTACCAAGTATGCACACAACTCAGGAGGGATTATGGTTCACTCTTCTTTACAGATCTTCTATAAATCCTTAAGGTTTCTTGGCAACTCAAGAGTTTTAGCTCCCACCATACATTTTCTAAAGGATTAATGTATGGCGACAGGCTAGCCCACTTCATGACCTTAATGTGCTTCTTCTTGAGCCACTCCTTTGTTGCCTTAGCGGTATATTTTGGGTCATTGTCATGCTGGAAACCCATCTTCAGTGTTCTGGCTAAAGGAAGAAGATTCTCATCCAAGATTTTACAATGCATGGCCCCCATCCATTGGCCCCTAAATGCGGCAAATTTGGCCTGTACCTTTAGCAGAGAAACAGCCCCAAAGCATAATGCTTCTACCTCCATGCTTGACTGCAAGGATGGCGTTCTTAGGGATCATAGTCAGCATTTTTTCCTCCAAACACGGCAAGTTGAGTTAATGCCAAAGAGCTCAATTTTAGTCTCTTCTGACCACAGCAGTTTCTCCCAATCCTTCTCTGAATCATTTAGCTGTTCATTGGCAAACTTCAGATGGGCCTGTACATGTGCCTTCTTGAGGAGGGGGAGCTTGCGGGTACTGCAGGATTTTTAATCCATGGTGGCGTATTGTGTTATCAATGGTTTGTTTAGTAACTGTAGTTAGGGCCGGACTGGCCTACCAGAATACCAGGAAATTTCCCCGTAGGCCAGCACGACTGCATGCCCTGGGGCTGCTTTAAAAAGGGAGCAGCGCCTGTAAAAAATATGTCTGCGGCAGGGTCCGAGGCGACATGTCAACTGCACATGCACTGCCGCCGCTCAGAAAAGCCTGTACACGCTCACCCATTCTCAGGGCAGGCGGGCGGCATGTGCAGTGAAGTAATGGCGCCGGGCAGCACCATTTTTAAATGTAAGGCAGCAGTGGTGTTCCGTCCAGTGGTTTTCTAGCAGTCCGGAATTACTCACTGCTTTGCGCTGTTTGCGTATTGGCTGTAGCGGAAGGAAAAAGTCAGTCATTCCTAGGGGGAGTGTGGAGGATCGAGACTCCTAGGATATTGGCTGACCATCATCCACAGGATTTCATCCCTGTTTGGCAACAGCTTGTTCTGACTGGTAAAACAGGGGTCAGAACATGAGGTGAGCGGCCAATCGTTATATGGTGAAGGATTTATTCTCAGAAGCTTTACTTTCAAGCACCAGCACTTTCTGGTTTTTGCTTTACATTTACTGGAATTTTTGCACCAGTTTTTCAGCACCAAACTTTTCTATATATATATATCTGGTTTTGGGATTTTTACACAGTTTTGATTAATTATAATGAACTATTTACACTATTTTTACGATTTTAAGAATCTACTCCTTTTATATGTACGAATTTAACCTATATGAATTGTAATTTTGTACATTTATTTATGGCACTTCCTCACTTTATTTGCATTTATTGATACACTTTTGTGTATATTTATATATAAGTGGCGCTGCACTTCTCTCATTTACTATAATTTAAAATACACCTATGATAACAATTATGGACCCTTAATTTCTTTGTAAGTGGCAAACTTACAAAATCGAGAGGGGATCAAATAATAATTTTTCCCACTGTATATATACCAAAGTTTGTGAACCGACTTTCACACAGACTAAATAATATTAACTGATTTTTACCAATGAAATGCAGCAGAATACATTTTTTGCTAAATATATGAACAACAAATATTTATTTGCAAAATTTTATAACCGAAACAAAGAAAAATGCTTTTTTTGTTTTTTTTTCATAATTTTCAGTTTTTTTTGTTTATTTAGCAAAAAACAAAAAACCCAGAGGTGATTAAATACCACCAAAGAAAGCTCTATTTGTGTGAATAAAATGTGAAAAATTTAGTTTGGGTACAGTGTTGCATGACCGTGCAATTGTAAGGGGGTAAAAGTGCCGGTATTGAAATGGTTATGGGGAAAAAAAAAGAAAAGCCCTTTTCTTTTTTTCTTTCAGTAGCTTAGTAGATGCCCCCTACTTTTTGTTAATGGGGTAGTGCAGCGTTAATTTTGAAGTAAAATTTTGATTTAGTTTTAGTCAGTCTTTTGACTAAAAATATAATTTTTGTAAGAACTTACCGTAAAATTCTTTTCTCCTGACAGTCGCCACCCGTTCAGTTAGCCTTCACGAGTGGGGTAATGGCACCCTCTGCAGTAGCAGGCTAGGCAGTGAAAAGGTTAAACAAAAGCCTTTACACATAACACACCTCTAGGGGGCTGTTCCTCAGCTACTACGAGCTGCTGTTCAGTTTTGTAGCAAGCAGTACATGAAGACTATCAACCCCAAAAAGAAGAGGGGCGGGGGCGGTGACTGTCAAGAGGACTCAGAGAAAATAATTTTGCGGTAAGTTCTTACAAAATTTATATTTTCTCTTACGTCCTCTGACAGTCGCCACCCATTCAGTTAGCCTTCACGAGTGGGATGTCCCAAAGCAGTGCAGGTGTGAGGGGTGGGAAGACGCAACCAAAGAAAAGGCAACGTGCAACCAGGCCAGAGTCGAAAAAAACTGAGCCAACAGGGCAACAAAAGCTCAACAGGAGCCAACCCTGGACAAATACACCCCAAGAAGAGACAGAAACACGCGTCTCTGCAAAACAACTGCCGCGCACAAAACTTTGCGGCCAAAGGAAGCATTCGAGGATGCCATCATATCAAGTTTGTAAAATCTTGTGAAAGTGTGCACAGACGACCAGGTCCCTGCTTTGCACACCTGAGCCACAGAAGTCTGATGGCGAAACACCCAAGAGGCACTGACAGCTCTAGTAGAATGAGCCCTGACAGGGAAAGGAGGAACCTGACTCCTCTTGATTGAATAGGCCTGAGCAATCATCTGTCTGATCCATTTAGAAATGGTCGCCGCGGATGTGGCTTTGTCCTTCCGAGGTCCCTCAGGAAGGGACAAACAGGGATTTAGACTTCTGAAAAAACTCAGTGGTGGACAGGTAAACCCTGACCGCCCTAACCACATCCAAGGAATGTAAGGCAATTTCCTTGGGATGCTTGGGTTTGGCACAAAGCGAAGGGCAAAACAACATCTTCCTAGAGGTGGAAAGCAGATACCACCTTGGGAAGAAAAGAGGAATTGGGTCTCAAGACCACTTTGTCTCTATGACCAACTCGATAAGGCGAGCGGCAAGACCGAGCCCCCAACTCAGACACTCTGCAAGCAGAGGTGACAGCCACCAGAAAAGCAACTTTCTGGGACAACACAGGCAGAGGTATGTCTCTGATGTTTTCAAAGGGAGGCCGTTGCAAAACTGACAAAACCAAGTTCAAGTCCCATGGCGGCAAAGGAGCTTTCCTTGGGGGAGCCAGATGTCGCACCCTCTGAATAAAGGTGCGAATCAAGGAATTAGTCGCCAAGGGACGCTGGAAATGAATGGCCAAGGCCGACAACTGACCTTTAATCGTGGCCAGCGCCAAACGCTGATCCACACCTTCCTGTAGGAAGGCCAAACCCTCGCCACAGAAAAGGAGCGGGAATGAAACCCCTGTGACCCGCACCAGGCAATGGTAAATTTTTCTAGAGGTAGCTCTTCGAGCCTTCAATAAGGTAGGAATGACAGCACTCGAAAGACCCTTGTCTCTCAAGAGTTGGCTTTCAATAGCCACGCCATCAAAGCCAGAGACTGTAAAGCAGGATGGAAGATTGGCCCTTGAGACTGTAGATCATCTCACAGCGGAAGCCGCCAGGGAGGCTCGACGACCATCTGCACCGTGTCTACGTACCAAGACCAACGCGGCCAGTCTGGGGCTACCAGAATGACCCGCACCTGTTCCGACGCCAACCTGCGGAGGAACCTGGATAACAGTAGAATCGGAGGGAAGGCATAAATCAGCCGACACCAGTGCCAGGGCACCACCAACGCGTCCATGGGTCCGCCAGAGGATTGTGGGTTCTGGCCACGAACCTTCCCACCTTTTTGTTGAGATGGGACGCGAACAGATCTACATCCGGAGTCCCCTACCGGGCACACAGGAGGTAAACACCACCGGATGCAGGGACCATTCTCCCTGGTCCAGGGTCTGGCGACTCAGATAGTCCGCCTGCCAGTTCTCCACACCCGGAACGTGAACGGCCGAAATCACCGGAAGGTGCGTCTTGGCCCAAGAGAGGAGCTCGGCCGCACGGGCACTCTTGGTGCCCCCTTGGTGAGTGAAGTAAGCCCCTGCCATGGCGTTGTCCGTCTGCACCCGGACCGGGCAACCCTGAAGCCGAGTTGACCAACGGAACAAGCAGAGCTTGATTGCTCGGAGCTCCAAGATGTTTATCGGTAAGAAGGCCTCCTCCACCGACCACGTGCCCAGAACTCCACCCCAGCCCGACAGGATGGCATCCGTGGTGATCACCGTCCACAGCAGAGCCCGGAAGGACTTGCCTTGTGCCAGAGTCGGTGACAGGAACCACCAAAGATCCAATATTGCGAGGTGGCTCAGAGAAATTCTTCTGTCCAACGACTGAGGCGTTCTGTTCCACCTGACAAGAATCCCTGACAAGAATCTCTGCTTGCAGAGTTCTCGTGTGAAATTGAGCAAATGAGATTGCTACGAAAGCCGAATCCATCAAGGCCCAGGGACCACATGCAGGCCCGTAGAGAGGAGAGATCGTGGTCCTTGAGGGACCTGATCTGGTCCTGCAGGGTCCGGAGTTTGTCCTCCGGGAGAAAGAACTTTACCTGAGCGGAGTCCAGGACCATCTTCAGGTACAGGAGGCAAACCAAAGGGGACGGTCTACCCGAACTCCTTGAGCGTCTGAACCGTGATCGACAGATCGCTCGTCAAGGTGGCACACGAGCTCGACCTTAACAGGAGGTCGTCCAGATAACCGAGGACCGCAATCCCCTTAAATGCAGTAAAGCCAGCAACGGGGCCAAAACTTTGATGAAGACCCTGGGAGCCGAAGTGAGACCGAAGGGCAATGCCACAAACTGATAACGCTCCTCTGCCACCGTTAAGCGGAGATACCGCTGATGACCCATGGAGACAGGGATGTGCAGATACGCATCCTTTAAGTCGATGGAGGCCAGAAAGTCCCCTGGACTCAATGATGCCACCACCGACCAGATGGATTCCCACCAGAACTTATGAACCCTGACAAAACGGTCCAGATCGGATGCACTATGCCCTCCTTACTTGGGCACCATTAACAGATTGGAGTAAAAACCGCGAAACCTGTCCCGTGAAGGGACTGGCACAATGACTCCTTGGGTGAGAAGACCTTGAACCGCCCCCTTGAGATCTCCGAAACGATCGGAAGTCAGATGGAGATTTGATGGAAAGAACCTGTCAGCGGGGCAAGATCGAAACTCGATCTTGTACCCTGAACTAATCAGTCCGCGAACCCACCTGTCCTGATTTTGGGACAAACAGGGTTCCTGGAAACAACGCAGACATCCCCCCACCCCTGAAACGGGTATGGGCATCCCTTCAGGAAGAGGCGGACTGGGCCCCCAAACCGGCCTGACCGACCTTGGGCTTACCTGACCATGGCTACTTGTGACCACCTGAGGTCTTGAAGGATTTCCTGTCATCCTGTGCCCCGAAGGCACGAAAGGACCCACGATGAGCCTTAAAAGAAAGGCCCCCGCCTAGCCCAGGGTGATTTTCCCTTAGAGGCTTGGGGCAAAAGAGTACTCTTGCCCCCCGTAAGCCCCTTGATCAACTCATCCAGAGTGTCCCCAAAAGGATGACTACCAACTTAAGGGACATCAGACAGTCTTCTTGGAAGCGTGGCCAGCCGACCAGCTTTTCGGCCAAATAATGCGGCGGATCGCAACCCCGACCGCAGACAGCCGTGCAACCCAGGGAGCCTCGTCCAAGGTCGCGCCACACAGGTACATCACGGCCTGGGTCACTTGATCCACCATGTCCAGGGCAGGCGGAGATACTGACTTTTGCCACCAACGTGCACTCCGGGGGGACCATTCCGTGACAGCTTGAGAAACGATCACTGAAGCAAACACAGACTTGAGCAGGAAGCCCGCCATGTGGCGCAAAAGCGCCCACACACACCTATTCCCCGGATCCTTAAACACCGAGGAGTCCTCCGTGTGCATCAAGGTAGATTCATTTAGTCTAGAAACAGTGTGGTCTACCCTATGTGACACCATCCAATGATTCTCAACATGATCCGCAAAGGGATAACGGCATTTAAACTACTTGGGCACTGCTAGCATATATGTTTGATGCCACGCCATTGGTCGTTCACGGTTTCGTGAAACACCTTGGGGCAGGGAAAAACCTGACCCGACTTATGGGCTTTGCGGGACCCTAAGGAAACCTGTTTACCTGACAGGGAGGGCTCATCATCAAGATTTAAAGTCTCCTTAATGGAGCTAATAAGTGCATCTACCGTAGCGCGGTCCCGCGCCTCCGTAGAGGAAGACTCTTCCTCCTCCCCACCTGAATGTGAGGAGTGGGACCCCTCAAGGGGGACGTTGTCCGTGGCAACCAAATCAGGCTAAGAGACAGAGAGCATAGGCCGTGTTTTAGAAGTGCGTTCAGACAGCAGCAGAACTACTTAGGACGCCAAAGTCGCAAGAGCAGGAGATAATGAGGAGTTCCTGAAGCACCAATCAGGTCTGTGGGAAATTTGCCATCCTGGGACTCCATATTAGTAATAAAAACATTTTAAGGACGCTGGCCCTTTAAAAGGGCGGTTCCCGCGGACCCCCACTGGAAACTGCACCACCTGTGGAAACCCTTCAAAAACAGCAAAGAAACCGTTTTTACAGGAAAATGCCAGAGAAAACAGTTAAAATCACCCCACAGTGTCTGTACTTGCCACACGCTGCTGCAGTGAAAATGAGAGAAAAGAGGAAGGGACCTCATGCACAGAGGTCTATGCCCGCCCTGAGCCACAAACAAATGGTGCCTGATAAAAGTCTATAGGAGTCTACTAGGCGGTTGCCCATACCAAAGATGGCGCCCGATTGGCGCCAAAACGATGAGCTAAAATGGCTGCTGCCCACACAGTGAGTCCCAAACAGCCTGCCCTCGTGAACGGCGGCCGCGTGAACGGCGCCAAATAGAGCAAAAAATACATGCGCTGGCCCCAACAGGGAACCCCAGAGAGCACCCCCGGGATGTATGAAGCCCCCACACCCCCCCCAGTCATGGCAGTATGCACCGCAGAGCGCCCCCAGCAGGGGCAGGGAGGAAGGGGGCCATGCCATACGGCCAGGAGGGGAGATACCACAGAAGCCACCATGTACTGCCATCCCCCTAAGAGTGGGCCCACAGAACACCCCCACAGATAAATAGTCCCCTTTTAGAGACCCAGGGGTAGTAGCACTCACCAGTCCAGCGAATGCGGGCACCGCTCTGATACGGAACACCTCCTACCCTGAGAGGGGGATGCCATCAGCCAGGAAGGATGCTAGAAACTTACGGGTGTTCCGGAGTTGAGACATCCCGGCGAAGAAGGGACTCCGCAGGCTCATCCCCATCCCAAGGGGCACTGTCATTACGAGGCCAGGGCGCACCAATGACCTGCGACGCTGGGTGGCAGGCTGGGACTCCATAAGGATCTATATTATCTAGTGTGAGGCCCAGCTCTGCTGTTACTTTAGTTCTCCAAGTATTCCCTGACTAACTAGCGATAGTGAGTGAAATAAAAAGGTATTTTCAAAGAAAAAAAGCACTTTTCAAGAAAAAAAATATAAAGAAACTGAGACACTAGGTCCCAGCAGCATAAAACTGAAGAGCAGCTCCTAGTGGCTGATGGGTAATAGCTGAGAAACAGCCCCCTAGAGGTGTGTTATGTGTAAAGGCTTTTCACTGCCTAGCCTGCTCCTGCAGAGGGCGCCATTACACACTCGTCAAAGCTAACTGAACGGGCGGTGACTGTCAGAGGACGTAAGAGAAATTACATTTTAGTTTTAGTCATCTGAATCGTTTTAGTCGACTAAAATAGTGTTATTTTTATTGACGCAATTAACACTGCTGTACAAATTTACTTGCAGCTTTATAGATGACAATGTGTAGTAACTACCAAGCAAATATGAATTTCATGGAGTCAAAAGTTGTCTTTTTGTCATTTCAGGAAAAGCGTATTGCCTCACTAGATGCCGCCAACGCCAGGTTAATGAGTGCCCTAACGCAGCTAAAAGAGAGGTACAGCATGCAAACACGTAATGGAATTTCACCCACAAACCCAACTAAATTGCAGATCACAGAAAACGGTGAATTCAGAAACAGCAGTAATTGTTAACGGTCGGAATACAGCAGAGACACATGACCGTTGCCCCCGCTAATAACGGACTTGGCTCACTATGGATGGTCCTGCTCTGACGCACTCATTGCTGGAGGCAACACATTAGACTGATGTATTCTGGGAAACACCTAGAAATGCAAATGATAGCGATTTTTTTTTCTTGGAGAAAAAACTACTCACAGATGTTGTAAAAAATGTGCCATAACAATACATATTTGTATATGATTCCTGTTATTGCTGGTGAATTATTTTAATGTTAAATGATACTATTTTTATTTCTTTCTTGTCCAAAAACATTTGCCAAAATCTACCCACAAGGGTAGGACAGAAAAATATAGTAAGCAAATATTCTAACACTATGGGTGGCCTAGAATGCCTGCAGAGCCCTGTACGGCGGAGATATGAACACTGATGACACCTGCACTTTGTCCGTGGATCCCGTAGGATTCCCATTTAACTATAAAATAAAAATGTAAAACAGCAGCAAATCACTTCTTCTCTCCTTCAAAAGTATGTTTGACTGGTTTACATTTAGCCTTTCATAAGGAAATGGGAAGCAGTCACTTGCCTGCATTATATCTACTAAATTCCTCCAGATACCCATGTATGTGTCCAATCAGGAAATAATCACTTTTCAGTAATGGCCCACTGTTATTTACACTGGTCAGAAGTGATGCCCTCTGCTGGACAGAGGTGGGACACCTATGGCTAAAGTTAGTCTTCCAGATAAATATGGCCAGATTATCTACATGTGGGATCAAGATGCTTTGCAAGAATAACCCCTCATCTGTTGTGCAGCCTCTACTCCACATGGATTCCTAACCCTCCAATGTGGCCTAAACCAGCATTAGGATCTTCAAAATAATTGCTTTTCCATTTCCCACACTTTGACACTTCAAACCAGAGAATATTTGGTGGTGAAGTTTAGCAAAGTACCAGAAAATGGTGGGAGAAAAAAGTTGAAGACTGGATTCTGGCCTTTAGAAAGTGGTCCCTGAGCTTAACATGATTAATGGCTTGTAACCAATAGCAACAGTCCGCCAAAGGCAGAAAAAGTATAGGGAGACTGCAGTGAGTCTAGAAGACAAGCTCTGTGTGCAAGGTAATGTAGTCAGCCTTCCTGAAGAGTACAGAAAGATTGTAGAAAAGTCTAATAGACAGCTCTGCATCAGGCAGTGTAGGCAGCCTTCCTGCAGAATTGCTGTTGAGAGGTCAGGTTAAGCCACGTAGAAATGGTGTTTTTTAGCAGTCTAAAAGACTTACAGTAAGAGAAACAGTAAAGTTTTCCGTGTAGCTGTAGGACGTGCCTGTATCTAATAAGAATAAATATGATTACTTTTTGTGCATAAATTGTGCAGAGAAAAAAAAAAAGCAATATTCACTGTATGTGTTCTATATCAGTAACACACAATGGCACAGCTGTTTAGTTTAAGCGAATATTCACATATACCTTTTATCAAAAAATGTAGAAAAAGAGTAGAGCTCACCTTTACAAGATCAGTGAAAGAGTCTTCAAACTTCAAACAACTTTATGCAGCATATTTCAAATGAAACGTGCCATGTTGGACTGATAACGAAAGGCCATCATTACCCAGATTTCTAAGCTGACATTTCCATGGAGGACAAGTCTCCGTCACATAAATTGTGACATGGACAGACAGCTGCACCAGCTTTGAATCAGGAATTTGTCATCTCTATCCACTTAAAAAGACAAGTTCACAGATGGACAGGCCAATTATTTTGTCAGAAAACTATTGGTGATACCGGACTACACAAAACAGTGTTCTCAAGTTAAATCAGAACTGCTTTTGCACTGTACACCCTGTAGTCCTCTATGCATTCAGAAATAGTTTATCATATGCAATCCTATTCCTCTCCACATAACACAGCAGAAGAAAATTAGATGCCATAAGTTTCCTGCTCCACCTCCGACAGAAATAAAATTTCCACTGAACAATATAATAATTTAAACTATAAGTGAGTAAATTATAAATTTCCCTCTTATAACCAAAACTCCCCAAATACAAGGCTTGCATCTTAGCCTTAGATAGTTTTAGCATAACAATATACCTCAATATGGCTGTAATGCAAGTATTCCCCTGAACAAACAGTGCAGTCACATCTGCATTATATCCACACAGTAGAGATGGCAGTTTAGCAGAATTCAGGAGAGCAGGGAGGATATATGGATTGAACTCTTGTACCTGGCACTAAGACTCAAGTTTTTTTTTTTTTCTTGGCTCTCTACACAAAGTTGTGAATTATGCAGGTGATTCCCTTGTAATGCAGAATCTGCCAAGCGTGAACCATCTACTCAGTTTGGTGTTATGAAACTTCCAATATTATCCTGTCTCATGTCTAACGAAACACTGCACTGTATCAAAGAGTGAATCTGAGAAGTCTACATATTCTCTCTGCTCAAAAAGCATTTATGAGGCTGTATAAAATCTCATATAGTATATACAGTATCTCACAAAAGTGAGTACTTCCCTCACATTTTTTTGTAAATATTTTATTATATCTTTTCATGTGACAACATTGAAGAAATTACACTTTTTTTTTTTTTTAAATTAGTTGAAGAAATGACACTTTGAAACAATGTAAAGTAGTGAGTGTACAGCCTGTATAACAGTGTAAATTTGCTGTCCCCTCAAAATAACTCAACACAGCCATTAATGTCTAAACCGCTGGCAACAAAAGTGAGTACACCCCTAAGTGAAAATGTCAATATTGAACATGGAGTTCACCAGAGCTTCACAGGTGGCCACTGGAGTCCTCTTCCACTCCTCCATGATGACATCACGGAGCTGGTGGAAGTTAGAGAGCTTGCGCTCCTCCACCTTCAGTTTGAGGATGCCCCACAGATGCCTAATAGGAATTAGGTCAGGAGACATGCTTCGCCAGTCCATTGCCTTTACCCTCAGCTTCTTAAGGCAAGGCAGCAGTTATCTTGGAGGTGTGTTTTGGGTCGTTATCATGTTGGAATACTGCCCTGCAGCCCAGTCTCCGAAGGGAGGGGATCATGCTCTGCTTCAGTATGTCACAGTACATGTAGGCATTCATGGTTCCTTCAATGAACTGTAGCTCCCCAGTTCCGGCAGCACTCATGCAGCCCTAGACCATGACACTCCCACCTGCATGCTTGACTGTAGGTAAGACACACTTGTCTTTGTACTCCCCACCTGATTGGCGCCACACACGCTTGACACCATCTGAACCAAATAAGTTTATCTTGGGCTCTCATCCATCCGACCACAGGACATGGTTCCAGTAATCCATGTCCTTAGTCTACTTGTCTTCAGCAAACTGTTTGTGGGCTTTCTTGTGCATCATCTTTAGTAGAGGCTTCCTTCTGGGATGACAGCCATGCAGACCAATTTGATGCAATGTGCGGCGTATGGTCTGAGCACTGACAGGCAACCCACCACCCCTTCAACCTCTGCAGCAATGCTGGCAGCACTCATACGTCTATTTCCAAAGACAACCTGTGGACATGACACTGAGCATGTGCACATAACTTATTTGTTTGACCATGGCGAGGCCTGTTCTGAGTGGAACCTGTCCTGTCAAAACTCATTGGTCTTGGTCACTGTTCTACAGCTCAGTTTCAGGGTCTAGGCAATGTTCTTTCAGTCTAGGCCAACACTAATTAGTCACATGACATCGGGGAGGGAAAATGGGTAATTGGGCCCAATTTGGACATTTTCACTTAGAGGTGTACTCACTTTTGTTGCCAGCAGTTTAGACATTAATGGCTGTGTTGGGTTATTTTGAGGGGACAGAAAATTTACACTGTTATACAAGCTGTACACTCACTACTTTTACATTGTAGCGAAGTGTAATTTCTTCAGTGTTGTCACATGAAAAGATATAATAAAATATTTACAAAAATGTGAGGGGTGTACTCACTTGTGAGATACTGTATAACTCCAGGACATAAGGAACATGTGAAATAAAGGGTAATAATTTATCAATGGAAGGAACACTAAACACATAGGAAGGAAAGAAAAAACTGGTTCACTTTCCCAAACCTGCAAACTCCCCCACCCTGTCCCATACTTGAAGAAAATATTTCATATTACATTTACATCATATATAACGTATATCTCTTTTTGTGCATTTTCACTTGTTGACAAGTGACAGCATAAACTTTGAAAAAAACAATGTGGGCTATGTTTCACATATACAGCCAATGAAGGGTATGTAGTTACTAAGTTAATGTTACAGAGGTACATCAGTCCCTATTTGTCTTTATTCGCCCCAGTTTACAGATTGATAGTTAGGAAAAATGAAAGCTAATGGTTTCCTTTGAAAGAAATGCGCCGTGCTGGGTTTTACTTGCTCAAAAGCTTGTTTGTGAATATGGAGAATTACTTGCTGCTAAGCTCTTTGATGCCTGGCAACTAAACTGGCCATGGTAAATAGATGGCAAAAAGATTCAACCTTGCTTTCTACATGCAGATAAATGGAATCCCCTGGTGTAATGCAAGTTGGCAGTAAGGTGCTCTTAAAACTAGCCTATAGCTGATCATCCAAAAAACAAAAAAAGATGACCCCAAAGCTAACCCCTCAATCACTAAACAGTCTGCACTACCCCCCAAAGTATTCCTATCCTTACTCTTTCTTGACAGACATTCTCTATCTGCATTGTCTTCCCACTGACTCCTCAGGACTTTACATTTATTATATAACAGACTTATTTTAGATTTTTTGCAAATACTGAAAAAAAAAAAAACTAAAATATATTGGTTACTCTCACTCCATTGTTTTTTAAATGGCTCAATGTTTCTTGTGCAGAATCAGCCCATCCTCTTTTTATTAGGGAGCTTAGTTCATGTCATTCTTCTGTCACATTCAGCTTTATAATATTCCTTTTATACCAAAATATTTCTCTGGCTCCCAGAAATTGACTCTTATATTGTTACACTGAAGCAATTTTAGGTCAGTCGTAACGCTTCCAATTTGCGGTGAATAGACACTTCCAGAATTCACTTATGAAAAGCCTGACTAAGCACTCTGCAGCACAGATCTGTCATATCTATTGCCAAATTGTTCTGACATTAATGCTCTGTGTTTTGACATATGCGCACAAATTTCTGTCAAATAGAAAAAAGAAAACAAAATGACTTGCAGCAGGTAGGCAGTAAATATCCCCTTAACTTTATTGCAGAAAGGAACTGATTAACAGGAAGGAACTTCTTCAAATGTAATCAACTCATTTCTGTTTAAACCAAAACTGTTTTCTTCGTTCTTAGGAATTGTTTAAAACAAAACAGATTTACATGTTTAATGTTCACTCCGGAGCCTTCATTAAATAATACGATATTCAATTTCCCCACATAGCTGGCAGAGGAATTTGGCACCATGAGACAGATTTCTGATATATTTACTCTCCGTTACAAAAATTTCACATATCTGTTCCCACTCTACTTATAAAACCATGTTATGCACCATGAAGTTTTTTCAGGGCCGCATTACGGTTTGTTTAAATAATACTTATTTGTAAACCACTAATGCCAGTTATGTCATTGTCTTTGACGGTAACATTCTTAAATCAGACTTCTAATACCTTAAATGTATTAGCCAACAGACAATGAAACTGAATATAATTACTCAGAACATATACACAGATTACAGCTCTTGGGATAAGAATATTATATATATATATATATATATATATATATATATATATATATATATAAAGGATTTTGTTTAATGGACACACTGAAGTCTGGAAGTGGACTATAATCACCAAGTGATTTTTTTTTTTTCACTTTAATATATAGCTAGTTTTCTAGATGTTGTTTAGCTTTTATGTTAAAAGTGTCAGTTGCCGGATTAAATTGTTGTGAAACGTGATTGTTGGCAAAATGGTTTTCCCAAATGCCTTTATATTCATTTTCTTTGAATGTTAACGTTTTTGTAAAGTTTATAGCAGTGGAATTTCTGACAACATCACTGATCATGGAAAATCTGTCCGAAAACATTCTGGAATCCATTTGCATGTTTAATTTTTTTCGGTCATCGTCATCCTCATTTTTTTGTGAATTTATTTTCATAGCATTTGAATGTGAAGCTTCCTCACATATTAAACCAAAAAAAATTTAGATTATCTCCTTTTTAAGCAATGCAAGTTCAGTAGTTGGGAGCCTATGGGTTTTGAAATCATGTCAGCCATAGAAAGTCTAAAAAAAAAAAAAAAAAAAAAAAAAGATTTAATATAGAAAACAATATAGGAGAAGGCGATGGTGGGTAAATTATATTTCTTTTTTTTCACAGTATGCCTTAGAAAAAAAATCATCATTAATCTGGAATACTGTCCACTTAATATTTGGGGAAAGTCTCTGCTTGGAAAAATAAAGGCACGGAAGAATGTAAGTGATCTTAAAAAATACAGAGAACCAACTCCATGATTTGCCTGCGGATTTTCCCCTTGCCTGGCGAGTCCCAATGCACAGGGATTTTATATCTGTGTTGGAGAATGCAGATTCATCCCACTGATAGCAGCCTGCTAATCAGTAAATTCCTGTTTAAAAAAAATAGTAATAATGACACCTTCCATGCTGCTCACTAGCACTGTGTGCTCCATCCCAAATTTTAAACAGCCTTCGCACAGTTTGGACTTACCGTGAGATGGGACTGACCAGCCAGAAAACTTTGTGGTTTTTATGGACAATTGTGTGTAGTAATCTTATTTTTACTGACTGAACTAGGACAATATAAAACCAATTTCATCTGTGGCCACTCAACTCCAAGGAGCCAAAATACTGAGATTTGGAGTTCCGAGTCCACAAAAGCAAAAACAGAAAAATGCTGCTTTCGGGGGTTAAAACTCCAAAAGACCTTTTTGTACAGTTTAATATTATTATCATCGAATAAAGGACAAAACTGCGGTCTTTTACCTCTACTTTCCATTATGGAAAATAAAAGAATGTATACTGTTGTAGATAACTATAAACCTGCAGAAACTTACACGGGAAGACTGGAAGTATCAATATTTTTTATTTTTAAACATGAAAAAAATTATTTATATTGTGACGTTTGTGGTCAAAATTAAAATATAAGTAAAGAGCCAACTCTATTCATGACTTGACATAACTCTGTATCTTGTAAAATATGCAATAGCAAAAATACTGAAAGGGTGTAGTCTTTCAAATAATTGCCCTAAATATATAAACTGAACTAAAACAGGAAAAAAAAAAAAAAAACATTCTCCTGTTTGCACTTATTATTTATAGACTGATATGAAGACATCTGGTCCAATTTTGTTTTTTTTTTTTGTATTTATTTTTTGCATTGGAAGTCATGCTGAGGGTCAGTAAGACTCAGCCATCAAAGATTTTACTGGTCTATGACACAGCTGAAATAAATATAATTTTATTTCTGTTACAAATACTAGTACTTTTTCTATATTTTAGATAGAGGTTTCCCTTATATCCAAGTCTACAGAACAATGAGAAATAGGGCGCAACAAAAAGGTAGCATGAAGTTTATTATGTTCCTACTTTTACAAAAGTAATCATATTGATTAAAAGATGACCAAATGTGAAATCTCAGAACTACACAGTGATTTTCTTCAAATGTTTGCCACAAATCTATTTCATGAAATACAGTACAAAAGGAGTCACATGTACTAGTCTTTTGTGTGTATACCTATGTAGGTTTGGACTATGTGGTGCTGTACAATGTGGTGAATGTAGTTGACATTGCTGCACACCATAAATTAAAAAAAAAAAAAACTTTCTCTAGGTTGGAGTGTGTCTAAAACATCAATCATACATTATATACAGGCTCACTGTAGTTCACATAAATTGATACTGGATATGGTTAGTAAAGATAGGCATGCAGTGTCATTAAGAAATAAAAATGCTTACAATGAAGTTTTATATTTGTTGTCAAAGTAAATAATTTTTTCCTTATAGCTTTCTATTTATTTATTTTTTTTTACTTGCAAATATGCAGACCAACAAATGAACAGACCAATAATATTTTTCTGGAAATGTAATGGATAGGTCAACTAGGAGGCTTTTTAAGGTAAAATGAATGGAACGTTCAAGCTAGTATTTAGAACATCACACTTCATATGTAAATAGGAGATTATTAAAGAGAGTGTAAACTAGAGGTTTTCTCTTTAATAAATGCCTTGGGTTTGAGAGTAGGTGGTTTAATTTTGGTGAAATTAAATATTAATTAGTTTTCATCTTCCATGACAGTGAATGTACTCTATTTCACAGCACATTTGCACACAGGGTGATATAATGCAGCAATCTTTTTCTTCCCAGTCATAAAAAATGGTGTTTAAATCTCCTGCAGAAGGACACCACACACAGTGTAATTACTGCAGCCATCCTCCAGAATCTCTGAACTCCAAGCTGACAGTATGATAACTCAGGCCCTCCAAAAATTGCTCATGGCTTATTCAAAATTTCACAACAATTTATAGCACCTTCAAGAGGAGAAGGTTCCTTTCCAACTACTGGCTGGTAAAATGTTTTTTGTTTGAACTGCAACAAATATAGCACCAATCTGAAGACTTCCAAATGCTCAATGGAAACCTAGGAGAAATAAATAAGCTGCCATCATAAGTCTTCCTCTAAAAATGCTAAATGAAGACAATGGATAACATGAAAGTCAGACAACCAGCATTTTCAGAAGAAAGTCAACAATAACAGCCAAGGGGCTGCTCTTAGAATTAGTTTAACTTAAAAAGGTAACATCTCAGGACCGCCATCCAACTCAAGGTGACCATTGTTTAGGTCCCAGATTCAGCATTAAAGACATACACTATATCTCAATGTGTGAAGCTCCTGAGCTATCCTTTGGCCTCCAGTGCTGGATGCAACATCAGCTGTGAAATGTAACAACTGTCACAACAAGTTTCCTCAAAAAAGAAGAATTGGCCTCTTGTTTGGATTTACCATATTCTGCCACGATAATGTCTAAAACATTTAATAAGAATGTATTGCAAGTTCTGTAAAGTTTACACAACTAAACTTTCAAAATGTTTTTTTCTATGGTGCAGAAAATTTAAAGTAATAAATACAAAATAAAGTGTACAACATTTCTTCAATCTTCCTAAATAGCTCTAGTAAAGTAAGTTTTAAAGACCATTCTAATCCTCCAGCTCCAAAAATGTCACCATGGAAATAATATCAAGATTGCTTAACTTATAACGGGTGTCGTTTGTGGACAGGAAAGGCCATTAAAAACTGCCACTAATTTCTTTGTTAAATAAATTGAAAATATATTTTGCCATTGCACAGAATCTAAATTTGCATCACTGAACATATGGCAGCTTTATTAATTGAAAAATGTATCATTTTATGGTGCAGTATCTGTAGCGTGTGATTTTTTTGTTTAAACTATTGAAGTCCACCTCAAATACATAATGTCTATACAGAATATCTGGTAAATATGGGTTATCACATATATCTATCTATGTGTACCCTTATATATTTTTTTCTGAATTAATGTGGTATAATAAAGTGTACAATAAAGGATGTAAGAATTCTTGGGCTTCATTCGAACAGTAGACAGAATTTGTATTTTATGTTGAATGGACAGGGCAAATGTCCAGATTGATGTTTAAATCTGCTGCAGTATTTGCATTGAGGTATACAGAGACATTTCTACTGATGCTGCTTGTTGAGGAATAGTGGCAGATGACCCAACGACTACTGAGAATTTTTTGTGTGTAAATAAGTGTATAGATTATGTTGATAAAATAAAGGTTAATAAAAAGTTGTGAATATCTCAGTTTCATTGTAAAAATGGCTCTCTGGAATACTGGGACTTTTAACTTTGCATTGCATCTTAAATAACTTCTGTCGCTGCAATATTAACACCTGCTAAGCACTTTGACTCTTCAGTATACTTTGAAATATCTTTTACATTACAACAAAAATGTTGTGTATGGCAACTCGAATATAATTAAAAATAGATTTTTTTAAACTCATTAAAAAGGTATTTTTTGCATACATATTTCCATATGCTTTTCCCCTACTGTACCTTACCACATTTTAAAATACATTCAGCTCTCCAGCCACCTCCATGTTTTACCCATACATCTGTATTTAAGCTAAAGGCCCCATTACAGGAAACAATACCTTATATATTTTTTTTCTTTCAAATAGAAAACAATGTCATTCATGTTAGTAATGTTTCTCTCATATGCCTTCTTAATTGTCAACAGCTAAAAAATGCATAATGAACAAAGCTGCACATTATTCAGTTCCTTTTTATCTAAAAACAAACGTTTACAGTTTGTTTAGCAACTTCATCCAATTTGTCATCTGCTTTCCATACATGCTATTTATCTGTCATTTTTTTTATTTGAGAAGGTCAAACTTTATAATAGCTTGAAAAGGGACACTAGAACTAACAGTAAAGAGAAATCTGGAATTGGCTGAGAACAAAATTATTTTAAAATCTATCCTGTCAGTTTATTTGAGGAGATTGCTCAGTAGATAGGCCAGTAGTTATTTTTATATTATTTTTGAAAGATCTACTTTCTATGTTATCAATGTACTAACATTTTACAAATTGTGTTCTAAGAATGACGTGGATGTGCAATTCATGTATATCGGAAACTAGAATAATAAAGATTTATTTACATATTTTATTCTGTTTTCACGTCTTTTAGTGGGTGTCTGTTTTAGGATAACATACCGATATGTGACCAGCTTATTTACTAAATATCAGAACTAGTTAGCCTTCAATAATGCTCCAAAAAAAAAAAAAACAATGACACTTCTAGGTCATTTACAACGACAGTTAAAGGAAAAAAAAAAAAAAAACTCTATGGTCAAGTTTCTCACAGCCACCTTGCAAGCATAAACATCAAAAGTGACAGTACAAGAAGCAGGAGAGGAAGTTCCACTGCACAAACTCTAGGAATACATAGGAATGGGGAAGAGTTAAAACAGCTGACAGTTTTTTTTTTTTCATTGTCCTGCTGGTACAATTATCACTCAGTGGGAACACAGGCAACAATGTAACCCTGAAAGATGTAACAATCTGTGAATTGGGGAGAGGCTGTGAGATGTCACAGGACTCTCTTCCCCATTCACAGATTATGTTACAGACAGTGTTATTAAAGATAGAACTTTTCTCAGTGGAGGAGAAGACATATCCCCAATGGACCATCTGTATTGCAATTCTGCCTGAAGACCCTCTGCTGAGCTGGAAGTTCCGAGACAGAATGACGACAAGGCATCCCTGCAGTGTAAATTTCTCCAGGATCCAGCTGTCTGCACAACCTGGGACACATACAGTGGGTACGGAAAGTATTCAGACCCCCTTAAATTTTTCACTCTTTGTTATATTGCAGCCATTTGCTAAAATCATTTAAGTTCCTTCATTCTTTCTCATGAATGTACACATAGCACCCCATACTGACAGAAAAACACAGAATTGTTGACATTGTTGCAGATTTATTAAAAAAGAAAAACTGAAATATCACATGGTCCTAAGTATTCAGACCCTTTGCTCAGTATTTAGTAGAAGCCCCCTTTTGATCTAATACAGCCAGGAGTCTTTTTGGGAAAGATGCAACAAGTCTTTCACACCTGGATTTGGGGATCCTCTGCCATTCCTCCTTGCAGATCCTCTCCAGTTCTGTCAGGTTGGATGCTAAACGTTGGTGGACAGCCATTTTTAGGTCTCTCCAGAGATGCTCAATTGGGTTTAAGTCAGGGCTCTGGCTGGGCCATTCAAGAACAGTCACGGAGTTGTTGTGAAGCCACTCCTTCGTTATTTTACCTGTGTGCTTAGGGTCATTGTCTTGTTGGAAGGTAAACCTTCGGCCCAGTCTGAGGTCCAGAGCACTCTGGAGAAGGTTTTTGTCCAGGATATCCCTGTACTTGCCCGCATTCATCTTTCCCTCGATTGCAACCAGTCGTCCTGTCCCTGCAGCTGAAAAACACCCCCACAGCATGATGCTGCCACCACCATGCTTCACTGTTGGGACTGTATTGGACAGGTGATGAGCAGTGCCTGGTTTTCTCTACACATACCGCTTAGAATTAAGGCCAAAAAGTTCTATTTTGGTCTCATCAGACCAGAGAATCTTATTTCTCACCATCTTGGAGTCCTTCAGGTGTTTTTTAGCGAACTCCATGCGGACTTTCATGTGTCTTACACTGAGGAGAGGCTTCCGTCGGGCCACTCTGCCATAAAGCCCTGACTGGTGGAGGGCTGCAGTGATGGTTGACTTTCTACAACTTTCTCCCATCTCCTGACTGCATCTCTGCAGCTCAGCCACAGTGATCTTTGGGTTCTTCTTTACCTCTCTCACCAAGGCTCTTCTCCCCCGATAGCTCAGTTTGGCCGGACAGCTAGCTCTAGGAAGGGTTCTGGTCGTCCCAAACGTCTTCTATTTGAGGATTATGGAGGCCACTGTGCTCTTAGGAACCTTAAGTGCAGCAGAAATCTTTTTGTAACCTTGGCCAGATCTGTGCCTTGCCACAATTCTGTCTCTGAGCTCTTCAGGCAGTTCCTTTGACCTCATGATTCTCATTTGCTCTGACATGCATTGTGATCTGGAAGGTCTTATATAGACAGGTGTGTGGCTTTCCTAATCAAGTCCAATCAGTATAATCAAACACAGCTGGACTCAAATGAAGGTGTAGAACCATCTGGAGGATCATCAAGGATGATCAGAAGAAATGGAAAGCATCTGAGTTAAAGAGGAAGTAAACTCGGCAATAAAAATCAAACTTTTAACATGTATGAAACATATATGCAATATAATTACATTGTAAGCATCATACATGTTTAAAAGTACCTTTTTTTCAAATTTAATGTATCTTCTACTTCCTGTAATAGGCAGCGCCATGTCTTCTCCTGTTTAATCGTACCCCCGCTGACGTCATTTCTGCCCTTACTGCATTATTTGCCGAAATCTCGCGCAGACTCTCTATGAACGACTGGCTCTCACTGTCTAGGAATGCTTCACTTACTCCCCCTCCCCCTGTCAGAGAGATAAGATAGCTCGGGAGAGGAGAGGAGCATCGCGAGACTTCAGCTGTGCCGTTCTCATTTACTCCCCCTCCCCTTGTGTAACTTCTCATGGTCACTCCCCTGTGAGAGAGAGACAAGGAAGCTGGGGAGAAAACCATGACAGGGAGAATCGCGAGACTTTAGCCATGCCGTTTTCAGATAGACCGGAAGAACGCAGAGATCCTTTACTTACTGAAAAGGCATGCAGACTGTGCCGTTTATTGGATAGCAGACTGGGCATGCGCCGATGACGTCATGAAATATTACAGGAAGGATTACTGGAAGAATATACAAGTAAGAAATCTTTTACATCCACCTATCGATTGCTGTGTTTATGCTGATTACAATGAGCCTAAGTGAAAATTGTGAGTTTACAACCTCTTTAATAAATCTGCAACAATGTCAACAATTCTGTGTTTTTCCGTCAATATGGGGAGCTGTGTGTACATTCATGAGGAAGAAGAATGAACCTAAATGATTTTAGCAAATGGCTGCAATATAACAAAGAGTGAAAAATTTAAGGGGGTCTGAATACTTTCCGTACCCACTGTACTTCAGTACAGGTTTGGGATGTGATAAACGTTGTAGAGATTTTCTTGAGCTAAACTTCAACTTTAATATATTGAAGTTTACCAAACAAATATTTTGTGTATCTTATAGATTTCTGCCTGCAAATCTCAAAAATAACCTGTGATTTACCTATCACACGTCCCATTTTATAGAAATCCTCTGATTCTGTCTTTACCTCATATATATATTCTTTGTTTCAATAATTTTTATTAGAAAGTTTTGTAAAAGAGGCACAACAATACAAGTATAAAAGCAAGGCACAATGCCATACATGGAAAACATGAGAACGGCCCCCGCGTAGGAGACAATAACATAAACTGACGGCATCAAACAGATAAAGGGTCCATGACGATAGAGGCAGTCAATCTGTGAAAACATATTTTAGCAACGTGGGAGTATGGGCGGGCTCAAGAGAAACAACCCAAAACATGCACACACACCCCCCCCCCCCCCGTCCATCCCCTTCAGCTCCAACTCCACACCATCCTAGACAAAAAACAATACGGGGGAATTAAAGTATAGGGGAGTGGGGGGACCCACCGCCTCTGACCCATAGGCCACCATGAACCGTCGTCCCCATGGAGAGACCTATAAACTAGTACCTTGAGGGGGAGGAGAAGAAGGAAGAAGTGAAAGAGAGAAAGAAAGAAGAAAAGGGGAAGAGGAAAGGGGGGTGAGGAAGGGGACACCGAATCAGCGCATTGGATTCCAGCTGGCATAACTAGGTGGCCATCCCTAAGAAATTACTCTGCCTCCCTCAAGCCTACCCCAGTGGGGCCTCAATGGCCCAAGAGGCTCAATTCAACCCAAGTCGGTCCGTGGGTCTCCCTCCAAATATCGCAGCCATGGGTGCCAAACCTCAAACAACTTTACCCCGTCATTCAATACTGCCGACAATCGTTCATTAATCATCAGCCAAGTCAGTTTTGCTCTAAACATTTCAAGAGGTATAGTTGCCGAACGCCAGGACCGCGCTATCACTATCCTTGCTGCCATAAAAATAAATCGTATAAGCAATTTAACTCCCCTGGGGGTGTCCTAAACCGCCTCCCCCAGCAGCCTCTTATATATATTCTAGATTTACTTTTGATTGCTTTATAAAATGCTTTGGGTTGATTTACTAAAGCTGGAGAGTGCAATATCTGGTGCAGCTCTGCAAAGAAACCAATCGGCTTCCATTTTTCTTTTTTTGGTTAAAGCTTAACCACTTAAGGACCGTTAGGTTTTACCGCTTTAATGACCAGGCCATTTTTTGCAATTCGGCACTGCGTTATTTTAACTGACAATGAAAGGTGCGGTTGTGCGACGCTGTACCCAAATAAAATTGATGTCCTTCTTTTCCCAAAAGAAGAGCTTTCTTTTGGTGGTATTTAATCATCTATGCGATTTTTTGCGCTATAAACAAAAAAATAGCGACAATTTTGAAAAAAAAAAACAATATTTTTTTGCTTTCTGCTATATAACATTCCCAATTAAAAAAAAAAAAAAAAAATCAAATGTTTTCATCGTTTTAGGCCAGTTTGTATTCTGCCACATATTTTTGTTAAAACTGACATTTTTAACAGTTTCGGGGGGACCAGTGACATTACTACAGTACTCAGTGCTACAAATATGCACTGTTACTGTACTATTGACACTGGCAGGGAGAGGGTTAACACCAGGGGCGAACAAAGGGTTAACTAGGGGGTGTTTTCTAACTGTGAGTGGAATGGGGTTATGGAATTAACACAGGGACCTGTGTTCCTAAATAGGAGGAACACAGGAGCCCTGTGTTGATTGCTGACAGAACAACAGTCTGCCATGTTTAGAACTGTCTGTCTCCCTGGGGAATGATTGCAGATGCTCGGCCACAATCGCTGCGGCCGGACCCGCAGATCAGCCTCCCTTCTCACATGCGCGCACCCACGATCACTCCCAAGGAGCAATGTATAGTTTATGGCGGTTCGCGCAGCTGAGCCACTTTGCCGCAGTATATCTGCGACAGGTGGTCGGCAATAGGTTAATTAAACAGGATGAAGTTAGAAGCTAATTGCCTACCATGCACAGCTGCACTATATTTTTCAATCTCCAGGTTTAGCAATTTAACCCTTTTGTGTTGCTAATGCATGTCTAGACATTTTGCATAACATTTGTGGAACTGGTAAAGTTTTGCCATGCTTAGGCTGGATGGATGCTGCCTGGAAAGGCTATAAAAGGAACTTGCATGCTCAAATGCTACTTTGTTTGTTGATATCCATTTTCCATACATTTTGATGTGTTTCAAGGCATAACATTGTCTATGTACATGTAATGTACATAACACTTAAACTAGTTATACCCTTGCTAGAGAACAATTGGTGACAGCAGAAATGTCACACCAATGTCAGAAGAGTCATGATACATTCTGCTACATTTGTGGCAAGTGCACGCTTAAGTCTTAAGGACGCACCATGACTAGACTTAAAAAGAAAGCATATGAATTGTATTTTGATGATTAAGACAAGGTCTGGGCGCCTCACATCTGTTGTCGAACTTAGATCTTGGCTCAGAGAAACTTGGAAGTCAATGCCTGATAAGGCAAGAAGAGAATAATCATGTGACAGACTGCTACTTCTTTCTTACTAATGCCACTGGTTTCTCTTCTAAAAATAAGAAATCAATCGAATACTCCAATCTGCCTTCAACCATGAGACACTTGGGGGTTTGTTTACTAAAGCTGGATGGTGCAAATTCATGCTAACTTCTGAAACATACCAGCTTCTAACCTCAGCTTGTTCAATTTGGCTTTGGCAATAAAACCTGGAAGCCGATTGGTTTCTATGCAAAAGTGAGCCCGATTTTGCACTTCCCAGCTTTAGTAAATACACCCCTTGATGAAAATCTGCCAGCATTGAAGACACCAAAGAAATGGAGCCTAGATTAACCACTAGCCGACTGCTCACAATGATATTACTGCGGCAGTGTGGCTCCCCTGGGTCCAGCGACGTAGACATACGTCGTTAGAGTCCTAGTGGTCTCGGCGGTGCGCATTTAGACACAGCGGAAGTCGGCGCCTCCCTTCCCCGATCGTCGGGGAAAGTGTGAACAAAGCAGGCGGATCTTCTCAGACAGATAGGGAGAGATCACAGGATTCAGCATAGCGATCACTGTGTCTCTCACAGAACCCCCTCCCCCCCCCCCCACGTCAGTTAGCATGAGGCATACATTTAACCCCTTGATCACCAACAGTGTTAACCCCTTCCCTGCCAGTGTCATTATTACAGTAACAGTGCATATTTATAGCACTGATTACTGTAGTAATGTCACTGGTCCCCCCAAAAGTGTTAAAAATGTCAGTCAGGGGTCTGATCTGTCCACCGCAATGTCGCAGTCCTGCAAAAAAATCGCAGTAAAAAAACCCCAAAACAATAAAAATGACATAAATCTTTCCCGTAGTTAGTAAACGCGATAACTTTTGCGCAAACCAATCAAAATACGCTTATTTCTATTTTTTTTTTACCTAAAATGTGTAGCAGAAAACAAATTGGCCTAAAATGTTAAAAAATTTTGATTTTTACATTTTTTTTTGGGAAATGTTATATAGCAAAAAGTGAAAAATATTGTTTTCTTTTTTTTTTTTTTTTTCAAAATTGTCGCTCTTTTTTTGTTTATAGCGTAAAAATACCACCAAAAGAAAGCTCTATTTGTGGGAAAAAAAGGATGTAAATTTGGTTTGGGTACAGAGTCGCACGAATGTGCAATATTCCGTTAAAGTAACATAGTGCCGAATCGCAACATAGGGCCTGGTCAGGAAGGGTGTAAAATTTTCCAGGGCTAAAGTGGTTAAACAGATCCTGCAATGCACCAGCCAGGCATAGTCAGTGACAATGATCAGAATTTTGAACTGTGTTTTCCTGGTGAGCCTGATCTCATAACAGTGAAAATTGAACAACCTAATCAGGGTGTCAAATCAGAGGTAAGGTTCAAAGATTAGTAGCAATAGCAGTAGAGAGGCTCCCACTAACCAGCTGGATAAGAACACAAGCAGATCACCCTGGCAAATGATGTATGTTCCCCTGAGGTGCAAGGTCTACAAGCACTAACCGGTATTCAACAGCTGCTGCGAAGATGGGTTTTGCTGCGTGTTAGTAACAGGTCACAGTGCTCAGGATTGCCTCACATGGGGTAAGCAAGCCGGGGTCCAGTAATATAGCAGAAAGAGATCAAGCAGAAGGGCAGTCAGTAAGGTTTGGAACAAGGGGGAAGCATAGTCAATGATCAAGCCAAAGACTGGTTATGAGCAGATCAAGCAGAAGCGTAGCTGAGGAACAAGCTAAAGATTGGTAATCAGTGATAGCAAAGATACGGATGATATCAGGAGTGGCAAGAGCAAGATATTGGCTGGAAAGCGCACAATAATCTGGCAAACAGGAAATGCAAAGGCATTCATGAAAAAAAAATTATTTTAAAAGAATCAAACACATATAAACAAATCCTGGCGCTGAAAGACAGATGTTCAGAGGTCCCAAAAAAATGTGTGTAAATTATGCGGGATGGACGGATTTTTGCCAAAAAGCCAGTTAGTCATGTCAGGGTTGCAGCCGACCCATGTCCAGATCCTGACTGAGAGACATATGACACAACAAATAGATGGGTATAATGGCGCTTCCAAGACTAATGACAGATGGGCACTTTGGAATCACAAATCTTGAAGAATAGTCACAGTAAGAAATGTCAGGTTTATTAAAATCAATGAAAACGGTGTAAGACACTGTAGACAGCAGGGAGCATCCAGCAGTGAGGCAATACCTTTGAAATGAACCAAGGGATCGGGTGATGACCCCTGTCCAGGTGTTGGAAGGACAATAGGAGCGCTGATGGCGTGAAGAAGGAAACCCCTAGGGGCGATGGAAGAAGGAGGGGGGGAGGGGGGAGAAACTCAACCCCTGTAGCCCGGTCCGGCCGCAAGCTGTCCCGCAGCACAGCGGCGTCGTCTCCTAGCTTCAGGCGGCTGAGGCGGCACTGAGGGATGACATCATCGGCCGCTGACAGTCGACTCCCAGAAGCCCATACAGCGCATCATGCCGAGCCTCGTACCCGATGATCGATGTGGGAGGCAGCCTCGCTGAGCCGAACGCCCCACACAGCAGTGCGAGCTGCCTTGCAGTGAGGAAACTGGTAGCCACAAATGGAGGATTACATGTTGATGAAGAGCAGAGCCCGAAACATGTAATCCTCCATTTGTGGCTACCAGTTTCCTCAAGATTTGTGATTCCAAAGTGCCCATCTGTCATTAGTCTTGGGAGCGCCATTATACCCATCTATTTGTTGTGTCTTTTAAAAGAATCTACTTTTGTAATATGCTATTTTAATTATATTTAGTCTTGTGCGGTTAAAATCCTGCCATACCCAGGGGGTAATAACCTTTTTTCTTTGTAAAGTGGTTGTAAAGGCTGAAAGTTTTTTACCTTCATGCATTCTATGCATATAGGTAAAATACCTTTAGTGCGTACCCCCCCTCAGCCCCCTTCATGCTTGCCTGATCTGGATCCAGAGATGTGCATGAGAGCTGAGGCTCTCCTAGGTCTCTCCCTCCTTATTGGCTGAGATGCAGCAGCAGGAGCCATTGGCTCCTGCTACTGTCAATCATAGCCAATGAGGTAGGGGTGGGGCTGAGCTGCACTCTCTGTGTCTTATGGACACAGACAGCTAGCTCAGGAGCAAGCACGCATGAGTGTCCACATAGCAAGCGGCTTGCTATTGGGGCACTCTGCAAGGGGTCGGGACCCAGAGCAACGGCATGGACCTGAGAAGAGCAGATAGCACAGAGCAGGTAAGTATGACATGTTTGGTTTTTTGTTTTTCTATACAAACATTTTAAGCAATTATACTAACAGCTTTTTTTTTTCCCTTTGGCATAAATGTTAATAAAATCTTACCATTGTAAGCACCCCCTCAGTGTTCAATGTTTTTCTCAACCCTCTAATTTACTGCACAGATGGGCTTGTTAAAGTTTAAAAATAATAGAATGATCAACAGGTAAAAGAAAAAAAAAAAAGACTGCATCAAATATGTAATTTTTAATTTTGCCTTTAGTACTGCTTTCAGACCTGTTCACATTACCCCGTCATAATTATTTTGTGTTGTAGAAATAAAACGTAATTGGGAGTAAGCAAGCATTTTACACTAGCCCAGCAGGACAAACACGGACATGAGGACATAAGAATTTAATGGCATATAATCTGGTGTAATGGCTCAAAGCTCCACTGTTTAATTGATGCTAGGGGATGGAGGTAATCCGTCATCAGGACAACAATCACCTCTAAATGTGTTTTTTGAGCACTGAGACCATCAACCTGGAAGCCTACACATTTAAAGGACAGATGATTTTAGAGGGTTTTCCAAACAGCTTTGTCTTGCCATGGTCAATTTGTGTCTTTCATTAGCTTCAATCAGTCCCTTGACAAACAACTTATGAAGCTCTTCGCCATAACATTTTGCGATTGACCATTTCAACATACATGCACAACACAGTGAGGAGTGGGAGCTGCCAATATCCTTTAAGAGACCCACAAACTTTTTCAAGGGAAAACCTAACTAGAAGCAACAGGCATTTCCAAATAGGTGATTCTGTCCTCTGGCCAGCTTTACCACTTAAGCCCCGGAGGATTTGGCTGCTAAAAGACCAGGGGGTTTTTTGCGATTTTTTACTGCGTGACTTTGACGGACAATTGCGCGGTCGTGCGACGCTGTACCTAAACGAATTTCACGTCCTTTTTTTCCCACAAACAGAGCTTTCTTTTGGTGGTATTTGATCACCTGTGCGATTTTTTGATCATGCGCTATAAACAAAAAAAGAGCGTAATTTTTGCAAAAATAACAATATTTTTCACATTTTTTATATGAAATTCCCCCAAAAAAAAATGTAAAAATCAAAATTTTTTAACATTTTCGGCCAAATTGTTTTATTGTTTTACATATGTTTGGTAAAAAAAAATCGCAAAAAGCGTATTTTGGTTTGCGCAAAAGTTATCGCGTTTACTAACAAAGGGAAAGATTTTTGTAATTTTTGGTGTTTTTTTTTAACGAGTAATGGCGGCGATCTGCGATTTTTTTGCGGTACTGCGACATTGCGGCGGACAGATCGGACCCTTGACTGACATTTTTGACACTTTTGGGGGTACCAGTGACATTACTGCAGTAATCAGTGCTAAATATATGCACTGTTACTGCAAAAATGACACTGGCAGGGAAGGGGTTAACTTTATTGGACAAGGAGGGGTTAAGTGTGTCCTAGGGGCGTGTTTCTAACTGTGCAGGGACATGGCTATTGGTGTAAAAGCAAAGATCAACGGTTCTACATAGTAGAACCGTCAGATCTTCATTTTTACACCAGGGAGAATGACGGGCGGCTTGTTTACATAAGCCGCTCCGCCTTTCTCCCTTCACAGGAGCGATCGTAGTGTGACCGGCGGACATTGAGTCCGCCGGACACACGCACTGACTTGTCTGTGAATGAGCCGTGGCGGGCGCGCGCCCGCAATAGGCTCGCAAGTCAGTGACAGGCGAGTGACGTATCCATACGTCACTCTGCCTGGCCGGGGCTGACCGCCGCAGTATATAGTCGTGCGGCGGTCGGCAACCGGTTAAGATGTAGGTGGTTGCAAGTGATTGTGTAATTTTTAGGTTACAGATGCAGTTGGTAAATTGCTGTCTATAGATTACTAAACAGTGGCTGGCCCAGGCTGGGGGAAACACACTAATGCCTCGTACACACGCAACGATTATCGGCCGACCAATCGTCCGACTTTTGTCCAGAGTGGTGTTTTGTTGGTTGGAATGTGCCTAGACTGCACACGAATTTTCTCGGCCAACAAAAATCTACTTCAGAAGTGATGTCATGTGCTGGTTTACTTTCCGTGTGTTTTTTCTTCTCTGAGCATGCCCAATCTTGCTCATCAGATTTTTGTCTGCCAAAATCTGTACTGACTGACAGGAAATCGGCCGTTGTGTTGACGGCCAACAAAAATTTTATAGCCTGCACACCAGATTTTTTTCGGCCGAAAAGTCGCAGTCGGTTGTCGGAAGCATCATACTAACAAGCCGAAAATCGGCCGATCGGACGTTGGCCGAAAATTCACGGCCAATAATCGATGCGTGTATACGAGGCATAACTTGTGTGCTGCTGTTGCCAGGCTTTTTGGATCCAGCCTACAATCAGTGATATAAAATATGAGAAAACATGACAGCTTCCCGCACAAAGCTGGATTCCCCTGCCTCATTTAGCTGTCAGCCAGTGGATTACCCAGCCGAAAGTGAAATGTAAACAAAAGGGGTGGGGATTCAGCTAATGACATAACTCCAGTATGGGCAGTGTCCATTTTTGGGAAAAGACTTGTCACTGGGTGAGCAAAGCAAAGCCTGATGGGAAACAGAGAGGCTAGTTCCCCATCAAGTCTGCTTCACTTTTGAGTGGCTATGCACAGCAATGTGCAAAATCCAAAGTTGCTTTTGGATTAAAATCACCCACTCCCATGTGCTGTCAATCAAATGTGGAGCAGACCAGATATGGAAGCCTGTTTCTTTCAGTGTTACACCCAAACAGAATGCTAAAGGGTGTTTAACCACTTAAGCCCCAGAAGATTTTACCCCCTTCCTGACCAGGGCCTATTTTGCGATTCGGCACTGCGTGATTTTAACGGACAATTGCGCGGTCATGCTACGCTCTACCTAAACGAATTTGACATCCTTTTTTTCCCACAAACAGAGCTTTCTTTTGGTGGTATTTGATCACCTGTGTGATTTTTTGATCATGCGCTATAAACAAAGAAAGAGCGTCCATTTTGCAAAAATAACAATGTTTTTCACATTTTTTTATATGAAATTCCCCCCCAAAAAAATGTAAAAATCTAAATTTTTTAACATTTTCGGCCAATTTGTTTTATGCTACATATGTTTGGTTAAAAAAAAAAGAAAAAAGAAATCGAAAAAAGCGTATTTTGATTGGTTTGCGCAAAAGTTATCGCGTTTACTAACAAAGGGAAAGATTTTTGACATTTTTGTTGTTTTTTTTTTTTTAACGCGTAATGGCGGCGATCTGCGTTTTTTTTGTGGTACTGCGACATTGCGGCGGACAGACCGGACCCTTGACTGACATTTTTGACACTTTTGGGGTTACCAGTGACATTTCTACAGTAATCAGTGCTATGCATATGCACTGTTACTGTAAAATTACACTGGCAGTGAAGGGGTTAACTTTTTTTTGAGAGGGAGGGGTAATGTGTGTCCCTAGGGGCATGATTCTAACTGTGATTGGCTGTGGCTTGAGGTGTAGTAACAGTGATCAACGGTCCTACATAGTAGAACCGTATGATCACTATTCCTACACAGAGGAGAATGACAGGCGGCTTGTTTACATTAGCCTTTCTCCCTCTGCACTGACGATCGCCGAGTGACCGGCGGACATCGGGTCCGCCGGTCACATGCGCGGGGGGGGGTCCGTGCCCGCGCGGGGGGGGCGCGCACTCGCTCCCTAGACCCTCACAGGCTAGCGACGTAGTACTACGTCGCTTTGCCTGTGAGGGGCTGACCGCCGCAGTAAATAGTCGTGCGGCGGTCGGCAAGCGGTTAAACCAATAAGTCAAGTGGGGCTGGAAAAGACTAGGAGAAGTGGCAAATGAGTGACTAGGGGGGGACGCAGATATTGCATCAAAGTAGCAGGGCACTTTGAGAGGTATGTGTGTTATAATGTGCAAATAAGCTATAAAGGCTGAAACCTGCATTGAATACAGAGCTCCCTGCTGTTCTTCACATAGTTACATAGTCTGGCTGAAAAAAAGACACAGGTCCATCTAGTTGAACAAATAAAAGGAAGGGAAAAACAAATGTACAATCCTATATACACAATCCTATACCCACTGGTGATCCAGAGGAAGGCAAAAAACCTCAGCAAAGCATAATCCAATTTGCTCCAGCAGGGGAAAAAAAAGTCCCCCCCTGATCCCCCAAAAGGCAATTGGATGTTCCCTGGATCAACTTTACCTATAAATGTTAGTATCCAGTTATATCCTGTATAAAATTGGCCTTACTATGTGTATGTATGCATGCTAGTTAGGGACCTTAGATTGTACGCTCCTTGAGGGCAGGGACTGATGTGAATGTGCAATGTATATGTAAAGCGCTGCGTAAAATAGACAGCGCTTTATAAGTACCTGAAATAAATAAATAAAATATAAATAAATAAAATAAATATTATGTACATGTAGGAAATAATCCAGGCTTTTTTTTGTAAAGCAATCTACCGAGCTGGACAGACGCAGCTCTTGAGGGAGTCTATTCCACATTTTCACAGCTCTTACTGTGAAGAAACCTTTCCATATTTGGAGATCTAATCTCTTTTCTTCCAGGCATAAAGAGTTCCCCCTGTCCTCTGTGATGACTTTAAAGTGAATAACAACACCAAGTTCACTATACGGAACCCTTATGTATTTGTACATGTTGATCATATCCCCTCTCTAATTTTTTTGGTTGCCCTTTACTGCTCTTTCTCCAGTTCTCCGATATCCTTTTTGTGAACTGGTGCCCAAAACTGAAATGCATATTCCAGATGAGGTCTTACTAATGATTTTGTACAGGGGCAAAATGATATCTCTCTCTCTGGAGCCCATGCCCCTGTTAATACAAGAAAGGACTTTAGTTACTTTTGAAACCACAGCTTGGCATTGCATGCAGGGCCGGACTGGCCTAGCGGGATACCGGGAAATTTCCCGGTGGGCCGCTTTAAGATGCGGCTGCTTTAAGGATTTGACCGCACCGCGGCCGCGCTGTGATGGCCGCTGCAGCCCAGGCCCGGCCCCCGCTGCACTCCAGTGATGGGATCTTTCCTACTTCAGCTGCTATGAGCGGCATGACGTCAAATCCGGGCGGCGGGAGCAGCTGTGTGAGTGTGCGGCAGTGGATCATTCATCTGACTGCAAGTAACTCTGCAGGACGGTCACGGGGGGGTCACGGCGCCTATCCCTCCCACAGCACACAGACGCCAGCAGCAGCCTGACTGAGAGTGACAGTGACTGAAGGAGCGGAGCGGAGCAGAGCCTGAGACAGCCAGCTGAGCCAGGCAAGAGTAAATGGGCTGGGGCCTGGGGGACCTGGACCTCTTGCATTTGGGGGGGCAGCATATTTTAGGGCCCCTACTAGTACTACAATGCTAACCTACCCCCTCCCCTAATACAATGCTGACCTGCCCCCCCCTCATACAATGCTTATCTGCCATGCAATCCCCCCCTGGGCCCCCCTCCCCCTAATACAATGCTAACCCCCCTCCCCCTAATAAAATGCTAACCCCCCTCCCCCTAATAAAATGCTAACCCCCCTCCCCCTAATAAAATGACGACCTCCCCCTAATACAATGCTGACCCCCCCCCCAAATTTAGGGGGAGGGAGGGGAAACAGCATTGTATTAGGGGGAGGTCATCATTTTATTAGGGGGAGCGGGGTTAGCATCATTGTATTAGGGGGAGGGGGGATCAGCATTGTATTAGGGCCCCTAATAATTCTGACATCTCCTGTACCATGTCCGCACAGCCTCAGACATCTCCTGTACCATGTCCGCACAGCCTCAGACATCTCCTGTACCATGTCCGCACAGCTTCTGACATCTCCTGTACCATGTCCGCACAGCCTCAGACATCTCCTGTACCATGTCCGCACAGCACAGCTTCTGACATTTCCTGTACCATGTCCGCACAGCTTCTGACATCTCCTGTACCATGTCCGCACAGCCTCTGACATCTCCTGTACCATGTCCGCACAGCCTCAGACATCTCCTGTACCATGTCCGCACAGCACAGCTTCTGACATCTCCTGTACCATGTCCGCACAGCTTCTGACATCTCCTGTACCATGTCCGCACAGCCTCTGACATCTCCTGTACCATGTCCGCACAGCCTCTGACATCTCCTGTACCATGTCCGCACAGCCTCAGACATCTCCTGTACCATGTCCGCACAGCTTCTGACATCTCCTGTACCATGTCCGCACAGCCTCAGACATCTCCTGTACCATGTCCGCACAGCCTCAGACATCTCCTGTACCATGTCCGCACTTTTACCACTTTTAACTAGAATTTGCTCTTTTATATATAAACCCTATATGCTTTCATATATGTCTTATCGATATTTAATACACTCTTCAAACTTGCTTTAAAATGCATGGTTTTCCCTTTTATGAACAAGAAAATAATGGCGTTATGCTGTTGGGCTGGTATAATAATGCTATGGGGCTGGTATGAAATTTTTTCCAGGGCTGAATTTTATTCCCAGTCCGGCCCTGATTGCATGCCATTAAGCTTTTGATCAGCCAGAACACCCAGATCCTTCTCCTACATTGATACCCCCAGTTCTACTCCACCTAGTATGTATGATCAATGCATATGCATAGCTCCCAAGTGCATAACTTTACATTTATCAATATTAAACCTCATTTGCCACATAGTTGTCAAATTAAACAGTGCATCGAGGCCGGGTTGTAAGTTGGAGACATCCTGTAAACAATATTATGCCACTGCATAGCTTGGTGTTACCTGCAAAGACTGAAATGGTACTTTTAATCCCAGACCCGATATCATTTAAAAAAATATTAAAAAGTTAGGTCCCAACATTGAACCTTGGGGAACACCACTACCAACCTAAGACCATTCAGAGTATGAATCAATAACCACTACTCTCCGAATACAGTATTTTACCCAGTTTTCTATCCATTTACCCAGTTTTCTATCTGATTTTTTTTTTACCCATATGTTGGGAACGGTGTCAAACGCTTTTGCAAAATCCACATATACTACGTCCACAGGTTTCACTTACCTCCTCATAAAAAGAAATCAGATTTGTCTGACAACTTTTGTCTTTCATGAATCCATGTTATCTGTTTCCTAAAATATTTTTTTCCAGCAAAAAAATGATCTATGTGGTCTTTTATGAAACTCCCCAGTATCTTCCTAACTATAGAAGTTAACTGCTTGTTGACCAACCCACTTACTTTCACTGCAGGGCGGCAGCTCCTCTGGGCAGAATCATGTACAGGTATGTCATTCTGCTTTTGGAGTCTGCGGCGTGCATATGCACCGCTGTCGACCCGCCCCCCCCCCCCCCCGCCGCTGTGATTGTACACAGCCTGAGCCAAATCAGCAAATCCGACGGACCCGATGTCCGCCGGGACCTGCCGATTGTTCCCGACAGAAGCAGTATGGCGGTCTGCCTATGTAAACAAGGCAGATCACTGTTCTGTTACTAGGGAGGACAGAGATCCTGTGTTTCTGATAAGCAGGAACACAGGTCCCCGTCTTCCAAAAGTACAAGCACCTCCCACACAGCAAGCACTCCCAGGGAACACATTTAACCCTTTGATTGCCCCTAATGTTAACCCCTTCCCTGCCAGTGTCATTGGTACAGTGACAGTGCATATTTTTTTAGCATTAATCACTGTATTGGTTTCACTGGTCCCCAAAAAGTTGTTAAAGTGTCACTTAGTGGCCAGTGTCACAGTCCCGCAATAAAAGTCTAGTAAAAAAAAAAAAATTCCATAAAAATATCCCATAGTTTATAAACGCTATAACTTTTGTGCAAACCAATTAATAAACACCTGTTGGGATTTTTTTACCAAAAATATGTAGCAGAATACATATTGGCCAAAATTGTTGAAAAAATTAGATTTTTTTACATTTTTTTTGGATGCCTTTTATATCAGAAGTAAAAAAAAAATGGATTTTTGTAAAATCTTACCGTAAAATCCTTTTCTCTTAAGCTCATTGACAGACGTAGTCCTCGTTGATTAATAACAACTCGGGTTATACTGCCCTCTACAGGAGTAGGACTAGACAGGAAAGAAAACGTTCTGGCCACACCCTAGGGGCAGTCCCAGAGGGTATATCCTCTCACTTCCTGCTACAGCAAATCAGTTATGTCACAAAGCAGTGTTTAGAGAATTTAACCCAACCCAACTCAAAAACAGAGGGGCGGGTACTACGTCTGTCAATGAGCTTAAGAGAAAAGGATTTTACGGTAAGATTTTACAAAAATCCATTTTTCTCTGTCGCTCATTGACAGACGTAGTCCTCGTTGATTAATAACAACTCGGGACGTCCCAAAGCAGTACCACAAATGAGGGGTGGGATAACAGAAATCAAAATCCAGAAGGCCCAACCGGAGCCAACCAGAAGCATCAAGGACTCATCGAGCAAAAAGATGAGACCTAAGTGAAACACCCAACAAACCCTTGAGGTAGGCCAACAGTCTCCTCAGATTGCGGCCTGCAAAACTTTGTGGCCAAAAGAGGCATCTGACGATGCCATCACATCAACTTTATAAAATGTTGTAAAGGTATGAACCGACGATCAAGTCATCGCCTTGAAAACCTGGATCGCTGACGCCTGATGGCGGAAGACCCAGGAGACACTAGGCACCCGAGTAGAGTGCGCCTTAACAGGGAACGGAGGATTCCGACCCTTAATAGAATAAGCCTGTACCACCGTCTGACTGGTCCATCTAGATATGGTCGCGGCAGACACAGGCAACCCCCTTCAAGGGCTATCCGTGATCACAAAAAGTGAGTCCGTCTTACGAAAACAAGTTCGTAGTAGTCAAGTGTATCCTTCTGAACCCCATCCAAGGAGTGTAATGCAAACTCCCAAGGATGGCTAGTCCTCCTAACTAGACAGAAAAAAACTGATTTGCTGTAGCAGGAAGTGAGAGGAAATACCCTCTGGGACTGCCCCTAGGGTGTGGCCAGAACGTTTTCTTTCCTGTCTAGTCCTACTCCTGTAGAGGGCAGTATAACCCGAGTTGTTATTAATCAACGAGGACTACGTCTGTCAATGAGCGACAGAGAAATATATATATTCTTTTTTAACAAAAATTGACAATGCCCAGTAGGAGGGTGAAACGCAGCTTCTAGCGAGGTTGAGAGCGTACTCCGTGTGACGTCAGTTCCGGGTACTTTCGGGAAAACAGCATCCACCGGACCAGATCGCCATTATTTTGCCATTATTTCCTGTACTTTTGTAAGTGTACTTTGTTTTCTAATTAATTAAATTGATTTTACATACTTCAATATGGCGGGCCTTCTGTATTCGGTTTTATGAGGATATGAAGATATAAACAGTGATACATTCAGCACTTATGTTATCATCTGGGAAAAAGTGAAACCATCAGCTCCCTAGGAGATCATACCAGGCTCTATATTTATTTTTTTTCTGGTGAGTGGGGTCATCCAAGGGGAGCACCATCACCTTATGTATTACAGCACTGAAGCACTTTGTGAATAACAGCACAGCAGCACTTTTTCTGCACTATGAACTTTATTTTTTAAAGACTTTATTTTTTATTGATATGCTTAGAGTGATCATGCATTTATAGCACTTGATCATTTTATTTATTTATGGATGAAATTTGATGCACATTATTGGGTATTATTTTGTATATAAATGCACTTAGAGTTGCACCCAGCACTTTAATTATACAAATGATTTGACACACATATCTTAACAGTATGAGGAGCAGCGCTGACCTTTTTACTTTTCCACTTTAAAGGCACCACACCTTATTGGTTAGCAGCAGCCCCTCTATTATTTTTGTAACTTAAGTTTCTTTGGTGAAAAAAATCCCCACTTTAGGTATTACTGGGTTGCCCAGTGTGGGGGGAATACCAGGACACACCAGGCGATTGATAACATTTATTTTTGTAGCAGCAGAATTTCTATCACAAGATTGTGGAGGTCTCCCATGATTCCATTTGAACTGTTGAAAGTTAAATGGTTATTGCATTCCTTTCAGCCATCTTGCATAATAAAATTGCCTTTTTTGAGAAAATATGGGATCCCGGAATCAAATACATCTCTGACGCTACTTAAATATCCTATATGGGCGATTATCGGTGGGGTCATTTTCTATCTCCTATCCCCTTTTTTTCTCTTCTACCATTTCCATGTGATACTTACTTTAAATCATTCCCCGACTACCAGGAGCATTGTAAGACTGTACTTGCAGTAGAGGGGAGCTTGAGGCCTTCAGCATCATGAGAATGATGTATTCATGTCTCATGTCTTTCTATTGACTATACTTTTCTGTAATACGTTAATGTGAACTGCGTTTATATGCCATAACGTCTGTACTTTTTTTTTCAAATACTTTTTAAAATTATTGGAAATAAATTTGCATACTCGTTGTGAAAAGGTTTTTAAACTGCCTGTAAGAAAAAACTATTAAAGTAAAAAAAAAAAAGTAAATTACTATACACACTTTTTTCCCCAGCTTCTGTCTGCTGTGCCTCAGTGAGGCTTGGGGAATCTGGAATATTTCAAATCAGTAGATGCTCCCAGTACTATGCTGCTGCATCTTTTTCCCCAGAAGTGCTTTGGATTCCCTGGGACCTCATCAGGCGGTGTTGACAGCACTTGCTGCACCACAAAAGCTGAAAGCAAGGTAAGCAGAAATGTTTTTTTCCCCTACAGCTCTTATACCTTTTATATACAGCATTTCAAGGGAGAGGCAGCAAAGGTAAAGGTCCACTTTAGTTACCTGAGTCACTTAATGTTGTTCCTCAGTAGGCACATGGAGCTTTTTAGGATTAAAATGTATCCTTAGACAAAACTTTTTGTTTCTAGTTGTGGATAAAGCAGGGAAGGGTTAGACCCCTTGTCAAATTTGTATTACTGTCTGTGTCCCTGCTGGGGAGATTCACCCTCTTTGTCCAGATGACACAGGCAGCTACGGGAAATCAAAAAATTCAAATCAAAAATTTGAAATTGTCTCCAGAATTAGAGGCAGAGGGAAAGCCTCCAATGGAAAGCTGTTTCAGTTAGAGCTAAATAAGGCATATCTTTTCATTTCCTGCTACGTCTTCCGGAAAGGAAGCGAAGGGAATTGTCTGAAAAAGAACACAGACATGAAAGAAAAAAAATGTCCCTGTCCCTACTCTAGCCAAATCTAAAAAAAGAAAAAAAAAAAAAAAAAAAGAAAGAATGTTTCGACTATAAAGTTATATTTTGCCTGGTACTGAATGCCCTGGAATCTGCCCAGATAGTGCTGAAACTTGTGACCAGACAAGGGAAAGCAGGATGGGCTAAAAAAAGATGATGGGACTAAACACAAACAGAGGGTTTTGAATTTCATTGAGAAGATCTCGGTTCTTTATTCCATTCAGCTTTCCCGTGCTGTAGAACAGAATTTCATTAAGAATATCTCTATACTTTGTTCCATTCAGCTTTCCCTCAACCCTGACCAGTCTCCCAGTCCCTGCTGCTGAAAAACACCCCCACAGCATGATGCTGCCACCACCATGCTTCACTGTTGGGATGGTATTGGGAGGCCACTGTGTTCTTGGGGACCTGAAGTTCCGCACACATTTTATTTGTAGCCTTCCCAATATCTGTGCCTTACAACAATACTGTCTCTGAGCTCTTCAGGCAGTGTCTTTGACCTCATGGCCTTTACTCTGACACAGAATGCATTGTCAGCTATGAGGCCCTTTATAGAGAGGTGTGTGGCTTTCCAAAGCATGTCCAATCAATTTACCACAGATTAACTCCAATCAAGGTGTAGAACCATCTTAACAACAATCGAAAAAAAAAAAACGGAGGCAACGGAGCTAAATTTCAAGTGTTGTTGCAAAGGATCTGAATAGTTATGCCAAAGTGATATTTTAGTTTTTCCTTTTTCATACATTTGCAAAAATTTCCAAAATTCTATTTTCACTTTGTCATTATGGGGTACTGAGTGTAGATTAATGAGGGGAAAAAAAAAGTAAAAGTGGTCCGAATATTTTACGAATGCACTGTACACACACACAGAGCACAGCACTAAAACATGGACATCTTATAGGAGGTATGGTGTCACCAAAGTAAAATAGGAAAACAAATAGACAACTATAAGTGTGTTTTATTGTTATATAGCTTGTTTTATGTATTGTCTGTACATGAGGACAACCATATTTGCTCAAAACAAACACAGACTCTGATTTCCAATTCACGATGCAACATGGCAATCACCTCACACGAAGTACCTCAAGACAGCATCTGCCTGACTAAAACCAAAAGATTCCTTCCAGTCTGTAATGACATAAAACACCCACAATGCTTCTGGTAGCTAAAACCATTTGATTTAGGCTAATTTTGCATTAAAGAGCAACTCCCACTTTTGTTGAAAAAAAAAAAAAAACCCTCTGCGTGATCAGTGTACAGCCATGGTCAAATGTTTTGAAAATGACACAAATATTCATTTTCACAAAGTCTGCTGCTTCAGTGTTTTTAGATCTTTTTGCCAGATGTTACTATGGTATACTGAAGTATAAGTACAAGCATTTCATAAGTGTCAAATGCTTTTATTGACAATTACATTAAGTTTATGCAAAGAGTCAATATTTGCAGTATTGACCCTTCTTTTCCAAGACCTCTGCAATTCTCCCTGGCATGCTGTCAATCAACTTCTGGGCCACATCCTGACTGATGGCAGCCCATTCTTGCATAATCAATGCTTGGAGTTTGTCCCAATTTTTTAGTTTTTTTGTGTACCCACAAGTTCTCAATGGGATTAGGGTTTGGAGAGTTTCCTGGTCATGGACCCAAAATGTAAAGGTTTTATTCCACAAGCCACTTAGTTATCACTTTTGCCTTATGACAAGGTGCTCCATCATGCTGGAAAAGGCATTGTTCGTCACTAAACTGTTCTTGGATGGTTGGGAGAAGTTGCTCTCGGATGATGTATTTGTACTATTCTTTATTCTTGGCTGTCTTCTGAGGCAAAATTGTGAGTGAGCCCACTCCCTTGGCTGAGAAGCAACCCCACACATGAATGGTCTCAGGGTGCTTTACTGTTGGCATGACACAGGACTGATAGTAGCGCTCACCTTTTCTTCTCCGGACAAGGTTTTTTCCAGATGCCCAAAACAATTGAAAAGGGGATTCATCAGAGAAAATGACTACCCCAGTCCTCAGCAGTCCAATTCCTGTAACTTTAGCAGAATATCAGTCTGTCCCTGATGTTTTTCCTGGAAAGAAGTGGCTTCTTTGATACCCTTCTGGACATCAGGCCATCCTCCAAAAAACTTCGCCTCACTTTGTGTGCAGATATACTCACACCTGCCTGCTGCCATTCCTGAGCAAGCTCTGCACTGATGGTGCCCCCATCCCTCAGCCGAATCAATTTTGGGAGACAGTCCTGGCATTTGCTGGACTTTCTTGGGCGCCCTGAAGCCTTCTTCACAATGCAATGGAAATGTTTTTTTTTATGGGATTACGTTCATTTTTTTGTCAAAGAGGGACTTTGCAATTAATTGCAATAATTTTGATCACGATTTATAACTTTCTGGGAGTATGTGCAATTTGCCATCATAAAAACTGAGGGAGCAGTTAATATTTGTGTTGTTCTCAAAACTTTTTGACACGGCTGTACATTGCAAGGATTTGAATATGTTTTTTCGCAGTCCTACCTTTTTCTGCTCCGAAAAGCTGATCATTCCACTATGTGTGGTTCATTATAATCAGTCGATGCACTGCTAGTGTTCTGATCAGAAGATCTACAGTGTCTGCATCCCTTTGGTAGTTTTTAACCCTTGTAGAGTATCTCTCTAAAACATTTCTGTTGGAAAGGGGTGCCTAAAATTTGACCTGCTTCTTATTCTTAGTGCAGACTTCTGGGAAAATCAGTGATCCAATCACGCAATCTAGAAATTACATTTCTGGGGGAGTTCTATATGCTATTGTATTGGAATTTTACAGGAAATTACAGCAACTAAAGTTTGTAAAGGAGACATAATTTTTAAAAACATCAAATTACAATATGGCTTGTGCAGCAATTGTATATGCTACCTTTTTTCACAAAATTGTAGATGCCCTTTTAGTCATATACTGTATGAATTGGCATATGACATGTACCTTAATTTTAAGTGGGTAGTTTCAGGGGGAAAAAAAAAAAAAAACTTACATTTCAAATAAAAACTTTGAAGCAAAATAAGGGTCAGTGCCCATCAATGCAGCCTGATCAGTGCCCATCTGCAGCCTCCCTATTGCCCATCAATACAGCCTGATCAGTGTCCATCAATACAGCCTCACCACTGCAGCCTGATCAGTGCCCATCTGCAGCCTCCCTATTGTCCATCAATGCAGCCTGATCAGTGCCCATCAATACAGCCTCACCACTGCAGCCTGATCAGTGTCCATCTGCAGCCTCATCATTGCCTATCAATGCAGCTTGATCAGTGCCCATCTGCAAACTCACCATTGCAGTCTGATTAGTGCCCATCTGCAGCCTCACCATTGTTGCAGCCTGATCAGTGCCCACCTGCAGCCTTACCATTGTTGCAGCCTGATCAGTGCTCACCTGCAGCCTCACCATTGTTGCAGCCTTATCAGTGCCCACCTGAAGCCTCACCATTGTTGCAGCCTGATCAGTGACCACCTGAAGCCTCACCATTGTTGCAGCCTGATCAGTGACCACCTGCAGCTTCACGTCAGATTACACAGAGTGGGGATCTTCCGTTTACTCGGCGGCCTCTTTAATACAAAATCCCGCCTCCCGGGTCCTACTATAGGCAGAAAAATGGTCCAATGTCGGTCCATGAAACTGGACTTTGTATTACAGAGGCCACCAAGTAAACAGGAGATCCTCACTCTATGTAATCTGACGGCACATGCCCCCCCTCTTTCCCCTCCGAAGAAGCCAAATGCAAATATTGGCATATAACACGCAGACTCTATTTGCACCCGATTTTCAGGGAGAAAAAGTGCGTGTCATATGCCGATAAATACAATACATTTGCTTGGGACCTGTGTTTTCTTACTCCTTGCAAAAAGAGGAAATATTAGGATGAAGTGTTCATTTTCATGAAAGGTAAAGAGTAACTTTCCTCTTTAAGGCAACCCTAGTTGAAGTGATAACCAACAAATTATTTCTGTGCAGTCTTCGCAGCTCCAGGTTTCGGTTGGATGAATCTAAACACCTTTCCCGTAAACTTGTTTGATTCATCTGATTTGCATCGACTGTCTAATGCGCTGCAAAGTCACAGGGCCAAATCACATCTTTCGCCTTGTGTAATTTTACACTTCAAGAACAAATGTAACGAGGGCTACGGTGTTGATGGAAAAAAGCCGTAAAATTTTAATGATCTTACAGAATGCAAAACACTCTTCATTTTAATAATGGATAAATACGATGCGATTTGCACATAAAAGATGGCTATAAATATTTGATTACATACATAGGCGATATCATTTTACAGCCTTAAACATTATTTTCACTGAAAATTAACATCTTAACTGCTTTCTTCTAAAAATCTAATTGGTGTTCTCCTGATTGTTATTGGAAGCAGAGAGAACCACATCATCTACTCTCCTTAATTATGTCCTTGTGGGGCACTAAGAAGGGGAGACGCAGGATCCAGGGCTTCACCATGTGTTGTAAGTAGTTTACCAAGGTTAGCTGACCTGGATTTACCTGCATGAAGTGAAAACATTTGCTGCATCTGTGAAATTGAAGGTAAATGGCTCAGAAGGGGACATAAATGAAGAACAAGATACATTTAAGGGAAGGTGGACTAACTGCATAAAAAAAGCAGAAAAATAGAAAAAATTCCTCTTCTTCTAAGTGACAACGGTTATATGCTGCTGCAGTCAGGAAGGTTAGTGGTAATTGTATTTCCGGTGGGTTTTGCTGGGTGAAACCCACTGGCTCTGTGGATTATAAAAGGGACAGGGGTCCGGACCCGAGAAACCTAGACTTAACAAAAGTACAAAGAGTTTGTCCTGCTAGCCTGCCGATATGCCAAGACCTGAGTGGCAACCAAGGAACACTTCAGCATCCTTTTACAAGCTAGAGCAGTAATGGCAAATCTTGGCACCCCAGATGTTTTGGAACTACATTTCCCATGATGCTCAACTACACTGCAGAGTGCATGAGTATCATGGGAAATGTAGTTCCAAAAAATCTGGGGTGCCAGGGTTCAACATCACTGGTTCAATCCTGGCTACTACCACCATGGACTAAGCCAGACATCTTTCCTGTGTAGGTAGGCATGGTTTATGTAATACGGCACTGCATAGTCATGCGACACTGTACCCAAACAAAATGTATGTCCTTTTTCCCCCACAAATAGAGCTTTCTTTTGGTGGTATTTTTTATTTTTTTGAGCTTTAACCACCTCCTTCCCAAGCCTATTCTGACACTTCACTCCTACATGTAAAAATCTACTTTTTTTGCTAGAAAATTACTTAGAACCCCCAAACATTATATATATATATATTTTTTAGCAGAGACTCTATAGAATAAAATGTTGTGTGTTGCAATTTTTTATGTCATACTTTACTCGCGGAGCGGTTTTTCAAACGCAATTTGTTAGAAAAAAAAATTCATAAATAAAAAAAACAGTAAGGTTAGCCCATTTTTTTTTTACAATGTGAAAGATGATGTTACACCGAGTAAATAGATATCCAACATGTCACGCTTTAAAACTGCGTCTACCTGTGGAATGGCAGCAAACCACGGTGCTTAAAATTCTCCATAGGCAAAGCTTTAAACACCTTTACAGGTTACCAGTTTAGAAGGGCACAGAAGATCTGGTGCTAGAATTATTTCATTTGCAACAATAGCTCACATATGTGGTGCGATCACCGTTTACATATGCATGTGGGAGTAACGTATACGTTCACATTTGTGCGTAAGCACAGTGGGACAGGGGCACTTAAAAAAAGTTTTTTGTTTACACTTTTTTTTTCAATTTTTTTCTACAAACTATATTGCCATCACAAGGGATGAACAAATATCCCTCGTGACAGCATGGGCCGGGACAGGTCTTCTTTATCTTTTAGACCCCAAATCTCTCTAACACGTCATGCAGCTGATCAGACCGAGATCTGTCCTATCGGCAGCTTCTCTGGCTGCTGGTGGCCAGGTAAAAAAAGGGGCAGAACCCAGGGGCAGGCTGAAAACTTTCAACCCAGGGAGCAAGTACAAACCAGAGGCCCATAGTGCAGCGACTCAGCCCGCTCCCACTCACCCTTTACCTGTCCTCCTCCTGACCTTCATTGCAGGCTGAAGCTCCACTCCTGGTACGCTCTACTCACTGGCTGAATCCCAGTTCCCGACCTGGCCAGCAGGAGGCAGTTGGGGGGAGCTGGGACAGCTTGGTTGGGGCTGGCCGGGGGGAGGAGAGTCCCCAATGGGGCATTAAACCGGCCTCTGCTCAGTCACAGTTTACACCATCAATGCTGTGGGTGGGGGGAAGGCCTGCGCTCTGTCCTTGTCTTCAACCCGCACTCAGTAGGTCAGCAGCAGGGACTTTTTACTTCTCTTCACCAGGAATCCGTTAGGCATGTCTGTAGCAGAAGCGGTGCAGCCTTTTTACCGGGCATCAGAGCAGCCCAGGGGCCAATTGCCCCCCTGCCCCTTGGCCCAGAAAATATAATTTCCTAATAAATATAGGTCAAAATGTATTCTGCTACAGGTTTTTGGTTAAAAAAAAAAAAAAATCACAAGCGTATATTGATTGGTTTGCATCTACAAACTTAACTGTGTGCCTGGCCTGTGTTTTTGTGTACTGTACTACTTTAACTAGGAGAAGTGATGGATTTTATTTCCTGCTTTGTGGGGAAAGAAAATCCATTACTCCCCTGCTGACCGGACAGGGCTCTGCCTTGCTTACAGAGCCAGAGCTCTGTCCTATGTAAATTCTGGACAGTCGGCAGGTTCCGGCAGTAATTTGCTGTGTTTAACCACTTGCCCACTGGGCACTTCCTAACCAGACCAATTTTCAGCTGTCAGTGCTCTCACATTTTGAATGACAATTACTCAGCCATGCATCGCTGTACCCATATGACATTTTTGTCCTTTTTATTTACACAAATAGAGCTTTCTTTTGGTGGTATTTAATCATCACTGGGTTTTTTATTTTTGCGCTATAAATGAAAAAAGACTGAAAATTTTGTAAAAAAAAAAAAAAATGTCTTTGTTTCGGTTTTAAATTTTGCAAACTTAGTAATTTTTCTTCATGAATTTTGTACAAAAGTTATACTGCTACATATCTTTTGTAAAAATAACCCAAATAAGTATAGATTATTTGGTCTTTGTGAAGTTTATAGAGCCTACAATCTATGGTGCCAATCATTGAAAATTGATCACACCTGATGTACTGCCGAGCCTCATTTCTTGTAACAAGCCAGTAAAGTACAAATACCCCCCGAATTACCCCTTTTTGAAAGTAGACATTCCAAGGTATTTAGTAAGAGGCATAGTGAGTTTTTTTGAAGTTGTAATTTTTTTCCCACAATTCTTTGCAAAATTAAGATTTCACATACTTGTCATATTACCAAGTTATTTCTCACACACTGTATAGGCATACTTGCAACTATACCCCAAAATACATTCTGCTACTCCTCCTAAATAGGCAATACCACGTGTGAGACTTTTACACAGCCTGACCACATACAGAGGCCCAACATCCAAGTAGCACCTCCAGGTGTTCTAGAAGCAAAAAATTACACATATATTTTCCTGAATACCTATCACACTTTTGAAGGCCCTGGAGCACAAGGACAATGGAAACGTCCACAAAATGACCCCATTTTGGAAAGCAAACACCCCAATGTATAATCTCTGAGGCATAATGAGTCTTTTGAACATGTCATTTTTTTTCCTCAAGTTTTTGGAAAATGTGGAAAGAAAATGAAACCAAATAATTTTTTTTTTTTTTTTACACAAAGTTGCTTGCTTATAAGATATTTCTAACACATAGCATGTACATAGCAATAATTATGCCCCAAACTACATTCTGCTACTTGTCCTGAGTATGGCGACACCACATGTGTAAGACTTTTACACAGCATTTCCACATACAGAGGCCCAACATGCAGGGAGCACCGTCAGGTACTTTATGGACATCAGATAACAAATCTTAATTTCCTGACTACCCATTACATTTTATGAAGTACTGTAGGGCACTGATGTGCTATGGATGAGCACTGATGTGGCACGAATGAGCACTGATGTGGCACGAATGAGCACTGATGTGGCACGAATGAGCACTAATGTGGCACGAATGAGCACTAATGTGGCACGGATGAGCACTGATGTGGCACGGATGAGCACTGATGTGGCACGGATGAGCACTGATGTGGCACGGATGAGCACTGATGTGGCACGGATGAGCACTGATGTGGCACGGATGAGCACTGATGTGGCACGGATGAGCACTGATGTGGCACAGATAAGCAGTGATGTGGCACGGATGTGGCATGGATGACCACGGATGTGGCAAAAGTGAGCACGGATGTGGCAGATGTGGAAAGCCTGTGTGAAAGGACCCTAAGAGGTAATGATGTGCACACATGCATGGTGGAACTCCATGCCGTTACAGGGAGTGAGGTAGTGGTGCTATGCTAGACAGGTGGAGAGGACATTGGCGGCTCTGCGTGTCTCTCCAAAATGCATCATATACCATGGGGGTGAAATTTATTATCAAGGGAGTTGATTAGAGTCATCTGTTCAAGTAAACGTACCCCATGTGTAAGGCAGTAGACATGTGCAGAACAAAAACATTTGTTTCAATTTAATTTGCAATTTAAAAAATGTTGTTTAGTTAAATTTGTTTAATTTGTTTTCCGAATACATTTAGTTTTGTTTATACATTGTAGAATTTGATTTGAATTCAATTCGAGCATTTGAATTCAAATTTATTCTATTCAAAATTCTAATGTATTCTTTTCTAAATTCGAATTTCGGGAGACCGTTTTATTCTATCCTATTTTTCTTTTTTCTATTCTCTTATTTTCTAATCTTTAATATTTGCATAAAATGTATTCTATTTGAATTCCGGAAGACAGTAACATTCCCTTCTATTGTTTTTTCTATTCCATTCTATTCTCTTATTTTCCATTCTATTATTTTCTATTCAAATTTATTCAAATTTCTTCTATTCAAAATTTGAATTTGATTCAGAAGATGGTTATAGTCGATTTTATTTAATTCTATTTTTTTCTATTCTATTCTTAGTTTCCATTCTATTCTTTTCTATTCTCATTGAATTCAAATTTAAATGATTCGAAATTCGAATTACAAAAGATCGTTATATTCTATTTTAGTCTATTGTTTTTTGTATGTTCTATTCTTTTCTATTGTATTCACTTAATTTCCATTCTATTCTTTCAATTCTAATGTCTTTTCTTTTCTATTCTATTCAAAATTTTTCTATTTAAAATTAAATTTTCGGAAGACAGTTACATTTTATTCTATTCTATTCTCCTATTTTCCATCCTATTCCATGGTTCTATTCTATTTCATTTAATTATATTCCATTCTATTCTTTTCTATTCAATTCTATTTTTCATTCTAGAAAAGAAAAAGTGGTTGAGACCAAATAGGACTACAAACACTCGCCCAGCGCTCTTGGTGAGGGAAATAAACCACACACTAGATCAAATAAATGACATAAATGACATAAAAATCATTAATGATCGCAGCCGCTGTGTTAAAAGCAATGTATATAAAATTATGAAATAAATACTGTAAAAGTACATAAAATGTAGTCCAGCACTTAAACTATATCGTGCGCTGCTGGATGCATTAAGTGCTGGACTACATTTTATGTACTTTTACAGTATTTATTTCATCATTTTATATCCATTTTTCATTCTATTCATTTTTTCTTCCATTCTAATCTATTTGAAATGTTAGAAGATGGCTATATTCTATTTTATTCTATTTTTCTATTCTATTCCCTTATTTTCCATTCTATACTTTTCTATTCTAATCTATTCAAATGTATTTTGCTTGAAATTTACATTTTAGGAGATGGTCATATTTATTTTATTCTATTCTCTTGTTTTCCATTCATTTGGGTTTTTCTTTTCTATTCTTTTCTACGCTATTCACATTCAAAATGCATTCTATTTAAAATTTGAATTTCATATATATTGTATTTTATTCTATTTTTTCTATTCTCTTATTTTGCATTCTATTCTTTTCTATTCTAAACTATTCTCGTCAAATTTATTCTATTTGAAATTTGAATTTCAGAAGATGGTTGTAGTGTATTTTATTCTATTGTTTTGTTTTTTTTCTATTCTATTATTTTCTATTCTGTTTCCTTATTTTCCATTCTGTTCTTTTCTATTCAAATGTATTCTAGTCGAAATTCAAATTTCAGAAGATGGTTATTTTCAATTTTATTTATTCTATTGAACTTTATACTATTTAATTATATTCTATTGTTTTTTTCTATGCTTTTCAAATTTATTCTATTCAGACTTTGAATTTCAGGAAGACATTCTATTTTATTCTATTCAGTTGTTTTTTCTATTCTATTCTAATCAATTCTATTTTTTTCTAATTTTCAAATCTATTATTTTAAATTCTATTCGATTATATTCTATTTCTTTATTTTCTATTAAATTTAATAATTTTCTGGTTTTCAAATTAGTTTTTTTTTTAATCTGATTCGAATTTCACCCGAATTTCGTTTTATTATTTTGGATTTGTTTAAATTCGTTACTATCGTAATTCGGAAATTCAGAATGAAACGAACTGCATACATCTATAAGACAGTGATCCTATTCAGTGCCTAGCGTAGCCCAGAAAATCTTACTCCAGGGTAGGTCTCCGATGTGACCCACACTTGTGGGGTCACATCGGAGGAGGCACATGGAGGAGGTACTACCCATCTACTCCCCCATTACAAGGCAATTTTGCAAAATGGCCAAATTCCCAGATTGAGCGGCTAGTGGGCTAAAGCCCACCATCAGCTCATGTAACAGTGCAGGACCAGGCTCGGCAGGGGTTCCAACAATAATGTCAGGATCCACCCAGAATCCTGACAGGCAGTTGTTTTCATCTCTCAGCAAGCCACTGAGAGCCTGAGCAAGCTGTTCCTACCCCCTCCACAGCCCAGTGTTCGAGTGAGCACTGGAGGGGCAGAGCAGAGAACTGGTGACTGATGCTAGGTACATACTTTATTTTTTTCATTCAACCCAGCAAGCTAGGTCACCATACTAACAAAGCAATTTTAGTGTGGCAATCTCCCCACTGAGCTATTGTGTTCTGACAGGGGGAATGCCTGATCGGATGCTGGTTTTCTTTCTTACTGTGTGGGGGGATGGACTGACTGGTTTCCCCACCTGAAAGACTGCTGCCCTTCTGGGAATATAGCTGAAGACACTATTTGTGCTTGTCAAGGTATCATCTGTGCACAGCTGAGGGGCCTATTCTGCTACAATCCTCTGGAGCTAAGAGAGGGATTTAGCTGGGGATACAGTCTGAAAGATTTGTTGAGGAATTTTCTGTCTGAGGACGGAAGGAGGCATCCAGGTACCTAGTACACTGAGTACAGACCTGGGTGAAGTGTTCTAGTGACTGTTGCTGCTGTTAACTCCTAGTTCACCAATACTAATGCTTGCCTGGCTTGGGCTGGACTATTGCTTTTAGAGTCCCAGTGCTATCCTTTCCCTGATCTATGGCTGCAGGGACTGTTCTAAGAAGTAGCTGCAGAGAGAAGAGTGTCCTCTCATTACTGTCTGGTGTTCTGGATACCCCACAGCTCACCTGAGCTCCATCCAAATTTATCAACAATAAAGTTTGAAAAAGGCAAACCCTAGATGGTTTACTAGGCCAGAAGAGTGAATGCTGCTGTTTGCCACACTAGTGGGAGCAAAACCTGTGACAAAAGTAAGCAGCCCTTTTGGGGGTTAGTGCATAAAAACCTATAGTAAATACACACTGTGTTTGAATAGGAGGACTCATTTTATTAGCATGGAGTTCTAAAAATACCCAGAACAGCTGGCAGTCAAATGGCTTTTCTTAACTCAGGTGCTAGGGGCCACTGTAGCCAATAATGCACAGTGCAAGGTAAGACATTTATTTTTTTATGTCAAACACATGGGACTGCTTCAACCATGTTCATAATAAGGGGATTTGGGGGTACAATGTAAATCTTGCTGGAACAGATTCATGCAGAATTGATTTCAATTGATTTCTGATCTAAGTTAGTAACTGTTGGTTCTTTCTAAAGCTGCACAGCCTCCATAGCGTGCACTAAATAAAGTTCCTGCCACCATTAGGCGTGATTGACTTCTCAACGTGATCTATAAGTTTTATCTGTGAGCGCTACAAGACAAGAATGAGCTGTCCTGCCCCAGCCCTGTGGCAGGTGAGGTGGTCCCAGAGGATTGCAAAGTGCTTACACTGCAGAATAATTATCTCAGAATTAGCAAGCAGGTAGAGAGAGCCTTTCAACCATCCTAAAGCAAATGACTTCTTGGCTAATGCAGGTTTCCTAAGCAACCTTGATTTATGCGCCTGGCTGGCGCTTTACGAGCACCGTAACGGGATGCTTAGTGATGTAGATGAGAAAATAGCTGTCTCTAAATGTACATCTTATGTTAATTATAGATGATATCGCCCGGGGTTATTGCTTAAATTTTTCATGAACAGATATATTTGTTACAGACCATTATATACGTAAAATAAATAAAATCTCGGCTGAATTGTAGTCCTGCTCCAGGAGTAATTACACCCATGTTGTTCTGTGTGTGACGAGGGGAAGCGTCAGGAAATTTGTGCTTTTCCCCATGAGGAAAGACTGACGATAGACAGAGAGAAGACGAACAGCTGGAGCCATTAAAGCGCACTATCAGGATGAGCCGATCTCCAGTGGAAGCAGCTGATGAAATGCCTTCATTAAATTCATTGACTGTAATCAATGACTTGGAGCGCACAAACGCTGGACGCTCAGAAGCGTCGGCTGAGCGCACACTAAGAAAGGATTTCATTGGCTTATGAAGCATGCAGTCTCATTACTTGCTTGGATGGATTTATTATTAAATTCATTGGCAGGTCCCAAGACAGGATAACTTATCTCTCCAGTCAGAAGTTATATCTTACAGGAGTGATATCACTACTTTCCAGTTGTAAGTTACATCTTACAGGAGTTACGTCACCACTCTCCAAATACAAGTTATGAGTGTAGCGCCCTTCTAGTATAGGTGCTAGGATGTAAATAGTCAGATTGGTGTAATTTGCTCCTCCGCTGGCGGGGCTAGAGGCAAATCTATCTTAAGCAGGTCTGCTTAATAGAATGCTGCAATTCATTTGTTTGCCTGGGTTCCCCCGCCTTCTAGAAACTAGTAGATCTTTCTGGAACATGGATGGGAGTTAGGCAAATAGGCAGCATGAGTATGTAGCAGTCCCTTGTAATTACAGGTTGACTTATATATTGAGAGAACATGTGAGCTCTGGGTCCTTCCCAAAGGGTGGAGTGCACCAGCCAGGGGTGATGCAGGCTTGCAACCCCTGGCACTTGCTGCCATGTGGCCTCAGGTGGTCAACCTGAGGGCCTAAAGCTAAAGTAGAGGAGTCACCCTGGTGCTTCTGAAGTGCTGACTGAAGAGGAGCCGTGCCTGAGAGGATCTGTTTGCAACTCGAGTGAGTACAGACCAATGGTCTATGGGTCTGTTTTTTTTTGGCTAGTACAGTCAGCCAAGGGTCCAACTAAAGGTATCACTAGTTAGTGACCCGAAGAGCTTTGTCTACCTGTCCTTCACTACAAGAGAAGTCTGCCATCTGCTCCTAGCAAGGGACTTCCTCTACTGTTCAATTCTAGATCAGCTAGAGTCTTCAATCTGTGCATAGTTTTGTTCTGGAGTATCCTACTGCAAATCCCCTACCCTAAGTTCCTCCAAAAATAAAACTATAAAACAACACCTCTAGACTGGTCTTTGACTACATCGAGCTTATGCGTGTTTGTACCTGGGTGCCTAATGCCTGGGTGCCAGTGAAGGACTATCTGGGTAATACTCAAGTGGCTCCTACGGGCGGTGGCGTTACATATTTTACAGGAGTTATGTCACCACTCTTCACTATATAGGTTATATCTTACAGGAGTGACATCAAAACTCTTCAAATACAAGTTATATCTTACAGGAGTGATATCACCACTCTGCAGATGTAAGTTATATTTTACAGGAATAACATTCTTGGACCCCGGATTAATGGTTATTTCTCAAAGGAATTAAAAATATATGTCACATTTTACAAGAATTACACAAACACTCACTGGATATATTTTACTGCATGCTCAGGCTCCAAACCAGCTTTAAGTGAAATAATTTGGGATAATTGTACAAGGGGGGTCTTCAAAAAGTTTCTGCATTTTTATATATTTAATAGAGAGAAAAAAAAGTGCAAAAACTTTTTGAAGAACACTAGTATTTAAATTAATTGATAGCCTTCAATTTTACCATGTAGCACTGCTTAGGCAGCATGTATTTAAAACATAACTAAAGGCAAAACTTTTTTTTTTTTGTTTTGGATAGAGGGGTGAGGGATTAGAACACCTGCTGTTTTTTTTTTTTTTTATTGCGGTCTGTGTCCCCCCGTAGGGAAATTCACCCTCCCTATTTGTTCTGTTTACGGTTATCATTGAAAGTGAAATCTTCCATTGGGGTTCTAATGACCTATGGGTCCCTAAGGAATTCCCTTCATTTGAAGGGATTTCCTCTCACTTTCTGTTTTGCTATGGGATAGGAAGTGAGGGGAACTCTCCCCAATGAGACAAAGATGTCAAAAATAAACCCCGTAGGGGTTATATAAAAAAAAAAAAGATACTTCTTAGAACTCTTTGGAATAGGACTACCAAATGTTAAGAAGATAAGATAGAGAAAACACTTTTCAATGCATATTTTGTATTTTATTCCTACCACAGAAGCTCAGGGGTGTGTGATGTGCAGAGTTCAAGGGTGCGCTATACACAGAGTTCAGGAGTACGCTACGTACAGAGTGCAGCGATTAGGAATGTGCTACGTACACATTGAAGAGTTCAGGAGTGCGTTACGTACACAGCGCAGAGTTCAGGAGTGCGCTACGTACACAGTGCAAAAATCAGGGGTGCGCTACGTACACAGTGCAGAGATCAGGAGTGCTCTGCTTACACAGTGCAGAGATCAGGAGCGCGCTGCCAACAGTGCAGAGATCAGGAGTGCGCTGCCTACACAGTGCAGAGATCAGGAGTGCGCTGCCTACACAGTGCAGAGATCAAGAGTGCGCTACGAACACAGTGCAGAGATCAGGAATGCGCTAAGAACACAGTGCAAAGATCAGAAATGCGCTACGTACCCAGTGCAGAGATCAGGAATGCGCTACATACACAGTGCAGAGATCATGAGTGTGCTACGTGCACAGTTTAGTAATCAGAGATCAGGAGTGTGCCAAGTGCACAGTTTAGAGATCAGGAGTGTGCTGCATACAGAGTTTAGGAGTACACTATGTACACAGTGCAGGGTTCAGGAGTACAGAGTGTAGCAATCAGGCATGCACTACATAGAGTGTGGATTTGCGAATTAGCTAATTCTCTTGAAAAAAAGACTGCATTTGGTGATGGTACTGACTACCAAACTTAATATGGGATATAATTTACACTAACATAAAAAAAGAGAGCGATAGTACAGAGAGAAAATTCCACATTACTTTTATTGAGATTCAGGGGGGAGTTGAGGGGGGGAGCGGAGGGAGGGGAAGGGAGGGGGGAGAAAGGGAACACAAGATGGTGGGTAGGATGGAGGGAGGGCTGGTTAGATGGATGGAGGGTAGGATGGATGGATGGATGAGGGAGGGATGGTTGGAGAGATGGATGAAGGGATGGTTGGATGATGAAGGGAGGGATGGTGGAAGAGAGGGATGGATGGATGGTTGGATAGAGGGAGGGATGGTTGGATGGATGAGGGAGAGATGGTGAGAGGGAGGGATGGACGGATAAGGGATGGAGTTTTTTCCCATCTCAGTCCTCAAACTATACACATCACCTTTGCTCTGACACACAGATCATCAGCATATCGCTTTAGGGGTTGTCAGCCACTGTTGTATCTGAATCAACCCATCTGGACCATTTTTTTGCAAACTTTTTTGGGTACCCCCTACCCTTAAATGTCATCTTATATAAAGGCATATCTGAATTAACTCGCTTTTTCCAAGCAGACAATTTTCTTTGTGTGTCCAATTCAACGCTATCAATTTCCTGACATAAAAGAAAAGGATACGTAAAATGGATTTAGTGTAGTTATCCATAATGTCATCCTCAATCTCCCCAAAAAAGGCACAATAAAGGACTACATACAGTGCATCTGAAAAGTATTCACAGTGCTTGACTTTTTTCACATTTTGTTATATGACAGCTTTATTCCAAAATGGATTCAATTCTTTATTTTAATCAAAATTCTACAAACAATAACCCATAATGACAATGTGAAAGAAGTTTGTAAATCTATTAAAAATAAAAAAAAACAACATACTCCTGGTAACAGAATGGATCCGCTTGATTGATAACATAATAGCGGCGGAGGAGTAGATGGCGACATGAATGGGCCACCATGGAGCTTCCCAGTTCACAGTAAATGCTCTTTACATTAGAGTTCTCTTTCCATTGCCTCTCCTCACTTTCTTCTTTCCCTCTTGTTTTGCACACGGACGCAAAGTTCCTGATCATTCTAAAAATTTGTAGCGCAACCCCCTTATTCTGTGTGTAGAATGGAGTATGGACTTATATTTCAAACTGTCGACTATACAAATATGCTATTTGTTGTCACCAACATGCTCATGTGCATTATGCCTACTGCCCTTGTGGGGTCCCTTTTTCTATTGCCTTTTCTTTCAAATATTTTATTTTAATAATGCAAAAGCAAGAACATAAAGAAGATAACAATCGAAACATTTGCAATCTGGGTTACATAAGATTGTTGTACAATAAAGCAGATCCAACATTGATGACAATGCGTAGATGAGGCTAGAGTGAGAAATACAACAGAGATGTATCTGGGAGCTGTGATACCAAGTACACACCAATTAAGTTAACAATAAGGAGGAGGACTGACTGCATAGAGTAATTACAGTCCAAGTTATGGCTAAAGAGTCCAAGCTCCCTCATAGCTGAGTAGGTGGGAGGAATCTACAGCATCGTCGGGTGGGTCAAGGACTGTATAGAAACATAGTACAAATTTGGACCTATCTAAGGTAAAACTGACCCAGACTGCTGAACATAAGGAAGAAGAAAAGAACAGAGAGAGTGAAGCTAGAAAGGAAAGGTGAAGGAAGTAGAAAAAGGAAGAGAGAAAAGGGGGGAGGGGGAAGCAGCCGAACTCCAGAGAGGCACGCCCCAACCTCATGGCCTAAGTCAATCCCGGAACAAGGGATATTCCCACATAAGCAGCCCATGGTTCCCAAATCTTTTCAAACGTAGTTACCGTGTCTGTCAGGGATGCCACCATCTTTTCTTGGGACATAATCCACGTGATTTTGTTTCTGATTTGTCTCATGGGCACCTTTCGTTGCTTCCAGGCTGCGGCAATAGTCATTTTTGTGCCCAGAAAAATAAAAAATATTAGTTGTTGCAGGTGTTTAGAAATCTTGGGCACTCTAGATCCCAGCAGGGCATAAGCCGCTCGTCTGGGGATTCTAAGTTCGGTGACTTTGAATATCATGTGGTGTACTCTATTCCATGTGCTCCGTAACCTCGGGCAATCCCACCACACGTGGAGCATGTCGCCAGGAACCTGGCATCCTCGGAAACATAGTGGAGAGGAGGAGGGAAACATTTTATGGACTCGCGCGGGTACTAAGTACCAGCGAGTTAAAACTTTTATATTTGCTTCTATCAAGGATATGTTTCTGATGCCCCTGAAAGAGCGGAAAAACATGTTTCCCCACTCCTCCACTCCCCACGCCTCCGCCAGATCCCTTTCCCATGCTTCCATGTAGGGTAGTTTGGAGTCTTCCGACATTAATGCTAAGTATATCAGAGATATGCCACCCCTTTGTGCCGCTGAGTTTCCGCACCACGTCTCATAGGCCGTGAAAGTAAATGGGGGGGTCATCCCTGTAGAGATCGAGCGCAGAAAATTAGAAATTTGCAGAAACCTATATGCTTCCGAGGTGGGCATCTGCAGTTTATCGTGACAATGTTTCAGAGTGTATGGGCCAGTAGTGGTGAAAAACTGCCCTATGCGGTAGAGGCCTTTGTCGAGCCACCATTGAAATGCTTTGATGTTCAGGCCCGGAGGGAATTGTGGATTGTTGAATATATGTGAGAGCGGTTGGAGAGAGGATGTCAGAGCCGGCAGGGTTCGCAGAGAATCCCAGAGTGCAAAAGACGCTGAGAGTGTGGGGGACAGTATGGGTGGTCTTTGTCTAGGGGAGGCCCAGAGGAGAAAGTCCAGAGTGTATGTCGGGACCGTCTGCCTCTCCATTTGAACCCAGTCCGGTTTTTCGTATCGGGAATATACTATTGAAAGTTGCGCTAGCCTCGCCGCCCGGTAATAAGCCCAAAAATTTGGTACGCCCAAACCCCCTTGTTTCCTAGGCCGGAACAAAACTTTGCGGTGCAGCCTATGCCCCGTTTTGCCCCAGATGAATTTAATTACTGTGTTTTGAAATTTTTTGAGCTGGTCCCTGATTATGGGAACAGGTAAAGCTCTAAATAGGTACAGGAGTCTGGGGAGTACATTTATCTTAATTGAGTTAATTCTGCCAAGCCAGGATAGGTTATAGGAAGACCAGTCCGTCAAGTCCCTCCCCAGGGATTGATAGATTGCTGTGTAGTTCAATTTGTGAAGGAGTCCAATTCTGGAAGGTAAATTTATGCCTAAATATTTAATGTGAGAGTTGCTCCACTTAAACTTAAATGAGGGCTGGAGTCGAAGAGCTTCCTGGGGATTGATGGATACATTAAGGATGGAAGATTTCGCGAAGTTCACCCGTAGGCCTGAGATTTTTGCAAATTTGTCTAATAAGGAACAAATGTTCGGAAGAGAAGTAGTGGGAGACGTAACGAATAGCAAGAGGTCATCTGCGAAAAGAGCACACTTATGTTCTGAGGGTCCGCAGGAAACCCCTTTGATGTTGGGATCCGCTCGGATAGCCAACGCCAAAGTTTCTATTGCTATTGCAAAAAGTAATGGTGAGAGGGGACATCCCTGTCTCGTGCCTTTGGAAATAGGGAAGGGGTCAGAGTAGAACCCCTGGTACCTAATCTTGGCTGTGGGTGTAGAATACAGGGAGTGCATGAGACCCATGAATTTGGGACCAAAGCCCCATTTGGACAGTATCGCAAAGAGGTAAGGCCACTCGACTGAGTCGAATGCCTTCTGTAGGTCCACTGAAAGAAGGAGTCCTTCCTGACTCCCCAAGCCGTCCCAGCCTGATCCAAGTAGGGAGACAATGTCTATCGCCCTTCTAATTTGATCCGGGCCTTGCCTGCCTGGCATAAAGCCAACCTGGTCCTTGTGAATGTACGTTGTGATAAAAGAAGCCATCCTATTAGCTAAAATTTTGGTTAGTATTTTCAAGTCATTGTTAATCAATGATATCGGTCTGTAATTGCTCACCTCTCCAGGATCTGTGTCGGGCTTGGGGAGCACTGAGATGAAGGCTGAGTTACTATCTTTATCCAGCGGGTTGCCTGAATGAATCATGTTGAAGTACCTGGCCAGGTGAGGAGTTAAAGATTCTCGGAAGGTTTTATAGTAGATATTAGAAAACCCATCCGGACCAGGAGCCGAGCCCAGCTTAAGTGATTTAATCACCAATGCAATCTCCGCCTCCGTGAAGGGTGCATCTAGTAAATCTTTATGTTCGGTGGCAATGGCAGGGATACGGAGATCACAGAGGAAACTTTCTAAATCAGGGTCAGCCTCTGTTCTGTCAGAAGTATATAGTTTTTTGAAGAAATCCGCAAAGGCCGGCAGTATGCGTTTGGGATTCTGCGATTTCTGGCCCCCCGCAATAGAAAATTTAGGAATGTGGATCGAGCGAAATCGGGGACGCAGTTTAGAAGCTAGCATGGAACCTATTTTATCCTTATGATGGTAAAATTTGGCTCCCTGCCATCTCAGGTACTTTTCGGCCGAGCCGGTGAGAGCCAGGTTAAGAGTAGCTCTAGCTTCGTCTAAGACGCGCAAGGAGACCAAGGTAGGATCAGCTTTGTGATTGGAGAGAAGGGTAGAGTACTCTTGTTCCAATTTAGCAATATGAGCCCGTCTATCTCGTTTAAGTTTGGAAGACATTTGAATTAGTTTACCCCTAATAGTGGATTTGTGAGCCGCCCAAATAACCTCTGGGGAAACATCTCCTGTGTCGTTAAGAAGAAAATATTCAGAGAGCGACTTTTCAATCTCTGAGACTCTGCAAGGTTCGCTAAGTAGAGATTCGTTGAGCTTCCAGTGGAAGGCTGTATTAGTGGTGTGGGGTCGAGTTATCGTGGCCGCCACCATCGAGTGGTCCGACCAGACCGTGTCTTTAATGGAAGCGGACTGAACATACGGGAGAATAGAAGAGGATACCAGGATGTGATCAATACGCGCATACGTCTGGTGTGGATGGGAGAAGTGAGTATAGTCTTTGGTCGTGGGATTCATTTCCCTCCAGCAATCTATCAATCCCGTTTGGTTAAGCAATTTTGCCAGTTTCACACTATGTGTTGGGGGTCTTAGTGACTGGGAACCTGGCGGTCTGGACTTGTCCAAGCTAAAGTCAAAGGCCGTGTTGGAGTCACCACCAAAGATTAAGTGGCCCTCTAGATGTGGGAGGAGCCGTTGGAACATGGATTGAAAAAATTTAACCTGATTGAGATTAGGGGCGTAATAAGATACAAAAGAGAATAGTTGCCCGTCGATTGTGCCTTTAACAAGCAGAAATCTACCGTCCGCATCTGCAAATTCCGAGATCAGGTTGAATCTACAAGATTTAGCGAATAAAACAGCCACGCCGCGTGTTTTGTTGTTTGCATTTGCTAAGAAGAATGTGGGAAACTTGGCATGGAGGAATTTGGGTCTATACGTCTTCGGGAAGTGCGTTTCCTGAAGCATAAGAACATCAATTTTCCTATGATGCATTTCCTGGAACGCTTTCCTGCGTTTCACAGGGGAATTAAGACCCTGAGCGTTATGAGTGGCTATGCGGAGACGTGGAGCGGGAACCTTAGAAGAAGACATCCTGTTTGGAGGAAGGAAGCCCATGGAACAGTAAACCACTTACCCCCAGTGTGTCCACAACATGAGAGACATTGGGAATCCGAAACGGAGTAGCTTTAGGGATGTTGAAAGATGTTGGCCCATCCCTCCGGAGCTCGGCTGCAATGGAAGAAGGGAAGAGGGAGATAAGAAAAAAGTGGAAAAGTGAAAGTAGAGGTGGCAGACCATCGTCCAAAAAGGACCTGAGTGAGCGGATTGTGGTCTGCATCAATCCGCTCCGAGGCATAGAAAAGTGCCCGACACCCAGTCCTGGGTGACGGGGAGCTGTCACGCAGGAGACAACCAATAAAGGGAATCTCCCGGCGACAGGTGGAGGCGGCACGAGACCACCCCGACAGGGCTCCCGCCCATCTGAAACATGCTGAAAAAGAAAAATAATACCAGAGTATGCATGCAAGGTGACCAACATTACATTAAAGTGAACTTGAAGGCAGTACAAACTTATAACAAGCCTGGAATGAAAACAATAACGGCTTAGCCAAAAATATGGTTACTGCGAAAATGTTAAAAGGTAGTAAGAAACTCGACGGGAACATTAGACGTTCCCGGCCCCTCATAAAAATTTGTGACCAAGGGAAAAAGAAGTCCAAAAACAGGAGTCTGTTTCCAAAAGGAAGGGAAAAAAAAAAAAAAAAAAAGGGCGGGCAAGATAACCGGTATAGCAAGTCAATTGACTAATTGGGAAGTCAGGTGGGACCTGAATGATAACAAACTTCAGAGAGAAGTAACTGTAGAGAACCACGTCCTCGTGGATGGAAGATGTTGAGGAGTAGCTGGGGAGATCATGGAGGATTACAGTCTTTGGAGCGTTTGAACTTGGCCTGGGTCCACACAGGTGTCAGAGGGCTCGTCGGGATCGGGCGCTTAGATGAGCTTGAGCTGGTGGATGGACTCTGTCGTTCCGGCGGCTGTGGTAGAAGATTAAGGTGAAGGAGTAGCCTTTCACCCTCATGAAGACTGGAAAAGGAGTGGGTTTTGTTCTTGTGGGAGAACTTAAGAGCAAATGGGAAGGCCCACCAGTACTTTATTTCTTTTTGCGAGAGGACGGTTAGCAATGGTTTCAGTGCTCTTCGTCTTTGAATAGTGGATGGGGCTAGATCCGTAAAGATTTGGACTGGATGACCCATGCAGGTGAGCTGAGGGGCATTCCTGGCCCTCTTGATGATCTCCTCCTTCACCGAGTAGAAGTGTGGTTTAACAACCACATCTTTAGGGCTGCCGTCCTTTCTGGGGGGGTCTAGGGCCCTGTGGGCTCTGTCCAGTTCTAGCTTGTGGTCCGGGATCCCCGGAATAAGGTCCTTGATCAGGCTGTGAATAGCTGCGGGAATGTCAGTGACCGTGTCGGGAAGACCCCTCAGTCTAAAATTTTCCCTACGCGATCTGTTTTCCAAGTCCTCAACTTTGAATAAGGCAGAGTCCAATTGTTCTTGGAGTGTTTGGATCAGACCGGTATGCTGGTTGGTCTTAGCTACAGTCATGTCTAATTTGTTTTCAATCAGCTCCATGCGCGACCCCAGGTTCTGGAGGTCTACCCTAAGGTCAGAAGTGATTTTGAAAGCTACCTGAGCTAATCCTGAATCCAGAAGGGCCGCCATCCTGGAGAGGATATCATCTGGCTGTGGGGATGCAGGCCCGGCAGCGTCACACAGGCCGGGGCGGTCCTGGCGCGCAGTGGGTGAGGCACAGGCCGGGGACAGTGAGTATTCTTCCGCCATCCGTCCCAACAGGGATTCTGTAGATGCTGGGGATGGGGTGAGGAGCAAGTGTGTACTCACTGTGCCCCGTGGAGTGAGGTGCTGAAAGCCTTCTGTGATCGGGACGGCCGGAGTCGGATCTCCCTCCTCCATGTCTGTCATCTGAGGCGCCGGATCCGCCATCTTGAGAGGAGCGGTCTCCGTTATCGCTGCCTGGTACTGTGGTCTGAGGTCCCTCTTGACCCGGTTATGGGACACGTACTGGGGCCTTAAGTCTAGGGGCTGCCGATCCTGCGTTTCTCGGCGCTGGGAGTGGTCGGTCACCGGCTTGGGGCGGGAGACAATGTCGGGGTGCCACGCAGCTCCGGGCCTAGTCGGCCATCTTGGAGAGCTCCATCCCCTGGGTAATGTTCAGTGTCATGGGTGGGGCGGAGGTTGCATCGGCTGGCTGGCCTTTGGTGGTGTCTTGGGGTAGCCTAGGGTATATGAAAGAGGAGGCCTCACCAATTCCCCTACCTCGGCTGGCTGCTGTTCTGTGGAGGTCCGCGGCCGGATGCCGCTCTAATCGAGACCCCGGCTTCTGGGCCTGACCAGGCCGCAACCGCCGATCCGCTCCTGGGAGTCCGTTTGGGAGGATTTTAGGCCAGGCAGGACCCTTAGGGCCTAGGGGTGCTTGGTGGCTGGCGATTCCTTGAGGAAAGCTACCGGGCCAGCCGCTTCTCGGACGTCCGCGGCCGGATGCCGCACTAATCGAGGCCCCGGCTTCAGGTCGCGACTAGGCCGCAACCGCCGATCCGCCCCCGCTGGTTTAAATGCATAAATTTTCGGCCAGATAGTGTCCAACAGGGTTGGGGAAGCTCTGTGGGGGAAGACAGCCCCCCAGATGCAGCCAAGACGGAGGATTGCTGTTGATTAGAGTGTGGAACCGGCGGAGCTCCTGTTCCACACGTCCGTCTTGGTTCCCTTCCGGACACGCCCCCTCTTCTATTGCCTTTTCATGTTTTTGTATGCAAAATGTTTATGAAAACCAAAATAACGATTACTAAAAAAAAAATATATATATATCACATGTACATAAGTATTCACAGCCTTTGCTCAATACTTTGTTGAAGTACCTTTGGCACCAATTACAGCCTTAAGTCCTTTTGAGTATGATGCTACAAGCTTGGCACACCTATTTCTGGGCAGTTTCTCCCATTCTTCTTTGCAGGACCTCTAAAGCTCCATTAGGTTGGATGGGGAGCGTTGGTGCACGGCCATTTTCAGATCTCTCCAGAGATTTTCAATTGGGTTCAAGCCTGGGCTCTGGCTGGACTACTCAAGGACATTCACAGAGTTGTCCCTTAGCCCCTCCTATGCTATCTTGGCTGTGTGCTTGGGGTCATTGTCCTGTTGAAAGATGAACCTTTGCTCCAGTCTGAGGTCCAGAGCCCTCTAGAGCAGGTTTACATCAAGAAAGTCTCTGTACATTACTGCATTCATCTTTCCCTCAATCCTGGCTATTCTCCCAGTTCTGGCCGCTGAAAAACATTCCAACAGCATGATGCTGTCACCACCATGCTTCACTGTAGAAATAGTATTGGCCAGGTGATGAGCGGTGCCTTGTTTCCTCCAGACATGACACTTGCCATTCAGGCCCAAGAGTGCAATCTTTGTTTTATCAGATCAGAGAATTTTGTTTCACATGGTCTGAGAGTCCATCAGGTGCCTTTTGGCAAACTCCATGCGAGCGGTCATGTGCCGTTTACTGAGGAGTGGCTTCTGTCTGGCCACTCTACCATACAGGCCTGATTGGTGGAGAGCTGCAGAGATGGTTGTTCTTCTGGTAAGTTCTTCTCTCTCCACAGAGAAATGCTGGAACTCTGTCAGAGTGACCAATCGCTCACTTTGGTCTGGCGGCCCACTCTAGGAAGAGTCCTGGTGGTTCCAAACGTCTTCCATTTACGAATGATAGAGGCCACTGTGTTCATTGGGTCCTTCAATGCTGCAAAAAAATTTCTGTACCCTTCCCCAGATCTGTGCCTCGATACAATCCTGTCTCAGAGATCTACAGACAATTCCTTGGACTTCATGGCTTTGTTTGTGCTCCGACATGCACTGTTAACTTTGGGACCTTAAATAGTTACATAGTTAGTGAGGTTGAAAAAAGACAACAGTCCATCCAGTTCAACCTATGATGTGTGTGTGTGTGTTTGCTTTTAACCGTAATAGACAGGTGTGCCCCTTTCCAAATCGTGTCCTATCAACTGAATTTATCACAGGTGGACTCCAATCAAGTTGTAGAAACATCAGTGGAAACGGGATGCACCTGAGCTCAATTTTGAGTATAATGGCAAAGGCTGTGAATAGTTATGTACGTGTGATTTTTATTTCCCCTTTTTTTTTTTTTTTAATAAATTAACAAGGATTTCAAACAAACTTCTTTCACATTGTCATTATGGGGTATTGTTTGTAGAATTTTGAGGAAAATAATACATTTATTAAATTTTGGAATAAGGCTGTAACATAACAAAATGTGGGAAAAGTGAAGTGCTGTGAATACTTTCCGAATGCACTGTATATTTGGAAAAGGAATGGTATCTGACAGAAATTCAGTAACCTGTGACCATAATGGCCAAACTTTGTAACATTCCTATAGCATATGTAAGAAAGACCCTACATTTATGACAAAGACATTATCACGTCACCATTTTGAATAAGCGCAACTGTATAATTTTGTCTTTAGCTGAGGGAACTGTGTCTATATATTTATTAAGGACTTCTACCCATAATTCCTCTATAAAATCTGGCAAAATTGCTAACTATCTATCTTGTGTCCGATGACAATGTTTATGATTAACCACTTGCCGACCGCTGCAAGTACATTTACTGCGGCGGTCAGCTCCTCCTGGGCAAAGTGACGTAGTACTACGTCGCTAGCCCAGGAGCCTGTAGGGGATGAGCGCGCACCGCCGGAGGTGCACTCCGCCCCCGCTCTTTCCTCTGCATCCCCGCGTGTGTGACCGGCGGGTCCGATGTCCGCCGGTCACTCGTGATCTCCCGGTGGAGAGGGAGAAAGGCAGACGGCTAATGTAAACAAAGCCACCTGTCATTCTCCCTCGTGTAACAGCAGAGATCATACGATCCTGCTATGTAGGATCGTATGTCTCTGTGGTTACATAAAAAGCCACACCCCTTTACAGTTAGAAGCACGCCCCTAGGGACACATTTAACCCCTGAATCACTAATAAAGTTAACCCCTTCCCTGCCAGTGTCATTTTTACAGTAACAGTGCATATGTATAGCACTGATTACTGTAGTAATGTCACTGGTATCAGTATTTTTGACACCAAAAGTGTCAAAAATACTCGTTAAAAAAAAAAAACAATAAAAATGACATAAATCTTTCCCTTAGTTAGTAAACGCAATAACTTTTGCGCAAACCAATCAAAATACGCTTATTGCGATTTTATTTACCAAAAATATGTAGCAGAAAACAAATTGGCCTAAAATGTTAAAAAATTTTGATTTTTACATTATTTTTTTGGGGAATTTCATATAAAAAAATGTATAAAATATTGTTAGTTTTGCAAAATATTGGCTTTTTTTTTGTTTATAGCGCAAAAAGTAAAAAAATCGCACAGGTGATCAAATAGCACCAAAAGAAAGCTCTGTTTGTGGGAAAAAAAGGACGTCAATTTAATTTGGGTACAGCATCGCACGACCGCGCAATTGTGCGTTAAAAGTCAAGTCAAAACCCCCTCTACAAACTGAAGTTGTAAAATCTCCACAGACACTCAAGGTACCATGCCCCCACCGTGAAAAGGAACTAAGCAAATAATATACTGAAATCATTTTTTTCAGGAATATATATTGGAACATTGGAAAGAATATAGCGGAAGATTAATGTCGCAAAAGAACTCCAAAGGAAGCTGTATATTGATTTCCAGATATTTAAATTAGTCTGATACTGAAATTGGACACATAAGAGGCCGTCTCAAACATGCATGCCTGTCTAAGGCGAATAACACAGATTTTGCCTAATTTATGCAAAATCCCGAGTAGTCCCTAAATTCCTGTATAAGGGAGAATGCCGCACACAGTGAAGGACCTGGATCATTCCGATATATTAGCATATCATCTGCATACAGTAATACACATTCTTCAAACTCTTCAATGCGAAGGCTTTGGACCTTAAAGCGGAGTTCCGGGCACAAAAACGATTTTTTTTTTTTTTTGCCCCTCCGCTAGGTAGAGCTCACCTGAAAAGGAATTGGATAGTTATTTTTATTTTTTTTGTTTACTCACCTTTTTATTGAAGATCGTAAATACTCACCTCTGACTGCTTCCTCCCTCGGAGCCGCGGCTCACCCCGTCACTTCCTGCCTCGCGATGATTCCTGGGAGCTAAACGTCATAGCTCCCAGGAATCAATGCGACGGCACCGGCCCCGCTCGTCATTTCCGGGCATGCCCAGAAGCTGTTTAGGAATGCGGCGCCGCACCGGAAGTGACGAGAGGGGCCGGTGCAGTGCATTCTGGGACACGAAGACGCGGAAGAAGACAGAGAAGAGGACCGCGCCGGCTTCAGCTGCCCACAACAGAGATGGAAACGCTGTGGAAGAAATTTTCTAAGTAAGTATTTCTTCTAAAAGGTAAGTGCGAACCGGGACAGATCAGAGGCTAGCCATTGTGGAATGTGCTAGCCCTGACTGTCCCGGGGGTATGTTCAGCAAAAAATCATTTCTGTGCCCGGAACTCCGCTTTAACATCCTCTTTCAGTTTTGCAGCCAATGGCTCAATGGCATAAAGTGCAAACCTGCCTAGTTCCCCTATATATATTGGAAAAGGTTCATAAATAAGTATATTAAGTCGAGCCATGGGATCACCATAGAGCAGTTGTATCTATGAAATAAATGTAGGACTGAAACTGAATTTGGCCAATAATGGAAAAAGGTATATCCTTTCAACTGAATCAAAGGCTTTATTTGTATTCAATGATGCAATCACTATATTCCTGGAATTATCATGGGTAAGTTGAAGGTAAAGAAACAGCCTTCAAAGATTGATTTGAGCACATCTAGCTGGCATGAAGGAAGGAAGGAGGAGGAGCCGGAAGCTGCGTGTGATCCGAGCACAGCGAGGGGAGCTGTGTGTGTGTGTGTGGAGGAGGAGCGGAGGAGGAGCCGCGAGCCACACATGCGGGGGAAGCCACACTAGGAAGCCGGGGGCCGGTTGCAGGAGGCTCGGAGGGTGACCGGGGAGACCGAGCGGGGACAGAGCAGCAGCGGCGGAGAAAAGGACCTGATCTGACAGGACCCAGAGACAGGGGACGCAAGTAGAAAACAGCTGATCAGCTGGTAGGGGGAGGGCTGGTGGGGGACTACAAGTACAAAACTACAAGCAATACAGGTTACTAAGGGGCTACAATAGACTAAGAGGGGTAGCTGTGGATCGATCTGCACTGGGCTGATCTAACTGCTCTGCTCACTCTAAAACTGCTCTGCGACTGACTGACTGACTGTGCTCTGCGACTGACTGACTGTTCTCTGGCGACCGACTGACTGTTCTCTGGCGACCGACTGACTGTTCTCTGGCGACCGACTGACTGTTCTCTGGCGACCGACTGACTGTTCTCTGGCGACCGACTGACTGTTCTCTGGCGACCGACTGACTGTTCTCTGCGACCGACTGACTGTGCCCCTTGACTGACTGTGCCCCTTGACTGACTGTGCCCCTTGACTGACTGTGCTCTGCGACTGATAGTGCTCTGTGGCTGATAGTGCTCTGTGACTGACTGACTGCTCTGTGACTGACTGTGACCGACGTGCCCAGCGACCAACCGAGCTCTGCGACTGACTGACCGTGTTCTGCACCTAAGTACCCAGGAGGACTGGTAAGTATCTTAGCGAATGGTGAGTATCTTAGCGACTGGTGAGTACCCCAGGTTTAGTACCAGATAGGGGTAGAGTAGGTAAGAAATAGTAGGTTGTTACTAATTATCCCCATAGAGTAGAGGGTAATAATGTCCGACAGGATTGGGGATGCCACTCAGTGCACTTCTTGCTGCATTTATGCGTTCCTTGATGAACCAATCAAGGGCGAATACTGCTGTGCAAGATGTGTGCGACTTGTTTCTCTGGAAGCCCAGATCCTGGATCTAGAAAACATAGTGGCAACACTGCGTAACAACAACCTGGAAAGAAGCTTGGACATTACCCATCAGGCGCTGGCAGGGGCCAGCATAGAGGTGGGAGGAGTAGAGGAGACGCAGGCATCAGAGGTAGGTAGTTGGGTGACCCTTAGGAAGGGTAGGGGGAAGAGCGCTAGGGAGGCCAGTCCAGGTTGAGGGGGATATCAGCTCAGGGGTGGCAGTGCTGGAGCAGGTGCCCTCCCCCAGCTGCCAGGGGAGTGGCAGCTCCAGGAAGAAGGGGGGCTGAGAGTCAGGAAAGGTTAGACAGATTGTGGTAGTGGGGGACTCAATCATCAAGAGGACAGAGAGGGCAATCTGTCAAAACGATCGTGGTAGCCGAACAGTATGTTGTTTACCGGGCACTCGAGTTCAGCACATCGCGGATCGGGTAGACAGATTATTGGGCGGGGCTGGGGATGACCCAGCGGTCATGGTGCATGTGGGCACTAATGACCAAGTAAGAGGAAGGTGGAGGATCCTAAAGAACGATTTCAGGGACTTAGGGAATGGATTGAGGAGTAGGACCTCCAAGGTGGTTTTCTCTGAAATACGGCCGGTACCTCGAGCCACACAAGAGAGGCAGAAGGAGATTAGGGAACTTAACAAGTAAGGAATTGGTGTAGGAAGGAGGGGTTTGGGTTCATGGAGAACTGGGCTGACTTCTTAGTCGGCTACCGGCTCTTTAGTAAGGATGGGCTGCACCTTAATGGGGATGGTACATCTCTTTTGGGGTGAAAGATGGCCACCAAGTTGGAGGGGCTTTTAAACTAGGAGACGGGGGGAGGGCTCAGAAGTAGAGTCAGGAGGGAGGGAGCAAAGGACAGAAGGCAGTATTAGAGTCAGCAGCCACAGTAGTTCCATAACGTCAATGGGGGGGTCTGTGAGGGAAAACCTCAGACCGAACAGGAATAAAAATAATCACCATTCACTATCAACTTGCACAAAACTAAGAGGGGTATATGCAAATGCCAGGAGCCTAGCTAATAAAATGGATGAGTTGGAAATTTTAGTACATAAGGAGGACATAGACCTTGTGGGAATAACGGAAACTTGGTTCGACCCCTCACATGACTGGCTGGCCAATATTCAAGGGTATTCTGTGTACCGGAAGGACAGGGTAGGAAAAAGAGGGGGAGGGGTATGTCTCTATGTCAAGAACAATGTAAGGGTGATAGAGAGGAATGATATTACGGAAGGGATGATTACGGAGTTAGAATCAGTATGGGTAGAACTCCACAGGGAAGAAGAAAAGAGAAAAGTAATTGTGGGGGTTTGCTATAAGCCACCCAACCAAAGGGAGGAGGTAGAGCTGGAATTTATATCACTATTGGGAAAATTGGCAAAACTGGGATCAGTCATCGTATTGGGGGACTTCAATTATCCCAACATTGACTGGGAAGAGGGGACTACACACTCACAGAAGGCCCATCTATTCATGGAAACCTTACAGGATAACTACATGTCTCAGTTGGTGGATTCTCCTACTAGAGAAAATGCAGTCCTGGATCTATTGATCACTAATGACCCGGACCTAATCTCGGAGGTAGGAGTCCAGGACAACCTGGGCTCTAGTGATCACAGGATGATCACATTTAGCGTAAATAACAATATAACAAGGCAAGTGGGGAACTTAAGAACCCTAAACTTCAGAAGGGCAAACTTTCCCAAATTGTGCTCCATGATGGAAAGGGTAAACTGGGACCAAACCCTAGGAACACTGACCACAGAGGAAAAATGGGATTGCTTTAGGAACATATTAAACAAACGCATCTCGCAGTGCATTCCTATGGGAAGTAAATTTAGAAGAGACAAAGTCAATCCTGGTTGGCTAAACCGTAATGTTAAAAAACGTATTAAGGGAAAAAAATTGGCCTTCAAGAAATATAAATCAGAGGGCACAGTATTGGCTTTCAAGCAATACAAGGAGGCAAATAAGAAATGTAAATACGAAATCAAAAATGGCTAAAATCAGCTTTGAGAGACAAATAGCGGAGGATAGTAAAAAGAACCCAAAGAAATTCTTTAAATATATCAATAGAAAAAAAACTAGGGCAGAGCATATTGCACACATAATTAACGATGATGGGAGTATGGTTACAGAGGACACTGAAAAGGCAACCGTGCTGAACGCCTTTTTCTCGTCAGTCTTTACTCAGGAAAAGGAGGGGTACAATGACCATGACTGTATGGTTAGTAGTAATACACAGGACTTGCCGCTATGGCTAACAGAGGGTGAAATTAGGGAAAGGCTGGATAAAATTAACGCAAATAAATCACCAGGCCCGGATGGCGTACATCCGAGAGTACTCAAAGAACTTTGTAAGATTATATCTAGACCACTGTTCCTGATCTTTGCTGACAATATTATGACAGGAAATGTACAAGGGGATTGGAGGAAATCTAACGTGATACCGATATTCAAAAAAGGGCAGAGGCATGTCCCGGGAAATTATAGGCCTGTCAGTCTGACATTGATAGTATATAAACTTCTGGAGGGGATGATAAGGGACTATATCGTAGAGTTTGCTAAAGACAACAACATCAGCAGCAGTAACCAGCACGGGTTTACAAATGGTCGTTCTTGTCAAACCAATCTCTTAACATTCTACGAGGAGGTGAGCTGTGAGCTAGATAGGGGGAGACCAGTGGATGTGGTGTACCTGGATTTCGCTAAGGCGTTTGATACAGTTCCCCGCAAGCGCTTAATTTATAAAATAAGGTTTGCAGGCATCGACCGCAAGGTCTGCTCTTGGATACGGAACTGGCTAAAAGGGAGTGTACAAAGGGTGGTAATAAATAGCGTATACTCAGACTGGTCTGAGGTGGCAAGTGGGGTCCCCCAAGGCTCAGTCCTGTGACCAACCCTGTTCAATTTATTCATAAACAGCATTGAGGATGGGATCAGTAGCTCTATATCAGTTTTTGTAGATGACAAAAAATTGGGCAGGGCAATAACTGCACAGCATGAAACAGATATCCTACAGAATGACCTGGACAAAATAACGGAGTGGGCAACGACATGGCAAATGAGGTTTAATGTGGAGAAGTGTAAGGTTTTGCACTTGGGGACTAAAAGCATAAAAGCACAATACACTTTAGGGGGGGAAGCTTTGGGGGAATCAAAAATTGAGAAAGATCTGGGAGTCCTGGTAGAGGATAGACTAAGCAATAGCATGCAATGTCAAGCGGCAGCTGCCAAAGCCGGCAGAATATTAGCATGCATAAAGAAAGGGATGTATTCCAGAGATAAAACTATAAACCTACCAATTTATAAAACTCTGGTCAGACCACATCTGGAGTATTCTGTCCAGTTCTGGTTGCTGGTCCTCAGGAGGGATGTGTTGGAGCTGGAGAAAGTCCAGAGAAGGGCAACTAAACTAATTAGGGGATTGGAGGACCTTAATTATGAAGAGCGTCTACAATAGTTTGATTTATTCTCCCTGGAGAAGAGACACCTGAGAGGGGACATGATAGTAATTTATTAATAGTGCAAAAAATTAGTTGAAAAACTAGTAATTGGGGCTATAGCGGTGCTGTATACTCCCGTCCCTGGAGACAAAGGATAGCAAGACAATATTATTATAAAAGAGATTATATATTATTATATATTATTAGAGATTGCTGTGCAAGCGGACCAGACGGGCTTTAAAAACTCTTATGTGTCGTTGGTTATTGGACTGGCTGGAATGACTTGCTACATGGGACATTCCTATCCACACTAGCAATCCCATTACCCTATGATAGTCTGAACTGGGACCTTCCAGTGACATTGCTGTCCTCAGAAGGATTGGGGTTCTGCTCTTTTCTGTGGATCAATTCATTTTGACCTAACTAACCCCGGCCATCTCTCTATATTTCCCCTTGCTATTTTGGGCAGCCATGGATTTAAACTTACTATAATTCTGGTGACATACATTAAGTCCTTCTGAGATATTTGGACTCCATCTGTGGATGATTCAATCTACAATCATTTTTGGACGCCCCATTGGCCCTTGTATCTATGTGACAACACTTTGAGTTGATTTTACTAACAGCCCCATGAACCTCAACGAGTCTCTGGCACCTATTTTGCCCTGAAGAAGCCATTTGAGGCGAAATGCATTGGTAACCCGTACCCTGCACCACTATAGGCTAGCTTTATCTATATGTGGAGTTGGGTGTGAGTAAGGTGACCTATAGAGGCCCACACTTATGGTCTGGTTGATATGTGTTGGGGGTTGTATTTATGTTTATATGTTAATTGTCATTTTAATGTTTGTAATTTGAAATAAAGCGACTTTTTATAATAATATTGTCTTGCTATCCTTTGTCTCCAGGGACGGGAGTATACAGCACCGCTATAGCCCCAATTACTAGTTTTTCAACTAATTTTTTGCACTTTCAGTCTAGGGGTGATGGTGCTGTTGGTTGAATGACTGAACGTTCATTTTTATAAAGTAATTTATTAATATCTCAATGGTGATCTTAGCATATAAAAAAAGCTATTCAGTCGGAAGGATTGCATGAGGACTAGAGGGCATACAATGCGCTTAGAGGAGAAGCTTTTTAACCTCAGGCAACGAGGGGGGGTTCTTTACTGTTAGGGCTACAAGATTGTGGAATTCTCTACCACAAGAGGTGGTTTCTGCGGGAAGTATGGTGGCTTTCAAAAGACTCTTAGACGTACATCTCAAGAATCAGAACATTCAGGGGTATGCGAGATGATTACGGCCACACACACCTACACAGGTTGAACTGGATGGACTATTATCTTTATTCAACCTCACCTACTATGTAACTATAAAACCAGTTTGATGCGATCCCACTAGTTGAGTAATCACAGTCTGCAGCCTTCTCGCCAACACTTTAGCTAATATTTTACCATCAGTATTAATAAGTGAAATAGGTTGATATGATTCAGAGTCTAGGAGGTCCTTCCCAGGCTTAGGGAGCAATACAATAAGGGCTTCCCCCATAGATACTGGTAATTTACCTGCCTGTTTAGAAGAATTAAAGACCTGCAACAAGTGGGGGACAAGAAGGTCTCTATATGTCTGATACCACTCTACTGGGTAGCCATCTAAATACTGGGATTTATGGGGAGCAAAGGAAACCAGAGCAGCCTATATTTCATCTGTGGCGATTGCTTGGTCTAGCAATTCCCTATTATCCCTAGACAACATAGGGAGGTTAATATGTGAAAGATATACACTATATTACCAAAAGTATTGGGACATCTGCATTTACACGCACATGAACTTTAATGGCATCCCAGTCTTCATCCGTAGGGTTCAATATGGAGTTGGCTCACTCTTTGCAGCTATAACCGCTTCAACCATTCTGGGAAGGCTGTCCACAAGGTTAAGGAATGGGTCTATGGGAATGTTTGACCATTTTTCCAGAAACGCATTTGTGAGGTCAAGCACTGATGTTGGAGAGAAGGCCTGGCTCGCATTCGTTGCTCTAATTCCTCCCAAACGTGTTCCAGTGGGTCAAGGTCAGGTGCAGGCCAGACAAGTTCCTCCACCCCAAACTATCTCATCCATGTCTCTATGGACCTTGCTTTGTGCACTGGTCCAAATCATTTGGTGGAGGGGGGATTATGGTTTTGGAGTTGTTTTTCAGGGGATGGGGTTGGCCCCTTTGTTCCAGTAAAGGGAAATCTTAAGATGTCAGCATACCAAGACATTTTGGACAATTTCATGCTCCTAACTTTGTGGGAGCAGTTTGGGGATGGCCCTTCCTGTTTCAACATGACTGCACCAGTGCACAAAATAAGGTCCATAAAGACATGGATGAACGAGTTTGAGGTGGAGGAACTTGACTGGCCTGCACAGTTCTGACCCTAACCCACTAGAACACCTTTGGGATGAATTAGAGTGCAGACTGCAAATTACTTTACAAATATCTATTTGTAACTCTAAAGCTACCCTAGTTTATTTGCAATAGAGATTCTAACCAGCAGCAGTGCAGTAAAAAGAAAAAGTCAAATTTTAAGCAAAGTTGCTGCACCATGTAAAAGATATTTCAGAATGATCTCCGGTAATGACAGATTCAGGTAGTACATACACCAGCAGCATCTCTGAGACAATCGCAGATAAATGAAAGCAGACAGCATTTCAGGCCCGGATAATCACATGTCAAACGACAAGTTTGCACGACCAAATCAGGACCCTGCACAAATTACCTCCTATTATCTGCTCGGCTGCACCCAAATTAAATGGCCTTTTCATATTCTACCTCCTTAATTGTAATGTAAATTAAAGTTACAAAACAAAGCTGAATCTCTGTGGCGAGGCCAAACCTTCTTGGCGACAATATCATATGTTATATTCTCATTACCTGTGTGGTAAAAGGTAAAACACAGTCGTTATAAGCTTACAGATGTGAAAAATTAGGTAGACCCCATTGAAACTTTTGACCTTTTCTACACATATGAACAGGTAAACATTAGATCTTTTTTCAAGCAGTGTATACAGATAAAGATGATATGCTCGAATAAGAACATCATGTATGTTGCTTTTTAAAAATTAGTTCAAAACAAAATTATCAACAGATATAATGGTGTACCATGGAAAAAGTAAGCTTACCGTTGGCATCCAAAGCTGGTTTTGCCCCCCTGTATCAGAAATAGTGATGAGCCGAACACCCCCACCCCCCCCCCCGGTTCTGTTCGCACCAGAACATCACGAACAGAGGAAAAGTTTGTTCGAACAAACTAACCCCATTGAAGTCTATGGGAGTCGAACCTCGAAAATCAGACGGCCTAATTTTGAAGGCTTAAATGCAAGTTATTGCCCCAAAAAAGTGTATGGGGGTCCGGGTCCTGACCTGGGGAACAGGTAGCAATGAAAAAAAAGTTTTTAAAAACGATCGTTTTTAAAGGAGCAGTGATTTACTGATTTTAATGAGGCTTAAAGTGAAACAATAAAAATGAAAAAATCCTTCAAATAGCCTGGGGGGTCCCCTGAATGTGCCTGTAAAGTAGTGCATCTCTAGGATGTATGTAGCCTGCTGCAGCTATACTGATATTTCTAAAGCAAAAAATGTCATATACAAATATACATACAAGTTTCAAATCGCATGTACTTGTCATACAGGTGCAGAAAAAATGGGCCTTGCTTGTTGGTGGTGCCTGAACCCTGCAACCCATCGCAGTTACTCTTGCTGGGTGCAGGAACGGGCCCTGCTGCTAAAAAATCCACACAAATATGAAAATCGCATGTAGTTGTCATATAGGTGCCAAAAATTGGTGTTGCTGTTGCCTGAACACCGTAACCAACCCCTCACAGTTACTGTTCCTGGGTGCAGGAACGGGAGCTGTTGGTAAGAATTCCATGCAAATTTGAAATCGCATGTGCTATACAAGTGCCAAAAATTGGGCCTTTGCGGAAGGTGTTGCCTGAACACTGTAACCAAGGCCTCGCAGTTACTATTGCTGGGTGCAGGAATGGGACCTGCTGGTAAGAATTCCATGCAAATGTAGCAGGATTTCCAGGCATTGGGCCTGATGTGGGTCTGCCATGGTTACCGGAAACGCCAGCAGCCCCTTTAAGCTGAATACCCAAGGGTGAGATTTGAGTCAAAGACCAGTCCGGCATATTTGGTTTGTTCTGTTTATTTTATATTGAGGATGGGAGAAGGGAATGAGTGGGATGCTCCTCTGGCTCAACTAGGCGCAAATGGGACACTTTGAAGAAAAATGCCTTTCAGCACTGTCTTGAGGCCAGCTGGATGCCGACCAACGCTTGCTGGTGCTTGAAAAACACTGACTTGCTGAACTGTACTTGACTTCTGAAACTCTGGTTAGCTCAAAAGTCCCGGACTGTACTGAGAACTGACTCCTGATGCTCTGGTTACCTCAAAAGTCCCGAACACTGCTCCCTCCAGCTCCAGTCCTTGCTGACTGAGGTAGCCTCTGTATACTGTTTCTGCAACTCTCAACACTGCACACTGTACACTTTAACACTTCAGGGCCCAACCGCTGGTGCCCCCTCTGTACTTCAGGGTCCTCTCACTAGGCAACCCCTCTACACTTCAGGGTCCTCTCGCTAAGCACCCCCTCTACATTTCAACCTGGGACACCCGATTCCTCTGACAGGAGGAGAAACAGCCATACTCTCCCTCATGGGACTCTGCTTCCCTTTAAGACGCTGCATCATGTGCTCCCCTCAAACTTATACCCACTCCCAGAATGCTGTGCAGCAGAATCTGCCTTTCTGGGGTAGATACAGGCCTGAGTGTGCCATTGGCTGGGTTTCCTCCACTGCCCAATGAGAACCCTCTCATGGAGCACAGTGAAGAGACTCCCCAAACTCAACAGCCACACCTGGGAGACCTGACAGCCCAGCTGAAAATCATGGCCCTGCTGATAAGCAGACAAGGCCCACTATACCTTACCTAGCACCTACCTTGTAGGGTGCTACACAAATTTGAAATCGCATGTGCTATACAAGTGCCTAAAATTGGACCTTTGCCATTTGTAGTGCCTGAACACCGTAACCAAGGCCTCGCAGTTACTCTTGGTGGGTGCAAAAATGGGACCTGCTGGTAAGAATTCCATGCAAATTTGAAATGGCATGTGCTATACAAGTGCCAAAAATTGGGCCTTTGTGGTAGGTGTTGCCTGAACACCGTAACCAAGGCCTCGCAGTTACTCTTGCTGGGTGCAGAACGGGACCTGCTAGTAAGAATTCTATGCAAATTTGAAATGGCATGTGCTATACAATTGCCAAAATTGGGCCTTTGCGGAAGGTGGTGCCTGAACACCGTAACCAAGGCCTCGCAGTTACTCTTGCTGGGTGCAGGAATGGGACCTGCTGGTAAGAATTCCATGGAAATTTAAAATCACATGTGCTACACAGGTGCCAAAAATTGGGCCTTTGGTGTTGGTGGTGCCTGAACACCGTAACCCCTCACAGTTAGCAGGGCACAGGGACAGGCCTGCTGTTAAAAATGACACACGACATTTAAATTGTATGCACTTGTCATACAAGTGCAGAAAAATTAGGCCTTGGGGGTTGGTAGTGACCTAAACCAAAAACATTGTTGGAAGCTAGCAGAATCAAGGTAGAGGAATAGGATAGGCAGCATATGCATTCTTCAAGGGATGGCAGACCCCTAGAAAATTCAAATCTGTTACATCAGCATCAGGGGCCTGATAGCTCTTGTTGATCCAGGACTGGTTCATTTTGAAGAAAGTCAGCTGATCAACAGAGTCTGTGGACAGACACACTTGTCCGTCACAAAACCTCCAGCAGCACTGAACGTCTGTTCAGAAAACAGGCTGGAAGCAGGACAGACCAGTAGCTCCATTGCATATTGAGCAAGTTCTGGCCAGTGGTCCATCCTCAGGACCCAGTAAGCCAGTGGATGCGCAGCTGGAAAGGTCTCCAAGTCTGTTCTTGCGCCTAGATAATCATGCACCATATGATGTAGATGCTGGCGATGGTTGCTTAAATCTAACAGCCCTGGGTGCTGCTGAGGACAAAAGAACTGTTTAAAGGCATCGGTCAGCCGGCCGCCTTCTCCACTGCTCCTCCTTTGGCTAAACGATGCCTCAGAAACACGTCCGGAGAATGTTGACCTCCCAGTGTCTGGAAAGGCGGTACACAATTTTTTTCAAGGCCTCCTCAAGATGTTTCATCCTCTGCTCCCTCTGCAAAGGCAGGATGAGCTCTGCAACTTTACCGTTGTAACGTGGATCAAGAAGGGTTGCCAACCAGTAATTATCCCTCTCCTTAATAGCATGAATCCTCGGGTCCTTTCGCAGGCTTTGCAGAATCAGGAAGTCCATGCAACGTAAATTGGAGGAGGCACGAGCTTCTGAATCCTCTGGGTCACTAAGGATGACATTGTCAGCAGGAGCAACCTCTCCCCAAACCACGTACAACTTCTGTGGTTTCTGGGGAATCAAAACCATCCCTTGAAGACTGCTGTATGGTATCCTCTTCCTCTACATCCATGCTGCCGAAATCCTCATCCTCCTCTTCCTCCTGTGTGTTTTGTGGCCCTGCAGCAATGATATCTGCATAAAGGGGACCTTGTGAGGAAAGGAAGTCCTCCTCTTCCTGCCCCTGTTCTGCCTCAAGTGCCCTGTCCATGATTCAACGCAGCGTGTGCTCCAGCAGGTAGACTAGTGGGATAGTGTCACTGATGCATGCATCCTTATTTAAAAGCCACTGGCATGGTGAAAAAAAAGCCAAGCTCCCCTGACCCTGTCCTTGTGCCATAATCACACAGGTACTCATTGATGGCTCTCTGCTGCATGTGCAGCCACTGCAGCATTGCCAACGTTGAGTTCCACCTGGTGGGAATTTCACAAATGAAGCGGTTGTTGGGCAGGTTGACTTCCCCTTGAATGACAGATAAGCGAGCACTGGAATTAAACAAATGGTCAAGAAATGCTGCACCACCAGATTCAGAACATGTGCCAAGCATGGAACATGTTTCAAGTGTCCCTGTCGGAGGGCAGAGAGAAGGTTGGTGCCATGGTCTCATACAACCATTCCTGGCTCAAGCTGTCGTGGCGTCAACCATCTCTGAGCCTGCCCCTGCAGAATTGACAGAAATTCTGCACCGGTGTGACTACTATCCCCTAGACCAGGGGTACTCAAAAGTAAACTTGAAAGGTCCACTTACAAATTTTCCATTCAGTCTGAGGTCCGGAAAAGTGTCCGTCAAATTCCAAATACAGAACGCCAACAACAAAAAAAGACATTCCCCAAAACTTGCCCCCATCCAATGCAGAGTGATCAGCGTCCGTGCCCCCATTAATGCAGAGCGACCATTGTGCGTGCCCCCATTAATGCAGAGTGACCATGTGCGTGCCCCCATTAATGCAAAGGGACCATGTGTGCGTGCCCCCATTAATGCAGAGCGACCATGTGCGTGCCCCCATTAATGCAGAGCGACCATGTGCGTGCCCCCATTAATGCAGATTGACCAGTGTGCGTGCCCCCATTAATGCAGATTGACCAGTGTGCGTGCCCCCATTAATGCAGATTGACCAGTGTGCGTGCCCACATTAATGCAGATTGACCAGTGTGCGTGCCCCCATTAATGCAGATTGACCAGTGTGCATGCCCCCATAAATGCAGATTGACCAGTGTGCATGCCCCCATTAATGCAGATTGACCAGTGTGCGTGCCCCCATTAATGCAGATTGACCAGTGTGCGTGCCCCCATTAATGCAGATTGACCAGTGTGCGTGCCCCCATTAATGCAGATCGACCAGTGTGCATGCCCCCATAAATCTGGACCGCCGAAACGGTCTGCTTCCTTCTGTCATCAGCAGGGGGGGGGGCAGAATGGAGAGGATCGGAGTGGCTGTGTCTTGGCATGATTACAAAAAGCCGAGTTCTTCTGCTTACCCGGCAGAGAGGATGTCCTACAAAGTCCCGCCTCCTGGACACCGGCTCCTATGATAGACGTCACCAGTGTTCTGTCTATCATAGGTAAGAGCCGGCCCAGGAGGCGGGACTTTGCAGGACATCCTCTCCGCCGCAGAAGAACTCGGCTTTTTGTAATCATGCAGCGCTGCAAGTGTAAGACACAGCCACTCCGATCCTCCCGATTCTCTCAATTCTGCCCCCCCCCCCCCCCGCTGATGACAGAAGGAAGCAGACTGCTTCGGCGGTCCAGATTTAAGTCCGTGTGGGTCCAGAGGTGGCCCGGAGTCTGCCTATTGAGGACCCCGGCCCTAGACAGACCAACAGCATGGCATCTTTTAGCCTGACTGCTTGCGTAGCCCCTTGAACGCTTAGGGAGCACTGCTGCTGCAGAGGAGAATTGAGCGGAGGAGGAGAAAGAGGAGGTGGTGGTGGAGTTGCCAAATGTGGCAGAGCCAGCACCAGCTTTTAAAGCATGGTAGCAAAACAAGCTGCTAGACCAAACCCTGTCCTGCATCCTTTCCAGCTGCCAGCAGAGTTACCCAGGGAGCCATGAAAGAAATGCAACATCCTTGTCCATGCCTGCTGGACCAAGAGTCAGCAGTAATGTGCACCTTCCTGCTGTCTGCTTTGTCCAATGAGGCCAAAACCCTACCTTCCACATGGCGGTAGAGAGTCGGAATGGCCTTACGCGAAAAGAAATGCCTTTTTGGGACCTGCCACTGTGGTGCAGCACATTCCACAAATTTGCGAAAGGGAGCCGAGTCTACCAGCTGAAAAGGCAGCAACTGTAATGCTAGCCATTTGGCCAAGCTAGCATGTGGATGGCTGGGACAGTATTTCTTTCTACGGTTCAAATACTGGGGTAGTGAAATTTGCCTGCTGCTCAAATCAAGCAGTGGTGTACGGCTAGCAGATTGGGTGCAAGTCTCTGTGCCACTCATTGCTATACCATCATCTTTCTCAATGCTGGTATTTGAGAAGGCATTGGGTATAGTAGGGTTAGAGATCGTAGATGAGGAGCAAGGTGATGTATGCTTGTTTTGATCTGGTGCCTCTTTCAGGTGCTGTTGCCAACAGACTGCATGGCAGGTCGTCATATGCCTTGTCAAGCATGTGGTGCCCAAGCGGCTGGTGTTCTGGCCACGCTTGATCCGCTTTAGACAGATGTTGCAAACAGCAACGCTGCGGTCTACTGCACAGATGCTGAAAAAGCCCACACTAATTACGTTTTTGGGAGTCCGTGGGGATTTTGCAGCACCCTGCACCTGTGGAGTTCTGTTTTGTGACGCAATATGTTGGCTACTTCTATGGCGGCCCCTGGAGCACATCCTGCCTCGTTGGAGTTGTGCGTCCTCCTCATCCTCCCCCTCCTCCTCCTCTATCCTGTCAGGCACCCAAGTACAGTCAGTGACCTCATCATCCCCTCCCTCCCTCGTCACTGGAGCAAACTTGGCAATATGCTTCAGTTGTGGCAACATGACTGCTGGTTTCTTGTCCGTCATTGTCACCCCCCTCTTTCTAGCTCATGTTATTCCCTTCATCAACCTGGGAACCAAAATCACAGCTTTCAAATTGCTGCGCATCCTCAAAGATCATGTTACTAACACTATGATCGAATAGTTCAGGTGACTCCTCCGTGCATGATGGTGGGGCAACTGAAGGAGTAGCTGTGGAGAAGGAGCCTGTGGAGTGAGCCGCTTTAATAGCTGTGGTGGAAGGCAAACTACTGGGAGCATGGAAAAAATATATTTGACCAGCGCTATGGAGTGTGTAAAAAAACTATTATATACAGGTATGAAGCTGCCACCAACCAACCCCTAAAAATAGGGGTCAAGTATGTAAAGGGTATGAAAGGATTGGTAACGGCGCTAACCTGTTTAAAAGGTGTATTGCACTAGATCCTATGTGTGTATATTGGTGATAAAAACAATTATAAACCAAGTGAGAATAAGTCACAAGTGATAATAAAGTGCAAGTGCCAAATAACAGGATCTATATTTGAGCTGAGAATATATGTGCCCAGAAAGTGCTTGGTGCTATAAATAAATGTGAAACATCAAGTATAAAGTGCTGATTTATTTATTCAAAAAGGTGCAATAATAGTGCGGGTATTATGTAAAAATAAAGTGTTGTCCATAAACATATACAAGTAGGACTTTTATCACTACTGTGCAAAGAGCAGTGCTAGTGCAGAAGAAAAAAAGTGTGGTGGAAACACTAAGGCTATTGCCGAAGAGTGCTGTACCTATAAAATGCACTAGGTGTCGCACTCACCCTTTTTCACCCCTGAGCACAGGGTGTTGAATGCAGGCTGGAGTAAATTCCCCAAGCACAGTAGGTAAAACAACTCAGGGTGCAATCTTTTTTGATGGGCAAACCTCAGGGGGATCCTCCGGATGCGGGTCCAATCTGGGTGCTCAAAACAAAGAAACCCCCATGGTGTAGTATATACAGTTGAATAACATACAAGTGTAGCAAACTCACAGTTCAGGCTGATCAGTTCAGTGAGCAATGCAGACGCCGGGCGCTGAGATGCTTCTGCGTTCCACGGCTACCAACTGCAAAAAACCGGAAGTGATGTTGATGTACAAACTTCGCCCTAAGCGTTTCGTCATTGGACGTCTACTGGAGCGGCGTCAACACACCATCCTTCCGGCTCTTAAGTAACCATCTGTATCCTAGCAACCGAGGACGCTACAGCGCCATATTGGTGCTCGAACGGGGCCGGCCAGCGGACATATTACTAGTCCTTAATAGTGCCCGCTCGCAAATGGATACATAAGGTATACTTCATTACATCATGCATGATCAGACTGAAACCGGAGAAACATAAATATTTATATAAAAGAAAAACTTTATTTGAAAAAAATATTAAAAAAGGGGGTAAAAGATTCATATAGTATATGTGAAACCAATGGACAAAAATTACAAGCATATCCCAAAAAAAGATTAGAGAACGATCTGCTAAAATGAAGGAGTAAAGTGATAAATAAAGGAAGTTTCACTACACCGTGAGTGCATAGTGTGTTACTACATACAAAACTTATTAAAAAGATCCAATAAAAGGATGTGCATCTTATAATAATAATGTGAGGGATGGAAATTGGAAAAACAAAAAACAGAGTAAATGGTTAAAAAAATGTTTTGAAAGGAATCCTTATGAGGAGGAGCCATATTTAGTGAGGGTTCAAGATGGATGTTAGAGGAGAAGACTAAAAGTGGAATAAAAATGGAATAAAAAGTGGAAAAATGAAGAAAAGTGAAAAAAATGAAAATTTTTTAAAATGTTTAAAAAGGATTCTTGTGAGGAGGGACCATATCTTCACGATAGATTCAAGATGGATGTTGAAGGAGAAGGCAAAAAACCAAAAATAATGTATTAAAAAATGTAAAATATAAGACATATAAAAAATAAACTTTCAATCTGGGTAAAAACCGCAGAGGATGTTGAAGGAGAGGGCTAGTCATAAAATTGTTAGAGGAGGGAAATGTATGTAAATGTATGTAATGTATGTAAAGGGACACACACACACAAAGGACTGGTGACTGAGGTTGAACACTGAGGCTCTCTGAGTACCTGGTGAGTATCCTTGCGACTGGGAGTGTCCTTTGCGACTGGGGAGTATCTAGCGACTGGTGAGCATCTTGCGACTGGGAGTGTCCTTGCGACTGGGGAGTATCCTTGCGACTGGGGAGTATCTTGCGACCGGTGAGTATCCCTGCGACTGGTGACTATCCTTGCGACTGGTGAGTGTCCTTGCGACTGGTGAGTGTCCTTGCGACTGTGAGTGTGGTGCGACTGACTGGGCTGTGCAACTGAGTGTTGGGCAACTGAGAGTGTTGTGCGACTGACCGGCTGTGCGATTGTGAAGGTGGTGCAACTGAACCGGGCTGTGAGACTGTGAGTGTGTGCGACAGGAGTGTTGTGCGCCTGACCGGGTGGTGCGACTGGGAGTGTCGTGAGACTGACCGGGCTGTGAGATTGTGAGTGTCAAGCGAGTGTAGCGGAGTACCAGAGGGTGAGAAGGTAGCGTTAGGAAGCCAGGAAATAGCCACATAGGATAGACTTAAATTATTGAATTCCCATTAGATTAGATTAGTAGGTACAATGCCCAGCGGGTGTGGAGATGCGACTTGGTGTACATCTTGTGATATGTATGCGTTCCTCAGACATGTGATCGAGGGCGAATACAAATGCGCAAAATGTAAGCACGTTGCTTCCCTGGAAGCTCAGGTCCTGAATCTAGGGAAGCAGCTGGCAACACAGACGAATGTCCATACTGGAGGAGAGCCAGGATCGTACCAGTCAGGTGCAGACAGGGGTCTGCACAGAGGTGGGCGGAGTATTGGAGGTGCAGGCATCAGAGCAGAGTAGAGGGGTGACAGTTAGGAGGGGTAGAAGGGGACAAGGCAAGGAGGCTGATCCTGGGCTGGAGCACCCCAATAGATACGCCCCGTTGTGTGATGTTGGGGAAACCAGCCAGGGACCAGCATTGCTGGAGCAGAGCGACGCCCCTAGCTGCCAGGGGAAGAACTCCTCCAGTGAGGCCGGGAGAAAGGGAAAGGAAAGACAGGTGCTGGTGGTAGGGGACTCAATTATTAGAAGGACAGACAGTGTAATCTGTGACAAAGACCGTGTGCGCCGAACAGTCTGTTGTTTGCCGGGCGCTCTGGTTTTGCACATCGCGGATCGGGTGAACAGTTAATTGGGTGGGGCTGGGGAAGACCCAGCTGTCATGGTACATGTGGGTACCAATGACATAGGCAGAGGAAGATGGAGAGTCCTAAACGATTTCAGGGACTTAGGCGCTAAGTTGAGGAGTAGGACCTCCAAGGTAGTATTTTTCGAAATACTACCTGTACCTCGAGCCACACCAGAGAGGCAGCGGGAGATTAGGGAAGTTAACGAGTGGCTGAGGAGCTGGTGTAGTAAGGAGGGTTTCGGGTTCCTGGAGAACTGGGCCGACTTCTCAGTCGGCCACCGGCTCTTTGGTAGGGACGGATTGCACCTAAATGGGGAGGGTGCAGCCGTACTGGGTGAGAGGATGGCCACAAAGTTAGAGGGGCTTTTAAACTAGGCGACGGGGGGGAGGGTACAGATGTAGAATTAGCCAGTGGAAAGCAAGATTCAGAGGGCAGAAATGGGGGCATTAGCGGTAGGGTGTTCGGAGCTCCTAAACCCAGGGTGGGTATGGGGAAAAAATCAAGAGAGCAGCCTAATAACAACAAATGAGGATATATGTAACCGATCAAAATTAAGGAGGTTTGTATACCAATGCCAGAAGCTTGGCCAACAAGATGGGAGAGCTGGAGCTGCTGATGTTTGAGGAGGACTTAGATTTTGTGGGGATAACTGAGACTTGGTTTGACAGCTCTCATGACTGGATGGAGACCATTCAGGGGTATTCCCTTTATCGCAGGGATAGAGAAGGTAAAAAAGGGGGAGGGGTATGTCTGTATATTAAGAACAGTATACAGGTAAATATGAGGGATGATATTAATAATGGAGCTATGGATGAGGCAGAATCCCTATGGGTAGAGCTTCAAAGGGAAGGCACGGTGGGGAAGGTAATATTGGGCGTATGCTATAGGCCCCCCAACCAGAGGGAGGAGGGTGTGGCGGACCTCATGTTACAGATAGGATTGGCAGCAAGGATGGGAAATGTCATTATAATGGGGGACTTTAATTATCCAGATATAGACTGGGCAGAAGGAACCGCGCACTCAGCCAAGGCTAGGCAGTTCCTAAATGTTTTGCAGGACAATTTCATGGGTCAGATGGTGAATGCACCGACAAGAAACAATGCGGTACTTGACCAACTGATTACCAAAGATACAGACCTGCTCACGGATATAGAAATACGGGACAACTTAGGGAACAGTGACCATAGGTCAATTGGTTTCAGGATTAAGTACAGTAATAGGAAACACAAGGGTAATATAAGGACACTGAATTTCAAAAGAGCCACTTTCCCTAAACTGCGTTCGCTGCTAGAAAATATCAAATGGGATAGAACCCTGGGAACAAAGAACACGGAGGAAAAATGGGAGTGCTTCAAGAGCATACTTAACAAGGGGATTGGCCAGTGCATTCCAAAGGGAAATAAATTTAAAAGAGCAAAACTAAACCCTGGGTGGCTAAACTCCAACATAAAAATGTATATTAGTGCTAAAGAAAAGGCCTTCAAAAATTACAAGACTGAGGGGTCATTGGCAGCATTTAAGCATTACAAAGAGTGTAATAAGAAATGTAAAGATGAAATCAGGGCGGCTAAAATAGAACACGAGAGACATATAGCGGAGGAGAGTAAAAAGAACCCCAAGAAGTTCTTTAAGTATATAAATAGTAGGAAAGCGAGGCCAGAAAACATTGGCCCCATAAAAGATGATAAAGGAAATATGGCCACTGAGGACAGAGAAAAGGCGGAAGTGTTAAATAATTTCTTCTCTTCAGTCTTCACAAAGGAATCGGGGGCTACACGAACCCAGCTTGTAAGGCCGAACTAAATAATACACCTCAGGAAGTGCCGCCATGGCTAACAGAAGATAGACTTAGAGCTAAACTAGAGAAACTTAACATAAATAAATCCCCGGGACCGGATGGCTTGCACCCGAGGGTTCTTAATGAGCTCAGCCAGGTGATTGCCAGACCATTATTCTTGATCTTTAACCACTTCAATACCGAGTCATTGTAAAATGACGTCGGCAACATGGCTTTAGCGATCCGGGCCGCCGTCATATGACGGCGCCTGGATCTCCCCGCTACTGCGCGCCCCCGGGGGCGCGCAGTGCGGCGACCGGGGGTGAGGCTCGTCCCTCGGACTGAGCCCAACCCCGATCAAGGTAAACAGCCAATAAAATTGGCTGTTTACCCCGTGATCGGCTGTGTCAATCACAGCCGGTCACAAATGTCATCAGAGAACACGGTAACTAGCTGTCACCGTGTTCTCCTCCTCACACACTGATCCTGTGTGAGGAGGAGATTGTGGTAACAGCTAGTTACCAAGTACAGTGCACCCCAACCACACTGATTGCCCCCCCCCCAATAAAAAGCACCTGTCACTAGCCCATCAAAGTACCCGAGTACCTGTCACCAGCCCATCAGGTACTCTGATGACAGGTACTCGGGTACTCTGATGGGCTGATGACAGGTACTCGGGTACTCTGATGACAGGTACTCGGGTACTCTGATGACGGGTACTCGGGTACTCTGATGAAGGGTACTCGGGTACTCGGATGACGGGTACTCGGGTACTCTGATGACGGGTACTCGGGTACTCTGATGACGGGTACTCGGGTACTCTGATGACAGGTACTCGGGTACTCTGATGATAGGTACTCGGGTACTCTGATGATAGGTACTCGGGTACTTTGATGACAGGTACTCGGGTACTCTGACAGGTACTCGGGTACTCTGACAGGTACTCGGGTACTCTGACAGGTACTCGGGTACCCTGATGACGGGTACTCGGGTACTCTGATGACCGGTACTCGGGTACTTTGAGTACCTGTCACCGGAGTACCCGAGTACCCATCATCGGAGTACCCGAGTACCTGTCACCTACCCATCAGAGTACCCGAGTACCTGTCACCTACCCATCAGAGTACCTTCCACCTGCTCATCAGAGTACCTGACACCTGAAGTACCCGAGTACTTGCCACCTGCTCATCAGTACCCATCACTACTCATCAGTACTCATCAGTACCCATCAGTACCTATCACCTATCAGTATCAGTACTGATCATCCGTACCCATCAGTACAGTATCAGTATCACCTATCAGTATCAGTACTACTCATCAGTACCTATCACCTGCCTGTCACCTGCCCATAAGAGTACCCGAGTACCTGTCACCTGCCTATCGGAGTACTCGAGTACCTGCCACTTGCTCATCAGTACCTGTCACCTGCCCAGCAAAGTACCCGAGTACCTGTCACCCTTCATACAGCCACCATGTCCAAGTCCAAAAAGATTTATATACGTCCTCCGTTTAAACCTAAATACCGGTGTTATGGCAGCAGATAGCTGCCATAACCCTGGTATTTTTTTAAACGGTGGATGGTTGGCTTTCCGATAAGGGTGGTCCCAGCAGCGGATTCGCCGCGGGATCACCCTTCCGGGGTGGCGGAAGAGGTGCCCCCCCCCCCTCCCGCCGCATTCTGGTCCTTTTCCCCGCTTACCGGACCCGCCGGCAGCGGGGAAAACGATCCGGTCCCAGATCCTCACAGACAGGATGTCGAGTGAGGGCAAGCTTGCCCTCACTCGACTCTATGGTCTTGGAGGACCGGAGCTACGGCAAGCGTCGTTGCCTAGCAACCAGTTTAAAGGTCCCTTTTTTTTTTTCATTTTATTTAATTTTTTTTTTAATTTTTTCTATCTTTTAGTGTACTTGTGAGATCTGAGGACTTTTTGACCCCAGATCTCACAAAAAAGAGGTCCTGTCGTGCCTTTTTCTATTACAAGTAATGTTTACATTTCTTGTAATAGAAATAAAAATGATCATTTTTTTTTTTTAAAAAAACAGTGTAAAAATAAAAAATAATAAATAAAATAGTAAAAAAAAATAAAAAAAATTAAAGCGCCCTGTCCCCGCGAGCTCGCGCACAGAAGCGAGCGCATACGGAAACCCCGCCCACATATGTAAACAGGGTTCAAACTACACATGTGAGGTATCGTCGCGATCGTTAAAGCAAGAGCAATAATTTGAGCCCTAGACCTCCTCTGTAACTCTAAGATAGCAACCTGTATACATTTTTAAAGTGTCGCCTATGGGGATTTTTAAGTACCAAAGTTTGTCACCATTCTGTGAGCGTGCGCAATTTTGAAGCATGACATGTTGGGTATCTATTTACTCGGCGTAACATTATCTTTCACATTATGGAAAACAATTGGGCTAACTTTACTGGTTTCTTATTTTTTAATTCAAAAAAGTGAATTTTTTCCCAAAAAATTGCGTTTGGAAGACCGCTGCGCAAATACGGTGTGAAAAAAAATGTTGCAATTATCTCCATTTTATTCTCTAGGGTCTCTGCTAAAAAAAATATATAATGTTTTGGGGTTCTAAGTAGTTTTCTAGCACAAACAACTGATTTTAGCTTGTAAACACCAAATGTCAAAAATAGGCCTAGGCAAGTGGCTAGGATGCATGATGATGCTCCTTGGAGGTTGGGCCCCTCTATATGGCTAGGCTGTGAAAAAGTCTCACACATGTGGTATTGCCATACTCAGGAGGAGTGGCAGAATGTATTTTGGGGTGTCATTTTTGCTATGTACATGCTATGTGTTAGGAATATCCTATAAATTGACAACTTTGTGTAAAAAAAAAATGTTTTTTTTTTTTCCCCACATTTTCCAAAAACTTGTGGAAAAAAATGACATGTTCAAAGGACCCATAATGCCTCATAGAATATACGTTGGAGTGTTTGCTTTCCAAAATTGGGTCATTTTGTGGACTTTTCCATTGTATTGGTGCTCTAGGGCCTTGAAAAGTGTGATAGGTAGTAAGAAAGTTTTATGTGTATTTATGCTCCTAAAACGCCTTATGGTGCTACTTGGACGTGGAGTCTCTTTTTGTGGCCAGGCTGTGTAAAAGCCTCACACATGTGGTATCACCATACTCAGAAGCAGTAGCAGAATGAATTTTGGGGTGTCATTTTTGCTGTGTACATGCTATGTGTTAGAAATAGCTTATAAATTGACAACGTTTTGGGAAAAAAAAGAAAAAAAAATGTTTTCTTCATTTTCCCAAGAATTGTGGGAAAAAATTATAACTTCAAAAAACTCACCATGCCTCTTACTAAATACCTTGGACTGTCTACTTTACAAAAAGGGGTCATTTGGGGGGTATTTGTACTGTCCTGACATTTCAGGGCCTCAAGAAAGGAGATAGGCCATCAGTACATCTGGTGTGATCAATTTTCAGTAATTGGTACCATAGCTTCTAGACTCAATAACTTTCACACAGACTAAATAATATACACTAATTTGGTTTGGTTACAGTGTAGCATGACTGAGCAATTGTCATTCAAAGTGTGAGAGTGCTGAAAGCTGAAAATTGGTCTGGGCAGGAAGGGGGTCTAACTGCTCTGTATGGAAGCGGTTAAGGATAGTTTACAGACGGGTATGGTGCCAGCTGATTGGAAAAAAGCCAACGTGGTACCAATATTTAAAAAGGGGCCGAGATATATCCCGGGTAACTACAGGCCGGTCAGCCTAACATCAGTAGTCTGCAAAATTTTGGAGGGGATGTTAAGGGACTACATACAAGACTTTAGTAATGAAAACGGTATTATAAGTAGTAATCAGCATGGATTCATGAAAGATCGTTCATGCCAAACCAATCTATTAACCTTCTACGATGAAGTGAGCTGCCACCTAGATAAAGGTAAGCCTGTGGATGTGGTGTATCTGGACTTTGCAAAAGCCTTTGACACCGTTCCCCACAAACGATTACTGTACAAACTAAGGAAGGTAGGTATGGACCATAAGGTGAGTACCTGGATAGAGAACTGGCTCCAGGGGAGAGTACAGAGGGTGGTGATTAATGGGGAGTACTCGGATTGGGCGGGTGTGGAAAGTGGGGTCCCCCAGGGTTCTGTCCTGGGACCAATCCTGTTTAATTTATTCATAAATGATCTAGAGGAGGGGATATCTAGTACAATCTCAGTATTTGCAGATGATACTAAACTAGGCATGCCAATATCTTCTATGCAGGATGTGGAAACCTTGCAAGCAGACCTGAACAAAATAACGGGGTGGGCAACTACATGGCAGATGAGGTTTAATGTTGAAAAATGTAAAGCAATGCACTTGGGGGCCAGAAACCAGAAAGCAAGCTACTCACTAGGGGGGGAACCTCTGGGTGAGTCTAGGATGGAAAAGGACTTGGGGGTACTGGTAGACAACAAGTTTGGCAGTGGCATGCAATGCCAAGCCGCCGCAAGCAAAGCCAACAGAATACTGGGATATATAAAAAAGGGGATTCACTCCAGAAATAAAGAGATTATTCTCCCACTCTACAAGACTCTGGTCCGGCCACATCTGGAGTATGCTGTCCAGTTCTGGGCACCGGTCCTCAGGAAGGATGTGCTGGAACTGGAGAAAGTCCAGAGAAAGGCAACAAAAATAATTAGGGGAATGGAGGACATCAGCTATGAGGAAAGACTACAAGCACTGAACCTTTTCTCTCTGGAGAAAAGACGATTGAGGGGGGATATGATATCAATGTACAAATACTGTACTGGTGACCCGAGCATAAGGAACAAACTATTCAGAGAAAGGAGATACAATAAGACACGTGGCCACTAACTAAAACTAGAGGAAAGGCGGTTTAACCTTAAAGTGCGTAAGGGGTTCTTCACTGTAAGAGCGGTAAGGATGTGGAATTCTCTTCCACAAGCAGTAGTATCAGCAGGGAGCATTGATAGTTTCAAAAAACTATTAGATGGACACCTTAGAGACCACAACATACAGGGGTATACAATGTACGGTTAAAAGCAAATGCACATACGCATCATGGGTTGAACTGGATGGACTGATGTCTTTTTTCAACCTCACTAACTATGTAACTATATAATATATATAAAATAAACTTTCAATCTGGGTAAAAACCGCAGAGGATGTTGGAGGAGTAGGCTTGTCATAAAAATGTTGGAGGAGGGAAATGTATATAAATAATCAAAAAATAAAGAGTATGAAAAAATCAGAGTCATAACGGAGACTGGAGAAGGAACAATAAGAAAAGAATGGTATCACGCAATGAAACGAAATGGATTTATTCGATGAATTCTCTCCATCCGGAAGGATTGAATGTAGACATAGACTTGAATTGTTTTATCACAGATATCCAACACCCTTCCCTCTTTTTTAACATTTTTTAACAGTTTTATAATATAATATTTTACCTTTAGACAGATTTTATAATATACACATTTTTGAGCCTTTTGTCCTCCACCTCCTCTTTTACTATGACCTTTTTAAAATGACCGTTATAATGATTTTGTTTTCATACTCTTTATTTTTTGATTATTTATATACATTTCCCTCCTCCAACATTTTTAGGACAAGCCTTCTCCTCCAACATCCTCTTCGGTTTTCACCCAGATTGAAAGTTTATTTTATATATTTTATATATATTATATATTTATATACATTTCCCTCCTCTAACAATTTTATGACTAAACCTCTCCTTCAACATCCTCTGCGGTTTTTACCCAGATTGAAAGTTTATTTTTTATATTTTTTTATATTTTACCTTTTTTAATACATAATTTTTGGTTTTTAGCCTTCTCCTCTAACATTCATCTTGAATCTATCATGAAGATATGGTCCCTCCTCACAAGAATCCTTTTAAAACATTTTTTCATTTTTTTCACTTTTTTTAATTTTTCCACTTTTAATTCCATTTTTATTCCACTTTTAGCCTTCTCCCCCAACATCCACCTTGAACCCTCACTAAATATGGCTCCTCCTCATAAGGATTCCTTTCAAAACATTTTTTTACCATTTACTCTTTTTGTTTTTCCAATTTCCAGCCTTCTCTTCCAGCATCCCTCACATTATTATTATAAGATGCACATCCTTTTATTGGATCTTTTTAATACATTTTGTATGTAGTAACACACTATGCACTCACGGTGTAGTGAAACTTCCTTTATTTATCACTTTACTCCTTCATTTTAGCAGATCGTTCTCTAATCTTTTTTTGGGATATGCTTGTAATTTTTGTCCATTGGTTTCACATATACTATATGAATCTTTTACCCCTTTTTAATATTTTTTTCAAATAAAGTTTTTCTTTTATATAAATATTTATGTTGCTCCGGTTTCAGTCTGATCATGCATGATGTAATGAAGTATACCTTATGTATCCATTTGCGAGCGGGCACTATTAAGGACTAGTAATATGTCTGCCGGGCGGCCCCGTTCGAGCACCAATATGGCGCTGTAGCATCCTCGGTTGCTTGGATACAGATGATTACTTAAGAGCCGGAAGGATGGTGTGTTGACGCCACTCCAGTAGACGTCCAATAATGAAACACGTAGGAAAGAGTTTGTACGTCAACGTCACTTCCGTTTTTTTGCAGTTGGTAGCCGTGGAACGCGGAAGCATCTCATTGCCCGGCGTCTGCATCGCTCACTGAACTGATCAACCTGAACTGTGAGTTTGCTACACTTGTATGTTATTCAACTGTATATACTACACCATAGGGCTTTCTTTGTTTTGAGCACCCAGATTGGACCCGCGTCCGGAGGATGCCCCTGAGTTTTTTTACCTACTGTGTTTGGGGAGTTTACTCCAGCCTGCATTCAACACCCTGTGCTCAGGGGTGAAAAAGGGTGAGTGCGACACCTAGTGCATTTTATAGGTACAGCACTCTTCGGCAATAGCCTTAGTGTTTCCACCACACTTTTTTTCTTCTGCACTAGCACTGCTCTTTGCACAGTAGTGATAAAAGTCCTACTTGTATATGTTTATGGACAACAATTTATTTTTACATTATACCCGAACTATTATTGCACCTTTTTGAATAAATAAATCAGCACTTTATACTTGATGTTTCACATTTATTTATAGCACCAAGCACTTTCTGGGCACATATATTCTAAGCCCAAATATTGATCCTGTTATTTGGCACTTGCACTTTATTATCACTTGTGACTTATTCTCACTTGGTTTATAATTGTTTTTATCACCAATATACACACATAGGATCTAGTGCAATACACCTTTTAAACAGGTTAGCGCCGTTACCAATCCTTTCATGCCCTTTACATACTGGGAGCATGGGTGTCAGAGGAAAAGGAGGATTAGGATGGCTTATTGATCCACTCCACCAACTCTTCCACATGTTGTGGATGAATAGCACGGGCAGCACTGGAAATAAAGGACGGGTGTGCCCCGCCTGCAGAAGATGCACTATGTCGACTGCGACCACCACTTTTCACAATGGACACAGAGGCTGCTTGCCCTCTTTTCGTGGCCTGTGAGTGTCGGCTCTCCTTGTCTGCCTTTCGGACATGATGTTGATACAGATCAATATAGGGTATACGCAACTGACCAATAGATACTCAATGACCTGATATGATGTAATTGATAGCCCTATAGATGAGCTGTGGTGGTTATAGATGTACGCAAGTGACCGATTATCAATACTCTCACTGATATCTGATGTAATCTGTAATCCTATAGATGGATGATCTGTGATCCCTATAGAAAGATCCACAACTGAGCCAAGGTTACTGTGGCTTATTTTTGCAGTGATCTCTATTCCTACAGTTCTGAGACCCCTATAGAAAGATCCACAACTGAGCAAAGGTTACTGTGGCTGATATCTGCAGTGATCTCTATTCCTACAGGTCTGAGACCCCTATAGAAAGATCCACAACTGGGCAAAGGATACTGTGGCTGATAGCAGTGATCTGTATTCCTACAGGAAATGTAGTGTGGGGCGTGTACTTGGCCCCTGAGCCATGATTGGCTAAATCCTGCCTTTAGTCCAATCATGGCAGAGATCATTTGATTGGCCAAAGAATGAGGTCAGGGTGCATGCTTTGGCGAATCACATAACGCGCGGCGCACGTGCAGTGCATTATGGGAAACTAATTTCCCGCGAAGAAGCACATTTGTTCGTCATTCGACAAACGATCGAATTGGCGATGTTGGAGTCTAACTTACCTTGGACTCGAACTCAAAGCTCATCCCTAATCCAAAACTACTTTTGTATAATATAGCACACAGCACAGCACTGATTATCCCACGATACAGGACCTGTTTGTGCCAGTAATCATACACCCACAGTGATCCACGCAACCCAGCTGCTGCTGCTCTGCGTCCCCTTCAGCCTCTGGCAGAGGCTAACACACTGGAAACAGTTCCTTATAAATCGCACACTTTTATGCTGTATTGCGCATGCGTGGCTGGCAATGTGGCATCTACGTGCATGCCCATTACATTCAAACACACCCTCCATGCAGGGTACACCTGTTTTAAAAAGCGAAGAATGGGCCTAGCCACAAACATTCTATCACAGGAGGAGACGAACACGAGGGCACTTATGCGCAAGGCGAAAACAGCAAAATGGGGTAAGAGCAGCTTAGGCTGAATCTTGTTGGTCACAGCTGATACCTTGCAGGTGATCAGCCCAGGGTAAAAAACAGTGTGTCAAACAATAAGCAAAGAAATGTTTAAACACATTTTTCATCAATCCCACAACTACACAAGCTCAATTAATAACAATTGATACAATTGGAAGATTAATCCCTGAGGAAAGGCCAGAGCTTTTAACAAGATGTATTTTGCATAGCTTAACATCCATAGTCTCATGTGGAGACTCACATGGGACTTGGTCTCTGTTATTTTTTAAAGAGAACAGTGCATAAAATATTTACATTTGCTGTACGTGTAAATATTTTAAATTGGACTTACCAGTCCTGCCGCAGGATTCTGTTTGGAACAGGAATCCAATCTTCACCCATCACAGTGAGCTTTGTCTTGGCGACCTTCAAGGACTGGGTTCCCTATGTATTAAAGGGGCCACGGCCTTGGACCTGTAGAGCACCCTGCATAGAGCGCCTTTGGGATTTGATATTACCAAGGGTCTGGATCCCAGGGTCCAGCGCCTAAAAAGGACAACATTACAGGCAAAACCTTGTATCTGCTTCCGGAGGCTCGGGTACCATCTTTTTAGTCCACTGACTTTTTCAGATGGATCTGATAGCTATCCCCTTAGATTCAGTGATCTCTGATTAAGGTATATAGCATAATCTTCTTTGAAGGAAATGTGGAGAGACTCTCCACCGTGACCATCACCTTCAGACACTGGCGAAAAAAACTTCCTGTGTGGGAGGGGTTATATAGGGAGACATCCTTTCTGATTGGTTGCCAGTGTCCTTCACCTGTAGGTGGCTATATAAACCATTATGTTATGATTTATATGTCTGTGTCCTGTTATGTACGAAAAGAAAATAGTGTTTTGTATAATTGTTGACCAGTTACTAACTTTAGCTCCGTGACATTTTTGACCACTTCACCATGCAAAATTCTTTCAGTTCCAAGATGTTTATGGGTTTCTCTGCATGAACTGTGTGTTTCAAAATGCCCAAAAAAGGGCAGTTTATAACCATCTGTTCCTTCTTTTTGAGCCATTCCTTGGTGGATTTGATCAGTCTTCAGAAAATCACTCCAAAAGGCCTGGTATTTTCCTTTACGTTCACTGTAAACGGTTATCTTTCTCTAATGTTCCTTTTGGACACCAAAGGCTTATTCTTGACACACCTCTCATACAGATTGAACTGGTGCACCTAGTTGTTGCAAAAGTTACTTGAACATCCCACAATAAAATTTTTGGTTTCTTGAAGACTTCTTTTAGCATCAAGTTGTCAGCACTTGGGTTGAATTTGCCAGGTCAGCCAGTCTTAGAAAAATTAGCAATTGTTAGAAATCTATACTACTTGCAGATTATTTTTCTTACAGTGGAATGCTTGATCTCAAATAATTTGGTGGACCTTTTAAATCGCTTGCCAGACTCATAGGCACAGCTTTCTTTCCGAGGGCCTTAGAGAGCTCTATAGATCTTGGCACAATGATAAAACACAAAACGATAGCAAAGAAAACACCAGATCCACTCAACGTACAAATTGTCCCCACATAGCAGGCCAGGGATGATTTCTAAAGTTGGGAGTTTTTTGGGCAGGCTTCAAGGATGCCACTGAATGGCATACTGGTAAGGCTTTTAAACTGCACAAAATATTCCAATGCTGCACAATGTTTTAAACACACTGGGAGCCTGTGACTGCATAGTATATTTTATTGAAGATCATTATTCAAAGACTAACGCAGTTTAAGACTTTATTGGATATTGCTATAATATTTTGTCTACAGTGCCAAGCTGAATGTATCTGACGTAGAAAGATCAGCCTGTCCATTCACCAGTGACTGCAATTAAAATACACCTTTTCACTCACAGGAGATAACAACAAGAACACAGGCTATCCATTCACCAGAGACAGAATGCAAACTAAAACAAGGAAGAAAGCCGCTCAGGTGCAAGTTCAGCACTCGGTGCAGGTCAGATCCGCCATCCAAGCATGTAGAAAAGAGAGACCGCACTCAAAGATGTTAAATAAAAATCCTTAGGACTCCTTTATTCTCCATAAATCCAACAGACAGCAGACAGACAGTGCAATACACGGACAGACGTGTCGGGTTGACGCGTTTCACGATAAAAATCGCTTATTCATAACCACACAAGTGGTTATGAATAAGCGATTTTTATCGTGAAACGCGTCAACCAGACACGTCTGTCCGTGTATTGCACTGTCTGTCTGCTGTCTGTTGGATTTATGGAGAATAAAGGAGTCCTAAGGATTTTTATTTAACATCTTTGAGTGCGGTCTCTCTCTTTTGGATGTCTACAGAATGCAAACTGCCTAGTCATGTGAGACCGTAGAGAAGTTGCAATCTCTCCATTAACCTAAGTAGACATTAAACAAGCAATCAATTCATTAGCGGCAGAGAGCAACTATCCATTTACCTTATGGCCAGAAGCCTGGCCAACAAGATGGGAGAGCTGGAGCTGCTGATGTTTGAGGAGGACTTAGATTTTGTGGGGATAACTGAGACTTGGTTTGACAGCTCTCATGACTGGATGGCGACCATTCAGGGGTATTCCCTTTATCGCAGAGATAGAGAAGGTAAAAAAGGGGGAGGGGTATGTTTGTATATTAAGAACAGTATACAGGTAAATATGAGGGATGATAATAATGGAGCTATGGACGAGGCAGAATCCCTATGGGTAGAGCCTTCAAAAGGAAAGGCACGGTGGGGAAGGTAATATTGGGCGTATGCTATAGGCCCCCCAACCAGAGGGAGGAGGGTGAGGCGGACCTCATGTTACAGATAGGATTGGCAGCAAGGATGGGAAATGTCATTATAATGGGGGACTTTAATTATCCAGATATAGACTGGGCAGAAGGAACCGCGCATTCAGCCAAGGCTCGGCAGTTCCTAAATGTTTTGCAGGACAATTTCATGGGTCAGATGGTGAATGCACCGACAAGAAACAATGCGGTACTTGACCTACTGATTACCAACAATACAGACCTGCTCACGGATATAGAAATACGGGACAACTTAGGGAACAGTGACCATAGGTCAATTGGTTTCAGTATTAATTACAGTAATAGGAAACACAAGGGTAATATAAGGACACTGAATTTCAAAAGAGCCAATTTCCCTAAACTGCGCTCGCTGCTAGAAAATATCAAATGGGATAGAACCCTGGGAACAAAGAACACGGAGGAAAAATGGGAGTGCTTCAAGAGCATACTTAACAAGGGGGTGGGCCAGTGCATTCCACAGGGAAATAAATTTAAAAGAGCAAAACTAAACCCTGGGTGGCTAAACTCCAACATAAAAATGTATATTAGAGCTAAAGAAAAGGCCTTCAAAAAATACAAGACTGAGGGGTCATTGGCAGCATTTAAGCACTACAAAGAGTGTAATAAGAAATGTAAAGACAAAATCAGGGCGGCTAAAATAGAACACGAGAGACATATAGCGGAGGAGAGTAAAAAGAACCCCAAGAAGTTCTTTAAGTATATAAACAGTAGGAAAGCGAGGCCAGAGCACATTGGCCCCATAAAAGATGATAAAGGAAAAATGGCCACAGAGGACAGAGAAAAGGCGGAAGTGTTAAATAATTTCTTTTCTTCAGTCTTCACAAAGGAATCGGGGGGCTACACGAACCTTGCTTGTAAGGCCGAACTAAATAATACACCTCAGGAAGTGTCGCCATGGCTAACAGAGGATAGACTTCGAGCTAAACTAGAGAAACTTAACATAAATAAATCCCCGGGACCGGATGGCTTGCACCCGAGGGTTCTTAATGAGCTCAGCCAGGTGATTGCCAGACCATTATTCTTGATCTTTAAGGATAGTTTACAGACGGATATGGTGCCAGCTGATTGGAAAAGAGCCAACGTGGTACCAATATTTAAAAAGGGGCCGAGATATATCCCGGGTAACTATAGGCCGGTCAGCCTAACATCAGTAGTCTGCAAAATTTTGGAGGGGATGATAAGGGACCACATACAAGACTTTAGTAATGAAAACGGTATTATAAGTAGTAATCAGCATGGATTCATGAAAAATCGTTCGTGCCAAACCAATCTATTAACCTTCTACGATGAAGTGAGCTGCCACCTAGATAGAGGTAAGCCTGTGGATGTGGTGTATCTGGACTTTGCAAAGGCCTTTGACACCGTTCCCCACAAACGCTTACTGTACAAACTAAGGAAGGTAGGTATAGACCATAAGGTGAGTACCTGGATAGAGAGCTGGCTCCAGGGGAGAGTACAGAGGGTGGTGATTAATGGGGAGTACTCGGATTGGGCGGGTGTGGAAAGTGGGGTCCCCCAGGGTTCTGTCCTGGGACCAATCCTGTTTAATTTATTCATAAATGATCTAGAGGAGGGGATATCTAGTACAATCTCAGTATTTGCAGATGATACTAAATTAGGCTTGCCAATATCTTCTATGCAGGATGTGGAAACCTTGCAAGCGGACCTGAACAAAATAACGGGGTGGGCAACTACATGGCAGATGAGATTTAATGTTGAAAAATGTAAAGTAATGCACTTGGGGGCCAGAAACCAGAAAGCAAGCTACTCACTAGGGGGGGGGGGGCCTCTGGGTGAGTCTAGGATGGAAAGGGACCTGGGGGTACAGGTAGACAACAGGCTTGGCAGTGGCTTGCAATGTCAAGCCGCCGCAAGCAAAGCCAACAGAATACTGGGTTGTATAAAAAAGGGGATTCACTCCAGAAATAAAGAGATTATTCTTCCACTCTACAAGACTCTGGTCCGGCCACATCTGGAGTATGCTGTCCAGTTCTGGGCACCGGTCCTCAGGAAGGATGTGCTGGAACTGGAGAAAGTCCAGAGAAGGGCAAAAAAAAATATTTAGGGGAATGGAGGACATCAGCTATGAGGAAAGACTACAAGCACTGAACCTATTCTCTCTGGAGAAGAGACGATTGAGGGGGGATATGATATCAATGTACAAATACTGTACTGGCGACCCTAACATAAAGAACAAACTATTCAGAGAGAGGAGATACAATAAGACACGTGGCCACTCACTAAAACTTGAGGAAAGGCGGTTTAACCTTAAAGTGCGTAAGGGGTTCTTCACTGTAAGAGCGGTAAGGATGTGGAATTCTCTTCCACAAGCAGTCGTATCAGCAGGGAGCATTGATAGTTTCAAAAAACTATTAGATGGACACCTTAAAGACCACAACATACATGGGTATACAATGTACGGTTAAAAGCAAACACACACACACATCATAGGTTGAACTGGATGGACTGATGTCTTTTTTCAACCTCACTAACTATGTTATGTGGTACTGAGACGGCATCCCATCAATTCACCAGAGACCGCACTAAGAATATGGCCTGTCTATTCACTAGAGACAGAACCGAGAATACAGCTTGCCATTTACTGGACATAGCACCAAGAATGCAGCCTATCCATAGACCAGAGAAAGCACTCAGAATTTAATATAACCATTCATTAGAGACAGCACCAAGAATGCAGCCTATACATTCACCAGGGGTGGCACAGAAAATGCAGCCTATCCATTCACCAGAGACAGCACTAAGAATATGGCCTGTCTATTCACCAGAGATAGCACCAATAATGTAGCCTATCCATTCACCAAGGACAGGAGTGAGAATGCAGCCAATCCATTCACTAGAGACAGCACTGATAATGCAGCCTATCCAATCACTAGAGACAACACTGAGAATGCAGTCTATCCAATCACTAGAGACAGCAGCGAGAATTCAGCATATCCAATTACTAATGACAGAAGAAGAATGCAGCCTATCCATTCACCAGGGACAGCACTGAGAATGCAGCCTATCCATTATTAGTATAGCAATATTTCCAGGCATTGGGCCTGATATGGGTGCCATTGTTACAGGTAACACTCCCAACACACTTAAGTTGAATACCCAAGTGTGAGGTTAGAGACCATGACCATTCTGGCATCTTTGGTTTGTTTTGTTTATTTTGTAATGGGAATGGGAGAAGGAAATGAGTGGGATACTCCTCTGGCTCAACTAGGTTTAACTGGGACACTTTATAGAAAAATGCCTGTTAGCGATGTCTTGACGCGAGCTGAATGCTGACCAGCGCTTCCTGGTGCTTGAAGATACTGTTTTGCTGAACTGTGCTAGAACTTTGACTTTAACATTCTAGTTAACTCAGAAGATCCAGGACTGTAGTGACACTAACTCTTGACACTCTGTTTAGCTCAAAAGTCAGGTGAACAGCTCCCTCCAGCCCTTCACTGACTGAGGTAGCTCCTTGTAACTGCTTGTGCTGCTGCAACTCATAACAATGTACACTGCACGCTGTACACTTAACTCTTCAGGGCCCAACTGCTGGCGCCCCCTTTACACATTCAGGGTTCTCTAATTAGGCACCCCTCTGACACTTCAGGGTCCTCTGACTAGGCACCCCATTTACCGTTAGCTAGCTCCTGGATCCCTGGGACCTTCACCGGAGTGGTCCTGTTTAAGCTAGGCAGCCCCCAGGGGCAGCTCACAGTACTCACGAACTTGGAATGCTTTCCTGGAACTGAACCCCTCTTTCTTCGCTGGTCCTCGGCACATCGGATCCTCTGCAGCTCAGCTCTCTCTGGACTCTCAGGCAAGCTACCCAAGACACCCGATCCTCCTGACAGAAGGAGACACAGCCATACTCTCCCTCCTGGGACTCTGCTTCCCGCTAAAGATGCTGCGTCATGCGCTCCCCTCAAACTTATATCTACTCCCAGAATCCTCTATGGCAGAATCTGCCTTCCGGGGTAGATACAGGCCTGAATGGGCCACTGATTGGGTTTCCTCCACTGCCCAATGAGAATCCTCTCATGGAGCCAGTGGGGAGACTTCCCTCTCAGCAGCCACACCTGGGAGACATGACAGCCCAGCTGAAAATCATGGCCCTGCTGTTAGGCAGTCAAGGCCCACTATACTTGTACCTTGTAGGGTGCTACATCAGAGACAACACTGAGAATGCAGCCTATATAATAACTACAGACAGCAGACTCTCTAATGGATAGGCTGAGAATGTAGCCTATCCAATAGAGACAACACTAAGAATACAGCCTATCCAATCACTAGGGAAAGCACTGAGAATGTCAACTTGCTATTCATATGAGACAGCATGTAAGTTGTAACCTATCCATGTCCAAAGATTACAGAACACTAGAGACAGCACTAAGAATGTTTCCTATCCATTCACTAGAGCAGACCTGGGCAAATTGCTGCCCCAGGGTCACATCTGGCCTTTTGGTTGTCTCTATCCAGCCCTTAATGCCTCCACTGACAGAAAGCCTGTCAGCTTTCTCACCAAGGTAACTGAGGCATGCTGACAGAGGTCATGGTGGATAGCTGCAAGAACTGGAAGGAGAGTGCCCAAGGAGCAGATCGTTACAGCAGTGAGGCTCGGTTCTGGTGGAAGAATATTGCCTAAGAGACGTCCTGATGCTTTCCCAACACTCTGCTATCTGGTCAAATTCTTCCTCTGTTAGGGCCTGCACACCGAAAACCCCAGGAGTGGTGCATATGTTTTTGACTCCAGATCAGGATCTGCAGAAATCCCTGCTGTAGCAATCCCAGGCTCTCAACTTCAAGTCACAATGCATTTCAGAGTGCACTTGACAGGTAGTGAGGAGGTGTTATATTGGATATAAGGGGCAGGACAGGGAGGTGGGTAGGAGGTGGGACCAAGGAAAGGTACTCAGAGGTGGGTAGGGAGCAGAAAAAGGGTGACTCAGAAGGGGGAAGTTCCTGCACCTATTATCTGAGGAAAAAAATCCCTGCAGGGGGGCACTTGAAAGGCTTGATTTACCCCATAATACCACAATAGCACGCTCCAATTGCATGCATTGTACACAGTTGTGGTATGGCCCCATTTAACTCAATAGGCGAGTGTCGCTTGTCAAACTCTGCACACCAAGTCAAAAATGCCACTGTTGCATGTAAACAGCCCCATCCAGCTGTTATTTTACAGTTCAGGTGAGTGGGCAGCCACCTGTTGTTAGCTCCTGTCTGGAAGAGAGCTATTTTGTGCAAATTAATTCTAGCACCATGTGTTTGTTTTCTATATGTTTATGTACTTACGGATCATCCCAGGTTCAAAATTATTATGGAGCAGAATTAAGTTCAGGCCTCCACAACAGTCCCATTTTCTTAGGTGGCCCCTTGGAAAAATGAATTGCCCACCACGGTACTAGAGAATTATTAGGAATATCTATTCACTAGAGACAACAGTGAGAATATATCCTATTCATTCACCAGAGACATGACTGGGATCGCAGTCTATCTATTCCTTAGAACTCGGTGCCATGACTGAGGCATTATTCATTATTTACCGTGAAATGTCTGTACAATATGCACACGTTCTTCCTTGTTATTCTTCATATTCATTAGTAATTGTGCTGTGAACAGGATGAGATGGAGCCACTCCACAGTACATTATTCAGTTAAGATTTTAATCTATCAGTATGTAGAGGAACACAAACTGCAACTGTAATGATTAGACAGAGGCAGGAATTAGCACCTGCTCCTCATTAACTTCCAGAATAATTAGATCCTGCGAGGGAAAGAGAAGACGGGGAAATAATATATTCTGATTTGGTTCACAGTGGTATGTAGTGGGAACGCCAGACACCCCAGAAACAAGAGTGGCTGCAGTGTTATTAATGTAAGTCTACAACATGGAAATATTAGCAGGAAATATGGGGGTCCTTCACGGATGATAATTAGGCAGTTATTCAAATGTAGAAATATCTTATTAGCAGCATAAAGAAGCCAAATGACGGGATGAGGGGAATTCACATTTCTTATGGAAAAAGGGAAAACATAGTCACTGTAGCTGGCCATTCCTCATCCCTGTGTCTATGGATGAACATATCTGAACCAGGAAACAAACAATATGGATCTCCCATGATGCAGCGGGACCCTTTCCTGCTCGGTTTTTGTTTCTTTATCTGCCATCAGGAACAATAATTTGAATAATTTAAGACTGCAGTACATAGTTGTGAGTGGCTCATTCTACTCAAGAGAGTTTGTCTGTGCTATAAACACGAACCAGTGAAGGAAGCAGCAGCCGACATCTTCATCAGACAAGGATATACAACTCTTAGAAGACATACAGTAAATGGCCAATCTCCAATTAGAGAAGATGCTTCTTACAAGCTGCTTATGGAGTGAAAGGCCTTTCCCCTCAGAGACTAACCAGTCCAGACCTCATCTACAACCCCTTAATGTGGAAACACAAATGACTTGTCATTAAGCTTTAGTCACCATTGTGACGGCGATGAGCAGCAAAACTACTGAAAATGATCTACAAGTTTGAAAGCAATTTATATATCGCATCCTTCCGACCCTCTTTTATAGTCTGTAATTTCATCTAAATCCTAAATCCTATTATCCTTTTATCTCATGTGAGTCTGTATATTATTGTGTGCTTCCTGGAATAAAACATACTGCACTTAGAGGCGCTCAGTTTGTTTGTTCATAATCTTGCCTCTGGAGTCTGAGGATTTGGAAAAAAGGAAGGCAGAGCTATATCCTGGTTTAGGTGAAAACCTGATACTACTTTCGGCAAAAAGGATGGATGAGGCCAAAAAGACCACTCTATCCTGAAGAAGGATCAAAAATGGCTCTCTCTAAAGGAAAGAGACGCTAACTCTGAGACCCTCCTAGCAGAGGTTATAGCAACCAAAAAGACCAATTTCCTTACCAATAATACCAAGGGAATCTGCCTGACAGGTTCCAAAGGCTGCCTCTGCAGCGCCGAGAGTACAAGATTCAGATCCCAAGGACACAGGGGTGGCTTAAATGCTGGAACCATCCAAATCACACCTTGCATAAATGTCTGCACCAAAGAGTGCGTCACTAAAGGTCTCTGGGAAAAAAACATCCAGGCTGAGACTTGTCCTTTAATGATCCCTAATGCCAATTTTAAGAGCACCCCTACCTGAAGAAAAGCAAGAGTTCTAACAATGACATCCTTACGAGGATGCCATTTCTTGGATTCACAGCAAGAGATATAGGATTTCCAAACTCTATAATAGATTCTCCTAGAGACAGGTTTTCTGGCATTAATCAATATAGCCAAAACCAAGCCTGAGATCTCCCAATCCTTCAAGATTCTGGTTCCAATAGCCAGGCCGTCAAATTTAGTGACCATAAAGCAGGATGGAATATGGGACCTTGGGAGAGCCGATCTGGATTACATGGAAGCAACCATGGATCCCCCATGGCTAACCTCACAACCTCTGCGAACCAAGGCCTCCTGGGCCACGCAGGAGCCACCAGGATCACAGGCTTCCCTTCCACCTGAATTCTGCTCAACAACCGTGGCAGAAGTTGGATCAGAGGAAATGCATCAGGCTGAATTATGACCAAGGGGTCACTAAGGCATCTGTTTCAATAGAGATTGGATCCATGGTTCTGGACACAAAATTGTCCAGCTTGTTGTTGAGCCTGGATGCCAAATTAATAGATCTACGTCGGGGGTACCCCAATGTTGACAGATCAGCTGAAACACCTTGGGATGCAAGGACCATACCATTGCCCTTGGCACAATTGCTGGCGACTTAGAAAGTCTGCCTGCCAATTGTTCACACCCGGAATTAATCCTGCTGACAAACATGGAACATACCTCTCTGCCCATGCATGTCAGTATGTGGTTCACCTCTTTCTGAACCAATTGGCTCCTGGTGCCCCCCTGATGGCTAATATAAGCCACCAGGTTCGCATTGTCGAACTGAATCCTGACAGGACACCCCCGCAAACTGGTTGTCCAATGACACAGCGCCAAACAGGCTGCCCTGCTTTCCAAGATGTTGATGGGCAAGGGTCTCTCTACCCGAGACCAAGTCCCCTGGACAGAAAGACCCTCCAAGGCAGCCCCCCCAGCCGATCAGGCTGGCGTCTGTGGTTACAACCTTCCAATTTACTGGCAAAAAATATTTTTCTTTGCTTAGGTTGATGAGAACCATCCACTAAGACAGATCCTGTCTGACCCCTGGAGCAAGAGACATAGGGGAATCCAACGCTTGGACCTTCTTGTTCAAGAAGGATACTGTTCTGAAACAGTCTGGGGAGGAATTGAGCATAAGAGACTGTCTCGAAAGAGGCCACCATTTTGCCCAATAGTATCATGCATAGTCGTATGGAGGGAAACTTTTTCCTCCCTATGAACCAAACCAGACTTGTTAGGGCTACAACCTTTTTTGACATCAAAAAAACTTTTGCCTGAACTGCGTCAAGAACCAGACCCAGATATTCCAAGATTGAACAGGCTTTAAGGTTGATTTCTCTAGATTGTTAATCCAACCCAAATACCTCTAGGCACTGGATTGTTAGGGACGCGTCTTGTGTTAGCCCTAGCTTGAACCATTCTAAGATTAGGTCGCCCAGGTAACCCATGACAGAGAGGCCTTGGGGCCTTAAAAAGGCTAACACCGGGGCCAAGATTTTTGTAAACACCCAGGGAGTTGTAGCCAGACCGAATAGTACAGCTACAAACTGGAAATGACACTGTCCTACTGCAAACCACAGAATCTCTGAGGGAGCCTGAAAAACTGGTACATGGAAGTATGCATCCTTGATATCTATGGAAAGCCAGAAAATCTCGTCTTCCTAGAGAGGCTACCACAGTGCGGATTGATTCCATGCGAAAAGCCCAAACTGTCAGATACTGGTCCAGAGCTTTGGGATCTAGAATGGGTCTTACCTCGCCATTTGGTTTTGGCACTGTAAAGAGATAGGAGTAAAAACCTGTGAACCTTTCGCTAGTTGGAGCCTCTACAATCACGCCCTGCACCCACAAATGTTCTAGGGTCTGGAACAAGGACTTCCTTTTTACTGGGCAAACAGAGACATTTGAACCCAAAAACCGAGAAGGAGGAAACTCTCGGAACTCTATCATGTAGCCCCGTGCCACTGTGGACAAGACCCACCTGTCCTGCACCACAAGTTTCTGAGAATTGTAGGAGCCTTCCCCCCATCCAAACAAGTGGGGGCGCCCCCTCATAAGGCGGCTTTGGAACCTGATTTAACGGGCCTTTGGACCCAGAGTTTTTTCTGGCCTTGAGTTTGAGGTCTTCTAACTCCTGATGGCTGAGGCCGTCAGAACTGCCTAATAGCGGACGTGTTAGGAGGTGCCGTAACACTTGGAGCTTTAAAAGATGGACGTCATTTCTATGACGAAACGCGTCAAGTTGAAACGCACGCTGCCTCGTTCTGGGCCCACAGTGAACCCAAACGCCATCTCCCCACTTCCGGATATGGCGCGGCTCTTACCAGCAGACACTAAGGATAGCCGCGAGGCATTGAGTCTGCAAGGACATTCATTAAGGGCACCAGTTTTTGCTTTTTTTTATTGTGATTGCGTTTGAAGTTTTTTGAATAAAGAGGAAACCATTTTAATACCCTCTGCACCATGAGGAGCCTTCTTTCTTTTCTCACATCCTGAGTGCATACAGGAGCAAGCAGTGGACCCCCGTATACCCCGTAGACCCCCAGGAAACCGGAACCAACTTGACAATAAACACCCAAGCCTGTACCGATTTCTGTTGATGTATGCCAACAGGAATCCACTGGATCTGGTAAGTGGGCCATCTTGCCATTTACCACCTGGAGGTGAAGTGGAGGGTCACACCACTACTGCATATGTGAAAAGCACTACCACTTTTTATTTGCACAGAAGGACTTTATGCACTATTTGCACTATTTAATATTTGCACTAATATGGACTTTATTTACCTTGTGATCATATTTAAGCACTTTAGTTGATGTACTTCCCTTTGCACTTTATTAGCTGAATAATTTATGCTATCCATATTTTTCTAAATTGAAGCTATTTATATATTTTTTTGTGCCTTAATTTTTCATATTTATATACATATTCTTTTACTGTAAGGCACAAGGTAGCAATACCTGAGTACCACTATATTCACACTTTTTGCACATTTATTGTCACAAAACAAACAAATGTGGTAGGATTCCAACGCCCTCCACTCTAGGGTTTAGCGCAGTTTCCCCATATTCTTTAATAACCACATCCACTGTTTTAACTAGCAGCTTACCCTTGTATATACTCCTTATTTACATATTCCAGTGGCGCAAGTGATATAATAACTACCACTTTAAAAGATGGATTTTTAATCTTTCTTTTACAGGCAAAAATGCGCTTTTTTCACCTATAAATTTTCTGGATGTAAAATAAATCCAGATCCACACCAAAGAGACATTCCCCATGGAAAGGAAAAGCTGTCAGTAGTTTCTTACAAGGTAATTCTGCTGACCAATTCTTAAGCCATAGTACTCTGCGCATATGAACAGAGAGAAGAATAACTCGGGAAATCTGTTTGATAGAATCTTTAAGGGCATCTGCCGCAAAACACAAGGCGTGAGGAAACTCCACCAAATCTTCAGAAGATTCCCCCTGAATAGGTAGACTTCTAGTCACCCTTTAAAGCAATCCATTTAAAGGATTGGCAAACACCTTTGGCCACTATAGCTGGTTGAACAGCAGAGCCAGCGATGGCAAAGGAAGCTTTAAGTAGGGATTACAACTTTTTATCGGCTGGATCCCTAAGGATCAAGGCGATTAACCACTTTAAGACCAAGCCTATTTTTGACACTTGGTATTTACAAGCTAAAATCTTTTTTTTTGCTAGAAAACTACTTAGAACCCCCAAACATTATATATATATTTTTTTTGCAGAGACCCTAGAGAAAAAAATGGAGATCATTGCAATATTTTTTAGCACACCGTATTTGCACAGCGGTCTTCCAAACGCATTTTTTTTGGAAACAAATCACTTTTTTTAATTAAAAAATAATAAAACAGTAAAATTAGCCCAATTTTTTCCATAATGTGAAAGATAATGTTACGCTGAGTAAATACATACCCAACATGTCAAGCTTCACGCTTGCGGAACAGTAACAAACATTGGTGCTTAAAAATCACATAGGCGACACTTTAAAAAATTTCTACAGGTTACCAGCTTAGAGTTGCAGAGGAGGTCTAGGTCTTAAATTATTGCTTTCGCTCTAACGATCGTGGCGATATCTCACATGTGTGGTTTGAACACCGTTTACATGTGGGCGGGGCTTCCGCATGCGTTCACTTCTGCGCACGAGCTAACGGGGACAGGGCACTTTAATTTTTTTTTTTTTACTATTACTATTTATTTTATTTATTATTTTTGATTTTTACACAGTTTTTAAAAAACAAAAAAGATCATTTTTATTCCTATTACAAGGAATGTAAACATTCCTTCTAATAGACATAGCCATGACAGGACCTCTTAATTGTTAGATCTGGGGTCAAAAAGTCCTCAGATCTCACAAGTACACTAAAAAGAAAAAAAAAAATGGTTAAAAAAAATGGTTTGACGTCTTGCCCTCACTCGACTTCCTGTCTAAGAGGATCCGGGACCGGATCGTTTTCCCCGCTGCCAGCGGGTCCGGTAAGCAGATAAAAGGACAGGGACGCGGCGGGAGGAGGGGCGCGGTACTCCTTCCGCCGGATCGTAAGGGTGATCCCACGGCGAATCTGCCGCTGGGACCACCCTTACCTGAAAGCTGATCGCCTGCCGTTTTCAAAAATACCGGGGTTATGGCAGCTATCTGCTGCCATAACCCTGGTATTTAGCATCAAAGGGCCAACGTAAATCGACGGCGGGCGGTCGATAAGCGGTTAAGCATATATGCATGCAGTTCAAGGCAATTAAACATATATGCTTTTATGCAATGCAAACAGGTGATGCCGCAAACATGTGTACCCATGCAAACATGCATCCACGCAATATGCATCCTCACAATTAGCAAGCATGCGTTTATGCAACATGTGTCTATGCAACCATGCGCTTATGCAAACACATGTCCATGCATTTATGCAAAATAAGTTTATGCAAACATGTAAGTAATCATGAGTTCATGCAAGCATGTGCCCATGCAAACACGCGCCAATGCAAGTGAGCAGGTAAGTGATTTATGCAAATATGCAGGCATGTGTTTTATGCAAGTAAGCAGGCATGTAACATGTTTACTATGCTGCACAAGCTCAACTGCACTTGGCCCCTACTGATTTTTCAGGATATGCCAAGCATAATGCTGCTTTAAAACAGCCTGAAAATAAGTTCCTGCAGACCAAATGCACGCTATTCTGGAGACATAACTCCTTAAAGTGCACTGATACCCGTACAGGGGTGTATCGACAAACAGTTGTACAAGCCCCCCAGATTAAACAGTAGGTATACAAATTTATAATGCCATCCATTTGTGGAGTACACGTGGTGAAGGAATCAGCAGACAAGAGTTTCTAGAAGCATATCACTTTTTGGGTCTTGGGATTGTCACATTGGACTTTCATTTTACATTTATGATTTTTGCACTGTTGCACTTATGTGTCCACTTCCAGTGGTTTTTATGCACTTTATTGTTATTTTTTTTATATTGTGAGCATCTTTCCTCTACATTTGATTTGCGTGTCACTAGAGTATTTACTCATTCATTTAAAGGGGCAGCTACACATATTATAATCACCTCTATAGGCGCCATCACTTGTACTTGTATCGCATTTTTTACCTTACTGCAGGGTAAAAAAATGTTTTCATTTAGAACCACTTTATAAAAGGAACCTGTCACAAATGCAAAAACCTCTGTGAATAGGCTGCAATGCCAGAAGCCACCTCCAAATGTAGTTCTAGGAGTTAAAACCAAATTTACCTGCTGAACGACACACTACTCTGGCATTAATATGCCGTATTGGAGTCAGGAAGCTGCTGCTTCCTTCTAACTTTAATCACATAGGTGCTTTCTTTTGTGAAAGAGTACCTTTAAGAAACCCCCGCTGGCAGCTTTGTAGAACATGAACCGTACTCCACTTGGAGATACAACACGACAAGCAACGATCCTGTTTGACAGTTGAAATCCGACGCGTTTCACAGTTGGGGATCCCAAAAGACTTCCAGTGCAGACAGCAACTTGTCAAGAGGACAAAATGCAAGAAAACATTCAATGCAAATTATCCGCCAGGCCCGCCAGAGTGCCACAAAATATCTTGGTTAGGGGGGTGATTTGTGTCTGTGATAAATCAGCCCCTCATAATGCTGAAATAATTAAATCCTTACAGAATTCAGGAGGCCAATTAATATGCAGAAGACTCATCATTCAGAGTGGAAATCAGACTTGCCGCTGTACAGTGTCCCTGGTGAGGATTTGCGAGTAAGAATATGAAATTCTTGCATGATTTATACACATGCCGAATACAAAACTTTGCTTTCCATCTTTCTCAGATTTACAGGCTTTATGTCTCCTTGACCTTTGTACTTTCCCTCAAATTCCATTAGATGGTTTTACAACTGATTTACTTGCCTTCGGAGATTCAAAATACTCGGACTGCCTCCAAGGGGCATGCTCAGCCATGCTGTGCCATTGATTATTGAGTCTACCCATCACAGAGATGAGCCAATAGTGAGTTGTGGGAGAACAAGAGGAGGTGAGAAATATCCCTTGATCACAGGAAATGTTCACTATTTGCATTAAGGTGCATGCTGTTTTGGGTTTCCCTACAGACTGTACAGGAAAGCTGATCTGGCTGTGTTTACTGTGAAATGTGCCAGCGTTGTACCATTACCACCACAGCTTTATGAATGCCATTAATTCAACACAACAAATTTCTGCATCTCATGTGTAGTAAATTATGATACTTGTCATTGTCTGTAGATTTCGCAAAGATTCTGAGCCTAGGGAACATCTGAGAATCTAAAGACTACAGAATTCTAACCCTATGGAAGAAACTATTGGGAACATTCTGTGAGCCTAAAGCAGTGTTTCTCAAGCTTTTTTTTTTAAACAAGGCACCCTTTAAAATTATGGACAGTCTCTAGGCTCCCCCCATTCTAAAATGCAAAAAACTATTCTAATAGTTTTATATAATACATCAACTTCCACACACATAGGACACCCAACGTTAGAGGTGATTTATCCTTCCAAATCCAATACAGTCACACACTGGTAATGACTAGTAATTTCAATGTTTCTCTTCTCCCTCAGTTTTTCTCCATCACTTAATCCAACTTCATCACATAACGTGACCCCAGTGCTGACAGGCGGGGCAGTGGAGGACCATTCGTTGCTAAGACACTGGCGACTAGAAGATCGTAATGGTGCACAATGAAATCCTGTGGCTTTGTGTAACTAATCATCCATCTGCTGGCTTGTATACAATTGTGGGGACATTTTTAGGCATTTTGCCAAGACACCTGAAGAAACCTTAAGGCACCCTGATTTAAAAAAGGCTGGCCTAAAGGCACCCGTAAAACCTGACCAAGGCTTCTCAGAAGTGCAGTCTGTTGCATTTTTTTTTATCTGCAGCAAGACCGCTAATCCCTTTATTTTGGAAGATACCCACCAGCCCTCCTTTATCCTTGTGGGTTTCCACTATCATTGATATTGTGCGTATGGAGGAAATGCTAACATTGCTAACATTGGATAATGATACCTTTGAGAAACATAAAATGTTATGGTGGGTCTGGCTCGACTTCTCCACTTCTGATGCTCTGAAGGCCAGGTTATCACCTAGGGGAGCTCCTGAAGCTGCAAGGACATAGTTTACCCTTATAATGGTCCAGAGGTACTGCTAAAGCTTCTCCTCTCTTTCCTTATGGGGCCTTTTTAGGTCCATAATCCTCTTCTTTCTCTCTTTTTTTCCCTCTGTTTCTTATCTTCCTTCTTTTCTTTGTACCCTTTTCTCCCCCACCCCCTTTTTTTTTAATATACAAATTTAAACCTTACTTTCTAAGGTTCCTCATTGAGAAAGTTTTTGCTACATCATAGTTATCTCCTCCCGTTATTCCTACGATTGTACTGACAACGTACCTAATGTTTATGATATGCTTTGTTTACCTGATGGGGAGGTTTCCCTTTCTTGTTCTTATAATTCATAAAAAACATTTTTCTCTAAAACCTGACCGAATCTGACAAAAATGTAAGTTGCAAGAAAAATAATAAAATTTTCCTAAAATCTCTTGGATTTTTACCGGCATTTACTAACATACTTACTAAAGCCAAGATTGCTCTACTACAAAACCATAACACATTGAAACCAAAGCAAGTTGTTAAAATAAGTGAACTAAACAATTGTCAGGAAAGCTCTGGCAGAGGATGAGTTAAAACTCACAGGCTAATCCCGGCTCCACCCTTCTCATCAAGAAAGAGCACTATTTAAGCTGGCTCAGCACACAGGTTCAGTGCTGTCTCGTCTTCAGCTTCCCCTGTTGTTCCTGCTTCTGCTACCTGTCTCCACCTGTGAAATACCGACCCGGCTTGCTCTTGACCACCCCTGCCTCCTGCCTGCATCGACCTCGGCTTGACTTTGACCATCCATCTGCACCACCGATTTCATCTGATCTGCTCTTCCTGTGTATGACCCGGCTTGTTTAACTCTGCTTACTTTCAGTTTCTGGAAGCTCCCAGTCACACCCGCTGTATTCTCTTCACTGGAGTTCTGTGGCCATCTGACGTCCTACTCTGCCATCAACCAGCACGCCATCAGGCACTCGTGCGACTCTGTACTCCCGTGCCTTCTGTTTACACTACCAGGGGCCCCCGAGTCAGAGGTGTAAGAGAGGCCTTCCTCAGCATATTCAGGCTCCACCCACCAGGTACGTGACAGTACGAGACAGCCATGTCTGAGCAAGGAACCTCTCCCATGGATGAGCTTTGCCAACACCTGGCTGGCCTCACACAAGCCGTGAAGAGCTTACAGGAGGGTTATGTTCAACTGGAGGAACGGGTTCAATCCCTTTCCTCTACTACCACCGCTCCCAGTGCCGCTTCCTCATCCTTCACCAGAAGCCCTGTACCTCCGTCAGTTGTGATGTTACCTCCAGAACCCAGAGTGCCTACCCCAGAAAGATTCTCCGGTGACCGCAGCAAATTTAGGGCCTTGTGAACTGTACTTTGTCCTACAGCCTCACACCTTTTCATTGGAAACCACAAAGGTTGGATTTGTGGTTTCCTTGCTACAGGGTGAGCCCCAGTCATGGGCCCACAGCCTATTGGAACAGAAGGCTACTTCCCTTAATACTCTATCCTCCTTCTTTGGGGACATGGCCCAGATTTATGAAGACCCTCAACGTACCGCCACTGCAGAAACTGCGCTTTATTCTCTCCAGCAAGGCCGCAGAGCGGTCGAGGATTAGGTCTTTGATTTCAGACGCTGGAGTGCAGATACAAATTGGAATAACGCAGCTCTCTGTTACCAGTTTCGTATGGGACTCTCAGAATCCCTAAAGGATGAACTTGCCAGAGTTGGAGTGCCACATTCCCTGGACGATCTCATCAAGCTCTCTATTCAGATCGACCGGAGGTTAACCACTTGCCGACTGCCTAAAGTAGATCTACGTCGGCAGTCAGCCCCTCACAGGCAAAGCGACGTAGGTCTTTGTCGCTAGCCTGTGAGGCTCTGGGGAGCGGGCGCGCTCCCGCTCGCTCACGGACCCTCCCCCCGCGCGTGTGCCCGGGGGACCGGATGTCCGCCGGGCACTCGCGATCGTCCGTTAGAGCGGGAGAAAGGCAGGCGGCTAATAATGTACACAGCCGCCTGTCATTCTCCCCTGTGTAAGAATTGAGATCATACGGTTCTACTATGTAGGACCATTGATCTCTGTTCTTACACAAGTAGCCACATCCAATCACAGTTAGAAACACGCCCCTAGGGACACACTTAACCCTTCCCTCTCCAATAAAGTTAACCCCTTCCCTCCCAGTGTAATTTTTACAGTAACAGTGCATATGTATAGCACTGATTACTGTAGTAATGTCACGGGTAACCCCAAAAGTGTCAAAAATGTCAGTCAAGGGTGCGATCTGTCCGCCGCAATGTCGCAGTCCCGCAAAAAAAAAAATTGCAGATCGCCGCCATTACTCGTTAAAAAAAAAAAAAACATAAATGACAAATCTTTCCCTTAGTTAGTAAATGCAATAACTTCTGCGCAAACCAATCAAAATACGGTTCTTGCAATTTTTTGTACCAAACATAGGTAGCATAAAACAAATTGGCCTAAAATGTTAAAAAAATTTAGATTTTTACATTTTTGGGGGGGGGGGGGGATTTCATATAAAAAAATGTGAAAAATAGTTATTTTTGCAAAATTGACACTCTGTTTTTGTTTATAGCGCATGATCAAAATTGACGCTCTGTTTTTGTTTATAGCGCATGATCAAAAAAAAAAATCACACAGGTGATCAAATACCACCAAAAGAAAGCTCTGTGGGAAACAAAGGACGTGAAATTTGTTTAGGTACAGCGTCGCACGACCGCGCAATTGTCCATTAAAGCAACACAGTGCCGAATCGCAAAATAGGCCCTGGTGAGGAAGGGGGTAAAATCTTCCGGGGCTTAAGTGGTTAAGGGAACGCAGGTCTGAGAGGTCTGCCGGAGTTTATCGCCCTGTATGGATGCTTCCACGGCTCCCCAGTCCTCCTGGTCCCGCTCCCGTTGAGAATTCAGTACCTGCTGGTGATTTCACTGAACCTATGCAGCTCGGCCTACTCTGTCCCTCGCTCACCCAGGAAGAACGCCAACGCAGGCGCCTGAATAATCTGTGTATGTACTGCCGGGAACCAGGTCATTACGTGAGGAACTGTCCTGCCAACTCCGTAAGTGCCTGTCTATCTCCCCTCCCAAGTCTTTCACTCAGCTCAGCAACTCTTCGCATCTAAATCTCTCTGTTCTATTACAGCTTCCAGGAAGAGTTATTCAGGTTCCAGCTATCATTGACTCAGGAGCCTGTAGTTGCTTTATTGACCAAACATTTGCTGCCAAGCATCAGATCCCTCTGCAACCCAAGTCTCGGAAGCTTTCTGTTCACCTTGCGGACGGATCCGCTATTAAATCCGGACTAGTCTCACAGGAGACTATACCAGTACCTGTCATCATTGCTTCCTGCCACAAAGAACTCTTATGTCTTGATGTCATCGCCTCACCCTTGTTTCCTATCATCTTGGGGATGCAGTGGCTGCAGGCTCATAACCCACACATCAATTGGATTACACAAGAGATTCAGTTCAACTCATCCTATTGCTGCCAGCACTGCTTATCAGATTCCCCTCGTTCACCTTTGTTATCTATGGACTCGGACTCCGAAGTTTACAAATCTGTTCCTACTGCCTACCTGGACTTTCTGGATGTCTTTAGCAAAAAGGTGGCAGAAACTCTTCCCCCTCACCGGTCTTATGACTGTCCAATCGAGCTACTCCCCGGGGCTGTGGTACCGTTCGGTAGGATTTTTCCCTTATCTGAACCAGAACTCTTGGCCCTAAAGGACTATATTGATGAAAGCTTGAAAAAGGGATTCATCCACCCTTCTACCTCTCTGGCCGGAGCGGGCATTTTCTTTGTTGAGAAGAAGGATCATTCCCTGAGACCATGCGTTGACTACCATGAACTTAAAGTCACAATCAAGAACCGGTACCCCTTACCCTTGGTACCCAAACTTTTTCAAAAATTCAGATCAGCAACGATCTTTACAAAACTGGATCTTCGAGGAGCGTATAACTTGGTCCGCATACGGGCCGGGGAAGAATGGAAGATGGCATTTCGTACCCGATTTAGGCACTTTGAATACCTGGTGATGCCCTTCGGTTTGTGTAATGCACCTGCTACATTTCAACATTTTGTCAACGATATTTTTCGAGACTTTTTGGACCTTTTTGTTATTGTCTATCTGGACGACATTTTGATATTCTCTTCTTCATTGGAAATTCACAGGGAACATGTAAGGAAGGTGCTAACTCGTCTTCGACAGCATGGTCTATACGCTAAACCAGAGAAGTGTGAGTTTGAGCGGTTGAGCATCCAGTTCCTGTGACTGATAATTTCTACTGGAGGCATAGAGATGGACCCTCAGAAGGTTGCTGCTATTCTGGACTGGCCTGCTCCCACTGATAAAAAAAGGAATCCAACGTTTCATTGGTTTTGCAAACTTCTATCGAAGATTCATCAGGGGATTTTCAACCATCATATCCCCTATTACCCAATTAACCAAACAGGGCAACAAGTTCTCCTGGACTGCAGAAGCACAGTCTGCCTTTGAAAACCTCAAACAATTATTCACATCAGCATCCATTCTTAAGCATCCTGACCCGGCTCTACCATATGTTCTGGAGGTTGATGCTTCAGAAATGGCAGTAGGGGCAGTGCTCTCCCAGGGCCAAGGAACCAAGGGCCTTCTTTATCCAGTTGCGTTTTTTTTCCCGTAAACTCTCTCCAGCCGAGAGGAACTACGATGTGGGGGATTGTGAACTCCTAGCGATTAAGGCAGCATTGGAGGAGTGGAGATATCTTCTGGAAGGGGCAGCTCATCCTATTCTTATTTTTACAGATCATAAGAACCTTGAATACTTAAGGACAGCAAAACGCCGGAGGCCACGTCAAGCCAGGTGGGCATTGTTCTTTGCGAGATTCTGCTTCCACATAACATACAGACCTGGGTCAAAAAATACTAAACCAGATGTCCTCTACCGAATGTTCGCAGAATCTGAAGAAACTGATCTCCCAGACACCATTCTATCTCCCGGAAATTTCCTCCTGTTGCAGGAAGACTTAATTTCTCGAATCAAGCAGGCTTCTGTAGGAATTCCCTTGCCCCCTGAGACACATTTACAAACCAGGTATGATCTATTATGGCACCAGGACAAGATCTTTGTACCGGAAGGTGTACGCATTTCTGTTCTGAACCTGTGCCACGACCATGCGTTGGCAGGACATTTTGGGGCCAGCAAAACAGTCGAATTAGTACTCCGTACATTTTGGTGGCCCCATTTGCAGGAAGACTGTAGGAAATATGTGGGGGCATGCACCACATGTATCCGGAATAAAAGCAGCAGGACAAAAGCATGGGGTTTGCTCAAACCACTGCCAATCCCAGATAGACCTTGGAAAATGGTGTCAATGGACTTTATTGTGGAACTTCCCCCTTCTGAAGGGTGTACAGCCATTTTTGTAGTTGTCGACCGACTCTCTAAGATGGCACACTTCTTACCCATGAAAGGCACCCCTTCTGCGTTGGAAACAGCACAAATTTTCATTAAAGAAATTGTGAGGCTTCATGGAGTCCCGGCTAATATTGTATCTGATCGAGGGGTACAATTCACCTCAAGATTCTGGAAAGCTCTATCTGAGTCCCTGAAGATGGAGTTATCCTTTTCCTCAGCCTACCATCCCCAAAGAAATGGACAGACGGAAAGGACGAACCAGACTCTGGAACAATACTTACGGTGCTTTTCCTCCTTCTCTCAAGATGACTGGGTAACACTGCTGCCATTAGCTGAATTTGCATACAACAATACTAAACACTCAGCTACCCAGCAAGCTCCTTTTTTTGCTAACTATGGTTTCCATCCATCTTTCCTTCCCAATTCTATCCCTGAATGTCCCGTTCCAGCTGTGATGGAAACAGTAACCTTCCTCGAGGCTAACAATAAATTGTTACAGGAAGCAATTACCAAGGCACAGGAATACAGTAGAATAAATTTCAACAGGAAGAGACGTGGGGAGTTAATACTGGAACCTGGTGACTAGGTATGGTTATCCACAGTTAACCTGAAATTAGCCTGTCCTTCAAGGAAGTTGGGACCTAAATTTGTAGGACCATTCCCAGTAAAAAGGAGAATTATTAACGTAGTTTGTGAATTGGAACTACCAGCTTCCTTTAAAATCCACCCAGTTTTTCATGTCACCCTGCTAAAACCCGCCATCCCTGATCCTTTTCCTGAGCGAAGTACAGGTCCCCCCGAGCCAGTGATTGTGGATGGTGAAGTGGAATTTGAGGTTGAAGCAATTATGGATTGCAGGAAAAAGGAGGAATCAGGTTCAGTACCTGATTAAATGGAAGGGGTATGGTCCTGAAGACAATTCCTGGGAACCTGAAGAAAACATCCATGCCAGAAGACTCATCCAGGCTTTCAACCGGGCCCACCCAGAAAGAATGGCCCAGTTGGGCATCCGGAGGCTGCCCATTGGGGGGGGGCATGTCAGGAAAGCTCTGGCAGAGGATGAGTTAAAACTCACAGGCTAATTCTGGCTCCACCCTTCTCATCAAGAAAGAGCACTATTTAAGCTGGCTCAGCACACAGGTTCAGTGCTGTCTCGTCTTCAGCTTCCCCTGTTGTTCCTGCTTCTGCTACCTGTCTCCACCTGTGAAATACCGACCCGGCTTGCTCTTGACCACCCCTGCCTCCTGCCTGCATCGACCTCGGCTTGACTTTGACCATCCATCTGCACCACCGATTTCATCTGATCTGCTCTTCCTGTGTATGACCCGGCTTGTTTAACTCTGCTTACTTTCAGTTTCTAGAAGCTCCCAGTCACACCCGCTGTATTCTCTCCACTGGAGTTCTGTGGCCACCTGATGTCTTACTCTGCCATCAACCAGCACCAGCACGCCATCAGGCACTCGTGCGACTCTGTACTCCCACGCCTACCAGGGGCCCCGAGTCAGAGGTTTAAGAGAGGCCTTCCTCAGCATATTCAGGCTCCACCCACCAGGTACGTGACAACAATGCATTTAACATTATGATATTTAACCACTTGACCTCCGGAAGCTTTTACCCCCTTCATGAAGAGTATTTTTTGGCTATTCAGCGGTGTGCTACTATAACTGGCAATTTGCTTGGTCATGCAAAACAGGATGCAAATTCAATTTTTATATTTTTTTTCACACAAATAGAGCTTTCTTTTGGTGGTATTTATTCAACACTGTTTTTTTTTTTTTTAACTTTTACTATATAAACAAAAAAAAATACTTCAAATATTGAAAAAAAAGTTTTTCTTAGTTTCGGTTTTAAAATTTTTAAATAGGTAACCGTTCTTCAAAGATGTGCCACCTGTTCGCAGTAAATGTACTATGGGTGGGCAGCAAGTGGTTAATTACAGAATATATCATAATGAATATTAGGGGCTCATGTACACAATCAAAAATAAAATTGCATTTTGTATTTTTTTTTTTTTAAACAGTGTGTAAAGATCAGTAAACCTTTGCTGCGTTCAATTCGCGTTCGTGAATGCACTTATATGCATATACATGTAAATGAAATCTTAACTTAAAAAAAAAAAAAAAAAGATGAAGTTTACGCGTATAAAGGCATGCGCATGTTTACGCTTCTTGGCGTATGTAAACTCATGTGCTTTAAAGACCATACTTCCTTTTTTTTTTGTTTTTTTTATTTCTTTATGCCATCAAGATCCTTCCTTGCCACCATACCAGAGCAAGTACTGAAAGAAGTGGTGAAGCAGTCAGGTAAAGAAAAAAATAAATAAAATTGTTGTAGTAAGAATAATAAAATGACCATCAGGATTTTTTATATTCTGATATAATTGTTATTGTTACTCTATAACTCTAAGGCCTCATTTACACCACCATCTGGGGGCAGTTGTTAGCGTGCCTTATCAACAGTGAGGACTGTAGCATTGTAAAATGAACGCTGTTTTCAGAAGAAGCTGGTACAGTTGTGCTCAGAAGTCACATACCCCTGTAGAATTTGTAGCTGGTTAACTTTTATTGCTGCAATAATTCCACAAAACAGCCCACTTATAATATAAAAAAACAGCACCAGAAAATGTCTAACAAAATCATTTGCAGTGAGGAGACCCAGATTGAACTTTATGGTCACATCCATAAATACTATGTTTGTAGACTCAACAAGACCTAGTAAGAGATGAACAGAAAAATCTTCACTATTTATTATGTCCATCACAGTGATATTATGGTCGCAACTCCTAAAAATTAATAAAAAATACCTTTCCCAGGCTCTGGATGATCTGAATGACTTTTAGGTCCACTGCACAAGCATCAAATGCACACATAAGTAAATGTCATTCACATTTTTAGCAATGGCAAACATTCAAAAATTGCAGTAATGTTAATTTGTGCCCTCACCAACCAGACTTGGGCTTGGTTCACATATATGCAAATCAAATGAGTTTTGAACCACATCCGATTCACATAACATATGAATCTGACCGGTTTTCAATGGAGGCAGTTCACACATGTCCGAGGCGGCCGTGGTCCATTTTTTTAAAGAGTCCTGTGCGTTTTTAGTGTCCGATTCAGGCTCGGATTCAAGTAAAATTTGCATCCGATTCACACCTGAACCGGTGAACAAAGCTGCACTGGACTCCTTTTAAAAACTGACTGCAAACCGCAGCCAGACATGTATGAACCTAGCCTAAATCTTATCTTATTGCGACACTACATTTATAGAAAACATTTTTTCCTCTGCCTGCATTGCAATGTAGCAAGTAAAAAGAAAGAAATACCTCTCCTAAGGTAAAACTTTAACCACTTGCTGACCGCCAGCAGTGCCATATACTGCGGCAGTTTGGCTCTATTGCGAGAAACGATGTACCTGTTTCGTGCACTAGCCAGTGGGGGCGTGCGATAGACAGAACGGCAGTCTGCCAATGTAAACAAGGCAGACAGCCGTTCGTTCTGTCAGAGATGAACACAGGGATCTTGTGTCCCTGCTATTTAGGAACATGTATCTCTGTGTTCATCTAGTCAGTACATCCCCTACATAGTCAGTAGGGATACACTTAACCCTTTTGATTGCCCCTGGTGATAACCCCTTCCCTGCCAGTGCCATTAGTACAGTAACAGTGCATATTTTTAGCTCTAATTACTGTAATAATGTTAATGGTCCCCTCAAAAGTGTAAGTTAGGTGTCTGATCTGTCCGCCGCAACGTCGCAGTCCCACAAAAAAAAAAAAAATCGCTAATCGCCGCCAATACTAGTAATAAGTAATAAAAATAATAATAATAAATAAAATAAATAAAAATGCCATAAAGTTATCCCCTAGCTTGTAGATGCGATAACCAATCAATATACACTTACTAGAATTTTGTTTTACAAAAATATGTAGCAAAATACATTCTGGCCTAAAATGATGAAACAAAACAGATTTTTTTTTTAAATTTTTCTTTATTGGTTGTTTTATAGCAGAAAGTAAAAAAATGTTTTTTTTTTTTCAAAATTGTTGCTATTGTTTTGTTTATAGGTCATCAAATACTACCAAAATAAAGCTATATTTGTGGGGAAAAAAAGGACTTAAATTTTATTTGGGTACAGCGTCGCATGACCGCGCAATTGTCAGTTAAAATAACGCAGTTCCGTATCGCAAAAAAATGGCCCGGTCAATTAAGGGGGTAAACCCTTCCGGTCCAGAAGTGGTTAAGCTTTACCAATCTTCTATGTTACACAAAAGTTGCATGAATGCGATATCTTAGCAAACTTTGTGGATTATGTATTGGGGGTGAATATATGGGGAGGAGGTTATGTACATGTTAAGTTTAAAAATATTGCAGGGAAATGCATTTTTCCAACGTTTAGTGCTGGTTCACACTTGTGCGATGCGGGAACGCTGCGAATATGCAGAGTGTTCCCGCATCGCATCCACACATCTGGCAGTTCACACTGCCATATGCGATATGCAGGGGGTGTCAATTAAAAGTTAACGACGCCCCCAGTTGCGATCGCATATCGCAGTGCGATCTGCAAGTTCGCACAGAATCGGATCGCACAAGTGTGAACCACTGTGCGATCCGATTCTGATGCGGCTCAAAAAAAGCCTCCTGTGCGAGTTTGCTGCGGATGCCCTGCAAATTCAGCCATACAAAGTGTATGGCTGAACTCGCATCCGCACATAAGATCGCATGTAATGAAGGAGCAGTCCGCTCCGAATTACATGCGATCTCGCAAACCGCACAAGTGTGAACTGGCACTTAGGGTTTGATTTGAATAGTTTGATTAAGCGAGTCTTGGGGAAGAGGTCTGCCTTCTATGGTGCATGTGGGAGGCTCAGGCTGCATAGACTGTGAGAGAGAAACTAGGGACGGAGGTAAGTCACTGTCATGGCCACTGATATATGCAATTGATTTACTTGAGCTGTGCATGAAATATTGGCCAGTGGTGAGATCCAGAACTAAAGGTTACTACTGCAAATACAGGATCTGTATTTGTTAGGTATTCTATTGCAGATGAATGTTTAGGGTAAGTGTTGGGTGATCCTTATAAACTCTCTTAGGCTTGTTTGACAATATTGTGAAAGTGTCACCCTCCGTCATTAAGGCTACATTCACACCTGAGCGTAGCGTTTTCGCGCGGTTTTTTTTTACCGCGATTTTACCGCGATTTACAGGCGTTTTTACAGGCGTTTTTTGTGCAGGCGTTTTTAGATTGAATAGAAACCAATGGAAAACACCTGTAATCTGCCCAAAAAGAAGCTCATGTACTTTTTTGAGCGTTGGGCGTTTTGCTTACAGCGTCAAAACGCTCAGATGTGAACAGGGGCCATTGAAATGAATAGGATTTGTCTTGTTGGGCGTTTTGAGAGCTGATCCTAGAGCAGAAAAACTCCCCAAAACGCCTACATGTGAACGGAGCCTAAAGTGGTTGCAAACTCTTACATACACTCAGTAAAGTGACTGGCCTCAGGTGATACACTGAGATTAAATACATCCTCCTACATAGGTTGTATCTGCTGCCATCTCTTCTCTGCATCTGTTTAAAGTGCTAAATTTAAAAAGCGGGTCTGAGAGTTCAGAAAAAACAGGGACAGAGCTGAAGTTACACTCTGCAGAGCTCAGTGAGGAGAGCTCTGAGAGCTGACTGGAGAGAAGAGACACTTTCACACAGATCACAGGACAGAGCTGAGGCTGTCAATCCACTGGATATCCCTGTCTGTCACCTTTTTTCTTGTTGTCAGGAAAACTTGTCAGAAGTGAATTATGCTCTGCCCTGCTAACCCCACCATACATGGTACTAAAATCCGCGCTTAGGATAAAGGTATTAGGCTGCTGCCCACCTCAAGGTATGACTCAAAGGAGAAATACTAATTAGATGAAACAAAGGTGAGGTAGATGGCGCTGCTGTGGGTAGGTAAATTAATGAATAAATGAATAAATATATGGTATCCAAAACCAGGAACAAAAAAAAATATATTCACAGATGGATAGAGCCCAAAATATGCAGTAGGAAATTGCAAGTGCACACACTATAATAAAATATAGAAATATAAATATAGTGCAAAAGTGCAAGTGATTGTGCAAATAATGCAAATAAGAAGAATATATTTAGAAAAAGTGCGGCAAGTGGCATATATTAGTCAGTGAAGTATAACTGACTAAATAGAAAAAAGGTTGGTAAAAATAGGTTACCGCCTCTGATGATGTCCTATGACGAAACGCGTAAGTCGTAAACGCGCCACTTCCGCTGATCGTTGGAACGCACTTCCGGCCGTTGGGAGCGCACGGCGTCCCAGAAGCTCTGCTAGATACCAACCCGGCTGTTGCGGCTCCACAATTTTAAGGCTCTTTTGTCTCTCAATAAATGTGAGTACCTTTCTTTTACGTGAATTAAAATACAGCTTTACAATACTTCACTATGTGAGACTGTTTTTCCTCCATATGGTCCGGTACTTCCCTCCTATGTTTGATGTAATACTGATGTCCCCTGAAACCCTATTGATTTATACCATTTGTGGAGAGGTGTCCCTGTTTGAGGATATTGAGGAGATTGGAGGTCCTGACTGCAAGAGGTCCCTAAAATACCCCCTTCCTTCCTAAAAGGATACAACGCTTTATACCCCTGTAGGGGTGAGGAATTTCCGGGGAGTGCGGGCTGGATTGAGAGGGGAGCACCTTCTTTTTCTCACACGCACCCCCAGAAAAGGACCACTTGAGAAATTATTCGGTTAACAGGAATTACCATCCACTTATTAATGGACTAATTAGCACCTACATACGGACTATTTACACTTACCACTTGAGATTTGTTCACTGGACTCACTTTTATAAAATATCTATTGCATTTATTTATTTATACATGTTTATATTGTTGCACAGAGTTTTATCCCTTACTTCGTGACCCTTCTTATCAATTATCTTAATTTATTCACTGTGCACTTTAATTTGCACCTAGTGGTTGGAAATATATATATATATATTTTTTTTTTCAACAATTGCACCTTAATTTTACTGCTCCATATACTTATTTTCACCTATTTTTACCAACCTTTTTTCTATTTAGTCAGTTATACTTCACTGACTAATATATGCCACTTGCCGCACTTTTTCTAAATTCTTCTTATTTGCACAATCACTTGCACTTTTGCACTATATTTATATTGCTTTATTTTATTATAGTGTGTGAACTTGCAATTTTTCTACTGCATATTTTGGGTTCTATCCATCTGTGAATATATTTATTTTTTGTTGCTGGTTTTGGATACCATATATTTATTCATCAATTTACCTACCCACAGCAGCGCCATCTACCTCACCTTTGTTTCATCTAACCCCACCATACGTTGGCCTCCTGAGCTCCTGTACTGTGCCCTATGCACTCCCGAATCCCTGTACCTGTACCCTCCTGACCCTCCAGTCCTCTGCTCTCCGGACACCAACATACTACAGACTTCTGGACACTAATCTACATACTATGGACCTCTGGACACCAGCCTACTTACTACAGATCAACAGGTTGAATGAAAAAAAATAAAAAATAACAGACAGCTGTAGCAAAACAAGTGATGCTCTATTTAATTCTGACAGCGGGTGGCTCTCCCCCAAAAAGTCAATCTTGTCCCAGATCCAATAATGGTGATGCGCATCACCATTATTGGTGTAGCAGGTTTTCCAGTCATTGTGCCTGATATGGGTCTGCCATTGTCACCGGTTACCTTTCCAGCCCATGTGAGCTGCGACCCTGGGTGTGAGAACTGAAGCATTGACAACTCCGGCATCTTTGTTTGTGGTTTTTATTGTATTTTAAGGGGATGGGAGAAGGGAATGAGTGGGATACGCCTTTAGGCTTCAACTAGATACACTTGGGACTTTGCTCCTGAAAAATGCCTGTTGGCGCTTCCTTAACGCCAGCCAACGCTCACTAACTCTGAGAACACTGTAACTCAATAGAAGTTCTGAATCCTCGACTTGAAGTCCAGAAGATCCAGTTACACTTGGATTCACAAAAATGGTCTCCTTGGTCAGTTGTGGTAGCAAGCTGGCCACACAAAATTTTCACACAAATTTTTCTTGTTTAGCTGCTCTTCAAACTCCTCCTGCTTTTAATGAATGCTGACAAACTCAGATGTAATACTCCGGGTGGGGCACTTGGACATACTCCCATTGTTCATTTTTGACCCGGATGGAACAAGCATGTCTTGACCCGTCCGGGCAATGGACTTCCACTCTGTCTATGTAAATGGAGCGCCCGTAGTACCACTGAGCTTTAACTTTAGCAAATTTTTCCTTTAACCCTTCCTCTGGAGAGTCCCGGTACGGCTTTGGGACAAAGAGGTAGTCCCAGATAAGTTCATCCCACCACCAGTCTCTGAACTTTTCTACTAGAAGCATGACTTCCCTGGGAGCATAAGGGTAGTCGTAGCCATACTCCAATGCCAACTTCTTCTACATCCACCGCTGCATCCTAGATAACTTGGGGAGGGTTCTCCAGTTACCTCTCCCTGGTGGAGAAAATGGGGTGTGCACTCTTTGAATCATCTCCTCATAGGCTGTGTTTTGGTCCCTGGACCTAGCAATATTCCCCGGTGGGGTGAGGTCTGGGACCCTTGTGACATAGGGATCACAGAACCCCAATTTCTGGGCCAGTTCCCCTCTTGCAATAGCCTCCTTAGCTTCCTGGTCTAGGGGTACAACAACTTCAAGACCTGGGTAGCTGCTTCCAGTATCTGATCCCCATTCCCACTCGGTCTCCTCAATAGATCCCCAGTCATCCATACCTTCTTCCAGGGATCCATATCTCATGCAGAAGGATGGGGAATCCACTCTAACAGGGCATTTCTCACCCTCACTGCTGGTGCTGGAAGAAGATGCCTGGGCAACTTCAGTCTGGACAGGCTGGAGAATACTTATAGGGGCAGATTCCGATATAGCCCTGACCGACAATATTTCTGGCCAGGTCCCTACTGTTTGGGTGAACACGGATCCCCTATCTATGGAGCTCTGCGACCAAACTCCCTTCCCGCAGACTGTAGGCCCACCAACTGCAGGCAGGGCCTCCATCTGCATCATCAGCCTGAATATACCTCTTCCTGCTCCGCGGAGGAACTTTGACTCGTTACCCGTCACCTCCTGAGTGAGGTCTGTCTCCCACATAACTGTAAGCTTCTTGGGACGGCCCTCGCTCTTCTCTGCCCTGAGCAGCAAATCACCACATTGCCCACATTGAACCCACGCCTGCACCCTCAGAGTAACAGTGGCACACTGGGGACATACCACTCCAAGGAACTCCCGACCTCCTCCGGTGCAGAACGTGAGTCCGCCGTCCGGCACCATCCGGATACCGGTATCAAAAACTAACGGGGGATCGGGCAGGTAGATCTGCTCTCGGATCTGCTCCGCAGGGTTTTCACCCATGGTGGCAGCTATAGCGGGAACACTCTTTGCTCCTCTAGTGAACGACATGCCTTCTCCTACACGTGCCTCCAGCACGGCCGCGCCCGGAGGAGAGGATATTAATAGGGTCCCCTGGGTCACTCCTGATTGGCCGGATGTTCCCACTGTGTCCACCCATTCGCCATATTGGGCGGTTACCCCTCCCTCTGGGCAGTCCTGCTCGTGGCGCGCTTTCCTGCGCGGTACTGTAACTCTTTCTCTGCCATGCTGCTGCGCTGCAAACACTTGGGAAGTAGCTGCAAAGCGGAGTATATCACTTGCTAGACATACATCCGCCCACCTTAATTGCACTAGGGTCTCCACTGTGCTTTTCCTGACTAAAGTCAGCTGTCCCTTCTTGCTCGGCAAGAGTAGCATCCCGCTGCCGACTGCACGGTCGATACTCCTCTTCCTTGCCACACACGTCCAATCCTCATCTTCCATACTGGCTCCGGGACTAGCCCCACTGCCCTTCTCGGAATGGCCAACTAAATTCTCCACACTATGCATGCAGGAACTATACAGAATAAATGTCCCGCTGTCAAATGCACGGTCAACATCCTTCCACATAGTGTGCACCACCACCCAGCCCCCGACACTTCTTTCCCCATGTCCCTGGCCTCCATTTTCACTGTCCACACTAGGACCTCCGGTGTCCACTTCTCTGTCCTCCCCTGGACCCTTGACGCCATCTAGACTGTCCACACCAGGACTCCTTACTGTCAAGCAGTTGCTGCATTCATGCATCCTCACACATTTACCTCCTGGTCTCCATTTTCTGATAGCAGAATACATCTCATAGTTCATATGAAAAATCTTGATCACTTTACAGTCTCTCTTAGAGCCTTTGCATTGCCACAAGCATCCTACTATGTGGGCTTCCAGCTTCAACCCACTCTCCCTGCCTCCCGCAGTTGCAGTCTCACACCCGGCCTGGCGCTTGAATAGCAGTTCCGGACACAAAAATCAACTTTTTGGACTTTTTCTTGTGCCGTTTCCAAGGGCAACTGGTCCAGTAACTAATGGCAAAATCCCAGACGAGCCCCCAAATGTAGCAGGTTTTCCAGGCATTGTGCCTGATGTGGGTCTGCCATTGTCACCGTTTACCTTTCTAGCCCATGTGAGCTGCAACCCTGGGTGTGAGAACTGAAGCATTGACAACTCCGGCATCTTTGTTTGTCTTTTTTATTGTATTTTAAGGGGATGGGAGAAGGGAATGCGTGGGATACTCCTTTAGGCTTCAACTAGATCCATTGGGACTTCTGTTCCTGAAAAATGCCCTTTGGCGCTTCCTTAACGCCAGCCAATGCTCACTAACTCTGAGAACACTCTAACTCAATAGAAGTGCTGAATCCTCGACTTGGAAGTCCAGAAGATCCAGGACTGTGAACTTTAGAACCACCGACACTGCTATACTGCAAAGAAGTCACTGAATACTTCCCTCCGCCTTGCATTGGCTTGAGGTAGTATAATGTAGAATTCTGTAAAGCTGTAACTTCCAACTGGCGCACACTGTACAATTCAGGGCCCAACTGTAGGCGCCCCCTTTAACCTTGACTCTTCAGGGCTCACTGACTATGTATCCCCCCTCTGCAACTTCAGGGCCCTCAACCTAGGTACCCCCTTTTTAGCTAGCTGACACTGGATCCCAGAACCTCTTCCGGAGTGGTCCCCTCTGACTTCAGGCAGGCCCCCAGGGGCAATCCTCAGTACTCACGACCTGTGTAGGCTTTCCTGGGACTGGACCCCTCTCGCTCTCAGCACACCAGATCCCCTCAGCTCAACTCAGCACTCTCTGGATTCTCAGGCGACACCCCGAGATATCCGCTTCCTCAGACATGAGGAGAGACAGCCGTACTCTTTCCTCTGACTCGGCCACCGCCAAAGACACGTGTCACACACTTCCCCCAAACTTATACCCACTCCCAGAATCCTTTGCAGCATAATCTGCCTTCTGGGGTAGTTACAAGCTTGGATGTGTCCCCTGATTGGGCTTCCTCCACTGCCCTATGGGGAGCCTTCTCACAGGAGCCAGCAAGGATACTTCTCATACCTCTCAGCAAGCACATCTGGAAACCATGACACCCTAACTAAACAAATCACAGCCCTGCTGTTAGGCAGGCAAGTCCCAATATACATTCTCCTAGCACCTACCTGTAGGGTGCTACACCGGTTTTGGGACAAGGGTGACTTTTTGGATTTCATGAATCATAGCTGATTTGTATCACTTTAGCTATATGTTATGGATATATTTGTCTGGCTTCTGATGCTCCTTCATGGGAGGGTTGTTAGATCTCGCCCACCCTTTCCTCTTGTTGTGCATTTTACGTATTTGAGGTCTACATTGTTGATGCCGATTTCTTTAGATTTTTGTCTCCCTTTAGATCACCACCTCTTCCTTCACATTCCTGTCCTCAACCCCCTTTACATTCCTGTCCTCAGCCTCTCCCCCCCCCCCCCCCACCCAGGGCCGGTGCTAGACTATTTTACGCCCTAGGCGAGACTAGCTACTCCCCCCCCCCCCCAAAAAAAAAAAAATTTAACAAAAAGGAAAGGGTTTAAAAACTCCTTTATGTCATATTCAGTGACCCTGATCTGATGGTTCCTTCATGTAATTCTTTCATACCTAGTGACCCCTATATTCCTCCATGTCACACCCGGGGACCCTGATGTCCCCCTATGTCACACCCAGGGACCCTAATGTTTCCCCATGTCACATTCTGGGACCCCAATATTCCTCCACGTTGTGCTGTCATACCCACTGACCCCGATGTTCCTCCATGTCACACCCAGGGACCCCTGTGTTCCTCCATGTCGTGCTGTTATACCCAGTGACCCCAATGTTCCTCTATGTCACACCAGGGGCCCCTGATGCTCCTCCATGTCATACCCGGGGGCCCTGATGTTTTTCCATGTCACACCTGGGGACCATGATGTTCCTCCATGTCACACCTGGGGACCTCAATCGCCCATGGCATACCAAGGGGTCACAATTCCTCATTGCACACCTGGTGACCCCGAACCCCTGTTACACTCGTGACCCCTATCCCCCATGTCATACCTTTATGACTCTGATTCCCCATGGCACACCTGGTGACCCCAATTCTCTTTCACACCAGGGATCCTCCATGTCACACCCAGGGACCCTGATCCCCTGGTCTGGGGACACTCACTGGGCAGTATGAAGAGAGTGGCCCGCACTCTGCCCTCCTTCACTGTGATCCTGCTAAATTCCTTCTCCCAGGACGCTCCTCTCCTGGACCACAGTGCTCACCACAGCTCCAACTGGCTCCTGGTGGAGGGAGAAGCAGCAGTCAGAGAGCATCGCACATCCTTCATCACCAACCTCCTCAGACCATTCCAGTACCTCGTCACTTCTGCTCCAGTAAAGGTGCCGCCCTCCAGTGCCGAGCTCCGGCTCAGGTTCAGCTCTCCTCCGCTCCCCGCTTAAAACTGACCCAGGGAAATGAACAGCTGCCCACCAGCTCAGTGTAGAGAGTAACGTCCTGCCCAGGGTTTAGGCCGTTCAGCTCCAGATGAAGAGGATCATTATGCAGGCAGCACTCCGGTGGGCTCCCTTCCTGCCTCTTGGGCCCCCCCTCCCCAACAATGGTGGAAATCCAGGGCCTGGTAGTTCCACCATTGCCCCAGACACCTGGCATCTTCCTCTGTCCCTTCTTCATCCCCCACTGCTGCACCTCCCTTCAGCTCCCAAGGATCATTCATGATGGAGAGAGAATGCTGACTCGTGGCTGCGCCCCTAGGTGGCAATGCGCCCTAGGTGGCTGCCTAGTTTGCCTAGTGGAAGCACCGGCCCTGCCCCCACCCTTCTATCACATCACCTCCCTCAGATTGCTGTCCTCGGCCACCCTTTATATCACCCCCCTCCTCCTCCACATTCCTGTTCTCACTCCCATTTTACATTCCTGTCCTCAGCCCCTCTGTCCTTATATCACCTCTTCTTCAGATTCCTGTCCTCGGCCACCCTTTATATCACCCCCCTTCACATTCCTGTCTTCAACCCCCCATTTATATTACCCCCCTCTTCCTTCACATTCCTGTCCTTACCCCCCTTTACATTCCTGCCCTCCGCCCCTAAGTCAAGCCCCTGTCCAAATTAACCAATTTCAGACCGGAGGATTTCCCCCCTTAATGACCAGGCCCTATTTTGCGATTCGGCACTGCGTTATTTTAACGGATAATTGCGCGGTCGTGCGACACTGTACCTAAAAAAAATTGACGCCCTTTTTTTCCCACAAATAGAGCTTTCTTTTGGTGTTATTTGATCATCTGTGCGATTTTTATTTTTTGCGCTATAAACAAAAAAGAGCGACAATTTTTTAAAAAAAAAACAATATTTTTCATATTCTGCTATATAAAACTTTCCCAAAAAAAAAAAAAAAAAATAAATCAAATTTTTTTAACATTTTAGGCCGAATTGTTTTCTGCTACATATTTTTGGTAAAAAAAAAAAAAAATCGCAATAAGCACATTTTGATTAGTTTGTGCAAAAGTTATCGTGTTTACTAACTACATGAAAGATTTATGTCATTTTTATTGTTTTTTTTTTTTACTAGTAAATGGCGGCGATCTGCGATTTTTTGTGGGACTGTGACATTGCGACGGACACAGATCGGACCCCTAACTGACCTTTTTGACACTTTTGGGGATACCAGTGACATTACTACAGTAATCAGTGCTAAAAATATGCACTGTGACTGTAATGACACTGGCAGGGAAGGGGTTAACATTGTTGGTGATCAATGGGTTAAATGTAAGCCTAGGGGAGTGATTCTAACTGTGGGGGGGGGGTTGGACTTGTGAGATGAACACAGAGACATGCGATCCTATATAGCAGGATCACATGGGCTCTGTGATCATCTGAGGGAGAAGGACAGACGGCTGTGTTTACATCAGCCGACCGTCCTTCTCTGTCAGCGGGGAGAGATCGAGAGTGTCAGGCGGCAATCGGAGCCGCCTGACACATGCGTGAGCTTCCCTGCTGACGATCGGGACGGGAGCGCGCCGCCAGCGGCGCGCGCTCGTCCCCTAGCTCCTCCCAGGCAAATGACGTACCAATACATGGTTTTGCCTGGAAGAGCCAGCTTGCCAACGTATATATACAGTATACGGTCCGCAAGGGGTTAAAGCACATTCTCTGCCTTCAATGGCTTGCTAGACACACTGCAAAAAAAAGTGCCCCTGGAAACTTTTTAGAGATGTTGGCAACTATGCAATCCTATATCCACAGTTGTCCCAGAGTAAAACAAAAAAATAGCCCAAAAACACATGATTCAATTGGCTCCAGCAGAGGAAAAAAATTCCTTCCCGATTTCCCACGAGGCAGTCGGATATTCCTTGGATCAACTACTGGAGTTATCCTTTTTAGGTTTATCACCTAGTCCATTTTTTTTTCTTTTTGATGCAAGAATGCAGTTGACAATGAAAATGGCCTCAACATTTTGCCAGTGTAATAATACAGAAATGGCAGCATATTGTTGTCAGTATAGTTTGAGAACCAGGTAGCAGTGCTGGGTCTAAGAGTGGACATTACCACTTGACCTCTAGAAGGTTTTACCCCCTTCATGACCAGGGCATTTTTTGCTATTCAGCATTGTGCTATTTTAACTGGCAATGTGCGGTCATGCAACACTGTGCGCAAATTAAATTGATATCAATTTCTTTTACAAATAGAGCTTTCTTTTTTTTTTTTCTTTTTTTAAATTTCAACATAAATCTAGGCCAAAATGTATTCTGCTACATGCCTTTGGTAAAAAAAAATCTCTAAGTGCCGGTTCACATTATTGCGGCTTGCGAGATCGCATGTAATTCGGAGCGCACTGCTCCTTCATTACATGCGATCTCCTGTGCGGATGCAAATTCAGCCATACACTTTGTATGGCTGAATTCGCACTGCATCCGCAGCAAAGACGCACAGGAGGCATTTTTTGAGCCGCCTCAGAATCGGATCGCACAGTGGTTCATACTTGTGCGATCTGATTCTGTGCATACTGTCAGATCGCACTGCGATATGCGATCAAACTGGGGGTGTCGTTAACATTTAACTGACACCCCCTGCGTATCGCATATGGCAGTGTGAACTGCCAGAGGTGCAGGTGCGATGCGGGAACACGCTGCATATTCGCAGCCTTCCCGCATCGCACAAGTGTGAACCGGCACTAAGTGTGTATTAATTGGTTTGTGTGAAAGTTTTAGCGTCTACAAACTATGGTGTGTGTATATTACATACATATATATATATATATATATATATATATATATATATATACATATACATACACAGTGCAGACCAAAAGTTTGGACACACCTTCTCATTCAAAGAGCTTTCTTTATTTTTATGACTATGAAAATTGTAGAGCCACACTTCAAGAGGTATTCACCTGAAATGGTTTTCACTTCACAGGTGTGCCCTGTCAGGTTTAAAAAGTGTGATTTCTTGCCTTATAAATGGGGTTGGGACCATCAGTTGTGTTGTGCAGAAGTCAAGTGGATACACAGCTGATAGTCCTACTGAATAGACTTGTTAGAATGTGTATTATGGCAAGAAAAAAGCAGCTAAGTACAGGAAAACGAGTGGCCATCATTACTTTAAGAAATGAAGGTCAGTCAGTCCGAAAAATTGGGAAAACTTTGAAAGTGTCCCCAAGTGCAGTCACAAAAACCATCAAGCGCTACAAAGAAACTGGCTCACATGCGGACCGCCCCAGGAAAAAGAAAGGAAGACCAAGAGTCACCTCTGCTGCGGAGGATAAGTTCATCTGAGTCACCAGCCTCAGAAATCGCAGGTTAACAGCAGCTCAGATTAGAGACCAGGTCAATGGCACACGGAGTTCTAGCAGCAGACACATCTCTAGAACAACTGTTAAGAGGAGACTGTGTGAATCAGGCCTTCATGGTAGAATATCTGCTAGGAAACCACTGCTAAAGAAAGGCAATAAGCAGAAGAGACTTGTTTGGGCTAAAGAACACAAGGAATGGATATTAGACCAGTGGAAATCTGTGCTTTGGTCTCATGAGTCCAAATTTGAGATCTTTGGTTCCAACCACCGTGTCTTTGTGCGACGCAGAAAAGGTGAACGGATGGACTCTACATGCCTGGTTCCCACCGTGAAGCATGGAGGAGGAGGTGTGATGGTGTGGGGGTGCTTTGCTGGTGACACTGTTGGGGATTTATTCAAAATTGAAGGCATACTGAACCAGCGCTACCACAGCATCTTGCAGCGGCATGCAATTCCATCCGGTTTGCGTTTAGTTAGACCATCATTTATTTTTCAACAGGACAATGACCCCAAACACACCTCCAGGCTGTGCAAGGGATATTTGACCAAGAAGGAGAGTGATGGGGTGCTGCGCCAGATGACCTGGCCTCCACAGTCACCGGACCTGAACCCAATTGAGATGGTTTGGGGTGAGCTGGACCACAGAGTGAAGGCAAAAGGGCCAACAAGTGCTAAGCATCTCTGGGAACTCCTTCAAGACTGTTGGAAGACCATTTCAGGTGACTACCTCTTGAAGTGTGACTCTACAATTTTCATAGTCATGAAAATAAAGAAAACTCTTTGAATGAGAAGGTGTGTCCAAACTTTTGGTCTGTACTGTATATAGAAGTTTTCATCTACAAATTATGGTATATAAATTAAAATTTACGCAGCTATAGAGACTATACTTGTAATGACGGTGATCAGCGACGTATAGTGTGACTGTGATAGTATGGCAGGCAATCTGGCGTGAACAGACAGTGCCTGGGCGGGATACTGACACTGATACAGTGATCAGATTTAATACTGTACTAATTACACTGGCTGGGAACAGGTTAATATCAAGGGGCAATCAAGGGGTTAACTGTGTGCCTGTGTTAACTGTTTGTAAACCCAGAACTCTGTGCTGTGATTGGACACAGCCCATCAACAGGTTTCAGCTGAAATCATTGGCTGAAACCTGCTGCCAAACTCATGTTGTGTGCAATCACAGCATGGGTCAGCAAGGGGCGTGCACATGCATGGCCGAAAACCTGGAAGCAGGCAGCAACATGAACCAACAGCTGACACCCACTCACAGTGATTGCACTGTGAGTGGGCGGCAAGTGGTAATAAATGAGAAGATGGATGGCGGTCTGTTTAAAAACAAGCAGATGTAGGAAAGAGGGGAGGCCTCAGTTGTTAAAGGAAGTGTATGTGGAAAAACATGGACTTTATAAACAGGTAGTCCATGTTTTTCCACACTACTCTAAAGCGGATGTGGCACAATTCCCATCTTGTGCATTCAGTTTGCCACCCCTGGTGATGCACACTTAAAATTATTGTTCTATTCTCAGTTGTTAAAGCATAAAATATTAGATTATTGTTTTTGCTCAAGAAAAGATTTGTTGGTAGAGTTCCATTCCCAAGAGTTATGAATTTTATGCTCCCTTGCTGGCTGGAGCAGCACTGTTCAACGCTACACTTTAGACCTTATGCACACAGACCTTCTGTGTTTACTGCGGAGGAAAGTGATCTGGTATAATATAAACAAACGTTTCCTGTGTGTAATATACTGACGCTTACATGTGTTTAGTTGCATAAAACCATGCTAAACAGATGCAAAAATGTATTGTTTACATAAAGGCAGCTAGTTTGAATGTACCTAGATGTTGCTAAATGTCTACTTTGCGGTTAGCCCTAGAAAAGCATTACATGCACAAATTTAAACCCCAGCAAACTCCTCAGGCCCCTATTCTTAGTAATAGGGAATTCACCCCGGGCCTCACCCCCACAATGTTGGATTGGTGGGCCAATAAAGGCTTTCTGCTCTTAGTGGATTTATATGAGCATAGGGGAATATTGACAAGATGGGTTTTAATAGAGAAATATCAAATACTGGCTTCAGAATTCTTTCGTTATACTCCGATAACACATTTCTTACATACATTATCATGGAATTCCAATATAGTAACCATGTCGCCCATGGAATATTTGTGTCTGAAGTTTGATAAGATACGAGGACATATTTCTGAAATTTATACTATTTTGACAATTTCCCCTGTTAAACAGGGCTATATGGAAAAATGGGAGGTAGATCTCCAGGAAACTATTGAGCTCAAGGAGTGGCATTCCATAGCCCAGGAGGCTTCAAGGTCTCTCATTAATATCTCAATTATCGAGGCGGAGCCAGAGGCCGGCATGTGAGGACGTTCTGAGTGAGAGCTCCGCTGACTGCCTGTGATCCTGTACTCATCCTGCCCGCAAACTCCGTTTTTTTTCTTCTGTTGCCTGCTCGGGGGAACCCCTGGACCTGGAAGGACAGTGTTGGAGATGGTCAAATACGGTAAAGCGGCTCCGGTGCCGCCCGGGGACAGACTGGCGCGCTTTGCCTGGGGATCCCAAGATGGCGCCGGTCGCCTGGCGGAGGAGGTGCCGAGGGAGCGGGCTGGTGCGGACGTTGTGGGGGATATCTGGGATGATCCTGAGGCGCCTGAGCCCGCTCCTAGGCCTCCTAGGAAGGGGCATAGACAGAGGGGGAGATCGTTGGATCGGCTGGTGAAGCCGGTCTGTGCTGACAGCGCTGGCTCTCATCCCTCAGCCTCTGGGGAACCGTCCCTGTCCCAAATTATGGAGGCCATACAATTCTGTCGCTCTTCATTGACTGACCAAATTGATGGGCTTAAGATGGAGTTCTCTTTTTTGAAGCAAGATCTGGCCAAAGTGAAGGACAGGACGCGTGCAGCAGAGAGGAGGATTCAGGATGTGGAGGCTGTGGTCCGCCCTATGGAGACAACGGTGCAGGTGTCTAAGCAGATAGTGGCTGAACATACGCTGAAGTTGGCGGATATGGAGGATCGCATGCGCCGCAATAACCTCAGGTTTGTGGGGTTTCCCGAGGGTTCGGAGGCCGGGCACCCGGAGGACTTTCTAGAGGGCTGGCTGAAAGTCAACATGGATGCTGCCACTTTCACTAGGCTGTTTGCTATTGAACGGGCCCATAGGATTCCCTCCAAGGCACCGCCAAGGGGGGCCATCCCTCGCCCTATGATCGCAAAGTTGGTGCATTTCAGGGACAGGGAGAACATTCTGCGGGTGGCCCGTACAGGCCCTGCATTGGAGTTTAATGGATATCGTGTTTCAATTTATCCTGACTTTTCGGCAACAACGCAGAAGCAGAGAGCCAGCTATCAACCTGTGAAACGGCGTCTCCGTGAACTTAATTTGGGGTACAGTATGCTGTACCCGGCCAAGCTGCGGGTGGTGGATGGGGGCAAGGCCCACTTCTTCAATAATCCGACGGAGGCGTCTGCGTGGCTTGATGCGAGGGGCCCTGGAGCCCGGCGTGGGTCCCCTGGGAGATCCTGAGTGTGGCTTGACCTGCCTACTGCTGTACCATGATTCTGCTCGGCTGGAGTTTGTGTGACTGTGAATGTTTTTTTTTTTTTTACAGGTGGTTGGAGGGACTCTTTTTTTCTCCTGGTTTTTTTCCCCTTTTTTTTCCTTCTGTTTTTTTCTGCTCCCTTTTTTTTCTCTGGCCTCAAGGACCTTTTTTTGAACACTTGGCTCGCTGCTGAACTGTGTAGGGGGGGGGGGGGGTTTGGTTTTTTTTTTTTTTCTTTGGTGAACCCAAGGACTGTGGACCTGATGTTGTGGGGGGGCTTGTCCGAGTGATCTTGGGGAGGGGGGAGGGGTGGTATTGCACTTCTGAGGTAGAGACTCTGGTGTTTTTTCTAGTTTTGTGTTTTGGGAATGAAGCACTTGGCGGGTTTGGGGCTGGGTGCAGGGAGGGGGGTGGGGAGGGAGTGGGATGGGGCTCTTGTTTTTTCCATTTCAGGTGACTGGGGGAACTCGGATGGGACTCTGCCATGTGGGGGGACCTGTATTTGCTGTGATCTGGTGATATGGGAATGTCTGCTGCTTGATGGAGGAGAGGATCCTGGAGTTGGGGCTGAGTGGGAGGGCCCTGGAGGATGTGGTGGGAGGAGTGTTCTGCTGTCTGGAAATGCACATGATGGCTGAGCGTCTGAAAGTGGTGTCCTGGAATGTCCGGGGCTTGAACTCGAAATTTAAACGTTCATTGATTTTTGATTATCTTAAGGCGCATAAGCCGCATCTGATTCTGTTGCAGGAGACTCATCTACAAGGCTCCAGGATCCTCTCCTTGAAGAGGGCGCATATTGCTAGCATGTATCATTCAACGTACTCCTCTTATGCGAGAGGGGTCTCTATTTTGGTAACGAAAGCAATGCCTATCACGATACAAATGGTTAAAACGGATGTGTTTGGGAGGTATGTGATCCTGGTCATCAAGGTGTGCCTACATATACTGACAGTTGTAAATGTTTATGTGCCTCCTCCATTCTCCTTGGCCCTGATGGATGTGATTTTCAAGGCAACCATGGAGGTGGCGGAGGGACAAGTGTACATTATGGGGGATTTTAATGCTGTCTCTGACCCGGAGCTTGACAGGCTGAGGGGTAAGGCCGGTTCTCCGGCTCCTTTGGCGAGGTGGTTGGCCTCTTCTGGTTTTCGGGATGTTTGGAGACACACTCACCCGTTGGCCCGGGAGTTTTCATGCTACTCGGAGACATATAAGTCACTGTCTCGGGTGGACACCGTCCTCGCCGAGGAGGCGGGATTGGGTCTGGTGGACTCGGTGGAATATTTGCCGAGAGTCCACTCGGATCACTCTCCCCTGGCTCTCACTCTTCGGGTGGGGTTTAGGGAGGGGGTACGTCAGTGGAGGATGGAGGCCAGTTGGTTACAGGAGGAATATGTTAAGATTGCTTGTTCACGGGCCATAGCCAACTACTGGGTGGAGAACGGGGAGTATGGGGAACCTCAGCTTCAATGGGAGGCCTTTAAGGCTACCTTGAGGGGGGTTTTCATGACCGAATTGAAAAGCTTTAGGAGACAACTGGCCTCTACTAGGGCGGAAAAGGAGCTGGTGGTTTCTAGGACTGAGATGGACTATGTGGGTGCTCCGGACCCGGAGGGGTTGCTTAGTTGGAGACAGGCGACCAGAGACCTACAGATGTTCCTGACTGACCAGACGACCAAAACTATTTTGGCCCAGCGGCGGAGGGTGTTTGAGTTTGGGGACAAGAATGGGCGGATGTTGGCCTTTCTGGCTCGCTCGGAGCATGCGCCGGTGCATGTTGGCTGTGTGCTGGGCGAACAGGGTAGGGAAGTTAGGGATACTGCTGGGATACTGCTCGATGACTATCTGCAGGGTGTGGAGTTCCCGCAGTTGTCGGCTGAGGAGGTCAGTTTCCTGGATAAGGGACTTACTGTGGGGGAGGTGGGAAGGGCCATTGCGTCCTTCTCCCCCCGGAAGTCCCCTGGTCTGGATGGGATGCCGTCGGAATGGTATCACACCTTTAGGGAGGAGTTGTCGCCCCGTTTGCTGCACTTGTACGATTCTGCGCGGAAAGGGGGGGTTCTGCCTCTTTCTATGAGAGAGGCATTGGTGGTGCTTATCCCGAAACCGGGGAAGGACCCGAGAGATTGTGGGGCGTACAGACCAATCTCGTTGATTAATGTTGACACCAAAATTTTGGCCAAAGTTCTAGCTATGAGGCTGCAGACGGTTATCCTGAAATTGATTAGGGCGGATCAGACGGGCTTTATGCCGGGGCGGTGTGCGCAGATGAATGTGCGGCGTCTTTTTGTCAATCTTCAGGCTCAACATGACGTGTGCGGGGAACGGGTGGTGGCCTCTTTGGACACTCAGAAGGCCTTCGACTCGGTGGAGTGGCCGTATCTATTCCGGGTGCTGGAGGCGTACGGCTTCGGCCCGGTTTTTCGCTCCTGGGTTCAATTGCTGTATACAGAGCCTCTGATGAGGGTTAGGGTTAATGGACAGATCTCTGAGCCCTTCCGGATGCATAGGGGGACCAGACAGGGATGTCCTTTGTCACCCCTGCTCTTCGCCCTGGCTATGGAACCTCTGGCGATGAGATTGCGGGAGAGTGTGGTTTTCAGAGGGTTGAGGGTGGGCTCTATGGAGGAACGGGTCTCATTATATGCGGACGACATGCTGTTGTACTTGCAGGATCCGGGACCTTCCTTGACCTATGCCATCAGTGTGATTCGGGAGTTTGGGGAGTACTCTGGGTTCTGTATCAATTGGGCCAAGTCATCTCTCTTCCCACTGGACGAGGGGGTTGTGGCTCCGGCTGGGTGCCCGATCCCCCTGTCCAGTTCCTTTAAATATCTGGGAATCGTGTTTCAGATGCCGATATCTGGGTTTTTGGAGACCAATCTTGCTCCTATTGTGAAGGCCTTTCGGGAAAGGGTGGAACGGTGGCGGTCCCTCCCCCTCTCGCTGCTGGGCAGAGTAAATCTTTTTTAAATGATTTTTTTGCCCAAATTCTTATACATCCTGTCGAATTCTCCGGTCTATGTTACGAGGAAGGTTTTCCGGAGGATCGACGCAATCCTTACCACCCTGCTGTGGGGTAGTAGACCCTCTAGGGTGGCTTTGTCGGTGCTCAAGTGCCCGGTAGCGAGGGGGGGATTGGCGGTGCCAGACTTGCGGTCCTATTACTTTGCAGCACAGTTGGTCTTTCTGCATTGGCGGTTTTCTCCGCAGGTGCCTAACGCGACGGTAGAGGTGGAGGCGGCACTTGCCTCCTCATTTGAATCGCTGATCAATGTTTTGTACAGGGGGGGGGGGCTCCTGGGCGGAATTTGGGGTCGGTGATGGGGTTGCCTGGGAGGATTTTTCGGATTTGTGCTCGGAAGCTGGGGGATACTCCGTTGGAGTCATCTCCGAATGCTCCGTTGTGGTTCAACCCATCGTTGCGGGAGCTTGCTAGCCTGCAAGATGGGGGACAGTGGGCCAGGTTTGGCCTTAAATATTTGCATCAATTGTTTTATCAGGGTAAGATGGTGTCATTCATGCAGTTGAGAGACAGCTTTGGGATTCCCGGGACGTGGCGCTTCAGATATCTGCAACTCCAGCATGCGGTGCGGGCGCAGTTCGGGGGGGGGGAGGTGGTCTTGGCTAACCCCTCTCTTGAGACTGTGCTGCTGGATCCGGAGCCTTTGAAACGGATCTCTAGATTCTATGGGGCGCTGGGTCCTGGGGGTCCTGGGGTGGTAGATAGGGCCAGAGTTAGATGGCTAGCTTTTATACCGGAATTGACGGAGGAACGCTGGGAGGAGGTTTTGGAGACGTACCTTGGTACGGTTATCTCGTCTACTGATAAGATGATCCAATTGCGTTATCTTCATCAGACATATTACACTCCGGCCCGCCTGTTTTCCATGCGCAAGAGGGATACTGCTGTGTGCCATAAATGTTCAGGGGGTAGGGGGTCCCTTTTGCACATGGTGTGGGATTGTCCTAAGGTGAGACCCTTGTGGTCTCAAATTACGAAGTTTACGGAGGAGAACTTTGGACTCCCGAATATTTGCTCGCCCCTGGTGTGCCTTCTGGGGGTAATAGAGGTGGAGGGACTGGATATGGCCACTAAGTTATTTATCCGCATCCTTTTCTTCTGTGCGCGGAAGTTAATCGCCAGGAGGTGGATCTATACTGAGGTGTTGTCCCTAGACATGTGGAAGAGGGTGGTGAATGCGGACATTGTGCTATATAAGATGACTTATGAGGCTAGGGGGTCCCCTAAGAAATTTAGGAAAGTTTGGTACCGCTTGGTGGACTCCGATGCTACTTTGGTGGCTACGCCTTCTGACCGACTTTGAGGACTGTGGACCTGTATTGGGGGGGGTTGGGGGCTCTGGACACTTCTCAGGCATGGGTTTCTTAGACGATTGCGGGCCCGGCTAGGTTGGGAATGTTATTGTAGAGAGGTTCTCTGGGGGGGTCACCTGAAGGGGGGGGGGGAGATGGGCGGAGTTCTGCTCGTTTGGTCGCCCGCTGGTTCTTCCTCGGGGGGATCAGTGAGGTGACTGGGGTGTTGGTTCTGTTTGGGGGGCAAGGGCAAGTTTTTCATTAGGTAGTGTGTTTCAAATAAAAATGGGGTCCGGCTACTCGCTCGGTCCGTGGGATATTGAAGTTTATAAATCCAGGGGATAATCTTTTGTTTTTCTACTGTTTCTGACTGTATTGCCATGTGCCCCTTGGAGAATGCTGAGTGATGGTTATAATGTTTCATTGTGTTGTACTGTTGTGGACTGTGTGTTTATGCTGGACTTCAATAAAAATCTTTTTAAAAAAAAAAAAAAATATCTCAATTATCGAAGCGAACTATGAAGTGCTTCTGAGATGGTACATGGTACCAGCTAGGCTGGCAACCTATATAATGGGAGCGCCCCCCTTATGTTTTCATGGCTGTGGATAAGAAGGGACGATGTACCACATATGGTGGCAATGCCCTAAGTAAAGACGTCACTGGATTAGGGTGTACAATTTCATCTACACTCTCACCCAAGTAAACCTTGTCAAACCCCAAGACAGGCTTTGCTGGGCTGCAAGGTGGAGACCGCCTCGAGACCCCAGAGATGTCTCATAACCTTTATATTTATAATCAGCAAAAATGATAATCGCAAAACCTTGGAAATCACCTGTCTTGCTATTCGAATAGCTCAAGCACAAACTTTCCTGGATTATGATCAATGAACGCATGTCAGCGATCTTGAATAATAAAATGAGGATGTTTGAAAGGGTTTGGGACCCATGGGTCAGGTACCTGACTGGAGATTCTCGAGCCATACCTGATAAAGGCAGCTCCAGGATAGTGGGATTCGGCATGCAAGGTCTTACCCTATTTTCCCCTTCAACCCTTCCCCTTTTCTCTTTCTCTCTTCTCAGTCTTTGCTTTTACATCTCTTGGGTCTTTCCGACTATTCCTTATAAACCTAGATAAGTAACTACTTTAAAAAAGTGAAGACTGGTTACTGCGGCTTCCTTCCCCTGGAAATGTGGGCCCCCTATTACGAATGTATACAGTTAAAGCCAGGCACATCTCCAGCCCATTGGGGTTTGCACGCTGACCCCAGGGTAGGAAATGCAATTCGCAGGTACTTAGTCCTTTACTGTATAACGAGCCTGAGATGTGCCTTGTTTATGTGACATTAAGAGTTTAAACAATTTTTAGGGTTATCCACACTGACAGTACAATCTATCCTGATTGTGAAGAGTTTTATTCCAAAGAACTCTCCTTTTTTTATGTTTTTTTTTTAGGTTTAAAAAATGTTGGGTCTTTAGCCAATTCTATATGTATTTTACATTTGTGGGAGATACACACTCTTTGTCATATTTTGTATTCCCTTTTGTTTTTGTGAAATACTTTAATAAAAACAATAAAACAGAAAGGCATTACATGCTTCCAGATGCATTTAGAAATGAGCTCTAAACACATCTGGGTGCATGTATGTAGCACAGATTCTATACTGGTTCCGCTGTTTAACCCAGGGTTTGATCCCCATTTGGAGCAAACAGCCAGTCACAGGGTATTTACAGCCAGGTGCACAAAGGTTTCACTCAGTCCTTTCACATAGTGAGCAGGCAGGTAGTGTCTTTTTGTGGTTATTTTCTTTTGTAGAACTAGGATAGGGGATGGGGAAAAAGCCTTGGGATGCCCAGAACAAATTGAAGGATACTATGTAACAAATGGTTAACTGACGTAAAATAAGGTCTTCTATAAAAGAAATAGCAAACAATTCAGCACAGGGGGCTCCATGGATACAACCCTTTTTTCCCCTTCTTTCTTTGTGAGTTCTCATGTAAATTCAAATGTTATTGGGTATGTAGTAGTTTTGTTGTTTAATGTAAATAAAAACGGAATTTTGTAAAATCTTACCTGTAAAATTCCTTTCTCTGAGTCCTCCGACAGTCGCCGCCAACTTCATATTCGTCACAATAGGGTATTAGACTTTTCTCCGTAGGAGTAGCTAGGCAACAGAATATGTCAATATTAAAGCTTTCAACACATCCCACCCCCAGGGGGTGGTCCCCTCAGTCAATACCCTCCTACTTCCTGTATCCATACCTCAGTTTCAGTGGAATAGCAGTAGAGTATACAACCAAACCCCAAAGAGGGGCGGGGGCGGCGACTGTCGGAGGACTCAGAGAAAGGAATTTTACAGGTAAGATTTTACAAAAATTCCGTTTTCTTTTACGTCCTCCGACAGTCGCCGCCAACTTCATATTCGTCACAATGGGGACGTCCCAAAGCAGTGCAAACATGAGGGGTGGGAAACGCAGCCGCGCCCAAGGCAACGCAGTCTCCACATCAAAGAAAGGAACCTTACCAAAGGAAGGAAACCAGCTGGGCAACATGAGAAAAAACTTGCTCAACAGGAGCAATAACCCAGGAAAAAACAAATAATCCTAGGGACAAAAACATATCCCAAACAGCCAAGGAGCCCAAAATAAGGGGCTCTAAGGAACCGCCGCACTAAGAACCTTGCGGCCAAAGGAAGCATCTGCCGATGCCTGAACATCCACTCTGTAGAATTTTGTGAAGGTGTGTACGGTCGACCAAGTCGCCGCCTTACACACCTGGGCCACAGAAGCCCCATGACGACAGGCCCAAGACGTACTCAGAGATCTGGTAGAGTGCGCCTTCACAGGCACAGGGGGAACTTTCCCCTTCAAAGCATAGGCCTGTTGAATGGTCTGTCTGATTCATTTGGCGATGGTAGAAGCCGACGCCGCCATGCCCTTCCGAGGACCCTCCGGAAGGACAAACAAGGAATCAGATTCAGTCGATTTCAGGTAAACCCTAATCGCCCGAACAACATCCAAGGAGTGCAACTCCACCTCCTTCGGATGTTTAGGCTTCGCGCAGAGCGAAGGCAAGACAATGTCCTCATTGAGGTGAAATTCCGAAACCCTCTTCGGAAGAAAAGAAGGGGTTAGGTCGCAAGACCACCTTGTCCAAGTGAATGATCAGATACGGAGACTTGCAGGACAAAGCTGCCAGCTCCGACACTCTGCGAGCCGAAGTGATCGCCACCAAAAAGGCGACCTTCTTGGACAACATAGACAACGAGATCTTCCTGATCTGTTCAAAAGGAGCATGTCGTAACACGGACAGAACAAGATTCAAGTCCCAAGGGGGCAGAGGTTCCCTCCTAGGAGGGACCAGATGTCGCACCCCTTGAACAAAAGTGCTAACCAAGGAGTTAGATGCCACAGGACGTTGAAAAAGAACGGCCAGCGCAGACACCTGACCCTTGATCGTAGCCAGCGCCAAACGCTGGTCAACACCCGTTTGAAGGAAGGACAACACCCTAGACACCGAGTATGTGTGAGGTGAAAACCCCCTGGACCCTGCACCAGGCAAAATAGGCCTTCCAAGTACGGTAATAGACCTTCCCCGAGGAAGACTTCCTCGCGTTGATCAAAGTGTGAATGACCTCAGGGGAGAGACCCCTGTTCTTCAGGACCTCGGTTTCAACAGCCAGGCCGTTAAAGCCAGCGACTGTAAAGCAGGATGGAATAATCGGCCCTTGAGACAGGAGATCTTCTCGAAGGGGTAGACGCCACGGGGCGTCGACCGCCAGATTCACGAGGTCTGCGTACCAGGACCGGCGAGGCCAGTCCGGTGCCACAAGAATCACCGCGTTTGGTTCCGAGGTCAACCTGCGAAGGAACCTGGACAGCAATTGAATCGGAGGGAACGCATACATCAGTCGGTACTGATGCCACGGAGCTACCAACGCGTCTGACGCGTCTGCCCGAGGATCGCGCGTCCTTGCCACGAACCGGTTCACCTTGTTGTTCAGACGAGACGCGAACAGGTCCACCTCCGGAAGACCCCACTTCGCGCACAACATCTGGAAGACATCCGGGTGGAGGGACCATTCCCCCTGGTCCAGGGTCTGGCGGCTCAGATAATCCGCGTGCCAGTTCCCTACCCCCGGAATGCGAACCGCCGATATTGCCGGGACATGTGTCTCGGCCCAAGACAGAATTTTGGCCACTTCCCGAGCCGCTCGGGCACTCCTGGTGCCCCCTTGGTGATTGATGTAAGCCACCGCCGTGGCATTGTCCGTCTGCACCCGAACCGGACAGCCCTGCAGCCTGTCCGTCCAACGTCGAAGGCAGAGATTTATCGCTCGCAATTCCAGAATGTTGATCGGAAGGGAGGATTCCTCCTCCGACCAAGTACCCTGGGCGGACAGAACGCCCAGAACACCACCCCAGCCCGACAGGCTGGCATCCGTGGTGATCACCGTCCATGAAAGAGGACGAAAAGACTTGCCCCCCGACACCGACGGGGACTGGAGCCACCACAGAAGATCCCTTCTGGTGCGATGACTCAACGAAATCTGGAGATCCAGAGATTGCGGCCGCCCGTCCCAGCTGGACAGGATCTCCGCTTGGAGACCCCGCGTGTGAAACTGGGCGAAAGGAATCACCTCGAAAGCCGAGACCATCAATCCCAGACACCGCATGCACGTCCGGAGGGACGAACACGGAGCATCCCTGAGGGACCTGACTTCTTCCTGAAGAGTCCTGAGTTTGTCGTCCGGAAGGAAGACCTTCGCCTGGACCGAGTCCAGGATCATTCCCAGGTAGGGAAGACGAATCGACGGACACAGCGTCGACTTTGGAAAATTTATCGTCCAACCAAACTCCTGCAGAGTCTGCATCGTGACGGACAGGGCCTCCACCAGACCCTGGCTGGTCGCAGACCGAACCAGAATGTCGTCCAGATACCCCAGGACAGAGATGCCCTGGGCTCTCAACAAAGCCAGAACCGGTGCAAGCACCTTGGTGAAAACCCGTGGAGCCGAAGCGAGACCAAAAGGTAACGCCACGAATTGGTAGTGATCCTCCGCAATGGCGAATCGAAGGTACCTCTGGTGACCCTCGAAAATCGGGATGTGAAGGTACGCATCCTTCAAGTCGATGGAGGCCATGAATTCCCCTGGAACCAGGGCAGCCACCACCGACCGCAGAGATTCCATGCGGAACTTGCGAACCCGCACAAAGCGGTTCAGAGCCTTCAAGTCCAGAATTGGACGTACCTTGCCTTCCTTCCTGGGCACGGTGAACAGATTGGAATAGAACCCCCGAAATCTGTCCCGATGAGGCACCGGAACCACCACTCCCTGAGCCCGCAGGTCCCGCACCGCTAGGTGCAGATCCCGCAAACGCTCCGGAGACAGTTGAAGATTTGAGGGAAAAAATCTGCTCTCCGGCCGAGAGAGAAACTCGATCTTGTAGCCAGACCGAACGATTTCCTGAACCCACCTGTCCCGAACACGGGCCAGCCAGGGTTGAAGAAAACCGAGCAAGCGTCCCCCCACCCCAGAACTGGGTGAGGGCGCCCCTTCAGGCCGCATTGTTATGGGCAGCGGGTCCGGACTGGCCGGACTTCTGCTTACCTGACCACGGCTTCTTTTGGGAGCCTTGACCCTTAAATGGCTTGCCCTTATAGTGCGACTGAAAGGCACGAAAGGACCCCTGAGAGGGCCGAAAGGAAGCATGCTTCTTACCAGGAGCCGCCTTAACCTTGTGGGATTGGGGCAAGAGCGTGCTCTTACCACCCGTGATCCCCTTTATCAGTGTATCCAAGGAGTCGCCAAAAAGGCGAGATCCATCATAGGGCAGATTCGCTAAGGTCTTGCGCGAAGATTGGTCCACAGACCAACACTTCAACCAAACCAGGCGGCGAGACAATACCGCCACACTGTGTACACGTGCAGCCAACGGTACTATATCCAAGTCCGCATCACACAAATACATGACACCCTGATGGATTTGATCCACCATATCCAATGTCGCCGGTGAGGCAGAATCAGCCACCAGGACGCGCCTAAGCACCTGCGTCCAACTCGCGACAGACTGGGCTGCCATAAGTGAAGCAAATAGAGCTTTTAGCATAGAACCCATAATAGAATAAGTATGACGGGCAAGAGACTTCAGCCTCCTGTCCGTGGCATCCCGAAACACCGGGGCATCCTCTGCAGTGGACTTATTCAAAACCGCTATCGCGTGATCTACCGGGGGCGGTACACACCAACGCTCATCAGTAGCGGGCGTGAAAGGATAATGCAGCTTGAACCTACTTGGCACAGCAAAAGGCTTGCGTAAATTGTGCCATTGTTCCTTAACAGCGCGCTGAAAATCATCAGTGCAGTGAAAGACCTGCGATGTCTTGCGTCTTTTCTGCGTCCCATAAGCTGCCAGGGCAGCAGGAGGACATGGTTCATCCTGTAATTGCAGTGTTTGTTTGATAGAAGCAACCAATTCATCCATGAGTGCAAGCTCTTCAGACGAGCCAGGGGGAGAATTATCAACCCCTTCAACCTCAGCCTCCACCTCGGACCCCACAAGATCCAGGGAGGAACGGGACCCTGATAAGGAGACCCCAGCCATAGCAGCCCCATCACCATCATCCTCTGAATCAGAGGAAATTGAAACTCTGGGCCGTTTAGTGGATTGAGCAGCCACAAGCATTTGCACCTGAGCAGCAAGGTTAGCCACAACTGTAGCCAAATCCTCCCCTGGGGGGGAAACAGCAGTCCCCTGGCCTCCCACCAATGTGGTAGGAAATTTGCTTTCTTGAGAATCCATGCCCTAAAGTATGTGGAAGAATAAAGGGTTAACTGCCCCTTTAAAAAGCGCGGCGAGCGCAGCCCACCGCACACACACACCAGCACAAGCCGACCCCCACAGGTAAAAAGTACAACTCAGGCAAGGATACAGGGATAGGGAGGTAAAAACCTGGAGAGACCGCCGCTGCTGCTGCCTCGATCAGTGTGCCCAGGGAAAAGGAAGTGATGTCACGCAGGGTGCTCTATTAAAGCCTATGGAAGGCTACAAGAAAATGGCCGCCTGCAGTGCTACCATGCGGCCGGAGCGAGCGCCGCCAAAAAGGCCGCTCCTCCACCACAGCGAAACCGCCAAAAACAAATGCAGCAAATAAAAATAATGGCGGACCGCCGCAGCGGTCGCCGCAATGTGCATAACACGATACAATCATGCCCCTCAGCACACAGCCTGTCACACAGTGAGACACAGCACATAAAACTGACACAGAACAGTGCAGCATAGCCCCCCTCCTTGCAGCCCACAGAATGCAGCCAGCAGACAGGGAGTCCAACAGTGTGAACAAGGGCAGGGTTACACAGTCCCAGACTGACACCCCCCAAACAGACAGGTCCCCACACAGATACACTTACCTCCTAAATGGCGTGGGGAACCCGCACAGGCGAACAAGCCACTGCACATGTGACAGGGAGAGTCGCATCCAGGACGCAGAAGAACTGGGGTTGAGAAACCGCACAGCGTCCAGTGAGGTAGCCACCTCACCATAGCATCCCTGCACCGAACAGGGATGGGTCGTTCAGAATGCCAGGAGAAATACCTGACTGAACGCTCGATGGCAGGCTGGGAAGCCACTGACCCACAACCTGCGACCAGGGGGATCAGCCCGAGACCCAGCCCGCATGATCCTCTTCATCAGAAGACCTAACTAATGCTGACAAAAGTAACAGCTAAGTAAAGAAAGAGAAAAAAACTCAAATAAAATCAAAAAAGAAGAGAAAGGCTGAGACAAAATGCCCCAGCATAGAGACATCCAGCTACTCCTGACAAGCTAGACATTGAAACAGAGGTATGGATACAGGAAGTAGGAGGGTATTGACTGAGGGGACCACCCCCTGGGGGTGGGATGTGTTGAAAGCTTTAATATTGACATATTCTGTTGCCTAGCTAGGCAAGTCTAATACCCCATTGTGACGAATATGAAGTTGGCGGCGACTGTCGGAGGACGTAAGAGAAAAAACAAATTCTATAGTAAAAAAAGTACTTGTTTAAAAATAAAGTGGGCACAATGCCAACAGTCTCTCTCAGGCCTACTCGCTGTGTCACTGGCTATCTGGATGCCTACTTTTAGTTTTAGCTTACACTGCACCATGAGCATCCCGATAAGATCTTCTTTGCACCTTACCAGGTTGTTTCTGAGACTAGGGGGGTGTTCCTTCAACTCCTTGGTGAGCCAGAATCATCCAGAACACCTTGCAGCTTCCCAGAGCCTTGAAAGGTTTACCAGTTCTTCCAGGCTGGGTCACTCTCCAGCAGGCAAAACACCCTGCTGCCCTGTGCTCCACACCCTATATACAGCTCTCAGCCCCCTGCTGGTCATTCTCCAGACCAGGGTATGGCTCAGGCTGTATACCAGGTCAGCCCAGTCTCTACCCTCTCCTCCCACTATGTTTCAGAGATTTCTGGAAAGACAGGGAGAGACAGGCATACCAGAGCAGACCAAAATAATCAAATCTGCTCCACTGGCTACAGCAGAGCCCAAAAAGAACTAAATGTACTTACCTATACAAACACCTAACTAGAAGGGTGCTACATGAATTTTGGTGCCGGTGCACATGAGCCCATCTGTGTTGCAGGAATTCTGAGTAGCTCCTGTCAGAGTTCCAGTAATAAAGAACAGACATGCTTTCACAGTGACAGCCAACCTGTCCGATCATCAGGCACCCTGATCAAAGTGGCTCCCATAGACATTTGCTTAGCATTTTAAATGCAAAATGCAGCTCTGTTCCATGTGGTTTTTAACTGGACAGTCTGGTTTTGTGCCCTGTGTCTGGTTTACAGAGCGCTAAATCCCTTGTACATCTCCATTTGTGGAGTCTGGGGCATAGATATTTAGAAGTACTAGCAGATCATTCAGATGTGGGCAGCCATATTCCTATAGGTCATAGATACTGTACATGCATACATACTGTATGCCACAGTCCTTGTACCCACAGAGTACCATATCACAACTCAGTCTATCCAAAAGAATGAATTATGAACAATGACTCAAGGTCCACAAAATTGTCCTCTTACAATCTCCACTATTCAAACAGGTATGAGGTTCGGAGTCTACTGGTACCAATCAAAAGCATAAATCAATATCCCAGATGCCACCCTATGGGAATATTACTCTCAACGGAAACCCCATAAATAAACTAGAAAGTTTAAAAAACATATTATATATATATATATATATATATATATATATGCATAAGAAATAGCTTCCAAAATATTGCATACATTTTAAAGAGTACAGCATTTAAGAGAATGTAACATACAACGTAGCGTATAGAGTGCAAAAGGCAGAACCATGTCATCTACAGCACAGCATACCCAGGATAGTAATCCTTATTATGTACCATAGTGCCCCTTACATTTCTTGTCAGTGGAGGAAGAATGTCCCTTTGTCACGGGTTAGTAGAAGGAAGAATGCCTCAGAGCTGGTGGTCAATGGGAGAACAAATGCCCCAGTGTAAACAGTCATTGGAACTAAGAAGGTTCCTGTTTCAGCAGTCAATGGGAGGAGGAATATCCTGACATTGATAGTCAGTGACAGGAAGAATAACCTGGTGAAGTGGTCATGAGAAGAAAAATTCAGAGGCCTCGGTGGTCAGTGAGAGAAAAAAAAAAAAAAATCCAGGGTCAGTGCTCAGTGGTCAGTAAGAAGAAGAAAGTCCCAGGGTCAGTGGTCAGAGGTCTGTGAGAGGAAGAAAGTCCCAGGGTCATTTGTCTGTGAGGGGAAGAAAGTCACAGAGTCAGTGATCAGTGAGAGGAAGAAAGACCCACGGTCAGTGGTCAGTGAGAGGAAGAAAGTCCCATGGTCAATGGTCAGTTAGAGGAAAAAAGTCCCATGGTCAGTGGTCAGTGAGAGGAAGAAAGTCCCAGGGTCAGTGAGAGGAAGAAAAACCCATGGACAGTTGTCAGTGGGAAGAAAGTCCCATTAATGTTAGTAAGTAAGAAGGAAACTGCTCCAGTGTCAGTGATCAGAGAGAGAAAGAATGCCCCGGTGTTGGTCCGTACGAAGAAAAATGCCTCGGCATGGTAGTCAGTGACAGAAAGAATACCCTGGTGTTGGTGGTCAGTGAGAGAAAGCATGCCCCTGCAAATGTGGTTAGTGGAAGTTAAAATGGCATAATCCATGTTGTCAGTGGGAGGGTTCTCCTATCAGTGTTAGTGGAATACAAAAAATCCTCCTAACATTGGCATCAGTGGAATAAATAAATCCCCCAGCAGTGGTATTAGTGCAAGCTCAGTCACATACATGAGCACCCACCTGAAGATTCAGCGAGTTAGATTTACCAAAGCATACCATCCATATCATGACAAGGAGTTGAAATTCCTGAGTGCGACAAAACAGGAAAAAGTGCATAAATGAGCAGCAATAACACAACTAATTATAGAAATATGGACTATTTTAACTATCTACAGACACCAATCAGATTCAAGCCAGCACTAGAAGAGGAAACAAAGAATGAGAAGTCGGATCTGGATGCTGCAGGGAAATACAGACAGTTCTGATTTGTTCTGGCTGGCTAAATAGGAAGACTTATAATCACTGAATAAGCAGAAATAAGATTACATTTGCTACAGGTTTAGATATACAAGTGTAGCAGCAAACAGTTTTTGGAAACCAGAAGAGGAGGCCGGACGCAAACTTCTGGAAAACAAACCTTTTTATTCGCTAGTGAAGAAGACTTAGCAACAACTCAAGTCAGTTTGCCAAGTACCCAAATAATTGTGTACATCACATATATATCAGCAGTTGCGTCACAAATACATATTTTCTTAACTAGTTTGGCAAGCAATACATATTCTTCTCCAGATGTTTCCTGTAACATCTTATCTATGGCAATTAACATTCCCGGTTCCACACTTACAGTATATGTATTCTCGTTGGTTATAAGAGAATTGAGAGAAAGAGATAGAGGGAGAGAAGGGGGGGTTCTAAACTGCGCAGTTTTTTTGCCTTTTAGTACTACTGGGATCGTTGGAATCAACCATTTTGTTTTGCTAATTATCCACCATTTTAGAAGGCTTTCCAGGTGATGCTACACAAGGATTACAGAGCCACCACCAGACACTGGCCAAAGGGGGGCATCTAAAGGGGCAGTAGACACCTTTATTGCGAAATAATAATAGACACTAATACGTGATATGTATACAGTATATTGGGAGGAGGGGCTGATAAATCATACGGGGGCAGATTTGACTCCTATTTCCTTTCTGTGATACTGACTGTTGGCAACATTGCTCTGAGCATTTCCTAATTACCTATATCTGTGGAAGGGTGAGCATTCTGTAATGTCATCCAGGCAGGTCCTAGGAATTAGGTTTCAGATATAAAAAATAAATTATCAGTTAGTAATAAACTTTTCTGAGCTTTATTTATTTAGAAAAAGAAAAAAGCAGATATTTCCATTCTCTGCCTGACAGGCTTCTGAGCTCTGCAGGCTTCAGTGTCTTCACACATGGTACATTCATTATGTAGAACCCACATCAGACAGAGTACATCAGAACTCTAGTGGGTCCATACTGAAAACACTCAGATCTCCCTTTGTAAAGTTACATACAATGATTTGTCCTCTGTGTGGGTGAAATAAAGAGAACAACATAAAGATTGCCGTGTATCATTGGGATGCTGGTCGCACTGAGCGCAAAATTCTCCTGCATCATCATGAACATCAGTATTGTAATTGAAGACTTTCAGCATTTGTATGCCAGGCTAGTAAGGCCTTTGCTGTGAAGGACGCAGAGGACGCAGTGTACACAGTACATCGCTGGCATGAAACAGCCGCTCCATGGCCCCTATGACCCTGCAAAACTCAACCAACTTCATGTGGAGAATAAAGTCACCTTCAGCCAACATGACTGCAAGTGAAGGTGACTGAAGTAAGATGGATAACAAAGATCAGGCACATTGCACCAAATTCCACCATGTCCTGCCAAATGGGAAAGATCCCTATTAAGAAAACATGGCTCAAACAGACCAATGTCAGCTGTATATGGCACAGATCTTTTTTGCATGGTATAACTAGGGAACTAAATTACTGTGCACAACAAAGCTGCAGCAGTTATGGTAATCTTCCAGCAGCTGGACGATGGTAGAGGCTGTACCACAAGTACAATGTTGGGGTCTCACATTGACAAAAAATCTCCCAACCTAAACTACACAAATCTCTTATCTTCCATTAAAACTTAATATACTCTAACTAACAAAGTGCAATAACTGATAACTGCCAGTCCCAAAAATTTACTGAAGTGATCAGATGACTCCTCATGGGTTGCTCTGGGTTACAGCTTAGGTTACAGAATTCTGACAAAAGATTACAAGGCCTCCACTCACACTGTACTGCCCCTAGGCATGGTACAAGTTAATATAGTCAGGGCACAACTCTGATTGTAGCCACATACAATAAAGGTGACCAGAATTTTTAAATATTTTTTTTTTATTGGCAAATGGTAAACTATTTTAGAAGCATATTTTTCTCAAATTATATATGCAGCGTATGTGGTATGTGTTTATGCAATAACTGTATGATATATACTTTATTTCTCACATTTCGTCCATGAGATAAAAAAGAAAAAAGATACTTCTTTTTTGAGATAAGACTACCACATGTGATGAAGATATGAAGAGAACATAGAGAAAAAACAGAGTGCAGAGTTCAGGAGTGTGCTACATAAAGAATGCCGGGCTCAGCAGTGCGCTACATAAAGAATGCAGGGCTAAGCAGTGCGCTACATGCAGGGCTCAGCAGTGCTTTAAATAAAGAATGCAGGGCTCCACTGTGCCCATCCAATGCAGCCTGACCAGTGCCCATACAATGCAGCCTGACCAGTGCCCGTCCAATGCAGCCTGACCAGTGCCCGTCCAATGCAACCTGACTAGTGGCCATCCAAGGGAGCCTGACCAGTAACCCAGCAATGCAGCCTGACCAATGCCCATCCAATGCAGCCTGACCAGTGCCCATTATCCAATGCAGCCTCACCAGTGGAGGGGGATCAGGGAGAAGAGGAGAGCCAGCCGGATCATCACACAGGCCAGCGTCGCCCGCTGTGTCAGCTTTAATTTTAAATCACCGGGCGCGCGCCGTTACACAAGTCTCGACTCCTGGATCGACTCCTATCTATGGTAGACAGCACATGTCCCAGCATTGAACAAGTGTGCTGTCTATCCAAGGAGCCAAACCAGGAGGCGGGACTTAGTGTGATGGTGGCCCCCGGCGATTCAAATTAAAGCGGATAGCGGGCGATGCCGGCCTGATGCCCCCCAGTGTGTGGCACCCGGGCGGACCGCCCCCCCTGTTGATATGCCACTTGCTTTGGCGACCCCCTCTGCCTTAGAAAATCCAGGGACAGATTGGCTCCAGGGACAATGTCCCCAGTCAAGAGACTGTCCCCAGCAACCAGGGACGTTTGGCCACTCTAACATACAAACAAAGTATACCTATTTACACCCAAAAGATGAAAAGAATCACCCCCTTTAAAATACTTTTGCAGCCTGAAATGAAGACAGACACAGTTTTTGTTTTATCCAGCTGTATTTACTCAGTGCAACTTATAACATCCAAGTGAAAGATATAACCCTAACAGGTCAGAAATTTTTCAAACAATCACTGAGTTGGAAAAAGCATCAGCCCCTTGTGTCAGTATTTTGTTGAACCTCCTTTTGCTTTAATAACAGCCTTTAGTCTGTTGGGACTTGTCTCTATTAACTTTGCACATCTAGACTTTGCAATTTTTGCCCACTCTTCTTTGCCGAACTGCTCAAGTCCAGTTAAATTTGATGGTGACCGTTTGTGGACTGCACTCTTCAAGTCATTCCACAGATTTTCAATGGGGTTTAAGTCTGGGCTCTGACTAGGCCACGCAAGGACATTCACCTTTTTCTCCTTCAACCACTGTGTGCTCAATTTTTCTGTGTGCTTTGGGTCCCAACTTACTTGCAGAGAGCAGCATTTTTTCCTCAAGAATTTGATGGTATTTTGCCCCATCCGTTTTTCTCCTATCTTGACAAGTGCTCCAGTCCCTGCTGCAGAGAAACACCAAATAACCGGATATTACCACCACTATGCTTTACTGTTGGAAATGGTGTTATTTGAATGGTGAGCTTGGCATTGGTATTGGATTTCCATCAGACATATCATTTGGTGTTGATGCAAAATCATTCAATTTTAGTCTCATCTGACCACAACACCTTTTCCATGTGGCCTCAAAATCTTTTTTTTTTACAATTCAAATGGTTCCTTTATTGAAACAAGTGGAATGACGCATTCATCAGTTGGACAGCATATACAAGATATAAAAACAACCAACATAATACATTAACAGCAATAACAAAACAGTACAGCATATCAGGTCATACACAAACAATCATCCCCATGCCCTCAGTCCCGGAAGCACCAGGAGTAACACTAGGCAGGCAGCCTTGACTAGCCCAAAGGTGCCAACCAAGGCTGCCATACTCTGTCAAATTGTTTAGGACAGTTTCTCAGTAAGTAGGTCAGCTTATATAACGGTAGAACCGCATCAATAGAGTGCTCCCAGGAAACCACCGAGGGGGGGGGGAGGGGCAATACATTTCAGAACAATTTCCCTTTTGGCATAGTACAGCAAATAATTAATTAACAATTTGGTGGGTCTAGATCTCTGATCATCATTCATAATGCCCAACAGGGCCAACGTGGGCAAGACCGGGAGAGCCATCCCCAACCTGTGGTTGAGGACATCAAAAACTTGTAACCAGAACTGGGCCACCTTGGGGCATTCCCAAAACATGTGAAAATAAGTCCCCACAGCGGCGAGGCAACGCGGGCAGTCAGGAGATCTCTGAGGGAAAATTCTACGTAATCTCTGAGGGGTATAATAGATTCTATGCAAAAATTTGGTCTGAATCAAATGGTCTCCGGCAGAGATCATCAGTTTGGTACCATTCTCAAAGCAATCCTCCCAATCATCTCTATCAAGATCAGGCAAGTCTGTCTTCCACATATCCCACAACTTATCCAATCTGGGAGAGTGGGAAAATTGCAGGGTAAGGTAGAGAGAGGAGAGCGGCGTGGCCAAAAACTCATGAGCAAGCAGCTCCTCCACCGGGTCCATCTCCAAGGTTCAACTCTCAGGGAACTGAGCTCGGAGCGCATGCCCTCAAAATCTTTAATAACTTGTTTACTGGGCACTTATAACCCCTTCCTGACCAGGCCAATTTTCAGCTTATAGCGCTGTGTATCTTTGAATGACAAGTGCGCGGTCATGCAACACTGTACCCAAACTACATTTTTATCATTTTTTTTCACACAGATAGCGCTTTCTTTTGGTGGTATACAATTACCACTGGATTTTTTTATTTTTGCCAAAGAAACAAAAAAAGACAGATAAAAAAAAAAAATTGTTATAGTTTGTTATGAAAATGTTGCAAACAGGTAATTTTTCTTCTCCACTGATGTGCAGTGATGAGGCTGCATTGATGTGCGCTGATGAGGCCTCACTGATGGGGACATGAAGCATTGATGGGCACTAACAGGTGACACTGGTGGGCACTGATTGGCAGCACTGATAGGTGTGTAGCCGGGATTGGACTACTAAAATATATATACAATTATATGCTTATCTGTATATGCTATTACTGTTGAAGTTGTCTGTGTGCCCCTTTAAGACTGCTTTCAGCAGAGATCAGCCTTGCACAGGAAGTGGAAGAACTGGGTTGTTGGGGATGCAGTTCTGAATCAAGAGCAGACTGTTATCTGGATTGCTGGGGGAACTGTTCTCCCAGGGTGAAAGCTCTCTTGCTTCCGGGACCCAGTGAGTGTGGATCAGCCTGTTGTGTGTGTACAGGACTGGTGGTGGCTGAGGCCTTGTACATGAGGCCTAACCAGCATGTGGAGCTCATCCTCAGTGGAGCGGATGCTGATAGCTACACTGTGGATGCTGCCACAGTATAGCTGAAGAGGAAGCAAATGAAGACCAGATGGACAGCCTGAGGAAACAGAGTATCACTCACTCCCAGACGCCAGAGCATGGGAAAGCGCATCGCCTGCCTTATAGGACCCTCACGAATGGACATCCGAGAGAGAAAGGGTGTCTGTGTGGAATACTGACAGCAAGTATAACCTTTCCAATCAACACACTGACCGCAAACACTATTGAACACATCACCTCCCTTGGGATTACAAATTATCACTATGGACAGTGATAAGAGCTCCAACTGCCGGTGAAGATTTAGCAAGGCATTGCTAGGGGAGGGGTGTCTGCACCTGCTACAGCTTAAAGGGCACACACTTGATTTGTTTACAGCATTGCTAGTTAGAACATTAATAGCGCTAAGATAGCTCTAAGTTTTCCTTTAAGCTAACAATCATAGCATTATTATAAAGGTCATCAGTCACTGTTTCAAATCTTAAGAGTATTGTTCTACCACTGTTCATTGATATTATAATTCTTTGTCATTTCTTTATATCAGTTTCGCCAAAACCTGCTGGTTTAGGTGGGATTCGGCTGACTGATAGAGTTATACCAGTTTATCCTTTAAGTAAACAGAAAAACCTCATTTATCTTGTGTCAGTGTGTTCTTAAAGGTATACATATAATATCTAAACCTAGAGTGTCAGGTGGGTTGGATGGTTCACAGGGTCACAGGGGGGCAGTGCTACATTTGGGGGCTCGTTTGGGATATCCTCTGCTACTCCAGTCCCTACGAGCCAATGACAGGGAAGGCGATGAACTCGGCTGCCGCGAATGCCTGGGGAAGATCCCATGGGGCCTAGTTGGAGCGAAGCACTGTTCTGGAGGTCCCAGGGAGTGCAGAGAGAGAGAGAGAGATCCGGAAGTGGGTGAGAACCCTAGTGTCAGAGCAGAGGGCCTACCGATTGGATGCGTGGGCAGACGATGAATTAGAAGTCGTGCAAGTATTGCTAGAGTGTCAAGAAGACGTGCCTGCACGCTTCCAGGAAGAGGAGGCAACTCTGATGGAGGGGGTCAGGGCCCGAGCGTTCTCCCAATTGGAGAAAAGGGAAACATTGCAATAGAAGCCATTACCCTTACAAGCCAGTCCTGGATCTGTGAGTCCTGATTCCAGTGGACCTGGTGTACCTCCTGCTTCATTCTACACAGACATGAGCCGATTGGTTGAGAGTTTGATGAAGAATGGTTCCAATAGTGCAAGGCAAGGTTATAGAAGACTACTTTTTTTTCCGGCCAGATACCAACCCCAACTGGAGAAGAGGACTTTGAAACCTGGATGAGTGAAGCCACTCAAACAGTAGAGGAGTGGAGTGTGCCAGAGGCTGTGAAGAGACAGTGGCTTAGTGAGAGCTTGAGAGGTTCAGCTGCGGAAGTTATTAAGAATATGAGAATGGGCAAGAAGGATTGTGTAGTCATGGACTACATTGATGCCTTGTTTTCCATCTTTGGCAGAGAAGAGAGAACCTCAGACTTGCTGTACAAATTCAACCATACTCACCAACAGCGAGGGGAGAGATTGTCCAATTATATCTCCCGAGTGGACAAGATGTTACATCAGATCATCTTGAAGAAGGGCATTGACACTAAAGATGTTGATCAAGTGCGACTAGACAGAGTGTTACAAGGGGCTCATCCAAACCACCCCATAGTCCTGAAGCTGCTGATGAAAGGAGCTTGAGCTACCCCTACTTACCCAGAATAATTGAGAGAAGTGAGGGAAGAGGAAGCTTTGTTGGAAGAAAAGAGTCAAGGTGTTAGAGAGTTGTTGGTGGGTGATGGAAACAGAGAGAAAGCATCTGCCCGCCTTGTCCATGTGGAACCTAGTCCCCGATGAGGAGAATGAAAGAGACCTGGACCTCTGCCGACGCGAGAGTTCAGGCAGTAAGAAACCAGAAGACAACACGAGCCCAGCTGATTTGATGATTCAAGTAGCACAGGTTTACGCCCAAATGTGCCAAGCTTTAATGCAAGTGATGGAAGCTCAAGTGAAAGTTCAAGAACCGAAACTTAGTCTTAGCCCCAAGCGAGGGATTAGCCCTGAACTAATGGGAGTTGCTGAAAGTCTTACAGAAGATCTTCTTCCCAAAGCAGGTGGAAAACTTCAGGGGACCTCAGTGAAGAAGCCAATTGAGTGTTCCGAGACTAAACAGAGCTCCAGCATTAGTAAAATCTCAAAAAGACGGTGGAGGACAGGGCATTTTATATGGTCCCCTCCTTCTACGCCTGGTAAACAGAAAGGGCCACCTGGGTCGGGGGGAAAGACACAGGGGGTCAATGTATCTTCTCCTCCAAGGAAGAAAAAAATAGGGTCTGGTCTCCAACCACAAAGTCAGTCAAGGTACAGACCATTGAGTTACCTGGGGGGAATACACCCGGACAACGGGAGAGAACAATCTCTTCCCCAAAGGCAAGTTTAGGGGCACCAGTGAAAAGTACGCCACGGCACCTAGAAGTACCCATTCTGACAGTACGGAGGAGATTGTTTGCAACTTAGAATGGAAGTGTGCCAAAGAGACTGATGGGGTCCTCTCCTGTAGTTTTGTTACAGGTAGAGTGGATCTACACTAAAGCTCTACCTTTTATGACAAACACTTGAAACACAATTTGTTGTGCGAGTTGGAAGAGCTGGAGATTTGGGGCCTTGGCCCTCAGAAGTTCCCCTATGATGGATATATACCCATCAAAATCGCTTTTGACCCTTTTTTGGCCAGAAAGACGGAAACTTTTGATACCCTAGCGGTGGCGTGTCCTTGACCTCCTGGAGCGAAGCAGAATTCCCTGCTAATAGGGACTAACACTGATCTGGTGAAAAGAATGCTTACTCCACTGGTCATCAGAGGTTCGGCTGTTGAAGAAGTGCATCCCCAGCTAAGGAAGGCTTTTCAACGGGTGATTCAGGAGCAAAAGGCTCAGGTCGAAGGAGTAGGAAAGCTGTGGCGATTGGACACTCGGGAGCGAGTGTTACAGCCTGGGGAGAGAACATGCATGAAGGCTACAGTCAAGCTGTCATGGGACCAGCCGGGTCCTTTTGTGATGTTGGACGGAGATTCCCTGGGGGAAGATACGGGACTATAACTGGTTCCAGAGATAGTGCCCACTAAGACGCTGTTGTGGATGGGGGAAGAGTCCTCGTCAGTGTTTGCAACATCACTGGACAGCCTGTCAGCTTGAGGCCTCCGATGGTGTTGGGGCGGGTGAGTGTTGCCACCCCGGTGACCCTGAAGGATCTGGTCCAGAAGAATGAGGAAGATGGTCAGAGTGAAGATTCTGAAGTCTGACAACCCTCCGCCCCTGTAAAGGGAGGGGGAGCGGATAAAGAATAGGATCTTCTCGAAGAATGACTTTGATGCGGGCTGTGCAAAGGAGGGCTCAGCACCAGATTCGGTTGAGCGAAGATATCTGTCTGTCTGCATTGAAAGGGGGCACACTGATCTTACTGCATTGAAGGGGGCACACGCTGGTCATTCTGCATTGAAGGGGGCACACGCTGGTCATTCTGCATTGAAGGGGGCACACGCTGGTCATTTTGCATTGAAAGGGGGGCACGCTGATCTCAGTGCATTGAAAGGGGGCACACGCTGGTCATTCTGCATTGAAGGGGGCACACGCTGGTCATTCTGCATTGAAAGGGGGCACACGCTTGTCATTCTGCATTGAAAGGGGGCACACGCTGGTCATTCTGCATTGAAAGGGGGCACACGCTGGTCATTCTGCATTGAAAGGGGGCACACGCTGGTCATTCTGCATTGAAAGGGGGCACGCTGATCTCACTGCATTGAAAGGGGGCACACGCTGGTCATTCTGCATTGAAGGGGGCACACCCTGGTCATTCTGCATTGAAGGGGGCACACGCTGGTCATTCTGCATTGAAGGGGGGCACACGCTTGTCATTCTGCATTGAAAGGGGGCACACGCTGGTCATTTTGCATTGAAAGGGGGCACGCTGATCTCAGTGCATTGTAAGGGGGCACACGCTTGTCATTCTGCATTGAAAGGGGGCACACGCTGGTCATTCTGCATTGAAAGGGGGCACACGCTTGTCATTCTGCATTGAAAGGGGGCACACGCTGGTCATTCTGCATTGAAAGGGGGCACACGCTGGTCATTCTGCATTGAAAGGGGGCACACGCTGGTCATTCTGCATTGAAAGGGGGCATGCTGATCTCACTGCATTGAAAGGGGGCACACGCTGGTCATTCTGCATTGAAGGGGCACACGCTGGTCATTCTGCATTGAAGGGGGCACACGCGTGTCATTCTGCATTGAAAGGGGGCACACGCGTGTCATTCTGCATTGAAAGGGGGCACACGCTGGTCATTCTGCATTGAAAGGGGGCACACTGATCTCACTGCATTGAAAGGGGGCACATGCTGGTCATTCTGCATTGAAAGGGGGCACATGCTGGTCATTCTGCATTGAAAGGGGGGCACACGCTGGTAATTCTGCATTAAAAGTGGGCACAAGCTGGTCATTCTGCATTGAAAGTGGGCACAAGCTGGTCATTCTGCAATGAAAGGGGGCACACGCTGGTCATTCTGCATTGAAAGGGGGCACACGCTGGTCATTCTGCATTGAAAGGGGGCACACGCTGGTCATTCTGCATTGAAAGGGGGCACACGCTGGTCATTCTGCATTGAAAGGGGACACACTGATCTCACTGCATTGAAAGGAGGCACACGCTGGTCATTCTGCATTGAAAGGGGGCACACGCTGGTCATTCTGCATTGAAAGGGGGCACACGCTGGTCATTCTGCATTGAAAGGGGGCACACGCTGGTCATTTTTCATTGAAGGGGGCACACGCTGGTCATTCTGCATTGAAAGGGGGCACATGCTGGTCATTCTGCATTGAAGGGGGCACATGCTGGTCATTCTGCATTGAAAGGGGGCACGCTGGTCATTCTGTATTGAAAGGGGGCACGATGATCTCACTGCATTGAAAGGGGGCACACTGGTCATTCTGTATTTAAAGGGGGCACGATGATCTTGCTGCATTGAAAGGGGGCACACGCTGGTCATTCTGCATTGAAAGGGGGCACGCTGATCTCACTGCATTGAAAGGGGGCACACGCTGGTCATTCTGCATTGAAAGGGGGCACGGTGATCTCAATGCATTGAAAGGGGGCACCCTGGTCATTCTTTATTGAAAGGGGGCACGATGATCTCACTGCATTGAAAGGGGGCACATGCTGGTCATTCTGCATTGAAAGGGGGCACGATGATCTCACTGCATTGAAAGGTGGCACACACTGGTCATTCTGTATTGAAAGGGGGCACGCTGATCTCACTGCATTGAAAGGGGGCACACGCTGGTCATTCTGCATTGAAAGGGGGCACGGTGATCTCACTGCATTGAAAGGGGGCACCCTGGTCATTCTGTATTGAAAGGGGGCACGATGATCTCACTGCATTGAAAGGGGGCACACACTGGTCATTCTGTATTGAATGGGGGCACGCTGGTCACTGTGTATTGAATGGGGGCACGCTGGTCACTGTGTATTGAATGGGGGCACACTGGTCATTGTGCATTGAATGGGGGCACACTGGTCATTTTGCATTGAAAGGGGGCACACTGGTCATTGTGCATTGAAAGGGGGAACGCTGGTCATTCTGCAGTGAATGGGGGCGCTCTGGTCATTGTGCATTGAATAGGGGCGCTCTGGTCATTGTGCATTTAAAGGGGGCACGCTGGTCATTGTGCATTGAAAGGGCGCACGCTTGTCATTGTGCATTGAATGGGGGCACGCTGGTCATTGTGCATTGAAAGGGGGCACACTGATCTCACTGCATTGAAATGAGGCACACGCTGGTCATTCTGCATTGAAAGGGGGCACACACTGGTCATTCTGCATTGAAAGGGGGCACACGCTGGTCATTCTGCATTGAAGGGGGCACACGCTGGTCATTCTGCATTGAAAGGGGGCACGCTGGTCATTCTGTATTGAAAGGGGGCACGATGATCTCACTGCATTGAAAGGGGGCACACGCTGGTCATTCTGCATTGAAGGGAGCACACGGTGGTCATTCTGCATTGAAAGGGGGCACGCTGGTCCTTCTGTATTGAAAGGTGGCACAATGATCTCACTGCATTGAAAGGGGGCACACGCTGGTCATTCTGCATTGAAAGGGGGCACACGCTGGTCATTCTGTATTGAAAGGGGGCACGATGATCTCACTGCATTGAAAGGGGGCACACTGGTCATTCTGCATTGAAAGGGGGCACGCTGGTCATTCTGCATTGAAGGGAGCACACGGTGGTCATTCTGCATTGAAAGGGGGCACGCTGGTCCTTCTGCATTGAAAGGGGGCACGCTGGTCATTGTGCATTGAAAGGGGGCACACGCTGGTCATTCTGCATTGAAAGGGGGCACACGCTGGTCATTCTGTATTGAAAGGGGGCACGATGATCTCACTGCATTGAAAGGGGGCACACTGGTCATTCTGCATTGAAAGGGGGCACGATGATTCCACTGCATTGAAAGGGGGCACACACTGGTCATTCTGCATTGAAAGGGGGCACGCTGATCTCACTGCATTGAAAGGGGGCACACGCTGGTCATTCTGCATTGAAAGGGGGCACGGTGATCTCACTGCATTGAAAGGGGGCACGCTGGTCATTCTGTATTGAAAGGGGGCACGATGATCTCACTGCATTGAAAGGGGGCACATGCTGGTCATTCTGCTTTGAAAGGGGGCACATACTGGTCATTCTGTATTGAAAAGGGGGCACGATGATCTCACTGCATTGAAAGGGGGCACGCTGGTCATTCTGCATTGAAAGGGGGCACGCTGGTCATTCTGCATTGAAAGGGGGCACGCTGGTCATTCTGCATTGAAAGGGGGCACGCTGGTCATTCTGCAATGAAAGGGGGCATGATGATCTCACTGCATTGGAAGGGGGCACGATGATCTCACTGCATTGAAAGGGGGCACATGCTGGTCATTCTGCATTGAAAGGGGGCACAATGATCTCACTGCATTGAAAGGGGGCACACACTGGTCATTCTGTATTGAAAGGGGGCACGATGATCTCACTGCATTGAAAGGGGGCACATGCTGGTCATTCTGCATTGAAAGGGGGCACGATGATCTCACTGCATTGAAAGGGGGCACACACTGGTCATTCTGTATTGAAAGGGGGCACACGCTGGTCATTTTTCATTGAAGGGGGCACACGCTGGTCATTCTGCATTGAAAGGGGGCACACGCTGGTCATTCTGCATTGAAGGGGGCACACGCTGGTCATTCTGCATTGAAAGGGGGCACGCTGGTCATTCTGTATTGAAAGGGGGCACGATGATCTCACTGCATTGAAAGGGGGCACACTGGTCATTCTGTATTGAAAGGGGGCACGATGATCTGGCTGCATTGAAAGGGGGCACACGCTGGTCATTCTGCATTGAAAGGGGGCACGCTGATCTCACTGCATTGAAAGGGGGCACACGCTGGTCATTCTGCATTGAAAGGGGGCACAGTGATCTCAATGCATTGAAAGGGGGCACCCTGGTCATTCTTTATTGAAAGGGGGCACGATGATCTCACTGCATTGAAAGGGGGCACATGCTGGTCATTCTGCATTGAAAGGGGGCACGATGATCTCACTGCATTGAAAGGTGGCACACACTGGTCATTCTGTATTGAAAGGGGGCACGATGATCTCACTGCATTGAAAGGGGGCACGCTGGTCATTCTGCATTGAAAGGGGGCACACGCTGGTCATTCTGCATTGAAAGGGGGCACACGCTGGTCATTCTGTATTAAAAGGGGGCATAATGATCTCACTGCATTGAAAGGGGGCACACTGGTCATTCTGTATTGAAAGGGGGCACAATGATCTCACTGCATTGAAAGGGGGCACACGCTGGTCATTCTGCATTGAAAGGGGGCACGCTGATCTCACTGCATTGAAAGGGGGCACACGCTGGTCATTCTGCATTGAAAGGGGGCACGGTGATCTCACTGCATTGAAAGGGGGCACGCTGGTCATTCTGTATTGAAAGGGGGCACGATGATCTCGCTGCATTGAAAGGGGGCACATGCTGGTCATTCTGCATTGAAAGGGGGCACATACTGGTCATTCTGTATTGAAAAGGGGGCACGATGATCTCACTGCATTGAAAGGGGGCACGCTGGTCATTCTGCATTGAAAGGGGGCACGCTGGTCATTCTGCATTGAAAGGGGGCACGCTGGTCATTCTGCATTGAAAGGGGGCACGCTGGTCATTCTGCATTGAAAGGGGGCATGATGATCTCACTGCATTGAAAGGGGGCACGATGATCTCACTGCATTGAAAGGGTGCACATGCTGGTCATTCTGCATTGAAAGGGGGCACAATGATCTCACTGCATTGAAAGGGGGCACACACTGGTCATTCTGTATTGAAAGGGGGCACGATGATCTCACTGCATTGAAAGGGGGCACATGCTGGTCATTCTGCATTGAAAGGGGGCACGGTGATCTCACTGCATTGAAAGGGGGCACCCTGGTCATTCTGTATTGAAAGGGGGCACGATGATCTCACTGCATTGAAAGGGGGCACACACTGGTCATTCTGTATTGAAAGGGGGCACACGCTGGTCATTCTGCATTGAAAGGGGGCACGATGATCTCATTGCATTGAAAGGGTGCACACGCTGGTCATTCTGCCTTGAAAGGGGGCACGATGATCTCATTGCATTGAAAGGGGGCACACGCTGGTCATTGTGCATTGAAAGGGGGAACGCTGGTCATTCTGCATTGAATGGGGGCACGCTGGTCATTCTGCATTGAAAGGGGGCACGCTGGTCATTCTGCATTGAAAGGGGGCACGCTGGTCACTCTGCATTGAAAGGGGGCACGCTGGTCACTCTGCATTGAAAGGGGGCACGCTGGTCACTGTGTATTGAATGGGGGCACGCTGGTCACTGTGTATTGAATGGGGACACGCTGGTCACTGTGTATTGAATGGGGGCACGCTGGTCACTGTGTATTGAATGGGGGGCACGCTGGTCACTGTGTATTGAATGGGGGCACACTGGTCATTGTGTTTTGAATGGGGGCACACTGGTCATTGTGCATTGAATGGGGGCACACTGGTCATTTTGCATTGAAAGGGGGCACACTGGTCATTCTGCATTGAAAGGGGGCACACTGGTCATTCTGCATTGAAAGGGGGCACACTCTGGTCATTCTGCATTGAAAGGGGGCACGATGATTCCACTGCATTGAAAGGGGGCACACACTGGTCATTCTGCATTGAAGGGAGCACACGGTGGTCATTCTGCATTGAAAGGGGGCACGCTGGTCCTTCTGTATTGAAAGGTGGCACAATGATCTCACTGCATTGAAAGGGGGCACACGCTGGTCACTCTGCATTGAAAGGGGGCACGCTGGTCATTGTGCATTGAAAGGGGGAACGCTGGTCATTCTGCAGTGAATGGGGGCGCTCTGGTCATTGTGCATTGAATAGGGGCGCTCTGGTCATTGTGCATTTAAAGGGGGCACGCTGGTCATTGTGCATTGAAAGGGCGCACGCTGGTCATTGTGCATTGAATGGGGGCACGCTGGTCATTGTGCATTGAATGGGGGCACACTGATCTCACTGCATTGAAAGGAGGCACACGCTGGTCATTCTGCATTGAAAGGGGGCACACACTGGTCATTCTGCATTGAAAGGGGGCACACGCTGGTCATTCTGCATTGAAGGGGGCACACGCTGGTCATTCTGCATTGAAAGGGGGCACGCTGGTCATTCTGTATTGAAAGGGGGCACGATGATCTCACTGCATTGAAAGGGGGCACACCCTGGTCATTCTGCATTGAAAGGGGGCACGATGATCTCACTGCATTGAAAGGGGGCACACTCTGGTCATTCTGTATTGAAAAGGGGGCACGATGATCTCACTGCATTGAAAGGGGGCACACGCTGGTCATTCTGCATTGAAAGGGGGCACGATGATTCCACTGCATTGAAAGGGGGCACACACTGGTCATTTTGCATTGAAGGGAGCACACGGTGGTCATTCTGCATTGAAAGGGGGCACGCTGGTCCTTCTGTATTGAAAGGTGGCACAATGATCTCACTGCATTGAAAGGGGGCACACGCTGGTCACTCTGCATTGAAAGGGGGCACGCTGGTCATTGTGCATTGAATGGGGGAACGCTGGTCATTTTGCATTGAGAGGGGGAACGCTGGTCATTTTGCATTGAGAGGGGGCACGCAGGTCATTGTGCATTGAGAGGGGGAACACGCTGGTCATTCTGCATTGAATAGGGGGAGCGCTGGTCATTGTGCATTGAATAGGGGCGCGCTGGTCATTGTGCATTGAAAGGGGGCACTCTGGTCATTGTGCATTGAAAGGGGGCACTCTGGTCATTGTGCATTGAAAGGGGGCACGCTGGTCATTGTGGATTGAAAGGGGGCACGCTGGTCATTGTGGATTGAAAGGGGGCACGCTGGTCATTGTGCATTGAATGGGGGCACGCTGGTCATTGTACATTGAATGGGGCACGCTGGTCATTGTGCATTGAAAGGGGGCACGCTGGTCTATCTGTATTGAAAGGGGGCATGCTGGTCACTCTGTATTGAAGGGGGCACACTATACCTTGATTACTGAAGGCCCCTTTCACACTTTTGTGACCTCAAAGTCGCGCACTTTTTACAGCGTTTAAATTTTTCTGTTTGCGCCCCCCCCCCCCCAAAAAGAAATTTGAGCACCAGCCGCCACTGGTAAGGAGGATCCATTGAAGTGCATTGTACTGGGGAAGGGAGGGGGGAATGTTATGTGTGAGGTCTGTTTGTATAGTAGTCAGTGTAGTGGGTGGTTAGTGGTCACTATAGTGGTCAGTGTAGTGGTCAGTGTAGTGGTCAGGGTAGTGGTCAGGGTAGTGGTCAGGGTAGTGCTTAGGGTGTCCAGTGTAGTGGTCAGGGTGGTCACTGTAGTGGTCAGGGTGGTCACTGTAGTGGTCAGTGTAGTGGTTAGGGTGGTCAGTGTAGTGGTTAGGGTGGTCACTGTATTGGTCAGTGTAGTGGTTAGGGTGGTCACTGTATTGGTCAGTGTAGTGGTTAGGTGGTCAGTGTAGTGGTTAGGGTGTTCAGTGTAGTGGTTAGCTAGGTTAGTGTAGTGGTCAGTGTAGTGGTTAGGTAGGTCAGTGTAGTGGTTAGGTAGGTGAAAGTGGGAACCAGGTAGGTCTGTGTAGTCTCCACTGTATACATGGGCAGGGCAAAGGTAGTGGAGTCAGGGGCGAGGCCAATTGGGGGAAAGGGGGGGGTGGCAAAATGAGGTTTGGCCTAGGGTGTCAAAAATCCTTGCACCAGCCCTGCACAGTACACAGGGGAAGGAACCTCCCCATTTGCGGTCTGCGTAGGAGCACCAGGTGTCACGTGACTACTCGGCACTCAGCATGACACAGACAGCATGCCAGACATCAGACGCCCCCCTCCGCTCCCCTACCATGACAAGCAAAATGGCAGGGAGGGAGGCAAGTAAGGATAGCCCTTTATTGGACAGCTGGATCTGTGAGTGCTGCGTGGGACGAGGATTGCATAGGTAGATTTCAGGAAGGATGGGAGGGTATATTGAGTAAGGGGGGGAGGTTGTAAAGGGGGCTGGGCTAGAGATATTGAGGAAGGGGGGAGATGGCAAGGGGGGGGGAAATATTGAGGAAGGGGGGAGGTTGGCATGGTCATGGGGGGGGGGGGACGCCGATACAGCTCCTCGCCAAGGGCGCTGGAGACCCCAGGTACGCCTCTGGACATCGGTCACTTACTTGGGGCACGTGGTTTCAGCAGATTGAGTAACCACTGATCCCCAGAAGCTGGAGGCTGTTACCACCTGGCCCAGGCCAAGGACTGTGACCGAACCTTCCATGGGTTTTGTTCCTATTACCGGATATTTACGCAGAACTTTGCCCAGATAGCAAAACCCCTGAATGAACTTCTGCAGAAGGAAGGAGGTGAAGAACTCCTGCAGTCAAGTTTAAAGGAATGATGTCCTATGGGGCCCAGAGGACTCTGGGAGAGAATCTATCCAAGGTCAGTGGACCCCGAAGTGCGAGCAGATCTTTGGGCATCTGAAAAAAATGTCTAACACAGGCCCCCATTCTGGCATATGCTGGTCCTGCCAAGCCATATGAGTTGCATGTAGATGCTAGCCGAGACAGTCTTGGTGGGGTACTATATCAAGAAACTGCTGGGAAGCTTCGCCCTGTGGCTTATGTGAGTCGCAGTCTGTCACCTTCTAAGAATTACCCAATACACAAGTTGGAGTTTTTGGGTCTCAAGTGGGCAGTAGTAGACAAGTTGCTTCCTTTGTGGTGAAGACGGACAATAACCCTCTGACCTATCTGTTATCTACTGTTAAACTGGATGCCACTGGGCATCGGTACTTCAAGATGCTTTGTCCAAGTTCCAATTCAGCTTGAAATACTGGCCAGGAAAAGGGAATTTGGGTACATTTGACCTCTGAGGGAATTCAAGCTGTATGTCAAGGAGTGGAGTACCGACATAGAGGAGCTACAGTATCTGAAGCTGTGGGAGTCTCCCCGGCTGGAGTGCCAAGTTGTTACTGTGATCTGACACAAGTACGAAATTAGGAGCTTCCTCAGTTGGCAAAGAAGGATTTGAGGAAGGATCTTTAGTAAAAACTGCATTGACCTCGGGAGACCACAAAATCCTATTGAATAGTCCGATTGGAGGTGCTAGAGTGGTCGATAAGGATTGGGACTGGCTGAAACTGGAAGATGGAATTGTGTATCAGACGTGTCCTGCAGAAGAAGCGGACGGAGTTTAACAGTTGTTCCTACCAGAAAAGCACCGACTGACTGTGCTGACAGCCCTCCACGATGATCATGGACACCTGGGACCAGATCGAACCTTTAAGTTGGTCAGGGATCGGTTTTATTGGCCCTTCATGAGAAAGGAAGTTGAAAGTTATTGTCATTCCGGTATCCAATGTATTCAGAGGAAGACGTTGCCCAGCAGAGCTGCCCCAATGGGCCACCTTAGAAGTCAAGGACCAATGGAGCTGGTGTGCATTGACTTTCTCTGTCTTGAACCCAGGGCCGATCCTGGGCGGGTGCGTGGGGTGCACCGCGCCCAGGCGCCGCGTGAGGGGCGCACATAATCCTGAATGATCTCCTGCAAGTTGCAGGAGTCTCTCACACAGCGAGGCTGCAGTGAGAGAATGGAGCCGCTACATCCTTTGTAGTCCCGGCTCATAGGCGGAGTGATATCAAATGCACTTTGCCTGTGAGAGGAGGAGCCGTACAGAGGAAGCAGCGGCTTTGCTCTCTACTGCAGCCACCTGCTTTCTCTGTACGGCTCTTCCTCTCACAGACGGAGTGCATTTGATATCACTCCGCCTGTGAGCCGGGACTATGGAGCAAATAAAGGCACCATTCATACAGGGACAGCCGCAGCCCCCCGGGATATCGCACAAGAGCCCAGCACCACAAAGCCAGCACCACAGAAACCAGCACCACAGAAACCAGCACCACAGAGCCCGGCACCACCGCCACCACAGAGCCTGACACCACCGCCACCACAGAGCCAACACCACTGAGCCCGGCACCACAGAGCCAGCACAACCCGGCACCACAGAGCCTGGCACCACAGAAACCGGCACCACAGAGCCCGGCACTACAGAGCCCAGCATTCCACAGAGCCCAGCATTCCACAGAGCCCAGCATTCCACAGAGACCGGCTCACCACAGAGACCACTATACCATGGAAGCCAGCATACCATAGAGACCAGCATATAATTATATACCCACACTGAAACCAGTATTACTGACAGCATTTCCCACCAACAGTACCCATCAGCAGTACCCACCATCCCCATGCTACATCCTTAGTCCCGGCTCACAGGCGGAGTGATATCAAATGCACTCCGCCTGTGAGAGGAGGAGCCGTACAGAGGAAGCAGCGGCTTTGCTCTCTACTGCAGCCACCTGCTTTCTCTGTACGGCTCCTCCTCTCACAGGCGGAGTGCATTTGATATCACTCCGCCTGTGAGCCGCGAATATGGAGGAAACAGAGGCGCCATTCTCATAGTGACAGCCGCACAGAGCCCGGCACCACAGAGCCAGCACCACAGAAACCAGCATCACAGAGTCGGCACCGCAGAAACCAGCACCACAGAGCCCGGCACCACAGAGCCAGCCAGAATACAGGACCAGAAGCCCAGCCCCAAAAACCAGGACCAGCAGCCGGGAATCAGGACCAGCAGCCAGGAATCAGGAGGACCAGCAGCCAGACCCCAGGACCAGCAGGCCAGCCCCAGCAGCCAGACCTTAGGATCAGCAGCAAAGCCCCAGAAGTCAGGCCCCAGGACCAGCAGCCAGCCCCAGTAACCATTATTTAAGGTAAGTGAAGTCTTTTAGTTTTGGGCCTGGGCATCAAAGTGCTATTAATTAATATAATATGGTTTATTTTTCTATTGTCCCGTGACACTCTAATGTAGTCTCTCATGGGGGCTGGAGGGGACTCTTTCTATCAGAGACTCTCCGATAGGCACAGAGAGGGCCTCTGTAAGATAAACCCCCCTCCAGGTCCCATTAGACTCCGTTGTAGTCTCTAATGGGGCCTGGTGGGGGGGTCTTTCTAACATAGACTTTAAAATTCACACAGAGATGACCTCTGTTCGAGAGACCCCCCTCCAGATCCCATTAACCAACCCCATTGTAGTCTCTAATGGGGCCTGGTGGGGGCTCTAACAGAGGCCCTCTCTGTGTTCCTTGGAGAGACCCCCCTCCAGGTCCCATTATGAAAAGAAGAGGAGTTAGTAAGATGACCACGCCAAAGTGGGGGCGCCATAAATATTTCTGCACCCAGGCGTCTGTTACCCTAGGCACTGCTTGGCCTCCAGAAGTTCCCATATGATGGATACATACCCATCAAGATAGCTTTTGACCTTTCCTTGGCCGGAAAGACAGACTTTTGATACGTTGGCAGTGGTCTGTCCTCGACCTCCTTGGGCAAAACAGAACTCCATGCTGATAGAGACTAACACTGACCTGGTGTGAGGATTGCTTACTCCATTAGTCATCAGGGGTTCAGCTGTTGAAGAAGTGCACCTGCAGTTAAGGCAAGCCTTTCAACGGTTGATTCAGGAACAGAAGGCCCCAAATGAAGGGGTGGGAAAACTATGGCCACTGATTACTCGGGAGCGAGTGTTGCAGCCTGGAGAGAGAACGTGTATGAAGGCTACTGTCAAGTTGTCCTGGGACCAACCGGGTCCATGTGTGATGTTGGAAGGAGATCCTCTGGGAGAAGATACGGGACTAGAACTGGTTCCGAAGATAGTACCCAACAAGATGCTGTCGAGAACAGGGGTAAGAGTCCCAGTCAATGTCACCGGGCAACCTGTCAGCCTGAAGCCTTGGATGGTGTTGGGGCGAGTAAGCGTTGCCACCCCAGTGACATTGAAGGACCTGGTCCAGAAGGATGAAGGGGATGGCCAGAGTGAAGATTCTAGAGTCCGACGCCCTGCTGTACCTTTAACCACTTCCATACAGAGCAGTTACACCCCCTTCCAATTTTCAGCTTTCAGCACTCTCACATTTTGAATGACAATTGCTCAGTCATGCTACACTGTAACCCAACAAAATTCTTATCATTTTTTTCACACAAATAGAGCTTTCTTTTGGTGGTATTTGATCACAACTGGGTTTTTTTTTGTGATATAAGCAAAAAAAGAGCAAAAATTTTGAAAAAAAAAACAACACTTTTTTTTAGATTCTATTATAACATTTTGCAAAAAATTAATTTTTTCTTCATACATTTGGGCCAAAATTTAAACTGCTACATATCGCTGGTAAAATTAACCCAAATTAGTGTATATTATTTAGGCCCCTTTCACACAGGCGGACCGTTCAGATCCGCCTGTCCGTTTTTTTGGCGGATCTGAACGGTCCCCCCATGCATCTCTATGGGGGATCGGATGTCAGCGGAGACATGTCCTACGGTCTGTTCCCATCCGATTTCCCCCATAGAGATGCATGGGGAACTGACAGCTGTGTCTCCGCACACAGCGTGGAGACACAGCTATCATCCTCCTGCTCAGCAGGGGATCGGCGGCTCGATCCCCCGCTGAGAAAAACGGAATCCGTCCGAAGGACGGATAGTGTGAAAGGGGCCTTAGTCTGTGTGAAAGTTATTGAGTCTAGAAGCTATGGTACCAATTACTGAAAATTGATCACACCTGATGAAATGTCAGGACAGTACAAATACCCCCCAAATGACCCATTTTTGTAAAGTAGACAGTCCAAAGGTATTTAGTAAGAGGCATGGTGTTCTTTGAAGTTGTAATTTTTTCCCACAATTCTTGGGAAAATGAAGAAAAACATTTTTTTTCTTTTTTTCCCCACAAAGTTGACAATTTATAAGCTATTTCTAACACATAGCATGTACACAGCAAAAATGGCACCCCAAAATACATTCTGCTACTCTTCCTAAGTATGGTGATACCACATGTGTGAGACTTACACAGCCTGGCCACAGAAAGGGACTTAACATCTAAGTAGCACCTTCAGGCGTTCTAGGAGCATAAATACACATATAACTTTCTTACTACCCATCACACTTTTGAAGGCCCTAGAGCACCAAGACAATGAAAACGCTCACAAAATGACCCCATTTTGGAAAGCAAACACTCCAACGTATATTCTATTAGGCATTATGGGTCTTTTGAACATGTCATTTTTTTCCATAAGATTTTGGAAAATGTGGGGAAAAAATTAAAACCTTTTTTTTTTTTTATTTACACAAAGTTGTAAATTTATAGGATATTCCTAACACATAGCATGTACACAGCAAAAATGACACCCCAAAATACATTCTGCCACTCCTCCTGAGTCCTGGCAATACCACATGCGTGAGACTTTTTCAAAGCCAAGCCATATAGAGGGGCCCAACATCCAAGGAGCACCATCACGCGTCCTAGGGACATAAATCACACACACAAATTCCTGACAATATATCACATTGTTGAAGGCCCCTAACACATAGCATAACACATACCAAAATACATTCTGCTGAGCAAAGGATAAACAAAAGATTACCTGTGGTTTTAGCAGTGCAGTGGTCCAGGCAGCAAGCAGGAATGTAGACAGCGACAGTGAAAGGATCGTCCAGGCAGTAGGCAGGAATACTGTCCATAGTCAGTACAGGCAGATATATTGTCAGCACAGCCAAAGCATTGGTCCAGGTAGCAGGCAGGGATATGGTCAGCAGCAGCGAAAGGATTGTCCATGCAACAGGCAGGAATACTGTCCATAATTAGTACAGGCAGCAGGCAGAGATATGGTCAGTACAGCCCAAGTATTGGTCCAGGCAACAGGCACATGTTCCATAAAAAGTCCTGGGTCAGTGCAGGCAGAGAAATTATCAGCACAGCCAAAGTATTGGTCCAGGCAGCAGGCAGGACCATCAAGCTTAGGGCCTTGCTCGTGAAAGAATGGGGACAGGGGTAGAGGCTTCTCCCACCAAAATCGCTTTGAAGCCTCCGGCAGAAACGCAGCGGATAAATAATGCAGACGGCAGGCAGAGGCATAGTCGATATACAGGCCAGGGTCGGTTCAAATGGAAGGCAGTGATATGGTTGGTTTAGGCAGCAGGAAAATATTCAGCACAGAAATTTAAAAAGGGGAAATGGTAGTCTGATTGTAATATGGGCTAAAAGTTTAGGGCAGTGTGATAGCGTCTGAAGCAATCTCCAATGCATAGGCCAGGTTGGGAGGGACATTGGGCACAATAAAAACTGGTGTCTTTCCTTATTCCTCTTTTGCTACACACCCGACACCTTTTTTGGCATCTTCTTCCAGTTTCTGATGGTGGGATATGGTCAGGGAAATGGCGCTCATGAAGTCTGCTGACACAATCGGAATGAATGCTTTCTGGGGGGGATCCTTTCTGGTAAAGCAGGGCAGTGGCAATATCTTCAATAAACTGGAGGAAGGGGATTGGTGTTTCTGTTGCTTTTTGATAGGTGACATATGCGTTGTAAATGGCCAAATGGAAAAAGTAAATTGCGACTTTTTTGTACCAAAAGAGGGACTTTCGTGTCGGGAGATAGGGCTGCAGCATTTGGTCATTTAAATCCACCCCCCCCCCCCATGTACTTATTGTACTCGTGGATACAGCCAGGCTTTCGAACAGGACTGCGTCTTATTCGAAATTCCACTGAGGTGTCATCGTGGATGGTGGACATGATGTAAACGTCCTGCTTATCCCTCCACTTCAAAGCTAACACTTCCTCATTCTTAAGGCTTGCGGATTCCCTGTTTTGTAATTTTGTGGTGACAAGATGCTGCGGGAAGCCCTTCCTGTTTTTCTTGCTGTACCGCAGGCCAAAGTTTTCTTCAGGTACAGTTGGCGGAAAAGGGGCAAATTGGTATAATAATTGTCCAAATAACGTCTGGGACAAACTCCATAAAAAGTTTTCTTGGGACTACAATTCTCCTCTCATGCCTCTGCTGAATCACGACTACTTCACCCCTGGCTCACTGGACGCTGGTTTCAAACACTGGTCCCCAAAGACTCCACTTCCGTTACACCATGTGGTTCATTCCAACGCTCTGAAACCTCTACACCTCATCCTGGGTCCCAGACCTGCCACGATCATGGATTGCTGGAGACACAGGCAACTGAATACATTTCTAGGTTCCCTACCACGTCCCTTGCGGGATTCCAAGGATCTCAATCCCATCAAGGCCATTTTCTATCCAGATGCCCCTCTTCACTCCACATCGCAGTTCTACAAAGCACTGATTTCCTTGCAAGGACAACCCTATCCGAACTTTATTCATCAATGGGAGCTGGACCTTGGCTCTCAGATTTCGGATGCTAGAAAGGACAAAGTTCTAGCCCTGGCGCACGTTTCTTCTATTTCGACCAGAGTTGCCGAGTCCAATTACAAGCTGCTCTCCAGGTGGTACTATACTCCACGGAAACTACACCATATTTCTCCGGCCATCTCCCCGTTATGTTGGAGGAGCTGCGGAGAAGTTGCTTCACATGCACACATCTGGTGGCATTGCCCAGTAATACAGCCATTCTGGTCTGAAATTCTTAGACTTATCCAAGTCATCACTGAAGAAAGTGTCCCAGCTGACACTTGAGTGGATCTTGCTGCATGGAACTACCACGCCACTCTCTAGATATAAACGTTCAGTTATACCCCATATGCTCAACGCTGCAAAAGCTCTGATACCCACTAATTGGGGCAAACCCACCTTCCCCACCGTACGACAATGGTTACTAAAAATGGATGTGACATATCAGCTGGAAGAACTTACCTTCATAGCCCCGAGACAAGTTAGACAGCTTTAATTCCACCTGGTACCCATGGTCAACCTTTAAAGCCACATCGGCTTATGTCTCTCTACTTACAGATGGCGCTCCCACTGGTACCCCACATGGCTAGTATGTATCTGTTTATTCTTTGATTTCAGTGACATGCTGGTTGCCCGCGGCCTATACACACACTCCCTCCCCCTACCTCCCCCCCCCCTTACCTCCCCCCCTTTTTTTATTTTCCCCTTTTCTATACCCCCCCTCTTTCTTCTGCTCCCCCCCGACATAGCTTCTATTTTGCTGCATATGGTTGTTGTTCCTTACATGTTAGAGCCGTGCAGGATAAGATTGTGAATACTTGAGTTCTGTTGTTTTCTTTGGCACTGTACGGCATACGTTGGTCATTTGCACTTTTTTTGTCATGACACCACTGTTTTATTATTTTATATTATGTCGGATTGTGTTGTCAATGTTCTGTTCTTTGTTCTTGCAAAACTTTTTCAATAAAAAGAAATTAAACTAAAAAAATTGTCCAAATAAAATGTGGTACCCCTTTTGCAACAGTGGGAAGGCTAGGTCCCAGACAATTTACCCACCTATTCCCATGTACGTTGGGCACTCAGGGGGCTGGAGCTGGCAGTCTCTGCCTTCTTACACGCAAAAGGCGTACACATACCCAGTGTTGCTTTCACAGAGCTTGTTAAGTTTTAAGCCCTACCTAGCCCTCTTGCTGGGAATGTACTGCTTAAATCCCAGTCGGCCTGTGAAATGGTCCAGTGATTCATCCACAGAGATGTTTTGGTCAGAGACATAAAATAAAACTTTGGGAAACCGCTTGGAAAAGAAATCAATTAGGAGGCAAATTTTATAGAGTTTATCAAAATTGGGATGATCTCGGGGAGGGCACTGCCAGTTATCGTTGAAATGCAGGAAGCGCATTAGAATGTCATAGCGGGACCTGGACATGACCGATTAATAAATTGGCATGTGGTGGATGGGTTTGGTGGACCAATTTTTCGGTGTTGACATGCAAACCTGGCTGTGCTGTCAAAGGGGGGATTGTAGCTGATCCAGAGCTAGAAGGCAGCCACAATGGGTTTGCTACGGCATCCGGAAGCTGCATTTGGAGCTCTGCTTCTTTGGGGCTGGTGTGAAATTCCAGTGCTTGTACTGGGCCTTTCCTCCTGGGGTCTAGCGCCGTTGACGTTTGCCGATTGGCCATTGGTGCTGCTGGTGTCTGCCTGGTTTTCAGTGCGTCGTCTTTTAGGCCTAACTTCTTCCTCCTCAGATTCGGTCCCCGATGTAAAGCCTTCAAAGGCCTCGGGTTCTGAACTGGTTTTCGGAATTGGATGGTGAGAGCTCCCCGCTGATCTCATCCATCAGGGTTAAAAATTTATATTCCTTTTTCGGCAGTGAAAACTTTTTTGGACTTGGACATGGTGGCTGTATAAAGGGTGACAGGTACTCCGGTACTCTGCTGGGCAGGTGACAGGCAGGTGACAGGTACTCTGGTACTGATGAGCAGGTGGAAGGTACTTGGGTACTTTGATAGGCAGGTGACAGGTACTCGGGTACTCTGATGGGCAAGTGACAGGCAGGTGATAGATACTCGGGTACTCTGATGGGCAGGCGGCAAGTACTCGGGTACTTCAGGCGGCAGGTACTCTGATGAGCAGATGGAAGGTACTCGGGTACTCTGATTGGCAGGTGGCAGGTATTCGGGTAATCCAATAGGCAGGTGGCAGGTACTCTAGTACTCTGATGGGCAGGTGACAGGCATGTGATAGGTACTCGGGTACTGATGAGCAGTTCAAGATCTGCAGCCTGGAGATCGAGTATTGTTATGAAATTTAGTAGTGCCAGGTAAACATAAGTTGGCTGACGGATGGCATTCTCAACCTTACATCATCTTCAAAAGGCTGCTTGGATTACCAGTGTATCAGATTCGTCCTGAGGGCAAGACTGGTCCATTAAAGACTTGGCATTGAAATCACCTTCTACCCATTTCGGATGCTATTCGAGTACCCACAGATCCTTGTTCGGATGTACCTCGTCCTCTTATTTTGCGATCCAAGAGTCGGCGGATGCCAGGGCGCTCTGTCCCAGAAGAGAGGGAGGAGGAGAGTGATGAAGAAAGAAAGAACTCGACTGGTTATGGGCACCTTCACAGGAAGATACCTTTAAAGTTTTCCAGCCTTCAGTGGAGGATATTCATATGTAGCCCTCACCTGTGAGATAGGGGCGCCGGTTGGAGGAAGTGAGGAGACCTACATCATCTCCTGAAAGAAGAATTGTAGCAATTAAATAAGAACCTACTGAACACTTTGAATCACCAGTGTTGAGGTGACTCCAATTCTACCTCCATTGGCTAACTCTGAACCATTCAGTACTGAAGAGAATTAGGCTTTACCATCACTGGATAATGTTGAACCACCCAGTGTTAAGAAAGTTTGGTCTTACCACCATTAAACAACAGTGAAGCTATACCTGATAGTTTGTAAGAACCACAGCCTGGGCGTAGTTTTTGGAGCCAGGGACATGAGTCTGAGTTTGCAGAGAACATGTGTTCCAGACTTTGAAGGGAGATTCATCCAACTAAGAGAATCACATATAATACCCTTGGGGAGAGCTCGGATATACTCATTTCAACTACTCAACTTTCCAGTCAAGCACTAGCCTCTCCTACTTTGGTAGAAGATGACCCTGTTCCACCATCTGACACTACTAGGTGGGCCACTAACTTATTATTGGCCTGTTGTGAGAAAGACTCCTCTTTTTCTGATACTTTGTATAGGTTATTATCTGAAAACTCTTCTGTCAGTCAGTTATTAGCTACTGTAGGTTCTGATTAGTGAAGTCATTGTTTTGATTTCCTTTCTGAATTGTTATGCAAAAAGTTTGCCTTAAGGAAAGTTCCCCTGTCTTCGGGGACCAAAGACTTTCAAGGGGGGGGGGTGTACCCGGGATCGGACTACCATTATAAATATACAGACTTATCTTTGTTGTTGGAATTGTTCCTGTGCCCCTTTAATGCTGGTTTCAGATGGGATCGTCATCTGGCAAGAAGTGGAAGATTGGCATTGTGGAAGCTGTAGTTTTTGGCAGAGAGCTGATCATTTCCTGGATTGCTGAGGAAACCATCTTCCCAGGAAGCAAAGGGGGAGTGGAGCATCATGGGAGGAGTTATAAAACTATCTGCTCTACAGTCTGAAAATCTCTTGCTCCTAGGACCCACCACATGCACATCAGCCTGCTGAGTGTAGGTCTGACAGCAGCCTGTGGCCTATTGCACGAGGCCTGACCCGCTTCAAGAACTCAGCCTTGGCAGAGCGGATGCTCATTGCTGTACTATGGATGCTTTTGCAGTGCCGCTGAGATAGAGAAAGTGGAGGTCGGTTAGACTTCCTGAGGTGGCTGAGTGCAGCCAGCTTCCAGATGCATGGGGGACCACATCGCCTGTTACACAGGGCCCCCACAGATGGACATCAGAGTCAGAGAGAGGGTGCCTGTGCTGGCCCAGACCGCAAGTATTACACCACATCTTTGCATTGAACACAGCTTGCTCATCCCCTCCCCTTTCCTGGCCTGCTGGACTGCATGGTGGGATAAGCTTCTGGTATGGATTTTTGGGGGAGCCCACGGTGTTTGTTTTTTTTTTGCATTTTTCATTGCCGGCATTCTTTTGTTTACATTTCATCTGTCAGCGGGGAACTTGTGGGATGCAGTGTCTTCTGCCACAATTAAAAAATGACTCTGCCGTACAGGGGCCCACCCATCCGGCCATGCCACTCATTCATAGTCCTCAGTGAATAGGAAACTACAAGATCTGACAGCCTTTGCGGCTGTTGGCTTGTAGTTTTCAATGAGCTACCACGGTGCTGTGAGCGCTGTGATAGTTCATTGAGTTTTCCTGTCAGAATGTATCATCTTCGTTGTACAAAGTATGAACAAGCCGATACACTTACAGGTCTGCAGGAGGCCTGCATGGCGATCAGTAGATCGCTGGTGCAATGTTGTACAGGCTCCTGCAACAAAAATAATAAATGCACATTTTTTTTACTTGCAAAAAAAATGTGCATTTATTATTTTTTTTAAAAAGAGAACTTATTCTTGAATATCCTTTCAAGATGGTATAAGGCAGCCTTTTTCAACCAGGGTGCCCAGTAGAGGTGCGCATCTTCACTGGTCTCACGATTCGATTATGATTATCCTGTCAACGATTCGATTCCACAATGCATCACGATTACTATAAAAGACAAGAGAAGGGCGCACTGACCTAGTGCAATACCATAAAACATTTATTGAAAAAATTGTTAAAACCACGTCATACATTATACTCACAAGAGTATGCTATTTAAAAGCATAAAACCAAAGGACTCGTTCGACTATCCAGAGACTGCAGGACCATATTCCTTAATTAGGACAAGCGAACTTGAAGGTATCCATAAAGATAGGGCTAACGCGTGTCGAGGGATAACCCTCTTCCTCAGAGCCATCAGATTCCATTCAATGGGCTACCCTACCGCAAAAATGCAAGGAAAGAAGTCCCCAACCCTTTTTTTAAAATCATGGTGCAGCAAAAACACACCGCTGTTTCCAATGTGTGCGGTACCATTAGGAATTAATGACACCCCTACACGTTTGCTAAAGAGCAGCTCATCAATGTGATTTTGCAAACATTCACATGCAGTAATGTGTACCAAGCCTTAGGCTGGGGTGCCTCGACACTGAAAATACTTTTTAAGAGCTCCTTGACTGGAAAAATGTTGAAAGAAAAAAAAACCCATACCTGACACCCAGCATCTGCACTGGATACATTGCGATGGAAACACATTGACGTGCATTGTCACTTCTTGCAGTGCACTTTGTATTGAATATCAATGTGCATAATAGCACACATCAATGCATTCACATGCATTTTGCTGCATTTCAATAGAAAACACATCTAGCATAAGTGTAAAAAAAATTAATTAAACTAATGATTTCTAATCTGGCTCTGAATGCAGAAAGAGTCACTAGTTATAATGGGGTTAACCCTTTTGATGGTTGCAGTTTTCGGTCTGCAATTCAGGTGCAGTAATTGTCGGTAAGTAGTGGTATTCACGGTCTGGAGGCTTCTGGAAACCAGGCTGGGAGCAATGTATTCTTTTTTTTTTAATGCCAGCACATTTAAGCAGATGAAACGGCCCTTTTATCTGAGGCACTGAACTGTGAACTTTTCACGTTTTATAGTCACTTGAGATGTTTTGCAGGTTTTATAATTATCCTGACCTTTCCTCTGAGCTTCCCGGAATTATTCCATTATTGAGAAGAAAAAGAAAATATTCAGCATGAAAAAGAATTAATGTTATTAATTCAGCCAAGCAAGCTGACCCAGAGGAAAGGGAGACGGCTTCACCCTCATAACAAGATTTGTCCACTGCGCCTAGACAGTGGTGTTTAGCAAAACCCCATCTTTTCTTACTGGGCACATCAGATACGTCATCAGCCTATACAAGTATGGAAGAGGGCAGATAATAGATAATACAGAAAGCGGATTACCTCTTTGCCCTGCTTTTATCTTCTCATACATAGCAGATTGGGCTGTTTGAAACATCCCCCAGCTGTAGGAGGCCCAATCCTAAGTCTGTCCATCTACAGCGATGCGCAACTCCACTTTATACAATGTACATGGGACAAACATACATATTACATGGGGAACAGCAAAAGTAATGGCACAAGAAGAGCATGCCCAATGCCATTGATCAGGCCATCGTTCTACAGGCTCATACAGAAGTCAGTTTCCAGCTGGGGTGGTCTAAACAAAAAATCTATGCGCCCCCATGTACTCACAGATGATAATATGGCTTCAGGATATAAATATTCAATTAATTAACAAATTGTCCCCTGTGAGAAGGGATTGGGTAACCATTAGAGATGGACTAACATCAGCCTGGGCGGTTCTCGAGCGTCAGCCGCAAATTTTCTCAAAAGTCCGCAAACCACGAGTTCGCAGCGGGCCCCATTGACTTTAATGGGAGGCGAACTTTAAAAACCTTTAGGTCATATTTGCTGCCACAAAAGACGTACTAGCTGTGCACAAATAGTCCCAGCACATTGACAATGTCATAACAGAAGTATTGCAATTGAAAAAGTTGTCCTAATTTTTTTTTTTTTTTTTCACAGCAAAATATATATATATATTTTTTCATAAATCAGCCAGAACTGACAGCAGCCGGTAAATACATGTCTAATACATATAGGGTCCATTCACACATCTGTAAAATGGGTCCGCATCCATTCCACAATTTGGCGGAACCTTTACAGACCCATTGATTTTCAATTCCAGTCTGAAAAATTAGGCATTCACAGGGTAAAGAAGTGTCGGCCAGTATTGGCCCCAAAAATTAGCCCACATGGGTTTACCTGACAGCTAAGAACATTGTATTCTGTGGCTGAAGGTACATTAGGCATTCACAGGATACAGAAGTAAGTATCGGCAAGTATTGGCCCCAAAAATCAGCCCACATGGGTTTACCTGACAGCTAAGAATGTTTATATTCTGTGGCTGAAGGTACATTAGGCATTCACAGTATACAGAAGTAAGTGTCGGCCTGTATAGGCCCTAAAAATTAGCCATTCAATAGACATGAGATGCCTTTTATGCCACTGTATTTAGCGAAGACAAGGACCAGGAATTTTTTGTGGGTGGATGGCGGTCTGACAGATATTTGTGGCCTGTCATGAGGAATTTCAATGAAACATGGTCTACTGGTCACATGTGTTGAATTCCTCAGAGATCCATGCCTCATTCATTTTTATAAATGTGAGGTAGTCTACACTGTCATGAGCTAGGTTAGTGCGCTTATCGGTCACAATCCCACCTGCTGCACTGAACGTCCTTTCGAACAGGACACTGGACGGGGGGCAAGCCAACAGTTCCATTGCAAATTGTGCAAGCTCTGGCCAGAGGTCAAGCCTGCCTACCCAGTAGTCCAGTGGTTCATCACTCCTCAGAGCATCCACATAGGCCGTTAACCTGATGTAGTCGGACACCTGTCGGAAACCTTTTTTACGCTCCAACATTTGAGCCACAGAAGCCTGCCTTTTTCCAGAACAACGTGATGACGGCATCATGGAAGGTGGAGTGTTGGACAACTGTGAGGAGACAGGAGAATAAGAGAAGGAGAAGAGGCTGGACGGTGAGAGCCTGGAGTGTGGCTTTGTGGGTTCGGACGGTGTTGCTCCCACTGGGCTCGGTGATGGGATTTCAGGTGCCTTCTTAAGGCGGTTGTCCCTAGGTGAGTGTTGGGCTGACCGCTACTTTTGCGTTGACTGCAAAGGCTGCAGATGGCAACACTGTTGTCAGCAACGGACACATTAAAAAAAGCCCACACTGCGGAGCCATGTGACGGCGTCCTGGGAGCGCCATATGTGACTGTACATGGTTGATGGCTCGCTCCTGATACATTTGCTGTCTGCTTTGTACCTCTTGTGCAATGCAAGTTCTGCCTGCCTCTCCTCCCTATCTGCCGGTCCGTCAGTTCGCCAGTTCTTCAAATATTTGGCCAGTAACTGTTGCCACTGTGTGTAGCACAGTTAACACAGCAAAAGAGGCCAAATTTTTGCAGGACTAAAATACAATCTTAGAAAAGTATACTGTTAAATAACACCTCACTTCAATCTGTGGTATTGGGGGCCCATTGGTGTATCACACCAATTCTACAAATAATTGACCAGTAACTGTTGTCACTGTGTGTAGCACAGTTTACACAGCAAGAGGCCACGTTTTTGCAGGATTAAAATACACTCTTCGAAAATTATACTGTTAAATAACACCCCACTACAATATGTGGTATTGGGGGGCCATTGGTCTATCACACCAGTTATAATACATTATAAGTGCTTTTGTCACTGTGTTTAGTATTACTGCAACAACGCTCAGTCACCACACCTGTCACAATGCTGCACAATAATACTACTAATCCACTATAATAGGTTTTCTACAAAGTATATTATACTGTGGATTACCCCCCTCCCCTGCCCCCCCCCCCCCTTTTTAGTGCTCTGCACAGCAATACCAAAAAATTTGCAGCCCTTTAAATGACTTTTGTGGACATTATCAGAGCGATTTGTGTCACTGCAGATGCCGATCTCTAACTGCCGCTAAAGCACAGACTGGATACCTGACCCTATACTGAAGAGACTGTAATAGACCTATACCGACATTGCAGCCCTTTAAATGACTTTTGTGGACATTAACAGAGCGATTTGTGTCACTGCAGATGCCAATCTCTAACTGCCCCTAAAGCACAGACTGGATATATGACCCTATACTGAAGAGACTGTAATAAACCTATACCAACATTGCAGCCCTTTAAATGACTTTTGTGGACATTACCAGAGCGATTTGTGTCACTGCAGATGCCAATTTCTAACTGCCCCTAAAGCACAGACTGGATACCTGTCCCTATACTGAAAAGAGACTGGACCTATACCGAAATACCAGCCCTGAAAAGGACTTTTGTGGACATTAACAGAGCGATTTGTGTGTGACTGCTGCCGATCTCTATTTGCCCCTAAAGCACCGACTGGATACCTGCCCCTAACCTGAGAAAATACTAGTAGACCTATACTGAAATACCAGCCCTGAAAAGGACTTTTGTGGATCTTCACAGAGCTATTTGTGTCTGGCAATCTTTCCCTCATGAGCACAGCAGACCTCTCCCTACACTGGAAAAAAGCGGAATGTGAAATGGCCGACAGCTCAGGTCTATTTATAGGGTAAGGGGCATGTCCATATGCTGAAATGTTTTAATTGGCTGTCCCGTTCCACCTGATGGCTGTGTCATGGGTCAAAGTTCTCACCAATGTAAACTAATATGGCCGCCGCGAACAACGTCATGTGTTCGCAAATTTGGCGGGTAGCGAACAAGCAAAATTTGCCACGAACCGACCGCCGGGCGAACCGCAAGGCCATCCCTAGTAACCATTAAAATGGAATCTAATAACTGCATGAATTTCTAACATGGATATATTCATTCATTCATAAAAATGAGTGTTTACTCAGGACCATGTCTCATACAGGTTCCAACGCTACATTTCAACGAATCCCCCTTGCTAAAAAAATACCATTGAGATAAGGTTGGAGAATAACATCATCTGTGCCCCCATTTACATTGGGCCAATCTGACATGCGATTTGACTTGTCAAATCGCATGCCAAATTGGAGCCTATTGCCGGCAACTTCACCATCCAAATTCCTGCAATGCCAACTTTGCAGTGCCGCCCCGTATGCCAAAAGTAGTTCCTGCACTACTATTGGCAACTTCGGGGGAGATTTCAACAGACATCTGTGCATGAACCCACACAGATGTCTCTCAAATGACCCCCAAAGTCGGGCTGAAATGCCGGTTCAAAATCGTGCGAGTTCAGCTGAACTTGCATTATTTCAAACCCGCCCTTAGTGTGAACGTGGGCTAAATGAGATTTCCCAGTTCTCGCTAATGCACTATGCCTCCTTGATCCATATAGAACATATATTGACCATAAAACGGCTTTGCAGCATTTTATTTTTAAAATGCAATTGTTGATTCATGGCGCAAGGAATCTGAACAATTCCATATAGGTGTGACAAAGATTACTTTAGGGAATTAGAGATAATTCAACGCCTTTCTAAGATGTTTGCAGACAAACTGTAAATGTGATCAGAATAAAACTATTCCATCAGATCCAGTTATGCACTTATTAGAGTGTAAGTATATTTGTACATGGGGGAGAAAACTCAGGATTTGATCAATAATTCCACACAGTGATTGGACTTTACAGTTCCTCTCCCCCCACCCCACTGTACTAATCATTCTGCTTAGTCTAATTAAGAACTGTATGATCTCTGTGTGACATCTTCTAAATGTAGCAACTGTTTAGCAGGAATACAGACTACCCCCCCCCCCCCAATGCACAAATATCAACAAATATGTTCATGGATTATACAAGAAAACCCAATAGAAATACAATCTACAGAAATATTTTAAACTGACCTGTAGCCTGTTACTGACAGATTGGGCTGGAGATTATACAGTGACATCATCCTCCTCTCCCCATCTGCAGTATGGAACCAACACTCATCACTGTCTCCTCTATCAGATTGGGGAGGGTGGGAGCTTTCATGTAATTAATACATTGCGGCCCATCATGGGCATGAGGAGAAACTGCAGAAGGTGCCAAAAACAAAGGGCGCAGCTGTTGTGCGCGTTGGCTCTTTGATTTTCGTTGTCTGAAATTTGCTTCTTACAAATGATCAGTCATCTTCCTTCCATCTGTCTTTCCATCAGTGCTTGGACCAAGGACTAGAGTACCTACAATAAAAAGTTGCATACGTGTACATTGTACATTTTATAAAAGGCATAGATGTCAACATTTAGGAGTTTTTTCTAAAGCACGTTTCAGGGGAAAAATCCTTAAACTGGGGCTTAAATGATCAGAATGCTATGGCGACCACTAATTGCTCAGGATACTTCACCAACTTATTAATCATATCTGTGACTTTATGAGAACAGCAATTGTCTATACAGAGCCATTGGTTTATTTATAGCCTAAACAAAGCATAGATTTAGAGCCATTTATTCAACTGCCCATCCAGTTTTTAGGCCAAACACAGCCTAAAATAGCTCCACATAATTGGTTTAACCTGCATCTTCACCCATCTTCAGTTCTTTTATTAATCCCCCTCCTGCCCAGAGGATACTTTTGATAATTTTAGGATCTCTAGAGTTCACAGTTGGCTAGAGTGAGAAGGGAAAAGAAACCTTGTGTGACTTTACTGCTGTCGAAGGCACTGCTGAAGAGATTTTTTTCACTTCCTGTCTGTTGAAAATGTTGTCCCCTGGACAGGAACTGAGGGGAAGTCGCTCTAGCAACATAAACAGAAGTAGACATATATATTTTTTAAGTTAAAGTGGTTGGAAAGCCACTTGGTCAGGAATATACAATACCCTCTGTTTAATAACGATATGTGCCCAACAGTACATGTTTTATGAAAAATATACCAATTTCTATTTTATTTCAGCGCACCTCCCAGCGCTCATGTGACTGCTCACTTCTCTCCTCTCCTGGGCTGACATCTACAGCGGGAGGGGCGAGAACTTCCGCTGACATCAGCTGGGAGAAGAGGGGTGAGCAGTTACGTGAGCACCGGGAGGTGCTGTGAAATAAGATAGAAATCAGCATTTTTTTTTTTTTTTAAGTAGATAGGTTACTGGTTAGGTTGACACCATGTGAACTGTAGGGACCAAAAAACTACCAAAAGTAGTTTGGGTTCCATTATAATAATAAATATAAAATTGATGTACATATATTTTACATTTATTATGACACTATTATTATAAGAGCCAAAGTACTTACAAATCGAAGCATTATTAACATATTTAGCTCCTCATAATGTGGCTGTTGTTTCCAACAGTATGGCCAACTATCCAACCTGGCTAGGTCACGTGACGTCGCCACATTGGATAGTCGGCCATACTGTTTGTTGGAAACATCAGCTACATTATGAGGAGCTACATGCATTTTTAATTTAATTTTTAATTTTTGCAAGTACTTTGGCTCTTATAAATAAACTGTGAGTAATACTGAGCAATGAAGTTCCTTCTTGTTTATCCTTACATACATTCCCTGTGAGAGCCTATATGTGGTGGATCGTGCCTGTATATTAAAGATCATTTACGCCATAACAGTGGAGAGTTGGAGTGAGACAAGTAGTTTGTCTACTCTTGAACAAGTAGTCCATCTTTTGGGGTAAGGGTCAGTGTGATACCTTCCTGTGTGGTTCTGCACTTTTTTGGACTCTTCCCTTAAAGTTGCTTTTTAGTACACAGACTTTAATGTCGTCTTAAGCGCTGCATTTGTGTGATACTATTTTTATGTTCTTTGACCAGGAGAATTGTGTTAGCAGCTTTTGACAATTTTTATTGTAATAATAATACTTGTTTATCTGTTTATTAGTGCAGGCGATTTCTTGTTTTTTTACTCTTTATGTTAAAGATGATGGATGGACAGATGAACAGAACACTCAGACATCCTGAAGTCTTTACTCCCTGTTAGAATCTCTGTAAGATCCATATGACCTGTGCTGGCAGAAAGGAATGCAGGATGTCTGTGTTCGGTCTGCTCTACAGAGAATCTTTACCACAAGTCTGAGTGTCAGAATAAAGACTGAATGGATTGAATAAACAATTTTATCTTCTTCTCTGGAGCTTCTAACCTTCCCACACTGTAGAAACCAGCTTGCTTTCTCCATGCTGGCAGTGGTGCAGGCAAACACAACTCTGTTTATCAGTTCTGGGGCTCCGATATCTTTCTGTCTCTTTAGTGGGGTACACACTAGTAGAAAATCTGCCGAAAATTCCCGTTCGAGGTAAAATCGTACGATTTTCGGCTAGTGTGTACACAACTTTCAGCAGCCGATGCCGACATTTTCAATGAAAAAAAACAGAGGGAAAACACCAAAATTGTTATCGTGCGTCCCCAGCACGACCAATTTTAGTTTAATGTGTATGGTGTACGTCTGCCAAAAATCGGATATGAAAGATCGCACATGATCTGAAGTTGCTGATGACCCCGGAAGTATAGGAACAAACGTCCCAAAAAAAAAAAAAATTGGGCGAGAAATTTCCTGAACATTATGCACTGTCAACTAAAAATGGTTATGACCGCTGAGCATGAGAGAGAAAAATCGGAGGATATTTCTTACGATTTTCGTCAAGTGTGTACGAGCCTTTACAGTCTGTCCCCCATATGCTCTCTCCTCTCCCCCTTCAATGCAGCTGCCGACAGCTCAGAAGTCAAAGAAGAGGGGCTGGAGAAGATGGCAGGTATAGTGTTTCCCATTGGCTGAGGAGGCAGCAAAGAGGCTATATATCAATCTGCCTTTGAATTCTGCCTGCTGGGTCTAACTAAAGAGCTGCTGTATCCCTCCACAAGGAAAGAAAAAAAAACACTGACATTTGCAAATACTAACGTGAATTTTGGGGGTGCTATGGGGTTGCATAAAGAATTTGAGGGTGCTTAAGCACCCCCAAGCACCCACCTGGCACCGCCCATCTTCCCCCCCGCACAAAACCCCCCAAAATCACCTCTCCCAGCACATCCGCCCCAAAATATCCCCTCCTGGAACAAATCTTACCCCCGCCACCCCCAAAATTTTGTCTCCTAGAACAAATTCAACCCATCACCCCAAAACGTTGCCTCCCAGCACAAATCCCCACCAAATTCCCCCTCCTAGCACTAATCCTCTTTCCCCCACCCTCTCAGCACAAAACTCCAAATCACCCCTCCTAGTACAGCCCCCAAATTTCCCCTTCTAGAACAAATCTTACCTCTGTCACCCCCCCCCCCCAAATTTTACTTCCCAGCACAAATCCCTATCAAATTTCCCCTCCTAGAACAAATCTTACTATTGCCACTCCCCCTATTTAGCCCCCTAACACAAAACACATATCCCCATCATCCCTTTTAGCACAAATTCACCCCAATCCTCCTAACACCCCCAAAATGTCCCCAGCCCTCCCAAATCCCTATCCTAGCACAAATCATCTCTCCCCATCCCCCAGCACAAATCACCTATACTAGAAAAAATCTTACCCCTCTCACCCCCACCCAGCATAAATCCACCCCAAGTTACCCCTCCAGCACAATAGCACAAATAGCCCCCACCCCAATCCTCCAACCTAGAAGTAATTATTTTCTCCATCCCCCTCCTAGCACAATTACTCTCATCCTTAACACAAAAATATGTATTGCTCTACCCCCCCCCCCATCCCCTATTGTGTCCCCAGTGCTCCCCTCCCTCAAATGCACAGACCTCAGATACAGCACGGTAAATGGATGTGTGATGTCCTTCCTCCTAGGCTCCTCCTCATCTTAACACTACAGCTGAGGAGGAGCATAGGGAAAGCCAATTTCTAACCCTTTCTACAGCCAGAGATAACGGAATTTTTGTAAAATCTTACCGTAAAATTCCTTTCTCTGAGTCCTCTGACAGTCGCCGCCCACTCATACAGTCTTCACCAATAGGTATTGACCTCTTATCCATAGGAGCAAGCTAGGCATAAGACTTGTTAAAAACAAAGTAAATTTACATAGACACACCTATGGGGGCTTTCCCACTGGTCCAATACCCCCCTGCTATCAGCCATCCCAACTCAGTTTGGTAGCAAGCAGTTAAAGTCCAAAGAACCCCAAATAGAGGGGCGGGGGCGGCGACTGTCAGAGGACTCAGAGAAAGGAATTTTACGGTAAGATTTTACAAAAATTCAGTTCTCTTACGTCCTCTGACAGTCGCCGCCCACTCATACAGTCTTCACCAATGGGATGTCCCAAAGCAGTGTAGACATGAGGGGTGGGAAGAAGCAACCATCAGAAAGGCAACGCAGCACCCACATCAGAGAAGGGAACCTTACATGAGCAGAAAGGTATCCTCTGGATAATAAAAAGCTCAACTGGAGCAACAACCCAGGAAAGCAAATAAAAAACAAGGGGAAAAACAACCCCAACAACCAGGGACCCGCAAAACCGGGGTCCCCTTAGGTACTGCCGCACAGAGAACTTTACGGCCAAAAGAGGTATCTGCTGATGCCAGAACATCAAGTTTGTAGAACTTTGAAAAAGTGTGCACAGATGACCAAGTCGCAGCCTTGCACACCTGGGCCACGAAGCCTGATGCAGGAAGGCCCATGACGCACTCACTACTCTGGTAGAATGCGCCTTAACAGGGAAGGGCGGAACCCGCTTCCTAATCGAATAGGCCTGTACAACCGTCTGTATGATCCATTTTGAAATGGTCGCCGCAGACACAGCCATACTCTTCCGAGGTCCCTCAGGAAGGACAAAAAGAGAATCTGACTTCCAAAAGGATTCAGTGGACAACAGGTAAACCCTGATTGCCCGGACAACATCCAAGGGAATGTAAGGCAACCTTCTTAGGATGTTTAGGATTCGCACAAAGCGAAGGCAAAACGATGTCCTCATTAAGGTGGAAATCAGACACCACTTTTGGAAGAAAGGACTGGTTTGGTCGCAAGACCACCTTATCCCTATGAACCACCAGGTAAGGGGAGCGGCAAGACAAGGCCGCTAACTCCGACACTCTACGTGCAGAAGTGATCTGACAGCGGAGGCAAAGAAATTTCCCTGATGTTTTCAAAGGGAGGACGTTGCAAAATGGACAGAACCAAGAACTAATAACGCGGATGGGTGGCCGGAGCCCCACAAGACCGCATCTTTTTTGTATTGTGGCAGCAGACACGGCGAGAAGATCCAGCTGTCACAGCAAAGATGGGGGGGGGGGGGATATGGGTGCAACATGTAACAGGTTATCAAAGGTGAACTTATCTTTTAAACCCTAGGGTGCAGTCATGGCCACTGGATTTCTCTCTCATCATATGTAGTAGTAGTCCTTTCAGGGCGCAAGATCCATGTGCTCAGCTCCCCTGGCTCCTCCCCTTCTCCCACGCTCTGTGGATCTCCTGCCATGTGCTGAGTCTGCATAATGGCCGCGGGTCCCTGATTTCCTCTGCAGGGTGAAGGACCTGCCAGAGCAGGTGTAGTGATCAATGGGGAGCCAGTCTGCCGGAGTCTCAAGGTACTGTGCATAACGCTCCTGCTGCCCGAAACTGATAGCATCCTGTAACGTCACTCCCTGACGGAGGGCTCCCCAAAAATCCCAGCTACCAGCCTCCAGTGAACTCACACACACACACACAGCCCTGACAATATGTATGCCATCCGGCATATGATGCCACCTCCTGTCATCTTCATCCCCCTTGTACCCCACAGCTTCTGTCCACCCTACCCCCTGTCATCTTTACTCCCCCCCGTACCCCGTCGGCTTCATTCCACCCTACCCCGTCATCATTACCCCCCATACCCCACTGCGGGCTTCCTTCCACCCCGTCATCTTCACCCCCCCTGTACCCTACTGCTAGATTCCTACCATCCCACCCCTGTCATCTTCATCCCCCTGTACCCCACTGCCAGCTTCCTACCACCCAATCCCATCATCTTCATCCACCCTGTACCCCACTGCTAGCTTCCTCCCACCCCTTGCCATTTTCATCCCCCCCTGTACCCCACTGCCAGCTTCCTACCAACATCCCCCCTGTCATCTTCATCTCCCTGTACCCCACTGCCAGTTTCCTACCACCTCACCCACTTAAATTTGCTGGTGCACGTCATATATGATGGACGCAGGGACAATTTATTTCTTCCAATGACAACACGGACACAAGGACAAGGTTTTTCTAGTGAAACCACCTATGCAGGGACTTTTTTTTTTTTCTTTCAGTGACACCAAGGATGCAGGGACATTCTTTTTTCCAGTGACACTGCAGGTGCATATCTGTGTTTTAAAAATGTTTAAGTTTTTTTTTTTGGTGGGTGCTGGTCTTGCCTAGGGCGCAAAATATTATGGAAGCGGCCCTGCTTACAGGACGACACTCCTAAGAGATGTGAGGCTACTTCCTACAGGAAACGCAATGAATTGACAGCCGTATATATGTCCACACCCTTCCCCTTGTCCTTCAGTTTGTAATAATGCAACTCCCGAAACCAGATTTACAAAGTGAATAGGTTTGCCATCCTGAAGGTTCCTAGAAACACTGTTATCAGTACGCCTTATGCCCCATACACACGTTCAGATAATCGGACGTCCATACTATGCAGCCTCATTAGCAGTGTCCATACTGTATATCAGCAGTGTCCATACTGTATATGCAGCCTCATCAGTGTCCATACTGTATATCAGCAGTGTCCATACTGTATATGCAGCCTCATCAGCAGTGTCCATACTGTATATCAGCAGTGTCCATACTGTATATGCAGCCTCATCAGCAGTGTCCATACTGTATATCAGCAGTGTCCATACTGTATATGCAGCCTCTCAAGAGCAGTGTCAATATATGCAGCCTCGCAAGCGCCATTGCAACTATCTGAATCTGTTTTTAAAAAAGGCCGGGAAGCAGCGCCGAGAGCAGAAGGGGCGGGCCGGCCGAGGAGAAGAAAGGACGAGCTGTCATAAGAGCAGAAGTGGGCGGGCCGGGCCGAGGAGAAGGGCGAACGAGCGAGCGCAGTCATCGGATGTCCCGCCTCCTCTGCCGAGACATGTGACGTCTGTCATAGGCGGGACTTCCGATGACTGCGCTCGCTCGTTCTCCCTTCTCCTCGGCCCGGCCCGCCCCCTTCTGCTCTTATGACAGCTCGTTCTTCCTTCTCCTCGGCCGGCACGCCCCTTCTGCTCTCGGCGCTGCTTCCTGGCCTTTTTTTTTTTTTTTTTTTTTTTAATATCGGCGTATAACACGCACTGCTGCTTTTTCCTCCATTTTTAGGAGGAAAAAGTGCGTGTTATACGCCGATAAATACGGTAGTGTTTCTGAGGTCTTTGTCGATCGATTTTTAGCGGACGCATAGTGTATTGATGAAACGATTTTCGTCCGTGAGGCTGTCGTTAGACAGAAGTTTTCCTGTTTGTCCCTTCAGATTTTTTTGGATGAACTGTCGTGATCGGCTGTCCAAAGCTGTGTACTAACGATCAGATTATCATGCGATCAGGTCGAAAGTGAGTTTTGTCGTACGATTATCGGAACGTGTGTATGGGGCATTACTGTTAGTTTTCTCCTCTCACCTTCCAGGATGGCACACCTGAGAGGTTAATCAAGTAACCGCAGGCTTACCTTTGGGTGGAACCACAGCCTGTAGCACCTTCCAGCCAAAGGCTGTCTTGCTGCGACAGTACTTCTACTCGGTAGTGCTTCAAAAAAGTGTCTTGACTGGACCAGGTGGCTGCACTGAAAATCTGTTCCAAGGAGGCTCCTGCCTTCTCAGCCCAAGATGTTGCCAAAGCTCTTGTTGAATGAACTTTAACCTTTGCTGGTGCAGGAAGGCCTGAACTCTCATAAACTAGAGTAATAGCTTGTCTTATTCACCTGGAGAATGAAGCTTTTGAAGCCTGGAGTCCCTTTCTTGGTCCAGAATATAGGATTAAAAGTTGGTTGGATCTGCTAAACTCTTTAACCCTCTGTAAATACAGTACCTGAGGCGACATCTTCACACATCCAAAACAGTGAAATCTCTTTTCTTTATAATTTTTAGGTTTGTCACAAAAAGATGGCAGGGTGATTTCCTGCTCCCTATGAAATAAAGGAAGCTACCTTATGTAGATACTTTGGGGTTTATTTACTGAAGCTGGAAAGTACAAAAATCAGGCTCGCTTCTGCATAGAAACCAATCAGCATTCATAGCCAAAGCTTCATTGACAAGCAGAGAATAGAAGCTGATTGGCTAACATGTACAGCTGCGCCAGACTTAGTAAATCTACCCCAATGGGTCTTGCCTGGGGGTGACCCTATCTGGCAGGATCAACAAAAAAGGTTCTTTCACTGGCAAAGTTTGTAGGTCTCCTAATCTTCTAGCCGTGGTGATCGCCAACAAAAAAGGCAATTTTAAATTTAGGAACTTAAAGGAAACCTCCTCTATTGGTTTGAACGGGTGTTTAGATAAAGCCTCTAACACCCTAGTTACATCCTACGGTGGAAACCTCTTCTTTGTGACAGGGGTAATGCTTTCCCTGGCCACCAAAAACCACTTAACTAAAGGTTCTTTCGCTAACCTGGCATCAAGAAAAACTGAAAATGCTGCTATTTGCACTGGAAGTGTGCTAATCGCAAACCCTTTTCTGTCCGTCCGGGAGGAACTTGATTTTTGGAAGTAGAAGTCATCTGTTTCTCTCTGCACCATGTACAAAAGGTTTTCCATATCTTAGAGTAAATTCCTCTCATTACAGGTTTCCTGGTTAGGAGAAGAGTAGCTATTACTCGGTCAGAGCAACCCTTTTGCTTAAGAATTTTGCACTCACCAGCCAGGCCATCAACTGGACGAATTCTGGCCTGGGATGTAGCACAGGACCCTGCATGAGAAGATCTGGCAGGACCAGGAGCTTCCAAAGAGACATCACAGAGAGAGTTCTCAGGGTCGCGAACCATGTGCTCCTCGGCCCCCATGACACAATCAGAAGGTGGGGTCTCGACTACTGACTGATCTTCTGCAGAACTCGCAGGATTATAAGCAGAGGGGGAAAGGCATAAGCCAAATTGAACCGCCAGACCCGAGTCAGGCATCCATGTCCTCCGACACTTTTTCCAGAGAAATCAAGAAAAATGTCTTTACTTTCTTGTTTTTGCCATTGGCATATACAGTGGATATACAGTGCCTTGCGAAAGTATTCGGCCCCCTTGAACTTTGCGACCTTTTGCCACATTTCAGGCTTCAAACATAAAGATATAAAACTGTAATTTTTTATGAAGAATCAACAACAAGTGGTACACAATCATAAAGTGGAATGAAATTTATTGGATATTTCAAACTTTTTTAAAAAATAAACTGAAAATTGGGCGTGCAAAATTATTCAGCCCCCTTAAGTTAATACTTTGTAGCGCCACCTTTTGCTGCGATTACAGCTGTAAGTCGCTTGGGGTATGCACCTGCACTATGATAGTCTCAGAGGTCCGTCTCAGAGGTCCGTTTAAAGCGCAGAGAGCATCATGAAGAACAAGGAACACACCAGGCAGGTCCGAGATACTGTAAATACAAAACAAAAAAGGGCGCACCAGCCTAGCGCATTATCCTCAGCGAGTTTATTAAATCAAAGTAATTAAAATCAGCTACTCACAAACATTTGTGTAATTCAGGCACATCAATTCCATAAAACCACCTCATAGCAGAGGTTCGATATCTCATTGGAAGCAGAGGGCTGACGCGTTTCGAGGCTATGCCTCTTCCTCAAAGCCTGGAGACCATGGTCAAATACATTGCTTCTGCACCTGCACTGCGATAGTCTCAGAGGTCCGTTTAAAGCGCAGAGAGCATCATGAAGAACAAGGAACACACCAGGCAGGTCCGAGATACTGTTGTGGAGAAGTTTAAAGCCGGCTTTGGATACAAAAAGATTTCCCAAGCTTTAAACATCCGAGGAGCACTGTGCAAGCGATAATATTGGAATGGAAGGAATATCAGACCACTGCAAATCTACGAAGACCTGGCCGTCCCTCTAAACTTTCAGCTCATACAAGGAGAAGACTGATCAGAGATGCAGCCAAGAGGCCCATGATCACTCTGGATGAACTGCAGAGATCTACAGCTGAGGTGGGAGACTCTGTCCAGTCGTATACTGCACAAATCTGGCCTTTATGGAAGAGTGGCAAGAAAGCCATTTCTTAAAGATATCTATAAAAAGTGTCGTATAAAGTTTGCCACAAGCCACCTGGGAGACACACCAAACATGTGGAAGAAGGTTCTCTGGTCAGATGAAACCAAAATCAAACTTTTTGGCAACAATGCAAAACGTTATGTTTGGCGTAAAAGCAACACAGCTCATCACCCTGAACACACCATCCCCACTGTCAAAAATGGTGGTGGCAGCATCATGGTTTGGGCCTGCTTTTCTTCAGCAGGGACCGGGAAGATGGTTAAAATTGATGGGAAGATGGATGGAGCCAACTACAGGACGATTCTGGAAGAAAACCTGATGGAGTCTGCAAAAGACCTGAGACTGGGACAGAGATTTGTCTTCCAACAAGACAATGATCCAAAACATAAAGCAAAATCTACAATGGAATGGTTCACAAATAAACATATCCAGGTGTTAGAATGGCCAAGTCAAAGTCTAGACCTGAATCCAATCGAGAATCTGTGGAAAGAACTGAAAACTGCTGTTCACAAAAGCTCTCCATACAACCTCACTGAGCTCGAGCTATTTTGCAAGGAGGAATGGGCAAAAATTTCAGTCTCTCGATGTGCAAAACTGATAGAGACATACCCCAAGCGACTTACAGCTGTAATCGCAGCAAAAGGTGGCGCTAAAAAGTATTAACTTAAGGGGACTGAATAATTTTGCACGCCCAATTTTCAGTTTTTTATTTGTTAAAAAAAGTTTGAAATATCCAATACATTTCATTCCACTTTGATTGTGTCCCACTTGTTGTTGATTCTTCACAAAAAAAATTACAGTTTTATATCTTTATGTTTGAAGCCTGAAATGTGGCAAAAGGTCAAAAAGTTCAAGGGGGCCGAATTCTTTTGCAAAGCACTGTAAAAAGACTACACACCCCTGTTAAAATGTCAGGTTTCTGTGAGGTTAAAAAATGAGACAAAGATAAATCAAGTTCAAGTCTGGGCCTGGCTGGGCCATTCCAAAACTTTAATCCTCTTCTGGTGAAACCATTCCTTTGGATGTATGCTTTGGGTCATTGTTATGCTGAAAGATTAAGTTCCTCTTCATGGTCAGCTTTCTAGAAGAAGATCTAGTGTGATGCGAGTCTCGCGCTATCCAGAGGACTAGTGAATATAAATAAACACTCCTTAAAGCTGCGTATACCCGTTCTGTTAAACCAGACAGTATATCAAATGTTAATGGAGGGGGGAGGTATCGCTCTTCAGGGAGAATAAATATAGTTACATAGTTAGTGAGGTTGAAAAAAAGACATCAGTCCATCCAGTTCAACCTATGATGCGTGTGTGTGTTTGCTTTTAACCGTACGTTGTATACCCCTGTATGTTGTGGTCTTTAAGGTGTCCATCTAATAGTTTTTTGAAACTATCAATGCTCCCTGCTGATACGACTGCTTGTGGAAGAGAATTCCACATCCTTACCGTTCTTACAGTGAAGAACCCCTTACGCACTTTAAGGTTAAACTGCCTTTCCTCTAGTTTTAGTGAGTGGCCACGTGTCTTATTGTATCTCCTTTCTCTGAATAGTTTGTTCCTTATGCTCGGGTCACCAGTACAGTATTTGTACATTGATATCATATCCCCCCTCAATCGTCTTTTCTCCAGAGAGAAAAGGTTAAGGGCTTGTAGTCTTTCCTCATAGCTGATGTACTCCATTCCCCTAATTATTTTTGTTGCCCTTCTCTGGACTTTCTCCAGTTCCAGCACATCCTTCCTGAGGACCGGTGCCCAGAACTGGACAGCATACTCCAGATGTGGCCGGACCAGAGTCTTGTAGAGTGGGAGAAAAATCACTTTATTTCTGGAGTGAATCCCCTTTTTTATACATCCCAGTATTCTGTTGGCTTTGCTTGCGGCGGCTTGGCATTGCATGCCACTGCCAAGCTTGTTGTCTACCAGTACCCCCAAGTCCTTTTCCATCCTAGACTCACCCAGAGGTTCCCCCCCTAGTGAGTAGCTTGCTTTCTGGTTTCTGGCCCCCAAGTGCATTACTTTACATTTATCAACATTAAACCTCATCTGCCATGTAGTTGCCCACCCCGTTATTTTGTTCAGGTCTGCTTGCAAGGTTTCCACATCCTGCATAGAAGATATTGGCATGCCTAGTTTAGTATCATCTGCAAATACTGAGATTGTGCTAGATATCCCCTCCTCTAGATCATTTATGAACAAATTAAACAGGATTGGTCCCAGGACAGAACCCTGGGGGACCCCACTTTCCACACCCGCCCAATCCGAGTACTCCCCATTAATCACCACCCTCTGTACTCTCCCCTGGAGCCAGTTCTCTATCCAGGTACTCACCTTCTGATCCATACCTACCTTCCTTAGTTTGTACAGTAATCGTTTGTGGGGAACGGTGTCAAAGGCCTTTGCAAAGTCCAGATACACCACATCCACAGGCTTACCTTTATCTAGGTGGCTGCTCACTTCATCATAGAAGGTTAATAGATTGGTTTGGCACGAACGATTTTTCATGAATCCATGCTGATTACTACTTATAATACCGTTTTCATTACTAAAGTCTTGTATGTGGTCCCTTAACATCCCCTCCAAAATTTTGCAGACTACAGATGTTAGGCTGACCGGCCTATAGTTACCCGGGATATATCTCGGCCCCTTCTTAAATATTGGTACCACGTTGGCTTTTTTCCAATCAGCTGGCACCATACCCGTCTGTAAACTATCCTTAACCGCTTCCATACAGAGCAGTTAGACACCCTTCCTGCCCAGACCAATTTTCAGCTTTCAGCACTCTCACACTTTGAATGACAATTGCTCAGTCATGCTACACTATAACCAAACAAAATTTTTATCATTTTTTTCACACAAATAGAGCTTTCTTTTGGTGGTATTTGATCACAACTGGGGTTTTTTTTTTTCGTGATATATGCAAAAAAAGAGCAAAAATTTTGAAAAAAAAACACTTTTTTTTAGTTTCAATTATGAAATTTTGCAAAAAATAAATTTTTCTTCATACATTTGGGCCAAAATGTATACTGCTACATGTCTCTGGTAAAATTAACCCAAATTAGTGTATATTATTTAGTCTGTGTGAAAGTTATTGAGTCTAGAAGCTATGGTACCAATTACTGAAAATTGATCACACCAGATGTACTGACTGCCTATCTCCTTTCTTAAGGCCCTGAAATGTCAGGACAGTACAAATACCGACCAAATGACCCCTTTTTGTAAAGTAGACAGTCCAAGGTATTTAGTAAGAGGCATGGTGAGTTTTTTGAAGTTGTAATTTTTTCCCACAATTCTTGGGAAAATGAAGAAAAAAATTTTTTTTTCTTTTTTTTCCCACAAAGTTGTCAATTTATAAGCTATTTCTAACACATAGCATGTACACAGCAAAAATTACACCCAAAAATACATTCTGCTACTCCTTCCGAGTATGGCGATACCACATGTGTGAGACTTTTACACAGCCTGGCCACAAAAAGAGACTCCACGTCCAAGAAGCACATTCAGGCGTTCTAGGAGCATAAATACACATAAAACTTTCTTACTACCTATCACACTTTTCAAGGCCCTAGAGCACCAATACAATGGAAAAGTCCACAAAATGACCCCATTTTGGAAAGCAAACACTCCAACGTATATTCTATGAGGCATTATGGGTCGTTTGAACATATTTTTTTCCACAGGTTTTTGGAAAATGTGGGAAAAAAATGAAAACTTTTTTTTTTACACAAAGTTGTCAATTTATAGGATATTCCTAACACATAGCATGTACACAGCAAAAATGACACCCCAAAATACATTCTGCCACTCCTCCTGAGTATGGCAATACCACATGTGTGAGACTTTTTCACAGCCTAGCCATATAGAGGGGCCGAACATCCAAGGAGCATCATCATGCATCCTAGCCACTTGCCTAGGCCTATTTTTGACATTTGGTGTTTACAAGCTAAAATCAGTTGTTTTGCTAGAAAACTGCTTAGAACCCCCAAACATTATATATTTTTTTTAAGCAGAGACCCTAGAGAATAAAATGGAGATTATTGCACTATTTTTTATCACACCGTATTTGCGTAGCGGTCTTCCAAACGCAGTTTTTTTGGAAAAAATTCACTTTTTTTAATTAAAAAATAAGAAACCAGTAAAGTTAGCCCAATTTTTTTCCATAATGTGAAAGATAATGTTACGCCGAGTAAATAGATACCCAACATGTCATGTTTCAAAATTGCGCACGCTCACGGAATGGTGACAAACTTTGGTACTTAAAAATCCCCATAGGCGACAATTTAAAAATTTCTACAGGTTGCCATCTTTGAGTTACAGAGGAGGTCTAGGGCTCAAATTATTCCCCTTGCTCTAACGATCGCGGCGATACCTCACATGTGTGGTTTGAACACCGTTTACATATGTGGGCGGGGTTTCTGTATGCATTCGCTTCTGCGCGCGAGCTAACGGGGACAGGGCGCTTTAATTTTTTTTTTTTTTTACTATTTATTATTTTTTATTTTTACACCGTTTAAAAAAAAAAAAAAATTGATCATTTTTATTTCTATTAAAAGAAATGTAAATATTCCTCGTAATAGAAATAGGCACGACAGGACCTCTTTTTTGTGAGATCTGGGGTCAAAAAGTCCTCAGATCTCACAAGTACACTAAAAGATAGAAAAAAAAAAAAAAAAATAATAATTATAATATAAAATGAAAAAAAAAAAAAAAAAAAAAGGACCTTTAAACTGGTTGCTAGGCAACAACATTTTCCGTAGCTCCGGTCCTCCAAGACCATAGAGTCAAGTGAGGGCAAGCTTGCCCTCACTCGACATCCTGTCTGTGAGGATTCGGGACCGGATCGTTTTCCCCGCTGCCGGCGGGTCCGGTAAGCGGGGAAAAGGACCGGAACGCGTCGGGAGGGGGGGGGCGCCTCTTCCGCCATCCCGGAAGGGTGATCCCACGGCGAATCCGCCGCTGGGACCACCCTTATCGGAAAGCCAACCGTCCACCGTTTAAAAAAATACCAGGGTTATGGCAGCTACTGTATATCTGCTGCCATAACACCGGTATTTAGGTTTAAACGGACGACGTATATAAACCTTTTTGGACTTGGACATGGTGGCTGTATGAAGGGTGACAGGTACTCGGGTACTTTGTTGGGCAGGTGACAGGTACTCTGGTACTGATGAGCAGGTGGCAGGTACTCGGGTACTCCGATAGGCAGGTGACAGGTACTCGGGTACTCTGATGGGCAGGTGACAGGCAGGTGATAGGTACTGATGAGTAGTACTCACTGACTGATAGGTGATAGGTGATACTGTACTGATGGGTACTGATGATCAGTACTGATACGTGATAGGTACTGATGAGTACTGATGAGTAGTGATGGGTACTGATGAGCAGGCGGCAAGTACTTGGGTACTTCAGGCGTCAGGTACTCTGATGAGCAGGTGGAAGGTACTCGGGTACTCTGATGGGTAGGTGACAGGTACTCAGGTACTCTGATGACGGGTACTCCGTTGACAGGTACTCAAAGTACCCGAGTACCTGTCATCAGAGTACCCGAGTACCTGTCATCAGAGTACCCGAGTACCCGTCATCAGAGTACCCGAGTACCTGTCATCAGAGTACCCGAGTACCTGTCATCAGAGTACCCGAGTACCCGTCATCAGAGTACCCGAGTACCTGTCATCAGAGTACCCGAGTACCTGTCAGAGTACCCGAGTACCCGTCATCAGAGTACCCGAGTACCCGTCATCAGAGTACTCGAGTACCTGTCATCAGAGTACCCGAGTACCCGTCATCAGAGTACCCGAGTACCCGTCATCAGAGTACCCGAGTACCCGTCATCAGAGTACCCGAGTACCCGTCATCAGAGTACCCGAGTACCCGAGTACCCATCATCAGAGTATCCGTCATCAGAGTACCCGAGTACCTGTCATCAGAGTACCCGAATACCTGTCACCAGCCCATCAGAGTACCCGAGTACCTGTCATCTGAGTACCTGATGACAGGTACTCGGGTACTTTGATGGGCTAGTGACAGGTGCTCTTTATTGGGGGGGGGGGCAATCAGTGTGGTTGGGGTGCACTGTAGTTGGTAACTAGCTGTTACCACACTCTCTTCCTCACACAGGATCAGTGTGTGAGGAGGAGAACACGGTGACAGCTAGTTACCGTGTTCTCTGTTGACATTTGTGACCGGCTGTGATTGGACACAGCCGGTCACGTGGTAAAGAGCCAATTTCATTGGCTCTTTACCTAGATCGGGGATCGACTCTGTCCGAGGGACGAGCCTCGTCCCCGATCGCTGCTCTGCGCGCCCCCGGGGGCGCGCATTGCAGAGAGAACGAGCGGCTCGTGCTGGAGCCGCTCATGTGATCGGCTGTGATTGACACAGCCGATCACGTGGTAAACAGCCAATTTCTATTGGCTGTTTACCTTGATCAGTGATGGGCTATGTCCGAGGGACGAGCCTCATCCCTGATCGCGCCGCTGCGCGCCGCCGGGGGCGCGCAGTAGCAGCTAGAACGGGCCGACGTCATATGACGGCGGCCCGGATCTAGACAACCACCTTGCCGACGTCATTTTACATGACTCGGTAAGGAAGTGGTTAAAGATCAAGAATAATGGTCTGGCAATCACCTGGCTGAGCTCATTAAGAACCCTCGGGTGCAAGCCATCCGGTCCCGGGGATTTATTTATGTTAAGTTTCTCTAGTTTAGCTCTAAGTCTATCTTCCGTTAGCCATGGCGGCACTTCCTGAGGTGTATTATTTAGTTCGGCCTTACAAGCTGGGTTCGTGTAGCCCCCCGATTCTTTTGTGAAGACTGAAGAGAAGAAATGATTTAACACTTCCGCCTTTTCTCTGTCCTCAGTGGCCATATTTCCTTTATCATCTTTTATGGGGCCAATGTGTTCTGGCCTCGCTTTCTTACTGTTTATATACTTAAAGAACTTCTTGGGGTTCTTTTTGCTCTCCTCCGCTATATGTCTCTCGTGTTCTATTTTAGCCGCCCTGATTTCGTCTTTACATTTTTTATTACACTCTTTGTAGTGCTTAAATGCTGCCAATGACCCCTCAGTCTTGTATTTTTTGAAGGCCTTTTCCTTAGCACTAATATGCATTTTTATGTTGGAGTTTAGCCATCCAGGGTTTATTTTTGCTCTTTTAAATTTATTTCCCTTTGGAATGCACTGGTCAATCCCCCTGTTTAGTATACTCTTGAAGCACTCCCATTTTTCCTCCGTGTTCTTTGTTCCCAGGGTTCTATCCCATTTGATATTTTCTAGCAGAGAGTGAAGTTTAGGGAAATTGGCTCTTTTGAAATTCAGTGTCCTTATATTACCCCTCTGCTTCCTATTACTGTAATTAATACTGAAACTTATTGACCTATGGTCACTGTTTCCCAAGTTGTCCCGTATTTCTATAGCTTTGGAAGGTAGAGCTCATGAACGGACGTGCGAGGTGAGAGCTCCGCCGACCCCGGACTCTATCTGCAGCAATCCTCCAGCAGGGCGCTTTCTACGGGCCTTTCTTCACCCCATCGGGTTCCATCTGACCCCCAGCAACATTTTGCGACCAAGATTTGCGAGTTTGGGGACATTCTGAAATCGCGGCCTAGTGCCTGACGCGAAGCCGCGGACTTTCCTGCCGCATAGCACGATCGCGTGCTCGGGACCAGAGGCTGGTGATGCGGCCGACAGGTGGTGCTGAGCTGTGGACTTGAGCAGCGCGGGAGCGGAGGCTGACAAGGCGAGGGAGCAGAGGCGGACAAGGAGGACGTGTGTGTGACTGAAGGAGCGAGCGAGTGAGTGTGTGTGAACACCCCCCCCCTAACAAGAGCGGCGGCGAGCGGTGCGAGAACCCCCCCCAGAGGAAAGAGCGTGGTGTGCGGGCAGCGAGCGGTGTGGTAACCCCCCCCCCCCGCAAGGGCGAGTGGGCGGCAGACAGACAGACAGAGAGAGGGCAGGGGGGCAGAGGATACGCACAATACCTGACCTGACAATTGGCAGGGAGAGGAGCTGAGGGGAGACTGATAGGCAAGTGACAGAGGAGGGAGGCAGGAGCCTAAGCAAGTGTCAGGCTTAAAAGGGACACACACAGGACTGGTCTTGAGGTTGAACACCGAGGCTCTGAGAGTACCTGGTGAGTATCTTTGCGACTGGGGAGTATCCTAGCGACTGGTGAGCATCTTGCGACTGGCGAGTGTCCTTGCGACTGGTGAGTGTCCGTGCGACTGGTGAGTGTCCGTGCGACTGGTGAGTGTCCGTGCGACTGGTGAGTATCCTTGCGACTGGTGAGCATCTTTGAGACTGGTGAGCGTCCTTGTGACTGGTGAGTGTCCTTGCCACTGGTGAGTGTCCTTGCCACTGGTGAGTGTCCTTGTGACTGGTGAGTGTCTGTGCGACTGGTGAGTGTCCGTGCGACTGGTGAGTATCCTTGCGACTGGTGAGTGTCCTTGCGACTGAGTGTGGTGCGACTGACTGGGCTGTGCAACTGAGTGTTGGGCAACTGAGAGTGATGTGCGACTGACCGGCTGTGCGATTGTGAGTGTGGTGCAACTAAATCGGGCTGTGAGACTGTGAGTGTGTGCGACAGGAGAGTTGTGCGACTGACCGGGTGGTGCGACTGGGAGTGTCGCGAGACTGACCGGGCTGTGAGATTGTGAGTGTTGTGCAACTGAGTGTCAAGTGAGTGAAGCGGAGTACCAGAGGGTGAGAAGGTAGCGTTAGGAAGCCAGGAAATAGCCACATAGGATAGACTTAAATTACTGAATCCCCATTAGATTAGATAGTAGGTACAATGCCCGGCGGGTGTGGAGATGCGACTCGTGTACATCTTGTGATACGTATGCGTTCCTCAGACATGTGTTCGAGGGCGAATACGAATGCGCAAAATGTAAGCAAGTTGCTTCCCTGGAAGCTCAGGTCCTGAATCTAGGGAAGCAGCTGGCAACACTGAGACGAATGTCCATACCGGAGGAGAGCCAGGATCGTACCAGTCAGGTGCAGGCAGGGGTCTGCACAGAGGTGGGCGGAGTATTGGAGGTGCAGGCATCAGAGCAGTTTAGAGGGGTGACAGTTAGGAGGGGTAGAAGGGAACAAGGCAAGGAGGCTGATCCTGGGCTGGAGCACCCCAATAGATACGCCCCGTTGTGTGATGTTGGGGAAACCAGTCAGGGACCAGCAGTGCTGGAGCAGAGTGACGCCCCTAGCAGCCAGGGGAAGAACTCCTCCAGTGAGGCCGGGAGAAAGGGAAAGGAAAGACAGGTGCTGGTGGTAGGGGACTCAATTATTAGAAGGACAGACAGTGTAATCTGTGACAAAGACCGTGTGTGCCGAACAGTCTGTTGTTTGCCGGGCGCTCGGGTTCGGCACATTGCGGATCGGATGGACAGATTATTGGGTGGGGCTGGGGAAGACCCAGCTGTCATGGTACACGTGGGTACCAATGACATAGGCAGAGGAAGACGGAGAGTCCTAAACGATTTCAGGGACTTAGGCGCTAAGTTGAGGACTAGGACCTCCAAGGTAGTATTTTCCGAAATACTACCTGTACCTCGAGCCACACCAGAGAGGCAGCGGGAGATTAGGGAAGTTAACGAGTGGCTGAGGAGCTGGTGTAGTAAGGAGGGTTTCGGGTTCCTGGAGAACTGGGCCGACTTCTCAGTCGGTCACCGGCTCTTTGGTAGGGACGGATTGCACCTGAATGGGGTGGGTGCAGCCGTACTGGGTGAGAGGATGGCCAAAAAGTTAGAGGGGCTTTTAAACTAGGGAATGGGGGGGGGAGAGTACAGATGTAGAATTAGCCAGTGGAAAGCAAGTTTCAGAGGGCAGAAATGGGGGCATTAGCGGTAGGGTGTTCGGAGCTCCTATACCCAGGGTGGGTATGGGGAAAATTCAAGAGAGCAGCCTAAAAACATCAAATGAGGATATTTGTAACTGATCAAAATTACGAGGCTTGTATACCAATGCCAGAAGCCTGGCCAACAAGATGGGAGAGCTGGAGCTGCTGATGTTTGAGGAGGACTTAGATTTTGTGGGGATAACTGAGACTTGGTTTGACAGCTCTCATGACTGGATGGCGACCATTCAGGGGTATTCCCTTTATCGCAGAGATAGAGAGGGTAAAAAAGGGGGAGGGGTATGTCTGTATATTAAGAACAGCATACAGGTAAATATGAGGGATGATATTAATAATGGAGCTAAGGACGAGGCAGAATCCCTATGGGTAGAGCTTCAAAGGGATGGCACGGCGGGGAAGGTAATATTGGGCGTATGCTATAGGCCCCCCAACCAGGGGGAGGAGGGTGAGGCGGACCTCCTTTTACAGATAGGATTGGCAGCAAGGATGGGAAATGTAATTATAATGGGGGACTTTAATTATCCAGATATAGACTGGGCAGAAGGAACCGCGCACTCAGCCAAGGCTAGGCAGTTCCTAAATGTTTTGCAGGACAATTTCATGGGTCAGATGGTGAATGCACCGACAAGAAACAATGCGGTACTTGACCTACTGATTACCAACGATACAGACCTGATCACGGATATAGAAATACTTTTAAGACAATCTGATAGTGGTGTTAAAACTCAAAAAATTGTGATGTGTAGATTCAAATTTAAATTCATAATAATGTGGTATATAAAAATTGTGAGTATAAAATATAGTAGTGACCTAAAATCGATACACAGACAGTAAAAGTGTATATACTTTCAATATTCACACAATATACATAAAGTGCCCACGTGCTGATATCTTCAAAAACACTTCAACTATAAAATAAACTGACGATATGTCAGATGCAGGTGAATAAAGTGACAGGTGCTTCCTCGATCTCTATAAAACAAGGAAAATCCATAAGGTGCTTATAAGTAAAAGAAAGTGCTTGAAGTGTCCAGAGAAAAGTGTCCAAATCAATTCAATTCGCCCTTATAGGCAAAAATCCTTCACTGTGTACCTCCACCTTACACCAAGTGCTAAAGGGGGTGCTCTTTATTCTTTAGACCCCCCTCGGGGTGTCCTAGCTGCTCACCTCAAAAAATTAGGGAATGCGCCTTATAATAAAATGGTACTCCTTCTCCACCTCTCCTCTTGACCACTCTGCAGTCAGGGGATGGATCTGGTCTTTTTGGATCAGGGTGAATCCACATAGGGTGCTCCACGTTATCTCAAAAAGAAGTGCTCATATAGTGCAGTATGTCTATTCAATCATTTATTAAATAAAATATGTATTGCACTCCGTTATAGACGAAAATTTGCAAGCCTTAAAATCGAGTACAGCTTTCCTGCGGACTCTAACTCCGCGTCTGACGTCACTTCCGGTATACCGCCCTACGCGTTACGCCACTTCCGGTCACGTGGCTTCTTCAGGGGATGAAGAAGCCACGTGAGTGCAATATATATTTAATAAATGATTGAATAGACATACTGCACTATATGAGCACTTCTTTTTGAGATAACGTGGAACACCCTATGTGGATTCACCCTGATCCAAAAAGACCAGATCCATCCCCTGTCTGCAGAGTGGTCAAGAGGAGAGGTGGAGAAGGAGTACCATTTTATTATAAGGCGCATTCCCTAATTTTTTGAGGTGAGCAGCTAGGACACCCCGAGGGGGTCTAAAGAATAAAGAGCACCCCCTTTAGCACTTGGTGTAAGGTGGAGGTACACAGTGAAGAATTAAGAAGGATTTTTGCCTATAAGGGCGAATTGAACTGATTTGGACACTTTTCTCTGGACACTTCAAGCACTTTCTTTTACTTATAAGCACCTTATGGATTTTCCTTGTTTTATAGAGATCGAGGAAGCACCTGTCACTTTACTCACCTGCATCTGACATATCGTCAGTTTATTTTATAGTTTTTATAGTTGAAGTTTTTTTGAAGATATCAGCTCGTGGGCACTTTATGTATATTGTGTGAATATTGAAAGTATATAAACTTTTACTGTCTGTGTATCGATTTTAGGTCACTACTATATTTTATACTCACAATTTTTATATACCCCATTATTATGAATTTAAATTTGAATCTACACATCACAATTTTTTGAGTTTTAACACCACTATCAGATTGTTTTAAAAGTTTCTAGAAGAAGCCTGAAGGTTCTCCTGACTGATACCTTTTAATAAATGAGATCCCTCTGATGCTTTGGGAGCTCTCTGTGGACCATGGCTTTTGCTGTAGGATGCAACTAAGAAAATGTCAGAAAAGACCTACTAGAACAGCTTAACTTTATTTGGAGTTAATCAGAGGCACGTTAAATGATGGCAGTTGTGTATTATTTAACGAGTATGAATGTGATTACTTAATTCTGAACATAGCTACATCCCCAATTATAAGAGGGTGTGCACACTTCTGCAACCACATCATTTTAGTTTTTTATTTTTACCCCCCCAAAAGATTTACGTTTGTTTTTTCAGTTGAGTTGTACAGTTTATAGGTCACATTAAAAGTGGAAAAAGTTCTGACATGATTTATCTTTGTCTAATTTTTTTACATCACAGAAACCTGACATTTTAACAGGGGTGTGTAGACTTTTTATAGCCGTTGTAGATCTATTTCTGGATTGCCAAAGTGCTGAACTAGAGCCTGAAATAAACTGTGTTCAGCTCCCACTCCCCCTGCCTGATTTTCTGGCAACTGAGGAAGTCCGCTTCCTGGTTGTTTGCTCCTGTTATGTGAACTGCTAATACAGAAAGTGCTTTCCCTTCAGCCCAGCCCAGGATCTCCTTGGATATGTTGAGGAGAAGTCTGGATCTGGTCCCTCATGAACGATTCAGGTATGCCACAGTGGTAGCATTGTCGGAGCTGACCTAAACCTCTTTACGCAAGATACTTCTCTCAAAGACCTTCAGGGCTTCTCCAAACACCTTGAGATCCCTGGCATTATTTGGGGCCTGAGCTATCACACTGTCCCACGGACCCTGTGCTTTGGCCTTTCACAGGCGAGCTCCCCATCCCCAGGTGCTTGTGTCTGAAGTAATCTTTAGAGGATCCCACTGAGCCCAGGGCCTGCTCTCTGAGGTTGCTGGGAATCACCCACTACTTCAGAAAAGGACTTTACCTGTGGAGTAAGGACTATGTTTTCTTTCAGAGGTTCTTTTTCGGGGAAAAAAGGAAGAATTGAAGGTCTCTTGAGTGGAGCTGGGCCCACAAGATGGCCTGGATGCTAGCCAACATCAGACCCAGAACCCTCAAGACCTCCCTTCTGGAGCATGAGTGTGCTCTTATCAGACCTTCTACTGACAGGACAGTCTTCTTCACCTTGTCCTTTGGCAGGAAGAGTTTTTGTACTTTTGTGTCCATCAGGTAACCTAGAAAGGTTTTGACCTGCACTGGCTCCAGTGAAGTTTTTTTCTGTACTCACGATCCAGCTCAAGGTCTCCAAGATGGAAATTACCTTCTCGTGTCCTGGAGGTGCAGGAAGGCTACCGCCTCAGCTAGGATCTTGGCAAAAAACCTTGGACTGGCCGCTAGACAGGATTCCTCCTTTTCCATAAGGTAGTTCGGCAGGGTCTCCTGCTGCACCTTTACCACCCCACCACACTAAGCATCCTCCTGGCTTTCAGGCTTGTTTCAGGGTCACACCATGGTTTGGGCCCAGTCCACTTCTGGTCACCTGGCTGGAAGACCCTGCTGTTGCCAAAGGGAGGCTTGGAATGCATCACTCCGCCTCAACACTGCTTTTGACCAGCGATGGCTCTCAGGAGAGGTAGGAGAGAAAGTTAAGAGCGACCTCCTTCCTACTCCTGCAAGTTAGTTCAGCGCACCCCGGCCTCCCTATGCCTGCCTCACAGGGGTACCATCTAATCCCTCCTCAACTGATTGTGTTTCCTATAGGGAGGAGCCACTCATCTCTCAAGTATGCTGTCCTGGAAGGTGAGAGGAGAAAATCTCATTTTTAGTTCCTATTAAAAAAAAGTGCCTGTCCATCATGTATATTAGCATGGTGGGGGCACAGACTATCAGATCTCCAGCCATGCTGATAACAATTTGCCTGGTATCATGTATGTGGTGCACTCTTGATTTTTGGTTCTATGTATAAAAACAAACTATTAGGCTCGTTTCACATGTGTCTGGTGCAGTTTTGTGCACGAAACAGATGCAATTCAGGTGGGAATTTATACTTGAAAGCGCACCTGAACTGGCCTAAAAAACACACAGGACTCTTTTAAAAATGGACCACGGCCGGCCCGCAGATCTGTGACCCTTCTCAATAGAAAGGCTGCCGGTTCATATGTCATGCGAATTGGATGCTGTTCAAAATGCATCCAATTCACATATATGTGAGCCGAGCCTTAAAGAAATAAAACTAAATAAGTGGCACTTATAAACCCATATGGTACTCGGGAAAATAAAGAGTAACACTTTGTCCAAAGTGGAAGCAAAAGCCAAAATCTTAAAAAAGTCTTAGAAAACAGTGGAAAGTTCTTCTCGACTATTTAAAAAGTGCTTGAGATCTCAGGAACTGATAAAATGTCCAAAATACTGATTTTCCAGTTTAAAATAAAATGAAGGGAATTGCTCCAAGATCACAGATACATGTCTGGATGTTTGCACAAACAATGAGTTAGTGAAGTTTAAAACTGATCATCTTTTAGTAAAGTTTAAATAGTTAATTTGGGCCAAGCTGGTCCAAATGAACTCTTAACTTCATTACTAGATGTGCTCTCTGTATAAACGACATGTAGCCTCAGCTACATACAGGATACAGCGCTATATCCTTGGATTGTGGGACAGGAACTTCCCATCTCGCTCCCGAGATTCAAAGCTTCCTCCGGTTGGTTGAGGCAGGGAGACAGGTCAAAAATGTCATAATATCATTACTCTGCCATTAAGAAGCTTTGTATTCATTTATAGAATACAAAGCTTCCGTGAATGGCTGAGCATTGCTCAGCCCAACTCAATTTTGTTCTAGGAGTGGGACAGGAAGCCCCCAGCCCACTGCCAAAACACTGGTGTATACTGTATGTAGCTGAGGCTACATACAGTTTATACAGTGCACACAATGAGTACATCTAGCAGTGAAGGCAATAGTTTGTTTGTACCAGCTTGGGCCAGACTAACAATTTAAACTTAACTAATAGGTGGAGATCAGCACTTAATCTATTTACAGAGCTAGACAGTCATTTTGGAATTCTCAGCTGTTACTGTAATATTTCTGTGTGTTGATCAGATTTGTTTTTGAGTCACAATTAGACAAGAACTTCCAAACACTGTTCATGCTCATTAGTTGAGCTGCAGCTCTGCCTTCCTCATCCAATGTAATTTGATTTCCACGTGTCACATATGATCTCGAAGGAACAAAAGTATTTCAAAACAGAATTTAAAAAAAAAGAAAAAAAAAAATCACAACTTTTCTGGAGTCTCACTCTAAAATGGAATGATTTTCTGCAGATGATTATTCTGATCTCCAGAGCTTGGAGGCGAAAGCACAATTTCCAGACAGACATGACACTTACTATTCCAGCAGCGAGCTCCCCTGTCTGAGACTTCACCCAAAACAAAATAAGTGATTTACTTCAACCAACCCTCAGATCAATATGTTCTCTTCAATCTGCAGGGGGCTCATTATAGTCTATGATCACCGAGCAGAGAAATGTGTGCCATAGACAGTAATGGGTTGGGTAGAGAAGCAGTAGTGTGCCACATTGATACATACAGAATAAGAACATATACTGAGAATTACACCCTGTCTACAGAGCAAGATAAGTGGCACTGTGCAGCATTCATACATACTAAACAAGATTAGATACAGAGCATGACACCCTACCCACAGAGCAAGACAAGTGGAACTGTACAAATAAAACAAAAACAGATAATGATATGTATACCTATCATATAGACCAAAATAAATGGTACTGTGTAGCATCTATACTGTGCCTTGAAAGAGTATTTATACCCCTTGAAATTTTCCACATTTGGTCATGTTACTACCAAAACCATAAATGTATTTTATTGCAATTTTATGTGATAGACCAACACCAAGTGGCACATAATTGTGAAGAGGAAGGAGAATGATAAAGGGTTTTGAAATTCTTTTTACAAATAAATATGTGAAAAGTGTGGCGTGCATTTGTATTCCCCCCGAGTCAATACTTTGTAGAACCAACTTTCGCTGCAATTACAGCTGCAAGTCTTTTTAGGTATGTCTCTACCAGCTTTGCACATCTAGAGAGTGACATTTTTCCCATTGTTCTTTGCAAAATAGCTCAAGATCTGTCAGACTGGATGGAGAGCGTCTGTGAACAGCAATTTTCAAGTCTTGCCACAGATTCTCAATTGGATTTAGGTCTGGCCTTTGACTGGACTATTCTAACACATGAATATGCTTTGATGTAAACCATGCCATTGTAGCTCTTGTCAACGAGTCTGTGGTAGTGAGCCCTTATAGATCCCCAGCTCAGGATTCCCCAGGGTGCGGAGTGTAAGCCCCAGCCTGCTTCTTCACCAGGGCCCCTGATGGTGGGGATGGACTTGCAGCAGACTGGAACCAGGTCACGGCCCCCAGGTAGGCCCAGCTGAGGATGTGGAGACCGCTGGCGTGTGCAGGGTAAACAGGAGACTATAAGGAGATCCAGGAGACAAGCCGAGGTCAGGACAGGCAGCAGACGAACATAGACGGAGAAACGAAGCCGGGTCGGTACACAGGAGATCAGATACAATAGCCAAGGGATACACGGATGGGAGCTCAGAGAACAGCGATGTTGCTCAAGCAAGGCGCAGTGCACTGAGCATGTGTATATATATAGGGAAGCATACAGGGAGGTGACCCAGGAAGTAATTGACAGGAACAGGATATAACCCACAGTGAAGCAGGCAACGCCCATAGAAGCCCAAACACCACATGTGAAGGGAGGAAAGACAGAAGCACTGCAGCAAGGAGATAAGAATATACAGACAAAACTATAGGCTAACTTTTGACAGCTCTGGCTGTATGTTTAGGGTCATTGTCCTGATGGAAGGCGAACCTCCACCCCAGTCTCAAGTCTTTTGCAGACTCTAACAGGTTTTCTTTTAAGATTGCCCTGTTTTTTGCGCCATCCATCTTCCCATCATGTCGGACCAGCTTCCCTGTCCCTGCTGAAGAAAAGCATCCCCACAACATGATGCTGCCCCCACCATGTTTCACTGTGGGGTAATGTGCAGTGCTTGTTTTCCGCCACACATAGCGTTTAGTTTTTAGGCCAAAAAGTTAAATTTTGGTCTCATCTTACCAGAGCACCTTCTTCCACAAGTTGGCTGTGTACCCCAAATGGCTTCTCCCAAGCTGCAAACAGGACTTCTTATGGCTTTCTTTTAACAATGGTTTTCTTCTTGCGACTTTTCCATAAAAGGCCAGATTTGTGGAGTGCATGACTAATGGTTGTCCTGTGGACAGATTCTCCCACCTGAGCTGTGGATTTCTGCAACTCCCTCAGAGTTACCATGGGTCTCTTGGCTGCATCTCTGATTGATGCTCTCCTTCCCTGGCCTGTCAGTTTAGGTAGATGGCCATGTCTTGGTAGGTTTGCAGTTGTGCCATACTCTTTCCATTTTTGGATGATGGATTGAACAGTGCTCTGTGAGATGTCCAAAGCTTGAGATTTTTTTGTATAACCTAACCCTGGTTTAAACTTCTCCACAAGTTTATCTCTGATCTGTCTGGTGTGTTCCTTGGCTTTCATGATGCTATTTGTTCACTAAGGTTCTCTAACAAATCTCTGAGGGCTTCCTAGAACAGCTGTTTTTATACTGAGATTAAGCCCATGTCCACATTGGTCCAATTAGGCATGCAATTTGAAATGGTCAAATTCTCATGTCAAATCGGAGCCAATTGCACTGTCCGAATCGGTGCAACGCCGACTTTGCAGTGCCGCACCGATTCCCAGAAGTAGTTTCTGTACTACTTTTGGCGTTTTGGGGGGGGGGGGCGGATATTTCCATGGACATCTGTGCAGGAACCCGCACAGATGTCTGTGAAGTTGCCCCTGAAGTCAGACTGAAATGCCGGATTAAAATCGTGCGACTTCAGCTGAACTCGCACAATTTCAAAATGGCCTCAGTGTGAGCCTGGGCTAAATTGCACAAAGGTGGACTCTATTTACTAATTAGGTGACTTCTGAGGGCAATTGGATCCACTAGATTTTAGTTAGGGGTATCAGAGTAAAGGGGGGGCTGAATACAAATATATGCCACACTTTTTAGATAGTTATTTGAAAAAAAAAAAAATTGAACCCCCCCCCCCCTTCATGACGAGGTAATTTTTTGCGATATAGAAAAAAGGGAGAAAGAACCCCCCTGATTGGACTTTAATGGTCTTTATCCTATTGGTTAATATTAATTAAAATAAATTGAAAGTAGTACAAAAAGTAAAATTGATTAATATTTTTTATTACATAAAGTACAAAAAGGTGTAAAACATACAAATAGGGGTGGCTAGCCCTAAAAAGACTACATCATAGCTGTCACTGTATACACAGACAAAATGCATATAATGTATATGGACAATTTACTCATGATACAACAAAGACCATTAAAGTCCCAGCAGGGGAGTTTCCTTCTCTCTTTTTTCTTTGTTGGTTGGTCCAGGGATGTGGGTCTTATCTGGCACTTCCTCCATTCACTAGCCGCTCCTGTTTTTCCATTTTATGCGATATGGCACTGTGCTACTTTAACAATTGAACATTTGTCTTGCAATGCTGTACACAAATAAAATGTACATCCTTTTTTCCCACAAATAGAGCTTTCTTTTGGTGGTATTTGATCACCACTGCCTTTTTTATTTTTTGTGCAACTAAGGAATACACAGACATGGGTTATGGGAAAAGATCTAAAAGGGCTGTACGGTAATAATGGTTCTAACTCATCACTGAATTCTTCTATTTCTTCATCCTCACAGACTTCACATGGACAAAAAGAGTCACAGAAAACCAAGCGAACATCACCTGGGGATGGTGTTAAGAATCACATCACGAAGTCGCACCTTTCTTCACAAGTAACCTCTCTTACCTCTAGGGGGTCTTCCACGACACAGGTCACAAGTAATGCACGTGGTGGCCCACCTGGGTAATCTAGGAAGGCTACCCCCCCCCCTACTAACACCAATACACCACGCCATGAAGGTAATCTGGACAGGGAACACACGGATAGTTTTTTAGAACTCACTTCCATCTAGTCTACACACAGGACACAATCCCCAAGGTAGAGGACCCCACAGATCCTTTTAATATCATCAACCTCTCAGACTTCACACTGGCATCAGATCAAACTCTTACTATCGAAAGGCTTGAGCTTTTTCCCCAGATACTGATATTGAGAAGTTTTAAATTGTGAAAGACTTGCAATTATTCGTTAGAAAATTGATATTAAAAAGTCTTTACACCAAACACACACCACAACACCAACCCAAAACACTCGATGACAAAGCCCTTGATGCACGAATTACACTTTTGTTAGAACAGAAGATACCGCCTTTATAGATAAAATTTACCTAGATTCCCTTCTAAATGAACATGTTGACACAACAGACAGTCTATCAGGAAATATACATTTAAAGATAAAAAATCTGACAAGTTCCCTTCCCCAAACCTAAATTCTAACCTGGGAACATTTCCTGCAAAGACGACTCAGGAAATTCAAAAACCTAAAAATTGTCATCATCGTCAACCAACAATTTGTCTATATCAGAAAAACAAGCCTTAGAAACCCTCATCAACCAATGCCAACTAACCATTAAGTAAAGGAGGTAATATTGTAATTATGAACAATACTTAATATAAGAATATGTGCTTTAAAATTCCTCAAAATAAGGGTATAGACCCACCACAAGGTCTACAATTGAAAAATTCAAATCAAGAATTTTATCTATTGATAGACAATGCGTATTTGAACAACATTTTAAATAAACAAAGTTTGAAATTAATTCACACAAGTTATCCAAAGATACCCACTTTTTATAGTTTACCAAAGATCCACAAAGATACAACCCCCCCTCCCCCAAGGTAGACTAATCGTTTTCTGGAAGGGGGATCATTACAGAAAATCTTAGCAAATTTTTTGATGACCAATTACGACCCTTTTTTATGAACCTTCCATCGTACATCTGAGACACGATACACCTACTACAAATTCTCGAGAGACTCTACATACCACCAGACGCCTTGTTGGTGGCGGTGGATGTGCAAGCTCTTTACAGCTCCATCCCACACCAACAGGGTGTCTTGGTGATCAGACATGTGCTTTCCCAGTCCCATGGTCTCCATTAATTTATATTGTTAGCCTTGGAATGTATTCTCACTCGCAATGCATTTTCATTTGATGGCTTCCCCTTCCTCCAGGTGCAGGGCATGGTGATGGGGACATGCTGTGCCTCATCCTATGCCAATTTGTACTTGGGGGAATGGGAGCGGTCTTTCTTGGCAGACAATGAAGTAACCTCCATGACTGACAACATCCTGACCTGGCACCATTACATTGACAATATTTTCATCGTCTGGAAAGGACCGATCGAGTCGTTAAATAGTTGTATCACAGCCATGAACAAAAATTTATTTAACTTGAACTTTACAATGTCTTGCGACCCAACCACCATTAATTTCCTTGATGTCACCATCAACAAGGAACTAAATGGGAAACTCACCAATACACAGTACCGTAAAAAACAACGGTTGATAACACAATACTACATGCTACCAGCTCACATCCCCAACCATTAATTAAATCCATCCCATTCAGCGAATATCTTTGTATTCATTGGAACGGTTCAGATGATCATACATTTAAAATGGAAGCGCCCTCCGATTCTTTTGAACATAGAAGTTTCCGCTGACCCCTCTGACAGACTCTGGCGGCTGTCTCATTACTGTATCTCGGATGCTGAGGTGGACCCTCTTGTTGGACCCCAGTTGGCTACCTACTGGGAGGTCAACCCTGGCACGGCCTCAGTGGTGGCGGTGTGGGATGCCTTTAAGGCCTGCTCTAGAGGGCATTACCAGACTATTATAGGGCAGGTTAGACGACGTAGGAAGGCTGACTTGACCCAAAAGGAATGGGAGGCCAAGACCCTGGAACTCTTGTATACCCGCACTGGTGACCCTGCCCAGTATGTCCAACTTTAGTCTCTGACTGGTGACGTCCTGGGGCTGCGGACTGCCCTGACCCAGAAAAAACTGCTCCATCAGTCCCAACGCATCTTTGAACAGGGTGAACGGAACGGCAAACAACTAGCGTGGTTGTCCAGGGAGCAATCTGCTGGATATAGTATATCACATATTGTCGACCATGTGGGAACTAGTCACTCTGCCCCGACTGCTATTAATCGATGTTTCGCTGACTATTATAAGGCACTCTACGAATCCCGAGTTGATTATACTGATGAGGAACTGGATAATTACTTCTTGGATGTGGATTTCCCGGTCCTGACCAATGGTTATCGTACCACATTGGACGCTCCTATCACCCTGCTGGAGCTCCGGCGGGCGGTGGCCTCGTTACAACCTGGGAAAACTCCGGGACCGGATGGGATCCCGGTTGAATTTTAAAAAGTGCATATTGACCTACTGGGTCAGCACCTCCATGCCACCCTGACTGGGTCCCTGACAGAAGGTACTCTTCCCCAGACTATGAGCGAGGCAGTTATTGTGGTGATCCCTAAACTGGGTAAAGACCCCTCTCTATGTTCCTCCTACCGGCCTATCTCCCTGCTCAATGTCGATGGGAAAATTCTTTCTATAATCCTAGCCAACCGACTTAATTCTGTCCTAGCGGCCTTGATCCACCCAAACTGGTTTTATTCCCGGCAGAGGCACAGACACGAACCTTAGGAGGTTATACACTCATTTGGCATTGGCGTCGGAGGAGCGGGCAGGAGTGGTGGCCTCCCTCGACGCCGAGAAAACATTTGATTCTGTGGAATGGCCCTTCCTCTGGCAGGTCCTTGACTGCTTCGGGTGTGGTCCCAAGTTCATCTCGGGGATCAAGTTGCTATATGGTAGGCCGGTTGCGAGAGTTGGTACCAACTCGACCCTTTCTGCTTGGTTCCCCTTGACTAGGGGCACCCGACAGGGCTGCCCGTTGTTGTCCCCGGCCCTGTTTGCCCTAGCCCTGGAACCGCTTGCGATCCTGCTGCGGGCGGACCCTGGGGTGCGGGGGGGATTAGGGTGGGGGTGGTAGAAGACAAATTATCCCTGTACGCGGACGACTCATTGCTATATCTCGCCGACGCCTCCTCCTCCCTTCGTACCGCCGTAACGTTATTTGATTCCTTTGGTAAATTCTCAGGCGTTCGTATCAACTGGTCCAAGTCGGTCCTGTTCCCTCTACACCCGTCGGTCCCCCTTACTGATACGCAGACCCCCCTTCGTGAGGTCCAGGGCCTGACGTATCTTGGTGTCGCGGTGAGCAATGTCTTGGAACATTACCAGAAGAATAACATTGACCCCTTGTTACTCCAGTTGAATAGGCGATGCGCGACCTGGTACACCCTCCCTCTTTCACCGGTAGGAAGGATTAATTTGCTCAAAATGGTCTATTTGCACAACTTTATATACTTTTTTTCCGAATTCCCCTACTGATATCCCTAAATCCTTCTCTAAATTGGATAATACAGTGTCATCTTTTGTTGGGGCCGGACGAACTCCCCGGGTGTCTAGGCGGACGCTCCACCTCCCCCTGTCTGGAGGGGGACTGGTGCTCCCAAACTTCCAGATCTACTTTTGGGCGGCTGTGCTGGTGACAGTCCGATGGTGGTTTTCCCAGCTCAAACATAATTTGGCAGTTACGCTTGAGGCGGCTATTCTGGGCTCATATGCGGCGTTGAATAACCTCGTCTTCAGGGGGGAGCGTGCTCACCCCCAGATCACGACCCCGATGCGGACGGTGATACGGGTCTGGGCTCGGGCCTGAGCGATTTACAGTCAACCTTTGCACATTGACCGTGGAGTGCATGACGCTATGCGCTTCAGAGTCAGTAGGTCCCATTGGCTGTATCCCACGCATGCTTACTGACTGGGTCACACGGTGCATTGCGGGCGTCCGGTGCCATATTTGGAGTCGGCAAGCTGTCGGCACACTTGCAAACGACACTTGAGCCTACACAGCATAGAACATCGTCCGTTTAAAAAGAAGGTAAGCTTGGACAAACCTTTACATGTCTGGGGTTCACTGCAGAAAAGTGTCTTCCTTCCTGGAAATACTTTATTTAATGCCATTCAGAATACATCTAATGGATACTAACCCCCACTCCTATGTAATTATTATAGAGATAGGAGGATTTGGGGGACACCTTGAAAATTTGGAAACTGCATTATTTATTCAAAATAATTAACACTGTGAACACTCTCTGATCCTACCATACAGATACTCCTTGACCTTATTTTGTTTTTCAAACTTATAATTGCACTTCACAACATAGGGACCTTATGGTCTTGTTATATACAAATGGTCGCCCATCAATACAGCACTCCTAATGTAATATAATGTAAATATATTTATCCACACTCCTTAAACGTCTGGTCTACAACTGACCACCTTGCCGAGAATAGCCTTCTTGATCCCCTTCAGTCTGGATTTCGGCCTCAAAACTCCACAGAAACTGCTCTCCTAAAACTAGCAAATGATCTACCTATGGCCAAAACCAATGGACACTATTCTGTACTCCTACTCCTGGACCTTTCTGCTGCCTTTGATACGGTTAACCACCCCCCTCCACCTCAAAAAACTCCACGCCTTTGGTCTTCGTGACTGCACTCTTCACTGGTTCTCTTCAGAGTTGTATAAAGTACTCGAAACCCATACTTGAGTAAAAGTACAAGTGCTCGATCAAAAAGTGACTTGAGTAGAAGTGGAAGTGCTCAATCAAAAAGTGACTTGAGTAGAAGTACTAAAGTATTCAACATTTTTTGTTCTTAAGTATTGCAAGTAGTTTTTTTAAAAATAATTGCTACTCAAGTACTGAAAGTAAAAGTACAAGTACTGTGTTATGTAGTTATTAAAGAAAGAAGTCAAAATTTTGAACATCATATTGTTTTTTATTATTTCAAATGCAGCTTTTTATACATACAGTAGCTTTTATTTTCGTATGCGCGGATAATGCACATGTTTTGAGCTTCATGAAACCTGCCATCTACTGTTCTGGCAGTGGTAATTTTTATAATTGTAACGAGTAACTATGCAGCGCAAAAAAAAAAATATATCGGAGTAGAAGTATTGAAATCATTGAAAAAATGTAGCGAAGTAAAAGTGGAAGTAGGAGAAAAAAATTCTACTCTAGGAAAGTACAGATACCGCCTTTCGGTACATAAGTACAGTAGTGAAGTAGTTCTACTTAGTTACTATACATCTCTGGTTCTCTTCCTACTTATCCAGCCACACCTTTAGCATTACTTATAATTCTACTTCCTCCTCTCCCTTTCTCTGTTGGGGTCCCCCAAGGTTCTGTTCTATTTTCAATCTACACCTCCTCTCTGGGTCTTTCTCCCACTTCGCCAGCATTCCTAGTGGGTGAGGTTTCAAGTGCATCTGTAGCAATTGAGCATAGCACTGTGAAATAAATCCCTTAAACACAGTGGCGGCTGGTGCTCAAATTTTTTGGGGGGGCACAAACAGAAAAATGTAATAGGCATTGCTTTGTGGCAAAAAACGCTGTAAAAAATTGCATGACTTTGAGGTCACAAAAGTGTGAAAGGGGCCTTTAATAATTAAGGTATAGTGTGCCCCCTTTCAATGCAGAGTGACCAGCGTGCCCCCTTTCGATGCACAGTGACCAGCGTGCCCCCTTTCGATGCACAGTGACCAGCGTGCCCCCTTTCGATGCACAGTGACCAGCGTGCCCCCTTTCGATGCACAGTGACCAGCGTGCCCCCTTTCAATGCACAGTGACCAGCGTGCCCCCTTTCAATGCACAGTGACCAGCGTGCCCCCTTTCAATGCAGAGACCTGCATACATGCCCCCTTTCAATGCAGAGACCTGCATACATGCCCCCTTTCAATGCAGAGACCTGCGTACATGCCCCCTTCAATGCAGAGACCAGCGTACATGCCCCTTCAATGCAGTGACCAGCGTACATGCCCCCTTCAATGCAGTGACCAGCGTACATGCCCCATTCAATGCAGAGATCAGCGTGCGTGCCCCCTTCAATGCAGTGACCAGCGTACATGCCCCTTCAATGCAGTGACCAGCGTACATGCCCCCTTCAATGCAGTGACCAGCGTACATGCCCCATTCAATGCAGAGATCAGCGTGCGTGCCCCCTTCAATGCAGTGACCAGCGTACATGTCCCCTTCAATGCAGTGACCAGCGTACATGACCCCTTCAATGCAGAGATCAGCGTGCATGCCCCCTTCAATGCAGTAAACAGCGTACATGCCCCCTTCAATGCAGAGATCAGCGTGCGTGCCCCCTTCAATGCAGTGAACAGCGTACATGCCCCCTTCAATGCAGAGATCAGCGTACATGCCCCCTTCAATGCAGAGATCAGCGTGCGTGCCCCCTTCAATGCAATGAACATTGTGCCGTGCCCCCATCAATGCAGAGTTTAGCGTGTGTGCCCCTTCAATGCAGTGTGGGCCCCCCGCCCCCCGAGAGCAGTGCACTTACCTGGAGCAGCCCGGCGGCGACGGCTTCTCTCGTCTTCAGTCCCGGACTCCCGTGGACGGCTTCTTCTCACTCCGGCGGCGCATCTTCTCTGGTCCTCCCGCTCTCCCGCCGCCTCCTCCACGGCCAATGGCATGGGGTTTGCCATGCGGCCAATCAGGAAGCCGGTATTAGACCGGCTTCCTGATTGGCCAGGAGGAGGATCGGTGTGACAATAGCAAATTTTCATTCGCTATTGTCACACAATGGGTGGGCTCTGGGCACACTGCTCTGCGCCCCGGGACCACCCTTTGCATCACCCTATTAGAGCCTCTGGCTCTAATCAGGTAAAAAAAATAAAAAAAAAAAAAAAACATTAAGCTCCATGCGTCCGGCGCCCTGCATGCAGATTAGGGGGCCGGACGCATGGATGGGGGGGGCGGCGCCCCTGCGCCCTCAATACACCAGCCGCCACTGCTTAGACACCGTAGTATCTCTAACCATGTCAAAGATTGGAACCTGGGACAACACCCATTCAGAGGATGCACTTTGGGCCTTAACCGCATGTCTAAGCTGTAGTTATAGAAAGTACATGGAAGAAGGAAGATTGTACTTAGCCTGTAACTCTGTAAACATCAGTAATATCCCATTAAGAAAAATATGTTTAAGGTGGATCACCCCATACACTTTCCATCGGGCCCCAGATTGTAATTTAGCAATTTCTAGGTAAGTATTTTTTAGCTAAATAAGACTATACTCAGTAAAACCCTCCGCCCCTGTAGGTATTTAGTTTTGTTCCACACCTTTTGGATAAGATTGTAGGTAGGGTAAGGCTTATGTGGTTTTCCAAATGCTTGTGCCTCCAAAGGGGTCCCTCGCGAGTCATGCTTCTCATTATCCCCAGGGACTGGCTGGTGGACACACTGTCTAGATCGTCCCAATTCCCCATAGCCCCTAATAGGTGTTGCATTTGAGCAGCTAAGTAATATAACCATGGGTTAGATAGAGCTAGTCCCCCCCTCGTCTTTGGGCCTCTGCAGATATTCAAGTTTAATCCTAGGAGTCCCGTTTTTCCAAATCAGTGTGCGGAAGATAGAGTTAATTAATCTAAAAGTTTTTAGGGAAATCATCATAGGAGTTATGTAACAAGTACAATAATTGTGGCATGAGTATCATTTTAATCAAATTCACCCTACCCGCTACTGACCAGAATAAAAGAGTTCCATGTTTTTATCCGCTCCCTAAACCGCTGAAGAAGAGGAGAAATATTCAATCTGCAAAAATCACGTACCAAGGGGGATATCAGCACACCAAGGTATTTAAATTGGATGGTGACGGGAACGGGCACGATGGCACCACCTGTTAAGACCCATCCCCATCGAGGAGCATCAGTGCAGATTTAGACCAATTTATCAATAGCCCAGAGTATTTCCCAAATTCCTCTATCGTAGCCATGGCTGCCCTAAGGGAAGCATCCGTGTCCCCTAGCAAGAGCAAAGTGTCATCAGCATAGAGCATCACCTTTTCATGAATATTCCCATATCGAAAACCCTATATATCCAGATGGGACCTTATCCGAATCGCCAGGGGTTCAATAGCCAAGGCGAAGAGAAGGGGGGACAAAGGGCACCCCTGCCTGGTTCGCCTACCCAAATCAAAATCGTGTGAGATATGGGCAAAATTCCAGATAGCAGCCTGCGGTCTAGCATAAAGAAGTTTTACCCAGAAGATATATACTGGGCCAAACCCAAATTTCACCATAACTTCCCACAATTAGGTCCAGTCCACACTTTCAAACGCCTTAGCCGCATCAAGAGACAGCAGCGCCCTGGAACCCAGATTGTCCACCCGGGATTGCATATTCAGGAACAATCTCCAAAGATTAATTGCAGTGGATTTTTGGGGCATGAACCCTGCCTGATCAAAATGTATTAAGGACGTGATCACACCATTCAGTCTGAGTGCCAGGACCTTTGCCAAGATTTTTTCATCACACAGTAATAAGGAAATTGGTCTGTATGACCCAGGATCAACTGGATCCTTACCCGGTTTTAGGAGTAAAACCACATTTTCCCTATACATAGAAGGAGGTAGAGCACCTGTCTCCAGGGACTCATTGAAAACCTGCAGTAACCTAGGAGTATCACCTGAGCATGTTGTTTATATACTTCTATAGGGATACCATCTTCCCCCGTTGCCTTACAATTTGGGAATGAGCCAACCGCCTCCTGCAATTCCTCCAAAGTGAGTGGTGCGTACAGACTCTTATCTCTGTATGTCAGTCAAAGTGGGGAAAGTAAGGTGTAGTAGGTACTGTTCCAACTCATCTGGCAAATATGCAGTCTTTAGGTAAATACAAGGTTTCATAGAAGCCGGCCAACTCTCCCATGATTTCCTCAGGCGTCCTAACCAAGGACCCCATCCGAGACTTAATTGGCCCGATAATGGGGGGGAGCGTTGTTGAGTGGAAGCTATCCTTGCCAAAAGATGGCCAGTGTTTTCCCATTCCTCAAAGAACGCCTGCTTGGAGAAGAACCGCTTTTTCCTCGGGCCTTCGAGGTCAGCATGTGCTCATAAGCAGACTGACCTCCTGCCAAACCTCTCTAGCCGAGTCAGAAGGGTCAGAAACATAGCGCTGGTCCAGATCCCGCACCCTAGTCTCCACTTCAGCAACTAAAGCAGTGGAGGACTTCTTTACCTAGGATATTTCGGCAATCAATATACCACGTAAATACGCCTTGAAGGCCTCCCACCGAATTACCCCAGAGTCAGAAGGATCCTGGAATGAGTAAAAGTCACTTATATTTGTGGAAAAAGTGGATGGGATTCGAAGAGCTTCAACCAAAAAGCATTACATTTCCAGGGGGCTCTACTCAGAGTAGCCCTAGGAGCCACCAGCAGGTGCACCAATAGAGGGGAGTGATCCGATACACTACGAGGCCTATAAGTGACCTTGAATTCCCCAACATGGGGAAGCAAGGACAGGGTGCTCATTCCAAGATCTATTATGGACAAGGTACCGTACATCTTAGAGAAACAGGAAAATTGCTTAATCCCTGGATTCCTAACTCTCCAGACATGCACCCAACCCACCTCACGAGCCAACGCCACCAAGGGAGTACCCCTGGAAGGCAAGACACGAGGGACCAGATGTCTATCCAGAGGGGGACCACACAACAGTTAAAATCCCCAACCACCAGCAGCGGGACATCTGGCCTTGCGTCCATAAAGGCGACCAGAAGCCGGAGTACCGCCAGAGAAAATGGAGGAAGGAGACACACACAAGCCAAAATACATTTTAAACAGCCAATGCAACAATAAATAAAAACATAGGGAACCTCCGAAGGGTGTACAAAGCTTATAACTATTGTTTGAACACTGTAACATCCACTACTGGATCATTTTCTACCTTGTTGTTATTTTCTTATATCACAATTTGTTGATGTGATTTTCTGTTTTTCATTTGTATTGAAATTCAATAAAAATTATTGATAGAAAAAAAAAAAAAAAACATTTGGACCCTCCTTGTCTATTTCACTGTCCAGTTCGTGGAAATCCAGGGCAGTGTGAGCCAGAACGCTGACCCCCCTAGAAAAGGAAGTATGGGTTGAATGGTAAGCCTTTACCCACCCATCTGTAGTCCAGGAAGCCCAACACACCAGGGGTGAGGTGTGTCTCCTAATGCCACTTCAGAGGGGAGTGAAGGCCCTAACATTCCACGAGATTACTGGAACTTGAGCCATGGAAGTAAGATAGTCAATATTTGTAGCGGGAGAACCTGGGCTAGTTCAGCAGCACAAGGATCCCCAGTATGGGTAATATGCAAGGAGCCCAGCCGAGGGGTGAGAGCAACCATCATGCATTTGGGGAGAGAAGTAGCACACTTGTAATGGCAAGATAGGACCATGAGGCTTAACTACGCCAATGTCAACTCCAGTATTGCAGGAACAACAGATTCTTAGCGCTAAAACCATATCAGGAAACAAAAACCAAGGTTCAACCCCAGTGAACGTGGGGGAGCTTGCCAACTGGGCAGCTCTGAAATTAGTAGCATTTGCCAAACTCGTACAAGCCATCAAGGGGCGGTATAGACACCACCAACAGTAGGCAATATAGCATTAATAGCTCACATCTTCACTTGCAATATATTGTCCCCCAGCCAGAGACGTGTAGAAATGTAGTAAGACATAAGCATGAACCAGTCAGATCATAAAGGCACATAGTAGCAGAGCAGGAAATTCACCATGAGAGGCAACATGTACCAATCAGTCCCCCTCCACTTCTCCTATCCGCCGAAGGAATTGTTCAATCCGATCCAACCATGTGGCAGCATCGCGGGATGACTCAAAGAATTGCACTTGACCCCAGGCCGTAGGGTAATTGCAGGATCCTCAGCCGCCGCTTAACATCAGAGAATTTTGCCCTCTGCCGTTGGACTTCTACCGAGAAGTCAGGGTAAAGCAAAACCTTTGCTCCATTAAATTGAACAGCACCTTTCTCCCTCGCTTGGCGTAACACCGCCTCAAGGTCCCTGTAGTGGAGGATGCGCGCCAACATGGATCTGGGGGGGCCCCCTGGTGGGGGAGGTCGAGGTGGCACCCTGTGAGCCCTCTCTACAGCAAGCATAGGTGAGAAAACTCCAGTACCAAACATCTCTGTGAGCCATTTCTTCACAAATGCAGTAGGATCTCTCCCCTCCACCCTCTCAGTCAGGCCCACTATACGTACATTGTTTCTGCGAAGGCAATTTTCCATATCTTCTGCTCTATCATAGGCCTCCCGTGCAAGCTCATAAGCAGATTTAGTGTCTCTAGAAATATCAGGGAGCTGATCTTCAATATTACTGACCCGACTCTCCACAGTAGTAGTTCTATCCCGGATCTTCTGTAAATCCTGGCACAGCAGAGATACATCCTCTCTTAGGCCCAAAATTGATCCTTTAGGGTATTAATGGATGCAGCACAGTTATTCACAGCCTTCAATATATCAGCCAGCATCGGCTGGTCCTGTTCTGGCCCCTCATTGTCATGGATGGAGGGGGATTGTGTATCCATGGGCTGTATGTCAGAGCCATTTGTCAGGATGGGAGTCTGATCAGGGTCCCCTCCCTGTAGCTCTTGGGATCCCACTGAGTGATCCATATGTTTTTCTATTGATAGAATGCTTGAATATTCATATCACCATCCATAATACCCCTGAAGAAAGGTTTCACATGAAGCGCGTCGGAAAGTTTGGAGAAATTGATATGTACAGATGCTCTACTCAGCTAGATGATCATTCATATCGAGCTGTGATTTTCTTATACTTATCTGTATATATTTTTCTTATGTGTACAATTTGCACCTTATATACTGGATTTAATTTTGATTTAATAAACATACGGTTTTATTGAAGTTGATGTTTAGTTGCCCTCAAATTCCCACCCATTTAGGGGGATGTTGGTCTATACATGTTCTAATTGGGACGGTGGCAACCAACATCTTGGTTCCAAAATAGTGGGAATTCTCTATTTTTTATGCTATAAACAAAAAAAAAGACTAACAATCAAAAAAAAAAAAAGAAGTTTTACTTTCTGCTATAAAACATATCTAATAAAAACATTTAAAAAAAAAATCAAATTTCTTTACACATTTAGGCCAATATGTATTCTGCTATGTATTTATTTTATAACAAAATCCCAATAAGCATAGATTGATTGGTTTGCACAAAAGGTTATAGCGTCTACAAACTTTGGGAGGTATATTTATTATAAGTTTTAGATTTTTCTTTTTATTATTTTGGGAGCCATGTCATCTGCTGGTGTTGGTCCACTGTGTTTTATCAAGTCAAAAGCCAGCGCAGCCCTCTACTAGGAAATTCCAGAGCACTTCATACTTCCCTCTGCTGACCAGCTTTATGGAGATGCTGATTTCATTTTTTAGCAGGATTTGGCACCTGCCCACACTGCCAAAAGTACCAATACCTGGTTTAATGATCATGGTATCACTGTGCCTGACCTAAACCCCATATTCAATGCTGATTGGGAGAGTGAAGCTCCACTATCGCCTTTTCTAGTGCGGCTTGTGTTTTGCAGAAATGAAGTGCAATCCATTTAACATGATTTCTTATGGGTAATATTCACATCTATGCCATTTTTTAGAAAAGCTTCTTTTCCCGCAGTGTTTTGCATTTTTGGTCCAATAGACTTTAATGGGCACACATCCAAAACGCAAGTGCTACATGTGTCCTGCGTCTTTGCCTGCATTTTTGACCATGCTACACTGCAAACACCCCACTGAAAACAGACTTCCCATGCTGCCCTGCAAAATGATTGTATTGGTCAACACAAAACGCATGAAAAACGCAGGTACAAAAAAAAAAAAAAAAAAAGACAAAACACGCACCACAAAGCGCATATGGAAAATGGAGCAACTGCAAGCTGCATAGGTGTGAACCTAGCCTAATAAGATCCTGTCTACAAGCAGGTACATTTCCCAGTAGTAAAGAGATTTAGGCCCATTTCACACAGAACGCAGTCGGCTGCATTTTAAACTGCACTCCAACTGCATAGACATCCCAAAATCAAGGTAATCCTATAGGCATAGTTCAAATCATTGCAGTGCAGTTCAGAGAAGTAAAAAAAAAAAAAAAAATTGGTGCTTGCTGCATTTTTCTGCAAATGCAGGGAATATGCTACAAACATGCTTCTAATGCACCGCACCCCTTTAATCCAAGAAAGCCAAGCCCAAAATTGTATACAAAAATGCACTGTAAACACAGTGCAAAAGGCATGCAAAATGCATACCAAGCGCATGTCAAGCGTGCTTCAAATGCATGTAAACATGCAGTCAAAAATGCACAGTTAGGCCCCTTTCACACTTGGACCGTTTAGATCCGCCTGTCAGTTTTTCAGGCGGATCTGAATGGATGCCCCTTGCATCTCTATGGGGCATCAGATGTCAGCCGAGACATGTCCGCTGACATCCGATCTGATCCTGTCCGTCAAATCCGGATGGTTGGAAACCCTATTTTCCATCCGGCTGGCGGATTGGATTGGATGAGAACGGTTAGGTGGTTTGTTCTCATCCGATTCCCCCATAGAGAAGAGCGGGGCCCTGCCAGCTCTGTCTCCGCACACATTGTGGAGGCAGAGCTGCCATCTGCCTGCTCTGTGGGGGATCGGTGGATCGATCCCCCGCTGAGAAAAACTGAGTCCGCCAACAGAGCGGCAAGTGTGAAAGGGGACTATGTGTAGTTTCTGGTGTGAATGGGCCTTTAACATTATGTCAGTTTTAGTGTGCTGCAAATGGTGCTGACTGCCAGGTGGTAAAATCTCTCAGTAGATCCGGCCTTAGGAGATACAAAGACTGACCCTGTGCATTTGCTTCATGCTCTTACCTTCGAGATAGCATTACAGCATTACATTATTTAATTATTTAGGGGTTACAAGCAGCAATAAATGAGTACACATACCATAAAATGTGTGTTGCACATCCCCTTTAGAAATTATGGTCAGAGGCAAACAAGGATCTACTCTAGAGCATTATTACCACAAAAGATTGCACACCCCAGAGGCTGAAAAAGAACATTTCTATTGTGTACTCCTGCATTGCTGGGTGATTGTAATCAGTCTCATGGGACAGAATTAAAGGAAGTCTGCCAACATGGAGGTTGCCATTGCTTTTTTGGAAAAGGTTAGTTGCCTGGCTGTAATACGGACCGGACAATAGCTAGGCCCACTGAGTCTGCACAAATCTGCAACAGTTCTGTTCAGCTCACTTGTTCCTAGTCAATGATTTTAAAAAGTGTTTCAGTTTGATAGTCTTATCGTGTATGGTATGTGGGCGCAAAGGAAAACGCACATGATTACAGAATAACTACTTCTCCCGTGTGGGGCTCACATCACACAAACTCTGTCACCATCCGTTCACTGAACAAAAAATACAACTGACTGAAGAGTTACACAACATAATATTGACTTATGTAGCACCGACATCTGCCACAGCGCTGTACAATGTGAAATCACACTGCGGCTCTCAGAATTTAGAGGTCAAACTAACCACCTAAGACTACAGCGATATGGATGATTTTTAGAGGATCTATTGTGTTAATAAAAGTGCTCACAATTAATACCGGATGAAACAATTGACTCCCTATGCTACAATAAGCTACCCAGGTAGTAGGTAGTTGTGATCGATCACTACTACAAGATTGTAAAATTCTCCAGACATTCACAATTGATTGCTACAAGATGCTACATGTGTAGTTTACCTCATTAGGCTCATTCACACTTATGCATGTTGCTTTTGAGCGTTTCTGCAGTGCTTTTTGCTGTGCTTTTCGTGTTTTCGGACACGCGTTTTTGATGCATTTTAATGCTTTTTTCTTTTTATTTGTCAAATTTGTTGGGCAGAATAATGAAAAACGCACTACATGCTTTTCTGCAGAGTCTCCATTAAAGTCTATTGAATCAAAAAAGCAGCGTTTTGAGTTTAACCACTTCCAGATCGCCCACCGTGTATATACGTTGGTACTTTGTCATTAAATACCAGGGTTATGGCAGCAGCTGAAAAATGGTCCCAGTGATGGATTTTTTTATGGACAGAGGGAGTTGTGTACCCCTCCCCCCACTTCTTGGTTGTTTTCCCTGCTTACCCGAGCCGTCGGTAGCAGCAGAAAACAATCCGATCTGGTGTAGTGATGGGCAGGAAGTCATGTGAGGGCAAGATGGCCCTTGGAGGACCGGAGCAACATTAGACGTCACTTCTGCCTAACTTCTGCCCTTTTTATATAGGCAAATGTAAAATGGCTTTTTTTTTTTGCTTTTAAGTGTAAATATGAGATCTGAGGTCTTTTTGACCCAAGATCTCACAATAAAGAGGATCATTTCTATTACAAGGGAGGTTTACATTCCTTGTAATAGGAATGAAAGTGATCAAAAAATAAAAAAAATAAAAAAAAGGGACAATGGAAATAAAAAAAAAAAAAAATTCAAGCGCCCCATCACTCCGAGCTTGTGTACAAAAGCTTATGCATATGCAAGTCGCGCCCACATATGTAAATGGTGTTTAACCACTTCAATACCGAGTCATAAAATGACGTCGGCAACATGGCTTTAGCGATCCGGGCGGACGTCATATGACGGCGCCCGGATCTCCCCGCTACTGCGCGCCCCCGGGGGCGCGCAGCGCGGCGATCGGGGGTGAGGCTCGTCCCTCGGACTGAGCCCAACCCCGATCAAGGTAAACAGCCAATGAAATTGGCTGTTTACCACGTGATCGGCTGTGTTAATCACAGCCGATCACATGAGCGGCTCCAGCGCGAGCCGCTCGTGCCTTTCTTAATGCGCGCCCCCCCGGGGGCGCGCAGCGATCGGAGACGAGGCTCGTCCCTCGGACAGAGCCCATCCCCGATCTAGGTAAAGAGCCAATTAAATTGGCTCTTTACCACGTGACCGGCTGTGTCCAATCACAGCCGGTCACAAATGTCATCAGAGAACACGGTAACTAGCTGTCACCGTGTTCTCCTCCTCACACACTGATCCTGTGTGAGGAAGAGATTGTGGTAACAGCTAGTTACCAAGTACAGTGCACCCCAACCACACTGATTGCCCCCCCCCCAATAAAAAGCACCTGTCACTAGCCCATCAAAGTACCCGAGTACCTGTCACCAGCCCATCAGGTACTCTGATGACAGGTACTCGGGTACTCGGGTACTCTGATGACAGGTACTCGGGTACTCTGATGACAGGTACTCGGGTACTCTGATGACAGGTACTCGGGTACTCTGATGACAGGTACTCGGGTACTTTGAGTACCCGTCACCGGAGTACCCGTCATCGGAGTACCCGAGTACCTGTCACCTACCCATCAGAGTACCCGAGTACCTGTCACCTACCCATCAGAGTACCCGAGTACCTTCCACCTGCTCATCAGAGTACCTGACACCTGAAGTACCCGAATACTTGCCACCTGCTCATCAGTACCCATCACTACTCATCAGTACTCATCAGTACCTATCAGTATCAGTACTGATCATCCGTACTCATCAGTACAGTATCAGTATCACCTATCAGTACTACTCATCAGTACCTATCACCTGCCTGTCACCTGCCCATAAGAGTACCCGAGTACCTGTCACCTGCCTATCGGAGTACTCGAGTACCTGCCACTTGCTCATCAGTACCAGAGTACCTGTTACCTGCCCAGCAAAGTACCCGAGTACCTGTCACCCTTCATACAGCCACCATGTCCAGGTCCAAAAAGGTTTATATACGTCCTCCGTTTAAACCTAAATACCGGTGTTATGGCAGCAGATAGCTGCCATAACCCTGGTATTTTTTTAAACGGTGGACGGTTGGCTTTCCGATAAGGGTGGTCCCAGCGGCAGATTCGCCGCGGGATCACCCTTCCGGGGTGGCGGAAGAGGTGCCCCCCCCCCTCCCGCCGCATTCTGGTCCTTTTCCCCGCTTACCGGACCCGCCGGCAGCGGGGAAAACGATCCGGTCCCAGATCCTCACAGACAGGATGTCGAGTGAGGGCAAGCTTGCCCTCACTCGACTCTATGGTCTTGGAGGACCGGAGCTAAGGCAAACGTCGTTGCCTAGCAACCAGTTTAAAAGGTCCCTTTTTTTTTCATTTTATTTAATTTTTTTTTATTTATTTTTTTCTATCTTTTAGTGTACTTGTGAGATATGAGGACTTTTTGACCCCAGATCTCACAAAAAAGAGGTCCTGTCGTGCCTTTTTCTATTACAAGTAATGTTTACATTTCTTGTAATAGAAATAAAAATTATCAATTTTTTTTTAAAAAACAGTGTAAAAATAATAAATAAAATAAATAGTAAAAAAAAAAAAAAAAAATTAAAGCGCCCTGTCCCCGCGAGCTCGCGCACAGAAGCGAACGCATACAGAAACCCCGCCCACATATGTAAACAGTGTTCAAACTACACATGTGAGGTATCGTCGCGATCGTTAGAGCAAGAGCAATAATTTGAGCCCTAGACCTCCTCTGTAACTCTAAGATAGCAACCTGTAGAAATTTTTAAAGTGTCGCCTATGGGGATTTTTAAGTACCAAAGTTCGTCACCATTCTGTGAGCGTGCGCAATTTTGAAGCATGACATGTTGGGTATCTATTTACTCGGCGTAACATTATCTTTCACATTATGGAAAACAATTGGGCTAACTTTACTGGTTTCTTATTTTTTAATTAAAAAAAGTGAATTTTTTCCCAAAAAATTGCGTTTGGAAGACCGCTGCGCAAATACGGTGTGATAAAAAATATTGCAATAATCTCCATTTTATTCTCTAGGGTCTCTGCTAAAAAAAAAATATATAATGTTTTGGGGTTCTAAGTAGTTTTTTAGCAAAAACAACTGATTTTAGCTTGTAAACACCAAATGTCAAAAATAGGCCTAGGCAAGTGGCTAGGATGCATGATGATGCTCCTTGGATGTTGGGCCCCTCTATATGGCTAGGCTGTGAAAAAGTCTCACATATGTGGTATTGCCATACTCAGGAGGAGTGGCAGAATGTATTTTGGGGTGTCATTTTTGCTATGTACATGCTATGTGTTAGGAATATCCTATAAATTGACAACTTTGTGTAAAAAAAAAAGTTTCTATTTTTTTCCCACATTTTCCAAAAACTTGTGGAAAAAAATGACATGTTCAAAGGACCCATAATGCCTCATAGAATAAACGTTGGGAGTGTTTGCTTTCCAAAATGGGGTCATTTTGTGGACTTTTCCATTGTATTGGTGCTCTAGGGCCTTGAAAAGTGTGATAGGTAGTAGGGATGCACCGAACATTATTCGGCCGAAAATAGAAAAAATAGCACTTTCGGCGTTCGGCCGAATAAGTCAAAAGGCCGAATAATTTTGAGCCGAACAATGTCAGCTTCCGCCCTGACCACTCACCTTCCTCATTGCGGCTCGCGGCTCCCTTCTCACACGCCGACGGTGTCCTGTCCGGCCGCGAGTAGGGGGTGTGACGTCACGCGCGCGTCCCGCCCCCTGCTCCTGACTGCAGCTCCTTCACACTAGGTCCACGCCCCGCCCCCCTGTTCGTGGCTTTTGGCTCTGGCTGCAGTTCAGGTATGTGATGTGGAGCTGAGCACATTTGGGGGAGAATACGGTAGCTGGCAGCTGCACAAGCATTAGTGTGCAGACTGCCATATGTTGTTGCCACATGCCATGCTCATTACATTAGAGTGCCCTATAAAGTGCCCCTTAAAAAAAAATAAAAAAAAATGTGCCCAACAGAGTGCTCCCTTGACATAAAATGTGGCCATCAGCGTGCCCCTTATTTTATGCTAAGGGACATGCTGATGAGCATATTTTATGTTAAGGGGCACTCTGATGAGCATATTTTATGTTAAGGGGCACTCTGATGGGCATATTTTATTTTAAGGGGCACGCTAATGGGCATATTTTATGTTAAGAGCAACGCTGATTTAAATGTTTTGTTTTGCCCATCAGCGTGCCCCCTAACATAAAATGTGCCCATCAGCGTGCCCCCTAAAAATTGGCAAAATAAATGGAAAAAATGCGAAACACCGCGTTCGGCCTTCGGCCAAGCATTTCATTATTATTCGGCTTCGGCCAAGAATTTCATTTCGGTGCATCCCTAATAGGTAGTAAGAAAGTTTTATGTGTATTTATGCTCCTAAAATGCCTTATGGTGCTACTTGGACGTGGAGTCTCTTTTTGTGGCCAGGCTGTGTAAAAGTCTCACACATGTGGTATCACCATACTCAGAAGGAGTAGCAGAATGAATTTTGGGGTGTCATTTTTGCTGTGTACATGCTATGTGTTAGAAATAGCTTATAAATTGACGTTTTGGGAAAAAAAAGAAAAAAAAATTTTTTTCTTCATTTTCTCAAGAATTGTGGGAAAAAATTATAACTTCAAAAAACTCACCATGCCTCTTACTAAATACCTTGGACTGTCTACTTTACAAAAAGGGGTCATTTGGGGGGTATTTGTACTGACCTGACATTTCAGGGCCTCAAGAAAGGAGATAGGCCATCAGTACATCTGGTGTGATCAATTTTCAGTAATTGGTACCATAGCTTCTAGACTCAATAACTTTCACACAGACTAAATAATATACACTAATTTGGGTTAATTTTACCAGAGATATGTAGCAGTATACATTTTGGCCCAAATTTATGAAGAAAAATTAATTTTTGCAAAATTTTATAATAGAAACTAAAAAAAAGTGTTTTTTTTTTGCAAAATTTTTGCTCTTTTTTTGCTTATATCACGAAAAAAAAAAAACCCCAGTTGTGATCAAATACCACCAAAAGAAAGCTCTATTTGTGTCAAAAAAATGATAAAAATTTTGTTTGGTTACAGTGTAGCATGACTGAGCAATTGTCATTCAAAGTGTGAGAGTGCTGAAAGCTGAAAATTGGTCTGGGCAGGAAGGGGGGGGGGGGTCTAACTGCTCTGTATGGAAGCGGTTAAACCACACATGTGAAGTATTAGAGTGAGTGCAAATATTCTAGCCTTAGAGCTCCTCTTTAACTCTAAACTGGTAACCCGTAAAAATGTTTAAAGTGTGGGCTATGGAGATTTTTTAGGTACCGAAGTTTTTCGCCATTCCACAAGCATGCGCAATTTTAAAACATGACATGTTAGGTATCAGTTTACTCGGCATAACATCATCTTTCACATTATACAAAAATTTGTAAAAACTTTACTGTATTCTTATTTTTTAATTAAAAAATGTGTATGTTTTTCAGAAAATGGTGACTGTAAGACCGCTGCACAAATACGGTGTGACAAAGCATTGCAACAATCTCCATTCTATTCTATAGGGTCTATGCTAAAAAAAATATATATACTGTTTGGGGGTTCTAAGTAACTTTCTAGCAAAAAGTACTGATTTTAAAGCAGAGTCCCCCCCCCCTCCAAAAATGAAAAGTCAGCAGCTACACATACTGTAGCTGCTGATTTTTAATATTAGGTCACTTACCTGTCCTGGAGTCCAGCGATGTTGGCACCGCAGCCGATGTTTCCATCGGTTGTTGGGTGCTGCCGCCTCCCCCCCATTGCCGGTAAGGCTTTTTATGGCCCGGTCCCTACTGCGCATGCAGAAGGAGGAGTAGGGGCTGACCGAATCTCTGATGTACCTTGCCACGGCGAGGTCCAACGGAAGTGGGGACAGAGAACCTGTCAAAAACAGGTACCCACTCCCCCCTCGCCCCCTGAAAGGTGCCAAAATGTGGCACGGAAGGGGGGGGGGGGGAAGTGGAACTCCGCTTTAACTTGTAAACAAATGTGAGGAATAGGCCTGGTCCTTAAGTGGTTAAAAAAAGTCCCTGACCCTTTCCAAAAATTCTGAGGTACAAAAATATAACATGTTCTATAGGAAACCATGTTAAAAAAAACATGTCTGCGTTTCTGTAAAAAGCAGGAAAAACACACTGGTGTAAATAAAGCCTAAGATGCCAATTGTTTCTTCTGTTTTCTGATCAATTGTCAAATAGAGATTACAGTATTAGTACACCCTCAGACCTAAACTTCTGGGTTTTCTGGAGCTTTATTAGTTGTGTAAGGTTAATGTTTTTTCTCACCACCTCTGCCAGGGAACTCCTGGGCAGGCGGTACTGCCCATCAAACACAAGGTGGGTTAGATTTGCTGCTGTACATCCCTGTCCGCTGCCTTTCCACCTTAAAGTACAACTACTTAAAGTACAACTAAAGGCAAAACTTTTTTTGAGTGGAGAGGGATTAGAACACCTGTCAGTTTTTATTGCTGTCTGTACCCCTGTTTTGAAGATTCACCATTATCATTGAAAGTAAAAAAAAAAAAAAACCCAAGTTTAGGGTTGTCCCCAGAAAAGTAAGAGGGAAAATCTTCCCATGTGAACACTAGTTCTGGTGACCTTGGGGTCCCCAAGAAATTCCCCTAATTTTCAGGGATTTCCTCTCACTTCCTGTTTGGCTTTGGGACAGGAAGTGAAGGTACATCCCTGCAATGAAACAGAGATGGCAAAAAAAATCTGAAAGGGGTTATAATCCCCCCATACGCTAACCAAAATGAAGGAAAAAAAAAAACAAAAGTTTTGCCTTGTTTGTGTTTGATAAAAATGTGAGAGCAAAATGTAGTGGTGAAAAGTGTCCCTTCACTTTAGTCAGATTTCCTCTCACATCACCAAGGCAGGAAATGAAGAGACATCTCCCTAATAGGACATAATCTGATTCCCCTCTATTATTGGTGGTAACCATTGTCACTGGCACAGAAAAGAACAGAAAGTGGGAGGAAATTATCTGGGGACACCTGGATAGATTTTCTGTTGCATCTCCAGGATAGGAAGCACAGGAAAAATATCCCCATGGTGACCCAGGCAGCTAAAAAAAAGCAACCTTAAAAGGGGATTTAATCTTTCCCTCTTCTAAAGCGTTAGTATGGGTGTTAGACTTGCATTAATGAGCTTTAGTATGGGCGTTAGCCTGGCTTTTTACAAGCTTTAGGCTCAGTTCACATTTGTGCGATGCGGGAACGCTGCGAATATGCAGCGTGATCCCGCATCGCATTCGCACATCTGGCAGTTCACACTGCCATATGCGATACGCAGGGGGTGTCAATTAAATGTTAACGACGCCCCCAAATTGACCGCATATCGCAGTGCGATCTGCAAGTTCGCACAGAATCGGATGGCACAAGTGTGAACCACTGTGCGATCCGATTCTGAGGCGGCTCAAAAAATGCCTCATGTGCGAGTTTGCTGCAGATGCGCTGCAAATTCACCCATACAAAATGTACGGCTGAACTCGCATCCGCACAGGAGATCGCATGTAATGAAGGAGCAGTGCGCACCAAATTACATGCGATCAGCGCATCCGCACAAGTGTGAACCGGCACTTAAAAATGCTTTCATTTTGAAGCGACGCTAACTATTCATGTTTTGGTAGTGTGAACAGCACTGTGTGCTGCCTATTGTATCTTGTGCATAGGCGTTTGAGGGGCGTTTTAAATGCCTCTCAAACACCTGCTTTGAATGCCAGTGTGAACTTAACCCTACTCGTGCTGTTTAGTCAGGAGGGGGGGAGGAGGAGGGATTGATATGACAGGGAACTGGCAGCAGCATTTTCTCAATGAGAGATCTGCCCTGTCTCCATTTTATATGGACTAGTGTAGACTGTGTCTTGTAGGTGATTTCCCCTCTAACCCCAAACACTTGTAACATTTCAATATTCAGGTCATGTCATATGTTGTATAATATTTTAAACCAGAGAAAATCAAACACACAGCAGACCTACCAAATACCTATAACCAGCGCACATCACAATGAAGCAGGAGTGTTACCACAGCAGACGCCATGAGTAGCAGGAAGGGCTGCAGTCTTACATAATGTTACATTGGTTTTCCATACATGAAGCGTTATTCAGAAATAGCTACATTCTGGTAACACCAGGCTGGGCAGTTTGCCATAGGAAATCAATGTATTTTTCTGCAGTTACCTCTAGAGATGAATTCTTCTGCTGTATCCTGCATATCACCATACCAATGATCCCACCAGCAGTCTTCTGTAATCAACAGCAACACAGGAAGCAGCTGTTCTGCAGGGGAAGGACTCAAAGAAGGAGATTAACCCTCTGTGGCTTCAGTTTCATGAAAGTGGTCACAGTTAATCTCAAGCCATTAGGGCTCTTGCACACAGGCCTAGAAAATAGGCAGATGGTTTGTTTTTACCACTTATCAATATCACTGTTGCAATAGGGAGCAGATGGAGGTGTTCACACTGCAGCATTGGCATCGTCTCGCATCACAAAATCAATGCTGCCTGCAGAGTTTGGCGGATGTTGAAGCTTCACAACCTTCTCCATTCACTTCTATTGAAATGCATACAGGCGCACTGTAAATACACCTATGGCACTTACAGTATGTTTAAGGTGCAGCTGCAAAGCATCAAAATTGATCGTTTCCCATTTAGCCCTGTAAAAAAAAAAAAAAAAAAACATATCTCACAGGATATTTCAGGAGCGTTGCCTGCTGCAACATAAATGCCTGTGCAACACAATGAAGAAGGTTCATTAACGCTATAGGTGCGTTAAGGCTGCTGTAGAATTCAATGCTTGTGTGAAAGAGCCATTATTTATGTCTGTTAGGGCTGTTTTAGACATGCAGTAATGCTTACCGCCCTCAAAAAAGAAGATTGCTTTTTAGAAAGTGGTATAGTAGCAGCTGCCACCTCCAAATGTACTTTTTTATTTTCTTTTTTAATTGAACACCATTTTTACATTGCAGGACCGCACCACAACTGCGAGAGTTTGGCTCAGGGTTGCGGTGCAGCCCTTTTGATCTCAATGGGAAAGTTTGACAGCCTGAGGTAAAAATGCTGCAGCCGTGAAGCAAAGCATTGCAGCATGTGTACAGCCCTGTCAGGCTATAGTGTTAGGATTCCAGTGGAAGGCAGGGGCACAAACATGTGCATGCATTTGAATGGAAAGACTGCATTTTACCTGCTTTACATCTCCAATAACAAAAGCTGTGTTTAGAAAAGGGCAATGCAGATAAAACACAGCCTCAAGTATGGCCCTACACACTGTACTGTACTACTGAGGTAAATTGGAACCTGCTAATCTACGTTTCAAACGCAAGAAAGCAATGTCTGTGTACACAAGCCCTGTTTCCATTTTGTAGATACAGGAAGGAACAGGTATATGAGGCAGAAATTTTGTTCACTGCTGTTGCTGAACGTATGTGTTGCAGACAAAAAGTTATGCCCCATACACACGTGCAGATTATCTGCAGACTTTTGTCTGCAGACTTACCAAAACCATATAATATGAGGTCAAACCTAAACACTTTCAATTTGTATGCAATCCGGCAGGCCCTTGCACTACATAGAAAAGGTAAGTCTGCAGACAAAAGTCTGCAGATAATCTGCACGTGTGTACGGGGCATTAGAAGCAAGAGTGCTAAAGACTAGGGCCTCATTCACACTTGTAAATAGCTGCAGCAGACCCAGTGGGGGTTCCCTCCGATTAGCTGCATGTATTGCTCATGCAGTGATTACTTGCGAATGATCAGCCCTGGTAACACACATGTAACCTGTCCCGAAATCTCTGCACAATAATACTTGAAAAATGTACCCTAAGGAAAATAGTTAGGCTGGCCATACATGTCCAACTTTTGTTGTACAATTTTCTGTCAGATCTACCACAAACCACATAATGTGAGGTCAAAGCTAAACAACAGATTCACTTGTATCCAATTAGGCAGGCCTTTGTACTACATACTTGAAGGTAAATTTCAAGAAAATCTGACAGAAAACTCAAAGAAAATTGTATCATGTATGGCCAGCCCTAGATTGTTTTCCCACCATATCCCCATTTTCTGCCTGTGGCACCTAGGTGGGGGTGGCGTCGTGCACCTTCTGGCGAGGTCTTGGGCATAGGTGTGCGCAGCCTATTGCATTAGGGTGTGCACCCCAAAGCTCAAATACATACTGTATGCCTGTGTGCGCATGTGCATATATACTGATGGTGTCAGTAGAGCAGTGGATGGTGTCATAAGGGCAGAGATTGGTGTCAGCAGGGCAGTGGACAGTGTCAGTAGTTTTTATTTTTAATATGTTTTACAATTTTTTTTTAGCAGAAAAAAGGAGATTTGTTTTATTTAGTGAAATATCAGGGGACTAAACAGGGGGAATATGCACCACACAGGGTAATTAGGGTGTGCACCTGGCACTCCCTGTGTGCACTCCTATGGTCCTGGAAGCAATAGGAAACCTCTCAAAACGTAGGCATTTTATCAGGCAAGACTTGAGCTACTCTTCTGCAACATGGAAGACAGGGGCAAGGTAAGTATATAATCAACCTTTCTTCCTACCAGGTACGCTTTTCAACTAGCTCTTTTTACAGGCGGAGGGGACCCAGATCTAATAAGCAGAATTTGCATTTTACTTGCAAGGTCCACTTTAAAAACAAAAAATGTGCTGTGCACTGAAATCATGTCTTTCTTTGTCATAATTGAATCTAAAGCTGCTGAATATTCGACAGATGTTTCTGTCTATCTCACCTTCAGATTTATACAGATGGAGAAAAAATACAGGAAAGTCTCCAGGTAAGTTGTTCTGCGGGTGATATGAGATCCGCGGAGCTGAATTCAATGTATAATTTTTATTTAACATGCAGCGTCATGTCGCCTCTTCCTGCAGATTGTTCTGTCTTATCAAATCTCCGTCTGCTCACAATTTGCCACCCTGGAGTCACATCAGATCTCAGAAAGGATATGCATTTGGTAAAAAAAATAAATAAATAAATAAAACAGAGGAATGAAAATTCTTTTTGTCAGCTGAAAAATAAACTGATTGCAATGTCATATTCCAACTAGAATGTGACTGGATTAGACTGTGATAGAGAAGTGACAACAGCGCCGCCCTCCAGAGGGATATACATGACTAGATTTTACAACTGTTCTTATATGGTTCTGACACTTTCCACATTATGTCTTCAGGCTGCAAGAACAGAGATCCAGACCGTGAGGAGCAAGGCACTTTAAACAAAAAAAATCACTCTGTCATCATTCACTGATTGGTTGTTATAGGCCACTATATTTTAAACATCATCATCATAATTTTATGGTTACGGTAGATATCCTGGCAGTATGTACCCATAAGGCTTTTAAAAAAGACATTTAATCAGACAGTTTATATGCAAAAGCCTTCTCTGGCCTCACAGTGTTCTCTGTACTGCACACCCTTCTTGTCTTGTTTCTGCCTCTATACGTTGTACCATGTGATGGCTGCTGGACCAACAGGATACATGCAGTGTCTTGGAGAGAACTCTGCCAACACATTAACACATGGTAAAGCAGCCACAGATGGACGATCTATGGGAAGAATCAACAAAAAATATTTTATGTACAAAAAAGACATTTCACTGTTCTAAGTTTCTGGGACGCCATCCTTTGCAGAAGGCTGTTTGGATTACAGGGTAACAACAATCTACCCATATCCTTTCATATCCAAATAACCAATAACAAGAGTGAATAACTAAGAAATTGTAGATTGATGGAAGGTAGTTTTATCATCTGTTCACTCACAGATATTTAGCTAATATCTGCCAAATGAGACAGGCGGTCTGTTTTCATCCGATCTCCCATAGAGGAAAGCAGGGATTTGACAGCTCTGTCTCTGCAATGTAAGCGGAGACGGACCTGTCATCCGCCTGCTCAGTGGGGATTGGCAGATCGATCCCCGCTGAGCAAGACGGAGTCCCCCAGGTTGAAAGCCCGTGTGAAAGGACCCTTAGAAGCCATCAATTCAAAGGACGTGAAAAATAAACCATCCTCTTGACACCTTCCCTCCTAGTGATGGTGCTGAAATGTTTGATTAGAAAACTGATGATATCCATCACCAACATTGCTGTCTATTTTTAATATTGCATTATGTTTGCAATTTCATCAATGGTTCTGGATTATATTTTGATAATAAACTTTTTCTTGCTCTGTTGCCAGTTTTTTCGGGAAAGCTCCTCAGAAAGCTTGGTTCTAGTTGGACAGATGATGCTTCTTTTTATAGAATTCCACTAGCAATCCTTCTGTCCCCATGTAATCTGAGCTACAACTCCTGACTGAGCTGCATGTGCTGTTATGCCCTGTACACACGTGCAGATTATCTGCAGACTTTTGTCTGCAGACTTACCTTTTCTATGTAGTGCAAGGGCCTGCCGGATTGCATACAAATTGAAAGTGTTTAGGTTTGACCTCATATTATATGGTTTTGGTAAGTCTGCAGACAAAAGTCTGCAGATAATCTGCACGTGTGTATGGGGCATTAGACACATAAGGCTGTGGGTGGATGGTTTGTTGTTAATTGTATATCTCTCCTATCAACCACTTCACACAACAGTCTTTTTTTAGGGAGAAAGCTACCATTCAGATAACAGGTCAAGTTGATGGGCTGGACAGGTTTTACATTCCCACACAAGTAGGAAAGCAAAACCTACTTGAAACAGGTCAAATGCACCGGTCTTCAGAAGAATGTTTCTAAATGAACTCCTCTATATGCATTTTTTGAGAGAACACAGGTCTCTCTACCTCCATGTTTCCATCTGCCTAGCTGCACACAATTATAATCTTACAGAACCATACTAAGCAATCCCGCATTGGCTTTGAACCAGAAACTGGAGACGATCCCCTGATGAAGTCAAGTGGGTTGTGACGATACGCATAGGATGGAGCCCTGTTGACATAGTTTCCTGTGGTTTTGACACCGATAACACAGAGCTTCGCCCTGCCATCTACTTGGATTACTTTTATGCCTTTTGCTGAAGTTTATCAGAATATAGGTGCACTATCAAATGTGAGTGTATACGGAGCATTGTGCCATGGGATGTTTTTTTCCTGTCACCCTTGGGCATAAAATGTTTAGTCTAGAGTCTTGAAGGAGACCCCCCCCCCCCCCCCTGCTGCAATCTGTGTTAAGTGATGAAGCAAGGGGATTGGTGATAATTATGCATTCTGCATTAAAGATCTAAAACATTTAGTATTAATTAATAAGATAATGAGTTTGCTGTGACCTAAAAACACTTATAGGTCAACAAAAAGAGGCAAGAGGCCATTTTTATTTGAGATGGATCACATTTGGTGAGGAGCACGGGAGGATATTTGAGGTCACACTGTACATTTAATTTCTGGAGACTCTAATACACATGTACTGTATATTTATATGCTATGGCAAATTGAAAAATATATGTATTTTTATTTATTATTCGCTATTTCACTTGCATGTAAATTGTATTTTATTCTTTGAGTTGGATAGAACAGCATGGCACTTTCTTTATTTCACCTGAGACACAAAAACCTACCTCCTTCAGAGCTCACTAACACTTTTGCTTTGAGGCAACACAAATCACCAGGCCCGGATGGCGTACATCCGAGAGTACTCAAGGAACTCAGTAAGGTTATATCTAGACCACTGTTCCTGATCTTTGCTGACAGTATTAGGACAGGAAATGTACCAGGGGATTGGAGGAAAGCTAACGTGATTCCGATATTCAAAAAGGGGCAGAGGCATATCCCGGGAAATTATAGGCCTGTCAGTTTGACATCGATAGTATGTAAACTTCTGGAGGGGATGATAAGGGACTATATCGTAGAGTTTGCTAAAGACAACAACATCATCAGCAGTAATCAGCACGGGTTTACAAATGGGCGTTCTTGTCAAACCAATCTTCTAACATTCTATGAGGAGGTGAGCTGTGAGCTAGATAGGGGCAGACCAGTAGATGTGGTGTACTTGGATTTCGCTAAGGCATTTGATACAGTTCCCCACAAGCGCTTAATTTATAAAATAAGGTCTGCAGGTATCGACAGCAGGGTTTGCTCTTGGATACGGAACTGGCTAAAAGGGCGTGTCCAAAGGGTGGTAATAAACAGCGCATACTCAGACTGGTCTGAGGTAGTAAGCGGGGTGCCCCAGGGCTCAGTCCTGGGACCAACCTTGTTCAATTTATTCATAAACAGCATTGAGGTCGGGATCAGTAGTTCGTTATCAGTTTTTGCAGATGACACAAAATTGGCCAGGGCAATAACTGCACAGCATGAAGCAGATATCCTACAGAATGACCTGGACAAAATAACGGAGTGGGCAACGACATGGCAAATTAGGTTTAATGTGGAGAAGTGTAAGGTTTTGCACTTGGGGACTAAAAACATAAAAACACAATACACGTTAGGAGGGGAACGCTTGGGGGAATCAAAAATGGAGAAGGATCTGGGAGTCTTGGTTGATGATAGATTAGGAAACAGCATGCAATGTCAAGCGGCAGCTGCCAAAGCCAGCAGAATATTAGCATGCATAAAGAAAGGGATGTATTCCAGAGATAAGACTATAATCCTTCCACTTTATAAAACTCTGGTCCGACCGCATCTGGAGTATTCTGTCCAGTTCTGGTCACCAGTCCTCAGGAGGGATGTGTTGGAGCTGGAGAGAGTCCAGAGAAGGGCAACTAAACTGATTAGGGGATTGGAGGACCTTAATTATGAAGAGCGTCTGCAATCGCTCGATTTATTCTCCCTGGAGAAGAGACGCCTGAGGGGGGACATGATAGCAATTTATAAATATCTCAATGAGGATCTCAGCTTAGAAAAAAAGCTGTTAAGTCGAAGGGATTGCATGAGGACAAGAGGGCATACAATGCGATTAGAGGAGAAGCGTTTTAACCTCAGGCAACGTGGGGGGTTCTTTACTGTTAGGGCTACAAGATTGTGGAATTCTCTACCACAAGAGGTGGTTTCTGCAGGAAGTATGGTGACTTTCAAAAGACTCTTAGACGTACATCTCAAGGATCAGGACAGTCAGGGCTATGTGAGATGATTACAGCCACACACACCTACACAGGTTGAACTGGATGGACTATTGTCTTTATTCAACCTCACCTACTATGTAACTATATTAACATTCCTGAAACGCATTTTAAAATGTGAATGGCTCCCTAACACACTGTAGAGTGCAATGCACTGCAGCACATCACACATACCATGTCCCACTTTGCTAAACAAAAAAAAAAAAAGAAAGGGTCATGTGTGTTTTTTTTGATCCACTGTGTTGTGTGGGCAGCTCATTCCTAATGAATGAGCTGCCTTAACGCAAGACACATTAACTTGTGAAGTGCATTACATTGCATTACTAACATCAGTGAAACAACCCTCAAGGCTCCTTTCACACTTGTATAACTTGTCCTGCCACCTGGGACTGCAATGTCGCATGACAAGGTGTACCCCATGATTTCCATATCTGTGCAATTTCAAGTCACAGTGACTTCAAAGTAGTCCCTACACTACTTTAGTCTGGCTTTAATTTGACTTGAGGTCCATAGACCTCAAGATTACACAAGTATTGCTTCAAGTCTAGTCAAAATTGCACGACTTTTGGTGTTGCTCTTTAAAAACAAAAACACATTATTTTATTGAAAAAATGTTAAGGAAACAAAGTGAGTTTGCTGCTTACTTGTTGCACTGACATCTCTCACTATTTTGTGTAATATACACTGTGGAGTACCGATCCCAAGGGTGACATGAAGGGGAGGTATACACCATAAGATCAAATGTTTTATGTCAGACTCGCTTTTTTTATGTAGTCTGCGGAGAGGAATGAATAAATGGTGGGTAGAACTGACAGACGGAGATTCCCCATGCTGCACACCCTACCTGTAAGTTATTAAATTCAGGCATAGTGGGTGGCTGTCTTACTCCTCCTACTAATCAGGAGTTTAACCACTTTAGGACCGCGCGTGGTAATACTACTGCGGCAGTGCGGCACGATACCGCTCAGCCACGTAGTATTAACGTGATGCGCGATCGCGGCTCCAGAGCGCGCTCCCGCGCGCCGCGGGTCCCGATGGCATTCGGTAGGGAACCGATCAATCATCAGATACTGACCAATGATTTTTGGTCAGTGTCTGTAGATCGGTCCCCACCAATGGCAATCTGTCCCCTGTCTGTGTAATGTAAACACAGACAGGGGAAGTGATGTCACTGTCCCTCCTGAAGTCCTTTCGGTTCCAGGAGAGAGACAGAGACACACCAAAAACGTGAGTTTCCACCAACACTACACTGACACACCTCACATAGGCACATTTAACCCCTTCATCACCTCTGATCACCCCCAAACCCCTCACAGTGAACACTATATAAAGTGGTATACAGATATTTTACTGATCACTGTATAAGTGTCACTTGTGAGCGTAGTTTGCGCCTGCGTTAGGCCCAAATAGGGTTAGGGTACCCGCCACCTATCCCCTAATAAAGTTTTTACCCCTTGATCAGCCCCAGTTAACCCCTTCACTACCTATTACTCTGTACACTAAATACAGTATATAGGTAAATACTGATCACTGTATTTAGTGTCACTAGTGACCCTAATTTGCGCTTGCGCTAAGCCCATATAGGGTTAGGGCACCCGCCACCTATTCCCTAATAAACTTTTAACCGCTTGATCTTCCCCAGTTAACCCCTTCACTCCATATAAAACAGTGCACTAATATATACAGTATATCAGATAACTACTGATCACTGTATTTAGTGTCACTGGTGACCCTAATTTGCGCTTGCGCTAGGCCCGAATAGGTTTAGGCCACCCGCCATCTATCCTCTATAAAGGTTTAACCCCTTGATCTCCCCCAGTTTAACCCCTTCACTTCCCTGTCACAGTGTTCACTATATACAGTGATTACCGATCACTGTATTAGCGTCACGGGTGACACAACTTAGGCTAGCTAGTTAGCGTCAGGGTCCCACTACACCACCGTTACTTAGCGTCAGTTAGAGTCAAGTACACTAACACACACACACCACCGTTACTAGTATAGTGTTTGAACAGATCAATATCTGATCTGATCAGAACTATACTAGCGTCCTCATAATTTAGTGTTCCCCAAACGCAGTGTTTGCACAATCAGCACTGATTCCTGCTAGCACCTGCGTTTAGCCCCCCTGCCCAGCCCACCTTACCCAGGCAAGTGTAGTAATCAATAGATTACGGACACTTCCAAAAAACACATCACACAAAACCGCTGCGTTAGCAGAGTCAGGCCTGATCTCTGTTAGCACTAGCAGTTTTTCTTTGTAGCGACCAAATAGTCCTCGACAACCAGGTGCTTTTATTACCTAGTAGTCGCACTACTGTACCGGTAAATTTAGTTACTAAAATGACAAAACGTTGGTACAGTGGTGAAGAGGTCTACGAAATGCTGACCGCGGCACGTGAGAGCAATGGGGAAGCCTCACTGTCAGAATCAGGGTCAGTATACGAACCAGATGACAGCAGCGGCTCCCTGACAGATAGCTCCGACAGAGGGGTCCCTGCTAGGGTCAGGCGTACCCGACCCCATTCTGGAGTTGTTGACTTGCAAGAACTGGAGGTTTCTGGTATGCAGCAGAGTGGCAGTACTAGTGCCGCTCACACTTCTCGTGAACTGGCAAGCACTAGTACACCCTGGACCTTCAACCAGCACTGCAGTATCACCTGGTGACGTGGCGAGTCACCTGAGTGCAGTTGAAGCTGGTGCGGTGGCTAGCACGAGTAGTGGCCCGCAGCCACCGCGTATCCGAAGACAGGCCCGTAGAGCCCATAGTGTCCTCCCTGAAGCGCTGGCATATCCTAATTGGCAGCCCACAGATTCCACAGCGCCAGTACTTCCCCCATTCACCACCCAACCCGGAATCCAAGTGGAAACAGCTGGTTTTAATCCCATAAACTTTTTTGAGCTGTTTTTCACTGAAGATCTTTTCAGATCTATTGTGGACCAATCAAATTTGTACGCTCAACAATTCATCGCCGCCAACCCAAATTCACCCCTTGCCAGACCATTCGCCTGGAATCCTATTAAGATTCAGGAGTTTAAAACCTATCTGGGCCTTTCCTTCAACACGGGCATTACAAGAAAGAATGAATTGCGGTTATATTGGTCCACTGACCCAATTCATCAAATGTACGTGTTCTCTGCTGTTATGTCCAGGGCTCGATACCAACAAATATTTCGGTTCATGCATTTCAACGACAATGAACTCTGTCGTCCTCGGGGAGACCCTGAATATGATCGGCTCCACAAAATTCGGCCCCTCATAGACCACTTCAATCAGCGGTTCGCAGCCTTGTTTACCCCCCAACAAGATGTCTGCGTTGACGAGTCCCTGATTAAGTTTACTGGTCGCCTTGCTATCAAACAGTACCTCCCCAGCAAGCGTGCCAGATACGGGGTCAAGTTGTATAAGCTTTGTGACAGGGCCACAGGCTATACAGTTAATTTCCGTGTCTATGAGGGAAAAGATAGCACTGTGGAGCCCCCCGACTGCCCAGGCTACATAGGGAGCAGCGGCAAGATAGTTTGGGACTTGGTGTCACCCTTATTTGGAAAGGGGTACCACTTGTACGTGGACAATTTCTATTCAAGCGTGCCACTTTTTAGACACCTCTATCAATTGCAAATTGGCGCTTGTGGCACCGTGCGATCTAATCGCCGGGGCTTCCCCCAACGGCTAGTGAATGCCCCACTGAGCTCGGGGGAGAGAGCCTGCTTGAGGTGCGATGAATTGCTTGCAGTGAAGTGGAGGGACAAAGGAAACGTTTACGTGCTGTCCTCCATTCACCCAGACACGGCAGTCCAAATTACTACGGTCACCGGTGTTGTTGTTGAGAAACCCCTCTGTGTCCACGACTATAACCGTAAAATGGGAGGGGTGGACTTCAACGACCAGATGATGGGACCGTACTTAATTGCCCGTAAGGCCAGACGCTGGTACAAAAAAGTGTCTGTATACCTATTTCAATTGGCTGTTTACAACGCTTTTGTCTTATACAAAGCGTCTGCTGGAACATTATCCTTCTTTCAATTCCAAGAAGAGATAATCAGAGCCCTTCTGTATTCAGCTGGTGCTCCTGCCCAACTTCCCCAACCAGATGCAGTGAGCCGGCTGCATGAGAGGCATTTTCCGAAATACCTCCCGAGTACCCCTACCAAACGATACCCCCAAAAAAGATGCCGTGTCTGCAGCAAGCGCGGATTTAGGCGTGACACCCGGAATTATTGTCCCGACTGTCCTGACCGACCTGGTCTTTGCCACGGTGACTGTTTCCGTCGCTACCACACACTAGTGGATTATTAGCATAGGGTACAGCATGGCACAGTTTAGGGCACATTTACACAGGGTCTCAAAAGATGTTCGATGGCTATCGTCATTTTGAGAGACCCGAACCTGGAGCCTGGAACTCGACGTTTGAAGAAAAAAAAAAAAAAAATACATAAAAGCCAAAAATAGTTGTCGTCTCAGTCATTTTTTATGTTCTTCTACACTTCCTATGTACTTTTAATGTACTTTGTTTGTTTTTCATTCTTTTGTGACCTGTTTCTCTTGCAGGTACTCGTCGGCTACCACGCATTGATTTCTTATATTCTGACACAAACAGTGTTTGCGCTCAGCATACATGGATACCTTTGCTGATAGCAGCTGTGGTGATTTTCTGATTTCAGCACTGCAGTTAAAATCCTATTTTGGTATACGTGGATAGTGCCGTGTATACCCATCATTAAATTCAGTGGGTGGGGGGGGCGTGGCGTACGGCGCTGGAGATGGCCGCATAGTCCTGCAGCTCCGTCGGCCACTCGAGACTACAGCCTTCACTGACACCACGGAACGACCCTCTCACCTCCATCTACCTCCTGGTAGTGTGCCGGATGGCGAAGGGCAAGAAGGGTGCCCACAAGTACGCTCGGATGGACGGATTTCTGATATCCAGCGCCGCCGGTCTCAAGCATCATGGCGCCGGTCCGCCTCAGCAACAAAGGCCTCCACGGGAGCGATCTCACAGCCTGCCAGGGGATGGATCTCTGCCGCTCAGGCAAGTAGCAAATCCCGATAGCGGGAACTCCTCGGGCTCCTCTACCCCGCCATCCCCGACTTTCAATAGCCCTGCTAAACAAAAACCACGCCGGGGCCCCTCTCCCCCTGAGAGCTACGGAGGGGCACACATGGATATGTCTGCTGCTCCTGCTCAATCCCAGACCCAGCCTGCAGCTATGGCCGATCCCTTTGCGGCCTTCCCGGAGGGAGATCAGCAGGTGTCAGCTTCCCTGCTGAAGGACATGATGAGATCCCTGTGGACCTCCTTGCACGCCGACATGGTGCAGGGAATGTCCCAGACACGGCGTGAGGTCCGCCATCTTGGGGAGCGGGTGGATACTGTGGAGGCCTCCATGGAGAAGTGCTCACTTTCCCTTAACACCTTGGTGGCTGCCCATAATAACCATTCTGAGGAAATCTCCTGGCTGAAGGACAAAGTTGCGGACCTGGAGGACAGGTCTCGCAGGAACAACTTGAAGCTAAGGGGTGTCCCTGAATCTGTGCTTCCGCAAAACTTGGAAAAAATGGCCAAGACCCTTTTTATTGCATTGGTGCCGTCTCTCTCTGCAGCTGAGCTTGAGATAGACAGGATACACAGGATACCCAAGCCCAGCTTTATTGCCCAGGATCTACCTCGGGATGTACTGCTTCGTGTCCATTTTTTTCAGACTAAAGATAAGGTGCTTATGGCATCCAGGAAGTTGCAGTCCCTGCCGGGAGAGTACCCTCAACTCCAGATCCTTCCCGACTTGTCCAGGCACACCCTGCAGAAGCGCAGGAACCTGGCTACGGTGACTAAGGCCCTCCGGAATCACCACATCCCACACAAGTGGAAGCATCCGGCTTTCCTGTCCATAACCCACAATGGGTCTACAGTTTCTATCTCTACCATGGAGGAAGGTCTGGCTCTGCTGCGACGGTGGAACATCATTCCGGAGTCGCCCCCTCGACCCTCTACGGCTCCCTCACTGACGCCCGTCCCCAGTGATTGGCAAGTAGCATCACGCAAACGTTCCAACTCAGCGCAACGTTCATTAGGAGGTGAGATTGTCTTCCCACAGTCTCCAACTTAGTCTCAGGCCTAGGATGACCCTAATCCTTCTGGCCCCTCGTTACCTGTTGCAGGCTCCTCCTGCTTTCAGACTTTTTTTTATGGTTCGGGCTCCGCCCGAGGCCCCTGTTCCTTTCCCTTCCTCCCCATGTTCCTGTTCCGACGTTGGATTGTTTTTTGCTTATTTGTTCACCTCGTTGACTCCAGTGCTCCTCATCATGCTGCACCCTGAACTCTGTTACTTTGCTTTCGTTCAGCTTGACCGTTCCCCCCCCAAGCCACCCGCCATGACCATTAAAATGCTCTCTCTGAATGTCAACGGATTGAATCACCCTGTCAAACGCCACTCCTTGTGGACTGAACTGTGCACCAGTCGAGCTGATGTTGTTGCCCTACAGGAGACTCATTTTAAAGCCACCCAGCCGCCGCGATTCTCCTATAGGAACTTTCCACATCTCTTTCTTGCCAACGCTCCGGAGAAGAAGCGAGGAGTCTTGGTGGCGATCAGGGACACTGTGGCCTTTACCCTTAAGGACCAGACCTGCGACCCAGATGGCCGCTTCCTGATCCTGAAAGGGGACTTCAACTCGCTTCCTATGACTCTTGTGGTATTGTATGCTCCAAATAGTCATCAGAAAAGGTTTCTCTTGAGGCTGCTTCGGCAGGTGACTGCTAATGTGTATGGTAATCTGGTACTGTGTGGAGATTTTAATACGGTGGTCGACCCAGGGCTTGACACCTCGGTGCCCGCCCGGGGGCGACAATTTTCTTTACAATCCCTCCTCCACAGGGAACAACTCTACGATGTCTGGAGGTGCCAGCATGGCTCGGAAAGAGACTACTCCCACTACTCCACCAGGCATCGTTCCTATGCACGTATTGACATGTTTTTGACGGATCTCCCTTTACTGGGTAAGGTCTCCTCCTCGGCTGTCAGAAGCATCACATGGTCTGACCATGCGGCTGTGGAGATGGTTCTGGAGGAGGGCGGACCCAGAGAACGGACTTCCATCTGGCGATGTGACACCAAGGTCCTCCAGGACACAAGGACAGGCAAGATTATAGGGAATCAATTGTTGGAGTACTTCCATATAAACGCTCCTTCGGTTTCGGATCCTTGGTCACTGTGGGGGGCGCATAAGGCTTTCATTCGTGGGGTGTGCATCCAGCAAACGGCCAGATTGCGCAGGGCTTACAACCGAAGGTTAACGGATCTCCTTGAGGAAATTAAGGAGTTGGAGACAATCCACAAACGAGCCCCTACCGACACAGTGACTAGGGATCTGACCCGTAAGCGTGAGTCCCTTAAATCCCACCTCCTGGAACGCTATGATCGCCACCTTAAAAGTCTTAGACTTCGCTACTATGCTCATGCTAACAGGGCGGGTAAGGTTCTGGCGTCCCGGGTCAAACAACGGCGGGCGTCTGCCCGCATTTCCCACCATTTCCCAACGCACCATGCCTCTAAAGCTAAACTCACGCACCCAAAAGACATCGCAAATGAGTTTGCGCAGTTCTATGGCTCTCTTTATAACCTGTCCCAAGACCCCTCCACCACCCAACCCAGTGCTGAGGCCATCCAGAGCTTTCTGTCCAAGCTCTCTCTCCCCTCCCTATCTGAAACCCAACTCAGTACCCTGTCGGCTCCGATATCTGTATCGGAGGTGTCCAGGGTGATCCAATCCCTTCCTACAGGCAAGTCTCCGGGCCCGGATGGATTAGGCAACGACTACTATAAACTTCACAACCATACCCTCAGCCCATTCCTTGCTCGGGTCTTCAATAAGGCGATGTCGACATCCACCTTCCCTCGGGAAATGTTGGGTGCCTACATCACTACCATCCCCAAGCCTGGGAAGGATCCTAGCCTCCCAGCTAATTACAGGCCCATTTCCCTTCTGAATAGCGACACCAAAATATATGCTAAAATCTTGGCCGCCCGCTTACAGACCGTCCTCCCGCACCTAATCAAACATGATCAAATGGGGTTTATGCCAGGCAGACAGACGTCGGATGCCACTAGGCGTATTATTGACCTGGTGCATATGGCCGAGAGTTCCCATACCCCTTCTCTGCTCCTCACATTGGATGCAGAGAAGGCGTTTGATAGAGTGAATTGGCTCTATATGAGGATGACCTTAGAGAAGTTCGGCTTCTCGGGGGGCATCTTGTCTGCTCTGTTGGCTCTCTATTCATCCCCTTCGGCCCAGGTTCTCGCCTCGGGCGTTGCCTCGGCCCCGTTCGTCATCTCCAATGGTACCCGCCAGGGTTGTCCTCTCTCTCCAGCGATTTTCAATCTGATGATTGAACCGCTGGCGGAGGCCATTCGTTCTGACGACGGGGTCGAGGGGTTCCGAGTGGGAGACACCGTCCACAAGGTTAACCTGTTTGCGGATGATGTTGTGGTTGTCCTGACAAACCCGGTCCGGTCCCTACCGACGGTACACAAGATACTACTGGCCTTTGGGGAGATTTCCTACCACAAGGTCAACGCATCTAAATCCCTAATACTCAACATGGGAATTGACCCGAAGGTAGCCGCCCTCCTTCAACTGAAATATCCCTACCCATGGACAGGGGAGCAAATCCCTTATCTGGGGGTGAGAGTTACCCCGAGTATAGCTAGACTCCTTCCTGCTAACCTAGACCCCTTGCTTAAGAAAATCAATAAAGAGATGGGGGACATGGCTAAGACTGACATTTCCTGGGGCGGTCGGATGGCCGCCTATAAGATGATGATCCTGCCACAAATACTCTATATATTTAGGGCGATTCCCATCCCCTTCCCCAGGAAGTACATGATCGCCCTGTCTCGTAGCTTACGCAACTTTATCTGGTACGGTAAGAGGGCCAGAGTCGCTACATCCCTGTTAATCCAGCCCAAGACTTTGGGAGGCGCCAAACTCCCAGATCTCTCGACGTATTACTGGTCAACTAGATTGGACCAACTGAGGGATTGGTTTGACCCTGGGAACTGCTTCCCTTGGAAGTCTCTGGAGGGTCACATGGCGCCTATCAAAGACCTTCGGTTGTTGCTCTTGAGTGACCTTTGGATACGTTGGCCGCTATCTGGGCTCCCCCCGACGTTGCGGGAGGCCCTACTTTCGTGGAGGAGGTTGGGGGACGCATGCGTGGGCGAAGATGGGGTGGCTCCCCACTCCTCTTCATCCTTGCCTGTGACTGTGTTATCCGCACATATACCCTCTCTGTCAGTGTCCCGTTTGTTGAACCTAGGCATCTCCGAACTTTCCCATTTTTATGCCGATGGTGACTTGTTGACCCCCCAGATGATGATGCACCGCTTCAGAGTGCCCCCTTCCCTCTTTCTTACAGTTCTGCAGATATGTAGCTTCCTCAGGAAGCACCCCCTGCAGACCGTAAAAATCCCTATGAAAGCATGGGCGTTTTACCACTCATTAAAAAAGGCCAAGGGCATCTCTCTGTTTTATGATCTGCTCCTGAGCAGGCCGGACCCTCCGGTCTCCGTCTCTATGCAGAGATGGGAGAGAGATCTCGCCATTACCGTCACCCCGAAACAATGGTCCAGGGCCCTCACCTCGACTTACCAATACTCCCACTGTACTTCGCATTGGGAGATGATGTTGAAAATTGTTAATAGGTGGTATTATACCCCACATAGACTGTCGAAAATCTTTCCATCTGTTCCTGATCTATGTTGGCGTGAATGTGGACATAGAGGGACGCTGGCACATGTTCTGTGGGAATGTCCCTCGTTGACAAGTTATTGGAATAGGATCTTTCGTTGTATAGCGGAATGTACGGGTATACTGGGACCCCCTAGGAAGGAACTAGCTCTGTTGAACGTGGGTATTGAGCTCTATCCCGCCCAATATAGACAGGTAGTTACCCATATCCTCCTAGCTTCCAGGGCTCTGATCCTACGCAGATGGCGTTCTTTGGAAGTCCCTAATTTCTCTGAAGTAGTATCGACTGTCAACAACAACTATATGTTAGAAAAAGCGTTGGCAGTGAACTCTCTTTCATATAACCAATTTCTGAAGGTGTGGCAGTGCTGGAGTTACTATCCCTGAATGTACTTTAGATGTATGAAGGGGATGCGGGGGCCTCCCCCATGGCAAGTATGTTCCCACGGGGGGCTGTGGGGGTGGCTCTTGCTCCTCCCTATTACGGGCTTTTTTTTTTCCACATGGGATGTGTCTACCTAGTATGCTAATACTGGAGTCTCTCCTTTCTTTCTGTTTTTGTTATATTGCTGATGGTAATTTGTTTTAGTCCTTATGTCGGATTCCCTTCCCCTTCTCCCCCCCCCCTCCCCTTCCTCTTCCCCAATTACTGTTGCATTTTTTTGCTATTGCAATGTACCTGAATGTATTCTTTGTTTGTTGTTAAATTTCAATAAAAAAGAACATTTAAAAAAAAAAAAATTCAGTGGGTGGTTGTTTGGGCGGTTAATGATGAGAATCCAAAAACTTTTGTTGTGTCAGTCATTTTATATGTCCTACTCTTCCTAATGTACTTTTTTTTAATGTACTTTGTTTGTTTTTTCATTCTTTTGTGACCTGTTTCTCTTGCAGGTACTCGTCGGCTACCATGCATTGATTTTATATATTCTGACACAAACAGCGTTTGCGCTCAGCATATATGGATACCTTTGCTGATAGCAGCTGTGGTGATTTTCTGATTTCAGCACTGCAGTTAAAATCCTATTTTGGTATACGTGGATAGTGTCGTGTATACCCATCATTAAATTCAGTGGGTGGTTGTTTGGGCGGTTAATGATGAGCAATACTACGCATTATTCCTGTGCTGATTTCTGATAGGTTCTCTTTTTTTTCGTTCAGCCCACAGGCTGCTGCATGAAAAAAAAAAAACCTATATGCCAAACAAAGACCAGCAATGTACTGGTACGTTGCTGGACTTTGAGTGGTTATACCAGGATGATGCCTGCAGATTTAGGCATCATCTTGGTATCGTTTTTTACAGCAAGCGGTCGGCTTACATGTAAAAGCAATCCTAGCGGATAATTGGCCGCTAGACTGCTTTTACATGCAGTGGGAGGGGACTCCCCCCCCCCCCTCCTGCCGCCTTCCGCTGCCTTCCACGGTTTTTCTCGGGCTCTCCTGTCCCACCGGTTAACCCGAGAGTGCAGCCGGTGGTTCAATTATCTAACCATAGAGCTGATTGGAGATGAGAATGGCTCCCTTAATCTCTATGGCCTAAGATGCCGGAGGCTACGAGCATTTCATGACTTCTGTTTCGCCAGAAATAAACAGCGCCATTGGGAAATTGGGAAAGTATTTTATCACACCAATTTTGGTATGGTCAGATGCGTTAAGGTCAGAGGAAAGATCTAGAGTATAAAAGACCCCAATTTTTTTTAAAAAGAGTACCTGTCACTACAGATTGCTATCATAGAGGAAATTTAAATTCACCGTGATAACAATAAAAATGATTAAAGAAAAAAAAAATGAAAGAAAAGGTGTCAAAATAACATAAGAAAGCAAATAAAAAAAAAAAAAATCAAGCCCCCCTGTCCCCCCGTGCTTGCGCGCAAATCCGCGCACAAGCGTTGGTCTAGTGTCATATGTAAACCGCAATTTCAGCATGCATGTGAGGTATCGCCGTGAACGCCAGGTCGAGGGCAGTAATTATTGTGGTAGACCTCCTCTGTAAGTCCAAAGTGGTAACCTGTAAAGACTTTTAAAGGCTTTTAAAACCGTACATAGTTTGTTGCCGCGGCACGGGTGTGCGCAATTTTTAAAGCATGTCATGTTAGGTGTCTATGAACTCGGCATAAGATCATCTTTTAAATTTTACCAAACAATTTGGAATTATATAGTGTATTTCTGCATTAAAAATAAACAAAGTGATTTTTTTACGCAAAAATTGCGTTTGGAAAATGTGTGCGCAAATACCGTGTAACAAAAAAAATTGCAACATCCACCATTTTGTTCTGTAGGGCCTCTGCTTTAAAAAAATATATAATGTTTGGGGGTTCAAAGTAATTTTCTTGTGAAAAAAAAATATTTTTTCATGTAAACAAAAACTCACAGAAAAGGCTTGGTTTTCAAGTGGTTAGAAGAGTGGGTGATGTGTTGCTAAAATTGAGCATAAAATGCCAGGACTGTTCAAACACCCCCCAAATTACCCCTTTTTGGAAAGTAGACACCCAAAGCTATTTGCTGAGAGGCATATTGAGTCCATGGAGTATTTTATATTTTGCCCTAAGTTTCAGGAAAATGACAATTTGTTTTTTTTTTTTTTTTTTTAACACAAAGTTGTCACTAAATAATATATTGCTCACGCATGCCATGGGTATATGTGAAATGACACCCCAAAATACATTCTGCTGCTTCTCCGGAGTACAGGGATACCCCATGTGTGAGACTTTTTGTCAGTCTAGCCGCATACAGGACCCGGAAAACCAATCCGCACCTTCTGGCTTTCTAAGGGCGTAAATTGTTGATCTCACTCCTTACTACCTATCACACTTTTGAAGGCCATGAAATGCCAAAATGGCACAAAACCCCCCCAAATGACCCCATTTTGCAAAGTAGACACTCCAAGCTATTAGATGAGAGGCATGATGAGTCCATGGAATATGTTATATTATGCCACAAGTTTCAGGAAAATTATTATTTTTTTTTTTCTTTTTACACAAAGTTGTCAGTAAATGATATAATGCTCACACATGCCATGGGTATATGTGAAATGACACCCCAAAATACATTCTGCTGCTTCTCCTGAGTACAAGGATACCCCATGTGTGAGACTTTTTTGCAGTCTAGCCGCGTACAGGAACCGGAAAACCACTCCCCACCTTCAGGCTTTCTAAGGGCGTAAATTGTTGATCTCACTCCTTACTACCTATCACAATTTTGAAGGCCATGAAACGCCAAGATGGCACAAAACCCCCCAAAATGACCCCATTTTGCAAAGTAGACACTCTAATCTATTTGCTGAGAGGCATGGTGAGTATTTTGCATCTCTCATTTTTTTTGGAAAATGAAGAAAAAACAGGAAAATGCATTTTTTTTCCTCTTTTTTCAATTTCCAAAACTTTGTGACAAAAAGTGAGATCTGCAAAACACCCAACATGCCTCTCTGCAAATAGCTTAGGGTGTCTACTTTCCGAAAAGGGGTCATTTGGGGGGGGGGGGGGTTGTGCTGTCTTGGCATTTCATGGCCTCCGAAACTGTGATAGGTAGTCAGGAGTGAAATCAACAATTTACGCCCTTGGAAAGCCTGAAAGTGGGGGTTGGCTTTCGAGGACCTGTACTCGGCTAGACTGCAAAAAAGTCTCACACATGTGGTATCCCTGTACTCAGGAGAAGCAGCAGAATGTATTTTGGGGTGTCATTTCACATATACCCATGGCATGTGTGAGCAATATATCATTTAGTGACAACTTTGTGTAAAAAAACAAAAAAAAAATAATAATAATATATTTCCCGGAACTTGTGGCAAAATATAAAATATTCCATGGACTCACCATGCCTCTCAGCAAATAGCTTGGGGTGTCTACTTTGCAAAATGGGGTCATTTGGGGGGGTTTTGTGCTATGTTGAAATTTCAGGGCCTCCGAAACTGTGATGGGTAGTCAGGAGTGAAATCAACAATTTACGCCATTAGAAAACCTAAAGATGGAGATTCATTTTCGGGGTCCCGTACACAGCTAGGCTCCCAAAAAGTCTCACACATGGGGTATCCCCATACTGAGGAGAAGCGGCAGAATGTATTTTGGGGTGTCATTCCACATATACCCATGTCATGTGTGAGAAATTTATCTTTTAGTGACAACTTTGTGTTAAAAAAAAAAAATAAATTGTAATTTTCCCAAAACTTGTGGCAAAATATAAAATATTCCATGGACTCACCATGCCTCTCAGCAAATAGCTTGGGGTGTCTACTTTGCAAAATGGGATCATTTGGGGGGTTTTGTGCTATCTTGAAATTTCAGGGCCTCCGAAACTGTGATGGGTAGTGAGGAGTAAAATCAAAAATTTACGCCATTAGAAAACCTAAAGATGGAGATTGATTTTCGGGGTCCCGTACACAGCTAGGCTCCCAAAAAGTCTCACATATGTGGTATCCCTGTACTCAGGAGAAGCAGCAGAATATATTTTGGGGTGTAATTACACATATACCCATGGCATGTGTGAGAAATTTATCTTTTAGTGACAACTTTGTGTTAAAAAAAAAAAAAAATTTTTTTTTTTATTCATTTTTCAAACACCTGTGACAAAAAAATTAAATATTCAATGAGCTCAACATGCCTCTCAGAACATTCCTTAGGATGTCTACTTTCCAAAAAGTGGTAATTTGGGGGGGTCTTGTACTGCCCTGCCATTTTAGCACTTCATGAATTGAGATAGGCAGTCAGAAATTAAAGCTGCGTAAAATTTCAGTATTTACACCATAGTTTGTAGACGCTATAACTTTTGCGCAAACCAATAAAAATACGCTCATTGAATTTTTTTTTGTCAAAGACATGTAGCTAAATATATTTTGGCCAAAAAAAATGACATAAATTGAGTATATTGGATATTTTTTAAAAGACAAAGTTGAAAATGTCATTTTTTTGCAAAATTTTCGCTCTTTTTTTATTAATATCGCAAAAAATAAAAAGCGCAGAGGTGATCAAATACCACCAAAAGAAAGCTCTGTTTGTGGGAAAAAAAGGACGTAAATTTCGTTTGGGTACCACATTGCATGACCGCACAATTGTCAGTTAAAGTCGCACAGTGCCGAAGCACAAAAAGTGGTCTGGACGGAAGACAGCAAAATCCTCCGGTTGTAAAGTGGTTAAGGAAACTTGGAGCCTGCTATTGCTAAACTCCAGCAAATGCTTCTTATCGGGCTGCTCTCCTGATCCTTTGGTTCTAACACACGGATTCACTAACCATGAACAAGTATGCAGATCAAGAGTTTTGACTTCACTTACTGTATACTTTATTCAGATCAGTGACACAATGTACTGAAGCAAAAGGATCAGTATGACCATCATGCAACCAGCATTTTTAGGAACAGAACAGTAATGACGGCCACAATAGTTGCAGATAAAAAAAAAAAAGGGTTAACTTAACACTGAAGTCAACACCACCTAAAACTGACAGGTCACTAAAGAGTTACAGATTTCCTGTCATCCATTTAGCATTGTTTCATTCAAAATAAAGGTTTTGTAATTAAATGTACATTTTTGTAAATCTGTAATCAAAACCAAATTTCTGGTGGACATGACAGGTCAGTAAAGGAGAGCAGTCAGCTCTGTAAATAGTCCTTATGAGCGGTTTTCTTACAATCCGTATTTTTAGCTGGGTAAGCAGAGCACAGTTAGAAGAGTATTCCATACACAATTCTGTGCCATGATTTTCCTTCTGGCATTGATGATGATTCAACTAGCTGAAACAAATAGAAATGGTGAACATTCCAAGTACCTTTTGAGGTATACTAGAACCTGATTATATTAGTAAGAGACTGGTTAATTTGCACAAAGGAGGTAGAGGACATTGGAACTCATACAATAATATTACTGTTGTGCTTGTGGACCCCTGCAGAGAAATCACCCATAAAATGAAGTATTGCCCTACCATGAGCCAAGTCACAAAACATGGCCTATGTCAGATGTGCGCTATTTATCAAGCTACAAATGTCTCACAAAAAGGAGTGAACAAAGCGCCTTCCAGTGCCATTCATCAACATAGGTGGGTATGGGAGCAATCTACCTCCTTCATGCCTTCTTCTTTGAATCTCTACTTCTTGAACCAAACACAAAATAGTAGAAGCAGTTTAAAAAAAAAAAAATACCCAATCCCGCAATAATTTTACACATATACAAAGTCACAAAATAGCGTAATTCTTCTAATGTGGCAGAGACAAAATAAATAATCCCCTCCCATTCCATCCCAGTTACACAACATAATTCTTCTAGGATGGTGGTGCCAGGATAATAATAAATTCTTTATCCAATCAGCCAGGCAGGCTGTGATTAGTGGAGCTGTTGGTAGATCTAAGGGCCAGTTCACAGTGTAGTGACCAGTATTTTTACATACTGGAAGAACACCAGTCACCGTTAGGACAGAAAACAAATGGTGCCCTATTCACACTGAAACCCAGGTGGCAGCTGCGCTGCAGTGGCCTGTGATAAAATGCTGCATTTTATCGCAGCATTCCAAGGTGGATCACATCACTGTAAAGCAGTGTAGATAGCCTTTGAAAACGTCACCGGATGTGACGAAACGCGTCAGTACGTGGACTGCACAGCGTAGCACACGTGACACACGATTGGAACGCAAGCCGGAATTAACGCCGCTAGCCACTCTGCACAATCGTCTTGCATGTCACGGATATCAGCACAAGATATCCTTGCTGGAACTTGCTGATTTCGCTATTTAAACCTTGAATTTTTGGAATAAACCACCTATTACATTATCACACTATCTGGAGTTTATCTTTTTTATCTATTATTGCCTGAGCTGCTCTATGGACTTGTGAGAAGGAAAACCATCAGCGGCAGAGGAGGATTCTTAAAGGGAACTTACCATAAAGCCTGGTTGGTCTCAATATTATACGATATGTGAGACCCACTCCATTTGGTAAGTTACCCACCTTACATAATATTGCACGGGAAGAAAGCTTCAAGCACTTTTGCACCTTGTACCAGTCACTAAATTTTGTCTTGAAAAAGCACTGGCACACTTTCTAAGAAAAGGATCTCTCAAGGATTATATATTTAATTTTATTTATACCTTGGACATTTTTTATATAGTTATTGCACAAAAGGAAAATGTATTGATTTATGCATGAATTTATAATATTAAGTTGATTTGCACAAGCATTCGCACTTTGAATATTTTATTTCTAATTTTACAACTCACATTGTACACTAGAAAAATAAGAAAAAAAGTTTTTTTTTTTTTTATAATTTTTATCTATGTATGGACTTGGAATATGGATTAATTGATTTGTATATCTATCAGCACATTGGCACTATTTGCACATTGAGCAATTGATTTATTTTGCACACTAGCACCTTTATATATATATTTATATCCACATAATATTATATAAAAATTTTTTAGCAAGCGCGGTAGATAGCCCTATTTTTAGGACTATTTTCTCCAGTGTACCACACTGCTGTACAATGACATGGATAAAGTGTAATTTTTGTGCTCTTCAAATAAAGTTTGTAAAAAAAAAAAAAAAAAGGAACTGCGTAATGCACTAAAACATACCACACCACACTGTTGGCTCACTTCAGTCAGAATGGACAGCTGCCAGACGCATCGGTTTAGTGTCCGGCAGTTGCCCGTTACTGTGCGAACAGGTCCTTAAAGCGGTAGTATACTCCGCTTTTTAACTTTTACCTACAGGTAAGCCTATAATGAGTGACGTCATCGCGGCTCCGGCCACTCACAGCGCCGGAGCCGCCGAACCCGGAAAAGAGAAGCAGAGGGAAGATGTCAGCTTCCTCAGCGGTGTCTGGGCTTCGTTCTAAGGTATTTCATAATCAGCTAGAATGCATACTAGCTCATTATGCCTTTGTCCTGCAGGGTTTTTTTTTGTTTTTTTTGAGGATAAAACCGCTTTAAGGAGTTTGTACAATCAGATTGTAACATGTAATGTATGTACTAATAACAGCCCCACCTAAAGTAATGGTTAGTCTACAGTAACAGGCATTTCAGTTTTTAGAATCAAGACGTTTATCTTAGCCTTCATTTCTGGCATAACATAAATAAACACAAGCCTGAATGACAAAAGTACAACACAAAGCTTGGAATATTTTAATAGTGGAAACATAAAAAAATAATAATAATAATGTGACATTGTAATATAAAACACAAAATTGTCTCAGTGCAAACAGGAAGATCCTGGGTTTGATGCATTTAACATAGGCACCATACATGCCTTATATATTTTTTTTTAACAAGTTAGCGGAATATGTAAGCTGTGTTACCCCACTGAGGGGGAAGGAAGCCAATTGATTCAATGCTGCATTGTATGAAGTATGGGGACTCCCCTAATGCCATATCTAGGAGGGAGACACTGGAGAAAAGCAGAGTACATCTCACTGCCCCTCATCTTTGTAAAGCTGCTTATTACTGGAGAGGTACTAGGCTATAAATACACAAGAAATATTAACTATGCAATGAAAAACACTCAATTTATGGTATCCAGTGTTTAATGAAGGGGAAGCAATCAGGAGATGTATACAGTGGGTACGGAAAGTATTCAGACCCCCTTAAAATTTTCACTCTTTGTTATATTGCAGCCATTTGCTAAAATCATTTAAGTTCATTCTTCTTCCTCATGAATGTACACATAGCACCCCATACTGACAGAAAAACACAGAATTGTTGACATTGTTGCAGATTTATTAAAAAAGAAAAACTGAAATATCACATGGTCCTAAGTATTCAGACCCTTTGCTCAGTATTTAGTAGAAGCCCCCTTTTGATCTAATACAGCCAGGAGTCTTTTTGGGAAAGATGCAACAAGTCTTTCATACCTGGATTTGGGGATCCTCTGCCATTCCTCCTTGCAGATCCTCTCCAGTTCTGTCAGGTTGGATGGTAAACGTTGGTGGACAGCCATTTTTAGGTCTCTCCAGAGATGCTCAATTGGGTTTAAGTCAGGGCTCTGGCTGGGCCATTCAAGAACAGTCACGGAGTGGTTGTGAAGCCACTCCTTCGTTATTTTAGCTGTGTGCTTAGGGTCATTGTCTTGTTGGAAGGTAAACCTTCGGCCCAGTCTGAGGTCCAGAGCACTCTGGAGAAGGTTTTTGTCCAGGATATCCCTGTACTTGGCCGCATTCATCTTTCCCTCAATTGCAACCAGTCGTCCTGTCCCTGCAGCTGAAAAACACCCCCACAGCATGATGCTGCCACCACCATGCTTCACTGTTGGGACTGTATTGGACAGGTGATGAGCAGTGCCTGGTTTTCTCCACACATACCGCTTAGAATTAAGGCCAAAAAGTTCTATTTTGGTCTCATCAGACCAGAGAATCTTATTTCTCACCATCTTGAAGTCCTTCAGGTGTTTTTTAGTAAACTCTATGAAGGGCTTTCATGTGTCTTACACTGAGGAGAGGCTTCCGTCGGGCCACTCTGCCATAAAGCCCCGACTGGTGGAGGGCTGCAGTGATGGTTGACTTTCTACAACTTTCTCCCATCTCCTGACTGCATCTCTGGAGCTCAGCCACAGTGATCTTTGGGTTCTTCTTTACCTCTCTCACCAAGGCTCTTCTCCCCCGATAGTTCAGTTTGGCCGGACGGCCAACTCTAGGAAGGGTTCTGGTCATCCCAAACGTCTTCCATTTGAGGATTATGGAGGCCACTGTGCTCTTAGGAACCTTAAGTGCAGCAGAAATCTTTTTGTAACCTTGGCCAGATCTGTGCCTTGCCACAATTCTGTCTCTGAGCTCTTCAGGCAGTTCCTTTGACCTCATGATTCTCATTTGCTCTGACGTGCATTGTGATCTGGAAGGTCTTATATAGACAGGTGTGTGGCTTTCCTAATCAAGTCCAATCAGTATAATCAAACACAGCTGGACTCAAATGAAGGTGTAGAACCATCTCAAGGATGATCAGAAGAAATGGAAAGCACCTGAGTTAAATATATGAGTGTCACAGCAAAGGGTCTGAATACTTAGGATCATGTGATATTTCAGTTTTTCTTTTTTAATAAATCTGCAACAATGTCAACAATTCTGTGTTTTTCTGTCAGTATGGGGTGCTATGTGTACATTCATGAGGAAGAAGAATGAACTTAAATGATTTTAGCAAATGGCTGCAATATAACAAAGAGTGAAAAATTTAAGGGGGTCTGAATACTTTCCGTACCCACTGTACACTCTGCTTAAAGTGGAAGGAATCATGCAGAATGGGAGGTACTGGCTGCCGGAGCTGGATCCGATTCCTCTACATAAGCATTACACCGTCATCTACTGAAAAATAACCACAAGCAGCGCCTGGTGCTTTACCTTGTCCTCTTTATTTCTTCATGATGGGTTCAGACTCCACACACACAGATGACATCACAGGTCGAGCGAAGGTAAATGTTCCACAAGAAAATATCATTATTCCATTTCTCAGTATTGTAGAAGAGAAATCAACAGGAACATAATACTCATAATAAATAATAATATAAATATAATAAGGGCATCTTCCTTACATTATTCATCTTTTCCACATCATTCCTGAACATCCTGCACTGCACATATTTATATATATCTACCAACAGTACATTCCTATATATAGAAATTTATAGACGGGGACATATGCAGCATTCAAAATTCAGTCAGGACAATACTAAAGCCATCAAACAATTGGAATACATCACTTGCCAGCTTTTTTCATAGCTTTGGCTACTCAGCTTCAGGGAATTTTCGTTTAGACTCGGAGGACGTTTTATATAGACAGGCTCGGCCAGGATGCAAGAAGACGGACTTGTACAGCAGTGCAAAGCCAAAGAATGATGTGGAACATGTGGTAATCCATAGCAACCAGATTTAACCAGTTACAACATTCAGACCAGAGAAAGGTGGTTCTGGTTGCCATCATTTACTGCATAGCGCCTAATTTCATAAAGCATCTATAGAAGCAGATTTACTGGCCTTATAAGACTGGAGGAAAGGACGCCGTTCAGCCCATGTCAACCAAACAGACTCCAGCTGTCAGTTTTCTACAGCAGGTTAAAAGTTAAAGTAACCTTTTTATTGGTTGCTATAGATGACTGGCACATCCCTCCCCTGGCAGCACCACTGACAGGCCATCTGAAGGTATTACACTCATATCTAACACGTGCCCAATATGAGCAGAAGAGGTATATGTATTCCAACTCTTTTATTAAAGTGCCTATGAGAGGAGATATTCGTTTTGCAATCAGATTCTTCCGGTGTTATAACCTGCACTTGGACCATTTCGTTGTTACTGATAACCCAGACTAAAACAGTGATATGTTCGATGTGCTCTTTACAAGTGGTAACACTTTGGAATGTAAGGTGCTTCCTGACCATGATGGTGAGGGTCGTCCTGTAGGATCTGAGGTGTAAAATATGCACCTTAACACTTATCTAGGGTAGGTCGGTGTCAGGCTGGTAAGTAGTTCCATCATGAATGCTGCAGCTTGTAGTCTGAAAGTTTACATAAAATGCTGCTGCGATGTGACAGAGGTGTATATGAGGTCAGATGTACATTGGTGTGGCGGTAATTGCTCAGCGCAGTTCTGTATTCCAGCGTTCCTCTGCTGCACAGAATTCTCTTCTCCTCTGCTGTGTTCACATTGCTATGGCAGAGGTCAGCGAGTGCCTGCACTTGCTCATGAAGTGGTAAACCTTTGAATCGCCTTTGTGCTAAATAGAAGAAAGCCTCAATGAAGGCCTGCAGACACATACCTGCACAGAAGACAAATGACAGCAATCAGAATCAATCAATACCATTCCCCAGAGACCACTATCAGTCTTTCCACATACTCATCAATCATAGTGCCCCTACCCCGCCCCACCCTAATTCCACATTACTGCACAGAACAAATCCACTTTATACAGTCACAGCAATTCTCCCATTTTTTTCCCGGTATATGAAGTTACTGAGGTAGTAAAGGGTAGCTGGAAGTGAAGGCATGATAAAAATGTCCTCTGCTGCTGGGCTTCAAAACAAGGACAATGAACCATTTTCTGAGATGAAGGAGGAAGTGTACCAGCTGGTGTCCGCAGGTACCTCATCTCATCAAGTCTACTCTTCTACTAGAAAATAAATCAGGTAAACATTCCCAGCAACATTAATTGAATGACCAAACATTTTTGGAGCAACTGCAGACTCCCTTTATCAGGCGGCTGTTATCAAAGGATCGTTATTGGCTCCAAAACACAGATTAGCCATGGATTATGCATTGTCTTTCCTTTAACCACAAATTGAAGCAAAGAAAATTGCTAAATTCTCCATATCAACAAAGTCAGTTCGGTTGCATTGTTGTATTCTGACAGCGGGAAGTTTCCTCGCCAGAATACAATGATCACTGCTGGAGGCTATAGCCTTCAACTGTGATTGTACGAAAAAAATGGGATTTTTGACTTACTGTAAAATCTATTTCTCTGATGTTCATTGACAGACACAGCTTCAAATTGTCATAACTGTTGGGTTATACTACCCCCACAGAATTAGGACACTAGGCAGAAAAAAAGTCTGGCTACTCCTATGGGCAGTCCCAGAGAGTATACTCCCTTTCTCTGCTATAGGCATTCAGTTTAGTTAGTTACAAGCAGTGTGAGAAGAATTACAACTCTACAGAGGGGTTAATGTTGTGTCCGTCAATGAACATCAGAGAAATGGATTTTACGGTAAGTCAAAAATCCCATTTTCTCTTTCGTTCAGTGACGGACACAACTTCAGATCTTCATAACCATTGGGATGTCCCAAAACAGTGTTAAACATGAGGGGTGAGAACAGCAAAATAATTCCAAGGCTAAAAAGTAGCCAACCAAGCAACAGGAGCTCAACCAAAACAACTGTAGCCCACCTGAAAAAAACAAAACACCCTCCACGCGGCCAAAAGAAACATCCACAGATGCCAACACATCCACTTTTTAAAATTTTGTGAAAGTGTGCACCGACGACCAAGTGGCTGCCTTGCAAACCTGCGTCACTGACACCTAATGACGGAAAGCCAAGGAGGCACTAAGCGCCCCAAGTAGAGTGCGCCTTAACAGGGACAGGTGGAACCTGACCCTTGATGGAATAGGCCTAAATCACGGTCTGTCTGATTCATCTGTAAATGGTCGCAGAGTAAGTGGATCACCCTTTATGAGGCCCATCCGTGAGCACAAAGAGAGAGTCGGACTTTCTGAAAGAATCTGTAGCTGCTAGGTACACCCCAATTGCCCGGACCACATCCAAGGCATGCAAGGCAACATCCTTCGGATGTTTAGGCCTGGGACACAGGGAAGGCAACACAATGTCTTCATTCAAATTAAAATCAGAGACAACCTTTGGAAGGAACGGCAGACAAGGGCAAAGAACCACCAGAGGTCTGAAAGCAGCACAGGGCTGACAGGCGCTTGCCACCAGCTAAGTTCGGCGGTGGGATGCACACGGGAGTCGGGACTAATGCATGGATGGGTTGCTGGGCAGGTAGGGCCCCCAGGCAACTGCCTAGCGTGCCCATTCGGTAAGACAGCCCTGGGTAAGGTGAACGACAGGATAATGCTGCCAGTTCAAACACCCTGCGCACAGAGGTGATGGCCACCGAAAGGGCCACCTTCTGGGACGGTAAGCAGGGGAATCTCCCGAAGATTCTCAAGGGAGGCTTCTGGAGGACTGAAAGCACCAAAGTGAGGTTCCAAGGTGGCAACGGAGACCGCACTGGGGGAACCAAATGTCGGACACCCTGAAGAAAGGTACGCACCAGGGAGTGACTGGCCAAAGGCCGGAAGAAGACCGCCAAAGCTGACACCTGGTTCTTGATGATACCTGTGACGATGTTCACCGTCACTGGCAGTGAGGGACAGATACTTGGGGGATGCTGAGAGAATGGTTTGTATGGCTTTAGAAGGGACAGTAATATTTTTTAGCAATCTCTCTCAGGAAATGTATGAAGATGAATGGTTTAACTTTTCAGATTGCTAGAATATTGCAGGAGTGTCTCATAGACCCTTGCTAGATAGTGAGATGGGGTGAGGTTTGTTATTGGTAAGTGCCTGTATTCCATTGTTCTATTGTTTCTGTCTGCCTTAAGATAAACTTATTATGGGATGTATACGTTTATGTGTATTGGCTGCTAAGGGGAAGGGGGGATTGTCCCACAGTGTATATCTCTTTGAATAAACTGTTTGAGTTCTACTTCACCCTCAATCTAGAGTCCTTTCTCTCATTGGGGGAACCTGCTACAAGGGATTGCTATGCTCTTTATACTCCCTTGAATAATCACTAAGCTCTTGTAAGAGCTTGTTCCTGTTCCACTCTCTGGGGAAAGAGAGGTTCATCCATTGGAACCTGGAGCCTTGTCGTAGGTCCAGGGTGAGGGTGGGTAGGAGACGGTGAGACCCCAACCAAGCTGCGGCGGTTCGTGGGGTCTGAGGTGGTTATGGTGTCTGGTGAAGTGCTTGGAGCCCTCGGGAAGCACTAGGAGCATCTGTCAATGGAGGTACCCAGTCAGGGTGCCAGTTGATCCATTACAGTACCCAAGGCCAATTTCAGTTCACCTCCCCCCCCCCCCCCCCGTTGAAGGAGGGTCAAGATCTGAGCTACTGAGAAGGAGCGAGGATGAACCCCAAGAGACTCACACCACGCAATGTACATCTTCCACGTATGATGGTAGATCCTCCTAGAAGTAGATTTCCTACCTTTTAACGGTGAGGAATCACCAACTCAGATAAACCTCTATCCTTCAGCACCTGGCTTTCAACAGCCAAGCCGTTAAAGCCAGCGACTATAAAGCAGGATGGAAGATCAGCCCTTGGAACAGCAGATCCTCCCTGAGAGGAAGCTTGCAAGGAATTTTGGTGACCAGCCGCACCAGATCGGCGTACCAAACCCAGCGAGGCCAGTCCGCAGCCACTAAGATCCCTGGAATCCCTTCTGCCTTGATCCTGCGTAGAAGTCTTGGCAGAAGCTTGAGAGGAGGAATGGCATAAATCAGACGATACTGACCCCACGGGACCACCAGTGTGTATGTGGAGTCTGCCAGAGGATCCCTTGACCGAGCCACAAACCTCTGCACCTTTCTGTTTAGCCGAGACGCCAACAAATCAACCTCAAGGGTGCCCCACCGGAGACACAACTGATGAAACACCTCCGGATGAAGGGACCACTCCCCTTGGTCCAACGCCTGCCAACTGAGGTAATCCTCCTGCCAGTTTTCCACCCCGGGAATGTGTACGGCGGAGAGGGCTGTATCAAACTGTTCTGCCCACCTTAGAATGCCGGCTACCTCCATAGCTACCGGGGCACTTGGTGATCGACATAAGCCACGGCCGTTGCATTGTCTGATTGAATGTGCTCTGGACAACCCTGAAGACGATCCATCCAATATTCCAGGAATAGTCTGATCGCTCGGAGTTCCAAGACATTGATTTGTAGTCTGGACTCTTCAAGCGTCCAGATCTCCTGAGCAAAATGCTTACTGAGGACGCCTCCCCAGCCGGACAGGCTGGCATCCGTGGTGACCATTGTGCAATACAAGGGGAGGAAGGATTTGCCCAGCCGAAGCACCAACGAACTAAGCCATCATATCAGGGACTCCTTTGTTCCCCGACTCAGCCGTCCCTGATTGTCCAGAGATTGCGGCGTCTTGTCGAATTTGTACAGAATCTCCCTTTGCAGGGACCTCGCATGGAACTGTGCAAACTGAACCGCCTAAAAAGTAGACACCATCAGGCCCATGCAAGTCCGGAGGGATGACCATCTATTGGACAGCAGGAAACGAATTGCAGCCTGCAATTTCTGGAGTTTGTCCAGAGGAAGGAGCACTCTTCATATTGTAAAAAAAAAAAAGATGTTTGGCCTGTAAGACAAACCCAAGGCAACCTAGAAAAATACTACAATTTAAATCAAGAGCCACAGGAGAAGATTTTAATATTAATAAATTGATCACTTGCCAGACGGACCATGTCACATATCTGGTTGAATGTCCTTGCCGATTACAATATGTGGGCAGGACATTGTACATCAGAATAAGAGAACATATTAAAAATATTCGTTCAGGTTTCCCCAAAAACAGCCTGTCTAGGCACTTTGCTGAGAAGCATAACAAAGATCCCAGGGGCCTTACTTTCTGTGGTATTGATTGTATATCCGCACATTGGCGAGGAGAAAATAAAACAAGGAAAATCTCCAAAAATGAAACTTTTTGGATTTATAGATTACATACACAACAGCCCAAGGGCTTAAATTTAGACATTGATTTAAATTGTTTTATTTCTAATTTTTAGTCATTTACTCTATCTGTGAACTTATTAATACTCACCCTTCTTGTTTTTATATTTATTTAATATATGTAGCTTATTGGGATATAGTATATAGTACGTGAGCTAACCTAATATAGCTACATTCAGTCAATTCATATATGCCATCAAAGAATCATTTTTTATGGTATTATATACATCTGGACTAGCATAACGCATCCTTGACACCATACACTATATTTATATATAGGCTTCTTCCTCCCTTTTCTTTTAACATAATTTTAATAGTTTTTAAACATATATAACATATACATATCTTTTAAATATATCTATTTATTGATACCATTCCATGTAGTTCTACCCATGTCCACTAGATGTCCTCCTAAATCTCCCCCACCGTACATGTAGTCTAATATAAAAACTAAATATAAACTTTTTTCCTTTTTAGTTTTTCCCTTTTTTATATACATTTTATATATTTTTATACATTTCTGAAGTATTTTTACATTTAATATGCATTCATTGGTTTATATATATGAGATTTTAATGTGTCTTAGTTATCAAATGTATGCTATACTTCCGGAAATATGAACATGCACGATCACCAGGAACCAATTTACATTTACAGTCCTATTTACACATGCGGCCCTGCTAGAGCTTTTTTAATATATTCGGACGGAGTTTCCATTTATATTTAATTCTTTCCACGCAAGCAGGCGCCATGTTTCCGTAGTCCGTATGGTCGGACCGCGCATTGAACTAGGAAACGTCATTAGGGTTGCCTGGTTACCGCATGCATATTTAAGGAAGTTAACCGGACGTGACTTGACACTGCTGATGACGTACGAGCTACGAAACGAGTATGGCGTGTCAAGTCACTTCCGGTAAACTTGTATGGGAACGAGGCTTGGACCGCAAGCGCTCTGATAACACAGTCACGCTCGATATTTACCTGCTCAATGTGAGTACCTCTGTACATTTTTTTGATTAATAAAGTACATTACGGAATTACGCTATGTCCACTATTCATTTTCTGGCATAAAATATCGGGAGTGGAGTAGAGTGGATTCCTCGGAACACACTAAGGTCAGGAAGGCACACAGGGGACCATACCAGGGGATATCCATACCAGGACCATTCAGACCCTTGGCATACGCCCCCATCCAGGGATAGGAAGATATCGCTGGGTTGCCAGACCCATTTAAAACACCTGCTTTATACCCCTGTGTGGGGTGGGTGTCTCTGGTAAGTGTGCATTTCTATCGGAGGGTTATCCCAGCACCTTACCACCCACCACGGGGTTACTCTCCACCTATCAAATCACCAGAGTGTTGTCACTTATATCATCCTATGTTTTTTCTGTAGTCACCGCATGTGACATATAGACTTTTTTACTGGATCTTTATACTGGACTTTGCGAGCTGTATATAATATTTTTATATTGGTTCTGTTGGCACTTTATACTACCCCCATACCAACGAGGTGGTACTAGGGGGGAGGTTCACACTATATAGCACTTTTTTCAAGCACTTTAATATTGCATGTAATTTAATACCATTATTGGTCAATTATTTATTGTTTATATATATCACTTACCACATAGTTCTTTGCACTAGTCACTTTCAATATTCTTGAAGGCACCTTCACACATTGCACTTGCTTATTTGCACTTATTTGATGTTTTATGGATTATACTTTTGTAAGAGTGTATCTACATTATATTATTGCACTTATTAATTCAGCACAAGGCACTTTAATTAAATAGTCTATACTCTATTATATCTAAATTTATATAGGCAGCGCCATCATCCCTACTTCCCCTTCACTCTTCATATTGTGATTTCATATTGTGATCCCCAAGTTTCCACCAGAGCAAAAGGAGACTCCGCTCACAGAAGGAGATCATCCAAGTAGCCCAGTACCACAATCCCCCATTGGCGAAGCAAAGCTAGCACCTGGGCGAACACTTTTGTGAAGACTGAAGGATCAGAGGCAAGACCAAAGGTTAACGCAACAAACTGATAATAATCCTCTCCCACGGCAAAGCAGAGGAAGCGCTGGTGACTGGCACATATTGGAATGTGAAGGTAAGCATCCTTGATGTTGATAGAGGCAAGGAAATCCCCCTGATGCAGGAATGCCACAACGGTGCGAATGGACTCCATTCTGAACTTCTGCACCCACACATAGCAGTTCAGCACCTTGAGGTCCAGGATCGGATGCACGTTGCCTTCCTTCCTAGGAACTGTAAACAGGTTTTAGTAAAAACCCTGAAAACGTTCCGAAGTCAGAACCGGGACAATCACCCCTTGATGTAACAGGTCTTGTACTGCCCCAAACAGACCCTGTAAGCGGTCCGGGGACAGGCGCAATTTGGAAGGAAAGAACCTTGCCAGGAGACAGGAGCAAAACTCGATCTTGTAGCCGGACCGAATGAGTTTGTGGACCCACTTGTCTTGCACCAGGGAACTGTATGGGTCCGGAAACCAGCGAAATGTCCCCCCACCCCGGATACAGGTGAGGGTGCACCTTCATGCTAAAAGAGCCTTGTCTGCGGGTCTGGAGAAGCCTGTTCTCGGCTTGCCAGACCAGGTTCGTTTGGATCCTCCAGAGGAGGCCCTAAAAGGTTTCGAGTCCTTGTCAGTCAACCCTGAGGGACAAAAAAACTTCTTATGAGCCGAAAAGGAAGGCCCACGTCTATGACGAGGTTCCTTGCCCTTAGTAGTCTGTGGAAGAAAGGTACTCTTCCCCCCTTTTATGATGTTATCCAGAGTAGCACCAAACAGGCAATCTCCTTGAAAAGGAAGATCAGTCAAGGCCTTTTTAGAAGTCTGATCCGCAGACCACTATTTAGCGACAATTCTGTAAAAAAAAGGCGGGGAAAGGAAACACCCTGACTCGCTTGTGAGTGCCAAAGGGTTTGCGCGTCACCCTGGTTTCTGCGCATGCTCCGTTCTATGGCGCTCACGCCAGAAGTGACGGACGGGAGTCTTCCAGTTCTGCCCCTTCCGGTGGAGTCCTGCTCATTATGGAGACGGCCTGCGCAGTGGACGTGGCCGCTCTCCACCCTGGAGATACCAACACTGGTGTTACTGGTAACATCAATAGACGGAAGTGAAGATATATGCAAACTCTGCTATATCTTCTGGGGGTGACTCTTATGGGACTTTGCGGATGGAGGAGAGATATCTATATACTGAAGCTGGTCCATTGTATCCCTTGGCTTTACATCTTTAGGACATCATGGGTGGAGTATTAGCCCCCTTCTTCCTTGGGGATCACCTATTGGTGGGTTCCCTTTATTTCCTACCTGCATGGATGTTTTCTCCTCTCCCTCCACTCACACCAGGGGCTTCCCGGATCTCAGGCACCGTACCATTTTTTGTGTGTGCCTGTTTGGGAATCGTCTATGCTATATGAACCTCTAAGGTATGTCTATACATTGCTTTTTAGATCTTGCCATTACCCCGCCTGGTCCTTTGATTGGCGGTTCCCTTTATGGTTTAACCATCTGGTTCTTGCCCGGGGCTGCAGGGCTCAGTACTTCCCAGGAGAGGTAGTCCGGCTTCTTGCTGGGGGTCTCCTCTCAAGCTGCCACTGCCAGACGTCCTTGGCACACCTATGGAGCACCCCTCTATCCTAGCCTCCGAAGACATCGTTGGTCTCTATATACGTATATATGTTATGTGGTGAGCATCATTATGAATTATTCACTAATCTGATTATGATCAATTGAATATAAGTATGAAATAGTCTTTGTATTATATGTAACTTTTTCTTTTTCATAAAGTTTGCCAAGAACTGAAAGGGTCTCTGAGGAGGCATTTTTGAACGACATAGTTCAGCAAAACGCATAAGACTCATGTCATCCTCATTTTGATCACCAGCAGGCCATTTATATCGATTGGCCGCAGGTTCTCTCCTTGGCAGATATGTAGTGGCAATATTATATATGTATTATGTTATATATGTAATTGATGTTCCATTGTGTTTTAATGAAGTACACACAATAAATTGAATTTTAAATGTATTCTTTTTTCTCTTGTTAATCTATGCTCACTATTGCACAATCCACACCCTTCAAACTCCCTTCTTTTTACTGAGGGGGGTTAATTTCCATATAGCCCGTTTGGACTTTGAAACGAATCCCCACCTGTGTTTTAGTAGTGTTCTCTGTTATTGGAATGTGGGTGTGGCCAAGTGCAATTATTTAAAAGGTGGGGGTTAGTGGCGCGCTTCAGAAGTGAAAACCTAATTAAATGAAATTAAAAGGTATAATACATGTGCTAAGTGATAATGAAAATAAAGTGCTATTTTTTGAATGATGTCGTATTCTTTTAGCTGGGGATGTGTTCAAACTTCAATATGGTCATGCTGAAGTAGATAAATAAATAAATAATCTGTGTTTAACTCTATACCGTGCTAAACAGGTATTCCAACTAAAAAGTGCTGAGTGCTTTCAATCTTCAATAGATAAAGCAGCAAATAAATAAATACGTATTCCAGTCAATATAATGTAAAAACAATTATTCCAAACTATAAGGTGCCATGTGCTTTCACTCTTCATTAAATATATCAAGACAATAAAATATATAAATTCTATAAATTCTTAAAGTGCAGTGTCCGTGAATGTCCGTTTAATTTAATCCACAAAAAGGAGAAATTCAACTATGTGTCTTCAACTTAAAAACAAGGTGCTTCCGTGCAAACAAACGTGCTATGACTTGCTCCTTCACCAGGTGTCACTTCTAGGTGCTCTAAACTCTCACCTTAGTAAGGTATAAAATATGCCTGTATATATAGATTAGCCTCCGGAGTGGTGATCAACGGCTTGCGCTATCTCCAATCTCCTATTCGTGCTCCCGGATAAACTTGCTGGGTGCGTTCTAGGGTGCTTTTATTTATGGGGTCCTTAACTCCTGTCTCGACCTCAGGCTCATTAAACACAGAGGACCATCATGGTGCAGTATTTAAAAACAATTTATTCATAAAAAAGCGGTTGCACTTACATTTAGAAAGTTTCTTATACGCATGGAAAATGTTTGATTAGAGTTGGGAGAACTTCGCTCCGATCCTTAACGTCACTTCCGGTGTTTGGCGGCTCCTCCTACGCGTTACGTCACGTGACTTCCTCAGGGAGTGGCCTATACTGGATGTGACGTTATATTTATATTGGTCGGGCCGAAGTATCGCCGCGGCCATTTTGAGGAAACTTGTGAATGTCGTTCCGGCGGAAGTTCTCAATCCGCCATATTGCTCCTTGTTCCGAGCATGTTTACACTAATTTTTTCTCTTTGTTTACCCCGGAAGTGAGGTTGTGAACCGTGTTTTCTATATAGCAATGTACATATAATGCGTACACAGAAGACCCATAGTATTCAAAACTTCATATTCACGCGGGTTAATATACTCATTATTATGAAACATACAGGAGAGATCTCATACAAAAAGGAATTGGAATTATTTTAAGCCTTCTTAATTTTTTCATAGAACTCTATTTACCTCAATAAACCTTAAAGTGTGTGAGAGAGGGGATACTGTTGATTTTGTTACTACAAGATGGAGGCATAAAACATTATTTAAAAAAAAAAAAAAAAAAAAATGTTTTATGCCTCCATCTTGTAGTAACAAAATCAACAGTATCCCCTCTCTCACACACTTTAAGGTTTATTGAGGTAAATAGAGTTCTATGAAAAAATTAAGAAGACTTAAAATAATTCCAATTCCTTTTTGTATGAGATCTCTCCTGTATGTTTCATAATAATGAGTATATTAACCCGCGTGAATAAGAAGTTTTGAATACTATGGGTCTTCTGTGTACGCATTATATGTACATTGCTATATAGAAAACACGGTTCACAACCTTACTTCTGGGGTAAACAAAGAAAAAATTTGTGTAAACATGCTTGGAACAAGGAGCAATATGCCGGATTGAGAACTTCCGCCGGAACGACATTCACAAGTTTCCTCAAAATGGCCACGGCAATACTTCCGGCCCGACCAATATAAATATAACGTCACATCCAGTATAGGCCACTCCCTGAGGAAGTCACGTGACGTGACGCGTAGGAGGAGCCGCCAAACACCGGAAGTGACGTTAAGGATCGGAGCGAAGTTCTCCCAACGCTAATCAAACATTTTCCATGCGTATAAGAAACTTTCTAAATGTAAGTGCAACCGCTTTTTTTATGAATAAATTGTTTTTAAATACTGCACCATGATGGTCCTCTGTGTTTAATGAGCCCGAGGTCGAGACAGGAGTTAAGGACCCCATAAATAAAAGCACCCTAGAACGCACCCAGCTAGTTTACCCGGGAGCACAAATAGGAGATTGGAGATAGCGCAAGCCGTTGATCACCACTCCGAAGGCTAATCTATATATACAGGCGTATTTTATACCTTACTAAGGTGAGAGTTTAGAGCACCTAGAAGTGACACCTGGTGGAGGAGCAAGTCATAGCACGTTTGTTTGCACGGAAGCACCTTGTTTTTAAGTTGAAGACACATAGTTGAATTTCTCCTTTTTGTGGATTAAATTAAACGGACATTCACGGACACTGCACTTTAAGAATTTATAGAATTTATATATTTTATTGTCTTGATATATTTAATGAAGAGTGAAAACACATAGCACCTTATAGTTTGGAATAATTGTTTTTACATTATATCGACTGGAATACGTATTTATTTATTTGCTGGTTTATCTATTGAAGATTGAAAGCACTCAGCACTTTTTAGTTGGAATACCTGTTTAGCACGGTATAGAGTTAAACACAGATTATTTATTTATTTATCTACTTCAGCATGACCATATTGAAGTTTGAACACATCCCCAGCTAAAAGAATACGACATCATTCAAAAAATAGCACTTTATTTTCATTATCACTTAGCACATGTATTATACCTTTTAATTACATTTAATTAGGTTTTCACTTCTGAAGCGCGCCACTAACCCCCACCTTTTAAAAATTCTGTATTAACTGGTTCCTGGTACCAGTACCGTGGTGCAGCAATAAGAAGGGAACCCACACTACCTCAGATAGCGCAGGAACCACTTACACACATACAAGTGCAATTATTCTCAACACCTAATTGCTTTCCTTTCCTGAGTGCCAAAGGGTTTCTGCAGCTCCGTTACAGCTTCTATCTTCAAGGTCTCACGCACAGATACAATCAGTGCTTTTATCAGCGCCTTTTCATGCGCGGTTGCAGACGTGGAGGAATCATCCTATCAGTAGATTCTGGGCGCGTGGTTGCAGACCCAGCAGGGTGACCCACCTCCGCGGCGGCCGAGTCAGAATCAGGATCTGAGGAGACAGATGTGGCAGGGGAAGGCGGGGGCCGCCTTGCTAGCCCGTTGCCCGAAGACCACCTCCACCCAGGACACAAAGGACTCCAGGACCGCCGTCAGTGCATCGATGTATGGTTGGGACCAGGGGGGCCCCACAGCCTCAGAGAGGGGATCCGGTGGGGAGATGTGCTCCATGAGTCACCAGGGGGACCCCACAAAAAGTGTAAAACACTGCAAGGGACAACCCCCACTGCGCTGGCAGCACCACCTGGTAGCCAGGTACAAGCACCAAGCGATCTTTAGCAGAGAGGGAGAGAACCCCACCAGACTCACCACCCAGCAGAAACAGGCACCTGCAGCCACCAGTATAATCTGCACTCCACGTGCTGTGATCAGGAAGTGAAAGGATCCAGGAGTCAGAACCAGGGAATGTGGAGGGGCTCCCACCGCCGAAATCACCGCCCACAGGGCTCCACTGTCATGGCCACCGCTATTTTCAATGGCAAACCACCGCAAAATGACTGCCAGACTACACAAACATGGCCACCGTGTATAGAAACACACAGGCTACAACAAAATGGCAGCCAGCGTGGCCCCACGAGGCTTACAGGGACCCAGGCCTCAAAGACAGACCCAGGCAGGACAGGGGGGCCCTGACAGGAGCCCTTACCAGGTATAACCCCCCCCACACAACTGATCGTCCGATCGCCGGCGGCACACCCCCCATTGCCAGCATAGCACCCTGCCCCCACCCCAGGAGGTGGATTAGACCACCCAACCAGCCCCAACAGGAAGGAGGGGAACCAAGGGGTCAGACCGTCCCAAGGAGGGGCCCACGTCCACCCCAAAAACCTCCACGGGGAGAGGGGGGACAGCTACTCACCATACCAGGGACCAGGTGGACAATGCTCCGGAGAGAAACCCTCTCCATCGAAATGGGGGAGCTGTCGGCCAGGAGGGACGCTGCGACTCGGGCCGAGACCCGGTCGTATGCCACTTCGCAAGGCGTTTAACTCGCAGGCCAGCTCCTGTCCAGTGAGGCTATGTCACGGGCGACCTAGCGTGGAGCTGAAGTCTGCACGCGCTTGCTGGCCAGACTGGGGTCACCACTGGATCTAGATTATCCAATCCGTAGCCAAGTCCAGCAGTTGATTGTAGATCTCAAAGGAAAAATCCAGGAGAAGGAGAGACAACTGTCACCCTCCTTCTGGGACCTGGCTTCCCACCCAGAGACACCCTGTCACATGTGCCCTTGGCTTTTATAACATATCCCAGGATGCACCACTGTTTGTGCCAACCCACTGGGATAGTTACAAAAGCCTGTGTGTCACTGGCTGCGTTTCCTCAACTGTCCAACAGGCTCCCCTATTGGATACAGTGGGGACACTCCCTCAGGCCAGATGAATCACACATGGACACATGCAACCGGCAAAACTACCAATCAGGCTCCCCTGATAAGCAGATGGAGACACTAGGCTTTACCTACCTAGCACCTACCTAGGAGGGTGCTACATCCACCCCCCACCAAAAATGAGCCATGTCCCCATTGGCTCTGGGGCAGCCGCCCCATACAAAAATCCCTGCTGGAAAAAACTATGGAGTATCCCACAAACTTGGAGAGGGGGAAAAGGGAATATATACAAGAAATAAATTACATGAAAAAATATATAAATCTCTGCTGTACGATATAATACAGGTTAGGTGCATTTAGGGCAATGCACCCACCACCAAGCAATTCTGCACTGGTGAGTGGACAACATTCAAACATCCTGAACCCTGCCACTGACTACCTATTAACAGTTCAGAAACTAGGCGCCTGCAGTGTCTTCTTCTTTGGCAACACTCAGCACTCAATTTTCTCCCAACAGGAACTTTGTTGCTGGAGCCTGAGCAACTCACCAGTCCTGTGAGAGTTTGTAATTTTCTTCAGGGGTCCCTGGCACCATGGCACCCCCCACCAAAAAGACTCAAGTTGTCGCCCTCCTCTTCCAGGCAGACACTCACAGAGTTCCGCTACCGGCCCGTTGGCCCAAGGTAGTTCACTTCGAACTCTGTATGATTTGTAATCCATGATCCTGGCCCGATGGCCCAAGGGATTTTTTTTTTTTTAACAAACTTTTAAAGTCATTTGATTCTCCTGAAGAATGAGAGGGTTGGCCCTCTGAAATGAGTCCACTAGCCAGTGGTGTCTTGTTGTCTCCTTAACCTCTTCCGCAAGAATAGAAGGAGGGGGTAATGGAAATAGGGCGCAAGTCCCAGCAACAACTGACCTTTGAACTCTCATTTCTGCAGGTCTCTCAGTCAGTAGATATAGGCTAGCCAGCCTCAATTGGGTTCAAAAGTTCCTTCTTAACAGTAGAATTCCGGATGGGGGATGCGCACGACTTTCCAAGCCCTAACCTCCTCATCAGGTGGGCCTAGACTGGCTGGACTTCTCCGATCTCCGGACCCCCAGTCCAGTTCAGTCTCTTCTTCTGACTGACTTCCAGACATCCCATCCCTCCTCCAAAGATCCAAACCGATGCTGGAAGCTAGGAGACCCCACATCAATGACCCCGGCCTCTTCCTCGCTGCTCACACTCACACTTGCAGCCTCGGTCACCGCTGGCCATCTTCTCCCCTCTGCCTGTATAGGAGCAGACTTTACTTCTGCCGCTGCAGCTTTCAATGCATCAGATGGCCGCTCCCTAGCCCGCACTACCTGCATGCATCTGAGCTCAGACATTCGGGTCTCTCTCCTCTTGCATCCTGGACCACTGACAGATGGCATGGACTCCAGTTGCATCACGAACCTCAGCACTTCCCTTCCACGGCCCGTGAAAGGCCCCAACTCCGCAGCTGACAGGGCTTGAGTGACCCCGGTCTCCCAAGACATATTCAACTTTCTGGGCTGACCTCCACTCTCTTCTGCAAGCATCAGTAGATTGCAGCAATGCCCGCCCTGGCCCCACACCTGCATTCATATGGTTACATTCAGACACTGAGGACATACCAGGCCCAAATCCTCCACGCCTCCTCCAGTGCACAGCGTCAGTCTCCCGTCGGGCACCATCAGCACCCCTGTATCCCACAGGGTTGATGTTTTCGGCTCTCCGGTCTGCTATGCAGGTTCTACGCCAGCACGTGGGATAGCCTCTGCACTCCGGCTCACTCCGGTACTCACCATCTTGCTCCTCCACACGTGTCTCCCTCTCAGCCCCACCCGGAGGCAGAAGTAAGTTATAGACTCTTTTTCCTTAACCCCCCATGACTCCAGATTGGCGGTGGCTCCTCCTGCTAGGCAGATCTCTCAAGCGTGTGCTTTCCTGCGTGATACAGTAACCCTTCCGCTGCCGCTCCATCTCAGCTCAGCCTGCATGGAAGTTACTGTAAAGCAGACCGTGCCTCTCAGCTTGCACGCATCCGCCATCCTTGTCTCTACCAGGGCCCCAACTTCGCCTCTATCACTCTGAGCCAGCTGGCTCTCTTTGCTATGTAGTAGAACTGTCCCGCTGTCAGGCATTGCACGGTCGACACTCCTATTCACAGCACTTGTACAGGCAAGACTCGCCATACTGTACTGGAAAAATGTCCCACTGTCATTAAATGCATGGTCAACAGTTTTCTTTACAGCATCCACTTTGCCACTATTTTGGAAGAATGTCCTGCTGTCGTTGGATGCACAATCAACATTTTCCTGTATAGCTCCGGCACACACATGGCCCCCAGCACACCAATCCACGTTCCCTGGGCCACCATTTTCTCTGTCCACACTTGCACCTTCTACTGTTAAGCAGACACAGTCTATTTGTACAGCAAGATGCATTTCTCCCGCTCTTCAGCACATCACTTGATCAGACAACTTGCAATTCTGACAACAATTCTTCCATTGCCATGGGCAATCATCACTGTGCATTTGATTCTTCATCCCACTCTCCTTATCTCCTGTAGAGCAAGCCTCACACTTCTCTTGAGCATTAGAACACAGTTCTTGAGAGAAAAATTAAATTTTCACAAATTTTCTTTGGCCGTTGCCGTTAGCAACCATTCCAGTAACCCAAGACGATATCCCGGATGAGCCCCCAAATGTAGCACTGGCCCCTAGAGGACCGCTGAGTATTACACTTTCTGGATTCCCCTGGGTTACCCTTAGCAACGGATAGCAGATAATTAGCATTGAAAGTCCTTGGCTCAGTCAATCAATCCAGGGTTGTTGGTTTTTGTGTTTTTATTTGGAACTGGGATAGGAAAAGGGATGAGTGGGATACTCCAACTATGAACTATGCACAATCTTGAGGACAACTAGCTGTAGTGTGCAGCAAGGCCGCTGCTTCACCTTGCCACTGAAGTGAAGATAGATAATGTGTTCCCGTTTGAATCACTCTTCAGGGTTCCAACTTGGAACCCCCTTTCTCACTTGCTGAGTGCGCCGACACCTGTCCGCTGACTCTCCACTGGAGTGGTTCCCTTCCTGGGCAGACCCCCGGCAAGCTTCCCGGTACTCAAAGACACTGTTTTTCCTAAGGGTTCTCTGCCTCCAACTCCACTACTCAGTTCTCCTGGACCTCCTGGCTCAGCTCCACACTCCTGTTCCACAAGGCCGACCGCCTGTGACCACCATCCATTGCAGCAGAATGAGAGACAACTGTCACCCTCCTTTTGGGACCTGGCTTCCTGCCCAAAGACACCCTGTCACATTTGCCTTTGGCTTTTATAACATATCCCAGGATGCACCACTGTTTGTGCCAACCCACTGGGATAGTAACAAAAGCCTGTGTGTCACTGGCTGGGTTTCTTCCACTGTCAAACAGGCTCCCCCATTGGATACAGTGGGGACACTCCAGGCCAGATGAATCCCACATGGACACTTGCAACAGGCAAAACTACAAATCACCCTCCCCTGATAAGCAGATGGAGACACTAGGCTTTGCCTACCTAGCACCTACCTTTGTATAGAATGAGCAGTGCACATGCTCTATGCACACTACACATCCCATAGTCCATCAAAGGAGTGAGTAAGAGATAGCCCATCTAAGAAGTGAGTAGGAGAGAATGGCAAGGTTACTACATACAGTGGGACTATGGAGTAGGAATGTAGCCAATCTCTAACAAGAAGTAGGAGTGCAGCAGCAAAAAAAAAAAAGCTTTGGAGATTTGGAAGAAGCTTGTAATAGTAATTTGTAGCGATCAGGAGGTCTTAGATTGAGCACTGCATAATTCTCCTGCAAGGATATTGCGTGAATTATTCAGCTTTGTTAATATCTAAATTCAGAACAAAGTTGAGGAATTACTGGACAGGTCCACCAGGTATAGTATAAAGTACCTGCACCACTGAAGGCAGACCATACAGACCATAAAATGCTCCATCACTGTAGGGGGAACCAGGTGAGGCTGCTTGGGAGAACTGGGTGCCTGCCAAGGTCTGCGACCAAGAGTTGATTACACAGTGAAACAAAGATGATGGCACATCCAGCCTAAAATCTTCAGAATTATTGTAGATCCATTAAAAACTAGGACGACATGCACTCACAGCTCAAGAAACAATTCAGCAAATGCGTTTCATACACCTGTACTTAGTCATTGCTGTCATAACCTGGTACACTGCAGGCACCATATACCATTGTGTAAGAACATTAAAGTTGGTCTCAACCGACAGAACGCTGCATGGGTAACTTCTGTTTCTTTTAATAAGTGCTTGAGTGCTACATGCAATTTTCCACTAAAATAATATAGTTGAAATAAAATTTGAGCATTGCACATCTTGGAGGTTACTTTATTCATTTACTTGTAGTGCCTGTAAAAATGGTACAGGAAACAGGGGGCATGCAGCACTCAGACCAGGCAGAAGAGCCAGTGTCTTTTACAGGAGTATAATAGACTGATGTGGCTTGGGCATTGTATGGCAAAATAGATTTATTTCCTATTATCTTCATCTCTAGCTAGTGGCCATAATGTAGTATTTACTTGAAATAACTATCAGGAAATTAACATATGATTACTAGACGGTGCTGACAAACATAGAAAAAAAAAAAAACTATTAGGCGAATTACAATGATTATTCATGATGGCTGAGTGAATGCTTGGGACATTTGCACAGCATTTTGTTTTAAATCAGACCCCTAAAGCCTGGTACACACTATGAGTTTTTTTCCATTCAACCAAAAAAAAAAAAAAACTGTCCGCTCCGGGCTGAGCCGCTGTACTAACGATCTGACGTTAGTACAGCGATCTCCCTCACTGAGCTGTTGTACTCTGACAGTGGACAGCCCCCCCTCCTACCACCAGAACACTTTATTCAGCTCTCTTAGCCATTAGCTGAGAGCGCTGATCGGGATGCGGTCGGCTGCTGGTTTTTCAGCATGCTGGTCTGACAGAAGCCGGCCAAACGGTTTCTTTCGGACCAGCTGCCATACACATGGGCCGTATGTCGGACGTTTTTTATTAAACCGGCCGATGTCGCCTAGCATTCGGCCTGTGAGTATGGGGCTTAAGTTTTGGAAAGTGCTTACGTGCAGAGTCACCAGGAATCAGCCTAGTTCAACACATTAGAGGGGCAAATAATTACCACAGTGGCAATAAATACTCCCAGTCCCACTGGGCTATTGTATGGAGATCTTATCACAGCTCAATATAAGTGATTAGCGAGACTCGGGAGGATAGAAGCAACACAGCTGTACTGCATTTATGGAGCTCCTCTGAGTATCGCACTGTCATCTTGTCACTGCTGAAGATGGAAGAGCCTGGAGCCATATGACATTCCAAAGTTTAGCGCACCACCCACCTCTGACACATGGAACAGAATGCACGTGAACTATTTTTTACTTCAGTAGACAGAAATTCTACATGGAAGAGAATACTGGGGACTGTGAGCAAGGATGTGAATGCTCTTGTTTTCAGTTTGGAGAAATCTTTTTGGCAATCAAATCTCAAAACATTCTGCCGCTGAAAGAAGAAAAGCGACAATTCTGCACTTTGGGATTATTAAGTGTATGAAATAAAACATAAGAGGCAGATGATGATCCCGCAAGGTGAATTATGGCTCTTTTCAACACTAAATATGTTTTTTAGGCCTCTCTGAGATATTTATCTGACAAACTTCGGCTCCTCCACTGCACAACTGGCAATTTAATACCATTAAATATGTCTCATTCACACAGACAAGCAGCAATAGAACATGGGGTTCATGACTTCTTCACTATATTTCTCTATAAATAAGCACAAAATTGCCAGGACAGACCTAGAGGAAACATATGGAATATGTGATGTATAGGCTTTAGTAATATAGCATCCCCAGTGGCAGAAAGTCAGCTTCAGAACTAGTTAAAAGTGGACCAGTAGCATAATACATCCACCGAATGTTGGAAAGGTAGTAAAAGTTATATTTCAGCATATACAGTTTGACACATATTTCATAAGAAATAACAATGGTAAACTCTACTTCCTGGCCTGTGCCATCAGTATAGATAACACTATTTAAATGAACTCTAGACAATCTGAAATGTTATTTACAGTATATCATGGGATGGTGTAAGGTGTACAGCAGACAAGTTTAGGTTTCTACATGGGCAGACTTTATTCTAAGAAATAACTGATGGGGAACTTCAGACTCATAGATACATACTGTGGGGAAAATAAATATTTGATCCCCTGTAGATTTTGTAGGTTTGCCCACTTACAAATAAATTAAGGGTCTATAATTTTTATTATAGGTGTATTTTAAATGATAGAGACAGAATATCAAACACAAATGCAGAAAAAAATCCGATACAAATGTTATAAGTTGAGTTGCAGTTCAGTGAGTAAAATAGGTAATTGATCCCCAAGCAAAACATGACTTTGTGCTTGCCAACAAGTTTTTCTCCACCAAGTACTTAAGGTAAGACGTTTCTTGTAGTTGGTTACCAGGTTTGCACACATCTCAGGAGTGATTTTTGTCCACTCTTCTTTACAGGTCTTCACTAAATCCCTAAGATTTCTTGGCAGTCGCTTGGCAACTCGAAGTTTCAGCTTCCTCCAAAAAAATTTCTATAGGATTAAAATGTTACTAAACCCAGTTTCTGCATTCACTATATCTGGTCTCCCACAGTACACAGAACATGGAAATGCAATTATTTTAGTAAATATAAACTGATAAATACCTTTTAATCAGCTCTATATAGCAATTAGAGCAATCTTGTGAATTGTATCAGTGAGTGCTGATAGATTGTAGGAGGAGTTTCATTTCTCCCACGACTGTCCTATCAGGCTTCAAGACACTTGATTCTCCGTCTGAACATGTCTGAACAGTGCTAAATGAGCCTGTGCTGATCACATGAACCCTCCCAAGAAGAAAAAAAACAAAACATCCTAGCAATACACACCAAACTGAGCACCCTGACTCTATAGACTATAAATATTTTTTTTTTTTTAGTCCGTAGAAGAAGGAGATGATCAGAGAAGACAGGATCAGCCTATTTACACTGCAGAGGATTAACCACTTTACCTGCCACCACACATTTGTGGGGAAGAGACCCTTGTCCTCTCAACACTGGAATAAGCTCAATGCAGGTGTTTGGAAGCTGGCAGTGGGTTATAGGGGGGATAAGGATGACAGAGATAGAGAATTAGAAAGGTATCAGTGGGTTGACAGGTGTAATGAAGATGAGGATGACAGGAGGAGGGGTGTTAGCAAGGTTGCAGTGGGGTGCCAGGTGGGATGAAGCTGAGGATGGCAGGTGGTGGGGTGTTAGCAAGGTTGCAGTGGGGTGCAAGGTGTGATCAGGGTGATAGGGGATGGGATGTTAGTAAGGTTGCAGTGGGGTGCCAGGTGTGATGAGGACGACAAGGGTGGGGTGTTAGCAAGGTAGGAGTGGGGTGCCAGGTGTGATGAGGGTGAGGATGACAGGGGGTGGGGTGTTAGCAAGGTTGCAGTGGGGTGCCAGGTGTGACTAGGATGAGGATGACAAAGGGTAGGGTGTTTGCAAGGTTGCAGTGGTCTGCCAGGTGTGATGAGAATGAGGATGACAGGGGGTGGGGTGTCAGCAAGGTTGCAGTGGGTTGCCAGGTGTGATGAAGATGAGGAGGAGGATGGATTTCCAGTGGGTTGCCAGGTGTAATGAAGATGAGGATGACAGGGGGTGGGGTGTTAGCAAAGTTGCAGTGGGATGCCAGGTGGGATGAAGCTGAGATGACAGGGGGTGGGGTGTCAATAAGTTATCAGTGGGTTGCCAGGTGTGATCAGGATGAGAGGGGGTGGGATGTTAGTAAGGTTGCAATGGGGTGCTAGGTGTGATGAGAATGATGGGGGTGAGATGTTAGCAAGGTTGCAGTGGGGTGCCAGGTGTGATGAGGGTGAGGATGACAGGGGGTAGGGTGTTAGCAAGGTTGCAGTGGGGTGCCAGGTGTGATAAGGATGAGGATGACAAGGGGCGGGGTGTTCGCAAAATTGCAGAGGGTTGCCAGGTGTGACGAGGTTGACAGGGGGTGGGGTGTTAGCAAGGTTGCAGTGGGGTGCCAGGTGTGATGGGGATAAGGATGACTGGGGGTGAGGTGTTAGCAAGGTTGCCAGGTGTGATAAGAATGAGGATGACAGGGGGTGGGGGTGTTAGCAAGGTTGCAGTGGGTTGCCAGCTGTGGTGAAGATGAGGAGGAGGATGGCAGGGGTGGGGTGTTAACAAGGTTGCAGTGGGGTGCCAGGTGTGATGATGATGAGGATAACAGGGGGTGGGGTGTTATTAAGGTATCAGGGGGTTGCCAGGTGTGATGAAGAGGAGGATGGCAGGGGGTGGGGTGTTCGCAAGGTTGCAGTGGGTCTCCAGGTGTGATGAGGAGGAGGGTGACAGGGGTTGGGGTGTTAGCAAGGCATCAGTGGGTTGCCAGGTGTGATATAGAAGAGGATGATAGGGGGTGGGGTGTTAGTAAGGTATTAGCGGGGTGCCAGGTGTGATGAGAATGAGGATGGTAGGGGGTGGGGTGTTAGCAAGTTATCAGTGGGGTGCCAGGTGTGATGAAGATGAGGATGACAGGGGGTGGGGTGTTAGTTGCTAGGTGGGATGAGGATGACAGGGGAGAGCGAGAGAGAGATAAAAAGGAAAGGCATAGAAAGAGAGAAAGATGGATCACAAATATAAAAAAGTAAATAAAACATAACACATTTGTGGCATGATCTGTATTATTTATGAATTTAGAAATTGGGAAATAAATGTATTTTTAAAAGTTTAGAAATATTGATGACCTCAATATGCAGGTCTGCAGGCTGTGGTGTTATCTTCTTTGTGGAATCACCACCTCTTGAATTCCTCTATAGTCTGTCTACATGTTTTTTTTTTTTTTTTTTTAATCATTTAACCACTTGCCGACCGCCGCACGACTATCTACGGCGGCGGTCAGCCCCTCACAGGCAAAGTGACGTAGGTCTACGTCGCTCGCCTGTGAGGGTTTAGGGAGCGAGCGCGCGCCGCCGGAGGCGCGCTCCCGCGTGGTCACGGACCCCCCCGCGCGTGTGACCGGCGGACCCGATCGCCGCCGGCCACTCTGCGATCGGCGGGGGAGAGGGAGAAAGTCAGGCAGCTTGTGTAAACAAGCTGCCTGTCATTCTCCTCTCTGTATGAGAGATGATCACATGGATCTACTATGTAGATCCATTGATCACTCTGCATACAGTTGAAGCCACAGCCAATCACAGTTAGAATCACGCCCCTAGGGACACACACAGCCCCTCCCTCTCAAATAAAGTTAACCCCTTCACTACCAGTGTATTTTTACAGTAACAGTGCATATATATAGCACTGATTACTGTAGAAATGTCACTGGTAACCCCAAAAGTGTCAAAAATGTCAGTCAAGGGTCCGATCTGTCCGCCGCAATGTCGCAGTACCGCAAAAAAAATCGCAGATCGCCGCCATTACGCGTTAAAAAAAAAACAACAAAAATGACAAAAATCTTTCCCTTTGTTAGTAAACGCAATAACTTTTGCGCAAACCAATCAAAATACGCTTTTTGCGATTTTTTTTACCAAACATAGGTAGCATAAAACAAATTGGCCGAAAATATTAAAAAATTTTGATTTTTACATTTTTTTTGGGGGGAATTTCATATAAAAAAAAGGGAAAAATATTGCTATTTTTGCAAAATTTACGCTCTTTTTTTGTTTATAGCGCGTGATCAAAAAATCGCACAGGTGATCAAATACCGCCAAAAGAAAGCTCTGTTTGTGGGAAAAAAAGGACGCCAAATTCGTTTAGGTACAGCGTCGCACGACCGCGCAATTGTCCTTTAAAGTCACGCAGTGCCGAATCGCAAAATACCCTCTGGTCGTTTAGCAGCCAAATCCTCCGGGGCTTAAGTGGTTAAAAGGTGTGCCATGAAAAAATAAGTGACAACAATAATACAAATTAGTTGTAAGATAGCGACAGAAAGTCTGGTTACACAGAACGGATAACAACATGGTGTAAGACAAAAGATCACAATGCATAAACACACAGTGCAACCTAGGCCAATTTGTCGTCTTGTTTTCAGTGCTTTGTCATTCACGTGCAGTATTGTTTTATACAGGATTTTTTGTGGGAGGTAGCCCAGTGCCACCCATCCAGGCGGAGAGTGGTAGGAATCCCTGCCGGCATCTAACATTTTGCCGGCAAGGGGGCCCACCAAATCTCTCACTCCGGAATTGGGAGGACCTCAGGACCAGCCCCCCCACCCTTTGTTTGGAGCACACCTAGCTGTATTTTATAACTTAATATTAGGAATAGGGCAATTATAATGCCCTAAGGCAGGGATGTCTACATGCTTTTATGGGAGGCGGAGCATCCATCAATCAAGATGTGACATCCCACCCACTGTGTTTTTTTTTTAGTTACTGGGCATGGAGGAGGAGGGAGGGACTGTGCTGTCATTTAGGATCTGTATACTTGCCCAAATATGTGATGTTAATACCATGTGACCTGAATAGCTCACCTAAACCCAGGAAATATCCTCTCCAGCAATAGAGACAGAACTGAGCACGTGCAGCTGAACTACACTTACCTGGACTTGTCAAGAGTGAATGTGCAGGAGAGGGAGGATCTATGCATACAGGATCATACAGCCTTTTTACACAATGCAGAGGATTAATCACTTAACCGCTTCCATACAGAGCAGTTAGACACCCTTCCTGCCCAGACCAATTTTCAGCTTTCAGCACTCTCACACTTTGAATGACAATTGCTCAGTCATGCTACACTATAACCAAACAAAATTTTTATCATTTTTTTCACACAAATAGAGCTTTCTTTTGGTGGTATTTGATCACAACTGGGGTTTTTTTTTTCGTGATATATGCAAAAAAAGAGCAAAAATTTTGAAAAAAAAACACTTTTTTTTAGTTTCAATTATGAAATTTTGCAAAAAATAAATTTTTCTTCATACATTTGGGCCAAAATGTATACTGCTACATGTCTCTGGTAAAATTAACCCAAATTAGTGTATATTATTTAGTCTGTGTGAAAGTTATTGAGTCTAGAAGCTATGGTACCAATTACTGAAAATTGATCACACCAGATGTACTGACTGCCTATCTCCTTTCTTGAGGCCCTGAAATGTCAGGACAGTACAAATACCGACCAAATGACCCCTTTTTGTAAAGTAGAAAGTCCAAGGTATTTAGTAAGAGTCATGGTGAGTTTTTTGAAGTTGTAATTTTTTCCCACAATTCTTGGGAAAATGAAGAAAAAATTTTTTTTTTCTTTTTTTTCCCACAAAGTTGTCAATTTATAAGCTATTTCTAACACATAGCATGTACACAGCAAAAATTACACCCAAAAATACATTCTGCTACTCCTTCCGAGTATGGCGATACCACATGTGTGAGACTTTTACACAGCCTGGCCACAAAAAGAGACTCCACGTCCAAGAAGCACATTCAGGCGTTCTAGGAGCATAAATACACATAAAACTTTCTTACTACCTATCACACTTTTCAAGGCCCTAGAGCACCAATACAATGGAAAAGTCCACAAAATGACCCCATTTTGGAAAGCAAACACTCCAACGTATATTCTATGAGGCATTATGGGTCGTTTGAACATATCATTTTTTTCCACAGGTTTTTGGAAAATGTGGGAAAAAAATGAAAACTTTTTTTTTTTACACAAAGTTGTCAATTTATAGGATATTCCTAACACATAGCATGTACACAGCAAAAATGACACCCCAAAATACATTCTGCCACTCCTCCTGAGTATGGCAATACCACATGTGTGAGACTTTTTCACAGCCTAGCCATATAGAGGGGCCGAACATCCAAGGAGCATCATCATGCATCCTAGCCACTTGCCTAGGCCTATTTTTGACATTTGGTGTTTACAAGCTAAAATCAGTTGTTTTGCTAGAAAACTGCTTAGAACCCCCAAACATTATATATTTTTTTTTAGCAGAGACCCTAGAGAATAAAATGGAGATTATTGCACTATTTTTTATCACACCGTATTTGCGTAGCGGTCTTCCAAACGCAGTTTTTTTGGAAAAAATTCACTTTTTTTAATTAAAAAATAAGAAACCAGTAAAGTTAGCCCAATTTTTTTCCATAATGTGAAAGATAATGTTACGCCGAGTAAATAGATACCCAACATGTCATGTTTCAAAATTGCGCACGCTCACGGAATGGTGACAAACTTTGGTACTTAAAAATCCCCATAGGCGACAATTTAAAAATTTCTACAGGTTGCCATCTTTGAGTTACAGAGGAGGTCTAGGGCTCAAATTATTCCCCTTGCTCTAACGATCGCGGCGATACCTCACATGTGTGGTTTGAACACCGTTTACATATGTGGGCGGGGTTTCTGTATGCATTCGCTTCTGCGCGCGAGCTAACGGGGACAGGGCGCTTTAATTTTTTTTTTTTTTTTTTTTACTATTTATTTTATTTATTATTTTTTATTTTTACACCGTTTAAAAAAAAAAAAAAAATTGATCATTTTTATTTCTATTAAAAGAAATGTAAATATTCCTCGTAATAGAAATAGGCACGACAGGACCTCTTTTTTGTGAGATCTGGGGTCAAAAAGTCCTCAGATCTCACAAGTACACTAAAAGATAGAAAAAAAAAAAAAAATAATAATAATTATAATATAAAATGAAAAAAAAAAAAAAAAAAAAAGGACCTTTAAACCGGTTGCTAGGCAACAACATTTTCCGTAGCTCCGGTCCTCCAAGACCATAGAGTCAAGTGAGGGCAAGCTTGCCCTCACTCGACATCCTGTCTGTGAGGATTCGGGACCGGATCGTTTTCCCCGCTGCCGGCGGGTCCGGTAAGCGGGGAAAAGGACCGGAACGCGTCGGGAGGGGGGGGGGCGCCTCTTAGGCCATCCCGGAAGGGTGATCCCACGGCGAATCCGCCGCTGGGACCACCCTTATCGGAAAGCCAACCGTCCACCGTTTAAAAAAATACCAGGGTTATGGCAGCTATCTGCTACCATAACACCGGTATTTAGGTTTAAACGGACGACGTATATAAACCTTTTTGGACTTGGACATGGTGGCTGTATGAAGGGTGACAGGTACTCGGGTACTTTGTTGGGCAGGTGACAGGTACTCTGGTACTGATGAGCAGGTGGCAGGTACTCGGGTACTCCGATAGGCAGGTGACAGGTACTCGGGTACTCTGATGGGCAGGTGACAGGCAGGTGATAGGTACTGATGAGTAGTACTCACTGACTGATAGGTGATACTGTACTGATGGGTACTGATGATCAGTACTGATACGTGATAGGTACTGATGAGTACTGATGAGTAGTGATGGGTACTGATGAGCAGGCGGCAAGTACTTGGGTACTTCAGGCGTCAGGTACTCTGATGAGCAGGTGGAAGGTACTCGGGTACTCTGATGGGTAGGTGACAGGTACTCAGGTACTCTGATGACGGGTACTCCGTTGACAGGTACTCAAAGTACCCGAGTACCTGTCATCAGAGTACCCGAGTACCTGTCATCAGAGTACCCGAGTACCCGTCATCAGAGTACCCGAGTACCTGTCAGAGTACCCGAGTACCCGTCATCAGAGTACCCGAGTACCCGTCATCAGAGTACTCGAGTACCTGTCATCAGAGTACCCGAGTACCTGTCATCAGAGTACCCGAGTACCCGTCATCAGAGTACCCGAGTACCCGTCATCAGAGTACCCGAGTACCCGTCAGAGTACCCGAGTACCTGTCATCAGAGTATCCGTCATCAGAGTACCCGAGTACCTGTCATCAGAGTACCCGAATACCTGTCACCAGCCCATCAGAGTACCCGAGTACCTGTCATCTGAGTACCTGATGACAGGTACTCGGGTACTTTGATGGGCTAGTGACAGGTGCTCTTTATTGGGGGGGGGGGCAATCAGTGTGGTTGGGGTGCACTGTAGTTGGTAACTAGCTGTTACCAACCGTCTCCTCCTCACACAGGATCAGTGTGTGAGGAGGAGAACACGGTGACAGCTAGTTACCGTGTTCTCTGTTGACATTTGTGACCGGCTGTGATTGGACACAGCCGGTCACGTGGTAAAGAGCCAATTTCATTGGCTCTTTACCTAGATCGGGGATCGACTCTGTCCGAGGGACGAGCCTCGTCCCCGATCGCTGCTCTGCGCACCCCCGGGGGCGCGCATTGCAGAGAGAACAAGCGGCTCGTGCTGGAGCCGCTCATGTGATCGGCTGTGATTGACACAGCCGATCACATGGTAAACAGCCAATTTCTATTGGCTGTTTACCTTGATCAGTGATGGGCTATGTCCGAGGGACGAGCCTCATCCCTGATCGCGCCGCTGCGCGCCGCCGGGGGCGCGCAGTAGCAGCTAGAACGGGCCGACGTCATATGACGGCGGCCCGGATCTAGACAACCACTTTGCCGACGTCATTTTACATGACTCGGTAAGGAAGTGGTTAAGTTCCACAGTGAGTATAACAAGCATGCTATTCTGCATCTACAGACAGATTTTAATGTTGTGGGTGTAGTAACACTTTAAAGTTTGGGGACTGGATAGGCCACTCCATGACCTTAATGTGCTTCTTCTTGAGCCACTCCTTTGTTGCCTTGGCGGTATGTTTTGGGTCATGGTCATGCTGGAAGACCCATCTACAACTTATCTTCATTGTTCTGGCTGAGGTAAGAAGGTTCTCATCCAAGATCTTACAATACATGGCCCAGTCCACTGGCCCCTCAATGCAGGACATTTGGCCTGTACCTTTAGCAAAGAAATCGCCCCAAAGCATAATGTTTTCACCTTTGTGATTGACTGTAGGGATGGTGTTCTTAGGGTCATAGTCAGCATTTTTTTTCCATGGATCTCTATGCCTTGAGCCTAAGCGGCAGGACAGACTGAGGTTTGGAAATGGAAATATCCAGCCCATAGGTCTTACTCCTGCTTCTCTGCCTCCCATAAGACCTCCTCCCGTATAATATATCTGGCTTGTGCCAACCCCTCATTGATGGCAGATGTATTGGAGGCATCGTACCTACCGAGTGGCTTAACCGATCATAATCCACCGACCATAGTACTCTGCACCCCTGCTTCATGCAGTGCAGCTCTGTGGCGGCTTGGTCCTCACTGGATCTCTCATACAGACCTGGTAGAATAAATCCCACATTTATTTGCTGAGTTTTGGGAACACAATGCAGTGTCCGCCTCTCCTGAGAATCTGTGGGATGCCTTTAAGGCGTACACTAGAGGGCAATACATCTCTTCCATTACTGCTGTTAAGAAAGAACAAACACTCCCCCAAGTGATGGCTCAAATTAGCGCAAATTTCCCATTCTAATGGGCAACACAGACTATTCAATATCTGGGGACTAAGATACCGTCTGACATTACCAGTATTTTCAAACATAATTTCCAACCCTTATTAACCTCCCTTTTGGCTTATTAAGAGATATGGAGAAACCTAGCCGTATCCTGATTCGGAAGATGCAATGTCCTAAAAATGCATGTAATGTCTCGCATCTTAGATCTGTTACAATCCTTGCCGATTAACCTTCCTAGCGGTATTCCCGAATGTGGCTCGGGGTTAAATTTTAGTGCCAAAAGCGGTAACCCCGAGCCACACTCGGGGTACCGCCAGGAAGATCGCTGGATCCTGGTAGAGGGGTTACTTACCTTTTCCCCAGGATCCAGCGACGTATGCGGGCGGTGAGCGGCGGCGAAGCTTCCTACCGATCCTCTGTGTGCCCCGGCTTCCGTCTCCTGCGACGTGACGTTCGCAGGGGCGTGGAGTCGGCGACAAACTCAAAAAGTAAATGCACAAACACACCGATACACTGTAATCCTATTGGATTACATTACTAAAATAAAATAAATTGACCTTAGCTTGCCCCCCAGTGCTTTCTCCATTGCACTTCCTGCATTTTTCCTGTACCTTGTGTCTGGATACTACAGAGCGACCATGGCATCAAACAAGCGTGCCGCCACCTCAAAAGCGGTATATGACCTGCTGGGCGAGAGTGATACAGAATCGCTTGCAGAATGGAGTGATAGCGATTCGTGGGGAAGTTCGTCATCAGACGCAGAAAGATTTTTCAGCGATGAGCCTGCGACTGTGCCCAGCGATGTGTGGACTTGGTGCTCGATCGACTGCTGTACGGAGCACGTAGCTCCCCCAAGGTTCCCATTTACCAGAGCACCTGGTATCAAAGTGGATGTTGAGGATGACAACCCCTTGGCATACCTGCAACTCTTTTTGACCGATGAGGTTATTGAAAATATTGTTCTGGAAACCCCAATCGGTACCAGGAGCAACAAGCTGCAGCGCATCGGCGGTTTTCAAGGAGCAGGATGTGGGAACCCGTGATCAAAGCGGACATCTAGAAATTTCTGGGCCTAATTATTCTGCAGGGAGTGGTGGGAAACCCCTGCAGAAGTGGTATTGGACCACCAACAAATTACTGGCCACTCCTTTTTTTTTTGGCACGGTTATGTCGGAGTACAAATTTTCGCTCATTATGAAGTATTTACACTTTACAAATAATGACGAATTTGACGAGACTTCTCATCCAGCTCCAAAGCTCAAAAAGATTTGGGATGTTTATCGAATAATTTTGAAAAATTTCCAGCAGTCCTATGTCCCAGAAAGAGACATTTGTATAGACAAAAGTCTAATGGCCTATAAAGGGAAACTCAGCTGGATACAGTATATTGCGTCCAAGAGAGCACGCTTTGGCATAAAGTCATTTATGCTATGTGAATCCAGCTCTGGATACATTTGGAATTCGGTCCTATACACTGGGAGAGGAACCAAATTCAACGAAAGGTTCAGCAGCTATGGAATGGCAACCACTTCAGTTCTTACACTGATTGAGCCTCTGCTGAATCAGGGGTACTGTGTCACCACAGACAATTTTTATACATCCCCAGAACTGTATAAGTTCCTTCTTCAGAACAAGACGGATGCGTATGGGACCGTTAGAGCTAACCGGCGTGACATGCCCCCCACCTTTGCCAACAAAAAGCTCAAGCCCGGAGAAATAGTTGCCTGGCAGAAAGGAAAAATGTTGGCACTGAGATGGCGCCACAAAAAAGATGTGTGCCTGATGAGTACCATCCACAACACCTCTACTGTCATGGTACAAAAAGGTGGAAAATATGTTATGAAACCACAACTGGTCATGGATTATAACAACACCATGGGAGGTGTGGACAGAGCTGACCAGGCCATGACTTTTTATCCGGCAATGCGGAAACAACAAAAAAAATATTATAAAAAAATATTCAGGCATCTCCTTGAACAGTGTTTGTGGAACGCATCCATTCTTCTAAAAAAGAAGAGTGACAGGCCTGTGGTTCATGGGGACTGTGTGTGGAAAATTGCTGAGCTGATATTTCTCAGGCACCAAACACCAACGGCTGTAAGTAGATCTGGACGTGCTGTTGGTGTTGTGAACAACGAACTCCTGACCGGTCGTCACTTTATGGACCACATTCCACCAACGGAAAAAAAGTCTGCACCCACAAGGATGTGTGTGGTTTGCTGTTCCAAATGTGACGACACTGGACGGAAAATCAGAAAAGAAACGTGGTACTACTGTCCTGACTGTGACGTTGGACTTTGTGCTGTACCCTGTTTCAAAATTTTCCACACCTGGGACGTTTATTGAAGCAATATGACCACTAATATTGCATCCTTTTTGGAAAAAAAAAATATATATATTGCATCCTTGTTTGACAAAAAAAAAATGTCAGTGTTTTTGATTACGTTATTTACTATAATTAATTGAATAAAAAGTGTTATTATTATTATATACTTTATCATACCCGGGATGTTATAAAGAAGAACGCACAGTAAAAAGAAATCATATATAAATAGTTGGTTTGGGCTGCTCATCCTTAAGAATTACTAGCAAAATAATGGTACCGCTTTCAGCACCTGTTACATACCTTCTCTTTCTGTGTTACCTTTGACTACATATAGTCATCGTTTGCAGTATTGAAGGAACATTCCTATTATCTATATCTTTATCCTTTGTTTTCAGCACATGGTGAGTTGTTTACTGGTATTTTGCCAGTTACGGGTCCTCGTGACACAGTATGGTGGTGAGCCCTTAACCCATCTTGTGCAACGCTCTGCAGCATCGTTACCGGTTCCAGCACCTGTTTATTAGCAGTATCTCTTTATCAGCTAATCTCCTGTGTTTGTATTGACGGACAAATATGCACATCAATCCCTCACGGTCTTGTGAGTACTGCTTTACAAAATGCTTTTTCACCACAGTGTTTTGTATATGTTTGCAGGATATTGTATTTACATTTGTTTTTATCTAGATACATGTATGCAAATATGAATACAGCCTATGAAGAAGGACGTGACCCCCAAGCAGTCCGAAACATGTCAGGCTAACTGTATTCTCTGGCATCCATGCGTTCCATTGATTGTCCATATACATGTCTATGATCTCCTATGTGTGACATATTCTGTAATATGTATAATTCATGTTTTTATATACTTTTTGTCTGAATAAATTTATACTTTTTTACACATTGGAATTTGTCAATTCAGTCCATGAGGGGAATTGTAGGCCCTAGGCCTGATTTGTTTGTTTTCTTATTCATAGTGGACATGACAATTTTCCAACCTATCCAACTCCAGCTGGTCTCATATATTTAGTTTCTTGTTAAATGATGCAGGCCCATCCCTACAGGGTGCCCTACAACTTTTGAACTAATTTTCCAAAATCACTGGACTTAGGGTGAATTGGTCCAAGTCCCTGTTGTTTCCAATAGATCAGACAGCCAGGACTACAGCTTCTCTAGATACCCCCCTACAGTGGGTGGATCCCTTTAAATACTTGGGTGTGTTGATCTCCTGTCAAGCTTCTGATTTCCTTCCTCTTAACTTACTTCCATATTTTCAGCAAGTAAAAACCAAATTGAAGGCATGGGAGAGCTCACCATTGTCCCTATTGGGGTGTATTAATATGATAAAAATTAAGATTATCCCTAAATTCACATACTTATTCAGACATTCCCGACAGTGGTTAAGGAAGTATTTTTTTTACAAAATTAAACCAGATGTTACCAGTTACACAGGGGGGTCTGGCCTTCCCTGACTGCCACAAATCATTTCTAGCTGCTCAGCTAGTGATGGCTACCTGGTGGCTAAACCCTGATCTACTCAATGCATCCACCATTATGGAGGCCGCAGTAGTCAAATCCTCAAAAGCCCTTACATTTCTTGTTTTCAGAGGACCTCAAGCACCTTATGAACTGACTCCCTCCATGCTCACCACTCTACAGGCCTGGAGGGTAGATCTTGCTTGTGAAGGTTACCAGAAAACAGCTGTCTCCAAATGCACCGTTATGCCTTAACTCCACTCTGCCACAGATTTACAAACTTCCAGACTCATACGCCTGGACCAAACATGGCGTGAAGCTAATTTCACAAATGGTGTCACAACATTCGCTAATTCCCCTATCTCAACTTACCGCCACAGGGCAGAAGTTTTACCGCCCTAGGGCAGAAGTTTTTTGGAAGGAAGTACTTTCTTTATTTGATTCACTTACTTCTATCTCTATACTACCCTCCATGGAAACTTGTTTACTGGGCCTTGTTGAAGCTTTAGCACCGACTATTGCTAGGGGAACACCGATCAGCTTGCTTCTTTTCTACGCAAGAAGGACCATTGCGATGTAATGGAAAAAGCCCACTTCTTCTTCTCTCTCCCAGAGGAAATGATTAGTAAACAGTAGCCTTCCCTACAAGGACACATACATGAATAGGGGTTGCCCCAAGAAGTATGACAAAGTTTGTCGCTCTTGGTTGGAGGAACCTTCGACTGCCTTGAGTATATTGTAAGACACTTTATGATTACATGTTCAAATTATCATGACTGAATGTGAGCTTTGTATAATGATGTAGACCATGTTTTACATCTGCACTTAAGTTAATATAGAACACTCCTGTTTCAATATACAGTATCTCACAAAAGTGAGTACACCCGTCTCTTTGCTACAATGTAAAGTAGTGAGTGTACAGCTTGTATAACAGTGTAAATTTGCTGTCCCCTCAAAATAACTCAACACACAGCCATTAATGTCTAAACTGCTGGCAACAAAAGTAAGTACACCCCTAAGTGGAAATGTCCAAAATGTCAATAATTTGTGTGGCTGCCATTATTTTCCAGCACTGCCTTAACCCCCTTTGGGCAGGAGATTAACCAGAGCTTCACAGGTTGCCACTGGAGTCCTCTTCCATTCCTCCATCATGACATCACAGAGCTGGTGGATGTTGGAGACCTTGCGCTCCTCTACCTTCCATTTCAGAATGCCCCACAGATGCTTAATAGGGTTTAGGTCTGGAGACATGCCTGGCCAGTCCATCACCTTTATCCTCAGCTTCTTTAGCAAGGCAGTGGTCATCTTGGAGGTGTGTTTGGGGTCCTTATGTTGGAATACTGCCCTGCGACCCAGTCTCCAAAGGTGTGTCAGCATTCATGGTTCCCTCAATTAACTGTAGCTCCCCAGTGCCGGCAGCACTCATGCAGCCCCTGACCATGACACTCCCACCACCATGCTTGACTGTAGGCAAGACACACTTGTCTTTGTACTTCTCATCTGGTTGCCGCCACACACGCTTGACACCATCTGAAACAAAGTTTATCTTGGTCTCATCAGAACACAGGACATGGTTCCAGTAATCCATTTCCTTCATCTGCTTATCTTCAGCAAACTGTTTGTGGGATTTCTTGTGCATCACCTTTAGAAGAGGCTTCCTTCTGGGACGGCAGCCATGCAGATCAATTCGATGCACGTTGCGGTGTATGGTCTGAGCACTGTCAGGCTGACCCCCCACCCCTTCAACCTCTGCAGCAATGCTGGCAGCACTCACTTGTCATATTTTCCAAAGACAGCCTCTGGATATGATGCTGAGCACGTGCACTCAACTTCTTTGGTTGACCATTGTAAAGGCCTGTTCTGAGTGGAACCTGTCCTGTTAAACAGCTGTATGGTCTTGGCCATCGTGCTGCAGCTCAGTTTCAGGGTCTTGGCAATCTTCTTTAGCCTAGGCCATTTTTATGCAGAGCAACAACTCTTTTTTTCAGATCCTCAGAGATTTCTTTGCCATGGGGAGCCAGGTTGAACTTCCAGTGACCAGTATGAGAGAGTGAAAGCGATAAGACCACATTTAACACACCTGTTACCCATTCATACCTGAGACGGAGTCACATGACACCGTGGAGGGAAAATGGCTAATTGGGCCCTATTTCGACATTTTTACGGGGTGTACTCACTTTTGTTGCAAGCGGTTTAGACATTAATGGCTGTGTGTTAAATTATTTTAAGGGGACAGAAAATTTACACTGTAATACAAGCTGTACACTCACTACATTACATTGTAGCAAAGTGTCATTTCTTCAGTGTTGTGACATGAAAATATATAATAAAATATTTACAAAAATGTGAGGGGTGTACTCACTTTTGTGAGATACTGTAAGTGGGCAAGCTTACCAAAATCTGCTGGGGATAAAAAAACGGAATTTTTGTAAAATCTTACCTGTAAAATTCCTTTCTCTGAGTCCTCCGACAGTCGCCGCCTCTTCATATTCGTCACATATGGGGTATTAGACTTTGCTCCGAAGGAGTAGCTAGGCAACAGAATATGTTAACAATAAAGCTTTAACATATCCCACCCTCAAGGGGTGGTCCCCTCAGTCAATACCCTCCTACTTCCTGCAACCATATCTCAGTTTTAGTGGAATAGCAGTAGAGTATACATTCAAACCCCAAAAGAGGGGCGGGGGCGGCGACTGTCGGAGGACTCAGAGAAAGGAATTTTACAGGTAAGATTTTACAAAAATTCCGTTTTCTCTTACGTCCTCCGACAGTCGCCGCCTCTTCATATTCGTCACATATGGGGACGTCCCAAAGCAGTGCAAACATGAGGGGTGGGAAACGCATCCGCGCCGAAAGGCAACGCAGTCTCCACATCAAAGAAAGGAACCTTACCAAAGGAAGGAAACCAGCTGGGCAACAGCAAAAATAAGTGCTCAACAGGAGCAACAACCCAGGAAAAGACAAAAAACCCAGGGGATACAAAAAACTATCCCAACAGCCAGGATTCCCCAACAAGGGACCCTAGGGAACAGCCGCACTAAGAACCTTGCGGCCAAAGGAAGCATCCGCCGATGCCTGAACATCTACTTTGTAGAATTTTGTGAAAGTGTGCACGGTCGACCAAGTCGCCGCCTTACACACCTGGGCTACAGAAGCCCCATGACGGCAGGCCCAAGACGTACTCAGAGATCTAGTAGAGTGCGCCTTCACAGGCACAGGGGGAACCTTCCCCTGCAAGGCATAGGCCTGTTCAATGGTCTGCCTGATCCATTTGGCGATGGTAGAGGCCGAAGCCGCCATGCCCTTCCGAGGACCCTCTGGAAGAACAAACAAGGAGTCCGTCTTACGAAAAGACTCAGTCGATTCAAGGTAAACCCTTATCGCCCGAACAACATCCAGAGAGTGCAATCTCATCTCCTTTGGATGTTTAGGCTTCGTGCACAACGAAGGCAAAACAATATCCTCGTTAAGATGGAATTCCGAAACACGTTTCGGCAGAAAGGAAGGATTAGGTCGCAAGACCACCTTATCCAAATGAACAACCAGGTACGGAGACTTGCAGGACAAAGCCGCCAGTTCCGACACTCTGCGAGCCGAAGTGATCGCCACCAAAAAGGCGACCTTTTTGGACAACATAGACAACGAGATCTCCCTGATCTGTTCAAAAGGAGCACGTTGTAACACAGATAGAACGAGATTCAAGTCCCAAGGGGGCAAAGGATCCCTCCTAGGAGGAACCAGATGCCGCACACCCTGAATAAAGGTGCCAACCAAGGAGTTGGAAGCCACGGGACGTTGAAACAGAACGGCCAGCGCAGACACCTGACCCTTTATCGTAGCCAGCGCCAAACGCTGATCGACATCCGTCTGAAGGAAAGACAGCACACGGGAAACCGAGTACGTGCGGGGTGAAAACCCCTGGACTCACACCAGGCAAAATAGGCCTTCCAAGTACGGTAATAAACCTTCCCCGAGGAAGACTTCCTCGCGTTGATCAAAGTATGAACGACCTCTGGAGAGAGACCCTTCTCCTTCAGGACCTCGGTCTCAACAGCCAGGCCGTCAAAGCCAGCGACTGTAAAGCAGGATGGTAAATCGGTCCTTGAGACAGTAGATCGTCTCGAAGAGGCAGACGCCAAGGGGCGTCGACCGCCAGATTCACGAGGTCTGCGTACCAGGACCGGCGAGGCCAGTCCGGTGCCACAAGAATCACCGTGCTGCGTTCCGAGTGTAACCTGCGAAGGAACCTGGACAGCAACTGAATCGGTGGAAACGCGTACATCAGCCTGTACTGATGCCACGGGGCCACTAACGCGTCCGACGCGTCTGCCCGAGGGTCGCGCGTCCGTGCCACGAACCTCTTCACCTTGTAGTTGAGGCGAGACGCGAACAGGTCCACATCTGGAAGACCCCACTTCGCGCACAACATCTGGAAGACAGCCGGGTGGAGAGACCATTCCCCCTGATCCAGGGTCTGGCGACTCAGATAGTCCGCCTGCCAGTTCTCCACTCCCGGAATGTGAACCGCCGTTATCGCCGGGACATGAGTCTCGGCCCAAGATAGAATGTCGGCCACTTCTCGAGCCGCTCGGGCACTCCTGGTGCCCCCTTGGTGGTTGATGTAGGCCACCGCCGTGGCATTGTCCGTCTGCACCCGAACCGGGCAGCCCTGCAGCCGGTCCGTCCAGCGATGAAGACAGAGCCTTATCGCACGCAATTCCAGAATGTTGATCGGGAGGGAAGACTCCCCCTCCGACCAGGTCCCCTGGGCGGACAGAACGCCCAGAACACCACCCCAGCCCGACAGGCTGGCATCCGTGGTGATTACCGTCCACGAGATCGGACGAAACGACTTGCCCCCGGACACCAACGGGGACTGGAGCCACCACAGAAGGTTTTCCCTGGTGCGATGACTCAACGAGATCTGAAGATCCAGAGATTGAGGTCGCCCGTCCCACCTGGACAGGATCTCCGCTTGGAGACCCCGCGTGTGAAACTGCGCGAAAGGAATCGCCTCGAAGGCCGAGACCATCAATCCCAGACATCTCATACACGTCCGCAGAGACGAGTGTGGAACGTCCCTGAGGGACCTGACTTCCTCCTGAAGAGTCCTGAGTTTGTCTACCGGCAGGAAGACCTTCGCCTGCACCGAGTCCAGTATCATTCCCAGATAGGGGAGACGAACCGACGGACTCAGTGTCGACTTTGGAACATTTATCGTCCAACCAAACTCCTGCAGAGTTTGCATTGTGACAGACAGGTCCTCCTCCAGACCCTGTCTGGTCGCAGACCGAACCAGAATGTCGTCCAGATACCCCAGGACAGAAATGCCCTGGGCCCTCAATAATGCCAGAACCGGTGCAAGCACCTTGGTGAAGACCCGCGGAGCCGAGGCGAGACCAAAGGGCAACGCCACGAACTGGTAGTGATCCTCCGCAATGGCAAATCGAAGGTATCTCTGATGACCCTCGAATATGGGGATGTGAAGGTACGCATCCTTCAAATCGATGGAGGCCATGAATTCCCCCGGAACGAGGGCAGCCACCACCGAGCGCAGGGATTCCATGCGGAACTTGCGAACCCGCACAGAGCGGTTCAGAGCCTTCAAGTCCAGAATCGGACGAACCTTGCCCTCCTTCCTGGGCACGGTGAACAGATTGGAATAAAACCCCCGAAATCTGTCCCGATGAGGCACCGGAACCACCACTCCCTGAGCCCTCAGGTCCCGCACCGCCAGGTGCAGATCCCGCAGGCGCTCTGGAGACAGTTGAAGATTTGAGGGAAAAAATCTGCTCTCCGGCCGAGAGAGAAACTCGATCTTGTAACCAGATCGAACGATTTCCAGAACCCATCTGTCCCGCACACGGGCCAACCAGGGCTGAAGAAAACCGAGCAAGCGTCCCCCCACCCCAAAACTGGGTGAGGGCGCCCCTTCAGGCCGAACTGTTATGGGCTGCAGGACCGGATTGGCCGGACTTCTGTTTCCCAGACCAGGGCTTCTTCTGAGAGCCTTGGCCTTCGAACGGTTTGCCCTTGTAGTGCGGCCGAAAGGCACGAAAGGACCCCTGAGGGGGCCGAAAATTAGCATGCTTCTTCCCAGAAGCCCCCTTAGCCTTGGGGAAATGGGGCAAGAGAGTGCTCTTACCCCCGGTGATCCCCTTAATCAACACATCCAGGGACTCCCCAAAAAGGCGAGACCCATCATAAGGCAGATTGGCTAAGGTCTTACGTGAAGATTGGTCCACCGACCAACATTTCAACCAAACCAGGCGGCGAGACAACACCGCCACGCTGTGCACACGTGCAGCCAACGGAATCAGGTCCAGGTCCGCATCACACAGATACATGACACCCTGGTGGATCTGATCCACCATATCCAGGGTCGCCGCCGAGGCCGAATCGGCCACTAGGACGCGCCTAAGCATCTGCGTCCAACTTGCGATCGCCTGGGCCGCCATGAGAGAGGCAAACAGAGCCTTAAGCATAGAACCCGTAACAGAATAAGTATGACGGGCAAGAGACTCCAGTCTCCTATCCGTGGCATCACGGAAAACAGGGGAACCCTCTGCAGGAATCGCAGTGGCTTTGTTCAAAACCGCAATTGCATGATCCACTGGCGGAGGCACACACCACCGTTCATCAGTGGCAGGCGAGAAAGGATAACGCAGCTTGAATTTACTTGGTACCGCAAAAGGCTTGCGCAGATCGCGCCATTGATCCTTAACAGCGCGCTGAAAATCAGCATTGCAGGGAAAAACCTGCGGCGTCCTGCGTTTCCTCTGCGTCCCATAAGCCGCCAAGGCAGCGGGGGGACACACTTCGTCCTGCAAACGTAGCGTCTGCTTAATGGAAGCAATCAACTCATCCATGATTGCAAGCTCTTCAGGCGAGCCAGGGGGAGAATTATCAACCCCCTCAACTTCAGCCTCTACCTCAGACCCTACTAGATCAAGAGAGGAGCGGGACCCCGATAAGGAGGTCCCTGCCAGAACAGCCCCATCACCTTCACCCTCAGAATCAGAGGACAGAGCAACTCTGGGCCGTTTAGTAGATTGAGCAGCCACCAGCATTTGCACCTGGGCAGCAAGGCCAGCCACAATAGTGGCTAAATCCCCCCCTGGGGGGGAAACAGCGGTCCCCTGGCTTTCCACCAATACTGTAGGAAACTTGCCCTCCTGAGAATCCATTGCCCCTGTAATGCCAGACAACCAAGGGTTAACTGCCCCCTTTTAGCAAGCGCGGCAAGCGCAGCCCACCGCACCACACTCAGGCACAATGAGACCCCCACAGGGAATATACAAACTGAATACAGGCAATGGATAGCAAGAACAGAAGGATAAAACCTGAGGAGACCCCGCTGCTGCTGCTGCCTCGATCGGTGTTCCTGGAAAGAGGAAGTGATGCTGCCAGGGCGCTCTATGTAAGCCTATGGAGGCTACAAGAAAATGGCCGCCGTGCATGTAAACCATGCGGCCGGAGCGGGCGCCAGTAAAATGGCGTCGTTTGGCGCCGAAAACGCCGCTCCACAGTGCATAAAAACACACACATTACATCCCAATATAAGGATACATGTTAGATCGCCGCAGCGATCGCTGTATATGCCCAAACATGCCAAGAAAAAACATGCCCCACAGCACACAGCTTCTCACACTGCCCAGCCTGACACACACAGTGTCATACAGCTCCCCCCCCCCCCTTGCAGCCCACAGCATGCAGCCGAGAGATAGGGAGACAAGCAGTGTGATTAAAGGCAGGTTACACAGTCCCAGACTGAGACCCCCCCCAGACAGACAGGTCCCCACATAAATACACTTACCTCACATGGCGTGGGGAACCCGCACAGGCGAACAAGCCGCTGCACATGAGGCAGGGAGAGTCGCAATTCAAGACGCACACAATGGAGGTTAAGAAACCGCACAGCGTCCGGTGAGGTAGCCACCTCACCAATCATCCCTGCACCGAACAGGGATGGGTCGTTCACTGTGCCAGGAGCGTTACCTGGCTGAACGCTCGATGGCAGACTGGGAAGCCACTGACCCACGACCTGCGACCAGGGGGATCAGCCCGAGACCCAGTCCGCATGATCCTCTTCGTCCGAAGAACTAACTAATGCTGACAAAAATAACAGCTAAGTAAAGATAGAGAGAAAACTCAAACAAAATATTAAAAAGAAGAAAGAGTCTGGGACAGAAAGTCCCAGCACAGAGAGAGCCAGCCACTCCTGACAAGCTAGACATTAAAACTGAGATATGGTTGCAGGAAGTAGGAGGGTATTGACTGAGGGGACCACCCCTTGAGGGTGGGATATGTTAAAGATTTATTGTTAACATATTCTGTTGCCTAGCTACTCCTTCGGAGCAAAGTCTAATACCCCATATGTGACGAATATGAAGAGGCGGCGACTGTCGGAGGACGTAAGAGAAAAATGATTTCCCCCCACTGTAACTAAGAGGACATTCTATTCCCAGAAGAAGCAGTTTACTAATTAATTAAAAAGCTGCCTGCATGATGGCAAGATGGCTCTCCCCGCTGCCTGCAAGGTGGCAGCTCCCAAAGCCAGCATGATGGTGCCTGTATGACAGTCTTTCCTGTTACCTGCATGATAGTACCTGGGTGTGTCAAGTAGGAAAAACGATGCACTTAGTCTCTTACTGGTGGCTGTGTAATTTGCCTCTTCCTGCCGCCCCTTGCCTCTCTACTGGCCCCAGCACACTTTGCAGCCACAGTCAGATACTGATTTGCTGTAGGAATAAATACAGGGTAAATATGCTGCAACAGTGCCAAAGCCAGCAGATATACAGAACAATGTGCATCCTGCTGTCTAGAAACTATGCCTGGCAGTGGTCAGCTCATCCCTACATCGCCAACCGCCCACTAATCTATGGCTGCCTGGCAAATGCAAACTGTGATGATGGCATCAGACAGACAAGCCCCGACTGATGTGTTTTCATTTGGTTGAAGAATGATTTCCTGGTTTTTATACCTTTTTATATTCCCTTTGCAGATGGTTGTGTGGAATCATTTAAATAACATGCTGTTAATAGGCAAAATACATAGTGCAGTATCCAGGGAATCTGTAAACACAAAGTGTACACCTCTTAGAAAATTCAGGCTAAATCACTATCTCTTCCTCCGCTTCTCGGACACATAATAAGGTAAAACTTTGACAGGGTAGTCACCCTTGGTTTCATATTCTAAGATCTGTTGCTTTGTTTTCAAGGCCCTAACTACCTTTATCTTGTAAGAGGTTTAATCAATGTTTACATGCACAATATTATTTTAGATCGCGTGTGTAGAGGGTGAAGGTTTGTGCAGGTCTGCAAAACAAAGTGATGCAGGCCAGCCACAGAACCTGGGGGTTTGAATGTGCCACATATACTAAAAGATATTTCCACACTTCCAAAAAATGTTTAAAACAATGAAATACAAATTTTATTAGTTTTTGTTTACAAAATTATGAAAGAGAATAGACATGCATATACAGCACAAGGACATATATAGACAATACAAACAGTATATTTGTTACAATACAGGAAGCCCAATGAATGGGACTATACGATCAAAAAAGGGAGCTGGAAATACGCGTTTCGCAGAAATTGCTTCTTCGGGCTCCAGCAAGTTAAGAACATTAATTTTTCTATTAGTTTGTTGTATAGTTGGTTCTTACTGTATAGGTATGTCTAGTCTGATGGCTGGGTATATGTCTTTCAATAAAACATGAAGAGGGAAAACACTGGGGAAGGGGGGGCAAGGAAGGGGTGAGGAGGGTAGGAACAAAAGGGTAATATTTAAAACCCTGTGAAGATAAGATAAATGATTTCAGGAAGATATGTGAAGATAAACTTCAAACAAGATGGTTGTCATGTAGTATTCAAGAGATTAAATATGCCGCAAGAATACGTTAATATGGGGTGAATTCCCAAAAAAAGCCACAGTGGAATGTTGTTTAATAATTCTGTGTAGCCGTCTCTTTAAACAACGTTGTTTGGGGGTTCCATTGATTGTAAGAAGTTTGCTGGAAGATGTCTCCCTCGTGTATCAGCTGATACACCAGGGAGACATCTTCCAGCAAACTTCTTTCCTTTTACAACGAGCATACTCTCTCAATCCGCGTTGATGGAACAAGACAAAGTCTCTAAGACTGTTTTACAATCAATGGAGCCCCAAGCATCCCCAACTACAGCCAGCGCCGCCACGCCAGCCAGCTGTGGGGAAGGGGGGGGGTCTCTGGCTCAATTTTCTGTGGAAAGGGAGGCCTCTGGCTCAGTTTGCTGTGGAAAGGGGGGTCTCTGGCTCAGTTTGCTGTGGAAAGGGGGGTCTCTGGCTCAGTTTGTTGTGGAAAAGGGGGTTTCTGACTCAGTTTGCTGTGGAAAGGGGGGTCTCTGGCTCAGTTTGCTGTGGAAAGGGGGGTCTCTGGCTCAGTTTGCTGTGGAAAGGGGGGTCTCTGGCTCAGTTTGCTGTGGAAAGGGGGGTCTCTGGCTCAGTTTGCTGCGGAAATTGGGGTCTCTGGCTCAGTTTGCTGTGGAAATTGGGGTCTCTGGCTCAGTCTGCGCCGGTGGGAAAGGGGGATAAGGTCAGGTCACAGTCTCACTCTCTGCCTGTGACTCTCTCTGGCTCACAGGTTGGAGACTGGAAAGATGGCTGTGTTATTGGGTCTAAGAAGGGAGTGACAATTAGGGGTCTCTGTATCTCTGGGTGGAAAGCGGAAGGTTGTCTGACTGCCTGGCAGCAAATGTGATGGGGAGTCTGGGGGGAGTCTTTTATATATATATATATATATATATATATATATATATATATATATATATATATATATATATATATATATATATATATATATTTTGTGCATTAAGGAAGGAATGCATTTCATGTCTGCAGCAGTCTGAGACCGCAGGCGCAGATATTCAGATAGGTATCGTATCCTTACACGAACAGCTACAGAATGAATGCAATGCATTCATAAAAGGGACTGACACAGAGTCAGACAGACAGACAGTAATATTTTAGGAAACTTGTTGCTTGCTTGTTGCGGCTTAATTTACAAGTGCTTTTTTTTTTAACACTGACAGAGTTTGACAACTTAAGTCATCCGTCTCCGTCACATACGTGGTATGGTAATGGCAGGAGGAGAAAAAGAGCCAGAGATAAAAAATGCACCTAGCGTTTTAAAAGCAAACATCTGGGCACATTTTGGATTTTTTACGAACAAACAGGGAAGCGTGAGTTGGACAAGACACACGCTGTGTGTAAAGCCTGTCACACAAAAATGAAATGCCTAGGGAATACTACAAACTTGAGAAACCATGTTAGCCGTTTTCACTCTGAGATGCTAACACCTGTCGCCACCACCAGTGCCACTGCCAAGGAAATAGACCCAGGTCAGCCAAGAATTGATGCCATACTGTCAACTTTTCAGCCCAACAATGAAAAAGAGAAGAAACTAACCAAAGCTGTGGCAGATTTCATCGCCAAGGACCTACGGCCTTTTCGCTACCTGTTGATGATGAAGATGTTAGAGCCACGTTATAAGATCCCATCACGCAGTCACTTTAAAGAAAACGTTATACCTGCACTCTGCCACGAAACCAAAGCTCAAGTAATTGCGTCAATGAACCAAGCCAGTTGAGTCGCAATAACGTGTGATTCATGGACTTCAGTCACGACGGAGTCCTATGTTACAATAACAGCACATAAAGTTGCTAAGGACTGGCAGGTCTTGTCACATGTGTTGCAAACTAGAGCCAATTATGAGTCTCACACGGGTGCTCATCTGGCAGAGCTACTGTTTCATGTCGTGGAAGAATGGCAGCTGTCCGATAAATCTGTAGTGCTTGTGACCGAAAACAGGGCGAACATGATAGTTTCAGCTCAAGTTGGTAAATTTCCTCATGTTAAATGTTTCGCCCATACACTCAATCTTGCATGTCAGCGGGCACTGAAAGGGGCCACGCTCTCCAGGCTTCTCGGCAGAGTGCGACGAATATCCACATTCTTTCACCGCAGCACTAGAGCAAGCCACTGTCTAAAAGAGAAACAGAAATGTCTGGGCCTGAAGAATCATAAGCTAAAAACTGATGTGCCAACAAGATGGAACAGCGCATATGACTTGTTCTTAGAACAACAACCTGCAGTTTGTGCCACCTTGCTGTCTCCAGAAGTCAGAAAAGGAGAGTCTGATCTCTGCACTCTCAATGAAACAGATGTGTCAAATGCAGAGGATGCTGTGAGTGCATTAAAGCCAATGATGGATGCAACCTTGCTGATGTCAGAAGAGCACAACCCAACAGTGTCTCTCATTACACTCTAAATGCACAACAGCTCCAAAGCATGACAGACACCATGGGAGACACACCCATGACCCATGAGATCAAGAATGCCATCAAAACAGATCTCCTGAAGAGGTACAGCACTGAGGCAGAGAAGAAGATCCTTCATACAGCCTCTGCACTAGATCCTCACTTTAAGCACTTTAAGGGACTGCCTTTTATTCTCACAGAGGAGGAGAGATTGGAGATATACAGAGGAGTGACTGAGGAGGCTGCATCTTTGGAGGTAATTTGAATTTCATCATGTTTCCTCCCTGACAGCTAGTAGCTCGGCTACATTGTGTTGTGTAAGCACCGCTTCACTGATGCGGTGTGGGAACTGTATTGATTACTGTGCGGTTTCCACACCCCATCAGAATTAATCACACTCTCAGGCAGTTCAGTGTGTGCTCTTCTTATACTATTATCTTTTGTTCAAACACAGATTACATCTAATAGAAGGACAAATGTGGATGAAGTGCCTAGGGAAAAATTAACTCTGGAAGAAGAAACACCCATTGAAGACAGCCATTCTCCTCCCAAAAGAAAGGCAACATCGCTGCTCATGACTATGCTGGGACAGTCTTTCACTAATGCTGAAGGTTCAATAGAACTCAAGACCCCCTATGCCAAGGCAGAAGAGGAAATGTAAAAATATTGTAAAGCCCCACCTCTGCCTCTCACTGAGGACCCTTTGAAATGGTGGCTTGAGCATGAGGTCATATTTCCCCTCCTCTCTCAGCTGTCAAAGCTATACTTGTGTATCCCAGGTACAAGTGTATCTGCAGAGCAGGTTTTTTATTCCTTCTGATGCTTTGGAGCAGGGATTAAGGATGGTAGGCCTATGTCCTCAATGAGGTGGAAGACCTTGGCCAGGACAGCGAGTTTCCATCCATGAGATTATATGGCTTGCTCCTTCAAGGCTGCATGGTTCCTGGAGCCCCCTTGGTGACTGACGTAGGCTACAGCAGTGGCATTGCCTGACTGCACAATGACTGGGTGCCCTTGCAGAAGGTAAAATGTTGGAAAGCCATTCAAACTTTTCTGAGTTCCAGGATTTTGATGAGAAGCTTGGTTTCCATAAGTGTCCACATTGCCTGGACCTTAAGGGATTGGAAAACTCCTCCCCAAACCAAAAGACTGGCATCTGTTTTTCACTTTCCAGTGGTAGGGAAGGAAAGACTTCTTTATTGTTAGGGATGGGCTTGAAATGCACTAAAAGAGGGATTTTCTTGCTTGGCTGGACAGGAGTATGGGTAGGTTGAGAGAAGTTTCATGCCTCTTCCAGGTCGACGGGATGTTGTTTTGGAGAGCTCTTGAACAAATTTGGGCAAATAGCCACCTTTTAAGGCTGTACTATCATGAGGCTTAGAATTCTAATGAAAAAAAAAAAAAAACTATCATGAATTGTCCTATGGACATTTGCTGACAGCTGGATGGGAGATAAGGCCTAGGAGAAGGTGGTTTAAGATAGCCTGTGACTGGCCTGCATGTCCTGAGTTCTGAGAAGGGCAAGAAGAGATGCTAGAAGCTTTGTGAATACTTAAGGGAAAAAAGATAGGCCAAAAGGCAGTACAAAAACTGGAATTGTTTTTCTTGATTGCCTGCCACTGCGAAGCGCAAAAATCCCTGATCAAGTGGAAAATGGGAATATGTAGATAGGCATTTAGAATGTTTATTGATGTCACGTATCCTAGAGTCTTATAAAAGCATTTACTGATCTTGCAGATTCCATGAAAGATTTTGGAATCTAAAGGCATTTGTTGAGGGGGGTTTTAAGTTCAGAACAGGATGAATACCCCCCCATTGAGATTTCGTAAAATAACCAGATTTGAAAAGAATCCTTAAAACCGGTTTTGTGGCGATAATGGCAAAACTACTCCCTTGGGCAAGGGATGGTTCAGGGCATTGTGCAAATCTGACTGTCCTTGTGCAGTTTTTTGTTGATTTTATAGAAGCAAGAGGTGAAAGGGTAGCGTTTTGAGCTCATTTACACCTACCCATTGAACCCAGAGGTCTGGGATGTCTGCGACCCAGAGAAAAGCAAACTGTAACAGAGGTCCCTTCACTCTTAGAAGTGGGGAAGCTCCTTCACTGAGCAGAGGGCTCTGGGGAAGACATGCTGGGCTTTGTGGTCCAAGCTTTGGGCTGAAAAGAAAGGCTAAACTTTCTGCATTTGTGTGCTTGTTATCTGCATTTTGAGGAGATAGCTATAATGATACATGGGGCCAGACCACTGCCTTTCTCACCAATTAATGACAAAAGACTGGTCAACCTCTCACCGCGATGTCACTTACAGAACAAAAACACTCTCAGCTGCGCCCTACACCATGATTTTCCAGCTTGCGGGACCACAATCTAAGTACCAAAAGGCTGAGAGTGATTGTCACTGGGTTAAGTTAACTAATTAATTAACCCTTTAAACTGCCACCACCTGCTTTGTCGAAAAGCAGGAATATTTCACAAGCTTAGCAATAACAATTATGAAAAATAAACCTCTGTGCACACGCTGTCACCACAGACAGGTATATTTAGAGAGTTATACTTTAAGAGACAGGGATTCTTTTAGTTTGCATTAACACATTAGATATAGTTTTAACACTTTTTAAAATATAGTTTAATTATGAAAAGGTGAAAAATTGGTGCAAATAAAATATGTACAAAATAGATATTACAAAGAAACAAGGAGACAACAAGCACAGAAGATAGAGGTGAAAAATGAAGAATGATTGCAAGTCCTGTTTCAGCAGATTTCAGTCCGTGAGCAAATTGATCTATTGGCTCTCGTGAATTTGTTCGGTCTTCTTTTGCATGATGGTACACGAGAGCTGCTAAATTGTGGATGCATTCCACTTTTCTTCACATCAAGAGGGTGTTAACAGAAACCATCTGGCCAATCATCTAGTCAAAGGGGTGCTTGCTAGGATGTCAGCACGTTTAGGACCAAGTCCCAGATACAGTTTTCCATAAGTACTTATATCTCTGAATAGCTGCAGGTTAAAGTCAGTTGCCCTGCAAATTATTTTCCAGCATGACATTACCTTCAAAATGGATATAGATATGACAGGTCTCGGATATCTATTTCTCAGAGGAGGGGTGTGGAGGCCTAATCCACTCTGGTACCTCCTAGCATAGGGGTGTTTGGGTTCAAAATGCTACCCAAGAACTGATGAAGGTGAAAATTACTTTATTCTGGCTGTGCTATTATTTTTTATGAGTTAGGACATATCCCAAAGTTTTAGAGTCTTGACTGCTAACCAGTCTATCAGGAATGTGGATTAGTGCAGATATCTGTTAAAACTCCAGTCACTCAAGAGGGCAAGTCAGACATTTTTATTAGGATATTCCAGACTTAAGTGTGGATTGGGGTAATAGGCACCAGAGAGTCTGCATTTTCCTCTCAAGGATCTGATAAGAAAGTTCTGGCATGGCTAACAGTTTTATTGCATGAACTGGAGGAAGAGTGAGGGAGAAAGTCACTGCAGCTGTGTCTTTGGTTCAGCACAGAAAAGACAGCGACACAAATTGTAATTGCTGTATTTTGAACAACATGGCTGCCACAGACAGCCCGTCGTGGGCCCAGTACATACGACTATTACAGTAGAGGCTTATGAGGGGGTTTTTGGATCGTCCGCTGTGGGAGTAAAACCTTCCCTCCTGTGGCATCTTTGATGAACTGGTCAAGTACCTCTCCAAATATACATCTTCAACTGTCCAGGCGTTAAGCCACAAGATGTGAGTGGTGATTACAGCCATTCTGGAATTCTTTCTAATTTCATATTCTAGGGCATCCACACAAAACAACAGAGCAAAAGGTAAGTACTGTAATTGCTCTGTTAAGGCACAATCATGGAAAATAGGATCATGCTGGTTGTTCACTGACCTAGTGAGAGCTGGAACTGCAAGGGTAAGGCTTGGCTCACATATATGCAGTGTGGGAAACGCAGCAAATCCTGTGCGTTTCCCGCACCGATTTGAAAACACACGGCGTTCATGCGAATCACAGGGGATGTCAATGTTAAGTTAATGACGCCCCAAACGGGTCACTTTATATATATATACAGGGATATACAGGGATGTTTTTTCACTCTTTGTTATATTGCAGCCATTTGCTAAAATCATTTAAGTTCATTCTTCTTCCTCATGAATGTACACATAGCACCCCATACTGACAGAAAAACACAGAATTGTTGACATTGTTGCAGATTTATTAAAAAAGAAAAACTGAAATATCACATGGTCCTAAGTATTCAGACCCTTTGCTGTGACACTCATATATTTAACTCAGGTGCTTTCCATTTCTTCTGATCATCCTTGAGATGGTTCTACACCTTTGTTTGAGTCCAGCTGTGTTTGATTATACTGATTGGACTTGATTAGGAAAGCCACACACCTGTCTATATAAGACCTTCCAGATCACAATGCATGTCAGAGCAAATGAGAATCATGAGGTCAAAGGAACTGCCTGAAGAGCTCAGCGACAGAATTGTGGCAAGGCACAGATCTGGCCAAGGTTACAAAAAAGATTTCTGCTGCACTTAAGGTTCCTAAGAGCACAGTGGCCTCCATAATCCTCAAATGGAAGATGTTTGGGACGACCAGAACCCTTCCTAGAGCTGGCCGTCCGGCCAAACTGAGCTATTGGGGGAGAAGAGCCTTGGTGAGAGAGGTAAAGAAGAACCCAAAGATCACTGTGGCTGAGCTCCAGAGATGCAGTCAGAAGATGGGAGAAAGTTGTAGAAAGTCAACCATCACTGCAGCCCTCCACCAGTCGGGGCTTTATGGCAGAGTGGCCCGACGGAAGCCTCACCTTAGTGTAAGGCACATGAAAGCCCGCATGGAGTTTGCTAAAAAACACCTGAAGGACTCCAAGATGGTGAGAAATAAGATTCTCTGGTCTGATGAGACCAAAATAGAACTTTTTGGCCTTAATTCTAAGCAGTATGTGTGGAGAAAACCAGGCACTGCTCATCACCTGTCCAATACAGTCCCCACGGTGAAGCATGGTGGTAGCAGCATCATGCTGTGGGGGTGTTTTTCAGCTGCAGGGACAGGACGACTGGTTGCAATCGAGGGAAAGATGAATGCGGCCAAGTACAGGGATATCCTGGACAAAAACCTTCTCCAAAGTGCTCTGGACCTCAGACTGGGCCGAAGGTTTACCTTCCAACAAGACAATGACCCTAAGCACACAGCTAAATAACGAAGGAGTGGCTTCACAACAACTCCGTGACTGTTCTTGAATGGCCCAGCCAGAGCCCTGACTTAAACCCAATTGAGCATCTCTGGGGAGACCTAAAAATGGCTGTCCACCAACGTTTACCATCCAACCTGACAGAACTGGAGAGGATCTGCAAGGAGAATGGCAGAGGATCCCCAAATCCAGGTGTGAAAGACTTGTTGCATCTTTCCCAAAAAGACTCCTGGCTGTATTAGATCAAAAGGGGGCTTCTACTAAATACTGAGCAAAGGGTCTGAATACTTAGGACCATGTGATATTTCAGTTTTTCTTTTTTAATAAATCTGCAACAATGTCAACAATTCTGTGTTTTTCTGTCAGTATGGGGTGCTATGTGTACATTCATGAGGAAGAAGAATGAACCTAAATGATTTTAGCAAATGGCTGCAATATAACAAAGAGTGAAAAATTTAAGGGGGTCTGAATTCCTCTCCGTACCCACTGTATATATATATATATATATATATATATATATATATATGTGTGTGTGTGTGAACCCAGCCTAAAGAGAGCCTTTAAAGTGTCTCAAACTTTCTATCTAAAGAACCCTTGAAAGAAAGATGATCTTCAATAGGTACAGTGAGAGGTTTAAGACTAAGATAGTAGGCCACTTCTTCGTTAACTCTTTCTTTACTGGCTACAGTTCAGCAAAAATTTTGTGGGGAGTAAAAATCCTGCCTTGACTAATACAATCTTCATAGACTGCACACTCAATCTGTTCATGAACAGGGATGTTTTGAACGATTTTGCAGGTCTCTTTCTACCCAAAGGGGTATGAGGAGATGGAGGAGATTAGGTTGTACAATACCAGGGCTCTTGCCGACGGGAGCAATGAGCCTTTCCAATTTACCAAGCCTGTTGAATATAGCTCCCTCATCAATATAGCAGCATCCTGGAGGGAGAAAAAATGTCCACACCATCCTCCAATACCGCCTTAATGTCCTCATCATTCCATTTTATCAGGATCCGACTCATGTTTTGAGCCCTTGGCAAAGATGGCTGTATTAAGACAGGTATTTGTTCAAGAAATTTTGACATAGATGCAGAAAATTCTGCTTTTGTCAAAAGTGTCACTGGTTGCTTGCCTGAAAAGAGCTGGAGTCGGATGCAGAGAGCGGTTTCAGCGCGGGCTCCTGCTCCGATGCAAGGGGAGCATTATCACTTTGAGATTGAGTGTTGTGTGAGCTGAATGTTTGTATGCGATTTTGCAAAGGCTTCCTTTTGCTTGGTGTAGACCATCCTATAGTGAATCCACATGGGGAAAAAGTGGGACAAAACACCTGAGTATCCTATAAGGGCTCTAGGCGGAAGTGGTGATAAAATGTGTGACCTGTGCCCTTTACCGTACATGCGATCAGAATATCTTACAAAAAAAAACGCTACATGATTAAAAAGGAAGTCCAGCTTAAAACTAAAATCTCAAAATCTACTTGCAGACACAATCTAAGACTAACCTATCTAACCCTGTAAAGCTAAACTCGCTATACACATCTTTTCTGAAGACGATCCTATCCCACGCTGATATGTAAGCGGCGGCTTTTCTGTGGAGGCAGGTGCAGCAGAGGCAGCGAAAAGGGAAGCCCCATAGTAAGTCTGTGGGTGACATAATTTCCCAGGCATTTCACAGTCGTCGTCAGCTGTGTCCTGCACAGAGCTTCTGCCACTGGAGACCGGATTGGATTAGCGTCAGAAAAGGTATATATAGCGAGTTTTGCTTTACAGGACTAGATAAGTTAGTCTTAGATTGTGACTGCAAGTAGATTTCAAGATTTTCGTTGTATACTGGACTTCCCCTTTAAGATAAAACCTTATCATATACACATAACCTGTGCCTGTTAAGCTGCTATTGATTACTGACATCACTGAACAAATTAAGCATGACTTATACCTTCTCTGTATGGCAGATGACTGCAGACTTAAGTATTCTCATTTATATCCTCTCTCTGCTCTTACTGATGCCAACTGTCCATAATTTTACGGACAGATTGTAAAAAAACGTTGTAATTTCTCCCATCTGTAAATGTCTCAACTACTAGTCCTAACTCCCAAGTTCTGCATCCCGGATTCCCCTTGCTCTGCCACTGGCCATTGCTGCCCACTGTCAAATTACTGGTTGCTAGCAATACCTGGTGTCTAGCAACTAGTGACATATGCACAGGCCCCAGCATTCAGAGTGGAGGAGGATGTAACTGCCTCCTTCAGACCTCCTCTGCCTCCTCAGATTGGGCAGCGGGGTGTGGTTTAAATTCACATGCCACTAGTTGAGGTAGTTCACAAATTCCCTGTCTCTTGAACTGTGAATGTGCATCTGAGGGGGCACTCTGTCTGCAGGAGGACCATCTGAGGGGGCACTCTGTCTGCAGGAGGACCATCTGAGGGGGCACTCTGTCTGCAGGAGGACCATCTGAGGGGGCACTCTGTCTGCAGGAGGACCATCTGAGGGGGCACTATGTCTGCAGGAGGACCATCTGAGGGGGCACACTGTCTGCAGAAGGACCATCTGAGGGGGCACACTGTCTGCAGAAGGACCATCTGAGGGGGCACACTGTCTGCAGGAGGACCATCTGAGAGAGAACTATGTCAGCAGGAGGACCATCTGAGGGAGTACTATGTCTGCAGGAGGACCATCTGAGGGGGAATTCTCTCTGCAGGAGGATGATCTAAGGGGCACTCTGGAGAATCATCTAAGGTAGCATTCTGGAGAATCTAAGGGGGCACAGATGTAAGGTGGCACTCTGATTTATAGGGGGTAATATTGAGGACTTTGATGTAAGAAAGGACTCTTGTGAGAACGTGGTGCTTATCCTAACTGCTGCAATCTATATGTTTTGTTTGTATTATGTTCTACATGGATCTGACCAACGTGTTCATGGTGTGTTCAAGATCCTTTGTCCTAAGGTTTATTTGTGTCTGTGAGACGGTCAGTCGTGGCGCAGTAATTAGTATTTTGTGGGTACAAAGACAGACTGTGGTATATATGTGTGCAGTATATACAGCAGGCACAGATTCTGTTCAGTCTCCCTTTAAGACCCTCCCACTGGCCATGCCTACCGTTTGCCGCGGCGCATGTAGCAAAATATGTTTATTTGTTCTTTCCCAGGGTGCTCCATGTTTTTTTTATAATCCTAGTCATGCTCACACTCACATTTTGTCATGCTGGTTTTCCTTTTTGGTTGTAAAGCCAGTCAGATTATTAGTTATTGTTAGCCCCCACTCACACGGAGCGACTTGTCATACGATTTGACGGTCAAATCGCATGACAAATTGCACCCTATTGTCGGCAATGGCACTGTTCAAATCGACGCATGGCCGACTTTGGGGTGCCGCATCGATTTGAAAAAGTAGTTCCTGCACTACTTTTGGTGATTTCGGATGCAACTTTCATAGACATCTGTGCATGAATCCGCCGAGATGTCTTCCAAGTTGCACCTGAATTCGCACTGGCATGTGGCTTTGAAAATGTGCAATTTCAGATATATTCGCACGATTTCAAAGCCACATTCAATGTGGCTTAATGTTTACGTATTGTTTGTATGGTTCAAAGGCTAAGTTTGGCTTCAGGAACATGTTATATGTTACACCTGTATTTAGGGTGTAACATGTACAGTAGCTTAACACCCCGAAAGCCTAACCCCCTGATCAGCGCACTTGGAGTCTCTTGACACTGCCTCTGGCTTTCTACCTGAAAAGGCTTGAGTTAATCTCTACAGGAGCCTGGCATTGCTCCTATGATCCATGCTTTGCAGGCTCCTGTGGGGAAAAAATAATAAATGCACATTTTTTCCCGCAAAAAGATATGAATGCAATATTTTTCCTTAACTACTTCCCGCCCGCCATCAAAGGACGGTGGATCAGTGAGGCTCTCGTTCTGGGACAACGTGATATGATGACAATTGCGAGTACGTAGTGTTCCTGGGACATGGTGTGACCCTGATCTCGGCAAAGAGCCGCAAGTTTTTAGCGAGGTGATCGGCTGTGTCCAATCACAGCCGATTACATGTAAAGAAGGAAGTGCTGTTTATCTGCTTTTTCTCTCACACTGACAGAGTGTGAGGTGAGGAGAGCTGATAAGCGGCATCTCCTGACAGGAAAAACGCGTAAAGGTAATCAGGGCACTAATCATCAGTGCCTTGATTACAATGCAGCCCCAACAGTGATGCCACTCTGTGCCCATCAGTTAAACCAGTCTGTGCCCATCAGTTATGCCAATCAGTGCTGCCCTTCACTGCCACCCGTCATTGCCCATACAGTAAGTGCCGCCTATCAGTGCCCATCAGTGAAACCTATCAGTGACTTAGCAAATGTATGCATACAGAAAACATAAAGCAAAATTACTCCATGATGTTTCTGGATTATAGAAAGGTGAATTATGTTTGACCGCTCACCCACTGCACCCAGATATGGGATAAATATAAAATGGAACTGCAGGACAAAATTAACTATAGTGTTAGGTGAATGAGGAAAGGAAGATTACCGGATTCTCTTTGGTCTAACGCCATGCTGTTCCATCGCCTTGTTATATCAATGTAGAGAATGTCGCCAGATGCCATGCAGAAACTGCCACTGCTTAGCTTGCAGCTCCTGCAAAGAAAGAGATAGAAACCATGGCTTAGGAAGAAAAATTAAAAGCTGCATGTCGTATCTCAGAGATCTTAGCTGGGAGTCGCAGCTGGATGTTCACAATGATTACAAGGCCTCTGTAGGTCCTGGGATGGACGTGCTGGGGGGTCCCTGTGGGGTACCGGGGTGTAGTAGGATTCCTAAAGGAGGATGGCTGGGGTCTGGTGGGGTCCTGCCTGTATGGGGTAGTGGCTCCAATACTCAAAGGTAGGATCATCCAGTTTCAATAGGACAGATCATGTACACCAAAACCGTATGGAATAAGGACAAGGCACATAGTGCGATACTGTATGGCAAGTTCCGGTTCCAGCATTTGGCGTGGATTGCACTGCATTCCAGACCCATTGTACACCGCTTGTTTGAATCATTCTAAATGTGAGTACCCTTTACCTGTGACTTTTAATAAAGCATTTGCCATACAGTATCACACTATGTGCCTTTTCCTTATTCCATATGGTTTTGGTGTACATGATCTGTCCCATTGAAACTGGTTGATCTTACCTTGGAGTATTGGAGCCACTACCCCATACAGGCAGGACCCCACCAGACCCCGGCCATCCTCCTTTACGAATCCTACTACACCCCGGTACCCCACAGGGACCCCCCAGCACGTCCATGCCAGGACCTACAGAGGGAACAAGGATCGATCTGAAGGATCACCGTCCCATTCATCTATATACCCGCTCTATACCCCTGTGTGGGGTGGGTATCTCTGGTGAGTGGGTTACCTATTATAGGGGTCACGGAGCACCTCACTACCCACCACAGGGTCACCTAATGTGTATTATTTACACAAAGAATTTGTCACCTGTTTTTCCAATACTTTTTGGAATTTTATAGCCACTAAGTCACCTTTTGCATCATTTTTGGATATTTTTAACCACCAAGTCACCTTCCTATCACCATTCCGTCACTTTATCCAGCAATATTATTATATTCAGTGAAGTCACTACTGTGTATCATTTATCTTATTTATAGTTATTTATTTATTTGCATTTTGGTCACTTTATATATCCATGTGCACTTGTCACTTATAGGCACTTATGCACACGCCACCAATTTGATTATTTGATACTTTATATATTCACCATATTATATATATTTTTTATACTGTCTGTATATTATATATTAGCATTGTCTCATATTTATCTTCATCCCTGTTTACATTATTATTAATTATTTATATATTTATCAGCACTCAGTCACTTTTATATATTATCTATGTGCATACATCCCCTATAGGTACTCATGCACATGTTAATTTATTGACCATCTGACACAAGATTTTTATACACCATACATACGTTTTCCTTCAGACTTTACTCCTCTAATTCTACTTCATATTATACCCTTACTTATTATACTGTCACTAGGCAGCGCCATTCCCTAATTTCTCTTCATCTTTATATAGTCTTTGACTATAGTCTAGGGAGGCAGCAGCCTATCATTTTGTATCCATTTCTATCCAAGTATATCACCATAAGCGCGGAGTTTATCACCTATAGAAAATAGACTTTGTCCTGCGTTTTCCTTCAGGCTAAATGTATTTAGATTCCCAGATTACCAGTCCCCTTTCCTGATGATGTTTTTTCTAAGCCTCATCAGTTCAGGTATTTAAAGTGTCAGTAAAAGAAAAAACACCGTAAGACTTACTGGTAATGGTGTTTCTAGTAACCTTCCAGGACAGCACACCTGAGATGAGAGGCTCCTCTCTACAGGAAACACAATCAATTGACAGCTGTTAAAGCCCCCACCCTTCCCCTTGTCCCTCAGTTTGTAATAAAGTAACTCCCGAAACCAGTCCACAAGAGGAAGAAATCCACTTAGTTACTCACCACCTACTGTTCTTATTGTTTTTCACCCCTCAACTGGGTGGGAAGTAGGCCTGCCATCCTGGAATGTTCCTAGAAACCCTGTTACGTGGAAGTCTATCCATGTTTTTTCCCATCACCTTCCAGGACGGCACACCTAAAAGGATAATTAAGTAACCGCATGTCTACCTAGGGTGAGGACTACTGCCTGTAAGATAAAGAAATGGAGGACTGTGGGACTTTAACGGTGCTCAGTAATCAATACATTGTTTTCAATGAGTGTAAGTGGATTTTGGCAGTCAATAGTGTTAGTATATTATAATATCATTTGCCTTTTTGACAAAGATATTATCATTGGTAGGTTTACCTTTGCCCCATTGGATATCTTACCCCCCCCCCCCCCGCGGGAGACCTAACAGAGCGAATCTGCTCGAGGACCCCCAGGTGTAGGCTCACACACCCCATTTCAGCAGTTCATGTTACATACCTCAGGTATGGACATTACTATTTCTCAGAATCTATATATGTAGATCATTGTACTCATTATATCTTATCTGTTTATCAGTCAGATTGATATCTATGCCTTCTCTGAAAAAGAAGCTTTGGCGAAAACGGTCAGAAATTAAAGCGTAATAATCAAATACTGTAACATTGAGCGTTTTAAATTGAATAATTTTTTATGTCTTTGTTAAATAAATACATTTATACATTTTTAATATACAATATGTGTATTTTAGATTTTCATATTTAGTTTTGATTGATTACTGAGCAACGTTAAAGTCCCACAGTCCTCCATCTCTATATCTGAAAACCCAACCAAACAATCCCATATACACAATCCTATACCCGTTGTTGATCCAGAGGAAGGCGAAAATAAACCCCAGCAAAGCATGATCCAATTTGATAAAGCAGGGGAAAAAAAATTCTTCCTGACCCCCAAGAGACAATCGGATATTCCCTGGATCAACTTTACCTAAAAAATCTTTTAATACCCATTTTTTTTATGTACACCTAGGAAAGAATCCAGACCTTTTTTAAAGCAATCTAGTGAGATAGCCAGAAACACCTCTGGAGGGAGTCTATTCCACATTTTCACAGCTCTTACGGTGAAGAAACCTTTCCGTATTTAGAGACGAAATCGGTTTTCCTCTAGACTTAAAGAGTGCCCCCTTGTCCTCTGTGTTGACCTTAAAGTGAACAACTTAACACCAAGTTCACTGTATGGTCCCCTTTTGTATTTATACATGTTGATCATACCCCCCCTAATCTCCTCTTCTCAAGAGAGAATAAATTCAGTTTGTCTAATCTTTTCTCATAGCTGAGGTCCTCCATGCCTCTTATCAGTTTGGTTGCCCTTCTCTGCACTTTCTCCAGTTCCCCGATATCCTTTTTAAGAACTGGTGCCCAAAACTGAACTGCATATTCCAGATGAGGTCTTACTAATGATTTGTACAGGGGGAAAAGGATATCTCTCTCTCTCTGGAGTCCATGCCTCTGTTAATACAAGAAAGGACTTTGCTTGCTTTGGAAACAGCAGCTTGGCATTGCATGCTATTATTAAGCTTATGATCTACCAGAACACCCAGATCCTTCTCCGCTATAGATTCCCCTAGTTCTACTCCACCTAGTATGTATGATGCATGCATATTCTTAGCCCCCAAGTGCATAACTTTACATTTATCAACATTAAACCTCATCTGCCACATAGTTGCCCAATGAAACAGTGCACTGAGGTCAGCTTGTAAGTTGGAGACATCCTGTAAAGAAGTTATTGCACTGCAAAGCTTGGTGTCATCTGCAAAGACTGAAATGCTACTTTTAATCCCAGACCCTATATCATTTATAAAGATATTAAAAAGTAAGGGTCCCAACACTGAACCTTGGGGTACACCACTGATAACTTTAGACCATTCAGAGTAAGAATCATTAACCACTACTCTCTGAATTCTATTTTTTAGCCAATTTCCTATCCAATTACAAACTGATCTTTACAAGCCAGTAGACTTTACCTTACACATTAGCCGTGTGTAAGAAACTGTGTCAAACGCTTTTGCAAAATCCAGTATACTACATCCACAGCCACCCCTCTGTCCAAGGTTTTACTTACCTCCTCATAAAAAGAAATCAGGTTTGTTTGACAACTTCTGTCTCTCATGAATCCATGCTGTCTGTTGCTTAAAATATTTTTTTCCAGAAAGAACTCATCTATATGGTCTTTTAATAAACTCTCCAATATCTTCCCGACTATAGAAGTTAAACTAACAGGTCTATAGTTACTTGGCAAATACTTTGATCCCTTTTTAAATATAGGCACAACATTGGCCCTACGCCAATCCAGTGGTACTATTCCAGTCCTTAGCGAGTCCCTAAAAATTAGAAACAAAGGCTTAGAAATGACAGCGCTCAGTTCTTTTTGGATGCGTGGGTGGATGCCATCTGGTCCAGGCGCTTTATCCAACCTTATTCTGTCTAAATATTTCTGGACCATATCACTTTTGAGCCATTGTGGATCTTTTGGGGCTGTGTCAATACCGTCTTCATTATGGTCATGAGCTCCCCCATGCTCCTTTGTATATACAGAGCTGAAGAAAGTATTTAATAAATTTGCCTTCTCTTTATCCCCAGTCACCCACTCCTGATTATTTTGTAAAGGGCCTACATGCTTAGACCTAAGCTTTTTACTGTTAATATATTTGAAGAATTTTTTTGGGTTTGTCCTACTATCTTTTGCAATCTGTGGTTCATTTTGGATTTTTGCGTCCCTGATTTCCTTTTTACATATTCTGTTATATTCTTTGTAACAAGTAAACAATGATAGTGTTCCCTAATTTTTATATTGTTTTAAAAGCCCCTTTCTTTTTATCTATAGCTTTTTAACTTTTGCCGTGAGCCACATAGGTTTTATTTTTAGCCTTTTAAACTTATTACCCATGGGAATATACTTTGCAGTGAGTTTGCATAAAGTATTTTTGAAAAATCCCCATTTCTGTTCTGTACTCATCGATGCCAATATTCCCTCCCAGTCTAAATCCTGGAGAGTAGCCCTCATCCTTGGAAAATTTGCTTTCTTAAAGTTAAATGTTTTTGTATTTCCTGTATGCATTTTTTGCTTACAGCTAACATTAAATGAAATCATGTTATGGTCACTGCTACCCAGATGTTCTTTTATATGAACATTGTTAATAAGCTCTGCATGGTTTGAGATTACCAGGTCCAACAGAGCATCATTTCTAGTGGGGGCCTCAATAAACTGCACCATAAAATTGTCTTGTAATAGGTTTATAAATGTGTGCCCTTTAACTGTTCCAGCAGTGCTATTACTCCAGTCAATGTCTGGGTAGTTAAAATCCCCCATTATTAATACTGTCCCAGCCCTTGCAGCCCTTTCTATCGGTGCCAGGAGCTGAGTCTCCACCTCCTCATTAATACTGGGAGGTCTATAACAAACTCCAATGATAATCTTTGTTTTATGCACACCCATGTACATTTGAACCTATACTGCTTCAGATTCAGCACACTCTCCATCAACTAGGTCATCTTTAACACTCACTTTGAGATCACATCTCACATAGAGACAAACACCACCACCCCTCCGTTTTACCCTGTCTTTCCGAAAGAGAGCATAGCCAGTAATATTAATAGCCCAGTCTGCAGTGTCTGTGCCCTCTGGGAGTGGTAGCTGCTGAGGTGCTCTTAGTAACACTTGGGTGTGGGACCCCAATGTGTGAACCGGCACATGGTCACAGCTCCAAACGCTTTTTCTGCACTGCACCTTTTAGGGTTGGGCCTTTTGGCTTAAGTCCGGGGCAATTTTTGTTACCAGGCCTCAGGGCCTGACCAGTTCACCATGCACAGCCACTTATTTATTTTCTCTCCCACATTTAGTCACTTTCACTTATGTGTGTGTTTTTTTCTCACTAAGATGGAGGGTGTGAGTCCTCGGGCTTGCCCTGAAGTCTGAGAATGTGTGGCCCTCAGGCTCCTCTGCTCCTGGGAGGGTCTCTCTTCAGGAGAGCCCCCGAAAAAAGCATTCGGGGTCGGCTTCGGCTGGCCTAGAAGAATGGGGTCTGCCAGGCCTTCTAGCTAGGCAGACTATTGAAAACCCTTTGTCCCTGTCAGGAGCCTTGTGCCCCGGGGAATCAGGGTAGAGGTCCTACCCCTTCGGGGGGGTGGACAAAGCACACCCCTAAGTGCACTTTTTTGCGTGTATTAACATGCATTTTTTTTTTCACTTACAGGTTTTTGGTTTCAGGATTTGCACCAAAGAAAAATAAAATAATGGTGACCTGTGAGAGAGAGAATGCATTATCCAGCCCTGAATGTTAGTTTGGCCCTCCCTGGCATCCCTGAACCTGCCTCAAAGGGTCCCCTCCCCGGTCTTAAGGTCAGAGAAAAAAATATATACAAGAGGAAGGGTGAGGGCTGTAACAGCTGCTTATTGATTGTGTTTCCTGTAGGGAGGAGCCTTTAATCTCAGGTGTGCCGTCCTGCAAGGTGATAGGAAAAATAATGATTATTCAGCAATACCTTACAGGAAAACGGATTAAAAGAAAGCATGTTAAATAAAAGGAGAGCTCTTGATTTATATACTGGTCACAACTGGACCTAGCTGCACATCACAGGATGACAACCACGTTTAAGCAAATTCAGACACTTTAAATGGAACATGGTTTCCTACTGAGTGCACTGAAAATCTCATCTAATTCGCTCTTTAAAAACACGTTGCTTAACAAATTTTAAATTCAGTGTGACATATTGTGAATAGAAATGGCCTCCTGGGTGGATGAGTGTAGTCTTAAAATTTAACATGAAAAGCGCACTAATCCTTGTGTGCAGCAAAGGAATGCAAAACATCAACAGAACTTTTTACCTTCAATGCATACACAATAAAAGTGACAGATGAGGATATGATGCCCTTGTCCTCCTTTGCAACCACTATTACAGCAATTAATTGTTCAGCAGGAGAAGCAAGACTTGTGCTACAAATTTTTAGGTGAACTTCAATCTCTAATTGCAAACTATTTGCTTCACTTTTCATCCTTGTTTACCAACAGATGAAACACAGTTACCCTTAGAGACTATAAGAGCAGAAAATCCATCACTCCTTTGTTGGAAGATGCCGCGTCTTAATTGCATCAATCTGCAGATGTGCGCGATGAAAGATTAGAGCACGGTAAGAAGGTCATCGATCCATGCAGCCGATATTGACTTTCTGGAAACTGGCAGTATGAACTATGAAATTACAGGGATTTGTGGATTCCCAGAAATAATCAGCACAAAGAGACTCACAATCCAGAAAATAATAAACTCAACCACAGAATCCCTTCCAGTTCCTGTGATCGGTGGCAATATAGGAGATCATTCACGGAGAGCAGGACCGCGGGGTCATTATGTGCAGCTTCATGTTTCACTAAGTTAGATGGTCAGAACATCCTATAATGTACAAGTCTCCAGATAAGGATTTAATACAGAAATTCTCATTGCCGACTGCTTCACTGTCGATTAAATATCAAGGGCTTTATTTATTTTAAACACTGTATGCTGAAGGGAAACAACCTGAGAATGACAGGGAAGGTAAGAGAGAGAAAAGAAAAAAAGGGACATTGATCGAGAAATAGAATGGAAAGAAGAGAGACCGAGAAATAGAGGAAAAAAGTTAGCAAATCAAGAAAGGAAAAAAACAAAAAACAAAAAAACAAATAGAAAGGGAGAGAGGGAAAAAGTGAGAGAGAAAAAAAAATACTAGAGAAGAAAAATTGGATATTAGTCTTACTGTAAAATCCTTTTCTCTGATGTTCATTGACGGACACAGCTCCAGAATCTTCTTGACCATTGGGTTATGTTGACCCCTACAGGAGTAGTACTAGGCAGGAAAAAATACTTTACCACGCCTATGGGGCAGTCCCAGAGGGTATACTTCCACACTCTACTATAGGCATTCCGTTTTGTTGCAAGCAGTGTCAGAAGAAAAGTAACCCAACTCAATAGAGGGGTGGGTGCTGTGTCTGTCAATGAACATCAGAGAAAAGGTTTTTACGGAAAGACAAACATCCAGTTTTCTCTTTCATTCATTGATGGACACAGCTCCAGAATCTTTTTGACCATTGGGACGTCCCAAAGCAGTGTCAAACATGAGGGGTGGGAAAAAGACACAGCAGAAAAGACAATTCCCAAAGGCTAAACCTAGCCAATCCGTTAACATGGAGCTCAAACAAGAACAACTGGAGCTCACCTGAAAACATACACTCTCAAAGAGGACTAGTCCTTTGAAACGGCAGCCTGCAAAGCCCTGCGGCCAAAAGCAGCATCCGCAGATGCCAGCATATCTACCTTTTAGAATTTTGTGAAAGTGTGCACAGACAACCAGGTGGCTGCCTTGTAAACCTGCATCACTGACGCCTGATGGCAAAGTGCCCATGTAGAATGCGCCTTGACAGGGAAAGGTGGAACATGACCCTAATTGAATGGGCCTGCACCACTGTCTGTCTGATCCATCTAGAAATGGTAGCAGCAGTGAACCCTTTTCGAGGTCCATCCGTAAAGACAAAGAGTGAGTCTGATTTCCAAAAAGACTCCGTAGCCGCAAGGTACACTCTGATAACTCCGAACCACATCCAGGGAATGCAAGCAATTTCCTTAGGTTGCTTAAGCTTAGGGAAAAGTGAAGGTAGAACAATGTCTTCATTCAGATGGAAATCAGAAACAACCTTAGGTAGGAATGACTGACAAGGGCGAAGCACCACTTTATCTCTGTGAACCACCAGATAAGGTGAACGACAGGACAATGCCGCCAGCTCCTACACCCTGCGCGCAGAAGTAATAGCCACCAAAAAGACTACCTTCTGGGACAGGGTAAGCAGAGGAAACTCTCAAATATTTTCAAAAAGGTTTCTGGAGAACTGACAGCACCAAATTAAGGTCCCACGGAGGCAACAGAGACCACATTGGGGGAGCCAGGTGGCAAACCCCCTGAATAAAGGTGCGAAGCAAGGAATGCGTGGCCAACGGTCATTGGAAGAGGACCGCCAAGGCCAAAAACTGGCCCTTGATGGTACCCAAGGCCAGATGCTGTTCAACCCCTTCCTTGAGGAGGGCCAAGATCCGAGCCACCAAAAAGGAGCGGGGATGAACCCCAAGAGACTCACACCAAGCAATGTACGTCTTCCAAGTAAGATGGTAAATTTTCCTTTAGGTAGATTTCCTAGCCTTTAATAGTGTAGGAATCACCGACTCAGATAAACCCGTATCCTTCAGCGCCTGGCTTTTAACAGCCAAGCAGTTAAAGCCAGCGACTGAAAAGCAGGATGGATGATTGGCCCTTGGGACAGCAGATATTCCCTGAGAAGAAGTCTCCAAGGAGCATCAGTGACCAGTCATACCAGGTTGGCATACCAGGACCAGTGAGGCCAGTCTAGAGCCATCAGGATGACCGGAATCCCTTCTGTCTCAATCCTGCGCAGGGGTTTTGACAAAGGTCTGAGAGGGGGGGGGGGGAGGCATAAATCAGACCATACTGAGCCCAAGGAGCCACCAGTGCATCTGTAGCGTTGGCTAGAGAATCCTAAGACTGAGACACAAACTTCTGTACCTTCCTGTTGAGATGAGAGGCCAACAGGTTCACCTCGGGAGTTCCCCACCAGAGACACAGCTGATGAAACACCTCCAGATGAAGTGACCAGTCTCCCTGGAGGAAACGCATATTGGAATATGAAGGTAAGCATCCTTGATAGAGGCAAGAAGATCCCCTTGATGTAGGGAAGCCACCACAGTATGAATGGACTCAATGCGAAAAGTCTGTACCCGCAAAAAATGGTTCCGAATTGTAGTGGAGGCGGCTCCCCTAGTCTCCAGGCTGTCTGTAACAGCAAAAAAGTCTGTACCTGCACATAATGGTTCAGAAACGTACCTTGCCTTCTTTCCTCGGAACTGTAAACAGGTTGGAATAAAATCCTTGAAAATGTTCTGAAGTCGGAACTGGTACAATCACCCCTTGAAGTACCAAGTCTTGTACTGCCCCGAAGAGACCTCGCAGGCGGTCTGTGGACAGGCACAGGTTGGAGGAAAAAACGAAACTCGATCTTGTAGCCGGATCGAATCAACTTGTGGAACCATTTTTCTTGAATCAGGGAGGTCAACCGATCTGGAAAAAAAGAAAAACTTTCCCCCACCCCAGACAAAGGTGTGGGCACCCCTTCAGGCAGAAAAGGGCTTGTATGCAGGTCTGGAAGGACCCACTCTGGTCCAGGGGAGGTCCAAGAAGGCTTAGATCCTTTGTCCTGAGATCCTGTGGGATGAAAGGGACGCTTATGAGCCGAGAAAAAAGGACCCCCTGCCTTTGCGGAGCTGGCGGACCAGTTGGTCCAGGGGTTGCAGTTTATCTGTCACTAGAGGCAGTTTCCCTAGTCTCCAGGCTGTCTGTGACAGCAGTGGTTCTTAGGGGCATGATATGACTGAAATACTTAGTCTTCTAAGAAGGCCTTATCTGATCTTCCCTTTGTCTGCTTTTCCCTGGATGACACCCTTAATGATGCGTTTCACATTGCGTTTCGGGCAACCCCACTGACTCGTGACAATTTTGTCAAAGTAGGCGGGAAAAGGGAAAACCTTTGCCATCTTTGATGGCCCTCCGACACAGCAGCAGCAGCATTCTCCATTTTTTAAAGTTTCCCGCACCGAAACAATCAGTGCATCCAAGAGTGCCTTTTCATGTACGGCTGTAGCAGAAGAGGAATCATCCTCACTATCAGAGCACTCAGGGTACATGGACGCAGACCCAGCGGCCTCAGAATCTGAGGAGACAGAAGAGGCAGGTGAAGGTGGGGTTTGCTTTTTGCTAGTCTGACTAGTCAGGACTGATCTACTTTGCACACTAAGAACTGCAGGACCGCCATCAGGGATTGTTGGGACCCAGAGGGGCCCACAGCCTCTGAGAGGGGATCAGGTGGCGAAAAAATGCTCCAGGGAATCCATGAGTTAACCAGGGGAACCTTACAGTTAAAAGAAATAGCACTGCAAAGTGACCCCCCCACCGTCGCACTAGCGGCACTACAGGTCCCAGCACAACCAGCCGCTGCCCCAGCAGAGAGAGGGAGAGCCTAAGTGCACCCACAGGGACTCACCACCACCGGTCAGGCACAGACAAGGCACCAGAATACTGCACACCAAGCAGCGAGCTGAGGAGAAAAGGAAGTCCTGGAGCTAGCACTAGATGCAAAGGAGGGGCTACCGCCACCTAATTCACTGCCCACAGGGCTCCAAGAACATGAACACCGCTATTATTAATGGGAAACCACAAGAAAATGGCTGCTGGACTTCACAAACAAGGCCTCTGATCTACACAGCCAGCGATCCACTGCAAAATAGTGTCTCCTGGGGCCCACAGATGACCCCAGAAAAACAATCCATCAGCAAGGGGGGACCCTGGTAGGGGACCCCAGCAGGGCAACTCCCCCCCAAATCATTCGATCTGCTGCTGGCAGCGCGTCTCCCCCCCCCCCGGGCCCTCCTCGTCAGCTCAACACCCCAAAACCAGACCTGGACAGGTATGAGCCCCATAGGGGTGGGAGGGAAGGGGGAGCTCGGTGTCGGCAGATGGGGGGTGCTCCCAAGGGGACCCTGACGTGGGGGGGAACGCTGGCGGGAAGGAGGGGAACCCGGGGGTCTGACTGTCCAAGGGAGGGGCCCACGTCCACCCCAAGAAACCACCAGAGGAGAGGGGGGACACTATTTACCATACCATGGGACCAGGTGGACACCGCTCTGGACAAATCACCGCTCCATCGGAATGGGGGTGCTGTCGGCCATGAGGCACACTGCGACTCAGGCTAAGACCTGGTTGTATGCGCCCTCGCAAGATGTTTAACTTGCAGGCCAGCCCCCGTTCAGTGGGGCTATGTCACAGCCAACCTGGCTTGGAGCTGAGGTATGGGCGAGCACGCTGGCCAGACTGGGGAGATCGTAATGATCTAGATTATCCAGTTCGTCGCCCAGTCTGGCAGTTGATTGTAGATCTCACAGAAACAGAAAATAATAAAAGAAGAAAAAAGAAAAAAAATCCTATTTAAAAAGGAAAAAAATGCTAGGACCAGAGATCCCAGGAGGAACTAGGTCCCTTCCTGACTAGGCAGAAAAAAAACGGAATGCCTATAGTAGAGTGTGGGAGTATACCCCCTGGGGCTGCCCCATAGGCGTGGTAAAGTTGTTTTCCTGCCTAGTGTTCTACTCCTGTATGGGGTAGCATAACCCAATGGTCAAGAAGATTCTGGAGCTGTGTCCGTGACTGAACGAAAGAGAAAAAAAATAGAAAAGAACAGAAAAGGGGATGAAAGAGGAGAAAAAAAAAAAGAAGAGAGCTAGAGAAGAAATTGGTAGACGGAGAAAAAAAACACAGAAAGACAAATTATGAGTAATAGCGAAAGGGATAGCAAAAGAGAGATAGTGAGGGAGAGAGGTGAAAGAGAGCGAGTTCCCAATTATATTGTAATATCTTGAACCCTTGGAGAGAGAGAGAGAGAGAGAGAGAGAGAGAGAGAGAGAGAGAGAGAGAGAAGGAGGAATAGAAAGAGAGAGACAAAGGAAGAGAAAATGTGTTAGGAAGGGGGGTAAAAGAAAGAAACACATAACGAGGTTTTGAACAATGAAAAATGACACACCTTGAAGTTGCAGGCGTAATAATTACTTTTAGGTGACAAATATATTTTCAGTAACATAAAAATGTGTAATTACAGGAAATAGGGCATTTTTTTGTTTGTTTCCATAATGAGAGCGATTTGAATTAACATAAATTTATCTGTAGAACTTTGTTGAGGTCAAGAAGCATAAACAGAATGCAATGCGTTCTTATAACAAGTTTTGAAGCATTACTTTTTTCTTTTCAGAAAAAGATATAACTGTTTACTCCATAATGAATCTCACAGGAATTATACATGGATACAAAGGGGATTTACGTACAGAAGGAGCTAACACATAAAAGCTGAAGGCCAGTCAACTGCCTCCCTTAGCTCCTTTGCCACTTCTAGGTAGAAATGAATTAGTGGATGACGATGATTTCTGTAATATTTCATCGCTATAGATCACCCTGGGAGTTATAGAGTGGGGGTCCCAAAAACGGAAAGGTGGATTTATTAACAAAAACTATGCAAGTGAGAATGTGGCAGCAATCTGCAGTGTTATCACAGTATTCTTTGCCCCTGCTGTCTACCAACAGGACAGCAGCTTGGCCTCAGAAACCCATTGAACAGACTGAGCTGCACTGGGTTGGAGACAGAAGAGAACTTATGATCAATATAAATTATGGAGCTTCTCATGTGAATAAAAACATTTAAACATTGCTATTTTTATATTCCCAAAATCTCCTCCCTGCAGAACAGAAATCAGGAGAGGCAACACTACAAAGCAATTAAGGTCTGCAGCATCATGCTGTCGTCCTAACATACTTAACACTCTAAAAACTGGAAGGGGAGATCTTGACGAAGCTTAGACATTGGGAGAAACTCATTACTGTATCAATGCTCTCAAAAACTGAGAAGTAACATAGGAAGCTGGAAACCTGCAATTGGGACTAGTGGTGTTGCCCTCCTGGCCTTACAATGTGGTTGTCACAAGACTTGTATAACAAAAAAAAAATCTTTTGGCAGGTAAATGTATTACATCAACCTATTTCAGCTCTGTGCTTATGAATCTGGCTGGAATTCTTCTTTAAAACCTTTTACATTTTTATGGGTAAGGCCAGGAGTTCCTATTGGTGAGGAGATGGGTGTTTTTTTTTTGTATCACAGATCAGAAAGAGAAGTAAAATCTGAAAATGCAGCTAATTTAACTGTTCTTCACTAATGTTTTTAAATCAATGACTGCCTTTCTTTCTAGCTTTCCTGCAATTTGAGTTCAGATTATGTTTGAAGTGGCTATTCTACAAACCGATAATGAGTATTGAAAACAGATGAAAAATGTTGCCAGCTCTCTATTGAATACAAAAAGAAGCAGCAGGATCAGAACATCAGCATGTGAAAGGGAGAAATGGGAGAGAATTCATGTAAAATGGCGATGATTTGGCATTTTTCTTTTGCTCTTGACAAAAAAGTGCAAGGTGAACAGTCTTTAAAAAAACTAAGCACATTAACCAGTCGCCAATAATGCCACAAATGCAAAGACCAGAACATCAAAAATAATGTGGCCTCATGCCTAACCTAGCCCATTTGATCTGATTATTTAGCACACCTACTGTTTGTGGAAAAACACACCAACTCTGTTACTATGCACAATTTTACTTCTACTTCAGTGATGTGTAAGGAGATCCAGTAGAAAGTCTGTCCAATCCATACATGGCCCAACTGCCTGCCAATTCTGTCTTTGCAGACAGTGTTAATTTAGTTGACTAAAATATTTTCGTTGACTAAAATACGACTAAAACTAAAACAATTCAAATGACTAAAACTGGATTTTTTACTTACCGTAAAATCCTTTTCTCTTATGTTCATTGATGGACGCAGTTCTCTCTGATTCATATCAGTAGGGTAATACTGCCCCCTACAGGAGTAGGACACTACCGGAGGGTAGACCCACTCTCTTCCTGCATAGGATGCCAGTTTTGTATCAAAGCAGTATCAGAAAAGTAACACCAACCCAACTCGCAATAGAGGGGCGGGTACTGCGTCCGTCAATGAACTTGAGAAAAGGATTTTACGGTAAGTCAAAAATCCAGTTTTCTCCATCGTTCATTGACGGGCGCAGTTCTCTCTGATTCATATCAGTAGTAGTGCCATAAAATGAGGGGTGGGAACAGCAGAATAGAACAAGTCCCCAAGGCCAAACATTGCCAACCAGGCAACATAGGACTCATCAGCACAACAGATGAGGCCCACCTGAAAACAAGTAAACACCCTCAAGGAAGGCCAAAAGACCTCCAAACAGCAGCCAGCAAAAAACTTACGGCCGAAAAGAGGCATCTGCAGATGCCAGCACATCCACCTTATAAAACGTGGTAAAGGTGTGAACAGACTACCAGGTAGCCGACTTGCAACCTGGAGCACAGATGCCTACAAGGCGAAAAGCCCAGGAAGCACTAGGCGCCCGAGTAGAACGCACCAAAACAGGGAAAAGTAGGACCTGACCCTTAACTGAATAAACCTGCACCACCGTCTGTCTAATCCATCCGGGAATAGATGCAGCAGACGACGCAGGCAGTCCCGTTCACGGGCCATCCGTAAGTGCATAGAGGGAGCCTGACTCACGAAGAGTCAGTAGTCGCCAAGTACGTGGCGACTATGCACATTCCTTAGGATGTGAGGGCTCAGGACACAAGACGGGAATACAATGTCCCCGTGCAAGTGAACACCAGAAACCACCTTCGTAGAGAAGGACGGATCCGGACGAAGTACCACTTGGCCCCATGATCAACATATAGGGAGAACGACAGGACAATGTTGCCAGTGCCTACACCTGCAGCGACGGCAACCAAGAAGGCCACCTTCTGTAATAGGGTAGGCAGGGGATACCCTTGAATACTCACAGAGGGTCTAAAAGAACCCGACTGCACCAAATCAAGGTCCCCAGTGGGTGATGGAGTTTGCACCAGAAGCACCAAGTGCCGCACCCCCTGGAAGAAGTCACGCACCAGGGCACAGGGGGCTACCGGCCTTCGGAAGAAATTTGCCAAAACCGAAACCCGACCCTTGACAGAACTCAAGGCCAACTTGTGATCAACTCCCCATTGAAGGAAGCCAAGATCTGGGCCAGCGAGTAAGAGCGAGGGGGAGCCCATGCAATATACGACTGTCTCGTATGATGAACAAAAATCACCCTAGAAGTCGCTTCCCACGCCTCAAGCAGGGTGGAAATCACTGAAGCAGCCAAACCCCCGTCCTTCAGCACCTGGCATTCAACAGCCAAGTCAGCAAAGTCAGCGACCGCAAAGTCGGACGGGAGATGGGCCCTGGAGACAATAACTCCTCCCTGAGAGGAATTCTTCAAGGAGCGTCTGCGGCCAGCCTGACCAGGCCGGCGTACCAAGCACGGCGAGGCCTGTCCAGAGCCACGAGAAAGACCGGAATCCCTTCCGCCTCGATCCTGCGAAAAATTCTTGGCAGCAACTTGGGAGGAGGAAAGGCAGACCACAGCTGAGACTGACCTTGGCCCATCCGTGAGCACGCACACACGACCATGCCGGCGGCAGCCATGCGCAGGTGACCATGCTAAACTCCACGGCATCGTTCAAGTTGAACCTAGAGAATGTTCTTGCCCAGGACAGAACCCATGGTGCCACCCAGAGGGTCCCGGGAGCGGGCCACAAACCGCAGCACTATCCTGTAGATGCGACGTCAACAGGTCCACGTCTGGAGTGCCCTCAACGAAGGCACAACTGCAGTAACACCTCCGGATGAAGGGACCATTCCCCTGCATCCAATCCAAGGCCTGTCAACTGAGGCAATCCGCCTGCCAAGGTTTCCACACCTGAAAAGGGAACAGCGGAAGAGCTGGAACAAGGCGCACTGCCCAACGAAGAATTGACACATCAAAGGCCGCAAGGACAACCTTGGAGCCTCCTTGTGGAATGACATAAGCCACGGTCGTGGCATAGTCAATTGAATGTGCATCGAGCAGCTGCAGTTGCCCGATCCAGTGAACCAGGCAAAGCCGGATCGCTCTCAGCCCCAGGACATTGAACGTTAACCTGGATCCTCCAGGGACCATACTCCGAAAGCAGAGAACCTGCCGAGGACTCCTTCCCACCCAGACAGGCTTGCATCCGCGGTGATAAGTGTTCAGGAAAAAGGGGAGGAAGGATTCCAGCTCAAGACTTCCTGGTCAGCCAGCTCAGCTGGATCTGAAATTCAGAGAGTTTATATTCTAGTCCCATTCGAGAAGGATCACCTTTTGGGGGATCCCCGAGAGGGATTGAGCGAAATGGACTGTCTCGAAAGACAGCACCATCAGTCCCAGAACTCGCATACAGGTCCGAAGGGACGACCATGTGTGGGACATGAACCGCAGTCTGAAGTTCCTAGAGTTTTTTCCCCGGAGGGAGAAAACACCCTGACTGAGGGCGAGTCCAAAGTCAAGCCCAGATAGTCCACTCTCGTGGAAGGGACCATGGATGACTTCTAAAGGTTCAGAACCCACCTGAAATCCTCCAGAGTTCTCGTGGTGACTTCCAAATTTGTTTGTCAGCACCGTAGGAGACTCCACACAGAGAAGCAGATCGGCCAGGAACCCCAGACCGATATGCCCTGCTGCTGCAACAGCGCCAGGACCGGAGCCCCACCTTTGTGAAGACCCTAGTAGCATAAGCGAGACCCAAGGGCAACGCCACAAACCGACAGAGATCCTTCCCCACGGCAAGAAATGGAGAACCCGTAGGTGTCCCGAACATAACAGGATGTGAAGGTAGGCAGCTTGATGTCTATGGAGGACAGGAATCCCCCTGATGCAGGGAAACCACCGCCGTGCGAACCAATACCAACTTGAATTTTTGATTTGCACGGAACCATCAAAGGACCAATGGTCCAGCTTGTTGAACCAGAGCCCCACAGAGAGCCAGTAAGCGATCCAGGGACAGCCGTACATTGGAAGGGAAAAAACCTTACCGGAAATAAACGGATCGCGACTCGATCTTGCAACTGGACCGCATGACCTCCTGAAACCAGCAGCCTGGACCTCCCCCCACCCCCTAGATGGGTGAGGAAGCCCCTTCAGGCTGAGTAGGCCTAGCCCGCAGGTCTGGAAAAAAATGATCTAATGTTGTTTGGAACCACACGTGGAAGTCTGGAAGGACTTCACCACATCGACCGTCCCCGAGGGACGAAGAAACTGTTTGCGAGCCGAAAGGGAAGAACCCCGACTGTGACAAAGGCCCTTACCCTTGTTAGCCTGTGGAAGAAAACACTCTTCCCCCCCGTGAGACCCTTTATAATGTCATCCAGGGCAGAGCCAAACAGGCGATCTCCCTGAACAGGGAGATCCATTAAGACCGCCGTAGAAGTAGAACGGTAGTCCCATTCAGCAACAGACCTATGTCCACCAAAGGCGGAACAGTCCTCTGTACCAGAGACTCCCCAAAAGGGCAATGTCTAATGGCGCTTAGACACCCCAGGGGAACGTCTCAGAACGGTTCCCTCCTACATGAGCAGCCAGCAAAAAGAGCAACTCCAGATGGCATGTGAGTGCCAGATGCCACCTGCGCCCCAGGCGCAGCCGCCGCTGCGACCCCCAAAGGGTGTCACGCATCAAAACAGCCAGTGTATACACCAGCGCCTGTCACAGCAGGTAGAAATGTCATCGGAGGAGACAGGGTGCGAGGTAACAGACCCGCAGGGAGGCCCCACATCTGCGGCGGCTGAGCCAGACTCAGACTCCGAGACATCAGATGAGGCAGGGGTAGGCGGAGAAACGTCTCAGCGCACCTACCACCTTCACCCGGGCCAAAATGCTTCCCGAACTGCCGAAAAGGCATGGCATCGATGGACAGTGGAGATTTGGAAGGCCCTTCAGACTCCGTGAGAGGGTCAGGTGGGAACAAATGGCCTGCAGGGTCCATACTGAACCTGAGGAACCCGCCAGCAACTTAAAAAAAAATGAATGTTTTTTTAAATCGGCCCCACAGTGCTACAGCGCCCCCCGGAGGTCAGCGCTAACAGACCACCACAGAGAGGGAGAGACCACCCTCATGACACACTGTCCTCCAGGCACTCCCACCGGCCTCCACAGCATAAAATCTACCGCAAAAATGGGTGTACCAGGATGGCCGTCACCACATAGAAGCAAACAGTGGCTACAACAAAATGGCGGCCCCGTGCGGGAATCGTACCGGGGGGGGGACGTTTACTCACCATACCGGGAACACAGGCGGGCTCCAAACCACCAGAGTAGGGGGGCTGTCTGCCAAATAGGAACACTGCGACATCAGCCTAGACCCTTTCGTGTGTGTCCTGGCGAGACGTTTAACTCATGGGGCCAGTCCCCGTCCAACGGGACTATGTCACGGCCGACCCAGCTCTGAGCTAAGGCCTGCATGTGCTCGATGGCCAGACTGGGGTGACCACTGGATATGGGGGTCCAGTCTGTCGCCCAGCCTGGCAAAATTGCTAGAAGATCTCACAGGAAAAACAAGCCGAGAAAAAATGACTAGCTAAAAAAAAACTACATAAAAAATTACTTCTATGCCAGGACCAAAGATCCCAGCAAGGAACTAGGTCATTACTCCTGACTAGGCAGATTAAAACTGGCATCCTATGCAGGAAGAGAGAGGGTGTACCCTTCGGGACTGCCCATAGGCGTAGCCAGAACTTTTTTCTGCCTCGTGTCCTACTCCTGTAGGGGGCAGTATTACCCTATCAGAGAGAACTGCGTCTGTCAATGAACGATAGAGAAAATACAACTAAAACTAAAATGGCATTTTAGTCATAAAACTAAAATACGACTAAAACTAAAATGACATTTTAGTAAAAAGACTATGACTGGAACTAAATGGAAAATTGACATCAAAATTAACACTACTCTGCTGGCCATTTCTAAATCGGCAACACAATTCCATCCAGAGCCTGTAATCATGGCCCATTAACGGCTTGCTGACCAGCTGCCGTAGTTTTACGGCGACAGGTCGGCTCTGTACCGCAAAAGGACGTACCTGTACGTCGCTTTGCGTGACGGCTAGCGTGGGCGTGCATGCCCATTCGCCACTAGGGAGGCTAATGAGTGGGTTCGGCAGCGGCGATTGCAGCCGGGCACCTGCGATGGCTCCCTGTGGAGACAGAATGGCGGTCTGCCGTTGTAAACATGGCAGACCGCTGTTCTGGCAGTAATGAACACAGGGATCCTATGTTCCTCTTATTTAGGAACACAGGTCCCTGTGTTCATGCAGCAAGCCCATCCCCACCCACAGTTAGAAAGCACCCCCTATGGATACATTTAACCCTTTGATCGCCCCCGGTGTTAACCCCTTCCCTGCCAGTGTCATTAGTACAATAACAGTGCATATTTTTAGCACTGATTACTGTAGTAATGTCACTGGTCCCCCTCAAAAGTGTCAAAAATGTCAGTTAGGCGTCCGATATGTCCACCGCAATGTCGCAGTCCTGCTACAAAATCGCTGATCGCCGCCTTTACTAGTAACAATAAATAAATAAAAATGACATAAATCTTTCCCCTAGTTTGAAGACGCGATAACTTTTGCGCAAACCAATCAATATACACTTATTGGGATTTTTTTTTTACCAAAAATATGTAGCAGAATACAAATTGGCCTGAAATGATGAAAAAAATGGATTTTTGTCTTACCGTAAAATCCTTTTCTCTGATTTTCATTGACGGACACAGCTCCTTTGCCCCTTGGGTTTTGCTGCTCTTCATAGGAGTAGGACTAGGCCGAAACAAATTTGACTACATCCATAGGACAGTCCTAGGGGGTATACTCCTGCTTTAGCACTTTAGTGTTGTAACAAGCAGTGTCAGAAGAATACATAACCCAGCTCAGAGGGGTGGGAGCTGTGTCTGTCAATAAACATCAGAGAAAAGGATTTTACAGACAAAATTTTTCTCTTTCGTTTATTGACGGACACAACTCCATATCTTCTTTGACCCTTGGGATGTCCCAAAGCAGTGTCAATATGAGGGGTGGGAAACACAGCAATACACATAATTCCCAAAAGGGCTAAACATAGCCAACTAGGTAAACCAGGAACAACTGGAGCTCACCAACCAAGAAAAAATACACCATCAAGAGGCAGGAGCCTCTGCAACAGCAGCCTCAAAAACTTTGCAGCTGAACGCAGCATCCGCAGATGGAAGTACATCCATCCACCTTGTAAAACATTGTGAACGTGATACAGACAACCACGTGGCTTCCTTGCACACCTGGACCACTGACGCCTGATGATGGGAAGGCCCAGGAGGCACTATGCACCCTTGTAGAATGCACCCTAACAGGGACAGGAGAAACCTGTCTTCTGATGGAATAGGCCTGCACCACCGTTTGCCTGATCCATCTAGAAATGGTCGCAGCAGATGCGTCCTGCCCCTTACGAGATCCATCCGTATGGACAAAGAATCCGATTTTCGGATCGAATCAGTCGGCGCCAGGTACACCCTGATTGCCCGGACCACATCCAGGGAATGTAAAGCAATTTCTTTAGGATGTTTCGGCTTAGGGCACAAAGAAGGCAACAAAATGTCTTTATTTAAGTGGAAACCTGAGACGACTTTAGGAAGGAACGCCTGACAGGGACGCAACACCACTTTGTCCCTGTGAACGACCAGGTAAAGTGACCGACAGGACAACGCAGCAAACTCTGACACCCTGCGTTAATAGCCAGAAGTAATAGCCACCACAAAAACACCTTCTGTTACAGAGCGAGCAGAGGAAGTTCACAAATATTTTCAAAAGGAGGTTTCTGAAGTACCGACAGAACCAAATTGAGATCCCACGGTGGAACCAGGGACTGCAACGAAGGAGCCAAGTGGCAAAACCCCTGCACGAAGGTGTGAACCAAGGAATTTGTAGCCAACGGCCATTTGAAAAATATTGCCAAGGTGGAAATCTGACCCTTGATGGAGTCCAAAGTTAAATGCTGATCTACACCTTGTTGTAGAAACTCCAGCAGACGGAAAACGGAAAAGGCACAGGGAGAAACTAATACCAAGTAATGTACGCCCACCAAACTCGATGATAGATCTTCCTCTAAGTAGAATTTCTAGCTTTTAACAGCGTAGGAATCACTGAATCCAACAGCCCTCTGTCCTTCAACACCTGGCTTTCAATAGCCATGCTGTAAAGCAGGATGGAAGATCGGTCCTTGAGACAAGAGATCTTCCCTGAGAGGAAGTTTCCAAGGAGAGTTGGCTACCAGCCTTACTAGGCCTGCGTACCAAGACCAGCAAGGCAAGCCCCGAGCCACCAGAATGACTAGAATCCCTTCCACCTTGATCCTGCCAAGCAGTCTCAGCAGAAGTTGTAGCGGAGGAAAAGTGTAAATCAGACGATACTAACCCCAGGGGGCTACCAGAGCGTCGGCCAGAGGATCCCGAGAGCCGACCTAGCCACAAACCTCTGAAGCTTCCGGGTGAAACGAGAGGCCAACAGGTCAACATCGGGGGTCCCCCACCGGAAACACAGTTGTTGAAACACTTCCGGGTGAAGAGACCATTCACCCAGACTCAGGGCCTGCTGACTGAGGTAGTCTGCCTGCCAATTTTCCACCCCTGGAATGTGCAGAGCAGAGAGGGCTGAAACAAATTGCTCTTCCCAACCTAGAATGCCGGCCACTTCTTTGACCGCAAGGGCACTCTTTGTGCCCCCTTGATGATTGACATATGCCAAAGCTGTGGCATTGTCCGATTTAATCCTTACCGGACACCCCTGTAGACGATCTGTCCAATGGGACAGGCAAAGCCTGATCGCCCGAATTTCCAGGATGTTGATCGGCAGACTGGGCTCCTCCCGAGACCAAACTCCCTGGGCCAAAGACACCTTTTCATCTGGACAAGCTGGCATCCATGGAGATCACCATCCAGTACAGGGAAAGATAATATTTTGCCTGCCGCCACAGCAAGGCTCCCCTCGTACTCCGGTTCAACCGGATCAGATTTTTCAGGGACCGAGGATTCTTGTCCCATTTGGCCAGAATCTCTCTTTTCAGAGGTCTAGTGTGGAACTGAGCAATCTGAACCGCCTTGAAAGTGGAGACCATCAAACCCAGCACTTGCATGCAAGTTCTGAGAGATAATAGGCGGTCGGACAACAGGAGCCGAATCGCATGCTGAAATTTTTGCAGTTTCACCTCCGGAAGAAACACCTGAGCTGAGGCTGAATCCAAAGTCAGGCCCAGGTAATCCAATTTTTTGGATGGAGTCAGAGCTGATTTCTGAAAATTCAGCGTCCAGCCGAACTCTTGTAAAGTTCGCACAGTGATGTCCAAATCATCTTTGTAATGAATCAACCTGCACCCCGACCAGGTACCTCCATTGACGGATGCTCCTAGTGCTTCCCAAGGGCTCCAAGCACTCCACCAGACACCATAACTACCTCAGACCCCACAAACGGCCGCAGCTTGGTTAGGGTCTCGCCATCTCCTACCCACCCTGGACCTACAACAAGGCTCCAGGTTCCCGTGGGTGAACCTCTCTTTCCCCAGAGAGTGAAGCAGGAACAAGCTCTACAAAAGTTCTTACTAGATTGAGGGTGAACTAGCTCAACTTTATTGGTACAGCTGCTCTTTTATACAGTTTTCCCCCACAAGGTTACCGCCCAGGTGGACCTTGTTGAGGACAGACCCTGAAACTCACAATCCAATGAAAACAGAGTTTTACACTCCCATACAGTGTACACACTTAGCAGCCAATCCACACACACCTATACATCCCATAATAAGTTCATCCCAAGGCAGACAGAACAAGAGAAGTCATTAACATTTAACAATGAGACAGGTAAACTTTAACACAATACGCATTCCATTTCAATACACAAACAAAAGGGAAGCCTGTCTTTTTTTTTTTTTAAGATATTGTTATTAAGTTTGCAAACAAGAACATACAGAGAAACCAAACAATACAAAAAAAGGAACCCCCCAACAACAAAAGAAGGCAAAACAGAGTCAAATTGACTAAACACTGCCATTAATGCTGGTGCTCCCGGTCGCACCCCCCCCCCCCGATATGTTTAGCATAGGAGAGAGAACATCAACACAGTATAACAAAGGGAACATTCTTAGGTCAATGACTACAGAAACATATACAGTATATGGAATGTCAGCATCAATCCATTATGGAGTAGCAGAGACAGGACCCTGGTCCACCAAGTTCGAAGGAGGTAGAGTAGGTGGACTGGAAATCCAGCCATGCCATATTTTTTCAAATAAACGTGGACGACCTCTTAGTTCAAAAGTAAGTTTATAGAGGGGAAGACAGCCCGTCTTAATTAATTGAAGCCAGGTGGGAACGGTGGGCCCTATTGACCCTTTCCAACTCAGGAGTATCGCCTTCTTAGCATAGAAATACAGGATGCGGAGTAGACATTTGACGTGTCCGGCAACCGACAGGTCCCCAAACACGCCCAACAAGCAATTTTTCGGATGAAGGATATTAGGGATACCAAGAACCGCGGATATAAAGGAGTCAATTTCAGACCAAAATGTAGAAACTACTGGACAGGACCAAAAACAGTGAAGAAGATCGGCCGGCATTCCACAGCCTCGAAAACAATCAGGAGTGGGGCGCAAGCCCAACTTATATAGTCGGCCAGGGGTAAAATGACTCTGTTGAAACACCTTGAGCTGTATCAGACGATCAGTGGAGGCCAGAACGGATTAAGGGTAAGTAGTAGAAAACTCAGTCGAGTCGTCCTCACTAAAGTCAATTCCCATAGCCACCCAAAGTGCCTGTACCCTTTCAAATCTGGGATTGGAGTCCGTCATCAGAAAGGAGTAATATTGGGAAATTAGTTTAGTAGTACCAGGATCCCTAAGTCATTTCTCCAAGGCAGACATACTTAAAGGAGTCCGAAGAGAGGTAAATTGAGTCTGCAGGGCATGTCTGACTTGGAGATAATAGAACCAGGAGGAAGAGGGGACCCCAAATTCTCCCCGGAGCTGCCGGAAAGACTTAAACCCCTGGGCAGTATACAAGTGATTGAGATATTAACACCCTTGTCTATCCAAAACTGGGAGTATGGAAAGGATAACAGTTCAGGGAGTTCAGGGTTGCACCAAAGTGGACTATTAGGGGAGGAGGTCCAGGCATCGGTGGAGAACCACTGGACCACCAGTTTAAAAAGGGATAAGGTAGACTGGAGTATGAGGGTGCCTCGGCCCGGCAGGACCTGTCTACGATAGACAATATTATGAAGGGATTCAAGCGAGGTGACAATGGTGACAGTGTTAACAGGCGTTATGTGAGGAGGGATGCAACCAATCATGAACCACTGCCAATTGAGACGCCAGGTAATAGCAATAGAAATTAGGGAAGGCTAGGCCGGCCAATTGCGTGGGCAACTTTAAAGTTTCCAATGCTATCCTAGGGGACTTTCCATGCCACAGAAATGAATACATGAGTGAGTCGATCTGCCTGAACAGGGATTTAGGGACTTTACATGGGGCGTCAGCCAAAACATACAGAAGTTTCGGGAGGAAAATCATTTTGATCATATTGACCCGACCCACCAGATTCAAGGGGAGATCCATCCATTGTGAGGTACATTGTTGGAGAAGTTGAATAAGGGGACACAGGTTATTGGACACATAGGAGTGCAGCGGTAATTGGACAATGACCTCGAGATAGCGAAAGGAGCGTGTCACTTGAAGTTGGGAACCCAGGTAGATCGCCTGCTCAGCCTCAGGGTCCAGTGGAAAGAGATTAGATGTGGACCAATTAATACGGAAGCCCAAGAATCCACCGAAGTTCTCCATCTCCCTGAGGAGGGCTCGCAAGGAGTCAGAAGGTTCTGCCAGGTAGACGAGCGTATTGTCAGCATAGAGGGATATCCTTTCCTCTATAGTACCAACAATCAGGCCCTGGATATCCAGGGCAGATCTGATACGTATAGCCAGTGGCTCAATGGCCAAGGCAAATAAAAGTGGGGACAAAGGGCACCCCTGCCTCGTACCTCTGGAGATCGCAAACTTCGGGGAGACTGCAGCATTCACCCTGACCCTGGCAACAGGGTCAGTATACAGAAGCCGAATCCAGGCGATCATTCCAGGGCCGAACCCATACAAATGCAAGACTCGAAACAGGTAAGGCCATTCTACACTCTCAAATGCTTTACAGGTGTCCAGAGAAACAATCACTCGAGACGAGGAGTTGGGGGTGGGGATATTGTAAGTTTTGGAACAATCTATGGATATTCATGCAAGTAGAGTGGCCCGGGATAAAACTGCCCTGGTTGTCTTGTACCAAAGAAGGGATGATCTTATTTAAACGGTTGGCAAGTACTTTGGCAAGTATTTTCACATTTAAATTGATCAAGGATATGGGCCTATAGGAGTCACAGTCCAGGGGATCCTTACGGAGTTTAAGGAGGAGAATAATTAGGGCCTCCCGCATAGATGGGGGGAGTACGCCCGCCTCTAGATCTGCCTCAAAGGTGCGTAGCAGGTGGGGGCTAAGGAGGTGTTTAAAGGAATGATACCACTCAGGGGGAAACACGTCAGGGCCAGGGGTTTTGTGTTGGGGCATCTGTCCAATAGCAAATTTTATTTCTTCCACCCTGAGAGGGGCGTCAAGTTCCTCGCTGTCCTGACCAGTCAGGGAAGGGAGAGTAATACCAGACAGATATGCAGATAAAGAGGCATCATCATAGTGGGCAGTAGACGTATATAGGTCAGTAAAGAAGGAGACGAAGGCGTCCATAATAGCCTGAGGAGCGTCCACCACCTGGGTCGGAGAAATGCGAATTCTCGGGACAGAGGTGGGAGAGAACTCCTCCGTTATTCTTACGGAGGATGCCTGTAATAGACATAAAGGTAACACGGGCAGAGGGTTTGAATGCCTCCCAAACTGTTAGGGAGTCTGCAGTGAGCAGGTTCATATTCCAATACTCCGAGACACCTTTAGTACAAGCACCGAGGACCGTAGGGTCAGTTAACCAATATGCATTGAGGTGCCATAGTTGGGGGCCTGAAGCATGGTCAAAACCCCTCGGAAAGGATGGATGCCCCAGTGATGAGTGGAAGGGTATTGGGGGGAGCAAAAACCATATCGATATGAGACATCATTTTAAATGAATCAGAATGACATGTATATTGTCTATCGTCAGGGTGTTTCCAGCGCCACACATCAACCAGATCATATACTTGAATCCAGTCCAAAAGGGACTGGAAAATACGCCCTTCTCCCCGCATGTGGTCCATGGCAGGGTCAACCACTGCATTATAGTCCCCCACATAGAGGACATGGCCCATCGGAAAATCAAGGACATAGGAGGTAACTTTATTAAGAATTTCAGCTGAAAACGGAGGAGGAATGTATAGGTTAATCAAATTAAGGATTGCACGTCCAACTTGCAAGGACAAAAGGACAAATCTGCCCTCTGGGTCCGTCCGTATGCGAAGCACCTCCACCAGGAGGGACTTAGCAATGAGGACCGAGACCCCCCTAGAGTAGGAAGTATGGAAGGCATGGTAAGAACGGGTAATCCAGGCCCTTTTCAAGGCTAAATGTTTAGGGGCCATAAGATGTGTTTCTTGAAGACATAAAATATGGGGTCTATACTGTTTGAGGAAGGAGAACACCAGGGACCGCTTGTGAGGAGAGTTCAAACCTCTTACATTCCAAGATATAACCTTTAAGTGAGTAGACATATTGACATTGACCTTTGTATGAACACAGGTGCCCGACAGCCGCGAGGCCGCGGACACTGCACAGGGGATGTAAAAATAGTATCACAACGGGGGTGACACAGGAGGAGCACCAGCAAACAAAAGGGAGCAAAAAAAAACAGAACAAGGTAAAATAAAGGCAAAAACAATCCCAACCCCCCCACCCCGCTCTTCCAACCCAACCATAGAGAGCCTAGGATCCCAAAAAACAAGAAAAAGTAACAACAGTCAGTAGCCTTATGATGCGAACATCAACCCAAGGTATGGCGCAAAAAAAGGGCAGGGCAGAAAAAAAAAAATGTAGCAAAGGGGGAAGTGGAAGAAAGAACACACATCATCAGCATTCCTCTTCAAATGTAGGGGAACAGTTATGCCGGCATAAAGGACCAACAGGGTACCCAGGAAACAGTAGAAGACAACGTAGTAACAAAATAGGATGGAAGTCACCGTCACCCACTCAGGAAAGGCTGGCCCCAATCATGTGGGGATGTCAGAGAATGCAGGGAGGACAGTCTGGGATCAGGGACCTCTAGGGGGCCCGGCAAGGTACCATGATAATTGAAGAGGCCGGAGGACAACTCAGAGGTTATAGACATAAAGGGAGATTCCGCAATCAGCGATGTCTGGAACGTTGAGAGCCAAACAAGGTGTCATGCAGCCAGGTAGATGCTTCTCCAGGTGACGTGAAAAAAATGGTTTTGTGGGCATGAATAACCTTGAGCTTGGCCGGAAACAACATGGAGTAGGGGGATCTCTTGATCGCGAAGTCTAGCCTTGACCGATGCAAAGAAGGCCCTCTGCTTCTGGACATCCGCCGAAAAGTCAGGAAAGATACGTATGGTCTGAGCATTAAATTGTAATTCACCCTGTAGGCGGGCCGCCCGTAGTATAGCCACTTTGTCCTGAAAGTTAAGAATGTGTGCAATTATGGAACGCGAGGGGGGCACCCGCTGGAGGAGGGCGAGGAGGAGTACGGTGTGCCCACTCAATGGCAAAGGAAGTAGGGAGGACATCTGGGCCCAGGGTATTTTGCAGCCAGGATAACAAAAAACGCTTAGGTGTGGACCCCTCAGATTGCTCAGGGAACCCCACAAAGCGAAGGTTATTGCGGCAGGACAGGTTTTCTAGATCATCAATTTTGGCGCGCAGCACCATGAGTTAACTGGAAGTTTCCCGCACAGTAATGGATAGTGGAGCTACAGTGTCCTCTATAGTGCTAATACGTTCCTCAGCAACCCCTACCCTCTCCCTCATATTCTGAACATCATTTTTCAGTAAAGAGAAGTCTATATGGATAGTTTCAATCCGGGCAGTGAGTGAGGCCTTGCAATCTTGAATGGCTGACATAATCTGACCCAGCGTGGGTTCAGCAGCAGGCTCACATTGTCCATCCGGGTGTAGGAAGGCGTCCTCCTCACAGGCAGGCGAGTGAGGGTGATCAGGGAGACCGGGGACTGTAGAGGAGAAGAAGTCCTGCTGTGAGTTAGTTGTAGGCAGAGGGGCCCGTGCTGACACGAGGAGGGACGGAGGTCGCCGGCGCCATTTTGGCTGAGGAACCGGTCCATCGCTCCGGACGATTTTGCGGCTTTATGGGGGTCAATCTTCACCATAGTAAGCCGGCAGGACGATCCTGGGGTCTGGAGGAGGCGAAGCAGGTCTGTGGCTGGGCAATTGATGCAGGATAGAGTGCAGGATGGGAAGAGGAAGCGAGGAGCTCAGAGACTAGTGTGCTGCTCTGTCCGCCTTTAGGCCACGCCCCCAAGGGAAGCATGTCTGGCATACAGGGACATGGAATACACACATTATCTAGGAGTCAGACTTCATGGCAATGGTCTATAATAGTCTAAGTCTCCCAGTGTAAAACAGGATTAAATCTTCATATTTCTATATGAAGATATTGCTGACATTGCAGTACAATACACATTAGCATCACTTGTAAATACAGACCCCATTTGAAGCAATCCAAACCATTAAGTATCTATTTTTTACTCATAGTGACAGTTAGTACCGTCACAGGCTTGTAGGGCAGACCGAGACTCTGCTTGCAGAAAGAGATCGTCCAGGTACCCCAGTACCACAATCCCCCTCTGTCTGAGCAAGGCTAGTACCGGGGCCAACACTTTTGTGAACACCCAAGGAGCTGAAGCGAGACTAAAAGGGTAACGCCACAAATTGATAGTGCTCCTCGCCCACGGCAAAGCGAAGAAAAAGCTGATGCCCAACAGAGATTGGGATATGAAGGTAAGTATCCTTGATATCGATAGTGGCCAGAAAATCCCCTTGATTAAGTGAAGCCACTACGGTGCGAATGGACTCCATTCTGAATTTCTGAACCCGTACAAAGCACACCAGGGCCTTGAGGTCCAAGAACGGATAGACCTTGCTCTCCTTCCTGGGAACAGTAAATAGGTTTGAATAGAACCCCTAAAAACGTTCCGACTCTGGAACTCGTACAATGACCCCTTGTGAAAGCAAGTCCTGTACCGCCGTGAGAAGGCCCTGTAGCCGATCTGGGGACAGACGCAGGTTGGTAGGAAGGACATTGCGGGGGGTAAAGACCGAAACTCGATCTTGTACCCGGAGTGGATCAACTTGTGGACCCATTTGTCTTGAACAATAGAGGTCGATGAGTCTGGAAAGAAGCAAAGACGTCCCCCCACCCCATGTACGGGTGGGGGCGCCCCTTGAGGCAGAGGAGGGCTTGTCTGCGGGGCTGGCGGAGCCCACTTTGGACTTACCGACCCAGGGTCTCTTGAGACCTCCCGAGAAGGCGCAGGAGGATTTGGAACCCTTGTCCTGCGCCCCTGCGGGACAAAAGGGCTGCTTGTGGGTTGCGAAGATAGGACCACATTTGCAGTGAGGCTCTCTGCTTTTAGTGACCTAACAGGGCCATGTCCAGACAAGAACAACAGATATACTGTAACCCCTGTATCAACTGGTCCACCAATTCTGCTAGCTCAGGAGGATGTTGACCCCCTTCCAAATCCTGGCGCAGAAGCTTTGCCCATTCTGTTAAGGTCTGAGAGACCAAGGTTATGGTGAACACCGGCCTTGAACCTGCCACGGTGAAAAGTTAGCGGACCAGAGATTCAGCCTGCCTGTCTACAGGGTCCTTAAAAGACAGAGCGTCCTCCACTAGGAGCAGAGTGACTTTATTCAACCTGGAAACCTGAGAATCCACCACCGGTGGGACTGTCAGTTTCTTTTTTTTTTTTTAAATCCAAAAGGTGTTTATTGAAAACAACAGAAAGAAAAAGGGAAGGGTAACAGGTGGAAACATACACAGCAATGACAATCAGGTACATACAATAATTCGAAAAATACCGCACCCTCGCAGGGGTCACATCTCTGGTCAAAAGAAAAGTCATATAGTGGTACAAAAGCATCAATAATCGCAGTGGTATTGAGGTAGTAAAGAAAACCGAACCCCCATTAGCTGATATAAACATAAACCAACGCAGCAGCGAACCAGGATAAACAGGGTTCGGCATAAATGTGGGAAAAAACAGCTCCACATCTGCAATGTAAAAAGTGACACACCCCGAGAGCACCATACCTGTGTAGTCATCATACCCATGTCAAAATCCAGGGGGTAGATAGGTCTCAGGAACGGGTCTCCACCACAACAAAGGTACAGAGGAGTCCAGTTCCCAGAAAAGTAAAAGACAAGAAGGGGAGAGAAAGAATGGGCATAGCAGGGGGAAAGCAAAAGAAGGGGAAGGGGAAAAGGGAGAGAGAAGGAGAAAGGGAAAAAGAAGTTCAGGTGAGAGAAACCCCAACACAGCCGGAATGTCTACTAACAAATCTATACCTGCAGAATACGATACATAAGCAGCTGTGCAGGCGCTAATTCCGGGCAATCCAACCAATCCTGCCAGATCTTATGAAATTTTTTGACTGCATTACGATGGCGGTACACCAAATGTTCCCTCAACAGAATATAACTGACTCGTGTCACCCACTGCGCCAACGTAGGAATCGTTGGACTCATCCAATAATTAGCAATCAGTTTTCTAGCCAAATACAATAGCCTATGCACCATGATATAAGCACCAGGAGTAAACGGCTCCGGATCCAGTATGCCCAACAGACACACCAGAGGGTCAACTGGTATAGGTGCATGGGCAACTTGTGAAATGCATTGTGTGACCTGAGTCCAATACCTAACCAATTTCGGGCAGCGCCACAGCATGTGTATAAAAAATCTCCCCTGTGGGAATCGCATTTGGGGCACAAAGGCATATCCCGTCTTCCCCACTTATGCAGGAGAACAGGGGTATGATACGTCCTGTGGAGTATAAAGAGCTGGGAGAGCTTGTGGGAAGCCGACAGAGACACAGAGGGAAGGACTTCCAAGGCCTGATCCCACTGGTCTCCACCAATATCCCCCAGATCCATCTCCCACGCTGCTCTACACCGCAAGGAGGCCGGGTCCTGTACACACGAGAGAAGCCTTTGGTACCTAAGGGAGATCAGTCACCGTTTATCTTAAGCCCTAATCACTGAGTTCACTATTGTCTGATCTGCCTGCTGTAAGGGGGACAGTCGCTGCTGAGCCTGAAGGGCATGGCGCAATTGAAGGTAACGATAAAAGTGTTGGCGAGGGAGATTAAATTCAGTCTGAAGGCGGTCAAATGGCTTAAGCACAGAGCCCACCAACAATTGAGCGATGTACCGTATACCCCTATCCTGCCACCCCAGAGAGTCTTGCAACCCAGCAACCTCCGAAAAGGTCGGGTTGTCCCATAATGGCGTAAAGTCAAAAAATCCGTCCGATTGCGACAACACGCGCAATTCTCGCCACAAGTGACACAGCAGGATGGCCGTGGGAGCACGGCTCGGCAATGAGGGAAGGTCCATCTCCAGAAGGGACGCCGCTGAGAGAGGTTGTCTGGAATCAGAGGTTGTCTGGTCAGAAGCAGTGACTGTGGGTCTTTCGAGAGCTGGTCTCCCCACCCGGCCAAGTGTTGTAACTGAGCAGCAAGAAAGTACATCCGCGTATGAGGGACTGCCAGTCCACCTTTATCCTTGGGGTACTGAAGGGTAGACAATTTAATACGTGGCTGCTGCCTTCGCCAGACAAGGTCACGAAACTGGGACTCCACCCGCTTAAACCAGGACACTGGGATCCACATCAGAGAATTATGGAAAATATACAGTAGCTGCGGGGCCCAAATCATTTTGATTAAATTTACCCACCACTGACAGCGGCAGCTCACACCAACTTTTACCTTTAGTGCGTTGCTTGTCTAGAAGAGGGAGCAGGTTCAAACGCAGGTACTGAGCCGAATCGGGGGAGACCATCACCCCCACGTTGCTTGTCTAGAAGAGGGAGCAGGTTCAAACGCAGGTACTGAGCCGAATCGGGGGAGACCATCACCCCCAAATATCTAAAAGTGTCCGCAACCCGTAGGCGACCCAGGGCTGGTAGAGAAGGATTGGGTATGGGATCTAGGGGCATTAGTATTGACTTGTCCCAGTTGATAGAGAAGCCTGAGAAGGAGCCAAATTGTGCAATAAGAACCATAAGCGTATTAAGGGAACCCTCTGTGTCTCCTAGATACAGAAGGGTATCACCCGCATATAGGGACACCTTTTCCTCCAATTCACCCCTCCGAAAGCCCACCACAGCCGGGGTATTCCTAATAAGGGCCAGCAGCGGCTCTATCGCCATGGCAAACAGCAGGGGGGACAAAGGGCACCCCTGCCTAGTGCCCCTGTACAGGAGGAATGGGGAAGAAAGTTCCCCATTCACTCCGACCCGTGCACGTGGCGCCGAGTACAACGCCCTCACCCAACTAATGAAGTCATCTCCCAGTCCAAAGCGAGAGAGGACCTCACACAGATACGGCCACTCGACACTATCAAATGCTTTGGCCGCATCCAATGACAATATGGCTATGTTACCCGGGTTATCCACTGGGAGTTGCAAATTAAGATAAAGCCGTCGTATATTAATCGCCGTGGATCTGCCCGGAATAAATCCGGACTGGTCCGGGTGAATGATGGAGGTAATGACCTTCGAAAGTCGGTTGGCAAGAATACGGGCAAAAAGCTTTATGTCAGTGGTCAACAGGGAGATCGGTCGGTATGAGTCAGGGTATCTAGGGTCCTTCCCTGGCTTGGGCAAAACAATAATAATGGCTTTGCTCATGGAATCCGGCAGGACCCCTGTCCGCATAATATCCTGCAGAGTAGAGAGGAGAGCCGGCAGAAGCACTCGCCCATACCTAGAATAAACCTCAACCGGAAGGCCATCCACTCCCGGTGCCTTATTGTTAGGCGCCTGTCCCAAGGCATCCGTAAGCTCAGCCATAGTAACAGGAGCACTATGGGACAACCTATCCTGCGGTCGAAGTTGAGGTAAGGAACACCCGTCCAGAAATGAGGACAGGGCTGCTCCCGCCCCCCCGCACCGGGACAGATACAAATCAGCATAAAACTGCCTAAAGCCGTCAAGCACCTGTGGTGTGGAGGAGACCACCACCCCTGAGGGAGAGACGATTTCCGCCACCGAGCCAGGGTCCTGTTGAGACCTGGCTACCATGGCCAGCATATGCCCCGTATTTTCGCCCTCTCAAAGTACGTTTGTTGCAAGAAATACCGTTTCTTCTCAGCTGCTGAGAGTACCAATGAGTTATACAGGGCCTGGGCCTCTAACCAGGCTTTTTGCGTGGAGGGAGAAGGTGAGACTATCACAGCCTCCTCCCTACGTTTCATTTCACCACGTACCGTGTCCTCCCACTGTGCAGAGTTACGTTTAACCATAGTAATCCCTTTGATAATTTGACCACGCAAAAAGGCCTTCAGGGCGTCCCATACCACCGCAGGGGAGGCGGAACCCTGATTAACAGCAAGGAAGTCTTCCAAAGCCGGGACAATCGGGTCCGGGTCAGGGAACAGCGTCAGCCAGAACGGATTCACCCGCCACAGCCGTCGAGCCCCCGATCCCGGAAACGAAAATTTAACCCAGAGTGGGGAATGGTCAGACACTAGGCGGGGTTCGTACGCCGAATCAGACACCGGGGCCTCAGAGTCATTCCCCAGGGCCAGATCGATACGTGACAACCCGCCATGAGTGGCCGAATAACAGGAATAACACCTAGTGGTGGCATGTCTGTCCCTCCAAACATCTCTGAGGCCCAACTCCAATAAAAACTTAGCAAACGCCGTTGGGCACGATATAGGGGTGGGTCCTTGATGAGAGGGGTGAAACTTGTCAAGCGCCAGGTCAAGTCAATTGTTATAGTCACCCAAGGCCAGCACAGGAGTATCAGGGTGGGGTGCCATAAATTGCGCCAACAGGCGGAGAACCACGTGGGAGAAGGGTGGAGGGACATAGACAGCAGCTAAAATGCAGAGAAAACCATTAAATTTACACAATAAAAAGAAATCTCTCCCCAAATCATCCACCCTGCTGCGCAGACACGCAAAGGTCTCCTTCTTGGACACCAACATGCTCACTCCCCGAGAATAAGAGGAGTGGACATTGAACAGGATATGCTCGAGAGCGTAGCAGGTGCGTGGTAGCGCGTACAAGGTGGGTCTCCTGCAGACAAACAATTGTAGGTTTACACTTCCTAAGATATGCAAAAACCGCTTTACGTTTAACCCCATCAGCCAAGCCCCGGACATTCCATTACATAATTAAAGTATTAAGCCGTGAGAGCTCCATGAGGTAGCAAAATCATAATATAAGCTCAACATCAAAAACCTTCCAAACCACCGGACATACCACTCCCCACAGACATTCAGAGTCCACAAGAACAGAGTCCACAGGAGAACGTGCACGGAGCACGTAGGTAGATGGAAAGGGTAATGCAGTCCACGCCAGCCATCTGCAGCCGCAAGAGTCCTAGGCAGGAAAGGTCTCACCTGAAAAAGAACATGAAATAGAGGGGGGAAAAGCATCAAAGTGAAGAACAAAGTCAAGGGGGTCAACAGGGCCCAGTAGCAAAACACTCCAGTCCACGGAGCCAACGTGTCCACGCAGGACAACAGAATAAGGGCACAGTATGCAAAGGAACCGCATACAAGTAACCTTGGGGGGAAACACGACAGTCTCGCTCAGCTCAGGTGAACCCAAACGTAGCACCCCTATGGGGGGTAAAACACAAACTGTAGAACAGAGACTTGGAAACTGACTGTCAGCGCTCCTTACAGTAGACTGAAACTCAAAGCCAATAAAGGAGAACAGTGCCCCCAAACTCAAGGGGGTACCTGCCGGGCCAGATTACGTTCCTCCCCGTCCAGCCAGTTCACAGCGGCCTGGGGGTTGTCAAAGAATTGGGTAGAGCCATTCGCCACTACCTTCAATTTAGCAGGATAAAGCATAAAATAGGGCACATTCAACTTGCGCAGCCTCTTCTTGATATCCAAAAATTTAGCTCTCCTGCGTTGCACTTCAGCAGAAAAGTCAGGGTACAGAGAGACTTTGGTGTTGTCCACAGAAAGATCGGCAGTGGTTCTAGCTTTATTCAGGATGACATTGTGGTCTTTATAGTTAAGCAGCTTGAAGAGAAAGGGCCTGGGGGGGCACCCGGAGTAGGAGGTCTGGCAGGGACCCTGTGGGCCAGCTCCACGGCAAACATAGGGGAAAAGGAATCCTTTCCAAAGGTGTTCAGAAGCCATGCTTCAATAAAATCCACAGGGTGTTTCCCCTCCGCCCTCACATTATTCCTGCGCAGGCGATTTTCCATGTCCTCCAGTCTAGCCGCATTAGCTGTGGTAATAGTATGAAGAAACTGAATATACCGCTGTAATGGCTGCCACTCATCCTCTATGGTACTGACCCGGCACTCAAATGCAGCTGTGCGTTCCCGCAGCTTTTGCATGTCCTGGCGTACCAGGGACAGTTCTAATTTCATGCCTTGTACTTCCCCGGCCAATCTAGCAATGTTGACGTTGCCAGTAGTGACCGCCGAAAGGATATCCCGCAAGGTGGGCTCAGAGTCAAGGGCCAGGGTAGGGGAAGTAGGCCGCAGCTGCAGCACTGCGCCCGCCTCATGGCAGGCCGAAGGCCAAGAGTCCAGCAACAAGGAAGGCCTGTCATCCACTGAATCCCCTGATGCCATATCCACATCCCCCACATCAGCCAGACAGGAAGGGGGAGCAGGGTCTTTACCTTGGGGCTTCGCGAACAGGCGCCGCGCGGCTTCCCTCTGCTTCTACTTCGCAGAGCGGGTCGCCGCACCGCCATCTTGGCTGCCAGGATCCACCACCGACCGGGAGTTCGTGCCGCGCTTGGACATCCGTCCGGATGGAAATGGCTGCACAGAAGGTAGGCAGAAGTTGAGTAGAGGGTAGCCCAAAAGTTACAGGTAGACCGAGCACAGGATGGCTGAGATAGACAGGAGAATGTTCAGGATTCCAGGGGAGCTACTGCAGGACACGACCGCTCACATCACTCGCCGGCCACGCCCCCCTGTCAGTTTCTTTAAGAGGGACTCCTCAAATGGATACCTCCCAGTGAAACACTTAGGTATCCCAACCATGCGTTTTGGGGAACATCACTGACTAGCGATAATCTTGTCGAAATTGTCAGGTAAGGCAAGCACCTTAGTCGCCTTGGAAGGTATGCGGGTACCAAATTGCGCTTGCGTGGCCGACGCAGCAGTAGCTGTGTCCTCCATTTTTAAAGTTGCCTGCACTGATACAATCAGTGCTTCCACAAGCGCCTTCTCTTGCACAGATGTAGTGGAAGAGGACTCCTCCTCACTGTCAGAGCATTCAAGGTGCGTGGACGCAAGTCAACCCATTCTCAGATTCTGAGGACGCAGAGGAAGCAGGTGAAGGCAGAGGGCGCTTTTTACTAGGTCTCTTCTGAAGAGCCATATCCACTTTTGATACCAGTGACTGCAGGACCGTATCATGGCCGCCAGAGCGGACTGAGATCCAGAGGGTCCCGCAGCTTCTGAGAGTTGGTCAGGTGGTGAAATGTGCTCTGGCGGCTTCATAGAAACCTGGGGACCACTAGCAAAATTTGCACAGAAAGGGTGTGAAAACCAATCACTGCTGTACCGATGGCACTACAGGCCCCAGTGCACCAAGTAGCGCTGCTATAATGGAAGGAGGGAGTATATACAGCCCCAGGAACTCACCACCACCGCTTCAGTAGAGAGAGAGAAAGCACCAGCAGCTTGCTCCACGCTGGCCAGAGAGGAAGAAGAAATGGCCGTACCGCCGCTAGAGGCCCACCGCCAAGCGCCGCTCCCATAGACTACAAGAAAATGGCCGCCGCATAGACTTTACACAGTGCTGTATCGCAAAAATGGCCTGGTCATTAAGGGGGTAAATCCTCCCAGTCCAGAAGTGGTTAAAGCTTAAACATGTATTGCACTACCGCATAAGTAAGTAAGCATAAGTAAGGGGCATCTACCAAGCTGCTAAAAGAGAAAAAATAGGAAAAAGGATTTTTTTTATATTTTTTTCTAAATATTTAATGTTGGTAATTTATTCACGTAATATGTGCGAGGACAATACAGCCAACAGAGCTTACAGTTTTTTGTATTTTAACCACTTCTGGACCAGAAAGGATTTACCCCCTTAATGACCAGGCCATTTTTGGCGATACAGCACTGCATTACTTTAACTGACAATTGCGGGGTTAATGCAACGCTGTACCCTAAAAGATGGTTGTCCTTTTTTCCCACAAATAGAGCTTTCTTTTGGTGGTATTTGATCTCCTGTGTGATCTTTATTTTTATAAACAAAAAAAGAGCAATTCTGAAAAAAACCACAGAGAGCGATCGTGGGTGCCCGGCGGCAACCGCTGCTGCCATACTCGCTGATTAGCTTCCCCTGTGGCAAATGGGCGTGCACGTGCCTCTGGCGGCACGCTCCCCCCCCCCCCAGCAGTCCCAGAAAACTATGCCGGCTGGTCGGCAAGCGGTTAAAATTGCATTGTTTCTCAAAAAGCAATATTTTTTTTTGTTTATGAAACCTGGTTTTATTCATAAAGATGTTATGTATCACAATGGCTAAATCTGTGTCTGTAGTGCATGTTGAAACCTTAAAGCGGATTTCTGGCATTGGAAAGAATTTTTTACTCAAAATACCCCCGAGACAGTCAGGGCTAGTGCATTCCACAATGGAGAGCCTCTGAACTGTCCCAGGTCGCACTTAACTTTTAGAAGAAATACTTACCTTGAAAATTTCTTCTCCAGCGCTGCCATCTCAGGTGTGGGCAGCTGAAGCCAGCACGTCCTCTTCGGTCCCACAATGCACTGCACCGGCCCCGCCATCACTTCCGGGGGATGGCGCGTCATCCCTGCACAGCTTCTGGGCTTGCCCAGAAGCTGTTTAGCAGGGAATGACGCACCTGCAACGGAATTGACGATCGGGCCGGTGCGGGCGCATTGATTGAGTCAATGCAAGCAGGAAGTGACGGCGTGGGCCGCGGCCACAGAGGGAGGGAGTGTAAGAAAGGTGAGTATATTTTCTTCAATATCAAGGTAAGTAAACAAAAAAAAAAATTGTGATTATCCATTTATTTTACAGGTGACACTGAGGCCGGAACTCCGCTTTCATATCATAAATAACAACATATTATTCCATTTTTACTCCAGGAATATATAATTTGTTTGGAAATTCTAGAGAAATGTTTAAATAATGCATTACAATTAACCTAAACCTATTCGATTTGTAGTTGACCAAAATGTATGGGATTTTAGTTGACTAAAATGTCCTGGAGATTTTAGTTGACTAAAATATAACAAAAACAAAAACAATTCAGATGACTAAAATACAACTAAAACTAAAATAGCATTTTAGTCAAAAGACTAAAATATGACAAACTAAAAAAGGCATTTTAGTCAAAAGACTATAACTAAAACTAATTCAAAATTTACTGACAAAATTATCACAGTTTGCAGATAACCTGCCCATCTAAGGGATCTTGTATAAATGTGAATCTTAACACCTAAAATAGTTTTGTCTGACTGAGTACAGCCTTTACTTCACCCACCTAATGAATGTCCGGAAGCCAGTAGGTCCCATTTTCATGGTACCACGGATTCCCTGGAATCGGAAAAAGAGTGACGCAATTCGTTCCACCACTCGCAGGTAACTGAATTGCTTGGCATACTTTGGAAAGATTTGTTTCAGGCAGAGAGGAGGCAAATTGTTCTCTGAATTCTTCTCAGAGTCCTGGGCCAGATCCCCGGATCCCATATTTAGATCTGACATTGTTGTCACTGTGCTGTCTGATGGATGGGAGGATCTGGGGAGGAAAATGAGGATGATGGTTATGAACAAACCAAGTGACACACATGCAGAAGATAATTATCACATCATTAGGAATTCTTTTTATCAATGTCCTCTAACAGCAATTAACACATTGAGCTTCAGACACTTTTCAAAAAGATTTTTGTTAGATCTGTTCAATAAGTGCAAGTGGCCGGGGCCCTTCCCTTCAAGCCTGGGGCTCTTCCCACTGATCCTGGGGCCCTTTACTCCCATTGCGGGGCCCTTTATTACAGTCCTGCAGCGGGACCCTTTCACAAGTTCTGCAGTGGGCCTCCTTCCTGCCATCTTGGGACCTACCCACTGTGGTGGAATGCCAGGCTGGTCGCAAGTGTGACCTTTGCGAATCTGGAATTTCACCAACTGGTGTCAGTAGTTTTTATTTTTTGGTATTTTATTTGTATTATTTATCATTTTATTTTTTTTAAATGTCACTGACTAGGACTCTGTTCATTCAGAAAAGGAAGGAGCTGGTAAATTACATAATTACCGACCCCTTCCTGGTTCTCTATTGTGACAGCAGCCGGCAGGAGAGGGGAGGGAGGGAGGAAGCCGGCAGCACAGTGGGGGGGGGGGGACCAGGGGAGCACACAGGGGCCCAGAGACAGCAGAACACAAGTGAACTGGATTGGAGGAGCGGCGGGAGCTCCAGGGTGCCTGTGCGGCTCTCCTGTACACCTGGATAGGAGGGGCAGCATACAGAGGAACCAATCTCCTCCATTTCCCTCCTGCAGCTACAGGAGGAAAAAGGAGGACAGTGATTTCTCCACATGCTGCCCCTCGCCGCCCCTCCTATCCAGGTGTACAGGAGAGCCCCACAGGCACCCTGGAGCATGGGGCCCGGCTGCAATTGCGACCCCTGCAACCCCTGTAGTTATGCCCCTGCTTCCAGTGCTCTCTGACTGTGCTGCTTGCACTATTCTCAGTTAATTCACTCTGAGGACTATAAAACCTCTACCCTCCTTGTTATGGTGAAAAGAGGGGGAGGTGATGAAGGGGAAGAGGGAACAGCCATTGATCGGGTAAATGGAGTAGCCATTTTATTTATCAAACATTTATTTATGATTATCAAACGTGTATTTATGATTAAGCAGATATATTGGATGTATATGTTGTTAGAAGGCATACTGTAGAACAGCTGTTGTGTTCAAATTCCATTTACACCTCCAGCTGCATAGCTTGCAATCTCGGCCTTTGAAGACCTGTTCCTCCAAGGATCCAAACTACTGGAAGTGACAAGCCTATGTGAACAACTATTCTGCTTTTCAATCAGTTTCACCAGATTTAACTTCAAAGAAACTTTAGATAGTTGCCACCCACCTCAGACCATGTAAATTGTATTAGGTGTCCTAGCCAGTTAGAGCAACTGTTTTAAAACCATCACTACGTAATGTGATTTTATTGCTTGCCAAACATGTCTTTCTACCTACATGTTTGTAAAATAAATTAAATAAATATTTTTTAATCTGGCTGCAACAGTCAAAATGTGACTGAAACCTATGAGTTTTGGGGTTTCCCCTACAGTGGTCAGTAGTCCAGGGCTAGGGCGACAGATAACTGTTGTCACCCTAGGACATAATGAATGTTGCTGTATGAATACTTGATGAAATAAAGGAAAACAGGGCCTGAATAAAAGAAAATAAAGCAGCCACCACATCTAAAAACTGGCAAGTTGCATTATATCACATTTTATTCTTGACTTTAGATACAGTTTAACTCCTGTCAATCAGCATTACAGTAGGAAAACCCCTGCAACCAAATGCTATTTTTTATACAGGACTTGTGCTGCAAAAAAGTGTTGGCTAAGCTGCAGAGGATTGTGGCACATCCTGGTGGCAGGGAATTCAAATATCTCAATGCTTGTCATGGTGCATGCCTATGCATGGCCTAAAGTGACCTTTAGCAAGGCCTAACTAAAATTTCGAAAAATATAATAAAACAAATGTTACTGTAAAAATATAAACGTAGCCTACCTTAATAGTGGACAGTGTCTGCCAGTAAAGCAGTAGACAGTGTCAGTCAGTAGAGCAGGGAACAATGTCAGTAGGGCAGTGTCAGAAGTTTTTTATTTTTTAATTATTTTTACTTTACCATTTTTTACAAATTTCCAGCAGCCCTGTTGGGGGGGGGGGGGGAGGGGAGGCTTTGGTGAAATATAAGGGGTCTAAGCAGGCTAGCGATGTCTCACTTTTATCAATCTCTATTTCTGCAGCTTCAGCTGCACAGAATAAATGAGCAGGAATAGCTCTCCACAGGGTTTCTTGTCCATTCACAAACTGAAGAAGCGTAAACAATGTTTTCTCTGCTTCAGTTTTGAATGAACACAGTGAGTGATCAGCACTGATCACACACTGTGTTGAATCAGAAAAGGAAGGGGGCAGAAAATTACACATTTACCAGCCCCTTCTCCTGCTCTCCATCCTGAAACTCCCGCAGCAACTGGTGGGAGAGAAGAGGAGGGGAAGCCAGCAAAGCTTCAGGGGAAACAGGGTAGCACACAGGAGGGACTGGGCAGCAGAAGGAAGGAGTAACATAGACAGGAAGGGAGGCGAAGACAGCATTTACTGGTACTGATATCTTTCCTCCTGCAGCAGCTGAAAGACAGTGGGAGAGAGAGAAGGGGTTGCTTTCAGCAGCTGCAAGAGAAAAGGGAATCCGTTCCATTAAATGCCACTGCCACTCTTGTCCACGTTTCCGGGGTCAGAAAGGAAGGTTTGCAATTTACCTGTCACCTGCCCACGATCAATGGGTAGATTGTGATTGATGGGTTGCTGACCCCTGGTCTACAAAGTCTGTTGAAGACTGACAAGTGGCATTGAATGTGACAAACAAAAAGGCTTCTTTCTTAGGCCCCTTTCACACAGGTCCGTTAGGTCGACTGAGCCGTTCTGCTCAGCGGGGGATCGATCCGCTGATCCCCGTTGAGCAGGCGGATGACAGCTCCGTCTCCGCTCTGTGTGGGGAGACGGAGATGTCAGATCCCCGCTGTTCTCTATGGGGGAATTTGATGAGAACGGACCGCCTGTCCGCTCTCATCAGATCCGCCAGACGGATGAAAAATAGGGTTTCCATCCGTCCGGATTTGACGGACAGGATCAGATTGGACATGTCTCCGCTGACATCCGCTGCCCCATAAAGATGCATGGGGCATCCGTCCAGATCCGCCTGAAAAACTGATAGGCGGATCTGAACAGTCCGCATGTGTGAAAGGGGCCTTACACTTTATCTAAATCACCTGCAATAATTATAAGGCCTTCTTCAACTCCAAAAACAAAAATGTGCAAAGTAAAATTGTTTAATAAACAAACATCAAAGTCCATATTTTCCTTTTATTGTTCAATCTGTGCCTTTCTCTGGGATGTTTGTACAAGAGAGAGATAATAATTCTGCAATTTTCTTCCAAATGTAAAGCTGACTTTACCAAGGAAAAGGCAGTGAAAGGTAAACAGAAACAATAAAAGACAATTAGGCTAGGTTCAAATTTGTGCAATGCCAAACGCACACAAAATTGTGCACGTTGCTGTAATGCACAATGCACTCATCTCTCTTGCGGGCTCTTGACAGTGATTTTAATTCTTAATGGTACCCCAAGGCACCTTGCGAACGCGCACAAAAGCACGTGTCAAAATGCATAGTAATAAAATACCATTCATTTTGGTTTTTAAAAATAGGGTCTTGAACATTTGTGTGATTTTTTTTTGTATAGGGCAGATCACTGACATCAATGGGATGCCCTAAATGCGAAACATAAAAGTGCAAGCATGGTCACACCTGTATAGGTGTGAACAGATCCTAAATGTAATTCTACAGAACACCTCCAGCACAAAGTGAATGCACTCACAGCTCTTTTTGAATGAATGTATTGCCTATCTTTTTTCTCTTCTACCTGCACAAGCTCTTGAAGTATCAAGCAATTAGCAAACAACATAAGCAATATGCAAATAAGGTTGCCTCTCATTTTGAAAGTTATGTGCTACGCTTTTTCTGACCCCACATCTGGAATCCTGAATAGCAACCTGAAACAGCATTGCAAAGGTGACAGAATTTAACCCTAAGAAGACACACAATTAAGAAGTGGTCAGGTGCATATTTTGTACTAAACTAGTTTAAAGCAGCTGAGGGAGGCATTAATGAATAAAGTAAATCTGTCTCATAATGAGTAGAACTTAATTGATAAAAGTAATTCGTGGAAGTGTGTGTCTCTGTGAAACTCTGTAGACAGTTCTTCTACAGCAATGAACAAAACCTGAAACTTTCTCATTGAGGACCATGGGTTGCACAAATGCAGACCTGGCTGATGGCTGCCTTTGGATCAGCTGTGTTACCCAGGTAGGACAGATTCATATCATAGATACATTTTGTGGTAGCTATTCTGCTCAAAAGCTACCAGCTGACTCCCTGAACCTCAGGGCATGAGTAGACACAATACCTAGTACTGCCTTCAAAGCCAAACACCAGACAGTCCAACCTACTACTATGGAAGCGCTAGCTAACAGCCTTAGACAAGATGGCCCTGGCTAACCCATCACCAAGAGATAAATCCAGGAAATATAAAAGGAGTGTCAGAAAACACCCTAGACAGCTCATTCTCACCATCATCCTCAAATTGCAAGCCCCTGACAAGTACTCCAGGCAGCTGCAGCAGCAGTTCCAAACAATACTACGCAAGGCTCTGGATGTGACTCTTATAAGCGTGACTGACCAGCTAACCCAGGAAATAAGAGGGCTGGGATGCCGCTCCCAACAATTAGAGGGACGTATAAATGATTTGACAACTGTACTTAAGAGTCACCAGGAGGTTATTGACAAACTAAAATTGGAAATTCAGAACTTTCATTATAAGCTGAAAGACCTAGAGCAGTGATGGTAAACCTTGACACCCCAGATGTTTTGGAACTACATTTCCAATGATGCTCAACTACACTGCAGAGTGCTTGAGCATCATGGGAAATGTAGTTCCAAAACATCTGGGGTGCCAATGTTCTCCATCACTGACCTAGAGGATAGGGCCATGAGATCTAGGGTTTCCCAAAAATAGTGACCAACCTAAATACCACGGTCACCACCCTGTTTCAGGAACTCTGCAAGGAGACCCCCCTTAAAGACTAGAGATCGACAGGGTCCACTGAGTTCTAATTAACAGGAATCCTGGGAGTCCACCAAGCTCTAACTAAGAGGGATCCAGAGGGTCACCTTCATGAAATCACCCCGAGAGTCACTACTTGATACTTTATTCTCAAAATCACTTTATGAACTTTTCTGCCCACTTTTCATAACATTTTTATATATTTATACTTTACCAATTTTTTGGTCATTTTTTTCATTTCTATTGGTCCATTTATCAATTCCACACTTTTTAGGACCATTTGCACTTGATCACTTTTTACCTTGATACCTCTATATTTTTATTTACTATCACGCACAGATATATCGTATCCAATCTTTATTGGAGTCACTTTATCCACTAATTCATCAACTTTGTTGACCCACTTGAATGTCTACCTCACTTATGTTCCGGCAACACAATGTCTTCATTCAAATGAAAATCAGAGACAACCTGAGGAAGGAACGAAAGGACAGGGGCGAAGAACCCCCTTATCACTGTAAACCACCAAGTAAGGTGCGCGCAGAGGTCAAAGCCCCCAAAAAGGCCACCTTCTGGGACAGCATAAGCAGGGGAATCTCCCGAAGATTCTCGAAAGGAGGCTTCTGGAGGACAGAGCACCAAATTGAGATCACAAGGTGGCAAGAGAGACCGCACTGGAGGGGTCAAGTGCCTAACTCCCTGAGAAAAAGTATGCACCAAGGAGTATGTAGCCAAGGGGTGTTGAATGAAGACAGCTAAGGCTGACACCTGACCTTTGATAGTACTCAAGGCCAGTTTCTGCTCAACCCCCCACATTGAAGGAAGGTCAAGATCCAAGCCACCAAAAAAAGAGCGAGGATGAACCCAAACAGACTCACACCACGCAATGTACGTCTTCCACGTACGATGGTAGATCTTCCTAGAAGTAGATTTCCTAGATTTTAACAGCGTTGGAATCACCGACTCAGACAAACCTCTACCCATCAGCCAAGCCGTCAAAGCCAGCGACTGTAAAGCAGGATAGAAGATGGGTCCTTAGGACAGCAAATCTTTGCTGAGAGGAAGCTTCCAAGGTACGTCGGCGACTAGCCACACCAGATGGACATACCAAACCCAGAGAGGCCAGTCGGGGGCCACTAAGATGACCAGAAACCCTTCTGCCTCAATCCTGTGTAGAAGTCTTGGCAGAAGCTTGAGAGGAGGGAAGGCGTAAACCAGATGATACTGACCCCAAGGGGCCACCAGCAGGATCTGTGGCCAGAGGATCCCATGACCGAGCCACAAACCTCTGCATCTTTCTGTTGAGCCTGGACGCCAACAGATCCACCTCGGGGATACCCCACTGGAGACACAACTGATGAAACACCTCCGGATGAAGGGACCACTCCCCCTGGTCAAACACCTGCCAGTTTTCCACCCTGGGAATGTGTACGGCAGAGAGGGCTTAGAATACCGGCTACTTCAAGAGCCACCAGGACATTGCTTGTGTCCCCCTGGTGATTGACATAAGCCACGGCCATGGCATTGTCCGATTGAATGCGCATGGGCATCCCTGAAGACAATCTGTCCAATGTTCCAGGCACAGCCTGATAGCTCAGATTACCAAGACATTGATCGGTAGTCTGGGCTCCTCCAGTGTCCAGACCCCCTGAGCAGAAATTTTGCTGAGGACGCCTCCCCAGCCAAACAGACTGGCATCCGTGGTGACCACTGTCCAATACAAGGGGAGGAAGGATTTGCCCAGCCGAAGTACCAAGCCACCATATCAGGGACTCTTATTTCACGACTTAGCCAGTTTTGATTGTCCAGAGACTGCAGATTCTTGTCCCATTTGGCCAGAATCTCCCTTGTAGGGACCTCGTATTGGAACTATGCATACAGAACCACCACGAAGGTAGACACCATCAGGCCCAGCACCTGCATGCGAGTCCGGAAAGATTATTATCTGCTGGACAGCAGGAGAGGAATTACAGCCTGCAGTTTCTGGATTTTGTCCAGAGGAAGGAGAACTCTGGCTAAGGCCGAGTCCAGAGTCAGACCCAGATAATCCAGCTTTGTGGACCGAACCAGAGCAGGATTCTGAAAATTCAGAATCCAGCCAAACACCCTTAAGCTCATATGGTGATTTCCAGATTTTCCACCAGAGCAGTAGAAGACTCTGCTCGCAGACGGTGGTATTCCAAGTAGCCAGTACCGCGATCCCCCCATTGGCCCGCTCTTGACTTGCCAGACCAAGTTCACTTGGATCCTCCAGAGGGGGGGCCCCAAAGGGCCCCGATCCCTTGTCAGTCGACCCTGATGGACAAAAAAACTTCTTATATGCCGAGAAGGAGGTCCCACGTCTACGACGAGGGTCCTTGAACTTAGTAGCCTGCGAAAGAAAGGTACTCTTCCCCCCTGTGAGACCTTTATTGATGTCATCCAGGGTAGCACCAAACAGGCGATATCCTTGAAAGGTACGAACAGTCAAGGCCTTTTTAGAAATCTGGTCCGCAAACCAGCATTTGAGCCAAAAGACAGGCCGAAGGACCACTGCGGAAACAGAGAGCCGAGCCACTAGGTGAGCCGCATCCAAAGAGACATCACAGATAAACTGCAGCCCCTGGACCAGCTGGTCTGCCAGCTCAGCAAGGGCAGGGGGGAGGAACTACTCCCCCTTTAGGAGACAGCGCAAAAGCCTAGCCCATTCAGTCAGTCTGCGACGCCAGGGCAATGGTTAATATCGGCCTCAGTGCCCAACCAGCAAGATTGTACATATTGTGGGCCACAGCCTCCGCCTTCCTGTCAGCAGGGTCATTAAAGGCCAGGGACTCTTCAACCAGAATCATGGTTGCATTGCTCAATCTGGAAACCGAAGGGTCCACCTAGAAGGGACTCCTCATAGGGGTATAGAGGTATCGCCTAGCAAAATCGCTTAGGGACCCCAAGGAGACACTTTGCTCGTCCCCACTATTTAGTGACAATTCTGTCAAAATAGGAGAGGAAAGGGAACACCTTTTCAGCTCCGGATGGCTTGTGAATGCCAAAGGGAACCTGCTCCTCTGCCACAGCTTTAGCTGCATCCTCCATCTTTAAGGTCTCACGCACAGCTACAATCATTGTGTCCACAAACGGCTTTTCGTATGCGGTTGCAGAATCCACATTGAGGATTCAGGACGCGTGGTCGCCGACCCAGCAGGGTGACCCACGGCCGCTGAATCAGATTCAGGATCTGATGAGACAGATGAGGCAGGGGGCGCTAATTGCCAGCCCATCGCCCAAAAGCCACCTCCACTCGGGACACCAAGGACTCCTCCAGGACCGCCCTCAGTGCATTGATGGATGGATGGGACCCGAAGGGCCCCACAGCCTCAGAGAGGGAATCAGGTGGGGAGATGTGCTTCAAAGACCCCATGAGTCACCCGCGGGACTCCACAAAAATGGGATTTTTGAGTTACCGTAAAATCCATTTCTCTGATGTTCATTGATGGACACTGCTCCTTCTCGTCTTGACAGTTGGGTTATGCTGCCCCCTACAGGAGTTGGACACTAGGCAGTAAAAAAAAAAACTTTACTACACCTATGGGGCAGTCCCAGGGGGTATACTCCCACTCTCAGCTATAGGAATTCATTTTTGTTACAAGCAGTGTCAGAAGAAAACCAACTCCACAGAGGGGTGGGTGCTGTGTCCGTCAATGATCATTAGAGAAATGGATTTTACAGTTAGTAAAAAAAAACGTTTTCTCTATCATTCATTGATGGACACAGCTCCTTATCTTCTTGACAGCTGGGACGTCCTAAAGCAGTGTCAACATAAGGGGTGGGAACAGCAAGAAAAAATTCCCAAGGCTAAACCGTAGCCAACCAGGCAACATGGAGCTCAACCATAAACAACTAGAGCTCACTTGAAAAAAACAATACACTCTCAAAGAGGACCAGGTCCTCTAAAATGGCTGCAAAACCTTGCGGCCAAAGGAGGCATCTGCAGATGCCAACACATCCACCTTATAAAACTTTGTGAAAGTGTGCACAGGTGACCAGGTGGCCGCCTTGTAAACCTGTAGCACTGACGCCTGATGACGGAAGGCCCAGAAGGCAATAATCACCCGAGTAGAGTGCGCCTTAACAGGGAAAGGAGGAACCTGACCCTTAATTGAAAAGGCCCGTATATCCGTCTGTCTGATCTATCTGGAAATGGTAGCAGCAGAAGCAGCCATCCCTTTTCAAAGTCTATCCATGAGTACAAATAGTGAGTCTGACTTACAAAAAGATTCAGTACCTGCCAGGTACACCTTGATTGCCCGAACCACATCCAGGGAATGCAAGGCAATCTCCTTAGGATGTAAAGAAAGAAATGACTCCTGCGCTTGAGAGGTTGTCTTGCGACTGGTATCCTTGAGATGCGACTTAAATTTAGTGGACGTTGTTCTGGCTGTGTTGCCACGCTCAACAGGTCGTGGTAACCCAAAGAAGACTCTAGAAAAGAACGGACAGAGGGCGCACCAGCCTAGCGCATTAATCTTCAAAACAGTTTTTTGTAAATAAAATTTCATATATATCATACTCACAAAGCAAATGTGAAACACGGGCAAAATGTATACAATAGAGGCCCAACAGGAATCTCCACTGAGCATCCTCTGCCGATGCAGGCCTTGGTGGGATGTAGACCTTTCTCAGAGCTAATTGGAGGTATGAGTGGCAGAGCTATTTGTACTCAAAAGAGGGCACGTGACTGACAGCATTTGCTCCACCCCTTAGTATGCGGATCAAACAAAAAATAATAAATGCATAACAATACCACATAGATTCAATACACAATCACCTCATGATACAATAGAATCAAACATTGCAAAATTGACTCCTGATATTTTGCATGATCGTTGGAATCCTAAAAGCCATCTAGGTATGATTGCAAGGGCAAAAATAGTATTTAATAGTCTATCTCTGATATAGAAAATGTTCCCTGTAACTGAATAGTCTTTGCTCTGGTTATAAGTAGGATGAGACCATGGCATAATATATAGTAGACGTAAAATAGTTTGAAACTGTACCAGGAAATGGCCATGTACAGTTGGGCAAAAAAGTATTTAGTCAGCCACCAATTGTGCAAGTTCTCCTACTTAAAAAGATGAGAGAGAGGCCTGGAATTTTCATCATAGGTACCCTTCAACTATGAGAGACAGAATGGGGGGAAAGAATCCAGGAAATCACATTGTAGGATTTCTAATTAATTAATTGGTAAATTCCTCAGTAAAATAAGTATTTGGTCACTTACAAACAAGCAAGATTTCTGGCTCTCACAGACCTGTAACTTCTTCTTTAACCACTTTACCACCAGAGGATTTTGCTGTCTTCCGTCCAGGCCACTTTTTGCGATTCGGCGCTGTGCGACTTCAACTGACAATTGCGCGGTCGTGCGACGCCGTACCCAAACGAAATTTACATCCTTTTTTTCCCACAAACAGAGCTTTCTTTTGGTGGTATTTGATCACCTGTGCGATTTTTACTTTTTGCGCTATAAACAAAAAAAGAGCGTTTATTTTGAAAAAATAACAATATTTTGTAACATTTTTTTATATGAAATTCCCCCCAAAAAAGATGTAAAAACCAATTTTTTAAAAAATTTTTGGTCAATTTGTTTTCTGCTACCTATGTTTGGTAAAAAAAAAATCGCAATAAGCGTATTTTGATTGGTTTGCGCAAAAGTTATTGCGTTTACTAACAAAGGGAAAGATTTCTGTCATTTTTGGTGTTTTTTTTTTTAACGCGTAATGGCGGCGATCTGCGATTTTTTTTGTGGGACTGCGACATTGCGGCGGACAGATCGGACCCTTGACTGACATTTTTGACACTTTTGGGGGTACCAGTGACATTACTGCAGTAATCAGTGCTATATATATGCACTGTTACTGTAAAAATGACACTGGCAGGGAAGGGGTTAATTTTATTGGAGAGGGAGGGGTTAATGTATGCCTGGTGCTTACTGACGTGTAGGGGGGGAGGTGACTGAGTGAGTCATGGACAGATCGGATGTCCAGCTATGCTGAACAGTCCGATCTGTCACTCCCTGTCACTATGGAGATCCGTCCGCTTGTGTTTACACAGGCGGGCGGATCTCCACACTAGATCCCCGGCGATCGGGGCAGAGCAGCGGCGATCGCCGCTGCTCCTCCCCTGGCCCGACTCCCGCTGTGAATGAAAACAGCGGGAGCGAGCCCCTGGCGGCGCGCAAGCGCCGCCCAGAAGGGGGAGTGTCTGACGACGTTAATACTACGTCGTCAGACGATAACGAGCCACTCTGCCGCAGTAGTATTACTGTGAGCAGACGTAAAGTGGTTAAGAGGCTCCTCTGTCCTCCACTCCACACCTGTCCACAACCTCAAACAGTCACACTCCAAACTCCACTATGGCCAAGACCAAAGAGCTGTCATAAGGACACCAGAAACAAAATTGTAGACCTGCACCAGGCTGGGAAGACTGAATCTGCAATAGGCCAGCAGAAGGTGTGAAGAAATCAACTGTGGGAGCAATTATTAGAAAATGGTAGACATACAAGACCACTGATAATCAAGATCTCCACGCAAGATCTCACCCCGTGGGGTCAAAATGATCACAAGAACGGTGAGCAAAAATCCCAGAACCACATGGGGGGACCTAATGAATGACCTGCAGAGAGCTGGGACCAAAGTAACAAAGGCTAACATCAGTAACACATTACGCCGCCAGGGACTCAAATCCTGCAGTGCTAGATGTGTCCCCCTGCTTAAGCCAGTACATGTCCGGGCCCATCTGAAGTTTGCTAGAGAGCATTTGGATGATCCAGAAGAGGATTGGGAGAATGTCATATGGTCAGATGAAACCAAAGTAGAACTTTTTGGTAAAAACTCAACTCGTCGTGTTTGGAGGAGAAAGAATGTTGAGTTGCAACCAAAGAACACCATACCTACTGTGAAGCATGGGGGTGGAAACATCATACTTTGGGATTGTTTTTCTGCAGAGGTACCAGGACCACTGATCCGTGCAAAGAATAGAATGAATGGGGTCATGTAGCGTGAGATTTTGAGTGAAAACCTCCTTCCATCAGGAAGGGCATTGAAGATGAAACGTGGCTGGGTCTTTCAGCATGACAATGATCCCAAACACACCACCCGGGCAATGAAGGAGTGGCTTCGTAAGAAGCATTTCAAGGTCCTGGAGTGGCCTAGCCAGTCTCCAGTTCTCAACCCCATAGAAAACCTTTGGAGGGAGTTGAAAGTCAGTGTTGCCCAGCGACAGCCCCAAAACATCACTGCCCTAGAGGAGATCTGCATGGAGGAATGGGCCAAAATACCAGCAAGTGTGTGAAAACCTTGTGAAGACTTACAGAAAACGTTTGACCTCTGTCATTGCCAACAAAGGGTATAGAACAAAGTATTGAGATGAACTTTTGTTATTGACCAAATACTTATTTTTCCACCATAATTTGCAAATAAATTCTTTAAAAATCAGACAATGTGATTTTCTGGAATTTACTTTCTAATTTTTTCTCTCATAGTTAAAGTATACCACCTATGATGAAAATTACAGGCCTCTCTCATCTTTTTAAGTGGGAGAACTTGCACAATTGGTGGCTGACTAAATACTTTTTTGCCCAACTTTATATTCTGTGTCCCTTCATACTTAGCATCTTTCAAATTCTTTAGACGCTCGCCGGCTCCTCCATCCTGGACACTTCCTGCGTTCCAGGACCCGGCTCTATATACGTCACTACCGGTAGTTACCCTACCTCCGGCGGAAGTGTCACTAGAAAGGCCGGAGGGACGCATCTTGCAGCACCTTGCTACAAACCTCTATCCTTCAGCACCTGTCTTTCAACAGCCAAGCCGTTAAAGCCAGCGGCTGTAAAGCAGAATTGAAGATTGGCCCTTGGGACATCAGATCTTCCCTGAGAGGAAATCGCCAAGGAGCATCGGCGACCAGCCGTAACAAATCGGAGTTACAAAGACCAGCGAGGCCAGTCTGGAGCCACTAGAATAACCAGAATCCCTTCCGCCTTGATCCTGCATAGGAGTCTTGGCAGAAGTTTGAGAGGTGGGGGGGGGGGGGGGGGCGTAAATCAGACGATTCTGGCTCCAAGGAGCCACTAAGGCGTCTGTGGCATCGGCTAAAGGATCCAGAGACCGTGCCATGAACCTCTGTATTTTCCTGTTGAGATGAGAGGCCCACAGGTCCACCTCGGAAGAACCCCACCAGAGGCACAACTGATGGAACACCTCCGGATGAAGCCACCATTCCCCCTGGTCCAACGCCTGTCAACCGATAATCCACTTGCCAATTTTCCACCACTAGAATGTGTATGGCAGATAGAGCTAGAATGAATCATTCTGCCCACCATAGACTACTGGCTACCCCCTGAGCTGCCAGGGCACTTTTTGTGTCACCTTGGTGATTGACATAGGCCATGGCCGTGGCATTGTCCAATTGAATGCGTACTGGACCCCCCTGAAGGCGAACTGTCCAGTGATCCAGACAGTCTGATCACTCAGAGTTCCAGTACATGGATCGTCAGTCTGGACTCTGGTAGAGTCTGGAAGAGTCCAGACCCCTTTGGCACAGTCTGTGCCGAGGACACCTCCCCACCCGGACAGGCGTCCATGGTGACAACCGTACAGTAGAGGGGGAGAAAGGATTTTCCCTGTCGAAGCACCCAGATCAGGAACCCCCCCCCCCCTGCTTAACAGAATCATATTGTCTAGAGACTGAGGATTCTTGTCCCATTTTGTCAGGATCTCTCTTTGCAGAGATCTCGTGATGAACTGTGCAAACGGAACCACCTTGAAGGCAGACACCATCAAGCCCAGCACCCGTATGCAAGCCTGGAGGGATTACCGTCTGCTGGACAATAGAAGTTGAATTGCTTCCTACAGTTTCTGGAGTTTTTCCAGGGGAAGAAACACTCTGGCTGAGGCCGAGTCCAGAGTCAGTACCAGATAGTCCAACTTTGTGGAAGGAATCAGGAGCAGACTTCTGATAATGCAGAAGCCGAACTCCCTCAGAGTCCATATAGTGATGTCCACATTGTCCACCAGTGCAGTAGGGGACTCTGCTCGCAGGAAGTGGTCGTCCAAGTAGCCCAGTACTGCGATTCCCAGCTGACGTAACAATGCCAGCACTGGGGCCAACACTTTTGTAAAGACCCGAGGAGCAGAGGCGAGACCAAGGAGTAACGCCACAAACTGATAATGCTCCTCTCCCATGGCAAAGTGGAGGAAGCACTGATGACCGGCACATATTGGAATGTGAAGGTAGGCGTCATTTATGTCGATAGAAGCGAGAAAACCCCTCCGATGTAGGGATGCCCCTACCGTGCGAATGGACTCCATTGAAAACTTGTGTACCCGCACAAAGCAGTTTAGCGCCTTGAGGTCAAGAATTAAAAGGTACCTTAGCTTCCTTCCTGGGAACTGTGAACAGGTTTGAATTAAATCCCTGAAAACATTCCGAAGTTGGAACCAGGACAATCACCCCTTGAAGTAACAAGTCTTGCATCGCTCCAAAGAGACCCAATAAGTGATCTGGGGACAAGCACTGGTTGGAAGGGAAGAACCTGTCAGGATGGCAGGTGGAGCCTGACTAATAGAGAGAACTCTCAACTGATGAAAGGCCGCGGTAGCAGAGCTGGATGCCGGATGGACACTAAGGTAAGTACTCTGATAAGGACACAGGTTCACCTGAGGTGTGGAGCTAAGTGTTAGCTGGTTTTCACTGGAGCCCCTAATAGTGGGGATGGACTACACTGCAAGCTAGCACCAGGTCGCGGTCCCCGGGATCACCCAGCCAGGCAGAGTGCAGGTTCTGGTCCAGAAGCGGAGAAGCAGACAAGGGATAACCAAGAGAGTAGTCAGACAAGCCACAGGTCAGGGCGGGCAGCAAGTAGCAAGGTCAAGAGGAAGCCGGGTCAAATAATCAGGAACAACAGGTACACAGGATCACAAGGAAGAGCTGAAGATAACACAGCAATTACTTGGAGTGACTGCTGTGTTTAAATAGGCCATTTGACGCCAATTTGGTAGCCTCAAACTATTCCAAGGTCGCCTCAAGCTATTCCAAGGTAGCCTCAAACTATTCCAAAATAGCCTCAAACTATTCCAAGGTAGCCTCGAACTATTCCAAGGTAGCCTCAAACTATTCTAAGGTAGCCTCAAACTATTCTAAGGTAGCCTCTAGCTATTCAAGGCGCCTCTTCGTACGCGCATGCGCATAGGCGTTCGCCGATTTGTGGCGCCAGTGCGCCTGCGCATAGTAGTGGATCCCTGACAGAAACTTTCCGGAGGATAAGACCGAAACTCGATCTTGTAGCGGAACCAAATGATTTTATATACCAACTTGTCTTTTACTAGGGAGGTCCACGAATCCGGAAACCAGCGAAGACGTCCCCCCACCCCAGATACGGGTAAGAGCGCCCCTTCATGTAGATGAAGCCTTGTCCACAGGTCTGGCAGAGCCAGCACATTATTTGCCAGACCAGGTCCTCTTGGAACTTCGAGTGAAGGCTCTGAAGGGCTTAGATCCCTTGTCTTGAGACCCTGAGGTACGAAAAGGCACCTTATGAGCAGAGAAGAATGGCTCCTGTCTATGACGGGGCTCCTTGCTCTTGGAATCCTGCGGAAGAAGAGTACTCTTCCCCCCCTGTGAGGCCCGTGATAATGTCATTCAAGGAAGCGTCAAACACGGTCCCCCACATATTGGAGATCCGCTAAGGCCTTCTTACAAGTCTGATCCGCAGACCAGCACTTCAGTCAGATATTACGCAGAGGGACCACTGCTGAGACAGTCTGGAAATCAAGCCGCATCCAAAGAGGCATCATAAACTGTAGTCCCTGGACCAATGGATAGGCCAGCTTCACAAAGGCAGGGGGAAGCTGTTCCCCCTCCAGGTCCCGGCGTAAAAGTTTAGCCAACTTGGTCAGAGTTTGCGACACCAGGGCAATAGTAAGTGCCGAACCAGCCACAGTGAACATATGGTGGGTCAGAGCCTCCGACCTCCTATCAGCCGGATCTTTAAAGGCCGGAAAATCCTCAACTGGAATTAGGGTGGCTTTATTTAACCTGGAGAACAGCGAGTCCACTACAGGTGGGAAAATCCACATTTTAAGCAAGGAATCCTCATAAGGATACTGCATCATAAACGCTTAGGGACCGCAATCGTGCATTTTGGACAACCCCACTGTTTAGTGACAATGATCTCAAAATAAGCGGGAAAGGGGGAACACCCTTGCCGCATTGGAGGGCTTATGGGTGCCAAAGGGGACCGGTGCCACCAACGCAGCATCAGCCGCATCCTCCATCTTTAAAGTTTCAAACACTGACACAATTAGCGCACCCACCAGCACCTTTTCATGTGCGGCTAGAGGAGGAATCATCCTCACTATTTGAGCATGCAGGGTGCGTGGATGCAGACCCAAAAGGGTAACTCGCATCCGCAGCGGCCAAATCAGATTCAGGATCTGATGAGACAGATGAAGCAGGGAAAGGCCGGGGACGCTTTTTGCTAGCCCGTTTCCCCAGGACCATATTCACTTTGGACATTAAGGACTCCAGGACCGCCGTCAATGCAGTCAGGGCTTGGTGGGACCAGGAGGGCCCGGCAGCCTCTGAGAGGGGATCAGGTTGGAAAATGTGCTCCAGGGACTCCATTAGAGAAAAGGAGAACCCACACAAAAAAAAGTGTATAACACTGGTAGAGGCACCCCCACCTCGCTGGCGGTACCACAGGGACCAGCACAGAGCACTACCGCTGCTATAGCAGAGAGAGGGAGAGAAAACCCCACTAAAAAACTCACCACCACCGATCAGGCACTTACAGCACTAGGCAAACTGCACATCATGCGGCGATCAGGAAGCGAAAGATCCAGGAGTCAGCACTAGGGGATGAGGAGGGGATCCCACCGCTAAAATCAGCGCCCCCTACAGCTTTAAAAACATGGCCGCCGCTTTTTCAATGAGAAACCACAATAAAATGGCCGCCGAGGCTACACAAACATGGCCGCCGATCACAGCAAAAAAGGCCCCCCCAAAAAATGTCAGCGCCACTTCTCTCCAGGGGGAGAGGGGGGGGCAGGGTGAACCCTAGGAGCACCGAACATGAGCCCAGCAGGACAGGGGGGTCTAGCAGGAGCACCCACCAGGTACAGCGCCCCCTCCCAGAAGTCAATCATCTGGTCACCGGCGGCGTGCCCCCCCCCCCCCCGCCATCACCAGCTCAACACCCCAGACCGACCTAAAAGGTACGGCCACACCATGGGAAGGAGGGGGGGGTGTAGGTAGATGGGGGGGTAACCAGTCCACAAAGGACCACCAAGAAGGGGGGGCGCTGGATGGGAAGGAGGGAAACCCGGGGTCTGACTGTCCCAGGGAGGGGCCCACGTCCACCCCAAAAACCTCCAGGGTAAGAGGGGGGATGGCTACTTAACATACAAGGAACAGCGTGGGCACTGCTCCAGACAGACCACCACTATATCAGAAAGGGGGAGGCTGTCAGCCAGGAGGAACGCTGCGACTCAGGCCAGGTCGTATGTGCCCTCGCGAGAGGTTTAACTCGCCAGCCACCTAGCGTGGAGCTGAGGCCTGCGCACGCTCGCTGGCCAGACTGGGGGGAACCCTCTAGATCTAGATTATTCAGTCTATCGCGCAGTCCAGCAGTTGATAGTAGATTCTCACTGGAACAAAATAAAAAAGATAGGAAAAAAATTAAATTTAAAAGGACCAGAGATCCCAGCAAGGAACAAGGTCCTTACTCCTGACTAGGCAGAAAAAAAAACGTTGCCTATAGCTGAGAGTGGGAATATACCCCCCGGGACTGCCCCATAGGCGTAGTCAAGTTTTGAACAACCGTCAACGAACAAAAGAGAAATGTAATTTGCCTCTATCTGTAAAAACATTCCTGTTTTGGAGGTTGTCTCATTGTTTTTAATTTCATAACACCAAAGCAGCTAAAACTGATTAACAACCCCCTCTGCTCCATAAATGACTAGATCAATATCCCAGGAGTTTAATTGCCTCAATGCTATACTCTGATTAAAAGTGTTTGTTTAATTTTTTTGAGCAGTGAATATATATATATATATATATATATATATATATATATATATATATATATATATATATGTATATATGTATATATACACACACAGTGGTGATCGAAAGTTTGGGCACCCCAGGTAAAAATTTGTATTAATGTGCATAAAGAAGCCAAGGAAAGATGGAAAAATCTCCAAAAGGCATCAAATTACAGATTAGACATTCTTATAATATGTCAACAAAAGTTACAGTGCCTTGCAAAAGTATTCGGCCCCCTTGAACTTTGCGACCTTTTGCCACATTTCAGGCTTCAAACATAAAGATATAAAACTGTAATTTTTTGTGAAGAATCAACAAGTGGGACACAATCATGAAGTGGAACGAAATTTATTAGATATTTCAAACTTTGTTAACAAATAAAAAACTGAAAAATTGGGCGTGCAAAATTATTCAGCCCCTTTACTTTAAGTGCAGCAAACTCTCTCCAGAAGTTCAGTGAGGATCTCTGAATGATCCAATGTTGACCTAAATGACTAATGATGATAAATAGAATCCACCTGTGTGTAATCAAGTCTCCGTATAAATGCACCTGCACTGTGATAGTCTCAGAGGTCTGTTTAAAGCGCAGAGAGCATCATGAAGAACAAGGAACACACCAGGCAGGTCCGAGATACTGTTGTGGAGAAGTTTAAACCTGGATTTGGATACAAAAAGATTTCCCAAGCTTTAAACATCCCAAGGAGCACTGTGCAAGCGATAATATTGAAATTAAAGGAGTATCAGACCACTGCAGATCTGCGAAGACCTGGCCGTCGCTCTAAACTTTCAGCTCATACAAGGAGAAGACTGATCAGAGATGCAGCCAAGAGGCCCATGATCACTCTGGATGAACTGCAGAGATCTACAGCTGAGGTGGGAGACTCTTTTGTAAGGAAGAATGGGCAAAGATACCTCAAACAAGAATTGAAAGACTCTTGGCTGGCTACAAAAAGCGTTTACAAGCTGTGATACTTGCCAAAGGGGGCAGTACAAGATATTAACTCGGCAGGGTGCCCAAACTTTTGCAGACGCCATTTTTTTGTTTTCTGTTATTTTGAAAGTGTAAATGATAGAAATAAAATCTAACTTTTGTTGACATATTATAAGAATGTCTAATCTGTAATTTGATGCCTTTTGGAGATTTTTCCATCTTTCCTTGGCTTTTTTATGCACATTAATACAAATTTTTACCTGGGGTGCCCAAACATTTGACCACCACTGTGTATATATATATATATATATATATATATATATACACATACATATACACACATACACACAGTATATATATATATATATATAAACAGGGCTCGACAAGTTTTCCTGAAATCTAGGAGCCAGCTAAAAAAGTTAGGAGCCAGTTTTTTTTTTTTAAACAAACAACCAAGCTTTATTTCCAAAAAAATAACATACTAAATTTACACAGAAAGACGAATAGAACCCCACTCTCCTCTATAGCGCAATCGGATGGAAACAGACTGTCTGAGGAGGAGACTGAAGGGTCCGATCAGGTCTGCCTGAAAAACTGACAGGTGGACCTGATTAGACAGTCCATGTGAAAGGGGCCTTCGGCTGTGGGCATGGCGATGAGGAAAAAAAAAAAAAAATTATATAATATATAATTTTTTTTATAATAATTGAAAAAAAATAGAAAAATAAATTATTTTTTATTTTTTTTATAATTGAAAAAAGAAAAATAATTTTTTTAAAAATAATAATTAAAAAAAAAAGAAAAAATTATTTTTTTAATATTTAAAAAAAAAAATAAATAAATAATAATTAATAATAATAATAATAACCACACTCCCTGTCCACTTACCTTTTAAGCAAAGGTAAGTGGACAGGGAGATGAAGCCTGCAAAAACTTCCCTCTCATCTCCTCTTGGGGAAGGAGATGGACAGGCAGGGGAAACAGCCATTAGTTACTGCTCGTCAAACTCCCGGCCACCGCAAGAGGGCGCCAGTTCCCCATTCTCTCACTGAAGAAGGCCGAAAAGCTGCGGCCTCAATTTTCGGACGGTGCCGAAGTCCGTGCACTTGGTGAGTGGTTGGGGGGCCAAAAAGGGACGGGATACCTCTTGCAGTGCACCCCAGGCGCCAGGTCGCTATTTCTAGTCGCCAATGCGACCTGGCGCCCGGGGTTTGTCGAGCCCTGTATATATATCACTGCGATTCTGCCCACGATCCCAAATTATTGCAAATTTCGGGATGCTCGTGCCATTCCTGTGACTTACAATGGTACCCCAAACGATTGTCGCCTGACAAATTGCAGTAAAATCACGCAAACAGAATCGCGAGACTGTGTGGACCCCTTAAGATCTTATGGCTTTGGGGTCTAAAAAGCTTTCGGCAAGTGGATAAACTTGGGTGCCTTCAGGATGTTCTCTGTGCTGTGTCCTCTCCTCCACTGAAAGCCCAATGGCTCCTACTCCTAAGCTGCTTCTCCCATTTCAAGGAGCTGATAGTTCCTCAAGTCACAGCAAGACTGCTGCTGTGAGATTGGAAGCCCTGTCTGGGAGTAGGAACAATAAAGTCTTAAGGGGTCCACACAATCTGGTAAGTGGACACACATGTGGGGAAAAGGGCACGTGTGGATTTCACTCATCTGTTTAAGTTCACGTGGGAACACTTTTTATATTATTCATTTATATTTATTCAATTATATATTATTATTTATATTATTATACACAGCTTTTGCACAAGGAATTTCACAGTGGACATTTGTTTTTTTGGAATTTTTGGAACTTTATTTGGACACTGATAATTATATATTTTCAATTTTGGACACTTTATTTACTAATTTATATTCAAATCACTTAATAATCATTGGTTTATTAGAGAATCTGTTTATATCACTAGAGATCCACACTGTTTTCAGCGCTTTGTTTTTTTTTTTTTATGTATGTACCGTATTTAATATTTTTCACCTGGTGATGACAGCAGCTGCAGTAGTTAGAAAATGTATATTAAATTATTCACATATGCGCAGGGTGGACTTTTTGGGGCTTTTTTTGTCAGAATCGCGAGACACCTATCACCCAAAAAAAGTACAAGAACTACTTTTGGGCGACAGGCGTCCTGCGATTCTGTTTGCGTGATTTTACGGCGATTAGTTCTTTTAGCCACGTTTGGGGTGCCATTGCAAGTCACGGGAATCGCACGGGCGTCCCGCGATTTGCAAAGATTCAGGATCGCAGCAGAATCGTGGCGATTCCATCTGCGATCCGAGACGCCAATATGTGAATGAAGCGGAACTGAAAAATTAAAATAAAAGTGAAAATAAAAATAAAATTATGCACATGTGTGCACCTATATATAAAATGTCTCTTAATACTCCATCTGGATAGGAATACAAGACAAAAAGTCAGTTGGAAATGTCTATGGCAGTGTTTCTCAACCTTTTTTCAGTCAAGGCACCCTTTAAAATTATGGTCAGTCTCGAGGCACCCAATTCTAAAATGTAAAAAACGATTCTTTTAGTTTTACATTATGAGGCAGCATTGATATACGTAGGACACCAAACATTAGAGGTGATTTATTCTTCCAAAGCAAATACACTTTTGCACACTAGTACAGACTAGTTTTCCAGTGTTTCACCTCTCCCTCAGTTTCTCTCCATCACTCAGCTAATGTGACCCTAGTGTTGATGGAGAAGGGTAGGGGAGGGTCAAACAAGGATGCTGTGCAGGCAATCAACACCCTTCTTGTCAACACTGATGATATCATTTGTTGTTAGGATGTCAGTGGCTGGAAGGTTGAAATGATGCACAATAAAAACCTTTGGTTTTGTGTAACTAAAAGGCAGGCTTGATTCATTTGCTGACTAGTATACAATTTTAGGCAATTTTTAGGCATTTTGCTAAGGCACCCCTGAAAAAACCTCAAGGTACAACAGGGTGCCTGGACACCCTGGTTGAAAAAGTCTGGTCTATGGTATCCTTTGGAAACAGGCAGCCTTCTAAGGGGTCAGGGAACCCACACTGGAATAGAAGAGGGGAAGGAAAAAAGGCGCCAAGCAACCAATGGTATAAAACAGTTTATTAGGTGTACATAAAAAACATACTGACAGGTTCAAATAACAGGATTTATACAGGAAGACAGTCTGTATGTGGATGGGCTGTGTGGAGGATGCCGCACGGGATCGTGAAGTAGGCCTTGCCGCAGCGGCGGCTCCGTGGAGACGAAAGGGAAGGGAGAACGCTTGAACCACCAGATGCACGGAGCCTGTTCAAGACCTGGAATGGAACTCATGGAGCCCATGCAGGATCCTCCACAGCACATCCAGGCACAGACTCGTCTTCCTGTATAAATCCTGTGAGTTAAACCTGTCCGTATGTTTTTTATGTACACCTAATAATTTGTTTTACACTATTGGTTATTTGGCGCCTTTTCTCCTTCCCCTCGTAGTGTTGCATTCGTAGTGTGAACAAGTTCCTGCTGCATGATATTTGCTCCAACAACATCTCCTAGGTGTGCTTCAGTTTTAAAATATAATGCAACATATTTAATGAGCTTGACAACACTTGAAAACATTCCTCCAAAACATATTTGCAGTTTTGCACACATATTAGTGGCAATTCTTTGACTCTCTAAGATGCTATTTTTATACCCAATCATAGTACTGACCTATTACCAATTAACCTAATTAGTTGCAAAATGTTCTTCAGGCTCTTCCTTATTAGTACTACTCGTTTTGCCAGGATTTTGCTGATCTGTCCCAACTTTTTTTTAACCTGTTTTTGTCATCAATTTCAAAAATTACCTTTTCTCTATCGTTCATTGACAGACTCAGCTTCATATCTTCTTAGCCATTGGGTTATGCTCCTCATATCAGGAATAGAACACTAGGCAGGAAAATGCTTTCACCATGCTTATGGGGCTATCCCTGCAGGCATAACCCCACACACTCTGCTGCAGCCCTCAGTTTCGTTGCAAGCAGTGTTTAGAAGACAAAAAACCCCATTCACTCAAATGTAGAGGGGCAGGTGCTGTGTCTGTCAATGAACTTCAGAGAAAAGGATTTTACGGTAAGTACAATAATCTGGTTTCCGCTATCGTTCATTAAAAGACGCAGCTTCATATCTTCTTAGCCATTGGGACGTCCCAAAGCAGTATTATCATGAGAGGTGGGGAAAAACAATGCAAAGAAGAACATAAATCCCCAAAGGCTAAACATAGCCAACCAGGTAGCAAGGAGCTCAACCAGGAACAACTGGAGCTCACCTAGAAAAAACATACACCCTCAAAGAGAAAAAAAAATATCTTTTAAACAGCAGTCTGCAAAACCTTGCGGCCAAAAGAGGCATCCGAAGATGCCAACACATCTACCCTGTAGAATTTTGTAAACATGTGCACTGATGACCAAGTTGCCGCCTTGCAAACTTGCATCAATGACGCCTGATGGCGAAAAGCCCAAGAGGCACTCAGCGCTCTAGTAGAATGCGATTTCACCGGGAAAGGAGGAACCTGACCCTTCGGTGAATAAGCCTGTACCACCGTCTGCCTTATCAATCTGAATATGGTCGCAGCAGACGCAGCCAATCCTTTTCAAGGTCCCTCGATAAGGACAAAAAAAAAAAAAAGAGTCTGATTTTGTGAAAGATTCAGTAGCTGGCAGGTAAACCTTAATTGCCCGAGCCACATCCAGAGAATGTAAAGCAATTTCTTTGAGATGTTTGGACTTAGGACAGAGTGAAGGCAGCAAAATGTCTTCATTCAAATGGTAATTAAAAAACACCTTAGGAAGAAACGACTGATTAAGTCGAAGTACTACTTTATCTCTGTGGACCACCAGATAAGGGGCAAGACAACGCTGCCAGTTCAGACACCCTGGGGGCAGAAGTGATAGCCACCAAAAAGGCAACCTTCTGATATAATGTAAGTAGGGGAATCTCCCTAATGTTTTCAAACTGAGGTTTCTGAAGAACCAATAACACCAAATATTCAGATCCCACAGAGGTAACTGGGATCGTCTCGGAGGCGCCTTAAGACGCACCCCTGAATAAAAAAGTGCGAATCAGGGCATGCTTAGCTAAAGGACGTTGGAAAAACACAGCCAAAGCCGACACTTAGCCTTTGATAGTGCCCAAAGCCAAATGCTACTCAATCCCTTTTTGAAGAAAAGTCATAACTCTAGCTACCGAAAACAAGCGAGGGTGCACTTTCAGAGATTCACACCATGAAATGTACGATTTCCATGTACGATGATAGATCTTCCTGGAAAAAGACTTTCTGGCCTTCAACAATGTAGGAATCACAGAGTCAGAAAGACCTCTATCCTTCAATACCTGGCTTTCAACAGCCACCCGTTAAACCCAGCGACTGTGAAGTAGGATGGAAGATCGGCCCTTGAGACAGCAGATCTTCCCTGAAAGGAAACCTCCAAGGAGCATTGGCAACCAACCTTACCAGGTCAGTGTTCCCAAGACCGACGAGGCCAGTCTAGGGCCACTAGAATGATGGGAATCCCTTCCACCGCTATTCTGCACAGCAGCTTCAGCAGGAGTTTCAGCAGAGGGAACACATAGATCAGCCAATACTGCCCCCAAAGAGCCACCAGTGCATCTGTGGCGTCAGCCAGAGGATCCCTTGACCTGGCCACAAACCTCTGAATCTTCTTGTTGAGCCAAGAAGCAAACAGGTCAACATCGGGTGTCCCCAACCCAGACACACAGGAGGTGAAACACATCCGGGTGCAGGGCCCACTCACCCTGATCCAACACCTGACGACTCAGGTAATCTGCCTGCCAGTTCTCCACCCCTGGGATGTGCACAGCAGAAAGAACTTGAACAAATTTCTCCGCCCAATCCAGAATCTTGGCCACCTCCCTGGCCGCCAAAAGACTCTTGATGCCCCCTTGATGATTGATATACGCCACAGCCGTGGCATTGTCGAATTGAATCCGGACTGGGCAACCTTGCAGACGAGCCATCCAATGACTCAGGCAAAGCTTTATCGCCCTGAGCTCCAAGATATGTATCGGCAGCTTGGACTCTTCCACCGCCAAGGACCCCTGAGCGCAGAGTTTCCCCAGCACTTCTCCCCAGCCCGATAGGCTGACATCCGTGGTAACTACCGTCCAATACAATGGCAGGAAGGACTTGCCTTGGGGATGTACTGACGAGTGAAGCCACCACAGAAGAGCAGACTTTGTGTTATGACTCAACCAAATCAAAGTATCCAAGGATATTGGATCCTTGTACCATTTTACGAGCATCTCCTTTTGTAAGGGTCTCGTGTGGAACTGAGCAAATGGAACTGCCTCGACAGTTGATGCCATCAGACCCAAGGTCTGCATGCAAGTCCGCAGAGAGGACAGATTGTTTGCTAAACAACCGGATCGCCCCCTGCAATTTTTGTAACTTGTCCAGGGAAAGAAAGACCCTTGCCAAAGCGGAGTCCAGAGTCAGGCCCAGATAATCCACTCTCATTGAAGGTATTAGGGCAGATTTTTTAAAATTGATGTTCCAATCGAACTCTTGTAGTGTTTGGACAGTGACAATCAAATCGCCCAACAGGGCTGATTGAGAGTCCGCCCTCAAAAGGAGATCAACCAGGTACCCCAGTACGGAAATCCTCGTTGGCACAGTAATGCCAACACTGGAGCCAGCACTTTGGTGAAGACCCTGGGGGTGGAAGTGAGACCAAAGGGTAATGCCCCAAATTGAGAATGTTTCTCTTCTATAGCGAAGCGGAGAAAACACTGCTGTCCAGCGTAGATAGGGATGTGTAGATATTAGTGATCGACCGATATCGGTTTTTCGTTGCCGTTACCGATATTTTGGCCATTGCATATCGGTATCGGCCGATATTTTCGTACATTTAAAAAAAAATTTTCTTTTTTTTTTACTTGACCGGTGCTATTGAGAAGGTATCTGGGGGTCTAAAATATCCCAAACCCCTCCTCCTCAAACCCCTCCTCTGCACTTAACCACTTAAGCCCCGGAAGATTTTACCCCCTTCCTGACCAGGGCCTTTTTTGCGATTCGGCACTGCGTGACTTTAACGGACAATTGCGCGGTCGTGCGACGCTGTACGTAAAGGAATTTGAAGTCCTTTTTTTCCCACAAACAGAGCTTTCTTTTGGTGGTATTTGATCACCTGTGCGATTTTTACTTTTTGCGCTATAAACAAAAAAAGAGCGACAATTTTGCAAAAATAATATTTTTCACATTTTTTTATATGAAATTCCCCCCCAAAAAATGTAAAAATCCAAATTTTTGGCCAATTTGTTTTCTGCTACATATGTTTGGTAAAGAAAAAAAAAAAAAATCGCAAAAAGCGTATTTTGAATGGTTTGCGCAAAAGTTATCGCGTTTACTAACAAAGGGAAAGATTTCTGTCATTTTTGGTGTTTTTTTTTTTAACGCGTAATGGCGGCGATCTGCGATTTTTTTTGCGGGACTGCGACATTGCGGCGGACAGATCGGACCCTTGACATTTTTTACACTTTTGGGGTTACCAGTGACATTACTTCAGTAATCAGTACTATACATATGCACTGTTACTGCAAAATGACACTGGCAGGGAAGGGGTTAACTTTATTGGGGAAGGAGGGGTTAAGTGTGTCCCTAGGGGTGTGCTTCTTACTGTGATTGGGCATGGCTACTGGTGTAGGAACAGTGATCAACGGTCCTACATAGTAGAACCGTATGATCACCATTCCTACACAGGGGAGAATGACAGGCGGCTTGTTTACATCAGCCGCCTGCCTTTCTCCCTTCACGGAGGACGATCACGAGTGACCGGCGGACATCGGGTCCGCCGGTCACACGCACGGACTTCCCAGGGAATGAGCCGTGGCGGGTGCGTGCCTCAGCGGGCACGCGCTCACCCGCTATTGGCTCACAAGCAAGTGACAGGCTAGTGACGTATATATACGTCACTTTGCCTGGCCGGGGCTGACCGCCGCAGTATATGTACTTGCGGTGGTCGGCAACTGGTTAAAAGCATTCAAAGTGCCAAGTTTGGCTGTTTTGAATGCTGTCATTTTTTTGAATCTGGCGTCATGACATCACTTCCAGATTTTTACATGGAGACCCGATCAGAGCCGAATGCGGCTTTGATTAGGGCTTCGGCGGCCGTGCAGGCTAGTTGCCCGGGTCTCCCGGTGGGACAGGAGACCCGTGGCGAGCCGCGGAAGGTCCATGTAATGACAGCCGAGCGGCTTCTCAGCCGCATCAGTTGTCATTACAAGACAGCCGACCGTCGGCTATGGACACCAGTACTGGGGTGATGCCTCTTGCTTCAGGCATCACTCTGGTACAAGCACTTTCCGAAATATCGGCAATATCGGTCACCTTGGTGGCCGATTCCAATATATCGGGGAAAGTGCATATCGGCCCTCGATATATCGGCTTTGCTGATAATCGGTCGATCACTAGTAGATCTGCTTCCCTGATATCTATGGAGGCCAAACAGTCTCCTTGGTGTAGGGATGCCAATACAGTGCGATTGGACTCCATTTGAAACCTCTGTACCCGCACAAAGTGGTTCAGAGCCTTGAGGTCCAGGACGCACTTTGCCTTCCTTCCTGGGCACAGTAAACAGGTTTGAATAAAACCCTTGAAAACTTTTCCGAGAGGTATCTGGCACAATCACCCTTTGCGACAGCAGATCTTGTACCGCCTCTCAGAGATCCCTTAAACGGTCTGGAGATAGGCACAGATTGGACGGGAAGAACATGTCCGACGGTCGAGACCGGAATTCGATCTTGTACCCCGATTGGATCAGTTTGTGAACCCATTTGTCCTGAAACAAGGAAGTCCATGGTTCCAAGTTCCAGAAAGAAGCGAAGACGTCGCCCCACCCCAGAATCGGGTGAGGGCACCCCTTCATGCAGACAAGGATTTGTCTGCAGTTCCGGATTGGCCTGTCTTCGGTTTGCCTGACCACGTCTTCTGGGAAGTCCCAGAAGACCTGAATGGCCTTCCTTTTTCTTGCGACCCGGAGGTATGAAAAAAACCGCCTATGAGCAGCAAAAGAAGGCCCCCGTCTAGCACGTGTGCCTTGCTCTTAGAGGTTTGAGGGAGAAGAGTACTCTCCCCACCCGTAAGGCCATGGATCAACTCAGCCAGGGAGGATCCAAACAACCTCTCCCCTGTAAAGGGAAGGTAATAAAGAGCATTTTTGGAAGCCTGGTCTGCAGACCAGCTTCTTAGCCACATCCTTCGTCTAACAGCAATCCCCACCGCGGACACTCTGGCTACCAGTGGAGCCGCATCTAGCGACGCATTGCATATATACAGAAGGGCTTGAGTCATTTGATCCAAGAACTCAATCAACACCGGGGAGAGCTGTTCCATTTCCAAGACACCTTTTAGCAACTTTACCCATTCAGTGACGGTCTGTGACACCAGGGTGGTCACAAAAAATTATTTCAATATGGAGCCCGCTATCACATGTAAATGGCGGGACAGAGACTCAATCCATCTATCAACAGAGTCTGTAAAAGCTGGGATTCTTCCACCGGGACCACAGTAGACTTATTCAGTCTGGAAACTGGATGATCCACCTTTGGTGGCACGGTCCACCGTGTGGAAACCTTATCATCCGCGAAGGGATAACAGCGTTAAAACACTTGGGCACCACTAACATGTGCTTAATGCGCCCCCACTGTTCATTGACAATATTGTCAAAAAGTTCCCGACAGGGGAACACTTTGCCCAATTTCTGTGATTTGGGGGTGCCAAAAGACACCTGGGTTACTGACACTGTAGACTCATCCGCCATTTTTAAAGTTTCTCGCACTGAAACTATAAGTGCTTCCACCAAAGGGCTTTCCAGCACAGCGGCTGACAAGGACAGGTCCTCTTCACCATCAGAATGCGATGACACAGCGCCACCAGGGTGGGGTGCTTCTGCGGTGCCACATCTGCCTCTGAATCTGAATCTGAAGATACAACAGAGGGGGGGTGAAGGCAAAAGGCGCTTATGGCTAGTATTACTTTTTAACACTAAATCAACACTAAATCCACTTTTGACACTGGGCTTTCCAAAACTGCTATAAGAGCTGACAAGGGCTGCGACCCAGAAGGTTCTGCAGTCGCACTGAGGGGGTCAGTAGGTGAAATTTTGTCCTGGGACTCCATGCGCACTAAATTTAAAAAATGTAACTTTTAAAAGGTTGCAAAAACGCGATCGCACCGCTGCTACAGAGGTACTGCAAGTCCCAGCCTATTAGCAGTGTGTGTGAGAAAACACACAAGAGATCCCAAAAATTTTTACCAAACCGATCAGGAGGCTTGCAGGAACGATCTGTACAGCAGAGAGAAACGATCTGACAAAGGAAGTGAAAGCACCTGGGTCATGCCCCATGCATTCCTATGGGGAAGATTTAGAAAATAGCTGCCCATACATTACAATGAGGATTTCTGACATTAATGTAGGGCAAGTATACAGCAAAATGGCGGCCCCCATGGCACGCCATGCGGTGTCCTGGACCCCAGGGGGGTCACCGACAAAGGCATTGGATGGTCCACAGGAGGGGACCCCACCAGAAAAAACATCCCCCCCCCCCGCAGAACTGCCTCAGCGGTCACAATATATCCCCCCTTCAAAGGCAGGAACCTGCAGTGTGAGGGGGGGGGGGACAGCTGAAGGGGGGGCCTGGTATGTCCGAGAGGCCAGGGGAACTGAGGGATACCCGAGGGTCCGACCACTCCATGGAAGGGGCCCACGTTCAACCCCGAAACCACCAGAGAAATGGGGGGACACTCATGCACCATACCACGGATCAGATGAGCACCACTCCGAGCAGACTACCTCCCCCCCGGGATGGGGGCGCTGCAAGCCAAGGGGTACGACTCAGGACATTCCAGGTTGTTCGCGCCCAGCGAGACAGTCCACTTGCGGGCTCGTCCCCATCCATAGGGGCTCTGTCGTGGCGCAGCCTAGTTCTGGACTATAACCTGCTCACGCCCGTTGGCCAGGCTGGGAGACCTTAAGGATCTAGAACATCCAGTCTGAAACCCAGACGGCTGTTGCTTGTAGTTCCCCAGGAACTCTACTTAAAGAATAAAAGTACAAAAAGAAAAGGTTCCCAGAAAATGACAGCTAAGACTGAAGTCCCAGCAGGGAACTAGGTCCTACTCCTAAACTAGGCAGAAACCAAGTGAGGGCTGTATTGTGTGTAGTTATGCCTACACTGCAAGGACAGCCCCATAGGCGTGTTGAAAGCTTTTTCCTGCCTAGTGTCCTATTCCTGATGGGAGGAGCATAACCCAATGGCTAAGAAGATATGAAGCTGTGTCTGTCAATGAACGATAGAGAAAAAGTAATTTTGAAATTGATGACAGAAACAGGTTGAAAAAAAGTTGGGACAGAGCAGCAAAAAGCTGGCAAAAAAAGTAATACTAAAAAGGAAGAGCCTGAAGAACATGTTGCAAATAATTAGGTTAATTGGTAATAGGTCAGTAACATGACTGGGTATACAAATAGCATCTAAGAGAGTCAAAACCTCTCAGAAGTAAATATGGGCAAAGGTTCACCAATGTGTGAAAAGCTGCTTCTAAAAAATGTCAAACAATTTCAGAATAATATTCCTCAATTTAAATCATCTGCAGTACGTATCATCCAAAGATTCTGAGAATCTGGAGAAATCTCTGTGCGCAAGAGACAAGGCCTCAACCCAGCACTGGATGCCTGTGATCTATTCTCTAATGGACATCACTGCATGGGCTCAGCAATACTTCCAAAAATCACTGCCTGTAAACACAGTTTTCTGTGCCATCCAAAAATGCAAGGTAAAGTTCTATCATGAAAAGAAGAAGCAATATCTGAATATGATCCACAAGTGCCGCAGTCCTCTCTAGGCCAAAGCTCATTTAACCACTTTACCACTAGAGGATTTTGCTGTCTTACGTCTGGGCCACTTTTTGCGATTCGGCGCTGTGCGACTTTAATTGACAATTGCGCGGTCGTGCGACGCCATACCCAAACAAAATTTACGTCTTTTTTTTCCCACAAACAGAGCTTTCTTTTGGTGGTATTTGATCACCTGTGCGATTTTTACTTTTTGCGCTATAAACAAAAAAAGAGCGTAAATTTTGAAAAAACAACAATATTTTTCACATTTTTTTATATGAAATTCCCCCCAAAAAAATGTAAAAATCAAAATTTTTTTAAATTTTTGGCCAATTTGTTTTCTGCTACCTATGTTTGGTAAAAAAATTCACAATAAGCGTATTTTGATTGCTTTGCGCAAAAGTTATTGCGTTTACTAACTAAGGGAAAGATTTCTGTCATTTTTGGTGTTTTTTTTTTTTAACGAGTAATGGCGGCGATCTGCGATTTTTTTGTGGGACTGCGACATTGCGGCGGACAGATCGGACCCTTGACTGACATTTTTGACACTTTTGGGGTTACCAGTGACATTACTGCAGTAATCAGTGCTATATATATGCACTGTTACTGTAAAAATGACACTGGCAGGGAAGGGGTTAATTTTATTGGAGAGGGAGGGGTTAATGTATGCCTGGTGCTTACTGACGTGTGTGGGGGGAGGTGACTGAGTGACACAAGGACAGATCCAGGGTTCAGCTATGCTGAACCCTGCAATCTGACCCTGCCTCTCACTTAGGAGATCCGCCCGCTTGGGTTTACACAAGCGGGCGGATCTCCACACTAGATCCCCGACGATCGGGGAAGAGCAGCGGCGATCGCCGCTGCTCCTCCCCTGGCCCGACTCCCGCTGTGACTGAATACAGCGGGAGCGAGCCTCTGGCGGCGCGCGCGAGCCTCTGGCGGCGCGCGCGCGCCGCCGAGAAAGGGGAGTGTCTGATGACGTAGATCTATGTCGTCAGACGATAACGAGCCACTTTGCCGCAGTGCTATTACCGTACGCAGACGGCAAGTGGTTAAAATGGTCTGTTGCAAAGAGGAAAACTGTTCTGTGGTCGGGCAAATCAAAATTCAACATTCTTTAAGGCAACCATGGGCACCGTGTCCTCTGGGCTAAAGAGGAGAGGGACCTTCCGACTTGTTATTAGAGATAAGTTGAAAAGTCTGCATCACTCTGTTGATATGAGGGTGCATAAGTGCACATGGAATGGGCAGCTTGCACATGTGCAAAGGCACCATCAAAGCTGAAAGACATATTCAGATCCTAGAACAGCATATGCACTTATCCAGACAACGTCTTTTTCAGAAAGGCCTTGCATATTTCAGCAGGGCAATGCTAAACCCCATAATGCATCTATGCCAACAGCCTGGCCTCATAGTAGAAAGGTCTGGGTGCTTAACTGGCCTGCCTCCAGTCCAGATCTTTCACCAAACGAAAATTTTTGGCACATCTTGAAATAAAAAATACGACAAAGAAGACCCAGAACAGTTTAACAGTTAGAATCAGGCAAGAATGGGACAACATTCCGCTCCCAAAGCGCCAGCAACTGGTCTCCTCAGTTCCCAGACATTTACAGAGTGTTGTTAAAAAAAAAAGGGGGGGGGATGTTGCACCCTGGAAAACATGGCCCAGTCCCAACTTTTTGAGACGTGTTGCTGATATCAATTTAAAAATTACCAATTGTTTTCCTAAAATGGTACATTTTTTCTGTTTAAACATTTGATATCTTTTCTATTTTGAATAACATAAGTATTTATGGTATTTCCTAATTGTTGAATTTTGTTTTTATGTAGATTTGGGCCTGATTTTCTAAAACTGGAGAGTGTACAATATGGTGCAGCTCTGCACAGAATCCAATCAGTTTCCAAGGTTTTTTTTGCCAAAGATTAATTGAACAAGCTGAAGTTGAAGAAACTGATTGGCTACCATGCACAGCTGCACCAGATTTTGCACTATCCAGTTTTAGTAACTCAACCTCAGTGTCCCAACTTTTTTTGGGACATGGGGTTGTAATTATTGTATAAATTAGAGGTGTAAACCCATTTTGGGAAAAAGGTTGAGAAATAAAACCTGACATAAACATCTGATTAAAGTACTCAGCTCTGTAACTGTCAGGAAATTCAGAAACACAGAATGCAACAGTGTTTGTAGTTCAATGGTACAGTAAAAACCAGCGCAAGAGCATGTCACTCAGAATTCAAGAGCAGTTTCAGCAAAAGTTTAATCTTAATGAGTGCTGCGGGGAAAGCAGTCTGTACTTATCTCATACCTGGTGATTAAGTTAATTTATACTTAATGAAAACAGATATTTCTAATTCTGCGACAAGTCCAACATCTGTCTGCGGTGATGTTTCACGGAGCCTTAAGCCTTCGAAGATGGATGGATCGGAAGTGAGCCACCGCCAGGATGTGTTCACAGAGAGTCAGTACCATTTTTCTCCTTGCTGCGTGCATTTTACTCCAGACAAATCCCAGCTATGTTATTTATACGTCCCCTGCAAAAATGTTCTTTTCTCCAGCATTCTTTAAATTATTGCGAGCGTCTGCAATCCCCGTTAGGTACAATCAAGCATCAGACGTGTCAGAAAAACACAGCCGCTCTGTGCCATGCAGGAACTGGTTGCTCAACAGAGTTTGGAAGGAGAGCAGCTCACTTTGAGTATACAAGGCAAGTGAGAAATCCTTCTAGCTATGTTATTATAGCTTAACCACGTCATAACCAGACCAATTCTGAATTTTCTCTCATGTAAAAATATACATTTTTTTGCTAGAAAATTACATAGAACCCCCAAACATTACATTTTTTTTTTTTAAGCATAGGCTCTGGAGAACAAAATGGTGGGTGTTGCAATTTTTTATATCAAACAATATTTGTGCAAGGGTTTACCAAACATTTTAAAGGAAAAAATACAGTTTAAAGAATTGTGTTAAACACAAACACAATACAATACTCAACTTTTTGGCAAAATATAAAAGATGATGTTACACCTAATAAATAGATATCAAAAATGTCATGCTCTTAAATTGCATATGTCTCTGGCATGGCAACAAACTACAGTATATTAAGTTATCCATAGGCAATGCTTTAAAAGTCTTTGTGGGTTAGCAGTTTAGCGTTGCAAAGGTGGTCTGTGCTAGAATTATTGCTCTCATGCTGACATTCACAGCAATACCTCACATATGTGGTGCGATTGCTGTTAAGGTATGTGTGCTGGACCTACATGCACATGAGAATAGGGGGACGGAGCGCTTTAAAAACTTAACATTTTTTTTACTGTACCTCTTGGATCAACTTTATTGCCATCACAAGGGATGGACAACATCCCTTGTGATAGCATGGGTCGTGACAGGTCCTTTTCGGAGAAATCTAGATGTGTGCTCTATTCAGGTAGGTTTACTTTCAGTATCATTAGCATACATGCTGGTGATGCTTGAACATTTTTCTTCCTGCATCACACACGTATAAAACCTGATGAAACGCAAAACACTGCCTAAGGGCCGCTTCCCGCCAAAGAAATGCAGTTTGGATGTGTTTCTGCATGCGTTTTTGATGCGTTCTGGTGCATTTTTCCCCTTTTTTTTCTTCATCTTAAATGGGAACGTGTGTTGCAGTCCATTTATGGTGCACTCTGGTGTGTTTTTGGTGCATTTTGCTGCGTTCCAGTACAGTTCAATGCAGAAAAAATGCAGCATGTTCTACTTTTTGTTTCTGGAACTGGAACGCACTGGAACTAACTGCACTAGTGTGAACTATGCCACTGGCAGAAAAAAATGCACTGGACTGCATGTGGTGTTAACTGGCTCTCAATAATCTAACTCTATGATACAACCAGGGTGTCCTGTGTGCACCTTTCAATTAACTAGTGAACTGGGCCATCTTGATGCAGCAGAAGGGTCCTTTCACACGGGGCGGACCGTTTTTTGATCCGCTACCAACATTTTTTGGTCCGTATGTCCGTTTATCATCCCATCCATTTGCGGATGATAAAACAGAGATAATGTATGTCATTGGGATTGCAGATGTCAGCGGATGCGTTCATTCCGTTTTTTTAACGGAAGAAAAAAACGGAATTTTTGTAAAATCTTACCTGTAAAATTCCTTTCTCTGAGTCCTCCGACAGTCGCCGCCTCTTCATATTCGTCACTAATGGGGTTATTGACCTTTGCTCCGTAGGAGTAGCTAGGCAACAGAATATATTAATATCAAAGCTTTTAGCATATCCCACCCCCAGGGGGTGGTCCCCTCAGTCAATACCTCCCCGCTTCCTGCATACCAACTCAGTTTCAGTAGAATAGCAGTAGAGTATATAAACAAACCCCAAAAGAGGGGCGGGGGCGGCGACTGTCGGAGGACTCAGAGAAAGGAATTTTACAGGTAAGATTTTACAAAAATTCAGTTTTCTCTTACGTCCTCCGACAGTCGCCGCCTCTTCATATTCGTCACTAATGGGGACATCACAAAGCAGTGTAGACATGAGGGGTGGGAAAAAAGCAGCCCCGCCTAAAGCAACGCAATACCCACATCAGAGAAAGGAACCTTACCAAAGTAAGAGAACCAACTGGGCAACAGGAAAAAAACTTGCTCAACAGGAGCAACAACCCAGGAAAGAACAAGTAACCTAGGGGTAAAAATACCCCAACAGCCAAGGACCCAAAACAAGGGACCCTAAGGCACTGCCGCACTAAGAACTTTACGGCCAAAGGAAGCATCTGCCGATGCCTGAACATCCACTTTGTAAAATTTGGAGAAGGTGTGAACGGACGACCAAGTCGCCGCCTTACACACCTGGGCCACAGAAGCCCGATGATGACAGGCCCAAGACGTACTCAGAGATCTGGTAGAGTGCGCCTTCACAGGCACAGGAGGAACCTTCCCCCTCAAAGCATAGGCCTGCTCAATGGTCTGTCTGATCCATTTGGCGATGGTAGAAGCCGACGCCGCCATGCCCTTCCGAGGTCCCTCAGGAAGGACAAAGAGAGAATCCGACTTGCGAAAGGAGTTAGTCGATGACAGGTAAACCCTGATCGCCCTAACAACATCCAAGGAATGTAAAGCCACCTCCTTCGGATGCTTAGGCTTCACGTAAAGCGAAGGCAAGACAATGTCCTCATTGAGGTGAAATCCAGAAATTCTCTTCGGAAGAAAAGATGGGTTAGGTCGCAAGACCACCTTATCCAAGTGAATCACCAAATACGGAGACTTACAGGACAAGGCCGCCAGCTCCGACACCCTGCGAGCCAAAGTAATCGCTACTAAGAAGGCAACCTTCTTGGACAACAAAGACAACGAGATCTCCCTGATATTTTCAAAAGGAGCATGTTGCAACATGGACAGAACAAGGTTCAAATCCCATGGAGGCAAAGGCTCCCTCCTAGGAGGGACCAAATGTCGCACCCCTTGAACAAAGGTGCTAACCAAAGAGTTAGACGCCACAGGACGTTGAAAAAGAACGGCCAGCGCAGAAATCTGACCCTTAATCGTGGCCAACGCCAAACGCTGGTCCACGCCCGCTTGAAGGAAAGCCAACACTCTCGAGACCGAGTATGAGCGAGGGGAATACCTCCTGGACTCACACCAGGCAAAATACGCCTTCCAAGTACAGTAGTAAATCTTCCCTGAAGAGGCCTTCCTGGCCTTGATCAAAGTGGGAATGACCTCAGGGGAGAGACCCCTATCCTTCAGGACCTGGCTTTCAACAGCCAGGCCGTTAAAGCCAGCGACTGTAAAGCAGGATGGAATATCGGTCCTTGAGACAGAAGGTCTATTTGAAGAGGCAGACGCCACGGAGCGTCGACCGCCAGATTCACGAGGTCTGCGTACCAAGACCGGCGAGGCCAGTCCGGTGCCACCAGAATCACCGTTTTCGGTTCCGAGGCCAACCTGCGAAGGAACCTGGACAGCAGCTGAATCGGTGGAAAGGCATACATCAGGCGATACTGATGCCAGGATGTCACTAACGCGTCCGAGGCGTCTGCCCGAGGATCGCGCGTCCTTGCCACAAACCTTTCCACCTTGTGATTTAGACGAGACGCGAACAGGTCCACATCCGGGGACCCCCACTTCGCGCACAACATCTGGAAGACATCCGGGTGAAGGGACCATTCCCCCTGGTCCAGGGTCTGGCGGCTCAGATAATCCGCCTGCCAGTTTTCCACCCCCGGAATGTGAACTGCAGAGATCGCCGGGACGTGCGTCTCGGGCCAAGACAGAATGTCGGCTACTTCCCGAGCCGCCCGGGCACTCCTGGTGCCCCCTTGGTGGTTGATGTAGGCCACCGCTGTGGCATTGTCCGTCTGCACCCGAACTGGACGGCCCTGAAGCCTGTCCGTCCAACGCAGAAGACAGAGAGTTATCGCTCGCAATTCCAGAATGTTGATCGGAAGGGAGGATTCCTCCTCCGACCAAGTTCCCTGGGCGGACAGAACACCCAGAACACCACCTCAGCCCGACAGGCTGGCATCCGTGGTGATCACCATCCACGACAAAGGAAGAAAGGACTTGCCCCCCGACACCGCCGGGGACTGGAGCCACCACAAAAGACCCCCTCGGGTGAGATGGCTTAACGACAGCCGCAGATCCAGAGATTGCGGACGCCCGTCCCACTTGGCCAGGACCTCCGCCTGAAGCTCCCGCGTGTGAAACTGGGCGAAGGGGATCGCCTCGAAGGTGGAAACCATCAACCCCAGACACCTCATACACGTCCGGAGGGACGAGCACTGATTGTCCCTGAGGGACCTGACTTTGCACTGAAGCGTCCGAAGCTTGTCTTCCGGCAGGAAGACCTTCACCTGAACAGAGTCCAGAATCATCCCCAGGTAGGGAAGACGAACCGACGGACACAACGTCGATTTTGGAAAATTTATCGTCCAATCGAATTCCTGCAGAGACTGCATCGTGATGGACAGGTCGTTCACCAGGCCCTGACTGGTCGCGGACCGAATCAGGATATCGTCCAGATACCCCAGGACAGAAATGCCCTGGGCCCTCAATAAGGCCAGAACCGGCGCAAGCACCTTGGTGAAAACCCGCGGAGCCGAAGCGAGACCGAAGGGTAACGCCACGAATTGATAATGATCCTCCGCAATGGCAAATCGAAGGAACGTCTGGTGACCCTCGAAACCAGGGCAGCCACCACCGAGCGCTGGGATTCCATGCGAAACTTGCGAACCCGCACAAAGCGGTTCAGAGCTTTCAAGTCCAGAATCGGACGTACTTTGCCCTCCTTTCTGGGCACAGTGAACAGATTGGAATAGAACCCCCAAAATCTGGCCTAATGAGGCACCGGAACCACCACTCCCTGGGCCCGCAGGTCCCGCACCGCCAGGTGCAGATCCTGCAAGCGCTCCGGAGGCAGTTGAAAGTATGAGGTATCCAGATCGAACGATTTCCTGAACCCACCTGTCCCGAATGCGGTCCAGCCAGGGTTGAAGAAAACCGAGCAAACGTCCCCCCACCCCAGAAACGGGTGAGGGCGCCCCTTCAGGCCGCATTGTTATGGGCAGCGGATCCGGACTGGCCGGACTTCTGCTTACCTGTCCACGGCTTCTTCTGGGAGCCTTGGCCTTTGAAGGGCTTGCCCTTATAGTGCGACCAAAAGGCCCGAAAGGACCCCTGAGAGGGCCGAAACAAAGCATTCTTCTTACCATGAACAAACTTATTCTTGTGAGATTGGGGCAAGAGAGTGCTCTTACCCCCAGAAATACCCTTTATCAGAATATCCAAAGATTCGCCAAAAAGGCGAGATCCCGCGTAGGGCAAATTTGCCAGAGTCTTGCGAGAAGATTGGTCAACCGACCAACATTTCAACCATATCAGGCGACGGTTCAAGACCGCCACACTAGAAAGGCGCGCCGCCAAAGGGACTAAATCCAAGTCCGCATCACACAAATACATGACACCCTGATGAATCTGATCCACCATAGCCAAAGTTGTCGGCGGGGCAGAGTCAGCCACCAGAGTGCGCTTGAGCACCTGCGTCCAATCTGCAATAGCCTGGGCTGCCATAATGGAAGCAAAAATAGGCTTCAGCATAGAGCCAGCAACCGTATAGGCATGACGGGCCAGAGATTCCAATCTCCTGTCCGTCGGGTCCCGGAACACCGGGGTATCCTCAGCAGGGATCGCAGTTGATTTATTCAAAATCGCCACCGCGTGATCCACCTGAGGCGGTACACACCAACGCTCATCAGTAGCCGGTGTAAAGGGATAACGCAGCTTGTACCTACTCGGCACAGCAAAAGGCTTTTTTAAATTGCGCCATTGCTCATCAACCGCACGCTGAAATTCCGTAGAGCAGGGAAAAACCTGCGATGTTTTGCGTTTCCTTTGCGTCCCATAAGAGGACATCAAAGCAGGAGGACATGGTTCATCCTGCAAATGCAGCGTTTGCTTGATAGAAGCAACCAACTCATCCATGAGTGCAAGCTCTTCAGACGAGCCAGGGGGAGAATTATCAACCCCTTCCACCTCAGCCTCCCCGTCAGACCCCACAAGGTCCAGGGATGAGTGAGACCCTGAGAAGGGCACTCCAGCCATAGCAGCCCCATCACCCTCTGAATCAGAGGAAATAGACACCCTGGGCCGTTTAGTGGATCGATCAGCCACCAGCATCTGCACCTGAGCAGCTAAGTTTGCCACAATAGTGGCCAGATCAGCCCCCTCGGGGGAAGCAGCAGCCCCTTGGCCCCCCACCAGGGTGGGAGGAAACTTGCAATCCTGAGAATCCATGCCCCAGCAAAATAATTAATAAAGGGTACTGCCCCTTTAAGATCGCGGCGAGCGCTGCCCACCGAACCCACTGAACACACTGACCCCCACAGGGATAAGAAACTGGGCAAGGAATACAGGAAAAAAGGAGATATAAAACCTGGAGAGCTCACACAGGCTGCTGCACCGATCGCTGTCCCAGAGGAAAAGGAAGTGATGCAAGACTGACCGCCCCTATGAAGCCTCTGCAAGGCTACACAAACATGGCCGCTCGGCTGAGGACAAAACCCTGGGCAAATAGAACATGGCGCTGACATGTGGGATCGATCGCCGCTCAAAATGGCAGGGTTTGGCGCCAAAAACGCTGTGCAGTACCTCACAGGACCTGCCACCATAATTTTGCCCCAGAAAAATGGCGGATCGCCGCAGCGATAGCCGCACAGCATGTCTAAAATCTTACTGCTTCATATGACACCCAGCAGAGCGGAAGAGCCCCCCCCCCTCACAGCCCACACACAGGCAGCAAGTGCACACAGGAGCTGACAGGGAGCACAGCAGCCACACAGACATGTAGGGTCACACAGTCCCAGACTGACACCCAAAAAAGACAGGTCCCCACATAGAGACACACTTACCAGTCCGGATGGCGTGGGGAGCCTGCTCCAGCGACCAAACCGCAGTACTGAGGACAGGGAGTGTCGCAAGCATGACGCAGTGGAGTTGCGGTGCGAAACCGTAATGGCGTCCAGTGAGGTAGCCACCTCACCGATAGCATCCCTGCAGCGAACAGGGATGGGTCGTTCAATGTGCCAGGGCAAAACCTAAGCTGAACGCTCGATGGCAGGCTGGGAAGCCCCTGGCCCTGAGCCCTGGGATCCAGGGTGGCCAGACTGAGACCCAGCTCCGCACGATCATCTTCATCAGAAGAACTAACTAATGCTGAAAATAAACAGCTAAGTAAAAGAAAGAGAAAAAACTTCAAATAAAATCAAAAAAGAGAAAAGTGGCTGAGACTAAGAGCCCCAGCACAGGAACAGCCTGCGTACTCCTAAGCTAGGCATATGAAACTGAGTTGGTATGCAGGAAGCGGGGAGGTATTGACTGAGGGGACCACCGCCTGGGGGTGGGATATGCTAAAAGCTTTGATATTAATATATTCTGTTGCCTAGCTACTCCTACGGAGCAAAGGTCAATAGCCCCATTAGTGACGAATATGAAGAGGCGGCGACTGTCGGAGGACGTAAGAGAAATAGGGTTCTCTCCTGTTCCAAAAAACGAAACTGATAGGAAAGGACGCAATCCCATTGACATGCATTATGTCCGTTTTTCATCCGCAAAAAAAATGGGATGAAAAACTGACATATAGACTGCCCGTGTGAAAGGTCCCGAACAGCTCACCTTGAGGAACAAAAAAAAAAAATCAGACGTTCTGATGAAAAATCCCACTTCCACTTCTTTAACTCCAATACACAATACAAGAGGATGCCAAATTATAATAATGATCATTTCACATTTAAAGCATTTTATACTCAAAGTGTATGTAAACTCAAAATTAATGTTTCCGCCATAGTCCATCTCATTTACAGAACAAATTCTCTTTATTAATTACTGTTATTAGTGGTTACTTTTAGAATGTCCACAGCTTCCCCTATCCACCCCTCTTGTCCTGTTCCCATGTTTCTTCTATGCCCAAGGTAACATACTGTTCCGCCTTCCCCAAGCCTAGTTATGCTCCCAAAATGATCTTTAGAAAAAAAATCCAATGATGAATAGGAGCAGAACTTGTTTTTAGAGATATGGAGCACAGCAGAGTGTGCTAAATATAGAAAAAACAAGCCAGTACAATGTGACAATCACAAAGATTTTGGTCAATTATAAAAGTTAATTATCCCCTTTCTTTTATGCTAACAGCTGTATTTTTGTACAAGCCATGTAAAACCTTCAGAGATATATTTAATGGCTTATTCGCCTTTGATATATCCAGGGTGCCCTGTGCGCATCTTTCAATTAATTGGTGGACTGGGCCACGGTGACGGCTTCCATCTGGACGCAGCAGAACAGCTCACCTTGAGGAACAAAGAATCAGACTTTGTGATGAAAAATCCCACTTCCACTTATTTGACTCCAATTCACAACACAAGAAAATGCTGAATTATAATAATGCTGATTTCACATTTAACTTATTTCATACTAAATGTGTGTAATGTAAACTTTAGATTTTTTTTTGTCAGTATGCCTCAACATGTCTTCTTCTGTATTTTGGTATTTAGTTTGTGCATTTTAATAAACCTCTTGGGTTACCTGCAGTACTTGTACTTTTACTTTCAGTACTTGAGTAGCAAATTTTTTAAAAAACTACTTGCAATACTTAAGTACAAAAAATGTTGAATACTTTAGTACTTCTACTCAAGTCACTTTTTGATCGAGCACTTCCACTTCTACTCAAGTCACTTTTTGATCGAGCACTTGTACTTTTACTCAAGTATGGGTTTCGAGTACTTTATACAACTCTGACCTTTGGGTGCCTTTTTTTCTAAATGTACACTGGGGAGGAACTGTGGTACCGTACTATGAGCAGCATTGTGACTGGTCCTTCCACTAATTCTGTATAGGGATAATTCCATACAATAGTGTGGCTTGACCCTCTAGATTCTGAGGGCCAACTATCTAGTAAAAGTTTTCGGTGCTGCTTCCTAATGTACTTTAAAACATAAGGGTGTTTTGTGTACAGCTTCCAATTTTATGATACCGAGCAAGGATTTTTCACCTATTTACTGTTAATACAATTTTGTTAAGCAAATTTTTTTTTGTAAATCTGTTGCAAAGTTTCGGCCATACATGGATTGAAATTCAGCCATTTCAGCAGAGACCGGCTGAATTTTAATCTATGTATAGGCAGGCTCTTTGTACACAAGTCGATCTACTAAACACAATTAGCCCTGCCAGCTATAGCAGGCTGACAACGCTAAGCTACTGCCTTGCAGCAGCATGCCATGCCCACACCTTCACTTGTCCCTTGAGAAGGCCCAGCTAAAGCACAGGGCTGCTTAGGCAGGCTAGGATAGGAGGGGTGGTGGGGCACACTTCCGCCTGTGTGTACTAGGATCCATGCACCAGCCCTGTTCACCCCAGCCTCCTCCAGCCACTGAGTCTTGCCATGCCTGCATTGACACAGGCCCTCCCCCTCTCTGGAGCCTCCCCCAAATATCAGAGGACTCCTCTCTGAGCTGGGGACAGGTGATCCAATCAGAAGCCGGTCCCTGGGCCACATCGTCCTGAAGGATTGGTTAAGAGAGCTGTGTTAGTCTCGTACATTATGTCATCAGCGCTGCGCTCTGATAGGCTGACACACATCACCAACCTACTAAAACTTTCTCCAACATCATCCTGTGATTGGCAGACGGAGGAGATCCTCCCTGCCATCTCACTTGGGAATGGGGGGGGGGGGTAGAATTCTGTGAATGGTACATGGTGGATGACAACACGGGCTCACTTTATTTTACAATCATACCCAGTGTTTTATGTCCATTACATCATCCTCAAACCTAAATGGTTTCCCATCCTCATCCCCAGTGTTATGTGTTTAGTAAATCAATTTTATATTTTTAGTACATCATCCCCACTGCTACACATTTAGTACATCATCCATAATCTTACATGTTTAGCAAATCACCCCCCCCCCCCAATGTCATGTGTACTAAATCAATCCTAATGTTTTATGTCTAGGACAGTCTTTTTCAATCAGGGTGCCTGAGCATCCTGGGATGCCTTGAGGTTTCTTTAAGGGTACCTTAGCAAAATGCCTAAAAATGGCCCCAAAATTGTATACAAGCTGGTGGGTGGATGAAACCTGCATTTTAGTTACAAAAAGCCACGGGTTTTCATTGTACAAAAATATAACCTAGCTTCCAACCTGCCAATGACCAATGACATCTTCAGTTGAAAAGGAGGTCAGTTACCTGCAAATCATTCTTGTTTGACCCTCCCTTGCCTCTCTCCATCAGCTTTGGGGTCTCATTAGCTAAGTGGTGGAGAAAAACTGAGGGAGAAGATAAACATTGGAAAACTAGTCAGTACCAGTTTGCAAAAGTGTATTTGATTTGTAAGTATAAATCACCTCTAACGTTGGGTGTCCTACTTGTGGATGTTGCTGCATTATGTAAAACTATCAGAACAGTTTTTACATTTTTGAATGGGGTGCCTCAAGACCATAATCTTGAAGGGTACCTCGAGATTGTCCATAATTTTAAAGGGTGCCTTGACTGAAAAAAGGTTGAGAAACACTGGTCTAGTACGTCAACCCCTCCAATGTCATATGTTTAGCACATCATCCCTAATCTTTTATGTTTAGTATATCAACCCCTCCAATGTCATAGGTTTAGTACATCATCCCTGATCTTATATGTTTAGTACATTAACCCATTGCTATACATTTAGTATATCACTCCCAAGGTTATATGTTTAGTACATCATTAGGGCCAGCGGCAGCCACCTTAGGGTACCAGGATGGGGGGGCGGAGTGTGCCTTTGCTTGTGTGGACAGGGATCCATGCACTGGCCCTGGCGTTGGGCTGCCTATCTGATAGACTTTCAACTGAAGGAGCATACACAGGCATTACTAGCAACAGGCTAGCACTGCCACTTGCAAAAGGAACTGCTGGCACTTGGAGGATCCCTGGATAAAAAAACTTTGGAATGGATTCTTGAAAACATTAGTTGCATACAATAAAATATGATTTTTGTCTTTCCTGAAAAATATTTTTCCTGAAGTATATTACAGGACACAGATCCCTCCCCTCTTCTCTTACGATCTATTCCTATTTATGTTTGCTACTAAATTCACAGAATACAGGGGACAGGCGTGTAATGCACAGAATGCAGGAGACAGGAGTGTGTAATGCACAGTCTAGCAGTAAGAAAAGTACAAAATCAACACCCCCCACCCCCCACCCAACTTTACCCTTTCAGCAAAAGTCCCCACTCCCTCCCCTACTAATACAATAATTTGTAAGCTTCCCTCCCCAGCACAAATCCTCTCTCCCTCTCCTTGAACAAAACCACAAAACCCCCTCCCATCACAAATCTTGTTTCCCCTTCTCAGGACAAGCCCTTCTCCACCCCCTCCCCAAACCCCCCTTCTTCCCCATCTTAGCACTTATCCCCACACCCCTCAATTCCCCCTCCCAACATAAATCCTCCTCCCCACAATACCCTTCTCAGAATAAATCCTCTAAACCCACCCCCCCCCCAAACCCTCCCTCCCAGCACAACCCCTCCATTCCAGTATAAATCCTCCCCCACTCAATTCCCAGTCTCCAAATCCCCCCACCACAAATCCTCTTTCCCCTAATTCCCCCTTCCCAGCGCAATAAATTCCCCCAAATTTCTTCTCCCAGCAAAAAATCTCCCAACCCCAATCCCTCTTCTAACACAGATCTTCCTCCCAGTGTAAATCCTTTCTAATTGCTATCACAAATCCTCTCTCCCCCAAATCCCCTATGCCAGCACAAGTCCACTGCCCAGTTCTGTCATAAATTCTCCCACCCAAATCCCCCTTCCCCGTACAAAATCTCCCACCAAATACAAATCATCCCCCCTTCTAATATAAATCACTCAACAATATCAAAATCAAATTGCACTGCAGCTCCAAATGCAGGTTGCATATGTAATGCGTTTGCCTGCACCAGATTGTATGGTACAGTAGTACCATGTGATCTGGTTCCTGTGCGTTTTATAACTCTTGGTGCAGTCCAGGAAGATTTCAGTCTATTCAAACGAATGGGCTGAGGTTGCACTGCACCTGGATCACATGTGAATCGCACAGTGTGTTCCTGCGCAATTCTTTGTGTGAACGGGCCCTGAGCTGTAGAGCCCAGTGCCGAAAAAACTTCCACCCTCTGGCTCCACTAACCAGTATATTCTAGGGGAGGGGAGAGGGCTTGTGTTGGGGGGTGGTCAGATTTCATATCCAATCCCCTCATAACGCCACAAACTGATAATGCTCCTCTCCCACGGGAAAGCAGAGAAAGCGCTGGAGACCGACACATATTGGAATGTGAAGGTAAGCGTCCTTGATGTCGATGGAGGCAAGAAAAATCTCCCTGATGCTGGGAAGCCACCACTGTGCGAATGAACTCCATTCTGAACTTCTGCACCCGCACAAAGCAGTTCAGCGCCTTGAGGTCCGGAATAGGATGCACCTTAGCTTCCTTCCCGGGGACTGTAAACAGGTTTGAGTAAAACCACTGAAAATGCTCCGAAGTCGGAACCGGGACAATCACCTTTTAAAGTAAAAGGTCTTGCACCGCCCCAAAAAGAGCCTGTAAGCAGACCAGGGACAGTTGCACGTTAGAAGGAAGAACCTTACCGGAGGGTGAGAATGAAACTCGATCTTGTAGCCAGGCCGAACAACCTCGTGGACCCATCTGACTTGTACCAGGGGAGTCCACGGGTCCAGGAACTAGCTGGTCCACCAGCTCAGCAAAGGCAGGGGGGAGCTACTACCCCTCCAGGTCACGGTGCAAAAGCCTAGCCCATTCGGTCAGAGTCTGCGACACCAGGGCAATGGTGAATATCGGCCTTAGTGCCGAACCAGCCAGGGTGTACATGTTGTGGGCCATAGCCTCCGCATTCCTGTTAGTCATGTCCTTAAAGGCTGGTGACTCTTAAACCAGAATCATGCTTGCCTTGTTTAATCTGGAAACCAGAGGGTCCACCAGCGGTGGAACAGTCCACTTCTTAAGAAGGGACTCCTCATATGGGTATCACCTAGCAAAATCGCTTAGGGACCCCAAGGGGACGCTTTGTTCGTCCCCACTATTTAGTGACAATTCTGTCAAAATAGGAGGGGAAAGGGAACACCTTTTCCGCTCTGGATTGCTTGTGAATGACAAAAGGGAACCTGCGCCTCTGCCGCAACTTCAGCTGCATCCTCAATCTTTAAGGTTTCATGCATAGCTACAATCAGCGCGTCCACCAGCGCCTTTTCGTACCCAGTTGTGGAAGTTGAGGAATCCCCCTCACTATCTGAGGATTCAGGGCACATGGTTGCAGACCAAGCAGGGTGACCTACGTCTGCGGTGGTCGAATCAGATTAAGGATCTGATGAGACAGATGAGGCAGGGGAAGACGGGAGGGGGGGCGCATTTTGTCAGCTCGTCGCCCAAAAGCCACCTTCACCCGGAACACCAAGGACTCCAGGACCGCCGTCAGTGCATCTATGGATGGTTGAGACCCGGAGGGCCCTGCAACCTCTGAGAGGGGATCAAGTGGGGAGATGTGCTCCAAAGACTCCATGAGTCACCAGGGGGACCTCACAGAAAAGTGTAAAACACTGCTAAGGGACAATCCCCACCGGTCTGGCAGCCCAACCGGTTGCCGGCCACAGAGCACTAATCAATCCTCAGTAGAGAGGGAGGAGACTCACCACCCTGCAGCACTGGTGTATTTAGGTTTTGTGCTGCCCTAGCCTTACTAAACTTGTGCACCCCCTAATTTAAATATGACCCACTCCTTCCTGTAAATGCCACACCCCTTCCTTTTTATGACTCACCCTGTCATCTGTATATCACAGTCTATCAGTGCTCATCAGCATAGCCCCATCAGTTCCCATAAGTTCAGCCTCATTATTGCCGCCTCATTACTGCCCATCAGCGATGCCTATCAGTGCATCATATCAGTGCAGCTTTTCAGTGCCGCCTCATCAGTGGCACTTATCAGTGCAGCCCCATCAGTGGCCGTCAGTGCCACCTCATCAGTGGCCGCCAGTGCGCCTCATCAGTGGCGGTCAGTGCCGCCTCATCAGTGGCCATCATTGCAGCCTCATCAGTGGCCAACAGTGCAGCCTCATCAGTGGCCATCAGGGCTGCCTTATCAGTGCAGCCTCATTAGTGCCCATCAATGCAGCATATCAGTGCAGCCTCATTAGTGCCCATCAGTGCAGTTTATCATAACCCACTATCGCTGCATATTAATGCCCATCAGTGCAGCATATCAGCACCCATCAGTGCAGCATATCAGTCCTGCCTTATCAGTGCAGCCCCATCAGTGCAGCTTATCAGTGCCACCTCATCAGTGGCACCTCATCAGTGGGCATCAGTGCAGCCTTATCAGCGCCCATTAGTACAGCCTTATGTCACTGGATTAGTAAGATTACGCCTTTCTTTTAAGATATTTGGACTTTTGCTGCCACTGATTGTAATCACAGGATTATTTCACTTATTTGTATAATAAATAGGAAGTCCATAGTCATTATACAAATAAGTGAAATAATCAGTGGCAGTAAACATAAGTCCAAATATCTTATACGACAGGAGTAATCTTACTAGCCCAGTGACATATTGCGATAACACATATGAGGTGAGCGGGTCCAAAATATTATTGCCATCATATACCATTAAAAGGCTTAATTGTATATTATGCAATTCAATATGCTTGCTCAAGGACAAGAATCTTTAAAGAAATGAAATGATATTAAATGACATGATGTCTGCCATACCTGGGCGCGGAGGAGGGTAGGCGAAGCATTAGGCTGCAGTGCCACACTTTTTAGCATTGGTGGCCATCGGGCCAGTTGTACTAAGTGTGGTCGGCGGCCTGTGGTCTGTCCGAATGTCCTCACCTGCGGTTATCATACCGGCAGGTAGCAGTGTTTTATGGGTGTGCCAGGCTTATTTGCCTCCTGGACCCTGCCCTCTGGGCCAATTCGCACCATCGTTTTTTTGTGCGGGGTGCAGCTTTTTTGCTGCCCCCCAGCAAAGTGCTGCCCTAGGCCTGGGACTTGTTGGCCTAGGCCAAGATACAGCACTGCCCCACAGAAATCAGGCACTGCAGCTACCAGGAGAATCTGCACTGCACGAACGGTGATCAGGAACAAAAAGGATCCAGGAGTCAGCACAAGGGAATGAGGAGGGGTGCCCACCACCAAAAATCGCCACCCAGAGGGCTCCACTGTCATGGCTGCCACTATTTTCAATGGCGAACCCCCGAAAAATGCCCGCCAAACTACACAAACCTGGCCACCGTGCATTAAGCACCCAGGCTACAAGAAAATGAGGGCACCGAATAGAGGGGGGCGTGGTCGGAAGCGGTCATGGGAGTGAGAGCTCCGTGAACTCCCTAGCTTCGCGCTCTCTCCCCCGCCCGAATGAGCACCAGAGCTAAGTAGCTTAGAGACGCCCTACACGTGGAGCGCGCGGGGGGTCGACGGTGACACGGTCGGATCAGCCCGCAATCACTTGTCCGGAGAGGGAGAGCACCGTATGCAGCAGGATCGGCGGGGGCCAGTGACGGACCGCCAAGGAGCGTGTGTAACTACCGCTCTTGAGAGAGAGAGCTCGGCAGACAGTAGAACCGGCGGGGTCAGTGACGGACCGCCAAGGAGGTTGTTCACTCACCGCTCTTGAGAGAAAAAGCACTGCCTGCAGCAGGACCGAGGGGACCAGTGACAGTCTGCTAAGGAGATTGCTCACCTTCCGCTCTGTGGGAGGTTAGGCGGAGACACACGGGAACCTCCAGGGAAGGCAACGCCGAGACGCTGTATGGCAGGAGCATCGAGGAGGTAAACCTTGGAAGAAGGTGAGCAGACACTTTATCCTATAAATAAAACCTGCTGGAGGTTCACTAGCAGTTAAGTCCTTACCCGGCAGCAAAGTAAGAAAGAGGAGCCTGCTAGAAGTGTGGTTCAGATTGCATTCAAGGAAAACCCATCAGTGTCTCATAGATAATATGACATTGTCGAAAAGGCGCAAGGGAAGAAAAAGCTTGGGAAAAGAGCCGGTAAACAATAAAGCAGAGGGAGAAATAAGGCGGTTCTTATCAAAAAAAACAACCAGGGAAGGTGAGATGGCAGAGAGGAGGGAGGAGATACAGACTGACCTAGAGACTAGTGATATGACCGATTCTCGGGTCACCTCACCTTCAGGAGAATCTAGTCTGGTGGGGCAGGACGGGAGTCAAAGAGGAGATTTGAGCCCCCTAGTAAACCCCCAAATTGCAACCCAGACAGCCGAATTAAAAGCCATCCTGAGTGCATTACCCACTAAAATGGATATGGAACAAATTATTGAACGAGTGGAGGAAACGCACCGCAGGGAGATGCAGTTGGTGAGAAAGGAGATACAGGTGTTGGCTAACCGGGTAGCAGAGGATGAAACAACAATAGCTTTAATTAAAGACCGGGTAACGGTATTGGAACATGCAAGAGATTTACAGGAGGAAAGTGAAGGAACTATTTATATACAACTTGAAGATCTCGAAAATCGTAGTCGCCGAAACAATCTGAGGATTCGGGGCTTACCAGAGACGGTAAAGCAGGAACAGCTTATAGATGTATCTAAGCAGGTGTTTAAAAAAATTATGGGGGATAAATTCCCGGCACAGCTGGAGGTAGAGAGGATACATAGGGTGTCCGGCCCTAGAAGATCGGAAGACAACCCGAGGGATGTGATATGTAAGCTTTATAGTTATGTACACAAAGAATCCATTCTGAGACTGGCCTGGGGCATGAAAGAGCTGGATTATGAAGGGACACCCATAAAAATTTTTTCGGATATTGCTAAAGCGACTCTACAACGACGAGCTTTGTTAAGGCCACTACTAGACCTAGCCAGGAGGCAAGGTTGTACTTATAGGTGGGGATTTCCCTTCTCCATAACATTTTGTAGGAGTGGACATTACTTTACCCTGCGGAGAATACAGGAGAAATATGCACTGTTTACATTTCTGGGCACGGAACCCATAGATATCCCTAATTGGATGGGACCCCTCGGGGTGAATAACAGAGGAGGGGATCATCGATATACAGAAATCCAGTCTATAGGAAGAAAATGAAGAGAATAAATGAGAAGTGGAAGCGAGGAGAGGAGGGGGGGCTGGAAGATTCCCCCCCTTTCCTTTTTTTTTTTTTTTTTTTTTCCTCTCTTCCTCTGTCCTAGTGACGCACGGACAAAGAAAGGAAAAACTTTTTGCTTTTTTTGTGAATTTTTTTAAAAAAAAAACGTTTTTTTTTTTTTTTTTTTTTTTTTCCAGAGGTGGACATATGATGCACTGTAGCTGATGGAAGTGCCCACAATGTTGGGTGGGAGTAGAGAGGTTTTGGGGAGAGTCAAGGAATAAGGGGTGGTAATAGAGCAGAGGGTAATTTTTTATTTTTTTTTTTTTTTTTCCCTACACATAATAACACTAATAGTAATACTAGTAAAAGGGGTTTTTTTTTTGGGGTCCATAGTACGTAACGAAGGGGGTCTCCTTGTTTTCTTTTTTTTTTTTTTTTTTCCCCTGAATCACGGGGTGGTTCTCTTTGGTTCCTTTTTTTTTTTTCTCACAATAAATTGTGCATAAGACACGGGTTTTTTTTTTTCTCACGATATGTAAATGAAGGGGTGTTTTTTTTTTTTTTTTTTTTTCCCCCTTCTCTTCATAGCGACACGGGTTTCGGGGTTTTTTTTTTTTTTTTTTGCGTTGCCACTTACAATAAGGATGGTGTTGTTGATTTATACACTCATGGGCAAGAGGTTTTTTTTTTTTTTTTTTTTTTCTTCCCTCCCTCCTCTATGTGGGGACCGAGGAAACTAAAGAGCCAGTAGCCTGCTCACCTCTTTTTTTTTTTTTTTTTTTTTTTTTTTTTTGGGGGGAATGGGAGAGAAGGGGGTGAAAGTACAAATCTAACAATGTAAACTTGAGTCTTATTGTAGATTTATTGGAGCATATTAGAAGATTGTATAGAAGGGATGTGGGTTCCCCCCCCCCCCCCACCATATGGAGCGAGTGCTGGGATATTGCTGTATAAAAGTATAAATTTAACGATGCAAATTTGAGTTTTATTGTAGATGTATTTGAACATATTAGAAGATTGGATAGAAGGGATATGGACTCCCTCCCCACCCCCATTTTTTTTTTTTTGGGGACCATTGAAACTAAAGAGTCAATATCCTGCCCCTACCTCTCTTTCAGGGGGAACGGGAGAGAGGGGGTACTGCTGTATAAAAGTATAAATTTAACAGTGTAAATTTGAGTTTGATTGTGGATGTACTTGAATACATTAGAGGAGTGGTTAGGAGGGATATGGGAATTTCTTTTTTTTTTTTTTTTTCTCTCTCGGGGCGAGAGGAAAGGAAGAGGAGGAGAGAAACTTGAGGAAAAGTGGACTGGTATGAGCAATTAAGATCCTGGGAGTACATCGGGGATATAACAGATAAAAGGGGCGAAAAATGAAATTTAAGGGCGGGGGGGGGGAGAAGCGGCGAGGGGATTTACTCATTGGCCTCTTCCGCTTACTTCCCCATTTAGGTAAACACACAAATGGCAGCAAAATGCCGTGTGTAAAAAAAAAGAATAGATATTCTTCCCACTGAGGGACCAGCGGGGACGAACCTTGGTCCTCGCCGTTGACTCAGGGGGATTAGTTAGGGGAAGAGGAATATATCTGGGTTTTTTTTTTTTTTTTTTTTCTCCCTTTTCTTTCTCGGTGTGCTTTTCTTGCTCTCCTCCTGCCCTCCCACCCTCCCGGGGATGGACGACGTAAAACTCATCTCCCTTAATGTGAAGGGATTAAATATCCCAGAAAAGAGACGAATTCTATTGATGGAATTAAAACGTCTCAAAACAAGCATAGCTTTCATTCAAGAAACGCACTTTAAGACAAATAAATTACCATACCTCAATAGTGGAGCCTTCCCGTATGTATATCATTCAACCAATATGCAAAGTAAATCTCGGGGTGTATCGATATTGATCGCTAATAGTATACCATGGACATATCAAGAAAGTAAAATTGATGTAAATGGCAGATTTTTGTTTCTAAAGGGTAAAATAGGAGATATACAAGTTACATTGGCAACATTATATGTACCGAACACCCAGCAGGATAAGTTTATTGCCAGAACACTATCGGATTTGAGGGAATTTGCAGAAGGCCAACTAATTTTGGGGGGGGACTTTAATATCACCCTGACACCAGTAGTGGATACTTCCAATGGGCTATCAGCAACCCCACAGGGAATAGGAAGAAGAGTGGTAAAAATTTTACATAGAGAACAGCTAATAGACATCTGGCGACTCCAACACCCTTCTGAGAAAGAATTTTCATTCTACTCAAATCCTCATAAAAGCTACTCCAGGATTGACTTCTTCCTGGTCCCCCATGCCCAACTCCAGGCGGTTAGGAATACAGGGATAGATAACATCAGTTGGTCAGACCATGCCCCAATTTCAATGATCTATAGCTTGACCTCCATTAATTCACATAAACAACGTTTCTGGAGACTAAACGAAAGCCTTTTACAAAACCAGGAGGTTTTAATGGACGTAGTAAAGGAACTACAAAATTATTTTGAGATTAATGACCAAGCAGAATGTACGATAGGTACTCTCTGGGAAGCACATAAATCGGTAGTAAGAGGGGTACTAATAAAGCATGGGGCTAGAATCAAAAGAGAAAGAAATAGTAACCTAAAGGCACTACTAGAGAAATTAAAGAACCTAGAGAAGAATCATAAGCAGAAACCATCAGCACCTTTACTAGCAGAATTAATACTAGTCAGAAAACAGATAACAGATCTACTCCAATACAAGGCAAAAGCAGCACTACAAGTAACACAAAGATTCTCATACGAATCGGCAAATAAATGTGGGAAAATGTTAGCAAAGACAGTGCGGGATCAGAAGGGGAGGTCATATATACCTTATATAGTGGCGCCAGGAGGGGAAAGGAAAGCACTCCCGGGACAGATAGCAGGGGAATTTGAATCTTTCTTCTCGACCCTATATAATCTGACGGAAGATGAGAATATCGAGCAAGAGATAGAAAACTACCTGTCACAATCTGGTCTACCAGTATTACCTCAGGAGGCATGTTTAGCTATGGAGACAGACATCACGCAGGAAGAAATCCAGCAAGCTTTGAGATCAATGAGACAGGGGAAAGCTCCGGGCCCGGATGGGTTATCAAACCAATATTACCATTCGTTATTTCACATACTGGGCCCATATCTGGGAAGACTATACAATGGGGTCGATGCAAATGAGATCTGGGCTAGAGATACCCTGACAGCCCATATCTCATTGATCTTAAAAGAAGGGAAAGACCCATCGCAGTGTGGGAGCTATAGACCGATATCTCTCCTAAATGTGGATCTAAAAATATATACTAAGATACTTGCTACAAGATTAACAAAATATATGCCAAACATAGTACATTTAGACCAGGTGGGGTTTATGGCAGACAGGGAGGCAAGGGACAACACGACTAGGGTGCTCAATCTGATGCAGGTGGCCAGCTCGTCTGGGACCCCCTGCGTCATATTGAGCACAGATGCGGAGAAAGCCTTTGACCGGGTAAAATGGTCTTATATGTTCTCAGTCCTAAAACACATTGGAGTAGGAGAGTTAATGTTACAGAAAATAGCGAAAGTTTACTCAAACCCTACAGCAAGAGTAAAAGCAAACGGAATTCTTTCAGACCCCTTTGTAATAAAAAACGGTACAAGGCAAGGCTGCCCGTTGTCTCCCCTCCTGTTCGCTTTATCGCTGGAACCCCTACTGTGCAGAATTAGAGCAAACCCGGACATAGGGGGGATAAAGCTGAAACAAACACAATATAAAATCGCCGCATACGCCGACGATCTTTTGTTTACGATAACGAACCCAGAGATCTCGCTGCCGAATTTACTGAAGGAAATTGAGCAGTATGGAATATTTTCCAATTTCAAAATAAATTATGGGAAATCGGAGGCAATGGGGGTGGGTATCCCAAAGTTGAAATTATCTACATTAAAAGCTAGTTTTAAATTTAAATGGAAGGATTCGGCAGTGAGATATCTGGGGACGTATGTACCTACAAATTTATCTAAGGTCTTTGAACTGAATTTCCCGCCATTGTTAGCAGAGACGAGGAAGATGCTGGGACAGTGGCAAGGAGGGCTGCAATCCTGGTTTGGGAGATGTAACTTATTGAAAATGAATATCCTCCCTAAATATTTATACCTTATGCGAGCATTACCGGTAAAAATACCAAATAATTTCTTTAAGAGTGTACACACATTATTTATTAAATATATATGGGCAGGGAAAAAGCCTCGTCTAGCCCGTAGTACCTTGGTGGTGTCAAAACAGTACGGGGGTTTAGCAGTACCAGACGTACGCAAGTATTACCACGGTATACACCTAAGCAGAGTACTGGAGTGGTGGCACCAGTCCAGTACAAAACTTTGGACGCAAATTGAACAAGCGCAAACTACGGTGGATTTAAAGAGGGCAATATGGTGTTACCCAAGTCTACCTGGAAATCTGAAAACCCACCCAATAATAGGTAATACGCTTCGTATAAGCCATTATCAGGGTATTCAACAAAAATTAACAACTATGGATTCACCCTTAGTTCCAATAATGGGAAATCCCAAATTCATTCCGGGTATGGAGGGGAAAGAGTATATAAAATTGAAAGAAAAAGGGCAGGTACAAGTATCAGCTTTTTTGATAGAGAAAAAGTGGCCCTCGATTGCAAAATTAAAAGAGGAAGGGGGACCATTTGGCCTACCCTTTTGGCAGGCGAATCAGTTACACCATTTTCTATCATCGATACCGAATCCAGAGCGATTTGATAGACCACTGACGGAGTTTGAGAGATTATGTGAAGGACGAAGGAGTGTTTCGCGCACTCTAGCAACCTCATATAAATTATTAACCACACCAAAAGAGTTGATGAATTGGCCATGGGTAGAGAAATGGAGAAGTGAGCTAAACCGTGAGCTCACCCAGGAACAAATAGAAAGGATTCTTAGATTTACTTTTAGACCTGCAAGATGCGTTAAATCCCAAGAAACAAATTTTAAGATACTTACCAGGTGGTACAACACACCGGACAAAGTACACAAATGGTATCCACAAGAGACAGATAAATGCTGGAGGTGTAGGAAGGAGAAGGGCACAATTTTACATATCTTTTGGTCATGCGAAGTAATAAGGCCCTTTTGGTCGGAGGTAAGGAACTTGACCCAAACTTTTACAGATTATAAGATAGAGGAGGACCCAGCCTTTTTCCTATTCCATCTTTCTGAAATTCCAAGTGGAAAGTATGAGAGGTCAATAATACCTTTTCTATTAGATGCTGCAAAGGCATGTATCCCCTTACTGTGGAAAAAAACACGAGCACCGTCAATTTCAGATTGGGTACGGAAGGTAGAAAATATTAGTAGAATGGAAGACTTGATCTTGTCCTCACAACATAAGCAGGAAAAATATAATAGTATCTGGGATAAATGGAACCTGTTTATGTTATCAGAGGTAGGCAGACGACTTTTTGCTAGCTAAGAGGGCTTGATAGAGGACTGGAGATAGGGGGGGGGGGCGCGTCGTTCATCTACGGGAGGGGGGGATTGGGAGGAGGAGATGCTTGTTTGGTTTTTTTTTTTTTTTTTCCTCTTTTCTCTGTGGGGGGTGGGAGGGTATAATAAACTGGGCAACAGCATTGGGATCAGGTGCCAGACGGGCTAATATATGAAGGTCTGAAATACCATCTTGAGATATAGTTGAGAGTTACCTATGAGGATGTACTGTTGCCATTGTGTTTATGTTTTGGGAACTTGTTGAATTGTTATGTCTTGTTGGTTTTTGTATGAAATGATTTAATAAAACTATATTTGAAAAAAAAAAAAAAGAAAATGAGGGCACCACGAGGCTTCCAGAAGGGATCCCTAGGCCTCCGAAAATGGCACAGGCAGAAAGAGGGGGCCCTGGCAAGAGCCCCCACCAGGTACAGCCCCCACAGCCGATCACCCGGTTGCTGGCGGCACACCCCCTCCACCCCCATTGCCAGCACAGCACCCTGCCTCCACCCTAGGCAGTGGACATGGCAACTCCACAGCCCCAGCATCAGTGGAGAGGGGGGGCAGATGGCCCACAGGGACCACCAGACCGATGAGGGGGGTGCCTAACAGGAAGGAGGGGAACCCATGGATACTGTGCGAATGGACTCCATCTTGAATTTTTGAAAGCGGTTCAAGGCTTTAAGGTCTAAGACTGGACGAACCTTGCCCTCATTCCTGGGGACAGTGAAAAAGGTTTTAATAAAAACCCTGAAAGCACTCCAATCACCGGCTCTCTGCTCTACCCCCCCCCCCCCCTGCGCTCACTGGGGCACTGGGCTGTGGAGGGGGCAGGAGCAGCCGGCAGCCAGGTGCCGGTCAAGGCATGTGGGCGGATCCAAACTGCACTCGAGCTTTGGCTTTTCATTCTCCTTTAATTCTAGTTTGTAACCCCCAGGAGACAACACTTGGCTCCAAACTTGGTTGAGTTGGAGATCCAAGGCTTATGGCATTACTAGATTAGGCTTAGCCTTGGAAGCCTAAAAGCAAAATAATAATCTCTCTTTAGTTTCAGGAACAATAGCTTTTTCTTCTCTTTTTAGTGCAAAAGTCTATGCTTTTCTCTGGTATTCACTGGATAACGGTGTCCAGGGATTTTCCAAAAAGGTGTTCCTTGGAGAAAGGAATCTTCAGTAAATAATTCTTGTGATGAAGCTCCACAGACCACAGAATAACATAGGGCCACTGGTAGGAGCTCCACATGTTAAGAAATAAATGGATAGAACCAGGAACCCGAGACATGGCCCTGGATTAGATAGCCAGAGTTTGGCACATGGACATAATCACAACTGCAGGTTGCATGGCAGGGTCTTCAAGGGTCGAACAGAGCTTGAACACCAGACATTTTTAACAGAAACCGTAAGAGTGAGGTTTTGTTAAGACAAAACAAGGTTGGGTCCACTACAGAGACATCTTGGACACTTACACTGAACATCTTTCAATGTCCAAGGGAAATAAGCATGTGTCTTTCTTCTGCTGCTTTAGGTTTCCTTGGCCAACCACGCGTCTACAGTTCTCAACGTAGCCTGATTAATGGTGTCCTTAATGCTAAGAAATACGGGCAGGTATTTACCCATCAGGCCATAACTTCAGGGAGGCATGTGACCCTGAATTTATTCTGTAGCAGGACAATGACCCCGACCCTAAAGCCAATGTAATTAAGAACCATCTTCAGTGTGAAGAAGAACAAGGAGTCCTGGAAGTGATGTTTTTGCTTCCTCACACCTGTCTAAAACGTTTGCACAGTACTGTACATAAACACACATATACTGTGTGTGTGTGTGTGTGTGTGTGTGTGTGTGTATATATACAGTCAGGTCCATAAATATTGGGACAGCGACACAATTCTAATATTTATGGCTCTATACACCACCACAATGGATTTGAAATGAAACAAACAGGATGCGCTTTATCTGCAGACTTTCAGCTTTAATTTGAGGGTATTTACATCCAAATCAGGTGAAAGGTGTAGGAATTATAACAGTTTGTATATGTGCCTCCCACTTTTTAAGGGACCAAAAGTAATGGGACAATTGGCTGCGCAGCTGTTCCATGGCCAGGTGTGTGTTATTCCCTCATTATCCAATTTACAAGGAGCATATAAAAGGTCCAGAGTTAATTTCAAGTGTGCTATTTGCATTTGGAATCTATTGCTGTCAACTCCCAATATGAGATCCAAAGAGCTGTCACTATCAGTGAAGCAAGTCATCAATAGGCTGAAAAAACAAAAAACAAACCCATCAGAGAGATAGCAAAAATATTAAGTGTGGCCAAATCAATTGTTTGGAACATCCTTAAAAAGAAAGAACGCACCGGTGAGCTCAGCAACAAAAGACCCGGAAGACCACAGAAAACAACTGTGGTGGATGACCGAAGAATTCTTTCCCTGATGAAGAAAACACCCTTCACAACAGCTGGCCTGATCAAGAACACTCTCCAGTCTTCAAGAGAAGACTTCACCAGAGTGAATATAGAGGGTTCACAACAAGATGTAAACCATTGGTGAGCCTCAAAAACAGGAAGGCCAGATTAGAGTTTGCCAAACAACATCTGAAAAAGCTTTCACAGTTCTGGAACAACATCCTATTGACAGATGAGACCAGGATCAACTTGTACCAGAGTGATGGGAAGAGAAGAGTATGGAGAAGGAAAAGGAACTGCTCATGATCCAAAGCATACCACCTTATCAGTGAAGCATGGTGGTGGTATTGTCACGGCGTGGGCATGTATGGCTGCCAATGGAACTTGTTCTCTTTTATTTAGTGATGTTGTGACTGCTGACAAAAGCAGCAGGATGAATTCTGAAGTGTTTCAGGCAATATTATCTGCTCATATTCAGCCAAATGCTTCAGAACTCATTGGACGGTGCTTCACAGTGCAGATGGACAATGACCCGAAGCATACTGCGAAAGCAACCAAAGAGTTTTTTAAGGGAAAGAAGTTGAATGTTATGCAATGGCCAAGTCAATCGCCTGACCTGAATCCGATTGAGCATGGATTTCACTTGCTGAAGACAAAACCAAAGGGAAAATGCCCCAAGAACAAGCAGGAACCGAACACAGTTGCAGTAGAGGCCTGGCAGAGCATCACCAGGGATGAAACCCAGCATCTGGTGATGTATATGTGTTCCAGACTTCAGGCTGTAATTGACTGCAAAGGATTTGCAACCAAGTATTAAAAAGTGAAAGTTTAATTTATGATTGTTAATCTGTCCCATTACTTTTGGTCCCTTAAAAAGTGGGAGGCATATATACAAACTGTTGTAATTCCTACACCGTTCACCTGATTTGGATGTAAATACCCTCAAATTAAAGCTGAAAGTCTGCAGTTAAAACACATCTTGATTGTTTCATTTCAAATCCATTGTGGTGGTGTATAGAGCCAGAAAGATTAGAATTGTGTCGATGTCCCAATATTTATGGACCTGACTGTATATATATATATATATATATATATATATATATATATATATATAGTGCCTTGCGAAAGTATTCGGCCCCCCTTGAACTTTGCGACCTTTTGCCACATTTCAGGCTTCAAGCAAAGATATAAAACTGTAATTTTTTGTGAAGAATCAACAACAAGTGGGACACAATCATGAAGTGGAACGAAATTTATTGGATATTTCAAACTTTGTTAACAAATCAAAAACTAAGAAAAATTGAGCGTGCAAAATTATTCAGCCCCCTTAAGTTAATGCTTTGTAGCGCCACCTTTTGCTGCGATTACAGCTGTAAGTCGCTTGGGGTATGTCTCTATCAGTTTTGCACATCGAGAGACTGAAATTTTTGCCCATTCCTTCTTGCAAAACAGCTCGAGCTCAGCGAGGTTGAAAGGAGAGCGTTTGTGAACAGCAGTTTTCATTTCTTTCCACAGATTCTCGATTGGATTCAGGTCTGGACTTTGACTTGGCCATTGTAACACCTGGATATGTTTATTTGTGAACCATTCCATTGTAGATTTTGCTTTATGTTTTGGATCATTGTCTTGTTGGAAGACAAATCTCCGTCCCAGTCTCAGGTCTTTTGCAGACTCCATCAGGTTTTCTTCCAGAATGGTCCTGTATTTGGCTCCATCCATCTTCCCATCAATTTTAACCATCTTCCATGTCCCTGCTGAAGAAAAGCAGGCCCAAACCATGATGCTGCCACCACCATGTTTGACAGTAGGGATGGTGTGTTCAGGGTAATGAGCTGTGTTGCTTTTACGCCAAACATAACGTTTTGCATTGTTGACAAAAAGTTTGATTTTGGTTTCATCTGACCAGAGCACCTTCTTCCACATGTTTGGTGTGTCTCCCAGGTGGCTTGTGGTAAACTTTAAACGACACTTTTTATGGATATCTTTAAGAAATGGCTTTCTTCTTGCCACTCTTTCGTAAAGGCCAGATTTGTGCAGTATACGACTGATTGTTGTCCTATGGACAGAGTCTCCCATCTCAGCTGTAGATCTCTGCAGTTCATCTAGAGTGATCATGGGCCTCTTGGCTGCATCTCTGATCAGTCTTCTCCTTGTATGAGCTGAAAGTTTAGAGGGACAGCCAGGTCTTCGTAAATTTGCAGTGGTCTGATACTCCTTCCATTTCAATATTATCGCTTACATAGTGCTCCTTGGGATGTTTAAAGCTTGGGAAATCTTCTTGTATCCCAATCCGGCTTTAAACTTCACCACAACAGTATCTTGGACCTGCCTGGTGTGTTCCTTGTTCTTCATGATGCTCTCTGCGCTTTAAACGGACCTCTGAGACTATCACAGTGCAGGTGCATTTATACGGAGACTTGATTACTCACAGGTGGATTCTATTTATCATCATTAGTCATTTAGGTCAACATTGGATCATTCAGAGATCCTCACTGAACTTCCGGAGAGTTTGCTGCACTGAAAGTAAAGGGGTTGAATAATTTTGCACGCCCAATTTTTCCGTTTTTTATTTGTTAACAAAGTTTGAAATATCTAATAAATTTCGTTCCACTTCATGATTGTGTCCCACTTGTTGTAGATTCTTCACAAAAAATTACAGTTTTACATCTTTATGTTTGAAGCCTGAAATGTGGCAAAAGGTCGCAAAGTTCAAGGGGGCCGAATACTTTCGCAAGGCACTGTATATATATATACACACACACACACACACACACACACACACACACACACACACACACACACACACATATATACACACAGTATCTCACATAAGTACACCCCTCAAATTTTTGTAAACATTTTATTATATCTTTTCATATGACAACACTGAAAAAATGACACTTTGCTACAATGTAAGGTAGTGAGTGTACAGCTTGCATAACAGTGTAAATTTGCTGTCCCCTGAAAATAACTCAACACACAGCCATTAAATGTATAAACCACTGGCAACAAAAGTTAGTACATCCCTGTCTAAATTGGGCTCAAAGCGTCAATATTTTGCGTGGCCACCATTATTTTCCTAAACTTATTCGGTTCAGATGGTGTCAAGCGTGTGTTGTGGCAACCAGGTGAGGAGTACAAAGACAAGTGAGTATTGCCTACAGTCAAGCATGGTGGTGGGAGTGTCATTGTCTGGGGCTGCATGAGTGCTGCCGTCACTGGGGAGCTACAGTTTATTGAGGGAACCATGAATGCCAACATGTACAGTGACATAATGAAGCAGAGCATGATCCCCTCCCTTTGGAGACTGGGCCGAAGGGCAATATTCCAACATGATAACGACCCCAAACACACCTCCAAGATGACCACTGCCTTGCTAAAGAAGCTGAGGGTAAAGGTGATGGACTGGCCAAGCATGTCTCCAGACCACTACCCTATTGAGCATCTGTGGGGGAACCTCAAATAGAAGGTGGAGGAGTGCAAGGTCTCTAACATCCACCAGCTCCTTGATGTCGTCATGGAGGAGTGTAAGAGGACTCCAGTGGCAACCTGTGAAGCTCTGGTGAACTCCATGCCCAAGACGGTAGTGCTGGAAAATAATGGTGGCCACATAAAATATTGACACTTTTGGCCCAATTCAGACATTTTTACTTAGTGGTGTACTCACTTTTGTTGCCAGCGGTTTAGACATTAATGACGGTGTGTGTTGAGTTATTTTGAGGGGACAGCAAATTTACACTGTTATACAAGCTGTACACTCACTACTTTACATTGTAGCAAAGTGTCATTTCTTCAGTGTTGTCACATAAAAAGATATAATAAAATATTAACAAAAATGTTAGGGGTGTACTCACTTTTGTGAGATACTGTATATATATATATATATATATTATACACACACACACACACTGTATATTCAAACAATTGTCTTCTTTAGTTGTCTTGTTATTGGTTCATCTCACAGTCAGTTCTGCGGCTGAAGGAAGCACGTTCTGTCATTTCTCTGCAGCCCTCAAGAATTCTCGCAGGAATAAAATCTAATTTCACTTTCCTCCATTCTATGGAAATATCGCGCCCGCTGATCTGACCTCATTTGTTTCTTCTCCCAATACTGAATAACAATCTATTAGAGGGTTTAGAGGCGCTCAGCGCTCTGCGGCTGATTATCAGAAGGGTAATTAATGACCTCCTCAGTGCTGCATGGAGGGTTTTGCATGGAACTTGGACAAACTGTTTGAAGAGGAGGCCAGGGAAGGTGTGGGGGAGATAGATGGCATCTTTAAACACCTTCAAATTATCACATGTCTCAATTACACTGCAAAAGAGATCATAGCATCGATAATTTTAAGTTTTTTCAAATCAATAAATCAAGGTTTTCATCTTTTAGCTGCACTGAATAACCTTTACCTTAATGTTTTCATATCTTACAGGTTGCCATTGGGGTTCTGTTGGCAAATGGAGTCCCTGTGTGTGCAGTACAAAAGGTATACATGGATCACTCTAACCTGACTGGAATACCAGTCACGCATAGTGATTCTTATGGCAACCACAGAAGAAAAGAATGACATACACACATGGATGTCCGAGGGCTGCATTTACCAAAGCAAAGAATTTTGACTTACCTGTACAATCAATATCCTGGAGTACAGTACAAGACACAGACAACCTATTCATACACCATGGGATACAGGCTCATACATTCAGGTGATTAGACACTGGCAAGCATTTGAGCACATGCCCCCTTGGGATGCCTCCCCTAACACCCTACCCCACGCCGTAAGTCCTCAGTTTTGTAGCAAGCAATACAGAATAACAAGGAGAGGTGAGGGAGAGTGGTCTGTATCCTGTACTGTACTCCAAGAAATTGAATTTACAGGTAAGTCAAAATTCCTTGTCCTAATTGTACAGTACAATACACAGGGAAAGTATTCATACACCACAGGACATCCCCAAGCAATAAAAAAAAAAGGATGGGCAACAATTAAGCAAATGGCAGTGTGCTGACAGGCCCAAAAAAACCAACTGGGGTCAAAGACCCAAGTTCAGAGAGCCACTGCAAGAACCTTGTGGCCAAAAGTTGGAGCCACAAAAGATTGGACATCCACCTAGTAAAATTTTGAGAAAGTATGAGCAGATCAGTTGGTTGCCTTACACAACTGGACAACGGAGGCTTGGCGACTAAAAGCCTAGGCGACTCCTACAGATCTGGGGGAGTGGGAGTGCGACAGCGTAGGAAGAGGTTTTTGTTTAAGAGCATAAGCTCTTGTAATCAGGTTCCTGATCCACCATCCAATAGTGGATTTTGAATCAGGGTGCACGTGTGAGGTCAAGGGGCAAGAACAGAGAATCCATTTATCTAATGGAAGCAGTAGCTTTTAGGAACATTCCAACAGCTCTGACTACGTCCAGGCAATGTAAAGAGAATTCATTTGGATGCTTAGGAGTAGAGAACTGGGATGGTAGAACAATATGTCCTCATCGAGAGGGAACACTGAAACCACTTTTGGAAGGATGTTCTTAGGTGTAATACAAACAGTTTTGCGAGTATGAGGAAAGGATCTCTAAAGAAAAGGGCCACTAGTTTAAAGACGTCTGCAAGATGTAACGGTTACCAAAGAGGCAACTTTTCTGGCAGGAATCTCCAAGAGAATATCCCTAAAGGGTTCATGCAGGACAGAGAGAACCAAATTAAAGTGGTTGTTAAGTTACATAACACCATTACTTGTATTGTCTCTTGTTTTATGATGAACAAAGTACTGTGAGTTAGTATTTTTAAATTATAATCCATGATATCTTTTCTCACACTCAGGGGGTCATGTGATCCCCTTCTGCTCTCCTTCCCCGATGTAAGGAGAGCAGCATGAGGGGCTGAGATTCCCCTCTGAAATAAGCCGGCCAGCAGTGGGAGGTCACGTGACTGCAGAACAACGCTGTGAAAGGAAGTATTTAGGATCATCATTTAACAAGAAACTGACACATAGTACTTTAGATCTTCTTAAAACAGAGAGGATACAAGTAATGGGGTTATGTATTGAAGAGGAAATAGCGGCATGAGGAGAGGGGGGGGCAGGGAGGAGATAAGCTCTCACTACACAGATTGAGCTGACAGGCAGGGAGGGAGAGGGAAAGACTGCAAGACGACAGGGGCACGTAAACTGACCACAGTATCATGGACCAGCAGCCATGATTACCGGAGTCAGGTCACATAGGGCAGGGTTTCCCAATTAATTTTTCCCGTGGAACCCTTTGACATGGTATAGCAAAAATTTGGGACCCCGACAAAAAAAAAAAAAAGCGTGCCGTAGAGTAGCGTGGCGCAGCACAAACCTTCCGATGAGCAGAGTGTAATGTTCTCCTTTGCTGGCAAATTCTTTTTATATCTGGTAAGCACTGCCACTTCACATCCCCCCCCACAGCACTGCCCCTTCACATCCCCCCCACAGCACTGCCTCCCTTCACATCCCCCCACAGCACTGCCTCCCTTCACACCCCCCCCCACAGCACTGTCTCCCTTCACACCCCCCCCAACAGCACTGTCTCCCTTCACACCCCCCCCACAGCACTGTCTCCCTTCACACCCCCCCCCACAGCACTGTCTCCCTTCACACCCCCCCCACAGCACTGCCCCCTTCACATCCCCCCCCGCAGCACTGTCTCCCTTCACATCCCCCCCACAGCACTGCCCCCTTCACATCCCCCCCACAGCACTGCCCCCTTCACATCCCCCCGCAGCACTGTCTCCCTTCACATCCCCCCACAGCACTGTCTCCCTTCACCCCCCCCCACAGCACTGCCCCCTTCACATCCCCCCCGCAGCACTGTCTCCCTTCACATCCCCCCCACAGCACTGCCCCCTTCACATCCCCCCGCAGCACTGCCTCCCTTCACATCCCCCCCACAGCACTGCCCCCTTCACATCCCCCCCACAGCACTGCCCCCTTCACACCCCCCCACAGCACTGTCTCCCTTCACACCCCCCCCCCCCCCACAGCACTGTCTCCCTTCACACCCCCCCCACAGCACTGCCCCCTTCACATCCCCCCGCAGCACTGCCCCCTTCACATCCCCCCGCAGCACTGTCTCCCTTCACATCCCCCCACAGCACTGCCCCCTTCACATCCCCCCCACAGCACTGCCCCCTTCACATCCCCCCGCAGCACTGCCTCCCTTCACACCCCCCCACAGCACTGTCTCCCTTCACACCCCCCCCCACAGCACTGTCTCCCTTCACACCCCCCCCCACAGCACTGTCTCCCTTCACACCCCCCCCACAGCACTGTCTCCCTTCACACCCCCCCCCACAGCACTGCCCCCTTCACATCCCCCCGCAGCACTGTCTCCCTTCACATCCCCCTACAGCACTGTCTCCCTTCACATCCCCCCCAAAGCACTGTCTACCTTCAAATTCCCCCCCACAACACTGTCCCCTTCACATCCCCCCGCAGCACTGTCTCCCTTCACATCCCCCCACAGCACTGTCTCCCTTCACATCCCCCCCAAAGCACTGTCTACCTTCAAATTCCCCCCCACAACACTGTCCCCTTCACACCCCCCCACAACACTGTCCCCTTCACTTTCCCCCCCCCCACAGCACTGCCCCCTTCACATCCCCCCCACATCACTGCCCCCTTCACACCCCCCCCTCAGCACTGCCACCTTTGCATCCCCCCACATATCACCCCCAAAGCACTGCGCCTTTCCCATCCCCCCACAGCACTTCTCCTTTCACATACCCCCCATAACATTGTCCCCCTTCACATCCCCCCCAGCACTGCCCCCTTCACACACCCCCCCACAGCACTACCCCCTTTACACACCCCCCCCCACAGCACTACCCCCTTTACACACCCCCCCACAGCACTACCCCCTTTACATGACCCTGCTCCCCATCCTTCACAAGTACACAGCCATGTCCAGGTGGAGGGACAATCCTGAACTAAAGGCACAACAGCACTGGATGGGGCGCAGGAGCTGCCGGGTTAACCTTTCATATTAGACCACCTCCTAGCAGTCAATCACCTCCTGGTTAATGTGAAAAGCTCATTCAGGCAACTGCCTCAGTGCTGGTCCTGCCCCCAGTCCAGAATTGTCCCGCCCGTTTTATGAGATTGCGGTTGCGCGATCTCTGCTGTTTCCGATCTTCCGGAAACAACAGGTAGTGGCGGCCATCTTGGATGTGTCTAAATGCAGCGGAACCCCAATTTTGTTCTCGCGGAACCCTAGGATTCCAAAGAACACCTATTAGGAAACACTGACATAGGGGGACACAGAACAGGCAGGATCGACCAGGTATTTTAGAACAGAGAAAGGGACAAATTACACTGTAACAGTACTATGCTGCTATTCATGCTTTAAAGGAACAGGAGCTCAGGGAGGAACAAGGTGCTGCAATGGGCTACTAACACAAGAAAAAACTTGAATAAATGTTTTCACAAGGCACTGCGAAACCAAAAGACCCTGGAAATGTTCTTTGGATAAGGCTGATACCTGCCCTTTAGGGGTGTTTTGAGCTAGATTCTATTCAAGGCCTTTTTGCAGGAAGGCCAAAATGTGAGGCACAAAGTAATCTCTGGGACTGAATTGACTGTGCTTGCCCCAAGCAAAGTAAGATTTTCAGGTATGATAATAAATCTTCCTGGCCTTTCTTACGTTTAGCAAGGTAGAAATCCCAGACTTGGAAATCTCTTGATCCTTTAGGACCTGGGTTTCAATAGTCATGCCATTAAAGCTAGAGACTGAAATAGGGTGGAATAGAGGGCCTCATGAAAGCAGGTCTGGCCTGTTGGGAAGAGGCCAGGGATTGTCTGCTAGATGTCTATGTCCATGTACCAAGGTCTTCTGAGCCAGTTCAGTGCAAGCGGAATCACAGGTTTTCCTCTCTTACTCTTATTTTATAGAGCAGGACACCAGAATTTTCAGTGGAGGGAAGGCATAAATAAGGCAGATTCAAGATCAGAGTTTAAAGCATCCAAGGTCAGAGCTAGAGGATTGTTGGTTCTGACCACAAACAGAGTTAGCTTGTTACTGTATCTGGGGGCCAACATGTCCACATCCAGAGCACCCTATCTTTGGCATATAAGACTGTAAACCATAGAAATTGACGGACAGCGAGTTTCTGTCCACATAATCTGGTTTGCTTCCCTCTCCGCCCCCTACATGACTTATATACAGTATGCCACTGTGGTAGCGTTGTATGACTACACTCGATTTGGGTGTCCCTTTAGTAGGAGGGTGAGCCCGATGCTGGAGGGCCAACCTGACTGCTTTGAGCTCCAAAATGTTGATGGGGAGTTTGGTTTCCTCCCTTGACCATGTTCCTTAATCTCCCTGGCGGTCTGATTATGTCAATATTTTTGATCGTCAAAGCGGTACATTGTTTTGCATGGAAATTTGTTGTTTTATATTGTAGATCTATAATTCTTAGGAATAACTCACTTAAATATATCCAAACTACCGTCTAATAGACATCCCGGGTAGTATAACGTTTGAAACACAAAGTCATAAATTATAATATAATAATAATAATAATAAATGTAATTCAATAATGTATTCAAACCAAAAACACTGAAATTTGTCCAAACAAGGGTGCAATATTACTAGTCACTGTAATACTAGACACTGCATATTGGTTTAGTAAACATCCTGGGTATGAAAAATTTTGAAACATGGGACTGCACAAAGTCCAACGTCACAGGACAATGGAACCTGGTTTCCTTTTGGATTTTCTTTCCACTGTCATCTCGCTTCGAGCAACAAACCACACACATCCTTGTAGGTGCTGACTTTTTCTCAAATTGGCGGGATGTAGTCCATGCAGTGAAAACCAGCAAGGTGTACTGGGTTGACAACACCAACAGCACGACGTCCAGCTCTATTCACTGCCATTGATGGTGTTTGGTGTTTCACAAAGATACGTTCAGTAACTTTCCATTTGAAGTCAGAATGAATCACAGGCTTATCACTTTTTTTTAACAGAATATAGGCATTCCACAAGCATTGCTCAAGAAGATGTCTGTTGATCTTCTTGTAGTACTTCTTTTGCGGTTTCCTCATTGCTGGATAGAATGTCATTGTTTGGTTGGTTCTGTCAACACCTCCCATGGCGTTATTGTAGCCTATCACTACTGGTAGCTTCATGATTTCTTTCCCACCTTTCGTGCGTACCATAACAGTGGAGGTATTATGAATTGTACTCATTAGGTACAAGTCTTTCTTGTCAAGCCATCGCAGTGCCATCACTTTGCCCTTCTGCCAGGCAACCATTTCTCCGGTCTTCAGCTTCTTATTGCCAAACATTGGTGGCGTAACAGCCCTAACAGTTCCAATGGTATCTGTTTTGGACAGGAGACATATAAAAGTTGTCGTTTGTTACGCAATAGCCCTGATTTAGCAATGGCTCAATGAGTAAAAGAACAGAAGATATTGCCATTCCATTGTTGTATTTTGGATTGAATTTTGTTCCTTTTCCAGTGTATATGACTGAATTCCAAATGTAGCCAGTTGGCAATTCGAATAGCATGTAGGATTTTATGCCAAATCCTGCTCTCTTTGATGCAATGTATTGTACCCAGCTGGATCTTCCCTTGTAGGCCATTAGACTTTCATCTATGCTATCTCTTTTTGGCACATAGTTCTGTTGGAAATTCTTTAGAATCATTTGAGATATTTCCTAATTTTCTTTCGTTTTTGTGCAAGATGAGTAGTTTCATCAAATTCTTTATTATTTTCGAAGTGTAAATATTTAATGATCAGGGAAAATCTGTACGCTGACATGACCCTGCCAAAGAATGGAGTGTACAATGTATTAGTTGTCCAATACTACTTCTGCAGAGGTTTCCCCCATCACTCCCTAAAGTATTATTAGGCCCAGAAATTTCCAAATGTCATCTTTGGTCACTGGTTCCCACTTTCTGCTTCTAGCAGTCAATAGAGCACCAAGTTCGCACATCACTAAGCTCGCAGAATCGTCGCTGTCGTCACTTTCACTTTGATGAATTTCCCCCACTAATCACGATCGCTCAATTCTGCAAGTAATTCTACTTCACTATCGCTGTTTTCTAGCTGGTCAAAACCCGCTTTTGACCTAAAGGGACGCTTTTTGGATGCTATGGAGGTTCTCAAGTGTCCAGGCAGAAAGAACAGTAAAAATGCAGGCAGGGCACTGGACAAAGCACTAGGGACAAAACTGAGGTGAAATGGTTTGATACAGTAATGTAATCCTAACAGATTATGTATCATGTCATGATTTACATTTTTTTTTTAATTTCCCACCAGGTTCCGCCCCCCCTGCGTTGCCGGTGCTCGCAGGGAAGGAAACCCAAAAGATGGATGCCAGCATCATCCTGAGGACACATCGGGAGGACATCAGGGAATCATAGGGACAAGGTAAGTGCCACTACAGGGATACTACAGTGTAACCTCGAGTGTGGCTTGGGGTTACCGCTTTTGGTACTGAAAATAAACCCCGAGCCACAGTCGGGATTACCACAAGGGAGGTTAAACTCTGTAAAAGTGGTAAGAAACTGCGCTTGACTTGAAAAAATGATATACAAAAAATAATTATAATAAAGAGAGCTGCAACTCGACTGAGATAGACACAGAAGTTACATCAAAAAGGAGGGGAAAAAACTGCGCTTTATACAAAAATCAAAAGAGCAGCAACTAAATTGTGAAATAGACTCTAAACAAATAATGCATTAAACTGTAGTTGTGCTGTGCATGTACGTAAAAATGCACAAATGAACATGTGCAATATTCTATCTAAAAACTAAATATAACCTACTGTGTTTATTCTTTTTAAATCATAATGACAACAGAAACTGCCCTGATCAAAAGTTTACATACCCTGGTGATTTTGGCCTGATAACGTGCTCACAAGTTGACACAAAGGGATTTGAATGGCTTTTAACCACTTAAGCCCCGGAAGATTTTACCCCCATTCCGACCAGGGGGTATTTTGCGATTCGGCACTGCGTGACTTTAACGGACAATTGCGCGGTTGTGCGACGCTGTACCTAAACGAATTTGGCGTCCTTTTTTCCCACAAACAGAGCTTTCTTTTGGTGGTATTTGATCACCTGTGCGATTTTTTGATCACGCGCTATAAACAAAAAAAAGAGCGTAAATTTTGCAAAAATAGCAATATTTTTCACATTTTTTTATATGAAATTCCCCAAAAAAAAATGTAAAAATCAAAATTTTTTAACTTTTTTGGCCAATTTGTTTTATGCTACCTATGTTTGGTAAAAAAACTAAAACGCAACCAACTGGTAACGTACATCCAAGGCTTAAAAAAAACGTAGCCAACTGGGCAACAAAAAAAGCTCAACCCAAACCAACAGGAGCTTACCCCCAAACAAAAAATTCACCCCCATAAAGAGAAAACCAAGTCTCTTTTTCAAACAGCAGCCTGCAAAACCTTGCGGCCAAAGGAAGCATCCAAGGATGCCAACAAATCAACCTTGTAGAATTTGGTAAAAGTGTGCACAGACGACCAAGTCACAGCTTCACACACCTGAGCAACAAAAGCCTGATGGCAAAAAGCCCAAGAGGCACTCAGCGCTCAAGTAGAATGCACCCTCACAGGGAAAGGAGGAACCTGACCCCTTAATGAATAGGCCTGAACAACTGTCTGCCTGAACCATTTTGACATGGTCGCAGCAGACGCAGCCGAACCCTGACTATATATCTCAGGAAGGACAAACAAGGAATCAGATGTCCGAAAAGACTCCGTAGCTGACATGTAAACCCTGATCGCCCGAACTACATCCAGCGAATGCAAAGCAAATTCCTTGGGGTGCCTGGGCTTAGCACAAAGCGAAGGCAAAACAATATCTCCATTGAGGTGGAAAGCCGACACCACCAGAAAAGGTGAACTGCAGGACAGAGCCGCAAACTCAGACACTCTGCGAGCAGAAGTGAGAGCCACCAAAAAGGCAACCTTCTGAGACAACAAAGGCAGAGATATCTCCCTAATATCTTCAAAGGGGGGCCGTTGAAGAACGGACAACACCAAATTCAGATCCCATAGCGGCAAAGTGGATCTCCTCGGCGGAGCCAGGTGACGCACCCCTTGAATAAAGGTGCGAATCAAGGAATTAGACGCCAGGGGAGGTTGGAAGTAAATGGCTAAGGCCGACATCCGACCTTTAATCGTACCTAAAGCCAAGCGTTGCTCAACTCCCTTCAGCAAGAAGGCTAAGACCCTCACCAACGAAAACAAGCGAGGATACAACTTTTGGGACTCACACTAGGCAATATACACATTCCAAGTACGATGATACAACTTCCTAGAAGTAAGTAGCCTTCCTAGCTCTCAACAAGGTAGGAATCACAGAATCAGAGAGGCCTTTGTCTCTAAACACCTGGCCTTCAACCGCTACGCCGTTAAAGCCAGTGACCGTAAAGCAGGATGGAAGATCGGCCCTTGAGACAGCAGATCCTCTCTCAGAGGCAGCCGCCAGGGAGGCTCGATGACCAGCTTTACCAGGTCTGCGTACCAAGACCCGCTAGGCCAGTCTGGGGCCACCAGAATCACCGGCACCTGTTCCACCGCCAACCTGCGGAGGAACCTTGACAAGAGCTGTATCGAGGAAAGGCAGAAATCAGCCGATATCGGTTCCAAGACACCAACAATGCATCTGTGGCGTCGGCCAGAGGGTCTCGAGCCCTGTCCACAAACCACTCTACCTTTTTGTTCAGACGAGACGCAAACAGATCCACCTCCGGAGTTCCCTATCAGGCACACAGGAGACGAAAAAAAACATCTGGATGTAGGGACCATTCCCCCTGATCCAGAACTTGATGACTCAGGTAATCCGCCTGCCAATTCTCCACACCTGGAATGTGAACAGCAGAGAGAGCCAGAACATGTGCCTCGGCCCAAATCAGGATCTCGGCCACTTCCCTGGCCGCCCAGACACTCACAGTGCCCCCCTGATGACTGATGTAGGCCACAGCCGTGGCATTGTCGGATTGTACATGAACCTGAAAGCCTTTGCAGTGGAGGCGTCCAATGGAGCACGCAGAGTTTGATCGCCCTTAGCTCCAGGACATTTATCGGTAAGTATGATTCCTCCGGTGACCACGTTCCCTGGACACAAAGAGTGTCCAGTACTCCACCCCTGCCCAACAGGCTGGCATCCGTGGTGACCACCGTCCACAACAGAAATAGAAAGGACCTGCCCTGGCTCAGAGTGGGCGACAGAAGCCACCAAGAGAGCTCCGACACCGTGAGACCGCTTAGACATATCATTCTGTCCAAGGACTGCGGCCCCTTGTCCCACTAGACAAGAATCTCTGTAGAGGCAAAATGTGAAATTTAGAAAATGGGACGGCCTCGAAAGTCAACACCAACAGCCCCAAGGACCTCATACACGTCCGCAGGGAGGAGAGATCGTTGTCCATCAGCAACCGATCTCGCCCTGCAAGGCCTGAAGTTTTTCCTCTGGGAGAAAGACTCTCGCCTGAGCGGAGTCTAAGATCATGCCCAGGTAGTTCAGGCGCACTGACAGTCAGCGCAGACTTTTGGAAGTTGATGGTCCACCCAAACTCCTGAAGTGTCTGAACCGTGAATGCCAGGTCGCCCGACAGGGCGTCAGGAGAGCTTGCCCTCAACAGGAGATCGTCCAGATAGCTGAGGTTCGCAATCCCCTTTCTGTGTAGCAAGCCAGCACCGGGGCCAAAACCTTGGTGAATACCCTGGGAGCGGAAGCTAGACCAAAGGGTAACGCCACAAATTGAAAGCGCTCCTCCGCCACCGCGAAACGGAGACACCGCTGATGACCCTCGTAAATAGGTATATGCAGATATGCATCATTTACAGCTATGGAGGTCAGAAAGTCTCCCTGATGTAAAGATGCTACCCCCGACTGAATGGGTTCCATTCGAACTTCTGCACCCACACTAAGCGGTGCAGTGATTCGAGGTCCAGAATTGGACACACCTTGCCCTCCTGTCTGGGCACTGTGAAGAGGTTTTTATTCAAACCTGAAAATCATTCCTGCTGATGAACCGGCACAATCACTCCCCGTGCAAGGAGAGTCTGCACTGCCTCCCCGAGATCCTTCAATCGATCCAGAGACAGATGGATAATTGATGGAAAGAACCTGTCTGCTGGGCGAGACCAAAAATCCATCTTGTACCCTGAACGAATTAGTTTGTGAACCCATTTGTCCTGAACAGAGATGTCCAGGGTTCTTGAAAGTAACGCAGACGTCCCCCCCCACCCAGAATCGGGTGAGGACGCCCCTTCATGTAGAAGAGGATTTGTCTGCCGAACCGGACCGGCTAGTCTTGGGCTTACCCGACCAAGCCTTCCTGTCTCCTCCAGAGGCTCTGAATGGTTTACCGTTTGCATTCGCCCTTGCGGCACAAAAAAAAAAAACACCCTTGAGCCGTGAAAGAGGGTCCCCTCTTACTGTGAGGTGCCTTGCCTTTGAGGATTGGGTTAGCAGAGAACTCTTACCCCTGTTAGGCCCTTGATTAACTCAACCAAGGAGTCCCCAAACAAGCGTTCACCCAAAAATGGGAGATCAGTTAAGTCCTTCTTAGAAGCCTGGTTCACTGACTAGCTTCACAGCCACACCATCTGCGTAAGGCAATCCCCACCGCTGACACTCTGGCAACCAGAGGAGCCGCTTCTAGGGCTGCAGCACACAGGTACACCAGGGCCTGGGCCATCTGGTCCCTGAGCTCACCAGAGCCGGGGGAACTGTCTCAGTGGTCAAGATACCCCTAAGCACTGCAACCCATTCTGTAACCGTCTGAGACACAAGGATGGACACGAATATAGGTTTAAGTATCGAGCCCGCCAGCAAATGCAGGTGGCAGGAAAGGGATTCCACCCTTCAGTCCACCAGATCCGTAAACACCGGGGAGACTTCCACGGGTACCACAGTAGATTTGTTCTGGAAACAGGGTGATCCACCTTTGTTGAGACTCAGCAAAGGGATAACGGCATTTAAAGAGCTTATGCACTACTAGCACGTGCTTAATGCACCATTGCTCATTCACCACATCGTGAAAGTCTTCGGGACAAGGGAACCTGAACCGAAATCTGGGCTTTTGCGGGAGCGGAAAACCACCCGCTGACCTGACTGTGTGGGCTCATTATCTATTTTCAATGTTTCCCTTACTGAAAAAATCAGTGCTTCCACCTTAGTGTGTTCCTGCGCTGCAGCTGAGGAGGACATATCCTCCTGACCATGTGACCGCGAGGACATGGATCCCTCAGGGATGGGATTGTCCGTGGCGACCATATCAAGCTTCGAATCAGAGGACTGAGAAGGCAGTGGCCATGACTGGGTAGCGACTTGTTTTATCACAAAGTCCACCTTTGACACCAGATTTTTCAAAGCTGCAGATAGATACATGCGAGACTGCAATCCGGATGGTCCAGCATGCGCACTAATAAAGTCTAAGGGGGAATTTTTACCTTGGGACTCCATTTTGCAAGTTTTAGAAAAAAAAAAAAAAAAAAGAGTGAACTGCCCCTTTAAATCGCGATCGCGGTCTGCACTGCTATACCGCGCTGCATCTGGAGTCCCCCTTAAAGGCTGGCAGGAGCAAAAGTGTGCCCGAGGAATACCTAAAGGAACAAAACCCCTTACTTTATCACCTCTGAGAAGTAGCAGCTCTGTAGTGTAATCTCCAGCATGAAAAACGTCTGACAGGAAGTGACATATCACCACGAGAGGCCGCACACTGCCTGTGTAGCTTCAGGCTACAATAAAATGGTGCCAATGGTAAAGTATAGGAAGCTTAGGAAAATGGACGCTGCCATTACACAGATAGAGCCTATGCCCAAACTTAAAATGGTGGCTGCCAGCACTGCCATGCGGTCAGGACCCAGGCATGAGGTCCTAAAGGGACCCCCCCAGAACAAGGTGAAATGTATTAAAATCCCCCCAGGCGTCAGACGCTGATTATAGTGCCCCCAGCGGGAGCAGGGAGGGCAGGGCCTGTCCTGATAGGCCTGGGGGATCTTTCAGAGAAACACAGCCCTGTTATCCCCAGGAGTGGGCCCACAACTCCCCCTCAGAGGGCTTTTTCAGGGACACAGGGGCGTTGCATCACTCACTATACCATGGACCGGGTGGCCTCCGCTCTAAAGCAGCTCGCCTTCTTCCCTGAGTGGGGGTGTTGCCGGCCAAAAGAGGTACGCTGCAACTTAGGGCATCCCAGGTCGATGAGTCCCGGCGAGGCATCCGCTCGCAGGCTCATCCCCATCCACTGGGGCTCCGTCTTGGCGAGGCCTGGGCAGACCACAACCTGCTCAAGCTCCTTGGCCAGGCTTGGAGACCATAAGGATCAAGATTATCCAGTGTGAAACCTCAGCCCGGCTGTTGCTTGTGGATCACCTGGAGGATCCCCCTGACACTAGCTAGCGTTAGTAAGTAAAGATAAACAAACATTCTTAAAAATAAAAACTGAGACCAGAGTCCCAGCGGGAAACCTAGGTCATAGAAACATAGAATGTGTCGGCAGATAAGAACCATTTGGCCCATCTAGTCTGCCCAATATATCTGAATCCTATGAATAGTCCCTGGCCCTATCTTATATGAAGGATAGCCTTATGCCTATCCCATGCATGCTTAAACTCCTTCACTGTATTTGCAGCTACCACTTCTGCAGGAAGGTTATTCCATGCATCCACTACTCTCTCAGTAAAGTAATACTTCCTCATATTACTTTTAAACCTTTGCCCCTCTAATTTAAAACTGTGTCCTCTTGTGGTAGTTTTTCTTCTTTTAAATATGCTCTCCTCCTTTACCGAGTTGATTCCCTTTATGTATTTAAAAGTTTCTATCATATCCCCTCTGTCTCTTCTTTCTTCCAAGCTATACATGTTAAGGTCCTTTAACCTTTCCTGGTAAGTTTTTTCCTGCAATCCATGTACTAGTTTAGTAGCTCTTCTCTGAACTCTCTCTAGAGTATCTATATCCTTCTGGAGATATGGCCTCCAGTGCTGCGCACAATACTCCAAGTGAGGTCTCACCAGTGTTCTGTACAGCGGCATAAGCACTTCTCTCTTTCTACTGCTTATACCTCTCCCTATACATCCAAGCATTCTGCTGGCATTTCGTGCTGCTCTATTACATTGTCTTCCCACCTTTAAGTCTTCTGAAATAATTACTCCTAAATCCCTTTCCTCAGATACTGAGGTCAGGACTGTGTCAAATATTCTATATTCTGCCCTTGGGTTTTTACGTCCCAGGTGCATTATCTTGCACTTATCCACATTAAATTTCAGTTGCCAGAGTTCTGACCATTCTTCTAGTTTTCCTAAATCCTTTTCCATCTGGCGTTTCCCTCCAGGAACATCAACCCTGTTACATATCTTTGTGTCATCAGCAAAAAGACAAACCTTACCATCGAGGCCTTTCCTACTCCTTAACTAGGCAGCAAGAAAACTGATTTGAGAGCACAGTGTGTCTGGGGTTATGTGGTGAGGGACAGCCCCTATAGGCGTGTCGAGTTAAACGTTTTCACTGCCTAGTCTACTCCTGTAGATGGCGCATAACCCAACAGTGAAGAAGCATTGAGAGCTGCGTCTGTCAAAGGACGATAGAGAAATCATAAATTCTGCCAGGGTATGTAAACTTATGAGCACAACTGTATTCCATTTATACTAGTAATGGAACACCAGTGCTTGTGAAATATAAATAATATGTGAACAAATGTCCAACACAATAATCCAAGTGAGTCCTCCCTGTGACGGTAAGAAAGTCCGCCACCACGTATATATCCTCCACTAAGACAGGATGTCTGCTTACCAGAAGGATAGACCTTAACAGGTCAACAGGGCTTGCGGCTTACACCCAGCCAGGGCCTTGGTCACCAAAAGGATTAACGGACTGGTTGGATCCCATAAGCGTTGGTCAAATCAGTAGTCCATATCCAAAGTTGTTAGAGGTAACACTCCCCATAAAAGCAATAGAAATTTGGTATACTGTAAAACGTATTAGGCTTTAATAAAGTAAATAAATTCCAATGCACTTACAATGCCACGGATTAAAACCCGCAGATACAAACAGCCAGCTGGCAGTATCACGTTCGCCCGTCCTTCCGGGATCACGTGATCCCAGGATGGGAGAACGCAATACTACCGGCCGGCTGTTTGTATATCGGGTTTTTTTCCGCGACATTGTAAGTGCATTTGAATTTTTTACTTTATTAAAGCCTAGTACATTTTACACTATAGGGAATTTTTATTGCTTTTATGGGGAGTGTTACCTCTAACAACTTTGGATTTGGACTACTATCCCACCTCAGGATACTGGACATCTGGCAGATTGGACACAGACATTATATCACAGGTTCGTGCGCCATTAAACTATCTTTATTACCTTGGCATACCTGGTGGTCTTCCCTGATTGCAAGTGGTGTCTCTTTAGAAGTATGTTTAGCCCCTATATATTTCTGTGGATGGACCATTTGTCCATTGTCTGCAGTTACTTCGGTCTTATAAGATAGAAGCTAAATGGTTCATCTTAGAGACAACCAACTACTTAAGAAGGGATTGACCTGTCTTTGGATTACAGCTTCCTTAATGTGCCAATTACTGGCTATATACATCAGCCGCATATTAAGGTATCTATATATTGTAGCCAGTGTCATGTCCGGGGGGTAGCTAGTCAGCCTGTATGTTATACTACTGTATATTATATTATAAATTACATATTCATTAAATTTTTTGATATTTATCTATAATATTTGATAGGCCCTCTGGCTTTCAGATTCCATCGACTCATCCATGAATAGATACTCTGTCCTTTAATTTAAAATGTAAGTAGAATATACAGTGGGTACGGAAAGTATTCAGACCCCCTTACATTTTTCACTCTTTGTTATATTGCAGCCATTTGCTAAAATCATTTAAGTTCATTCTTCTTCCTCATAAATGTACACATAGCACCCCATACTGACGGAAAAACACAGAATTGTTGACATTGTTGCAGATTTATTAAAAAAGAAAAACTGAAATATCACATGGTCCTAAGTATTCAGACCCTTTGCTCAGTATTTAGTAGAAGCCCCCTTTTGATCTAATACAGCCAGGAGTCTTTTTGGGAAAGATGCAACAAGTCTTTCACACCTGGATTTGGGGATCCTCTGCCATTCCTCCTTGCAGATCCTCTCCAGTTCTGTCAGGTTGGATGGTAAACGTTGGTGGACAGCCATTTTTAGGTCTCTCCAGAGATGCTCAATTGGGTTTAAGTCAGGGCTCTGGCTGGGCCATTCAAGAACAGTCACGAAGTTGTTGTGAAGCCACTCCTTTGTTATTTTAGCTGTGTGCTAAGGGTCATTGTCTTGTTGGAAGGTAAACCTTCGGCCCAGTCTGAGGTCCAGAGCACTCTGGAGAAGGTTTTTGTCCAGGATATCCCTGTACTTGGCCGCATTCATCTTTCCCTCGATTGCAGCCAGTCGTCCTGTCCCTGCAGCTGAAAAACACCCCCACAGCATGATGCTGCCACCACCATGCTTCACTGTTGGGACTGTATTGGACAGGTGATGAGCAGTGCCTGGTTTTCTCCACACATACCGCTTAGAATTAAGGCCAAAAAGTTCTATTTTGGTCTCATCAGACCAGAGAATCTTATTTCTCACCATCTTGGAGTCCTTCAGGTGTTTTTTAGCAAACTCCATGCGGGCTTTCATGTGTCTTACACTGAGGAGAGGCTTCCGTCGGGCCACTCTGCCATAAAGCCCCGACTGGTGGAGGGCTGCAGTGATGGTTGACTTTCTACAACTTTCTCCCATCTCCTGACTGCATCTCTGGAGCTCAGCCACAGTGATCTTTGGGTTCTTCTTTACCTCTCTCACCAAGGCTCTTCTCCCCCAATAGCTCAGTTTGGCCGGACGGCCAGCTCTAGGAAGGGTTCTGGTCGTCCCAAACGTCTTCCATTTGAGGATTTTGGAGGCCACTGTGCTCTTAGGAACCTTAAGTGCAGCAGAAATCTTTTTTTAACCTTGGCCAGATCTGTGCCTTGCCACAATTCTGTCTCTGAGCTCTTCAGGCAGTTCCTTTGACCTCATGATTCTCATTTGCGCTGACATGCATTGTGATCTGGAAGGTCTTATATAGACAGGTGTGTGGCTTTCCTAATCAAGTCCAATCAGTATAATCAAACACAGCTGGACTCAAATGAAGGTGTAGAATCATCTCAAGGATGATCAGAAGAAATGGAAAGCACCTGAGTGTCACAGCAAAGGGTCTGAATACTTAGGACCATGTGATATTTCAGTTTTTCTTTTTTAATAAATCTGCAACAATGTCAACAATTCTGTGTTTTTCTGTCAGTATGGGGTGCTATGTGCACATTCATGAGGAAGAAGAATGAACTTAAAGGATTTTAGCAAATGGCTGCAATATAACAAAGAGTGAAAAATGTAAGGGGGTCTGAATACTTTCCGTACCCACTGTACCTTGTTACACATTATTCCTGAGATATAAAATATATATTAAATATTAATTACAGCTCAAAATATCTATAGTTATCTTGTATGTCCTCACAATTTGGCATATGAGATCAGGTTCAGCGCTGCAGCTATGGTGTTCGCTACTGAGTGTCTGGTGTGGATATAGATAGGCATAGTTCTACTCTAATGCATTGTCTTGCATTTGTTTACTATAACATGTATGTATATATATTTTCTGTTTAAATAGATGCTTACAAGCTCCTGAAGAAGCGATTGTGTAGTCTTGAAATATGTTGAGCAGAGCACAGAGCAGAGCATAACATATGGACAACACTATCCCCAGTTTAGAGGATTTTTGTATGGGTAGGCACTGGTATTCTGCACGGAACAGCACTACCGATAACATTATAGCCTCTAGGGGACCTGCTAGTAGTCCAATGTGATTTTAGATATATGGTTTGTTTGGTATATTTATGGAAGAAATCACACGTTTTTAATAGTAACTAATAAATTATTTATTTTTACATTACGTGCCGTTAAAGTCTACTATTTTCCAATATTTCCTCTTCCCATGGTGTAAAAATGTTGTCTGTGACCTGTACTGTACAATTAAGATAAAACAGGCAATACATTGTTTAAAATTAGGATGGTGCAGCAGGTAATGGCTGAATTTTGCTTCATGTATGGGTACACCCTGGTTGTATCCTGGTCAATCCATCGATCAACCTGTGTGCAACCAGCCTGTCGGCTTTTTCCTGAACGATTAGTGCCACAGGCTATAAGCTGGCAACAGTAATCGTGTTCTGCCAGCAGGGAAGGCTCCCAAAACTCACTGTTGGCAGAACACAATAGCGCTGTGGGAGGGATACATACAGTGTTGATGGGGGAATCAAGCAATTTTCTTTCCTTCCCTCATGGTTGAGGGAAATAAAATTGCATAATCTATGGCCTGCCTAACACATTTACCATATTCAACAAAGGAAAGAGCAATGTGCAGAATCTCACTGTAGTCCGCCATAAGTTCCCTTATAAATTCACCACCTATGGAAAAAACTTAATAGCTGCTAAAGGGCACTGCACTTTAAACATTCTCACCAAAATAAATAGATAAACACTTGTTACAACCATAAAACCTGTATTTAAGCTGAATGTATGAGCTGGTGATCAAACCTTTATCTTCTAGTGTCCTATTTTACACCTCTATCACTGCCAGTGTGCCTTTTTTTATTATGTGGGCTCATTCATTCAAGACAAGCCAAATACTTGTGGAAAAGTCATGCAGAAATTGCCCAGAGCAGCTCAATAATAGGAGATGCTGTCAGAAATAAAATCTCCTTATAAACAAACAAAATAGAGAAGTTGCAGTTCTGGCCTTATAAATTGGCTTCAGTGCTATGCCTGAGAGACATTTCACTTAATCATTACAACTTACATTTCTTTCTATTCATTCACTTTACAAACAGTAACAGAAAAAAAGGATAAAAAGAAAAATACTTTGAAGGGAATAAAACTGCATTCTGGATTTTCTTTCAGGGCAAGACAGTTTTACCAGAATGCAGGAGAAACTCTTCTTCAGCTGAAGACGGACCAGTGAAGGCATCACAATTGTGCCAGTTATTTGATTTTTTCCCGAGATAGAAGCACTCGGCTGACTTAAGAGTAGAAGAAAAGCAGATCTTTGTTGTGTGACAAAATGCTTAAAACACACAGAAAGCTGGCAGCACCGGCCAGCATGCAGTCCCAATTACTGCAGCACACTGATAAATACTGCAGGCAATTAATTTCTCAGCACAGAGAATCATTAGAACTCTGCTATCCCCCAGCAATTCACTACCTTGTCTCCGTTTTGACAGGCCTGACAAAAGTAGGGCAAGGCCAATTCAGAGCGTCATAGGCAGGGTGGCAGCTATCTTGGCATTAGACTATATTTATAGCTGGCTAGTACAGGTCATCTCAAACAAACCTCCGACCTTCTTCATCTTTTTTTTTTTTTGTTTTCTTTTTTTATTAGCTTTTTATCAGGTAAGCACTTCCTTCATTTTTGACAAGAAAGATTCTGATTGGTCGGTTCCACATGCGACCAATAAATACCGTAATAACAATAGTTGGACCCATCGTGAAAAATAAATGCACTGAAATCTAATAAGATATCATGCTTTTGCTCATTCCAGTCAGGCTTATTTTGAACTTAAGTACAGGGATATTCAATCATGTCTGAATTATCTGAGATGAATGGAAATTTGTGTAACAGTGCACTACTGATAAATTGTCTACAGTGCAGAGAAATATGAAAATTGGTGTTTTTTTTTTTAAATCTTTATTTTCAAATTTTCAAAAGCATAGGTCAGAAAGAGCAAACCGTGCAACAAGTAAAAAAAAAAAAACAAAACAAAAATCATAGTAAATACAACAACTTTTGTGGTGGTACAGCACACAAAAAGGGAAAACAAAGTCATGTTTAAAGCAGACAGTGTCAACAATATGAGGAGTGTGCCTGATGGCCAAACGGAGGATATACCTCATGTAAGTCCTGTCTCAGTAACATGGCCCAGCCCCCAGGAAAGCACCCCCCGGAGCGGCCCGGTAAAATCATGGCTGGTAACAGCCTGAATCTTACGTCCTTAGTGCCACCTATATCACATAATAAGGTAATGAGCATAAGAGTAGAAATGAGTTAGAAAGGAGAGAAGAGAGACACGGCTCCTAGTAGAGCCGCCAAAAGATACAGAGAAGAAAGGAGAAGAAAGGTAACCTGGAACGTACATAAACGCCATGCGAACGTTGCCTGGAGAAAAGCGGCAAGTGAAACCCATTACACACCTCCTAGAGGTCTAACCCAAATGTCCTAGGGGTCAGAAATCTCTTCCGAATAAAACATCCACCCAGTCCATGTGTCCTTGAAGCAAGACTGCATCCCCCGTCAGTAACCTCCTCTCAGCTTCCATAACCAAATTAACCTCCCACTTCCATTCAGCCAATGTGGGACAAGAGGTCTGTTTCCAATGGCTCGGGATCAGGCATTTGGTGGCATTCAGCAAGAACGGAATAACACTACGTTTATACCTCTTAATAGAAGAGCGGGTGTCATGAAAAAGGTACTGCAGAGGAGTGCGGTCAGGAGGAGTGATAGCCAATTTCTGTATCCAGGGATGAATAGCATCCCAGAAAGTTTTATAAGCGGGCAATCCCACCATATGTGGAGAAACGTACCCTCCTGGCCACAACCCCTCCAGCAGCGTGAGTCAGAGCCAGAAAACATCCTGATCAATTTAGTCTTATACCAGCGAGCTAGAAATTTGTAGGAAGATTCCTGTATTCTGGTACTGATGGAGGAGACATGGGCCAGGCGGAAGATCTTGGATAGCTGCGGGGGGGGGGGGGGTGGATTCCACTCCCAACTCTTTCTCCCATTCCCGAACATAGTAGGGAGCCGTGCGAGAAACTGCCAAGAACCAATTTATACATATGTGAAAGCAAATGTCGGGAATCTGGGGGATGGACAAACCACCTTTCCAGAGGGGAAAGTTGATCAGAAAAATCGGATTTTTGTAAGATCTTACCGTAAAATCCTTTTCTCTTAGCTCATTGACAGACGTAGTCTTCTTGATTCACATCAATTGGGTTATGTTGTCTCCGCAGGAGTAGGACTAGGCAGAAAGAAAAAACGTTCTGGCTCCACCCCAGGGGCAGTCCCAGAGGGTATATCCTCCCTCTCTCTGCTACAAGGAATCAGTTCTGTTATAAAGCAGCAACAGAGAATTTAACCCAACCCAACTCAATGATAGAGGGGCGGGTACTACGTCTGTCAATGAGCTAAGAGAAAAGGATTTTACGGTAAGATCTTACAAAAATCCGATTTTCTCTGTCGCTCATTGACAGACGTAGTCTTCTTGATTCACATCAATTGGGACATCCAGAAGCAGTGCCACAAATGAGGGGTGGGATTGACAGAAATCAAAATCCAATCTAGAAGGCCCAACCGGTGCCAACTAGAAGTTTTAAAGGCTCATTATAAGCAAAGAATGAGACTCAAATAAAAATTCCAACGGAAAAAAACCCTTGAGGTAGACCACTGGTCTCCTCAAATGGCGGCCTGCAAAACCTTGCGGCCAAACGAGGCATCAGACGATGCCATTACATCAACTTTATAATGTTTTGTAAAGGTATGCACCGACGACCAGGTAGCCCCCTTGCACACCTGGACCACTGACGCCTGATGGCGAAAGGCCCATGACGCACTAAGTGCCCAAGTGGAGTGCGCCTTAACAGGGAACGGGGGCTCCCGACCCTTAATAGAATAAGCCTGTACCACCGTCTGTCTGATCCATTTGGAAATAGTCGCGGCAGATGCAGGCAACCCCTTTTTGGGTCCATCCGGGATCACAAAAAGTGAATCCGTCTTGCAAAATGAGTCTGTCGTTTTCAAGTATACCCTGATCGCCCGGACCATATCCAAGGAGTGTAAAGCAAACTCCCGAGGATGACTGGGCTGGATTGGATGGATTCGGACGAAGAACCACCTTATCTCTATGAACCACCAGATATGGGGAACGACAAGATAATGCGGCCAGTTCTGACACCCTGCGTGCAGAAGTGATAGCCACCAAGAAGGCCACCTTCTGGGACAACGTAGGTAGAGGAATCTCCCTAATATCTTCAAAGGGAGGTTTCTGAAGAACCGACAATACTAAATTAAGATCCCAGGGTGGTAACGGCGTGCGCACTGGCGGAGCCAGATGTCCCCTGGATGAAATTCCGCACCAAGGAATGAGTAGCCAAAGGCTTCTGAAAGAAGATAGCTAATGCTGAGACCTGACCCTTGATAGTGCTCAAAGCCAGTTTCTGCTCAATCCCTTGTTGCAGAAAAGCTAATATTCGACTAACCGAATAAGATCGTGGGTGGAACCCCAGGGGTTCACACCATGCAATGTAGGACTTCCAGGTGCGATGATAAATCTTTCTGGAAGTCGCTTTCCTTGCTTTAACTAGAGTAGGAATAACTGAAGCTGACAATCCCTTGTCCTTCAGCACCTGGGTCTCAATAGCCAGGCCGTTAAAGCAAGCGATCGTAAAGCAGGATGGAAGATCGGTCCCTGAGACAGTAGATCCTCCCTGAGAGGAAGTCTCCACGGGACGTCCGCCACCAGTCTGACCAAGTCGGCGTACCAAGCTCGGCGAGGCCAGTCCGGAGCTACCAGGATTACTGGAATTCCTTCCTCCTCTATCCTGCGAAGAAGTCTTGGCAGTAACCCGAGAGGAGGGAAGGCATACATTAGCTGGTATTGCCCCCACGGGGCGACCAGTGCGTCTGCGGTCTCTGCTAGAGGATCGCGGGAGCGAGCCACGAATCTCTGTACTTTCCTGTTGAATCGTGATGCCAACAGATCCACATCCGGGGTGCCCCAACGTAGGCACAACTGGTGGAAAACTTCTGGATGGAGGGACCATTCCCCCTGATCCAGAGTCTGACGGCTGAGATAATCTGCCTGCCAATTCTCCACCCCCGGAATGAACACCGCAGAGATAGCTGGAACAAACCGTTCCGCCCAGCGAAGAATGCAAGCCACTTCCTTGGCCGCCCAGACACTCTTGGTGCCGCCCTGGTGATTGATATAAGCCACAGCCATGGCGTTGTCCGACTGGATCCGAACCGGGCTGCCCTGGAGCTGCTCGGTCCAGTGAATCAGACAAAGTCTGATCGCTCTCAGTTCCAATACATTTAATCGGTAACCTGGATTCTTCCGGGGACCAAAGTCCCTGAACGGATAACTGACCGAGAATTCCTCCCCATCCGGATAGGCTGGCATCCGTGGTCACTATCGTCCAAAATATTGGCAGAAATGACTTTCCCTGGCTGAGCATCGGAGACCGAAGCCACCAGACCAGAGACTCTCTGGTCTGTTCGCTCAGTCGGATCCGATAGCCCAGGGATTCCGGATTCCGATTCCATCTGAGGAGAATCTCTTGCTGAAGAATTCGGGTATGGGACTGGGCAAATGGTACTGCTTCGAAGGAAGCCACCATCAACCCCAGAACCCTCATGCAAGTCCGAAGGGAAGACCAGCTGTTGGATAGTAACAACTGGACTGCTGATTGAATCTTCCGGAGTTTCCCTACTGGAAGGAAAACTCTTGTCCTGACTGTGTCTAGAATTAGACCCAGATATTCGAGCCTCTGGGTGGGAACCAGAAATGACTTTTGCTGGTTCACCAGCCACCCGAATTCCTGTAAAGAAATTATAGTAATTTCTATGTTTTGTAGCAGGGTCTGAGGAGACTCTGCATGAAGCAGGAGATCGTCTAGGTAACCTAGAATCGATATGCCTCTTTGGCGCAGTAGTGCCAACATTGGGGCCAACACCTTCGTGAAGACCCGAGGAGCCGTGGCGAGACCGAAAGGTAATGCCGCAAACTGATAGTGGTTCTCTTCTACGGAAAAACGTAGAAACCGCTGATGTCCTGCGAAAATGGGAATGTGAAGATAGGCGTCCTTGATGTCTATGGACGCTAGGACATCCCCTGGATGCAGGAAGGCTGCTACTGTGCGAATGGATTCCATCTTGAATTTTCTTATATTGAGAAAGGAATTGAGTGCCCTTAAGTCCAGAATTGGACGCACTTTGCCCTCTTTCCTGGGTATTGTAAATAGGTTTGAATAAAACCCCTGAAAGCGTTCTGTCCAAGGAACGTGGACTACCACTCCTTGTTGTAGTAAATCCGTGACTGCTCTCCGCAGATCTTCTAAATGATCCGGGGATAGTCGGATATTGGAAGGGAAGAATCGCGCCGGTGGGAGAGATCGAAACTCGATCTTGTACCCTGACCTTATGATTTCGCAAACCCACTTGTCCGGGATTCTGGAAAGCCATGGATCCGGGAACCGGCGAAGACGTCCCCCCACCCCAGTTATGGGTGGGGGCGCACCTTCAGGCTTTGGTAGACTTATCTTCAGGTCTGGAGGGGGCGGGCCTTTGCTTGCCCGACCAACGACCCCTGAAGCTTCCTGAAGGAGCTTTGGAGGACTTAATTTTTTCACCCGCAGGGCGAAATTTTTTTTGTGAGCAGAGAAAGAAGGCCCTCGTCTTTGACGAGGTCCTTTACCCTTAACATCTTGCGGTAAAAAGGTGCTCTTTCCTCCCGTGAGATCCTTAATGATCTCATCTAAGTTGGCTCCAAATAAACGCTCTCCTAAAAAGGGGATATTAGCCAATGCTTTTTTGGAACCTTGGTCGGCTAACCAACCTTTTAGCCACAGTGTACGCCTGAGAACCACTGCTGAAACTGATGCTCGGGCCAATAATGGAGTGGCGTCTAACGCCGCATCACACACAAACTGTAACCCCTGTATCATCTGTTCCAACAAATCTGATACCGCCTGAGGGACCTCTTCTAAGTCCCGGCGTAACCACTTGGTCCATTCAGTTACAGTCTGCGAAACCAGCCCAATAGCAATTATTGGTCTGAAAGCTGATCCAATCAAGGAAAACATGGTGCGAGACATAGCTTCTATCTTGCGATCCACCGGATCTTTAAAAGACGGATCGTCTTCTAAAGGAATAACCGTGGCTTTATTCAATCTAGCAATTGGTGAATCCACCACAGGTGGTTCTGTCCATTTCTTAATGAGGGTTTCCTCAAACGGATAACGCCTGTTAATGCGTTTAGAAATAGCAGAAGTGCGTTTTGGCAGACTCCATTCTTCTTTGATTGGATTGCCAAAACATTTGGGCAATGGAAAAACCTTCGCCACTTTGATGCGTTTTTTTAGTCCCAAAGGGGATTTCAGTTTCAGCTATTTCCGACGGAGTACCCTGTAATCTTAAGGTTTCTTGAACAGATACAATGAGTGCGTTTACCAAGGCTTCCTCTCGGGCTATGGCTGATGCCGAAACATCCTCCTCACTGTCTGAAGAGACAGTACCCGAGACACCAATCCCAGATGAGGTACCTGCAACTGCAGAAATAGGCTCAGATTCTGAATCCGAAGTTTCAGATAATATGGGGTTAGGTGGGGGTCGCTTTCTTGCGCCCTGTCCCTGACAAGCCACTTCCACCCGGGACACAAAAGTTTCCATAATAGCTGACAATGATTCAATCGTCAGTGGGGTGCTGGAGGATCCTGCAGACACCTCGAGGGGATCCGGTGGAGATACATGAGTGGCAGGGTCCATGTTAACTCAGGACACCTCTGCCAGAAAAAACAAAAAACCCTTTTTTTTTTTTTTTTTATGTGTATCCCCCTAGCGCAATAGCGCCCCTCAGAGTACCTGCTTCTTGATCCCCACAGAGAGAGAGAGGGACCCTCAAGGCTCACCACCCGATGCAGAGAAGTTTCCTACCAACTGCAGTCAGCGTTTGTCTCTTACAGACTGGAAAGAGCTGTGTTCGTTTTCCCGGGTAGAAGGAAGTGGCTCCGCCCCCTGTGTACGCCTTCCGGCGTTCCCAGCTCTCCTCGAGGTTAGCTGGGCTCTTCAAACATGGCCGCCCCCATACAGGAGACAATAGACTCCAAAAAAATGGCGGCCGACGTGACCTGCGGACATACATGTACCTGGTCTACAGCAAAATGGCGGCGGATTGCCGAAGTCTCGTTTTCCCAGCACATCCACCTGTATATCATGCTGATGGCGGTTTATCGATCTGCAGGAGGTCCACTACAATTAAGGTGGGATTATACCTCCTATGTCTGCTGCAATACTGCATTCTGCTGGGTAGAGTGTTAGCTCCCAAACCAAGTCCGCTTGCCCATTGTATTTACAAGGGGGATTTTTAGTGTCAGATAGATACTGACCATGTATGGAGGGGCCCATATTCCATACTGCCTCATAAACGAGGAAAAAAGGAAACATTTACTCACCATACCGAACCGACAGGCACCCTCTCTTCACAATACCCTCTCCACCGGGGTGGGGGGTTGTTGACCACTCCGGACGCCTCGACTCTCTGGTTCCTGGCGTCCAAGCGAGACTTTTAACTCGCAAGGTCAGTCCCTCCAATGGGACTCCGTCGCGGCCGACCCAGCGCGGAGCTCTGGTCTGCACGCGCTCGTAGGCAGAAACCGGGGTGACCACTGGATCTCAACATCCAGCCCGTCGCCCGGCCCCACATACTTACTTGAATGTGTCGCGGCCGACCAAGCGCGATGCAATGGTCTGCGCGCGCTCGTAGGCCGGCTGGGGTGACCACTGCTTGAAGATCTCACAGGAAAAAAACACTGGAGAAAACTACCTAAAAAAATATTTTTTCTAAAAAAAAAAAAATCTTGCCAGGACCAAAAGATCCCAGCAAGGAACTTAGGTCCTTACTCCTGACTAGACAGAAAAAAACTGATTCCTTGTAGCAGAGAGAGGGAGGATATACCCTCTGGGACTGCCCCTGGGGTGGAGCCAGAACGTTTTTTCTTTCTGCCTAGTCCTACTCCTGCGGAGACAACATAACCCAATTGATGTGAATCAAGAAGACTACGTCTGTCAATGAGCGACAGAGAAATTGGTGTTGTTGATGCTGCACTGCCTTTACACGTTTTCAATGTTTCTGGAGATTTAAACCTCCTGTTGCTTTTCATTTCCTCCTGCAAGTCAAACTATATACCACATTTTCAAAAGTTGTTTGTGTGTACTTTAAAAACAAAACTCATAAAAAAAATAAAGGATTTATGATAAAATACAGAATTTCCAGCACCAGGCAAGCAAAAACTATCAGATTGAGGATATTTTATTCTCCATCTTCTTCTGAAAAATCATGCCATCTCCTCCCCGGTTTGATCTCTTTTATTCTGGTCCTCCCCCTCTATCTTTTCTGACCTGCTCCCTACGTCCTAGTACTCTCTGACTCTGAACTAGCTCATTACCCGAATCCCTTCCTGGTCCCCTTTTCTGAGTCTTTCCTGGCCCGCCTTGCGTCACTCCTAGCCCACACCCTGCCTCCACGCTGGTGGTACACCCGTCTGCTTCCTGGCCCACTTCTTGCTTCCCTCATGGTCCGCCCTCTCGGTATCTCTCCTATCCTATCTTTCTGTCCTTACTGGTCTATTGCTTCCTCCTTGGTCATCTCCCTCTGTTCTAGCTGGCTAACTCTCTCCCACCTAGTACTCTCCCCGATTCCTCCTAGTCATCTCTATTAATTCCTCCTGATTCTCTCTTTTCTTGTACTTTCTGGCCTTCTGCTTCTGCCCTAGTCCATACCTGCCTCCCTTTTTATGCTCCCCCTCTGTCCTACATGGTCCACTCCCTCCCACCTACACTCGCACTACCTTCTTCCTTGTATGTTTATACCTCCTGATCCTCTCTCTCTCTGTACTTTCTCTGCCTCCCTTCTGGCCTACAAACACCCTGCCTCCCTCTAGGTCCTTTCCCTCGGTCTTACCTGGACCACTACCTTCTAGTAGTCTGCCTGTTGTATATCACAGCCCTCTCCTGATCCACTCCTTCTGTACATCCCAGCTTTCTCCCTTCCTCCTTTCAGGCTCTGGAAGACGAAAACCTACATTTCTTGGACTCTATTTCCTTCACACCAAACTTTCTCTGTTCATTAAATCAACATATTTTATTTGCAGTGTAATTAGCAATACGGAGCCGGGAACCATATTTTTTCAGATGACAGGAAAGAAAATGATTAGTTCAGTAGAAAATGTATGGTAATCACCAGACTCTTGAAGAGAACATTGAAATGAACAAACCATCCATGATATACGCAGTTTCCAATTAAGGAGCAGCGGAAAAGGCATTCTGTAAAATCTGAGAGTGTCCAATACTTGCTTTACAGCGGAATTTTACAATCAGGCACCACAGCTTTTCAAAGACCTTCCTCTGAAAACTGCTTGTAATCAAGAGTTTTCTGGTTATTTTTTAATCTAAAGTGCAGAAAATGAGCTTTTTATTTTTATTCTGTAACTAAGAGAAAGACACAAGCAACTCTGAAAAACTCAATTTTCAGATCTTTCAAACGTCAAACTTTAGAAATAAAAACTGCCCTGTGCCCTCAAAAATGCCAAAATGGAAACACAAATTTTCTTCTTCTGGAGTCACTGATTGCAATCTTTAACCTGGAAATACATACAATTCTTTTGGAGAAAGAACCCAAAGCGTAAAAAAGCTCTTCTACCTCTGGAGACACAAACTCCAAACTGCCAGTCTGAGAATGCAGGGCTCTGATGACACAGACTGATATTGAAGAATAATGGAAGAGGTAAAGATCTTTTATTCTGAGGCCTGGAGACTGTAAGGGCCATGAGAAGTTCCTTGAAAAAGATCAAACCACCAGCGGATCCCATTTACAGAAAACCCTGTCCATCTGACGCATTCGTTGGCGATGAAGCAAATGAATGAATATTGCAAAAAAAGGATCACTCCTATACACAGCCAAAACCCGGTATAAATCAATAAATCTATGGAATAAAAATCTGGAGAGTGTACTGTAACAATACTAAAATATGCCATAGTGTGACCTTGATTTTACTTCTCTGAAATACAGAAAAGATAAACTTACATATCTCTGCCCAGATTTTATTATCCTTTATATTTACGATATATTGGACCAACACATCATACAGTTCTAAAGTTTTGACATTTTCCTTAGTTCTGTACATAGAACACTCGTGGCTATTCATATTAGTCTCCGCACCAGTGGATATTACAATCTAAAGTCATTACCACAATCTCACAGGAACACAGTGTGGCGAAACTGTGCTGGAGCCAACTAGCCTACCTGTATGTTTGTGGTTTGTGGGAGGAAACCCACATGATGAGACCTTCTAAAAGTTCAATGCAAGACTGCCAATCACCCTAAATCAGTGGTAGTTAACCTGGGCACTCCAGCTGTGGTGAAACTACAAATCCTATTATGCCTCTGCTTCTGTGAGTCATGCCTGTGGCTGTGAGAGTCTTAGAATGACTTACAAGACTTGAGGTTTCACCAGAGCTGGAGTACCGAAGTTGCCTACCCCACATCTAGATGCAATGATGTCAGTGTATATTAAGATGCTTTCTTTTAAACCGGAGGAAAGAAAATGTTGGTATAATCCCCCTCCCCAGCAACCAATCATATTCCAGTAATATACAAAGTGCTTTCTCTAACCCCCAACAGATGGGGAAGGAAAGGAGACTTATAGGGACCTTAAATGCACCACAAGGAAAACATACAAAAATAAATAAATTATTAAAACTACCAACATCTTTAATATACAATTAAAACATTATTAAAAAAGGACAACCCCCAAATAATGGTTGCCAAATACAGCTGGATATCATTTTTGCATATATGTAGCTCCAAGTTGGCGTAATGGATCATCGCATTTCGTGGAGACCTCCCTTCCTTAGGATCCCTAGTGTATGCAACCAATATTAATCTTCAAAAGTAGTTGCAACATGTAAATATACAGTGCATGAAGGGGATACATCTATCCAAAGTTTTACATTAGAATAAAATATACGCACAACATATAGTCAGTAAGAAGATTAACAAAAGCAACAAAAAAGCAGCAATTAGATTGGGCATCTGGAAAGGAGAAAAAAAAAAAAAAGAACAGGTGGGGGGGGGGGGGGGGGGCATAGCAAACCTTACCCCATGGTGATGAAGGGTACAAACCAGGGGGGGGGGGGGGGTACTGAATTGACATGGATATGACCCATCCTTAAACTTACCAGAAAAAATTCCAGAGGGCAACCTCCACACCCCAACATGGAATGGGCTAACATCAATATATCATAAAGGAACATAAGGATCAATCTGAAAACATGAAAATATTAATAATGATATACACCCAAAATACCTGTAAGTCAAACTCTGCTTCATTACAGGGAAGGTTTTCTAATTCCCCCCCCCCCCCCTTAGTTTTTCCTTTCTCCTCTCCATATGGCCAATTGCCGCGTTTTCATTGCTTTTGTTAAACTTCTTAATGATTATATGTTGTGAATATTTTTTGTTCTAATGTTAAACTTTGGATAAACGCATCCCCTTCATGCATTGAATATGTACATGTAACTACTTTTTTAGATTAAGATTGGTTGCCTACACTAGTGCATGGATCCTGAGGATGCAACGTTTCCGTGAATTGCGTTGATCCATTACGCCAATTTGGAGCTACACATATGCACAAATGATATCCAATTGTATGAGGAAGCAAGGGTTTAGTTAAAAGCATTGATCCATTACGTCAATTTGGAGCAACACGAATGCATCAATGAAATGCAATTGTATATGGCAACGATTCTTTAGGGGTTGTCCTTTTTAATAAGGTTTTCATTGTAGAATAAAGATGTTGGTAGTTTTAATTATTTATTTTTGTATGTTTTCCTTGTGGCATTTTTAAAGTCCCTACAAGTCACCTTTCCTTCCACAATCTGTTGGGGGTCGGAGAAAGCACTTTGTTTACTCTTGAGTTAAGCAATGGTGCCCCATGAGTAACAACAGGAGCGTTCAACTCATAATATATTGCACATTCCGGGTGTCTTTTTTTCCATACAAATTGGATGGTAATAAAAGGAAACATCCTGATTGGTTGTTTTAAATAAGGCAGACCTAAAGTGAGGGGAAAAAAGTATTTAATCCCCTGCTGATTTTGTACGTTTGCCCACTGACAAAGAAATTATCTGTCTATCATTTTAATGGTAGGTTTATTTTAACACTGAGAGCAAGAATAAAAACAAAAATATCCAAAAAAAACGCATTTCAAAAAAGTTATGAATTGATTTGTATTTTATTGAATGAAAGAAGTATTTGATTATCTATCAATCAGCAAGATTTCCGGCTCCCAGGTGCCTTCTTTACAGGCAACAAGCTGAAATTAGGTGCACTCTCTTAAAGGTAGTGCTCCTAATCTCAGCTTGTTACTTATATAAAAGACAGTTGTCCACAGACACAATCAATCAATGCATTTAAAAATAGTTATAAATTGATTTGCATTTTATTGAGTGAAATAAGTATTTGATCCCCTATCAATCAGCAAGATTTCTGGCTCCTAGGCGTCTTCTATACAAGTTATGAGCTGAGATTAGGAGCACTCTCTTAAAAGGGAGTGCTCCTAACCTAGAAAGAAAAGAAAGCACATGTACAGGCCTGACTGAAGTTCGCTAATGATCATCTGAATGATTCAGAGGAGAACTAGGTGAAAGTGTTGTGGGCAGATGAGACCAAAATTGAGCTCTCTGGAGTAAACTCAAATCGTTGTGTTTGGAGGAGGAGGAATGCTGCCTGTGACCCCAAGAACACCATCCCCACTGTCAAACAAGGAGATTGAAATATGCTTTGGAGGGGTTTTTCTGCTAAGGGGACAGGACAACTTAACAGCATCAAAGGGACGTTGGAAGGGGCTATGAACCGTCAAATCTTGAGTGAGAATCTCCTTCCCTCAGCCAGTGCATTGGAAATGGGTCGAAAACCTTAATGAGGCTGACGTTTGGTGAGGAGAGGATCTGCAAAGAGGAGTAGGACAAAATCCCTTCTGAGATGTGTGCAAACTTGGTGTCCAACTACAAGAAACATCTGACCTCTGTGATTGCCAACAAGGGTTTTGCCACCAAGTACTAAGTCATGTTTTCTGAAAGGGTAAAATATTTATTTCACTCATTAAAATGCAAATCAATTTATAATTTTTTTTTAAATGCGTTTTTTCTGGATATTTTTGTTATTCTTTCTCTCACTGTTAAAATAAACCTAGGGTGTGAGCTAGGGCTGGGCGATAAAACGATACCAATATGTATCGCGATAGTCACGTGATCAATAGCAATAACAAAATTGAATGATAAAACCGTTCGATATTAGAACTTGAAAGTACCGTATATACTCGAGTATAAGCCGAGTTTTTCAGCACATTTTTTTGTGCTGAAAACGTACCACTCGGCTTATACTCGAGTCAAGGAAAAAAAAAGTCCGCTCCGACGGGTTTAAGCTTTAAAAATGGTGCCGCCCGTCGCATACATGTCACCACGCACGCGCCGCCGCCGCTCGGGAGAGGCCGGGAATAGCCGAAATTATACGAGCGGTGGCGACGCGTGCGCAATGACGTGTCGGCGCCGGGCGGCGCAATTTTTAAAATGAAGGCGCCTCTGGAACAGGTAAGTGAAACAGCTTCACTACCTGCCATTATGCAGGGCTGCGGGCACACTACAAGGGATGCAGTGCTGCGGGCATGGTCTACCTGTACCATGCCCACAGCACTGCATCTCCTGTAGTATGCCCACAACCCCGGATCCTCTTGTACCATGCCAGTACCCTGCATTCTCCTGTACCATGCCAGTACCCTGCATTCTCCTGCACCATGCCAGTACCCTGCATTCTCCTGCACCATGCCAGTACCCTGCATTCTCCTGCACCATGCCAGTGCCCTGCATTCTCCTGCACCATGCCAGTGCCCTGCATTCTCCTGCACCATGCCAGTGCCCTGCATTCTCCTGCACCATGCCAGTGCCCTGCATTCTCCTGCACCATGCCAGTGCCCTGCATTCTCCTGCACCATGCCAGTACCCTGCATTCTCTTGCACCATGCCAGTACCCTGCATTCTCCTGCACCATGCCAGTACCGTGCATTCTCCTGCACCATGCCAGTACCCTGCATTCTCCTGCACCATGCCAGTACCCTGCATTCTCCTGCATCATGCCAGTACCCTGCATTCTCCTGTACCATGCCCGCCGCCCTGCATTCTCACCCTAGGGTCCTTATTTTAAATGGGTAATAAAAAATATCAATAATTATCGATATCGACCGATATGAAACACTGATATCGTGATACAGTTTTCAGCCATATCGCCCAGCCCTAGTGTGAGCACGCGGTCACCTAGGATACCTACGTCTGATGTCACACCCGGAATTCGTCCGTCCAGGTACTGAGCGGCGAGTAAGCACAGCTGGGAGTCACCGCAGGACTCAGGTTATCCGTTATTTACATGCTGTTTTGAATTTTATTATATGTGAGTGCAATTGTAAGAGGGGAAGGGGGCGTTTCTTAATAAAACTCTGGCTTTTATGAGATTACTGTACACTAGGAGTCCTTTTCTCTGATTACATGACATTACTTTGAGCATTGTGCATTTGGAGAGATCACTTGCATTGCTGTGGGGATTGGAGGACCTTGGTCTACAGAGCAGTGTGGCAGAGTCATTTCCCTGGCGTGACAAGTCTATATGTTATTCAAAGGCTCCATATAATTTTTCCTTCTGGTGAGTGTCCATTACCACGGGGGAATCACGTTGGTGTGGTGAAGGTGGTCTCTCTTTGATTTGATACAACACCGTGGTGAAGAAAGGGATTCATCATATATGTGAACTTTATTCTGTAGATGAATTTACTACGAGTGTTTATGCCATTCATATCAATATAGCACTTTCACCAGTTTGGACTTTTTACTTGCATTTATTTATGTGTTTCACATAAGCGCTGCTAGTGTATGGTTGTTCTTTTCTGCTTTGAGCAATACTACACCTTATTGTTAATTGATTTCTTGAAATAGCAGCTGCTCTGTTACACACAACATAGTGTTGTATGTAATTTTTTTGTATTACTTTGTATATCAGCGCTGGGTGAGTGGGTCCTACATATATAATTTACACCTACTCCTTTTATTGGTTAAAATAAACCTACCATTAAAATTATAGACTGATTTGTCAGTGGGCAAACTTACAAAATCAGCAGGGGATCAAATACTTTTTTCCCTCACTGTATAAAGGGCTTATTTAGTGCAGTCATTCTTGACAACAAGTTTTCTATTTAATTATTTTTTAATGAATTTTCGCAAAGATAGAAATAACAGCAGATATGCCCACACAAGGGGACAGAACAACTGCAATGAAAATGTAAGCTCTTGGCAACAAGTTTTCATACCTTGCAAAAATAGCAGTGAGAATTAAATGCCAATTGGTAACTAAAGGCACAGCACTGTTCCTTGATAGGTTTTTATCCAGATTTAAACAAAACTTACACATCAGAAGAAAATCGAAGGAATGTATTTTAATATCTTTACATGTTTTTCACAGTACACTGTAAAGCGGCTATCTATCAGAGGTGAGAAGCGATCTGCCATGTACATTATACGGTGTGCGCGTAGAACAAAGTCCCAGAGATATAATAAAATCACAGAAAAGCAGATTATCCTGACAAGATCTGGAAGAACTAAGTGTGAGCTCTGACAAGGCCTTATCTCATCAAACTATAATCTTATTACTTCTGATCCCTTCACTAAAACTTCACTAAAGAATCTATCATCCTAGACCGCCTGCTGCAGGGCCTTCTGGGTATACTGCCTCTTGGCTTGTTTGTTACCATGACGGCGCACCCGGTTTACCGAGCATCTGTGACAAATCAGCAGAAGAATCCTTCATGGGAGAGCAAGCTCTGACTTCTGTCACACTTCCTACGAGAACCAAACTTAATTAAATGAGAAGCTTTAATTATGTTAAACCAAACTTTATCTTACTTACTGTTCCAGAATATATGCAGCTTGGCAATAATCTTCCTATCGTTTTAGAATGCTTCATAAAGTTTGAGATCAATTCAGCAAAAAGCCAGAAAGTGTTCAAAAAATACAGATGAAGCTGCAGCGATACATACATCTAGGGACCCAAAACACTGACTCACAAGAGTACAGAATACTGGCACACTGACACTTAGAGGTTCAGAACAATGACACACTGACACTTGGAGGTTCAGAACAATGACACACTGACACTTAAAAACAAAAAAACCCTGATACATGGGGTTTTGGAAGATTAACACACTGAGACTTGGGGGGCCCAGGACAATGAAGCACTGAAACTTGGGCGGCCCAGGAAAATGAAGCACTGACACCTGGGTGGCTCCAGACAAACATGCACTGAGACTTGGTGGTCCCAGGACAATGAAGCACTGAGACTTGGAAACCCCAGGATAATAAAACACTGACACTTAGGCTCTGGAAAAATAAACACTGACACTGACAGGGGTACCAGAACAATGATAGTTGAGGTACGCGAAGAATAAAGCACAGACACTTGGGAGTACCAGAACAAAAATTCAGACATTGGAGACCCAGAATACTGGTTACCATAGAGATTCAGTACTGTGCACTACCCTATTTAATAATTATAGCATACATTGGGTATAGAAAATAATCACCCCCCCCCCCCTTTTAAAAGCAATTACATTTTGTTGCTTTGCAGACTAAAATCAAGACAGACAATGTTTATAAATTATTATTATTATAACATTCAAGTGAAAAATATAACAGCAATGTGTCAGAAAAAAATAAATAAAAAAACAGAATCACTGAGTTGCAAAAAGGATTACCCCCCTAATAAAAAAAGACTTGTAAGTGAATCAGGTGTAGCTAGTCACCCTCTCAATGGCACACAACACCATTTCACTTTCAACTGTGATCAGCTGTGGTCATTTTGATTAGCTTAGCATGAAAACAAGCTTTCCTAGAGCATTTCAGTCCCCAATAGTGCAACTGAAGCAAACAATCAACTATGGGTGGCAAGGCACTGCCAAAAGATCTCTGGGATAGGGTTGTGGACAGACACAAGTCAGGAGATGGATACAAAAACATTTAAAAGACGTTATTAATGCCTAGAAGCACAGTGAAGTCTATTATTAAGAAGTGGAAGGCGTTTGGTACTACACAGACCTTTCCTGGATCAGGACGTTACTCCAAACTAGATGAAAGAGCCAGGGGGAAACTGATCAGGGAGGCTACCAAGAGGCCTACAGCAACTCTAAAGCAGTTGCAGACATTTATGACAAAGAGTGGTCATTGTGTACATGTGACAATAATATCACAAATTCTCCACAAATGTGGCTTGTATGAGAGGATTGCAAGAAAAAAGCCACTCCTTAAGAAAGGTCACATGCAGTCACGACTGAGCTTTGCCAAAACGCACCTTGAAGATTCTGAGGCCACATGGAAAAAGGTGTTCTGGTCAGATGAGACTAAAATGTAATTATTTGGCCTCAATACCAAACAATATGTCTGCCGATAATCTACAGCTCACCATCCAAATACCACCATTCCTACAGTAAAGCATGGGGGGGGGGGGGGGTTATATCCTGTTATGGGGGTGTTTATCTGCAGAAGGGACTGCAGCACTTGTTGGGATAGTAGGAATAATGAATTGAGCAAAATATGGTCCAATTCTTGAGAAAAATCGGCTTCTCTCTCTCTGTTGCCAATGAGAAGAAGGTATACTTTCCCACATGACATTAACCCAAAGCACACAGCAAAAATGACCACTTAGTGGTTGAGATTAGGTTCAGACTGGTGCATTCAGGACACTGCATGTAATTTACACAGGAATCGCATCGCAATCTGATGCACATCACATGTGATCTGTGCGGTGTGATTTGAGCCAAACATTTTATATGGCTCAAATCTCATAGCATCTGCACCAAAATGGCGAAGGACCCTTTTTTCTCTGCTCCTGAATTGCATCGCATGGGTGCTCACACCTATGCAATGCGATTCTGGCAATCGTATTGCATTTTGAAAACTGTTTTGAGGTGTCACTAACATAACATTGACACCCGCAGCAGAGCGCATGGATGCAGTGCAGAGCAATTCCATGCAAGAAAACGCAGCAAATGTTGTGCATTTCCCATATTGCATCAGTGTGAACCAGGACTGAAGGAATGGTTGAAGGAGAAAAAGGTGAATGTCCTTGCATTGCCTAGTCAGAGCCCAGACCTAAATCCCATTGAAATTCTGTGGAATGACGTGAAGACTGCGGTCCACAAACGGTCTAGATGTGCAAAGTAGTGATACACCGAAATTTTGGGCTGTTGAAAATTATCAGTCGAAAATAGGGTTTCAGCTGGATAAAACAAAAACTGTGTCAGTCTTCTTTTCAGGCTTTAGCAACAAGATGATTTTTTATAAGAGGGGGATACTTTTTTATATCCACTGTATCAATTTCAGATAATGCACAGTAGCTTAGTACACATGAGAGATGGTTTAACTTTTAACACAGAGTAATTTTGTATACTGTATACGTCCTTATAATACAACAAGATCTGCAGTTTATTGCTGGAGATTATACAGTACAGTACATTGCATGTTGCAGAGCCTCGTAAATTCAGTGTCATGCCATCTGATCACTGAGAGCCATTAGCTATGTGTAATAGTGTATATCCTAAAACGAAGGCCTCTGTGTCTGGCAAAAATCTTGAGCAGCTGTCTTCCGGCGCTGTGAGAATTAACGGCAGCCACTGCTACTGAGAAAGTTGCACCACTCACCTGCCCCCATCTGCCCGCACCACCATTCACAAAACCCATATTACTATTTTCCTACAATGCACTGTGTTCTGTGAATGGAGGAGAAGCAGTTGCTTGAAAGGATATCCACTGCTTAGCCACAGAAAGCAATGGATTGTGGGGGAGCAGTAACACGAGTAATTTAAATAACAAAGAAGGCACAAGGGGCAGGCCAGCAGTGTTGTTTTTTGCCAATAGCAGGGGCTGCAATTAACTCACACAGTGCCAGAAGACAGACTCTTAGGGTAGCATCTGGCAGTTATAAAGCATTTAGCATAAGCAGCCACCTGTAGATAACGGAATACACACCATTAGGCCGGGTTCACACTGCTCCGACATGGAAGTTGGACGACTTCCGATCCGATTTTGCCCTACGACTTTATGTCAGACTTCCATGCGACTTCAATGAAAAGGATCCGACAGTACAAGGCCCTTTGAGTCTAGTATGAATCTTGAGGGGGGGGGGGGGGGGAGCCCCACGTCAAAATTAAAAAGAAAACAGCATGGGGTCCCTCCCCCCCCCCCCCAAGATCACACCAGACCCTTTGGTTGGGTATGATTTTGAGGGGAAACCCCACACCAAAAGAAAAAAAGAAAAAGGGGCATGCACCCCCCCCCCCAAAAAAAATAAAAAATCCATGCCGGACCCTTACCTGAGCATGCAGCCCAGCAGGTCAGGAAGGCGGGCCCTTGATGGGGACAAGGGCCTCATTCCTGACAACCCTGGGCGGTGGTTGTGTGAGTCTGCTGGCAGGGGGGTTATCGGGATCTTGAATCACGGCATCCCCTATGTGAATGAGTATTGGGGGGGGGGGAGGTGATGTGTTCACGTGAAAAGACAGCAAGAGGAGGGGAAGACAGGAGGAGGAACACATTCCCAGAGGGAGAGGACAGGAGGAATAACACACGTTGGAACTAGGAAGGGGGACATTCTTCACTTTTACAAAAGGACTTGTCAAAACAGTCTCTTGTTTTTATTTACATTTTTTTTTGGGGGGTGAATGGGTAACCCATACTCATTCACATCAGGGGGGGCGAGATCTGGGGGCCCCCTGTTAAAGGGGGCTTCCAGATTTCGATAAGACCCCTGCCCACAGACCCCCACAACCACCACCCACAGTTGTTGGGAAGAGGCCCTTGTCCCCAGCAACATGGGGACAAGGTGCTTTGGGGTGAGGGGCTCAGAGACTCATGGGCACACAAGCCTAATAATCAGAGCAGCAATAACACTTATCCAAACGTATAATATATCCACATGCTTCAATCACACTCACTGGCTCCTTCTCTGCCATGGATCCACCAGACGTAGTGTGTCCTTGATTACAGCAATTTTCACCTCCTCATCCACCAAGCTCGGCACATTCTCGAAAATGCCGGGAAGAAGCTGCAACACCCAGACAAAAGACACTATGTTATAGGAAATGTTGTGAATACTTCGCTCATAGATTAGCATATTTAATTGGAAACAATTTATTAACACCAAAGTCAGTGTTTTGTTGCGTTATTCAAACAGGCCCACAAGCTATTTTTCAGATAAATCGCAGTTATTAATATTACAGTTTTAATGATGATGTTAGAAATATCTAAGTGTTTCCACTTGAGAAATTTCTTGAGAAACCGCAAATGAATGTAAATAAACACGAATAATTAGTAGGCAGTTCCCCAGGATTTTCATTGCAGGTTTACCTGAAAAGCAAAGCAGCAATAGTTTAGAATGATGCAAATGTCTTACTTTGACAAACAAGTGTTTTAAAATGAAATTGAATCCAGTTGTCCAATAAGAAATAGGTGAATTTTCATACAGTCAGTATACAAGTATCTTTATGTTATCTTTCAATATTGACTCTCACAGGAAAGGGAAAGACCCCAGAGTGAGGACAGTGAATTCGTCATTCCAGTGATGCTCCTTCATCAGCAGACTGGGGGCAGGCCAGGGACTGGCGATCTGTATAGTTAAACTGCAGTAAAAATAAGGGTCACAAACCTGTCTATGCGGTCTTCTAGGGGTGCTAAATCACAAACATAGCAGAACAAAATGACAAAATGCTTTCAAAGTTAGAACATTTCATATACAGTATATGTATTTCAACTCTGTTAACGCGATAGTATACCGTTTTTTTCACTTTTAACTACAGGTAAGCCTATAATAAGGCTTACCTCTTGGTACAATTAATATCTCCTAAACCGGCGGACCTTCAGCTTCCCTTGCCTGGGAGCTTGCCAGAAAATGACTCCCGCACGCATGCCGGAGCCGCCGAACCCGGAAGAGAAGACGCCGTGGGATCATGTCAGCGCCCGCAGCGGTGTCCGGGGGTCCGTGTCGGGGCTTTGTTCTAAGGTAAGTAATTCATAATGAGCTAGTATGCAATGCATACTAGCTCATTATGCCTTTGTCTTGCAGGTTTTTTTTTTTTTTTTTAGGTTTACAACCACTTTAAGCTGTATGGCCAGACTGAGTATAGATCTGCGTTTGTCCCAAGCATGTTTGAATCCACTTACTGTTGACTGACACACTATCTCTGCTGGAAGTCTATTCAAAAAATCTGTTATTTTCTCAGTAAAATAATACTTTCTAAGTTTTGTTTTGAACTTTGCTCCTGAAGTTTGAGGTCCACTGCTAAATAAAAATGTCATTTGGTTTAGATATCATTTCTTGTAGGGATCGACTGATATGGTTTTTTCAGGGGCGATATCGATTTTCCAGCCATCCTTCAGGCGGATAGCCAATATTAGGTGCAGATATTCTGCACATTTAAAGTTTTTATTTTTACACTGTCCTTTTAATTTATTTATTTTTGATCACTTTTATTGCTGTCACAAGGAATGTAAACACTACTTGTGACAGCAATAGGCAGTGGCAGGTGCTGTAAGTGCCGGTTCACACTTGTGCGATGTGGGAATATGCAGCGTGTTCCCGCATCGCATCCGCACATCTGCCATACGCAGGGGGTGTCAATTAAATGTTAACGACACCCCCAGTTTGATCGCATATCGCAGTGCGATCTGACAGTTCGCACAGGATCGGATCGCACAAGTGTGAACCACTGTGCGATCCGATTCTGAGGCGGCTGAAAAAATGCCCCATGTGCGTGTTTGGTGCAGATACAGTGCGAATTCAGCCATACAAAGTCTATGGCTGAACTCACATCCGCACATGAGATCGCATGTAATGAAGGAGCAGTGCACTCCGAATTACATGCGATCTCCGCAGCCGCAATAATGTGAACCGGCACTTATACCCCAAACCCCTCCTCTGCACTTAAAAGCATTCAAAACGCCAAGTTTGGTTGTTTTGAATACTGTCATTTTTTTTTTAAATCTGGCGCCTGTAAGGCTCCAGTAACTGGAAGTCATCGCTTCCGGGTTAGCACATCAGAGACCCCATCAAAGCCGATTCTGGCTTTGTTCAGGTCTTTGGCCTGCCAATGTACGTGCCGGCTGGTCGCTCGTGCCTCCCGGTGGAACAAGAGACCCGGGCAGAGCAGCAGGGGTGTCCTCTCCCGCTGCTTGTAATAACAGCCGAGCAGCTGCTTAGCCGCATTGGTTGTTATTACAAGAAAGCCGACCGTCCACTCTAAGAAATGGTACTGGGGTGATGTCTATAGTTGCAGGCATCACTCCGGTACAACCACTTGAAGCAATATTGGCCATATTGGCAAGTTTGTGGCCGATACCGATACTTCAAAAAAAGTAAATATCGGCATCTGATAATCGGTCCCACCGATAAATCGGTCGATCCCTAATTTCTTGTGGTAATTAGCCCCTAATTTGATGCTATAACAGCCTACATTCTGGAAAGGCATTCTATACGATTTTGAAATGTGTCTGTAGGAATTGTGCCCACTCAGCCAAAAGAGCATCAGAATGAGAAGACCTGGCACCAAATAGGTGTTTTAATTCCTTACAAAGATGTTCAGGGTTCTGTGCAGGCAATTTGAATTCTTCCACAGCAAACCCATGAAACCATGCCTTTATGGACTACCACCATATAGTGTGGATTACAGTACAGCAATCATCATTCAGCTTCCCACCTCCTGTTCATGTTCAATCTTCATGCTGGGATTTGCGTTCACCTCTAGAAGAATTGGCTTGAGATTCTTCAACAGGAGGATGTCAAATCCTAAAATCTGTAGGAAGGGTAGAGACACAAGCACACATCAGAACCCTCCACAAAGCTTTCCAGTAATCACACAATAGCAGGGCAAATATATGAATGAAAGTTTCTGCATCTATCCCACATGCTTCCTGTAACAGGGAACATGTATTAAAAAGAGGGTGGGCGTATCAGGAAAAAACAGGGCTTTCTAACACAGAGGTTCAGAAGATGTATGAATATATCCTGTTAAAGTTCTATAACCAGTAAAGACTTTGAGCATTAGATATTCCCAACCAGTACTAGTCCAGTCTAATTGTATTGTAATTTCATTTCTGAGTTTTATGGTCAATGTTGCTGGTGCAGGAGCTTTATATGGAGCTCTGGGCATTGCAGTTATTACAAAATTTATTTTTCAGGCACTGTGCTGTTGCTTCTCAAAGAAAACAGGATCAGGATACTCTGCATGAATAAGGGCCTGTGTCAATGCACCTTTCTTCAAATTAGCACTGCTTCTCTCCCCATACAAGTCAATAGGAGTATAAATGCAGCTTGAAGTAGATTGCAGCTGCTCGGGAGGTCAACTGCAGGTGAAATACACCTTTAAAATGAACTATGAAGAATATGAAACAGATGCCAAATCCAAATGTTATGCACCTAAATGCAAGATGCATATGCCTATGGACATCAGATCTAAGATTAAGTAGTTTCTTTCTCAATATATGCATAATATTTGTGAAAGGATCAAGAAAATTAAAGGGGTCTGTCCTTTACTATGCTCTTTTTAAGCATTCCAAAATACCAAATTGCCACTTGCAGAATGTAGAAAACTCTCAGGAGAAGAAAGATGACTTAGGGCTCTTTCTTGCAATTCGGCACTTTTTTTTTTTTTTTTTTCACTTGTGTCATCCGCTCCGTATGCCCGCATATCATCCCATCCATTTGCGGATGATATACGGACATAATGTATGTCTATGGGCATTGCGGATGTCAGCGGATGACACCGCTGACATCCGATTTTGCATCAGTTCCATTTTTTTAACGGAAGAATAATAGGGTTCTGTTCTGTTCCAAAAAACGGAACAGAACTGAAAGGATGAAAATCGGATGTCAGAGGATGGTCATCCGCTGACATCCGCAATGCCATTGACATACATTATGTCCGTATATCATCCGCAAAAAAAATAGGATGATTTACAGACATGCAGAACGCCCGTGTGAAAGGGCCCTTACACTAGCCATGCGTTGATTGTTACCTGCTTTGAATTTGCCCTTCCTTCCTATAAAAAACACTTGTGGCCCATTAAGCCTAATTTGGTACTGCTGAAAAAGATAGAATTTTTAGTAAAATTGTTTTCTCTGAGTCCATAGAAATTCACAGACTAACAGGTTATACTACTGCCTACAGGAGAAAGGACATTGGAAAACAAAAGAATTGTGGGCCAGCCTTGAATGACTCTCCTTCTACTTCTAGCATGCTTCAGTTTTGTGGCAAAGCAGTACTAAGAGCATGATGAAAAAAACAGAAGGGAGGGACCTGTGTCCCTCAATGAACTCCAAGAAAAGGATTTTAAGGTAAATACAAAAATCCCATTTTCATTCTCATCCACTAAGGGACATACGAATTCAGAGACTTTTGGAATGTCCAATAGAAGTCCCACTGAGGGGTGGGCAACAGCAAACCAAATGCTAAAAGGTCCATAAAAAAACAAGAGCTGGGACTGCCTGCAGCTTAAAGAACCGCCTGATAGACCTTGCTCTCAAAGCAGTTTTCAGAAGAGGTCTGAACAACTCATCTGAATGCAGATTTTACTAAAGAATTTGACGGCATTTTGCCCAATCAAATTTTCTTCTATCCTGACAAGTGCTGCAGTTCCTGCTGCAGAGAAACACCCCATAACAGGATATTACTATCAGAGTTGTATAAAGTACTCGAAACCCATACTTGAGTAAAAGTACAAGTGCTCGATCAAAAAGTGACTTGAGTAGAAGTGGAAGTGCTCGATCAAAAAGTGACTTGAGTAGAAGTACTAAAGTATTCAACATTTTTTGTACTTAAGTATTGCAAGTAGTTTTTTAAAAAATTTTGCTACTCAAGTACTAAAAGTAAAAGTACCAGTAGTTTTGAAAAAAAAATTTCTACTCAAGTATTGAAAGTAAAAGTACAAGTACTGTGTTATGTAGTTATTAAAGAAAGAAGTCAAAAGTTTGAACATCATATTGTTTTTTATTATTTCAAATGCAGCTTTTATTTATACATACAGTGGCTTTCATTTTCGTATGCGCTGATAATACACATGTTTTGAGCTTCATGAAACCTGCCATCTACTGTTCTGGCAGTGGTAATTTTTATAATTGTAACGAGTAACTATGCAGCACAAAAAAAAAATATCGGAGTAGAAGTATTGAAATCATTGAAAAAATGTAGTGAAGTAAAAGTGGAAGTAGGAGAAAAAAATTCTACTCTAGGAAAGTACAGATACCGCCTTTCAGTACTTAAGTACAGTAGTGAAGTAGTTCTACTTAGTTACTATACATCTCTGATTACTATTGAGTAATAATATGGGGGGTCTGATAATTGTGTTCTCTATATAAGCATATATATAATGTTACTTCTGCTTTTTCACTGTTCTTTTATTTTAAGAGCTAATGTACACTTTTCTGTTAACTGTAAGAAACAAAGTTTTACCCTGTGATGACACTCACCGCCTGATGAAAGCCAACCACCTACCTTCCCGTTTGATCAAAGAATAGACATTTGAACCAGTTTGAACCAACAACCGTCATGGCGGACTGCTACTACTTCCCTTTTTGTGTCAAGTCACATGATGTTAACATCCATTTAACTACTAGCTTGCTGTTCAGAAGATATGGACACTGATTGGATTGACTATACGATCACACCTAGATTACTACCTAGAACATGCCTTTGCCTTATGCATATTTATTACAATAAATTAGTTAGCCTAATGCTTGTTAGCTAGACGATATACTTCTGCTTTTGCCCAGTTCACACAAACTGAGCTTCTGTAAAACTGTATCTTCCCACTGTAGTGAATAAATGCACCTTTTTTTTCATCAATTTGGGCTCACTAGCTCACCTTAAAGGTCTTGTTTGAAGACTCCCTAACTGGAAGTAACAGCTGGTGCTGTGTGACTCGGATCCAGTCCAGTGGACCCCCGACTGGAGAGATGTGAAATTCACGCAGAGCAGATCAAGTGGCCACTGTAAGACCTTTTGTTCTTACGTATTCTGCCCTCTGTGGCAAGTAGCAGTTGGGGTCTGAGCTCCACTGGCTGGAGGAGTCTTATGCTGTTGATGAGATGGTGAGATATAATGAATGTAAGTCAGAATATTGTAAATGTTACGCAGTCTGACCCAAATGACTCCTCTGTTTCACTTGTTGCAGAAATAATAGAACCTATTATTATTATTTTCGGTGGATTGTTAACCACTTACCGACCGCCTAACGACTATTTAAGTCGCTCGTTTAAAGCTAAATACCGGGGTTATGGCAGCAGATAGCTGCCATAACTCCGGTATTTTTTTAACGGCAGGCAGTCGGCTTTCAAATATGGGTGGTCCCAGAGGTGGATTCGCAGTGGGATCACCCTTATGGTGCGGCGGAAGAGGTGCCCCCCTCCCGCCGCGTCTTGGACGTTTTCCCCGCTTACCGGACCCGCCAGTAGCAGGGAAAACGATATGGTCCCGGATCCTCTGAGATAGGAAGTCCAGTGAGGGCAAGATGGCTCTCACTCGACTCTATGGTCTTGGAGAACCGGAGCGACGTCAAACGTCGTTGCCTAGCAAACGATTTAAAGGGCCAATTTTTTTTTTCCTTTTTTAGTGTAGTTGTGAGGTCTGAGGTCTTTTTGACCCAAGATCTCACAATAAAGAAGATCTGTCATGCCTATTTCTATTACAAAGGATGTTTACATTCCTTGTAATAGTAATAAAAATGATAAATTTTTTTTTTTTTTAAACGGTGTAAAAATAAAAATTTATAAATAAAATAAATAGGAAAAAAAATTAAAGCACCCTGTCCCCGTTAGCTCGCGCGCAGAAGCAAACGCATATGGAAGTCCCGCCCACATATGTAAACGGTATTCAAACTACACATGTGAGGTATTGCCACGATCCTTAGAGCGAGAACAATAATTTGAGCTCTAGACCTCCTCTGTAACTCTTTTTTAAGTGTCACCTATGGGATTTTTATGTACCAAAGTTTGTCACCATTCCGCGAGCGTGCGCAATTTTGAAGCATGACATGTTGGGTATCTATTTACTCAGCATAACATTATCTTTCACAATATGGAAAAATTGGTCTACCTTTACTGTTTTCTTATTTTTTAATTTAAAAAAGTGATTTTTTTCCAAAAAAATTGCGTTTGGAAGACACCTGCACAAATACGGTGTGATAAAAAATATTGGAACAATCTCTATTTTATTCTCTAGGGTCTCTGCTAAAAAAAAATATATATATATATATATATATATATATATATATATATATATACACATACAGTGCCTTGCGAAAGTATTCGGCCCCCTTGAACTTTTCGACCTTTTGCCACATTTCAGGCTTCAAACATAAAGATATAAAACTGTAATTTTTTTGGGAAGAATCAACAACAAGTGGGACACAATCATGAAGTGGAACGAAATTTATTGGATATTTCAAACTTTGTTAACAAATAAAAAACTGAAAAATTGGGCGTGCAAAATTATTCAGCCCCTTTACTTTCAGTGCAGCAAACTCTCTCCAGAAGTACTGTGAGGATCTCTGAATGATCCAATGTTGACCTAAGGCTGCATTCACACTTGAGCGTAGCGTTTAACGTGATTTTACCGCGATTTTTACCGCGATTTTTTCAGGCGTTTTTCATTGACATCTATCAAAAACGCTGGTAATCAGCCCAAAAAGAAGCTCATGTACTTTTTTCAGCTACAGGCGTTTTGCAAAACGCCCAGATGTGAACAGGGGCCATTTAAATGAATGGGGTTTTACTTGTTGGGCGTTTTGGAAGCGTTTCTTTTGAGCGTTTTTGGAGCTGAAAACGCCCAGGTGTGAATGGAGCCTTAATGACTAATGATGATAAATAGAATCCACCTGTGTGTAATCAAGTCTCCGTATAAATGCACCTGCACTGTGATAGTCTCAGAGGTATGTTTAAAGCGCAGAGAGCACATGAAGAACAAGGAACACACCAGGCAGGTCCGAGATACTGTTGTGGAGAAGTTTAAAGCCGGATTTGGATACAAAAAGATTTCCCAAGCTTTAAACATCCCAAGGAGCACTGTGCAAGTGATAATATTGAAATGGAAGGAGTATCAGACCACTGCAAATCTACGAAGACCTGGCCGTCCCTCTAAACTTTCAGCTCATACAAGAAGAAGACTGATCAGAGATGCAACCAAGAGGCCCATGATCACTCTGGATAAACTGCAGAGATCTACAGCTGAGGTGGTAGACTCTGTCCATAGGACAACAATCAGTCGTATACTGCACAAATCTGGCCTTTACGAAAGAGTGGCAAGAAGAAAGCCATTTCTTAAAGATATCCATAAAAAGTGTCATTTAAAGTTTGCCACAAGCCACCTGGGAGACACACCAAACATGTGGAAGAAGGTGCTCTGGTCAGATGAAACCAAAATCGAACTATTTGGCAACAATGCAAAACGTTATATTTGGCGTAAAAGCAACACAGCTCTTTACCCTGAACCCACCATCCCCACTGTCAAACATGGTGGTGGCAGCATCATGGTGTGGGCCTGCTTTTCTTCAGCAGGGACAGGGAAGATGGTTAAAATTGATGGGAAGATGGATGGAGACAATGATCCTAAACATAAATAAAAATCTACAATGGAATGGTTCACAAATAAACATATCCAGGTGTTAGAATGGCCAAGTCAAAGTCCAGACCTGAATCCAATCGAGAATCTGTGGAAAGAACTGAAAACTGCTGTTCACAAACGCTCTCCATCCAACCTCACTGAGCTTGAGCTGTTTTGCAAGGAGGAATGGGCAAAAATTTCAGTCTCTCGATGTGCAAAACTGATAGAGACATACCTCAAGCAACTTACAGCTGTAATCGCAGCAAAAGGTGGCGCTACAAAGTATTAACTTAAGGGTGCTGAATAATTTTGCACGCCCAATTTTTTAGTTTTTTTATTTGTTAAAAAAGTTTGAAATATCCAATAAATTTAGTTCCACTTCACGATTGTGTCCCACTTGTTGATTCTTCACAAAAAATTACAGTTTTATATCTTTATGTTTGAAGCCTGAAATGTGGCAAAAGGTCGAAAAGTTCAAGGGGGCCGAATACTTTCGCAAGGCACTGTGTATATATATATATATATATATATATATATATATATATATATATATATATATATATATATATTATATACATATACACAGTGCCTTGTGAAAGTATTCGGCCCCCTTGAACTTTGACCTTTTGCCACATTTCAGGCTTCAAACAAAGATATGAAACTGTAATTTTTTTGTGAAGAATCAACAACAAGTGGGACACAATCATGAAGTGGAACGAAATTTATTGGATATTTCAAACTTTTTTAACAAATAAAAAACTGAAAAATTGGGCGTGCAAAATTGGGCGTTCTAAGTAGTTTTCTAGCAAAAAAAAAATGATTTTAGCTTGTAAACACCAAGTGTCAAAAATAGGCCCCGTCTTAAAGTGGTTATTGTTCTGTTTTTATGCTTGGGGTGTCAATAGATTTGTGAGACTTGTGAAAAGGTTTGACCAGAGGACCATAGTGTTATAAAGAGGCTGTGTGCCAAGTGTAAGCCTGTATGGCAAGTGTGATAAAGTGCCATTTGACGGCTACTGTATGTGGCCTGGAGAAACAATTTAGGGGAAGGCCAAAACTGTAGTAGAGACTTAAGGAGGACTCTAGGAATGGGACAGCGGCAAACCCATCGGCCTCTTAATTTTGAGAGAGGTAAAAATGGCACAAGTAAATGGAGTCCTTTGGCAGAAATGATGGATAGATACGGACAGTGGTTAAGGAATGACACCAAGAGTATTATAGGTTGGACTAAATACAGACCAGATCCATCCCCAAAAGAAGGAGTTTATGATGTAGCAACTTGGATCCTGTGTATATTATGTATCATGGCAGACTGACAGAGTTGGACAAGGGAATTAAAGGTGTACAATTTTGGATTTTTGAAAGTATACAACATGATGGAATTTTGACTAGTTATGAACCTATTAAGCAGAGATGTATAGTAACTAAGTAGAACTACTTCACTACAGTACTTAAGTACCGAAAGGCGGTATCTGTACTTTCCTAGAGTAGAATTTTTTTCTCCTACTTCCACTTTTACTTCACTACATTTTTTTGATGATTTCAATACTTCTACTCCAATATTTTTTTTTTTGTGCTGCATAGTTACTCGTTACTATTATAAAAATTACCACTGCCAGAAGAGTAGATGGCAGGTGTCATGAAGCTCAAAACATGTGTATTATCAGCGCATACGAAAATAAAAGCTACTGTATGTATAAATAAAAGCTGCATTTGAAATAATAAAAAACAATATGATGTTCAACCTTTTGACTTCTTTCTTTAATAACTACATAACACAGTACTTGTACTTTTACTTTCAGTACTTGAGTAGCAATTTTTCTTTCAAAACTACTGGTACTTTTACTTTCAGTACTTGAGTAGCAAAATTTAAAAAAAAAAACTACTTGCAATACTTAAGTACAAAATTTTTTGACTACTTTAGTACTTCTACTCAAGTCACTTTTTGATCGAGCACTTCCACTTCTACTCAAGTCACTTTTTGATCGAGCACTTGTACTTTTACTCAAGTATGGGTTTCGAGTACTTTAAACAACTCTGTAGTGTTTTCTAACACATATTACTGATGGACCCGGTAAGAAAGATTTAGACAAGGCAATACAAGTGTTATCTAAATGTTTAAGATATGGAAAGATATGTGAACAAAACCTGTCAGAGATGGTTGATAAGTTACAATTATCCTGGGACAATGTAAGTTACAGGCAGAGTAAAAGGAGCAAAAAGAAAAAAGCAGAGAATGAGACAGTTAAAGCAGAGAATGGGGCAAGCGAGGATGAGGATAGTGACGATAGCCAAAATGAGATAAAGACCCCTCTTTCATCTCAAAGTTCATCCCTCAGTATCCATCATCTCCTACAGCACCCTTTTACCCAGATCTACACCCCCCTTCTCCAAGTTATCAGGCACACCCTGAGCCTAATGTTGCAAGACAAGAATCTCCATACAGGGAAGTTATACGAGACTTATAGAGTATAGCTGCCCAGGAAGAAAATTAAGCTGTACTTGGCTTAACATATAATGCATATCCTGTTCATGTGATTACCAATACAAGACAAGGACTAGATGATGGTCAACCGATAGTTACAACAAGTACCAGTTACCAGCCCTTTTGCCCAGGGGAAATGCACACACTTACAAAGGATATCCCACATCCCTCAAAATACAAAGCTGTCTTTATGCAAGAAATTAACAAATTAAAGAAACTCAGGATCTATGTTGGGCCGATATGGCTCAATTGCTGAGAATATTCCTTGGATCCGCTGATCTAAACAAGGACGCACAGAAAAGTGCAGATGACAATGCTAATGTCACAATGTGCCCTACAGGCAGAGGAAACTTCCCATTTCAGGCTTGCTACATGTGAGACAAAAAAAGACTGAGGAGGTTTTTGATTATTTTAAACATGTCCAAACCATGGCAGAAACAGTGGGGGTAGATGTGACTAAATCGTACTAACATTACTGCCATAGGTTGTAAGACTGCTTTTGTGATAGGACTGAAAGAGTTAACAAGAAAATGATTAATGGCAACAAAACCAGAGTGGAAGGCATATGAATGGCCTTTGCTGAGAGAAGTGTGCAGCAGTATTGAGACCCAAGAAGAAGAGAGGAAAGAGAAGAGGCGTAATGCTTTTGTAGCTCAAGATCAGGCTCAAGGAGCTAAAAATTTCTAAAGAGAAACCAGGAAGTGCTTTAATTGTGGTAGGATTGGGCATCTTGCTAGAACGTGCAAACTGCCTGATAAACGTAAGGGGGAAGGTGAGGAATGACTAGCAAAGCATCACAAATTATCTGAGAGGACAGAGGTTACCTTGTGCATTTCTGAGACAGATGGTAAGGACGCTTTTGTAAAATTACGATTTTCACAATTAACAGACCAGGAAATGTCATCCTTAGTTGATTCTGGCTCTGCCCGGACTATATTTCAAAAGCCCTGCCTACCAAAGAACATCCCACTTACATCTGGGCCACTATCAACTGGAGTGGGGGGAGAGTCCACCCCTCTCAAGGAAAAGCCCCCCCATACAAATAGGGATTGGAAACCACAATATGTTTCATAAGCTGCTTGTCTCTGACACCGTACAATGTAATCTACTGGGAAGGGCCCTCCTGAATCGCTTACAAGCCTGCATACAGTATACACCCAATGGAGTAGAAGTACAAGTTGGAAAATTGATGAGGAAATTGTATGTGGATTGACAGCAATGAAGGCAAAATTCCACCTGAAATTGTTGCCCAAATACCGGATACTCTCTGGGCCAAGGGAAAGTATAATGTGGGGCTTCTACAAGTCCCTCCAGTAAAAGTTAAAATAAAAGCAGAAGCCCAAATTCCATGCATACCACAATATCAACTATCAGTAGATCAGCTCACCGGTATGATTACAAATAAAATAACTACTTGAAGCAGGTGTGCTAAAGAAAACTGAGAGCAGAGCACAAACACCATGGTTTCCTGTAAAGAAAAAAGTCAATAAGGGGAAAATCCAGTATATCGAATAGTACATGATTTAAGGGCTATCAATCAGATCATCGAGGAATACACTCCTGTTGTCCCAAATCCTAGTACTTTGCCCAATGATATACCTAAAGGAACAAGGGTGTACACCGTAATAGACTTAGCCAATGCTTTCTTTAGTGTCGCCCTGGATGAAGAAAGCCAAAAACTCTGCTTTCCAGTTTGAGGGAGAAATGTACACCTGGACAAGAAATCTACAAGGAATGGTTTCCTCCCATGAAGGCACAGTGATTAAAGTGTACACTGATGACATCTTGCTATGTGCAGACACAAAAGAACATTGTGAACAAGACTCTATTTCTCTGCTGAAATATCTCAGTGAACAGAATTGCAGGGTGTCAAAGGAAAAGGTACAATGGTGTAGGCCTCATGTGAGGTTCCTTGGTCACTGTCTAGGCACTGGAACTGAGCACATTGAAAAAAAAACGGACAATAATTAAAATGCCTCAGCCGAAAAACCACAAGCAACAACATGGAATTAATCTGGATGGTGTCATATATGAGACAATGGATACCAGATGCTAACACCAAGTTGAAACCCCTGTATGCTGCCCTAACTATACCCTTTGAATGGACAAAGGATTTGGAGGATGCCTTCAACCAGTTGAAAGTGGATATCCAGATTGCGCCCGCTCTTTAAATTGCCTGACCAAAACAAGCCCTTCCAATTATACTGTTTTGTCAAAGGAGCCACAGGCAATGGAGTCCTTTCTCAGAAATCACCATCAGGAACACACATAGTGGCCTATGAAAGCATACAACTGGACTCAATCCTTTAAAGGAACACCAACCTGTGTAAGAGAAGTTGCAGCTGCTGCATTTCTAGTTGAGAACGTTGCCATTGTAAGGATGAATCAGACTCTGACAGTCTACATAACACATGCAGCAAATTAAATCCTAAAAAGAGCAAAGACCAAAAATGTGTCATTAGCAAGCCTGAGCAAATATGAAGTAATCCTGCTTGAATCAGGAGAGATGGAAGTGAGAAGATGTACTACAACCAACTCTGCCAAAGAGCTTTTTGAAGCAGTCACCTCCCAAAGGAAGTTGCTATCCTGAATGTCAAGGCAAATACTGATGGACAAACCATGGAAGAAAAAGGAAACCAGTTGGCTGATTATATGGCCAGGAAGACTGCTGAAACAAAAATGCAGAAAATTAGGACCCTAGTCACTGATTTTTCAAAAGAAGAAGAAGCTTGTAAATGATTGGAGGAAAGTAGAGAATGAATACAGAAGGCAAAAGAAGTAATCAGGAAACTGCAAGAATATGTACTCGATAACTGGTATGAAATCATGGAAAGGGATAAAGCAAGGAAAGATCAAGATGGACTCTTGTGCAAGGAAATGGAATATGTGTCCTACCCCAAACAGAGAAAATTATCATGCAATTAGCCCATGGCCCAGGTCATGAAGGCCCTAAAGCAATGGAGAGAAACATTAAGAAGGCTGGATGGTTTATTCAATACTTCAGAAATGCATGTCAAGGCTTTGTTGAGCGATGCATAATTTGTGCTAAAAATAACCTAGGAAAGCCAACTAGAGTGACACAGAGACATTTGGTTAAGCCCCTTTCAAAGACTTTAGATTGACTAAATCCAATTACCTAAATCAGGCCAATACAAATATGTTTTGGTGTGTGTGGACATGTTTTCAGGGTGGGTGGAAGCCTGGCCAGTAACTAAAGCAAATGCCAAAACAGCAGCAAAGAAGCTCCTTTTTTAAGTAATATGCCCTTTTGGAGTACCTGAAATCATAGAGAGTGACCGTGGAACACTTTTCACTGAACAGACCACCCAAATTATATGCAAAGACTTTGGAATTGAGCAGGCCTTTCATACCCCTTAACATGCTGAGTTCAGGAAAGGTTAAAAAATACAGTGGAATCATTAAGAACAGGCTAGCCAAACTAATGCAGGAAAGAGAGGAAGGCTCAATGAAGAAACAGTGGCCAAAACAGTTGCCACTGGTTATTTAAAGCATTAGGACTACCCCTGCCTATAAGACAGTGAATGTGAGTCCTTATGAGATTTTGTTTGGGGGCCCACCTAAGACAGGGTTGTATTTTCCACATCAGACTGCTGTAATGTACAATGATCTTGCTGCTTATGTAATTGCCTTGCACAAGCAACTAACTACGACGCACAAGCTTATTTTTGATTCTAGGCCAGATCCAGGTCAAGTAACTGGAACACATGACTTACAGCCAGGTGATTGGGTCTTAGAGAAAGAACACGTGAAAACTACCTTTGGGAATAAAGTTTGAGGGACCCTACCAAGTGCTCCTGCACATATACTTAGAAACTATGGGGCCAAAATTATCCATTTATCTATAAATCCTATTGAGCCCTCATTGGGCTATACTCAAGCTGAAGTGGATAATTTCCCACAGTTTGATCAGAATCTGTATTCTCTAATCCATGCTGGAATGTGGCAATATCCCAGGATGGGAAACGTTTCTGCAGCCAGATATTACAATCATCAGACCTTTCACAGACTTTTTACACCATATTATGTACTAATGGAGCCTTACTAACTTATCTGTGGTCAAAGGGCTTATAAGTGGATGCCTCCCCATAGTTATGGTACCTGCTATATTGAGACATTGGTGCCTTCCCTCTTTGTGGTTGAGGAAAATGACATCAGGGCATATAAGGTACCAATGAGTCATCTAGAGGACCACCATTAACCCATGCCTGTACGAAACCATAGAGCTGTATTTAATACTGGAGATAAGGTATGGGCATGGTTTCCAGCAATACTAGGGGGAGGCATAAATATAGTAGACAAAATGGAAAAAGCGCTTTATAATCATAGCGCATTGGTTGACCAGATGTTTAATGAAACTGAAAGTGCAATCAAGGAAATAGCTGCAGACCTAAGATTACTACACAAGTGTACCATGCTAATTAAATTAGCCTTAGACTGCCTGTTGGCCAAAGAGGGAGGCCCTTGTGTGCTTGCAAATGATACTGCCTCCTGGAATAAAAAAAGATTACTACAATGGCAGTTAGGACTGAGGAAGATGACCCCAAGAAAGAGAAATGTGTTCTACAGTATATGTATGTATGTATGTATGTATGTATGTATGTATGTATGTATATACATACATACATACACACACACACATATACATACACTGTTACTTCTTCTTTTCATAGTTATTTTATTTTAAGAGCTAATGTACACTTTTCTGTTAACTGTAGGAAAATAGAGTTTTTGTAAGAACTTACCGTAAAACTCCTCTGACAGTCGCAGCCCGTTCAGTATATCTTCACGAATGGGTAATGGCACCCTCTGCAGGAGTAAGCTAGGCACTGGCAGTGAAAGGTTAATAAAAAAACTTCACACAGACAAACCTCTAGGGGGCCGTCCCTCAGCCATTATCCTGACACAGTTAGCACTGTTCTCCAGTTTTGTAGCAAGCAGTACCATAAGGCATCAACCCCAAAGAAAAAAACAGAGGGGCGGGGGCTGCGACTGTCAGAGGACTCAGAGAAAAGAGTTTTACGGTAAGTTCTTACAAAAACTCTATTTTCTCTTACATCCTCTGAAAGTCGCAGCCCGTTCAGTATACCTTCACGAGTGGGACATCCCAAAGCAGTGCAGGTGTGAGGGGTGGGAAGACTCAACCTACAGAAAAGGTAACGAGTCAACTAGGCCAGAGAAAAAACGGAGCCAACAGGGCAACAGAAGCGCAACAGGAGCTAACCCAGAACAAAAAACACCCCAGAAAAGAGAGGTAACAACACGTCTCTTCAAACAACCACTGCACTCAAAACCTTGCGGCCAAAGGAAGCATCAGAGGATGCCATCACATCAAGTTTGTAAAATTTTGTGAAAGTGTGCACAGACGACCAGGTCGCCGTTTTGCACACCTGAGCCACAGAAGCCTGATGGCGAAATGCCCAAGAAGCACTGACAGCTCTAGTAGAATGTGCCCTTACATGGAAAGGAGGAAACTAACCCTTGATTGAATAGGCCTGAACAATCGTCTGTCTGATCCATTTAGAAATGGTTGCCGCGGACGCAGCCGAACCCTTCTGTGGTCCCTCAGGAAAGACAAACAAGGAATCAGACTTCCTAAAAGACTCTGTGGCAGACAGGTAAACCCTGACCGCCTGGACCACATCCAAGGAATGTAAGGCGAATTCCTTGGGATGCTTGGGTTTCGCACAAAGCGAAGGTAAGACAATATCTTCGTTGAGGAGGAAAGCAGATACCACCTTGGGAAGAAAAGATTGATTGGGTCTCAAGACCACTTTATCCCTATGAACAACCAGATAAGGCGAGTGGCAAGACAGAGCCGCCAACTCAGACACTCTGCGAGCAGAGGTGACAGCCACCAGAAAGGCAACTTTCTGGGACAACACAGGCAGAGGTATTTCTCATGTTCTCAAAGGGAGGCCGTTGCAAAACGGACAAAACCAATTTCAGGTCCCATGGAGGCAAAGGAGCCTTCCTCGGGGAGCCAGATGACGCACCCCTTGAATAAAGGTGCGAATCAAAGAATTCGTCGCCAAGGGACACTGGAAGAAAATGGCTAAGGCCGACAACTGACCTTTTATCGTGGCCAGCGCCAAGCGCCGATCCACACCTTCCTGCAGGAATTCCAAAATCCTCGCCGCCGAGGAGCGTGGATGAAACCCTTGCGATTCCCACCAGGCAACATACGCCTATCAGGTACGATGGTAAATCTTCCTGGAGGTAGCTTTCCAAGCTTTCAGTAAGGTAGGAATGACAGCATTCGAGATACCCTGGTCTCTCAAAACTTGGCTTTCAAAAGCCACGCCGTTAAAGCCAGAGACTGTAAAGCAGGATGGAAGATCGGCCCTTGAGACGGTAGATCGTCTCTCAGCGGAAGCCGCCAGGGAGGCTAGACGACCATCTGTACGATGTCTGTGTACCCTGACTGACGCGGCCAGTCTGGGGCCACCAGAATTACCTGCACCCATTCGGACGACAACCTGCAGAGGAACCTGGATAACAGTTGATTAGGAGGGAAGGCATAAATCAGCCGAAAGTCTCCCTGACAGAGCTAATGAGTGCATCCACTATAGCGCGTTCTCGCGCCGCAGTAGAAGAGGACTCCTCCTCATCCGAATGTGAAGGACTGGGACCCCTCAGGGGGGGATGTTGTCCGTGGCAACCAAATTGGCCGTTTCTGAGTAGTGCGTTCAGACATCAGCAGATCCACCTTGGACGCCAAAGTCGCAGCAGATAAGGAGGCCATGGAAGAGGATTCAGGGGTTCCTGAAGCACGGACCAGGTCTGCGGGCAATTTGTTATCCTGGGACTCCATTTTGCAATAAACATTTTTTTGGGACACTGGCCCTTTAAAACGGCGGTTCCCGCGGTCCACACCGCAAATCTGCACCGCCGGTGGAGACCCCTTAAAAACAGCTATAGCCACAAAGAAAGTACAGTTTTGCAGGAAAATGCCCCAAAAAGCAGGCAAAAATCACCCCACAGTGTACTTGCCCAGACCTCCACACATGCTGCTGCAGTGAAGAGAAGTGAAAAAGGAAGTGACCTCATGCACTGAAGGCTGATGCATGCCCTGAGCCACAGTAAAATGGTGCCTAATAGAAACGAATGGGAGCCCTGAGCCACTCGCAAAATGGCCACTGCCCATAGTAAAGGTGGCGCCCAAACTGGCGCCAAAATGACAGAAAAAAATGGCTGCTGCCCAAACAAAGAAGCCAAAACAGCCTGTCCTCACCCAAAATGGTGGTCGAGTGATCGGCGCTAAGGCAGTGTAAAACCCAGGCGCTGGCCACCATGGGGAACCTCAGAAATACCCCCAAGAATGCACTAAGCCCCCACAACCCCCATCCATAGCAGTGTATACCACAGTGAGCCCCCAGCGGGGGCAGGGAGGTAGGGGCCGCACAAAACGCCCGGGGGGGGGGGATATCACAGAGACCACCTTTTCCTGCCATCCCCCAGGAGTGGTCCCACATAACACCCCAAAGACAACTGTCCCAGGGACACGGGGGTAGCATCACTCACTATTTCACGGATAGCGGGCTCCGCTCCGATACAGAACACCTCCCACCCTCAGTGGGGGTGCCGTCAGCCAGGAAGCTAGCAACACACGGGAGGTCCGAAGTTGAGACATCCCGGCGAAGATGGATCTCCGCAGGCTCGTCCCCATCCTCAGGGGCACTGTCGTTGCGAAGCCTGGGCGCACCAATGACCTGCGATGCTCGTTGGCATGCTGGGACTCCATAAGGATCTAGATTATCCAGTGCGAGGTTCAGCTCTGCTGTCTCTTGTAGTCCTCCAGGGATCCCCCTGACTAACTAGCGATAGTGAGTGAAGGAGAAATAAAAGGACTAGTATTTTCCAAGTAAAAAATTGTTTTTAAAAGAAAAAAAAAAAAACATGGGACATAGGTCCCAGCTGGGACGACCTAGAGCTACTCCTGAGGCTAGGCAGCATGAAACTGGAGAACAGTGCTAACTGTGTCAGGATAATGTCTGAGGGATGGCCCCCTAGAGGTGTGTCTCAGTGTGAAGTTTTTTTTATTACCCTTTCACTGCCTAGCTTACTCCTGCAGAGGGCGCCATAACCCACTCGTGACGGTATACTGAACGGGCTGCGACTGTCAGAGGACAGAGACTGTAAGAGAAACAAAGTTTAAGCCTCTGATGACACTCACGGCCTGATGAAAACCAACCACCTACCTTCCTGTTTGATCAAAGAAAAGACATTTGTGGTCAGAACCAGTTTAAACCAAAAACTGTCATGGCGGATCGCTTCTAGTTCCCTTTTTGTGTCAGTCACATGATGTTAACCCCCATTTAACAATTAGCTTGCTTTTCAGAAGATATGGACACTGATTGGATTGACTATACGATCACACCTAGATTACAAAGCGTAGAACACACTTAGGTCTTATGCATTTTTATTACAATAAATTAGTTAGCCTAACGCTTGTTAGCTAGATGATATACTTCTGTTTTTGCCAAGTTCACACAAACTGAGCTTCTGTAAAACTGTATCCTCTCACTGCAGTGAATAAATGCACCTTTTCTTTCATCAATTTGGACTCACTCATCTTAAAGGTCTTGTTTTTAAGACTCCCTAACTGGAAGTAACACTACCTTCATGCTTCAATGTAGGAATGGTGTTATTTGGATGGTAAGCTGTATTGGATTTCTGCCAGACATATTGTTTGGTGTTGAGGCAAAATCATTCAATTTTAGTCTCATCTGACCAGAACACCTTTTTCTATGTGGCTTTGGAATCTAATCTTCAAGGTGTTTAAGGTGGTCAAATGAGACTAAAATTTAAATATTTGGCCTCAACACCAAACAATATGTCTGGCATAAATCCAATACAGCTCAACATCCAAATAACACCATTCCCTACAGTAAAGCATGGATGTGGTAATATCCTGTTATGGGGTGCTTCTCTGCAGCAGGGACTGGAGAACTTGTCAGGATAAAAGGAAAAATGGATGGGGCAAAGAACCATCAAATTCTTGAGGAAAATCTGCTACACTCTGCCAGAAATTGGTCAATGGGTCTACCTCCCAACATGACAATGATCCAAAGCAAACTGCAAAAACAATCACACAGTGGTTGAAGGAGAAAAGGCGATAGTCCTTGCATGGCTTAGTCACAGCATAGACTTAAACCCCATTGAAAATCTGTGGAATGACTTGAAGACTGCAGTCCACAAATGGTCTAGATGTGCAAAGTAGTGATACACCGAAATTTTCGGCTGTTGAAAATTTTCAGACAAAAATAGGGTTTTCAGCACTGTGCCAAAAGAAAAAAAGGTGCCACGATTATGCTGGGATTTTACTGTGCTTATGGTGTGTTTTTCACGGGTCATGTGACTCAAAAAAATGCATCAAAAAAGCAACACGAGTGCATTTTTGATGCATTCTTGCTGCATTTTCAAATCATTTCAATGGGAGGTGCATTTTTGCTGCGGTTTTTTTTTTTACTGACCAACTATGTGCAAAAAAATGCAGCAAGCAGGATTTTCAACACAACTTCCAAAGGTGCCAATAATGGGCGATAATAAATTCATATTCATTTAAATTCATGATATTAATTAAAAAGTTATAAACAATTATTTATAAATATATATATATATTTTTTAGAAACCGTCAATTTCGGTTTCGGCCAAGTGCATCCAACATTTTTGGTTTTGGTACCAGAATTTTAATTTCGGTGCACCACTAGTGCGAAGTTAGTATAGACATATTCCAACAGACTAAAGGCAGCAATTAAAGCTAAAGGTGGTCAAACAAAATACGTACATAAGGGGGGGCGATCCTTTTCCAACTAAGCGATTCTGTATTTGAATTTGTTTTTATTTTTTTTCTGACATGTTGGTGTTAGATCTTTCACTTACATTGCACTAGTAAATACAGTTGGATAAAACAACTGTCTGTCTTCAGTTCAGGATGTAATTATTTTAAAGGGGGGGGGGGGGGGGGGGAGTGATTCTTTTTGATACTCACAGTAGAATCAGACACATTGTACTGCAAGATAGCAAGGAGGTACGGAGTCAAGTTCCAAGTGTCTCTACCGATCTGGAGCAGCAGAGGGAAGGTGTTTTCTCAATAATGATCGGCGGTATAGGGATCGCGGATTGTGGAGCACCCACACGTGAAACACTGCACCCAGAGGATGACATCAGTGCTCAGTCCCTCAGCATTACCTCTTCCACAATAAATCTGACAGAAAACAGGGATTTGCATGGAACCAGGGAGTCCTCTACAGCTAAAAATGGTAGCTAGCAAAAATTTAAGACTTTTCTCAACAGAGAGGAGAACAGACATGCCAGTGTCCAGTTTCTCTGTAGGCTGCTAAAACCCAACAGTCTCTTAATTTCTGTGTCTCTCAATTAATGAGAAATGCTTGCTAAATGCATAGTAATGAAACACCAAAACCAGGGCCAAACTTGGGCTGCTTGCTCACCAAAACAAGTGACTGTTAGATATTGTTACCTCTTTTTGTGTTCGTGTCAACTTGCTCATAACATTTTGAAAAATAAACAATAAGAATAATAGGATCAGTAAAAAAAAAAAAAAATCAGCATTTCTGAAAATTGTCATAAAGTTTGAGGAGTGGTGGATAAAAAACAACAAACCAACCAAATGATGCGTGTGCACAAGAAATGGTAACTCACCTGGAAGCATGTTGGTCCTGGTTTAGATGCTGGTATGTCCACCTGGAAGTAGACTTTGAGTTCCGGAATCAGAGCGATGATGGTCTTAATGACCAGAGATATAATGTCAGACCATACTTTCTTGACATCTATACCTTTAGCTGAAAGTCTATAGAGAATGCTGGAGATGGTCCTCTTGCTTCCAGTGTGGACACTGTCCGAGTGTATAAAGTTTCCACTGTGGATGTTGAGTGAGTAGTTGGTCAGGTGCATATAGACACGGTGAAGATTTTTATGGTTTGGCTCCTGGTAGGGCTCAGTGCAGAATCGGGACAATCCATCTTTGGCGATGTAGATTTCCAACGGCTCTAATGATCTGAGGACGACATACAGTCTCATATCAAACTTTAACTTGTCCATCAGGAGAGGCTTGCTGATGTACTCTTGGACCACGGCTGGTCGGTTCTGGACACTGGCCATGATCCGCACTTCACTGGGGTCCTTAATGAGGTAGATTCCCTCTCCCTGACACCCACCGTCTGGCTTTACAATAAAGGTGGGCTTCCACGATGGGTCACTTTCCTTTGTCATACGAACCTGCAATAAAACACTGGTCACTGCAAGTATAACCTTGACTGAATATACTTATTTATGTCCTGTATGGAAAAGTTTATTCAAAAAATGGTTTACGTATTGCGTCCGCCATCCCCCCCCTACCCCCCCCCCCTCCCCCTTGTCCATCCCTCCCCACTGGTCTCCCCTTCTTCCCTCTGTTCTTCTTGTCATTCTCCCCCCCCCTCCTCGTTCTTCTGTTTTCTCTGCTCCCCTCTTTTCTTTTTTTTGAGTCTTTGCTATGGTTCTCTAATGTTTCCCTGTTTTCTGTTGTCTGCTATGGTTTTTCCGGCACCAAGTAACATTCCATGTGCACCAACTATGGAGGGACTACTTCCTCCCCATGTCCTACCGCTTGCATACAACCTTGGTTTTATTATTTTACTTTGACATATCGCTGACTGTGTAGTCTGCTCTCAGGTCCTACGTTTTCTGGCCCACCCTGGTGGGACCCACGTTTGATGCTCTTCTCATATCTAACAAACGACTCAGTTATGTAGTTGCTTGCCTGCTGGTGTTGTATCTTCTACCATTCTGCCTAATTTTATGGAAAAACTGTCTACTATGGTTGTGCTATATGTAACATGTTGTTATTTCTTTGTCTATTTCAATAAAATTTCATATTTGAAAAAAAAAATGGTTTACAAATTGTGTATCAAACTTGGAAGGGGTATTCATAGACAGCTCATGGTGTAAAGTTCAAACTGCACAGTGCCCACACCACTCACACACACACACACACACACACACACACACACACACACAAAACTGCACGTGGAAACCAATAAGAAATTTGTTTAGTCAACTTTGAAATGTCTGACAAATGAAAGCTATTTCTTGGGGACTTAGCTGAAGCACCTATGCCTTTTCTTTTGAAAAGGAAGTTCATACTGAACTACAAATGCCAGCACACTCTTTAAGGCACAGACACCAGAGTTGCAAACAGAGCATGATATGACATCAGATTAGAATCTTACTGAACAAGGAAGCAATCTTTAGGTGCTCCATTTCCTGAATACCAATCTGCTAAAGACAGATAATGATGCGACACAATTACTAACTAGTAAGTGGACAGTTTGGCTCTTTATGCAGAATTTACATCAATTCAGAGTGAAGGGAGAGCTCAGCAATGACTTAAAGAGGTCAGACACACCTCATCTCCAGAAATGTAAGTGAGATTCTTACACATGCACCTTGTTAAACCTCTTATATTGCAGCCTCTTACCTTCTGCTTGATTCATCTCCAAATGTTTTCCAGACAACTGTTCATAATATGCCTTATAAGGCTCTGCAGCTCCCCCTACAGCTCTACCTGAAAACAATCTTTCACTTCTCTATTATATTCTCACCCTAACATATACATTTCTAGAGATCAACATCACCCCATTTTCCAGCAGTACATGATTCCTCAAGCCTTCAATATGTACAGCGCACCAACCAATCAGCAATCCTCATTCACTTCTCTGACTCTGGGCTCCTAAAAAGTATTAACTGTTTGCTTCAGGGTTAGTGCTCTATTCCCCAAGATCTTCAGTATCCCTCAGTCATACAGTATATAAATTGTTAGTTCCAGTTCCTCTGGGCCTCTAAAAGACATTGACCAATCTGTTCATGGTTAAATTGTAACTAAACCCAAGAACAAAATGTAATAAAGCAACTTACCCCTCTTTGGATGTGGTGGCTCCATTAGTTTTCTTTTTTCAGAATTTTTATCTTTATTTTTACGTGGTGATCCTGCTTGTAACACACTTTCTGCCTTGAGTAAAACTAAAGGCAAAATGTTTTTCTTATTTTTGACAATGTAAGGTAGGATATAACCCTGTCAGGTTATCTTTGCCATCTGGATCCAATTGGGAAGGTTTCCTTTTACTTTAGGTCCCCTACTTATGAACATGTTCTGTTCTGTAAGCTCGTTCGTAAGTTTAACTTGTTCATAAGTACAGCAAAGATCAGCACTCACAGACAAAGGCTGCGAGTGCTGATCAGAACACAAAGGCACAGCATTGGAGATCGCAGCACCAACATCGCTTGTGTTGGTACAGAGAACTGTTTTTTTTTTTTTTTTTTCGTTCAGCCCGCTGAATTGAACGATAAAAAACTTAGTGTGTGTACCCAGCTTTACAGGATTGGACATGTTCGTATCTTTGAAAGTTCGTAAGTAGAATGATCATATGTAGGGGACAAAGGCCTGTTTCACACCGGCGCACCGCCCGACAGAGTACGTTCTGGTCAGCGGGAAATCGATCTGCCGATCCCCACTGAGCAGGCGGTCTCTGTGTGTGGAGACAGAGCTTTTAGATCCCCGCTGTCCCCTATTGGGAGATCAGATGAGAATGGGCCGCTTGTCCGTTCCCATCCGATCCGATCCTCCAGACAGATGGAAAATAGGGTTTCCATCCGTCCGGATTTCACAGACAGGATGGGAACGGAGAGCAGCGGGTGTCAGTGGACATGTCTCCGCTGACATCCGCTGCCCCATAGGGATGCATGGAGCATCCGATCAGGTCTGCCTGAAAAACTGACAGGCGGATTGGATCGGATCACCTGTGTGAAAGGGGCCTTACTGTACTTCCTCTCATAGCCACAACAGGTTAGAGGAAATCCCTTTAGAGTGAGAATTCCCCTGTTGTCACCAGAACTGGAATATTTTTTAACTTTTATTCCTGTTCTGGTTGCAACTCAAAATTTGGGGGTTTTCTTTCACCTTCTGTCATTGTGATAAATGGTCACCAGGACAAACAGAAAGGGTAAATCTCTCTAATGGGGATACAAACAGCAAAAAAAACCTGACAGGTGCTCGAATACCTCTCCACTATATCCAAGAAAAAAAAAACCTCTCCTTTAGTTATACTTTAGCTCACTGTATTGTATATCAGTAGAAAAGCAGCACAGTCACCCAAGGCTGTGCTCACCTGATTTGGTATAAGGAAAAAACCCCACCCCCACCCTCATCTTCATAATATTTGGGGGAGGTGTTTTGTAGACCACAGAGTTAAAGTGATTGTAAAGGTTAATTTTTTTTTTTAAAAGTCTTCCGTAGGCAAACATTTAAAGAAAAGGTAACATTAAAGAGGGTTTCTGGAAGGAGGCTTACGGTGAGGTATCTCCGTTAGTGCTGAGGGCTCTATGTTTTAAACTACCAATGTTGAGCTTCCAGCTCTACAGGTATTGCAGTTCACCTCTATCTGTTGTACTAGTGAAACTTTTGAAGTTCAATTAGTGGGAGAAGATGGCTGATAATCTTACTAACTGAAAGGAATAGCTGCGCTGTTTATAGCTACTTTTTATCGTTCATTTAGTGGTCTAACCTGTGCTGGAATAACAGATGACCATTACTGATGAGGAAGAGACTTCACTCTCTTCCAGTCAACATCCTGTGGTCTAGAATACAGTAAATATAACCAGGATATCTAATTCAGAACCATTAGCATACCAGAGGAAGGCAAAACATGACACTTCCTTCATCCATATCAATAATCAGGCAAAGACACCAGTAAAGCACCTCAAAAAGTACCTCTTCTTCCACCAACACAGAGGAATTCTGGAGCACACAGTAAATGTAGACTACTCAGGACAGTGGAGGGGGCCAGCCATAGTGCAGATGAACAGATGGAAGGAGGAGTAGGACAAGGAAGGAATGCTCTTGCTCTTCACCTCAAACCTCGGAGGTGATGAAAACGACATGTGTGAATGTAATCGACACTCATGATGAGAGTCAGAGCTTTATGTGTGGCCACATTGGCGGCATTATAAACTGGTGACATGATTGGATGTGAAGTGGCATCTGCTGACCAGGAAGCAGCCCAACATGAGCAGCTTGCAAGGACGAGGCCACATCTGTCTGGAGGTAATTATTCCCTCCACATACCCGGCCACTGTCCCAGTCAATGACCTTCAGTTACGGACGCTGAATTTCAATGCCAATCAGAAGAGATATAGGTGTGGCAGCCCAGTTTGCATTACTGAAAATGAAAATACACTGCAAGCACATCTGACACCTTATCTACTGGGTCTGGAGGTATATAGAGTAGTATCCCAGTATGTCAGGAAGACTGGACGGCAAGTATATAAATGTACACACTTCCTATTAGGGAAAAACGGATACAGTATACAGTCCTTATACAAACCAGTCTCACCAGAGTAATGGAAGGTTATTCCTCCACTTGTGGGCATAATCCTAAAATAACAGATTTGTTTAAAGCAGTTCTTCAGTCTTAACAAAAATTAATAAAAACAAAAAAAGGGTTCATCTACAAATAATGCAGCTGCTGACTTTTAAAGGAAGGACACTTATTTGTCCAAGGATTCAGCATCGTCCACATTCGAGCCGGTTCTTCGGGTCCCCACCACTGGCATATTTACTAAGCCTTCCAGGTTCACAGCCAGCTTTCCCACTACACATGCGAGAGCCACACTGTGCTTTGTGAATAGTCCTGCAGCCTTCTAGGACATGTGATGGGTCTCAGAAGGTTTCAGAAAGGGAGAGGAGAGGGGAAAGTTTCTGCTCCGTTGGTCTTAGTCCCCCCCCCCCCCCCCCAAAAAAAAAAACTCCAAAAGTGGGAGAGGTAGGGGTAAAGCAGAACTTTCCATTAAGGCTGAAGTTCCATTTTAAGCAGCCTGCTACATAAATGATGTTTGTAAAATAAAAGGGAGAGCCTTAGCACTCATTTGGAAAGATTTCAGCAAATGCACTGGAAAGGTCTATCTCAATGTCTACAGAACAGAGGCAGGTAAGGATCCTCTCTCCTTGCAATATAGAATATTGACATGGAAGTGGCTTTTATACAGGCAAAGTGAAGTTTTTAGGCCTCTGCTTTTAATAGAGCCTACCATTCCCTGAAGTTCAGTCTGTGAGGAAGCTGGAATTGTGAGTCACACTGCACCTGACTTTTTAGCTTTGCCTCCCCCATTGCAGATATTATATGGGATTCTTACACCTCTATTAAACTCTTCCCTACCGGCGCATTGTAAAATGACGCCGGCAAGAATGTCTCCTCCCCCCTGGGTGGACGTCATATGACGTCTGCCCATTCTCGCCGCTCTACCGCGCCCCCGGGGGCACGCAGCGTGGCGATCGGGGATGAGGCGTGTCCCTGGGGACACAGCCCATCTCCGATCAGTGTAAAGAGCCAATAAAAAATGGCTCTTTACCATGTGACCGGCTGTGTCCAATCACAGCCCGCCACATGCACTGTCCTCGTGCACACTGCTAGCGCGCTCCCCCAGGGGCGTGTAGAGCGGGCGATCGGGGATGGAGAGTGCCACCCTGACACCGTCCATCCCCAATCTGGGTAAAGAGCAAATTAAATTGGCTCTTTACCACGTGACCAACTGTGTCCAATCACAGCCGGTCACAGAATGTCAACAGACCCGGTAACCAGCTGTTACAAGGCTCTCCTTCTCACACATCGATCCTGTGTGAGGAGGAGATTGCAGTAACAGCTAGTTACCGATTACAGTGCACACCAAACACACTGATTGCCCCCCCTTCAATAAAGAGGACCTGTCACTAGCCCATCAAAGTACCTGTCATTAGCCCATCAGAGTACCTGTCATTAGCCCATCAGAGTACCTGTCACCAGCCCATCAGGTACTCTGATGGGCTGGTGACAGGTACTCAGGTACTCCGATGATAGGTGCTCTAATGACAGGTATTCGTGTACTCTGATGGGCTGGTGACAGATACTCGGGTACTCTGATGACAAGTACTCAGAGTACCCGAGTACCTGTCATCAGAGTACCCGAGTACCTGTCATCGGAGTGCCAGAGTACCTGTCACCAGCCCATCAGAGTGCCCGAGTACCTCTCCGTAGCCCATCAGAGTACCCGAGTACCTGTCTCCAGCCCAGAGTACCCGAGTACCTGTCTCCAGTCCAGAGTGCCCGAGTACCTATCTACAGCCCATCAGATTACCCAAGTACCTATCTGTAGCCCATCAGATTACCTGAGTACCTGTCTCTAGCCCATCAGAGTACCCAAGTACCTCTCTGCAGCCCATCAGAGTACTGAAGTACCTGTCTTTAGCCCAGAGTGCCCAAGTACCTATCTGCAGCCCATCAGATTACCCGAGTACCTGTCTCTAGCCCATCAGAGTACCCAAGTACCTCTCTGCAGCCCATCAGAATACCCGAGTAACTTTCTGAAGCTGATCAGTGTACCTAAGTACCTGTCTGCAGCCCATCAGAGTACCGGAGTACCTCTCTGCAGCTCATCAGAGTACCCGAGTACCTATCTGCAGCCCATGCCTCCTATATTATGTGTTGGGGTGTTTGCTTTCCCAAATGGGGTCATTTTGTGAGCGTTTCCATTGTCCTGGTGCTCCAGGGCCTTCAAAAGTGTGATAGGTTGTAATGAAATTAGATGTGAAATTTATGATCCTAGAACGCCTGAAGGTGCTACTTGGATGTTGGGCCTCTGTATGTGGCCAGGCTGTGTAAAAGTCTCAAACATGTGGTATCGCCATACTCAGAAGGAGTAGCAGAATGTATTTTGGGGTGTAATTTTTTCTATGTATATGCTATGTGTTAGAAATATCCTATAAATTGACAACTTTGTGTAAAAAAAATAAAATAATAAAAAAATATCGGTTTTCATTTTCTTTCCACATTTTCTAAAAACTTGTGGAAAAAAATGACACGTTCAAAAGACTCACTATGTCTCATAGAATATAAGTTGGGGTGTTTGCTTTCCAAAATGAGGTAATTTTAAGGGTAATTCTATTGTCCTGGTGCTCCAGAAATTTGTGATAGGTCGTTTATATGTGTAATTTATGCTTGTAGAACACCGGACGGTGCTCCCTGCATGTTGGGCCTCTGTATGTGGCCAGGCTGTGTAAAAGTCTCACACATGTGGCATTGCCATACTCAGGAGGAGTAGCAGAATGTATTTTGGGGTGTAGTTGCAATTATGCATATACTGTGTGTGAGAAATAACTTATGACAATTTTGTCATTTTTGAAAATTTTTCTTCATTTTCCCAAAAATTGTGGGAAAAAAATACAACTTTAAAAAACTCACCATGCCTCTTACTAAATACCTTGGCCTGTCTACTTTCCAAAAAGGGGTAATTTGGGGGGTATTTGTACTGTACTGACATTTCAGGGCCTCAAGAAATGAGATAGGCCGTCGGTACATCAGGTGAGAATAATTTTCAATGATTGGCACCATAGCTTCTAGACTCCATAACTTTCACCCAGACTAAATAATATCCACTAATTTGGGTTATTTTTAACAAAGATATGTAGCAGTATAAATTTTGGCCTAAATTTATGAAAAAAATTACTTATTTGCAAAATTTTATAATAGAAACTAAAACAAAATGTTTTTTTTTTCAAAATTTTCGCTCTTCTTTCACTTATATCGCAAAAAACAAAAAACCCAGTGGTGATTAAATACCACCAAAAGAAAGCTCTATTTTTGTGGAAAAAAATTTAAAAAAATTTGATTGGCTACAGTGTTGCATGAAATTTTCAAAGTGTGAGAGCGCTGAAAGATGAAAATTGGTCTGGGCAGGAAGGGGGTGAAAGTGCCCTGTATTGAAGTGGTTAAAATTACATTATGAAGAATGTGTTAAGATAGTAACATTGCTTGGCACAGACTGGCAGAGCTGCAAATGAGGCTTAAAGTGTTACTAAATCCACAACAGTAAAATCAGTCTGTTTATGTAGTAAAGCGTGTTTGTTATACTCACTGTGGAACCTAAGGGGTTAATCCTCTGCATTGTGTAAAAAGGCTGTTTGATCCTGTATGCACAGATCCTCCTCTGCTTCCACTGACTCCAGAACATGTCCAGACAAGACAGAGCCTTTGGAGTCAGGCTGCACATGCTCAGTGTAGTGTGTATTGCTAGAGAGTTTTTTTTCTTGGGAGAGTGCATGTGACCAGCACAGGGCCAATTAGCACTGTCCAGACAGAGGATCAAGGGTCAGGGATTGCCAGTGCAGTATGAAAATTCCTCCTACAAACCTCACCAGGAACTTTTAGCAGTCACAAGATTGCTATACACTGCTGACGAGAAAAGGTATTTGACGGTTTATCTTTTCTAAAATAGTTGCATTTCAATGCTCTGTGTACTGTGAGAAAAAGATATAGTAAATGCAGTGTCCTGGGTTTAGTAACACTAAGTCCCGCCATTTTTTTTTTTTTCACATAATGATCCTGCGTGTATTTTTCAATTTCCTTTAACAGACCAAGCTTTTCAGCAAAAGTAGCAGTTACAGGGTTGAAATAAACCATTTAACCTTGACAGGAGTGCTTACAACAGCCATCTTTTAATAATTTACAGTATGTAAAATCTTTATCCCAAAAAGGAAAAAAAAAAAATGTCTAGAATTGCTTAAAAAGGGTTAGGGACATGTTCTGGAGTCAGTGGAAGCAGAGGAGGATCTGTGCATACAGGATCAAACAGCCTTTTTACACAATGCAGAGGATTAACCCCTTAGGTTCCACAGTGAGTATAACAAACACACTCATCCTTTATTTGTTATTCACTTATGTGTGATATACAGTAATTCTATCTACATCCACTAGTCCATCTAGCACTAGCCTTTCTAGACAGTGGCTCCTTCACAGGCAGAAGAGCCACCCTAAAACAGGAAGTATGTTATTGGCTGGATTACCAAGCAAAAATAAAGGGGAGAAAAAATGAATGCAGCCGCAACATCTAATTAGCTGCAATATATAAACTATTTATTTTTGAATAAAATACCACTTCAGCATTCTGAGGTTATCTAACTCTTGGAGTCCCTGAGGGTCCATTCACACTAGAATGCTGTGTGGGAAACTCGTGTACTCATTTTGTTACGGTTTCTCGTACCGCATTTAAACCGCACTGCCCTTGCGATCTTGCAGCAGGTGTCAGTGCAAAGTTAAAGACACTTAAATGTAGGTCGCATACGCAGTTCGCTTGCCCACACCAGATCGCATGGTACATTTACACCATGCGATCCGATTAAAGTGCGTCTGCATGATCTACCTTTGGTGCGTTCCGCTTTCACCCTATTCAAAATGAATGGTAAAATGACACTGCATGTGAATGGCACAGGAATGTGCAGCTGTGCAATTAACATGCAGTTCCTAGTGTGAATGGGCCCTGAGAAAGAGAAAGTTGGTGGATAACTCATCATACTCAAGTCCAGCTAGATTTAAAATATCAGTTTTGAGTGGACTGGCTCTTTAATAAAATGGTGACATCATGCATTTATTCACTGGTAGTGCTGTGTATACAGAGTTTACCTACATTTTTATTCTAGCTTTACTCTGTAAGATGGGTCTGCAATGCAATGCTTGCCTTTTATTAGCCCGCTTGTCTACATTACTAACAGCAGATATGCTCAGATGATCTTCAGCAGATCTGTGGTGCTGAACTCATTTCATTGACCCTTTCCCCCACAACAATCAGTACAGTTTGTCAAAAGTGGGATCACTATTTACAAGGACATAAAAATAAAGAGCAAAAAGGATAAAACAGCTCCAAAATAACCATCCCTTTCCTAAGTCTGTCATCTTGAAAAGTGTTGAACTTTCTATAAGTTACAAAAGGTGAAGAGAGAAGCTAGGATGAGCTCCAGGTAGAAGGAAGATTTGGACCGAGCAGCCGACGAGCCCCAGGAATTGGGAGGAAACAGAAGAGTCTTCATTTATAATATGTCAGAAGTTCTTCTCCCGGCCTGCAAGGAGGCAGCATGAAAAATGGATGGAGTGAGGGAACATATTTTCACCGCAGTGCTGAAAATGCCAGCCATGCTTCATCTTCATTTTACTTCAAATAATTACACATGCTTCACTTTAGTTTCCTCACAAAAGATTGGAAAAAAAGAACTGGAGAGGCTTCACAACTGTCGCCCAACAAGAATCTCCAGTGATGACAGTCAGAATCATTAACTACATGGAACAAGAGAGGGACAGCGAATATCCAAAAGTAACATTGCCTACAGTGCTGGGCTTTTATCTCATAAATAATCAATTGTGAATGCATCTCCAATCTCTGCCATGTAGAATGGAGACATAAAGACAGCTCCTCTTGGCTCCTGTTGGGTAACCAAGTCTGGACATTGTTGACATGAGTAATGACTAACTAAAAGTGATTGTAAAAAGGAACATGTTCTACTTACCTGCTCTATGCAATCGCTTTGCACAGAGCAGCGCTGATCCTCCTCTTCTTGGGATCCCCACCGGCGCTCCTGGCTCCTCCCCTGCAGAGTGTCCCCATAGCAATTTGCTTGCTATGGGGGCACTTGTGCATGCTTGCTCCAGAGCCTCACTCTGTGTGTCCTGCTGCTGCTGTTTGAGCCAATGAGGAGAGAGAGAGCCAAGAGAGCCTCTTCTTTTGCGCACTGGATTGAGATTGGGCTCATGTAAGTATAAGTGGGTGGGGCTGTGGGGCGCTGCATGCTGAAGGTTTTTAACACTAATGCAGAGAATGCATTGAAGTGTTACTAAACCCTGCATTTACTATGTCTAGTCTCCAACAGTACACAGGGCATGGAGATGCAATTATTTTAGGAAATATCAACTTCCTCAACTACCGGTATATAGCACTCATGTGACTTCTATCAGTGTCCGGCCGAGCACTGGTTAAAGCTTGTAGGAGAAGTTTTCATTCTCCTCTGACTGTCCTATGAAGCTGCATGACCCTTGACCCTCTGTCTGGACATGGCTGATTGGCCCTGGGGTGATCACATGAACCCTCCCAAAAACAAACCCTCTAGCAATACACACCAAACTGAGCATGTGCAGAGTGACTCCATAGCTCAGGAGATGGATTGGGGACTGTTGAAGAAGGGAGGATGAGAGAAGACCAGATCAAATAGCCCTTTTACACAATGCACAGGATTAACTCCTTAGGTTCCACAATGAGAATAACAAGAATCCTTTACTGCATATACAGACTGATTTTACTGTTGTGGGTTTAGTAACACTTTAAGGTAAAAAAAGAATCTTCTCCACTTGAACTTGTTTGCACTTAAATGTTTCCAAATGAGGTGTTAACAGGTCGAAAAAGAACCAAAAAAAGAACCAAAAAAAGAACCAAAAAAAATTCTTCCTTTCAGCTTCCCATAACGCATAAACAATGAATAAGAAAGGGAAATCTGACTGATTGTTAGCAACACCACTGGTTATTCCGGTACAGACACCAACATTTCAATTTATCCAACATACGGGTCTGATGTATTCAATGTATTAGTCTCAGCATTACTATTTTTGTTTACTGTGTCCAGCATGTTTCCAATATACAGATTCATTATGTCCAAATTACACATCGTGTGTGATATGCTGCAGCTCGGGTACTGCTTATTACTTCTTCTCCATATCACTAGATATGCTACATCCTATATTTTCACAAAGCATGTAAAGGTGGAGGTAGGGGTAGCAAGTTCTTCCACCGATTCATTTTTTCAGTGAATTTTGAAAGTGCCATGTGTACAACCTTTTTTGTGTGTGACACCACATCAGTGCTAGGAATTTAATTGCATTAAAATATAACTAAAGGCAAAACTTTTTCTTTTGGATAGAGTGAAGAGGGATTAGAACCCCTGTCAGTTTTTATTGATGTCTGTGCCCCCATTAGAGAGATTTACCCTCTCTATTTGTCTTGCTTACCATTAGCAGTGAAAGTAAAAGAAAATCCCACATTTTGGGTTGTCCCCAGAAAAGCAATAGAGGGAATATTTTCCAGTGGGGTCACTAGCTCTGGTGGCCTGGGGATCCCCAAGGAATTCCATTAATTTGCAGGGATTTTCTTATCACTTCCTGTTTTCACTATGGGACAGGAAGGGAAGGTAAATCTCCCTAATGGGGCACAAATGGCAAAAAATAAATTCAACAGGGGTTATAACCCTCCCCTACGTTTAACCAAAATGAAAAAAAAGTTTTGCCTATAGTTATACTTTAAGGATGGATTTCTACTGTTGCTGCAACTCCAATAGTGCTGCACTCGGACACTGCGGTGCTATTAAAAATGGTTGTAAACCATGCATGAACAAAGCAAATCCTGCTATACAGTGTGTACTTTCCTTGATCCAAAGTAGATTGTGTGATTTCTGTCTGCTCTGTCATTCCTCTGCATGAGTCACTTCTGAAAGTCTATGCAAACACCAGACAATCTGGAAGTCCGCCCCCACAGCACACAGCAGGTGATTGACAAACTCAGCTGTGCATGTTTCCCTATAAGGGTGTGTAGAGGGGGAGTGTTTATTCCTTCCACTCAGGCCTCTGATTACACTTAGCTCCCTGCTCTATGCTGTGTAGTGTGACATCAGATACCACCCCTGCCCTCTGGAGCTCATAAATACTGTTGAAAATGTGTGCTTTAGGAGGCTGTAGAGGAGAGTGTGCTGCAGATAAACATGTACAACTTATGTAGGAGGATTTGTTTAATTTCCGTGCATCTCCTAAGGCTTGCCACTTCACTGGGTATATGTAGGGGTTTACAACCACTTTAATTCAGAATGGCATCCCAACGATGCACAAACACCAGCTAACACATTACAATGAGTTGTGGTGTGCTGTCTTTCAATGTCAGGTGATCCACCGGTCACCTTTCAGCCTTCTTTAGTCTGAAATGGAAGCCAACACAGGGCAATAGTCTGCAGAGCACAAAGTACCAGTATAGAAAGAATATTTTCAGTAGCCCTTTCACATGCAGCAAATAACAGGTTTGTTTTCCCGTTCAGTCTTTTTGATCAATGTCCCTTGTGTTCTATGGATGTCTTAAACTGAAGAGTAAGACTACATTTATTTATCGATCCACTACATAAATAAACTTGGGTAATGTCTTGGATAGGTGTTGGGTATGCACCACCACCATAATTTTGTCAGAGCTGATGCTGTGGGATGCTTTTGTCTCTCAACTCAGTTCTCCACCCTCTCTTGCACACCAGCAGCCAATGCAGGCACTCCTGCTGTTTGAAAATTTCAGCTGTAGGCAGGGTCATGGCAGTAAAATTTCCCGTAACTCCATTAAAAACATTTTTTAACAACTTTTACATTACATGAACAGCACTGCTTACTGCCTGCCTTGAAAATGAAGATATTCTTGCAGTAAGAAGCTGCCATGACATAACAAAGGAAAACTACAAATGACTATTTATGATTGCGGTCTGTCGCTTTCACCTCTCTGGAGAAAATGGTCGGACGCAATAAAGATGCGATGAACAAGCCCATCTTGGCTGCTTTTCCTGCTGCTGCACACATTACATGGCTAATGGGTAATGAAGCGTGGTAAATGGCGTTTATTTTGCTTCTTTGGAAAATGACAGTTTTTAATCCCGTAAGGAGTGTCAGAAGTGACAATAGGCGCTAAATGGCTGCTCTGTTCCTGAGCCAAGTCCCGCCAGTCCCCAGCGCCGGGTGAAATGTGGCGACGGATATGCTTGCACTGCAGAAATGTCACAATGCAATATAGAGTAATGTGGAGCATATATAACCGTACGTCTCCAAAACATAGATGACAACTAAATCTCCTGCACCCAGCCGCTGAGGCGCTTAAACAGCAAACGTTCAAGAATACGGTGTGTTCTATCACTTTAAACAGTGTCGTGTTTATATGTTGTATAAATGTTACAACATATAAATGTTGTGTTTATATGTTGTACAAGGGGGGAATTGCCCCCAGCCCCCAATAGAAGGGGCTGCTCATCTACAAAAATATAATATTCATTAAAAAATGAAATTAAAATGTATTTTGGAAAGAATCATCATGCCTGAACATCATCTGTTAAAAAGTTTTTACTCGGGTATATTGTATCAGTTTTCAAACACATTTTGGTGACTCAAGCAAACCACGCACTTCACACATTTTTATATTCCTGACCTGTGTCTGTTGCACCATGAACTACCATGTATTAAAAAGTGTCCTGTTTTCTTGGTATTGCTTTCTTTGTGAGAAATACCTGCTGATCCTGCCAGTTCCTCTGCTTTCCTATTTCAAACTGACCACGCTAGACAGGATAGCACATCAATCCCAGAGTGGTCAGTTTTCTGGCTATGCTGGCAGAACAGCCTGCCTGCCCCCCTGCACAGCTATTCATTGGGAAAGTCAGTGTACTGCTGTTTCTTTACCCCACCTCTCCAAAAAAGGGTATTTATGATGAGATTATATATACCCACATTTTGCCTTTCATTTCTATTTTAAATGGAATTAGTTAATTTAGAAGGTAAGTCACATACATTGCAAGGTAGGTTGACTACGATTCTGTGCAAAGGCAGCTGCTTCTTGCTTTGTTAAAGCGGTTCATTTTTTGTGTTCATAGAAAGGTTATACTCCATTTTTTTCCTGCATTGACACACAATTTGGCAAATCTAATGAGGTTTTTGGAAGGAAAAACAAAAAGTCCCTGTGACACTTGGAAAGCAAGAGCTGCTGCTACTGAACACTGTGTAGAAGGATTTTGCAGAACTGCATTGAAAATGCCCTCAGAGATACTCAGAGTGACTTGAAGCAAACCCCTGAATCAAGGCATGAAGTTCAAACATTGGCAGACAAAATGGCTAAGATCTAAAACTTAAGCATTGGTGATTGCATACTTCACTGCTTTCTTCCCCCCCCCCCATTTAATCTGTAAGAAATCTAGTGTGCATTATTTGAATAAGGGCTTAATTCCTTGTGACATCTGTGTAGCAAGACCAGTGGCCGTTATGCCCTGCATTCCCCTGGTCACCAGTCCTGTCTCTGGCCTGCTGTAGTTCTTTCCACATGAGAGGTGACATAATCAAGTTTCTACTTGCTCTAGTGGGCGGACCCAAGAGTCTCGGACTCACTGATGCATCATCATTTTATTGACATGCCAGGCAGCACGTGGCCCGTCCCACCTCCTATGACCTCACACAAGGAGTCTCTTGGTCTGTTACAGCTCTCCACTGAGATTTAACAGAAGGGGAAGAGGCACAGCCAGAGGTTCGCAGGTGGCTCAACAGTCCAGTAATTACATGATAATGTACCCGTCCACATTTACATCCTCAATCACACACATTCACCCCCCCCCCCCCCGCATTATGGGAACTGTAGTTTCTCATAGGTGCAAAGATGCAGGATGTGATGTACATGCGTGGTTTTGTACCGCCTCCCAGAGCCAGCTAAAGCTGCTATTTAATTAATTGGAGAGATGGCGTCACAGTTATTACAGTCAATTTTCTACTAAATGGTGGGGTTGATAAACTAACTACTAAATAGTTATTGTTTTAGATAGGTCAGGGTACAGATTGCTCAATTTGTCTTGCATTCTGGAACTGTTCAACACCACAAACAAATCAGTTGAAGAAGTTGAAGTTAAAGTGGAACTTTACCCATAACAACTTGATAAAAAAAAAATTATTTTTCCTACAACTTACCTGTAAAATCCATTTCTTGGAGTACATCACGGGACATCAGCAGCCATAATAATTACTATCTGGGTTATACGCCACCTATAGGTGAATGGACACAAACCAAAAAGACAGGAAGTCCCCCTCTATATAACCCCTCCCATACAGGAAGTACCTCAGTTTTGTAGCAAGCAAAAAAAATTACCAGCAAGAGGAGAGGGACCTCCTCTGTCCAGTGATGTAATCCAAGAAATGCATTTTACAGATAAGATGTAGAAAAAATCCAAATTTTCTTTATCATACATTACTGGACACAGAGCAGCTCTTTTTGGCTCTATACACCACCACAATGGATTTTAAATGAAACAAACAAGATGTGCTTTAACTGCAGACTTTCAGCTTTAATAGGGTATTTACATCCAAATCAGGTAAACAGTGTAGGAGTTACTACAGTTTGTATATGTGCCTCCCACTTTTTAGGGACCAAAAGTAATAGGACAGATTAACAATCATAAATCAAACTTTCACTTTTTAATACTTGGTTGCAAATCCTTTGCAGTCAATTACAGCCTGAAGTCTGGAACGCATAGACATCACCAGATGCTGGGTTTCATCCCTGGTGATGCTCTGCCAGGCCTCTACTGCAACTGTCTTCAGTTCCTGCTTGTTCTTGGGGCATTTTCCCTTCAGTTTTGTCTTCAGCAACTGAAATGCATGCTCAATCGGATTCAGGTCAGGTGATTGACTTGGCCATTGCATAACATTCCACTTCTTTCCCTTAAACTCTTTGGTTGCTTTCGCAGTATGCTTAGGGTCATTGTCCATCTGCACTGTGAAGCGCCGTCCAATGAGTTCTGAAGCATTTGGCTGAATATGAGCAGATAATATTGCCTGAAACACTTCAGAATTCATCCTGCTGCTTTTGTCAGCAGTCACATCATCAATAAATACAAGAGCACCAGTTCCATTGTCAGCCATACATGCCCACGCCATGACACTACCACCACCATGCTTCACTGATGAGGTGGTATGCTTTGGATCATGAGCAGTTTCTTTCCTTCTCCATACTCTTCTCTTCCCATCACTCTGGTACAAGTTGATCTTGGTCTCATCTGTCCATAGGATGTTGTTCCAGAACTGTGAAGGCTTTTTTAGATGTTGTTTGGCAAACTCTAATCTGGCCTTCCTGTTTTTGAGGCTCACCAATGGTTTACATCTTGTGGTAAATCCTCTGTATTCACTCTGGTGAAGTATTCTCTTGATTGTTGACTTTGACACACATACACCTACCTTCTGGAGAGTGTTCTTGATCTGGCCAACTGTTGTGAAGGGTGTTTTTTTCACCAGGGAAAGAATTCTTCGGTCATCCACCACAGTTGTTTTCCGTGGTCTTCCGGGTCTTTTGGTGTTGCTGAGCTCACCGGTGCGTTCTTTCTTTTTAACCACTTTAGCCCCGGAGGATTTGGCTGCTCAATGACCAGGCCCTATTTTGCGATTCGGTATTGCGTGACTTTAATGGACAATTGCGCGGTCGTGCGACGCTGTACCCAAATGAAATTGACATCCTTTTTTTCCCTTTTGGTGGTATTTGATCACCTGTGCGATTTTTTATTTTTGCGCTGTAAACAAAAGAGCGTCAATTTTGAAAAAAACTGAATTTTTGTAAAATCTTACCGTAAAATTCCTTTCTCTGAGTCCTCCGACAGTCGCCGCCCACTCACACAGTCTTCACCAATGGGTATTGACCTTTGCTCCGCAGGAGTAGCTAGGCACAAGACTTGTTAATAACAAAAGCTTTTAGCATAGACACACCCCTAGGGGCTGTCCCACTAGTCAATACCTCCCTGCACCAGCATTCCCAACTCAGTTTGGTAGCATAGCAGTAAGAGTACACAAAAACCCCAAAAGAGGGGCAGGGGGCGGCGACTGTCAGAGGACTCAGAGAAAAGGAATTTTACGGTAAGATTTTACAAAAATTCTGTTTTCTCTTACGTCCTCCGACAGTCGCCGCCCACTCACACAGTCTTCACCAATGGGATGTCCCAAAGCAGTGTAGACATGAGGGGTGGGAGACGCAGCCGCAGAAAGCAACGCAGTACCCACATCAGAGAAAGGAACCTTACCACAGTAAGAGAACCAGCTGGCCAACAGGAAAAAAAGGTGCTCAACAGGAGCAACAACCCAGGAAAAACAAGTAACCCAGGGGTAAACCACCCCAACAGCCAAAGACCCAAAAACAAGGGTCCCTAAGGCACTGCCGCACTGAGATCTTTACGGCCAAAGGAGGCATCGGCCGATGCCTGAACATCCACCTTATAAAATTTGGAGAAGGTGTGAACTGACGACCAAGTCGCCGCCTTACACACCTGGGCCACTGAAGCCTGATGCTGGAAGGCCCAAGACGTACTCAAAGACCTGGTTGAGTGCGCCTTCACAGGGAAGGGAGGAACCCTCTCCTTCAAGCCATAGGCCTGCACAATAGTTTGTCTGATCCATTTGGCGATGGCCGCAGCCGACGCCGCCATGCCCTTCCGAGGTCCCTCAGGAAGGACAAAGAGGGAATCCGACTTGCGAAAAGAATTAGTGGACGATAGGTAAACCTTGATCGCCTGGACAACATCCAAGGAATGCAGGGCAACCTCCTTAGGATGTTGAGGCTTCGCACAGAGCGAAGGCAAGACAATGTCCTCATTGAGGTGAAAATCCGAGACCACTTTCGGGAGAAAGGACGGGTTAGGTCACAAGACCACCTTATCCTTGTGAAGTACCAAATAGGGAGATCGGCAGGACAACGCCGCCAGCTCCGCTACCCTGCGAGCCGAAGTGATGGCCACCAAAAAGGCAACCTTTTTGGACAGCAGAGGTAGCGAGATCTCCCTGATCTTTTCAAAAAGAGCGTGTTGCAACACGGACAGAACTAGGTTCAAGTCCCACGGAGGCAGAGGCTCCCTCCGAGGAGGGGCCAAATGACGCAACCCCTGAACAAAGGTGCGAACCAAAGAATTTGACGCCACAGGGCGTTGAAAAAGAACAGCCAGCGCAGAAATCTGGCCCTTTATGGTGGCCAGCGCCAAACGCTGGTCCACCCCAGTTTGGAGGAAAGCCAGCACTCTCGACACCGAGTATGAACGAGGGGAAAACCCCCTGGACTCACACCAGGCAAAGTACGCTTTCCAAGTACGGTAGTAAATCTTCCCCGAAGAGGCTTTTCTAGCCTTGATCAAAGTGGGAATGACCTCAGGGGAGAGACCCTTGTCCTTCAGGACCCTGCTTTCAACAGCCAGGCCGTTAAAGCCAGCGACCGTAAAGCAGGATGGAAGATCGGCCCTTGAGACAGAAGGTCTTCCCGAAGCGGCAGGCACCACGGAGGTTCGACTGCCAGCAGAACGAGGTCTGTGTACTGAAGCCCCAGCACAGGAAAGCCTGCTACTCCTAAGCTAGGCAAGATCAAACTGAGTTGGGAATGCTAGTGCAGGGAGGTATTGACTAGTGGGACAGCCCCTAGGGGTGTGTCTATGCTAAAAGCTTTTGTTACTAACAAGTCTTGTGCCTAGCTACTCCTGCGGAGCAAAGGTCAATACCCATTGGTGAAGACTGTGTGAGTGGGCGGCGACTGTCGGAGGACGTAAGAGAAATTTTTTTTACATGAAATTTTAAATAATTTTACATGATTACATGTAATTACATAAATTACATGAAAAAAAAAAAAAAAAGGAAAAATCAAAATTTTTTATTATTTTAGGCCAATTTGTTTTCTGCTACATATTTTTGGTAAAAAAAAAAAAAAAAAATCGCAATAAGCGTATTTTGATTGGTTTGCGCAAAAGTTATTGCGTTTACTAACTACGGGAAAGATTTATGTCATTTTTATTGTTTTTTTTTTTAACTAGTAATGGCGGCGATCTGCGATTTTTTTTGCGGGACTGCGACATTGCGGCGGACAGATCGGACCCCTAACATTTTTACACTTTTGGGGGTATCAGTGACATTACTACAGTAATCAGTGCTATAAATATGCACTGTTATTGCAAAAATGACACTGGCAAGGAAGAGGTTAAGTGTGTCCCTAGGGGCGTGATTCTAACTGTCAGGGGACGTGGCTTGTGAGATCATCACAGAGACATGCGATCCTATATAGCAGGATCGCATAGCCTCTGTGATAATCTAAGGGAGAATGACAGACGGCTGTGTTTACATCAGCCGTCTGTCTTTCTCCCTTTGTTGCGGGAGAACGCGAGTGGCCGGCAGCCATCGGAGCCGCCGGCCACACGCGCTGGCTCCCCAGGGAACGGGCGGGGGCTGGAGTGCGCCGCCGGTGACGCGCGCTTGCCCCACACAGGCGCCTGAGTGAGCGACGTAGCGGTACGTTGCATTGCTCAGAAGCGGCAGAGTGCCACAGTATATGTACAGTGGGCGGGACGCAAGTGGTAAGGATGTTCCAAACAGTTGATTTGGCCACACCTAATGTTTTTGCTATCTCTCTGATGGGTTTGTTTTGTTTTTTCAGCCTAATGATGGCTTGCTTCACTAATAGTGACAGCTCTTTGGATCTCCTATTGAGAGTTGACAGCAACAGATTCCAAATGCAAATAGCACACTTGAAATGATCTCTGGACCTTTTATCTGCTCCTTGTTAATGGTATGAGGGGATAACACACACCTGGCCATGGAACAGCTGCGCAGCCAATTGTCCCATTACTTTTAGTACCTTAAAAAGTGGGAGGCACATATGCAAACTGTTGTAATTCCTACACCTTTCACCTGATTTGGATGTAAATACCCTCAAATTAAAGCTGAAAGTCTGCAGTTAAAGCACATTTTGTTTAATTTCAAATCCATTGTGGTGGTGTATTGAGCCAAAAAGATTAGAATTGTGTCGATGTCCCAATATTTATGGACCTGACTGTACATCGCTGCTTGCAGCACCCTTCGACCAAATGTGGTATCCTCCTGAGATCTAACATCCATGTGGTAAAACTTAGTTAATGTATGCACCGAAGAACAAGTAGCTGCCTTGAAAATCGGAGTCATAGCTGCCCGATGACAAACTGCTCATAAAGTACTTACTCCTCTGATAGAATGTGCCCGTACCTGAAAAGTTGGGACTTTTCCCTCCAACCCATAAGCCTGAACAAATACTTGGTGGATCCAAACAGAGATAGTTGGTCTTGATACTGCCTGCCCTTTCTTGGGCCCTTCTGGCAGAACAAACACCTGGCAGAAAATAACAAAGAATCGATCTTCTGAATCTCAGCTGACATATTCAGATAGACTCTGACAGATGGCCCTAGATCGAGAGATTGCAACAATTTTTCCTCGGTCGAACGAGGAGCTGGAAAAAAGGAAGGCAGTGTGATATCTTGATTCAAATAAAAAGTGGACACTGCTTTGGGGAAAAAAAGAGCCAGGTGAGATCGTAACACCACTATCTTGGTGCAGGATCAAAAATGGTTCTTTACACGAAAGAGCCGCCAACTCTAACAGCCTTCTAGCCTAGTTTACCTCAAACCAAAAATACTAAGTTCCTTGTTAAAAGAGCCAAAGGAATATGCTGAATGGGCTTGAAAGAACTAGATTCAAATCCCAATGACACAATGGTGGCCTGACTGGCGGAATCATCCGAATCACCCCCTGTATAAAGGCTCGCACCAAAGAATGCGAAGCAACTGACCTTTAAAGGAAATCAATATGGCCGAAATCTGACCATTAAACCGTACCCAAAGCCAGCCTTATTTCTACCCCTAATTGTAAAAAGGCAAGAATCTTCCCGATGACATATTTACAGGGATGCCTTTTTCTAATTTTTCTAGAGACAATTGAGTACTGTCCGTGATACTTTTTTTATTTGCACTAACTTACAATTTTCAGGACAAGCTTTCGGGGTATGTCCCCTTCATCAAGATCCAAGCAGTACTGATTCACAAAATGTTAGCAGCATGGTAAAGAAACACAAAATCTCTAAGCCAAAGGAAAAAACAAAAAAAGGATAAAACCAAACAAACATAAATTTAACTGGCAATGGTAATAAAACTAGCATGGTTAGTGAGATAAGATAGAGAGAGAGCTGAAGACAGGGGAAGGTGGGGGGGATAGTCACACAGGGGGTCGTAAAACTGTAGGATAATAAGTAAGGAAACCCATGTCTAAGTTTAAGCCGTTATGTTATGTTTAGTGTCAAAAAGAAGTATCATTCTTAATTCAAAAGTTTTCCTTTCCTGGATAGTTCTGAAATTCCCTTTAAGAACTAAAACATTGAGGTCTCTATAGTGTGGTCCGGTTGTGAAAAATGATGTCCCACAGGTGTGCAGAAACTATCTTCTTTATGTTCTTTGATGGTATGTCTGTGCAAATTCATCCTCACTTGCAACTTCTGTCCTGTTTCGCCTACATAAGATCCTTTGCTACATCTTTTGCATTGGATGAGGTACACAACATTATTGGAGGTGCAGTTGTATGATCCTGTTATATTAAAGGTCCCATTTGTGTGTGACACCTTTAGACAGATTGATCTGGTTGCACAGTTTGCAGCGTTTTTTATGGCAGGGTTTGCTCCCATTATTTGTGACTTCATAATCAGAATGAAGTTTTCTGCTGATTAGTTTATGTCTGAGGTTGAGTGGTTGTCTGAAAGCCAGTATTGGAGGTTGTTGGAATATTCCTTTCAGAGTTTCATCTTCTGTTATGATGGGTTGTAAATCTTTGATTATCTTTCTTATCCCTTCTAGTCCTGGATTGGACTTTGTGTTTCTTTACCATGCTGCTAACATTTTGTGAATCAGTACTGCTTGGATCTTGATGAAGGGGACATACCCCGAAAGCTTGTCCTGAAAAATTGTATGTTAGTGCAAATAAAAAAAGTATCACGGACAGTACTCAATTGACTCTGTCGCAAGTGCACGAATACGGCTACAATGACCTCAAACTCTAATGTTTCTAGAAACTGGTTTTGTGGTGTTTATCGAAGTAGCCACCACCAGACCAGAGACCCCTTGATATTTCAAAATCCAGGCCTTCATAGCCAATTCACCAAATTTAGAAACTGTAAAGCAGGATGGAATATTGGACCTTGAGAGAGTAGGTCCAGACGGAGTGGAAAGGACCATGGTTTTCCTGCTGCCAACTTCACAATTACTGCGTACCAAGACCTTCTAGCCCAAGATAGGGCTTCCAGTATCACTGGTTTTCCCTTTTCCTGGATCCTGCATAGAAGCCACAAAAGAAGTTGAACTGGAGGGAATGCATAGATCAAGGAATATTTATCCCAAGGAGTCACCAAAGCATCCACCCAGATTGTGAGCAGATCCCTGGTTCTGTACACAAAACTGTTCAGCTTTTTGTTGAACCTGAATGCCAACAGATCTATGTCCAGGGTACCCCATCCTTGACAAATCAACTAAATAAATCTCGGGATGTAGGGGCCACTCCCCATGGAATCAACTGCTGGCGACTTAGAAAGTCAGCCTGCCAATTTCCCAAGCCTGGAATGAATACTGCCGACAGGCATGGCACAGATTTCTTTGCCCATGTCAAAATGTAGCCCACCTCCTTCTGGGCTGACTGACTCTTGTTGCCCCTTTAATGGTTGGTATAAGCCACTGCTGTGGTATAGTCAGATTGGATCCTGAATGGGCATCCCTGTAATCTAGTAGTCAGATGAGCTGCCTGTATCTCTAAGATATTGATGGGCAATCTCTTTTCTATTCCAGAGCATTTCCCATGTGTCTGTGGTCACCACCTTCCAGACTACTGGCAGAAAGGACTTCCCAGACAAGATCCAGCATTGACCTTCATTTGGAGCAAAAACAACTTTTCCTGTACAGTGCCCACAATCAGACCCAAATATTCCAGGCTTAGAGACCAACCCAGGCGTTCCAAGACCTAATGGTGCAACAAATAAATGGGTATGTTGGCGCTCCCAAGAAGAGTGACAATGAGCTCAAGTCAGTTATCTTGAATAAAAATGACAAGTTTATTGAAAGGCTAAAAATGCTGATAAATCTATTAGGATGCCAACAGATCTCCGACAGAGAGGCTGTACCTTGAAAGAGGACCCAGGAGTGAGGTGGAGACGCCTGTGGAGTGTAGAAACTTGATGGTAGAAACACTCAGGGGCTGGATGTGGAGCGGGAGAAGCAGAGAAAGGGGGGGAGAGGAAACCCCAGCCACCGCAATACACTCCAGTTGTACTGGAGTGTATTGCGGTGGCTGGGGTTTCCTCTCCCCCCCTTTCTCTGCTTCTCCCGCTCCACATCCAGCGGAGTGTATTGCGGTGGCTGGGGTTTCCTCTCCCCCCCCTTTCTCTGCTTCTCCCGCTCCACATCCAGCCCCTGAGTGTTTCTACCATCAAGTTTCTACACTCCACAGGCGTCTCCACCTCACTCCTGGGTCCTCTTTCAAGGTACAGCCTCTCTGTCAGACATCTGTTGGCATCCTAATAGATTTATCAGCATTTTTAGCCTTTCAATAAACTTGTCATTTTTATTCAAGATAACTGACTTGAGCTCATTGTCACTGTTCTTGGGAGCGCCAACACACCCATTTATTTGTTGCACCATTTGTTTCTCAGTCAGGATCTGGGTTTTGGGTGGGCTGCAACCTTGACATGACTTTTGGCTGATGGTGTGTTTTTTGGATACAATTCGCCCACTCCACTCCATCCTTGAGCCCTGGATATCTGTCCCACAGCGCCAGGATTTTTTTGTATGTTATGTTCCAAGACCTAAACTGCCTGGGCAACATTCTGGCCTAGGCCTGAAACCATTTGATCCATGAGTAATAAATCATCGAGGTATCATATTATTGATATACCCTGAGCCAGAATCTTCCTCCACGTTTGCCGTGTATGCCCTCAACAAACAACAAAATAAATCTTTTTTTTTTTTTTTTATTAAAAAAGACCTACCAATCCGCCGCAGGATAATGATAATATAGCCAGCTATTCAACCTTCATGGCAGGCCATGTTTCTTTTTGACCTTCAAGGACCAGGTCCCCCCTGAAATCTTGGGGTCCACTCCCTTTGACCTGTAGAGCACCCTGAGAGAAAATCTTTGGATTTGTTCTATTACCAAGAATCCAATTCTCAGGGTCCAGGGCCCAACGGGTCGCATTACAGGCAATACCTTGCTGTTTTCCTTTTATCAAGGCTCGTGTACCATTAATTTTAGGGTTTTTTACCAACTGAATGGATCCGATCGCATAGTCCCTTGATCCTGCCAGGAACTCTATCTGGAACCATATTAAAAGTATAGATCAAACTTACAGGAGATCTACAGCCAAAGTTCCTTTGGCTGTGCATCTCCTATGGATCCCAGGAGTGCAGTTTGTTCTGTCTGAAGTCCGCTTTCTGCTGGCCTCATAGATGTAAGTCCAGGCACTGCGTCATGACAATGGAAGTCAGGATCCGCCAGGTGCCCGAGAGCCTGAGCCAACAGCTCCCCGCCCCTCCACAGCTTAGCGCTTCAATGAATGAGGAGGCAGAGCAGATAGCTGCTGACTGACAGTCAGCAGCTCTCTGCTCAGGGGAGCTGTCAGAACAGAGCGATCAGCAGTGTTTGATCGCTCGATTCTCAATGTACAGGCTCTGTGGGACAGGTGCAGCATTGGACCGATGCTGCATCCACCTAGGTAAGTATGATTCTCAAAAAAACCTGAAAACCATACTTTTCTTTTAACCATCATGACCATCACCTGCAAGACACTGGCGAAAAAAAACTGAGGTATTTTCTGTATGGGAAAGGTTATATACGGGGACTTCCTGTCTTTTTGGTTTGCCAGTGTACATTTACCTATAGGTGGCATATAACCCCAATAGTAATTATGGCTTCTCTATGTCCCTGGATGTACAATAAAGAAATAATGTTGATTAGCAGGAAACATACATTCTACATTAAAAATGATGCTACCAAAATTAGAGTGTGCTGTAAATTGTTCCTGATTTTTCTTGCTGGAGGCTGCCATATTGCTGGAGCTCAGAGCCCCTGAGCAGCAATAAATCTTAAAGTGGATGTGAACCTGATTCATGAAATTTGACCTAGGCACATATATCTGCAGTGGTTTCTTATCCTTCTCCAAAATACTAAGTCCCATAGCTTTCTTCTGTTATCAGCATAACTTCTGACAAGCTCTCCATCCACTGAGATAAAACCAGGCTGAAATTTGTGTTGGGGTGGGTGCTATAAATAGATTAGCAGACAGCTTCCTTCCTCTGCCTATGTGGAGTGGGGTTGTATGACTTTCCTCCAATCAGCTGTCTCACAGTGTAAGGCTTCACAACACTCCCAGTGCTGCACAGGAAGAGAAAATCTCTAACACAATGTGCACTTTCTAAAGAATATAAAAAGCTTTGCAAAAGTATTCACCCCCCTTGGCATTTTTCGTGTTTTGTTGCCTGACAACTTGGAATTAACATGGATTGTTTGAGAATTTGCATCATTTAATTTACAGAACATGCCCACAACTTTGATTTATTTTTTTTTTTTAATTGTGAAGCAAACAACAAATAGGACAAAATAACAGAAGAAGTCAATGTGCATAACTATTCACCCCCCTAAAGTCAATACTTTTTAGAGCCACCTTTTGCGGCAATCACAGCTCCACGTTGCTTTGGATAAGTCTCTATGAGGTTGCCACATCTTCCCACTGGGATTTTTGCCCATTACTTCTTGCAAAACTGCTCTAGCTCCTTCAAGTTGAATGGTTTGTGAACAGCAATCTTTAAATCTGACCACAGATTTTCTTTTGGATTGAGGTCTGGGCTTTGACTAGGCCATTCAAACACATTTACATGTTTCCCCTTAAACCACTCAAGTGTTGCTTTAGCAGTGTGTTTGGGATCATTGTCCTGCTAGAAGGCGAACCTCCGTCATAGCCTCAAATCACACACAGAGTGGTACAGGTTTTGCTCAAGAATATGCCTGTATTTAGCACCATCCACCTTTCCCTCAACTCTAACCAGTTTCCCAGTCCCGGCTGCTCAAAAACATCCCCACAGCATGATGATGCCACCACCATGTTTCACTGATGGTGTTCTTTGGGTGATGTGATGTGTTGGGTTTGCACCAGACATAGTGTTTTCTTTGATGGCCGAAAAGTTAAATTTTAGTCTCAACAGACCAGAGCACCTTTCTCCATACATTTTGGGAGTCTCCCCCATGCCTTTTCACAAACTCAAAACGTGCCATTTTGTTTTTTTGCTGAAAGTAATGGCTTTCTTCTTGCCACTCTGCCATAATGCCCAACTCTATGGAGCGTACGGCTTATTGTCATTCTATGTACAGATACTCCAGTCTCTGCTGTGGAACTCTGCAGCTCATCCAGGGTTACCTTAGGTCTCTGTGCTGTCTCTCTGATTAATGCCCGCCTTGTCCGGTCCGTTAATTTTGGTAGGAGGAGCGGCATGCATGGAGATGCCACAGTGTTGTTGACAGTAACTAGATGAGAAGGTAATTTCTCCCTTGGACAAGTCAATTTGTGGATTATGGGCCTGTAACCAGGGTATTCCTAGGATGACTGGGAATATAGGAGACCTGATGACATCGAACCGGAGGAGTTCTTCATGACCTGTATCTGTGGTTGCTGAGATAGGAAGGGTCTCTTGGGTAACAGGTCCTGAGCTGGGAGTAGTGCCATCTGCTAGGTGTATATCAAGTCTTTGCTTTTTAGGTTTGAGAGGGATATGCAAGTCTTTCGCAAGATTAATGTCTATGAAGCAGCTGCTGGCCCCAGAGTCAACGATTGCTTGCAGGTTGATTCCCTTTCCAGCCACCTGCAATGAAATGGGAAGAATGATGTGCGACGATTGAGTCCCGGACAACTGGAGATAAGAAGAGGATGGTTGACGGGGCTTACTTGGTTGGATGGGACAATTGCGCAGGAAATGGATGGTGGATCCGCAATACAGACAGAGATTGTTATGTCGTCTGCGCTCCTTTTCTTCAGGAGTCAGAGCGGGTCGGAGTAGACCAATCTGCATGGGTTCAGCATCAGATGAACTAGAATGTTGAGGAACCGGGGCAGGAATGGTAGAGCCTGGGACCCTTGGTAGCACCCAAGTGGGTCGGAAGCTCGGGGTACGTTCGGAGCGTCGCTCACGTAGCCATCTGTCCAGCTGGATGGAGACTTCTATGAGATTCTCAAGAGAGGTAGGAGCCTCGATCCGGGCCAATTCATCCTTAAGGGTCTCAGCTAAGCCTAAACTGAACTGGTACTTTAAAGCAGCGGCATTCCATCCGGTATCAGCTGACCACTTACGGAACTCCACAATGTAGTCTTCCACAGGTCGCTGGCCCTGTTCAAGGGTATGAAGAGCAGACTCAGCGATGGCAGTTCTCTGTGGGTCATCGTAAAGGACAGCCATGGCCTCAAAAAATGTGGAAACAGAGTTCAGTGCTGTATTCTTTTGCTCCAATAGGTTATGAGCCCAGGATTGCAGTTTGTCAGACAATAGAGAAATAATGAACCCTACTCTGACAGTCTCAAGTGCGAAAGTCCTTGGTTGCAGAGCAAAATAAAGTTCACGTGCGTTTCTGAAGGCCCTGAACTTTCGTCTATCCCCTGAAAAGCGCTCAGGAGTGGGAACTCTGGGTTCTGGGGGAGGAAGCAAAATGGCAGCTGGAGCAGTGGCCGGAGGACTGGAAGGAGCCGCTAAAGGGTTGGGGCTCATAGCCGGGTTAGGTTCTGTGGAAGTCGCTGTAGTAGTAAGAGCGCACATGCGTTCTTCAAGCTGGAAGTATCCTCCTTGCAAATCCTTGATGGCTTGTGTAAGTGTGGTAATTTGCTGACAGAGAGCTTCCATCGCCGCAGCACCTCTCTCGGCCTCAGACATATGGCTGATTGATACTATCACATACCTGGTGTGGAGGCCAATGGAGAGAGGGCTTCCCTTGCGGCTAAGTTCCAGACTCCTCTGAAAGTGAGAACAGGAGGAGTCAGGCTAAAAGTAGCACAGGTCGCCTGCGATGTTGATTGCAGAAGAACTCAGAAAGGTGTCTGATGTGCGAAGTAGTGGCTGCAGCCAGGTGGCGCCTGTGAGAGGTGGCAGGTCTGTGTTTGCACTAAGGCAATGGGAAGTCAGTTCAAGCCAGAGTTCAGAGCCGGGAGGATATCAGAGCAGGCAAGGTCAGATAGGGAAGCCGAGATCAGACACAGGTAACAGGAGAGAATATCCAAAGACAAGCCGAGTTCGGGTCAGGAGACAAGCAGAATAGTAAGGACAAGCCGGGTCGGTAACAAAGAACTTTCAGGAACAAGGATCACAGGAACACGGTACAAGCTGAAGATCAATAAGCAACTTCAATCACTGGCACACTTCCTTATAAAGGCCCATGTGATGTGCTGGCTGAGATGCTGGGTCCTAGATCCCTTCTCCTGCCATTGGTGTCCTGACAGATGCTGGGTCCTAGAGACCCTCTTCTACCACTGGAGCCCTGACAGGTCCCAGAAGACTGCATCCACTATTCATGATGCGCATGCCTGTGCAGTGGGACCCTGGCTATGAAGCTGCAAGCTGTCAGAGCCAGGTTCCCATAGTGAAGATGCTGGCGCCAAGGAAAGAGGACAGTGGATGAGACCGACTAGGGTTAGCACACCGCTGGATCATGGGACAGAATGAGCGGCTGTTTTTTAAAAGTCAGCAGCTATTTTACAATTAAAATACCAAAAAAAAAAAACTACTGACACCAGTGGGTGAACTTCCAGGATCGCAAAAGTCACACCTGCAACCGGGCCCTGGCATTCCACCACCTTGGGGAGGCCCCAAGATGGCAGGAAGAGGGCCCACTGAAGAAATTGTGAAAGGGTCCCGCTGCGGGACTGTAATAAAGGGCCCCACAACAAGAGTAAAGGGCCCCAAGATCAGTGGGAAGAGCCCCAGGCTTGAATGGAAGGGCCCCCGGCCAGGGGTCCGTGGGGCCCTTCATGATTGCCTGAAGGTTCTAGTTACGCCTCTCCTCCAAACAGTGAGAAATGGTGATGTAGAAATCTTCTCAAGTGATTCCACACAAGAGTGAGCTGTGCTATCTTCCACCACCGTCCGATACACTCCCTACTCACCAAACACAGGAATTTAAAATGCATAATAGGTAGCTAGGAGAGGACCCTCTCTTTTTGAAATGCCGTTCCACAATCGCACCCCAATCCAGTCAGGAAGTAACTCCAGGTTAGTGTAGCACATACAGTTAGGGGAAAGACAGTAGACTCTTCATAGTGTAGTATTTAAAACATTTATTGATCGCGGATCATTTTAAAACACTTACATTGTTTAAGATCAAAACAAGCCTGTTTAACATAGTAGTTTTGATCTGCAACATTTAAAGTGTTTTAAAAGACTGCTCCAAAGACTCCATGAGTAAATAAGGAAACCCCCACAAAAAGTGCCAAACACCACTAGATGACCCACAGGGACCACAAGAAGGCAGGGGGCCTAACAGAAAGCAGGGGAACCCGGGGGTCCAACCGTCCCAGGGAGGGGCCCGTGTCCATCCCAAAACCCTCCAGGGGGAGAGGGGGGACAGCTACTCACCATACCAGGAACCAGGCATGCACCGCTCCAGACAGAACCCCTCTCTAACAAAATGAGGGGCTGTCGACCAGGAAGCCGAGGCCCAGTCATATGCCCCTCGAGGTCGCATATGACTGGGCTTTTAACTCACAGGTCAGCCCCTGGTGGGGCTATGTCGTGGCTGACCTAATGCAGAGCTATGGTCTGCGCGCGCTCGTTGGCCAGACTGGGGTGAAAAAAACAGGAGAAAAAAGCTATTTAAAAATAAAAAATTGCCAGAGATCCCAGCAAGGAGCTAGGTCCTTAGTCCGGACTAGGCAGAAAAAAAAACTGAGTACTTATAGCAGGAAGGGGGGGGGGGGAGTATACCTCCTGGGATTGTCCATAGGTGTAGTCAAGTTTTTTTCTGCCTAGTGTCTTACTCCTATAAGGGGCAGTATAACCCACTGGTCAAGAATCTAAGGAGCTGTGTCCGTCAATGAACAATAAAGAAACAATGCTCTGTTTAGAAGTAAACTTTGCTTAGTGGAGTTCTTTTCTAAAGTTTATATGCTGCCAGCAGTGATCACAGCAGTGGCGTCACAGATATAAATAAGGTAATTATGTATAGTGTACTATATTTAGAAGTGAGTTGAATGGAATTGTATCCAGCAACAGAGAGAAGTAGAGCTGTAGTCTATTAAGACTACAGCAGATTTATTTATACATTGTTTGTGCTGGACATTTGGCCTGTAAAGAATTATACATATAGACATATAAACATCTTTATACAATGAATGAATAATATATATGGAAGAGACAAACCGCTTTCTGCCCTGCGCACATCCCAGTCTCAAATAATCCCCATGCTCCTCCTGGCTGAAAGTCTGACACTGTGACAATACAGCAGAGACATAATTCTTCTCTACTGCATAATCACTAAGTCCATCCATCAGAATAATTAGATCACCAGGTTTAGACCTGTCAGTGTGATGATCCCTCATTGTAACCAATACAATTATCCTCTACACATCTGTCTGACTGTCCACATCGTCTCCTTAATGTGTACTCGGTCTTTATCCTGGACTAATACTGACACGCCAATACACTGAAAATATCTGCTTTGTAATGCTCTAAAAAGGTAGATACTGGCTGCATCTCCAGCAACAGTATCAACCAAGAGGGGTTCTTGCGCCTTCAACTGGTTTACTGTCCTGTCCTACCTGAGGTTTCAGCTAAATGGTTTCACTTCTGGTAAACTAAAAATGCAAACACTGCAGCGATGTTAGAGTCAAAAAGTCCATTCCTTTACCCTAATCTCAGATCGCTGTAATCTACTGCACAAAAAATCATCACGGGGTCACTGGGAGTGTACCACCTTGAATGTGAAATTTTTGTTTTCCGTATCACTAAATCATATTTGAACTTCTGAGAATTTTGAGACATGTAGCTATATTCACACTTGGCTACAGTCACATCTGCAGGTGACACATGGTCCACCGTGGCTACAATATTACCTGTAGGTCACACACGGTCCTTTACAGCTACAGTCTTACCTGCAGATAACATAATCTTACCTGCACATGACCTACGGTCCTCTGTGGCCTAAGTCTCAACTGTAAGTGGCACAAGGTCCTCTGTAGCTACAGTCTTACCTGCAAGTGGCACAGTCTACTGTAGATACAGTCACACTTGGTCCTCTGTGGCTATACTCTCACCTGCAGATGACACCTTGTCCTTTGTGACTTCAGTCTCACCTACAGGTGACACACAGTCTCTGGAGGCTACAATATTACCTGTAGGTCACACATGGCCCTCTTTGGCTAGAGTCTCACAGGCAAGTGACACACAGTCCCTTGTAGCTACATTCACACCTGCAGGTCACACATGGTCTCCTGTGGCTACAATCTTACCTTAAATCTTAGAGAGATATGGTCCTCTGTGGCTACCCTCTCATCTGCCAGTAAAATATGGTAATCTGTGGCTACAATCTCACATGCAGGTGACATACAGTCTTCTGTGGTTATAGTAACAACTGTAAACATCACAAGGTCCTCTGTGGCTACAGTCTCACCTACTGGTAACACATGGTCTTCTCTTGCTACAGTCTCACCTATTGGTAACACATGGTCCTCTGTAGCCACAGTCTCACCTATTGGTATCACACAGTCCTCTGTGGCTACAGTCTCACCTATTGGTAACACATGGCTCTCTATGGCTACAGTCTCACCTGCAGGTGACAAAAACTCTCCTGTGTGTACAGACTTACCTGTGGATGTCACAGTCATCTATGGCTACATGTTCACCTGCTGCCCAGGAACATAGTGGTAAGGGGTTAGGAAATTGGATTATGATTACTACAAATATTCTTTATAGGAAACAGCAGAATATCCAGATTATAAATGTATCTGTATGTCATCTGACAGTTTCCCCCTTTGTCCTTTAGCAATACGCAGTTCAATGAAAAAAGCACCTCCAAGTGGACAGAGGATGAAGTATACCTGACAAAGTGATTATAACTTGCTCTGTGAGATATATACAATGAAAGGTGCCACTGATTTTTTTTATGTTTTTTTTCTGACATAAGAAGATTGCATGGCCTGCATTATCTGCAGTCTGTAATGTCAATGTAGAGAGTCGTGACAAATCCCAGCTTCCCCTGTCACGGAGTAGAAATGCCCTACAATCACATTACTGAGTTTCTCTTTACTGCAGTACCTTCAATCTGATCCTCAGAGTCCATGCGTTTAGTTAATAGCTGCTGTATCCATAGTAACTGTGAAGGACTGTGTAACCCTTCTATAGGTTGGCTTAACTTTTGCTCTAATGGTGGAAAGAAACAAAAATGTCCACAAATATAGGCTCTCCAGGGGCAAAGACATCATAATGAATGGGATTTCTTTACAGTTGGGGAGATCCCATAGTATGGCAATATAAGGTGAAAAAGGCACACACAATCATAAAATAATCTGTCACCTCCGGCAATATGCAGCTGCAGAACCCACCATGTTTTACTGAGAGCTGAGGTCATTGTATACATCCAGTACTGCAGACACAGCGCATTGAGTAATGGATTTTAGTCAGCACAGATCCATGGTTATACAGCAAAAACAGCGCAGGAGTCGACATTTTCCAAATGTACATGCAGAGTGATCTCTGTATGATTAATACAAGAAGGTAGAAGCCCAAGGGCTACAACAACCTATTGATTTAAAAAAGACACCCACGGGGCGTGGTCTGGACATGGCCTGCTGAGGTCGCTTCTTTCTCAAGCTCCATGCCTTGTCTCACCCAGCCCGACTTTTACATGACTTTGATGTGAGATACAAGGTCAGTCAAGAAGCAGAGGATGAAGGGCACCCCTAGCTACACGGGGGGTCGCCGGCAGATCACAGTCTGTGGGTGAAATCAAGCATTTTTTTCACTGCCTCTCAAGCTTCTTCCCCAGCTGGCAAGATGGTGGATGCAGGCGGCCCAGGGCCTTCTGGCGCCCGACATCTCCTGCTTCCTCTGATGGCTCGGAGGCTCTATCGGGCACTCCAGCGGCTCTACACCTGCCTGCACCAAGCTCTACCCAATTGCTGAGCCCCTTGGGGATGGATGAAGAGCTCCGGGCGATACTCCCCTCCCTGCCTAGCATGAAGGACAGAGACTATCGTGGGCTGCCTGGAGGCAGCGTACCAGCGTGAAGTTAAGGCAGTGCGGGCGGAGGTGCAACAAGTGGCGGACCGGGTTTCTACAGACGAAACTACTCCGGCTGCTATGGATCACAGGCTGGCTGCGTTGGAGAGGGAGCAGATGTCCCGTAGGGAAGCGACAGTGGCTATGCAGCTTCATATGGAGGACCTTGAGGATCGCAGTCGCCAGAATAATATCCAACTCAAGGGACTGCCTGAAGCCACTGGCCAGGAAGATCTTCCCGCCACTGTGGGTGCCATTGTGAGCCAACTGTTGGGGGACTCCCTTCCATCCAATCTGGAATTTGACTGGATACACCGGGCTCTGGGTCCCTGCTCAGCTGATCCCGACCGGCCGAGAGACGTTATATGCTGCTTTCACCGCTACACCCATCGGGAACTTGTGGTGCAGAAGGCGTGGGATGCTTGCCCCATAGACTTCGATGCGGCTTCTATCAAAATCATGCCTGACCTCTTCAGGGCCACGCTCTATCGCAGAGCTCTCTTGCGCCCGATCCTGGACTTGGCGCGGCGAGCGGGTGCCACATACCGCTGGGGATACCCTCTGGCGGTTACTTTTCGGAATGCTAACTTCATTCACCCTCCGCTCACCGAGTGCACTATTTGCATATCTAGAGGCTACACCTATACAAGTCCCGAACTTGCTGCTCCTGCTTCCTCGCCCCGCTGATCGCCGGACCCAGGCTTCCCATGGTGGTGATTCATCCCCCCCGTCCTCAACGTACCCGTCGCAGGTCCAGAGCGGGAGCGCCGGAGGCCCCTAGGGAAGACTGAACTGTGCACTGCCCTGTTCTGTGAGTATGTAGGCAGCTTGTCCTACGTCCCCGGGCCTTTCCGTACCCTCCTTTCGGTGGCTTCACTTCTACGACCCATGATTGGCAGGGCTGCCTTGGACTATGTGTCCCCCCCCCCTCCTTAGTGCGGATATGTCCCTATGGCAGCCTGCACTCTATGCTGCTGCTTATTATCCCGAGGGAATTCATGATAGAGCGCCCTCCCCTGTGTGGATATCCCTGCATGTATGTTGTGCTTCTGGCGGATACCGGTGAGGAGTCCTACGGTAAAGTCAGCACCGGCTGACTTCTTCGGCTGAACGGGACAGCTGACTTTGCTCCACTTGCTGTGAGGCGCTGCAGGGACACTCTGTGGAGCTGGGTTGTGCCCCCGGGCCCCTTAAGGGCTCTGACTTGGATGGGGGGAACTAGCCGGGTCTATCTCCTGCTCGGTGCTATAAGGGAGACTGCCGTATATTGCTCATGGTCTCTTAGTGGGTTACGAGCGGTGGGCGGTGGTGGGGGGAGGCGGGTTTTGTTGACTGTTTGCGGGGTTCCCCTGGGTCCCCTACTGGTTCACCCCCTCTTGCAGCCGCTCCAGTCTGATGACCCCCACTTAGCCTGGCTGCCCTGGATTTTGTGTACCCTCCCGGGCTGGGTAGGCCCCTCCCCCATCCACCATACTGCTGTGTCCTTGTGGCTACTTGAAGTATGGGTTGCTACATACACCGACATCGAGATCGTACATGGCAGCGCTCCCTCCCTGAGTAAATGCGGCTATTTGACTACTGCACACTGGTCGTTTACTGATATGGCATTCCACTGTACTGTGAAACGGCAGCATTCGCCTGCTCTGGGTTATACTTCTGGGCCCCCCCCCCCTTGGAGCTATGGCGTGGCTGGGGGGACCTGGCCAGGTTTACTTCATGCCCTGTGCTTTGCGGGGGTTTGCCAGGGGTGGCCTATGGACTTTCCGTGGGTTTCGGGCTTGGGCAGGTGGTGGGGGGTGGGGGGTGCTAATCATGCTGCATCTTTTGGGGGTTCACCTGAGCCTCCTACTGATTTGTTGCCGTTTTCCTTTTCCTTGGAGGGTTGGACATTTATGTTATGTGTTGGGGGCTTTGAGTTGCCGGTACCGCCTACCCACATGGACAGGAGGGCCTTGTAGGCTGCCGCCCATTGGCTACATTTACTCTTGGGGTAGGTCCTCCACCCTCTCCCCTCCCCCCTTCTTCTTCTTCCCTATTCTTTACCCCCCTCCCCTTCTTTTCCTCCTCTCCTCCCCCTCCCACTTCCTCCCTCCCCCCTACTCCTCCCCCTTCCTCCCACCCCCACTCCTCCTCCCCCTTTTTCCTTCCTCCCCCCTCTTCCTTAGAAACATAGAAACATAGAATGTGTCGGCAGATAAGAACCATTTGGCCCATCTAGTCTGCCCAATATATCTGAATCCTATGAATAGTCCCTGGCCCTATCTTGTATGAAGGATAGCCTTATGCCTATCCCATGCATGCTTAAACTCCTTCACTGTATTTGCAGCTACCACTTCTGCAGGAATGTTATTCCATGCATCCACTACTCTCTCAGTAAAGTAATACTTCCTCATATTACTTTTAAACCTTTGCCCCTCTAATTTAAAACAGTGTCCTCTTGTGGTAGTTTTTCTTCTTTTTAAATATGCTCTCCTCCTTTACCGAGTTGATCCCTTTATGTATTTAAAAGTTTCTATCATATCCCCTCTGTCTCTTCTTTCTTCCAAGCTATACATGTTAAGGTCCTTTACCTTTCCTGTAAGTTTTTTTCCTGCAATCCATGTACTAGTTTAGTAGCTCTTCTCTGGACTCTCTCTAGAGTATCTATATCTATATCCTTCTGGTGATATGGCCTCCAGTACTGCGCACAATACTCCAAGTGAGGTCTCACAGTGTTCTGTAAAGCGGCATAAGCACTTCTCGCTTTCTAACTGCTTATACCTCTCCCTATACATCCAAGCATTCTGCTGGCATTTCGTGCTGCTCTATACATTGTCTTCCCACCTTTAAGTCTTCTGAAATAATACTCCTAAATCCCTTTCCTCAGATACTGAGGTCAGGACTGTGTCAAATATTCTATATTCTGCCCTTGGGCTTTTTACGCCCCATGTGCAGTTATCTTGCAACTTAGTCCACATCTAAATTCAGTTGCCAAGAGTTCTGACCATTCTTCTAGTTTTCCTAAATCCTTTTCCATTTGGCGTTTCCCTCCAGG